>NC_053397.1:72793417-75551520 GCF_905171765.1 Bufo bufo
GTATGTTTGTGCTGCCCTCCGCAGCCCCTACCTAGTACTGTCAGTAGTTTGTCATTGTCAACACTGCTGACAAATTCCCTTTTAAGGTAGAATTTTCCTTCTAGTTAATCGGCCCTTCGTCCCTTTTCGAACTACTGTGTTCTTTTAAAAGGAAGTCATTTGTGGACAGGCCCTTATTAGGGATGAGCGATTTGCATAAAATTTTGTTTCAATACTTTACGGAGCAAGCGCTCTGTACAGTATTAGAATGTATTGGATCCGATGAGCTGAAGTTATTACTTCGTCAAGTCTCTCGAGACTTTGCGTAATAACTTCATAAATTAATTTCTACTGTAAAAAAATATTTCCCCAACTCTGGTTCGGTTCCAAAGTACCACAGTATCAGTAAAAATTAAACTTCGTAAAGCTATAGCAAAATTTATTTTTATTTTTTTCAGCTGGATATTTATTTTTTTCCATCTTCCCACTACATCGCATGCAATATAAAATGGTGCAGTTAGAAAGTACAACTAGTCCCTCAAAAAACAAGTCTTCATATGGGTGGAAAAAAAAAAGTTATGGTTTCGGAAAGGCAGGGAGTAAAATAAAAAATAAAAAAAGAAGAAAATAGCTGGGTCTTTAACCTCTTAGTGACCACCAATACACCTTTTTGGGTACTTTCACACTAGCGGCAGGACAGATCTGACAGGCTGTTCACCCTGTCGGATCCATCTTGCCGCTATTTCGCCGGATTGCCGCTCCGTCCCCATTGACTATAATGGGGACGGGGGGGGGCAGAGCTCCGACGCAGCACGGCAGTGCACGGCGAGAGGCCCCACGACTAAAAATATGCATGTCCGACTTTTTAGTCCGGGGACCTCTCACCGCGCACTGCCGTGCTGCGCCGGAGCTCCGCCCCGTCCCCATTATAGTCAATGGGGACGGAGCAGCGGCACGGCGAAATAGTGGCAAGACCTATCCGACAGGGTGAACAGCCTGTCTGATCCATCCTGCCGCTAGTGTGAAAGTACCCTAAGCATTGCACAGTTCTCCCGTGCAGAGGAGAGTGGGGTCTCGGCTCTCACATGGGAGCTGGGCTCCTGCCCTAACTAGGCCATTTAACCTCTAAGATATAGTGGTTGATAGTGATCCCGGCATCTAAGTGGTTTAGAGAGAGGTGACTCCCTCTGTCTCCCATTGGCACGTCACACATGAGATTGCAGAGTGCCTATGTATTGGCAGGGCAGTCTACTCTTTTGTGGCATCTTAGATTGCACCCTTACGTGTCAACTGACCTTGTAGAACAACCGTGGTGGGCTGCGTATCGGATCTTTTAAGGAACTGGATCAAAAGTCCTTATACACAGGACGGTATTACAGCAGATTGTCGGGAAGGAAGCGTCCTTCTTGCTGGTGGAGGAGAAAGGTGCATTTACATGCAGCCATCTCCTCCTCCTCGGTATAGGGAGGAGCGATCACCAATGCCATCGCTCGTCCCCGTACTGAATCACTGTTTGCCTGCAGCAGATGGTGATTACACGGCATGATCTGCCGCTGACAAACGGGGATCTTTAAACCTGCTAATAGATTCCGATGAACGAGGTAATCGGCGGCAGTATTGCACTGCCAGATCACTGCTAACGAGCGTTCATACGAATGATTGTTGGCAATAATCTGAACAATTATCTTCAGGTGTAATAGGACCGTAACGTGGGATAAATGCCTTTTCCATTTGAATGTTTTACCAAGCTGTGAGTGTATAGACTGTGGTTTTATGTATGATATGCAGAATAAATAGTCTTAGTATTTGGCGCACCAACAGCATTAGCCACGTCCTCGCTGGCCTGGGTTGGAGGTAAATTTGCAGTCAATTACAGGACAAATATTATACGTTCAGATGTACAAATAGGAAATAGTTTCTGTATTAAAATGACTGAGCAAACCTTGATATAGTTACTGGGAAAGTCATGAAGAATAATCAGTATGATGGTTGGGTTTTCACTGAGCAAATAAAATGGTTAGGAGAGTCGTCATTATTTTGTCGGCGGTAAAGATCCCATATTTACTAAGCCTACACCAGAATAAGTAAAGAAGGTGGCTGGAGTGATTTGTGCCAAATTTATTAAATGATGCATGGATACTAGATTTTCTCCATTACTACCGTTATCTCCTTGGAGACACTTTTCTAGTCCCTTTCCAGACTCTGCTAGAAAAAGGTACTAATTTTGTTACTATGATGTCTCACGTCGTCATTCTCAACACTATTTTTGTCAATGTCTGATCACGTGATTGGTGGAGTAGAAATAACTGATTTGGCGTCACTGGTATGTTAAGGGCCTATACAATATGGGGACTTATCGGAATTCCTTGCCCTATATGAAAATCTGTTAAAAATCTCAAAGTAGCTGATGCTTCCCTGCGGGCCCCGTCAGTATAACACATTATTAAAAGGGTTCTCTGGGTTACAGATATTGATGAAAAATCGTAGCCTTCTTTTTTTTTTTTATCATTCTAAAGAAAATTCAATTGGCTCGAAACCCCTTTTGATGCACTTTTTTATTTTATTTTTTATTATTATTTTTTTTGCTTTTTGTGCTTAAATGGTCACTAACTTTTCACACAACTGCATAAATCAATAATACCACAAGAAACTTATCAGTAAGAAATATCTAGTTCTCATGTTATCAGATGTTTATCTTTCCCATCCCCCCCCCCCCCCCCCCAGCTAACTTCTTTTCACTTAAAAATGCCTTAAAGAGGTTGTCCGACGAAAAATATTTTACAGTTTGCAAACCAGCACCTGGATCTGATTACTTTTGTAATTGCATGTAATTAAAAATTTTGTAGAGCTACTAAGTCATTCAATAAAATATGCCTGTATGGTGCCACTTAATTTCTTATTTCTTTGACCGGCTCATCAAAATTCAATTTTCATATATGTTGTTGCTGCTGTGGTGATGATCATCCATAATCACTAATTCTTGTGTTCACATACCACTTGTTTAATAAGATTCCGTCCATAGCAACCGCTCCTCACAAGACTTCTTTCTGACTTCCAAGATGGCCGCCGATGCCCTTACCCTGAGGCTAAGACCTCCCTCCCTAACTACCCAGAATTCATTTGGCTCATCTCGGGAATGTGCAGCCTCCCCCCCAACCAATCGGCTTTCTCCAGACTTAAACACGCCCTCTTCTCCTGAGTAGTTGATCGCAAAATTTTATCGCGAATATCAGCACTATCCCAGTCCAACGGGAGTGCGCACGCAGCGTTCGGGACTGCCCACTACTACGTCCTCCGTCTTTTGTATATAGAAGATAGGAGACGGAGGACACCTAGCAGCGCTGTTTTAGCCGCACCACTGAAATGCCTAGGGGAGGAAAGAACATGCTGCAATTACTAGGTAATTCAATACCTATACAAAGTATTACCAAGGGAACTAAGATAAACTTAGTCAGACCAATCCAATTACATAAAAAAAAAAAGAGTTACCCTTTAAGAAGGCCGCACATGCTCATTTTCATCTTTCAACCGCCTCCTGAGCTGTGATAGGGAAAGCATGGACACGCCCCCTAAGCTGCAGCAGAAAGGACACTCCCCTTGAGCTGTCAGCTTGATATAAATCTAGCAGAGCAATGAATGGGGAGATCTCTGGATCCATGTGAGGTACAGGGCTGGTTCTAGCTTTGTTAAAAAAAAAAGGTTTTGTCATGCACTATATGGTGTCTGATTTTTCATTTTTTACATTTATTCATGGGAAAACCCCTTTAAGGTGGAATTAGGCTACTTTCCCACCTGCGTTCAGGTGTCTGCTTGTGAGCTCCGTTTGAAGGGGCTCACAAGCGGCCCTGAACGCAGCCGTCCGGCCCTAATGCATTCTCAGTGGAGGCGGATCCACTGAGAATGCATCCGTCTGCCAGCGTTCAGCCTCCGCTCAGTGAGCGGACACCTGAACGCTGCTCGCAGCGTTCGGGTGTCCGCCTGGCTGTGCGGAGGCGAGCGGATCCGTCCAGACTTACAATGTAAGTCAATGGGGACGGATCCGCTTGAAGATGACACAATATGGCTCAATCTTCAAGCGGATCCGTCCTCTATTGACTTTCAATGTAAAGTCTGGACGGATCCGCTCAGGCTACTTTCACACTTAGAAATTTTTCTAAGTTATAATGCAGACGGATCCGTTCTGAACGGATGCAAACGTCTGCAATATAGGAGCGGATCCGTCTGATGAAACATCAGACGGACCCGCTCCTAACAGTAGTGTGAAAGTAGCCTTACATGGCCTGATATATGGGCTGATTATTGGGAGGGAACGTTCCTACAAATGCTCGTTCCTGATATTCTGCCTGTCTAAAGGTGCCGTTCATCGGGTGAAATGTTCTGAGGTGCAGACACCTCAATCATCATTCCTGGGCAGCAGATCATGCTATATAACCAGCTCTCTGCCGCCCAGGAACAATGATTTTGTAAGGGGACGAGCAATAGCAGTAGCTATCGCTGTCCTCCTCTTGTGGAGGTGATCGCTGCATGAAAATGCTGTGCTTCACCTGCACTTAACAAGCAGCCCATTGGTAGGAAGGAAATGTTCCTTCCTAACAATCTGCTGCTCCTCGCAGCATCTAAATGCACCTTTAACCTCGTCCAAGATGGGAGCAGCACCACAGGAAGATCATGTTACACACATCATTACAAGTATGGGGAGGGGAAGTGAGCAGGAGCAAACACAGACAAACAGACTGCTTGAACTACATGGGCTAAGTGCTTTATTCACAACCATACAGGTCAGTACTCTGTAATGTCCTCCGTGATCCTGGGGCTGCTTCTGAGTACATAAGAGAAGGTTGGTAAGCAGATTCTCCTTTACTTTCTGCTTGCAGTGGATGGCATCTAGTCTCCACCCACCATGTCTGACAGAACTGCAAACTAGGCAGGAATACTGCTAAAAAATGCCAGATGCAAGTGACATTAATGTCAAGAAAGTGTTCTTCCTCATATTCCATACACTGTACTATTGATTAACGCAAAGTTTATTGAAAGGCCAGGTACCCTTTAAGCCTCCACACCAATATAAAATGCCTGTCTTAAAGGGGTCGTCCGGGTTCAGAGCTGAACCCGGACTTATCACCATTTTCACCCAGGCAGCCCCCCTGACTTGAGCATCGGAGCTCTATGTTTCTATTTTTTAGAACCTGCGCTAAAAAAGTGCCAGCTTTAATCAGACTGGTCCCTTTAATACCATAGACGGTTTCATAATCGTATGTGAACCTTTTTGTTCTCTCTTGCAGAAGTATCCAGAATCCACAATGGCGTCTCACCTGAAGTATATCTCCTTGGGGATCCTAGTGTTTCAGACCACCAGCTTAGTCCTGACTATGCGCTACTCTCGAACACTCAAGGAGGAAGGGCCCCGGTACCTGTCTTCCACTGCTGTAGTGGCTGCAGAGGTGCTGAAAATTGTAGCCTGCATCTTTTTAGTGTATAAAGAAAACAGTAAGTAAAAGTTTGATTGTCAGAAATGCCATAACCATGATACTATGCTGTGTATATTCTGTTTCTCATAAAACCAGTTAAAACCAAGAGAAAAGATTTTCTCTTAATTGTAATCCTGTATACTATGCAGCACAAACACAAAATATTCTCCATTTATCATTCCTGTGATCGTGCTGTGGTTTACCTTTTTAGCTGATAGCATTCATCACAATGTCATAATGATCACTGCTGGTGAGCAGACTGTTCAGTCATCGTCAGTGGGTTTACTATCTTTTCTTGGAATACCCTTTTACCATCGCCCCTTCTCCACTCGTACCATCTAGGGTTGTTGAAATTTCAATACCCAATCAATACTTTTTTCGATACTGGGCTGCTCTGCTGCTCAGTCTAGTATCTCTGAACATGAGCGCTCTGCTGTGAGCGCGCTCATGTTCCCTCAGCAGCACAGGGGAGAAGGAAGCAATCTCTCCCTCCCCCCTGTGCCACTGCCACCAATGGGGAGAGAGGGGCGGAGGAGGGGCGGGCGCACTGCGCCACCAATGATAGGACAACCTTTTTTATGGGTTCAGACTTAGTTAAGTTACCAGGCTACATAGAGCGGTGCCCAGGGATCTCCCTGCACCTACTAATATTCCTGGGCACCGCTCCGTTTGCCCTCTTCTCAGAACGCCCACTAGAGAAGCTGATGTCTCCTCCCCATCGCTCCGACAGTAGTAATTGGCATACGGAGCAGGAGACTGTAACTGGTGCACAGCGGGCGAATGGAGCTGCGCCCAGGAATAATAGTAGGTGCAGGGAGATCCCTGGGCGCCGCTCTATGTAGCCTGGTAACTTAACAAAGTCCGAACCCACGAAAGGTAGTCTTAAATTTTTAATACAGGAGACAGGTGCCGGCAGCAGAATCGCATTGCCAGCACCCTGCCTTTCACAGGGAGCTGCGATCAGCGGCAGTTAACTGAGGGGTTAACTGCCGCTGATTTGCTGCCAGTACCCGCCTCCTGTATTAAAGGTCAATTATCATTGGTGGCGCAGTGCGCCTCCCCCAGTATTAAAATCATTGGTGGCTCAGATTTGCCTAGTTAGGAACATAGAACCAAAAAATAACTCGGACAACCCTTTTAATGAAAATACTTAAATATAAATTTATTATAAATATTGTCCTAAATACTTTTCATTAATGGTTCGTTTTGTCTGGGGAGCAATCATTAGGAGAAATAAAATGGCCGCCGTCCTATTAGTACACACAAAACCTGTCCTAATCACACAGCAGGACAAGTTATTTCACAACAATGAGCTAAAGAGATGCCTCATCCTCCTCTCTGCTCTGCTTGTCAGGGATTTATGCTCCTGAATACAGCTGATAAGATCTTCAGCTGAATCTCTGTAGGAATGTCGTTCATGAGAAGAACATTAAGTACAGAGAAGACGGACAGGACAGATTGTGGTAATGTAGGGCTGTGGTAATAGAGACTGCATACAAGTACTGCTGCTGCTCATTATCCACCCCCCCCCCTCTCCTTTCTGTACTTCATGTCTCCTCATGAACTCCATTCCTACCGAGATTCATCTGAAGTTCTTATAATTTGTATTCAGGATCATAATCCCTGACAAGCAGAGCAGAGAGGAGGATGAGGCAGCTTTTGAGATAGCTCATTGTGGTGAAGTAACTTGTCCTCCTGTGTGATTAGGACCGGTTTTGTGTGTACTAATAGGACAGCAGCCATTTTATTTCTCCTAATGATTGCTCCCCAGACAACACGAACCATTATAACTATTGAAAAGTATTTGGGAATATATTTATACTAAAGTAATATTTAAGTATTTTAAGTAATTTTATTTTCTTAATTCCCGGTGAACCCCTTTCAACCAGGCACACTGCCTGGTAAGGTGGATCCTGTCATGTGAAAATCAGTTGTGATGTTCCCGAGAAAAATTAGCTTTTATTCTTTATGCCAATGAGTGTTTTAGTGTACTGTATTTTTGCAAGTTCTTCTATTGAAAAGCATTTGTAATGGAAAAAGGTGCATTTTTAACTTGGAGATTTTATTTATTTAATAAACCTTTATTTAACTCTTATTTTTATAATGTATTAGTCCCACAAGGGGAATTTGACAGACGATCTTCTGATTGCTTCCATACTACACTGTACTGCTTAGGGCTCGTGCACAACACTGATCCCGGCCGAGTGCATGCCACCATAATTTTTTTTTAACTTCTGTAGAAATATCCTATCTTTGTCCACAAAACAGACAAGAATAGGACGTTGTATCTTTTCTGTGGGGCTGAGGAACAGACGTGCGGATGCGGACAGCACAAGGTGTGCAGTCCACATCTTTTGTGGCCCCATTGAAATGAATGGGTCCGTATCTGATCTGCAAAAAATGCGGATCAAACATATGGTCGTGTGCGTGAGCCCTTATGCGGTACGGAGTATTATACAGTCAGTGGGATACTGACGGGCACTATCCGCAGCATAGGTAGGCATACATTACAGGCAGACATAAGCACCTCTTGATCTATTTTGTGGGGGTGCCAATGCCTGAGAGAGGGAGGCCCTTATCTAAACAACTAAGGGGTTAAAGAGCTGTGATCATTGCTTCTGCAGATCCGGGCCATTAGCGCACAAGCCTGGCTGTCATTAGAGAGTCATGCTCCTTCTATTCACAGCACGGAAGACCCATGCAGCACTTGGACTAGGCTGCCGGCTAGCCTAAAGAACCTTAGTGACCACCGTAAAAAGGCGTATTGGTGGTCACTAAGGGTAAATTAATAATTCCATTCATTACAGAAACAAAAGACAAAGTTAGTCAGCACATTCTGTAAACTGAAGTGAATGCGCAGGTGCCCAACGCCATGGCAGAAACTACAAAAGTAAAAGCAAACAACGCAACAGCAGTCTAAAAAACATAAAATATATGAACCTCTGTTAGCAAGCAGAGGTTTTGAATTGTGAGTATTTGATTCAACTTTGTCATTACACATGTAAAATATAGGGTAACGAAATACAGTTTGCATGTAATCAGAAGTGCATAGGGCAGCAAGTGGAATAAAAAACAAGTATAAGGATAGTGTAGAAGGTAGGAAAAGTTATGTACAAATTAAGTATACAGGTGTTTTATATTGCTATATAGAGAGCAAATATACAGATGTACTATGGACAATATACAGATGTACTGATGTATACATAAATACAGATATATATATATACACTCACCTAAAGAATTATTAGGAACACCTGTTCTATTTCTCATTAATGCGATTATCTAGTCAACCAATCACATGGCAGTTGCTTCAATGCATTTAGGGGGGTGCTCCTGGTCAAGACAATCTCCTGAACTCCAAACTGAATGTCAGAATGGGAAAGAAAGGTGATTTAAGCAATTTTGAGTGTGGCATGGTTGTTGGTGCCAGACGGGCCGGTCTGAGTATTTCACAATCTGCTCAGTTACTGGGATTTTCACACACAACCATTTCTAGGGTTTACAAAGAATGGTGTGAAAAGGGAAAAACATCCAGTATGCCGCAGTCCTGTGGGCAAAAATGCCTTGTGGATGCTAGAGGTCAGAGGAGAATGGGCCGACTGATTCAAGCTGATAGAAGAGCAACGTTGACTGAAATAACCACTCGTTACAACCGAGGTATGCAGCAAAGCATTTGTGAAGCCACAACACACACAACCTTGAGGCGGATGGGCTACAACAGCAGAAGACCCCATCGGGTACCACTCATCTCCACTACAAATAGGAAAAAGAGGCTACAATTTGCACGAGTTCCCCAAAATTGGACTGTTGAAGACAGAAAAAATGTTGCCTGGTCTGATGAGTCTCGATTTCTGTTGAGACATTCAAATGGTAGATTCCGAATTTGACGTAAACAGAATGAGAACATGTATCCATCATGCCTCGTTACCACTGTGCAGGTTGGTGGTGGTGGTGTAATGGTGTGGGGGATGTTTTCTGGGCACACTTTAGGCTCCTTAGTGCCAATTGGGCATCGTTTAAATGCCACGGGCTACCGGAGCATTGTTTCTGACCATGTCCATCCCTTCATGACCACCATGCTACTTCCAGCAGGATAATGCACCATGTCACAAAGCTCGAATCATTTCAAATTGGTTTCTTGAACATGACAATGAGTTCACTGTACTAAAATGGCCCCCACAGTCACCAGATCTCAACCCAATAGAGCATCTTTGGGATGTGGTGGAACGGGAGCTTCGTGCCCTGGATGTGCATCCCTCAAATCTCCATCAACTGCAAGATGCTATCCTATCAATATGGGCCAACATGTTGAATCAATGCCACGTAGAATTAAGGCAGTTCTGAAGGCAAAAGGGGGTTCAACACCGTATTAGTATGGTGTTCCTAATAATTCTTTAGGTGAGTGTATATGTATGTGTGTGTGTGTGTGTGTGTGTGTGTGTGTGTGTGTGTATATGTATATATATATATATATATATATATATATATATATATATCAGTACAGACCAAAAGTTTGGACACACCTTCTCATTCAAAGAGTTTTCTTTATTTTCATGACTATGAAGGCATCAAAACTATGAATTAACACATGTGGAATTATATACATAACAAACAAGTGTGAAACAACTGAAAATATGTAATATTCTAGGTTCTTCAAAGTAGCCACCTTTTGCTTTGATTACTGCTTTGCACACTCTTGGCATTCTCTTGATGAGCTTCAAGAGGTAGTCCCCTGAAATGGTCTTCCAACAGTCTTGAAGGAGTTCCCAGAGATGCTTAGCACTTGTTGGCCCTTTTGCCTTCACTCTGCGGTCCAGCTCACCCCAAACCATCTCGATTGGGTTCAGGTCCGGTGACTGTGGAGGCCAGGTCATCTGGCGCAGCACCCCATCACTCTCCTTCATGGTCAAATAGCCCTTACTTTCAAAGTTTTCCCAATTTTTCGGCTGACTGACTGACCTTCATTTCTTAAAGTAATGATGGCCACTCGTTTTTCTTTACTTAGCTGCTTTTTTCTTGCCATAATACAAATTCTAACAGTCTATTCAGTAGGACTATCAGCTGTGTATCCACCTGACTTCTCCTCAACGCAATTGATAGTCCCAACCCCATTTATAAGGCAAGAAATCCCACTTATTAAACCTGACAGGGCACACCTGTGAAGTGAAAACCATTTCAGGGGACTACCTCTTGAAGCTCATCAAGAGAATGCCAAGAGTGTG
Source organism: Bufo bufo (assembly GCF_905171765.1). Taxonomy (NCBI): domain Eukaryota; kingdom Metazoa; phylum Chordata; class Amphibia; order Anura; family Bufonidae; genus Bufo; species Bufo bufo. Next base: position 72,804,087 of record NC_053397.1, read on the forward strand.
CAAAGCAGTAATCAAAGCAAAAGGTGGCTACTTTGAAGAACCTAGAATATGACATATTTTCAGTTGTTTCACACTTGTTTGTTATGTATATAATTCCACATGTGTTAATTCATAGTTTTGATGCCTTCAGTGTGAATCTACAATTTTCAGTCATGAAAATAAAGAAAACTCTTTGAATGAGAAGGTGTGTCCAAAAAAACTTTTGGTCTGTACTGTACATATATATACAGATGAACTGTTCTGTTCTATATTGCTATACAGGCGGCGAATATACAGATGTGCTACATATATACAAATTTACAGATGTATAGTAAACAGATCTGCAGAAGGCTTTAAAGGGACTCTGTCACCACTTTCTAACCCCCCCTTTTAAAAGTATTGTTATCTCCATGGCGCCCCTGTGATTACAAAGGTGTTGTTAGAAGATAAATTCGCCGTCTCCTTTTGATAAAAAGAGCTTTTATCTAACCTGTCAATCTTCTTGATAAGGTGCCCAGGGCGTTTCTGTTGGTCTCAAGCTGCCGCCCGCCGCCGCCGCTGTTGGTGCCCAGCTCCTCCCCTGATGCTTTCAGCGCCGCCTGAATATAATGAAATACGCCTCCGGCTCTCGCTCAGTGCCCCCTCCTTTTAAAAGATCCCGCGCGTGCGCACAGGCCTGTGCCTGATGCGCCCGTGCGGACATTTACAATCAGCCTCATTGAGCGAAGTGCGCATGCGCGCACTTCGCTCAACCTCCTCATCAGACGAGCACTGCAGCCGGCCGGCTGCAGTGCTCGTCTGATGAGGAGGTTGAGCGAAGTGCGCGCATGCGCACTTCGCTCAATGAGGCTGATTGTAAATGTCCGCACGGGCGCATCAGGCACAGGCCTGTGCGCACGCGCGGGATCTTTTAAAAGGAGGGGGCACTGAGCGAGAGCCGGAGGCGTATTTCATTATATTCAGGCGGCGCTGAAAGCATCAGGGGAGGAGCTGGGCACCAACAGCGGCGGCGGCGGGCGGCAGCTTGAGACCAACAGAAACGCCCTGGGCACCTTATCAAGAAGATTGACAGGTTAGATAAAAGCTCTTTTTATCAAAAGGAGACGGCGAATTTATCTTCTAACAACACCTTTGTAATCACAGGGGCGCCATGGAGATAACAATACTTTTAAAAGGGGGGGTTAGAAAGTGGTGACAGAGTCCCTTTAAATATAGCTCCAGAAGTGAAAGAGAGTAGCGCTATGGACAGACTGTCATAGTGAACAATGTAGTGTAGATACGTACTATAGTAGAGACTTCTGCTATGACAGTGTCCCAACTATAGCAGTAACCAATATGAACATACTGTGAATGTTGACATGAATGACAGTCATGGTCATTGAGAGGGATGGAGGGGAGGAGGAGTGTAGAGGGTTAAGTGAGTGAGGATGAAAAGGTTCAGCGGGGGACTGAATTCAGTAAGGTGACAGCCGTGGGCAAGCAACTGTTCCTAAACCTGCTGGTTTTAGTCTGAAGGGTCCTGTAGCGACTTCTGGAAGGAAGGAGCTGGTTTATTGGCAGGATACGTAACTATCTGATGTATGTTGTATGACTTGCTTTTGTTTAGTGGTTTATATGAATCCTTTTACTAGTAACTGTAGAAATGCTCTATGGGGAGGAAAAAAGGGTGTAAGTCTACCTCATACCGGCCAAACCCGGTGACTTCCCCCAAAAGACAAGACAGCCACCTGTAAACAAATGGTCAGGATTCTTTCCCCTCTTCGGGACAGAGCAAGATAAAGGCATCTCATCCAGCCCACCAGTATCCTGGGCAAATACCTTTAAAACAAGCGCCCAAAAGTGGATGTCTCTTCCTTTTTAAGGTGTTTCTAGTTTGGCTTCTTTGAGGTCGTTTTCTTTCTTTTCTAGGGGAGCTAGTTTGTCATATTTTTTTACCAGCGCATTTTAGTTGGCTATTTGACCCTGCATAGGACTCGGTAGCGAAAAAACCTTAACACCAGTTTTTAAAAGCCCCATAGTCCTCTTTTATGCTTGCTTACATTTAAGTGTCAGTACAACAATGTCTAATAGCCAGGCTTGTGGTAACACAGCCCATACATTGCCACTACCCAGGATCTTGAGTGTCAGGTGCCTCATTTTTAAAGGGGCACTGTGCCTTGGGAAAACTTTTGATATGTCATAGTAACACATCAAAACTTGGAGGGGTCCGAGTGCTGAGACCCCTGCCAATCGCTAGAATAAGGAGAGCGAAGCTCTCGCATAGCACGCTCTCTGCTCACTGTAAGGCCTTATGCACACGACTGTATATACACTGCTCAAAAAAATAAAGGGAACACAAAAATAACACATCCTAGATCTGAATTAATTAAATATTCTTCTGAAATACTTTGTTCTTTACATAGTTGAATGTGCTGACAACAAAATCACACAAAAATTAAAAATGGAAATCAAATTTTTCAACCCATGGAGGTCTGGATTTGGAGTCACACTCAAAATTAAAGTGGAAAAACACAGTACAGGCTGATCCAACTTTGATGTAATGTCCTTAAAACAAGTCAAAATGAGGCTCAGTAGTGTGTGTGTCGCCTCCACTTGCCTGTATGACCTCCCTACAACGCCTGTGCATGCTCCTGATGAGGTGGCGGACGGTCTCCTGAGGGATCTCCTCCCAGACCTGGACTAAAGCATCTGACAACTCCTGGACAGTCTGTGGTGCAACGTGACGTTGGTGGATAGAGCGAGACATGATGTCCCAGATGTGCTCAATTGGATTCAGGTCTGGGGAACATTCGGGCCAGTCCATAGCATCAATGCCTTTGTCTTGCAGGAACTGCTGACACACTCCAGCCACATGAGGTCTAGCATTGTCTTGCATTAGGAGGAACCCAGGGCCAACCGCACCAGCATATGGTCTCACAAGGGGTCTGAGGATCTCATCTCGGTACCTAATGGCAGTCAGGCTACCTCTGGCGAGCACATGGAGGGCTGTGCGGCCCTCCAAAGAAATGCCACCCCACACCATTACTGACCCAATGCCAAACCGGTCATGCTGGAGGATGTTGCAGGCAGCAGAACGTTCTCCACGGCGTCTCCAGACTCTGTCACGTCTGTCACATGTGCTCAGTGTGAACCTGCTTTCATCTGTGAAGAGCACAGGGCGCCAGTGGCGAATTTGCCAATCTTGGTGTTCTCTGGCAAATGCCAAACGTCCTGCACGGTGTTGGGCTGTAAGCACAACCCCCACCTGTGGACGTCGGGCCCTCATATCACCCTCATGGAGTCTGTTTCTGACCGTTTGAGCAGACACATGCACATTTGTGGCCTGCTGGAGGTCATTTTGCAGGGCTCTGGCAGTGCTCCTCCTGTTCCTCCTTGCACAAAGGCGGAGGTAGCGGTCCTGCTGCTGGGTTGTTGCCCTCCTATGGCCTCCTCCACGTCTCCTGATGTACTGGCCTGTCTCCTGGTAGCGCCTCCATGCTCTGGACACTACGCTGACAGACACAGCAAACCTTCTTGCCACAGCTCGCATTGATGTGCCATCCTGGATAAGCTGCACTACCTGAGCCACTTGTGTGGGTTGTAGACTCCATCTCATGCTACCACTAGAGTGAAAGCACCGCCAGCATTCAAAAGTGACCAAAACATCAGCCAGGAAGCATAGGAACTGAGAAGTGGTCAGGTCACCACCTGCAGAACCACTCCTTTATTGGGGGTGTCTTGCTAATTGCCTATAATTTCCACCTGTTGTCTATCCCATTTTCACAACAGCATGTGAAATTGATTGTCACTCAGTGTTGCTTCCTAAGTGGACAGTTTGATTTCACAGAAGTGTGATTGACTTTGAGTTACATTGTGTTGTTTAAGTGTTCCCTTTATTTTTTTGAGCAATGTATTTTGCAGTCCGCAAAAAACACGGATGACGTCCGTATTTTGCGTAGCGGAGCAGCTGGCCTCTGATAGAGCAGTACTTTCCTTGTCCGTAATGCGGACAATAATAGGACATGTTCAATTTTTTTTTGCGGAACAGAAATACAGACATCCGAAAACAGAATGCACACTGAGTAACTTCCTTTTTTTTGCGGACCCATTGAAATGAATGGTTCCGTATACGGTCCGCAAAAAAAACAAAAAACAGAATGGACACTGAAAGAATATACGGTCGTGTGCATGAGGCCTAAGAGGCGGAATCGAGACAGGTCCATGGACTTTCTATAGAGTCCGTGTTGCTTCAGTCTCCTGCAGTGAGGGGAGAGAGCATGCTATGTCCGCTTTTCTTTCTCCTCGTTCTAGTTAGGCACTCAGACCCTCACCGATCACTAGAACGAGGGAAAAGCGAAGTCAATAGAAAGTCTCCTAACTGCAGGAGATCAAAACTTAAGCGACATAGCCAATCTCACAGTAGAGAAAAAAAAGGGGATCACAGCAGCATGTCCGTTGTATGTTTAATTGAAAGCCTTGAGTGCGTACAAAAGCAGAATACATCTTTTCGGCTACACAGTAGCCTTTATCAAGCATCTCACAGGGATCAGCAACCTCCAGCACTCCACCCGTTCTGAAACTACAACTCCCAGAATCCACCTTTCACTTCTAAGTGTGCATGCTGTAGTTTCACAGCAGCTGGAGTGCCGAAGGGTGCTGATCCCTGACCTATAAAAAAAAATTCCGGAACTCCAGAGGTTTTGTACAACAGCATTGGTTTTATAGACTTAACAAATAATCTGTCCTTAAATTTTTCTCCCCATTTCCTCTGAATCTGCCCCGCCATGATTTACCTTGTTACATACAGTGGATATAAAAAGTCTACACAACCCTGTTAAAATGTCAGGTTTCTGTCCTGTAAAAAAAATAAGACCAAGATAAATAATTTCAGAACTTTTTCCACCTTTTTAATTTGACCTATAAGGCTACTTTCACACTAGCGTTCGGAGCGGATCCGTCTGATGTTTCATCAGACGGATCCGCTCCGATAATGCAGACGTTTGCATCCGTTCAGAACGGATAAGTCTGCATTATTACTTAGAAAATTTTCTAAGTCTGAAAGTAGCCTGAGCGGATCCGTTCAGACTTTACATTGAAAGTCAATGGGGAACGGATCCGCTTGAAGATTGAGCCATATGGTGTCATCTTCAAGCGGATCCGTCCCCATTGACTTCCATTATAAGTCTGGACGGATCCGCTCGCCTCCGCACGGCCAGGTGGACACCCGAACGCTGCAAGCAGCGTTCAGGTGTCCGCTCACTGAGCGGAGCGGAGGCTGAGCGCCTTGCAGGCGGATGCATTCTCAGTGGATCCGCCTCCACTGAGAATGCATTAGGGCCAGACGGATGCGTTCGGGGCCGCTCGTGAGCCCCTTCAAACAGAGCGCACGAGCGGACACCCGAACGCTAGTGTGAAAGTAGCCTAAACTGTACCACTTAATTGAAAAACAAACTGAAATCTTTTAGGTAGAGGGAAGAAAAAAATATAAAAATAAAATAATATGGTTGCACACCCTTAGGCCCCTTTCACACGAGCGAGTTTTCCGCGCGGGTGCAATGCGTGATGTGAACGCATTGCACCCGCACTGAATCCGGACCCATTCATTTCCATGGGGCTGTGCACATGAGCGGTGATTTTCACGCATCACTTGTGCGTTGCGTGAAAATCGCAGCATGTTCTGTATTCTGCGTTTTTCACGCAACGCAGGCCCCATAGAATTGAATGGGGCTGCGTGAAAATCGCAAGCATTCACAAGCAAGTGCGGATGCGGTGCGATTTTCACACACGGTTGCTAGGAGACTAACGGGATGGGGACCCGATCATTATTATTTTCCCTTATAACATGGTTAAAAAAAAATAATAATATAACTCACCTTAATCCACTTGATCGCGCAGCCCGGCTTCTCTTCTGTCTTCTTCTTTGCTGTGCACAGGAAAAGGACCTTTGATGACGTCACTACGCTCATCACATGGTCCGTCACATGATCCATCACCATGGTAAAAGATCATGTGATGAGCGCAGTGACGTCATCAAAGGTCCTATTCCTCAAAGAAGAAGACAGAAGAGATGCCGGCTGCGCGAACAAGTGGATTAAGGTGAGTTAAATTTTTATTTTTTAACCCCTCCAGCCCTATTGTACTATGCATTCTGTATTCAGAATGCTATTATTTTCCCTTTATAACTATGTTATAAGGGAAAATAATGCAATCTACACAACCTTGAACCCAAACCTGAACTTCTGTGAAGAAGTTCGGGTCTGGGTACCACATTCAGCTTTTTATCACGCGCATGCAAAACTGAACAACGGAACGCAATTGCAGTCAAAACTGACTGCAATTGCGTACCTACTCGCGCGGGTTTGCCACAACGCATCCGGACACGCTCGTCTGCAAGGGGCCATAAACTAATACTTTGCTGAACCACCTTTTGATTTTATTACAGCACTCAGTCTTTTTGGGTATGAGTCTAACAGCATGACCATTTTGACTTGGCAAGATTTGCACACTCTTCTTGGCAAAAACACTCCAAATTTGTCAGATTGCGAGGGCATCTCCTGTGCACAGCCCTCTTCAGATCACCCCACAGATTTTCAATCAGTATCAGGTCTGGGCTCTGGCTGGGCCATTCCAAAACCTTAAACTTCTGGTGAAGCCATTCCTTTGTTGATTTGGATGTATGCTTTGGGTCGTTGTCTTGCTGAAAGATGAAGTTCCTCTTCATGTTCAGCTTTCTAGCAGAAGCCTGAAGGTTTTGTGCCAATATTGACTGGTATTTGGAACTGTTCATAATTCCCTCTAGCTTAACTAAGGCCCCAGTTCTAGCTGAAGAAAAACAGCCCCTTGGCATGATGCTGCCACCACCATGCTTCACTGTGGGTATGGTGCTCTTTTGGTGATGTGCAGTGTTGTTTTTACGTCAAACATATCTTTTGGAATTATGGCCAAAAGGTTCAACCTTGGTTTCATCAGACCATAACACCTTTTCCCACATGCTTTTGGGAGACTTCAGATGTGTTTTTGCAAAATGTAGACTGGCTTGGATGTTTTTCTTCGTAAGAAAAGGCTTTCGTCTTGTGACTCTACCCCATACCCCAGACATGAAGAATACGTGAGATTGTTGTCACATGTACTACACAGCCAGTACTTGCCAGATATTCCTGCAGCTCCTTTAATGTTGCTGTAGGCCTCTTGGTAGCCTCCCAGACCAGTTTTCTTTTTGTCTTTTCATCAATTTTGGAGGGACGTCCAGTTCTTGGTAATGTCACTGTTGTGCCATATTTTCTCCACTTGATGATGACTGTCTTCACTGTGTTCCATGGTATATCTAATGCCTCGGAAATTATTTTGTACCCTTCTCCTGACTGATACCTTTTCACAATGAGATCCCTCTGATGCTTTGGAAGCTCTCTGTGGACCATGGCTTTTTCTGTGGGATGCGACTAAGAAAATTTCAGGAATGACCAACTAGAGCAGCTGAACTTTATTTGGGGTTAATCAGAGGCACTTTAACCACTTCCCATCTGGGCCATTTGCCCCCTTCCTGACCAGGCCAAATTTTGCAAAACTGACATATCTAACTTTATGTGGTAAGAACTTTGGAACGCCTTTATTTATTCAAGTCATTCAGAGATTGTTTTCTCGTGACACATTGACATGATAGTCATAAATTTGAGTCAAAATATTTCACCTTTATTTATGAAAAAATCCCAAATTTACCCAAAAATTTGAAAAATTCGCAATTTTCTAAATTTCAATTTCTCTGCTTTTAAAACAGAAAATGATACCTCATAAAATATTTATTATTTAACATTCCCCATATGTCTACTTTATGTTGGCATCATTTTGGAAATGTCATTTTATTTTTTTAGGACGTTAGAAGGCTTAGAAGTTTAGAAGCAATTCTTCAAATTTATAAGAAAATTGCCAAAACCCACTTTATAAGGACCAGTTCAGGTCTGAAGTCACTTTGTGGGGCCTACATAGTGGATACCCCCATAAATGACCCCATTGTAGAAACTACACCCCTCAAGGTATTCAAAACCGATTTTACAAACTTTGTTAACCCTTTAGGCGTTCCACAAGAATTAAAGGAAAATTGAGATCAAATTTTTAAATTTCACTTTTTTGGCAGATTTTCCATTTTAATCAATTTTTTTCTTTAACACATCGATGGTTAACAGCCAAACAAAACTCAATATTTATTACCCAGATTCTGCAGTTTACAGAAACACCCCACATGTGGTCATAAACTGCTGTATGGGCACACGGCAGGGCGCAGAAGAAAAGGAACTCCACATGGTTTTTAGATGCCATGTCCCATTTGAAGCCCCCTGATGCACCCTTACAGTAGAAACTCCCAAGAAGTGACCCCATTTTGGAAACTAGGGGATAAGGTGCCAGTTTTATTAGTACTATTTTTGGGTACATATGATTTTTTGATCATTCATTATAACACTTTATGGGGCAAGGTGACCAAAAAATTGGTTGTTTTAGCACAGTTTCTATTTATTTATTTTTACAGCGTTCACCTGAGGGGTTCAGTCAAGTGACATTTTTATAGAGCAGATTGTTACGGACGTGGCGATACCTAATATGTATACTTTTTCTCATTTATTAAAGTTTTACACAATAATAGCATTTTTGAAACAAAAAAATTATGTTTTAATGTGTCCATGTTCTGAGAGCTATAGTTTTTTTTTATTTTTTGAGAGATTTTCTTATGTAGGGGCTCATTTTTTGCGGGATGTGGTGACGGTTTTATTGGTACTATTTTGTGGGACATACGCATTTTTGATCACTTGGTGTTGCACCTTTTGTGATGCAAGGTGACAAAAATTGCTTGTTTTGACAAAGTTTTTTTTTTTTTTTTTTTTTTTTTTTACGGTGTTCATCCGAGGGGTTAGGTCATGTGATATTTTTATAGAGCTGGTTTTTACGGACGCGGCAATACCTAATATGTATACTTTTTTTTATTTGTTTCACTTTAACACAATAATAGCATTTTTGAAACCAAAAAAATGATGTTTTAGTGTCTCCATGTTCTAAGAGCTATAGTTTTTTTATTTTTTGAGAGATTTTCTTATGTAGGGGCTCATTTTTTGCGGGATGTGGTGACGGTTTTATTGGTACTATTTTGTGGGACATACGCGTTTTTGATCACTTGGTGTTGCACCTTTTGTGATGCAAGGTGACAAAAATTGCTTGTTTTGACACAGTTTTTTTTTTGTTTTTTTTTACGGTGTTCACCCGAGGGGTTAGGTCATGTGATATTTTTATAGAGCTGGTTTTTACGGACGCGGCAATACCAAATATGTCTATTTTATTTTTTCTATTTTTAATTTTTTTTTTTATTCCTAACTTGGGAACTTTTTTTTTTTTTTACCTGTGAAACTTTATTTTATTTTATTTTTTCAACCCTTTTATTTTTTTTATTTTTTTTTACACTTTTCGTCCCCCATAAGGTCATACAAGACCTCTGGGGGACATTTGCTTCACTTTTTCTTTTTTTTTTCACAGTTGATTTCTCCTGTAACTGGGGCTGACATAGTAGCCCCAGTTACAGGACAAATGCACCCCTATAGAGGCTGTACAGCAGCAATCCAGCGCTGTACAGCCTCAGTGCAGGGCTGAGCGAGGTCTCTGAGAGACCTCACACAGCCCCTGCACTCTCCGGTCACGGCGGTCACATGACCGCCGGGCCAAAACAGGAAGCGCACAGCGCTTCCTGCTCTGCAGACACAGCGCTCGGTGATCGCTGTGTCTGCAGCGATCGTGAAGGCAGGGACACCTGGGAACTGTCCCTGCCTTGTCTTAGGGTTGCCCTGCTGTCACTGACAGCGGGCAACCCGATCAGCAGCTGCACGATTAGCGTGCAGCTGCTATTTCTGACAGGACGTTTTAAAACGTGCTGTCAGAAATAGACGTCCACCCATAGGACGTTTATAGTCTATGGGCGGACGTGAGGCGGTTAAATGATGGCAGGTGTACGCTGACTCCTATTTAACAGGATTTTGAATGTGCGTACAAAAAATAGTGGTAGGTTGTGGTGGCTCACTAGCAAGTAGTTAAGGTATGGTGCTGCAAGCTCATATAGAGGGAATCACCCCACCCTCTCTTAAAGGCAAATGTAGTAATAGAGTAATGAGCGAGCACTCATACACTTGGCAACCAAATTGACATGTGCAGAAAATATTTATTATATCCCCATAAAATAAAAGTAATAAAATTTATAAGAACAATGTAGCAATAATATACAACATTACAGTCACATATATTGTGGTAGATATGATCAACACTATATTCATATGACTTAATAGTGTCGATAAATTCAATAATATATATCACACCAAGAAACTTCAAGTATATGCTGTTATTTGGGAAGAGGGGGTATTATCTTCTAGCGCTCTATCCCAATTTGGGAAACTGAATGTTACTGAAAATGTTGTAAGTGTATTCACTGGGAGCGCAACATGTTCATAAAGTGTCCACAGGAATCCTGATAATGTGAAAAGTCTCTTATAGCATATCCTTTTAAGCTCGATATGAGCTTTGGATTGGAGAAAACTTTAAATCGATGTTTGGCTTACCGTCTAGCGTCTGCTGTCTCCCTATTGCTTCAATGGAGCTTTAAATATTTGCCGGCTTATTCAGTCGCTCCATACAGCAAGCTGGTTTAAATTTCGCAGGAGTTCCAAAGATCGCAGGAGTTGCCACTCTGTTCCGCAATTTCCTTTGGTGCAGCTTTCGACGATAAGAATAGTTAATCCTTTACTGTAGAGATTTTCTTCTGTATGGCCATACAGTATTATCGGAGGCTTTTCAATGCAGGTACATCACTTGTTTCACCATACGCGTTACGGGTAGAAGGGAGGAAGGGTGAATCTACCCGTAACGCGTATGGTGAAACAAGTGATGTACCTGCATTGAAAAGCCTCCGATAATACTGTATGGCCATACAGAAGAAAATCTCTACAGTAAAGGATTAACTATTCTTATCGTCGAAAGCTGCACCAAAGGAAATTGCGGAACAGAGTGGCAACTCCTGCGATCTTTGGAACTCCTGCGAAATTTAAACCAGCTTGCTGTATGGAGCGACTGAATAAGCCGGCAAATATTTAAAGCTCCATTGAAGCAATAGGGAGACAGCAGACGCTAGACGGTAAGCCAAACATCGATTTAAAGTTTTCTCCAATCCAAAGCTCATATCGAGCTTAAAAGGATATGCTATAAGAGACTTTTCACATTATCAGGATTCCTGTGGACACTTTATGAACATATTGCGCTCCCAGTGAATACACCTACAACATTTTCAGTGACATTCAGTTTCCCAAAGTGGGATAGAGCGCTAGAAGATAATACCCCCTCTTTCCCAAATAACAGCATATACTTGAAGTTTCTTGGTGTGATATATATTATTGAATTTATCGACACTATTGAGTCATATGAATATAGTGTTGATCATATCTACCACAATATATGTGATTGTAATGTTGTATATTATTGCTACATTGTTCTTATAAATTTTATTACTTGTATTTTATGGGGATATAATAAATATTTTCTGCACATGTCAATTTGGTTGCCAAGTGTATGAGTGCTCGCTCATTACTCTATTACTACAGGATTTTGAATGTGATTGCTTAGTTCTAAACACAGCTACATCCCCAGTTATGAGAGGGTGTGCACACTTATGCAACCACATTATTTTAGTTTTTTTGTTTTCTTCCCTCCTCCTAAAATATTTCAGTTTGTTTTTCAATTAAGTTGTACAGTTTATAGGTCACATTAAAGGTGGAAAAAGTTCTTTGTCTCATTTTATTTACAGCACAGAAACCTGACATTTTAACAGGGGTGTGTAGACTTTTTATATCCACTGTACATTGTCACTGGTATAGCCTTGTAAAACCATGAGTTACCACCAGCGATGGCCTGTGTTGTTTATTGCAGAAGCCCTTTAAATACAAGCATTGTGAAGCTTAGTGTTCAGTGCAACAAACAAGCAGTAAATGTGTAAGCCCATAAAGGTTCCATTAATACCTGTGACACACGGGCCTGCGACTTTGCACCGTATTTACAGCATTATGTTTTACAGCGTTATGTTGTACATTGCATACAATTGTAATATATCTTATGACCGTCATCTGGTATGATAGAGCCCTGTTAAATTTCAAAATCTCTGCTTTCCGTTTCTTTTCATAGGCTGTAGTCTCCGTGCTCTGAATAAACTCCTTCATGATGAGATCATCAATAAACCAATGGAGACTCTAAAGCTTGCCATACCCTCTGGGATCTACACCCTGCAGAATAACCTCCTCTATCTTGCACTGTCCAATCTTGATGCTGCCACGTACCAGGTTAGTGCAGAGGGAACCTAATACAAAATGAACTTGTATACCTATAATCTAGGATATTTTAACCCTTAGAGGAACTTGGGATTTTTGGTTTTCACTCCCCGCTTTACCAGAGTCGTACCTTTTTATTTTTACGTTCACATAGCCTTTTGCAGGCTTATTTTTTGCGGGACAAGTTGTACTTTCTAATGGCACCATTGACAGATGGGTCAGCAATATCTGATCGGTGGGGATCTGACTCCCGGCACCCCTGCTGACGCCTCTGCAAGATTACACTGTGTGTCGTCATGGAATTCTTGGCTGCACAGTGTAATTATAAGTGCTTGTTCCTTTCACTACAATTACACTGCACCGCCGCTGCAAGCAAGATGACACGCAGTGTAGTATTGAAGAGGAAGTAGCGCTCACACGAGCACTGCCTCTTCAAACAGAAGATCAGCAGGGGTAATGGGAGTCGGACCCCCACCGATCAGATATTGATGAACTATCCTGAAGATAGGTCATCAATATGTACTGGCCGTACTACTCCCTTAACCCCTTCCCAACATATGACGTAATAGCATGTCATAGTGGGAAGTGACTTCCCGCAATTTGACGTACCACTATGTCATGCCGATCGGGCGGGCACATGAGTGGTTCGCGCCCAATCAGTGCAGGGGCCCAGCAGTCACTGACAGCCAGGCCCCTGCTGTATCCACCAGCATCGCTGTAAATGCCGATGCCTGCTGATTAACCCTTTCTATGCCGCTGTCTGTGCTGACCGCGGCATAGAAGGTGTTTGCGGTGAGTGAGGGTTCCCATCAGGTCCCAGCTCTGCGGTGATGGGAACCCAATGGGTAAGAAGGCAGCCCGATGCCTTGCAGAGGCAGCGGGACCTGTCTTCTACGGAAGCCTAGGAGATTCAGCCCCTGGCTGGGTCTGCTAAGCAACAGTTAGTGTATTACACTGTGTAATACACTAACAGGCAATGCATTACAATACAGATGTATTATAATACATTACAGAGGGGATCAGACCCCCCAAAGTTGAAGTCCCAGAGCTGAACAGAAATAAAGTTAAAAAACAAACAAAACAAAAGTAAAAGGGTTTTTAATAATAAAAGTAAAGTTTCAAGTAAAAACAAAAACAAAAAAACGCCCCTTTCCCCTAAAGTTATAAAAAAAAAAAATCACAAGAAAAAAGACACCTATTAGGTATCGCCGCGTCCGTAATGACTGGCTCTATAAATACACTGACCAAAAATATAAACGCAACACTCGGTTTTCCTCCTTTTTTGCATGAGCTGAACTCAAAGATCTGAAACATTTTCTACATACACAAAAGACCCATTACTCTCAAATATTGTTCACAAATCAGTCTAAATCTGTGTTAGCGAGTACTTCTCCTTTGCTGAGATAATCCATCCCACTGCCCACAATAACAGACCACTCTGAAATGTGCACAGTTTTGCCTGAACCCCTACATAAGACAATTGGCCCAAAAAAAAAAAATAGACACTAAATTATCTTTTTTTTGTTTGTTTGTTTTTTTGTTTCAAAAATATTGATTGTGTAAAACGTAAATACATTTTAAGTGATCGCTGAAAAAAAAAAAAAATCTGCAAAAACAACATTTATTTTATTTTTTTTTGGCCACCTTGCACCATGAATGATCCAAAAAATCATGTACCTAAAAATGGTACCAATAAAAAAAGTATTTCAGAAAATGGATTGGGATAGGGATATGGGATAGGCATAAGGCCATCCTTCATATAAGATAGGGCCAGGGGCTATCCATAGTACTCAGTATATTGGGCAGACTAGATGGGCCAAATGGTTCTTATCTGCCGACACATTCTATGTTTCTATGATTATTATGTAAAACTGAAACGAACAAAAAAAGTAGACCTATTTGATATTGTCGCATACGTAACAACCTGCTCTATAAAAATAGCACGTTTTAACCTGTCAGATGAACATTGTAAAAAAATAAAAATAAAAACTGTGCCAGAGCAGACATTTTTTTTTGGTTACTTTTCCTCACAAAAAGCATAATATAGAGCGATCAAAAATCATATGTACCCCAAAATAATGCCAATAAAACTGTTGCTTTATGCCATAGTTTCCAAAATGGGGTCAGTTTTTTGGGTAGTTTCTACTCTAGGGGTGCTTCAAATGGGACATGGTGTCTAAAAACCATTCCAGCAAAATCTGCCTCCTAACATCCATACAGCACAGCTTTCCTTCTGCGCCCTGTCGTTGTGCCCTTACATCAGTTTACGACCACATGTGGGGTGTTTTTGTAAACTGTAGAATCTGCGTAATAGAGATTGAGGTTTTTTGGCTGTTAACCCTTGATGTGTTACAGAAAAAACGGATTAAAATAGAAAATTATGACATTTGATCTCCATGTTCCTTTAATTCTTGTGGAATGCCTAAAGGGTTAACAAAGTTTGTAAAATCAGTTTTGAATAACTTGAGGGGTGTAGTTTCTACAATGGGGTCATTTATGGGTGGTTTCTACTATGTAAGCTCAACAAAGTGACTTCAGACCTGAACTGGTCCTCAAAGTGGGTTTTGGAAATTTTCAAAAAATCTTTACAATTTTTAAGAATTGCTTCTAAAATTCTAAGCCTTCTAAAGTCCCCCCCCCCCAAAAAAAAAGACATTTACGAAATAATGCCAACATAAAGTAGACATATGGGGAATGTTAATTAATAAATATTTTATGAGGTATCACTTTCTGTTTTAAAAACTGAGAAACAGAAATGTAGAAAATTGCTAATTTTTCCAATTTAAGAGGTTAAGTATAATTTCTACAGGAGTATATATACATGACGTCTCGTGCTTATATAAATTCTTCTTTTCCAGGTCACCTATCAGCTCAAAATCCTCACCACTGCTTTATTCTCAGTGTCCATGTTGCAAAAAAAGCTAACCAAGTATCAGTGGCTTTCTCTGGTAATTCTTATGGCCGGCGTAACACTTGTCCAGGTAACGTGAAGACGATGTGTCACCTGTTTGGTATGATGGAACTTCTAAAGTCCAAAAAAAATAAAATTACATTTTCAAAATGATGCCAACATAAAGTAGACATATGGGGAATGTTAAGTACTGTAATAAATATTTTATAAAGGTATCACTTTCTGTTTTAAAAACGGAGAAACAGAAGACTTGAACCCCTGACTGGCCTGTCTGTCCCATAGGCTGATTTTAATTAGAGTAATTGTAGAGCTGTAGCCTGCTCTCATTGTATTCATTGAAGGCCATTTGGCACCAGGAGAAGTGTAGAGTGGGCTCAGCATGAATGTTGGTACCTGCACTCTGAATTTTATGGCGGGCATTATGGCACATAGTATTTGGTGTTAGATTCCCGTCTTAGGCCTCTTTCACACTTGCGTTGTCCGGATCCGTTGTGTACTCCATTTGCCGGAGGTGCCCGCCGGATCCGTAACACCGCAAGTGAACTGAAAGCTTTTGAAGACAGATCCATCTTCAAAATGCGTTTAGTGTTACTATGGCAGCCAGGACGCTATTAAAGTCCTGGTTGCCGTAGTAGTAGTGGGGAGCAGGGGAGCAGTATACTTACCGTCCGTGCGGCTCCCGGGGCGCTCCAGAATGATGTCAGAGCGCCCCATGCGCATGGATGACGTGATCCATGCGATCATGTCATCCTCCATGCGCGTGGGGCGCCCTGACGTCACTCTGAAGCGCCCCGGGAGCCACACGGACGGTAAGTATACTGCTCCCCCGCTCCCCACTTCACTTTACCATGGCAAACAGGACTTTAGCGTCCTGGCAGCCATGGTAACCATTCGGAAAAAGCGAAACGTCGGATCCGGTAATGCGCCGAAACGACGTTTAGCTTAAAGAGGACCTTTCACCGATTCTTACCCTATGAACTAACTATACAGACATGTGGAGCGGCGCCCGGGGATCTCACTGTACTTACTATTATCCCCGGGCGCCGCTCCGTTCTCCTGCTATGCCCTCCGGTATCTCCGTTCCCTAAGTTATGGTAGGCGGAGTCTGCTCTAGCGCTGGCCAATCGCATTGCAGAGCTCACAGCTTGGGAGAAAATAACCTCCCAGGCTGTGAGCTCTGCGCTGCGATTGGCCAGCGCTAGAGCAGACTCCGCCTACCATAACTTAGGGACTGGAATCTCCGCCTACTATAACTTAGTGAGCGTAGATACCGGAGGGCATAACGGGAGAACGGAGCGGCGCCCGGGGATAATAGTAAGTGCAGGGAGATCCCTGGGCGCCGCTCCACATGTCTGTATAGTTAGTTCATAGGGTAAGAATCGGTGAAAGGTCCTCTTTAACCCCTTAAGGACCTAGGACGTACCGGTACGCCCTATTTCCCGAGTCCTTAAGGACCCAGGACGTACCGGTACGTCCTGACTTAAAATCTGTATTCCGGCGCCCCAGGGGTTAATTGGAACGGGATTTCGGCTGAAATCATTCAGCCGGCATCCCGTAACAATGCAGGGGGGGGTCATTTGACCCCCCCGTATCGGCGATCGCAGCAAACCGCAGGTCAATTCAGACCTGCGGTTTGCTGCGCTTTTTGCAGTTTCTGATCGCCGCGGTCCCTGACCGCGGGGATCAGAAACTTTAGAGTGGCTAAAATCATTATTTTTCACCCCCCCCTGCACCCCTGCACGATTTTATGCCGGAGGGTGGTGCGGGGGGGGTGTCGCAGGCGGTGGGGGCGTTGCGGGAGGCGGGCGGTGCGGCAGGCGGGATCGCGATCCCCCGCCCGCCTCCCCATGAACGATCGTTGGCTTCTAGTGGGTATACCAGGGTGCCAGCACATTGCTGGCACCCTGGTATAAACGGCTGACATCTGTGAAGATGTCAGCCGTTTAACCCTTTCCATACCGCGGTCCGTACGGACCGCTGTATGGAAAAAGTTAACTGTCATCGGTCAGGGAGCTCCCTCCCTCTCCATCGGGGGGCTGCTGTGGCTTTGCAGCCCCCCGATGGAGAGGGAGAGAGCCCCCAGAGAGCCCCCCTCAGCCCCGTGCTTACCCTTCCCCGTCTGCGAAGTTCTGAGCAGACGGGGAGGGTTCCCATGGCAACAGGACGCCTGCTCAGGCGTCCTGCTGTCCATGGTGCTGAACAGATCTATGCTAAAAGCACAGATCTGTTCAGTGTAAGTAAAATACAGTACAGAACAATATATATTGTTCTGTACTGTATTATACAGACACCAGACCCACTGGATCTTCAAGAACCAAGTGGGTCTGGGTCACAAAAATGTAAAAAAAAGTGAAAAAAGTTAAGATAAAAAAAAAAACATTTATCACTGAATAAAAATTAAAAAAATAAAATAAACTACACATATTAGGTATCGCCGCGTCCGTAACGACCTGATCTATAAAATGGTCATGTTACTTTCCCCGCACAGTGAACGCCAAAAAAATAAAAACTATGAGAAAATTGAAATTTTGCCCACCTTACTTCCCAAAAAAAGTAATAAAAGTGATCAAAAAAGTCGCATGTACGCCAAAATAGTACCAATCAAACCGTCATCTCATCCCGCAAAAAATGAGACCCTACTCAAGATAATCGCCCAAAAGCTGAAAAAACTATGGCTCTTAGACTATGGAGACACTAAAACATGATTTTTTTTTTTTCAAAAATGAACTCATTCTGTAAAACTTACATAAATAAAAAAAAAGTATACATATTAGGTATCGCCGCGTCCGTATCGACCGGCTCTATAAAAATATCACATGACCTAACCCCTCAGATGACCACCGTAAAAAAATAAAAATAAAAACAGTGTAAAAAAAGCCATTTTTTGCCATCTTACGTCACAAAAAGTGTAATAGCAAGCGATCAAAAAATCATATGCACCCCAAAATAGTGCCAATCAAACCGTCATCTCATCCCGCAAAAAATGAGACCCTACTCAAGATAATCGCCCAAAAACTGAAAAAACTATGGCTCTTAGAATATGGAGACACTAAAACATTTTTTTGGTTTTAAAAATGAAGTTATTGTATAAAACTTACATAAATAAAAAAAAATGTATACATATTAGGTATCGCCGCGTCCGCGACAACCTGCTCTATAAAAATACCACATAATCTAACCTGTCAGATGAATGTTGTAAATAACAAAAAAAAAAAAACGTGCCAAAAAAGCTATTTCTTGTTACTTTGCTGCACAAAAAGTGTAATATAGAGCAACCAAAAATCATATGTACCCTAAACTAGTACCAACAAAACTGCCACCCTATCCCGTAGTTTCTAAAATGGGGTCACTTTTTTGGAGTTTCTACTCTAGGGGTGCATCAGGGGGGCTTCAAATGGGACATGGTGTCAAAAAAAAACAGTCCAGCAAAACCTGCCTTCCAAAAACCGTATGGCATTCCTTTCCTTCTGCGCCCTGCCGTGTGCCCGTACAGCGGTTTACGACCACATATGGGGTGTTTCTGTAAACTACAGAATTAGGGCCATAAATATTGAGTTTTGTTTGGCTATTAACCCTTGCTTTGTAACTGGAAAAAAAATATTAAAATGGAAAATCTGCAAAAAATGTGAAATTTTGAAATTGTGTCTCTATTTTCCATTAAATCTTGTGCAACACCTAAAGGGTTAACAAAGTTTGTAAAATCAGTTTTGAATAGCTTGAGGGGTGTAGTTTCTTAGATGGGGTCACTTTTATGGAGTTTCTACTCTAGGGGTGCATCAGGGGGCTTCAAATGGGACATGGTGTCAAAAAAACAGTCCAGCAAAATCTGGCTTCCAAAAACCAAACCGCGCACCTTTCACTCTACGCCCTACTGTGTGCCCGTACAGTAGTTTACGGCCACATATGGGGTGTTTCTGTAAACGGCAGAGTCAGGGCAATAAAGATACAATCTTGTTTGGCTGTTAACCCTTGCTTTGTTAGTGGAAAAAATGGGTTAAAATTGAAAATTAGGCAAAAAAATGAAATTCTCAAATTTCATCCCCATTTGCCAATAACTCTTGTGCAACACCTAAAGGGTTAACGACGTATGTAAAATCAGTTTTGAATACCTTGAGGGGTGTAGTTTCTTAGATGGGGTCACTTTTAGGGAGTTTCTCCTCTTGGGGTGCATCAGGGGGCTTCAAATGGGACATGGTGTCAAAAAACCAGTCCATAAAAATCAGCCTTCCAAAAACCATATGGTGCACCTTTCACTCTACGCCCCGCTGTGTGGCCGTACAGTAGTTTACGGCCACATATTGGGTGTTTCTGTAAACGGCAGAGTCAGGGCAATAAAGATACAGTCTTGTTTGGCTGTTAACCCTTGGTTTGTTAGTGGAAAAAATGGGTTAAAATGAAAAATTTGACAAAAATATGAAATTCTCAAATTTCCTCCCCATTTGCCAATAACTCTTGTGCAACACCTAAAGGGTTAACAATGTATGCAAAATCAGTTTTGAATACCTTGAGGGGTGTAGTTTCTTAGATGGGGTCATTTTTGGGTGGTTTCTATTATGTAAGCCTCGCAAAGTGACTTCAGACCTGAACTGGTCGCTAAAAATTGAGTTTTTGTAAATTTCTGAAAAATTTCAAGATTTGCTTCTAAACTTCTAAGCCTTATAACATCCCCAAAAAATAAAATATCATTCCCAAAACAATTCAAACATGAAGTAGACATATGGGGAATGTAAAGTCATCACAATTTTTTGGGGTATTACTATGTATTACAGAAGTAGAGAAACTGAAACTTTGAAATTTGCTAATTTTTTTCAAATTTTTGGTAAATTAGGTATTTTTTTGTGCAAAAAAAATAATTTTTTTGACTTCATTTTACCAGTGTCATGAAGTACAATATGTGACGAAAAAACAATCTCAGAATGGCCTGGATAAGTCAAAGCGTTTTAAAGTTATGAGCACTTAAAGTGACACTGGTCAGATTTGCAAAAAATGGCCTGGTCCTTAAGGTGAAAATGAGCCCGGTCCTTAAGGGGTTAAGGCCGGATCCGGATTAATGCCTTTCAATGGGCATTAATTCCGGATCCGGCCTTGCGGCAAGTGTTCAGGATTTTTGGCCGGAGCAAAAAGCGCAGCATGCGGAACTGAAGACATCCTGATGCATCCTGAACGGATTTCTCTCCATTCAGAATGCATGGGTATAATCCTGATCAGGATTCTTCCGGCATAGAGCTTCGACGACGGAACTCTATGCCGGAACAGAGCAACGCAAGTGTGAAAGAGCCCTTATAGAGATCGCCTTGACGTTAGGCAGACGGACCCAAAAATTTTGTACAAAATGTTGTATTTGCCAAGAATCTCAAATTTGCAAAATAAGTGTAGCATTAGCACTTTTTATGGCATTATTGTACTTTTATTTGTGTTTGCAGAGTGCTGCTGCATTAACCCTTTGTATGCCGCGGTCAAAGCTGACCGCAGCATGCAGGGGGTTTGCGGAGGGTACGGGTGCCCTCCACATCCCCATCGGGTCCCAGCGCTGCAGTGATGGGGACCCGATGGCAGCCCGATGCCTTCCATAGGCATTGGGACTTGCCTTCTACGGAAGCCTGTGAGATCTAGCCCTTAGGCTGGGTCTCACAGGCAGGCAGTCAGCATAATAGTTGACATGCAATGCATTACAATACAGAATGCTAAAAAGAAGCCCCTACATAAAACAATCGGCCAAAAAAAATACTATGGCTTTCAGAATATGGAGACACTAAAAAAAAATCTTTTTTTTTTCTCTTCAAAAATGCTTTATTTTGTAAAACTAAAACAAACAAAAAAAGTAGGCATATTTGATATAATCCCGTCCTTAACAACCTGCTCTATAAAAATAGCACATGATCTAACCTGTCAGATGAACATTGTAAAAAACAAAAAATAAAAACGGCGCCAAAACAGCTATATTTTTTGTTACCTTGCCTCACAAAAAGTGTAGTATAGAGCAGTAAAAAATCTATATGTACCCTAAAATGGTACCAACAGAACTGCCACCTTATCCTGCAGTTTCCAAAATGGGGTCACTTTTTTGGCGTTTCGGGGTTTTTAAATGTGACATGGCAACTTAAAATTATCACAGTGAAAGCTGCCCTCCAAAAACCGCATGGCGTTACTTTCCCTCTGTGCCCTACCGTGTGCCCATACAGTGGTTTGCGGTCACAAATGGGGTGTTTCTGTAAACTACAGATTCAGGGTAATAATCATTGAGTTTTGGTTGGCTGTTAACCCTTGTTACTGGAAAAAATGGATTAAAATGGAAAATCTGCACAGAAAGTGAAATTCAGAAATTTCATCTACAGTTGCCTTTAATTCTTGTGGGGTTAACAAAGTTTGTAAAATCAGTTTTGAATACCTTGAGGGGTGTCGTTTCTAAAATGGGGCCATTTATGGGTGGTTTCTATTATGTAGCCCAGAACTGGTCCTTAAAAAAATGTGGGTTTTGGAAATTTTCTTAAAGGGATTCTGTCAGCAAGATTTTCGATATAGAGCTGTTCATATCATCCTCTCCATTATCTAATTAAAAATATACTAGTTTTGCCCTCACCTGTTCTTTAATTTTTGATAAAAATCGGTTTTATTTATATGCTAATTACCTTCCTAACATGCCCAAGCGGCTGTCCCTCCGGCCATTTGTGCCCAGCCGCGCCCTTTCTCTTGTAGCCCAGCGCCGCCCCATTGCTAATTATTACTCTCTTCATTGCCGATGGTGCGCCAGAATCTCGCACATGCACCCTGGATCCACTGGTCAGCGCCCGCGCGGTTTCATGGCGGCAACCTCAGCGAACAAAGCGTGCATGCGCCAGCTGTCTGCGCACTTCGCTCGCGGGCACTGACCTGCCGATCCTGGGCGCATGCGCGAGATTACGGCGCACCATTGGCAATGAGAGGAGTGAATAATTGGCAGTGGGGTGGCGCTGGGCTACGAGATAAGGGGCGCGGCTGGGCACAAACGGCCGGAGGGACAGCCCCTTGGGCACGTTGGGAAGGTAATTAGCATATAAATCCGGTTTTTACCAAAAAGCAAAGACAGGTGGGGGTAAAACTAGTATATTTTTTATTAGATAATGGAGAGGATGATATGAACAGCTCTATATCGAAAATCTTGCTGACAGAATCACTTCTAAACTTCTAAGCCTTCTAATTATCCCCCCCCCCCCCCCAAAAAAAATTTACCAAATGATCCAAACATAAAATAGACATATGGGGAATGTAAAGTAATAACTATTATGAGGTATCACTATCTGTTTTAAAAGCAGAGAAATTGGAATTTGGAAAGTTGTGAATTTTTCAAATTTTTGGGTAAATTTGGGATTTATCTACCATAATATATAAAGCTATGTGTGTGTTTCCGCTGAAAGGAATCTGCACCGTCGCATTTACAATCACGAAATTTGGCACACAGGTACATCAGGTGTCTGGGAAGGATTTAGACTGGGTCTCAGCTCTCTAGCACGTACCGTTCCTGAGATATTCCCAAAAAATGCACTAGCCAATAGAAGCCTGCCATTCACACGGTCACATGTCTCTTATCAGCCAAAAGAAGCTCGCAGGCCCTTAGTCTCCACATGCACACAGTTTTACACCAGGTTTTCATAACAACCCAACCATTTTTCTTCACTGCTGTAGGTGTGGATGACACTGTTTAGGCCTCTTTCAGATGGGCGTCCCAGATTTGCTCCGGATGCGTCTTGGGCGCATTGCAGGAAACCCGCGCCAGTGGGCACGCAATTTCAATCATTTTGATTGCGTTGTTCAGTTTTTTACGGTCGAGTGCAATGCATTTTGCACGCGCGTGATAAAAAACGGAATGTGGTACCCAGACCCGAACTTCTTCACTGAAGTTCGGGTTTGGGTTCGGTGTTGTGTAGGTGTTGTTATTTTCCCTTATAACATGGTTATAAGGGAAAATAATAGCATT
Source organism: Bufo bufo (assembly GCF_905171765.1). Classification (NCBI taxonomy): domain Eukaryota; kingdom Metazoa; phylum Chordata; class Amphibia; order Anura; family Bufonidae; genus Bufo; species Bufo bufo. The sequence goes on from NC_053397.1 coordinate 72,827,251, forward strand.
CTTAATACAGAATGCTTAATAAAATGTTCCTTGAGAGGATAAAAAATGAACTCGCTTCATCCACTTGATCGCGCAGCCGGCATTGTCTTCTTTCTTTCTTTGAGGACCTGCAAAAGGACCTTTGATGTAATCACTTACCACGTGGTGAGCGCGGTGACGTCAGTGCAGGTCCTTCTGAATGAAGATCGAAGGATCTAAAACCGTCCCGGATACCTGGTGTAACGGTGTGCCAAATTTCATGATTGTAAATGCGACGCTCCGGAAATGCCTATCCCTTTGGGCTTGTACCTATTCCTGTTTTGCCAGTGCTTCCATTAATATATATATGTTACCGTTCTTGTTTTAAAACAAAAAAAGAAACCGATCCTTTATTTTGATCATCCATTACGCTCATTTTGCATCCGTTTTAGCCATTTCTAATTGAGATATGTTATTTCTGACAGAATGAGTTTTTTCCGTCTAAAATAATGGATCTCAGACGGAAATGGCTAAGGCCCCCTGCACACGAACGTGTGATTCCCGTTGCCGTATTGCGGACCGCATTTGCGGATCCGCAATGCACAGGTGCCGTTCCGTGGGCATTCCGCATCACGGATGCGGACCCATTCACTTGAATGGGTCCGCAAATCCGGAGATGCGGAACGGAACCCTACGGAAGCACTACGGAGTGCTTCCGTGGCTTTTCGTCCCGTACTTCCGTTCTGCAAAAAGATAGAACATGTCCTATCTTTTTGCGGAACGGCCGGATCGCGGATCCATTCAAGTGAATGGGTCAGCGATCCGCTGTGGCTGTCCCACAGACTGTGTTCGTGCATTGCGACCACGGGGCGCACACGTTCGTGTGCAGGGGGCCTAAAACGAATGCTAAATTCTCATAACAGATGCTCAAAATAAAGGAAACTGTGATGTGAATGTACCCTAATAGGTCATTCTCTGATAACACTGGGTTCAGACCTGAGCGTATTTGATATGCGCGTTTGTCGCGCGTTTTTGTGCGCGTTTTTGTCCATAGTCAACGCGCGTATTACGCGCGTTTGTGTGATTGACAGCAGTGTCCTATGGCCGCAAACGCGCGACAAAACGCCCCAAAGAAGCTCAAGAACTTGTTTATGCGTTCGAACGCGCTGTAAAACGCGAAAATGTGAACCAGTCCCATAGGGAAGCATTGGTTTGCATCGGTTATGCGTTTTACAGAGCGTTCGAACGCACTGTAAAACGCGCAAGTGTGAACTTGGGGTAATGCATTTCTTTTAAATGATAAAATTATTTCTGCTGCCTCTAGGAGGCCATTTCTGCCATGTTGTTTTTTTTTTTATGATGAATGAAAGCTTGTGTAAGTTCTTACATAATTAGCGCCCACTAGTGGTGACTGTTCTAGACACCTTCACCATTCCAAACTATCAGGAATATAGGGGGAGATTTAACAAGACTGGCATTCCCATACTCCCTGTGCTGGAGTAAGATGCGCCTAATTTATTAAGAGGCCAAAAAATTAAGTGCATTTCTGACCCTCCGTGCACCGTAAACTCAAATCTATGTCAGCTAGGAGACTTTTGCTGTAACTTACGCCAGTTTCTAGCGTAAGCTATAGTAAATCCGATGGGCTGATGAAGCCCCGCCTCTCCTGCGAAGCCCCACCCCTCAATGCTCAAAAAGATCCAGATTATGTAACAAATATGCCGTGCTCCATAATTTGGGACCTTTTTTTTGTTTTTTTAAGCCACAGTAGTGGTGTCATAGCTTTGATATATGCTGCCTCATCCTCATGTACACGACCGTGCTGTGTTTTGCATTCCTCAAATAGCGGATCCGCAAAACCCGGATGCCGCCGATGTGCAAATAGCAGAACGGAACGGGTACCCATAATAGAAATACCTATTCTTGTCTGCAAAACGGACAAGAATAGGACATGTTCTATTTATTTATTTTTATTTATTTATTTTTTGCGGGGCCACGGAACGGAGCAACAGATGTGGACAGCACACAGACTTCTGTCCACATCTTTTGTTGCCCCATTGAAATGAATGGGTCCTCATCCCAGCTCTGATGCGGACCACAAGAACGTTTGTGTGCATGAGGCCTTATTGTCTTTTTTGGCCTGGGCATCAGTGTGTTTGGTAACTTCCCTATAGAAATCCTCTTTGTCCATGATTTTATTTAGTTCCTCATCACCTATTAGCAGAAGTTATCCATTTAGTAATCTTTACTCCAGATCTGATGCACCATTTGAAGGGCATTTGTCCCCAGAAAATTCACAGATAAACCAGGCATAGCGACTTGTAGGACGAGCTCAGCTCAATGTAAAGATTCCTTTCATTTACCGATCCGTTGCTTCAATCTGGAGAAAAAGCACTTTTAATCCATATGCAAATGATCAGTAAAGTGCAATGAGGGCGGGCCCAATCTACTCTGTGCACCCTTGCACCTCCTGCTTCCTCTGCCAGCCCTTCCCTCTCCTTCTTGATGGACAGGGCCGGACGAGATGGCTGTGCCTGGTTTAACAGTGAATTTTTCCAGGTGTCAGACTTTAGGTAGACCGTCCTCAATTGGTACCCAAAGCTTCTCTCATCCCTGCTCATAGATTTCCATAACTAGAAATCTGCCTGCATTCTCAACAAATGTCCATTCGAACCATTGGCAGTGGTATGTTGTGTCAGAGGGGGGGGGGGGGAACCTAGTTGGGAGCTGTATATATGACATGCTTGTGTATGGTGTGTATACATCATTCCTGTATGTCTTAGTTTATTGCTTTGTCACTTTACTTTATTGTGAACTTTCTCCATATCTCCCATGCAGTGGCCCTCAGACTCTCCCAGTGCCCCTTCAAAGGAAGTATCAGTCGGTTCCCGGTTTGTGGGTCTCATGGCTGTCCTCACTGCGTGTTTCTCCAGTGGCTTTGCTGGTGTCTACTTTGAAAAAATTCTTAAAGAAACCAAGCAGTCTGTGTGGATTAGAAATATACAGCTAGGTGAGTACACAGCAATAAGAACATTACCTTCACAACCTCAACCTTTAGGCACATCATGATGTATTTCGTTGGTGCACACGGAATGTATAGAGCTAGCTTACAAGCTGAGCACATGCGGCTATCCCGGTCATTTAACCCTTCAGATGCAGCATCCATTATTGGCTGAAGCATTTGTGCGTGTAACCCCTTAGTGACCACCAGTACGCCTTTTTATAGCACTCACCAAGGGGCCTTCAACTGGGCCACTGCCTCCCATGTAACATATATTATCCGTTCTCCTGCTCTAACGGCCTGGACTGGCAGGAGCGCCGATCCAGGCTGTTTAACCCCCTTACATGCTGCAGGCAATAGCACCCGTGGCATGTAAGCAGTTACAGAGGGAGCAGACTCCCTCTGTCACCCATCAGCACCCCACAAATGAGATTGCGGGATACCAATGTCAGTGCAGACAGGACAGGGCCTAGTGAAGGCCCTAGGTCTGCATCTAGCTTGCCCCAGCAGGCTGATCCTCTCTTGCGCAGCCTGCTGGTGAATGCTGGTATAGCTATGACATCTAAATACATTGTACCACAGGAATAGTGCAAAGTGTTTTAGATCAAAACATCACCTATTATAAAGATTTAAAAAAAGTTTTAAAAAAAAATTATACCTTTTTCCATTGGGGAAAAAAACTTAGCAAAAATAAAATCTCTACATATTTGGTATTGCCACATCTGTAGTGACCTGCACTACACAATTATCATATATGAAAAATAATAGTAAAGATGGCTCACTTGTTAAATGTTGGATGTTGTTCAATATATGAAATATAGTCCGAGAACTCGCTAATCTGATGCCAACAGAATAACAGGAAAAATTATAAATTGTAAATAGTGAGTACCTCCAGGAGTATATAAAAAAAATAATATATATATATATATACTGCAGCCCAAACCCCCAGTGTTAATCAAACCTTAGATGAGAAAATCATCTTACCTCTCCTGTTTCGGCCACCGCCTCTCCTGAGATCCAGTGTGCTGTGACCTGACGTTGCACAGCGTGAGGTCACATAATCGAAAAGCTCATTAGTATTCGCTCCATAAGACGTACTGCCTTAGGCTACTTTCACACTAGCGTTCGGGTGTCCGCTCGTGCGCACCGTTTGAAGGGGCTCACGAGCGGCCCCGAACGCAGCCGTCCAGCCCTAATGCATTCTCAGTGGACGCGGATCCACTGAGAATGCATCCGCCTGCCAGCGTTCAGCCTCCGCTCCGCTCAGTGAGCGGACACCTGAACGCTGCTTGCAGCGTTCGGGTGTCCGCCTGGCCGTGCGGAGGCGAGCGGATCCGTCCACACTTACAATGTAAGTCAATGGGGACGGATCCGCTTGAAGATGACACAATATGGCTCAATCTTCAAGCGGATCCGTTCCCCATTGACTTTCAATGTAAAGTCTGAACGGATCCGCTCAGACAACTTTCACACTTAGAAAATTTTCTAAGTTTTAATGCAGACGCATCCGTTCTGAACGGATGCGAACGTCTGCATTATCGGAGCGGATCCGTCTGATGAAACATCAGACGGATCCGCTCCGAACGCTAGTGTGAAAGTAGCCTTATAGAGCAAAAAATAAAGCTATTTGCTTTTTTTGTTTTTTGTGTCTCTCTGTTGTTGTGTTTTTTTTTTTCTGTAAACAGAAGATTTATACTTACCCACTTCCCGCCACTCAGGTCCTCTGTGATGCCTCTGTTGTGTCTATCTTCCAGTCCCCAGCTTGTTTTCTTCGGGCGCTTAATGGGCATGGTCATATTCTTCACTGCAGCCAATGACTTCCTTCAGCAGTGACATACTGCTTCTGACCATGTCATCTCTGAAGCCTGTCTTTGGCTGCAGTGGAGCTTGTGACCATGTCCATGTAGCACCAGAAGAATTGGACACAGCGGAGGCATTGCAGAGGACCAGAGTGGTATGGAGTAGTTAAGTATGAATCTTTTTTGGAAGACTTTTTTTGAGTTTATGGAGACTTTAAGGTGTTACCATAGTATTTTTATTTATTTTTTATCATTATTTGTTAGCACCATCGTCAGCATAGCTCTGAAATGTATTACATGTACTGCTAATACATTTATAACAGTGGCGATACATGAGGAGCTCTGAATTTATCATATGTAATAATCTGTAGTAGTGACTACTTGCTAATTGAGAACCAATGACCGTCTCTGTGTCTTCTTTGCAGGATTCTTCGGGGGTATATTTGGTTTGATGGGCGTTTTTATTTATGATGGAGATCAGGTCTCAAAAGAGGGATTCTTTCAAGGGTACAATAATCTGACCTGGACGGTTGTGGCTCTTCAGGTAATATGGAAGTTTCACATACTCCTGAATTGGTACTAGTTGTCATTTAAAGGGGTTATCCAGGATTTTGATATTAATGACCTCTCCTCAGGATACGTCATCAATATCAGATCAGCTGGGATCCGGTTCCTGGTGCTGCGGCCTCCCCAAAGCTTACCAAGCATAGCACCATCCTATGGATAGCGGCCGTTCTTTGTATTGCAGCTCAGGCCTATTTACTTGAATGGGACTGAGCTGCACCCAGGCCATAAGATCGATGAACGGTACGATTTTAAACATACAAAAGTTTAAAACCTTCCGGTAACCTCATACCCCTATATTAGTGTCCCAAATCTTAATAAAGGAGAGAAGATTTTAGCAAGTGCCGAACCTTCTGTTTGGGTGAACTGAATCCATACATATCTTGACCTGTGGTAACGATTTTTAAATCCTCCGCATGTCAATTTATACCAGCTTTGGCCTGGCAGTATTTTTGGATGGCTATAGTGCTACAAGACCGCACATAACTACTACAGCCTTTATTGGTGGTTGTGTTACTTGCATTTGGGAAATGGCAGCAGACCACAGGAGTGTTTTTGAGGCACATTCGTACTGTTTACCAAAAGGTTTCTGCTGATTCTAGTTTATTGGTGGGGGTCAGCATGGAGGTGAGAAAATATTTCAATACATTAATATTTTTGAACTAGTGGATGTGATTGCTGCATGTACAGTGCCTTGAAAAAGTATTCATACCCCTTGAACTTTTCCATGTTTTTTTTCACATTACACCCACAAACTTAAATGTATTTTACTAGGATTTTATGTGATAGACGAACACAAGGTAGCAAGTATGTGTGAAGTGAAAAGAAAATGATACATGGTTTTCCAAATTTTTTATAAATGAGGCTACTTTCACACCTGCGTTTGATGCGGATCCGTCTGGTATTTGCACAAACGGATCCGCACCGATAATGCAAACGTTTGTAACCGTTCAGATCGAATCCGTTTGCATTATTCTTTAAAAAAAAAAGTCAACGTCAAAACGGATCTGTCCTGACTTACATTGAAAGTCAATGGGGGACGGATCAGTTTTCAAATGCACCATATTGTGTCAGTAAAAAACTGATCCATCCCCATTGACTTGCATTGTAAGTCAGGACGGATCCGTTTGGCTCCGCATCGCCAGGCGGACACCAAAACTGTCCGCCTCCAGAGCGGAATGGAGGCGGAACGGAGCCAAACTGATGCATTCTGAACGGATCCTTATCCATTCAGAATGCATTAGGGCTAAACTGATCCGTTTTGGGCCGCTTGTGAGAGCCTTGAAACGCCAGTGTGAAAGTAGCCTAAAAAAGTGTGGTGTGCATTTGTATTCAGCCCCCGAGTCAGTACTTTGTATGACCACCTTTCGCTAAATTACAGCTGCAAGTATTTTGGGGTATGTTTTGCAGAGGCTGAAAGTTTTGCCTATTCTTTGGATTGGGTGGAGAGCATCTGTGAACAGTAATTTTCAAGTCTTGACACAGATTCTTAAGGCCCCTTTCACACGGGAGAGAATTCCGTGCGGGTGCAATGCGTGAGGCTGTGCAGATGAGCTGTTATTTTCACGCATCACTTGTGCGTTGCGTGAAAATCGCAGCATGCTCTATATTGTGCGTTTTTCACGCAATGCAGGCCCTATCGAAGTGAATAGGGCTGCGTGAAAATCGCAAGCATCCGCAAGCAAGTGCGGATGCAGTGTGATTTTTCACGCATGGTTGCTAGGTGACGATCGGGATGGGGACCTGATCTTTATTATTTTCCCTTATAACATGGTTATAAGGGAAAATATAAGCATTCTTAATACAGAATGCTAAGTAATTTAGGGATGGAGGGGTTAAAAAAGAAATAAAAATAATTAAACTCACCTCATCCACTTGTTCGCGCAGGCTGCGCCAAAAAGTGGATGAAGTGAGTTTAATTTATTTTTTAACTGCTCCATCCCTAATTTACTTAGCATTCTGTATTAAGAATGCTATTATTTTCCCTTATAACCATGTTATAAGGGAAAATAATAAAATCTACACAACACCTAACACAAACCCGAACTGCTGATTTTTCTCACTTGCGTGCAAAACGCATTAAAACGCTTTGCGCATTTTACCGCAACGCCCGTGTGAACCCAGCCTAACAGGATTTAGTTCTGGACTTTGACTGGGCGATTCTAACACCTGAATATGCTTTGATCTAAACCATTCCATTGTAGCTTTAGCTGTATGTTTAGAGTTGTCCTGCTGGGAGGTGAACCTCCGCCCCAGTCTCAAGTCTTTTACAGTCTCTACCAGGTTATTCTTCTAGGACTGCCCTGTATTTAGCTCCATCCATCTTCCCATCAACTCTGACCAGCTTCACTGTCCCTGCTGAAGAAAAGCACCCCTACAGCATCATGCTGCCACCACCATGTTTTACGTAGGGGGTGGTGTGTTCAGGGTGATGTGCCACACATAGCATTTTGCATTTAGGCCAAAAAATGTAACTTTGGTCTTATCTGACCAGAACACCTTCCACGTTTGCTGTACCCCCTACATGGCTTGTGGCAAACTGAAAACAGGACTTCTTATGGCTTGCTTTCAAAAATGTCTTTCTTCTTGCCACTCTTCCATCAAGGACAGATTTGTGGAATACATGACTAATAGTTGTCCTGTGGACAGATTCTCCCACCTGAGCTGTGGATTTCTGCAGCTCCTCCAGAGTGACCATGGGCTTTTGGCTGCTTCTCTAATTAGTGCTCTCCTTGCCTGGGCTGTCAGTTAAGGTGGACGGCCATGTCTTGGTAGGTTTGCAGTTGTGCCATACTCCTTCCATTTTCAGATGATGCATTGAACAGTGCTCTGTGAGATGTTCAGATATTTTTTTAGAACCTAGCCCTGCTTTACACAACTTTATCCCTGACCTGCCTGGTGTGTTCCTTGGTTTTCATGATGCTGTTTGATCACTAATGTTCTCTGACAAACCTGTGAGGCAGAACTGCTGTAATTATATTGAGAATAAATTATATACATTTACTAATTAGGTAACTTTTGAAGGCAGTTGATTACACTGGATTTTAATTAAGGATATCAGAGTACAGGGGGCTGCATACAAATGCATGCCACACTTTCCAAACTTTTATTTATTAAATATTTTAAAAACCATGTATGAACGTTTCCTTCCCGACAATCAGCTGCTCCCCGCAGCGTCTACATGTACTCTTACTGCTCCTTTAACATTTGAACTTCACCCTGGTTATTTAATTTTTTTCTCCTTAACCACTTTTAGGCTCTAGGTGGATTGGTGATTGCTGCTGTGATCAAATATGCTGATAATATCTTGAAAGGATTTGCGACCTCTCTTTCAATCATTCTGTCAACATTAATCTCCTACTTTTGGCTGCAAGACTTTGTTCCTACAAGGTATAGTGACAGTTCTTGTATATTCACATAAAAAAAAAATCTTATTTAAAGTGGTTGGCCAGGATTTTTATATTGATGGCCTATCCTCAGAATAGAATGTGTAGTTTTGGCACCCAGGCTATTTTGGGAACAGCTGATCTGTGGGGTTGAAAGATGTAGAATCCCCACCGATCAGATATTTATGGCTTGTCCTGAGGATAGGCCACCATTTATAAAATTCCTGGCCATCCCTTTAAAAGAGAACCTATCACCAAGAAATATGGTGCAAACTGCAGTCAGCATGTTATAGAGCAGGAGGAGCTGAGCAGATTAATATCTAATATTGTGGGGGGAAAATGTAGCAAAAATTGTAATTTATACATTTAAATCTTTTTCAGAGCTAAGTTGTAGAGATGAGCATTTGTACGAATTGATTCATCTCATGTCTGCAAGAGTTCTTCAGCTGTGACAGGTTAGCGGCGCATGCACATTCTCTGCTCTGGAACAGGAACAGAGCCTTTGCACTTGCACTGCTACTCGAGATTGTCAGAGCTGGATGAGATGTCCAGCCTCGTCAGTCAAGCGACTTGGGGGCATTTCTTCCGCAGCAGGAATGGCCCCTCACAGCTGAAGAACTCTTGATGAGATGGTTCAATTCCTACAAACCGGTTTGCTCATCTCTACAACTGAGCTCACAAAGAACTCTTGCTGGTGCGACAAATCAATTCGCTCATTTCTGTTGAGTTGATGAAGTGGTTGGTCGTATCAGTGATTGACAGTTACATTTACCTATGTATACGTACTTATCCAAGGAAGGCGGGCAATCACTGATAAAATGGCCAACTTGGGCAAGTAAGCTCAGGAAGAGCAGAGGTTTAAATGTATAAATTACTTAAAGGGGTTTTTCCAGACTTTTCATACTGATGTCCTGTCCTCGGGATATATCATCAGTATCTGATCAGTGGGGGTCTGACACCAGAGACCTGCGTCAATCAGGGTGTCTAGAAAAGAGGTTGGGGCTTAGTGAGAAGGGATATGATGTAAAAAGGACCAAAGAGCACCAAGATGGCTGCCGTGTCACTACAGTGGGGAAACTACTGTTGAATGAAGATTTTCAGTCTGTTTCATTACGAGATAACTTAAAATAAAAAATAAAAACTTTCTTCTCTTATCAGTGTGTTCTTCATGGGAGCAGTATTTGTTATTTCTGCCACCTTCCTCTACGGCTATGACCCCAAACCATCTGTAAACCCGATTAAAGCATGAAGTCTGCAATGGATGCAGTGATGTATTGTGCGGAGCGCCCCTTGCTGCTTCCGCAACGAGCAGGGCTGTGCAAAGACAACTAGCCACATATGCTGCTGAAAGCAAAGAGACGGCAGGTCACAGCACTGCTGCTCTTTCTAGTGATGGACTCTTATTTTATTTTAACAGAAAAGTGCTATATATTTTTTTTGCTAATACTTGAACTTGGAGGCATTGGGTTTTGTTTTCAGGATGCTGCACAGAACTCACCTGATCAGGTATATAATATTGTGTATCTTCTATTGGAGATATGTAATATGGTGGTTTCTGGGCTGGTCTACCCACCTGCGTCTGACCTCAGATTAGTACATTGGTGCAGCTCCATGACCATTTTATACTGAAGAGACAGAAGAATACCATTGGATGCGTTTTGTATATATTTGAAGGACTCGCTGTCTTTGCGAGAGGGAACATCTTATATTGTATAGACTAAAATGAGGGAAATTACGGTAAATAAATTTTTTATCTAATCTTGTGTTTGAGTTCTTTATTTGGTTATCGGTTGCTGTATCCTCAAGTGACAGTGCGGGTGTGTTCACGTGTAGCAATACCTCATTGGTTTACTAGTACCGGGCTAAGTTATGCTGTAAGGAGCTATTACATTTCTCTGACGTATTGTGTCAGTGAAAACGGTCCGTCCCCGTTTGGCTCAGTTTCGTCAGATGGAAGCCAAAACAGATGCAAGCAGTGTTTTGGTGTCTGCCTCAAAAGCGGAATGAAGACTGATTGGAGGCAAACTGATGCATTCTGCGCGGATCCTTATCCATTCAGAATGCATTAACCCCTTCCCGACACATGACGTACTATTACGTCATGGAAGCCACTGCGTTCCCGCAATTTGACGTAATAGTACGTCATGGTGATCGGGCAGGCATCGGAGCGGTGCGTGCCCAATCACTGCAGGGGCTTAGCAGTACCTGGTAGCCGGGCCCCTGCTGTATCCGCCGGCATAGCTGTAAAAGGCGATGCCGGCGGATTATCCCCTTCTATGTCACAGTGGTCTGTGCTGACCACAACATAGAAGGGGTTTGTGTCGGGTGAGGAAGCGCATCGAGTCCCCGCGCTGCTGTGGCTGGGACTCTGTGTCAGAAGGCAGCCCGATGCCTTGCAAGGCATCGGGACCTGCCTTCTACGGGTGCCTAGGAGATTCGGCCTCAGGCTGGGTGTCCTAGGCAACATGTTAGTGTACTACTCACTGTAGTACACGAACAGATGTATTGTAATGCATTGTAGAGGGGATCAGACCCCCAAAAGTGAACGTCAGAAATAAAGTAAAGAAAAAAAGTTAGTGTTTTTAATAAAATTAATAAAGTTTTTAAGTAAAAAATGAAAAAAACACCCCTTTCCCCCTTATTTTATCATTTATAACCACACATATTAGGTATCGCCGCGTCCGTAATGACCGGCTCTATCACATGATCCACCCTGTCCGATAAACGCCATAAAAAAATAAAAACGGTGTAAAAAAAATATATATTTTTGTCACCTTACATAAAAAAATTGCAACTGCAAGCGATCAAAAAGGCGCATGCCCCTCAAAATAGTACCAATCAAATTGTCACCACATCCCGTAAAAAATTATACCCTACCTAAGACAATCTGTCCAAAAAATTAAAAAGCTATGGCTCTCAGACTATGGATACATATGTACCCAAAAATGGTACTAATAAAAACGTTAACTCTTCCTGCAAAAAACAAGTCCCTGCACAAGATGATTGGCAGAAAAAAAAAAAAAAAATAGGAAAATGGAGATTTTTTTTTTCAAAAATGCTTTATTATGTAAAACTGAAACAAACATCGAAAGTAGGCATATTTGATATCATTGCTTCCGTGACAACCTGCTCTATAAAAATACTGCATGATCTAACTTAAATAAAAAATAAAAACCTGTGCCAAAACATCCATTTTTTTTTGTTACACTGCCTCACAAAAAATGTAATATAGAGCAATTAAAAATCATATGTACCCCAAAATAGTACCAATAAAACTGGCTCCTTAGCCTGTAGTTTCCAAAATGTGGTCACTTTTTTGAGTTTCTACTGTAGGGGTGCATCACGGGGGCTTCAAATGGGACATGGCATCTAAAAACCAGTTCAGGTAAATCTGCCTTCCAAAAACCATATGGCGTTCCTTTCCTTCTGTGCCCTGCCGTGTGGCCATACAGCAGTTTACGACCACATGTGGGGAGTTTCTATAAACCGCAGAATCAGGGTAATAAATATTGAGTTTTGTTTGGCTGTTAACCCCTGCTTTGCTACTGGAAAAACTGGATTAAAATATAAAATCTGCCAAAAAAGTCAAATTCTGAAATTTCATCTCCATTTTCCATTAATTCTTATGGAACACCTAAAGGGTTAACAAAGTTTGTAAAAATCTGTTTTCAATACCTTGAGAGGTGTAGTTTCTAAAATGGGGTCATTTTTGGGTGGTTTCTATTATGTAAGCCCCACAAAGTGACTTCAGACCTGAACTGGTCCTTTAAAAAGTGGCTTTTGGAAATTTTCTGAAAAATTTCAAGATTTGCTTCTAAACTTCTAAGCCTTCTAACGTCCCCGAAAAATAAAATGTAATTTTTAAAATGGTCCAGACATGAAATAGACATATGGGAAATGTAAAGTAATAACTATTATATGAGGTATCACTATCTATTATAAAAGTAGAGAAATTAAAATTTTTAAATTTGGGATTTTTTTCACAAATAAAGGTGAAATATATTGACTCAATTTTATGACTATCGTGAAGTACAATGTGTCACGAGAAAACAATCTCAGAATGGCTTGGATAAGTACAGTTGCAATAAAAAGTATGTGAACCCTTTAGAATGATATGGATTTCTGCACAAATTGGTCATAAAATGGGATCTGATCTTCATCTAAGTGACAACAATAGACAATCACAGTCTGCTTAAACTAATAACACACAAAGAATTTAATATTACCATGTTTTTATTCAACACACCATGTAAACATTCACAGTGCAGGTGGAAAAAGTATGTGAACCCTTGGATTTAATAACTGGTTGAACCTCCTTTGGCAGCAATAACTTCAACCAAACGTTTCCTGTAGTTGCAGATCAGACGTGCACAACGGTCAGGAGTAATTCTTGACCATTCCTCTTTAAAGAACTGTTTCAGTTCAGCAATATTCTTGGGATGTCTGGTGTGAATCACTTTCTTGAGGTCATGCCACAGCATCTCAATCGGGTTGAGGTCAGGACTCTGACTGGGCCACTCCAGAAGGCGTATTTTCTTCTGTTTCAAGCCATTTTGTTGTTGATTTACTTCTATGCTTTGGGTCGTTGTCCTGTTGCAACACCCATCTTCTGTTGAGCTTCAGCTGGTGGACAGATGGCCTTAAGTTCTCATGCAAAATGTCTTGATAAACTTGGGAATGTATTTTTCCTTCGATGATGGCAATCCGTCTAGGCCCTGACAGCAAAGCAGCCCCAAACCATGATGCCCCCACCACCATACTTCACAGTTGGGATGAGGTTTTGATGTTGGTGTGCTGTGCTTTTTCTCCACACATAGTGTTGTGTGTTTCTTCCAAACAACTCAACTTTGGTTTCATCTGTCCACAGAATATTTTGCCAGTACTGCTGTGGAACATCCAGGTGCTCTTGTGCAAACTGTAAATTCTTGTTTAGTGTTTTACGTATCGTAGATCCGCTAACAGGGATGTTAGCATATGCCAGAGACTTTTGTAAGTCTTTAGCTGACACTCTAGGATTCTTCTTCACCTCATTTGAGCATTCTGCGCTGTGCTCTTGCAGTCATCTTTACAGGACGGCCACTCCAAGGGAGAGTAGCAGCGGTGCTGAACTTTCTCCATTTATAGACAATTTGTCTTACCGTGGACTGATGAACAGCAAGGCTTTTGGAGATACTTTTATAACCCTTTCCAGCATTATGCAAGTCAACAATTCTTAATCGTAGGTCTTCTGAGAGCTCTTTTGTGCGAGGCATTATTCACATCAAGCAATGCTTCTTGTTAAAAGCAAACCCATAACTGGCGTGTGTTTTTTATAGGGCAGGGCAGCTGTAACCAACACCTCCAATCTCATCTCATTGATTGGACGCCAGTTGGCTGACACCTCACTCCAATTAGCTCTTGGAGATGTCATTAGTCTAGGGCAGGGATGCTCAACCTGCGGCCCTCCAGCTGTTGTAAAACGACAACTCCCACATTGCCCTTCTGTAGGATGATAGCTGTAGGCTGTCAGGGAATGATGGGAGTTGTAGTTTTGCAACAGCTGGAGGGCCGCAGGTTGAGCATGCCTGGTCTAGGGGTTCACATACTTTTCCCACCTGCACTGTGAATGTTTGCATGGTGTGTTCAATAAAAACATGGTAACATTTAATTATTTGTGTGTTATTAGTTTAAGCAGACAGTGATTGTCTATTGTTGTGACTTAGATGAAGATCAGATCATATTTTATGACCAATTTGTGCAGAAATCCATATAATTCCAAAGGGTTCACATACACTTTTTTTTTTTTTTTTAAACCAATTTTTATTCATTTAGTTTGATGAACATCAGTTGCGGATACAATATACATACATCCAATGTTTACAATATCATTTTGCATAGGTACATTGACAGATGGCACAATGAAATGTCAATCGAAGGATGTCGTATCACAGTGACAAACTAAAGTTAATGTAACTGACATAGTGGCTGTAACATATTCGAAACCCCTCCCCTCCCCTAGCCTCAAGAAGATCAAATTATTATCCATCACGAACGCTCTTCTGATTCCCCAAGATTCCTCAGCAACTGACACTGGACTAGGGTCACTAGAGGTCCTACTGGTCCAGCTTACCAAAAGAACCCTTCATTTTAGAAGCAATTTGATTTCAACGGGTTCTAAAATGTTAATGATGAATCCCTTCCATCTGGTCATTAACTTTTGCAGTGCCTTTTCTGTACCCTGCTCTGCCAAATAAAGCTCTCTGTGCAAGCACCATTTTACTTGTATGATAATCTCCCCAAGGGAGGGGGTTGTCTGGAGTAGCCAGTTCTTGAGTATACACCTTTTTGCCGCTAGAATACATATATGTGTAACCTGCGTTACCTTCGTGACAAGAGTGAAATAAAATTAATCCTGTAGTTAATGTGATCGTGACGTGCATTACGTTTTTTAGCCACTCTTTGAAGGTCGCCCAAAACTCCATTATTTTAGGACAATTCCACAATCCGTGGAATAAGTTGGAATTCTCCAGTTTACATTTTGGGCAATGTGTTATTTTGTTTGCCTGGACAGTCGATTGTGTCTTATAAAACCCATATATGGCCCTATGCGCTATTTTAAATTGAGTTTCTCGCCAGACTTCGTTGGGGGTCAATTTTCTCAGGCATAACCAACCCTTCAAGATGTAATCATGTACTCCTTGCTCATCCAACTCCTTATCCCATGCCCTGAATGGCTGAAGAGGAAAATTCTCCTGTTGGGCTCCATGTAATCTGCCTTGTAAGTCTGATAAGGACAATGGGTTAGTCGTTGTGCCTTTAAGGAGATCAAATCTATTTGTGGGGAATTCCTTTCTAAGGTCAATTATCCTGTGTTTTAAAAAATTGTACACCTGAAGATATGCCAAATAGTGGCTAGAGCTTAAGTTATATTTGGTACACAATTCCTCAAAGCCAAGACAACGGAGGCCTGTACTATGCCATACATCAATTACCGAGGGTATTCCCTTCTCTCTCCATTCACAGAATTGTTTGTTAAGTCTACCTTCCAAAAATTCGGGATGTCCCCAAATAGTCATATATTTCGACAAGGAAAATGGTAACCCATATTCTTTACGTACCGCTTTCCACGTTGCCACCGTGTCTTTTACGATAAGGCTTTTTTTCAGAGGTTGAGGCAGATTAGCAAACTTAGTATGGAGCAGCGCTATTAAAGACCAGGGGGCGGCTAAGTGCGATTCCAAGTTGTAATTCGAGTAACTACTTCTTCCTGACAACCAATCCAGGGCATGTCTAAGATTACTGGCAAGGTTATATCTCCTAATGTCAGGGAAATTCACCCCTCCCTTCTCTCTTGGAAGCTGCAGTTTCCGTAGTGAAATCCTCGGACGCTTGCCCTTCCAAATAAAGTAACGGAATGCTGATTCTAAAGATTGTATATCTGCATGTTTAACTAATAACGGTATCGTTTGCATAGGGTATAATAACCGTGCGAAACTGATCATTTTTAATAAATAACATCTGCCCAGTAAGGAGAGGGGGAGATGTATCCACCTATCTATGTCCCCCTGAATTTTCCAGATCAAAGGAGGATAATTCAATGAGTATATTGATTCTGGGGTTTTTCCAAGATTGATGCCCAGATATCGAACCGTATGTTTGGCTATTTTCACCGGGAAATTTCGGTATTCATAGTCCTTTAACTTGGTGTATCTGAGATAGAAACAGGAGTTCACTTTTGTCCGCGTTAATTCTGAAGCCAGACGCGCTTCCAGAAGCCTATTTATCAAAGGAACTAAATCTCTCTGGGGTTTTGCCAAAAAAACGAATAAACCATCCGCATACAAAGCGTGTTTTATCTCTTTGGAGCCTACTTTAATTCCTTCTATCTCCCTGGTGTTACTTAGGTATCGGGAAAAAGGTTCCAATGCAATATTGAAAAGCAACGGTGAGAGGGGGCACCCTTGTCTAGTTCCCTTGCTTATAGCAAATGCTGGTGAAAGAAAGTCTGGGGTATGAATCCTGGCTGAGGGATTAGTGTATAGTACTTGGATATAATTTCAAAAATTCCCAGTTAGCCCTATTTTATCCAAAACTCTACTCCTCCATCCCCAGCTTACATTGTCAAACGCTTTTTCAGCGTCTATTGTTAGCAGAGCTGGGGATGGATGTGAGTCAGGCCTCATTTTTATCTCATCCAGTACTGTTAGGACTTTTCGGATGTTCGTGACTGCTGAACGGCCTTTAATAAATCCTACTTGAGAATCAGAAATGATTTTTGGGAAGAACCTCTGCTAGTCTCTTTGCCAATATTTTGGAGAGGATTTTAATATCCGTATTTATTAATGAAATCGTCCGGTACGAAGCGGCCAGCAAGGGGTCTCTATCCGGTTTCGGTATTAATTTTATATGAGCTGTGTTAGCAATCTCTGGAAGTAAAAGCCCAGATGTATGGGAATTAAAAACTTTTGTTAGGAGTTCCGATGTTCTACCCCCCAGAATTTTATAAAATTCTCCCGTATATCCGTCTGGGCCCGGGGCTTTCCCTAATTTCAAGCTTGAAATAGTTGCCTCCACTTCCTGTACTGATATAGGGGCGTTAAGGTTAGATAGATCTTCCTGGGATATATTTGGGAGAGAAATTGAATTTAGCCAATTAACCCCAGCATCAACGTTTTCTTTTTCATATTTATAAAGATTGCTGTAATAATCCCTGATTATCCCATTTATGTCTTTAGGATCATATTTTAATAGCCCATTTATATCTTTTAAGGCCAAAATCGGGGATGATTGATGAAAACCCTTCCCTAAGTTCGCTAATAATCTCCCTGCTTTTATTTCCGAATTTATATAGTTGTGCATCTGCTTTCGATCTGTATAATGACTCTTTCTTCTTTAACCAAAACTCATACTCCTGCTTCTCTGCCTTCCACACTGTTTCTGTCCCAGCCGATGGGCTATTTGTGAAGGCTCTGTAAGCCTTTCTAAGCTTTAGACCATATGTCTCGATTTCAGTTGCTATCTTTTTTTTAAGGCCCTTTACATAAGAAATCAGTCTTCCTCTCAGTACGGCCTTCCCAGCGTCCCACATTAATTGGGCGTTGTCAGGCTGATCGTTAGTAGGGATGTCCCGATACCATTTTTTTAAGACTGAGTAAGAGTACCGATACTTTTATTTAAGTACTCCCCGATACCAATTACCGATACAAATTTTAACAATAAAATACACACACATGTATTTTCTGACCACTGACCAACCAAAAGGCCCAAAAACAGAACTATAACATTCCAAGGAGACATTATACTGTATGGGGGCCACAAAGAGACGTTATACTGTATGGGGGCAGCCACAAAGAGACGTTATACTGTATGGGGGGCAGCCACAAGGAGACGTTATACTGTATGGGGGCAGCCACAAGGAGACGTTATACTGTATGGGGGCAGCCACAAAGAGACGTTATACTGTATGGGGGCAGCCACAAGGAGACGTTATACTGTATGGGGGCAGCCACAAGGAGACATTATACTGTATGGGGGCAGCCACAAGGAGACATTATACTGTATGGGGGCAGCCACAAGGAGACATTATACTGTATGGGGGTAGCCACAAGGAGACATTATACTGTATGGGGGCAGCCACAAGGAGACATTATACTGTATGGGGGCAGCCACAAGGAGACATTATACTGTATGGGGGCAGCCACAAGGAGACGTGATACTGTATGGGGGCAGCCACAAGGAGACGTGATACTGTATGGGGGCAGCACAAGGAGACGTGATACTGTATGGGGGCAGCCACAAGGAGACGTGATACTGTATGGGGGCAGCCACAAGGAGACGTGATACTGTATGGGGGCAGCCACAAGGAGACGTTATACTGTATGGGGGCAGCCACAAGGAGACGTTATACTGTATGGGGGCAGCCACAAGGAGACGTTATACTGTATGGGACGGCCACAAGGAGACGTTATACTGTATGGGACGGCCACAAGGAGACGCTACTGTAAGGAGTCAGGACAACAATTTTTGAAGCCCCTCCTCAGTATAATAGTCTTGTGGCCATCATACAGTAATGTATTTTTCTTCTTGCCCTAATGCCTGCTTTTAGAGATCAATGTGCAGCTTGCAGGAAGGGAAGGACCAGGGCCATAGAAGACAGACACTATCACCTTTAGAGGGACTCGCTCTTGGCAAACACAGCCCTGCTGCAGTGGAGCAGACTGATGTAATTACACTGTATAGTTATTGCAGGGACTCAGAGAATCGTCTGAGAGTTTATTAGTTAAAAGAATCGAATGAGTCAGAGACGGTCACAGAGTCCCTGCCAGGCCTCCTGCTCTGCTACATGCACCCTGTACACACACAGCTCCACTACATGCTATGCTAATAATGCCCCCCCTTCCCCCGGACGGACTTACAGGGAGCCGCAGAGCAGGACGTCTGGCAGGGACTCGGTGACGATTCTTTTAACTAATAAACTGTCAGACGATTCTCTGAGTCCCTGCACTACGCTCCCTGTGCTGTGAGTCAGTGCTGGTTGCCTCTGATTGGTTGGAGGGAGGGGCGGGGCTAGCTTCCACTGTAGGCTCCTATTACACTGCCTGCTGCTGCCTCTGAAGCTGTTAGCTGTGCGAGGTGCAGGGGCCGCGGACGGACACAGAAGCGGCGCACAGGTATCGGCAGTGGTATCGGGGACATTTGCACGAGTACATGTACTCGTGCAAATGCCCGGTATCGGTCCCGATACTGGTATCGGTATCGGGACATCCCTAATCGTTAGTACTGATATAGTCATCCCACCAACCCATTAGTAGTTTGTGAAAATCTGTGTTTTCATATAAATCCGAAGGGAAGCGCCATATGTAATCTGTTCCTCTAGGCGTATGATCCTGCAACCACATAACAACCGGTGCATGATCTGAAATCACTAAATTTTCTATACAAGAGGATTTACATCTCCCGAATAGATTTCTTGAAACCAGCAAGTAGTCTATGCGTGACCATGACTTGTGCACTAATGAATAAAGCGTATAGTCGCGACCCTCCGGATTTAAAGTTCTCCAGGTATCCACCAAACCTAACGTTGACATGAGATCTTGTAAGATATGGGCATTACGTCGTTTAGGCATAACAGTGTTTCTATCTGTTCTCCTATCTTCTCCCCAATCTGCCACTAAATCTAGGTCACCCCCAACTATCTTGTCTGCTATCTGGTCTCCTAACAATCTCTCTGAAACTGCTTTATAGAATTTTTCGCTAGATTCATTGGGGCCATATATATTATATATGCTTATATCTTTACCCATTGATTGTATGGTGAGTTGAATAATTCTACCTTCCTTATCACAAGAATGTGAGGACACCAGATAGCCAAGATTTTTCCGGATCAAAATTATTACCCCGGCCTTTCTTTTGCTCGCATTAGAACCGTAATCTTCCCCAACCCAAAGCTTCCTCATCCTATAAAAATCCTCCTTTCCCAAATGGGTTTCTTCTTGCAATAGGGCTATGTCCGTCCCCAATCTATTTAAGTGCCTCAATACCATTAGACATTTCTGTGGGGACCTCAGCCCCTTCACATTCCATGAGACAACCTTAACCATTTTCTAATAGAACAAGGTTTGACCATGCTGTTCTTTTAGGGGAACACTCGAGCTTGGCACTCGATCTGACCAACTTGAGGCTATTTAGTAACAACGAACCCCCCTTCCTACCCCTAACGTAAACATCCCCCCTCAACGTCGCTAAACGTTCTCCTTCTTCTGAGTCCTTATACTCTCTGACTTCGCTTCTTCCCAACATAGTAGGGTGAGTATGTAAAGTACAATAACATATACCAAACATGATATGGTCTCATACCCTACGTCCCCCGCTCATATTAACCATGTGTGAACATAACAGAATGAGCGTCGAATACGAACATAGCTTATACTGCTTATTAACTGACATAAACAATCTCTATGATTGGTAAAGGGGTTCCTTATTTGTCTGATGACGTCTCAAATATATCTCTAACTTCACCATTCTAATAATTACAACATTTCTTGCAAATTATAATAGGTAACAGATATCTCCTCGGTTCCTATCATATAGTTAATAATTTTTACTATAATGACGGTACTAAGTTAACTAAAAGTGCATCTTAAACAAATCGCTAACTTAAGTCAGCTATAACATAAAGAAATCCTGTTGGATCGAACCCCTCCTCAGGTCTCACGTCCAATTTGCGATCTTTGACACTGATCTTTCAGCTGCGATGCGTTCCACCCATCAGTCGGAGGAGATTTCCACGGAGCTGGTAATTTCCTGCGTACGGTTTTATCAGATTGGCTCATCCTGCTGTTACTCCTGGAATCTTCATGGAAATCTTTAACCTCCTCTGGACTGTTGTAAATGTCCACTTGACCATCCGCGCGGAAAACCTTTAATATTGCTGGATACATTAGCGCAAATTTTCTTTTCTGCTGGTATAATTTCGAGCAGATCTGTGAAAAGGCTCTACGTCGTCTCGTGACCTCAGCTGAGAAATCGCCGAAAATCAGAATGCGATGCCCTTTTATTTCCAGGTCTGTGGACCGACTTTTATATAAGCGTAATATCTCAGCCTTTTCGAAGTAGTCCAAATACCTCACTATGACCTGTCTCTGGGGTCTGTTATCATCCGCCCTCCGGGTGTCCGACATGTCTCTCGCCGGACCCACCCTATGTGCTCTCTTAGCTTTGCAGTTCGTCTGAAGGCCCAGCGCTGCAGGTAAATCCCGTTCACAAACGAGGTGCAGTTCTTTCCCAGAGACGGATTCAGGGAGGCCTATTATACGGAGGTTATTTCTCCTTGACCGGTTCTCCAGGTCGTCAATTTTCTCCCACAGCCTTTTGTTATCTACAGACACTTCTTTAAACTGGTGTTGTAAGGATTGTACCTCCATTTGCAGTGACTGTACTCCATTCTTTACTATCTCCAGGCGTTCTGCGTTTCGCGCCACTTCGCTCTGCAATGCTGTAAAGGATGCCGCCACCGTTGTGGATAACGATTCCTGTAAATCAGGTAATATATGATTTGCCACTTCCTGGGCCAGCCTTTTATAATCCACCTGAGGTGACATATCCTCCGATACTTCCACCTCAACATCCTGGCTGTTGACAAGTTGAGGAGAGTCCTCTTCTTCAGGCAGGAGCGTGGTCGGCTCCGCCATCTTTGGTATCTCTGCCTCTGGCTTGGCGCCTTTGGATTGCGCTTTTCCTCTAGATTTGCTCCCCATCGTCTTTAGATAACGATCCATGCGCTACCTCCGTTGCTGGAGAAGTCTCTGGCCGGTAAGCCGCACAATATCGAGGGGATATGTAAGATTTTGAGCGTTCGGGGACGGAGCTGCGCTTACTCGCCACCTACCATGTCGGCGCCGGAACCGGAAGTCCCACATACTTTTTCTTGCAACTGTAAGTGTTCCAAGCTATTACCACATAAAGTGACACCTGTCAGATTTGCAAAAAAATGGCCGGGGTAGAAGGATCTCACAAACTGAAACCAAAACGCCAGTGTGAAAGTAGCCTAACATCTGAAGGGTGGGTTCACTCACAATCTTGTGACCTTTGGAGTACTGGCATGACCTCCTAGTCACGTGACATTTAGACACTGGAACTCCCCTGGGTCCTTGATAATTTCAACATGTTTTGACTGCTGCCTGCAGCCATATGAACTCTGCGGCAG
The DNA here is from genome assembly GCF_905171765.1 of Bufo bufo. NCBI lineage: Eukaryota > Metazoa > Chordata > Amphibia > Anura > Bufonidae > Bufo > Bufo bufo. The sequence continues at coordinate 72,849,643 of NC_053397.1, forward strand.
ATTCTGTGAGGAGGCAGAGCTGGGTGCTGTCATCAGTCACGCTTGTGTCCGGTCATGGGAGAGAGAGACTAGATGTGTTTGCTTAAGTTTTAATACACACTGGTGCAGATACACAATTGAGTCTGCGCCTTGTCAACCTTTTTGTGAATGTGAGCTAAGCTGCAGTACGGCAGCGATGGAAAGGACACAGTGAGGGACATTTATGAAGCCCTTTCTGCCTCTATTGTGGTGTGTAAAAAAAAAAAAAGCCGTATGTGCACCATAATGTTTGACTTTTTTTTTTTTTTAGGCTTCTCACCATTTTTCTGAAGTGGCGAGCAAAGGGGTGGGGTTCAGTGGGAGGGGGTGTGGCTTCACACCGCCCGTCACATTTACTATAACATTCGCCAGAAAGTGGCAGACGTAGCTGAAGTTTATGCCAGACTTCAGTATCTGGAGCACAGCAGGGGCAGAGAGGCACCTGCCTCTTAATAAATTTAGCGCATTTCATGCCAAAGCAGGAAGATTAAGACTGGTGTATTGATGTCCCCCACCGTATAGTTTCTGGCGCTCACTGCTTCACAAAACATGATTGGTGGAGGTGCTGGGTGTCAGATGGACCTAGATCTGATATTAATGACCTAACCTCAGGATAGGTCATCCATATCTAATCCTGGAAATCCGCTTTAATTTTAATAACCCTCTCCAGGGTCTAGTGATCTCCCTGCAGAAACGGGAAGCTGAACAAGGCACTTCTTAGGCCCACACTAGCGCTATGTATCCGTCAGGGAATAGCCTGCCAGATTTCTACATTTCAGCATTGCCAGAAGCTTGAACGGCTCTTGCCAGAAGCTTGTCTCTGTCCAGCCCCATTAACTATAATGGGGACCTGCAGAGATCTGGTTGCAATCGGGCAAATATGCCGAGAACCAGCCAGAAGAAAACCACGGTGCACAGAGCTTTTCGCCATATTTGAGGAGTTGTGGCCTGATTTCCCCCGGTGCTCATAGTTTTTAGTTGGGCCGGACGGAGACTGGCATTCAGGCAGCGTCCGGCAATGCTGGATCCAGAGAGATACCTAGTGCTAGTGTGAAACTAGCCTTAGTGATCATGTCCTTGTGGCCCCAGGAAACAGGTCCAGGGCATATACAGTGGGATGCGAAAGTTTGGGCAACCTTGTTAATCGTCATGATTTTCCTGTATAAATCGTTGGTTGTTGCGATAAAAAATGTCAGTTAAATATATCATATAGGAGACACACACAGTGATATTTGAGAAGTGAAATTAGGTTTATTGGATTTACAGAAGTGTGCTATAATTGTTTAAACAAAATTAGGCAGGTGCATAAATTTGGGCACCACAGAAAAGAAATGAAATCAATATTTAGTAGATCCTCCTTTTGCAGAAATTACAGCCTCTAAACGCTTCCTGTAGGTTACAATGAGAGTCTGGATTCTGGTTGAAGGTATTTTGCACCATTCCTCTTTACAAAACATCTTTAGTTCATTCAGGTTTGATGGCTTCCGAGCATGGACAGCTCTCTTTAAGGCCTCATGCACACGACCGTTGTGTGCATCCGTGGCCGTTGTTCCGTTTTTAGTTTTTTTTCACGGACCCATTGACTTTCAATGGGTCCATGGAAAAATCGGAAAATGCACCGTTTGGCTTCCGCGTCCGTGATCCGTTTTTCCAGTCCGTGAAAAAAATATGACCTGTCCTATTTTTTTCACGGACAACGGTTCACGGACCCATTCAAGTCAATGGGTCCGTGAAAAATCACGGATGCACACAAGATAGTCATCCGTGTCCGTGATCCGTGTCCGTTTTTTCTATCATTTTCAATGCAAACGGATCACGGAACAACGGAAACCGTTTTTGCGGACCGCAAAAAAAAAAACAGTCGTGTGCATGAGGCCTAAGTCACACCACAGATTTTCAATTATATTCAGGTCTGAGGACTGAGATGGCCACTCCAGAACGTTGTACTTGTTCCACTGCATAAATGCCTTAGTGGATTTTGAGCAGTGTTTAGGGTCGTTGTCTTGTTGAAAGATCCAGCCCTGACGCAGCTTCAGCTTTGTCACTGATTCCTGGACATTGGTCTCCAGAATCTGCTGATACTGAGTGGAATCCATGCGTCCCTCAACTTTGACAAGATTCCCAGTCCCTGCACTGGCCACACAGCCCCACAGCATGATGGAACCACCACCATATTTTACTGTAGGTAGCAGGTGTTTTTCTTGGAATGCTGTGTTCTTTTTCCTCCATGCATAACGCCCCTTGTTATGGCCAAATAACTCAATTTTAGTTTCATCAGTCCACAGCGCCTTATTCCAAAATGAAGCTGGCTTGTCCAAATGTGCTTTAGCCGACCTCAAGCGGCACTTTTTGTGCTGTGGGGCGGAGAAAAGGCTTCCTCTGCATCACTCTCGCATACAGCATCTCCTTGTGTAAAGTGCGCCGAATGGTTGAACGATGCACAGTGACTCCATCTGCAGCAAGATGATGTCATAGGTCTTTGGTGCTGTCTGTGTTCTCACCATTCGTCGCTTCTGTCTATCCGAGATTTTTCTTGGTCTGCCACTTCGAGCCTTAACTTGAACTGAGCCTGTGGTCTTCCATTTCCTCAATATGTTCCTAACTGTGGAAACAGACAGCTGAAATCTCTGAGACAGCTTTCTGTATCCTTCCTCTAAACCATGATGGTGAACAATCCTTTGTCTTCAGGTCATTTGAGAGTTGTTTTGAGACCCCCATGTTGCTACTCTTCAGAGAAAATTAAAAGAGGAGGGAAACTTACAATTGACCCCCTTAAATACTCTTTCTCATAATTGGATTCACCTGTGTATGTAGGTCAGGGGTCACTTAGCTTACCAAGCCAATTTGAGTTCCACTAATTAGTTCTAAAGGTTTTGGAATCAATAAAATGACAACAGTGCCCAAATTTATGCACCTGGCTAATTTTGTTTCAACAATTATAGCACACTTTCTGTAAATCCAATAAACTTCATTTCACTTCTCAAATATCACTGTGTGTGTCTCCTATATGATATATTTAACTGACATTTTTTATCGTAACAACCAACGATTTATACAGGAAAATCATGACGATTAACAAGGTTGCCCAAACTTTCGCATCCCACTGTATTTCCTCACTAAGTGCTGGAGAATGGAGATTTCCTTCCATTCTCCTGGGAGTATGTAGGAAAGTAGGAGTCTGCTTCTTCACTTAGTACAGATTTGAACCTGTGACTACTCTGATTCATATCCTCTTCGTGTACTCTGAGTCTGGCTTCTATGATCTTAACTTCTTTTTGCCTTTCCAGACTTTTCAATTCAGCTTCCATTTGATGGCACTGTGCTTCCATTTGACAGCGCCGTGCCTCGATGGCAGCTTCCATTTTAATTTCTGCTATCTTGACAGCAAGTTGTTCAGCTAATTCCTTTCTTTTGGCTGAAGCATTTGAGGACTCTGATATATGGGTGGCACTTCTGCTAGCGAAGGAAGTCACACTTGAGATTGTGGTTCCCCCTAAGGACCTAGCATAGTCTCTTATAAAAAGCTCATTATTTCTACTTCTTGCTTTAACTTCATCATAATTAGCTGCAGATGAAAGTTCTCTCATGAGCTTTACTAAATCTTTAGTGACTGCAATACATGTGTCCATGTTCCTTACAATATCCTAGGAAGGTGTCGTAAACGACCGCATTTTGACATATGCTACCATAAGCTCTGATTCAGATTCTTCTACCATCACTCAAGTTCCCTTTATACTTTCTTGCTTTAGCTTTTTACAAATGTGTTTAATGTATAATTTCCACTTATACATTCTGGCGAACTTTTTTCCTTTCAGTGCTGCTTCTTGCTCCACATTTTCCAGCATCTTTAGGGTCGGTTTTCTGGCACGTGAACGCCTCAGTTCATCTGTTTGGGCTATATTTGTTTGAGGCAAGACTAATGCTACGTCAGACTCTTCTAACTCAGACAGGTTCTCTTGCTCTTCCCCCTCTACTCTATCTATCTTTGCATCCTCTAACAGTGGCATAGTAATATCAGGTTCAGACATTTTACTTTAAATGCTATAACAATCAATACGAATTTTAAAGAACCTTTCACTTTAAATGCAATACTGACAAATGCAGAAATAAATGACTTTTACTTTAAATGTAACAGCGATAAATGCAAGCAATAAATGACTTTCACTTTAAATACTTTAGAGTCCGTGTACTACAAACTGTCCTTTGTTTTACTTTATTCCTAAACACTAAAATGTCTCTTTATGCCAAAGCCTATATGCAATGATAAGTAATAAAAGGAAAGCTCAGACCTTATTTTGAAGGGCAGGAACAAATGTCAGTCTTAAAGGAGACATGTCTTTTCTTGTTATGATGCAATGCTCTGCGCTGACTTGCGATGCTGTGCGATGACTTGCGATGCTCTGTGATGATTTGTGATGCTCTGTGATGACTTGCGATGCTCTGTGCAGACTTGCGATGCTCTGTGCAGACTTGTAAAGCGCTGGCTTGGATACGCTGCTGCAGGCTTTGGGCCTAGTGGTGGGAAACTAACTGGCTGCAGTACGTGGCCTCTTCGTGGATAGCGTTGCAAGCACTCTAGCTCTAGACCTTGGCCTCCCACCATGCGTCTCTTTCTCTCTCTAGGGATCGCAGGAGGGTTGGCGCTATTTCTCTGACTATTTTGCCTTTACCTTTCTGCCACTTTAAGAGTCAGCTGCAGTTTGACTAATGCACACGCTCTATGGCCTCTATGGTAGCTCCGCTGAGGTGTCTTTTCTTGCTCACTCAGGGAACAGTTGCTGTGCGGTGGTATATGTTGGCGCTCTGCTGCTCTAATGCGCTCTTTACTGTGCAAGTTGAGGAGCGCTATCACTTGGCCCACTGAGGGGAATAGTTCCACTGTGGCAGGCGCAGCACTATGAAGTGCCTTTTGCGCTGTGGCATTAGAAGAATTTTGATATCTCTGACATTTTAGTCTAACAAGACTGTCTATTACTCTGTAATTCCTCTAGCGCCGTTCTATGGAAACAGTAGGTTTAAAGAGCAGACAAAATGCTTGAAATAACTTCTTTATTAACTTCAACTTTTCCTCATATAACATTGCCACCTCCGCAACAGATAATCCATGTACATAACACGTGTTGAAAAAAAATGGCAGTTTGCATTAGATGGTGGTTTAACTGTTCAATCTTGTCATTCAACATAAAATGGTGGATATATTTCTCTCTTGAGTATCTGTACTCTCACTTTAAGTTATTTAAGCACTTTATTTGGTCGCAATTTGCAATATGCAGTTAGTAGTAACTATTTGCAGATTGGTTGAGTATTATCTGGTATGGTTGTATGCAATTTGGATTGCAATATGGAATTTGAATTGTGAACTTTGTAGTTTGCAGTTGGTGGAACTGTAAGTAAACATACATATAACTGGTTCAATATACAGTTCTAATCACTATAATAACAGTAAGAACATCATATAACTGTTTTAAATACCTATTTTGGCCTCTCTGCTTCCATAAAACACAGCTCTTAGTGGAGTGAATGTCTATTCAGCTTCTCTCTCTGGTGAATAATAATTTCTAGCAGCTCCTGCTAGGGAAGTTCCCACACAGGCTGTGTGTGAGGCTGGCTGTGATTGGCCAAGACTCCTGCTGTGTGTGAGGCTGGCTGTGATTGGTATAGACTCCTGCCCAGCAACAACAGTTTAACTCTATGCTTTCTGTTGTTTCTGCTGTGTCATTGAGCTTACCTCTTATTCATATGATAAATCTTAAAGGCATATTATCTTTTCTGCTTCTGTAAACACAATATTTATAATAGTTATAAGACATCCAAACATGAAGTCACTGTAAATAACTCTGCTTTTGTCTTTAACACACAAACATAGGAACTGTATTAAGGTTATTGGCAGGTCTAGCTGTATAAACATATAAGCTGTATTAGCAACCTAGGACAGGTCTTAGCTGGCCAGCTACACTTGTCACTTTTGTTATAGTTTTCCTCCACTGCCTAGGGGAAGGGCAGTCTTTCAGCCATGGTTCCCTAGAGGTTTCATCTCCTGAGTGCTGAAGGCCCGACTCTTTATGAGTCAAAGGCCCATCATTAACAGGGCCACATTTAAGACCAGTGCTCTGACTTTTAATGAGAACAACTACTGTAAATTTAATATCTTGCAGTTAATAAAGAAGTCAGTGTATATTAAGCAATCGTGTGTCAACCAGATGGGGGTGCAGGGTCTCGGACCCTTTCTGATCAGATAGTGATGGCCTTTCTTGGTTTTATAGCTTAGCTAATTTTTTTTATCCTCTACCTACAGGATAGGGGATAAGTATCTGATCGGTGGGGACTGATGGGTCCCCCATGATCATGAGAATGGGGATCCTGAGTCCCCAAAGAAATGGAATGGTAGGTCAACCATGTTCCCTTCTGCTTCATTCAGTGTCTATGGGACTTCTGGAAATAGCTGAGCATTGTAATCGGCTATCTCCAGCAGTCCCATAGAGAGTGAACAGAGTAGCTATGTGCACACTCAACCTACCACTTCATTCATAAGGGGATCCAGTTCCCATGATCAGTTTTGTATTGAAAGAAACTATCTCCGGACCACATACCAATTGAAGTCAATGAGTCTGCATAAAATGTGTATGTAACACGGACCACATCCATATTTTTTGCGGATCCGCGATTTGCAGACCGCAAAATGGATATGGTTGTGTGCATGGGGCCTTATATAGATTATACTGGGGGAAAAAAAATTAAGATGTACGGTGCACCTCCAACGGAGACAGACCACACAGCTGCTGTGGGGCTGGGACCGATATTGGAAAAAAAAGTCCCCGCCTCCTAATATCTCCTAATTACACTTAATTCTCTCTCCTGTCTTGAGTCCCTGTCCGGGGCTCAGGCTCTGCTTTTCAGCTCCCTGCTACCTCTGTCCTGTCCTCGGGGTCCCCCTTTACTCAGCACATCATCAGTGGCTAGCTCTGCACCCGCTGGAGTCCCGAGTAGCGCTCTATGTTATTTCGTTGCTGGGCGCTGGGCTGGCCAATCAGCATTAGCAGTGCTAGCAGAGTCTGCTGTTGATTGGCTTGCCCAGCAGAGAAGCTTTAGTGTCCTTGTGCCACGAGAGTCGGGATCTCATTCCTCTGCAAGCAACTTGCAAGTGACAGTGTAGAGGATGATGAGAGTGACTTCTGTGGAAACGATTTTAGGTGAGAAGTGACTGTGCTGTCAGTAATATGTGTTTTTGGTGTGAAGTGAACCCTTCATTTCCAGTGCTGAACCCCCAGCTCTGATGCAGAGTTCTACTCTCTAAGTTTTGAAGATGAACCTACATCTTCACCTTCTCAGTCACCGACTGAGTGTAACGCTGCTATGCCCTGCTCTGTGAACTCAGGTACAGTAAGTGTCTCTGCATCAGCTTCATGCACTGATGTAGAGACACATTGTTTGTCCTGCTTTACACTGCAGCTTAGCTCCGTAAGGGCATTACTATACAGGTCTAGGACAGCAAATTGAGTATCAGATGGAGAGCAATGCATAGAATTGAAAGCATACAGGCTGCAATAAACAGCACTTCCTCTCTGTTGGTGCCCACCTACAAACCATCATAACATGATATTATGGAAATGCCAGAGAAGGATTTGATGACATAGACTATTCTCTCTTCGCTCTATCAGATTCTACACAGCAGAGATCGTATGTGGTCCCCAGTTCCTCCATGCACACAACATTGTCCACCAGTGAGCAGAACTTACCCTATTCTGTTTCTTTTACAAGCAGAAAATCATACTTGAGTCCTGAACAGCTGTTCTTCCTGGTCTTGCAGATTTGTCTTCTTTTCTATTATTTCATTACAGAGATCTAAAGCCACAGAACATTATGTTGGATGCAGATGGCCACAACTGTACTTTATCATTAACCTCGGGCTGGCCCAAGATGGTGTCAACGCCTCCAGTAAGATCCATGGAGTGATGGGAACCATGTATGACATGCCACTGAGATAATTCTCAAGTTATGACACAGCAGTTGACTGGTGTAGCCTGGGGATTGTGGTGTCCAGCATGGCATCTGGACACCACCCATTTAACACAACCTTTACCACCGAAGAGCCAAAAATTCCAACTTGGCTTGATGCTGACACATGAAACATCACGTCACAAACCTGCTGTGCAAGAATCCTGAGAAGTATCTGGGTGTGTGCAGGAACATCAGACAGCATACATTGTGTTCCACCATCAGGTGGGAAGCAATAAAGATTTATACCATTTTAGCCAGTTCTGGAGAATCAACATCTACATTGGCCAAAGGATAAGAAAGCCCTTCACCTCGAGGCCGGACTTAGCTATATGTCACCGATCTGGGCCTAGTAAGATCCTCCTTCTTTTGGGGTAACTTTCATCAGTTGTGGTCATCATCACTGTCTTCTGTGTATGTCAGTAATTATGTTTCTGCTTCTTCTTAGGTGGATGGGAAGATCTGGGCTCTGAAGGAATCCTCGATCATCTGGTGAGTGACCACAGACACACAGGAAACCCATCATTATATCAGATGTTACTTAGGCCAAGTTCACACGAACGTGTGTGACCCGTGCTGCGGGCCGCAATGCACGATCGTCGGCCGTAGGTCAGCCGCATCGGATCGCGGACCCATTCACTTTAATGGGTCCGCGATCCGCCCGTTCAGCTAAAAGATAGGACATGTTCTATCTTTTTGCGGAACGGAAGTACGGGACGTAACCCCACGGAAGCACTCCGTAGTGCTTCCGAGGGGTCCCGTCCTGTGCGGCCGTTCCGCGATTCCGGATTTGCGGACCCATTGAAGTGAATGGGTCCGCATCCGTGATGCGGAATGCACACGGAACTGTGGCCGTGTATTGCGGCCCGCGATTTGCGGGCCGCAATACGGCCACAGGTCACACACGTTCGTGTGAACTAGGCCTTAGCTGGAAGCTTTATTATAACAACTGCTCCACTAACATAATTGAAGCCAAAGTAGACGTATTATAGATGTCTTCCTCTTATGTCTTGCAGGAAAAGCTTGTGCCTGCCGCTCAGAATGTTGTGCCTCCTCCTGACCCATGCATGGTGTCTCGGCTGCTGTATATCATCTTGGCTGCACTAAAGCATCCCCTCTCTTCATACTATCATCATGCATCACCATTATCATTGCTGCCCCAGGCCCTTGACCTGGCATCCACCATGATCCCGGACTGGCATCTGACATCACTACAGCCTGAAGATCGTCTTTGACCCCAGGAGTGGCCTGTGCTTCATTTCCATCTGGGATTCAAGGACAATAGCTGCATGTTGTATTCCTGGGGCTGCTAAGAAGCCTTTATCATTGAACTTACCTCAGCACAGGCCAGGTACAGGCCTGATTGATAGGTACAGGCACACTACATGATAGGTATAAACATCCAAACATAGTAGAGAGATAGGGATTGGCTTTGATGCTGGGATTTATTCAGATCACCATATTTTGGGTCAGGAAGGAATTTTTTGCCCTGATTTGAGGACAATTGGTGCATTCATCACAGGGGTTTTTGCCTTTCTCTAAATCTACACAGCCACAAATAGGTTTAGTATGATAGGTTAGTTCACACATTAGTACCATAATATAAATGTATAAAACACAAAATAGAAGAAAAACTATTCATAAAAAAAAAAACATACACAAACCTACATATGCCTTAAGCAGAAATCTACAAAATAAGTCTTTGATCCTGTGATTTATTCTGATCACCAGATTTGGTGTCCCCTGTTATTAGGACAATTGTTCCATTCCTCACAGGGAATTTTTACCTTCCTCTTGATCAGCATGGCCCATAAATAGGTTTTAATAAGATAGATAAATAATTTACACATACGTATACACAGTGGCATGCCTAGGGTGTTTGGCACCTGGGGCGGGTCCTTTCTCTGCCCCCCACCCCCCCCCCCCCCCCCCGAATACTTTAAAAAAATTGAACCCTTTTACCGTAGTATTGCCCAGATAGGTGTTCCCTCACGGTAGTTATGCCCATATTGTGCCCTCTCACGATAGTTATGCCCACACTGTGCCCCCTCACAGTATGTATGCCCTCTTAGTGCCCCTTTCACAGTAGTAATGTCCACTCTGTGCCCCCTTCACACTTGTAATGCCCTCTCTGTGCCCCTTCAGAGTAGTTATGCCCTCACTGTGCCCTCATAACAGTAATAATGCCCTCTGTGCCCTTCACAGTAGTAATGCCCATTATGCCCCGTTCACAGTAATAATACCCACTCAGTGCCCCATAACAGCTATGCCCACCCCCTTCATAGTAGTAATGCCCATTGTGCCCCTTCATAGTAGTAATTCCCATTGTTTGCCCTCCACAGTAGTAATGCCCATTGTGCCCTCTTCATAGTAGTAACGCCCTCTGTACCCCTTTGTAGTAGTATTGCCCTCTGTGCTTCCTTTTTAGTAGTATTGCCCTTTGTGCCCCTTTGTAGTAGTAATGCCCTGTGTCCCCTCCATGGTAGAAATGCCCTCTATGCCCCCTCTGTTAAAAACAAAACAAAAAAACAACAACACAGTAACTACTCACCTTGTCCCATTCGTGAAGCTCACAGTCCTCTCTCCCCTGCAGACACTGATCGATATGCAGCACTGTGCGGGCGGAGCTTATGCAGATTCCAAGCTGCAATGCTCCTCCCACAGAGGCCGGCAGCACAATCTGTGCCTACAGGCTGAATGGTGGAGCAGGGAGAAGTCTTCCTGCTTCATCATTCAGTGCGGGAGAGAAGGAGCTGAGTGACAAGACCGCAGCTCCCCGGCACTCCAGCAATGAAAGCTTCCATCTGTACCTTAGCACGCCACTGCATACACACAGTAATAGTCCACATATAATATCTCAATAATAAAATAAATACACTTATCTAAAAATAACAAACATCAATAAAGTTTCCATGTTACACTGTCCTCCTATCCATACCAGATCTTTATGATAAAATATGCAGATCACTTCTGTACTGATACCCGTTACACTCTGCAGTAATAGTGATAACGATTATCACTGGAACAAATAAGTCATATAGTTCTGAGGAATTCAAAAGTTTCCGTCAGTCAGAAAATATATTTTCACTCACTGACACTCGCCTTAAAGGGTTTCTGTCACCCCATTAAACCGTTTTTATTTTTTCTTTACTAATAATCCCTATAGTGCGATCTCATGATACATAAGCAAATTAATCATTTTGGTTCAGTAGAATTTGCTAAAAATCGATTTTTAAAATATGCTAATTACCTTGCTACCAGCAAGTAGGGCGGCTACTTGCTGGTAGCAGCCGCATCCTCCGATGGTAATGACGCCCCCTCGGCATGCTGATTGACAGGGCCAGGGAAGGGAATCGTTCTCTGCTGGCGCTGTTAGAATTTGAAATCTCGCGCCTGCGCCGTACCTGTCTTCAATCGGCGCAGGCGCACTGAGAGGCGGCCGCTCGACCGCTCCATCCTCAATGCGCCTGCGTCGATGACGTCATCAAGTACACCCGGAAGAGAAGACGCAGGCATCGCTGGAAGGAGGCGGAGAGTCTGGTGACGTCGCTGGATGCTCGAATCAGGTAAGTATGTATGTAATAAGCATGCTGCCACAAAAACCACCAACGAAATGGGAATAAATAATTTTATAAAAATGACAGTTATTAACACTATACCACCAACGATTATTAATAATAAATCTCTTCCGGGTGTACTTGATGACGTCATCGACGCAGGCGCATTGAGGATGGAGCGGTCGAGAGAGCGGCCGCCTCTCAGTGCGCCTGCGCCGATTGAAGACAGGTACGGCGCAGGCGCGAGATTTCAAATTCTAACAGCGCCAGCAGAGAACGATTCCCTTCCCTGGCCCTGTCAATCAGCATGCCGAGGGGGCGTCATTACCATCGGAGGATGCGGCTGCTACCAGCAAGTAGCCGCCCTACTTGCTGGTAGCAAGGTAATTAGCATATTTTAAAAATCGATTTTTAGCAAATTCTACTGAACCAAAATGATTAATTTGCTTATGTATCATGAGATCGCACTATAGGGAATATTAGTAAAGAAAAAAAAAAAACGGTTTAATGGGGTGACAGAAACTGGGCCCCTGCATAATGGCATACGGTTGAGGAGCAACACTGGAATAGGTGTAGAGGATGTATGTATATTCTTGGAATTGAGCTCATTCATTTGCACATGTTCACACATGATGCTGATGAATTATTTTTGGCTGCATTTTATATGGGAACTATAGGATGTTCCACAAAGATGTACTCCCGCTCCCTGATACTCAGACAGCCACATGATACCCCCCAGTCCAGGAGTTTCTTCATTTCTGATTGAAAAATCCTCAGTGGATCACTGGGCAGGCGAACATAAACATTGATGTCATCCAGCATAGTGGCAACAAGGGAACCATAAAGGCCCTTGTCCAATACAACCACTGACCCCCCATTATCTGCCTCCTTGATAATAATATCCTCCCTTGCTCCTAAGTCTCGCAGGGCAGTTTTCTCTGCTACGGTCATATTAGAATACCTCTGTGTCCTTGAAGCATCATATAAAAGACATAATTCTTTTTCAACCAATTCCTGGTATTTATCCAGAGCAATTGATCGAGATTGAATAGGGTAAAAGTCCCTATTGTGCGTTTTAAAAGACACAGAGGTATTAATGTAACCCCCCTCGTCACTAATACCAGTTTGGAGGGAGTTACAATGAACAAGCTCTGCAAAACTCATAGTGTTATCATATAGTGCGGACATAGTACTGACATTGACAGACTTACTACTAAGATCACCAGTGCATGCTGTGGGAAAAGTCCTGCCGTCATGTCCGTAATTAGTAACGGAGTGCCGGAGAGCTTGCTGCGAAGGGGAAACACCAGTATCATGTTTGGTGAAAGAGTTTTTCAATCAGAAATGAAGAAAATCCTGGACTGGGGGGTATCATGTGGCTGTCTGAGTATCAGGGAGCGGGAGTACATCTTTGTGGAACATCCTATAGTTCCCATTTTCCATGCATTACCTAAAGTCCACAAGGATGTATTCCCTCCACCCCTCAGACCCATTGTGGCTGGCATAGGCTCATACTCTGAGCGCTTTTCTGAGTGGGTGGACTCCCTGCTACAGCCCCTGATACCACTCATTCCAGGATTTCTCAAGGATACCAGGGTGGTGTTACAAGCTTTTGCTGATTTTGAGTGGAGGGACAACTATTCATGGATAACAGCGGATATAACATCCTTATACACTAATATTCCCCACAATTTGGCCATTATGGCGCTGAGGTGGTTTTTTGAACACTACAGTGAATACACCCAGGCACTCAGGGAATATGTTGTCCAAGTGGTGGACTTCCTCCTCAGGCACAATTACTTTTTGTTTGATGAGAATTTTTATTTACAGGTGTCGGGGGTGTCGATGGGGGCCAAGTTCTCTCCCTCCATCGCTAATATATTTATGGCATGGTGGGAGGGACACTTTCTCCTCATCGACACCCTCCCACTCCTGGATCTCCTACTCTGGTATGGACGTTACATCGATGACCTACTGATGGTGTGGTCTGGTGATGTGACGTCCATACCGGAGCTTATGGAATATTTCAATTCCAAGGTGGATAGTATACAATTTGTGTTTCATACTCACCAAACTGAGATTCAATTCTTGGATCTGTGCCTGAGGGGGGAGCCCTCCACTGGTGGAGTAAATACATTTACCCATCGTAAACAATTAGCAGGGAATACCATTCTCTTGGCCCAGTCATGTAATCCTTCCCATACTATCCACAGTATTCCCAGGGGTGAGCTCATACGTGCCCGTCGGAACTGTCCTGATCAGAGGGCTTTTGAAACAGAAGCCTCAAATATAACTAACAGATTGTTATGTAGGGATTATTCACGACAAAACATACAACATGCTAAAAAAAATGGTCTCGCAAATTAATAGACAGTCGCTTATTTTCCCGGGACAGTCTCGGGCACGCAGACAATCAGAGGATCCTAATCACAGCCAGCAACCAACTTATTTTGTCACACAATATAGCCAAGAGTTCTCTGCCATTTGTAAAATTATGAAAAAATATCTCAATGTACTTAATTTTGATGGCGAATGGTCTGAGATCGTGTCTAATGGAATTAAGTGTGTAGCCAAAAAAGCACCCACTCTGGGCAATATCATTAGCCCTAGCTTTTTTTCAGTGGGCAAAAAACCACAAGCCACCTGGTTACAGCATAAAGGCAATTTCAAGTGTGGCCACAGAAAATGTATTTGTTGCCACCACATGACCACTGAAAAAACTTTCAAATCAATGAACAATGAGAGGATATATAATATCCAATCTTACATTAACTGTAACACCAAATACGTGGTGTATCTCATTACATGCACGATATGTTCCTTGCTGTATGTGGGCTGCACCACTACTCCTTTAAAAAAATCGGATCTGCAGACACATATCCGATGTGCCTCATTATAAGGACCGGAATGTCTCTGCAGTCAGCCTGCATTTTGCAGTTGCACATGCTGGTGATGTATCCCACTTACAGGTTAAGGGCATAGAAAGAGTTTTTCTACCGCCTAGGGGGGGGGGGGGGAGATCACAGGAGGAAACTCCTCAACAGGGAGGCCTTCTGGATCTTCCAGCTAGAATCTCGCCAGCCCTGTGGGTTGAACCGACGTCATGATCTCATTCTACAATATTGATGTGGGACCATGACGACTTTTCTACCACACACATTTATTGCCATCAATATTTTGCTCTCTTTGTATTTGTATTTTTATTTTATCTAGTTTAATGATCGCTGTTTTAGTGACTTGATTTACTTATATTTGAGTTTTCCTTCCTTAATGCTGCTTTTGCCTTTGGTTAAAGGGTTTCTATCACTTCGTTTCACCTATTTAGCTTTCAGACACTAGCGATCAGCTAGTGTCTGCTTTATCTAACCATCCTAATATAAGAGCTTATTGTCCTGCCGTTTAGCTAAAAAAATAACTTATATAGATATGCAAATGAGCCTCTAGGTGCTATGGGGGCGTGATTAGCACCTAGAGGCTCCGTCTACCTTAACAAACTGCCACCGCCCAGCGCGTCCCTCCAGCCCGCCCATCTCCTCCGGAATGCGATGCTCCTCGTATTCGGCGCATGCGCAGTGAATATCTGATCGCTTCCCTGCTCAGACATCTCCACTGCGCCTGCGCCGATGACGTCATAGTGCTCCGAGGAACAGGCGCAGTGGAGATGTCTGAGCAGGGAAGCGATCAGACATTCACTGCGCATGCGCAGAACAGAGACGCGCACGGAGAGGATCGCTTCAGCTGGAGATGGGCGGGCTGGAGGGACGCGCTGGGCGGCGGCAGTTTGTTAAGGTAGACGGAGCCTCTAGGTGCTAATCACGCCCCCATAGCACCTAGAGGCTCATTTGCATATCTATATAAGTTATTTTTTTAGCTAAACGGCAGGACAATAAGCTCTTATATTAGGATGGTTAGATAAAGCAGACACTAGCGGATCGCTAGTGTCTGAAAGCTAAATAGGTGAAACAAAGTGATAGAAACCCTTTAAAGAGGTTTTCTATTCTGTCATGTGCATGGGAACGCCCCCTTGGGTCTCCACCTCCCAGGTGATATTCATCAACCAGGGGTTAGTCTGTGTTACTTAAGAGGGAGCTCCCATTTCATAAACACGTTTGTCATGAGGAAGGACCCATATTTCTCAGAGGTCTGAAACGAGTTGACTGTTTCATGTACACCTGTACGGATTTTAATTCGCTGGAATAAAGATTTCATTTTTTCACCTGGAGAGAGCTGGATTCTTTTCTCTTTCTTATAATGCTATTACTTAGAGTACTTTCACACTAGCGTTTTTGTTTTCCGGTATTGAGTTCAGTGACAGGAGCTCAATACCGGGAAAAAAACTATCAGTTTTATCCTAATGCATTCTGAATGGAGAGCATTCCGTTCAGGATGCATCAGTTCGGTCCCTCTTACGTTTTTTGGACGGCGAAAATACTGCTGCATGCTGCAGTTTTCTCTCCGGCCAAAAATACTGATCACTTGCCGGAATGCCGGATCCGGCATTCATTTACATTGAAGTGTATTAGTGCCGGATCCGGCATTAAGTCTTCCGGCAAAACGGATCCGGCTTTCCGGTCTGCGCATGCGCAGACCTTTAAAAATGCAAAAAAAAGTAATACCGGATCCGTTTTTCCGGATGACACCGGAGAGACGGATCCGGTATTGCAATGCATTTGTCAGACGGATCTGCATCCGTTTGCGTCCCGATTGCCGGATCCGGCAGGCACTGCCTGCCGGAATCCTCTGCCGCAAGTGTAAAAGTACCCTTAGCATACAGCGTGGGAGAATGTAACCGGGGCCACACTTGCCGGAATGCCGTATCCGGTATTAATTTCCATTGAAATGCATTAATGCCGGATCCGACCCCAAGTGTTTCGGCTAATCGGATCTGTTCTTTGCGTCCGCTTATGCGCAGACCATTAAATCAGTGAAAAAAATTAATACCGGATCTGTTTTTTTGGATGACAACCAGTATTGCAATGCATTTGTGAGACGGGTCGACATCCGGATTCGTCTCACAAATGCATCCGTTTGCGTCCAGATTGCCGGATCCTCTGCCGCAAGTGTGAAAGTAGCCTTAGACACCCCGATCACGCAGACAATTATCAGGAGAGAAGCATTCCCTCCCAGCAGTCGCCTGCTTGCTAGCGGAGGAAACTGCTGCTATTACATGCACTGATCTCCCCAGCAACATGGTGAGGAGCAATCGCTATGCCATCTCTTGTCTCCATGCTGTACAGTGGGTTGCTCGTTAGTGATCATCTTGCAGTGTAATACTGCCGCTGCCGATTGCACAATGTAGTCCAGATCTTTCAGATCATGCTGAAAGATCAGGATTTGACGGCAGCAGATCGTGCTGTCTAATTACAATCTGCCACCGGCAAATCCTGATCTTTCAGCATGATCTGAAAGATCTGGACTGCCTGATGAACGAGTGTTTGCTCATTCATCGTGCAATCGGCGGCAGTATTAAACTGCAAGATGATCGCTAGCGAGTGTTTATGCGAACACTTGTTATCGATCAATGGGCAGAAAATCTGCCCCTCTATGACACCCATAATAAGTGTTTATGACCTCTTAGTAATTTAGGGATAATGGTTATTAATTGACAAAGTGAAAGTACCAGCCACATAGCTAGAAAAACCGTTCGGTAACAGAACAGCTCAATATGTTTAATAAAGACCAATTGGAAAAATGAGTTTTAGACCAAAATTAGTAAAATGCAATCATAACAAAATTGCCTTCGAAGGTGTACATAGCCTTTAATAGAAGAGAATCTGCCAGACTGCATGAGTGAACAGAAGATGCTGACATGGGGATGCTCGGCCACACACCCTGGGTCCCCAGCCCATTGACCAGGGAGCCAGCCGGATGACTGAGCCACAGACCCTGGATCACCACTCTTTGGCCACGGCACCAGCCTTCTGAGAGAGAGAGGGACAGCTAGCTCAGGCCTTGCCTCGGGACAAAACCTTCTTCTGCCGGGGAGGAGACTGAAGGAACCAGCTCAGTGCACTGCCTGTATTGTTTTGCACTTGAGTTCCCCCAGTAAAGAAACACACTGGCTTACTGCAGACCCTGACTCTCTGGAATTATTTCCCATTGGCGTTACCCACACCTTACCATCCATTCCGGAGAGCAGCAACCCGTGGTGATACATGGACTACCCCAAACCTGGCCACTGCATATATACATGGTCAAACGCAGGGAGGGGTGGCTTATAAAGTTGTTGCTATCCAGGAATTAGACGAAGTTACCCCCGTCTCTTCACAGACTTTCTACATGATATCCTTTTCTATAATAATTATAATCTTTCTTTATATAGCGCCAACATATTCCGCAGCGCTTTACAATCTGATGTTTTAGAAGGCCCTGCCGCTCCTGTGAGGATGGCCATCTGTATTAAAATCTCATACATTGCTAGGATATCCCACCAATGTCTAATAGGTGCAGGCCCCACCTCTGACACCCCACCTATGTCTAGAACAGAGCCACTAATGTATGAGGTGGGCCAACACCTTTAACCTCTTAAGGACACAGGGCGTACAGGTACACCCTGATGTTCTGGTACTTAAGGACACAGGGTGCACCTGTACGTCCTGTGTATTTCCGATCACCGGCGCGCGGCGGGCGGTGATCGGAACAAGGTGGCTGCTCAAATCATAGAGCAGGCACCTTGGGTCAATGCGCGGGAGGGTCCCGTGACCCCCCGTGTCGGCGATTGCCACAAACCGGAGGTCAATTCAGACCTGCGGTTTGCGGCTTTTACGGGAGTTGCGGCGGGCAGTCGGAGGTGCCATCGGGTCCCTGTACGACTGTAAGGGGGACCCAATGGCATGGAAGGCAGCGCGATGCCTTCCGGTGAAGAGCCTGTGAGATCTAGCCCCCTGGATCTCACAGGCAGGAAGCTGTATGAATAATACACACTGTATTAGGGTCCATTCACACGTCCGTTGTTTCTTTCCTGATCTGTTCCGTTTTTTGCGGAACAGATCTGGACCAGTTCTGTACCCTATCATTTTCAATGGGTCCTGAAAAAAATCAGACAGCTCAATGTCAGATTTTTTTTTCAGGACCCATTGAAAATGAATAGATACAGAACTGGTCCAGATCTGTTCCGCAAAAAATGGAACAGATCAGGAAAGAAACAACGGACGTGTGAATTGACCCTAACTCATACAGCCAATGTATTCTAATACTGAAGTATTAGAATGCATTGTAAAGGGGATTAGACCCCCAAAAGGTGAAGTCCCAAAGTGGGACAGAAAATAAAGTGAAAAAAAAGTTGAAAAATAAAGTTTTCCCCCAAAAAATGAAGTTTCAAGTAAAAAAAAACAAAACGTAATTTCCCCCAAATAAAGTAAAAAATAGAAATAAAATTGAAATATGACATATTAGGTATCGCCGCGTCCGTATGGACCGGCTCTATAAACATATTATAAACATATTAGGCTACTTTCACACTAGCGTTCGGAGCGGATCCGTCTGATGTTTCATCAGACGGATCCGCTCCGATAATGCAGACGTTCGCATCCGTTCAGAACGGATGCGTCTGCATTAAAACTTAGAAAATTTTCTAAGTGTGAAAGTTGTCTGAGCGGATCCGTCCAGACTTTACATTGTAAGTCAATGGGGAACGGATCCGCTTGAAGATTGAGCCATATTGTGTCATCTTCAAGCGGATCCGTCCCCATTGACTTACATTGTAAGTGTGGACGGATCCGCTCGCCTCCGCACGGCCAGGCGGACACCCAAACGCTGCAAGCAGCGTTCAGGTGTCCGCTCACTGAGCGGAGCGGAGGCTGAGCGCTGGCAGGCGGATGCATTCTCAGTGGATCCGCCTCCATTGAGAATGCATCAGGGCCAGACGGATGCGTTCGGGGCCGCTCGTGAGCCCCTTCAAACGGAGCGAACGAGCGGACACCCGAACGCTAGTGTGAAAGTAGCCTAACATGACCTAACCCCTCAGATGAACACTGTAAAAAATAAAAAATAAAAACTGTGCTAAATAAACCATTTTTTTGTCATCTTACATCACAAAAAGTACAACAGCAAGCGATCAAAAAGGCATATGCCCACCAAAATAGTACCAATCTAAACGTCACCTCATCCAGCAAAAAATGAGCCCCTATCTAAGACAATCGCCCAAAAAATAAAAAAACTATGGCTCAGAATATGGAGACACTAAAACATCATTTTTCTGTTTTAAAAAAGCTGTTATTGTGTAAAACTTAAGTAAATTTAATAACCTGCTCTATAAAAATATCACATGACCTAACCCCTCAGGTGAACACAGTAAAAAAAAAAACGGTGTAAAAAAATAAAATTTTTTGTCACCTTAGATCACAAAAAGTGTAGTAGCAAGTGATCAAAAAGTCATACGCTCCCCAAAATAGTGCCAATCAAACCGTCATCTCATCCCGCAATGAAATCATAGTGTAAAACTTACATAAACAAATAAAAAGTATACATATTAGTTATCGCCGCGTCCGTAATAACATGCTCTATAAAAATATCACATGACCTAACCCCTCAGGTGAATACCGTAAAAAAAAAAAAGTGTATTCAATTTTTTTGTCACCTTACATCACAAAAAGTGTAATTTTTTTAGCAAGCGATTTAAAAAGTCATACGCACCCCAAAATAGTGCCAATCAAACCGTCATCTCATCCCACACAAATCATACCATACCCAAGATAATCGCCCGAAAACTGAAAAAACTATGGCTCTCAGTCTATGGAGACAATAAAACATTATTTTTTTTGTTTAAAACATGAAATCATTGTGTAAAACTTACATAAATAAAAAAATTGTATACATATTAGGTATCGCCGCGTCCGTGACAACCTGCTCTTTAAAAATACCACATGATCTACCCTGTCAGATGAATGCTGTAAATAGCAAAAAAAAAAAAAAAAGGTGCCAAAACAGCTATTTCTTGTTACCTTGCCTCACAAAAAGGGTAATATAGAGCAACCAAAAATCATATGTACCCTAAACTAGTATCAACAAAACTGCCACCCTATCCCGTAGTTTCTAAAATGGGGTCACTTTTTTGGAGTTTCTACTCTAGGGGTGCATCAGGTCAAAAAACCAGTCCAGCAAAATCTGTCTTCCAAAAAACGTATGGCATTCCTTTCCTTCTGTGCCCTGCCGTGTGCCTGTACAGCAGTTTACGACCACATATGGGGTGCTTCTATAAACTACAGAATCAGGGCCATAAATATTGAGTTTTGTTTAACCCTTGCTTTGTAACTGGAAAAAATATATTAAAATGGAAAATCTGCCAAGAAAGTGAAATTTTGAAATTATATCTCTATTTTCCATTAACCGCCTCCGGACCGCCTAACGCAGGATCGCGTTCCGGAGGAGGCAGCTCCAGGCACAGTCACGCATATATGCGTCATCTCGCGAGACACGAGATTTCCTGTGAACGCGCGCACACAGGTGCGCGCGTTCAAGGATCGGAAGGTAAGCGAGTGGATCTCCAGCCTGCCAGCGGCGATCGTTCGCTGGCAGGCTGGAGATGCGATTTTTTTAAACCCCTAACAGGTATATTAGACGCTGTTTTGATAACCGCGTCTAATATACCTGCTACCTGGTCCTCTGGTGGTCCCTTTTGCTTGGATCGACCACCAGAGGACACAGGCAGCTCAGTAATAAGTAGCACCAAACACCACTACACTACACCCCCCCCCTGTCACTTATTAACCCCTGATCACCCCATATAGACTCCCTGATCACCCCCCTGTCATTGATCACCCCCCTGTCATTGATCACCCCCCTGTCATTGATCACCCCCCTGTAAGGCTCCATTCAGACGTCCGTATGTTTTTTACAGATCCACGGATACATGGATCGGATCCGCAAAACACATACGGACGTCTGAATGGAGCCTTACAGGGGGGTGATCAATGACAGGGGGGTGAGCACCCCATATAGACTCCCTGATCACCCCCCTGTCATTGATCACCCCCCCTGTCATTGATCACCCCCCTGTAAGGCTCCATTCAGACGTCCGTATGTTTTTTACAGATCCACGGATACATGGATCGGATCCGCAAAACACATACGGACATCTGAATGGAGCCTTACTGGGGGGTGATCAATGACAGGGGGGTGATCACCCCATATAGACTCCCTGATCACCCCCTTGTCATTGATCACCCCCCTGTCATTGATCACCCCCTGTAAGGCTCCATTCAGACGTCCGTATGTTTTTTATGGATCCACGGATACATGGATCGGATCCGCAAAACACATACGGACGTCTGAATGGAGCCTTAAAGGGGGGTGATCAATGACAGGGGGGTGATAACCCCATATACACTCCCTGATCACCCCCCTGTCATTGATCACCCCCCTGTAAGGCTCCATTCAGACATTTTTTTGGCCCAAGTTAGCGGAAATTTTTTTTTTTTCTTACAAAGTCTCATATTCCACTAACTTGTGGCAAAAAATAAAATCTCACATGAACTCACCATACCCCTCACGGAATCCAAATGCGTAATTTTTTTTAGACATTTAGATTCCAGACTTCTTCTCACGCTTTAGGGCCGCTAAAATGCCAGGGCAGTATAAATACCCCACATGTGACCCCATTTCGGAAAGAAGACACCCCAAGGTATTCCGTGAGGGGCATATTGAGTCCATGAAAGATTGAAATTTTTGTCCCAAGTTAGCGGAAAGGGAGACTTTGTGAGAAATTTTTTTTTTAAATTATCATTGAATACCTTGGGGTGTCTTCTTTCCAAAATGGGGTCACATGTGGGGTATTTATACTGCCCTGGCATTTTAGGGGCCCTAAAGCGTGAGAAGAAGTCTGGGATCCAAATGTCTAAAAATGCCCTCCTAAAAGGAATGTGGGCCCCTTTGCTCATCTAGGCTGCAAAAAAGTGTCACACATCTGGTATCGCCGTACTCAGGAGAAGTTGGGGAATGTGTTTTTGCATATACCTATGCTGGGTGAGATAAATATCTTGGTCAAATGCCAACTTTGTATAAAAAAAAATGGGAAAAGTTGTCTTTTGCCGAGATATTTCTCTCACCCAGCATGGGTATATGTAAAAAGACACCCCAAAACACATTGCCCTATTTCTTCTGAGTACGGCAATACCAGATGTGTGACTGCAGCCTAGGTGGGCAAAGGGGCCCACATTTCAAAGAGCACCTTTTGGATTTCACAGGGCATTTTTTACAAATTTTGATTTCAAACTACTTCTCACGCATTAGGGCCCCTAAAATGCCAGGGCAGTATAACTACCCCACAAGTGACCCCATTTTGGAAAGAAGACACCCCAAGGTATTCCGTGAGGGGCATGGCGAGTTCCTAGAATTTTTTATTTTTTGTCACAAGTTAGCGGAATATGATGATTTTTTTTATTATTTTTTTTTTCTTACAAAGTCTCATATTCCACTAACTTGTGACAAAAAAAAAAAACTTCCATGAACTCGCTATGCCCATCACGAAATACCTTGGGGTGTCTTCTTTCCAAAATGGGGTCACTTGTGGGGTAGTTATACTGCCCTGGCATTCTAGGGGCCCTAATGTGTGGTAAGTATTTTGAAATTAAAATGTGTAAAAAATGACCTGTGAAATCCTAAAGGTGCTCTTTGGAATGTGGGACCCTTTGCCCACCTAGGCTGCAAAAAAGTGTCACACATCTGGTATCGCCGTACTCAGGAGAAGTTGGGCAATGTGTTTTGGGGTGTCATTTTACATATACCCATGCTGGGTGAGAGAAATATCTCGGCAAAAGACACCTTTTCCCATTTTTTTATACAAAGTTGGCATTTGACCGAGATATTTCTCTCAAACAGCAAAAAAATCATCATTTTCTGCTAACTTGTGACAAAAAATAAAAAGTTCTATGAACTCACTATGCCCATCAGCGAATACCTTAGGGTGTCGACTTTCCGAAATGGGGTCATTTGTGGGGTGTTTGTACTGTCTGGGCATTGTAGAACCTCAGGAAAAATGACAGGTGCTCAGAAAGTCAGAGCTGCTTCAAAAAGCGGAAATTCACATTTTTGTACCATAGTTTGTAAACGCTATAACTTTTACCGAAACCATTTTTTTTTTTACCCAAACATTTTTTTTTAATCAAAAACATGTAGAACAATAAATTTAGAGAAAAATTTATATATGGATGTCGTTTTTTTAAAAAAAAAATTACAACTGAAAGTGAAAAATGACATTTTTTTGCAAAGATTTCGTTAAATTTCGATTAATAACAAAAAAACTAAAAATGTCAGCAGCAATGAAATACCACCAAATGAAAGCTCTATTAGTGAGAAGAAAAGGAGGTAAAATTCATTTGGGTGGTAAGTTGCATGACCGAGCAATAAACCGTGAAAATAGTGTAGTGCAGAAGTGTAAAAAGTGGCCTGGTCATTAAGGGTGTTTAAGCTAGCGGGGCTGAGGTGGTTAATTCTTGTGGAACACCTAAAGGGTTAACAAAGTTTGTAAAATCAGTTTTGAATACCTTGAGGGATGTAGTTTCTAAAATGTGGCCACTTTTTGGAGTTTCTACTCTAGGGGTGCATCAGGGGGGCTTTAAATGGGACATGGTATCAAAAAACCAGTCCAGCAAAATCTGCCGCCTTCCAAAAACCGTATGGCATTCCTTTCCTTCTGCGCCCTGCCGTGTGCCCGTACAGCAGTATACGACCACATATGGGGTGTTTCTGTAAACTACAGAATCAGGGCCATAAATATTGAGTTTTGTTTGGCTGTTAACCCTTGCTTTGTAACTGGAAAAAAAATATTTATAAATAAAAATGCTTTTTTTTTTACTCCATTTTACCAGTGTCATGAAGTACAATATGTGACGAAAAAACAGTCTCAGAATGGCCTGGATAAGTCAAAACGTTTTAAAGTTATCACCACATAAAGTGACACTGGTCAGATTTGCAAAAAAAAAGTCCTTAAAGCGAACCTTTCACCAGGATTTCACTTAATAAACTATTACCAGTACCTTATAGATTATCCTCATCAGGGGCGGACATTGGCAGCAGAGGGCCCCTGTGCAAAGAATGTGCCTGGGCCCCCCAACCACACATATAGAAATAAACATAGGCCATAGGTAAAGATTAATACAATGAGGTGTGGCAGCAGAAGGGACCCCAATTTGTCATCTTCCCCTAATCCTATAGGGAGAGGAAGGGGGTGATCAGTCGCATCAAAGATAGGGGAAACCCTTCAGACTGTGGTGCGTATTAATGTCCTCTTAATGCTCCTACATAGTAATTTTTGCCCCTTTGTGCCAGCACACAGTAGTAATATCCACATTGTGCCCCCTCCACAGTAGCTATGGACAGATATGTACCCCCTCACAGTAGTTATGCCAGATATCTGCCCCCTCACAGTAATTATGCCCAGATATGTGCCCCTCACAGTAGTTATGCCCAGATACATGCCCCTCACAGTAGTTATGCCCAGATACATGCCCACCACAGTAGTTATGCCAGATTATTTGCCCATCACAGTAGTTATGCTAGATTATGTGTCCTTCACAGTAGTTATGACAGATTATGGGTCCCCTCAAAGTAATTGTGACAGATTATGTGCCCCCTCACAGTATTTATGCCCAGATATGTGCCAACTTCACAGTAGTTATGCCAGATATGTGCCCCGCTCACAGTAGTTATGCCAGATTATGTGCCCCCTAACAGTAGTTATGCCAGATATGTGCCCCTCACAGTAGTTATGACCAGATATGTGCCTCCTTTACAGTAGTTATGTCCAGATATGTGCCCCCCTCACAGTAATTATGCCCAGATATGTGCCTCCTCACAGTAATTATGCCCAGATATGTGCCTCCTCACAGTAATTATGCCCAGATATGTGCCTCCTCACAGTAGTTATGGCCAGATATGTGCCCCCCTCACAGTAGTTATGTCCAGATATGTGCCCCCTTCACAGTAGTTATGTCCAGATATGTGCCCCCCTCACAGTAGTTATGGCCAGATATGTGCCCCCTCACAGTAGTTATGGCCAGATATGTGCCCCCTCACAGTAGTTATGGCCAGATATGTGCCCCCTCACAGTAGTTATGGCCAGATATGTGCCCCCTCACAGTAGTTATGGCCAGATATGTGCCCCCTCACAGTAGTTATGGCCAGATATGTGTCTCCTTTACAGTAGCTATGCCCAGATATTGTCCCCCCTTCACAATAGTTATGTCCAGATATGTGCCCCCCTCACAGTAGTTATGTCCAGATATGTGCCCCGCTCACAGTAGTTATGTCCAGATATGTGCCTCCTCACAGTAGTTATGCCAGATTATGTGCCCCATTCACAGTAGCTA
Source organism: Bufo bufo (assembly GCF_905171765.1). Taxonomy (NCBI): domain Eukaryota; kingdom Metazoa; phylum Chordata; class Amphibia; order Anura; family Bufonidae; genus Bufo; species Bufo bufo. The sequence continues at coordinate 72,875,519 of NC_053397.1, forward strand.
TGCCCAGATATTGTACCCCCCTTCACAGTAGTTATGTCCAGATATGTGCCCCAGTCACAGTAGTTATGCCCAGATATGTGCCTCCTCACAGTAGTTATGCCAGATTGTGCCCCTTCACAGTAGCTATGCCCAGATATTATCCCCCTCACAGTAGTTATGTCCAGAAATGTGCCCCTCACAGTAGTTATGTCCAGATATGTGCCTCCTTCACAGTAGTTATGGCCAGATATTGTCCCCCCTTCACAGTAGTTATGGCCAGATATGCGCCCCTCACAGTAGTTATGTCCAGATATGCGCCCCTCACAGCAGTTATGTCCAGATATGTGCCCCCTCACAGTAGTTATGTCCAGATATGTGCCTCCTTTACAGTAGCTATGCCCAGATATTGTCTCCCCTTCACAGTAGTTATGCCCAGATATTGTCCCCCCTCACATTTGCTATGGCCAGATATGCGCCCCTCACAGTAGTAATTGCCAGACATATGCCTCCTCACACAGACCTATTGAAATGAACGGGTCAGGATTCAGTCTGGATAATATGCATTTACACTGGCGCTGGATGCGCTGAAGTTATGGAGAGGCCGGCGCCTCTTCATAACATTAGCAGAACCACTTCCAGTTTAGGGGTTATTAAGACCGGTGTCTAAAACGCCAGTCTTAACAAATGACCCCCTGCATGTCTGGGCAACACTTTTAACCCATTTACACGACACGGACCATATGTATTTTATGATCTGCAAATTACGGATGACGCCCATGTGCCATCTGCATTTTTTTTGCAGACCTATTACCTAGTTTGCATGTTGCGGACCAGTATAGGACATGTCACATTTTCTATCCTTTGCGGAACAGACATATGGATGCGGAAAGCAAATGACTTCCATGTGCTTTCTGCATCTGTTTGTGCGTTTTGCACAAGATGGAAAATGTGACATGTCCTATATTTCTCTACAAAATGCGGACTGCAGACCCATTTAAGTTAATGGGTTTGCAAAAATATACAGATCGCATATGGACCGCATATATATCTTGCAGATCCGCGAACCGCAAAATACATTGTTAATGTAGCCTCACAGTATGTGGGTAAGGGACAGTCACAGGAGGGCCAGAGGGGGACAGGTGGGATGGGTGGGGTAAAAAACAACAACATACCAAGTCAAGTTCAGTGTCTGGCAGAGACAGTGGTCACTGGGGCAGCCTCCGCTCCTCACTCACTTCCTCCTAAGGGTACTTTCACACTTGCGTTGTTCTTTTCCGGCATAGAGTTCCGTCCTAGGGGCTCTATACCGGAAAAGAACTGATCAGTTTTATCCCCATGCATTCTGAATGGAGAGTAATCCGTTCAGTTTGCATCAGGATGTCTTCGGTTCAGTCGTTTTGACTGATCAGGCAAAAGAGAAAACCGCAGCATGCTACGGTTTTCTCTCGGGCGAAAAAAACTGAAGACTTGCCTGAACGCCGGATCCGGCATTTTTTCCCATAGGAATGAATTAGCGCCGCATTCAGAATACCGGAAAGCCGGATCCGTCGTTCCGGCATGCGCAGATCGGTAAAAATGTGAAAAAATGTACAAGACGGATCCGTCGGTCCGCATGACAAGCGGATAGACGGATCCGTCCTTGCAATGCATTTGTGAGACTCACAAATGCTTTCAGTCAGCGGCAGATCGGTGGATCCGGCGGGCAGTTCCGACGACGGAACTGCCCGCCGGATCACACTGCCGCAAGTGTGAAAGTAGCCTAAGTTGCTGCAGGCCTCACACATTATGCACCAGAAGTGCTAGGAGAGGACCGCATGTGGGTGGGGCTACCACCAGGGGGCGCAGCTACTGACATTACCAGATGGGAGGCGGAGCTACACACAGTGAAGTGGCTCAGCACAGGCCTGGCTGACGCTACCTACCACACAGCAGGACTGAGCTGTATGGAGGATGGGGGGGTGATCGCAGATGCAGCTCAGGATGTGAGGCCCTCACAGCTGCGGACACAGTACGTCCTGAGACTGAAGTCAGATAGTAAGGTGGGCCCCTTCTACATGCGGGATGGTGTGATGATGAATGGTGAAGCATGCGGCTCTCTGCTTCACCACTACAATCAGCTGTCTGTGCGTCCTGTAGATGCATAGACAGCTTAATTGGAGGGCCCCCTCCCACGCTGGGCCCCTGTGCAGCTGAACCGGCTGCACAGGCGGTATGTCCGCCCCTGATCCTCATTCTGTTTCAATGCATTCTTGTGCCGCTTTCCTGGGGTGTATATTCATGAAAAAAACGACTTATAAAGTCCTTGTCTCCAGCTCCTGCAGTCACGCTAGAAGTCAAGGGGGTAGCCCTTCCCTCACTCCGGGCTGTAACTCCCCTGCCCTAACCCCTCCTCTATGCAGTGTAACTGACACCCGGCTCAGTCGCCGTGACCGCGCTTGTACTGGCGGCGCATGCGCCGTCGGTCTCAGTAGCAGCACGATCCCGTCTATCGCGCGGACTGAAGCGCGATCCTGTAACTGAATCGCGCATGCGCCGTCCGTCCCCGATGCCTGCCTGTCTTCTGTTCTTCAGGCGCGCTGCTACTGAGACCGACGGCGCATGCGCCGCCAGTACAAGCGCGGTCCCGGCGACTGAGCCGGGTGTCAGTTACACTACTTAGAGGAGGGGTTAGGGCAGGGGAGTTACAGCCCGGAGTGAGGGAAGGGCTACCCCCTTGACTTCTAGCGTGACTGCAGGAGCTGGAGACGAGGACTTTATAAGTCATTTTTTTCATGAATATACACCCCAGGAAAGCGGGACAAGAATGCATTGAAACACAATAAGGATAATCTATAAGGTACTGGTAATAGTTTATTAAGTGAAATCCTGGTGAAAGGTTCGCTTTAGGCCTCCTGCACACGAACGTATTTTTTGGCGGTCCGCAAAAACGGGTCCCGTTTTTCCGTGATCCGTGACCGTTTTTTCGTCCGTGGGTCTTCCTTGATTTTTGGAGGATCCACGGACATGAAAAAAAAGTCGTTTTGGTGTCCGCCTGGCCGTGCGGAGCCAAACGGATCCGTCCTGAATTACAATGCAAGTCAATGGGGACGGATCCGTTTGACGTTGACACAATATGGTGCCATTTCAAACGGATCCGTCCCCATTGACTTTCAATGTAAAGTCTGGAGTCCCTTTTATACCATCGGATCGGAGTTTTCTCCAATCCGATGGTATATTTTAACTTGAAGCGTCCCCATCACCATGGGAACGCCTCTATGTTAGAATATACTGTCGGATATGAGTTAGATCGTGAAACCTCATTTCCGACAGTATATTCTAACACAGAGGCGTTCCCATGGTGATGGGGACGCTTCTAGTTAGAATATACTACAAACTGTGTACATGACTGCCCCCTGCTGCCTAGCAGCATCCGATCTCTTACAGGGGGCTGTGATCAGCACAATTAACCCTTCAGGTGCCGCACCTGAAGGGGTTAATTGTGCTATCATATCCCCCTGTAAGAGATCAGGGCTGCCAGGCAGCAGGGGGCAGACCCCCCCTCCCCAGTTTGAATATCATTGGTGGCCAGTGCGGCCCCCCCCCCTTCCTCCCTCTATTGTAATAATTCCTTGGTGGCACAGTGTGCGCCCCCCCTTCCTCCCTCTATTGTAATAAATCGTTGGTGGCACAGTGTGCGCCCCCCCCCTTCCTCCCTCTATTGTAATCGTTGGTGTAATCGCCCCCCCATCGGCCCCCCCTCCCTCTATAGCATTAACAACATTGGTGGCCAGTGTGCGGCCTCCCATCTACCCCCCCCCCCCCCCCGATCATTGGTGGCAGCGGGTTACTAGCAATAGTACAATAGTAAAAGATTCATACTTACCTGGGAGCTGCGATGTCTGCTTCCGGCCGGGAGCTCCTCCTACTGGTAAGTGACAGTTCATTTAGCAATGACACTTACCAGTAGGTGGAGCTCCCGGCCGGACACGAACATCGCAGCAGCCGGTAAGTATGAATCTTCTACTATTGTACTATTGCTAAGTAACCATGGCAACCAGGACTGTCTGGTTGCCATGGTTACCGATCGGAGCCCCAGCGATTAAACTGGGACTCCGATCGGAACTCCGCTGCCACCAATGATGGGGGGGGGGGGGGGGGAGGAGATGGGAGGCCGCACACTGGCCACCAATGTTGTTAATGCTATAGAGGAAGGGGGGGCCGATGGGGGGGCGCACACTGTGACACCAACGAATTATTACAATAGAGGGAGGGAGGGGGGGCGCACACTGTGCCACCAACGAATTATTACAATAGAGGGAGGGGGGGGCCGCACTGGCCACCAACCTATTATTACAATAGAGGGGGGGGGGCCGCACTGGCCACCAATGATATTCAAACTGGGGAGGGGGGGGAGGGTCTGCCCCCTGCTGCCTGGCAGCCCTGATCTCTTACAGGGGGCCGTGATCAGCACAATTAACCCCTTCAGGTGCCGCACCTGAAGGGGTTAATTGTGCTGATCACGGCCCCCTGTAAGAGATCGGGTGCTGCCAGGCAGCAGGGGGCAGTCTTGTACACAGTTTGTAGTGTATTCTAACTAGAAGCGTCCCCATCACCATGGGAACGCTTCTGTGTTAGAATATACTGTCGGTTCTGAGTTTTCACGAAGTGAAAACTCAGCTTTGAAAAAGCTTTTAGACAGACGGATCTTCGGATCCGTCTGTATAAAAACTAACCTACGGCCACGGATCACGGACACGGATGCCAATCTTGTGTGCATCCGTGTTCTTTCACGGACCCATTGACTTGAATGGGTCCGTGAACCGTTGGCCGTGAAAAAAATAGGACAGGTCATATTTTTTTCACGGCCAGGAAACACGGATCACGGATGCGGCTGCAAAACGGTGCATTTTCCGATTTTTCCACAGACCCATTGAAAGTCAATTGGTCCGCGAAAAAAAACGGAAAACGGCACAACGGCCACGGGTGCACACAACGGTCGTGTGCAGGAGGCCTTAAGGTAAAAAAAAAAAAAATTAGCCCGAGCCCGGGGTTAAAACTTGGAATGAGGGCCCTGCACAAGAGCTTACAATTCATATAGTAACAAAGAAAAAATGTGGGGAATTGGGTCAGCACAACCTGTATGTGGTGCACATCACTATGGCGAAAAACATATACAAACGAAAAATACAAATGTGATAGCACTCTACATCCAGCAATTTGCCTCCATGCTGGATGAGGCATTGGTGTACATTTTGGCCAAAGCGTAGTAAGCCACTCACCGCGTCAAGGTCGCCTCTATAGAGTGGTCCCTAACACTAGTTCCTACCTGTTTATGGGCCATGACAGCCACACAAAGTCCAGGGAATGCAGGTGCAGCATGCACGCCAGGCACACTCTGCTTTTAACCCCGTCCGGTGCGATTACAGCTTTCATCGGATCCAGGGATGCAAGTACCAACATGCATGCTGAACCCACCATATACTTCTCCTGGAGCCAAATGGCTAATGGTAGGTTCTATATAAGCAGACTCAGTTTTATACTGACTTTAAAACCAGCCTCCAGGACAGATTGACTGGTCAGGTGTGCATGACTGCATGGAGATCGCCACGCCTCCAATATATACTGCAAAGAAAAAATGTGGGGAATTGGGTCAGCACAACCCTGTATGTGGTGCACATCACTATGGCGAAATACATATACAAACGAAAAATACAAATGTGATAGCACACTACATCCAGCATTCTGCCCTGCCTCCATGCTGGATGAGGCATTGGTGTACATTTTGGCCAAAGCGTAGTAAGCCACTCACCACGTCAAGGCTGTCTCATGAGTGGTCCCTAACACTAGTTCCTACCTGTTTGTGGGCCATGACAGCCACACAAAGTCCAGGGAATGCAGGTCAGGTAGTGTTAGGGACCACTCAATTAGAGGCGACCTTGACGCGGTGAGTGGCTTACTACGCTTTGGCCAAAATGTACACCAATGCCTCATCCAGCATGGAGGCAGGGCAGAATGCTGGATGTAGTGTGCTATCACATTTGTATTTTTCGTTTGTATACAATTCATATAGGTTAGTCATAATTGTCTCAGAAGCATGGCTGGTGGTTTGGTCCTGAAGAGCATACAAAGACTACTTCTATTCACTGACAGCAATAAGCGATATTATAAACTAGCGAGGAAGGGAGTGGCTGCTCAGCCTATGTTAGGACAGACACCGTCCGGTCCAGCACGTTCTTCCCGCCGTCCGATCATAGTGGTGACGTATACGCCCCGCCCCCGAGTGTGCCTCTCCGCTGTGCACCGCTCCCTCACATGCGCCGACCCGAATCCGGATGTTGACGCGAAGCACACGTGATCAGCGGGTCAGCCAATGGGCGGGTCGCGCGATTTGACGTGAGAAGGTGGAGTGTACGCAACATGGCCGCTGCGTGAGAGGATCGGCGAGAGGGGAGAGACTGGAAGGTATGAAGGGAAATGGAAGTGGGAGACGGAAGACTGGTGTGAGGACGGTGGGAGAACTGGGAGAGGCATTACATGGAGGTGTGATAGGCGCCGCCGCCGCAGCAGGAGGTGGACACAGGTTGTTATGAGGAGGTAGAGGAAGCTGTGCTTACAGGCTGCTGTCTGTGTAGGTGAGGTGCCAGCCCCCACTGAGGGTATCGCAGCCTACCAGAGCCAACATGGGGACGGCACTGCCCTCACACATGTATCAGGGATATGTTATTCCTGGTGGGAGAGGACCAGCCATTACCCTGCTGTCAGTGAGGGGACAGGCCACATAAACAGCTGCTGCTCTGCCAGGAGGCTCCAGCAATACATATATATTAGGGAAGTTAAAGGGTCATGTAGGTTTGCATATAGATGGTCTATCCTCAGGACAGGTCATCAGTATCTGATCCATGGGGGTCTGACACCCAGGACCCCCTCAGATCAGCGCAGCTCACCAAGGACAGCGCCCTGCAGTGGCTGTGCATGGTATTGTAGCTTGGGTCCATTCACATCATATGACCAATGTACGAAATGTCACTGGCCTCTGAGATGGCACACCACAGTCTCTTCACACAGCTGATGGGCGGGGGTGTCGGGAGTCAGGCCCCCCACGACTGGATATCGATTAACTGGACTTGGGTCATCAATATCAAAATCCCAAACAACCCATTTTAATATTTGTGTGAATTCCTAGTGTCTCTAATTAGGGGGTAGGTTAATACTTCTGCTGAACTGATCCGGCAGAGAGCAGCCTAGCCGGATACTGCCATTCACTGCCGCCACATTTCAGTCATTGGGTTTTGGCAGGACATAAACGCAGCATGCACTGGTTCAAACACAGCATTAATGGAGCCTATTCTAGTCGGTGAGGTCCGGTGGTGACTGGCAGTATCCGGCTAGGCTAGATCCGGTGCACTCCGGCGGGCTCTTCTCTGCCTTATCAGACCCCCACCTCTCTGTTGCACCTGGAATTTCTGAGGCTCCAACCAAGTTATGCCTGGGGGCCCCCATCGCACAGCCTGGGCACTTCAGCTGGGAAGGGCCCCCATGTACCTGAACTGGCTGCACAGACTGTAAATGCTTCACTTTAGTTGTTGTTTTAACCTACTGCTTGTGACCAGAAGGGGATCCTCTGATCTCTGGGGCCCCAAGCATTGGCCAGGTTTGTGTGGTGGTAATATTGACTCCCATGTTTGGGGCTCTTGTGTATCAGGGCTCATGCACACAGATTTTGCATGGGTTAGATATGGACCCATTCACTTCAATAGGGTCACAAAAGATGCAGACAGCACATCGTGTGTATATCCGTATGTCTGTTCGTGGCATCCAGAAAAACCTAGAACGTGTCCATTTAATGGATTGTTCTGTAGAGGCCATGATGTTCCGGTATCCGTGTTTTGCAGGCTACGGACGTGTACATGAGCCCTAAGGTAATTTGCTATGACGTCTCCGTATGTTCCAGTCTACAGTGCAGGCAAATGACCTGAGCTTCCACCTCTCTGCTTTTCTGTATTAGTGTTTCCGTTCACTGACAGAAAACAGGGCTTTGAAAGGCAGAGTTTATAATTTCATGTCTGTATAGTACACTGCATCTGTCCCCATGATCAGCCCTATTAAACCGTGTATACAGCGAGGCTGATCCTGTCAATCTCGCTAGGAGGGGGTGACGGTGGAGCAATGCTCCGAGGAGCTAGGCCAGCCCCTTGGTGCACCACACATCTCATTTACGTAAAAGTAAGAATTTCTCTGCATCTGTATTACTAGTTAAAAAGTAAAGGGGCTTATTTTAGACACCATGATCAACCCTACTCTTTATAGGTGTTGTGTCACTTCAGCAAACTGCATTTATCATGTGGAGAAAGTTAATATGAGGCACTTACTAATGTATTGTGCATGAGCCCTAACATTGTACAGCATTTTCATGGCGGCAGGTCCCCTTTAAAGGGAACCTGTCACCAGGATTTTGGGTATAGAGCTGAGGACATGGGTTGCTAGATGGCCGCTAGCACATCCACAATACCCAGTCCCCATAGCTCTGTGTGCTTTTATTGTGTAAAAAAACCGATTTGATACATATGCAAATTACCCTGAGATGAGTCCTGTCCCTGATTCATGTCACATACAGGACTCATCTCAGGTTAATTTGCATATGTATCAAATCGTTTTTTTACACAATAAAAGCACACAGAGCTATGGGGACTGGGTATTGCGGATGTGCTAGCGGCCATCTAGCAACCCGTGTCCTCAGCTCTATACACAAAATCCCGGTGACAGGTTCCCTTTTAAGATACTTGTCTGGTGTTCAGAGGGTCAGTTTTCCTTTGGATTTGGTTGCCAGTTTCTAATTTTCCTATTTGCGGCTTTGTCATTCTGAACATCCTGCTGTCACGGTTTGTGCTCCTGATGGCTTCTTGCCTTCTGCTCTATTGTCTTGCTGTTGTTGGACCTGTCAGTAGATAGAGGCCTCTTTCTTTAGCGTCACCCTAGTGTCAATATTTTTATTGATTTATGTTGGATAACTGGATCCTGTTGCTTTGGTGATTGGATGCTGTGGTGCATTTTAGAGCCCATTTTCATGGAAAGTCTATGGCTCTTCTCTACCAGTGAGCAGTGTCATTGTGCATTGTAAAAGGGGTTGTTGTCCGGCCTAGGAGCTGACAATGTAAAGCCCCTTAAAGGAAAAAAAACACCTTTCCACCTTCCCACTCTTCCTGGTCTCGGCGGCTTCAGATTCCGGTTGGTCCTGTGTGTTCTGGAGGATGCGCCCAATTTATGACTAAGCATCTTCTGTCAGTCTGTGCTGCTAGTGAGAAATCCACGGACGTCAGAACCGCAGTAGATTTCTGTCTCTATTTGGACCAGAAAACTGGTGGAAATGGAAATAAATTTGTTGCAGCTACAGGTCACACTCCGTCGTAAAAGTGCTGGGGGTGGACAAAAAACTCAACTTTCAGAAATAAAGTGTCACAATGGCTTCTAAAAAGTTGCAAATACGAGATTTGTGACTTTTTAAAGCCAGAAAACAGGTGCAAAGAAGGTGATTAACCTCCCCATTTGTGTGTACTTCCTGTGTGGAGATAGCCCCGCCATGGGGATTTTGCAATCTGCAGCATGGTAATTGTTTCTGCTGATTTTAATGCAAAGGGTAAGATTGGGGCAAATAAACATCCCGGGCATCATTACATGTTCTAGTAATGCTGCGAACATCAGTCATTTTTACAGTGACGCGATATGGGGAGAAATTGAAACTGACAATCGGACACATACGGATACCTCCACGTGCGGATGATTTGTTTGCAAAAATTTCTGCAACTGAAAATCAGTCCCTTTCATCTGAATATAGTTTGATGGAATCGATGTCCTTGCCACCAAATCAGCCCCGCTCAGGTGAATGGAACAGATTTTCAGCCGTAGAAATTTCTGCGGTGAAGAACAAGATGGAAATTACGGCAGAGGAGGGTGTTGTGGATTTTGCCGTGGATCTGCGGTAAAAAATGGCATGTGTTATGTGCGGTTTTTGTGTTTTTTTTTTTTTTTTTTTTTTGCTGTACAAGTGGCTGTGGATTTCACCATCTCCATTGCCAAAGGTAGAACTTGCAGTAGAGAACTGTTAGGCCTCTTTCACACGAGCGTGACGGATTGGCTCCGGATGCGTTCAGTAAAACTCGCACCATTTTGCAAGCAAGTTCAGTCAGTTTTGTCTGCGATTGCGTTCAGTAGTTAAATTTTTTTCAGCGCGGGTGCAATGCGTTTTAATGCGTTTAACGCGCCTGATAAAAAACTGAAGGCTTACAAACAACATCTCTTAGAAGCCATCAGTGAAAAAATGCAACAAAGAACTGATGCGTGAAAAAAAAAAACCGCTCATGTACACAGACCCATTGAAATGAATAGGTCAGGATTCAGTGCGAGTGCTTTGCGTTCACGTCACGCATTGCACCCACACAGGAAAACACACTTGTGTGAAAGGGGCCTTTGGGTAACTTGCTTGCACGTTTTCAGTGCTTTTTAAGACTTTGTTCACATCTGCATTGTAGCTTCCATGGCCATCTTTAAAGTATTCTCATCTCAGACATTTTGCCCGGTTTTAGACCAGCGTGTCCAGTGCGGAAATCGCGCTCTGTGTGTGTGTGGTTTCCCGCTATGGACACTGCTTGTTTCACAGGAGCACACACTGTTATAATGATTTATAATGCTGTGCGTCTCTGCATGACCTGTATCTACTGAATTAGGGCTCGTTCACACGACCGTATGTCTTTTTCAGTGTTTTGCGGACCGTTTTTAACGGATCCGTTTTTTTTTTGTTTCAGTAGTAGTGTTTCCGGTTCCATTCCCTTTTTCCGTATGGCATATACAGTAATTACATAGAAAAAATTGTGCTGGGCATAACATTTTCAATAGATGGTTTCGTATGTGTTCCATTTATTTTTTTTATTTTTTTGCGGACCCATTGACTTGAATGGAGCCACGGAACGTGATTTGCGGGCAATAATAGGACATATTCTATCTTTGAACGGAAATATGGAAACGGAATACACTTTTTGCGGAACCATTGAAATGAATATGTCTGTGAAGGTTCTCATTTATCCAGGTCATGGTATAAAACCCAAAACCTCTGGTCAAGATTCAGCCGTGTACTTACATCTAAAAGAAACAGGTTTTGGATAAGGAGGCCGATTGCTACAAACGAGGTGTGAAGGAGGCCATCTACGTAAAAATGGAAAAGCCAAGCTTGAATAGAGGCGGTGGGGTTAGACATCTATTGTCTGCCACATACAATGCTGTCTTGACACCTTTTTCTGGGAGGTCGTCATCACCTACTGACTCCAATTAGGATAATGATATCAACACCTTTGACCCCATGCTGGGTATAATGACCTCTGACCCCATGCTGGGTATAATTACCAGATGTTGATTCAGTTACATATTCCCAGAGAATTCTTGTACAGTCACTCAAAATTGAGAAAGCTCGTTGGAAGAACGAGTGAAACGTTTTCAAGAAATCTACAGTACGTCCAGTTGCCCTGATTTATTCTTTACTGATATTGAAATGAATAGTTCCGTATACAGAACGCAAAAAACGTTTGTGTGAACGAGCCCTTATGCTGACATAATGCTGTCACTATGGTTCTGTAGAAGTAAGGTAATGCAGAGACACAGCATTATAAATCATTATAAGGGTCCATTCACACGTCCGCAAAAGGGTCCACACCCGTTCCGCAATTTTGCAGAACGGGTGCGGACTCATTCATTCTCTATGGGACCGGACGTGAAGCGGAGAGCACACTATGTGCTCTCCGCTTCCGCATTTGCGGAGCGCGGCCCCGAACTTCCGGGTTTCGGCCCCGAACTTCCGGTCCGCAGCTCCACAAAAGATAGAACATGTCCTATTCTTGTCCGCAGCTGCGGACAAGAATAGGCATTTCTATAGCGGGTGATTTAAATCAAACTAGGCCTGCACAATATATCGCCAATTGGCCGAGCCAAAAATCCTGCAATTGTATTACCATATTTTTCGCTTTATAAGACAAACTTTTTTCCCCCCAAAAGGGGGGGGGGGGGGGGGGGGAATGCCAGTGCGTCTTATAAAGCGATGGTTGACTTTTTACGTGGATGACACGGATGTATCGCTGGCCGCGCTGTGCAGCATATCAGTTACAGTGCGGGGAGGGAGGAGGGGCTGGAGGCAAATTTGTTATTTTAATGAACAAATGTTCTTCTATTTATTTTATTTACCCGGTATCTGTTCTGTGCAGTGCTATTAAGAAAATGGTAAGTTTTGTATTTTGTACTTTTGCAGTAATGCTAATATGTTGATTAATTTAGAAAAAGATGTTTTATTTAGAAAAACACTGCATTTCAGTTCTTGAGTTAAGCATAACTACATTTCAGCGTTATCAGTAATTTCTGTGTGCTTTTGCCTTGAAAATCCAAGCAAATAGACCTCTAGCACAATTCCTTTTAAAATATCGCATCGCATTATCGCAATTTTTAGAGCCCTAATTGCAATCGCACAAAATTCCCATATCGTGCAGCCCTAAATCAAACTGATTTAAATCACTAGTCAGTAAGGCTTGATTTAAATCATAGTTTTCTACATAAAGACTAAGGCCCCTTTCACACGAGCGAGTTTTCCGCGCGGATGCGTTGCGGGAGGTGAACGCACAGCATCTGCACGGAATCCTGACCAATTAATTTCTATGGGGCTGTTCACATGAACGGTGATTTTCACGCATCACTTGTGTGTTGCGTGAAAATCGCAGCATGCTCCCCTCTGTGTGCTTTTTTCACGTAACGCAAGCCCCATAGAAATGAATGGGGTTGCGTGAAAATCGCAAGCATTCGCTAGCAAGTGCGGATGCGGTGCGATTTTCACGCATGGTTGCTAGGAGACGATCGGGATGGAGACCCGATCATTATTATTTTCCCTTATAACATGGTTATAAGGGAAAATAATAGCATTCTGAATACAGAATGCATAGTAAAACAGCGCTGGAGGGGTTAAAAAAAATTTAAAATCATTTAACTCACCTTAGTCCACTTGATCGCGATGCTGGCATCTCCTTCTGTCCCCTTTACTGAATAGGACCTGTGGTGAGCATTAATTATAGGTCAAGGACCTTTGATGACGTCACTCCGGTCATCACATGGTACGTCACATGATCTTTTACCATGGTGAATCACCATGGTAAAAGATCATGTGACGTACCATGTGATGACCGGAGTGACGTCATCAAAGGTCCTTGACCTATAATTAACCTCTTAAGGACATAGGGCGTACAGGTACGCCCTTGTGCCCTGGTACTTAAGGACACAGGGCGTACATGTACGCCCTGTGTATTTTCGATCACTGCCGTGCGGCTGGCAGTGATCGGAACCCGGTGCCTGCTCAAATCATCGAGCAGGCACCTAGGCTAAATGCGCGGGGGGGTCCCGTGACCCCCCCATGTCGGCGATCGCGGCAAACCGCAGGTCAATTCAGACCTGCGGTTTGCTGCGATTTCTGAAGTTTCTGGTCCCCGCAGTCCCTGACCGCAGGGATCAGAAACTTTATATGCCATAAAAAAAAGTTTTATTTACCCCCCCCTGCACCCCCGAATGATTTTTATGGTGGCGGGAGGTGCAGGGGGAGGGTTGCGGGCGGTGTGGGCGGTGCGGGAGGCGGGCGGTGCGGCAGGCGGGATCGCGATCCACCGCCCGCCTCCCCTTGTATAATCGTTGGTGTCTAGTGGGGATACCAGGGTGCCAGCACATTGCTGGCACCCTGGTATAAACGGCTGACATCTGCGATGCGATGTCAGCCGTTTAACCCTTTCCATACAGCGGTCCGTACGGACCGCTGTATGGAAAAGGTTAACAGCGCAGGGAGCTCCCTCCCTCTCCCATCGGGGGGCTGCTGTGCCTTTGCAGCCCCCCGATGGGGAGGGAGAGAGCCCCCAGAGAGCCCCCCGAGAGATCCCCTCCTTACCCTTCCCCGTCTGCGAAGTTCTGAGCAGTACTGAGCAGACGGGGAAGGTTCCCATGGCAACAGGACGCCTCTCAGGCGTCCTGCTGTCCATGGTGCTGAACAGATCTGTGCTGAATGGCATAGATCTGTTCAGTGTAAGTAAAATACAGTACAGAACAATATATATTGTACTGTACTGTATTATTCAGACATCAGACCCACTGGATCTTCAAGAACCAAGTGGGTCTGGGTCAAAAAAAAGTGAATAAAAGTGAAAAAAAAGTAAAAATCAAAAAACACATTTATCACTGATAAAAAATGAAAAAAATAAAATTCCCTACACATGTTTGGTATCGCCGCGTCCGTAACGACCTGATCTATAAAACGGTCATGTTACTTTACCCGAACGGTGAACACCATAAAAATAAAAAATAAAAAACTATGATGAAATTGAAATTTTGCCCACCTTACTTCCCAAAAAAGGTAATAAAAGTGATCAAAAAAGTCGCATGTACGCCAAAATTGTAACAATCAAACCGTCATCTCATCCCGCAAAAATCATACCCTACCCAAGATAATCGCCCAAAAACTGAAAAAACTATGGCTCTTAGACTATGGAAACACTAAAACATGATTTTTTTTGTTTCAAAAATGAAATCATTGTGTAAAACTTACATAAATAAAAAAAAAGTATACATATTAGGTAGCGCCGCGTCCGTATCGCCCGGCTCTATAAAAATATCACATGATCTAACCCCTCAGATGACCACCGTAAAAAAATAAAAATAAAAACGGTGTAAAAAAAGCCATTTTTTGTCATCTTACGTCACAAAAAGTGTAATAGCAAGCAATCAAAAAGTCATATGCACCCCAAAATAGATGCCAATCAAACCGTCATCTCATCCCGCAAAAAATGAGACCCTACTTAAGATAATCGCCCAAAAACTGAAAAAACTATGGCTCTTAGACTATGGAGACACTAAAACATTTTTTTGGTTTTAAAAATGAAATCATTGTGTAAAACGTACATAAATAAAAAAAATTGTATACATATTAGGTATCTCCGCGTCCGTGACAACCTGCTCTATAAAATTACCACATGATCTAACCTGTCAGATGAATGTTGTAAATAACAAAAAAAAAACGGTGCCAAAAAAGCTATTTCTGGTTACCTTGCCGCACAAAAAGTGTAATATAGAGCAACCAAAAATCATATGTACCCTAAACTAGTACCAACAAAACTGCCACCCTATCCCGTAGTTTCTAAAATGGGGTCACTTTTTTGGAGTTTCTACTCTAGGGGTGCATCAGGGGGGCTTCAAATGGGACATGGTGTCAAAAAAACCAGTCCAGCAAAATATGCCTTCCAAAAACCATATGGTGTTCCTTTCCTTCTGCGCCCTGCCATGTGCCCGTACAGCTGTTTACGACCACATATGGGGTGTTTCTGTAAACTACAGAATTAGGGCCATAAATAATGAGTTTTGTTTGGCTGTTAACCCTTGCTTTGTAACTGGAAAAAAAATATTAAAATGGAAAATCTGCCAAAAAAGTGAAATTTTGAAATTGTATCTCTATTTTCCATTAAATCTTGTGCAACACCTAAAGGGTTAACAAAGTTTGTAAAATCAGTTTTGAATACCTTGAGGGGTGTAGTTTCTTAGATGGGGTCACTTTTATGGAGTTTATAATCTAGGGGTGCATCAGGGGGGCTTCAAATGGGACATGGTGCCAAAAAAACAGTCCAGCAAAATCAGCCCTCCAAAAACCAAACGGCGCACCTTTCACTCTACGCCCCGCTGTGTGCCCGTACAGTAGTTTACGGCCACATATGGGGTGTTTCTGTAAACAGCAGAGTCAGGGCAATAAAGATACAGTCTTGTTTGGCTGTTAACCCTTGCTTTGTTAGTGGAAAAAATGGGTTAAAATGGAAAATTAGGCAAAAAAATGAAATTCTCAAATTTCATCGCCATTTGCCAATAACTCTTGTGCAACACCTAAAGGGTTAACGACGTATGTAAAATCAGTTTTGAATACCTTGAGGGGTGTAGTTTCTTAGATGGGGTCACTTTTAGGGAGTTTCTCCTCTAGGGGTGCATCAGGGGGCTTCAAATGGGACATGGTGTAAATAAACCAGTCCATAAAAATCAGCCTTCCAAAAACCAAACGGCGCACCTTTCACTCTACGCCCCGCTGTGTGGCCGTACAGTAGTTTACGGCCACATATTGGGTGTTTCTGTAAATGGCAGAGTCAGGGCAATAAAGATACAGTCTTGTTTGGCTGTTAACCCTTGGTTTGTTAGTGGAAAAAATGGGTTAAAATGAAAAATTAGACAAAAAAATGAAATTCTCAAATTTCCTCCCTATTTGCCAATAACTCTTGTGCAACACCTAAAGGGTTAACAACGTATGCAAAATCAGTTTTGAATACCTTGAGGGGTGTAGTTTCTTAGATGGGGTCATTTTTGGGTGGTTTCTATAATGTAAGCCTCGCAAAGTGACTTGAGACCTGAACTGGTCCCTAGAAATTGAGTTTTTGTAAATTTCGGAAAAATTTCAAGATTTGCTTCTAAACTTCTAAGCCTTATAACATCCCCAAAAAATAAAATATCATTCCCAAAACAATTCAAACATGAAGTAGACATATGGGGAATGTAAAGTCATCACAATTTTTGGGGGTATTACTATGTATTACAGAAGTAGAGAAACTGAAACTTTGAAATTTGCTAATTTTTTTCAAATTTTTGTTAAATTAGGTATTATTTGGTGCAAAAAAAATTTTTTTTTTGACTCCATTTTACCAGTGTCATGAAGTACAATATGTGACGAAAAAACAATCTCAGAACGGCCTGGATAAGTCAAACCGTTTTAAAGTTATCAGCACTTAAAGGGACTCTGGTCAGATTTTCAAAAAATGGCCTGGTCCTAAGGTGTAAAAAGGCTGTGTCCTTAAGGGGTTAATGCTCACCACAGGTCCTATTCAGTAAAGGGGACAGAAGGAGATGCCGGGCCGCGATCAATTGGACTAAGGTGAGTTAAATGATTATTTTTATTTATTTTTTTAACCCCTCCAGCGCTCTTTTACTATGCATTCTGTATTCAGAATGCTATTATTTTCCCTTATAACCATGTTATAAGGGAAAATAATACAATCTACAGAACACCGATCCCAAGCCCAAACTTCTGTGAAGAAGTTTGGGTTTGGGCACCAAACATGTGCGATTTTTCTCACGCGAGTGCAAAACGCATTACAATGTTTTGCACTCGCACGGAAAAATCTCGAGTGTTCCCGCAACGCACCCGCACATTTTCCCGCAACGCCCGTGTGAAAGAGGCCTAATTCTTGCTGGTATAACTTATAATATGCAAGTAGATGAAGATTTTTAGAATAACAACTTTTCATATTAGTTTTATTAGATTGATTCTGTATTCATAGGTTTGTAGAAGTTAGGATTAAGGTCTTTTTCTCAACTCATGTTATAAAATTTTTATTTTTGAGAACTGCAAAAGTAAACCAAGCATCTGTGATAATATCTTGTAGGCAGAGAAACTGCCCAATAATCTTACAAAAACCTCTGTAAGAGCATGACATTGTGAATGGATTAATGGAATTTATTTACCCAAAAAATTAAACATATACAGCCTTATTCTACATAATTAAAAAACTAATCTTTATTTCATGATGGAATAACCTTTGGATGGTAATATATTTTCTCGCCCATATTCCTTGGGGGACACAGGAAACCATGGGTATAGCTCTGCTCCCTAGGAGGCGTGACACTAAGTGAAAGCTGTAAGCCCCTCCTCCATCAGCTATACCCTTCAGCCTGGAGAGAGAGACTACCAGTTTTTGCTTAGTGTCCAAGGAGGCAAGACACTCCCTGCTTAGGCAGGGTTGTTTTCCTATAATTTTTTATTTTTGCGTTATTTGTTGTTTTTAATTCGGTTTTTTTCTACTTACAGGGACAACAGAGGCGCACTAGACCCCTCTGTTTTCTCCCGGGGTTGAGTCGCGCCAGTGCCGGTAATACCGCACTGCCGCCTCCCCCACAGAAGACAAGGTGGACCAGGGCAGCCTCGCTCCCCTGCGTCCCGCCAGCTCAAGGGTCGCCCGCACGCCAAGTCCCTCCCCCGGCTTCCTGCCACTGCGGTGCCAGTGGCTGAAGGAGCGACCCTGCTGGATGGATTGAGGGCGAAGACAGCGTATGGTGAGAGTGGCTGCTCCAGCCTCCCCTTCCCTCCCTCCCACCGCTGCTACATCTCTCCGTGCCATCATTTGGGGGGGGACTTCGTCCCCCTCCCCCATGGGCATATCGGGGCCGGCAACTTTACCGGCCATCATTTGGGGGGGGACTTCGTTCTGGTGTTGCAGACCCAGGACAAGCTGGTTCTTAGGGGGGTGGCTACCATCTTCAACGGCAGGGCAGTCAGGGGGACGGCTGTATGAGGAGATTCAGGCGGGGGCCGCTTACTTGGCGCGAACGGCACCTTTTCATGGCCGGCACTTCATCTACCTAGGGGGTTAAATCATTTTGCCGCGCGCGCGTGCGGCTCTGCTTCTCCTTCAGCGCGGCAAGGGGGGGGGCGGAGCTTTCTACATGCGCTCCGCTACTTCCTGGTTCGTCGGGCTCCACATCTCAGGTGCTGCGTGGAGCTCTCTCTCTGCCGTCCGATCCTGAAGCTATTCACCTCTGTGCCTGCCGCCTCTCCTCCACAGCCTCCCTTCAGTCTGCTGCCCTTGCTGTCTGCCGCTTGCATCATCTGGGTCTGGTAGGACTGTTAACCCCATCCGTGCCACCAGTACTGTTACTTGGGTGTGATCCCCGTTTTTTCACCTGGGGTCTCCCACTTTAAGTGCAACTTTTTTTCCACCATGTCAGACCCTTCTGCAGCTGCCAAGCCTTGGTACCATGCCTGTACCGCTTGTAGGGAAGCCTTTCCCCGGGGGCAGTCTGATCCGCACTGTCCTGCATGCCGAGCTCCACCGCAGCCTCAGTCGCCCGCTGTGTCGCTCCCTGCTTCCTCTGACCCGCCTGACTGGGCTAGATCCCTGTCCCAGGCCGTGGAAAGCCTCACTCAGGTCGTGGGCCGCCTAATAGACAGGCCGCCTACCCCGCAGGACGCCATTCTTACTGTCGCGCCCTCCGGGTCCATCGCTTCTGCCGCTGCGGCGGGTTCACCCTCTCTTAGTGACCCTTCCCGAGCTAGGCACTCTCAGAAGCGTTTTAGAGTAGAGCGAGCCTCCTCCTCGGATGCCTCCCTCTCCCCGCCACGCGTGCGCACTCAGACGAGCCTCTCCTCTCCAAAGGATTCGCTCTCTGAAGGTGAATTGGCGGTTTCAGATTTGGAAATGGACTCGGCCCTGCCGTCCAAGCTAGCCTCAGCGATGGGTCAGCTCATCTCTGATATTCGTGACACCTTTAAGGTGCAAGATGACCCCCCTAGCTCTGACGCAGCTAGCGTCTCCTTTATCAGACCCAGGCAGGCCTCAAAAGTTTTTCCAATCCACTCTGATTTCTCCTCCGTGGTGTCTAAGGCTTGGGCTCGCCCGGACGCCCGTTTTGTCAACCCCAAGAAGCTGGACATTTGCTATCCTTTTCCGGCCGATGTCGTGGCCACCTGGTCGTCCCCACCCAAGGTGGACCCCCCTGTGGCCCGTTTGTCAAAGAACACGGCCATCCCTGTTCCCGACGGGTCCTCTCTTCAGTCAGCGGAGGACCGTCGCATGGAGACCCTTTCCAAGGGCATTTTTGCTGCCTCCGGTTCTGCCCTCAGACCGGTTTTTGCCTCTGCTTGGGCAGGTAAAGCAATCTCTGCTTGGGGTGCGCAGCTGGAACAGGAGTTGGACTCGGACGTCCCCATCCAGGACCTACGTTCCTTGGCCCAGCTTATTATTCGGGCCGGGAATTTTGTTTGTGAGGCCTCCCTTGATGCGGGAGCCCTTATTGCACGCTCCTCCGCCCTGGCGGTTTCCGTCAGGAGGGAGCTCTGGCTGAAGGTTTGGAAAGCGGACGCTGCCTCCAAACGTTCCTTGGCGGGGCTACCGTTTGCGGGTTCCCGCCTTTTCGGGGTCCGCCTAGACGAGCTTATTTCGGAGGCCACGGGTGGTAAAAGCACCCATCTTCCTCAACCCCAAGCCAGGGGCGCCCCCCGCGGACGCCCCGGTGCGTCTCGTTTTCGGTCCTCCCGCAGGAACTCTGGGGCTCCCCCCGCAGCTGCCGCTTCGGCCCCTCCCCAGGATAAGCGTAGGAAGCCGTTTTTTCGGGCGCAGCCCTCCTGGCGCAGGCCGCAGGCTGCCCGCACACCCGCAGCAAAGCAGTCCTCTGCCTGAAGGCGCGCCCCCACCCACCCGGGTGGGGGGCCGGCTCCTCCTTTTCAGGGACGTCTGGATGGCTCACGTCTCCGACGCCTGGGCTCTCGAAATTGTGTCCTCCGGATACAAAATCGAATTCGCGTCCTTCCCTCCAGATCGGTTCTTTCGCTCCCGCCCGCCGCGGGACCCGAAAAGCGCGGCTGCGTTCTCCGCGGCCGTTCAAGCCTTACTGGACAGAGGGGTGATTACCCCCGTTCCTCTAGAGGAAAGGTTCCAAGGGTTCTATTCGAACCTCTTTGTAGTTCCCAAGAAGGGAGGTTCGGTGCGGCCCATTTTGGACCTCAAAAAGCTCAACCGTTTTCTCCTCCTTCGACGGTTTCGGATGGAGTCCCTCCGTTCCGCGGTGGCTTCCCTGGAGCGGGGAGACTTCATGTCTTCCATCGATATACAGGATGCCTACCTCCATGTTCCGGTAGCCCGGTGTCACCATCGCTTCCTCCGATTCGCCGTGGGGGACCTCCACTTCCAATTTGTCGCCCTTCCCTTTGGGCTGGCAACAGCCCCCCGGGTGTTCACCAAGGTCCTGGCCCCGGTTTTGGCCTTACTCCGTTCCAGGGGTGTTTTTCTGCTACCGTACTTGGACGATATCCTCATCAAGGCTCCGTCCCTTTCTCAAGCGGTTGCCAGCGTGGATCTCACTCTAGAGACTCTGGCGAGGTTCGGTTGGGTCATCAATTTCCCCAAGTCCTCCCTTCCCCCCTCCAGACAACTGGTCTTCCTGGGAATGCTTTTAGACACGGGAGCGGCGGAGGTACGTCTTCCCTCGGAAAAACGATTGACCCTCCGCCGGGCGATTCGGGGTCTCCTTCTCCACCGTCGACCGTCCTTCCGCTTCTGCATGCGGGTCTTGGGGCAGATGGTTGCCTGCTTCGAGGCGATCCCATTTGCGCAGTTTCACTCCCGCCCTCTCCAACGGGCGATCCTCTCCTCCTGGGACAAATCGCCGCAGTCTCTGGATCATCCCTTCCATCTATCGCCTCCGGTGCGGTCATCTCTCCGCTGGTGGTTACAGTCCCCTCTTCTGGGCAGGTCTTTTCTGCCGCTCAACTGGTTGGTGGTTACAACCGATGCCAGTCTCTTGGGCTGGGGAGGCGTGTTTCCTCCCCGATCCGTCCAGGGCATTTGGTCTCCATCGGAGTCCAAACTCTCGATCAATGTCCTGGAGCTGAGAGCGGCCCTTCTGTCTCTGCGACACTGGACTCATCTGCTGAAGGGTCATCCAGTTCGTGTGCAATCGGACAACGCCACGGCCGTGGCATACATAAACCACCAGGGGGGCACTCGCAGCGCTGCAGCGATGCGGGAGGTCACCAGCATTCTCCGTTGGGCGGAAACCCACGTCCCGGCTCTATCGGCAATTTTTATTCCAGGGGTGGACAATTGGGCGGCGGACTTCCTCAGTCGCACCACTGTCGACCCCGGCGAGTGGTCTCTTCACCCGGAGGTATTCGAGGCCATTTGCCTTCGTTGGGGCATGCCGGACGTGGACCTCATGGCCTCCAAGTTCAATCACAAGGTCCCCGCCTATCTGTCCAGGGCCAGGGATCCGGGAGCTTGCGGAGCCGACGCCCTCGTTCGTCCTTGGCGAGGCTTCGCGCGTCCGTACATATTCCCTCCCATCCCACTCCTGCCCAAGGTCCTTCGGAAGATCGCGGCGGAGGGCGTCTCGGTGATTCTGGTCGCTCCGGACTGGCCCCGCCGGTCTTGGTATGCCGACCTCATGCTGCTCCTGGCAGACGCGCCCTGGCCGCTGCCCGCCAGGGAAGATCTTCTCTCTCAGGGACCGATCTTCCACCCGCGTTTAAGGTCCCTACGTTTGACGGCGTGGTTGTTGAGACCACCGTCTTGACACGTAGGGGTTTTTCTGCGGACGTCGTCCGCACCATGATCCGTGCCCGCAAGCCGTCCTCTTCTAGGATCTATTATAGGACCTGGAGGACCTTTTTGGGGTTCTGTGCCGATCTGGGGATTCCTCCGCTCCGCTTTTTTCTCCCCACTGTTTTGTCCTTCCTGCAGAGCGGACTCGCCCAGGGTCTGGGTCTTAGTTCTTTGAAGGGTCAGGTGTCTGCGCTGTCCATTTTGTTTCAGCGCCCACTGGCCCCCCTTGGTCCTGTCAAGACCTTCCTTCAGGGCGTGGCTCACGCGGTTCCCCCGTACCGCCCTCCGGTACCGCCCTGGGACCTGAACCTGGTTCTCTCAGCGCTCCAGGCTTCTCCTTTCGAGCCTCTGCAGACGGTTTCCTTGCGACTTTTGTCCTGCAAGGTTATTTTCCTTGTGGCCGTCACCTCTCTTCGGAGGGTGTCCGAATTGGCTGCACTCTCCTGTCTGGAACCTTTCCTAGTGTTCCACCAGGACAAGGTGGTCCTTCGTCCGGTCCCTTCCTTCCTTCCTAAGGTGGTCTCCGCCTTTCATCTGAACGAGGACATCGTTCTCCCCTCTTTGTGTCCTTCCCCTTCCCACCCCCGGGAGAGGGAGCTTCATCGCCTGGACGTTGTCAGGGCGCTCAAGGTTTACCTGGAGGTAACCAGCTCTTTCAGGCGTACTGACTCGCTCTTTGTGGTTCCCGAGGGGTCGCGCAGAGGGATGGCGGCATCCAAAGTTGCTATCGCCCGTTTTGTCAAGATGGCTGTTACTGAGGCTTACCTCGCCAAGGGCAAGGTTCCGCCCCTCGGTGTTACCGCTCACTCCACTAGAGCGGTCGGGGCTTCCTGGGCTCAGAGGAATCGGGCTTCTACGGAGCAGATTTGCAAGGCGGCCACTTGGTCCTCCTTGCACACCTTCACCAAGTTCTACAGGGTGCATACTCATGCGTCGGCTGACG
This sequence comes from Bufo bufo, assembly GCF_905171765.1. Classification (NCBI taxonomy): domain Eukaryota; kingdom Metazoa; phylum Chordata; class Amphibia; order Anura; family Bufonidae; genus Bufo; species Bufo bufo. The sequence goes on from NC_053397.1 coordinate 72,898,607, forward strand.
CTGCTTTAGGCCGTCTGGTATTGCAGGCGGCAGTTGATTGATGCCTCCGGTGTTGGTCTAATTTGTTCTGGTCCCTCCCTTCTGGGACTGCTCTGGAACGTCCCATGGTTTCCTGTGTCCCCCAAGGAATATGGGCGAGAAAAGGAGACTTTTGTATTACTTACCAGTAAAGTCTCTTTCTCGCTCTTCCTTGGGGGACACAGCACCCGCCCTTCATTTGGGTTTACAGTTGTGGTTCCGGCTTGGTTGCCCCCGTTGGGGCTTGACAGTTCCTTTTTTTCCGGTTGGTGGTTATCTTTCACTACTTGGACACGCAACTGGTAGTCTCTCTCTCCAGGCTGAAGGGTATAGCTGATGGAGGAGGGGCTTACAGCTTTCACTTAGTGTCACGCCTCCTAGGGAGCAGAGCTATACCCATGGTTTCCTGTGTCCCCCAAGGAAGAGCGAGAAAGAGACTTTACTGGTAAGTAATACAAAAGTCTCCTTTTCCTCAAAAAGCATTTTATATTAAAAAAAAATCCGATTTAAATAAAAAAAAATCCTATTTTATTTACTGACGAGCAGTGTCCATAACTGGAAAACACACACACACACACACACACACACACACACACACACACACCGCGATTTCCGCACAGGACACGCTTGTCTGAAACAGGCCTTATGGCCTATCCACATGCCCCACCTATCTCGAGGTTTTGACCTATCCAGTTGGCCCCTTCATCTAGGCTGCGATTGTATGCAGAGGTGGTCAGGATTAGAGATGAGTGAATTTCCGCTTATGAAATTCGTTTGCGATTCGTTTACCACGGACCATAACTCATTTCTATAACGGAATGCCTTTAAAGGCATTCTGTTATTCATTCTGTCATGATAGAAGTCTATGGGCTGCAAAATGGATCCGTCCCATTTCCAGTATGCAGTAGAGGACTCGGGATCAGGAGAGGACTCCCCTGCATAACGGAACGGATCCGTTTTGCAGCCCATAAACTTCTATCATAACGGAATGCCTCTAAAGGCATTCCGTTATAGAAATGCGTTATGGTCCGTGGTAACGGAATCCATAACGCAATTCACCTTTTACCAGTAAACGAATCGCAAACTAAATTTAAAATATGAAATTCTCTCATCTCTAGTCAGGATTATGGACAGTGCTGAGCTTACTGTACCGCACTATAACTGTCCAGCTATTTTCCACTGCATAATTCGGCTCTACTTTCTTGCCTCTACTTGGTTTTGTGTGGCACCCACTTATTGTAGCAGTGTCAGCAGTGTGGTCAAGTGGCCTTCGTACCGGTTTGGCGTACTTGCAACCTCCTAGGATGTGGTACCAAAAAAATACCGGGGATTAAGGCTTCCTGCATACGACCGTAGGTGTCCCATTGCCGTATTGCGAACTGCATTTGCAGATCCGCAGTACATGGGCACTGTTCTGTGTGCATTCCGCATCGCTGATGCGGACCCATTCACTTAAATGGGTCTGCAAATCCAGAGATGCGGAATGATGCGGAGCGAAAGCAGGGAACAGAACCCTACGGAAGCACTACGGAGTGCTTCTGTGGGGTTTCGTCCCGTACTTCCGTTCCGCAAAAAGATACAGCATGTCCTATCTCTTTGTGGAACGGCCGGATCGCGGACCCATTAAAGTAAATGGGTCCGCTGCGGCTACCCCACGGTCGGTGTTCATGCATGTTCGTTTTTTGTGCAGGAGGCCTAACTAATAGTAAAATGGAAAGTCTGAGTCGAGTGCAGTCGTGCTAGTTGTTGCAGTAGAAAAGATGCTGTAGGAATTAATGGGAGTTAGGCTCCATTCACACGTCCGCAAAATGGGTCCGCATCCTTTCCGCAATTTTGCGGAAAGTGTGCGGACCCATTCATTCTCTATGGGGACGGAATGGATGCGGACAGCACACAGTGTGCTGTCTGCAGCCGCAATTGCGGAGCGCGCCCCCGATTTTGGGTACGCAGCTCCGCAAAAAGATAGAGCATGTCCTATTCTTGTCCGCAGCTTGCGGACAAGAATAGGCATTTCAATGGGGGTGACGGGCTGGTGTGTTGCGGACCCGCAATTTGCGGGTCCGCAACACATCACGGACGTGTGAATAGAGCCTTACTGAGACGGCCTAAGGCCTCATGCACACAAACGTTGTTTGGGTCCGCATCCGAGCCGCATTCATTTCCATGGGGCCGCAAAAGATGCGGACACCACTCTGTGTACTGTCCGCCTCCGTACCTCCGTTTCGCGGCTCCACAAAAAAAAAAATAGATCACTGACGAGAATAGGACTTGTCAATTTAGGACCAGACCTTCCTTTACACAAAATGTGGAACAGACATGGCCGGTATCCGTGTTTTGCGGATCCATGATTTTAGAATGGCCGGTATCCGTGTTTTGCGGATCCATGATTTTAGAATAGATATTTTTTGGGTAATACAAGTAGTTACTAACAGACATGTCGGCAGAGCTGATGGGTTAGCGTACACTGCGGTAGCCTCTGGTGGGGTATATTCATACATGTCTGCAACTGACCCTTTCATCTGAATGTGGCCTGCAAAAATTCAGGCACTTGCCACTAAAACAACCCCAGTCAGATGAATGGAGCTGACTTAGTTGCAGAAATTTCTGCACCTGTGAGTATACCCTATAGTTCAGAGCAACTTTCATAGTGCTGCCGGCTTCAGAGCAGAAAGCTCCCAGCATTCTTTACTGGATCAGTCTCAGTACCGAGACAGTTCAGAGTGGCTGAAATACTGGTTTGTCTGTACTGTGGTGAAAACTGCCTGTCCTAATGCATTTTAGGGGCACCGTATAAAATATGAGTTGACAAACTTGTAGACAGTAACAATCAGCAGAATTTTGAATGCAGCTCTGGAGTATACTACAGATTGTAACACCTGATTAATGGTAGCGAAATGAATTGTATTTGCATAGTGACTCATCGGTACATGTAGATATATATCAGTGTAAACTGTGAGATAGTGTTCAAAGGTGAACCTCCTCTTAAGGGCTTATGCACACAAACGTATTTCACATCTTGTGAGGGTCGGATGAGGACCCATTCACTTCAGTGGGGCCACAAAAGATGTGGATAACACAACATATGCTGTATGTTCTGTGACATCCACAAAAAAATAGATGTCCTATTCTTGTTCTATAGAGGCCAGAACTTTCCATCCCGCAAAATATGTAACGCACACGGCCAGTATTCTTGTTTTGCGTACCGTAAAACAGGTTATGGTCATGTGCATGAGCCCAAAAATTGTGCATATCTCTATAATACAAGATATAGATAAATCAGGGATATTAGGTGTCTTCAGTTTACAGATTATTTTTTTTTCTTATAGGTGAATGTCGCCAGGACCCTAGTTATGTGAAAATGACTCAGGGCAAGAAAAAGAAAAGGGTGAACCGCAGTGTTCTTCTTGCGAAAAAAATTATCATCAAAGATGGCGGCTCTGTAAGTTCACCTGTTGTGCGGTTATCTGTGAAGATTTACCTCTTTAAAGCATTCTTACAAAAGTTGTCACAAAACTGAGAAACATTGAAGTATTAGGTTAATACTGTACATTTTCTAAAAGATTTAACATTGAAATGTATAATCTCCCAAGACTCTTTGTTGGCGCAGAGTAGGGAGGCCCCCGTGAGACCTTTCACACACTCAGCCTGATGTACCTAGGACAGCTCTTCTGATGCAAACTCACAGCATCAATATCATTTCTGATGCTGTGGGTCCCTTTCTGACTGCAGGTCTTCTGTACTCACAATGCTGCAAGCACAGTAGTGACCCCCATTCAGCGTGGAACTCACAGCATCATAAGTCGTGATGCTATGACTTCCATTCAGAAGAGCAGTGTTAAGTTGGGAAATACGCCCATCAAATAGTGTTTCCTGGACTGAACAACACTTGTGTGAAAGAAGCTATACTCTTTAGATGGCCGATGGGTTCAGCCAACGTTAAAGGGGTTCTGCAGTTTTTTTTAAACTGATGATCTATCCTCTGGATAGATCATCAGCATCTGATTGGCGGGGGTCCGACACCCGGGACCCCCGCCGATCAGCTGTTTGAGAAGGCAGCGGCAGAAGCGCTGCAGACTTCTCGCTGTTTGCCCAAGGCCCAGTGACGTCACGACTAGTATCAATGGCCTGGGCGCGGCTAAGCTCTGTTCACTTGAATGGAGCTTAGCCGCGCCCAGGCCATTGATACTAGTTGTGACGTCACTGGGCCTATGGTAAACAGCGAGAAGGCAGCGGTGCTCCTGGAGCGCTGCTGCCTTCTCAAACAGCTGATCGGCGGGGGTCCTGGGTGTCGGACCCCCGCCGGTCAGATGCTGATGATCTATCCAGAGGATGCATCATCAATTGAAAAAAACTGCAGAACCCCTTTAATATAATGTGCATGGCCAGCTAAAAGTGAGCAAGTATCTCGTATAGACACCAGAAAATATTTTACACCTATTTCTGAGCAGCAGAAGTCAATTAATTGTCATCACTTCTCCTGTTTGGGCTGGTTGAGCCACCTGTGATGTTTATTGCCCCCCCCCCCCCCCCCCAGTTGGCAGGAGGCATTTTCCATGTCACTGTGTCCTCACTTTCCTTTTCTGGGAGTTGTCATTCTGCTTTACTGTAAAGACTGTAAATCTCTAATGCTGTCATTCTTCCTTCAGCCTCAGGGCTTTGGCTCTCCCAGTGTGTATCATGCTGTCATCGTGATCTTCCTTGAATTTTTTGCCTGGGGTTTGCTCACTGCTCCCACTTTGGTGGTAAGTTCTGTTTAATCGCAACAATACGTTTTAAATAGGTTTTGCTGAGATCTTTTTACTGATGACCTGTCCTCTGGACCACCGCTCATCAGCTGTTTGAGAAGGCAGCAGCGCTCGCAGTAGTGCCATGCTTTTCTCGCAGCTTTCTCTAGGCCATGTAACGTCACATCCATCGTCACATGGCCTAGGCGCAGCTTAGTCCCATAGACGTGAAAACCTCTGTGTATCAAAAATGTGGTAAAGAAAACGTGACTTTTTTTTTTTTTTTTTTGTAGCACTTCCTTATTATAGGGCTACAGGCCTGGGTGCTTAATTTTTGTCTTACAGAATTGGGAAGCACACAGGCGTTCCCCATTATTGCTAACATTGGCTAATAATGATCTGAGTATCGCCCTCCTTCAGGATGTAATGGTGTTGTATGTCCCAGCAGTAGAAGACTCTGTGCACACGTTGAGCCTCAAGAATGGGCATTTCTATAATACCCAGAAAGCACAGGATTCACGCATTCATGGTATCCATATTATGCAGAACTGTAATTTGCAGACCGCATAAGGATACGGTCGTGTGAATGATCCCTTATGCTGCAAATTCACGTCATTTTGCTGGTTTATGGTAGGTGTGTTTCTGCAGCAGAATTGTGAGATGCTGAATCCCATTCAGTAGTATGATCGTTTTCTGCTGCTTGGCCAGATGGACAGTGACAACTGAAAACTACAGTGAGGGGTCGGCCGCTGTTGAGTACATTTTGACCTTTACATCTTTTACTCATCGGTCTACATGGTGGATAACATGATGCCTTAGTATCTTACATAGAGCAGTTTTTTTTTTCTGCAAAATTGTCTCATCCATATTTATTAGTTGATCATATTCTTCCAATGTAGATTGCTTCAGCAGGGCAAGGGCTGCATAGCTCCGCCATTATTTCTCATCACAGTGTATGTGAGTGAAATCCTGGGCACTAGTTGTACTTCTTCAGTTGTAGCTGAAGCCACAAGATGCGTCACAGCCTTTTCCTGTCTTAATAGCAGCAGGATGCTGTGTAAAACTGATGTATTTCACCATTTGTCTATTACTTGTGCAGGTTCTACATGAGACCTTCCCAAAGCACACGTTTCTTATGAACGGACTCATCCAAGGAGTGAAGGTAAAATAGGAACACGCCTGAGATCTCTGTATTGACTCCATATAACCTTCAGCAGTTTTGGAATTACCTCATTAGCGTGCCATTCTGAACTTAACCCTTTGTTATCACACGCTGTTCATGTCCTTCAAGCCGTTAGCGGCCTATACCAAATAGTGTTTCTGTAAAGTGCTTTTCCTTTTGGCATGTTCCAGCTGAAATGTTCTGTGAAGCTTTCTCTATGCTGCCCTCATTAATCTCTAAATAGTGAAGCGGCCAGGCAGACGTATTGCAGTCTCCTTCATATCGGCCATAGAAGATTTGTCATCCTTACCGTACTTTTTGCTTTATAAGACGCACCTAGGTTTTTGAGGAGGAAAAATATTTTGAAACAAGAGGTGTGCTTTGGCTGGGTTTTTAACTAAATTAAGTGCCAATTTTCAATGGAAAAAGGAAAGTCGACTGCAGCTTCTTTGAGACACTGCCCTGTACAGCTTCACGAGACAGAGCTAAATCTAAGGATATGACGCCCCAGACTTACTGTCACAAGTGTCAATATGAATTAGATTGCACAGAAAGTAAACACACAAGGTAATAAAATACATAAGAGGGATCAGGTAAATAAATGGATTTGGCATTTTTTACGTTGAAGCCCCAGGCTAAGACATGACATGAGCCTCCCAAGTGTAGTCCTATACAAAGATGTGCAGTAAAGACTCCTGAAGACAATGAAGAACTCACCGTTCTGTGCTCACAGCCCTCACAACCTGCTGCAGACGACCAGCACTTGTCATCTGCCGTCCCAGCTGCAGACAAGGACTCTCAAGACAGAAGTCACATGCAAGGACCTGCTATTAAAGGATAACTGTCACATTTAGACCCTAATTTCAATTTTCATATATGTAGTTACTAATAACATGATATTCCAGAATCCGTTACTATTAGACCGATTTACCCCATATTTAATAAGATTCAGCCCTTAGCAACCAGTCTGCATAAAACTGCAATTTCACTATTCAGTTAAGATGGCCACCACTGCCCTCACCCTGAGGATAATCCCGCCTGCCCTCACTAGCCAGTAACAATAGCCCCACAAAGGTGTCAGTAACCAGAGCCCTCCCCCCCTAAAGGGTTAATCTCCTGCAGCACAAAGGGGTCCTCTTACCACATGTTGCTTTCATTTTATACACTGAGCAGATGACAGATCTCCCTTCCCTGGTCTGCGCTGCTCCAGCTCTGCATTCTCCAGCGCTGCTGAGTGAGGGAGCGTCTGCCAAGCGCAGGGACAGGGAGAAGTGCACACAGCCCAGGCACTGTTATCAGCTGCTGGGGACGACCTGGCTTTAATCATTTACTTACAGTCCCTGGCTGTCTGTAATGTGAGCCTGCACGCTGCGTCCTCTGTCCTTCTATGAAGGACGGACCATGTCTAGCAACCCTATTTTAAGCACAGGTAAAAGTAGGCAGTACAGGGAACAAAAATGTGGAATTAAGGGGTAATTGAATACACAGTGAAAAGTTGAAATAGGGCCACCAAGGAGATATTAATCACCACAATCCAATACTCCCAAAAATACGCTCCTACAGGAAGGAAAGTTCACATAGTGACTATAAAAGCGGGGGGGGGGGGGGGGGGGGGGGCAGGCCGGCCGGCAGCGTAACGTCACTCACTCGGTCACGCTCCTGCTCCGCCAGCTTCATTAATGAAGTGGGAGGAGCATTATCGAGTGAGTGACGTTACGCTGCCCGCCGCTTTGATAGCGAGTCCTACTACAGACTATTACGCTAGTTTAACAAACCAGAGCCACTGATGGAGCATTAAATAAACAGACTTTACATATAAAGACTGGTGTGAGCGGGCCCTGGTGTAATGGAGTACAGTGACTGCACCGGGTCCCTCCGCAAGTGCAACAGCAGTTGCCGGCCTCCAGCCCCTCCTCCCACCCCGCGTGATAGGGGTTTACTGTAACTGATACATCGCAAGCCGCACTGTGCAGCATAGCGGCCGGTGATCTATCAGTGTCGGACATTAAAAAATTGCACCATTTGCTTTATAAGACGCTCTGCCATTGAAACTCGATGGGTCCGCAGAAAATCACGAAAAACGGAACAACGGATACGGAATAAAACAACGGTTGTGTGCATGAGGCCTTACAGAGTGTGAACAATTATGAGGGAGAGTTGTCCAAGCTCACTATCCCGTGCAGGTCTATGTAGAACCTGGTATCCAGTAGAAGGTGTCCATAGCTTTTAAGTTTGCATCCAGACCGATGTAATATGGGTCTGAGTGGGAGTTGTACATATCGGGACAGCGGAGAAACCTTTCCAAAACACATCCTTTTGGGGAAGGTTTTCTTACAGTGTCCTTAGTGAATCTGAGCTTGTTCTTGACACTGAATATTATACAGCAATCGCCTAATTAAATCTGACATGTGTGACTTTTATCTGTTTTTGTGATATGGCTTTTAAAATGAAATTTTTTATCAAATATTAAATGTGACCTGATTTTGCTGTTCATGGGGGGGGGGGGGAGTACTGTATTTACCTCTCTTTCTCTCACTTAGGGTTTGCTGTCCTTCCTCAGTGCACCTTTGATAGGGGCTCTCTCTGATGTTTGGGGAAGAAAGTCTTTCTTGCTGCTAACTGTGTTTTTCACATGTGCTCCTATACCACTGATGAAGATCAGTCCTTGGTATGTAGTGACTGGTACATTTTAATATATGTCTACAGTATGTGTAATATATACACACACACACACTCCTTGACATTGAAATTGCGACACCATAAAGGAGAAGCCGTAGGGTTATGCAAATTGAGGAAGTAGCAAGTGTCGCAAAGATCTGCAATTGATCAAGTTTTCAAGCACCTTGCTCCAATCTCTGGCATGTGAGAGGGGCACGAAAGCCAGATTGAAAACAAAGAGGGTAGTTTATTAAACAGAATGATGCTATATTAAGCGTAGAGCTGGCACAGATTGTGGCTCAAAGGTACTTTGCGCCACAATCTGCGACTTCCCCGCTCTTGCCAGGTCTAATGAAGTGGTTGTGGCGGGGAAGGGGATCAGCTGGCAGGCCCGTCTCATTTACCATTTCCTACGCTTCGTGTAGGCGTGGAAAATGGTTTAAATGTAATACAACTACAGCATTAGGCCTTTTGCTCTTGATGGTAGAGATTTTTATTTGACATGCGGCAATATTCATGTTACGTTTCAGCACGCAGGCCTTCTTCAGACACTATGCCTCAGTAATGAAGGAAAAGATGGAAAGACACAGTTAGGGTCCATTCACACGTCCGTAGAAATGGGTCCGCATCCGTTCCGTAAATTGTGTAACTGGTACGGAAACCATTCATTCTCTATGGAGATGGAATAGATGCGGAGAGCACACTATGTGCTCTCCGCATTTCCAGGGCGCGCCGCCGATCTTCTGGTCCGCGGCTCTGGAAAAAAATAGAACATGTTCTATTCTTGTCCGCAATTGCGGACAAGAATAGGCATTTCTATGGGGATGCCGGCCGGGTGTATTGCGGATCCGCAATGCACTACGGACATGTGAATGGACCGTTAAAAGGTAGAATGTGAAAACTCCTATATGGGAGAAAGCGTCTGACAGACGGCCTGCGTGCCGAAACGTAACATGAATATTGCTGTATGTCAAATAATGAAAATCTCTACTATCAAGAGCAAAAAGCCTAACGCTGTATTTTTATTCATTTTCATAAATGGGGTTGGAACCTTACTTACAGCAAGTTCTACGGAGTGCGACAAAGATTTACTTAAATGTAAGACAGCTAGAAAGCCTCTTCATAACGCCGGCGGATCCTCCACTGGCTATGGGGGATATGAAGTTTAAAACGGCGGTCTTAATAAATGTCCCCCAAAGTTGTTTAGCCACACGAAAACACGAAAATCAGTTCAAGTTGTCTGTGATGCCTCCTGTTTGTAGGCATGACAGTTATTGCCACTTGTCACAAACAGAGAGGGACAGAATCCTTGAACTGAGAGACCTTGGTTAATCACTGCAGCAGATCGCTGCACGCCTAGGCTGAGATGTCAGCACTGTTCAACGTTGTGTGTCCCGGAGGTTGGTAGAAACAGTGTACTGTAATGATCGCAATAAGTGCACAGAGGTGACCCTCTGCATTCTGTACTGCAAGTGAAATTGGACGTCACATCCCAAGTCAAGGGGGAAAATCAGTATCTATATAAACCATCAGAAAGCGTTTGCATAACATTGGGCTACGAGCCAGACATCCAGCTATAGGTGTTACATTTACCTCACGTCACCACTCTCATTGGCTGTCATGGTGCACGGTAAGATCTAAATGGAGGTTTATCTGCTTTAGCGATGAATCCCGCTTTTCTCTCAGCTACTGTGAGCAGCCTGCTTGGCCTAAACGTGCAGCGTCTCTAGACTTGTCTCCCATCAAGCACATCTGGGACGTCACTGATCAGCAATTGCAAAGGGAACTGCCAGCAGTGGATCTTGATGATGAATATTTTGTTTCCATTTTTATCATTGGCACATCATTGACATGCCTATCGATCCTGTGATTTCCAGAATTACACAACTTTTCCTTTTTGGTGTTGCAATTTCATTGTTGAGTTTCTATGTTGCTGTGTATATAATCACACACCATAACTCCTATTTTAAATTTTTTTTTGTCTTTTTAGGTGGTACTTTGCGGTTATTTCTGTATCTGGTGTATTTGCTGTTACCTTTTCTGTAGTATTTGCTTATGTAGCAGATATTACCCAGGAGCATGAAAGAAGCATGGCATATGGACTGGTAGGTGGATCCTTTAAGACCATATTATAGTAAAGTACTAAACTAGTGACTAAAACTCCAATTATATGCAGCTGTAAAAATTTGATTTTAGACTATTCTGCTGATTTTCTAAATCCATAACATCATTTTTAGTGCAGAAATCCGCTTTTAACACTTGCAGAATTGTCCTGGATTCCTAGTGGGCTGGGGTAAAGTACAAGGTAGAAAAAAATCTGTCTGAACTTTCCCTTAGGCTGCTTTCAGACGAGTGAGTTGCACACTCCAGACTTGCAACGCGAGTATAAGACAGCTCTCATCCAGAACTCCTAGTACTGCCGGCGTCCGCATAGCGTTATATTGATTTATGATGCTATTTAACCCTTAGAGGTCTGGAATGTTTTGGATAACACTGATCTAATGCTATCAGTGTTATCCAAAACATTCCACAACTGTAAGGGTTACATAGCATCATAAATCAGTATAATGCTATGTGACCCCGGCAGTGCTGGGAGGTCAGGACAGGAGCTGCTCTGCGAGTCCGGAGTGTGTAACTCGCTCGTCTGAAAGCAGCCTTTAGGGCCTTGTACACTTCATGAAGCAGTTGGCCGATAGTGTTACCTTTCTCCATTTACGGTTTACATTTAGTTCGATCAGTTTCTGTATGGATTAGTCTAAGGGCTCAATCGTTATTGTTGCTCATCAGTGATTGCTAGCCCTCTTGACTGTATAGTATGTAGAAAAAAAGGTTAAATCCTGTATTCTAAGAGGGCTGGGAGGGTGATGGCACCAGCAGCTGTTTTTTTAAATTAAGATATGATAATGAAATCCAGGAGTAGATTCTATGGGGGAAATAATCCTCACAATATGTTTGTCCAATTCTAAAATATTATATGATATTTTACACGTTCATGACATATCCACATGATATCTGATAGATGGGTGGGGCCTCCCAAACTAGCAACCTACATTTCTGTAAGAGACCATCTTGTGGCTGCTTTTTCTGTGCTTGTACAATGGAAACTGCACAGACTTTTGGTGACGTGTGATTATTTCTATGGGAGGTTACCACCAGCCTTGGTTAATTATTTCCATAAACACCTTCACATTTTCTGGAAGGACAACAAAGTAAATCCCCATGTACACACAGGAGATTTGGGCTTTGCAGAGATTCTGCTTGTGTAAATAGCGCTCAACAATTTCAGGGCATGAGTGGAATATGATATGTGCAATCCCATGCTATTTAGGCTATTTTCACACTAGCGTTCGGGGCTCCGCTTGTGAGCTCCGTTTGAAGGCTCTCACAAGCGGCCCCGAACGGATCCGTCCAGCCCTAATGCATTCTGAGTGGATGCGGATCCGCTCAGAATGCATCAGTCTGGCACCGTTTGTCCTCCGCTCTGCTGGCGGACACCTGAACGCTGCTTGCAGCGTTCGGGTGTCCGCCTGGCCGTGCGGAGGCAAACGGATCCGTCCAGACTTACAATGTAAGTCAATGGGGACGGATCCGTTTGAAGTTGACACAATATGGCTCAATTTTCAAACGGATCCGTCCCCTATTGACTTTCAATGTAAAGTCAAAACGGATCCGTTTGCATTATCATGAACAAAAAAAAAATAATATATATATATATATATATATATATAATTTTTTTTTTTTTTGTTCATGGTAATGCAAACGGATCCGTTCTGAACGGATCTAAGCGTTTGCATTATAGGAGCGGATCCGTCTGTGCAGATACCAGATGGACCCGCTCTGAACGCAAGTGTGAAAGTAGCCTTACAGAGGTACACATCCTCACATCCCTATCTCACATTGATTCTTAAAGGCCCTCTGTCAGCAGATTTCTACCTATGACACTGGCTGACCTGTTACATGTGCACTTGGCAGCTGAAGGCATCTGTGTTGGTCCCATGTTCATGTGTGCCTGCATTGCTGGGAAAAATTAAGTTTTAGTATGTGCAAATGAGGATCTAGGTGCAACGGGGGCGTTGCCATTACTCCTAGAAGCTCAGCTCTCTCTGCAACTGTCGCACCCTCTGCACAGGACCAGGGGTGATGACGTTTACACTGCTTGGCCCTGTCAATCAAAGTGCAGCAGATTCAAAGAGAGCTGAGCCTCTAGGTGTAACGGCAACTCCCCCATTGCTCCTAGAGGCTCATTTGCATATACACTGCTCAAAAAAATAAAGGGAACACAAAAATAACACATCCTAGATCTGAATTAATTAAATATTCTTCTGAAATACTTTGTTCTTTACATAGTTGAATGTGCTGACAACAAAATCACACAAAAATTAAAAATGGAAATCAAATTTTTCAACCCATGGAGGTCTGGATTTGGAGTCACACTCAAAATTAAAGTGGAAAAACACACTACAGGCTGATCCAACTTTGATGTAATGTCCTTAAAACAAGTCAAAATGAGGCTCAGTAGTGTGTGTGGCCTCCACGTGCCTGTATGACCTCCCTACAATGCCTGTGCATGCTCCTGATGAGGTGGCGGACGGTCTCCTGAGGGATCTCCTCCCAGACCTGGACTAAAGCATCTTCCAACTCCTGGACAGTCTGTGGTGCAACGTGACGTTGGTGGATAGAGTGAGACATGATGTCCCAGATGTGCTCAATTGGATTCAGGTCTGGGGAATGGGCGGGCCAGTCCATAGCATCAATGCCTTCGTCTTGCAGGAACTGCTGACACACTTCAGCCACATGAGGTCTAGCATTGTCTTGCATTAGGAGGAACCCAGGGCCAACCGCACCAGCATATGGTCTCACAAGGGGTCTTAGGATCTCATCTCGGTACCTAATGGCAGTCAGGCTACCTCTGGCGAGCACATGGAGGGCTGTGCAGCCCTCCAAAGAAATGCCACCCCACACCATTACTGACCCAATGCCAAACCGGTCATGCTGGAGGATGTTGCAGGCAGCAGAACGTTCTCCACGGCGTCTCCAGACTCTGTCACGTCTGTCACATGTGCTCAGTGTGAACCTGCTTTCATCTGTGAAGAGCACAGGGCGCCAGAAGCGAATTTGCCAATCTTGGTGTTCTCTGTCAAATGCCAAACGTCCTGCACGGTGTTGGGCTGTAAGCACAACCCCCACCTGTGGACGTCGGGCCCTCATATCACCCTCATGGAGTCTGTTTCTGACCGTTTGAGCAGACACATGCACATTTGTGGCCTGCTGGAGGTCATTTTGCAGGGCTCTGGCAGTGCTCCTCCTGTTCCTCCTTGCACAAAGGTGGAGGTAGCGGTCCTGCTGCTGGGTTGTTGCCCTCCTACGGCCTCCTCCACGTCTTCTGATGTACTGGCCTGTCTCCTGGTAGCGCCTTCATGCTCTGGACACTACGCTGACAGACACAGCAAACCTTCTTGCCACAGCTCACATTGATGTGCCATCCTGGATAAGCTGCACTACCTGAGCCACTTGTGTGGGTTGTAGACTCCGTCTCATGCTACCACTAGAGTGAAAGCACCGCCAGCATTCAAAAGTGACCAAAACATCAGCCAGGAAGCATAGGAACTGAGAAGTGGTCTGTGATCACCACCTGCAGAACCACTTCTTTATTGGGGGTGTCTTGCTAATTGCCTATAATTTCCACCTGTTGTCTATCCCATTTTCACAACAGCATGTGAAATTGATTGTCACTCAGTGTTGCTTCCTAAGTGGACAGTTTGATTTCACAGAAGTGTGATTGACTTGGAGTTACATTGTGTTGTTTAAGTGTTCCTTTTATTTTTTTGAGCAGTGTATTAAAACAAATTAAACATGGGACCAACACAGATGCCTTCAGCTGCCAAGTGCACATGTAACAGGTCATCCCGTGTCATAGGTACAGATCTGCCGACAGTGGGCTTTTAAAACAGATTTGTCGACATTTGAGCAAAAGTGATATTAGCTGAATTTTTTTTTTTTTTATAGCGTGTGTATACACACACACACACACACACACACACACACACACACACACACACACACACACACACACACACACCTTACAGACCACTGCTATATATTATGTAACTGCTTCTTTTTAACATTTCTTATCACTGCCATTTGCAGGTTTCCGCCACGTTTGCAGCTAGTTTGGTCACTAGTCCCGCCATCGGGGCTTACCTGAGCCATGCGTATGGAGACTCACTTGTGGTGCTGCTGGCAACGGCCATTGCACTTCTTGACATCTGTTTCATCTTGGTGGCTGTTCCAGAGTCTCTTCCAGAGAAAATGAGGCCAGCATCTTGGGGAGCTCCAATTTCCTGGGAGCAAGCAGATCCATTTGCTGTAAGTGAAAAAATTACACGTCCTATACATTTGTAAAAGAATTGAATTGTATAAATTATTGGTTGTTATGAGTTTTAAAATGAGAGCAGATTAATTTGATGTTGGCCCTCTGTGCATAGAATACAGCAGAATCCTAGCGACGAGTCCTCCGTTCTCATGGGGGAGCACTCCCTGGCTCCTCTCAGCGGTGGCTGAAAGCCTTCTGTATATCGGTGCATGTATCCTTTTAGCTGTTTCACCTAATAGAACACACTTGTTCCTGTAATATATGGCCCTTACATGGGGTATATGGCAAATACACTTTAAAGGAGTTTTCTAACATTTTACATTAAAGGCCAATCATTGAGGTGTCCATACACATAGGCACTAATTTTTGTTGGAGCCCCTTATGTGTATGGAGGTGTGCTGGGTCTTTCCCAACAAGCGATGTCAAGGGAAAGATGGATCAGATATACTAAATTTCAACACGTTCCTTTTTAATTCTAAGGCCTCTTTCACACTTGCGTTGTTGGGATCCGGCATGCACTTCCGTTGCCGGAGGTGCCTGCCGGATCCGTAACAACGCAAGTGTACTGAAAGCATTTGAAGACGGAACCGTCTTCCAAATGCTTTCAGTGTTACTATGGCAGCCAGGACGCTATTAAAGTCCTGGTTGCCATAGTAGGAGCGGGGAGCGGGGGAGCAGTATACTTACAGTCCGTGCGGCTCCCGGGGCGCTCCAGAATGACGTGATCACGTGATCCATGCGCTTGGGGCGCCCTGACGTCACTCTGGAGCGCCCGGGGAGCCGCACGGACGGTAAGTATGCTGCTCCCCCGCTACACTTACCATGGCTGTCAGGACTTTAGCGTCCCGGCAGCCATGGTAACCACTCTGAAAAAGCTAAATGTCGCGTCCGGCAATGCGCCGAAACGACGTTTAGCTTAAGGCCGGGTCCGGATCAATGCCTTTCAATGGGCATTGATCCCGGATCCGGCCTTGCGGCAAGTCTTCAGGATTTTTGGCCGGAGCAAAAAGCGCAGCATGCTGCGGTATTTTCTCCGGCCAAAAAACGTTCCGTACCGGAACTGAAGACATCCTGATGCATCCTGAACGGATTTCTCTCCATTCAGAATGCATTAGGATAATCCTGATCAGTATTCTTCCGGCATAGAGTCGGAACTCTATGCCGGAAGACAATAACGCAGGTGTGAAAGAGCCCTAAGGGAGATACGCCTCTGCTGACAGTGACCTACTCCCTTTTTCTTATCGAGAATACGTTTACACTTATTGGGGGTATATGGGCACCAAACAAGGGGGCTTTTTGAGGGCTGAGCAGCACCACCACAAACAGCTGCCTGGAGAAGTGTCACTGTGGTGGTACTGCAGGATAGGAGTCTCAGCAATTGCCACTTCATTCTCTTGATCTGTGGAGGTTTGGACCACCAGAGATCTAATTCTAAGGATCGGCCATCATTCTAAAATTGAGTTTGTTTGCAGAATTGGTTCCATTTCTTATGATTTTATCAGGGCTGTGGAGTCGGAGTCAATTTTGGGTACTTGGAGTCGGCAAAAAATGAACAGACTCCGACTCCTACTAGATATAAATTGGAATAAAAAAAAAGCAAGTTTAGGCTACTTTCACACTAGCGTTCGGAGCGGATCCGTCTGATCCGCTCCTATAATGCAGACGTTCGCATCCGTTGAGAACGGATCCGTCTGCATTATAACTTAGAAAAATTTCCAAGTCTGAAAGTAGCCTGAGCGGATCCGTTCAGACTTTACATTGAAAGTCAATGGGGGACGGATCCGCTTGAAGATTGAGCCATATGGTGTCATCTTCAAGCGGATCCGTCCCCATTGACTTCCATTGTAAGTCTGGACGGATCCGCTCGCCTCCGCACGGCCAGGCGGACACCCGAACGCTGCAAGCAGCGTTCAGGTGTCCGCTCACTGAGCGGAGCGGAGGCTGAACGCTGGCAGGCGGATGCATTCTCAGTGGATCCGCCTCCACTGAGACTGCATTAGGGCCAGACGGATGCGTTCGGGGCCGCTCGTGAGCCCCTTCAAACGGAGCTCACGAGCGGACACCCGAACGCTAGTGTGAACGTAGCCTTAAATGTCTCAATTCACAAAAAGTTATAATTAATTACTGTATTTTTCGCCCTATAAGACGCACCTAGGTTTTTGAGGAGGAAAATAAGAAAAAAAATATTTTGAACCAAAAGGTGTGCTTTTGGTGGGTTTTGAACTAATGGTGGTCTGTGGGGGGCATCTGTGGATGACACATATATAGCATCTTATCTTATGTGTCATCCACAGATCCCCCCCTCATAACAGTGTCCCTGTGTAGTGAATGGGGGCCGGCATCTGTTTCTGTAATGGCAGCGGGGCCCGGTGTCTGCTTCACTCATAAAGTGGGCGGAGCAGGCGCGTGACTTAGTGAGCTACGCTACGAGCGCCCACCCGGCCTCCTGACTGCCAAGAAGTTAGTAGTAAGTAGTACAGCGCTAGATTTAAGATGATTGGAATACTTTAACAATACCCACAAGTTAGATATGATTACCGTATACTACAGTGAGCGGGACCCGGTGTAGTAGAATACAGTGGCTGCATCGGGCCCCGCTGCCATTACAGAAACAGATGCCAGTCCCCAGCCCCTCCTCCCCCTCAGCCTATTCACCGGACGGTCACAGCATTCGCCCCATAAGACGCACTGCTATTTTATCCCCCACTTTTGCAAAAAATACGGTACTTCTCTACTGTAAGAATAAAGGCCAATGCATGCAGTCCGTCACGTTACCGCAAAACGAACACGTTAAGTGACCATGAAGAAGCATGCTCTTCATATGCTTCACTATATGGCACGCAACGCACAGTTAAGGAGCGGCAATACCTAATCTTTCCATTGTGTTGTGTTCCGCTGTTACAGGGAACGCAACGCCCATGGTTAACCTAGCCGCTCACTGATAACTGATTAAGTAAATATGTTTTTTCCAGGACTAGACACTTGTATAAGTGAAGGGAATGGATGGTCAATAGTTCAAGACTGAAGCTGTAAACCATTTGAAAAACTGCTGTCGTTCAGCTAAGGCTATAAAAACTTGTAAACTCCGATTGTTAGCTTAAACTTTAAACATGACTATGGGATTCTACTAGGGAAATCAGGTTTTACAATAAATGCCCCTTCCTGGATCCTCCCACTGCCCTATCTTCAGCAGAAGATCAGCACACAAAGGAGAAGGCTTCCTAGCCAGTAGTTCTGTGGTAATGACATGTATGTTGCCTTTCTTTCCTTCAAGGAACGTATAAAATACATTTGCATATTAACCGCCTCCGGACCGCCTAATGCAGGATTGCGTTCCGGAGGCGGTCGATTCATTCCTCCTGGACACGCCGGCGCGTCATCTCGCGAGAGGCAAGATTTCCTGGGAACACGCGCACAGGAGCGTGCGTTCACAGGAACCGAAGGTAAACGAGTGGATCTGCAGCCTGCCAGCGGCGATCGTTCGCTGGCAGGCTGTAGATGCGATTTTTTTTTTTTTTTTATAACCCCTTAAAGGTATATTAGACGCTGTTCTGATAACAGCGTCTAATATACCTGGTCCTCTGGTGGTCCCTTTTGCTTGGATCGACCACCAGAGGACACAGGCAGCTCTGTAAGTAACACCAATCACCACTACACTACACCCCCCCCCCCCCCCCCCCCCCCCGTCACTTATTAACCCCTAATCACCCCCCTGTAAGGCTCTATTCAGACGTTAGTATGTGTTTTGCGGATCCGCAAAACACATACGGACGTCTGAATGGAGTCTTACAGGGGGTGATCAATGACAGGGGGGTGATCACCCCATATTAGACTCCCTGATCACCCCCCTGTCATTGATCACCCCCCTGTAAGGAAAGCACATTGCCGGTGTCAGTGTTTTGCGGACCCACGGATCCGCAAAACACATATGGACGGCTGAATGGAGCCTTACAGGGGGGTGATCACCCCATATAGACTCCCTGATCACCCCCCTGTAAGGCTCCATTCAGACGTCCGTATGTGTTTTGCGGATCCGCAAAACACTGACACCGGCAATGTGCTTTCCGCATTTTGCGGATCCGCACATTGCCAGAACTATATAGAAAATGCCTTTTCTTGTCCGCAATTGCGGACAAGAATAGGACATGTTCTATAGGCTCTACAAAAAAACGCAGTGTTCGCCCGATCAGGCCTGATCTTGTGCGCACACTTGCGTTCAGTCCCCCCACCGCAGTGGCCGAAATAATTTTTTTTCTGATCACTGCAAAAACACCGTAAAATCGCTGCGGCGCTATAAAAAGATCACTTTTGAGGGGCATGGCGAGTTCAGGGGCATGGCGAGTGGTTTTTTCTGATATATATATTATATTATATTATATTATATTATATTAATTTATTTATTTTTTATTTTTTTTTATTTATTTTTTTTCTTACAAAATCTCATATTCCACTAACTTGGGACAAAAAATAAAATCTCACATGAACTCACCATACCCCTCATGGAATCCAAATTTTAGACATTTATATTCCAGACTTCTTCTCACGCTTTAGGGCCCCTAAAATGCCAGGGCAGTATAAATACCCCACAAGTGACCCCATTTCAGAAAGTGGCATGGCGAGTTCATGTAAAATTTAATTTTTTGTCACAAGTTAGTGGAATATGAGACTTTGTAAGAGAAAAAAAAAAATCATTTTCCGCTAACTTGTGCCAAAAAAAAAATATTCTAGGAACTCACCATGCCCCTCACGGAATACCTTGGGGTGTCTTCTTTCCAAAATGGGGTCACTTGTGGAGTATTTATACTGCCCTGGCACTTTAGGGGACCTAAAGCGTGAGAAGTAGTTTGGAATCCAAATGTGTAAAAAATGCCCTGTGAAATCGTAAAGATTCTCATTGGAATTTGGGCCCCTTTGCGCACCTAGGCTGCAAAAAAGTGTCACACGTGGTATCGCCGTACTCAGGAGAAGTAGGGGAATGCGTTTTGGGGTGTCTTTTTACATATACCCATGCTGGGTGAGAGAAATATCTCTCTAAAATGACAACTTTGTTTAAAAAAATGGGAGAAGTTAACATTTACAGAGATATTTCTCTCACCCAGCATGGGTATATGTAAAAATACACCTCAAAACACATTGCCCTACTTCTCCTGAGTACGGCGATACCAGATGTGTGACACTTTTTTGCAGCCTAGGTGGGCAAAGGGGCCCACATTCTAAAGAGCACCTTTAGGATTTCACAGGACATTTTTTACACATTTGAATTTCAAATTACTTCTCACGCATTGGGGCCCCTAAAATGCCAGGGCAGTATAACTACCCCACAAGTGACCCCATTTTGGAAAGAAGACACCCCAAGGTATTTCGTGATGGGCATAGTGAGTTCATGGACGTTTTTTATTTTTTGGCACAAGTTAGTGGAATATGAGACTTTGAAAGAAAAAAGAAAAAAATTATCATTTTCCACTAACTTGTGACAAAAAATAAAAAGTTCTATGAACTCACAATGCCCATCAGCGAATACCTTGGGGTGTCTACTTTCCGAAATGGGGTCATTTGTGGGGTGTTTGTACTGTCTGGCCATTGTAGAACCTCAGGAAACATGACAGGTGCTCAGAAAGTCAGAGCTGCTTCAAAATGCGGAAATTCACATTTTTGTACCCTAGTTTGTAAACGCTATAACTTTTACCCAAACCAATAAATATACACTTATTGCATTTTTTTAAAATCAAAGACATGTAGAACAATAAATTTAGAGAAAAATGTATATAGAAATGTAGGTTTTTTGAAAATTTTTACAACTGAAAGTGAAAAATGTCAATTTTTTCAAAAATTTAGGTAAATTTCGATTAATAATAAAAAAAGTAAAAATGTCAGCAGCAATGAAATGCCACCAAATGAAAGCTCTATTAGTGAGAAGAAAAGGAGGTAAAATTCATTTGGGTGGTAAGTTGTATGACCGAGCAATAAACCGTGAAATTAGTGTAGGTCAGAAGTGTAAAAAGTGGTCTGGTCATTAAGGGGGTTTAAGCACTGGGGGCTGAGGTGGTTAAATACAGAGGAGTCTTGAGTCGGAAGTACCAAAAACTGAGGAGTCTGAGTCGGACCATTTATCTACCGACTCCACAGCCCTGGCTTTTATCACAGTGACAATCCTGCTCCAGTGCGATGAAATTTAGATTTGTCTAAACTTTCCAAATGATCTCATTGTGGAGATTTGTGTTGTGATGCACGGGCACTTTCTTTGCCTTTGCATATCCCTTTGTACATAGACAATTAAAGGTTTTGGACACCTTTGTGCATGAAAATTGTTACTACACTGCTGTAGAAAAAAAATGTGCATCAGCTTTTTTGCAGTGAGCTATCTTTTCTATGCACACAGCAAGCCTTATACTTGTTTTTCAACCACTTCTACACTCTGTTCTGGCTCTGCGGGCGTTCCCTCCAGCTCTGCTGTCCCCTTATCCTGCAGTATCTGGGCTTACATAACCCCACCTATTCTAGTCAGCCCTGTCCCCTTGCAGGTTTATGTAGAACCCACTCTTCTACATAGTCCTGCATGGGACCATAATTGCTCACATTTTGTAAGTGTGATGTCTCTTTATTATTAAGTACCCTATTAGTAGCAGGAGGACTGAGTACTGGTGACTATCGGTAGTTGCATTACTTACCAGCATTGCAGACAAGGCTCCTTCTCCATGCCCCTGGTCTGTGCTACTGATATTGAAGACACAGCCTTCATCAGTACTGCTGATAGTATACTCATCTCACATACAGGACTCATCTCAGGTTAATTTGCATATGTATCAAATCGTTTTTTTGACACCATAAAAGCACACAGAGCTATGGGGACTGGGTATTGCGGATGTGCTAGCGGTCATCTAGCAACCCATGTCCTCAGCTCTATACACAAAATCCCGGTGACAGGTTCCCTTTAAGTTAGAAAAAGCAAAGAGATAAAGTTTTTTTACCAATTTATGTATTTTTACCCCACTTAACTATATATGAATCTTCTCAGCTCCTCCTGCCCTGTAGCACGCTGCCCTCAGATTGCTCTGCACTTTCATGGTGAAGAGTTCCCTTCATTAACATAATTTACTATCGATGGTAAATGACCGTTTCCCATCCTTTTTGCCCACTTCCTTTGCCCAGCCCAGGGGTCTGATTGTCCTGTTATCTAGCTATGTCATTACTTTGTCTAGCTGAGAAGCATTGGTTCTTATGTAAGGGGCCGTTTTGCCCAAAGCAACAAATCAGAGCTGAGCTTTCACTTCAGCAAAGCAGTTTGGACTGTTAACTCTTCTGCCTCCTTTGTTTCTTCTGCCATTTTATAGGATTTCTTGGTAGTTTGTGTTGTCTCTATGAAGGACGCACCTAGATTTTCCCAATTTGCTTCTGTTTTTGGAAAGGCTCAATAAGCTTGACTATTTCTTAGTAGAGGGTATAACTTAGGCTACTTTCACACTTGCGTTTCTGGGTCCGCTTGTGAGATCCGTTTCAAGGCTCTCGCAAGCGGCCCAAAACGGATCAGTTTAGCCCCAATGCATTCTGAACGGATCCGTTCTGAACAGATACAAACGTTTGCATTATCGGTGCGGATCCGTCTGTGCAAATACCAGACGGATCCGCACCGAACGCAGGTGTGAAAGTAGCCTTACTTGGATTGATTTGTATGTGATGTAATGCGAGAGATCTCACACAACCTATTGTAGAAATCCTAGGCGGCTTACTTCCTTAATGGAGGGCTCGAAGGTCGTATTCTCCAGCAATGGAGCGTGTGGTTGTCAATTTGTAGCCATCAAACCGGCCTTTCTGCTCCATATAAGTCACTTCCTCCAGGCATTGAAGGCGTGATGCAAGAGTCACATAGCCTATATGATTTATGTGAAGCTTGCTGCTCCTTTTGGAATGGGAAATGCAAACCCTTTACATTTTACTGTTCAGTAAGGGTAGCTTCACATAAAGGGTCACTCAGATTTCATAAAACGTTTGATATCATACCAACATATGAAAGGTTTTGATTGCTTCTGGACTTGGTGCAAGGACCTGAGACAGACTCGGCAAAAAGTCTATGGGCCCGTATCGCCTTTGTCCCTTGCAGTGAGGGGAGAGAGCATGATATACGAGCACTTCTCTCTCTCCGTTCCAGCAATTTGTGGGGGGGCTCTGCACTTAGACCCACACTGATCAACACCTTTGGTATGTCCCAACGACATATGAAATGTTTTGTAAAAGGCCAGTGACCCTTTAACGTTTTTCCTTCAGTTTTCTTTTTTGAACCAGAGCCAATAGTGGATTCAAGAATAATGAGGGATATAAATGAAGAGGACTCCTCCTTCCTGCTGGATCCACTTCTCGATGTGGCTCAAAAACCACATCAAAAGCTGCACTGGCATTTTACCCTGACCAAGCATAATGTGTGATGAGGTTCCTGCACTGCTGCAGACAGTATCAATCCTGCTGCAATGTGTGAATGAGACTTCTAACTCTCCGACCTCACTACATTGTAACGCCTACCCACTACAGTCAGTGTACTGCAGTGGCCAAAGCAGAAAATTCTGTCAGTAGTGAGCATGGAGCTGTAAGGCTACTTTCACAATTGCGGCAGAGGAATCTGGCAGGCAGTTCCATCGCCGGAACTGCCTGCCGGATCTGTTAAAACGTATGCCAACTGAGGATCCTGATCCGTCTTACAAATGCATTGAAATGCCGGATCCGTCTTTCCGTTGTCACCCGGAAGGACCGATCCGGCATACATTCCTATGGAAAAAAAAGAACTGATCAGTTTTATCCTAATGCATTATGAATGGAGAGCAATCCGTTCAGGATGCATCAGGATGTCTTCAGTTCAGTCTTTTTGACTGATCAGGACGGAGATAATACTGCAGCATGCTGCTGTTTTATCTCTGGACAAAAATCCTGACAACTTGACGCATCCGGCATTTTCCGGTATAGAGCCCCAAGGACGGAACTCGTATGCTGGAAAAGAAAAACGCAAGTGTGAAAGTACCCTAAGGGCTCTTTCACACCTGCGTTATTGTCTTCCGGCATAGAGTTCCGTCGTCGGGACTCTATGCCGGAAGAATACTGATCAGGATTATCCTAATGCATTCTGAATGGAGAGAAATCCGTTCAGGATGCATCAGGATGTCTTCAGTTCCGGTACGGAACGTTTTTTGGCCGGAGAAAATACCGCAGCATGCTGCGCTTTTTGCTCCGGCCAAAAATCCTGAAGACTTGCCGCAAGGCCGGATCCGGGATCAATGCCCATTGAAAGGCATTGATCCGGACCCGGCCTTAAGCTAAACGTCGTTTCGGCGCATTGCCGGACCCGACATTTAGCTTTTTCAGAGTGGTTACCATGGCTGCCGGGACGCTAAAGTCCTGACAGCCATGGTAAGTGTAGCGGGGAGCGGGGGAGCAGCATACTTACCGTCCGTGCGGCTCCCCGGGCGCTCCAGAGTGACGTCAGGGCGCCCCAAGCGCATGGATCACGTGATCACATGGATCACGTCATCCATGCGCATGGGGCGCTCTGACGTCATTCTGGAGCGCCCCGGGAGCCGCACAGACTGTAAGTATACCGCTCCCCGCTCCTACTATGGCAACCAGGACTTTAATAGCGTCCTGGGTGCCATAGTAACACTGAAAGCATTTGGAAGACGGTTCCGTCTTCAAATGCTTTCAGTACACTTGCGTTGTTACGGATCCGGCAGGCACCTCCGGCAACGGAAGTGCATGCCGGATCCCAACAACGCAAGTGTGAAAGAGGCCTAAGACATGAGTGACGTTGCAATGTGAGAAGTTAAACACTTTTATAATACTGTTTGACAATGTGAATGCTGTTTGTTAAACCTTTTCCAGGCCTAGTTTTACCAAAGGTAAGCCGCTTGTGTAGCTGTGTGGACAAATCTGTGTGCGCGCAAATGAACCACTCCCCCACCCCCTTAATACAGATGGCACAGGCAGTAATTTAGATCAGAGCGCCCTCACGCTGTGCGCAGCCACAGAGCCTTCACCGCCTCGCGGTCCTCTGGTACTAATGAGTGCTTCCATAATAGAAGCGCTCATTAGTTTTTTCCCCATAAGATGCTGGGGCATTTTTCCCCCACTTTTGGGGGGAAAAAATGTCTTAACCGCTTCACGTCCGCCCATAGGATATAAACGTCCTATGGGTGGACGTCTATTTCTGAAAGCACGTTTTAGAACGTCCTTTCAGAAATAGCAGCTGCACGCTAATCGTGCAGCTGCTGATCGGTTTGCCCGCTGTCAGTGACAGCAGGGCAACCCTAAGACAAGGCAGGGACAGTGCCCAGGTGTCCCTGCCTTCTAGATCGCTGCAGACACAGCGCTCACCGAGCGCTGTGTCTGCAGAGAAGGAAGCGCTGTGCGCTTCCTGTTCCGGCCCGGCGGTCATGTGACCGGAGTGTGCAGGAGCTGTGTGAGGTCTCTCAGAGACCTCGATCAGCCCTGCTCTGAGGCTGTACAGCGCTGGATTGCTGCTGTACAGCCTCTCTAGGGGTGCATTTGTCCTGTAACTGGGGATACTATGTCAGCCCCAGTTACAGGAGAAATCAACAGTGAAAAAAAAAAAAGTGAAGCAAATGTCCCCCAGAGGTCTTGTATGACCTTATGGGGGACGAAAAGTGTAAAATAAAAAAAAATAAAAATAAAAGGTTGAAAATAAAAAATAAAAAAAAGTTTCACATGTAAAAAAAAAAAAAAGTCCCCAAGTAAGGAATGAAAAAAAAAAGTTAAAAATAGAAAAAATAAAAAAAAGCATACATATTAGGTATTGCCGCGTCCGTAAAAACCAGCTCTATAAAAATATCACATGACCTAACCCCTCGGGTGAACACCGTAAAAAAAAAAATAACTGTCAAAACAAGCAATTTTTGTCACCTTGCATCACAAAAGGTGCAACACCAAGTGATCAAAAACGCGTATGTCCCACAAAATAGTACCAATAAAACCGTCACCTCATCCCGCAAAAAATGAGCCCCTACATAAGAAAATCTCTCAAAAAATAAAAAAACTATAGCTCTCAGAACATGGACACATTAAAACATAATTTTTTTGTTTCAAAAATGCTATTATTGTGTAAAACTTTAATAAATGAGAAAAAGTATACATATTAGGTATCGCCACGTCCGTAACGATCTGCTCTATAAAAATGTCACTTGACTGAACCCCTCAGGTGAACGCTGTAAAAATAAATAAATAGAAACTGTGCTAAAACAACCAATTTTTTTGGTCACCTTGCCCCATAAAGTGTTATAATGAATGATCAAAAAATCATATGTACCCAAAAATAGTACTAATAAAACTGGCACCTTATCCCCTAGTTTCCAAAATGGGGTCACTTCTTGGGAGTTTCTACTGTAATGGTGCATCAGGGGGCTTCAAATGGGACATGGCATCTAAAAACCATGTGGAGTTCCTTTTCTTCTGCGCCCTGCCGTGTGCCCATACAGCAGTTTATGACCACATGTGGGGTGTTTCTGTAAACCGCAGAATCTGGGTAATAAATATTGATGTGTTAAAGGAAAAAATTGATTAAAATGGAAAATCTGCCAAAAAAGTGAAATTTAAAAATTTGATCTCCATTTTCCTTTAATTCTTGTGGAACGCCTAAAGGGTTAACAAAGTTTGTAAAATCGGTTTTGAATACCTTGAGGGGTGTAGTTTCTACAATGGGGTCATTTATGGGGGTATCCACTATGTAGGCCCCACAAAGTGACTTCAGACCTGAACTGGTCCTTAAAAAGTGGGTTTTGGCAATTTTCTTATAAATTTGAAGAATTGCTTCTAAACTTCTAAGCCTTCTAATGTCCTAAAAAAATAAAATGACATTTCCAACATAAAGTGGACATATGGGGAATGTTAAATAATAAATATTTTATGAGGTATCACTTTCTGTTTTAAAAGCAGAGAAATTGAAATTTAGAAAATTGCGAATTTTTCAAATTTTTGGGTAAATTTGGGATTTTTTCATAAATAAAGGTGAAATATTTTGACTCAAATTTATGACTATCATGAAGTACAATGTGTCACGAGAAAACAATCTCTGAATGACTTGGATAAATAAAGGCGTTCCAAAGTTATTACCACATAAAGTGAGATATGTCAGTTTTGCAAAATTTGGCCTGGTCAGGAAGGGGGCAAATGGCCCAGATGGCAACTGGTTAAGAGGCGAATAAAATACAGTGTGTGTGTGTGTATATATCTCTGAGCATGTTAATTAGTGTTTTTTCACAGTATATTGACAACACTGCACATAAGTTACAGAATCAAGGGAGTATTAGAAGCATAACCATAGCAAACAAAGCTCCCTAACCTTCCCATGATTATTCCCCCGCCCCCCCCCCCCCCCCCTCCTTGCGGAACTTAGTGTGGAAAAATTTCTCTCAACACTTTTAAGCTTGGTGTAGCTGATATATTAATTGGGCAATTTTCTAGTCTTGTATGACAGTATTTACTGTGTATACCATTGCCTTTACTGTAACGCTGGTAGAGGCTAATACATATTCCCAGTGGGTGGAAACGTTGTAAATGAAATAAAACTTCATAGTTTATTAGGTATACGTTAAAATAAAGGGGGAGGGTAGGCGAGCCCTACCTCAATGTGTACAAACAAACAAAAAATTGACTGTTAACTAGTCGATACTCTGAACTGTAGATGCGGACCACCAAGTATCCCCTCAGAGTTCCCCTACGTAACGACAGTGGGATTGTTGGCTGTCTCAAGGCATATAACCCAGAGTGTACGCAGCTGACTAACGCGCTGCACTCTGCGGTATATTATAACTGGTATCTATGGATGAAGCTGCTGTGACGCAGTGTGTCTTCAATCTATTACCAGCCACTATCAGTTCAGAGATGGCATGTAACCAGACACCTAACCACTACAAGGCCGGGATCTACTTGACTTCAGTGGGTAACATAATGTTAGCCTCTCCACCAATATTATATCGTCCCCTCACTGCCTCTATTATTGTGCAGTAGGATTGTCTGGCTACAATACCTGCTACAGTGAATAGGGCACAGGTTCAGCGCTACCCCTGGGGACATAGGGTAGATAGCCGCTATGTTATTTTGCCCCCCCGTTGAAATTAATGGATTCGCATTCGCATCCCTATTCATACGGTCGTGTGAATGAGCCTTAATATAAATACTCGCTCCATTCACGTCAATGGAGAGAGTGTTTGTAATTACACTCCCCAGGAGATGACTGTGTCATGACTAGGAAGCTTGCACGCCTCCTCCTCATCAAAGAGCTGATCAGCGGGGGTGTCCTGAGGATCTGGCATTAATACAAGTCGCTGCACAACCCCTTGCTTGGTCAGCTTATGTTTGCTTCTGCATTGTTTGCCAGCTGCTGGACTTCATGCAGTGAAACTGATGCTTTCTGCTTGTACGCTAAATGTGCTTTATGATCTAGAGACACAAGCGACCTGTCCCAGGATCCAGCCCCCTGTTCACACAGAGGAGCAGATACTAATCGGAGCATGCTGGGGGAGGCACAGGTTAGAGCCTTGCTTTCTAAAGAGACAGAAAGCATTTGTTCTTACATCCTGATTGACAAACTGGATTGTGCCCACGGGTTTAGCTTCAGCTGATGGGGCAGAGTACCCGGGGACAGGTTCCGTTGTACCTCTTCTGTCTTAAATGAATCTGACACTAGTTTTGTTCCTGTAATATTCTCTCGGCTCTTACTCTGTGCTGCCTGTACCTGCTTTAGCTGCTGTCTGTATTTAATAGATGGCTGTGTCTGAATAGTTTGTATCGTGTAGAGTTTTACAATTGCTTCTTTTCTCACTCAGTCTCTGAAGAAAGTTGGCCAAGACTCGATTGTTTTGCTCATCTGTATCACCGTGTTCCTCTCCTACCTCCCGGAGGCTGGACAGTATTCCAGCTTCTTCTTGTACCTTAGACAGGTGAGCATATCCCGATGATGGTGAGTTGGTGGCAGCCAGTCATTTTTAGGTTTTTACTGATATTTTTTTTCTCTTTACCATTAGATCATGAAATTTTCACCAGAAAGTGTGGCCGCCTTCATTGCAGTTTTGGGAATTTTGTCCATTGTGGCTCAGGTGAGAAAATACCGATGAAACGTAAGGGTTCCGATCAGTTTCTCAAACTGCTGGTATGTCATAGTGACATTTCAGAAGTTTTATTGATTGGTCGAGGTCAAAGTGCTGGGACCCCCACCAGTTGCTAAAACGAGGGGCAGAAGCGTTACAAACCTCGCTGTGCTCACCGAGGAGCAGTAGACAGAGCTGGGCAGAACCAAAGAGGCAAAGAGAGAATCTTGATTTACAGATTGAAGGGGAACTTGGCACCTGCACCCCCATCATGTATCGGTAGTATGACATATCAGTAGTTTATGAAAATGATATATACCCTTTAAACACAAGTTATGATTGCAACAGGTTATTGCTCTAAGACCCAACTCGCTTGTCTCTAGTTAGACAAAGTTAACACAAGGCACTTACTAATGTATTGTGTTTGTCCATATTGCCTCCTTTGATGAATGGCTTCATTCATTTTTCTAGCACGTTGTACACTGCTCATATCAAGGGATTACGACTACCCTGCAATCATGCAATGGTGGCCATGCTTGCACATTGTAGGAAAAGGAGCCGCCTCTGGTGGCTGGGACCATGGGAACTCACATAGGCACGCTTGCACAGCAGGTTCCTTCTCTGCCACCTTGTATCTGTGCTGCAGCAGTAACCGTAACCCCTGGATATAAGCAGTATATAATGTAATGGAAAAACGAATGAAGGAGGCAATATGGACAATCACAATACATTAGTAAGTGCCTTCTATTAACTTAATCTACATGATAAATGCTATTTTCTGAATTGAGACAACCCCTTAGGGGGGTTTTCCCATCTTGCTAATTCGTCCTCACCTGCAGCCAGCTTTGCTGTTCACTTCCTGGATTCATGCTTCTAAGGCCTCATGCACACGGCCGTGTTCCGCGTCCAAGTGCGGTCCGTGGTAACCCGGCCGGGATTCCTTCTGACAGCAGGAGCACACGGCGTCATTGGTTGCTATGACGGCGTGCGCTTCATGCCGCCGCTGCTGAACAGGCTTAGGCAGTTTGAGTGAAGCCCTGCCACGCCTCTTTCTTACATCACACTCCTTGTGTGCTCGTTCATGTGTCTCCTATGGCCACCACTTTTCTCCCGAATCCCTGGGCTGCGCTTGCGCAGAAGACTTTTTTTATTTTTTCACCCAGCTGCATGCGCAAAGCATATTTCTTTAGTGCCGCGTCTCGTACAGAGCCGCGCTGCATACAGGGCATGCGCAGCTCTGTATGAGATGCGGCACTGAAGAAATAAGCCTTGCGCATGCGCGGCAGGGTGCGCATTCAGGACTGCAATGAGCGGCCGGCTGGGTGAAAATAAAGGGTCTTCTGCTCAAGCGCGGCCCATGAATTCAGGAGGCGAGCGGTGGCTGTATCTATGGGATACCATAATGACCTGACCCCATACCATGACAACAATGAGGTAGGAGGGAAAGAATTTTATCAAGAAGGGTGGGAATTTGCCAATACAATATATTTACAAAAATGATCACTGGCACATCATTAACAGATTAAACAGTGATCATTGTGATGGGAATACCCCTTTAAGGATAGATAAACTGTGTGGTCATTGGTCTTAAAATATATTTAACACTAAAAGTTCAATGTGTGGACAACCTGTTAGCTGTCCTCATATTTCTATGTTGGTAAATACTAATATAACCCATGCATTAATAATGCTGGAGCATTCCTCAGTTATTCCTTCTGGAAGTGTATGAATAAATTGACCTGTGTGTTACAATTCTCCTCAAAGGCTGCTTACAGACGAGCGTATTGAAATCCGTCAGTATTCTGGCTCAGGATCCTGATGATATACCATCAGTATTGTCATCAGGATTGCTTCAGGATTGACATGGGTATTTCTTTCTTCCTTCATTATTTATGCACTGCACATACTGTAATGTGCGTATTGGGAAACAAAACCGCACAAAACTCGGACATGCTGCGGATTTCAAATACTGACGGAAATTAATCACCCATGTGAATAACTCCATTCATTAACATTAGCAGCGGATTCTGGAACATAAAATCCGGACTATATACGCATTGCAAATACGCTCGTCTTAAAGTGGCCAAAGGGTATGTCCTGACACTGCCCTGATTGGACAGATTTAAGGGCCTATTTGACAGTGATCATCGCTTGAATTCTCCTATAATCTTCAAATCACAGAAGTTATGGTCACCTGTAATAGCATGCAGCAATCAAACGACTAACAATAAATCATTTAGTTTTCCAAGGATCAGACAAACCTGCCTGATTGAAAGATTATCGTTAGTCACAAGCAAGTCCTCTTATCTAATCCGAAACCTGCCAGTCGTTAGCAGTGTAAATGCTCTAGGGGCAAATGAGCAATAATCACAGTAACAAGCAAATAGAGAAAAATATTTAGCAATTGTTTTGTGCTGAATACAAACGTCTTGCTAAATTGTCGATGATTGCTTGGTAACGAAAAAAATAATCTTTGTCTAATTGGACCCTTAGCGCGTGCAGGGAGACTTCTTACGGTTGACGAAAAGAATCGTAATGTCCAGTTGTCATTCTTACATTTGTATGAGTAATAACAGAGTTATTTTATGGCGAATAGAAGTATTTATAATAACGGGACATGTCTGGAGAGCCGGCACCTCCTCTCTAATACATTGTACTGAAAGCTGGCTCGTGATGATTTGCAATGTGCCCAGGGGTGGGTTTCTCTACAGGTTCCCTACTCAACAACGGACACGCGGCAAAATACCTATGCAACACACATAAATACACCATATATACACTACACACACATACCACCCAACTTTTAAAAAGACTAAGGAGCTAAACTATGGAATGGAAGTGCTCATCTCCAGCTGCCGCCGCCAGAGCACCTGATTCAGCCGGTATCACCGTTCTCCGATCCGGCTGTAATTTTAACAGACTCTGGAGAACCTGAGGGAACTGGCTGAATCCTATACCTGAATGTGCCTCATCAGTATAGGGCTGCTTGGCTAGTCACCTATTTCTAGTATTTGAATACACCATTACTAGTACGCTTTACAATCGTGTACGTGTCCTATATAATTTTCCTTTGTTCTTTTGTACAGACTATTGTCTTAAGTTTACTCATGAGGTCGATTGGGAACAAGAACACGATTCTGCTGGGTCTCGGTTTTCAGATACTGCAGTTGGCCTGGTACGGCTTTGGATCAGAACCTTGGTAAGGGCATGGCTCATCATGGAGCAGGTGCTGCTGGATGCTTGTTTTGCACTGATTGCAGGGAAGGTCTTTCAGTGCTGTGTCCTGAGCTCAGTCTGTTAATACAAATAAGCACATCCTGAAACTGGAGAAGGTGGTGAGTGAGCCGGCACCGAGTCCACGTGTTCCCTGAACGAGTCTGCCTGAGGCACATAGATAGAGGTGAAATCACAGTGTGCTCATGGAGTCAGCATGTGCGCTGCTGTCAGATATTTTGTTATAAATTGGTATTCTGTGGAGAGTCAGTCTGATGGAATGGTATGATCTACTGTAAGGCCTAATGCACATGGCCGTGTCCGTATTTCAGTCCACAAAAAGACAGATACCTTCTTGATTCATTCCTTATTTATTGCACATCCATCTATAGAAAAGGCTGTTCTTGTCTACAATACCAAAAATATGGATGTTTGCATGGCCCCTTAGAAATTAACGGGTCAATATGCTATCAGCAGAAAAATGCAGGTAACCATGTTTTCATCCGTGTGCTGTGTTCATGGAGCCTAAATATCAAAGGGTTTGTTTGGTTTGGAATAGAGATGAGGGAATCGATTTGTACAGATAGATTTGTTCATCAAAAAGGCTTCTTGAGCTGTGAGGGTCTGTCCCCGCTGCTCAGGAGGCTCCCCCCGGCCACTTGATTGACAGGGCTGGTCATCTTGCTAGGCCTGACAATCTCGCTTCTGTGCTGCCGCTCCAAGTAGCGGTGCAAGCACAGGGGGATTTGCTGCTCTGATGGTGATCGTAGCAGCAGAGTCTCTGCACTTGCCGCACTACTTGGAGCAGAGGCGCAGGAGTGAGAGTATCGGGGCGCGGCAGGAGGGACCCTCGATCAAGCGGCAGGAGGGACCCTCTTGAGTAGCGGGGACAGCCCTCACCGCTCAAGAACGCTTGGACGAACCCATCGATTTTCGCAAATGAATTCACTTATCTTTAACCCCAATTGTATGTCTCCCAAATCCTTGATGAGATTCCTGCTGTTGTAGCCTCCAAAGTTAGTCTTTTTAAGTTTTTGAAAATTGAGTCATGATTCTGGTGCATTTAGTTTAGTAAATGTCCTCTGCTGTTATTTGCACAGCATCCAGTTGTAGTGTACAGGAAGTATATACGGTTGGTAGGTCACAATGTACAACCAACACTCCCACATTCATGGCTGAGAGAGAAGCATCAGACTAATACCAGGTGTTTAAAGGGATTGTGCCAAGAAAGAAACTTCTCCACAGGATAGAGGATGAGTGTCTGGTCAGTGGGGTCTGAGCGCTGAAACCTCAGCGAACATAACAGGGGTCCCATGTATGAATGGAGAGGCAGATCGAGCATGCCACTCAGATCATTTTGGGGACTACATGAGATAGAACGCTGTACTTGTCAATCTCCGGCAGTCCCACAGAGAATGACATTTCTATCTTGGCAAAACCTCTTAACTGTTTAGTAGTACTTGCAGTATTTTTTAAGCAAGTGCAGTCCCTTTTTCTATTGTAAACCCCAGGAAATGATTTGTTACACTTTACTTTTAGGTTTGAGGTCTTTGTTGCCTCTTGTAACTTTTTTCCATATGCTGTCACTTGCAGGATGATGTGGGCTGCAGGAGCTGTGGCCGCTATGTCCAGCATTACTTTTCCTGCAGTAAGTGCTTTGGTGTCTCGGACTGCCGATGCGGACCAGCAAGGTAAGTTGATTGGAATTCGGGTATACCAGTGGCATCTTCTGGTTGGTTGCATGTGGTTGTGTTGTTGTTTGTACCTTCTGTATGTAGATGACACTGACTGAATCATGAGCTCCCTGATGGGATTTTGACTGTACTGTACAAATATATTCTCAGGAGTTTGCTACTACTGTAAGACATCAGCTTATTATTGTATCTTCCCTCCCATAATGTTTCCCTTTTCCTCTATCCTCCTTCATATTCTGCACAAATAATTCTGAATTAGAGTTTTTCTAACAAAACACAATAATAGGAACTGACACGTGGGAATCTGAATGATGTGGACAGCAAACTGTTCCCGATGGTGGTTTTGAATCAATGTTTTTTTTTTACTTTAGACATATTACTGATCATCAATGGACAGTTACAAAGTCGGCGCTTCACATAGCCACATTGGCAGCGCCAACTGAACCGTATTGCGGTACATCATTGCATAGTCAGAAAAACAGACAAATAATAACAAACAACTAAAAGCATTCAGTACATCCATGGGATAGGTGTATACATATGTAATGACCTATGCAGGTCTAAATTGAACAGACAGACAAAGCAAGGTCAGTCAGAGGATTGCAATGCAAGCGGGTAAGAGCTCCAGGAAATCCATTCTCTCTCAAACGCTGCGAATGAGCAACCAGCCCTCGCCCACATCTTCTCGTGTATGTAGGTGGAATTAAGTTTGCGAGTGATATCTGTTAAGTTAGGGATAATTTGGGTTTTCCAGTTTTGGGTGATAGCCAATTTGGTGGATAGGAAGAGATGTCCCAGCACCACCCTGACGCCACATGGCATTTTATTCAAATCAATGTAAAGGAGGGCTAGTTCAGGAGTCGGTGAGAGCTGGCTACCCAATAGGCGATGGTGGTTTTATCTCTCCACTAAATTGATTGGGAGATGGAGTCCATGACCTCCTTGAAATTGGTGGGCTCTTTGCAGTTGGATTGACATCTCATAAATCTGATTTCATTAGACAACTCCAGATAAAAAAAATTTAAAAAATTGCTCTGGATTGTTTTAACCTGACTCAGGATATTCACTTTTAACAGGTCCTGGTTTAGCAGTTAATCAGCTATTCCAATCTGGACATTTATGGCAAACCCACAGGATTCCCCCTCTGGAAACTGCACCTGGCTCAGACTTGGGGGCCCCATAGTGTGCTCCATTCACTACTATGGAACTTCCAAAATTGGCCGTATAAGCAGCTATTTTTGAAAGTTCCCTGCAGTGAATTGAGACCCGTGCATGCACTGCTTCCTCTCCACTCCCAATGGAGCGCTATGTGGTCCTGTGCTTTAGACAGGTATGGATTCCAACTCTGTAATTCTGTCTGCCATTTATAGCCTCTGAATACGTCATCAGTGCCCTGATGGACAACCACTTTAATGGAACCTTCTGTTAAAAAAACAAAACAAAAAAAAAAAAAAAACGGTAAATGACATGCAAACATTATAATAGTACACAAGCTTAGAGAACTATTCCAGTTATATGAAGTTATCCCCTATCCACAGGATAGATGATGGCTATTAGATTGGTGGGGGTCCTACTGCTGTGACTCACAGTAATCAAGAGAATGGGGACCCCTTACCCTGTGGAGCTGAAATTAATGGAGTGGCCGGTCAAGCATGCCCACAGTCGATTAATTATTTTCTGTGGGAGCTCCAGAGATAGCTGAGCGCTGTACTTGGCTATCTTTGGAACTCCCATAGAAATAAATTGAGTGGTGGCACGCATGCTCGACCAGCCAATTCATTTATTTCAGGGACCTCCACAGGGTACGGGGTCCCCGTTCTCATGATCACCGTGGGTCACAGCAGTAGGACCCCCACCAATACCCTATCCTGTGGATAAGGGATAACTTCATATAACCGGAATACCCCTTTAAATGGAATCTGTCACTAAACCACTGAAAGATCCTCTAAGCAAAAGATTGTTACTTTCTTTAACAGACCCATCCATTTTGTAAAATCAGTATTGAACTGCTCCATCTACACAGCACAAGCCAACGATTTCTGATATTCATGAGGACCTGGCTCTCCCCACCCTCAATACTGATTGTTTTGGGGCCAAAATATGTTAATCAGAGGCTGAAAGGTGGAAAGAGCTGACTCCTCGGCTCAGATACAGCTTTTATCAAAACGCAATATGACGCAGTTTTATTATGTGAGTAAGGTAAGAATCACTAAGATGTGAATTCAGGTCAGATGAGCCATGGTCGGTCCAGGACACCAGGCTGTCACATGGAGCATTTTTAACAGACGGCACACTGCTATCTGCCTCCAGCCGAAATGGGAACAGTCCATCCAAATTTATGACATTGCCGTTTGGGGAGAGAAGCCTGGTGATGAGCATGAAGCAGCAAACATTTTTTTTCCTTCCTTTTGCAGGTGTTGTGCAGGGAATGATCACAGGAATCCGGGGATTGTGCAATGGACTTGGGCCTGCTCTGTATGGTTTCATATTTTACATTTTTCATGTGGAACTAGATGAAAACCCTATAGGAGAATCAGAGCCGAGGGATAAGGTGACATCACATTTGCAACAGGTGCTTTACTGCTATTTCCACATTCACATATGTGAACAATTGTTTTATTGTATATATTTCTGAGAAATTTCTGTAACAAATCTGCTGTCTGAACATACCCTAAAGATAATATACTAGTTTATAGGGTCTGTCTAATTCGGGTCAGCCCTTTTAAAATGTATGCTCCGCAGCGATCAGCTGATGGCCCTGAGTCCTGCTCCTGCCACCCCAAGCAGACAGCTGGTTTGCTAGAAGACGTGTCCCAACTCCCAACGGACATGCCCTTATGCAAAGCAATTGGCGGTAATTTAGATGAATAGCAATCCATGTGATACAAGGATGGCTCTAGTGTGCAAGAACGGAAGATGCTCATATAGAATGGCTCTCATTTGTGGCTCGTAGGGAAAAGGGAGTCCCCTGTGGTCCCTTTCCTGCTCAGGACTCCAGTTTTCTCACGTAGGACATATGGACATAGGTTGTCTTCATATCTTAAAGGCTCTGTACACTTTCGGTATTGCATTTTACTCATTTTAGGCTAAAAATCATTTTTTTCAGTTGGTCTTTATTAAAAATATTGAGCCGTTCTGTCAGAACAGTTTTTCTAGCTTTGTGAATCGTACTTTCACTTTGTGTGGTCATCTAAAAACCTAAAAGATAAGAATTGAGCTATAACGAGTGTTAATAAGGTCAGAGATAAGGAGCCATCAGCTGAGCTGCCTGACAGAACACAGTGAAAATTCTGATCCTACTACTAGATAAACTTAAGGTTGCACAAAGACAGTGGCTAAATTTTTTTAATAAAGACAAATAGAAAAAAATTATTTTTAGCTCAATATGAGTACAAGGCAATATTAAAACAAAAATTCCCCCAAAGGTTTAACATTTAAGGCTGTATGGTCCAAACAGAAGAGTGAATACGAAGGAGAGAAGCTGAAATCCTTTCTTCTTAGTTTCCTTCGTTTTTTATCCACCCCAGGTGTTGGCTAACTGCACTAAAAACGGAGCAGAACTATATTTAATACAGCTCTTCTTTCTATTTGAGTGTTACGAACATCTGGTAGGAATGTAAAACTATTAAATAAAATTTCTCGCCATCCTAATTTACGTTTCTCTCTTTCCCTGTAGAACTCTATCATCCCTGGACCTCCATTCCTGTTTGGAGCCTGCTCTGTGCTTCTTGCTCTACTTGTAGCTTTGTTTATTCCAGAACATACCAATATGAACGTTCGCAGCGGCAACTGGAAAAAACATGGAGCAGGGCACAGCCATCCCCATAGCCCCCCAGCACCCGGGGAGGGCAAAGAACCTCTTTTGCAGGACACAAATGTATGACAAATGCCTAAAAGACTGGCTTCTGCTGCTCATGTAGATGCATTCCACTTGGTTATGAGCTGAGGCACCTGCAGGACCAATTTATTTGTATTAAAGGAAAGGTCAACCAAGAGTCCTCTTCACTGACAGGACCAACCTCTGGCCCAATATGACCATCTTGCGTCCTCTATTCAAGCAGGGCCAAACCTCCAGCCTTTTCTACTTACAAACATATTGCAGGAGAGTGTGGATGTAAAGCTATTCCATATTCTAAGTGCCAGATTGTTGTAGTTCAAAAAAAAAAAAATCTCTACGTACAGATGCAAATGTTGCAGGTCGAACCTGCTGGAACGGCACAAGATACGCGCTTCGCTTCTAAAGAGGCTCTCCAGTCAAAACTATTTTACTGGGCAACACTGTTTACATAAGGGCTAATAGCTGTGTTACTGCCCGCTGACCATGGTATATGATAGTCAAGAGGGTAGATAGCCCAAAGTGGGCCACATAACTAGTATACTAAGGCTACTAGCTGTTATGTGTATGTGGTTGCTCAGTCATTTAGTGTAACTTTGTGTTCTCTTCAGCATTTTTTATTTATTTTTAAGATTTGAAAGTACAAGCATCTACTTTGCTTACTCCATTGTATTGCTTTTTTATGCCATTGCAAGCATTTATCTTCCTATCCCAGCTTATTGTAAAGGTAGGTGATTTAGAGCAAACCTTACATGTTTACAAAATGACACCACTTAAGACGTACTGAGAAACTAGTTCTACCAGTCTGGGAGCTCTGCTTGTCCCAGAGCAATTGGAATCTAATTAAATGCCGTTCAACAACTAGTCTTTTTATGTAAACCACTAAGCCTTAAAGGGAACCTGTCACCATGAAATGCATTACAATCTGCAGGCAGCATGTTAGAAAGCAGGAGGAGCTGAGCGGATTGATGCGTAGTTTTGCGGGAAAAGATTGTTAGGCTACATGCACACAAACGTAGTTTGTTTCCGTGTCCGTTCAGTTTTAAAAAAAAAAATTTGCAGATAGGATGTGGACCCATTCATTTCAATGGGTCAGCAAAAAATGCGGACAGCACGCCGTGTTCTGTCCGCATCAGTATGTCTGTTCCATAGCCCCGCAAAAAAATAAAACAGTCCTATTCTTGTCCGTTTTAGGCATTGTTACAATGGATCCGAAAAAAAAAAAAAAAACAGATGGCATACGGATGTCATCCGTTTTTTTTGCGGACCGCAAAACACATACGGTCGTGTGCATGTAGCATTAAACTTGTAATATACATTTAAAACTGCTCTCCTCAGATCTGTCTGCTCTGTTGCAGATTGCACTGTATTTCGTGGTAACAGGTCCTCTTTAACTGAAGCCCAAGTGAACTTGTCAGCCGTAAGTTGTAAAAGCAGAACAATACTGTTGTATGGTGAGAGAGCAGGCAAACGTGGTGCCTTTAGTTCAGCAACTGTTGGCAAGCAATGCTTTCAACTCCATTTAAACGGATAAAACAATGGGAAGTTGGATGCTCTAGCTAATAAATTACGGTCTTCTTATAGGGAAGCCCTTCTGAAGGCTGTTGTTGTACTCCAGTTTATGTGCTCTCTGCTTCTCAGTATGGCAAATAGAGAAGAATTTACATTGTCAAACCAAGCATTATGGCTACATAACAATAGGCAAAAAGTTATCACACACTCACAGAAACATATAACAGACTGCACCTCCTGCATCTTCATTACAACGCGATGCAAAGCAAAAACGGACAAAAAAAAAGCACATAAGCATAAGGCCTGATTCAGACAACAGTCCTTTCCTTCCATGGGCTATCCAGTCTGCACATCACCCAGACCCGGTGAAGTGAAGGGTGCAATCCATACATTGATCCATGCCGGGAAGCTCACAACATGCACCATTCTTGTCGCTTCTCCGAGAAGCATATGGATGTCTACATACATACGTGTCCTAATG
This sequence comes from Bufo bufo, assembly GCF_905171765.1. Classification (NCBI taxonomy): domain Eukaryota; kingdom Metazoa; phylum Chordata; class Amphibia; order Anura; family Bufonidae; genus Bufo; species Bufo bufo. Next base: position 72,938,358 of record NC_053397.1, read on the forward strand.
GCCACCTGAATTCAGCCTAATTCAGTGATTGAGTTGAAAGACAAAGCCAGCAATGTAACAATCCATAGGATACTCTGTTGATGCAAACTAACACTAGTTATATGCAAAAATGCACCTAGTACAAATAGTGCAAAAAAAAAACAAGCAAATATATATAGCACTAAAAACGAATCTGAAATTAAAAAGGTAGTTTAAGTAAATGATCTCAGACGTAATCACACATGCTGTATTGCCACAGAACAGGCTTTCAGGGGTCAGTTTACTTACAAATACCTTTTATATATTGAGATTGCTTAATTAGATTTTGTGCTGTTTCTACTATATGCTTTCTGTGTATGTAGTGTTAGTCGGGGTTAACAGAGTAGCCTATGGCTTATTACACTGCTTTCTTCCATGTGTAGCAGGAACATCCTTTTCCTGAACCAGGGTTAAGACTTGGGTTATGCACGTGTTGATGTGGTCTGGTTTGGTTTTGTATCCTACTACGTTGCGTAGTGAAACAGGGGTAAAAAAATAAATTTAAAAAATTGCCATTGGCAGTTTGTATTGCCTTACTGTTGCACATGTTTCTTTCTGTGAGTGCATCATAAGAAGAATGGAGTGTCACAATGGAAGACATTATAGCAGAGATGGCCAACCTGAGGCTCTCCAGCTGTTGCAAAACTACAACTCCCAGCATGCCCAGACTGCCTACAGCTATCGGCCTACAGCAGGGCATGGTGGGAGTTGTAGTTTTACAATAGCTGCAGAGCCGCAGGTTGGCCATCCCTGCATTATAGGAATGAATGGTTGTTTTTAAATGTTCAACAATGTTCATCTGTTAATTCACCTGAATAATATATTTTAGCCAAAAGGTTTACTCATAGTGAAATCTATTATTCTGAAAGGACCTGTAGTGAGTTTACACGACCTGATTGTTGGGCAGATTATCAGGGACAAACTTTCCTATGACCTTTTTATTCCTGATTAATCTGCCCGTCTAAAGGTGCAGCCGCTCACCCAATGAACGAGCGAAATGATTGTTTCTGGGCAGTAGATTGTGCTGAGTAAATGGCAACCTGCTGTCCAGAAACAATGCAGCTGTATGAGGAGGACCGATCACAGTAACCATTGATCATCTTCATACTTCATAATGCAGAGCTTCACCCCCACTGAACGAGCAGCCAATTGTCAGGAAGGAACGCTTCCTTCCCGACAATCGGCTTTCCTCAGGCCATGTAAATCCACCATTGGTCTCTTCTTTGGTTCTGTGTTCATATTTGGGCTACATGGCGAGACAAGATCCCTTACATTTAGGTGCTCAGTCACTGTAAGTTGTATATTTTTATTCTCATTAAATGATTGCACCATATAATGTTGAGCAACTTGCAAAATATTCATTTCTACTTAAAGGGGTATAAACGGGGACTCTCCTCAGTGATGTATATATGGGCAGGGGTTGTCTTCATGACGCAATCTTTTAATGCTACTTTCACACTAGCGGCAGCCTTCTCCGGCAGGCTGTTCCGGCAGGAGAACAGCCTGCCGGATCTGTGCTGCCACTAGTGCACGCGTGCTGCCGGAGGTCCGCTCTGGCCCCATTGACTATAACAGCGGCGGGCCGGAGTTCCGGTGGCCGTACGGCAAACATGCCGTGAGGTGACCGGAATAAAACTACGACATCTACGTTGTGTGTAGATTCAAGCTAAATAATGCTATATGGCAAAGATTTATTACCTCCAAGGGTTAAAGGCTATGCACACCTTCAGGGGCAATATTGTTTAAGATTGCATTTTACTCATTTTGGGCAACAAAAAAAATTTCAGTTGGTCTTTAGTAAAAATATTGAGCTGTTCTGTCACCAAGGGTTAACAGTTTTTCTTTTTTTTTTTCTAGCTGTGTGAGGTCATCTAAAAACCCTAATCTCTAAATTACTAAAGGGTCATAAGCCACATTATTATCACAAGGATAAGAATTGAGCTCAGTGTTTAAGGTCTGGGATAAGGAGTTGTCAGCTGAGCTGACAACAGGGTGAAGATTTGCATCCTGATACTAGAGAAACTCAAGGCTGCACAAAGACAGTGGTTCAAAAGGTTTACTAAAGCAATTGAACCAATTGAAAAAATGATTTTAGCTCAAAAAGAGTACAATGCAATAATTTAAAAAAATGCCCCAAAAGGTGTCATAGCCTTTAATTTTGGTTTTGTTTAGTGCAATATGAAGTTGTACTGTATCCAGGGAGCTGCTGATAGAAGATATGTTATATGATGATGGCCATTGGTCCCTGGGCGCAGAGGCCAAGACTGGATAACACTTCTTACAAGTGCATTCACAGGTTTAACCTGTCAGTGACTTATAAAAAGTGTTTTCTGGGTATTTGGTGTTGCTCATGTGATCATCCCAAATATGTTTATCAGAGCCCATTTCATTTATTCATACCCTGAATTCCAGAGTCAAAAACTTCAGACAGGTTGCCCTTTTATGTAGTAATTTAGTAAATTGCTCAGAAATAAAAGTTTCTAGTCTATAATAGTACAGAACGTCCAGCATGTTATTCTTTCCAGTAATGCTCTGTTCACATCACATTAAGAGCCTTCACTAGATGTAGCTATAGGACTCCATTCACCTGATAGATGTTAAAAGAATGTCTTTTTGGCCTGTCGGGTAGGGTTCTATGAAATTAAAGCCCACAGATTACCATTCATCTGTTGTGTGTATGAATAGGTATTGCCTAGATTTTAATAATTTAGTATTAAAGGGGCATTCAGGGAACTTTACTATTGATGGCCTGTCAAGATAGGCCAGGGATATCGGCAACCCTTGGCACTCCAGCTGTTCACAAACTACAACTCCCAGAAGGGTTAATTCACTTCTATGGCAGTTAAAAGAACAGCCGAGCATGTTTGCATGCTGGAAGTTGTAGTTTCACAGCAGCTGGAGTGCTGAAAGTTGCCAATCTCTGAGAGAGGCCATCACTATCAGATGGGTAAGGGTCCAGCACCCGGCTGATCAGCTGTGCAAGAACACAACGCCATCCATTATGTAATGGGTGAAACTGGTTACTATAGTACTGCTTCCATTGATTTCTATGGCAGCAGCCCTGCAATAACCAGCTTCATCCACTGCACAATGGACGGAGCTGTTTAGTTCTGGAGCTACTCTTGGGAACAGCGATCGGCCGGGGTTCAGATCCCAAACTATTCTCCAGATCAGTAGTTAAATCCTGGAATATTTCTCCTTTAGGCCTCTTTCACACGAGCGTGACGGATTAGGTCCGGATGCGTTCAGTGAAACTCGCACTATTTTGCAAGCAAGTTCAGTCAGTTTTGTCTGCGATTGCGTTCAGTTTTTTCCGCGCGGGTGCAATGGATTTTGATGCGTTTTTCACGCGCGTGATAAAAAAAAACCTGAAGGTTTACAAACAACATCTCTTAGCAACCATCAGTGAAAAACGCATCGCACTCGCACTTGCTTGCGGATGCAATGCGTTTTTCACGCAGCCCCATGGCCAGGGCTGCGTGACAAATGCAGAATATAGAACATGCTGCGATTTTCACGCAATGCAGAACTGATGCGTGAAAAACAACGCTCATGTACACAGACCCATTGAAATGAATGGGTCAGGATTCAGTGCGGGTGCTACGCGTTAACGTCACACATTGCACCCACGCGGAAAACTCGCTCGTGTGAAAGGGGCCTTAGTGTCCATTCACACGTCCGTATGTATTTTGTGGATCCGTGAAACAGACACCGGCAATGTGCATTCCGCACATCGCCGGCACTCATAGAAAATGCCTTTTCTTGTCCGCAATTGCAGACAAGAATAGGACATGTTCTATTTTTTGGGCGAAACGGAAGTGCGGAAAGCACATTTCGGCCCCATTTGAAAATGAATGGGTCCGGACCCATTTTGCGAATGTGTGAATGGACCCTTAAAATTTTTTAATTTTTTTTCAGATTACCACCAGGAAGGTATCTTTTCTTGTAGTATTATGGAATAGTTTAGTACGCTATTCCATACAAAAGTATTCAGTGGAAAAAAAAATACACTGCACAAGACTTTTATTCTCCAATGGGACCCCTTTGGAAGCTTCTTACTGTATACAGTGGTGTATGCCATGAGATCCTCTTGACATATACCTCCATTGGAAGGCTCATAATGTGATGGTAGCATTATATGCGGTACCACTATCTGATGGATGTTTTAATCTCCAAAACTTGAATATACAGTTCAGAAAGTGCAGCCTGGCACACTGAGACTGTACATTACTGTTGTGGCCTTTTATTTTTTTTCTTCTTTCTTTCTCCCTTTACATTTGCCAGAAGCTGGTGTGTAAGGCTGCATTCACATAGCCATGTGCAGTTTGTGGGAAGGCCACATTTCCCAGACCAACCACGGCTCATGTGAGCCGAACCCGCAGCATCATAGTGATCTGGGATGCTGTGAATTCCAGCCCATACTCATGGTATTATTGTAATATGGGATAGACCCATGGTTGGGATGCAACTCACATGAGACACAGCCATCACACCCCCGTGGAATGTAGCGCCCCCCCCCCCCCCCCCCCCCCCCCCCCATATGTTTAAACAGTAGACCTTTTTATGAGGATGAGCTCCAAAAAAAAAAGAAAAGCTTTATATAATAACGGATGTGAATTTCCTTTAAAATGATCTATACTTTGTATATATTTTTGCTTGGTTATTTAAAGTGTTTTCTTTGTACAGTACAAAGTGTTGTATAATTTTAATAGAATCACTTTTGTTTTGCTTGGTAATTTGAACATTTCTTATTGGCTAAGATCTGAATGATGTACGTTTATGAATAAACCTAAATATTTTTATATTGAATCCTGAAATGGACTTCATTTTACCTGGAAAACCTCCTATTATAAGAGTTTACTGCCAGAACTTGCAGTTCTTTATTACAATGTTTCCTTTGCCATTATTTTTTAAGAAAGTAGTGTGTAATAGATGACATTATTGTAGCAGGAGATCTTGGCAACAAAGTACAAGTGTTATGGAAATCAATTTGTGGGTCACCTCTGGCGCTGATTGATATAAATGCATGGACTATGATTTCAGTCATTATCCATTGCATCATTAAGAATAACCACCTTTTGATTAGCACATTGCTATTTTTCTCACTTCTGTAACCCTTAAAGCACATTCACAGGCCTAGATGAGCAACAGATTGTCGTGAAGGAAGTGTTCAGTGAAACGCACACCATTTTTATTTTTTTGTCAGTTTTGATGTGCGTTTTCCCCTCCGCGTGTAAAAAATATTTTTTTTTTAACTAAAGCCCCATTCACTTCTATGGGGACAGGGCTGCTTGAAAAACTCAGAATATAGAACATGCTGTGATTCTCACACAACGCTGAAATGATCTGCTGCCCAGAAATTATATTTTAGGTGTCTGCACAAGTGACAAGATCACCCGATTGAATGAGTCTTTTGCTCATTCATCAGGTGATTAGTGCCACCTTTACATGGGCAGATTGTTGGGAAAGAGCTTTCGCAGAAATGTTTGTTCCCAATAATCTGCCTGTCCTCAATGCACTTTTAACAAACACTCATCCGATAATTGGCACATCTAAAAGGTGCCACAGATCACCCGAGAAATGAGCGAAAAACTCGTTCATGGGGTGAAGTGACACCTCAATCATCGTTCCTGAGCAGCAGATTGTGCTGTCCATACAGCGATCTGCTGCTCAGGAGCAATGATGGCTGCTGAGGATGAGTGATAGCAGCAGTTACTTCCACAGTATGAGAATGCATAATAGCAGCAGTCACCTCCACTTAAACGAGCAGCCAACTGCTGGGAAGGAACGCTTCCTTCCCAACAATCTGCCGCTCATCAGAAAAGAAAACCCATAACTTTCAGATGACCTATCCTCTGGATAGGTTAACAGTATCTGTTTGGTGAGGGTGTCTGCACCCTGCCAATTGGCTCACAGGAGCGCCACTGCCTTCTCTCTGCTTTCCCTAGGCCGAGTGATGATACGTTCATGTGGCGGAGGACGATACCAATAAAAACTAAAATGGATCTCAGACTGAAATGGCTAAAATTGATGCACAGGTTTTTTTGTTACAAGGTTTTTTATCTTTTTGCTCTTCTGAAACATCCAAAGAACTGAAAATGAAATAGTGATGTGAATCCAGCCTAACCTGTCAAGCCTTATTTAACAACTGCGACTTCAAAAAGTGGCCAAATTGTCACAATCTTACTCCAATAAAGGATTGGTTTAGAAAGTGGAGTAACATCAAGACTGAAGTGTTAAATTGGTGCATCTTGTCCATCAAACATTGTGCAAGATTTCATAAATTACAGGAACAGACTCCTGCAAAACTGACTACAAATTCCCTTCATGATAAATTTACTCTAACGCACAAGAGATGGTCATAGAACTAAAGTAACTGTACACTGAGAAAAACTGCTGCATGATACAGTACCTAAATCTCATACACTTAGCTTTTTTTTCTTAAGTGCAGAAATGTAAATCTTGTGTGGATTTCACCCTTTTTAATAGAAGAGTGAGATCTGTTTAAAATCCAAACCAAAAAGGGAAAAAAAAAGTGCAGATTTTGTCCATTTTTTTTTTTGCCCTCCGTGTGTCATTCTTATGCTACGGACACTGCACAGCTGAATTGTTTTTTTTTTTAAATGCATTGATCCAGTGGTCAGTTAAAAAAAAAAAACAACCAAACACTTACCATCCATGTTGTGTCGGTGATTCTCATAGATCAATTGACTTCAATGGGCACTTTTGGTAGTGCATGCCTTAGGCCTCTTTCACACGGGCATCCTGGATTTGCTCCGGATGCGTCGCGTGTGCATTGTGGGAAACCCATGCGAGTGGGCACGCATTTGCAGTCAGTTTTGTCTGCGATTGCGTTCCGATGTTCAGTTTTTTCCACGCGAGTGCAATGAGTTTTGCACGCGCATGAGAAAAAAAACTGAATGTGGTACCCAGACCCGAACTCTGACTTTTTCACTGAATTTCGGGTTAGGGATAGGTGTTCTATTATTATTTTCTCTTATAACATGGTTATAAAGGAAAATAGCACTCTTAATACAGAATGCTTACTAAAATGTGGCTTGAGGGGTTAAAAAAATTGTGTGTGTGTGTAAAATATATACATACTCCTTTCATCCTCTTGTTTGCGCAGCCGGCATAGTCTTCTTTCAGGGCCTGCAAAAGGACCTTTGACCACATGTCAGTGCAGGTCCTGCTGAATGAAGATAGAAGATCCTTCTATCTTTTAGCAGGACCTGCGCCGATGTTGCCACGTGGTGAGCGTGATTACTTCAAAGGTCCTTTTGCAGGTCCTGAATGAAGGCTGTGCAAACAAGAGGATGGGGTGAGTTAATTTTATATATTTTTTTTACCCCTCAAGCCACATTTTAGTAAGCATTCTGTATTAAAGAATGCTATTATTTTCCCTTATAACCATGTTAAAAGGGAAAATACAGTGATTAGACTTTAATGGGGTTGCTCATCCCTTTGATCTCCTAGCAACCATGCGTGAAAATAACTGCTCATCTGAGCAGCCCCATTGAAGTGAATGGGTCCGGATTCAGTGCGGGTGCAATGCGTTCTCACACATTGCATGCCTGTGGAATTCTCGCCTGTGTGAAAGAGGCCTTAGCGATTTATATTTTTTTTTTCACTGACCCAGTTTAAAAAAATAATAATTTAATACTGATGTGTGAACAAACATTAAAAATCACATTTACATGCCAGTGAGGACCCCAGCCAAAACTCAAATCTGTAAAAAAAATCCAGTGGCATTTATAGCAGCCATTAAAATAAAGGGGTTGTCAAATAAGCACAAGATTGGGGACGAGTATGATCAGCAGGGAACAGACCACTAGTGAGAATAGTTCCCCTCTTTGAATGGAGCAGCTTGGGACTGCTGGAGAGCGCTTGTACTCGGGCAGTACCATAAAGCTTGATTCAAACAAGGGAAAACAGTCAGAACCATGCAAACGGTACACTTATGTTTCCTTCCTGAGGATAGGGAATAAAGGTTCATCATGAGATAATACCTAGATACATATTCTAGATAAATACTGCGCAAGAAAAGGAATTTATCTAGAATTTAAAAAAAACATGAAAGGTCCTCTTTAAGCCTAGAAAAACACTTGAACGAACTTGTGTGTCAAAATACTTACCGTATGCAGTTTTGACACCTATTGATGCATCTTAAAGAGGTTGTCAGAGTTATTTTTTTGTTCTGTCTATGTTCCTAACTAAGCAAATGTAACAGCTTTCCAATTCACTCACTTTATCTCCGGTGGCTGGTTTCTCAGATTTCACTGAGGGTCACATGACCTGTGATGTCAGCTTCTCTCTCTGCTCTGATAAAGGTCGTTTACAAGCCTGTAAACGAAATGTCACTGTGCTGGCCACGCCCCCTTCACTGCCGGTGTTCTGAGATTTTTTTTCCTACCCGCGAACTGAGCATGCGCGTAGTACAAGTCAAGTCCCCACCCATTATATTTTCCTACTGCTTCTGTTCCCGATCTGCTGGATTCATTGTGTCTCCTGTTGTCACATGTAAGATCCTACTAGTTTTAAATAGTTGAATGTGACAGCAGGAGACACAATGAATCCAGCAGATCGGGAACAGAAGCAGTAGGAAAATATGATGGGTGGCGAGAATGGGTGGGAACTTTACATGTGGGTGGGGACTTCACTTGTACTGAGCATGCTCAGTTTGCCAGGTAGGAAAACATCTCAGAACACCAGCTGTGTGCTCTATCCTAGGAATCTCAACCCCTTCAGCTGCACAGCTCTGCAGGCAGTGAGGAGACTGGGAAATGAGACTAGAGAGCATTGCACAAGAAGGTAGGGGGACGATCCTGTGTGTATTAGCAGTGTCATTATACAGCTGGGACTTGTAGTCCTACACATACAACATGCTGCAGAGTCTCCCAGCAGGCAGACACAGGGCAGCACTTGTATTCACTCCCTTAGCAGAGCAGGGGGAGGGGCAGAGATTGTTTTTATTACAAGTAAACAAAGGGCCAGAAGAGAACCAGGGAAATGAAGAAAAATATATATTTTTTTGGCATAAAACTTGCTTAGCTCAGTTATATATATCAGATTTTCAGTGCTATATTATTTTTTTTCATAACTCGGACAACCCCTTTAAGCCACCTCCTCGCAAGATGTGGTGCAAGGCATACTCCGGCATCCTAAACTAAAACTGGCACCACATCCATGATACCAATAACTCCCTAGCAGCCATCCTAGAGCAAGCATTTTCTTCTGCAGGAGTTTGGCATTTTATTGAATACCTATGCCCACGGTATCCAAGCTTCAGCAAAGAGGAAAATCTCTGAAATTAAAGAGTCTTTGTCAGCATGCTCAACCCTATTAAACTAGACATATTGCCTGGTAGGGTTGAGCTTCCTTTTCAGTTTGCACCACTGCAGAGATATGTAGGATTTATAATTTATGCAAATTAAGAGTTTAAAGTACAAGGGGCCAGCGTAGCTCTTGGAGCACTGCTACGCCCCGCAGTTCTCAGTACCCTTCCCAGTCGGTGCCTTCGCTGTGGCTCACTTAGGCCCCTTTCACACGGGCGTTGCAGGAAAATGTGCGGGTGCGTTACGGGAACACCCGCGATTTTTCCGCGCGAGTGCAAAACATTGTAATGTGTTTTGCACTCGCGTGAGAAAAATCGTGCATGTTTGGTACCCGAACGTCTTCACAGAAGTTCGAGCTTGGGATCGATGCTCTGTAGATTATATTATTTCCCCTTATAACATAGTTATAAGGGAAAATAATAGCATTCTGAATACAGAATGCATAGTAAAATAGCGCTGGAGGGGTTAAAAAAAAATAGATTTTTGTATAACTTACCAGTAAAATCTCTTTCTCGCTCTTCCTTGGGGGACACAGGAAACCTTGGGTATAGCTCATCTCCATAGGAGGCGTGACACTAAGTGAAAGACTGTTAAGCCCCTCCTCCAGCAGCTATACCCTCAGCCTGGAGCGAGCGACTACCAGTTATGTGCCCAAGTAGTTAAAACAAAGGCAAGGATCAACCAAATTAACACCAACAAGTCAAAACTCCCGTCAGGGCAACCAAAACAATGGGTGGGTGCTGTGTCCCCCAAGGAAGAGCGAGAAAGAGATTTTACTGGTAAGTTATACAAAAATCTCGTTTTCTCGCCCAATTCCTTGGGGGACACAGGAAACCTTGGGACGTTCAAAAGTCCACAAATAGGGAGGGACCACAACCCAAGAAGAATTAAAGCACCATAGGCATTAAGGCACCACCGCCTGCAAGACCAGGCGGCCCAAAGCAGCATCCGCCGATGCATAAGTGTTCACCTTGTAGAACTTGGTGAAGGTGTGCAAAGAAGACCAGGTGGCCGCCTTACACAATTGTTCAGCCGAAGCTCGATTTCGCTGAGCCCAGGAAGCCCCGACCGCTCTGGTAGAATGAGCGGTAACACCAAAGGGCGGTTCCCTGCCCTTAGCACGGTAAGCCTCAGCAATAGCCATCTTGATGAAGCGGGCAATAACCACTTTAGATGCCGCCAGCCCCCTGCGCGGACCCTCCGGAACCACAAATAGAGAATCCGAGCGCCGAAAGGGTCTAGTTACATCCAGGTAGATCCTCAGAGCCCTAACAACATCCAGACGGTGAAGATCCCGTTCCAGAGGATGAGACGGGGACGGGCACAGAGAAGGAAGGACAATATCTTCATTCAGGTGAAAAGCGGACACCACCTTCGGAAGGAAATCCGGAACCGGGCGGAGAACCACCTTGTCCTGGTGAAAAACCAAGAGGGGTTCTACGCAAGAAAGTGCCGCCAATTCAGACACACGCCGAAGAGACGTGATGGCAACGAGGAAAAAAACTTTGCAAGACAACAAGCGAAGGGAAACCCTGCGCAGAGGCTCGAAAGGAGAAGATTGGAGAGCCGTCAGCACAACATTAAGATCCCAAGATGGAACGGGAGCGCGATACGGGGGAGCATAGTGAGCAACCCCCTGAAGAAAAGTCTTAACTGGACCGAGCGGAGCCAGAGGTCGCTGAAAAAGGATCGAAAGCGCTGAGATCTGACCCTTTAGGGTACTGAGACCCAAACCCAAGTCCAGACCAGACTGCAAGAAGGATAAAATCGTGGGGAGAGAAAACCGAAGGGGATGAACATCTAAGGTCTCGCAGAAATTCAAATAGGCCCGCCAGGTTCGGTAATAAATCCTGGACGATGCCGGTTTACGCGCACGAATCATGGTACGGACCACGTCAGCCGAAAACCCCCGCCGCGTTAGGACCGCGGTTTCAATAGCCACGCCGCTAAACGTAGCGACCCTAAATGCTGGTGGAAGATCGGCCCTTGAGAGAGGAGGTCTTCTCTTAGAGGCAGAGGCAAGGGGGCGTCTGCCAGGAGCAACATAAGGTCGGCGTACCAAGGACGACGAGGCCAATCCGGGGCTATTAGGATCGCAGGCGTGCCCTCCGCCGCGATCTTCCGAAGGACTCGTGGAAGAAGAGGCAGGGGCGGAAAAACGTAGAGGAGAGAGAACTCCGTCCAGGGAAGGACGAGCGCGTCCGCGCCGTAAGCGTCCGGATCCTTGGTTCTGGCCATGAAGGTGGGGAGCTTGTGGTTGAATCTGGAGGCCATGAGATCCACGTCCGGACGACCCCAACGGAGGCAAAGAGACTCGAAGACGTCGGGGTGCAGAGACCACTCGCCCGGGTCGATCGTCGTCCGGCTGAGGAAATCCGCCGCCCAATTGTCCACTCCCGGGATGTAAATGGCCGAAATGGCTGGAACATGAACTTCCGCCCAGCGAAGGATTAGAGACACCTCCCTCATTGCCGCCACGCTGCGAGTGCCCCCTTGATGATTTATGTATGCCACCGCCGTGGCATTGTCCGATTGGACACGAACATGGTGACCCTGAAGCAGCGAAGTCCAATGCCGGAGTGAGAGGAGAACCGCCCTCAGCTCCAGAACGTTGATCGGCAGTTTGGACTCCGATGGAGACCAAGTGCCTTGTACGGACCGAGGAGGAAACACCCCCCCCCAACCCCGCAGACTGGCATCGGTGGTAATCACCAACCAAGTTATCGGTAGGAAGGACTTCCCTTGGAGAGGGGTCCGTAACCACCAGAGTAGAGAGGAGCGAACCTGGGGGGGAAGGGGAAAGTGCTGATCCAGACTTTCCTAGGACTTGTCCCATGCGGACAGAATGGCAGTCTGAAAGGTGTGGGAGTGATACTGCGCGTAGGGGATTGCTTCGAAACAGGACACCATCTGTCCCAAGACCCGCATGCTGAACCGGAAGGAAGGACGGCGGTGGTTCAGAAGGCTCCGAACCGACCGATGAAGGAGCTGGCGCTTCTCTGACGGAAGCCGAACCTCCGCTGCATCTGTATCCAGCAGCATCCCCAGAAAGATCAGTTGCCTGGATGGAACAAGAGCGGATTTGGGAAGATTGATAATCCAACCGAACCGGCGTAAGGTTTGTAGCGAGAGGTCCACACTGGCAGATGTCATTGACAGAGAGGGTGCCTTGATAAGGAGATCGTCCAAATATGGAAGAAGAAAAACTCCCCTGGAACGAAGTAAGGCGAGGACAGGGGCTAGGACCTTTGTGAAAACGCGAGGGGCCGTCGCCAGCCCGAAGGGGAGGGCAACGAACTGGTAGTGGTCGGACCCCACTGCAAAGCGCAGAAAGCACTGATGACACCGAGCGATTGGAATATGAAGGTAGGCGTCCTGGATGTCGATAGAGGCCAGGAACTCCCCTTTTTCCAGAGAGGCCACCACCGACCTGAGAGACTCCATCCGGAATCGCTGAAGACGAAGGAAACGGTTTAACCGTTTTAGATCCAGAATGGGACGAACCGAGCCTTCTTTTTTGGGGACCACAAAAAGGTTCGAATAGAACCCCTTGAATCTTTCTTCCATGGGAACCGGAGCGATGACCCCTTTGTCCAGAAGGGTGCGAGTGGCAGTAAAGAAATCGGCCGCCCCTTGGGGATCCCGGGGAACCCGGGAGCGAAAGAACCGAACTGGGGGGAGGGACGTAAACTCGAGTTTGTACCCGGAAGACACAACTTCGAGAGCCCAGGCGTCGGAGACGTGCGCCTGCCAGAAGTCCCTGAACAGGAAGAGACGTCCCCCCACCCGGGCGGGTGGGGGCGCACCTTCAGGTAGTGTTCTGCTTGGTCGCGGGAGGGCGAGCAGGCTGTGACTTGCGCCAGGAGGGCTGGGTCCGAAAAAAAGGTTTCTTACGTCTGTCTTGGACAGAGCTAGGGGATGGACCTGAAGAGGTGCGAGGTGCGGGAGCCCTGCGGGAAGACCTGAAGCGAGAAAAAGTGGGACGGCCTCGAGTGGTGGTCCTAGTCCTAGATTGAGGAAGATGCGTACTCTTCCCCCCCGTGGCTTCGGATATGATTTCATCCAAGCGGGTCCCGAACAATCGAGAACCAGTAAAGGGAAGGCCAGTAAGAGACCGCTTTGACGTGGAGTCCGCCGTCCAAACCTTTAACCAAAGCTCCCTCCTGGCCGAAACGGCCAGGGCAGACGAACGGGCTATGAGAGCCCCCGCATCAAGGGATGCTTCACAGACGAATTTGCCGGCTTGAACGATAAGTTGGGCTAGAGCACGGAGGTCCTGAATAGGGACGTCGGATTCAAGCTCCTGATCCAGCTGAGAAGCCCACTCTGAAACCGCTTTTCCAGCCCAAGCGGAAGCAAAGACCGGCCGGAGGCTGCAAAGATACCTTTGGTAATGGCATCTATACGGCGATCCTCAGTGGATTGTAAGGAAGAGCCATCAGCAACGGGAATAGCCGTGCTTTTTGCCAAACGGGCCACCGGGGGGTCGACTTTGGGTGGTGACGCCCAGTTTGTAATGCAATCCGCCGGGAATGGATAACAGATATCCAACTTCTTAGGCGGGGTAAAACGGGCATCAGGGCGGGCCCAGGCCTTGGAAACCACCGACGAGAAGTCAGTGTGGAGGGGAAAAACTGCAGACGTCTGTTTTTGGCGAAAAAAGGAAACACTGGTTTTTTCAGAATTAGGAGGATCATCGTGAATCTTAAAGGTATCACGAATATTGTTAATAAGATGGCCCACAGCAGAAGCCAGTTTTGAAGGCAAGGCCGAGTCCATATCACAATCTGAAACAACTAGTTCCCCTTCAGAGGGCATATCCTGTATCGAGGAAGGGCCCGACTGAGAGCGCACCCTTGGGGGTGATACTGAAGCATCCGAGGATGATAGGCGCTCCGCCCTAGACCGCTTCTGGGGTTGACGGGCTCTAGAGGTGTCGCCTGGAGAGAGGGACTCAGACGGGTCAGCTAAGATAGCGGACCCGGAGGGCCCAGCAGGGGAAATATCCGGCTGCGATAAGGGCAATACCTCTGCAAGGCGGCCCACAACGTTAGAGAGGCTGACCACAGCCTGGGAAAGGGATCTAGCCCAGTCAGGGGGATCCAATAGGCCAGGGGGTGACACAACAGATGGCGGACCCTGTAATGGGGCTTTGCAACCCAAGCAATGCGGGTCAGGCTGCCCTTGAGGGAGGGGCGCCTTACATGCGGTGCAGGTGTGATACCAAGGACCGGCCGGCGCTGAGGGGTCAGACATGTTGGCTGAAGTAATATAAAAGCGTCCAGGCCAGAGGGCTGCAGAGCTAGAAAGGGTCAACAGTCCTACCAGGTCACAGTGGGAGCGGACGACAACAGCAGCGGCAACACCTGAGGTAAAACCTGAGGTAAAAACGATCCGTCCTGAGAGCAGGCACGAAGAGGAGGCGGGGCCAGCGAGGAGCGGGAAGAAAGACGTCCGCCCCCCCGACTGAATGTCTAACATGTACAGGAGTTCAAACAAATATGCCGCCGAGAAAATATTGCCCCCCGACCACCTCCTTATACACCGGCGGCGAATGACACACCGGTAGCCAGCAAGAGAAGTCAGCCGGCAGCTGAACACAGCGGCAGCACTGGCCGAGATAACAAAAGGCGGCCCCACAAGGCCGCAGCACCTGAGGTAAACTTGTGCCGTAAACCCTCCCCCACGAGCACCGCTCCGTCCTGCTCCACACACAAGGGGGGGGGAAGCCGACAGTAAGCCTTGTAATGTGACAAGGCTAGGCAGAGGGAACACAGAAGTTAAAAACCTAACGGGGGGGGGGGGGTTGGAACGGCTGCATAGCCACCTCACCAGTCGACGTTTTCACCCTCAGTCCATCCAGCAGGGACGCCCCTTCAGCCACTGGCACCGAAGTGGCAGGAAGCTGGAGAGGGGCTTGCAGGCGGGCGACCTTTGTGCTGGCGGGATGCAGGGGAGCTGGGCTGCCCTGGTCCTCCTTTTCTTCTGTGGGGGAGGCAGCAGTGCGGATAGCCTGCACTGGCGCAGCTCAACCCCGGGAAAACAGAGAGGTCTTTGCGACTCTGTTGTCCCTGTTGAAAAAAGGAAAAAAGTTGAAAATAATAAAAAAGAGAAAAAATAAAATCTTTAGCAAAGACAGCTCTGCAGTGCAGAGAGTGTCTTGCCTCCTTGACACTAAGCAAAAAACTGGTAGTCGCTCGCTCCAGGCTGAGGGTATAGCTGCTGGAGGAGGGGCTTAACAGTCTTTCACTTAGTGTCACGCCTCCTATGGAGATGAGCTATACCCAAGGTTTCCTGTGTCCCCCAAGGAATTGGGCGAGAAAATAATAATAATTTAACGCACCTTAGTCCACTTGATCGCGCAGTCCAGCATCTCCTTCTGTCTCCTTTGCTGAACAGGACCTGTGGTGAGCATTCATTACAGGTAAAGGACCTGTGGTGACGTCACTCCGGTCATCACATGATCCATCACCATGGTAAAAGATCATGTGATCACCGGAGTGACGTCACCACAGGTCCTTTATCTGTAATGAATGCTCACCACAGGTCCTGTTCAGCAAAGGAGACAGAAGGAGATGCCGGACTGCGCGATCAAGTGGACTAAGGTGAGTTAAATTATTTATTTATTTATTTTTAACCCCTCCAGCGCTATTTTACTATGCATTCTGTATTCAGAATGCTATTATTTTCCTTTATAACCATGTTATAAGGGAAAATAATAATGATCGGGTCTCCATCCCGATAGTCTCCTAGCAACCGTGCGTGAAAATCACACCGCATCCGCACTTGCTTGCAATTTTCACGCAACCTCATTCACTTCTATGGGACCTGCGTTGCGTGAAAAACGCTGAATATAGAGCATGCTGCGATTTTCACGCAACGCACAAGTGATGCGTGAAAATCACCGCTCATGTGAACAGCCCCATAGAAATGAATGGGTCGGTATTCAGTGCGGGTGCAATGCGTTCAACTCACGCATCGCATCCGCGTGGAATACTCGCCCGTGTGAAAGGGGCCTTAGTCATTGGTGGTTCAGCGTTATTTACGGTAAAAAAAAAAAAAAAAAAAAAAAAAAGTCATTGGTGCCTGTTTTTTAGCAAAAAAAAAATAAATAAAAAAATTATGCATGTTTCTAGGAATGCACAATTTTGCTAATGTACTGTGGCTTATATGTATGCATTCATTGGTGGCAGCAGAGCCCCTGCAGAAGGGAGCGAGCGCCGTGTGAGGAAGAGAGAATACTTACTGACCTTTCCATTCTCCCAGCTGCTGCGCTCCTCTGCTGTCTGAAGCCGCCAGCTACTTCAGTCCACCTGGAAGTGGAGGTATTGGCGGCTTCACAGACAGCAGAAGAGTACAGCAACTGGGAGGATAGAACGGTCAGTAAGAATTCTCTCTTCCCCACATGGCGCTCGCTCCCTTCTGCAGCGGCCCTGCTGCCACCAATGAATGCATACATATAAGCCACAGAACATTAGGAAAATGTATGGCTTTGCTAGAACACGACACCAATGACACTTTTTACACCATAAATAACGCTGGACTGCCAAATGACTGAGCCACCGTGCAGCACTATGATTGACAGGGCTAGAAGCCCTGTCTAAAAGGGGAGGGGGAAGTATACTGAGCACCAAGAGCTACTCTGGCCTAATTTGCATAAGTATATAAGTCCACATCTCAGCAGCAATGTGTTTTATTCAGCATGATCAACCCTACCAGGTGATCTCTTTGGTTTAATAGGGTCGACCATGCTGACAAAGGCTCTTTAACAAATGTATACAGCATTTTGTTTTCTGTATCTCAATTTTCATTTTGGTTCTAGATCCCTGGAATCCTGGTACGTTTTTAGTTTACTTGTAAATGACCTGCTTGACAAAATTGTACAGTTAACTATGGACAGAGTGTTTAATGGATATATTACATAGTGTAATTACAATCAATGAGCAGTCTGATCACAGCACAAATATACACACAAGAGGTAGTATAAGCATTTAAATATTTCTTTGGAATAAAAGTACTAATGTTAAATAGATTTGTCATGATGAGCAAAATACAATATTAAGAGGGGTTGTTCCATCTCGCCATTTCCTCGACGAGAAAGGACTAAGCGCTAGCAGCAGGTGGTCAGGCTTAAGTAAAGGGTCGAGCAGGCTGGTGTTCTGCTGTTTCCGTCACTCCCATTGCACAGAACAGGAGCCACATAGAGCGTAGCAGAACAAGCGCCTTTCGAGTTATGGAAACAGCTTGCTGTGCTACGCTACTTGCCTAGCACCCATTCACTTCAAATGGGAGTTACAAAAACATCAGAGTGAAGCCCGGCAAGGGCGAGATAGGACAACCCTGTGTGCGATTCCAGATCTCTTAGAATTCCGCACAGACGCTATTTTTTTTATAGTCCTGTCCATACAAGAATCCTTGCTGAAAGAGCTTTAGAGGGCAGTGCGTGAAACCCTCATAGTGTTATTAGTACCACGCATCAATCACTGTTACAATAGAAATAAACAGATGTTCACACAAACCCAAACATATCTGAACTAGCAACTGACCAAAACAACCTTTTCCAGTCCTATGTGGTCCACACAGGAAGATGCTGTGGTCTGTTAAAAATATTTCTGGAGCGGCCATAAGTTCTGTTCCCGTAGGCTCAGCCATTAACAAGATTTCCATCCTCCAGTTACAAGGGCTTTAGACATGAAACCATCCAGCTCGCCACAAGGAATCAAGAAGATGACACTTGTCCAGGAAAGTATGCAGATTGAATCGGAGGTCCAGTCTTTGCTTGGGTTACTGTACGTAAAGAAGCTTTATGAGGTTCTGTAACTGAGAAAGTGCATATATTTAAATCACATGGGTAAAATACTGAAAAGGCATTTATACACAATGTCCAGAAAGCATCCGACACCTGAATGGGTGTCCTAGTAATACAGTCTTTTTTTCTCACTGACTTGAATGGGCAAGTGTAGCATTACAATCAGACCAAACAGTGCATGATGTGACTCTCTCAGGCCAGACCGATGGTTCAAAGAAAACAGGTCATGTGACTCAGCCCACTGACTTTCATGTTTTAGTGTTCAGTCCATACACTTTCCATTCTAAATAAATGGATCTGAATGACCATTTAAACTTAAAGGGGTTGTCCAAGTTATATTTATTGATGACTTATCCTCAAGATAGGTCATCAATATCAGATTGGCTGGGGTCCAACACCCGGCACCCCCCGATCAGCTGTTTCAAGAGAAGGCGCGCGCCGTGAGTGAGCAGGTGTAATTACACCCAAGCCGTCCCATTCATACACTTGTATAGGAGCGATCCGTACCATTGAAATGAATGGGACGGCTTGGGTGTAATTACACCTGCTCACCACTGCAGATGCAACGGTGAGCAGGTAAACAATGAAGAGGAGGCAGCGCTGGCACTGCGTGCGCCTTCTCTTCAAACAGCTGATCGGCGGGGGTGCCGGACCCCAGTCGATCTGATATTGATGACCTATCCTGAGGATAGGTCATCAATAAATATAACTTGGACAACCCCTTTAATTGTCTCAGGTTAGTTTCACATCTGCATTTAACTGTTCCAGCAGAGGAACAGCATGCCAGAGTTCACCGGATCCGGCCTACCTGGAAACCGCCGTTCACTTGCAAAAACTGGTGCTCCGATAGCCAATTGGGTCCGGAACAGTTAAAAGCAGATTTGAGACTAGCCAAAGCAACAAAATCTGCCTGCCTCAAGGATCTGCATTTTGATTGACAGGGCCAGGCATGGTGATGTTTTCACTGCTTGGCACTGTCAATCAAAAAGACAGCGGAGCCTCAAGGTGTAACGGCAACACCCCCATAGCTCCTAGAGGCTCATTTGTATATATTCAAACATCATTTCTCTCAGTAATCCTCTCAGGGAACATATGAACATGGGACCAACACACATGCGCACCTGCATCAAGTCAGCCAGTTTCATAGGTACAAGTCTGCTGACAGATGCCCTTTAAGCATTAGACAGTTTCCACTGAAGTCAAGGGGCTATTTGTGTAATGTAATGATGTGCATGGACGCCCAGAACAAAGACACTGTTAGTAGTGATTCCACACCCCAGCATTTGTGCAGGACCAGCATTTATTGAGTATAAGTATATATTAGGGGTGCACCGAAATGAAAATTCTGGACCGAAACCGAAAATTCAGGATGCCCTTGACCGAAACTGCCTTTTTGCCCAAATACTTTTAAAATACTTTTTTTTAATGATTTTATTAATTCTTTTTCATGAATGAAATTCATCTGTGGGTGGCGCTGTTATGGAGAGGGGGATCTGTGGGTGGCGCTGTTATGGAGAGGGGGATCTGTGGGTGGCGCTGTTATGGAGAGGGGGATCTGTGGGTGGCGCTGTTATGGAGAGGGGGATCTGTGGGTGGCGCTGTTATGGAGAGGGGGATCTGTGGGTGGCGCTGTTATGGAGAGGGGGATCTGTGCACTGTTAGGGGGATCTGTGCACTGTTATGGGCATAACAGTGCACAGATCCCTTTCCCCATTAGAGTTGTTGCGATACCAAATTTTTGATTCGGTTTCGATACCATGAAAAAGTATTGCGATACTCGATACCATTCGATACCACGCGAAAAAAATAAACAAAAAAAGCCACGTGCATTCCTCATTTTTAAAAATGGCGAATCGCGCAGTTTTTATTTTATTTTTTCTGTTCCGGCATTCACCACCTAGATTTTTTTTTTATATTTTAATAGTTTGGACTTTTCTGACGTGGCGATGTAATATGTTTATTTATATATTTTATATGTGAAATTGGAAAAAGGGGGGTGATTTATACTTCATATTTTAGTGTTTTTTTTTTTTTTTCACTTTTTATTTAATAACTATTTCCCCCCTTAGGGGCTAGAACCTGGGATCTTTCATCCCTTTTCCTATTCACCCTGATAGATCTCTATCAGGGTGAATAGGACTCCACACTGTCCCTGCTGCTCTGTGCTTTGTGCACACAGCATCAGGGATGTTACCATGGCAACCAGGGCTTCTGTAGCGTCCTGGCTGCCATGGTAACCGATCGGAGCCCCAGGCTTACACAGCTGGGGCTCCGATCAGAAGCTGCCACTGCACCACCAATGAGGGGGAGTGGAGAGGTCCCTGTGGCCACTGCCACCAATGATTTTAATACTGGAGGGTTGAGAGGGGCCGGCGCACTGTGCCACCAATGATTTTAATGGGATGGGGGGATTGAGGGGGGGGGCACACTGCACCACCAATGATTTTACCCCTTTATACAGGAGGCGGGTACTAGCAGATCAGCGGCAGTTAACTGCCGCTGATCGCAGCTCCCTGTCAGGGGCAGGGTGCCGGCAATGCGATTCTGCTGCCGGCACCCGCCTCCTGTATGTGTTAAAGACTGACTACTGTATATGAGTCCAGACTTTCACTATTAGGCCACACAGAGCGGCGCCCAGCGATGTCTCAGCACTCACCATTTAGTCCTGGGCGCCGCTCCGTTCGCCCGCAGTGCCCCATTACTGTCTCCTCTCCTGCTCCACATGCTGCTGATTACTATCGGAGCGATGGGAGGAGACATCAGCTTCACTAGTGGGCGTTCCTTCTCCCTGGCTGTAGCGCTGTCCAATCGCAGCGCAGGGAAAAGGAACGCCCACTAGTGAAGCTGATGTCTCCTCCCATCGCTCCGATAGTAATCCTATCATTGGTGGCGCAGTGCGCCCGCCCCTCCTCCGCCCCTCTCTTCTCATTGCCGCCCCTCTCTTCTCATTGCCGCCCCTCCTCCGCCCCTCTCTTCTCATTGCCGCCCCTCCTCCGCCCCTCTCTTCTCATTGGTGGCAGCGGCAGCAGCACAGGGGGAGGGAGGACAGCTTCCTTCTCCCCGTGCTGCTGAGAGAGAACATGAGCGCGCCGATAGCAGCGCGCTCATGTTCAGAGATACTAGACTGCGCAGAAGCGCAGCCCAGTATCGAAAAAACGGAAATCCCGGTATCGTATCGATACCGGGACAAAAGTATCGATTGGGTATCGAAATTTCGATACCCGCAACAACCCTATTCCCCATAACAGTGCACAGATCCCCCCTCCCCATAGCAGTGCCATAGACCGATCCCCCTACCCATAACAGCCCCGGCCCTGCTGCTCACAGCAGACTAATCACTCACTGCATCTTTATTTTACCTTACAATCGTGACGCTCCAGTAACAACTCTGCAGGCAGAGCGGAGGGCGGCATAACGTCACTTACTCACGTGACGCACCTGCTCCGCCCACTTTATGAATGAAGGAGGCGGAGCAGGCGCGTCACGTGAGTAAGTGACGTTACGCCGCCCTCCGCTCTGCCTGCAGAGTTGTTACTGGAGCGTCACGATTGTAAGGTAAAATAAAAATGCAGTGACTTAAAGTAAACCGCCCGCACAAATCCCAAACCCCATATTTTCTGCCGATATGTACCAATATCGGCCGAAATGGATTAGGCCCATTTTCGGCTGATATTTTCGGCCGCCGGAATTTCGGTGCACCCCTAGTATATATGTATTGGTAAAGGGCTATACATTAAGACCTCTCACCTGGCGCAGTGTTTTGGCTAAGGCCTTGTAAAGGGAGGGCAGCCTCTCTCTTCTTCAGATACTTAAGATCCAGGCCTGTAGGTTCTCCACTGAAATAATAAATCATTGAGCCATCTGAATATAAAATTGGTATATTGAAATAAAGTATATTCCACATTCATACAAGACTGTGAAAGGCCTGGCATGTAAAGGATGACTTACTTCTCTTTATTTGCACCCTGAGGTGGTCCTGGAAAATTTGCCTTTGAGAGTGGATTATTGAACTGAACCTTTAGAAAAGGAAGTATTTGGAAATTAACAAAAATGTCCATACATGAACACCAGAAGTCTAATATTTATACTGTATATAAAAAACCTCCTTACCCGTGGACCTGGGCGAACTACCTCCGAGGGCTGGTGTAAAGCAGAACGTGCCATGTGAGGTATGACCGAGGAAGGAAGTGGATAGTTAATCCGGGAGCTATGGAAAGGTATCCTGTTTTCTAGCTGCAACACAAAGAAACATTGTTAAATAAACATCATAATTTAGGCTACTTTCACACTTGCGCTTTCCTTTTCTGCTATTGAGATCCGTCATAGGATCTCAATAGCGGGGGGGAAACGCTTCCGTTTTGTCCCCCTTCATTGACAATGGGGACAAAACTGAACGAAACAGAATGCACCAGAATGCATTCCTTTCCGTTTGGTTACGTCCCCATCGCGGACAGAATAACGCTGAAAGCAGCGTTTTTCTGTCGCGATGTGGTGCGGACCAAGATGGATCCGTCCTGACACACAATGTAAGTCAATGGGGACGGATCCGCCCACACAATAGAAAACAGATCCGCCCCCTATTGACTTTCAATGGAGTTCATGACGGATCCATCTTGGCTATTTTAAAGATAATACAACCAGATCCATTCAGAACGGATGCAGATGCTTGTATTATCAGTAACGGAAGCGTTTGCTGATCCATGACAGACCCAGCAAAAACACTGGTGGTAGTCTAAAAGATACCAACCCACATTAACTATGGTAAGTTCACCACTTTCTTGGCATTGCTTGCACCAAAATTTTTGTGCACCTTATTTTAGGCTTAAAGGGGTTCTGCAGTGCTTTTAAATCGATGATCTATTCTCTGGATAGATCATGAGCATCTGACCAGCTAGGGTTCAACACCCAGGACACCCACCAAATAGCTGTTTGAGAAGGCAGCGGTGTCGGCAGTAGCACCACAGCCTTCTCGCAGTTTACCGCAGGCCCAGTGACATCACGACTAGTATCACTGGCCTGGGCGGGGCTAAGCTCTTTTCACGTGAACAGAGCTTAGCCCCGTCCAGGCCAGTGATACTAGTCGTGACGTCACTGGGCCTGAGGGAAACCGAGAGAAGGCCGCGGCGCTCCTAGAGCACCACTGCCTTCTCAAACAGCTGATCAGCGTGGGTCCCGGGTGTCGGACCCACGCTGATCAGATGCTGATGATCTATCCAGAACTACAGAACCATTTTAATATACAAATGCACCATAAAATTGACACTTCCTGGTTTTTGTGTGGGTATGGACAGATTTTGTCTACCTTTTGGTTAAATTTATAAAGCTGAAACCCAAGATTCTGGCAAATAAAAGCTGCACAGATTAGACCAACTTAGAGTCTGTCTAAAGTTTTTTGGTGGATGCACTTTCGGTGCAAGCTAGGCCATTAAATAAGTGGTATAAACTGCATCAGCCACTATGCTAAATCTGGCAGATTTTCAGACTACTTTTTTTCCATCTACACATTAGACACGATTAGTAAATGTGGGCCACTGTATGGATAATGCAGATAGGGGAAAGAAAATTACCATTTGGTTGGGTGACACTGTTGTCTTGAAGGCAGAACTGCTTGAATTGGAGCTCACTGACTGGTTCTCATTCAGTTGCTTATTCAACCATGATATAACTGCAGGAAAACAAGGAAGAAGAAAAAAAAATAATAATAAATATGTAAAATATTTTATCAACTTAGTATCTTTTATACTTGTGGCCTGTTTAATTTTATGCAAAGGTGAATGAGCCATCCTGTAGAGGAATTCTTAGCTGCCATTCACTAGTGATCCGGTATTCAATATAAACATTCATGCAATATCAAGGAAGCACAGTAACACCAACAGCTAGAAGAGAAGTTCTGGTAGAGCATTGCAAAGACCATTCTTTGTTCCTCACCATTCTCATTTGTCTTGAGAAGCTCTTTACTTTCTTCTAACTTCTTGTCTGTTTGCTGAAGTTGTTCTTGCAGTTTTTCTGCCTAAAAAAAAAAAAAAATATTAAAGATTAACACCTTGAACCAAGACTTTTTTGGAAACTTGACAGGTGTCAATTTATGTGGTAATAACTTCAGAATGCTTTTACTTATCCAAGCGACATATTGTACTTCATGATAGTGAAAAATTTTAGTCAATATAAATCATCTTTATTTATAAAAAAAACATTTTACAAAAAATTTAGAAAAATCGCCAATTTTCTAAATTAGAATTTTTATCTGCTTTTAAGGCAGATCGTGATACATCATAAAAAAGTTATTACTTTACATTTCCCATATGTCCACTTTCACGTTTGCATCATTTTGCAAATGTAATTTTATTTTTTAGAATCTTATAAGGCTTAGAATTTTAGAAGCAAATTTTTTAATTTAAGAAAATTTCCTAAACCCACTTTAAGGACCACTTCAATTCTAAAGTCACTTTGTGGGGCTTACTTAATGTAAACAACCCATAAATGACCCTATTGTAGAAACTACACCCCTCAAGTTATTCAAAACAGATTTTACAAACTTTGTTAACCCTTTAGGTGTTCCACAAGAATTAAAGGAAAAAGGAGATTATAAATCTCACTTTTTTGGCAGATTTTCAATTTTAATGAATTTTTCCTGTAACGCATCAAGGGTTAACAGCCAAATAAAACTCAATATTTATTACCCCGATTCTGCAGTTTACAGAAACACCGCACATGTGGTCGTAAACTGCTGTGCGAGCACACGGCAAGGCGCAGGAAAGGAGCGTCATATGGATTTTGGAGGGCAGGTTTCACTGGGATAATTTTAAGTTGCCATATGAAACTCCAAAAAAGTGACACCATTTTGGAAATTATAGGATAAGGTGACACTTTTATTGCTACTATTTTGTGGTATATATGACTTTATTGCTCTATATTACGCTTTTTGTGAGGCAAGGTAACCAAAAAAGGCTGTTCTGGCACAGTTTTTATTTTTTACGGTGTTTACCAGACGGGTTGGGTCATGTGATATTTTTATAGAGCAGGTTGTTATGGACGTGGCAATACCCAATATGTCTGTTTTTTTAAATATATTTTGGTTTTAAACAATAAAAGCATTTTTGAAACCAAAAAACTAGATTTTTGTACTTACCGTAAAATAGGTTTCTCTTCCGTTCATTGGGGACACAGGCCTTGACCATGGATATAGCTGTTGCTGCTAAGAGGCGGACACTAAGCACACAAAGTGTAAGCTCCTCCCTCTTCAGCTATATCCCTTCCTGCAGGGACCAAGCTAACCAGTTTAGCGCAAAAGCAGTAGGATAAGCCCGACAAGAAAATCACATTATGTGCAAACCCAGAACCACATAGGCCCGAAAAGGCCCATAAACAAAAAACTGGATGGGAGCTGTGTCCCCCAATGAACGGAAGAGAAACCGATTTTATGGCAAGTACAAAAATCTAGTTGTTTTCTCATCAGTCTCATTCGAGGACACAGGCCTTGACCATAGGACGTTCCAGAGCAGTCCCTGAGGGTGGGCTTACCTTCAACCCCCCCTGCCAATCAGAGAACCGCTGTTTGCAAAACTCTACGTCCCAAAGAAGCGTCAGAAGATGCAAAGGTGTGCACCCTGTAAAACATATAAAAGTATGCAAAGACAACCAGGTTGCCGCCTTGCACACCTGAAGGGCCAAAGCCCCGTGATGCACCGCCCAAGAGGCTCCCATTGCCCGAGCCGAATGAGCAGTCACCCGGGAGGGCAGGGCCCGGTCCTTAAAGGGCTTCTGTCACCCCACTAAAAAAAGTCTTTTTTTTTTTTTTTTTGGGCTAGTTAAATTACTTATCCTGCGATATATGAAAATATAATGGTGTTACTTTGATTCAGCAGTTTCTTCTAAAAAACAAACTTTTATAATATGTAAATTAGGTCTCTACCAGCAAGTAGGGCGGCTACTTGCTGGTAGCAGCTGCAGAAAACCGCCCCCTCGTCGTGTTGATTGACAGGGCCAGCCGGGATCTCCTCCTCCGGCCAGCCCTGTCGGCATTTTAAAAATCGCGCGCCTGTGTTCATTCTGCGAAGGCGCTCTGAGATGAGGAGGCTCGCCTCCTCAGAATTCCCTCAGTGCGCCTGCGCCGATGACATCACTGAAATAGAAGACGTCATCGGCGCAGGCGCACTGAGGGAGTTCTGAGGAGGCGAGCCTCCTCATCTCAGAGCACCTGCGCAGAATGAACACAGGCGCGCGATTTTTAAAATGCCGACAGGGCTGGCCGGAGGAGGAGATCCCGGCTGGCCCTGTCAATCAACACGATGAGGGGGCGGTTTTCTGCAGCTGCTACCAGCAAGTAGCCGCCCTACTTGCTGGTAGAGACCTAATTTACATATTATAAAAGTTCATTTTTAGAAGAAACTGCTGAATCAAAGTAAGTAACACCATTATATTTTCATATATCGCAGGATAAGTAATTTAACTAGCCCAAAAAAAATATATATTACTTTAGTGGGGTGACAGAAGCCCTTTAACACGGTACGCTTCCACAATAGCCAAACAAATTCATCAAGAAATGGAAGTGTTCGACGCTGCCAGCCCTTGTCTCGGCCCCTCTGGAATCACGAACAGGGAATCTGTCCGCCTAAGGGCTCTTTCACAACTGCGTTCTTGTCTTCCGGCATAGAGTTCCGTCGTCGGGGCTCTATGCCGGAAGAATCCTGATCAGGATTATCCCAATGCATTCTGAATGGAGTGAAATCCGTTCAGGATGCATCAGGATGTCTTCAGTTCCGGAACGGAACGTTTTTTGGCCGGAGAAAATACCGCAGCATGCTGCGCTTTTTGCTCCGGCCAAAAATCCGGAACACTTGCCGCAAGGCCGGATCCGGAATTAATGCCCATTGAAAGGCATTGATCCGGATCCGGCCTTAAGCTAAACGTCGTTTCGGCGCATTGCCTGAGCCGACATTTAGCTTTTTCTGAATGGTTACCATGGCTGCCGGGACGCTAAAGTCCTGGCAGCCATGGTAAAGTGTAGTGGGGAGCGGGGGAGCAGTGTACTTACCGTCCGTGCGGCTCCCCGGGCGCTCCAGAGTGACGTCAGGGCGCCCCAAGCGCATGGATCATGTGATCGCATTGGACACTTCATCCATGCGCATGGGGCGCTCTGACGTCACTCTGGAGCGCCCCGGGAGCCGCACGGACTGTAAGTATACCGCTCCCCCGCTCCTACTATGGCAACCAGGACTTTAATAGCGTCCTGGGTGCCATAGTAACACTGAAAGCATTTTGAAGACGGTTCCGTCTTCAAATGCTTTCAGTACACTTGCGTTTTTCCGGATCCGGAGTGTAATTCCGGCAAGTGGAGTGCACGCCGGATCCGGACAACGCAAGTGTGAAAGAGGCCTAAAAGATAAATACGCACTGCACGCACCAGATGCAGAGTATAGAGCGACTGTTCGAGGATGAGACAGGTCCGGACAAAATGAAGGAAGAATAATCTCATTTAGATGGAATTTTGACACCACCTTCGGCAAGAAGGACTGCACATGGGGAAGGACCACCTAATCCTGATGGAGGATCAGGAAAGGCGACAGACATGACAGAGCCGTGAGTTCTGACACTCTACGGATAGAAGTAATTGCAACCAAAAAAAGCCACCTTATAAGACAGGAAGCACAGCGACACCTGCTGCAAAGGCTCAAACGAAGAAGATTGGAGAGTGTTGAGCACTAGATTAAGATCCCAAGGATCCAATGGAGGACAGAAGGGGGGCACAGCATGCGCCACCCCCTGCAGAAAAGTCCAAACCTCCGAAAGCAAAGCTAAATTTTGCTAAAAAAAAAGAATGGAGAAAGCAGACACTTGCCCTTTGATAGAGCCGAGAGCCAACCCCAAGTCCATGCCCAACAGCCAAAAGTCACGGCAAAGAAAAACGAACAGGTGACAGCCGTCTCCACTCGCACCAACTAAAGTAGGACTTCCAAGCCCGGTGGTAGATTCTGGAAGACGACGGCTTCCTGGCACGAATCATAGTCTGGACCACTGCATCCGAAAAACCCTGAGCCTTCAGTACGGCTGCTTCAACAGCCATGCCGTTAAATGTAGCGACCCTAAATTTGGGTGAATGATCGGCCCCTGCGACAGCAAGTCCTCCCGAAGAGGAAGACGCCAAGCATAGTCGGCGAGAAGTGCGACTAGGGATGCATGCCACACCCTGCGCGGCCAATCTAGGGCCACGAGAATGACGGGCAGTCCCTCGGACCTGATCTTCCTGAGAAGCCGCGGAATGAGCGGAAGAGGCGGGAACACGTAAGGAAACGTGAACCGACTCCATGGGATCACCAGTGCATCGCATGCCAGGTCCCTGGACCGTGCGACGAAGTCCTCGACCTTGTTGTTGAAGCGTGAGGCCATGAGATCCACATCTGGCTGACCCCACCTCTCGCAGATGTCCCAAAAGACCTGTGAGTCAAGAGCCCACTCGCCGGGATCGAGGCGCTCCCGGCTGAGAAAGTCTGCAATCCAGTTGTCTACGCCTGGTATGTGAACTGCAGATAGCGCCTGAACCTGTTTCTCCGCCCAGCTGAAAATCAGTGCCATCTCCTCCATGACTGTCGGGCTCCGGGTGCCACCCTGGTGAGGTCTAGAACGGGATGGACCGTCCCCCTCTTTTTTTGGAACCACAAAGAGATTGGAGTAAAACCCCTGAAAACGGTCTTGTGCAGGAACCGGAACAATCACACCTTGCTGCAGCAGCGTGTGTATTGCTAGAAATTTTTTTATCTGCGGCTGCCGGAGAGGTCGGAGGATATGACCGAAGAAAAAGAAACGGGCCTGAGGGGAGGATTTGAAATCCAGCTTGTAGCCCTCTGCAATGACCTCCCTCACCCACGCATCTGAGACGCGAGCCAGCCAAACATGCCGAAACACATGAAGCCAGCCGCCCATCCGAACAGAGGGCGCCGGGAGCCGCCCGTCATGCAGCAGAGCTCTTAGGGGTAAAGGACTTTGAGCTGAGCGCTGCGATTGGCCAGCGCTACAGCATAGGAGAAGGAGACCGCGGCAGGCTCAACTGGGTGGAGCCTAACTGCAAACATACCGGAGGCTATAACCGGAGAACGGAGCGGCGCCCGGGGATAACAGTAAGTGCAGGGGGATCCCTGGGCGCCGCTCTACACGTCTTTATGGTGAGTTTACATACTTTCTTCGGGTGAAAGGTTCTCTTTAAAAAGAAGGCTTGCGCTTCTGGCCTGCGGACGACTTCGCGCTCGCTCCCTTGGGGTCGGAAAAACTCTGAAAGGGACGAAAAAAAAAAGGCTTCCGCTTTTTTGCCTTATTTAGACCGCCCCCTGTTCTGTGGTAAATGGGTGCTCTTACCACCTGTAGCGTCCGAAATGATCTCATCCAGGCGCTTACCAAATAGTCTGCTGCCGGTAAAGGGGAGGGCCATCAGGGTCTGCTTTGAAGCATTATATGCCGCCCAGCAGGAGATCCATAGGGTACGGCAAATAGCCACCAACAGGGCTGACGAGCGAGCCATACCCTATGGCAGCACCCCTATTATCTAATGACAGTATAACAGATTTTTGGGGCCTTGATATATAGGGAGGCCTGGGTTGTAGATTTAGGGATAGACAAGTATTGATTATATAGTCCACCTTGACGAGTGGTTACAGATGAGCAGACTTTGTGCCTTATATCCCTCATTTTGCCTCTACGCAATACTTTTTCAATCAGTTATCTACTTACCTACCATGGACATGATGTTACAGATCATTTTTCCAGTATATTCATTGTTATATATATATATATATATATATACACATACACTCACACATACACACACACACACCTAAAGAATTATTAGGAACACCATACTAATACGGTGTTGGACCCCCTTTTGCCTTCAGAACTGCCTTAATTCTACGTGGCATTGATTCAACAAGGTGCTGATAGCATTCTTTAGAAATGTTGGCCCATATTGATAGGATAGCATCTTGCAGTTAATGGAGATTTGAGGGATGCACATCCAGGGCACGAAGCTCCCGTTCCACCACATCCCAAAGATGCTGTATTGGGTTGAGATCTGGTGACTGTGGGGGCCATTTTAGTACAGTGAACTCATTGTCATGTTCAAGAAACCAATTTGAAATGATTCGAGCTTTGTGACATGGTGCATTATCCTGCTGGAAGTAGCCATCAGAGGCTGGATACATGTTCTCATTCTGTTTACGCCAAATTCGGACTCTACCATTTGAATGTCTCAACAGAAATCGAGACTCATCAGACCAGGCAACATTTTTCCAGTCTTCAACAGTCCAATTTTGGTGAGCTCGTGCAAATTGTAGCCTCTTTTTCCTATTTGTAGTGGAGATGAGTGGTACCCGGTGGGGTCTTCTGCTGTTGTAGCCCATCCGCCTCAAGGTTGTGCGTGTTGTGGCTTTAAAAATGCTTTGCTGCATACCTCGGTTGTAACGAGTGGTTATTTCAGTCAACGTTGCTTTTCTATCAGCTTGAATCAGTCAGCCCATTCTCCTCTGACCTCTAGCATCCACAAGGCATTTTTGCCCACAGGACTGCCGCATACTGGATGTTTTTCCCTTTTCACACCATTCTTTGTAAACCCTAGAAATGGTTGTGCGTGAAAATCCCAGTAACTGAGCAGATTGTGAAATACTCAGACCGGCCCGTCTGGCACCAACAACCATGCCACGCTCAAAATTGCTTAAATCACCTTTCTTTCCCATTCTGACATTCAGTTTGGAGTTCAGGATATTGTCTTAACCAGGACCACACCCCTAAATGCATTGAAGCAACTGCCATGTGATTGGTTGACTAGATAATTGCATTAATGAGAAATAGAACAGGTGTTTTAACTATTTTTTCCACAACTATGGACATGATCTTTTGTGTTTCCAATACTTCATGTTTGCTACCAATATCTTTTTCAGATCCCTTGAAAAAGGTCAGTTTTGACCGAAACGTTGGGACTTTTCTATATGGCCAATAATCTACTTATTTAATCTCTATATCTGGATGACAACTGATTATGTAAAGATATACAAGATGTATTAAAAACAATACTTTGCAAGACAAATCTCTGGTGTGCCATAGATTATTCAGAGATATATATTGACCACAGTCCTCTATGAGCACCCAAGCTTAAAACGGGTGTGCAGGTCTCAGTCTATCCAAACGTATATTACCTGCAGATCTAGCACCCCTAACCAATGCCTAATACTACCTTCTCATATGATACGGAGACTGCAAGTACCATCATCTCTCAAGTCCACCTCGAGACCGACTTCCTACAAATTCCATCGCAAGAATGGAAAACATGTGACTACACACGTGATCTCCAACGGTTGACCTCATTAAAATTACATTGCAGCACTCTTCATAAAGGTGGCTGGATCCCAAGGGGATTACGTTCCAATCTACGACCTACACTATTCAGAGAAGACCCGGATTTCTGTGATCGCTTTGAAAGTATATTGAACAAATACTCATTTGACCTAATGGTCCTTACAATTGAGAAATCACATCAAACCATCAGTGACCTCACCAAGCAAATTGAGACCACGGAGACCCAGCTCACCACCATTTTACCACCTTAAAGGGGTTATCCCATTATAATGATCACTGTTAATGATTTGACAGTGATCATTTTTGAAAATATTTTTGATTAACCAATTCCCACCTTTTAGGAGAAAATTCATCCCCACTTACCTCATTGTTGTCTTTCGGTCTCCCCTGGTTACGGCCACCGCTCTTCTCCGGAATCCCTTGCGCAGAAGACACCTCCTTTTCTCCCGGCCGGGCTGCTCGCTGTCCTGAACACATACGCCGCCGCGCATGCGCGATGGTGAGTTCTTCCTGGCCTGAATAGTACAGAGCCGCAAACGCGCACGCCGACTCTGTACTATACTGGCCAGGAATAAGTCACCATGGCGCATGCGCGGCGGCGTGAGCATTCAGTCCAGTGCGCGGCCTGGAGAAGACTTCAATCAAGATTAAGCCCACCCACAGCCAGAATCCAGGAAGCGAACGGCACGCTGGCAGCAGGAAAGTATGAAAATGCTAAGAGAGATAACCCCTTTAAAGAAAAAACAACTACCGTAAACAGATTACCGAATACCAAAAGCAGACCGAGACGACAAAGAGATCCAAGTTCATCAGAGACGCGGAAGATTACAGATCTAAATCGGGTGTATAGTTGGCGTGATCCGAATTTTCGACCCTCGTGGAATAATCGCTATCAACACTTCTCCTCCAGAGTCAGCTTTTCAGGATCCAACAGTGAAAGACCCCACAGCCAATACCGCTCTGAACCTTTTTTAGGAAGAGGACACACACGCCCCCGACACGATCGAAACGGCCGGGGAGGGGGAAGAGGAACAGAAACAGAAGGCCGTGTACTGACCCGCTGCCAGGTAATATAGACAATTTAGTGATTAACATTTCTTCTGCCAACCTATCACCCGCACAAATATCTGCTTCACAAAAGGGATTATCCTTCTGCCCTACAATCCCTCTGGACACTTTCCTCTTAGAACAAGACACATTTTGGTCAGGGTGAAGTACCAAATAGAAGACAGGACACTACAACTACAGATCCATTAACATTACAAACACTTGGCCTTAGACCCAAAAGTTCATTTATGCCCCCCCAAAACCTATCACCCAGTCGAAACTTACATTTCCCTCACACATCAATCCATACAAGACATCCTAAAAGCCCATAAGAGGGGCGAATTTAAACATACCAACAACCTACCAGTAGAACAACAAAGAGCCATCACTGAGTTGCAGTCAAACAAAAACATTATTATGAAACCTGCCGACAAAGGGGGACCACTGGTAGTCATGGACAGATCCATGTACATTGAGGAAATCAGAAAACAATTGAGTGAGAATATTACATATGAATTACTGATCACGAACCCCACCACAAGTATTGCTAATAAAATCAAGAACACACGCCAACATTTCCGCCAGTTGGGAGTGATAGATAAAGACACCATTACTTTCCTGACGAAACAACACCTGTCTTTTACATCCTTACAAAAATCCATAAGAACCTACAGAACCCACCAGGCAGACCCATAGTGGCCTCTACAGTTTCCATACTTTCGATTTACCTTGACCACATACTCACTCCTCTCATCAAAACATCACGATCCTTCCTGCTAGACACCAATGACTTTATTTCGAAATTACAACATTCCAGACTGGAACCAGACTCAATACTAATCACTTTGGATGTTCAGTCTCTACACATCAATAGAATACAATAAAGATATCAATGCCACAGCTCACTTACTTTCCACAACTTCCACACTCACCCCTCTACAACAAGAATTCTGCTCGTCTCTACTCTGCTTAGTGCTACACGAAAACTATTTTCTGTTTGGTGACCAGTGTTTGGTGCCCAGAGACGGGGGACCGCAATGGGGGCCAATGTGGCCACCCCTTATGCTAATGCATACATGCCATGATCTGGTTACGCTTCATAGACAATATTTCCTGTCTATGGAGAGGGACCGAATCAAGTGCCCTCCTCTTCCATCAGGACTTGAACAAATACCCTGAACTGGGTTTCACGATACAGATCGATGCCCACCAGTTTTCTGGATACCCTCATTCTTAAGGACGAACTAGGCTTGACTTATACAGCAAACCCACCGAAAGGAACAGCCTTCTACATTATACAAGTAATCATCTTAAGGCCACAAAGATGTCATTACCTATATCACAAATAACAAGGGTAGAAAGAATTGTCACCAATTCATCCACACTTAACACAAGGAGAGAGGAAATGCTCTCGAAATTCTCACAAAGAGGTTACCTCGAACACTTACTTCGACAGAAACCCAACAATATACTATAGACACACAAAAGGCCCCTGCCAGTCGAGTACCCTGCATCTTGACCTATCACCCCCTTGCCCCAAAAATTCAACAGACCATTAGACAGCAATGGCATATACTGTCCCAAGCATACAAGAGTTCCAGTCCCCACCCCTAACCTGCTACAAAAGATCCTAAAATATAAGACCGTTTAATTCGAGAGGATATTGGACCCCTTACCAAAATCCCTGGACAAAGGTTTTTGCACACCCCTAAAATAGGCACTTTCCCGTGTCTCCATTGCGCCCAGTGCTCGAGTATTATTAAAAGAAAACACTTTTACACACCCACACTCCGGCCAGAAATACTCCATTGATGGGTACCTTACATGCGATTCCACATACGTGGTGTACCTCATTAAATGCCCGTGTGGCCGGATCAACATCGGCGAAACTACACATTAGGGACAGAATCTCCAAGCACAAATCCACAATTAGAACTGAACAGCTTCCTGCTCATTTTCAGAAACACAATCATCACATCCCAGCTTTACAGTTTCAAGTACTAGAACAAGTCTCCACCCCACGGGGGGGTAACTGAACATTGTCACTAAACAACGTGAATCATTGTGGATACATCGTTTGGAGACCTCGTCTCCTAAAGGACTCAATCGAGAATGCAATTTCTTCTATAATATTCAATCATGTGGACTCTAAAGTGACAATATGTTGATGTGTTATTTACTTCCTTTTTTACAAATCCTATAGTCCTGGATAATATCTCCTTTATTGCAGATCCGATAGTCCAAACTCTTGTCCATAGCCATCTAAGTGAGATTCTTTCCCCCCGCCAACCCCTGCTTACCTACCATGGACCACGGCCATGATGTTTCCAGTATATTCATTGTTATACAATATATATATCCTGTCACCTGGATTTTGTGTATAGAGCTGAGGACATGGGTTGCTAGATGGCCGCTAGCACATCCGCAATACCCAGTCCCCAACGAAAACGATTTGATACATTTGCAAATTAACCTGAGATGAGTCAGAGCTTGAAAATATGACTCTTCTCTGGTCACACAAGTAAGATATGACTCTTATGTTAATTTGCATAAAAGGCGGGAAGTACAAAAATGCATAATACTTATTGAATTTGTCTGCAAATGAAATAAAAAATAAATAAAATAAAAAAAGAGTGTAATTTATATGTTTAGGGTAACACAATGAACAGTTAGAAACACTCAGTGAGGGTAGCATAGTAGAGGTGACAGGTTCCCTTTAACCACTATGTTTACTAACTATTTTTTCCACAACTATGGACATGATCTTTTGTGTTTCCAATACTTCATGTTTGCTACCAATATCTTTTTCAAATCCCTTGAAAAAGGTCAGTTTTGACAGAAACGTTGGGACTTTTACTATATGGCCAATAATCTACTTATCTAATCTCTATATCTGGATGACAACTGATTATGTAAAGATATACAAGATGTATTAAAAACAATACTTTGCAAGACAAATCTCTGGTGTGCCATAGATTATTCTGAGATATATATTGACCACGGTCCTCTATGAGCACCCAAGCTTAAAACGGGTGTGCAGGTCTCATTCTATCCAGATGAGCGAGCCATAAACCTGGCCGCGTCCAAAGATGCTTCACAAATATATGCACTGGCATGCGAGAGCTGCAGGGCCATATCTGCAAGTTCCCCTCGAGGAGACTCCCAAGTCGAGACCCTGACGCAAATTACTTGCCCACTCCCCATAGCCTTGCTCATCCATGTAGAGGCAAACACCAGCTGCAGCACTGTGCCCACTGCTTCAAAGGCAGATTTTGCAAACGCTTCCAGCTTCTTATCTTTGATATCAGAAAAAGAAGCCCAATCCGCCATTGGCAAGGTAGTATGTTTAGCCAAGCGGGAAACTGGCGGGTCCACTATAGGTGGAGCCGACCATTTCTTAGTCAAATCCTCCGGAAAAGGATGTTCAAGCTATTTGGCAACATGAAATGTTTATTAGGTAAATTCCACTCCTTGGAGAGAGAGGAATCAAACTTCTGGTGGCTGGGGAAACACTTGTGCGAATGACAGGACTTCCCAAAGGAAACACCCGTGCTGGCAGATAACGGAGCTGGATCCTCAACCTGCAACGTCTCAATAACTGCCGTAATTAAATTGTCCACCATGGAGGATAGTTTGGGCGACTGACCCTCCGGTGAGACAACATCCTCATCTGACCCTCTCTCCTCGGAACATGCCTCTTCAACTGAGGACATGTTGGAGTGAGACTCTCTAGCAGGAGGAGAGGCTGAGGACACGGGAGACACAGAACCCCTTTTGAGGGAGGAAGTTCTGGCCAGTCTTGTGGGGCGGTTGCGATGGGCACGAGCCCCATGATCCCCAGAGTCGGACCGGTCAGAGGACTGCCTCAAAGTCTTCTGCCCACCTAGCTCCAGCCGGATCACCACCTTCGGAGTGTGGCCCCTTGGTGAGGGACGCTACACCGAAACAGTGGGGACTTTCGCTGGGGCGGCCGTGGTGATGCGATTGAAGGCAGGAGACAGAGGTTTTTACGGGAACCTCTGGTCCTCCTTTTCTTCCGGAGAGTGGGAACGAGCAGGGGGTTTGGGTGACGCCCTGGTCTCCAGTCTTCTGCCGACAACCGCCCCAATGTACCCACAATAGCTTTGTTGGTATTGGAGACATCCTATACCACCCAAGACAGGGAACGCGCCCATTCCGGTTCTTCCGTAGGTTGGGCAGCGGGAAGCAATGAGTCCGGAGCAGAGCCACTTGATGGCGGCGCAGCACACGCAAAGCAGAGGGAGTCTGACTGAGGGAATGGAAATGTCGCACGACATGATGCGCAAGCAAAATGACTCACCAAAGGGACCGCCTGCTTCGGGACCTGGGGCCTGACATAATGACACCCCTGTCACCCCGAAGAGGCAAATGGGAAGGTTAGGCCCTGCCAGAAGGGAAAAACACCACTTACCCAGCCTGTGTCCCTCCAAGCAGCCAACACCATCAGCGTCCCGCCAGGTGCTTTAAGTCCTGGAAGTGGGCGGAGCGCAATCTCCCTCTGCTGCTGGTGTGGGCGCGGGGCAAACACAAACCCCTCCCCAAAAAATTACACAGGCTCTCAGTGCTCGTCAGGCCATGTCCCCTTGCTCTGAGGCCCCGCGACCACGTTCGCCGGAACACACGTTGGGATTCCCAGCCGAACCCAGACGCCGGCCAGGGAAAAATAAGCCGCGGGGGCCCTGCAGGAATAGGCCGCACAGAAGCCGGGGCCTCAATTAATAATGGCCCCGGCTGCCCCAGGAGATGTGCCGACGAGAAAGTGGCGCTAAGGAGGAAACTGCGCCCCCTCTCCTCGGCGCGTTCAGGAGGACGCCGCCGTGGAAACGCACGCCCCCAATGCAGCTGGGGCCTCAATTACCAATGGCCCCGGCGGCCCTGTGGAAGCGGCGATGAGGACGATGCCGCCGGACCAAAGAAGCGCCACGCGTGCGGCCACACAGCAGGAGCAGTCTTCTGCCCCTCTGGCTCCAGCCGGATCACCACCTTTAGTATGCGGCCCCTTGGTGAGGGACGCTACACCGGAAACAGAG
Source organism: Bufo bufo (assembly GCF_905171765.1). Lineage (NCBI taxonomy): Eukaryota > Metazoa > Chordata > Amphibia > Anura > Bufonidae > Bufo > Bufo bufo. The sequence continues at coordinate 72,975,956 of NC_053397.1, forward strand.
GGGACTTTCGCTGGGGTGGCCGTGGTGATGCGCTTGCTGGCGGGAGAGAGGTTTTTACAGGGACCTCTGGTTCCTCCTTTTCTTCTAGAGAGCGGGAAGGAGCAGGGGGTTTGGGTGACCCCCTGGTTTCCCGTCTCCCAGGTGGGAGTGCAGACAGTTATTACCCGGACTGCCTGAAGCTTCCTGCTAGGAAAAAAAAAATATAATAATTTGTAAAATCAGCAGATCTGCAACGCAGGAAGGTCTGCCTCCTACAGACACCAAGCTAAAACTGATTAGCTTGGTCCCTGCAGGAAGGGTGTAGCTGAAGAGGGAGGAGCTTACACTTTGTGTGCTTAGGCTCCATTCACGTCCACAATGTGTTTTGCGGATACACGGAGCCACGGATCCGCAAAACACGGAAAGCGGCAATGTGAGTTCCGCATTTTGCGGACCGCACATTGCCGACATAATAGAATATGCCTGTTCTTGTCCGCAATTGCGGACAAGAATAGGACAGGTTCTATTTTTTTGCGGAAACGGAAGCACGGATGCGGAAGTGCAGATCCGCAAATGTGGATGCGGACAGCACATTCCGTCCCCATAGAGAATGAATGGGTCCGCACCCTTTCCGCAAGATTGCGGAAAGGATGCGGACCCATTTTGCGGACGTGTGAATGGAGCCTTAGTGTCTGCCTCCTAGCGGCAATAGCTATACCCATGGTCAAGGCCTGTGTCCCCCAATGAGAAATGATTTTCTGAAAGCCATATATGTTTTAGTTAGGGTTTCATTTATTGCAGGATGAGATGACGGTTTGATTGGTATTATTTTTGGGTATGTGACTTTTTGATCACTTGATATTATACTTTTTGTGATAAAAGGTGACAAAAAAAAAAAGACATTTTACGCAGCATGATCAACCCCACCAGGGAATGTCTGGTTTAATAGGGTTGATCATGCTGACAGATGCTCTTTAAAGCACAGCTATGCTTACCCACCTCTTCCTCTTTTAAACGTAGACTATGCTGAACGTCATGCATTTTTCTTTGCCCTTCTTGAATCAACTTCTCCTTCTCTGCAATAAGTTTCTCCTGCTGCACAGTCACTGCATTCTTCAGCTTCAGTTTCCCCATTAGTGTCTTTAGATCTCCTTGAAGTTTCTTTATGATATCATTAGCCTTTACAATTTAAGTGGAAGGGAAAACAAGGGACATTTGAAAAAAAGGGCAGTTATCAGACAGGCCCAGCTCTTAAACGGGTTGTCAGAGTTCATTTTTTATTGTTGTAAACTGATTTGAGCCTGCCAAGACAATAATGAAACATGAAGATTAAACTTCCCAAGTCCCCTTCCAATCCAGCATTGCTGCTTCATAAGCACGACTGGAGGGGGCTTGGGGAGGTAAGATTTAAGCATTTATTATTTTAATAGGCTCCCAGCAGTTTGCAACACAAAAATGAAGATAACCCCTTTAATATTAAACATATTGCTTACCTTAAGGAGCTCAGCAGATAAGGATTTTATTGTTGCCTCTAACTTCCCAATCTGCACTTGCTTCTTCTCAGCACTCGCTTCTAACACAGTCTGTTGAAAAAAAAATAAAAAAAATCATAAAAACTTTGACACTGTTGTTTGCAGGTTATTAATATGTTTAAAAATCCTAGAATGCGAGTCCTACCTTTTGTTCCTGAGTGGCTGTAAGAATTTCATTACTCCTCAGTACCAATTGATCCTTGTCTTTCAGCTCTTGCTCAAGAACAGCTAACCGTGTCTGAAGGCGATTAATGTCTTTTTCCTTGTCATGGCATTCTGCGTCCAGTGCACTGTTCTCTCTGCCAAGGGATGTTACCTTCTGCTCTGCTCGCTGCAGCTCCTAAGAAGGGACATCAAAGCAAGATTAGAAAGAGACGGGACCCATTGTAACTGCTTCAGAAGTGCAGCTTATTCATTCCTGCAAAGTTTCAACCTTACAAAACATCTTTGCCATAAATATCAGACAGGAGGGGGCCCTACCTCTGGAATCAGCCCCCAAAGTAGAGCATACTGTACATGCGCAGCTTTCTCTCAACTCAGTACTAAGTCAGCACTTGGCTATTGTCAGAACTCCTATAGCAGTGAATAGAGGGCGGCTGTGTATGTGTAGCTGCTCTCCCTTTACTTTGGGGACCCTTTTTTGGAGAGAGGACTGGGCCCCGCAACTATCTGACATTTGTGGCATCCGTACTTTTGGTAGCTTCTGTGATTGGTATTACAGCTCAGACCCATTGACATGAAAGACTGAATTTTAACACCAAGCACAGCTGCTATTAAAAAATACGGAGAAGTGCTTCGCAATCAATCAGCTGATTGGGGCGAGCGATACAGAAAGAGCGACCCGCTCTGATCTAATATAAATCAATATTGTAGTACTAGATAACCCTTTTACTTTCTTCCCATAGATACTAGTGGCCAGCATATTTATACCTCTAGGGTAAATGCAAACGTTCAGGATTTGTGTGCGAAGAATCCACACTGAAAAGTTTTCGCAGGGAGATCCGCTTCAATTGGTGCCGATTTACATGCAGATTTTATTCTCCCCATTGAAGTGAATAGAGAAAATCTGGTCAGGAAAAATAAAGTTGACCCGCACCGCAGGTCAAGATCTGCAGGGAAATTTTTTTACATTGTGTACATGAGGATTTCAAATTCTCACACAATACAATGTGTATGACCTACGGTCCTATAGTCGTGTGCATTTAGCCTTAGTTGACCTTAGAGAGATATGTGGATATTAGATATATAGAAAGATATTAGAGAGTGATAAAAGCGATAGGAGATATATATTATATGATGGTGTGAACCTACCCTTAAGACCCTTTTACATGGACCAAAGATCAGGGCAATTGAGCGTTTGTATAAATGCTCAATACTGATAATTGCCCAGGCTAAAAGGTCCTTTTACATGTGGCAGATTACTGGAAACAAAGCAGATGTTCCCGATAATTGACTGATCATCAGCAGAGATGGGGGTAGCATTTACATGCAGCAATCATGGGGACAAGCGATCAATATAGTGATCCATTGTCCCCATAGAAATCATTATTCCTGGGCAGCAGATCGCTCTTCAGACAGAACGATCTGCTGCACAGGAACAATGATTTTCGGTGCACTTTTTACACAGGCAGATTATCGGGTACGAGCGTTTATACAAACTTCCATCCCCTATAATTTGCCAGAACGTCTTTCCGTGTAAAAGTTTTTTTTTTTATTTGTAACCAATCACCTGACATAAGAGCAAAACACTCTTGTCGGTGATTACATTTTATCTGTGGTACATGAAATCATCAGTTACCAACCGCAGATTGTCCTGTGTTATCAGGGATCTGCTGCTGGCACACACTGAATCTAAATGGGGATGAGTGACCGCTACAAACAAAGATGACTGGCGCATGTACAATCTCTGCTCAACAACCAGGCAATGACTGGGTACGAACAGTTGGTTCACGATCATTGCCTATTGCATCACCCTTCAGTCATTCTGCAAATACTACATCAGTCCATATGAATGACAAAGAGATGGGTACCTCCTCGAGGCTCTGGTACTTTGCTCTGAGCTCTCGGACAGTAGACTCTGCCTTATATCTTCTCTCAAGAAGATCCTTATTAGACTGTTCCAGCTCATTCAATCTGCTCTGCATCTGCTGGGTATTCTTCTGAAGACAGCTCTCAGACTCCTTTCTTTGTTGCTCACACTGTTGCATTAGCTGAGCATAAGCCTGAAAAGAGATGCCATCCATAGTTAATGCAGTTATATGGCCCCATATAGATCAGTAATGCAATTGGTGAAGTTAAACGCATACTAATATTTATCACTAATATTTAGCAGGGGTTACTGCCATCAGCCGTCCAGCCACTCTCCTATGATACTCTGAGTGAAAGATGTTCTTTGTAGCAGTTCTCAGCTCTGGCTTATTGATGGCGCTCCCAAATGAGGAACTCCCTTTTAAGATGATTATGGTAGGACATTCAAAAATAGGTCTTTTCTAATTCTAGAAAGACTGCAGTTAAGCCTCATTCACTTGAATGGATTAAAATGGCACTACCATAAGTAGCCCACAGAAAAAGTGGCATCGTCCCAGGAACACAGCAGCCACGTGTCAAGAAAAGTCTTCTACCTGCTGAGCCTTTTCCTTTTCACTTTGAAGCTCTGCTGAGTGCTGGCTCTTCAGTGATGTCATCTTGGATGAAGAGTCAGTTTTCAAATTCTCCAGTTCAATACTTTTCTCAGACAAACTCTATATAGAAGATAAAAAGCTGATCAGTTATAACCAATGTAGAAGTGATTTCTCCAGCACTCCCAAAAAAAATAAAAAATAATAATCCTTTTGAGAGTATTAAAAATACCTTGTGAAAAAATAAATAAAACAGCTACGCATTTCAGACATAGGAAGACTTATTCATGGTAGAATGGGTCCGGATTCCGTGCAACCATTCATTTCAATGGGTCTGCGTACATGAGTGTTGGTTTTCACACATCACTTGTGCGTTGCGTGAAAATTCTATATTCTGCAATTTTCACTCAACGCTGGCCCCATAGAAGTGAATGGGGCTGCGTGAAGATCACATCGCATCCACAAGCAAGTGCGGATGCCATGTATTTTTTACAGATGGTTGCTAAGAGATGTTGTTTGTAAACCTTCAGTTTTTTGTCATGCGCGTGCAAAACGCATTAAATCGCATTGCACCCATGCAATAACAACTGAACGCGATAGCAAACAAAACTGAATGGACTTGCTTGCGAAATCGTGCAGTTTTCACTGAACGCATTCGCAACGCATCCGGATACGCTTGTCTGCAAGTGGCCTTAGGGTACGGCTACACAATGACAAAATCTAAGATTATTTCATACAATGTACTTGGCATACAATGGCGTCGCAATGCAACTGCAACAGGTGCTAAAAATCAGGCCTTAGCAGAATTCTTCCGGCTGTCGCAGCATATCACATTGCGACTCAATTGAAATACATTGTGCCACACATGTCACTATGTGGCCGTACACTTAGGCCCCTTTCACACGGGCGAGTTTTCCACACGGGTGCAATGCGTGAAGTGAACGCATTGCACCCGCACTGAATTAGGACCCATTCATTTCTATGGGGCTGTTCACATGAGCGGTGATTTTCACGCATCACTTGTGCGTTGCATGAAAATCACAGCAAGCTCTATTTTGTGCGTTTTTCACGTAACGCAGGCCCCATAGAAATGAATGGGGTTGCGTGAAAATCGCAAGCATCCGCAAGCAAGTGCGGATGCGGTGCAATTTTCACGCACGGTTGCTAGGAGACGATCGGGATGGAGACCCAATCATTATTTCCCCTTATAACATGGTTATAAAGTGAAAATAATAGCATTCTGAATACAGAATGCTAAGTAAAATAGCGCTGGAGGGGTTAAAAAAAAATATATATATATATATATATATATATATATATATATATATATATATATATATATATATATATTAAAAAAATAATAATAATTAACTCACCTTAATCCACTTGTTCGTGCAGCCGGCATCTCTTCTGTCTTTAACTGTGAGCAATAGGACCTTTGATGACGTCACGTGATGGACGCAGTGACGTCAAAGGTCCTATTGCTCACAGTTAAAGACAGAAGAGATGCCGGCTGCACGAACAAGTGGATTAAGGTGAGTTAAATTTTTTTAAATCCCTCCAGCGCTATTTTACTATGCATTCTGTATTCAGAATGCTATTATTTTCCCTTATAACCATGTTATAAGGGGAAATAATACAATCTACACTACAACTAACCCAAACCTGAACTTCTGTGAAGAAGTTCGGGTTTGGGTACTAAACATGCGCGATTTTTCTCACGCACGTGCAAAACGCATTATAATGTTTTGCACTCACGCGGAAAAATCGCGCATGTTCCCGCAACATAGCCGCACCTTTTCCCGCAAGGCCCGTCTGAAAGGAGTTATACTGCACTAAGGTTTCACAGGTGTCTAGTCACATTTCATTACAATCTTAACCCTGTGTGCACATTCAACAGAGCTGCCTTAGTCTTTAAAGGTATCGGTTCACATTTTATGTGTTCAACAAATCCAAAGCAGCTCAGTTATTGGAGATTGTCACAAGGAAAAAATATAAAATGCTATATATATATATATATATAAAAAATAAAATAAAAATAGATGATGCTACAGAGTAAAACAAAAAAATTTCAGCTTCCCTTATTGAGCCAAGTTATCAAATTGGTGGATTTTAATAAAGAAAAATCACAAACTTAGGGCACACGACTATGTATTTTGTGGTCCGCAAAAAATACAGATGACGTCCATGAACATTCTGTATTTTGCGAAACAGAACAGTTAGACCCTAATAGACCATTTCTATCCTTGTCCATAATGCGGACAATAATAGGACATGTTCTTATTTTTTTGCGGAATGGACGTACGGAAACGGAATGCACACAGAGTCACTTTTTATTTAATTTATTTTTTTACGGACCCATTGAAATGAATGGCTCCGCATATGGTCGGCAAAAAAAAAAAAAAAAAACACATACACCGAAAGAAAATATGTTCACACAATTATTTTACCTGCTGTGTGCAGATGAGCTGTCGGGTCAGGTCGTCTTCTGTTTTTTTCAGTTTGTGTTGCAACATCAGTTTTTCTTCCTGCGCAAGGAAAGACCAGTACATTGTTACCTAATCAGAGGGCAGGAACACCACGCATATTACCCATGTGATAGGTACCTTAACACACTTTAAACACGTTGCCAGGTAAGTCTTTAATTCCATGTCATTTGCTGGTAAAAGTCGCAGAGAAAGATGTGTCAGGTGCTTAAATGGATTAGTCTCAACCACATCTAACTGGGCAGGCGAGCTCCCCAGGACTGTACCCGAGGACAACTGTAAGAGGAATCTGCCGATAAAGACCAGGACAAGTCACATTAGATAATGTTATTCTACTGAGTAGTCAAGAAACATGTTAAAGAGGACCTTTCACCTTGAAAAACATTGTGAACTAAGTATACAGACATGGAGAGCGGCGCCCGGGGATCTCACTGCACTTACTATTATCCCCGGGCGCCGCTCCGTTCTCCCGTTATGCCCTCCGGTATCTTTACTCACTAAGTTATAGTAGGCGGTGTCTGCCCTTGTCCTGTGGGCGTCTCCTCCTCCTAGGCTGCAGCGCTGGCCAATCGCATCGCAGAGCTCACAGCCTGGGAGGTTTTTTTCTCCCAGGCTGTGAGCTGTGCGCTGCGATTGGCCAGCGCTGCAGCCTAGGAGAAGGAGACGCCCACAGGACAAGGGCAGACACCGCCTACTATAACTTACAGAGCAAAGGTACCGGAGGGGATAACGGGAGAACAGAGCGGCGCCCGGGGATAATAGTAAGTGCAGTGAGATCCTCGGGCGCCGCTCTCCATGGCAGCATACTTAGTTCACAATGTTTTTCAAGGTGAAAGGTCCTCTTTAAGGTCTGTTCCCAAGTGGCGTTAAAGGGACAGTGCAACTCCTTACCCTCAATCAATCATTCCTATCAAATTCAGACAAGCGGCCTGGAGTGGGTGGACCTGTAGCACTTTCTATTCTACTGATATAGGTTGCCCTGGTTGTCCGTTGAGATGACGAAAATGCAACTAGAAGCTCCCCTCTTGTTTTTCCCCTTCCTTTTCCTTTCATCTGCTCTCACTCCTCTCTTCTTAGGTGTCACTGTACCTATTTTGTTCTGTGGCCTTCCACAGCTTCTAGTTATGATTCGACTTGTTCGGCGGTCACCAAATTAGTGACGGCTATGTTCCGTTTTATTGTTCGAATCCGCTTCATGATTGCGCTGGGTAAACAGCATTTATGTAGTTACCTTAGTGCTACACCTGCTTTATAAATAGCATGTACCATTACTATGTCCAATATGTTTATTGTACCATTAGCTCATGCTATTATTAGAATTGTGGCTGCGTCCACTGAACTGCTAATTTGTTCATATATATCATGTGGCTGCGTCCACACCTATTTGCTTCTTTATCTTCTGTTTTATAGTGCTGATAAAATAAAAAACTATTGAAACTAAAAGGGACAGTGCAGTGATTTATATTGATCACCTATCCTCAGGATAGTTCATCAATATCTGATCAGTGGGGGTCAGACACACCGCCATTCAGCTGCTTGACGATGAGGCAGTGCTAGATGCGACTGAAGACCAGGAAGTAGCATACTACGCCTAGTCTCCTGTGGAGCGGTGACATGGTGTAATTACAAGTTCTTGCCCCAATCAGCAAATCTGCACCGAATCACGTGGCTTTTGCTGCAAATTTTCCCTTTGAGGGAAAAAAAAAAAAAAAAGTGTAAATTATCTATAAACACCAATTCCTCTACAGTGGGTGCTAGGAATCAGTTATTTATGAGCACCAAATGCCTAAAGGGGTGTCCAACTGATTTGACCACCGAGACCTTTGACTGGCTGCAGCATTCATGGGACCCAAGCACTTCCTGGTCCTGCAGGGAACAGAATCAGTCAGGGCCATGAGCAGGAGTCTCAAATTATTTTTTTTTGCTCAGAGGCACAGGTCCAGACAATAGAGGTTGTCAGCTACGAGGTCCAGCTACCCTTTTAAAGATGTGAATAGCAATGTTTTAACTTTAAAGACAATATCCCCTGTGGACCCAAAATACTAGGATTAGATTGTGGATTTCTTCTTTCATATTAAATTTAATTGAGAAAATCCACAACAAATCAGAAATTGACGTGCTACGTGTTTAAAAATCCCACTAGTCAATTAATGGATGGTAAAATCTACAAAATGGAAATTAATGGAAATTAAAAGGAATGGGGTTAAAAGTCATGATGGCTTCTTACCGCGGCACCTCTTTGTTTTCTTCATTGATGCACTGGTAAAGCAAATCTATAAATTTTTGAGGGAAAGCTGAAAAATCGACTAGGAGGCCCTGTTGTAGCTTCAGACACTGGAAATCATCTTCTGATATCACAAGGTTGTAAAGAAAGAAAAGATCTGTATCATCAGTCATCCGAACCACCAGGTCCTGCAGGGAAGGGATCCCAAAAATTATTTTTTTTTACATTTTAACAGTCTTAACATGGCAACCGTATAGAAATACAGAAAAACCTGCATGAGTTTAAGGGGGTTCTCCGGCAATTAAGAAAATGAAAATACTTACGGTAAATATTACTTTATTATAAATATATTCCCAAATACCCTTTATTAGTTATAATGGGTGGTTTTGTCTGGGGAGCAATCACTAGGAGAAATAAAATGGCTGCCGTCTTATTAGTGGACACAAAACCTGTCCTAATTACACAGTAGCAACGTTACTTTACAACACTGAGCTAAAGAGCCGCCTTATCCTCCTCTCTGCTCTGCTTGTCAGTGATCATCATCCTGAATACAGCTGGTAACATCTTCAGCTGAATCTCTGTAGGAATGAAGTTCATAAGGAGACATGAGGTACAGAGAGTAGGGGGGGGGGGGTGGATAATGGGCAGCAGCACATGTATGCAGTCTCCATTACCACAGTCAGTCCTGTACATTCTCTGTACTTCATGTCTCCTCATGAACTCTATTCCTACAGAGATTCAGCTGAAGATCTTATCAGCTGTATGCAGGATCATAATCCCTGACAAGCAGAGCAGAGAGGAGGATGAAGCAGCTCTTTAGCTTAGTGCTCTGAAGTAACTTGTCCTCCTGTGTGATTAGGACAGGTTTTGTGTGTACCAATAGGACGGTGGCCATTTAATTCCTCCCTAGACAAAATGGAGCCATTATAACTAATGAAAAGTATTTGGGAATATATTTATAATAAAGTAATATTTAAGTATTTTCCTTGTTTGTAATTTCCGGAGAAACCCTTTAAGAGATTGATTATTATGCTCTGAATTTATACCTGATCTGCTGCAATTTTTTCTCTACTGTAACACTAACACTGTTGTATGGGACTACAGGGAGTGCAGAATTATTAGGCAAGTTGTATTTTTGAGGATTCATTTTATTATTGAACAACAACCATGTTCTCAATGAACCCAAAAAACTCATTAATATCAAAGCTGAATATTTTTGGAAGTAGTTTTTAGTTTTAGCTATTTTAGGGGGATATCTGTGTGTGCAGGTGACTATTACTGTGCATAATTATTAGGCAACTTAACAAAAAACAAATATATACCCATTTCAATTATTTATTTTTACCAGTGAAACCAATATAACATCTCAACATTCACAAATATACATTTCTGACATTCAAAAACAAAACAAAAACAAATCAGTGACCAATATAGCCACCTTTCTTTGCAAGGACACTCAGAAGCCTGCCATCCATGGATTCTGTCAGTGTTTTGATCTGTTCACCATCAACATTGCGTGCAGCAGCAACCACAGCCTCCCAGACACTGTTCAGAGAGGTGTACTGTTTTCCCTCCTTGTAAATCTCACATTTGATGATGGACCACAGGTTCTCAATGGGGTTCAGATCAGGTGAACAAGGAGGCCATGTCATTAGATTTTCTTCTTTTATACCCTTTCTTGCCAGCCACGCTGTGGAGTACTTGGACGCGTGTGATGGAGCATTGTCCTGCATGAAAATCATGTTTTTCTTGAAGGATGCAGACTTCTTCCTGTACCACTGCTTGAAGAAGGTGTCTTCCAGAAACTGGCAGTAGGACTGGGAGTTGAGCTGGACTCCATCCTCAACCCGAAAAGGCCCCACAAGCTCATCTTTGATGATACCAGCCCAAACCAGTACTCCACCTCCACCTTGCTGGCGTCTGAGTCGGACTGGAGCTCTCTGCCCTTTACCAATCCAGCCACGGGCCCATCCATCTGGCCCATCAAGACTCACTCTCATTTCATCAGTCCATAAAACCTTAGAAAAATCAGTCTTGGGATATTTCTTGGCCCAGTCTTGACGTTTCAGCTTGTGTGTCTTGTTCAGTGGTGGTCGTCTTTCAGCCTTTCTTACCTTGGCCATGTCTCTGAGTATTGCACACCTTGTGCTTTTGGGCACTCCAGTGATGTTGCAGCTCTGAAATATGGCCAAACTGGTGGCAAGTGGCATCTTGGCAGCTGCACGCTTGACTTTTCTCAGTTCATGGGCAGTTATTTTGCGCCTTGGTTTTTCCACACGCTTCTTGCGACCCTGTTGACTATTTTGAATGAAACGCTTGATTGTTCGATGATCACGCTTCAGAAGCTTTGCAATTTTAAGAGTGCTGCATCCCTCTGCAAGATATCTCACTATTTTTGACTTTTCTGAGCCTGTCAAGTCCTTCTTTTGACCCATTTTGCCAAAGGAAAGGAAGTTGCCTAATAATTATGCACACCTAATATAGGGTGTTGATGTCATTAGACCACACCCCTTCTCATTACAGAGATGCACATAACCTAATATGCTTAATTGGTAGTAGGCTTTCGAGCTTTTACAGCTTGGAGTAAGACAACATGCATAAAGAGGATGATGTGGTCAAAATACTCATTTGCCTAATAATTCTGCACGCAGTGTATAAGTACTATCTTCTACCAGTCCTGCCCATTTATATCTGAGATAGCATATTCCGCCAGTGTAACGTCTGGTAGTCGATTATCCCATCTACCTCTAGCAGTCATTTACTTGTTTCTACAGCAATGCTGAATATCAGGCATAGGGGCAGTGCCTTGTCCTAAACTCAAGAATGTAGACTGATCAGCGAGTTTTAGAGAGAGACTAACTATGCAAAAATGAAAAAAGGAGAGACCTATATTATAATGAGAGATTGATCCTGAACCATCGACTGTTTTCTTACCTAGCATTTTTGAGGTTTACAGCAAAAAAAACGAAAAGTTTGATATATGCGTTAAAGAGGTTTTCCCAAGAACAATACTATTGTGCGGCCGTTCCGTGCATTGGGGACTGCAATTTGCAGTCCCCAATGGACAGGCACCATACGTGCGGCTGCCGCGATGGATCCAAACCCATTCAACTTGAATGGGCCTGTGATCCGTCCGCACCGTAAAAAAAAAAATAGAACAAGTTTTAAGTGAATGGGTCCGCATCTGCGATGAGGTGAGCACACGGCCAGTGCCTGCATATTGCGGCCATGTGCATGAGGCCTTATTCACAGGACAAGTGTCTGATTGGTGTGGGGGTTGACCAATTTTTCAGCCGATAATAGTTAACGAGCATTCGCACAAAACGCTTGTTAGGGATCATCTTGCAGTGTAAAACTGCTACTGATTGCCTGATGAACGAGAAAATGCTCCATTCAAGTCTATGGGGCTCAAGAGAAAGCTGACCACTGTACTCTGATTCTGCAGTCCCATAGAATAAAATTAGGCAGTAGCAGACTTGTGTGACCACTGCACCATGCAAAGGTGACGATTATCCGCAGGATAAGGAGTAAGTACTGTTTGTGGGAAAACCTATTTTAGGGCCGGTTCAAACAACCATATATCCGCATCAGATCCCAATTTTTTATATTATATATATATATATATATATATATATATATATATATATATATATATATATATATATTTTATGGACAGCAAGCAGACCAATTCATTTCGTTGAGGCTGCAAAAAATCCGGACAACACACGTGTCATCGGTTTGCTGTCTGCATCCGAGCCTCAAATGATAGAACCTGTCCTATTATTGTCTATTTTGCGGAAATGAATATGCATCTTTTCAATGGAGCCTGCAAAAAGTGCGGGATGCCCATAGACCGCATCTGTAGTTTGCAGATCTGCGATTTGCAGACTGCAAAACCGATACCAGGTTTGTATGAATGGGCCCTTAACCCCATAAAGACCGGGCCTATTTCCATTTTGGACTTTTCCTCCCGACGTTCCAATAGCCATAACTTTATTTTACCGTTCACATAGCTTTATGAAGGCTTACGGTATTTTTTGCGGGACAAGATGCATTTTTTATTGCCACCGTTTAATTTACCATGTCTTGTATTAGAAAACAGGAAAATAATTGTGTGTGTGGCAAAATTCAAAAAAATATAAAAAAAATACAAACAGAAACTGAGCAGTAGAATATGACAAGACAGAATAGCATCGGCAATGTCGTGCACTATATTAATGTACTTTCTGTCATGATATCTCGTATCAGTGTTGTCTTAAATTGTTACGGAACTCCTACATAGGCGTTCCTTTGCTATCTTGTAAAATTTAATCTGTTGAAAACTTTAATAAAATCTGATTAATCTAAAATACAAACAGAACTCTGCCAAGGTGTTTGGGGATTTGACATCACAGCGTGACTGAATGTGGTGATACCAAGCTTGAGTTTTTTTTTACCTCTTTAAAAAAAAAAAAAAATATCAGTCTTTGTAAAAAATCTACATTTTCTTTGCATCGCTATATTCCGACAACCATAACTTTTAGATTTCTGTCTACAGAGCTAATATAGAGGGCTTGTTTTTATTGGTACCATTTTTGTAGTATGTAAGACTTTTTTAAAAAAAAAATTGGGGGGGGGCAAGATGACCCAAAAAATGGCAAATTGTGCGTTTTTCATTTTTTCCCCCCATTTATTAATAGTTCAGACATTTTAAGACACAGTAATAGCCAATGTTTATTTTTTTATTGTTTATATTTTTATATGTAAAATTGGGAAAGAGGGGGGTGATTTAAACTTAATATATTAGGGGTTTTGTTTAGACTTTTTTCACTTTTTTTTTTATAACTATTAGCCCACTTAGGGGCCTAGTACATGGGATCTTTTGATACCCTCTCCTATTCACCCTAATTCAAATGCGCTGTAAACGGATCTAAGCGTTTGCGTTCTGAACGGATACAAGCGTTTGCATTATAGGTGCGGATCCGTCTGTGCAGATACCAGACGGATCCGCACCTAACGCAGGTGTGAAAGTAGCCTTACTGGTACATGCCGGGACCCTCAGCCAGGATCTCTACCCGCGAGCACCACCTCTCTTAACAATGGTAGATAAATTTTTTCCCATTTCTGGACTCTGTAGTGCTGCTTATCTTTTGTTATTTGACATCTGGTGCAGGGACACTTTTCTCCGACGTTGTACCAACTATTTGTTGGCTGTTTTGGGACAGATTTTTATGACTGAATTGGGGTGCGATTTTGGCGCAAAATGGAGCATATCAGACCCCACTCCCCATGAAGCCCCCTCTCTTGTCAAGCAGATTGGAAAAAAAAAAAAAGTGTATAAATCCTAGATGCCCCAAATTGTGCCACTTTTTGGATTTTTGGCACAGACACATTAGTAAATCTGGGCCATATTTCTTTGTAGGGCCCAATTCACACAACCACATTTTTTGTTCCATATCCAATTTGGATTTTTTTTTGCGGATCAGATGTGGACCGATTCATTTCAATGGTCCCTCAAGATAGTGCAGACAGCACACTGCATCTGTATATCTGTTCCAAAAGCCCCACACACAAAAAAAAAAAAAGATAATACTTGTCCTATTCTCGTTCATTTCAAAGGCAAGAATAGGCATTGTTAGAACGAGTCCGCAAAAAAAAAAAAAAAAAATGGATGAGGACTGCAAAATACATACAGTACTGTGAATGCACCCTTTAATTTGGAGAGCCTGTCAGTATTCTATGCCGAGTGTGGATGGGGCAGCATACATCTACTTGCAGGTTCCCTTTAATTATTTGCAAAGTAACCAATAACTTCATCCGGTTACCACAGTATTCTAGGTTCCACCACATGGCTGCACTAATACAGAGCGAATGCTGAGCAGAACCCTCCTTAAAGTGTTGTCTCACTTCAGTAAGCGCCATTTATCAGGTAGATAATACAGGACACTTACTAATGTATTATTATCCCTATAACTTACTGGCTGGATTCATTTTTCCATCACATTATGCACTGCTTGTTTTCATGGTTATGACCACCCTGTAATCCATCAGCGGTGGTCGTGCTTGCACAATATAGGAAAAAGTGCCAGCCTCTCTGGTGGCCGGGACTGTGGGAGCTCACATAGGCTAGTGCATTTTTTCTATAGTGTACAAGCATGGCCACAGCTGATGGATTGCAGGGTGGTCGTATCCTAGGCAACAAGCAGTGTATAATGGGATGAATCCAGACAGCAAAGTAAGCTATATTATAATAACAATACATTATTAAGTGTCTTGTATTAACTTTCTCCACATGATAAATGCTATTTGCTGAAGTGACATTTAAGCTCCATCTCCATACACACCTTCTTATGGACGGGCGTTGACAATGTGCCTTGCTCGATGCATATCCGGATAATCTGCCTCCTGTAACACACACTACAGGTTAGGATACAGAAAGTGAAAGAAGCAGGAATCAGAAGAAGTCTGGCGGGTCTGGTCGAAAACCAATGATATAGTGACATGGTCTGATATTTTTACTGATCCCAGCAATGGGGTACACACACTCCATATGTAATATCCGAAGAAACACCTTCCAATTATCATTCAAAAGAGCGTTTCTTCAGGGAGGAACAAAAATACCAAACTTCAAAAAAGCTACATTTAGCCAACTAAGAGAGGCCGTAGGCCTAACTAACTGGGACCAAGTCCTCAAAAATAAAAATACAGCCACAAAATGGGATATTTTTAAGAGCATCCTAAAATCTAATTGCCAATTATCTGCTTGAAGAAACCATGGCGGCTCCCCTGTGACCTACTCACAGCACAGCGCCAAACATTGTATACAGCGGCATCGCAGCCCATTCACCTAAATGAGACTGCGCTGCACCCAGACCACGTGACCCAGGATTGGGATGCTGCATTTTAGGTGTGTGTGTATGTAATGTGTAATTATATATATATATATATATATATATATATATATATATATATATATATATATATATATATATATATATATATATAATGTGCAGTATGTGTGCACCCTAATATGCCTCGATTTTGAATTTGGGAACACTTTCTGGAGCAGCTGCAATAATCTAGGAAATTGACCCGAATGAAAGATATATTAGCAAGAACAAAACTGTATAAAATAATGAGGGTAGTAGTATGACATATACAGGACCAGTATGGAATAATGAGGGTAGTAGTAGTAGTATGAGTGACATATACAGGACCGGTATGGAATAATGAGGGTAGTAGTATGAGTGACATATACAGGACCGGTATGGAATAATGAGGGTAGTAGTATGAGTGACATATACAGGACCGGAATGGAATAATGAGGGTAGTAGTATGAGTGACATATACAGGACCGGTATGGAATAATGATGGTGGTGGTAGTAGTATGAATGACATATACAGGACCAGTATGGAATAATGAGGGTAGTAGTATGAGTGACATATACAGGACCGGTATGGAATAATGAGGGTAGTAGTATGAGTGACATATACCAGGACCAGTATGGAATAATGAGGGTAGTAGTATGAGTGACATATACCAGGACCAGTATGGAATAATGAGGGTAGTAGTATGAGTGACATATACAGGACCAGTATGGAATAATGAGGGTAGTAGTATGAGTGACATATACGGGACCAGTATGGAATAATGAGGGTAGTAGTATGAGTGACATATACAGGACCAGTATGGAATAATGAGGGTAGTAGTATGAGTGGCATATATACAGGACCAGTATGGAATAATGAGGGTAGTAGTATGAGTGGCATATATACAGGACCAGTATGGAATAATGAGGGTAGTAGTATGAGTGGCATATATACAGGACCGGTATGGAATAATGATGGTGGTGGTAGTAGTAGTAGTATGAATGACATATACAGTACCAGTATGGAATAATGAGGGTAGTAGTATGAGTGACATATACAGGACTAGTATGGAATAATGAGGGTAGTAGTATGAGTGACATATACAGGACTAGTATGGAATAATGAGGGTAGTAGTATGAGTGACATATACAGGACCAGTATGGAATAATGAGGGTAGTAGTATGAGTGGCATATATACAGGACCAGTATGGAATAATGAGGGTAGTAGTATGAGTGGCATATATACAGGACCAGTATGGAATAATGAGGGTAGTAGTATGAGTGACATATACAGGACCAGTATGGAATAATGAGGGTAGTAGTAGCAGCAGTAGTATGAGTGACATATACAGGACCGGTATGGAATAATGAGGGTAGTAGTATGAGTGACATATACAGGACCGGTATGGAATAATGAGGGTAGTAGTATGAGTGACATATACAGGACTAGTATGGAATAATGAGGGTAGTAGTATGAGTGACATATACAGGACTAGTATGGAATAATGAGGGTAGTAGTATGAGTGACATATACAGGACCGGTATGGAATAATGAGGGTAGTAGTATGGGTGACATATACAGGACCGGAATAGAATAATGGGGGTTGTAGTATGAGTGGCATATACAGGACCAGTATGGAATAATGAGGGTAGTAGTATGAGTGGCATATACAGGACCAGTATAGAATAATGGGGGTTGTAGTATGAGTGACATATATAGGACCGGTATAGAATAATGGAGGTTGTAGTATGAGTGGCATATACAGGACCAGTATGGAATAATGAGGGTAGTAGTATGAGTGGCATATACAGGACCAGTATGGAATAATGAGGGTAGTAGTATGAGTGGCATATACAGGACCAGTATAGAATAATGGGGGTTGTAGTATGAGTGGCATATACAGGACCAGTATGGAATAATGAGGGTAGTAGTATGAGTGGCATATACAGGACCAGTATAGAATAATGGAGGTTGTAGTATGAGTGGCATATACAGGACCAGTATGGAATAATGAGGGTAGTAGTATGAGTGGCATATACAGGACCAGTATGGAATAATGAGGGTAGTAGTATGAGTGGCATATACAGGACCAGTATGGAATAATGAGGGTAGTAGTATGAGTGGCATATACAGGACCAGTATAGAATAATGGGGGTTGTAGTATGAGTGACATATACAGGACCAGTATAGAATAATGAGGGTAGTAGTATGAGTGGCATATACAGGACCAGTATGGAATAATGAGGGTAGTAGTATGAGTGACATATACAGGACCAGTATAGAATAATGGGGGTTATAGTATGAGTGACATACAGGACAGCAGAGAATGATGGGGGTAGTAGTAGGAGGCACCTCACCTCTCCGCGCAGTCCGGGTTCCGCAGCAGGACCTTCACCTCCCGGCTCAGCAGCTCATGGACCTGAGCCATCCTGCAGACGTGCCCTGTGCCGGGGACTCGTTACTGGAATACGGGCCAGTCCTGGGGGCAACCGCACCAGTCTCCTCCAACTATCCGTGCGGCCACCTAGTGTTCACCGCCTGGGTCCTGTCTCCCTCGGTGACCGGTCCGCACAGCCCCCCAGCACTACAGACATGGACAGACCCCGCATTCGCTAGTCGCTATGTGTTGTCGCGGTACAATTTCCAAATCAACCGCCTGTAGCGTCCTCTACGAGATGACGTCACGACGCATCCACCTCAGCGACGTCTGTCACTTGTGGGAACGTGACGTGTTGCCTCCTCATCGGCCATGTTTGTTAAGGTCAAAGCAGAAACTTAATAGTAAAGCAAAGGGGACGTGGAAAAGGTTGTAGAGGAGCGGTGAATACATCTCACATAGGACAGCATGGAGCAGAGGGAACCGTGCGCAGGTCCCGTGCTGGGAAGGTGCAGCCATTTCGTTCAGAGGAAGAAACGATATTGTAAGATGATCGTAGGAGAGGGGAAGAAGTTTTGCGGGGAGCATGCCGAAAATGGGCAGGTAGTGTATGATATGGTATGCTTTCAGATGGGGGCGGTGGGTAGTCATTTTGACATAGAGTGTCATTGCCCCCTGTAGCCCCCAGGGTCTCCTTCTTTATGTCAGTACAGTTAGAGACCCAGGTAAGTAGTCACCACTGTGGAAGGCGCACGTCCTGAGCTGCACCATGGTGGACACTGCGACTAACCTGGACGTAGCCTTCACGAAGGATGGACCTGCCAGTAAATGTAAGAATATGTCTGAGCTACGTGTTCCGTATACCCATGGGTGTGTTACTGAAAACCAGTCAGTGGAGGTCCCCGAAAATCCCACTGTAGAACCCATGCTGGGAAGCACTGTGACAAACCAGTGACTAATTGGCGGCAAAGCAACATGGTCACTGGCTGGACTGCAGCCAGTCTTGTGTTAGGTGGCAACATGGGTACCGGCTGGACTGCAGCCAGTCTTGTGTTAGGTGGCAACATGGGCACCGGCTGGACTGCAGCCAGCCTTGTGGTAGAGGGCAACATGGTCACCGGCTGGACTGCAGCCAGTCTTGTGGTAGAGGGCAACATGGTCACCGGCTGGACTGCAGCCATTCTTGTAGTGGATGGCAACATGGGCACCAGCTGGACTGCAGCCAGTCTTGTGGTAGAGGGCAACATGGGCACCGGCTGGACTGCAGCCAGTCTTGTGGTAGATGGTAACATGGTCACCGGCTGGACTGCAGCCAGTCTTGTGTTAGGTGGCATCATGGGCACCAGCTGGACTGCAGCCAGTCTTGTGTTAGGTGGCAACATGGTCACTGACTGGACTGCAGCCAGTCTTGTGTTAGGTGGCAACATGGTCACCGGCTGGACTGCAGCCAGTCTTGTGTTAGGTGGCAACATGGGCACTGGCTGGACTGCAGCCAGTCTTGTGTTAGGTGGCAACATGGGCACTGGCTGGACTGCAGCCAGTCTTGTAGTGGATGGCAACATGGGCACCGGCTGGACTGCAGCCAGTCTTGTAGTGGATGGCAACATGGGCACCGGCTGGACTGCAGCCAGTCTTGTAGTGGATGGCAACCTGGGCACCGGCTGGACTGCAGCCAGTCTTGTGTTAGGTGGCAACATGGGCACTGGCTGGACGGCTGCCAGTCTTGTGGTAAGTGGCAACATAGTCCCCGGCTGGACTGCAGCCAGTCTTGAATTAGGTGGCAACATGGTCACCGGCTGGACTGCAGCCAGTCTTGTGGTAGAGGGCAACATGGTCACCGGCTGGACTGCAGCCAGTCTTGTGGTAGAGGGCAACATGGTCACCGGCTGGACTGCAGCCAGTCTTGTAGTGGATGGCAACATGGGCACCAGCTGGACTGCAGCCAGTCTTGTGTTAGGTGGCAACATGGTCACTGACTGGACTGCAGCCAGTCTTGTGGTAGATTGTAACATGGTCACCGGCTGGACTGCAGCCAGTCTTGTGGTAGATGGTAACATGGTCACCGGCTGGACTGCAGCCAGTCTTGTAGTGGATGGCAACATGGGCACCGGCTGGACTTCAACCAGTCTTGTGGTAGATGGTAACATGGTCACCGGCTGGACTGCAGCCAGTCTTGTGTTAGGTGGCAACATGGTCACTGACTGGACTGCAGCCAGTCTTGTGGTAGATGGTAACATGGTCACCGGCTGGACTGCAGCCAGTCTTGTGTTAGGTGGCAACATGGGCACCAGCTGGACTGCAGCCAGTCTTGTGTTAGGTGGCAACATGGTCACTGACTGGACTGCAGCCAGTCTTGTGTTAGGTGGCAACATGGTCACCGACTGGACTGCAGCCAGTCTTGTTAGGTGGCAACATGGTCACTGACTGGACTGCAGCTAGTCTGGTGGTAGATGGCAACATGGGCACAGGCTGGACTGCAGCTAGTCTGGTGGTAGATGGTAACATGGTCACCAGCTGGACTGCAGCCAGTCTTGTAGTGGATGGCAACATGGGCACCGGCTGGACTGCAGCCAGTCTTGTAGTGGATGGCAACATGGGCACCAGCTGGACTGCAGCCAGTCTTGTGTTAGGTGGCAACATGGGCACCGGCTGGACTGCAGCCAGTCTTGTAGTGGATGGCAACCTGGGCACCGGCTGGACTGCAGCCAGTCTTGTGTTAGGTGGCAACATGGTCACTGACTGGACTGCAGCCAGTCTTGTGTTAGGTGGCAACATGGTCACTGACTGGACTGCAGCTAGTCTGGTGGTAGATGGCAGTATGATCACACAACATTTCTTGACACGTAAGGGTTTTCCTTTTTGCATCAACATCCTTTAAAATAAACATTTATGAAGTTTTGTGATGTATTTCTTTTAAATGTATTGCTCCTATCTCCCATTCTGCGTGGTGGAGAAGTGCATCATGGGTTTGGTTGGATACAGCAGCATAAAGTGCTACATACAGGATGAAAACAAACCAGGGGGATTGGGTTACCTGGTGAAAAACAGTCAGGAGAGTCCAAACAGAGTAGTAGGAGAGTCTGTGTAGCAGTCCCGGAAGACCCCTTTAAAACGCTGTCACCTGAGCCTGATTTATTGTCTGGGCTTTTATTCCAGGAGCAGAGCAGCAGAATCCGGATGCCTTGTCCTCTGGACCCCAAGCAGTGAGTATCATGACATGATTACAGCAGCGCAGGAGGGCATCTCATTGCTTTATTTTATACAGTATTCCCTTTATTTCTCTTGTAGCACAGTTTATGAAGATCAGCTCCAAAAACATCTAAAGAAGTGCAACTCCAGGGAGAAGCCTCCACCAGTATGTATACAATAGGCTATTCACTCATGTCCGTCATCCACGATGTACAGAAGGGGTTGAGTTGTGGTTGGACGAGGATAATAAATAACCAAAATTTCTTCTCTATATTCCCCCTGATGGGGCCAAAGATATAAGTGTCAATATGTATTTTCGGGCATATAACTGGAATATAAAAATGGTCCGGGTGTCAGTGCTTGTATTAACAGCTTGGAGCCTGCAGAGCTGTACTCCTGTGTCTTCATGAAAATGTCACCCTCCATGAGGCAATTCATATCACCATCTCCATCACTGCTCACATCCTAACGGCTTGAACACTGCCCGTTTATATTGTGGGCACTAAAAGCTAGTACCTGGAAGTACCACAGTACCTCCACATTTTCTTGACACAGGTTGTGTAATGTTTAGACACCACTAATAGGCCCATGTTCAGTCCAGGAAACGTACTCCATGTGTCGCCTGTATTCTCCAGACTGAACACTGTTTCTCTAACATGAACTCACGGCATTGTAATAATTTATGGTGCTGTGAGTTCCTTCCTGACCCCAGATCTATTGTACAGTACTCGTATAATGCCGTGAGTACCGTACAGTAGACCCGCGGTCTGTATTTTCTGGACCAAGCACGGCTCCTCTGACATGAACTCACAACATCATAAAGATTTATGGCGCTGTGTGTTCCTTCCTGACCTCAGATCTGTTGTACTGTACTGACATAATGCCATGGAGGCAAATGACCCCGTTCAGACTTAATAACTGAACCATAGTAATTAATAAAGTAATGACATGACACCTTGTGTTGGAATAAAAATGGCCGCAATGCTTTATTAAGGGTAAATTAAATTAATAAATAATTAAAACTTCAAATTCATTAAATAAATAACCATTAAAAACTCCAATAATAACCGAAATCCACTCAGCAATAGCCGAGTGATACAGCCCCTCTAATAAAGCAAAGCGACATAAAGCATAAGAATAGGGAGGGCGGGGCGGCGATCCGGTTTTGATAAAACTGGCCCAGAAGCGCCGCCGAAACCCTCTTTTTAAAGGACCATACTTTCCCGCCGCTGGCATCCACACCAATCAGCTGTCCGGAAATCTCCCTCAGCAACCGGCTGCACCAATCAGAGAAGATCCCTGCTTGTCATCCAAGGCTCAGGTGAGACCGGATAAAACCAGCTGATTCTGACAGAACTTAACCTCTTGATGTAAACCTGAAATAAAAGAGCGGGAAAGTAAGAAAAAGGGTGGGGGGGGGTGGAGAGAGAAAGGAGAGCAAAACCATACTAATATACACATATTAATGGTGTCATTTCCCCCAAGCGAAACGCTGTGGGGGGCCTGAACATGAGTGCAGTACAACAGACCCGTGGTCAGTCAGGAACACACAGCACCATAAATCTTTATGATGTTGTGAGTTCATGTCAGAGGAGCCGTGCTTGGTCCAGAAAATACAGACCGCGGGTCTACTGTACGATACTCACGGCATTATATGAGTACTGCACAATAGATCTGTGGTCAGGTAGGAACTCACAGCACCATAAATCTTTGAAAGGAGCAGTGTTCTCTCCAGGAAATACACGGAGCGTGTTTCATAGTGCGGGGAGATTACACAAAGCAGCTTTATTTATGAGCAGTGCTGAAGAGTTCATGGCACAGTTATATAAGCTGTTCAGGATGTGGGAGCCATCTTGAGAGCAAGACTTTTTCCAAAATTGTTCCCACGTCGATTTTTTTAAATTTTTACAGGTTTTTTATGTGCGTGATGTGAATTCTGGAGCCGCGGCGGCAGATAAAAGTCAGGAACAGGTAAGGTGTGTCATGTCCTGCAGTTCCATTACTACCAGTTACGACTAAATCAGGAGGCCATTCTGATTTCCATCCACAAAGCACAGGGTGTCTTGACATCCGTATGACGCCAGGTTCTTCATTTTTCTTCTTGACTCATTTGAATGAACGAGTCTCAGACAGTCCAGGCAGCAAAAGGAAGGAAATCACTGAATTAGGGCTCATGCACACAAACTTATTTTTGGCGGAACCATTCATTTCAATGGGGCCGCTTAAAAAAAACGGAAACGACTCTGTGTGCATTTTGTATCCGCATGTCCGCAAGTTTGTTTGCAAAAAAAAAAAAGAACATGTCCTATTTTTGTCCGTTTTGCGGACAAGGACAGGCGTTGTTACAGTGGATCGGCAAAAAATATGGATGTCACACAGATGTCATCCGTTTTTATACCGCAAAATACGGTCGTGTGCATGAGCCCTTAGTAAGAGGTTGTAGACATTTGGCGAGACTTTAGATACAGTCACAGAGAGGTGACTGTGCTTGTGGAAAGCTCGCTCCCTTCAGGTATGTGCGACCTGTAGAGACAGAAGACCTGACCGGAATTTTCCACAGAATTTCCATTTTTTTTCTTTCTTTTTTTAAGAACCTATGTCACCACTCCTGACGTCTGCTTTAATACATTCTTTTATTCCCCATTCTATAACTATTCTTGTGCATTTTTGTCTTATAAATCTACATTGTGCCATTCCTCAGTTATTCCTCCCAGAAAGGTATGAATAATTGACAACTGGGTGCTACCATTCCCCTTGTCAAAGGGGTGTGTCCCTACACATTCTGACAGAGTGCGCAGTGACTGGGCTGTGTTAAACTATGACGTGACACACCCTCAACTGGTAACACCTAGCTGACAATTTTATTCATTAATTTCTAGGAGGAATAGTAAAAGAATAGCACAATGCAGAGTTATAAGAAAGGATGCTCCAGAATGGTTATGCCAAGAGTTATGGAAGTAATTACTAAAACAGACATGTCTGAAGAGGTGACAGGCCCTCTTTACATTGAAGTTTAAAGGGGTCGTCTCACTTAAGCAAATGACATTTATCATGTAGAGAAAATTAATAGAAGGCACTTACTAATGTATTATGATTGTCCATATTGCTTCCTTTGCTGGTTAGACGAATTTTTCCCATCACATTATACACTTTTCGTTTCCATGGTTACGACCACTCTGTAATCCAGCAGTGGTGGCCGTTCTTGCACACTATAGGAAAAAGCACCAGCCTATTTGCGCTCCTGTGGTCCCGGCCACCAAAGAGGCCGGTGCTTTTTTTCTATAGTGTGCAAGCACGACCACCACTGATGGATTGCAGGGTGGTCGTAACCATGGAAAAAAGCAGTGTATAACGTGATGGAAAAATGAATCCAGACAGCAAAGGAAGCAATATGGACATTCACAATACATTAGTAAGTGCCTTGTATTAACTTTCTCTACATGATAAATATCATTTATTGAAGTGAGACAACCTTTTTAACCAAGGGTTGGGACACGCGCAGTGGTGGTTACTACACATGCCTTTGCCAATGGCTGCATAGTTTTCCAGGTAAAACTGAGGTAGTACCCTCAACACTTTGCAGCCACATCTGGGTGGGGTGTCAGGAAAGTGCCAAAACGGAGTCCCTAGGCTAAGGCCCCATTCACACTAAGGTATTTTGGGTCCACATCTGATCCGTATTTTGTGCGGGTCAGATGTGGACCCATTCACTACAATGTACACCACGTGCTGTCCGCAGCTGTACGTCTGTTCTGTGGCACCCACAAAAAAAAAAAAAAATAGAACATGTCCTATTCATGTCCGTTTTACGTACAAGGATAGGACTGTTCTAAAGAGGGCAGGACGTTCCTTCCCCCAAAATGCAAGTAGAAGAAGTGGATCAGCACTCACTTTTTGATGCTAATAAATCTTCACGTCATTGCCATAGACAGGATACAGGCAGATGTGACGCGTTTCAGCTAAACTGCCTTTTTCAAACAAAATGTGGAACGCACACACGGCCGGGATCTGTGTTTTGCGGACCACAGAAGCTGCTGCAGATTTCATCTGACTACATCGCCTGTATTGATAAGTTTATACTTTTAGGTGAGCCTTGGTTCCTTGTCCAAAGAAGATCTGAGGAGGCTTACAGACACGCTGGTACAGGTCACTGCTGGTAAGTGAGTCAGGTTCAGGATCTGACAACTGGTGGCATGAAAGATGGCATACGTTCAGTGTAGTGCCAACATGACACATCTCATTGGGTTCTTTTGGAACCTACCTGTGAGAGTCATTCAGTTTGTATTGTAGAAGTAGTCTCCATCCCAAGGCCTGATGTTGATATAATTGTAAAGCTGTATTATAGCTTGTTTTCCTTCAGAGCTGAATTCATAGTATCAATGGTGTTTTCTTATGCAGTTTGTCTCATTAAGACACCCCGTATCTATGCACCCTGTTATGACATATGGACGCCACTCCCGCTTGGTATTCCTCTCTATGAGCAGAGGAGACCAGATCCCACTGTAGTGGACCTGGCCTGTACTTCTGTTACAGTGACGGCCATTGATTTGGATGGGGGCCATGTGATACTACATTTTCAGCCGCTGCAGAGGAAATGAGTGCCCAGACATGGCTTCCCCATCATAGCAGGTGATCACTGGGTATTAGTGAAGCTGGTTTGGATTTACAAAAGGGTGAGACAACTCCTCAATAGGTTACCTATTGTCACCATGAAAATTAAATGCAATCTGCAGGCAGTATGTTATAGAGCAGGAGGAGCTGAGCAGATTCATATATAGTTTTATGGGAAAATATTCAGTATTTTCAGTGGAAAAGTCACTTATTCATTTAATTACCTGCTTTCTATGCTTAGGAGTCATGTGGGCGGTCCTACTCACTGATTGACAGCTGTCTCTGTGTGCACCTACATGACTGCTAGGCATAGAGCATGGAATTAACAAAGTAAATGACAAGTTATACTGATTATTATTCCCACAAAACTATATATCAATCTGCTCAGCTCCTCCTGCTCTATAACATTCTGCCAGCAGATTGCACAGCATTTTCATGGTGACAGGTTAGGTTCCCTTTAAAGGGGTTTTCTGGGAGTTTAATTCTGAGGCCATCAATATCTGATTGTGAAAGGGGGGGGGGGGGATCCGACTCCTGGCACTTCCACTGATCAGCTCTTCATAGAGGCTGTGATGCTCCGCTGCTCCGTCTTCACAACTTACCAGACGCAGCGCCGTACATGAATAGTGGCTGTGTTTGGTATTGCAGCTCGGGCTCATTCACTTAAATGGGGCTAAGCTGCAAATAGGCCATTTGACCAATTAACGTGACGTCACTATTGATGACCTGTCCTAAGGACAACCCACTTTAAGGGCTCATACGCACAAACGTATTTTCTTTCCGTGTCCGTTCATTTCAATGGGTCCGCAAAAAAAACTGAAGGTACTCCATGTGCATTCCGTTTCCGTATATCCGTATTTCCGTTCTGTAAAAAAATAGAACATGTCCTATTATTGTCCGCATTACGGACAAGGATAGGACTGTTCTATTAGGGGCCAGCTGTTCCGTTCCACAAAATATGGAACGCACACGGACGTCATTCGTATTTTTTGCAGATAGCAAAATACATACGGTCGTGTGAACAAGCTTCAAGGGCGCATTCACATGATCCACAAAACATGGATACCGGTCCCTATGCGTTCGGCAATTTGCCGCAACTATAATAGAAAATGCCTATTCACACATATTTTGCGGTCTCAGTGAAATGAATGGATCCGTACCCGTTACACAAAATTGCGGAAAGGATGCAAACTCATTCAGACGGCTGTCTGAATGAGCCCTAACATTGAGGGCGCTTCTCCCTGTATATTCCCTGGCTGTACAGAGCAGATTCTGGTTGCATTGTTGATGTGGGGCAGGGATAGGCAACCTCCGGCACTCCAGCTGTTGTGGAACTACAACTCCCAGCATGAATACTTGCTCTGCTTTTCTCAGAACTCTCACAGAAACGAATGGAGCATGCTGGGAATTGTAGTTTCCCAACAGCTGGAGTGCCAAAGGTTGCTGATCCCTGATGCAGGGTGTATTCATACATAGAGGTTGAGGTGCAGTAAAACCAGATCATAATCACATCTGAAAAACCACGTGCACCTTTACTGTGATATGCTATGGTTTTGTAATTCAGGTTCACCTGTAAAGAACACGCAGCCAGTTACCACATTTTAAATCCATGTGCACTTTTTTTTTTTTCAGTAGCAGTTTTAACTGCGTTTCAACCTTTGTGTGAATACACCCCTCGTTTTTTTACACCAGACCCTGAAGTGTTAATCATGAACATCAGATTTATTTATTTCCATATATTGTTACTTTATCTAATATATAAAGCTGAGTGTATGTACAGTGAATATAAAAAGTCTACACACCCCTGTAGCCTGGCTCGGATGTTTTTCTTTGTAAGAAAAGGCTTTTGTCTTGCCGCTCTCTGTGGACCATGGCTTTTGCTGTGGGATGCGAGTAAGAAAATTTCAGGAAAGACCAACTAGAGCAGCTGAACTTTATTTGGGGTTAATCAGAGGCACTTTAAATGATGGCAGGTGTATGCTGACTCCTATTTAACAGGATTTTGAATTTGATTGCTTAGTTCTTAACACAGCTACATCCCCAGTTATATATACTTCTGTATTGTAAAGCATTGGCTGTAAGTGTATTACTGAATGTAATACACTTCAGCCTGCTTGCCAGTGAGATCCAGGGGGCTGGATCTCACAGGCTGTCACAGAAGGCAGTTACGATGCCTAAGGAAGGCATCGGGCTGCCTTTCCTGCCATCGGTTCCCCGCCACAGCAGCGCGGGGACCGATGGCTTCTCCCTCCCTGCACAGACATCGCACATGCCGCTGTCGGCGCTGACCGCGGCACATCAAGGATTAATGCGTCGGCATCTGTGTTTTCACTGATGTCGGCGCATACAGCAGGGGTCCGGCTATCTGTGACTGCCGGACTCCTGCCGCGGATCTGGCGGGCGCAGCTCCTGCACCCGCCCGATCAGCGTGCCGTACATGTACAGTGCTGGGTGTTAAGTCACGTCCGGTTGCGCCGTACATGTGCTGGGCGTTAAGGGGTTAAAGGAAATCTGTCACCAGGATAATTTCTATTGAAGTAAAGCCATAGCCTAATAGCACTTAGTACCTTATTTCCAGATGTGCCTTTGTTCCAGCAATAGATGTTTTTTATCCTCTGAAAATCCAGTTTATTTGGTATGCAAATGAGCCAGTAAGGTGCCCAGAGGGGCGTCACTGTTGCAGGAAGGAGCCCAGGCACGCCTCCTGCCACAATTTGTCCACCCACCCCTCTTACATCATATTCAAGCCATAACTCTGCCCCCTCTTTCCCTGCTCCCAGTATGAGGGTGGGCTTGGGCACTAGCAGGAGGCTTTCTGGGCTCCTTCCTGCAAGAGTGACGCCCCTCTGGGCACCTTACTGGCTCATTTGCATACCAAATAAACAGGATTTTCAGAAGATAGAAAATATCTATTGCTGGAACAAAGGCACATCTGTAAATAAGGTACTAAGTGCTATTAGGCTATGGCTTTACTTCAATAGCGATTATCCTGATGACAGATTTCCTTTAAAGGGGCAGGGTGCTGTGGATGACACTGTTAAGGAAGCGGAGTGCTGTGGAGGTCACAGTTCAGGGGGCAGGCAGGGTGGCCATTCAGGCCACCCTCAAAAGACAGACTTAAAAACCCCGCCCCCAACTCGGCTAGGCCATGCCCACACTGCAGCCGACGGGGATTGAAAAAATCAAGGTAAAAATCTACTTCTGTCAGCTGCAGGGGTGGGAGGGATGGTGACTTTCTCCCTGCAGCTCACGCTCAGACAGCGCAGTGCTGCTGTCTGAGAGTGAGCTGTTCAAAAGGACATCCCTGTGTCCGTCCAGGCTCCGCGCTGGACGGAGGATAGGGAGTTTGAAAGTCGGACTGTCCTGCCTAAAACCGGACCTCTGGCTACCCTAGGGGCAGGCTGCTGTGGAGGTCCAAATTAAGGGGATGGTCCGCTATGGAGGTCAGTGTTAAGGGGCAGATTGCTGTAGAGGCCACTGTTAAGGGGGCTGGGTACTGTGGAGGTCACTAATAAAGGATCGGGTCGCTGTGGAGGTCACTGTTATGGGGACAGGATGCTGTGAAGGTCACTGTTAAAGGGGCGGGCGCTGTGGAGGTCTCTGTTGAGGGGGCAGGGAACGGTGGCGGTCACAGTTAAAGGGACGGTCCGCTATGGAGGTCAGTGTTAAGGGGCGGAGTGCTGTAGAGATCACTGTTAAGGGGTGTTGTGACGGTCAAATTTTAAGGGAACGGAGCTCTGTGGTGGTCACTGTTAAGGGGGCAGGTTATTGTGTAAATCACTGTTAAGGAGACGGGGTACTGTGGAGGTCACTAATAAAGGTTAAATAACTGTTAAAGGAGAGGGCGCTGTGGATGTTACTGTTAAGGGGCAGGCCTCTGTGGAGGTCAGTGTTAAAGGGGCGGGCACTGTGGAGGTCACTGTTAAGGGAGGAGGTGACTGTGGAGGCCACTATTAAAGGGGCAGTGGGGTACTGTGAGGTCACTGTTAAGGGAGCGGGGTACTGTGGCAGTCACTGTTAAAGGGGCAGTCGCTGTGGAGGTCTCTGTTAAGAGGGCTGGGAATGGTGAAGGTCGGGGACTGTAATCTGTGGTCAGTGTTAAGGGGCAGGTGCTGTAGAGGTCACTGTTAAGGGGCTGGGCCCCTGTGGAACTCACTGTTAAAGGGGCAGGTTGCTGTGAAGGTCAAAGTTAAGGGGGTGGGCTGCTGTGGAGGTCCCATTTTAAGGAGACTGAGCACTGTGGGGGGTCAGTGTTTAGGGGGGGGTGGCTGTGGAGATCACTGTTATAGTGGATACTGTCAATATCTTTTAACAAAACACACAAACATTAAATTAAATAGATGAAATATACCCGTGCGAAGCCGGGTCCTTCAGCTAGTACAGTCCTGATCAAAAGTTTAAGACCACTTGAAAAATGGCAAAAAAATCATATTTAGCATGGCTGGATCTTAACAAGGTTCCAAGTAGACCTTCAACATGCAACAAGAAGAAATGGGAGTGAGACAAAACATTTTTTGAGCATTCAATTTAATGAAAACAACGAATAAACTGAAACAGGCTGTTTTTCAGCTGATCAAAAGTTTAGGACCACACCTCCAAAAAAATACTAACCCCCCCTCCCAAAACAGAAATCCAACTTCCAAACATGAACTCAGTAATGAGTGGCTCCGCCGTTATTGTTTATCACTTCCAAAATTCGTTTCGGCATGCTTGATGCAAGCGTTTCCATGAGGTGAGTGGGAACATTTCTCCAAGTGGTGAAGACGGCCGCACAAAGGCCATCTACTGTCTGGAACTGTTGTCCATTTTTGTAAACTTCCCTTGCCATCCATCCCCAAAGGTTCTCAATTGGATTTAGATCAGGGGAACACGCAGGATGGGCCAAAAGAGTGATGTTATTCTCCTGGAAGAAGTCCCTTGTCCTGCGGGCATTGTGTACTGTAGCGTTGTCCTGTTGAAAAACCCAGTTGTTACCACACAGACGATGGCCCTCAGTCATGAGGAATGCTCTCTGCAACATCTGGACATAGCCAGCGGCCGTTTGACGCCCCTGCACTTCCTGAAGCTCCATTGTTCCACTGAAGGAAAAGGCACCCCAGACCATTATGGCGCCCCCTCCACTGTGGCGCATAGAAAACATCTTAGGTGGGATCTGCTTGTCATGCCAGTAACGTTGGATACCATCAGGACCATCAAGGTTACATTTTTTCTCATCAGAGAATAAAACTTTCTTCAACCTTTGAATGTCCCATGTTTGGTGCTCTCTTGCAAAGTCCAAACGAGCAGTTCTGTGGCGTTCACGGAGACGAGGTCTTTGAAGACGTTTTTTGTTTTTGAAGCCCTTCAGTCTCAGATGCCGTCTGATGGTTATGGGGCTGCAGTCAGCACCAGTAAGGGCCTTAATTTGGGTCGAGGATCGTCCAGTGTCTTGACGGACAGCCAATTGGATCCTCCAGCTCAGTGCTGATTAAATGTGTTTGGGTCTTCCACTTGACTTTGGCCTTTTAAAAGGCATGTGGTCCTAAAATTTGGATCAGCTGAAAAACAGCCTGTTTCAGTTTAATCGTTATTTTCAATTAATTGAATGCTCAAAAAATGTTTTGTCTTACTCTCATTTCTTCTTGTGGCATGTTGAAGCTTTACTTGGAACCTTGTTAAGATCCAACAATGTAAAATATGATTTTTTGCCATTTTTCAGGTGGTCTTAAACTTTTGATTAGGACTGTATATATATATATATATATATATACACTGCTCAAAAAAATAAAGGGAACACTTAAACAACACAATGTAACTCCAAGTCAATCACACTTCTGTGAAATCAAACTGTCCACTTAGGAAGCAACACTGAGTGACAATCAATTTCACATGCTGTTGTGCAAATGGGATAGACAACAGGTGGAAATTATAGGCAATTAGCAAGACACCCCCAATAAAGGAGTGGTTCTGCAGGTGGTGACCACAGATCCCTTCTCAGTTCCTATGCTTCCTGGCTGATGTTTTGGTCACTTTTGAATGCTGGCGGTGCTTTCACTCTAGTGGTAGCATGAGACGGAGTCTACAACCCACACAAGTGGCTCAGGTAGTGCAGCTTATCCAGGATGGCACATCAATGCGAGCTGTGGCAAGAAGGTTTGCTGTGTCTGTCAGCGTAGTGTCCAGAGCATGGAGGCGCTACCAGGAGACAGGCCAGTACATCAGGAGACGTGGAGGAGGCCATAGGAGGGCAACAACCCAGCAGCAGGACCGCTACCTCCGCCTTTGTGCAAGGAGGAACAGGAGGAGCACTGCCAGAGCCCTGCAAAATGACCTCCAGCAGGCCACAAATGTGCATGTGTCTGCTCAAACGGTCAGAAACAGACTCCATGAGGGTGATATGAGGGCCCGACGTCCACAGGTGGGGGTTGTGCTTACAGCCCAACACCGTGCAGGACGTTTGGCATTTGCCAGAGAACACCAAGATTGGCAAATTCGCCACTAGCGCCCTGTGCTCTTCACAGATGAAAGCAGGTTCACACTGAGCACATGTGACAGACGTGACGGAGTCTTGAGACGCCGTGGAGAACGTTTGCTGCCTGCAACATCCTCCAGCATGACCGGTTTGGCATTGGGTCAGTAATGGTGTGGGGTGGCATTTCTTTGGAGGGCCGCACAGCCCTCCATGTGCTCGCCAGAGGTAGCCTGACTGCCATTAGGTACCGAGATGAGATCCTCAGACCCCTTGTGAGACCATATGCTGGTGCG
Organism: Bufo bufo; assembly: GCF_905171765.1. NCBI lineage: Eukaryota > Metazoa > Chordata > Amphibia > Anura > Bufonidae > Bufo > Bufo bufo. Next base: position 73,008,566 of record NC_053397.1, read on the forward strand.
GTTGGCCCTGGGTTCCTCCTAATGCAAGACAATGCTAGACCTCATGTGGCTGGAGTGTGTCAGCAGTTCCTGCAAGACGAAGGCATTGATGCTATGGACTGGCCCGCCCGTTCCCCAGACCTGAATCCAATTGAGCACATCTGGGACATCATGTCTCGCTCTATCCACCAACGTCACGTTACACCACAGACTGTCCAGGAGTTGGCAGATGCTTTAGTCCAGGTCTGGGAGGAGATCCCTCAGGAGACCGTCCGCCACCTCATCAGGAGCATGCACAGGCATTGTAGGGAGGTCATACAGGCACGTAGAGGCCACACACACTACTGAGCCTCATTTTGACTTGTTTTAAGGACATTACATCAAAGTTGGATCAGCCTGTAGTTTGTTTTTCCACTTTAATTTTGAGTGGGACTCCAAATCCAGACCTCCATGGGTTAAAAAATTTGATTATCCATTTTTTTTTTGTGTGATTTTGTTGTCAGCACATTCAACTATGTAAAGAACAAAGTATTTCAGAAGAATATAAAATTAATTCAGATCTAGGATGTGTTATTTTTGTGTTCCCTTTATTTTTTTGAGCAGTGTATATATATATATATATATATATTTAGCTCCTTGGACAAGTGTGTTTGTGTCTCTAACACTATTGTATACTCTCTTGTACATACAGGCTTAGACCCCCCTCGGCCAGACAAGAAACTTTGTCATCCAGCATTACACGAAGCTCTGAACGATCCAGCAAATGGAGATTCTGCCTCCAAACATCTCAAACAGCAGGTACAACCTTTGCTATTGGAATTGTTTTGCAGAACGACTTCTTGTCATTTTCACTAGATTTCTTTATTATGGGCTTTATGCATGAAGACCAATGTAGCTGTAGATAGAAATTAAAGGCTATGTACTCTTTTTTTGGGGCAATTTTTTTTATCACTGCATTGTACTAATTTTGAGCTTAAAATATATATTTTTCAGTTGTTTGAGCCCTTTTCCCTGCACAGCTTTGAGTTTATCTAGTAGTAGGATCTGGATTTTCACTCTGTTCTGTCAGGCAGCTCAGCTGACGGCTCCTTATGTCTGATCTCTAAACACTCATTAAAGCTAAATTCTTATCTTACTGATAAGAATGTGGCTTAAAAAGTGTTTTAGGACCTGTTAGTAATTTAGAGATAAGGGTTATTAGATTACAGGCACAAAATGAAAGTACCATTCACACAGCTAGATAAACAATTAACCCTTTGTGACAGAACGGCTCAATATTTTTAATAAAGACCAATTGAAAAAAATATTTTTAGCTCAAAATGAGTAAAATGCAATCTTAAAAAAATATAATAATAATTGCCCCCAAAAGTGTCCATGGCCTTTAATGCTTTATTCACGTTGTCTGCGCTGGAAGAAATCATTCAAAATCGAATGTGTCAGGGTGAGCCGATCTTTAATGCCTTGTGCATTAGATCTCTGTATTTATAATGTTATGTTGCTATGCATAACTATGGGCGAGATTTACCGGCAGTTCATACACTGGTTTTAAAGAAGTTGTGCCAAGTTTTCAAGTTATCCCCCTATTCACGGGATTGAAGGTGACTAAATGATCAGTGGTGGTCCGACCGCTTAGACACCCACCGTTCCCAAGAACTGGGGTCCTGTTGCCCTGTCCTAATAGAGCGGCTGGTTGAGCATGCTCTCTGCCGCTCCATTAGGACAGTGGAACGCGACTCCCTTTTTTGGGATCGGTAAAGGTCCCAGCAGTTAGATGCCCACTGATCAGTTAGTTCACCATATCCTGTGGATAGAGGATAACTTTGAAAATTTTGCCAAAACCTCTTTAATCTAGAGTAAGATAAGCCTAAATTATTAAGGGGTGCACACATCTTAATAAATCTGGTGCATCTTTTTGTACCATGGAAAGCTAGTGTACAAGCTATGAACGCGCAGATTTACGTCACAATGTGCCTCAATTTTGAGGCTAATAATGGTAAATGTGGTGGGCTACAGGAGCCACACCCCATCAACTACACTTACTTTGCTCATCCCTATTGTAAGTGTATATTTTCACTTGTGCAAACCTTTGTGGCTTTCAAATTACTTCTTGCTTACATGGGTTAATAAATTCACCCCTACGTCCCTACAGTCCAGTGAGGCACTAGGCATTATAACAAGGGGCTCCTTAAAGGGGTTATCCAACCCCTATAATGACACCCCCAATGCCTGGCCCATTCGTATACATTATACTTACCTGCTCCCCAGCACCCGCGTTGCTCCAGATCCATGCACGGCCGCCGCTGCATCTCCGATGTTTTGATCCGAGCGACGGGGGGAGCAGCCAATAGCAGGCTGCAACGGGGATGATCCTTCCTAGCGTTTCCCGCAATGCTAGGGAGGCTTGTCCTCGTCGCAGCCTGCTATTGGCTGCTCGCCCCATCACGTGGATCAAAACATCCCGCGGCCATGTAGGGATCTGAAGCAACACGGGTGCCGGGGAGCAGGTGTATAATGTATACAAGGGGCCCAGGCATTGGGGGGGTCATTATAGGGGTTGGATAATCCCTTTAACTACTGCTGAACTGCAGCTCCCAGCATGCTCTGACAGCCTCAGCTGTTGTGGTTCTGGGGATCCACAGGTTTGAAGACCACTACATTATGGAATGCAGGACCTAGACAGTAAGATATACTAGCGAACAGGTCAGGACATTGTATATCTGTTTATGTCAAATCAATAAAAAACTCTCATAGGTTTACCATGCAGTCTTTTTGCGTGTACCCTTTTATTTGCTTCTATGTATTTTGCTTACATGATATTATGACCTCTGAAGTCTGTGTAATGAAACCCCATATTGAATTAAAGATTTTGTAGAGTGTTATAAAAGACATGGCTCCTTTCTTCCAGAAAGCAGTGCCACATCAGTCCACAGTTTGTGTCTGGTATTGCAGGCCAGCCCTATTAATTTCAGTACAGCTGAGCTGCATTACCGCTCACAGATCATGGACAGGCGTGGGGCTGTTTTTGGAATACAGCACATGTTTTTCAAATCCTGTACAACCCCTTTCAGCTGTGAGCTAGAATGTAAGCATTGTATGGATGTCATCAGGGTGTAAATGAATCTTTTCCTTTACACAGGGCTCTATTTTGGGTCATTTGGAAAGGCTGGGTTTGCTTGGTCAGTCTCGTTGTTTTGTAGAATTTGGAGCAGGCCGAGGAAAGTTGTCACACTGGGTGAACATCGCTACCGAAGATGCAGAAAATGTCCAGTTCCTGCTGGTAGAAAGAGCCACGACTAGATTTAAGGTGAGTGTCTGTATGCAGCCTACCCAACAAAACGACTTACAAGTTTATGCAGCTAATGGGATGCTGTCCCGATATATTCTGTAGAGAAATGGCAAATGCATTTTGTACAAAACCATTTGAGCCCGTCTGCCAAACGTCAAGGCGATTTCTGTAAGACGGGAACCTAACACTAAATACTACCTGTTATGCGCCATAAAGTTCAGGAAGTGTTGGTTCCGCATGCATGCTGGGTCCACTCTGCCTTTTACCATTTTAGGTGCCATAAAGGCCTCCATTACTTCCAGGGGATGCAAGTAGCAACATGCATGCCGAGCCCACTTCATACCTCTCCTGTCGCATTGTCTTTTTTCTCTATGTTTCTAGCCATGGCAGCGTGCATCTGCGCATTGGGATGTGCTGACTAACCCACTTTTTTTTTGCCGATATACTCTGTAGACATTGATTACAGCGGCAGGGGGCATGCTCATCTGCCACTCTAGTCTTCAGTGCTGGGAACCCCAGCCACAATTACTATCTGTAGTGTTCTTTCCTCCTGACATTGGGCGTATAGCAGATTATAGAATTATAGTAACAGTAATGAAAGGGCTTTGCTTTATATTCCTATGTTTATTGTCACATCCCATTTTATGGTCCCTGTTTTTATTTCATCTGCAAACCTTCCATTTTATTACATTGTCAACTACTATTTTTGCTGACACATGATGTTATTATTTTCGCCATATACGTTACTGTATATGTGATGTTCTAACTATTTGGACTAAACCTCAACACAGTCTAAATGAGAGGTTCCATGTAATATTGCATTGCAGGGTAGACACTGTGGGATTATAAATGATGAAATAATATACCAGTTTCCTCTAAACCACATAGTCATGCATTTAGAGTGGTCTTCTGCGCTGAATCTGAATCATGCACATGGTCACGTTACAATACTGTTTTGTACAGAGCTGTAATGGGCTTTCATAGAGGTGCATGAGGCTTTTTCAGTACCCCTATATGCTTCCAATTTCATTCTATCCCAATACGTACAAATCTGACAGAATATAAAATGTGCTTAGTCTAGGGAGCTATATATGTCTATACGGCAGTGAGAGGAGGCTTTACCTATCCCTACTAATCCCTACAGGCTCCATACACTGCCGTACAGGCAGCATGAACACTCCTTCGCCGCGTGCATAGGCCCTTCGGTTTTGTAAATGCAGCTAACAATCGGGCCGTGATCTGGAATGAACAGTCCCAGTCATTGCCCATTCTATCAGCCCATGTGAAGAGACTCTGTGTGGAGCTTATCACACCCCTGTGTATTATATTTTACAATGTTATCTGGCACAGAATCCAGTATTGTAGATCCACAATTCATATGATGTGTTTTTTTGTCAACAGATGGATGGAAAACAGAGGAAGTCAACATTTGAGAGACTCCATATTGACATTCAGCACCTGTGTTTAGGTCGGTGGGGTGACCATTAGTGGAGGGGTGAATAATGAGAAGGTATAAAACATATTGCGGCTTACAATTTTTAGATCGAGTCCCCAGTCTTGTACAGAAACAGCTTCCAGTCATTGGAATTGGCAAACACCTCTGTGGAGCAGGCACCGGTACGTCAGCTTTTGAATAATTTATCATTTCATTTTGTGCATTATTTTTACCTTTTTCCTGAAATAACTTCAGTTATTTGATCAGTTAATTCCATCAGTTACTGTGAGCCAAAACCAGGTGCAGGTCAGAAACACGGAACAGGAGGAAATGTTTCCATTATACCTGATCTCTGAGTAGGCTTCACACATGGTTTTGGCTCACAATAACTGATGGAAATAGCTAACCAAATAAGGCTACTTTCACACTAGCGTTCGGGGTTCCGCTTGTGAGTTCCGTTTGAAGGCTCTCACAAGCGGCCCCGAACGGATCCGTCCAGCCCTAATGCATTCTGAGTGGATGCGGATCCGCTCAGAATGTATCAGTTTGGCACCGTTTGTCCTCCACTTCGCTCAGCAGGCGGACACCTGAACGCAGCTTGCAGCGTTCGGGTGTCCGCCTGGCCGTGCGGAGGCAAACGGATCCGTCCAGACTTACAATGTAAGTCAATGGGGACGGATCCGTTTGAAGTTGACACAGTATGGCTCAATTTTCAAACGGATCCGTCCCCCATTGACTTTCAATGTAAAGTCAAAACGGATCCGTTTGGATTATCATGAACAAAAAAAATATATATATATTTTTTTTTTTTTTGTTCATGGTAATGCAAACGGATCCGTTCTGAACGGATCTAAGCATTTGCATTACAGGTGCGGATCCGTCTGTGCAGATACCAGACGGATCCGCACCTAACGCAGGTGTGAAAGTAGCCTAACTGACGTATTGGCCTGGATTCTAGGCTGAGGGTTACCTAAAATGGGTGCAGTTGTAGCAAGCTCTTAGTTGTGAGACGTGTAAGATCTATGATGGCTTCAGCCCCTGGATCTGTACAAGAATTTTTCAATTTGCTGACAGCGAGGCCATCAAGTAAAGATTGAGGTATTGAAATACAAGGTATATTATAAAGTTGGAAAACTTGGTGATACAGCATTTACCCGAAATTCCAAACCTGTCTAAATATGGTAGGCTTGTATAGTTGCAGGTTTGCCATTCTAACATCTTTGATTTCGACTATTTTCTTCTCTCATTGTGTAGATTTGGCTCTTCGATGTCTTGTTCATAATTACGTTAATCCAGAGGGAGAACCCCAGTCGAAGCGCTCCAGGACAGATGCAGAACAGTCAGTCAGTCTAGCACCCACAAATCACTGTGTGGATGGAATAGTTATCGCCCTGTGCTGTCACCATCGCTGTGATTGGCAGCACTATGTGGGCAAAGGCTTTTTTGAAAAGCTAGGGCTGGGGCAGCAGGAATTTGGCCTTTTTCAGCGCATGTCCAGCTGGGCTACATGTGGCGCTAGAAGACCATCTCAGGTAGAGAACTCAAGCGGAAAAGGAAACTTTGAGGATATAGAAGAGCATGACCTGGACCGGAAGAACAATGACTGCAATGAAGAATCTGCTCAAGGGTGAGGACATGATAATGTTGATGTCTTCATATATCTTACTCCTGCGTGAAGCATGTTCTTGTCTGTTTCTCATATATAAATGTTGCCTCTGTTCTTTGTTCCCCTAGGTTACAACTTTCTGTTGAGGAGCGAGAACATTTAGGACGTCTTTGCAAGCTGCTGATAGACCGTGGACGTGTAGACTACTTGGAAAGAATGGGATATGAAGCCAGCTTAGAGTATTATACGGAGCCAGAGGTATCATTGGAGAATGTTATACTGACAGCAGTACCTCAGTTACACAAAGCAAACTCTTAAATTGTCAAAAGTGACTTCATCTTATTTACCAAGGTTTTTACCATGCTATGCAGCAGGAAACCAAGTCATCAGGAACAGAGTGGTGCAACGTTGAAGCATTGTGGCTGTGGTAAAAAGATTGTGTGCAACTTGCTCAGGAAACCCTGTTCTTCTGCTCCACTAACTGAATGACGCACATGGTTGGTGATGCATATTCCTACTTGTGTTTCTCAGGATTATAAAGGCAGATGCAATAAATGAAGGGCTCCATGATCTAGGGTTGTTCCACTATTGTAGTTATTTCACAGAAGCTCTCTTCCGAACCCTTTTGTCTGAAACACAAACAGTTATTCCAGGATCATTATTTGTGTTCATAATAAAATATATTGTTTTACTGTTTAAACAGGGTTGTCTGGCAGATACAAATTTAATAGAAAAGGGGTAGAATGGGTTAAAAAAGAAAACACACAATACTCATCATATCGTTCAGTCACTTCTCAGGTCCCCTGCTCATTTATAGTTGATGCTTCTAGACATCCAGGAATTTACATTGGTCAGTTACTGGCTAAAGCAGGTCAAGGCCGTAGCCAGTAAATGGCTGAAGTGGTTATCTCCTGCATATCACGAGGCATCGGTGGGAAGAAATGAGATTCAAGCGACTTTAAATGGTCAACAAACTTTACATTAATCAATAGTAAAGGTGAATATTAGAAACTTTGTAATATATTTTATCAGAGTAAATGCCTGCTTCTCCTCCTTTCCTCTCCATAGATTTTTGAGGGCAGCTCATAATCTGGTCCTTCAGTGAGCTGGCAGTCCATCTCATCTCTCAAGACAGACTTAGCAGAGGATGTGAGTTTAGGAGGGAGAGAAAGAAAGTTTCTTACAAAGTTTCTTATATTTATCAGTTCTATTGACTTATGCAAAGTTAGAAAAATATCCAGATCTTTGCCACCCCCTTAACATACAACAGTTGACATCTTTTGCATTTCTACTTAGAAAAGTTACCATTGGGTTTGTCATGTGTAAATGCAGTTGCACTAAGTCTATATGACATTTATGGAGACCTTACCTGTTCCCAACATTTGTACTCTCTTGGATATAGGCGTGCATGAACTGTAATCCAAAGAGCTCTCTCTCCTCGTCTTCATCTTCACTTGGGGGTAGTGAAACTTCCAGCTCTAGAGGATTATCCCTGAAGTTTACAAACCTGTTAGAGAAGTTAATAACTAATCACACACCAAGTCTGGATCTTTTTTCATTACTCATACAGATGTTTGGTACTCGGCCTCTTGTACTACGGTAAGGCCTCATGCACACGACCGTATGTATTTTGCGATCCGCAAAAAATACGGATGACGTTCGTGTGCATTCTGTATTTTGCGGAACGGAACAGCTGGCCCCTAATAGAACAGTACTATCCTTGTCTGTAATGCGGACAATAATAGGACATGTTCTATTTTTGTGTGGAACAGAAATACGGACATACGGAAACAGAATGCACACGGAGTAACTTCCATTTTTTTTGCGAACCCATTGAAATGAATAGTTCCGTATACGGTCCGCAAAAAAAACCGAACGGACACGGAAAGAAAATACGTTCGTGTGCATGAGCCCTAATAGTAACATGACCTGAATAGATGAGATTCTAGCTGTGATTCTTAAAGGGTTTCTGTCAGCAGAAAAGTGGGTATTAACCTGGCTGACATTAGTGATGTGCTAGTGTCAGCTGAACTTAACTATTAGTCCCATTTCACTATGTGCCGCCGTTATTTAGAAAAAAATAACTTTTATAATATGCAAATGAGCCTCTAGGAGCGGGGGGGGCGTTGCTCCTGCTCCTAGAGGTTCAGTTTTCCCACCTCTGGCCACGCCCTGCTACACTTGATTGACAGGGCTAGGCAGTGTTCACGTCCTCCTGCCTGCCCCTGAGTTTGAGTGAAATCTTCAGCCATTTAGTATGCGGTACAGGCGTAATCAAGAAGAGATGCTCGCCGGCTGTGGACTTCCTTACTGCGCCTGCGCCGCATACATCATAGTACACCCGGAAGAAGAGCAATGCTGGCATCAATGAAGGAGAGGGTGTACTGTGATGTATGCGGCTGAAGATTTAATCCGAACTCGGGGCCAGGCAGGAGGACGTGAACGCTGCCTGGCCCTGTCAATCAAGTGTAGCAGGGCGTGGCCAGAGGTGGAAGAACGGAGCCCTAGGAGCAGGTGCAATGCCCCCCCCCCTGAACCTAGAGGCTCATTTGCATATTATAAAAGTTATATTTTCTAAATAACGGCGGCACATACCGTGTTTCCCCGAAAATAAGACCTACCTCTAGTTTTGCCTATCGCTGTAATATAAGGCATCCCCCGGAAAATAAGGCCTCCCCGATTATAAAGCATCGGCCGAACATACCGTAATGCCGTCTCCGATTATAAAGCGTCCGCCGAACATAATGACTCCCCGATTATAAAGCATCGGCCGGACATAATGCCTCCCCGATTATAAAGCAAGCCACCCCAGAATGTAAGGAGCTCACTGATTGGCCGCAGCCGCCGCCAGGACAAGCTGCCGCCTTCTTCCGCCCGCTGCTCGCTCTGCCCTGATGGAGTCTCACAACTTGGCTGGCACGGACACACAGGGGACGGGGTGACAGGTAGGGGGGGGGATATCTGATGGAAGGTGGGGGATGTCTGGTGAAGGTGGGGGGGGAGACTAAAAACGGTAATTAAAATGACACGGTGATCAGAGGGGGGAATCAAAATGACACAGGGTGATCAGGGTGGGGAGGGGGATCATTTAAAATGACACAGGGGGATCAGAGGGGGGAATCAAAATGACACAGGAGGATCAGAAGGGGGTACTAAAATGCTATAGTAATCCCAGTCTCCTGTACCATTTTGATTCCCCCTTCTGATCCCCCTGTGTCATTTTAAGTGATCCCCCTCCCCACCCTGATACCCCTGTGTCATTTTGATTCCCTTCTCTGATCACCCTGTGCCATTTTAAGTGATACCCTCCCCACCCTGATTTCCTTTTTTTTTGTTCAACAATAAATGTGTACCGTATTTTTCTTCATGGAAAAATAAGACATCCCCTGAAAATAAGACCTAGCGCATCTTTTGGAGCAAAAATTATTTTCGGGGAAACATGGTAGTGAAATGGGACTAATATAGTTATGTTCAGCTGACACTAGCACATAACTAATGTCAGCCAGGTTAATACCCATTTTTCTGCTGACAGAAACCCTTTAACCCCTTAAGGACACGGCCATATTTCACCTTAAGGACCAGGCAATTTTTTGCAAATCTGACCAGTGTCACTTTATGTGTGAATAACTTTAAAACGCTTTTACTTATCCAGGCCATTCTGAGATTGTTTTTTCGTCACATGTTTTACTTCATGCCAGTGGTAAAATGGAGTAAAATAAAATATTTTTTTATTTATAAAAAAATACCAAATTTACAAGTTTCAATTTCTCTACTTCTATAATACATAGTAATACCTCCAAAAATAGTTATTACTTTACATTCCCCATATGTCTACTTCATGTTTGGAACATTTTGGGAATGTCATTTTATTTTTTTCTGGGACGTTACAAGGCTTAGAAGTTTAGAAGCAAATCTTGAAATTTTTCAGAAATGTTCAAAAACCCACTTTTTAAGGACCAGTTCAGTTCTGAAGTCACTTTGTGATGCTTACATAAAAGAAACCACCCAAAAAGGACCCCATTCTAGAAACGACACCCCTCAAGGTATTCAAAACTGATTTTACAAACGTTGTTAACCGTTTAGGTGTTCCACAAGAGTTAATGGAAAATTGAGATGAAAACCAACCAATAATGCAGAGGCCCGGATGATCGGGGCATGTGTCACACTGAGTGGTGGTGTCCTTCCGTATCCCCCTCCTGTGACACACTCTGCACTTTTTTGGGGTCCGTCCCTTCTTTCCAGTATGGGGGACCACACCTGGAAAGTGTTGGCCAGGGACGATCCGGGCGCCTCCAGTTCCCAAGGTACTCCGGCCTGCTCTTTCCTGGTCAGAAAAGATCAGGGCCTTGAGGACTGCCTCATAGAACTGAAGGAATTTCCCTGTGTTGCCAGCACTCCGGCACAGCGCAAAAGAGTTGTGCAAGGCAACCTGTACCAAGTAGACTGCAACTTTTTTGTACCATGCCTGGGTTTTCCGCATGGCATTATATGGCTTGAGGACTTGATCAGAGAGATCAACTCCTCCCATATACCGATTGTAGTCGACGATACAATCGGGCTTGAGGACAGTTGCCGTGGTACCTCGCATAGGGACAGGGGTGATGCCGTTACCGTGAATTGTGGACAGTACAAGGACATCCCTCTTATCCTTATATCTGACCAGCAACAGGTTTCCACTGGTAAGGACACGGGTCTCACCCCTGGGAAAAGGTACCTGGAGGGGTGGGTAGGGAGGCAGCGTTGATTTTTCCGCACGGTCCCACAAGCGGACGTGGATCTGGCGGCGAGGGACTGGAACAAGGGGATACTAGTATAAAAGTTATCCACGTACAGGAGGTAACCCTTATCTAGCAGTGGGTGCATAAGGTCCTACACAAGTTTCCCGCTAACACCCAGAGTGGGGGGACATTCTGGGGGTTCAATAAAGGACTCTCGCCCCTCGTACACACGAAACTTGTAAGTGTACCCTGAGGTACTCTCACAAAGTTTGTACAGCTTCACGCCATACCTCGCCCGCTTAGAGGGAACATACTGGCGGAAAATGAGTCTCCTCTTGAAAGCAATGAGAGACTCATCAACCGCGACCTCCCTTCCAGGTACATAAGCCTCCAAAAATGTGGCCCCAAAGTGATCGATGACCGGCCTGATTTTGTACAGGCGATCATAGGCAGGATCACCTTGGGTGGGGATATGCTGCATTATCTGCATAATGCAGGAATTTCCGAATGGCCTCAAAACGGGAGCGTGTCATGGCCGTACTGTAAAGTGGGGTCTGGTAGAGGACGTCCCCACGCCAGTAATGCCTAACACTGTTTTTTTTTTTACTAGGCCCATGTGCAGCACGAGGCCCCAAAACGTCCTCATCTCGGCTGCACTGACCGGAGTCCAGCCACCGGCCCTAGCCAAACAGGAGCCCAGGTGTTGAGCAATGAACTGTTGGGCGTACAGGTTTGTTTGCTCCACCATTAGATTTACAAAATGGTCACTGAAAAAAAGACAAAAATAGTCATATTCAGTGAAGCCCACTGTGGGAATCTGGATTCCTGGTTGGCCAACAAAATCAGGAATCGCAGGCTCAAAATGCTCTGGGGCATACCATGCAAGTTCACCGGTAGGGACCTCCGGTGGACTTAACTGGTGGGCCAGAAAACTAGTACAAGCCCCAGAGCTGCTCGTACTAGTGTGGGCCACAGGGTTCCTGACATGGCGGTCCCCTTGCTCCGCCTGGCGGCGTCTCCGCCGCCTTGGGGGCTCATCATCATTGTTTTTTTCTTTTTTTTACTAGCAGGAGTCTCAGACAGTCCTCCCCAAGGGGTCGCACACCGAACGTGGTGATCAGGCTGGAGCTAGTGAGGCAGAAGACGTCGGACAGGTTATAAAAAAAATAATGGCCCCAAAGTGCTCCCCCTTCAAATTCCCTCCCCTCCCCAAGTTCCTGGTCCCTACGATGATGGGGCCCTTCAGGAGGTCTCTGCTGGAGGGGGAGAGGGGGGGGGGTATGCAGGGTGGCGTGCTGTCGCCCTCTAACAGGTACCTGGGGGCGTCCGTTTTCCAGTGCCGCATGCAGGGCTCAGGGGCACATCTGCTGCTTCTGCCCTGCAGCGTTCGTCCTTCTGCTGCTCCCTCGACGGCGGTTCTCTTTGCCGCGACTCTTGGCTTTCCTGCAGTTGGGCATGGACTTGGGGCTGGCTCTCAGCTCCCTCAACGGGCAAGTATCGTCTCTCTCCATTCTTTTTCAGCGGAATTTGGCTTCACTTTCGGTAGTTTTGACTTTTCTGCAGGGGGTGGCGCATGCTGCTCCCCCCTTTCCGTCCTCCGTTGGATCCTTGGGATCTTAATCTAGTACTCAACTCCCACCAGTTTTCTCAGTTTGAACCTTTGCAGCAGGTGTCTCTTCGCTTCCTGTCTTACAAGGTGGCGTTTTTGGTGGCAATTACGTCCATCGTAGGGTGTCTGAACTCGCGGCTCTTTCATGTCGGTCGCCTTTCCTGATCCTCTATCAGGTTAAGGTGGTCCTTCGCCCTGTGCAGTCCTTCCTGCCGAAGGTGGTGTCGGCATTCCATCTGAATGAGATTATTCTCCCCTCATTTTGTCCAGACCCGTCTCATTCTCAGGAGCAGTCGCGCCACACTCTGGATTTGGTACGAGCCGTTCGAGTCTATCTGTCCCAGACGTCATCTTTCCAGCGGACGGATTCCCTGTTCGTGATTCCAGAGGGGCCGAGACGAGGGCTGGCGGCATCGAAGTCTTCCATTTCCCGATGGATTAGTTTGGCCATTGTGGAAGCGTACCGCGTTAAGAACCGGGCACCTCCCTTCCGGGTGACTGCTCATTTTGATCGGGCAGTGGGGGCCTCTTGAGCGGTGCATCACGGGGCTTTGGCCCTTCAGGTATGCAAGACGGCAACCTGGTTGTCTCTGCATACTTTTTCCAAGTTTTACAGAGTGCACACCTTTGTGTCATCTGACACTTCTCTGGGGCGTAGAGTTTTGCAGACGGTGGCTCTCTGATTGATAGGAGGGTTGCTTGTTTTGCCCACCCTTGGGGACTGCTCTGTAACGTCCCATGGTCCAGCCTGTGTCCCCCAATGATACGGATGAGAAAACCAGATTTTTGTACTTACCGTAAAATCTGTTTCTCTTCCATTCATTGGGGGCACAGCTCCCACCCATTCTTTTGTTTATGGGCCTTTCAGGTCTGTGTGGTTCTGGGTTTGTACATAGTTTTTCTCCTACAACTGATTAGCTTAGTCCCTGTAGGAAGGGTGTAGCTGAAGAGGGAGGAGCTTACTCTTTGTGTGCTTAGTGTCCGCCTCCTAGCGGCAACAGCTATACCCATGGTCAAGGCCTGTGTCCCCCAATGAACGGAAGAGAAACAGATTTTACGGTAGGTACAAAAATCTCGTTTTTTTTCAATTTTACCCCCACAAAGGATTTTTTCCCGTTTTCCAATACAAGACATGGTAAATTAAATGGTGGCATTAAAAAATGCATCTTGTCTTCATATGCATCTTGCCCTCATATGGCTATGTGAACGGAAAATTAAAAAAGTTATGGCTTGAGTTATGCAAAAATGAAAATAGGCCTGGTCTTTAAGGGGTTAAAGAGCTTCCATAGGGTTTTACCTTACCGTTTCCTGAAAGAGAATATAACAATGTTAACTGGTACAATATTATGGCACTTCTCTGTGCCCTTACCTAAGATTTGGCAAGCTCTGCAGACAAGCTGGGATCCCTCTCATCCGATTATTGCTTAGGACAAGTGTGTTGAGACCCTGTAGGCTTCTGATAGAATCTGGCAGCTCTGAGATTTCATTCCGTTGAAGCCACAAGGTGTGCAAACACTGCATTCTGTATTGAGACAACCACCATGAGCCATCATTTCACAGAGGGCTATAACTAGGACTTAGCTGGCTGTACTCACTTGTCTATGTCTTGAGGAAGGGTCTTTAATTTATTGCTACCCATGTCCAGCCACTCCAGTGCAGGGAGCTCTAAGACCGCCTTCGGGAGGGTCGAAAACTGGTTCATGTTCAGGTCCAGATGTGTCAGCTGGGTCAGTTTACTGAGCTGGAGAAGGGACGAGACTTCTCACATTGAGGTCCTACAGGAACTGTGCTCCCATATCACACTGCTAGACAGCGGATTATTGTATGGTTATAACACACAGTATGATGGCAGAACAGCGAGGGTTTCTTGTTCTCTCACCTGAGCTGGGAGCTCTGAAATATCTTTGTTCACCGCAAGTTCCAATCTTTCTAGATTCTCACAGCCACTTATTTCCGCAGGGACCTCTGCTATTCGATTATAACTGAGGAGGAGTTCACGGAGCATAGTCAGCCTACCTGGAAACCAGACACAATTTCATTACATGTAATGCACATCTCCATATACGGCTGCTTAAAGTAGATCTATTCCTTAAATAACCAAGGCAACTTGGGCTTGATCTTAGTTGTTAAAGGAATAATGGTGGCATACTCTAAGGTTAGGACTACAAGGTGATCTTGGTCGTGCCCATATATCACAGTGTAGTAAGGCAACATCATTTGCCATGACCGCAATCTCAGGTTCACAAAAAATCCAACCCTGATGGATTTTTTTGAAGCTCTTGCTTCATGGTCAACGTGCAAGTCAGGCTGTGACCCCATTCATTTCTATGGTTGCCCTGCTACACTGTGATACACGTGTCAGTGAGTCCTATGCCGCTCGCTGCCCTCAGCCTCCCCGCCTCCGGATGATGATTGACAGTTTTCTGTCCTACGCACAACACATCGTCTAGATGCAGGGGAGGGTAAGCGCAGATTGCAATATTGGACTAATATCAGTGCTAGCGCTTGACGTGGGGACCTGTAGGCTGGTCAGTACTCTAAGACCATCTACACACAATGCGGTTGATCACACATAAGATCCGCACTAATTTCCCTGAGGATTCATGTGCTTTTACGCAACATATCTGCAGCAAAATCCACAATGTCTAATTGCAGATTAGATGTGGTTTTGCAACAGATATTACGTTTCATTGGAATTCCGCATGGAAACAATCCGCAAAGTGTACATGAGATTTGTCTACCCTTACACACTTTGCTGGTACTGTACTACGCTGTGGTTTTTCCACATGGGAATCCACGTAACCTGTGCAGGTGGCCTAAGGGTGGCAGCTCAAAATCTGCATGAATTCTGCATCAAAATCTCACAATAAGGCCCGATTTACACAATTGTATTTTTGCTCCACATCAGATCTGCATTTTTTGCGGATTGGATATGGACCACCGTGTGCTGTCCGCATGCATATGTCTGTTCCACAGGGAATCTGCATGTTAATCCATACAGCGCTGTTTTTTTCAGCATGTGGTTTTAAAAACCGCACCGCGGAAAAAAGTGGTGTCCTTTTCATTCAATATTGAAATTAATTGAAAATTGGCAGGAATGAAAATCCTCGCCGAAACCACACTGAAAATCATGTTTAATTTTTTTTAAAAACACATTAGGAAAAAAAAAATCTGGAATAAAAACCTGATGCAGATTCTTATCAGATTTTTTCCTTGTCCAAAATACTCTGTGTGAACCTAGCCTAAAAGTACTACCGTAAATGCCATCGCAGGAGTGACAAACTGTGCTGACCTCTGTGAAGACAGCATACGGGTGCTGATAGGTTCCCTTTAGGGCTCATGCACACGACAGTATATATTTTGCGGTCTGCAAAAAACATCCACAAAAAACACGGATGACGTTCGTGTGCATTCCGGATTTTGCGGAACGGAACACCTGGCCCCTAATAGAACAGTACTATCTTTGTCCGTAATGCAGACAATAATAGGATATGTTCTATTTTTTTGCCCAATGGAGATACAGAAATGGAGTGCACACGGAGTAACTTCGGTTTTTTTTGCGGACACATTGAAATTAATGGTTCTGCATACGGTCCGCAAATTTTTTTTATGGACACGGAAAGAAAATACGATCGTGTGCATGAGCCCTTAACTGTATAGTAACTCACCAATCTCCGGAGGGATTTGATTTATTACATTTCGAGATAAGTCCAGGACCAGCAGGTTATTAAAGTTGGCAATGAATGTGGGAATAGTGGTGAGACCTGTGCGGTGTAGTTGCCATTCTTGAAGTTGTGGTAACTTCACCAGACATGCTGGAAGAGTCTGCAACAAGGAGAGAAGATGGTACAGTTATTAAAGTGGTGGTAGCTGTGGTGGAAGCATCCATCTAAGAGCTCATGCCCAAAAACGTAAGGGATCCATGCCCGTGCTGCCGGTCTGCAATGCACAGGCTGTGTGCACTCCGTGCTGGGGATGCAGACCCATTGTCTTGAATGGATTCGTGATCCGCAAGATACGGCAAAATATAGGACATGCTTATCTTGCAGTGCAGAGGCACAGACCTGAAAGCCCACAGAAGTGCCTCATAGTGTTTCCGCAGGCTTCCGTTCTGTGCCTCTGCTCTGCCAAAGATAAGACATTTTGCGGTCTGCAATATGGGCCACGGATCCCTTACGTTCGTTAGCATGAGCCCTACAAGGATGTTTGTAAGTAAAAGTAGAATGGATAACAAGAGAATTCTCTATTTGAAAAGTTAGAGATCAGCAGTGAGAATGATACAGCCACTAGATGCCTCAAATATATGCCTCACCACTAGAGAATATAGGAACGCTTCCATAGAAGAGACTGGAGAGAGCCACCACTCCACTGCTTCTCTGCCTGAATGACGTGACCAAAAGCCACCTCACCAGACAAGATAGGAGTCAGGGACCCCCGTTCTCCACAAGGGTGCCGATCATGGAATTAGGACTCACAGCTATCACACATCTATGACATATCCATGCCATAGATGTGTGAGTTACGAATAAGCCTCTAGGGGTATGGCCACACGGTCAGGTTTCTGCATGCAGTTTTGAAAGCCAAAACCAGGACTGAATTCAATGAGAAGTCCTATATGTCCTGTATAGTTTATCTCCTTTCATGATCCACTCCTAAATTTGGCCTTCAAAGCTGCATGTAGAAACCTGACCGTGTGTCCATACCCTTAAAAGGGTCATGTATCTGCTGTACAAGGTTAACAGATGCAGACTATGCAATATCTTTGCAAAATTTTGTTTACCAGTATCCCAATTACTGGCTCACACTGTTGTGTTGTTGCGTGACTTTCCTGAGCGAGCATGTTAAAGATTTCGGCAATATACTGAAAACCATATATCCCATGATGCTTACGGAACATGCACTGCATCTATAGCATCCCCGCCAATTAGGGTCCGGCTACATGATGACATGTCATGCAACATCAAGTCGCACAACACAAAAGTTTATGGCTACATGGCGCCACTCAACAGGAAAGTCGTGCAACATTTGATATAATGTGTTTCAATGGTGTGGCAACAGAAAAATCCAATTTGGATGGATTTTTTGCGACTGTCGTGGCATTTACCATGTCCCATAGTGACACCATTGAAATTCATTACATGAAATGTCGCGTGACTTTCATATCACTGTGTAGCCGGTCCCCTAGCTGTTTGAAGGGGCCTTGTGTTTGTGCACGCACCACAGCCTCTTCAATGTTTATCTGAATGCTGTCTACACAGTAGCGGTGGTATAGGGTGATTACAGCTTTCTCCCGTTCACTTGTATGGGATGAAGCTGTAATTACCCTTCACTACTGCAGGGGGAGTCAGAACCCCACCAATATAATATCAATAGTGTGAAGTCGGAATACCACTTTAAATTCCTACTTGTGACAAAAAATTATAGAAAAAAATAATAATTATGATCTCATTCAAACAAGTATTATTATGAAAGCTCCAAAAAAGGCCTTAGGTTAGAAATTACCTTCCACTCCTCCTTTTCTATCCTTAGGATTAATCTTCCGTCTTCATTGTAAACTTTTTCTTTCAGCTTAGATAACTGGATCCGACTTTCCCATACATTCGAGATCCTGTTCCACCAAAGTATGACACATATTACATTAGAGCACGCGTATTCTAAACCATTTAAGTAGCACATACACGTGTACAATACTATTACCACCTTAAAGGGTTTCTACCATCAGAAATTCTGTTATGTAGCTGACTGACATTAGCGATGTGCTAATGTCAGCAGTACATAACAGTGTTCTTTATACATTTGTCCCTGAGGCCGTTCTCCTAAAAAACACACTTTTACAATATGCTAATGAGTCTCTAGGTGCTATGAGGGCATTGATTCAGCACCTAGAGGCTCCATCTACTGACCATTTATCCCGCCCAGGTCCTCCGTCTAGCCCGCCCCCCTCCTCTTGAGTGACGTCCGAGTTCGCAGCATCGCTGACGAAATCCCGCACCTGCGCCGTCCACTTCTGTATTCGGCGCAGGTGTGGGATTTCGGCAGCGATGCTGCGAACTCGGACGTCACTCAAGTGAATTTCCAACCTAAATATCATTTGGTCTAAACAGGTTCACCAAAAAAAGAGTCGCCTTTAGCTTTGATTACGGCACGCATTCTGCATTGTCACAAGATTTATTTCCATCCAGTGTTGCATTACTTTTTCACCAAGATCTTGCATTGATGATGGTAGAGTCTGACTGCTGCACAAAGCCTTCTCCAGCACATCCCAACGATTCTCAATGGGGTTAAAGGGACACTGACAGGCCCTATAAACATATTTAGTTATTCCTATGCAGTCATAGATCTATTAAAGTGTATTCCAATGATATAAGAGTACCCCCTGTCCACATTGTAAACCATGTAAAAACAACTTTATATTGATCTGTCAATCACATTTCTTTATGCCCAAGGGGCGTTTTTTCTCCTACCTTCGTGCCCAGCTGCGCCTCAACTGTCGATTCCTAGCGTCGCCCAGCTCATTATTATTCACTGCGCTGGGCGGCTCTTACATTCCCCGATCCTGTCACCAGAGAGATGAGCGCTGGATTCAATTACAGGCTTGGGAGGGTGCCGGCGCATGCGCAGATGGTCCGATTGAGGCCGATGCCCATAAGTATCTATCGGGCATGCGCAGGAACTGACAGGATCGGGGAATGTAAGAGCCGCCCAGCGCAGTGAATAATAATGAGCTGGGCGGCGCTAAGAATCGACAGTTGAGACGCGGCTGGGCACGAAGGTAGGAGAAAAAACGCCCCTTGGGCATAAAGAAATGTGATTGACAGATCAATATAAAGTTGTTTTTACATGGTTTACAATGCGGACAGGGGGTACTCTTATATCATTGGAATACACTTTAACCACCTCCGGACCGCCTAACGCAGGATCGCGTTCCGGAGGTGGCAGCGCTGCGCACAGTCACGCATATACGCGTCATCTCGCGAGACGCGAGACTTCCTGTGAACGCGCGCACACAGGCGCGCGCGCTCACAGGAACGGAAGGTAAGAGAGTTGATCTCCAGCCTGCCAGCGGCGATCGTTCGCTGGCAGGCTGGAGATGTGTTTTTTTTAACCCCTAACAGGTATATTAGACGCTGTTTTGATAACAGCGTCTAATATACCTGGTCCTCTGGTGGTCCCCTTTGTTTGGATCGACCACCAGAGGACACAGGTAGCTCAGTAAAGTAGCACCAAGCACCACTACACTACACTACACCCCCCCCCCCCCGTCACTTATTAACCCCTTATTAGCCCCTGATCACCCCTAATCACCCCTGATCACCCCATATAGACTCCCTGATCACCCCCCTGTCATTGATTACCCCCCTGTCATTGATCAACCCCCTGTAAAGCTCCATTCAGACGTCCGCATGATTTTTACGGATCCACTGATAGATGGATCGGATCCGCAAAACGCATCCGGACGTCTGAATGAAGCCTTACAGGGGCATGATCAATGACTCTGGTGATCACCCCATATAGACTCCCTGATCACCCCCCTGTCATTGATTACCCCCCTGTAAAGCTCCATTCAGATGTCCGCATGATTTTTACGGATGCACTGATACATGGATCGGATCCGCAAAACGCATCCGGTCGTCTGAATGAAGCCTTACAGGGGCATGATCAATGACTGTGGTGATTACCCCCCTGTCATTGATTACCCCCCTGTAAAGCTCCATTCAGATGTCCGCATGATTTTTACGGATGCACTGATAGATGGATCGGATCCGCAAAACGCATCCGGACGTCTGAATGAAGCCTTACAGGGGCATGATCAATGACTGTGGTGATCACCCCATATAGACTCCCTGATCACCCCCCTGTCATTGATTACCCCCCTGTCATTGATTACCCCCCTGTAAAGCTCCATTCAGATGTCCGCATGATTTTTACGGATGCACTGATAGATGGATCGGATCCGCAAAACGCATCCGGACGTCTGAATGAAGCCTTACAGGGGCATGATCAATGACTGTGGTGATCACCCCATATAGACTCCCTGATCACCCCCCTGTAAAGCTCCATTCAGATGTCCGCATGATTTTTACGGATGCACTGATACATGGATCGGATCCGCAAAACGCATCCGGTCGTCTGAATGAAGCCTTACAGGGGCATGATCAATGACTGTGGTGATCACCCCCCTGTCATTGATTACCCCCCTGTAAAGCTCCATTCAGATGTCCGCATGATTTTTACGGATGCACTGATAGATGGATCGGATCCGCAAAACGCATCCGGACGTCTGAATTAAGCCTTACAGGGGCATGATCAATGACTGTGGTGATCACCCCATATAGACTCCCTGATCACCCCCCTGTCATTGATTACCCCCCTGTCATTGATTACCCCCCTGTAAAGCTCCATTCAGATGTCCGCATGATTTTTACGGATGCACTGATAGATGGATCGGATCCGCAAAACGCATCCGGACGTCTGAATGAAGCCTTACAGGGGCATGATCAATGACTGTGGTGATCACCCCATATAGACTCCCTGATTACCCCCCTGTCATTGATTACCCCCCTGTAAACCTCCATTCAGATGTCCGCATGATTTTTACGGATGCACTGATAGATGGATCGGATCCGCAAAACGCATCCGGACGTCTGAATGAAGCCTTACACGGGCGTGATCAATGACTGTGGTTATCACCCCATATAGACTCCCTGATCACCCCCCTGTCATTGATCACCCCCCTGTCATTGATCACCCCCCTGTCATTGATCACCCCCCTGTCATTGATCACCCCCCTGTCATTGATCACCCCTCTGTAAGGCTCCATTCAGATATTTTTTTGGCCCAAGTTAGCGGAATTTATTTTTTTTTTTCTTACAAAGTCTCATATTCCACTAACTTGTGTCAAAAAATAAAATCTCACATGAACTCACCATACCCCTCACGGAATCCAAATGCGTAAAACTTTTTAGACATTTATATTCCAGACTTCTTCTCACGCTTTAGGGCCCCTAGAATGCCAGGGCAGTATAAATACCCCACATGTGACCCCATTTCGGAAAGAAGACACCCCCAGGTATTCCGTGAGGGGCATATTGAGTCCATGAAAGATTGAAATTTTTGTCCCAAGTTAGCGGAACGGGAGACTTTGTGAGAAAAAAATTAAAAATATCAATTTCCGCTAACTTGTGCCAAAAAAAAAAAATTTCTATGAACTCGCCATGCCCCTCATTGAATACCTTGGGGTGTCTTCTTTCCAAAATGGGGTCACATGTGGGGTATTTATACTGCCCTGGCATTCTAGGGGCCCCAAAGCGTGAGAAGAAGTCTGGTATCCAAATGTCTAAAAATGCCCTCCTAAAAGGAATTTGGGCACCTTTGCGCATCTAGGCTGCAAAAAAGTGTCACACATCTGGTATCGCCGTACTCAGGAGAAGTTGGGAAATGTGTTTTGGGGTGTCATTTTACATATACCCATGCTGGGTGAGAGAAATATCTTGGTCAAATGCCAACTTTGTATAAAAAAATGGGAAAAGTTGTCTTTTGCCAAGATATTTCTCTCACCCAGCATGGGTATATGTAAAATGACACCCCAAAACACATTCCCCAACTTCTCCTGAATACGGCGATACCACATGTGTGACACTTTTTTGCAGCCTAGGTGGGCAAAGGGGCCCATATTCCAAAGAGCACCTTTAGGATTTCACAGGTCATTTACCTACTTACCACACATTAGGGCCCCTGGAAAATGCCAGGGCAGTATAACTACCCCACAAGTGACCCCATTTTGGAAAGAAGACACCCCAAGGTATTCCGTGAGGGGCATGGCGAGTTCCTAGAATTTTTTATTTTTTGTCACAAGTTAGTGGAAAATGCTTATTTTTTTTTTTTTTTTTTTTTCATACAAAGTCTCATATTCCACTAACTTGTGACAAAAAATAAAAACTTCCAAGAACTCACTATGCCCATCAGCGAATACCTTGGGGTCTCTTCTTTCCAAAATGGGGTCACTTGTGGGGTAGTTATACTGCCCTGGCATTCTAGGGGCCCAAATGTGTGGTAAGGAGTTTGAAATCAAATTCTGTAAAAAATGACCTGTGAAATCCGAAAGGTGCTCTTTTGAATATGGGCCCCTTTGCCCACCTCGGCTGCAAAAAAGTGTCACACATCTGGTATCTCCGTAATCGGGAGAAGTTGGGGAATGTGTTTTGGGGTGTCATTTTACATATACCCATGCTGGGTGAGAGAAATATCTTGGCAAAAGACAACTTTTCCCATTTTTTTATACAAAGTTGGCATTTGACCAAGATATTTATCTCACCCAGCATGGGTATATGTAAAAAGACACCCCAAAACACATTCCTCAACTTCTCCTGAATACAGAGATACCAGATGTGTGACACTTTTTTGCAGCCTAGGTGGGCAAAGGGGCCCACATTCCAAAGAGCACCTTTCGGATTTCACAGGTCATTTACCTACTTACCACACATTTGGGCCCCTAGAATGCCAGGGCAGTATAACTACCCCACAAGTGACCCCATTTTGGAAAGAAGAGACCCCAAGGTATTCGCTGATGGGCATAGTGAGTTCATGGAAGTTTTTATTTTTTGTCACAAGTTTGTGGAATATGAGACTTTGTATGAAAAAAAAAAAAAAATCATCATTTTCCACTAACTTGTGACAAAAAATAAAAAATTCTAGGAACTCGCCATGCCCCTCACGGAATACCTTGGGGTGTCTTCTTTCCAAAATGGGGTCACTTGTGGGGTAGTTATACTGCCCTGGTATTCTAGGGGCCCAAATGTGTGGTAAGGAGTTTGAAATCAAATTCTGGAAAAAATGACCTGTGAAATCCGAAAGGTGCTCTTTGGAATATGGGCCCCTTTGCCCACCTAGGCTGCAAAAAAGTGTCACACATCTGGTATCCCCGTACTCAGGAGAAGTTGAGGAATGTGTTTTGGGGTGTCTTTTTACATATACCCATGCTGGGTGAGATAAATATCTTGGTCAAATGACAACTTTGTATAAAAAAAATGGGAAAAGTTGTCTTTTGCCAAGATATTTCTCTCACCCAGCATGGGTATATATAAAATGACACCCCAAAACACATTCCCCACCTTCTCCTGAGTACGGAGATACCAGATGTGTGACACTTTTTTGCAGCCTAGGTGGGCAAAGGGGCCCATATTCCAAAGAGCACCTTTCGGATTTCACAGGTCATTTTTTACAGAATTTGATTTCAAACTCCTTACCACACATTAGGGCCCCTAGAATGCCAGGGCAGTATAACTACCCCACAAGTGACCCCATTTTGGAAAGAAGAGACCCCAAGGTATTCGCTGATGGGCATAGTGAGTTCATAGAACTTTTTATTTTTTGTCACAAGTTAGTGGAATATGAGACTTTGTAAGAAAAAAAAAAAAAAAAAATCATCATTTTCCGCTAACTTGTGACAAAAAATAAAAAGTTCTATGAACTCACTATGCCCATCAGCGAATACCTTAGGGTGTGTACTTTCAGAAATGGGGTCATTTGTGGGGTGTTTGTACTGTCTGGGCATTGTAGAACCTCAGGAAACATGACAGGTGCTCAGAAAGTCAGAGCTGCTTCAAAAAGCGGAAATTCACATTTTTGTACCATAGTTTGTAAACGCTATAACTTTTACCCAAACCATTTTTTTTTTTACCCAAACATTTTTTTTTTATCAAAGACATGTAGAACTATAAATTTAGAGCAAAATTTCTATATGGATGTCGTTTTTTTTGCAAAATTTTACAACTGAAAGTGAAAAATGTCATTTTTTTGCAAAAAAATCGTTAAATTTCGATTAATAACAAAAAAAGTAAAAATGTCAGCAGCAATGAAATACCACCAAATGAAAGCTCTATTAGTGAGAAGAAAAGGAGGTAAAATTCATTTGGGTGGTAAGTTGCATGACCGAGCAATAAACGGTGAAAGTAGTGTAGGTCAGAAGTGTAAAAAGTGGCCTGGTCTTTCAGGGTGTTTAAGCACTGGGGGCTGAGGTGGTTAATAGACCTATGACTGCATAGGAATAACTAAATATGTTTATAGGGCCTGTCAGTGTCCCTTTAAGGTCTGGACTCTGTGGTGGCCAATTCATGTGTGATAATGATGTATCATGGTCCCTGAAGCACTCTTTCACAAATTGAGCCCGATGAATCTTGGCATTGTCATCTTGGAATATGCCCGTGCCATCAGGGAAGAAAAAATCCATTGATGGAATACCCTGGTCATTCAGTATGTTCAGGTAGTCGGCTGACCTCATTCTTGGAGCACATACTGTTGCTGAACCTAGACCTGACCAACTGCAGCAACCCCAGATCATAGCACTGCCCCACAGGCTTGTACAGTAGGCACTAGGCATGATGGGTGCATCACTTCATCTGCCTCTCTTCTTACCCTGATGCGCCCATCACTCTGGAACAGGGTAAATCTGGACTCATCAGACCACATGACCTTCTTCCATTGCTCCAGAGTCCAATCTTTATGCTCCCTAGCAAATTGAAGCCTTTTTTTCTGGTTTGCCTCACTGATTAGTGTTTTTCTTACGGCTACACAGCTGTTCAGTCCCAATTCCTTGAGTTCCCTTCGCATTGTGCGTGTGGAAATGTTCTTACTTTCACTATTAAACATAGCCCTGAGTTCTACTGTTGTTTTTCTTCGATTTGATTTCACCAAACGTTTAAGTGATCACCGATCACGATCATTCGGATTTTTTTCCCGCCACATTCTTCCTCGAATACGATGGGTCCCCACTATCTTTCCAGTGTATAATAATGCGTTGGACAGCTCTTAACCTAATTTTAGTAGTTTCTGCAATCTCCTTAGCTCTTTTCTCTGCTTGATGCATGCCAATGATTTGACCCTTCTCAAACAGACTGACATCTTTTCCTCGACCACGGGATGTGTCTTTCGACATGGTTGTTTGAGAAATGAGAAGCAACTCATTGCACAAGTTGGGGTTAAATAGCTTGTTGCCAGCTGAAAGATAATCGCCCATGCAGTAATTATCCAATAGGAGGCTCATAACTATTTGCTTAGTTAAATCCAGGTGGCGACTTTTTTTTTTGGACAGGCAGTGTACATTGAGCTTCATCATAACACTGCATACAGGAAACTCCTTTGAGTGGTGATTACAGATTGCAGGAGGTTCGGAGCTCCTTATTGGGAAATCAGAGCTCTGTCTGATATAAATATATATTAAAGGAAACCTAGTTTTATGGGAAAGATTCAGTAAAACCTGTAATTTATTCATTTAAAATTTTAAAGGGATTGTCCCATGAAAAATATTCTACAGTTTTCAAACCAGCACCTGGATCTGAATACTTCTGTAATTGCATGTAATTAAAAATTTAGCATAGCCACTGAGTTATTCAATAAAATGTATCAGCCATCTGCTGTTAGTTTTTCTATTATTTCTTTGTCCGGCTCACTGAGAAGGCCGCACATGCTCAGTTTCATCCTTCAACTGCCTCCTGAGCTGTGATAGGGAGAGCTGAGACACGCCCCCTGAGCTGCAGCAGAAAAGACACTCCCCTTGAGCTGTCAGCTTGATATAAATCTAGCAGAGCAATGAATGGGGAGTTCTCTGGATCCATGTTAGGTACGGGGCTGGTTCTAGCTTTGTTAGAAAGAGATTGTCATCTTTTATCTGATTTTAATTTTTTTAATTAGTCATGAGATAACCCCTTTAAATCCCTGCTCATTCTGGACTTTAAAGTCAAGAAGGAGGTCCTATCAGTGATTGATAGGTTTCCTTCTATGACTGTGTATACAGAGAGAGCTGTCAATCACTAATAGGACCGCCTCAGTAGTCACATACACCATGAAATATGCATATGCCGGTATGGTGTGGTGTCCTACTTACTCTCCCACAGAAGCTTTTCCTCTTCGGCTTCTCTCTGCTTTCAGCTCCTCCTGGTGTTTATGGATTCTTCTCTCCCACAAAGCTTTGATATTAGAAATTGACCCTAAGCAAACCACAGCTGTCATGTTCCAGCTTAAGGACAAGGATCGTTCTTGTTCAGGTACCTATGGAAGACAGAAACATTTTAATAAAGGACCTGTCATCTCTCCTGACATCTGTATAAGTAACTACTTAGGCTAGTTTCACACTAGCGGCAGGGAACTCCGGCAGGCTGTTACGGCGGGTGAACAGCCCGTCAGATCCGTGCTGCCGCTAGTGCATGCGTGCCCCCGGACTACTGCTCTGGCCCCTTTGACTATAATGGGGGCAGCCCGGAGTTCCAGCGGCAGCACGGCAAAGATGCAGAGAAGCGGCCGGAATAAAAGTACGACAGCAGCTTTACTTGAATAAGCGTTCATCAGAAACAGTCTTCAAACTTTGTCTTGGTTCCAGCAGGCTTTAGCATTAAAACTGGCAGGCAAACTCATCTCTGCTACATCTGTTGCTCTCTGGCACTGCTGTACTAACAGACTTAAATAGAATCTTTGCTTCTGCAGGATGCTGCAACTTCTCTCTTTGTAGTCTGACTCTAGCTTAATCCAGGGAACTTTCTTTCTGGCTTCTGAGGCTCTAAGCTTTGGCCTACATGTGCAGCTGAGCTTAGGGTGCTCTGGCTGGCTTGGTGGTTTGGGCTTGGGTATGTCCCGAAGAGACGTGGCCCTGCACACCTTCACCTAGCTTGGGGTAAGCTAGGACTGACTTCTAACTAACTAGTCGCCACCCTTCCTTAGAGAGAGCGTTAAAATGGAAAGAAAGGTTCCATTCTCTCTAACTGTAGCTCTGCCATGCTTGCTGCCACCTACTGGTGAACCAGGTACATTACATGAAATAAACAGCTACAAACATTATTAGGAATGCACATTGTGGTGAACCTAAAACAGAATGCATAGAAGACAATAATGTTAGCAGACACAGATAGAAGCAGGGTGTAGGAGTGGTAATTCCTTGATCCTAACTAGTGTTGAGCGAACTTGTGTTTTAAGTTCGGCGTCTAAAGTTTGGGTTCGGGTTATCAAAGTATCCCATTATGGATTCCGCTACCACGGACCATAACGGGATACTTCGATAACCCGAACCCGAACTTTAGACGCCGAATTTAAAACACAAGTTTGCTCAACACTAATCCTAACCAGATTATATGCCCCCCTTAAAGCGAACCTTTCACCTGGATTTCACTTAATAAACTATCAAAAGTACCTTATAGATCATCCTCATTGTGTTAGCACACAGTCTTGTTC
The DNA here is from genome assembly GCF_905171765.1 of Bufo bufo. NCBI lineage: Eukaryota > Metazoa > Chordata > Amphibia > Anura > Bufonidae > Bufo > Bufo bufo. The sequence goes on from NC_053397.1 coordinate 73,036,418, forward strand.
CGCTTTTCTGTCATGTATATGCATGGAAAAATCGCTTTATAAAGTACTCTTCTCCAGCTCCACAAGTCACGGTAGAAGTCAAGGGGGTAGCCCTTCCCTCACTCCAGACTGTAACTCCCCTGCCCTAACCCTGCCTCTCTGCAGTCTAACTGACACCCGGCTCAGTCGCCGGGACCGCGCTTGTACAGGCGGCGCATGCGCCGTCGGACTCAAGTGCGATCCTGTAACTGAATCGCGCATGCGCCGTCCCCGATGCCTGCCTGTCTTCTCTTCCTCATGCGCGATTGAGTTATAGGATCGCGCTTGAGTCCGACGGCGCATGCGCCCGCCTGTACAAGCGCGGTCCCGGCGACTGAGCCGGGTGTCAATTACACTGCTTAGAGGCGGGGTTAGGGCAGGGGAGTTACAGTCTGGAGTGAGGGAAGGGCTACCCCCTTGACTTCTACCGTGACTTGTGGAGCTGGAGAAGAGTACTTTATAAAGCGATTTTTCCATGCATATACATGACAGAAAAGCGGGACAAGACCGTGTGCTAACACAATGAGGATGATCTATAAGGTACTTTTGATAGTTTATTAAGTGAAATCCAGGTGAAAGGTTCGCTTTAAAGTATAACTGTCGTATTTTTTTTTTTTGGAGTATTGGATTGTGGGGATTAATATCACCTTGGTGGCCCTATTTAAATTTTTCACTGTGTATTCAATTACCCCTTAATTCCACAGTTTTGTCCCCTGTACTGCCTACTTTTACCTGTGCTTAATTAAATAGGGTTGCTAGGCATGGGGTCTGTCTATCTGTTGAAGGACGGAGGACACAGAAGCAGGCTGCGTGCAAGGTCACGTTACTGACAGCCAGGGACTGTAAGTAAATGATTAAAGCCAGGTCCTCCCCAGCAGCTGATAACAGTGCCTGGGCTGTGTGCACTTCTCCCTGTCCCTGCGCTTGGCAGACGCTCCCTCACTCAGCAGAGCAGGAGAAGGCAGAGTGGAACCAGCGCAGAGCAGGGAGGGAGATCTGCCATCTGCTCAGTGTATAAATGAAAGCAACATGTGGTAAGAGGACCCCTTTGTGCTGCAGGACATTAACCCTTTAGGGGGGTTCTTTCCAAAATGGGGTCACATGTGGGGTATTTATACTGCCCTGGCATTTTAGGGGCCCTAAAGCGTGAGAAGAAGTCTGGGATCCAAATGTCTAAAAATGCCCTCATAAAAGGAATTTGGGCCCCTTTGCGCATCTAGGCTGCAAAAAAGTGTCACACATCTGGTATCGCCGTACTCAGGAGAAGTTGGGCAATGTGTTTTGGGGTGTCATTTTACATATACCCATGCTGGGTGAGATAAATATCTTGGTCAAATGCCAACTTTGTATAAAAAAAATGGGAAAAGTTGTCTTTTGCCGAGATATTTCTCTCACCCAGCATGGGTATATGTAAAATGACACCCCAAAACACATTCCCCAACTTCTCCTGAGTACGGCGATACCAGATGTGTGACACTTTTTTGCAGCCTAGATGCGCAAAGGGGCCCAAATTCCTTTTATGAGGGCATTTTTAGACATTTGGATCCCAGACTTCTTCTCACGCTTTAGGGCCCCTAAAATGCCAGGGCAGTATAAATACCCCACACGGCCCTCCTCTATTGTATTAATATCATTGGTGGCCAGTGTGCGGCCTCCCCTCTCCCCCCCCCCCCGATCATTGGTGGCAGCGGAGAGTTCCGATCGGAGTCCCAGTTTAATCGCTGGGGCTCCGATCGGTAACCATGGCAACCAGGACGCTACTGCAGGCCTGGTTCCCATGGTTACTTAGCAATATTAGAATATTAGAAGCATCATACTTACCTGCTGCGCTGTCTGTGACCGGCCGGGAGCTCCTCCTACTGGTAAGTGACAGATCATTAAGCAATGTGCCGCACAGACCTGTCACTTACCAGTAGGAGGAGCTCCCGGCCGGTCACAGACAGCGCAGCAGGTAAATATGATGCTTCTAATATTGTAATATTGCTAAGTAACCATGGCAACCAGGCCTGCAGTAGCGTCCTGGTTGCCATGGTTACCGATCGGAGCCCCAGCGATTAAACTGGGACTCCGATCGGAACTCTCCGCTGCCACCAATGATCGGGCGGGGGGGGGGGGGGGGAGAGGGGAGGCCGCACACTGGCCACCAATGATATTACAATAGAGGGAGGGGGGGTGACGGAGGCCGCACACTGGCCACCAATGATATTACAATAGAGGGAGGGGGGGCGACGGAGGCCGCACACTGACCACCAATGATATTACAATAGAGGTAGGGGAGGCCGCACACTGGCCACCAATGATATTACAATAGAGGGGGGGGGGGCGCACACTGGCCACCAATGATATTACAATAAAGGGAGGGGGGGGGGGCGACGGAGGCCGCACACTGGCCACCAATGATATTACAATAGAGGGGGGCCGGGGGGGGGCACACACTGGCCACCAATGATATTACAATAGAGGGGGGGCCGCACACTGGCCTCCAATGATATTCAAACTGGGGAGGGAGGGGGGTCTGCCCCCTGCTGCCTAGCAGCCCCTGATCTCTTACAGGGGGCTATGATACGCACAATTAACCCCTTCAGGTGCGGCACCTGAAGGGTTAATTGTGCAGATCACAGCCCCCTGTAAAAGATCGGGTGCTGGCAGGCAGCAGGGGGCAGTCATGTACACAGTTCGTAGTATATTCTAACTAGAAGCGTCCGCATCACTATGGAAACGCCTCTGAAATTGTACCATATTGTGTCAACGTCAAACGGATCCGTCCCCATTGACTTGCATTGTAATTCAGGACGGATCCGTTTGGCTCCGCACGGCCTGGCGGACACCAAAGCGACTTTTTTTTCATGTCCGTGGATCCTCCAAATATCAAGGAAGACCCACGGACGAAAAAACGGTCACGGATCACGGACCAACGGAACCCCGTTTTGCGGACCGTGAAAAAATACGGTCGTGTGCATGAGGCCTTAATCTGATATCATGCAAAACGTCCGTGGGTCTCTGAGTAGGAGGGGCAGAATCAATAGCAAATACAGGAATGTCTTTTTTTAATGTACTTGGTGATAACCCGTGCATGCAGACAAACTGAGCATCAATCAGGTTCACCCCAGCCCCGCTGTCGATAAGTAAATTCCCACAGTTTTTGACTCTAGCGCCACCTCGGCAGTCAGGAGAAATCGGGTACTACCAGCAAAGGACATATGCACATTCTCTGACTCCTCACTTACACCTCCGATAGTCAGGTGGGATTTAGACGCCCCTTTTTGTTTCTCTTTTTGCCACTGAATGCTTGGACATATATTGACAAAATGTCCCCTTTGACCGCAGAAAAAACATACTCCCTGCTTGCGACTCCTACTTTTGCAAGCAGATCCCGGATTCGCTCCCCCTAATTGCATGGGTTCATCCCCAGGTACTGTATAAGCTCAGAAGTCTCTTCACCGAAAGAGTCAAAGGAATACGGTACGTTATGTAATAGTACGTCCTGAGAGAGTGGGCCCTTAGATCTCTCTCTCAGGCGTCTATCAATACGTACAGCCAAAGACATAGCGGCTTCCAAAGACTCAGGATTCTCATGAAAGGCCAAAGCGTCCTTCAGCCTCCCTGACAAAACTGGCTACGGAGAGCCGGATCGTTCCACTCAGTATCTGTAGCCCACCTCCTAAATTCGGAAAAATAGATCTCCGCCGAACGCTCTCCCTGACGTAGGCCGCGTAATTTAGTCTCGGCCAGTGAGGTTTGGTCCGGGTCATCATAGAGACCTAAAGCTCCGAAAAATGCATCTACTGATCGGAGAGACTGTGATCCGGTCAGCAGAGAAAAATACCAAGACTGGGCGTCCCCTTTAAGCAACGAAATAATCATACCCACTCTCTGGCTCTCGTCCCCAGATGAGTGTGGACGCAACTTAAAAGTACCATTTGCACGCTTCCCTGAACCGAATAAAATTATCACTCCCCCCCCCCCTATCTATCGGGGAGAGCAACTTTAGGTTCAGGACAGGTCAGGTAACCACTACTAGGATCAGCCAACAGTGGTCTCTGCATCTGTGAGACGGTCGTGCCGAGGTCATCCACCTCCAGAGACAGCCCCTGTAGCTGTCCGGTCAGTGCAGCGATAGACAACAAAATGACAGTTATTCAGCGGTTTATAATGTCACAATCAGTCTAGAACCCACAGACCAATTTATGGTGTTTTTTGTATAACTTAGACACAGCGGTATACACTGGTCAACACTGGAAATAAAAACAGCCTGGGGTTAAGAAGGCAGTTGCAACAGATCGGATCACCAGAGGTCTGAGACAAAATAAGGGGCAGAATAAACCATCTCTTGATCTTCACCAGTGACCCCTGCTAGAAAGATCCCTAAATAAGGTAAGATCCTTGCTACAGGAGTCATAAAATGTAATGTGATTTATGACAGGTGCTCATAATAATAACAGACATGATGCCAAGTTCTGGAGATAACAAAGTGATAACACAGAATAAATTAGGGCTTAGATTCTCCACAAAGATGAGCAGATGAGCAGAGCAGTGGCCATTAGTGGAAAATCATCCAAATTGCCTGATACAGGGCATATAAGTATGATAACATTCTAACTGTCTGCAGTCACCACTAGGGGGAGCTCCCACTGACCTTGATATGTAGATCACCAGAATTTTAACTGTAGAAGTGTGTAAGAAAGCAGAGGTTTTGGCGATTTGTATCAGGAAAACTGAGCTCCAAACCCTATAATAAATATATGAAAATAAATCAGCCCACTATTATAAGGTGTATTCTGTTTATGTTGGATATAGCAGTGGGTCCCAGAACAAGAATAACAGCTATAATAGTCAATGACATTGATAAGCATTGGTATCGCTGATAGAAATATGGGCCCAAATTTAATACAGTTAAAGGGATTACAATGACCCACAGTGATCAGGAGTAAATTGTGTGTCAGTTATATGTAATTTTCCACTGCTCCATGTTCAGTCATATAATTAGTTATATTTTTTGCTTCTGCAGATCACTGCACCAGAGCAGGGGTCTCACTGTGACCTGCAACGAATATGGGATACAGCTGGAGGTGATGACTCTCAGCGACATGGTGGCCACTGTGTCAGGATCAGATGACCTGCGCTTCGGCAAGAGACAGATTCCGGGCTCGGTCTCAGCACTCACCCACCGGACTTGCTGCAGTCAGACGTATTCACTAAAGAAGTGAGTTTCCTGCTGCATCAGCAGATTCCAGGCTTGGTCTCTGCATTCACCACTGGACTTGACATTCACTGGACTTTCCACAGACAGATGTATTCACCAAAGTAGTGAGTTCATTGCTGCATTAAGAGGCAGATTCCGGGCTCGGTCTCTGCATTCACCACTGGACTTGTCATTCACTGGACTTTCCGCAGTCAGATGTATTCACAGAAGAAGTGAGTTTCCTGCTGCATCAAAAGGCAGATTCCAGGCTTGGTCTCTGCAGAAGTCAACACACTTGACATTCACCATTGATTCATGGAAAAATCTACCGTCCTTGTCACGTGCCATCGTTTTCCTCCACCGCCTAGGGGAAGGGCAGTTCTTCAGTCATGGTTCCCTAGAGGTTTCCTCTCCTGAGTGCTGAAGGCCCGACTCTTCATGAGTCAAAAGCGCATCATCAACAGGGCCACATTTAAGACCAGTGCCCTGACTTCTAATGCGGACATCTACTGTATATTTGATACCTTGCAGTTAATAAAGATGTCAGTGTATATTAAGTAGCGGTGTGTCTGAGCCTCTTTATGAATCTTTATAGTCAACCGGATGGGGGTGCAGGGTCTCGGACCCTTGCTGATCAGATAGTAATGTCCTTTCTTGGTTTTACAGCTCAGCTTATTTTTTTTATCCCCTACCTACAGGATAGGGGGTAAGTATCTGATTGGTGGGGACTGGTGGGTCCCCCATGATCATGAGAATGGGGATCCTGTGTTCCCAAAGAAATGGAATGGTAGGTCAACCATGTTCCCTTCTGCTTCATTCAGTGTCTATGGGACTTAAAATGGAGATGAAATTTCAGAATTTTAATTTTTTGGCAGATTTTACATTTTAATCCATTTTCCAGTAGCAAAGCAAGGGTTAACAGCCAAACAAAACTCAATATTTATTACCCTGATTCTGCGGTTTACAGAAACACCCCACATGTGGTCGTAAACTGCTGTATGGCCACATGGCAGGGCGCAGTAGGAAAGGAACGCCATATGGTTTTTGGAAGGCAGATTTAGCTGAACTGGTTTCTTAGATGCCATGTCCCATTTGAAGCCCCCCTAATGCACCCTTACAGTAGAAACTAAAAAAACTGACCACATTTTGGAAACTACAGGATAAGGTGCCAGTTTTATTGGTACTATTTTGGGGTACATATGTTTTGGCGCAGTTTTTATTTATTTATTTTTACAGCATTTACCTGAGGGATTAGTTCATGTGACATTTTCATAGAGCAGATCGTTACGGACGTGGCAATACCTAATATGTCCACTTTTTCTTATTTATTTAAGTTTTACACAATAATAGCATTTTTGAAACCGAAATAATGATATTTTAGTGTATTCATAGTCTGAGAGCCATAGCTTTTTTATTTTTTGACTAATTGTCTTAGGTAAGGACTCATTTTTTGTGGGATGAGGTGACGGTTTGATTGATACTATTTTGGGGGGTATATGCTTTTTTGATCGCTTGGTGTTGCAATTTTTGTGATGTAAGGTGACAAAAAATTGCTTTTTTTCACAGTTTTTATTTTTTTACAGTGTTCATCTGAGGGGTTAGGTCATGTGATATTTTTATAGAGCTGGTTGTTACAGACATGGCGATACCTAATATGTATAATTTTTTTTATTTATTTCACTTTAGCACAATAATATAAAAAAAATGAAGTTTTAGTGTCTCCATGTTCTGAGAGCTATATATTTTTTTTTTTTGGGCAATTGTCTTAGGTAGAGGCTCATTTTTTGAGGTGACGGTTTTATTGATTCCATTTTGTGGGACATACACCTTTTTGATCGCTTGGTGTTGCACTTTTTGCAATGTAAGGGGACAAAAATGGCATTTTTTTACACCGTTTAACCGCCTCACGTCCGCCCATAGGATATATACGTCCTATGGGTGGACGTCTATTTCTGACAGCACGTTTTAAAACGTCCTGTCAGAAATAGCAGCTGCACGCTAATCGTGCAGCTGCTGATCGGGTTGCCCGCTGTCAGTGACAGCAGGGCAACCCTAAGACAAGGCAGGGACAGTGCCCAGGTGTCCCTGCCTTCACGATCGCTGCAGACACAGCGCTCACCGAGCGCTGTGTCTGCAGAGCAGGAAGCGCTGTGCGCTTCCTGTTCCGGCCCGGCGGTCATGTGACCGCCGGGACCGGAGAGTGCAGGGGCTGTGTGAGGTCTCTCAGAGACCTCGATCAGCCCTGCTGTGAGGCTGTACAGCGCAGGATTGCTGCTGTACAGCCTCTATAGGGGTGCATTTCCACTGTAACTGGGGCTACTATGTCAGCCCCAGTTACAGGAGAAATCAACAGTGAAAAAAAAAAAAAAAAAGTGAAGTAAATGTCCCCCAGAGGTCTTGTATGACCTTATGGGGGACGAAAAGTGTAAAATAAAATAAAAATAAAATAAAGTGTTGAAAAAATAAAATAAAAAAAAGGTTCACATGTAAAAAAAAAAAAAAAAATCCCAAGTAAGGAATAAAAAAAAAAAAAAAAAATAGAAAAAAGTAAAATAAAATAGACATATTTAGTATTGCCGCGTCCGTAAAAACCAGCTCTATAAAAATATCACATGACCTAACCCCTCGGGTGAACACCGTAAAAAATAAATTAAAAAAACTGTGTCAAAACAAGCAATTTTTGTCACCTTGCATCACAAAAGGTGCAACACCAAGTGATCAAAAACGCGTATGTCCCACAAAATAGTACCAAAAAAATACGTCACCTCATCCCGCAAAAAATGAGCCCCTACATAAGAAAATCTCTCAAAAAATAAAAAAACTATAGCTCTCAGAACATGGACACATTAAAACATAATTTTTTTGTTTCAAAAATGCTATTATTGTGTAAAACTTTAATAAATGAGAAAAAGTATACATATTAGGTATCGCCACGTCCGTAACAATCTGCTCTATAAAAATGTCACTTGACTGAACCCCTCAGGTGAACGCTGTAAAAATAAATAAATAGAAACTGTGCTAAAACAACCAATTTTTTGGTCACCTTGCCCAATAAAGTGTTATAATGAATGATCAAAAAATCATATGTACCCAAAAATAGTACTAATAAAACTGGCACCTTATCCCCTAGTTTCCAAAATGGGGTCACTTCTTGGGAGTTTCTACTGTAAGGGTGCATCAGGGGGCTTCAAATGGGACATGGCATCTAAAAACCATGTGGAGTTCCTTTCCTTCTGCGCCCTGCCGTGTGCCCATACAGCAGTTTACGACCACATGTGGGGTGTTTCTGTAAACCGCAGAATCTGGGTAATAAATATTGAGTTTTGTTTGGCTGTTAACCATCGATGTGTTAAAGAAAAAAGTTGATTAAAATGGAAAATCTGCCAAAAAAGTGAAATTTAAAAATTTGATCTCCATTTTCCTTTAATTCTTGTGGAACGCCTAAAGGGTTAACAAAGTTTGTAAAATCGGTTTTGAATACCTTGAGGGGTGTAGTTTCTACAATGGGGTCATTTATGGGGGTATCCACTATGTAGGCCCCACAAAGTGACTTCAGACCTGAACTGGTCCTTATAAAGTGGGTTTTGGCAATTTTCTTACAAATTTGAAGAATTGCTTCTAAACTTCTAAGCCTTCTAACGTCCTAAAAAAATAAAATGACATTTCCAAAATGATGCCAACATAAAGTAGACATATGGGAAATGTTAAATAATAACTATTTTATGAGGTATCACTTTCTGTTTTGAAAGCAGAGAAATTGAAATTTAGAAAATTGCGAATTTTTCAAATTTTTGGGTAAATTTGGGATTTTTTCATAAATAAAGGTGAAATATTTTGACTCAAATTTATGACTATCATGAAGTACAATGTGTCACGAGAAAACAATCTCTGAATGACTTGGATAAATAAAGGTGTTCCAAAGTTATTACCACATAAAGTGAGATATGTCAGTTTTGCAAAATTTGGCCTGGTCAGGAAGGGGGCAAAGGGCCCAGATGTGAAGTGGTTAAAAGAAAAAAAAATTATGGTGTTTATCAGACAGGGTAGATCATGTGATATATTTATAGATCCAGAGCCGGTCATTACGGACGCGGCGATACCTAATATTGGTGGGGGGGTTCTGTTTTTTATTATAAAATAAGGGGAAAGGGGCGTTTTTTTTTTGTTTTTTTACTTTATTAATTTTATTACTTTATTAATTTTATTAAAACACTTTTTTTTTTACTTACTGTATTTTTCTTTACTTTATTTCTGATGTTCACTTTTGGGGGTCTGATCCCCTCTGCAATGCATTACAATACGTCTGTATTGTAATGCATTGCCTGTTAGTGTATTACACAGAGTCATACACTAACAGGTTGCCTAGGAGACCCAGCCTGAGGCTGGATCTCCTCGGCTCCCGTAGAAGGCAGGTCCCGATGCCGTGCAAGGCATTGGGCAGCCTCTGCACGGCATCGGGCTGCCTTCTGACACATCGAGCCCACGCCACAGCAGCGCGGGGACTCGATGCGCTCCCTCACCTGACACAAATGCGCGGACCGTGGCATAGAAGGGGTTAATCCGCCGGCATCGGCTTTTACAGCGATGCCGGCGGATACAGCAGGGGCCCGGCTACCAGGGACTGCCAGGCCCCTGCAGTGATTGCGCGCGCACCGCTCGGTGCCCGCCCGATCACCATGACGTACTATTACGTCAAATTGCGGGAACGCAGTTGCTTCCATATCGTAATAGTACGTCATGTGTCGGGAAGGGGTTAATTGGTGCCTCAGTCTGGTTCATCATGGGGAAGACATTAACACACTCCACAAGGAGGGTAAGCCACAAAGGGTCATTGCTAAAGAAGCTGGCTGTTCCTGTTCACACAGTGCTGTATCCAAGCATATTAATGGAAAGTTGAATGGAAGGAAAACGTGTTAGAAAAAGGTGCACAAGCAACAGGGATAACCACAGACTTGAAAGGATTGTCAAGAAAAGGCTATTCAAGATTTTGAGAGAGATTCACAAGGCTTGGGCTGCAGCTGTAGTCAGTGCTTCCAGAGCTACCACACACAGATGTATCAGAGACGTCGTCAGAAGTGTCTTACCTGGGCTAAGGAGAAAAAAGACTAGACTGTTTCTCAGTAGTCCAAAGTTCTGTTTTCAGATGAAAGTAACATTTTTCATTTCATTTGGAAACCAAGATCTCAGAGTCTAGAGAAAGAGTGGAGAGGCACACAGTCCAAGTTGCTTGAGGCCCAGAGTGAATTTCCCACAGTGATGGTTTGGGGAGCCAAGTCATCTGCTGGTGTTGGTCCACTGTTACATGAAGTCCAAAGTCAGAACAGCCGTCTACCAGGAAATTTTAGAGCACTTAATTCTTCCCTTTGCTGACAAGCTTTATGGAGATGTTGATTTCATTTTCCAGCAGTACTTGGCACCTGCCCACACTGCCAAAAGTATAGGTACCTGTTTTAATAACCACGGTATCACTGTGCTTGATTGCCCATCAAACTCGCCTGACCTAAATCCAATTTATGGGGTACTGTGAAGGGGAAGATGGGAGACACCAGACCCAACAATGCAGATGAGCTGAAGGCAACTATCAAAGCAACCTAGGCTTCAATAACACCTCAGCAGTGCCACAGACTGACCTCCACCATGCCAGCTGCATTGATGCAGTAATTCATGCAAAAGGAGCCCCGACCAAGTATTGAGTGCATGTACTGTACTTATATTAAAAATCTTTTTTTAATTAGTATCATATAATATTTTAATTTTCTGAGATCCTGACTTTTGGGTTTTCATTAGCTGTAAGTCCTAATCATCAATATTAGATCACTCTGTGTGTAATTAACCTATGGAATATATGAGTTTAACTTTTTGAATTGGGAATTACTGAAATTAATTAACTTTTTGATGAGATTCTAATTTATTGAGGTGCACTTGTATATATTGAACTCTCTGCTATTTCTCACTGATCAGTGTGGCCAGCAAGTTAGCAGTAAATAGCATTTTCCTAGCAGCTGTCCAAACATAATTTATTATATAACTATTTTTATACATGTGCCATTTATATAGATCACTGTAATATGACTCAGGACATATCCCTGCCTGCCTTGGGGACCAATTGAAGTGAATACATCTGAATTGCAAAATACATACGGTCATGTGATTGTAGCCCTAAAAGTATATTAAATGGTCATCATAGGTTAGTTTCTCCCACTGATCAGACATGGAGAGACAGCGACGCACGCTGTCGCCAGGCAGGACATTTGCAACACCCAGCAAGTATCAAATCAGAATGGAATGATTCATGTACAATACTTGAAGAGCGTCACATGGTTGTCTTTGCACATATCCTGTCTAGCATCGGCAAATGGCACGCATTAGGCCTCATGCACATGACCGTTGTGTGCATCCGTGGCCGTTGGGCTGTTTTCCGTTTTTTTTCGCGGACCCATTGACTTTCAATGGGTCCGTGGAAAAATCGGAAAATGCACCGTTTTGCAGCCGCATCCGTGATCCGTGTTTCCTGTCCGTCAAAAAAATATAACCTGTCCTATTTTTTTGATGGACAACGGTTCACGGACCCATTCAAGTCAATGGGTCCGTGAAAGAACACGGATGCACACAAGATTGGCATCCGCGTCCTTGATCCGTGGCCGTAGGCTACTTTCACACAGACGGATCCGAAGATCCGTCTGCATAAAAGCTTTTGCAGAGCTGAGTTTTCACTTTGTGAAAACTCAAATCCGACAGTATATTCTAACACAGAGGCGTTCCCATAGTGATGGGGACGCTTCTAGTTAGAATATACTGAGAACTGTGTACATGACTGCCCCCTGCTGCCTGGCAGCACCCGATCTCTTACAGGGGGGCTGTGATCCGCACAATTAACCCCTCAGGTGCTGCACCTGAAGGGGTTAATTGTGCATATCATAGCCCCCTATAAGAGATCAGGGGCTGCCAGGCAGCAGGGGGCAGACCCCCCTCCCTCCCCAGTTTTAATTTCATTGGTGGCCAGTGCGGCCCCCCGCCCCCCTCCCTCCCTCTATTGTATTATTATTTTAATTGGTGGCACAGTGTGCGCCCCCCCCGCCCCCCCTCCCTCTATTGTATTATTTTCATTGGTGGCACAGTGTGCGCCCCCCCGCCCCCCCCTCTATTGTATTATCATTGGTGGCCAGTGTGCGCACCCCCCTCCCCCCCCCCTCTATTGTATTAATATCATTGGTGGCCAGTGTGCGGCCTCCCCTCTCCCCCGCCCCCCCATCCTGATGATTGGTGGCAGCGGAGAGTTAGAAGCATCATACTTACCTGCGAGCTGCGATGTCTGTGACCGGCAGGGAGCTCCTCCTACTGGTAAGTGACAGATCATTAAGCAATGCGCCGCACAGACCTGTCACTTACCAGTAGGAGGAGCTCCCGGCCGGTCACAGACATCGCAGCTCGCAGGTAAGTATGATGCTTCTAACTCTCCGCTGCCACCAATGATCGGGGGGGGGGGGGGGGCGGGGGAGAGGAGAGGCCGCACACTGGCCACCAATGATATTAATACAATAGAGGGGGGGGCCGGGGGGGGCGCACACTGGCCACCAATGATAATACAATAGAGGGAGGGAAGGGGGGGGCGGGGGTGGCTGCACACTGTGCCACCAATGAAAATAATACAATAGAGGGAGGGGGGGGGGGGGGGGGGGGGCGCACACTGTGCCACCAATGAAAATAATACAATAGAGGGAGGGGGGGGCCGCACTGGCCACCAATGAAATTAAAACTGGGGAGGGAGGGGGGTCTGCCCCCTGCTGCCTGGCAGCCCCTGAACTCTTATAGGGGGCTATGATATGCACAATTAACCCCATCACAGAAACCTGACATTTTAACAGGGGTGTGTAGACTTTTTATATCCACTGTATGTCTTTAACAGTAGGGTTGGAGGGAAAGCGTTAGGTTGAAAGTGCTCAGGGGGTTATTCTGGGGTTAAAAAAAAATTATACTCATCTCATTCACTTGTTCGTGGAGAGGCCGTCCACTCCCATCTTGATTGAAGAAAACCCGCCAAAGGACCTACGGGTTTTCTTCAATCAAGACAGAGCGGACGGCCTCTCCACGATCAGCCACCGTTTTGGGAAAAATTTATTTGTTACCACTAAGCGCAAAGAAATTCGGCTTCTTGACGAATCGAATTTCTCCTAAACTTCGGATCGAATTCCACTTTATGTGCTTCAATTTGCTCAACACTAATTACTATACAATTACTATTTACTGGCAATCTCTGTATACCAAATTTCACTAGAGTACAGTGTATCAAAAAAACTGCTTCAGTTGGTTACAGACCAAATTGTAAATAAATAAATTGTATTGTGTTTATCGATTGCATTGTATCTATTGTATACAGAATTTTCTGTGTTCATAAACAGATTATCAACCTTCCCCTAACTTGTTTATATATAAAACAATATATTTTTGTGCCCAATCTGGCTGTTTCTTAACCCTTTGTACAGCAGGCCAGTTTTCATCTTCCTGACAGAGCCTATTTTTGCAAATCTGACATATGTCAATGTGGTTATAACTTTGGAATATTTTTACTTATCTAACCAATTCTGACATTGTTTTCTTGTGAATATTTTTATCCTTTATGTAAAAAATCCAAAATGTAAAAAAAAATTGGAAAAATTCCAAATTTTGTAAATTTGAATTTCTCTATTTTTAAGACAGATATTAATAGCTCATAAATAAGTTATCATTCAACATTCCCTATTATGTCTACTTTATATTGGCATCATTTTGTAAAAGTCATTTAATTTTTTTAAAGAAGTTAGAAGGCTTAGAATTTTAGAAGCAATTTATCAAATTTTCAAGAAGATTTCCAAAATTCAGCGAAACTACAAACTTTGTTAACCCTTGAGGTGTTCCACAAGAAATAACGGAAAATGCAGGTGAAGTTTAAAAATTTCATTTTTTTCCATTTTTTCCTGTAACATAGCAAGGATTAACAGCAAAACAACCCTCAATATTTATTACCATGATTCTGCAGTTTACACAAACACCCAATATGTCTTTGCAAACGTCTCTATGGGGCACTTGGCAGGGATCAGAAGGGAAGGAGCGCCATATGGTTTTTGGAGGGCAGATTTTGCGGAAATGGTTTTTGGGCGCCATATGTATTTGAAGAAACCCCAAAAAAGTTACCCCATTTTGGAAAGTACACCCTCAAGGAAATTAATAAGAGGCTTGCTGTGATCCCCCAGATATTTAGCAGAATTTAGTGAAAATGAAAAATTTAATTTCTTCCTATAAAATGTTGCTTTAGCCCCAAATTTTTCATTATCACAAGAGTTAGCAGGAGAAAAAGCACCCCATAATTTTTACCCATTTGCTCCTGAACACAGCAAATATGTGATCGTAAACTGTCCTGAAAATTTATTTCAGCACAGCTTTAAAGACTGAAAGTGGAGGTGTGGGGTACAGTAGAAAAATTAAAAATAGCAATCTGGACTCTATCTGCAGTACTACTTATGTATTACTTCAGATAATAATCCAGGATTGTGGTGACAGCTTTTTTTCAATGATACAAAATGGGGCCACTTCGTTTTCTTCCAGGGCCACTTTACAATCCCAGTCCACCCCTGGGCGCAATTATACGCTCCTTTTATGAACATACTGGTAATAATGCAGTGAAATGTGCTGAACTGCACACTTATAAAGGGAAGCAACATTGCAGCAGTTTTTTTTAAAGAAAAATGTGCAATTGTGCAGCAATTTTAGCTAAATGCATGCTGCAGGTGCTTTAGATGCTGGGAATAAGTCTATAAAACACTTATGAACTGTAGAAGAAATTAGGCTGGTGCAGGATTTTGGTGATTGCAGTAAATTACATGAAGCTTTTCACTTGCTAGCAGTTGTCCTCAGTATAAAACACACACAGAACCCACCCATCAGAGCCGGTGACGTCACCGAACACACTGCTGGGCGAAGGCCCTGCGATCCAGCGCAGGGCAAGGGAACGCATCAGAGCATGAAATGCTCCGATGCTAGCCTCAGGGGGGCTGCCTGGGTGAAAATAAGGGT
This sequence comes from Bufo bufo, assembly GCF_905171765.1. Taxonomy (NCBI): domain Eukaryota; kingdom Metazoa; phylum Chordata; class Amphibia; order Anura; family Bufonidae; genus Bufo; species Bufo bufo. The sequence goes on from NC_053397.1 coordinate 73,051,668, forward strand.
ATGTCCGGGTTCAGCTCTGAACCCAAACAACCCATTTAACAAAAAAATATTCCTGGAGTGCTTTTTTTTAACTAGGACCTGTCATCTCTCCTGACATGTCTGTTTTAGTAACTACTTGCATTCCCAATATAATAACAATTCTGGAGCATCTATTCTTATGGTTCTGTGGTGTGCCATTCCTTTATTATTTCTGTTAGAAGTTTACAAATAAATTGCCAGCCGTCTGCAGTAAAGGTACTGCTGGGTGTTACCAGTAATGGGTGTGTCTACCTCTGTCCGATCAGTGCTTCTAGTGTGAGACTGCACAGGGACACACCCTCAACTGGTAACACCCATCTGTATCTCTACAGCAAGCTGCTGATAATTCATTCAAACATTCCTAGTAGGGGACTGGTATATCATAGAGCCAAAACAATAGATGCTCCAGAATTGTTATTACATGGGGAATGCAAGTAGTTACTACAACAGACATGTCTGGAGAGGTGAAAGCTCCTCTTTAAGTGATATTAGAGAAGATTGTTATCATATTGAACAAGTACTTACTCCATTTAGTTATTACCTATTATTTATTCATTGCAAGTTCAATCATATACTCATAAGTGTAACTCACCCAGATTTCTCAAATGACTATCCAGCTCAATGAGACGCTCCCACATCCAAGACTTCCATGCTCAGAATAGAGTTGTAGCAGAAAGGTTGAATATACCATCTCAAAGCAACATGCAATAATTTGCAGAAGTCTATAATTACACCTCAGAAGATATTTGTCCTCATTTTCATTACTATGTTCTCTACAGTGTAAAATGTTCCAGTATGAGTCCCTGTTGTAGACCTTGTCTTCAGTCTGTACATGAAGGAATGTCACCCATCATCTGAATGTGACACGTGACCAGCTGAAAATAACCTTCAGAGCATGAGGCCAGATACTGTGACAGGTGGGACGTCACTGGTGTCTGGTAAAGTGTTGTACACGCAGTGACATCATACACTGCAATGTATTTCAAGAGAGCACAAAATCATATACACTCAACACTGAAACTGCAACACAAAAAGGAAAAGTTGTGGAAATATGGGAATCACAGGATCGATAGATATTAATTATTTGGATTAATAAAAAAATTTTAAAAAATGTTTAAAACATTTCGATTATTTAGTATTGAGTATGAGTGTCACGTGCAGCAATACAAGCACTTAAACGCCTTGGCATGCTATGAATAAGGCTGCTTACAGTAGCACGAGCAACATGTGGACTAGCGTTGTCCTATTGAAAAACATCTGGGACACGTTGGAGAAATGGCCGTACCACTGGTTCCACAACCAAATCAATGTAACATCGAGCTGTTAGCGTACCTAAAATGAAGACTAGAGGGGACTGGAAACCATATATTTTGCCACTCCACACCATAATTTAGGGAGTAGGACAGGTGAGATGTTCTCTTGTGAAGGCCTCTTTATGGCATTGCCCATGTGGTCTCCAGACCAATCTTCAGCTATCATTGCATCTGAGACATGGTGAGGATGGTGAACAATGATCTATTCAGAGGATAACCCCTATAAAAAGTTACCTACCCCAAGCATGACCACCCATCAGCAACAGGAAAGAAAAATAATTTGGGAGCTTTTAAAATAGGTTAGACTAATAGGCAAGTGTGTTTAATGTTATATACAGACTGCATCACAAATTATACTCATTATAATAAGGTACTGTGCATAGGCAGCATTCACTCACATCACATAATGACCCCACTGGGGTTCACAATCTGGGTGCATACAATATACGTAACTACAGTGGACACTCAGAAGCAGTGATGAAAAAGTATTACATGGCGATTGTCTGCCATTATTACAGTTTCAGTACTGGATTTTAGACATCTCATCAAGGGGTTGTCTGCAATTATGAAAAAAAGGTAAATGGACTGTGTCATTCAAGAGAATAGAGCTGAATTGCAATACTGGACACAGCCCACGGATAAGGGTGGTAATGTTTTTGGAGAAGAGCGGACCACTTTTTTTCTCATCTCATATGACCCGTCCTTTGTATATTTCTTAACATAAAGGAACATTATTGTGGCTGTGGTGAAATTGATAGGAGGGGTTAAGGGTTAAGAAAGTTTGTTATTCCAAACCTGGGATATAAATCTGGATAAACATATGAAAAATAAATTGGTTCCTATATGCAGATATTATTCTAAATCTGATCTGCACTGGAAACTGGTACATCTTGGAAGGGCAGTGAGATACCTCCAACAAAAAAAAAAAATAGCAATGTTACCCATTATTTCTACCCTTCCTTCATACAAATGTGGTATTCTGCCACCGATGTATGTGAGAGATGTGTGTTAGTAGCAATCTCTTGTACAAGTAATGGAAGATAGTGAACTCACTATAATCATTCCCTAGTGATACCAACTGTATGTAGCGTGAGAAGGATATGCCATTAGGTAATTTATTAAATGTGGCTTGAGAAATAATCATAAAGGTCAAAGTAAAATCCTCTCTCCAGCTCTGTGATGGATGTCTGACAAACAGGAAAAGACTGCAGGAGACAGGATGTGAACTCGCAGAAGAGGAGGAGTAACAAGATGAATAACATGGAAATTACAGCATAGATAACATCATAAAACCAAATATAAATATGACCATTAGATTGCAGCAAAGTACACCAACATATAACACAGAATACAATTAAATGAGTTCTAGATGGAAGCCATAGCTGGAACAGCACATGTGGCATTTGCAGTAGAACACACTATATTATCTATATTATTTGCATCAATTACTCATAATATCCAGCATACACGATGCACAGTGCAAACAGAGACTGATTTTGGAACACATATTCTGCATATGTATCCGAGTTTGGACTCCACACACTTCGGCTACAGCAGTATATGTTCCCTCCTGATACTGGACCTAACACTACATAGCAGACAAGCTTGTACCTCTCATACCCAAGGTCCCTTACAGCTGCTTTAACTAACTCCGCAAGCTCCATTGCTCTCCTCTGACTTCCTGTAGCCTCGTAAGCACAACCCTGAAGCTCTTCATCTAAGATGGACTTTATAACTCTTGATGCTTCTTCTGAAGAAAAAATTCGACTAGGCTGAGGGTACAGATCAGAGTCTGAATCAACAGGACTGTATTCTACAACATTGTGTTTGGATCGGCTACTGGAATTAACATTCTCTTGAGTAACAATTGTTCTTCTCATCCCAGATTCTTGGCCCCTCTGGCAGCTGGCGAGCAGGGGGGTCAATGTTAATGATCGCAAGGCTTCACTTTCACTCCTCTTTTGGTGCTGCTTTGGCTTAGAACAAATCCATCGTTTTAGCTGACTTTCATGAGTTGGATCCATTATGTAACTGTAAAACAAAATGGAGAACAACGTGCTTAACTTAGGTCCTGTCAATAATAATGTCTCAACAAGGCTGCACCCAATGGCTGCTAGATTTCATAATGAATAAAGAAACATCTCAATGAGCAATTGTGCCTTAGATCTCAATGAGCAATAGACGTTCTTACACCAGTCTGTTAAAGAATTGCAACATTAAACAATGACTCCACCTAGGGTTTTACTGGCCTATCAGTTGACCAGAGGATCCATCAGAGAGTCCAGGTTTTGACACATTGGGGCCCTGCCACAACAAAGACCATAGAGTCCATCATAAGAAGCCTTAAAGGGGTTGTCCCATCTGGACATTTATGGCATATCCACAATATGCCATAAATGTCTGATAGATGTAGTTCCAAACCTATCTCAAGAACATGGTCTTTAAAGAGAATAGTGAGGAGGCCATGCATGTGCTGCTCCTTCCAGTCATTGCTATAAAACGTCTGAAAAATAGCCATATACCCATTATCTCACAAAAGTGCATACACCCGTCACATTTTTTAAATATTTTATTATATATTTTCATGGGACAACACTGAAGATATGACACTCTGATACAATGTAAAGTAGTCAGGGTACAGCTTGTATAACAGTGTAAATTTGGTGTGCCCGTAAAATAACTCAACACACATCCATTAATGTCTAAACCGTTGTCAATATTTTGTGTGGCCGCCATTATTTTCCAGCACTGTCTTAACTCTCTTGGGCATGGAGTTCACTAGAGCTTCACAGGTGGCCACTGGAATCCTCTTCCCCTCCTCCATGCCGACATCACAGAGCTGGTGGATGTTAGAGACCTTGCGCTCCTCTTTCTTCCATTTAAGGATGTCACAGATGCTCAATAGGGTTTAGGTCTGGAGACATGCTTGGCCAGTCCAGCACCTTTACCCTCAGTTTCTTTAGCAAGGCAGTGGTCGTCTTGGAGGTGTGTTTGGGGTCCTTATCACGTTCGAATACTGCCCTGCAGTCCAGTTTCTGAAGGGAGGGAGTCATGCTTTGCTTCAGTATGTCACAGTACATGTTGGCATTCATGGTTCCCTCAATGATCTGTAGCCCCACCACATCTGGCAGCACTTTTACAGCCCCAAACCATAACACTACCACCACCATGCTTGACTATAGGCAAGACACACTTGTCTTTGTACTCCTCACCTGGTTGCTGCCACACACGCTTGACACCATCTGAACTAAATAGGTTTATCTTGGTCTCATCAGACCACAGCACATGGTAATCCTCGTCCTTAGTCTGCTTGTCTTCAGCAAACTGTTTGCAGGCTTTCTTGTGCATAATCGTTAGAAGAGGCTTCCTTCTGGCAGCTCCTTATAACAGCCATGCAGACCAATTTGCTGCAGTGTGTAGCGTATGGTCTGAGCACTGACAGGCTGACCCCCCCTTTAACCTCTGCAACAATGCTGGCAGCACTCATGTCTTGTTAAACCGCTGTATGGTCTTGGCCACCATGCTACAGCTGAGTTTCAGAGTGTTAGCACTCTTCTTATAACCTAGGCCATCTTTATGTAGAGCAACAATTCTTTTTTTCAGATCATCAGAGAGTTCTTTGCCATGAAGAGCCATGCTGGACTTCCAGTGACCAATATGAGAGAGTGTGAGAGCGATAACACCAAATTTAGCACATCTGCTCCCCATTCACACCTGAGACCTTGTAACACTAATGAGTCACATGACATTGGGGAGGGAAAATGGCTAATTGGGCACAATTTGGCCCTTTTGACTTAGGGGTGTACTCACTTTTGTTGCCAGCGGTTCAAACATTAATGGCTGTGTGTTGAGTTATTTTGAGGACACAAACTTACACTGTTATACAAGCTGTACACTGACTACTGTACATCGTATCAGATCTTCAGTGTTTTCCCATGAAAAGATATAATAAAATATTTACAAAAATGTGAGGGGTGTACTCACTTTCATGAGATGCGGTAAGTGCGCTCAGCTATTTTTGGAAGTACAGGGAGAGAACCATCCCCAATACCCTTAATAATGTGCCCCATCATCTACCCAACTCCCAACCTCCAATAAATGTCACCAACGCCCCGGGAATTTTTACATACCTGAACTATCTTATGTATCTAGTCTTTTTCACCATTTCACGGTGGTAGCTGGGCAACATCTTGTCCTATTATTATTTTGGATACCCGGTTATCAGAGGGTGTATATATTTATGCTTTTTAAAGTAAAATTAATAAAAAGCGATATTTTAAAATAAGGGTCCATTTCCAGGTTAAAACTTATACGGACACCGATACTATTTGTATATTTGATTCTTTATTAAATATTTTTGGAAGTCCCATAGCAGTTAATAGAACAAACCATGATGACAGTAGACATCCACATGTCCTATATACTGTAGCTTAGTGTATCCATGGATCACCAGACTGACACAGACCTGTAGATGCCATATTCTGCAGTGTTCGGGATTACCTGAGGGTCAATCTAAATGATATGAAACTTAAAAGGTATATACTAATTTTATGTATAAAATAAAAAGGCTTAAAAGGGTTGTCTCACTTCAGCAAATAACATTTATTATGTAGAGAAAGTTAATACAAGGCACTTACTAATGTATTTGTATTACCAATATTGCTTCCTTTGTTGGCTGGATTCATTTTTCCATCATATTATACACTGCTCGTTTCCACTGTTACAACCACCCTACAATCTAGCAGTGTTGGCCGTGTTTGCACACTATAGGAAAAAGCACTAGACGTGCACTCCCACGGCCCCGGCCACCAGAGAGGCTGACACTTTTTCCTATTGTATGGAAGCATGACCACCACTGATTGATTGCAGGGTGGTCATAACCATGGAAACGAGCAGTGTATAAAGTGAAAAATGAATAAAGCCAGCAAAAGAAGCAATATGGACAGTCACAATACATTAGTAAGTATCTTGTATTAACTTTCTTTAAATGATAAATGCCACTTGCTGAAGTGAGACAACCCCTTTAATCGTTGTATGATTTTACTTAAAGCCCTTTAAATGGTGTTTTTGGGTTCTTTTATACATCCTTAGGATAGTCCATTAATATCTGATCAGTAGGGGCTCCAACACCCCCCACCCCCACCCCCACCAATCAGCTGTTCTTTAGGAGCTCTGGTGCCAGAAGGACTGTATTGTCTGTCCATTGTATGTTTGAGCCTTCTACAAACTGTTCTCACAAAATTGTCCAAAATGTCTTGGTATGTTGAAGCATTAAGATTCCCCTTGACTGGAATTAAGGGGCCTAGGTCAACCCCTGAAAAACAACCCCATAGCATTATCCCCCCTCCACCAAACTTTACAGTTGGCACAATGCAGTCAGGCAGGTAACGTTCTCCTGGCATTCACCAAACACAGGCTTGTCCATCAGACTTCAGAAAAAGTTCAATAAGCAAACATAGGATCACTTTTAACCTCTTGGTATAGCATACGATACAGTGAGCTTCTTAATTCATACTCACGAACAGCAGGTAGTTCACCTTCATCTTTCTTTTATTGAGTATTTAAAATTGCTAAATGTTCAATAAACATATACAGTTTATCCTCCTGCCTCCGCGAGGATGGAGTTATGTGCACCTCTAATTAGAAGTTTTCACTATGTTTTTGAAAGTGGCGAAGCTCATTAAATGTTGCAAAATTTCACCAAAAGTCACAAAAACGCACAAAAGGTTGCACACTTGCAACATTTTTACAGGTCAAAACAGGCATAGCGATTTGATAAATCTCCTCCTATGTACTTCAGCACACTGTGTTGCTATTCCACTGTGCAATAACATCATTCACAGTTAGGCTAGTTTCACGCTAGCGATCTGGCAGGCTGTTCAATATTTGCTCGATCGCCGCCAGTCCCCATTATAGGTATTGGGGCCGGGCGGAGTCTTATAAGCTTCCAGCAATGCCGAAATGCAAAGAGATCCAGCAAGCTATTTCCTGCTGGAACAGCCTGCCGGATCGCTAGCGCTAGTCTGAAACTAACCTTAATTGTGAAATATCTACGAGGAAAGAAATTTCACAAACTGACTTGTTGCAACGGTGACATCCTGTTACACTCTTTTTAGAACAAGCCATTCTTTCACAAATGTTTATGATAGAAGACTGCATGGCTAGGGGCTGGATTTTCTAGAAAAGAAAAACAGTGACTAAATTTTAATTGAGGTGCATGTTCTACGTTTTGGAATGCTATGTATCCTGATGATGGAATCTGAGCATTCTGAAACGCGTTGGAGGAAGTGTGTACTCAGGAGGCATCCGTAGACAAGAGCGTGTGACGTCACACTGAAGGCTCGTTCTCTTGAAAAATTACAGCGTGGCTTCCCCTCGTGCGCACGAGCTACCGGCCGGAGCCGCGCGCCTGAGCAAGAGGGAGCTGAAGACACAATCATCTCCCTTGGAATAGTGAAAGTGAAAGTACCTTGGATACGATCCACTCTATATCACCAACGGCAAGTACTTACTATTTATACATTGATCTATATACTGATTTGACTTTTATTACAATCCGCTCGGGTTCAGGTATCTTTTATCCATTATTTTTTTGGCAATATTTAGGGTTTGGGCAGTTAACAAAAAAAAATACTAAAATAAAGTGGCCTAAGTGGGAGGAAATGCTCAAAAAACCCAAACACTGTGGCTTGTTTATAACCGGGGGACCAATTCCTCCGCATGTGATCTGTTGCTGACGGCAATCCCCAGCAAAAATGCATACAATGGAGGATGTCGGCAGCGGACCACATGCACCACAAAAGCATCCTACACAAGATGGTATGCGAATATAAAAATACATAAATCACTGCCAAAGGTGCACCACAATGATATGCAACTGACAACACTGGCTAATCCCTCAAGCTGATGTTAAGAACTGAGACTTTAGCCAATGTATTCCAGTCAGGAACACAACGGAGCCCTTTTGCACCACCGTCAAGGTATCTCAGTGTGGCATGGGTCCTACCACTAGACTACCTCTGAGAGGTGCTAAGATCCAACTTACAGCCAAGCTCCCACATACCTCCATAGTGAGATCACTCAGGTGGTGGGAGAGATGATAAGGCTGTAAGCCCCACCTATAACTGGCCATGTAACACAGGCTACCAGGTGCAACAGAATGCTACCAGCATTGCGCAATGGCACATTCTAAACATATCAAGAAAAATAACTGAAATAAAGTGGCCTAAATGGGAGGAAATGCTCAAAAAACCAAGTGATTTATGTATTTTTATATTCGCATCCACACATTATCCCATCTTGTGTAGGATGCTTTTGTGGTGCATGTGGTCCACTGCCGACATCCTCCATTGTATGCATTTTTGCTGGGGATTGCCATTAGGAACGGATCACATGCGGAGGAATTGCTCCCCCGGTTATAAACACGCCACAGTGTTTGGGGTTTTTGAGCAGATTCTTGATCTGTTTACAATGTGCCATTGCGTACTGCTGGTAGCATTCTGTTGCACCTGGTAGCCTGTGTCACATGGCCTGTTATAGGTGGGGCTTACAGCCTTATCATCTCTCCCACTACCTGAGTGATCTCACTATGGAGGTATGTGGGAGCTTAGCTGTAAGTTGGATCTTAGCACCTCTCAGACCGTGTTCACAGACCATAGGTAGTCTAGTGGTAGGACCCATGCCACACTGAGATACCTTGACGATGGTGCAAATTAGGGCTCCGATGTGTTCCTAACTGGAATAAATTGGCTAAAGTCTCAGTTCTTAACATCAGTCTGAGGGATTAGCCAGTGTTGTCAGTTGCATATCATTGTGGTGCACCTTTCGCAGTGATTTGGGCAGTTAACCCCTACGAACCCAGCAGCGATATTAACCACTCAGTGACACTTGGTGACGTGTGTAAAACTGCAGCGCTGGTATCTATATGCCATATAAATTTCTATATCTATGTGTGTTTATGGCCATGCTAATTCCTAATATAATATCTGCTTACATATGTAATAATTATATTAATACCAATCCTCTAATACAGGTATAATTGATGGAATTTAATTAACAATAATTAACCATAAACTAAAAAGAATTTGGATGAATACAAACAAGTAACCATCTGAGGATGATGAACCTCTGCCCTCACTGTACGACATCCTCGTGACATTGCTCATCTTCAGCTTTCATCCTGTGCAGTCAAGTGAAGGTATTATAATAAATCATGATACAATAATCGCTAGTACTCATAATATATAACACCTACTGTACACACATCTTCCAGTTTTACATACCAATCTCATGCGATAATTGCCTTCCTTAAATCGGATGTGTTTTTTTTTAGGTGCTTTGAGGTTACTTTCTGGTTCCTCTTCTCCTCAGTTTTTGTAAAAGTCCTGACATAACCTTTAGCTACCACAATCTTTTCTCTTTATGGTCAATCTATCTTCTCCTCGTCTGCTGGGTATGGGTAGCCCTATGTTTATCCTTTTTCTTGCCTTGTTGTTCTCACCCGGTCCTCTTCATCACTACATTCCATTGACTCCAGGCTGTTCGGTTAGCTAGAAATAAACCCGCCCTCTCCCACAACTGGATGTTATTCCAGCATTATGATGTTGCCAAGAGACCCAGTACCCTTCTCCCCTCCTCTTACAGCCAGGGTATATATTGCAGTCCTGTTATTCTAGAAGGCTCCAGTAATGAGGTATTGAGGATACTCATCGTAAAGCCCCAGGGCCTCATGGAAGTGCACGAAATCTCTTTCTGCCCCCATCCTATGCATTCAGTAAACACAGTAACCATTTATTCCGAGACGCAACCCCACAGAGCCTCATTTACAGGACCATTTATTGTACTGTCTGGTTGACTTTGGCAGAGCCTGCACGCTGTCAGTCTAGGCAGACATTCTAATTACATGGGGAGAAAAAAACTGGATGAAGTGGGCAAAACTTTGTGTGCTTGTTTTATAAGTGTGGCCATAGTCAACATGCAGTGGAAATTTTCTGCAGCACAAATGTGTTACATGTAGATTTAAACAGATTTTACAGTAAAGACTGATTCATGTGACCATGTTTGGCCCGAGAAACGCAGCTTGTGTCTCAACCTGGACTGACTGAGGCTCCCTGACTGGATTTATGATGCAGTCAGTTCCTAGTCTGATCATGGCTCTATTGCACATCATCTTCTCAATAGCCCTGCATCAGATCGGAACTAACCGTATCATAAATTACTATGATGTTGTCAGTTTGGGTCATGGGAGCCATGCTTGGTCTGGGAGATGCAGCCAACACATGTTCCTTGTTTCCTGGACAGTCATAGGACAGGAGATGAGTGCCCGATTGGCAGGGGTCACACCGCTGGGGCCAGTTCTCTCACAATCCCATAAAGTTGAATGGAGCAGCAGACACTCATGTGTTTCCACCGCTCCATTCAAGTGGAGCAACATAGGCCTCCATACTAGTGATCGGCAGGGACTCCAGTGGTCGGACCCCCGACGGGCAGGCACTTATTCCCTAACCTGTGCATAAGAAATAAGTTGTTTTCATGGGACAACTCCTACAGGATGCACTCCTGTTATGGCTTGGAAAAACTTACCTAAATAGCATAAACTGGCAGTATATTTCATTCCCTCTTTTCTTATTCATTAAAGTAGTTATCCCATGACTAATGTAAATAGTAAATGACAATCTCTTTCTAACAAAGCTAGAACCAGCCCTGTACCTCACATGGATCCAGAGATCTCTCCATTCATTGCTCTGATAGATTTATATCAAGCTGACAGCTCAAGGGGAGTGTCTTTTCTGCTGCAGATAAAGGGGGCATGTCCATTCTGCTGCAGCTCTCTCCTTATTACAGCTCAGAAGGAGGCTGAAGGATGAAACTGAGCATGGGCGGCCTTCTCAGTGAGCCAGACAAAAGAACAAAAAACAAACAGCAGGTGGTGCTATACAGAAACATTTTATTGAATAACTCAGCGGCTATGCAAAATTTAAATTACATTCAATAAGCTTTTATTGAGTTTTCAAAACGACAAAACAAAACAGTACAAAGAAATATTACAGAAGCATACATGTGGAGATACATAAAATACAGAGCAGCTGAGCTTAGGCCAATGGTACGAGCCTGGGAGAGTGGGACATGACCAAGCCCTGCAACTGCCGAGACAGCATTCCCAAGGGCCCTAGTATAGGCCCTCAGAGAAGAGTCGTTTCGGGTAAAATCCTCACACCACTGGATCTGGAAGAGGAGAAGCATAGGAACTTAAAATCCAGGATTAAGTCCCATATCCAGTGGTTAATTTGAGCTGCTTATGTTGATCAAGAAGTTAAATGACCGCCGTTAATTGTGGAGTGACAGCTTGTTTCCAGTAGCAGGCTATGACCTTCCTTGTGACAGTAATGATATGGGCAAATACCCACCCAACTCTCTGAGGGATGTCAGTTAGCCCTATACATAAGACTGCTAATTCCAAAGGTAAGTCAGATATTTCTCTAACGAGGTTAAGCACATCCCGCCAGAGAGGCTTGAGGAGCGGGCAGCACCACCACATATGAGGAGGTGTTCCCTTTTGTCCACATCCACGCCAACAAGATGCCGGGTAAGACGGAATCACATGTGATAATCTGTCCAGTGTCAGATACCACCATAATTAGATTTTCCTATTTTGTTTGGTGTGATTTATACATTGGGAGGATTTTACTCCCCAATACATAGCTGAGTACCATTCAGACATGGAGAAGGTCTTTTCCAGCTCCACCTTCCCCCTGAGCATGAAAGGAAGCTTATTTGGGGCAGAGAGTCTGGGTAGGCATGAGTAAAGGATGGATAATCCCTTTTAGGTCCAGAAAAAAGGATTTTTGTACTTGCCGTAAAATCCTTTTCTTGTTTGATGCATTGGGGGACACAGCACCATGGGTATATGCCCAGCTGACACTAGAAAGGAAAAGTGTTGGCTCCACCCAGATGGGCTATATCCTCTGCACAGACACTAAACTAACCAGTTGGTACTAAAGCAGTAGGAGCACCAAAATCTAGAGCGAAAAGTGAAGCCAACAGATCCTAAACCAGAAAGAGGACCAATAACGAAGAGTCCCGGGAAACCCGGTAAACCTAACAAAGAGAAAAAAAACAACAAGGATGGGATCTGTATCCCCCAATGCATCCAACGAGAAAAGGATTTTACGGTAAGTACAAAGATTCATTTTTCCCGTGAATGGCATTGGGGGACACAGCACCATGGGACGTCCCAAAGCAGTCCCCAAGGGTGGGAAGAAACAGCCATGCGAAAAACTTAGCGCACAGCCGCTTGCAGAATCTTGCGACCCAAACTGGCATCAGCAGGGGCCAAGGAATGGATGTGGTAAAACCTGGAGAAGGTGTGAAATGAGGCCCAGGTGGCGGCCTTGAAGACCTGGGAGATGCCAGATGCCGTACCGCCCAGGATGCCCCGACCACCCTAGTGGAGTGAGCGGTCAACCAGAAAGGGGGATCACAACCCTTCGCCACATAGGCTTCCTTGACAGCCAACCGAATCCAATGGGAGATGGTAGCTTTAGAGGCTTGTAAACCCTTATGTGAGCCCTCAGGGACGACAAAGAGTCAGAACGACGGAAGGACTCCGTTAACTGGCGATACAGCCGGAGCGCCCGAACCACATCTAGACGGTGGAGAGACTGCTTTCTGGGATGAGAGGGGTTGGGACAGAATGAAGGCAGGCGATCTCCTCATTAATGTGGAGTAAGGAAACCACCTTGGGAAGAAGGAAGGGAACTGGGTGCAGGACAACCTTGTCCTGGTGAAAAACCAAAAAGGGAGATCGGCAAGAGAGTGCCGCCAGCTCAGAGACTCTGCGAATGGAGGTAATCACGACTAGAAAGGCAACCTTAAAAAGAGACTTAAGATAGGGAGATCTCCTTCAAGGGCTCGAAGGGAGAGGACTAGATTCAAATCCCATGATTCCACTGGAGAACGGAATGGAGGGACACGATGAGCCACCCCCTGAAGGAAGGTTTTCACTTAACGAGAAGCCAAGGGCCTTTGGAAAGCAACAGACAAGGCCGAGATCTGGCCTTTGAGGAAGGCCAGGCGGAGACCTTTCTCAAGGCCTGCCTGAAGAAAGGCAAGAATCTTACGGACGGAAAAAAGGAGAGGGTGAACCTCTCCAGATTCACAACAGGCAAAATAAGCCTTCCAAGTTCGATGGTAAATCCTGGCCGACTGGGGTTTACCGACATGAAGCATAGTTTGGATGACTGACTCGGAGAGGCCGCGGAACCTCAGGACCACGGCTTTAAACAGCCATGCCGTTAAATGAAGCAGAGGTAAACTCGGGTGGAACAGCGGACCTTGCGAAAGGAGGTCAGGAAACAGTGGTAGCAGCCATGGAGCGTCGGCGAGCAGGAAGACAATAACTGCTTACCACACGCTGCGGGGACAGTCTGGAGCCACCAAAGTTTGAGTACCCGAGGAAGAAGTGGAAGGGGAGGGAAGAGGTACAGGAGACTGAATTGGGACCACCAAGGCGTCTACCGCAAGAGCCTGAGGATCCTGAAACCTGGCGACAAAAAGCGGAAGTTTGTGATTCAGATGGGAGGCAAAAAGATCCAAATCTGGGATTCCCCAACGCTGACAGAGCTGTTGAAAAACTTCTGGATGGAGATCCACTCGCCTGGGTCGAGACGTTAGCGACTGAGAAAGTCTGCTTCCTAATTGTTGACTCTGGGGATGTGGACAGCGGAGAGAGCAGGAACATGTCCCTATGCCCACCGCAGATGCCAGAGGCTTCCTTCAGGACCGCCACGCTTTTGGTGCCCCCCTGTTGGTTCAAATAAGCCACCGCAGTGGAGTTGTCCGTCTGAATCTGGACAGGATGACCGCAGAGGAGGGGAGTCCAACAGGAGAGCTAGGTAAATGGCCCTGAGCTCCAGGATATTGATCTGCAGGGAGCTCTCCTATGTCGACCTTACCTTGGGCTGTGAGAGACCCAAAGGCAGCCCGCCCTTCCCGCCTGCCAGGCTGGCATCGGTGGAGGTCACCTGCCAACGGAGGGGGGGAGGAAGAATCTGCAAAGGGAGACTGTTCGGGGATTCAACCACCAACGTAAGTCCCGGCGGACCTGAGGGGAAAGGTAAATCAGGAGATCAAGGCCTGACGGAGACTTGTTCCACCAGGCAAGGATAGAGAGCTGAAGCGACCGGGTGTGAAATTCGGCATAAGGAATTGCCTCAAAGGCGGCAACCATCCGGCCCAGAACACGCATGCATGCCCTGATGGACAGAGGAGAAGGAGACCCCTAACTGGAGAGCCACTACCTTGTCCTGGGGAAGGAAAACTCGTCCGAGGCAAGTGTCGAAGACCATACCCAGGAAATTCATCCCCTGGCTAGGAACAAGGGATGACTTGGAGTGGTTCACCAGCCACCTGGGGTTGTCCTCCCGGGACAAAGCCTTTACCAGAAGATCGTCCAGGTAGGGTATTACTGCAACTCCCCTGGCACGGAGAAGTGCGACGAGGGGAGCCAACACCTTTGTAAAGACCCTCGGGGCAGACGCCAGGCCGAAGGGCAAAATTGAAAATGCAGAGAACCTACCGTGAAGCGAAGGTATCTTTGAGGAGACAGAGCTATGTGGACTTTCAGATAAGCATCCCGGATGTCGATGGACAACAGAAACTCGCCCACCGAGGGAAGCAATCACTGACCTGAGGTACTCCATGCGAAAATTATGAACTTGGACTAAATAATTGAGCGCCTTCAGATCCAAAATGGGGCGAAGAGAATCGTCCTTCTTGGGAACAGTGAAGAGATTGGAGTAAAACCCCTGAAACCGTTCCGAGGTCGGGACAGGAACAATCACTCCATGTGCTTGAAGGGAATGAATTGCCTGAAAAAAAAGCAGCCGCCCGGGAGGGGGACCTGGGCGGCGACGATTGGAAGAACCGGCCTGTGGGAAGGACGGAAAATTCTATTTTGTATCTGGAGGAAACTACCTCCAGAACCCAGGTGTCGTCCACGCTTGCACTCCAGAGATCCTGAAAGGAGAGCAAACGACCCCCCACTCGAGGATAAACCGTCATGCAGATGATAGCCTTTCAAACCTCAGTCTGCAAAGCCATGGGTGGGGCGTGCCAGGAGGGAGTGGCCGTGAAGGAAGGACGAACAGTCTTTTTGTCCTGACGAGAGGAGGAGTCCCGAAAGGAGTGAAAACGCTGTGATCGTGAGGTAGGCACAGGACGGCGGCGGGGATGGTTCTGGGGCAGGAGAGAACTTAACACCTGTGGCCTCAGAAATAGGCTCCTCCAAGCGCTTCCCAAAAAGCCTACCACCCAGGAAGGGGAGAGATATCAGCGCCTTTTTGGAGGCGGCATCCGCCGCCCAACCACGATGCCAGGCCGTGCAGCGGATGGCCACAGAGTTAGCGGCCGCCCTGCTAGCGCGGCGTGCCGATTTCCACAGATACCGGGAGGCCTGGAGAAGATGAGAGGCAAGGAGATGGAGCTCCCCCTGAGTAGAATCTGGGGGCAAGGACCGAACAAGCTGTTTGGCCCAGACAAAGCATGGCCTTGCCACCCATGACGCAGCAAAGACGGGACGTATAGCAGAACCCGTTGCCACGGGTTGGGCAGGCAAGCGGTCCAGCGACTCCACCATGGATTGGGAGAGAAGAGTAAGGTTCCCTATGGCTTGGGGCCGATACAGAGGAGCTGGTCAGGGCATCCTGAGAGGGCCTGGGGGCAAGGCACTGCGCACAAACAGGGTCAGGCTGACGCATGGCAACTTCTTATTGCAACGGGTGCACGCAAAGTATGTGGCGACCCCGAGGGAGGGCTGCGAACGGGAATCTTCTCTGGAAATCAGGGCTGGGTGGGAGCCTGAAAAAAAATATAGAAAAGTAGCCAGCCAGAGCCTGTCCTAGGTGCTGTGTCCTCGAAAAGGAGCAGCAGTCGCAAAAGAGAGCAGGAAGATCTCAAGTGCTGGCAAGATGGAGGCCCGAAAGCAAAACCCTGCGCTCGACTGGGATAGGAGGGGAAAGGACCCCTCCCAAGAGCCGAGAGAAGCGAGGAGGGGCCAAGAAAAAAGCCCGGGAAGCAAGGAGGGGGCGGGAGAGGATGTGGCCTAGGCGAGGTAACATCCGGGCCTCAATTAATGAAGCGGCCAGAAAAGGGGGCCCTCCGGGAAAGACAAAACAGGTGGGGGAGCTCCTAAGAGGAAGCAACATACAGGGAGGGGAAAAACGGGGCAAAAGGAGCACCTGGGACCCGAGGACAGGCCAGAAAAGATGCGGTCTAGTCCCGGCAGAAGCCGGGGACTAAAGTAGAAGGGAAGGCCGGGAAGGAGGATGGGTGGCCAGGGAGCCCAGGGGAGGGAGAGAAAGGCCCCCTCCACAGTGTGGAGATAATTTCTCCCCCCCTGAAAAAACAGGGGGAAAAAGGACACTCCCCGGATAAAGTGAATCCCACCTCCTGGCAAAAAAGAGTGAACTAACCCAGGAGACCCTATACTGTCTGACTTCTTCAGGCGCCACAGAATCACCCATTCAGCAAGCTCACACTGAGGTGGGATTGCCGGCATGCCACTGCGGATGCAGTAATGGGGGACTGGGTGACCGGCGAGGTACAATAGTATGCGCCCACAGGGGGGCTACTAAAGTGGAGTCCACAATGCAGCCCCATCCTGCCGAAAGGCAGAAGCCTGTGGAGAAAAATAAAATCATAAAAAAATAAAAAAGCAGCAAGACCTGCGATAAAAACAGAGCAGGTCATGTCTGCCTCCTACGGACACTAGACTAAAATTGGTTAGTTTAGTGTCTGTGCAGAATGTTATAGCCAATCTGGGTGGAGCCAACACTTTCCTTTCTAGTGTCGCATCCTAGTGGCAGCTGGGCATATACCCATGGTGCTGTGTCTCCCAATGGCATTCACGAGAAACCCTATTAAAAAGACTAGCAATTTCTGAGGATGGGGGTCACTATTCCATTGCTTCCTAGGGAAGAAAGGAAATGCCTGATCAGGAATAAGGGAGGGTGAATTTAGTATGTAAAGTTTCAGATGGGTATATCCCATTCGATACCCAAGGAGAGAGATTAAAGGGATTCTGTCATCAGAAATGAGCCTTAGAAGCTAAACATATGGCGATGTCCCTTGTAAAACACAGAATCCTAAAGTGAGTTTATCAAATGCCCCTGTGGCTCTATATTCCTAAAATAGCGGTTTATATCACCTGTCAATCACTTAAAAATGATTGGATGAAGCGAGCGGTGGTAAGAGAGGCAGTGATGACGCGAGGTAGGCGGATCGCATGAAAGGGAGGGTGGCGATTTCAGCTGAGAAGGCCGCGCTGGGCACCTAAACGACATGGCTGCAGCTGGGCACCTTTCACCATGAGACGTCCCCTTGGACACATTTTTAAGTGATTGACAGGTGATATAAACCGCTTTTTTAGGAATATAGAGCCACAGGGGCATTTGATAAACTCACTTTAGGATTCTGTGTTTTACAAGGGACATCGCCATATGTTTAGCTTATAGGGATCATTTCTGATGACATAATCCCTTTAAGTCAGGGGATACGAAATACTGGTGCCACTAAGGAATTACATGCAATTACAATAGTATTCAGATCCAGGTGCTGGTTTGTAAACTATAGAATATTTTTCATGAGACAACCCCTTTAAATGTATTAAAAAAAAACAAAACAATAAATTGGCCACAACTTCTGGTGAAGACATAAGGCAGCACAAGAGGTTTGAGGAACATGCAGGCGATGATGTTTTTCTATGGAATGCTGGGATTACGGGAAGCTTTTCCTACAGCTTACACAGACTAAGTTCTATAAATTCCATACATACTCCTAGGAGCAACGACGTACACACTACCTGCATAGCAACAGACCTATACAGAGGTCCAAGCAGGGATTCCTAGGAGGAGTGGAGTCATCCTCACAAATCACCGAGGATACCGCTCCATGTGCAACTCACTCCAGCGTCTGCATTCTCCGGTTGCTGCTTAGTCACCATCAGGATTTGCATTGAAATGAATATGTCTGTCCAGACACCGTCTCAAGCCATGTTTGTCCAACGACTGGTCCTCGTGTCCTTTGCACTCATCAGCTGCACATGAATGTCTTCCTCCTCCTCGCTATTTCATAATTTCATATGACATAATTACATTAGCATGTAGCATTAGATTGGACTTTGCCTGACTAGCATCAAAATGACCAGTTTTGGAGCTGGAATGATAATTGGTACATGTACACAGGTTCATAGGTTAGCCATGGAGGTTATATAATGTAGCACTTGGAAAATCTAGTAGCTACAAGTCTTGGCTCCCCCATTTACGTACTGATTGGCCAAACAGACAGAACAATGTGAAAGAAGAAGACAAGCAGCTCTGACGACGCGTATTTCTGATGAAAACAACAAAATTTGATGGCGAGAAATTCAACCATTGTATCATTGTCCTCTGATGGCCCTTTAAAGATTTTGTCTGCAGAATATGCCAGGAACTGACCGCATCATAGCAGTTTATGATACAGGCAGTCTCTATCTGATCGTGAGTCTATTGTACATACTTACATAATCACGTGAGGACAGTACAATGGACCCACAAATCAGATAAGAACTGAATGTATTATAAATCACAATGATGCAGTCAGTTCGGGTCAGGGGAGGCTTAGACCGCGTTCACATATGCGCTTTGAACTCCGGCAGTCTGTTCCCGCGGAGGAACAGACTGCTGGGGAATTCACTGTATGCTGGTTTTTGGTTGGACAAAAAATAATAATATAATACTATACATAGCATTATTTGTCTGCCCAAAAGCCGGCATATATGCTGGAAAGCCGATGGATCCCATTACAGTAAATGGGGATCCAGCAGTGCACGATGGTACCTGGCTATGCTGGACGCAGTGAACTCCAGCAGTCTGATCCTCCACCGGAACAGACTGCTGGAGTTCATAGCACATATGTGAACCCAGCCTTACATGCAGCGATCTCCTCCACAGTATGTCATCCTTTGTCTCCATACAGAATAAGGAGTCTGAGTCATTTAGGAGTCTGCACCAATGATCTATTACCCAATGAACGAGCGTTTTGCTCTTTCATCAGGTAATTAGCGGCACCTTTACACTGGCAGATCATCTCTAACGAGCATTCATATGAACACTCATAATAATCTGCCTGAACATTGGGTGGTGTAAAGGGGCCTTAAGTCACTGGCTTGTCCTGCTAATTTTGTGACTCCTATAGAAATCAATGGAGAAAGTTGCACACAAGCGAGCCCACAACCCAATGAATTCAATAGTAAAGGCAGCTGTTGAAAGACGCTTTGACTCAGCTAATGAGGGTCACAAAGTCCCCATATGCTCCTGATAGGTAAAGGTACCAGACACCTCTGACATATATGGCCTATCACGTGGACACCCCAACATGGGAACACCCTTTAATGCAATATGCATGTCCGCCTTCGTATTTCTGGCCAGCATTTAGTTTCATCTACTAGGTGATAGTATATTACAAAGAAAGTCTTCAGCACTTACCACATTAGAATAGATGAACATGTAGACATTTCAGGAAAACAAGCGAGAGAAAACAGAATAGTTTCCAACAGTCCCATTTTTATTCATTTGCAGCCCTGAACGGTGCAAGGACATGGAGTGCGAGTCTCGTTTTATGACCATTTAAAACCAATGTACATATTTCCCACATTATATCAGACACAGGAATAATCAGCACAATCATTGTCTATTTAGATTGATCTGTATGTAGTGTAACAGTCTAGGGACGATCTATAACCTCAGTGTCATATGATGATCAGTCAGAGTTCCCTGTCCGTTTTCAGGGTCCGAATTGGCACCAGCGCGTTTTAGATCATGTTTCTTGTAGTTTACAACACTTACTCTATACCCTTCAATAACCAGATCCCTATCAGAAGAACACAGATCTACTCAGCAGCCTAAAAAGGGGAGACATAAATATCATGTTGTCGCTTTTCAGTTGGGCATTGTATGAAGTCCATTCAGCAGACGTCCCTTTAAACACCCTTCTACTGTAGGATGCAATAAAGTGATCCACACATGGGTCAAACCGCCCAAACCCAAAATGTAATAATACCTGAACAGCTGACCTGTAGTTGTGCTTGCAAAATCCTTGCCCGCAAGGCAGGGACCAGGCAATTAGACTTAGGTGGTTCCCACTGGGTGGAAAAACAAGTTGAGGTTTTCTGTACTGGGAAGAGTACCTTGTCCTTGTTGATGGTGGGATAAAAAGTGCCCCCTCCCATTACTTTAGGATTTTTCATTTTAAATCCAGAAGCATGGAGGATGGATTCTCCAAGTATGATTTCCATAGGTTAGAAAATCGGGACATTGTTGCACCATCAATAATTCTATGGTCTGCGGACCAGCTGATGTTGACGATTTGGGCTTTCACCACCTGCCCTCTGGAGTCAAACCTTGGTACTACCTGTAAATCAGAAGAGACAGGTGTGTTTTATCCTGAATTTATGTATACAGAGCAACTGGCAGCAGGAATTAAAAAAATGACCTTTAGAAATAATTTTTATGATGATATTGGTTATCAAGATGACTGTTTTCTGTAATGCCAATTTTCCATCAAGTTTCCAATTGGCCGGGGGTGTCTGATTGCTGGAACACCCATCCATCTATCCAGATAACCTGTATGAATGGAGCAGCATGTTGCCCATATGAGCTGTCATTCATTCTCTATGGCACTGCAGAGGACAGAACTTGGAAACTTCCATCAGAGGCAGTGCAAATGGGTGACCTGCTGCTCTATTCAGGGGCACAGGACCACGTTTCTCAGGATCAGCAGTCACACTGACCAGACACTTATCCCCTATCTCAAGTTTAAAATTTGGTCCAACCCTTTATTAGGAAATTACTGAATGGTCTGCCATTTATAGGATTCAAGTAGAAGAAGTGAGGGAACAATCTTCAAAGAGGACCTGTCACCAACTCCTGACCAGTATTTTAGTGACTACTTGCATCCCACATAACATAGCAATTCTGGAGCATCTTTTCTTAGAACTCTGTATAGTGCCGTTTCTCTACTATTCCTCCTGGTAATGCAAGGGAATGATTGATTCAAGTGCCCTTGTCAATAGGGTTTATCCCTAAACAGTTTGATACTGTCAGCAACGACTGGACTGTTTCAAGAGTAGACACACCCCATTTAAACTGAGAATTTATTCCGGGAGAAATAAGGGAATTTTCAAATTCAGAAAAATATGCTGCTCCTGTTCATTTCCCAATCCTGCTCATATTACCACAACTAAAAACCCATTGAAATGTGTATTAAAGGGGTTGTCCAGCCGTTAATATTGATGACCTATTGTCGGGATAAGTCATCAATATCTGATTGGTGAGGGTTCAACACCCCCGCTGATCAGCTGTTTGTAGAGGAGCTGGCAATCCATTTGAGCGCTGCTTCCTGTTCATTACACTGCACTTTGTCTTGGAAGTGCAGTGTAATACAAGTACCCGCTCCATTCAAGTGAATGGAGTGAGTGTATGTAATTACACTACGCAGCCGCTCTACAGGAGACGAGGCGTAGTGTGAAGACCAGGAAGGGGCGCTCGCATGGAGGGCCGCTACCTCGTCTCACAGCTGATCAGCAGGGGTGGCGGGTGTCAGACCCCCACCGATCAGATATTGATGACCTGGAGAGAGGTGGGACCTGCATCTGTCAAATATTTATAGTTTATCCTGTGGACATTTGTGTTCTCTAGACAACCATCATGAAAAATTACAAACCTGCAGTTTTCCAATGGCTCCAATGGCCACTTCTGGGGGCAGAATAACAGGCTTTGCGTATGTACCTCCAATCTACAAAAAGAAAAACCATGACAAGAGAAGACCAACATAATACAAGTCAATACACTGAGCTAAGATTTAGCCATAATTAGGACCTTTCAGCAGGATCAACCTTATTAAACCAGGCACAATGCCTGGTAAGATTAATCCTGCTGAGTAAAAGCCATTCACGTGCAATTAAAGTTTTTATTAAGCAATTTAGGCCCCTTTCACACGGGCGAGATTTCCGCGCGGGTGCAATGCGTGAGGTGAACGCATTGCACCCGCACTGAATCTGGACCCATTCATTTCTATGGGGCTGTGCACATGAGCGGTGATTTTCACGCATCACTTGTGCGTTGCGTGAAAATCGCAGCATGCTCCTCTTTGTGCGTTTTTCACGTAACGCAGGCCCTATAGAAATGAATGGGGTTGCGTAAAAATCGCAAGCATCCGCAAGGAAGTGCGGATGCGATTTTCAGGCACGGTTGCTAGGTGACGATCGGGATGGGGACCCGATCATTATTATTTTCCCTTATAACATGGTTATAAGGGAAAATATTAGCATTCTGATTACAGAATGCATAGTACAATATGGCTGGAGCTGGAGGGGTTAAAAAAAAAAGAAAAAAATAATTTAACTCACCTTAATCCACTTGTTTGCGCAGCCGGCATCTCTTCTGTCTTCTTTTGTGAGGAATAGGACCTTTGATGACGTCACTACGTTCATCACATGGTCCGTCACATAATCCATCACCATGGTAAAAGATCATGTGATGGACCATGTGATGAGCGCAGTGACGTCATCAAAGGTCCTATTCCTCACAAAAGACAGACAGAAGAGATGCCGGCTGCGCGAACAAGTGGATTAAGGAGAGTTAATTTATTTATTTTTTAACCCCTCCAGCGCTATTGTACTATGCATTCTGTATTCAGAATGCTATTATTTTCTCTTATAACCATGTTATAAGGGAAAATAATACAATCTACACAACCTTGAACCCAAACCTGAACTTCTGTGAAGAAGTTCGGGACTGGGTACCACAGTCAGTTTTTTATCACGCGCGTGCAAAACACATTGCACACGCGCGATAAAAGCTGAAAGGAACACAATCGCAGTCAAAACTGACTGCAATTGCGTACTTACTCACGTGGGTTTGCCGCAATGCACTGGGACGCATCCGGACACGCTCGTCTGCAAGGGGCCTTAGGCTTTAATGCACCCAGTGGTGGGCCCAAGCCCCTCAGTGTATCTTAGCTCCAATGCCGTGTCTCAACTGTTACTCCCCCTCCCCTTGATTGGCAGAGCCAGACATTTCTCATTACACTATCGGCACATGCGTAGTACATTTTCTTCAGCTTCCCAGGCACTGCAGATGACCACTGTGCATGCGGCAATACTGTAAATCAAAGTGCAAATGTGGGATTACAGGGCCTTACTGGCCTTCTCAATTAATGGGAGCATCAAATGCAACACAGAGCTGGAAAGGAGGAGCAACAGGGCCTGCCCTTTGGTGCAAATACACCTAATTTGCATAATGATACTATAATTTGCACAACCTATTTACATAAGAAATGTATGCTTTTACTCAGCAGACTCAATCCTACCTTTGTACCTGGTTTAATAGGGTACGTTTTAATGGCTAGGGATAAGTCAGGGAGCATTCTACTCATTTTGGGCTAAAATCTTTTTTATTTTTTTATTAGAAATCTCCAACAGTTTTTCCTCTACAGTTTTTTGTTTCAGTGTATCTATAGACTATTGTTCTCTGCCTCACACTCAATTAACCCATCAAGAATCTGCTCTGATGGCTTCATCTGTAGCCTCATTTAAGCCATATTCTTATCAGTTTCATACCAATTAAGCTAAGATGAGTGTTTATGAGCTGTGAGGAGTTCAGAGATGAGGGCTACACATCCAGATATCAGAGCAGCTCCCTGATGGATTCACTGTGAGGCAGAAAGCAACTAACAGTATATGCACTGAAACTGAAAGCTGTAGAGGACAGACTGTCAGAAATGTTTAATAAAGACCAATTGAAAAAAAAAATATTTAGAGCAAAATGAGTCAAATGCAATAATAAATACAACAGCCACCAAGAGGTTCCGAGCAGTTGGCTTACCGAACCAATGTTGGAGAGAGTAAATGTGCCTCCTGTCAGCTCTGC
This sequence comes from Bufo bufo, assembly GCF_905171765.1. NCBI lineage: Eukaryota > Metazoa > Chordata > Amphibia > Anura > Bufonidae > Bufo > Bufo bufo. The sequence goes on from NC_053397.1 coordinate 73,075,963, forward strand.
AGCCCCCAGTTGTCCTGAAACCCCTAAGCTCTGTAAGCGGTTCAGCTCCGCAGCAATCTCAAAAATACTTCGGACCTGTACGTTCTTCACATTAGGGACAATGAGCCCCTGTTGAGTGTCCATAGCAATCCCAATGTTATGAGCAGCCTATGAGAAACAATATCTTCTTTAATGCCTGGACACACAAGTAAATAAAAAAATTTTGAAAATCAGAATTGAATAGATACCTTATAGGTGATATTCTGACAATTTTCATCCACTGAGGCATTGAGTACTGGATGTTGCAAAAGGCCGAGGCTTGCTGCCTGCGGAAAACAATGACCAAAATGAAGATCCATATGTCTACGGGCGTCAGGTACCAACTCTATCAACAGCCGCTTTGCTGCCCAGTGTTCAGTTTTCATTTTATAATATGCGCTGGTAGAGCCGTGAAACTCATTGGACAAATAGAAGGAATGAAAAATATCACTGCGAATGCACCACGCATTCTTATCATGTTATCTGTACTGCTATTGGCACATATTTATTTAGGACTGTTTGCTTGAAACTCACCTTGAGGAAGAAAGGCATAAATGACAATCGGACTCCACGCGCTTCAGCCATAGGCTTGAGCTCTTCTCTGAGCCTCACAAGTGTTGTCATATCCACTTCATCACAGTAACCAAAGTGGGGGATTTTTAGTGCTGCGGACATGGTTTTCACCATGGCTTTGTGGAAGCCTGACAATATAAGAAAATACAAGGGAAGCATCGCAAAATGTAGCAGACAAAACAGGCTAATAGGTGGCACAAAACAAGGAGACCCAAGTGTGGTGCACAGATCACAGTGGCTTTGCACTAGGTCCACTGGGGGGGCAGATCTATCAACGTGTCTCAGCGGTAAGGCTGTGTTCACATGGTTAAATCAGCACGCTGAAAAGGTAGTCCCAGGAACTGCATCAAAATTCTGCGTGGTTTAGGTGCTTTGCTATATGGGGTTTCTGTTTTAACCCGTTTTTGGTCCGGAAAACGTGCCAAAATGGAAATTCTGACTTGTGACCATGGCCTAACAATAGAGGCCTTCGATGTACAGCTTTCATCTACCAAAATGCTGTGAGAAAGAATCACCAGAACAGCCAAATAGTGAAACAAAATGGCACTACAAAAACTTCTCATGTAACAATATCAGGGTAAGTTCACACAGAGTTTTTCCTGTGCTAAAAAAACAAAAACAACAAAAAAAACAAACACACAGACGTGGTATGCACTTCAAAATGCCATATAGTTTTTGATCCTTCCCACTGGGAACTATAGATGTGGATTCAGCATGGTATGAAGATTTAATCTCCATTTCCTGTGCTGTGGTTTTTAAAAAAGCAACACCTATAGGAGTCTCAGACTGTTAGAAACAAGATTCTCTGGTCTGATGAAACAAAGATTGAACTTTTTGGCCTTAGTTCTAAGTGTAATGTTTGGAAGAAACCAGGCCCCGTCCAATACCATCGCTGAAGCACAGAAGTGGCGGCTTTTCAGAGGTTGGGACAGGAAGACTGGTCAGAGTTGAGGGAAAGCTGAATGGAGCAAAGTAAACAGATATTCTTAATGAAAACCTGATCTCGAGTGCTCTGGAACTCAGACTTGGCCAAAGATTCACCTTCCAACAAGGCAATGATCCCAAGTATACAACCAACACAACATATGGATGGCTTAGGGACAACTCTGTGAATGTCCATGAGTAGCCAAACCAGAGCCCTGACTTGAACCCAATTGAACATCTCTGGAAAGCTGAGAAACCTAAAAATGGCTGTCTGCTGATGGTTGAATCTTTCTTACGGAATAGAAGCAGTAAATCTGCTATAAAAAGCTCTACACATTAATACGCCATTACCTTTCAAGGGCTCTGTGACATCCTTTCCTGAGAAAGTGATTGGTTTGGTGAAGGAAACTGGAATGGTAGGAGCTGTTTCCTTCTGAGATGGTTTAGAGATTTCTTTTTTGGGAGGTGGTGGTACGATCTCCATTTGGGGAGAAGGTGGTAATATGGCACCTGTCTGCTTCGCCAAAAAGTTAAGAATGTCTTCTTTTAGGATACGTCCATCCCGGCCACTGCCCACCACTTCACTAAGCTTTATCTAAGGAAATCAGATTGCAAAGAACTTATAATACAGAATGCATCAGAATTCCTCTAAATATTACTCATTACCTTGAGCTGCCAATATTTTTGTCTGAGCCAACAGTGATCATGTCATACATGTGGATTGTTGTACATCTATCGGTGCAATTTTCTTTTTAATTTATCTCCATACATATTAAATTGTCAGCCAGTCCCACCTAAAACTGCGGCTTGTCCAAAAATAATCTAAGGGTACTTTCACACTAGTGTTTTTCTTTTCCGGCGCTGAGTTCCGTCCTAGGGGCTCAAATCCGGAAAAGAACTGATCAGTTTTATCCTAATGCATTCTGAATGGAGAGTAATCCGTTCAGGATGCAACAGGATGTCTTCAGTTCAGTCGTTTTGACTGATCAGGCAAAAGAGAAAACCGCAGCAAAAACTGAAGACTTGCCTGAATGCTGGATCCGGCATTTTTCCCCATAGGAATGTGTATTAGTGCCGGAACCGGCATTCAAAATACCGGAATGCCGGATCCGTCCTTCTGGCTTGCGCAGACCAGTAAAAATGTGAAAAAAAATACAAGACGAATCCGTCTGTACGCATGACAAGCGGAGAGACAGATCCTTTCTTGCAATGCATTTGTGAGACGGATGCGCATCCGGATCTGTCTCACAAATGCTTTCAGTCACATCCAAATCGGCGGATCCGGCGGGCAGGATATGCCCCCATTGTCTGATAGGTGAGCATATCTCGTAAATCCGTCGGTCCCATAGAAGTGAATTGAAGTCGTGGCCGCGCAGATGCAGTGTGATCCCATTCATTTCTATGGGGATTCCGAAAATAGCTGAGCGTGCCAATAGGAACGATTGGTGGTGGGTCATAGGTAGTTCATTGGCAGAACACATACATGGTGCCCACCTTTTCAGACTACCTGATGCATACTGTACATTGGCAATCCTCATGTGATCAGTGGACAATCCAAGAGCAGCAGGAAGTGTCTTGAGCTACCAAATGCACAGTATGCATCAAGCAGTCTGAAAAGAAGCGGCCATCTTGGGTAACGGAAGAGGAGCTCAGGAATCGGAAGATCTGCCACTGAAAATATAAAAGGAAGGTCGTCCTGTAAGTGTTCTGTTTATTCGCTAGTAAAAATTAATTTTGTTTCTCAACAGGGTGGGGGGGGGGGGGTTAATCACTTTAACTTTTATCCTATAGTTTAGGAAGTTTACAGTGAAATGATACAAAGAGTAGATGGGTTCAACGAGTGGGGAACACAGGCAGGTGAGCAGTGGACACCATGCCTATGTTCTCCTCTATTAATAATGGCGCCTTTTTTAATAGAAACCAACACAGCTTACGTTGTTCTCCATTGCGAGGCGCCGGACGGCAGGAGTGGCCAGTGTCTTATGTCCCTTTATTTCTTGATGTGTATGTTCCTGGGAAATTGCAGGAGTCTCAACCACATCTTCTTCCGATGCCACATCTGGGGAAAATATATATAAATTTTTTTTTTTTTAAGAGCGATGCATACAGAGAACACAGAGTCCTTACACATGGCTAATCCATACAGAGTTAAAGCCCAACTTCACCCATAACTAAGGCTACTTTCACACTAGCGTTGTTTGAATCCGGCGTTCAATTCCGACACCGGAACTGCCCGCTGGATCCGGAAAAACGTGTGAAAACAGATTACATTTGAATCCTGATCAGGATTTTGATCACAATGAAAAAATGCATTGGAAAAAACGGATCAGCCATTTATGGACTAACATTTTTTTTCACATTTTTCGGGTTTAACATGCAAAAGCCAGATCCGGTTTGACGGAACACACAGCGCCGGATCCGGCGTTAATGCAAGTCAATGGGAAAAAGGCCGGATCCGGCGTTCAGTCAAAGTGTTCTGGATTTTTGGCCGGAGGTAAAAATACAACATGCTACGGTTTTCTGAAAAGCCTGATCAGTTAAAAGGACTGAACTGAAGACATCCTGATGCATCCTGAACGGATTGCTCTCCATTCAGAATGCATTAGGATAAAACTGATCAGTTCTTTTCCGGATTTGAGCCCCTAGGACGGAACTCAGCGGCGGAAAAGAAAAACGCTAGTGTGAAAGTACCCTAAGTATGCACTTTCAAATACCAAAATATGGGTCTCCTTGTAACAAAACATTCTAATTATTCCTTGACAAAAAACTATATATTACTGAATTAATGAAATTTATCAAACACCTTACCACCAAAACCTGGATTAAAGAGAATCTGTCCCAGTTGGGTCGGCTATCACCACCTACAGAATGACCTTAAAATTTGATGTAGGGGGATGTCAAAGGAGAAAGGTGGAGATTTCTTATCTCCCTACCGACAGAAAATAGGCTTTAAAAAAAGTAGTAAGCCGTGTGTTTGTGACTTAAATTCGACTTTTTGACAAAGAAGCCGCCCTCGATACTTTTCCAAAAAGGGAAGTGACAATGGTGGAAAAGGGGCATAGCCAGCAGCCAAGACAAATTTATCTTCATTTACACCACTTTTCTGGTGCAAATGAAGCCAGAAATCTACGGCCGCTCTGAGCGGCGATAGATTTCACTTTCACACGTTCGCAGTAGCTCCATCACCCCTGAAGACGCCACGTTAGGTTGCAAAACATTTCCGGGGAGCTGCGAATAGGGTTTTAAGCTAAAGAGGTCATGTGTTGATGCAGCTGTGTATGCAGTATCAACACGGAGTGTGCTGCAGGCACTCCGAGAGGTGTGTATAAGTTGGATTACTAAATAGACAGGGAAAATAAGGATTAGGGATATCCATACTATAAATCCGGGATAGCTATCCTAAGCAAAATAAGTTACACATCCTATAATAGACCCCAACTACATTTACTTAGAGTATTATTGTGGCCAAGTGGCAAGCCACAGTAACATAGCAGCTCGATGTGAGCAACATTCTGATACTAATTCATGTTAACTCTCACTCTATGGAAGTAAATATCCCACAGAGATTTCCCACCTAATGATTATATGTGGAGAATCTTCAGTAATTAATATACACACAGTTGTGTCTCATGACCACTTGATTTTAATTAAAATATTGTTTGTTTTTTTCTCTTAAGAAAAATAATAAATGTTACGTTTTAAAATTAAAAAGACCATAAACAGGAATTAGATAGCCCTAATAGGGCTATTGTACCACCTATCATTAATTAATCCTGGGTCCAAAGTGGGCATTCCGATTATTAGATTTCACTTTAGGCGCACAAACTGCCGGAGGAGGCCCCTAAATTATGACGACGCCTGCGCTTCATCACGAATTAGGAACATCCTCCGGGAGAGCAGGGGATATCAAGACCGGCAGTCTGGATAAATCTCCCCCAAAGTGTATGTTCATAAGCCAAGATGGATATAAAGCACTTTTCTCAGTTTAAGGCCTCATGCACACGACTGTAGTTCGGGTCCGCATCCGAGCCGCAGTTTTTGCGGCTCGGGTGCGGACCCATTCACTTCAATGGGGCCGCAAAAGATGCTCCGTGTGCTGTCCGCATCCGCAATTTGCGGATCGCAAAAAAAACCAAAAACGATGACATCAGTTTTTTTGGGCGGATCCATTGTAACAATGCCTAAAACAGACAATAATAGGACATGTTCTATTTTTTTTGCAGGCTACGGAACGGACATACTGATGCGCACAGCACACGGTGTGCTGTCTGAATTTTTTGCCGACCCGTTGAAATGAATGGGTCCGCATCCTATCCGCAAAAAACAAACAAAAAAACCCGGAAACGAAATACGTTCGTGTGCATGTAGCCTAATTCTGTTCAAAAATTACTTAGATGGCTAGAGGATGTCAAGAAACAGAAAAGAAAAACCCCTTAGAAGACAGTAATGCGCCTGCATCTTAGCATCTGTATTATGGCCACAGATCCTTCAGCTTCTTATTTGCACAGCAGTGCCGACAGCCACCTAGTGTTTAAGCGAGCAACTGCAACAAAACTCTATTTAAATGAATAAGGCCGTGTTGTAGGTCGTTTCACAGTGGCTGGTCGGGAGAGTCTCTGTGCGCCTAAAGAGTTAGTCCAGTTTCAGAAACAAAACAGACAACCCTCAGGATCAGAACTGATAAGTACTTACCTGGCATCCAGAACCGCTACTCTGTTTCTTCCGGTAAGCTCTGCTGCAGCAGTTACATCACATCGACATCATGTGACCACTGTAGCCAATCACTGCACCAAAAAGGCCACTGATTGGCTGCACCGGGCCCGTCACATGACGTCATAGCTGCAGCCGGTCTGGCAAAGAGAACTGGAGTGGGGGTGCTAGATCTTCCAGATAAGTACTTATTACTTGTTTACTGCAGGTAAGCCTCTATGGTGGCTGGGACCATGGGAGTGCACATAGGCTATAATGTGCATGCATGACCACCACTGATGGATTGCACGGTGGTCTGTAACTATGGAAACTAGCAGTGTATAATGTGATGGAAAAATGAATCCAGCCAGCAAAGGAAGCAATATGGATAATAATAATACATTAGTAAGTGTCTTGTATTCACTTTCTCTACATGAAAAATGCCACTTACTGGAGTGAGAGGACCCCTTTAATTGTAAGGTAACAGTTAAAAAGGAGAATATTTTTTTTAAATTAAAAACAACCTGGCTGAGAAGACTGAAACAAACCTTTCATAACATCTGTTTCAATATCCACCAAAGGTTTTCCCACCAGAGCCGTGTCATCTACATTGTAATAGAGCTTCCTGACAATCCCGTCGTAGCGACTGGTGATGGTCACCGAGGCTTTGTCACTTTGAACCTCACAGATACTGTCAAACTGGGACACCGTGTCACCTTCTTTCACATACCTAAAGAAATACAAGCAAAGAATACATGAGATGATTGTCGAGTCCACCCACACAAACCACTAGGACCCCGGCGCTGCAAGGCACCAGTGATAATGACCATGGAAATCCACCACAGCCCTACAGACACCATGTCTTGGATGCTTGTTAAGAGCAATTCCACTCAGAAACAGAATCATTTCCCCAGCAGGATCATTTCTCATCTGTTCAGCTGCAGATCTGCCTATTCCCAGGCTCATCTTCTGTTACCCAAGATGGCTGCAACGCTTCTCAGACTGCCTGACGTATTACTGTGCATTTGGTAGCCCAAAAAACTTCCTGCAGCCTATGGAATGGCCAGCACTGCTCACAATGCTGACCGATCCAAGAGCAGGGCTGGACAAGTAGGAAGTATCTTGGACCGATGCACAGTGTACCTCAAGTAGTCTGAGAAGCGGTGCTGCCATCTTGGATCCAAGACGAGGAGCCTGCCATGTGGCAGATCTGCAGCTGAAAAGGAGGTCATCAGGAAAGTGGTAAGTTCATTCCACAGTTTTGTTTCTTGAACTAGAGGGTCACTTTTAAGGAAATAAGTCACCGGCGACCTCCCCATACAGCTGTTAGACACATAGATGTGGTTCACCTGATGAAAACAATGTTTTTCCTTTGTTGATCTTAGGCTCTGTTCCCGAATTATGATACATTTTCTAAATATGCAAATTAGGCCTTTGGTGCAACGAGGGTGTAACCATTGCTCTTGTTGCACCCAAGCTCCTCTCCTTTCTGTGAACAGCCCCTCCCTGGCTGCATCGATTGACAAGGCCAGGCCGTAGCCACAGAGGGGCTGTTCACAGAAAGGAGAGGAGCTTGGGTGCAACAAGAGCTATGGTGACGCCCTTGTTGCACCAAAGTCCTGATCTGCATATATAGAAAAAGGGTTATAACTCGGGAACGGAGTCTCAGATCAAGAAAAGAAAAACAGTGTTTTAATCAGGTGAACCCCAGCTCTGTGGCTGTACCAAACGTTTGATAGGGAGGTCGCTGGTGGCAGACTTGCTTTAGCATTTGAAATAGTTTAGTGTTCATTGCATTAACTCACCAGTCTTTTACGGTGACCTCTGTGATTCCCTCTCCGATGTCTGACAACTTGAACTGTACAATCTTTCCATTCAAGGCTGAACAATAGAGAAAAGTCAGAAGCTGCTCAATGGTGAATATAAACCGGGAAGGCAAGTAAGTAAAAAAAGAGTGGACACTTTGTGGGTGATGGCTAGGGATGAGCGAATCGACTTTGGATAAAACATCCGAAGTCAATTCGCATAAAACTTTGGTTCAAATACTGTACGGAGCGAGCGCTCCGTACAGTGATAGAATGTATTGGGTCCGATGAGCCGAAGTTATTACTTTGCGAAGTCTGGCGAGACTTCGCATAATAACTCCAGAAATTGATTTATACTGTGAAAGAAACATTTCCCGAACTCAGGTTCGGTTCCGAGGTACCACTTTGGTACCACTTTGTTTTTTCACAGTGTAAGGCTACATGCACACGACCGTATGTGTTTTGCAGTCCGCAAAAAAAAAAACAAAAAAAAAAACGGATGACATCCGTATGCCATCCTTTTTTTTTTGCAGATTCATTCTAACAATGCCTAAAACGGACAAGAATAGGAAATGTTCTATTTTTTTGGCGGGGCTACGGAACGGACACACTGATGCGGATAGCACACAGTGTTCGGTCCGCATTTTTTGCGGACCCATTGAAATTAATGGGTCCGCATCCTATCAGCAAAAAAATTAAAATTACGGACACGGAAAAAGGAGACTTTTGTATTACTTACCAGTAAAGTCTCTTTCTCGCTCTTCCTTGGGGGACACAGGAAACCATGGGTATAGCTCTGCTCCCTAGGAGGCGTGACACTAAGTGAAAGCTGTAAGCCCCTCCTCCATCAGCTATACCCTTCAGCCTGGAGAGAGAGACTACCAGTTGCGTGTCCAAGTAGTGAAAGATAACCACCAACCGGAAAAAAAGGAACTGTCAAGCCCCAACGGGGGCAACCAAGCCGGAACCACAACTGTAAACCCAAATGAAGGGCGGGTGCTGTGTCCCCCAAGGAAGAGCGAGAAAGAGACTTTACTGGTAAGTAATACAAAAGTCTCCTTTTCTCGCCCATATTCCTTGGGGGACACAGGAAACCATGGGACGTTCCAGAGCAGTCCCAGAAGGGAGGGACCAGAACAAATTAGACCAACACCGGAGGCATCAATCAACTGCCGCCTGCAACACCAGACGGCCTAAAGCAGCGTCAGCCGACGCATGAGTATGCACCCTGTAGAACTTGGTGAAGGTGTGCAAGGAGGACCAAGTGGCCGCCTTGCAAATCTGCTCCGTAGAAGCCCGATTCCTCTGAGCCCAGGAAGCCCCGACCGCTCTAGTGGAGTGAGCGGTAACACCGAGGGGCGGAACCTTGCCCTTGGCGAGGTAAGCCTCAGTAACAGCCATCTTGACAAAACGGGCGATAGCAACTTTGGATGCCGCCATCCCTCTGCGCGACCCCTCCGGAACCACAAAGAGCGAGTCAGTACGCCTGAAAGAGCTGGTTACCTCCAGGTAAACCTTGAGCGCCCTGACAACGTCCAGGCGATGAAGCTCCCTCTCCCGGGGGTGGGAAGGGGAAGGACACAAAGAGGGGAGAACGATGTCCTCGTTCAGATGAAAGGCGGAGACCACCTTAGGAAGGAAGGAAGGGACCGGACGAAGGACCACCTTGTCCTGGTGGAACACTAGGAAAGGTTCCAGACAGGAGAGTGCAGCCAATTCGGACACCCTCCGAAGAGAGGTGACGGCCACAAGGAAAATAACCTTGCAGGACAAAAGTCGCAAGGAAACCGTCCGCAGAGGCTCGAAAGGAGAAGCCTGGAGCGCTGAGAGAACCAGGTTCAGGTCCCAGGGCGGTACCGGAGGGCGGTACGGGGGAACCGCGTGAGCCACGCCCTGAAGGAAGGTCTTGACAGGACCAAGGGGGGCCAGTGGGCGCTGAAACAAAATGGACAGCGCAGACACCTGACCCTTCAAAGAACTAAGACCCAGACCCTGGGCGAGTCCGCTCTGCAGGAAGGACAAAACAGTGGGGAGAAAAAAGCGGACGGCTTGCGGGCACGGATCATGGTGCGGACGACGTCCGCAGAAAAACCCCTACGTGTCAAGACGGTGGTCTCAACAACCACGCCGTCAAACGTAGGGACCTTAAACGCGGGTGGAAGATCGGTCCCTGAGAGAGAAGATCTTCCCTGGCGGGCAGCGGCCAGGGCGCGTCTGCCAGGAGCAGCATGAGGTCGGCATACCAAGACCGGCGGGGCCAGTCCGGAGCGACCAGAATCACCGAGACGCCCTCCGCCGCGATCTTCCGAAGGACCTTGGGCAGGAGTGGGATGGGAGGGAATATGTACGGACGCGCGAAGCCTCGCCAAGGACGAACGAGGGCGTTGGCTCCGCAAACTCCCGGATCCCTGGCCCTGGACAGATAGGCGGGGACCTTGTGATTGAACTTGGAGGCCATGAGGTCCACGTCCGGCATGCCCCAACGAAGGCAAATGGCCTCGAATACCTCCGGGTGAAGAGACCACTCGCCGGGGTCGACAGTGCTGCGACTGAGGAAGTCCGCCGCCCAATTGTCCACCCCTGGAATAAAAATTGCCGATAGAGCCGGGACGTGGGTTTCCGCCCAACGGAGAATGCTGGTGACCTCCCGCATCGCTGCAGCGCTGCGAGTGCCCCCCTGGTGGTTTATGTATGCCACGGCCGTGGCGTTGTCCGATTGCACACGAACTGGATGACCCTTCAGCAGATGAGTCCAGTGTCGCAGAGACAGAAGGGCCGCTCTCAGCTCCAGGACATTGATCGAGAGTTTGGACTCCGATGGAGACCAAATGCCCTGGACGGATCGGGGAGGAAACACGCCTCCCCAGCCCAAGAGACTGGCATCGGTTGTAACCACCAACCAGTTGAGCGGCAGAAAAGACCTGCCCAGAAGAGGGGACTGTAACCACCAGCGGAGAGATGACCGCACCGGAGGCGATAGATGGAAGGGATGATCCAGAGACTGCGGCGATTTGTCCCAGGAGGAGAGGATCGCCCGTTGGAGAGGGCGGGAGTGAAACTGCGCAAATGGGATCGCCTCGAAGCAGGCAACCATCTGCCCCAAGACCCGCATGCAGAAGCGGAAGGACGGTCGACGGTGGAGAAGGAGACCCCGAATCGCCCGGCGGAGGGTCAATCGTTTTTCCGAGGGAAGACGTACCTCCGCCGCTCCCGTGTCTAAAAGCATTCCCAGGAAGACCAGTTGTCTGGAGGGGGGAAGGGAGGACTTGGGGAAGTTGATGACCCAACCGAACCTCGCCAGAGTCTCTAGAGTGAGATTCACGCTGGCAACCGCTTGAGAAAGGGACGGAGCCTTGATGAGGATATCGTCCAAGTACGGTAGCAGAAAAACACCCCTGGAACGGAGTAAGGCCAAAACCGGGGCCAGGACCTTGGTGAACACCCGGGGGGCTGTTGCCAGCCCAAAGGGAAGGGCGACAAATTGGAAGTGGAGGTCCCCCACGGCGAATCGGAGGAAGCGATGGTGACACCGGGCTACCGGAACATGGAGGTAGGCATCCTGTATATCGATGGAAGACATGAAGTCTCCCCGCTCCAGGGAAGCCACCGCGGAACGGAGGGACTCCATCCGAAACCGTCGAAGGAGGAGAAAACGGTTGAGCTTTTTGAGGTCCAAAATGGGCCGCACCGAACCTCCCTTCTTGGGAACTACAAAGAGGTTCGAATAGAACCCTTGGAACCTTTCCTCTAGAGGAACGGGGGTAATCACCCCTCTGTCCAGTAAGGCTTGAACGGCCGCGGAGAACGCAGCCGCGCTTTTCGGGTCCCGCGGCGGGCGGGAGCGAAAGAACCGATCTGGAGGGAAGGACGCGAATTCGATTTTGTATCCGGAGGACACAATTTCGAGAGCCCAGGCGTCGGAGACGTGAGCCATCCAGACGTCCCTGAAAAGGAGGAGCCGGCCCCCCACCCGGGTGGGTGGGGGCGCGCCTTCAGGCAGAGGACTGCTTTGCTGCGGGTGTGCGGGCAGCCTGCGGCCTGCGCCAGGAGGGCTGCGCCCGAAAAAACGGCTTCCTACGCTTATCCTGGGGAGGGGCCGAAGCGGCAGCTGCGGGGGGAGCCCCAGAGTTCCTGCGGGAGGACCGAAAACGAGACGCACCGGGGCGTCCGCGGGGGGCGCCCCTGGCTTGGGGTTGAGGAAGATGGGTGCTTTTACCACCCGTGGCCTCCGAAATAAGCTCGTCTAGGCGGACCCCGAAAAGGCGGGAACCCGCAAACGGTAGCCCCGCCAAGGAACGTTTGGAGGCAGCGTCCGCTTTCCAAACCTTCAGCCAGAGCTCCCTCCTGACGGAAACCGCCAGGGCGGAGGAGCGTGCAATAAGGGCTCCCGCATCAAGGGAGGCCTCACAAACAAAATTCCCGGCCCGAATAATAAGCTGGGCCAAGGAACGTAGGTCCTGGATGGGGACGTCCGAGTCCAACTCCTGTTCCAGCTGCGCACCCCAAGCAGAGATTGCTTTACCTGCCCAAGCAGAGGCAAAAACCGGTCTGAGGGCAGAACCGGAGGCAGCAAAAATGCCCTTGGAAAGGGTCTCCATGCGACGGTCCTCCGCTGACTGAAGAGAGGACCCGTCGGGAACAGGGATGGCCGTGTTCTTTGACAAACGGGCCACAGGGGGGTCCACCTTGGGTGGGGACGACCAGGTGGCCACGACATCGGCCGGAAAAGGATAGCAAATGTCCAGCTTCTTGGGGTTGACAAAACGGGCGTCCGGGCGAGCCCAAGCCTTAGACACCACGGAGGAGAAATCAGAGTGGATTGGAAAAACTTTTGAGGCCTGCCTGGGTCTGATAAAGGAGACGCTAGCTGCGTCAGAGCTAGGGGGGTCATCTTGCACCTTAAAGGTGTCACGAATATCAGAGATGAGCTGACCCATCGCTGAGGCTAGCTTGGACGGCAGGGCCGAGTCCATTTCCAAATCTGAAACCGCCAATTCACCTTCAGAGAGCGAATCCTTTGGAGAGGAGAGGCTCGTCTGAGTGCGCACGCGTGGCGGGGAGAGGGAGGCATCCGAGGAGGAGGCTCGCTCTACTCTAAAACGCTTCTGAGAGTGCCTAGCTCGGGAAGGGTCACTAAGAGAGGGTGAACCCGCCGCAGCGGCAGAAGCGATGGACCCGGAGGGCGCGACAGTAAGAATGGCGTCCTGCGGGGTAGGCGGCCTGTCTATTAGGCGGCCCACGACCTGAGTGAGGCTTTCCACGGCCTGGGACAGGGATCTAGCCCAGTCAGGCGGGTCAGAGGAAGCAGGGAGCGACACAGCGGGCGACTGAGGCTGCGGTGGAGCTCGGCATGCAGGACAGTGCGGATCAGACTGCCCCCGGGGAAAGGCTTCCCTACAAGCGGTACAGGCATGGTACCAAGGCTTGGCAGCTGCAGAAGGGTCTGACATGGTGGAAAAAAGTTGCACTTAAAGTGGGAGACCCCAGGTGAAAAAACGGGGATCACACCCAAGTAACAGTACTGGTGGCACGGATGGGGTTAACAGTCCTACCAGACCCAGATGATGCAAGCGGCAGACAGCAAGGGCAGCAGACTGAAGGGAGGCTGTGGAGGAGAGGCGGCAGGCACAGAGGTGAATAGCTTCAGGATCGGACGGCAGAGAGAGAGCTCCACGCAGCACCTGAGATGTGGAGCCCGACGAACCAGGAAGTAGCGGAGCGCATGTAGAAAGCTCCGCCCCCCCCCCCTTGCCGCGCTGAAGGAGAAGCAGAGCCGCACGCGCGCGCGGCAAAATGATTTAACCCCCTAGGTAGATGAAGTGCCGGCCATGAAAAGGTGCCGTTCGCGCCAAGTAAGCGGCCCCCGCCTGAATCTCCTCATACAGCCGTCCCCCTGACTGCCCTGCCGTTGAAGATGGTAGCCACCCCCCTAAGAACCAGCTTGTCCTGGGTCTGCAACACCAGAACGAAGTCCCCCCCCAAATGATGGCCGGTAAAGTTGCCGGCCCCGATATGCCCATGGGGGAGGGGAGGGAAGGGGGGGGGGGTAGATGGCACGGAGAGATGTAGCAGCGGTGGGAGGGAGGGAAGGGGAGGCTGGAGCAGCCACTCTCACCATACGCTGTCTTCGCCCTCAATCCATCCAGCAGGGTCGCCCCTTCAGCCACTGGCACCGCAGTGGCAGGAAGCCGGGGGAGGGACTTGGCGTGCGGGCGACCCTTGAGCTGGCGGGACGCAGGGGAGCGAGGCTGCCCTGGTCCACCTTGTCTTCTGTGGGGGAGGCGGCAGTGCGGTATTACCGGCACTGGCGCGACTCAACCCCGGGAGAAAACAGAGGGGTCTAGTGCGCCTCTGTTGTCCCTGTAAGTAGAAAAAAACCGAATTAAAAACAACAAATAACGCAAAAATAAAAAATTATAGGAAAACAACCCTGCCTAAGCAGGGAGTGTCTTGCCTCCTTGGACACTAAGCAAAAACTGGTAGTCTCTCTCTCCAGGCTGAAGGGTATAGCTGATGGAGGAGGGGCTTACAGCTTTCACTTAGTGTCACGCCTCCTAGGGAGCAGAGCTATACCCATGGTTTCCTGTGTCCCCCAAGGAATATGGGCGAGAAATAACAACGTTCGTGTGCATGTAGCCTAAATCAATTTCTGGAGTTATTATGAGTAGTCTTGCCAGACTTCACAAAGTAATAACTTCAGCTCATCTGAGCCAATACATTCTAATACTGTACGGAGCGCTCGCTTTGTACAGTATTGAAACAAAGTTTAATGCGAATCGACTTCGGATGTTTCATCCGAAGTCGATTCGCTTATCCCTAGTGATGATAATAGGCGGAGGGTGGGCTTTACAAGGTCTAGTATTGACGCTGATGTTTTATGCACAATGGGGGTTATTTATCAAACTGATGTAAAAATAGAACTGGTTTAGTTGCCCATAGCTACCAATCACATTCCACCTTTCATTTTACACAGCTCCCTTGGAAAATGAAAGGTGGAATCTGATTGGTTGTTATGGGCAACTAAGCCAGTTCTACTTTACACCAGATAAATCTCCCCAATATTTAAATTATCTTTACATCTAATCGAAAAAACCTCAATGATAATAGGTTTCCCGACAGAAGTATTTTCTAAGGCTACATGCACATGTAAAAATGGATAAACTGTCCATTTTTAACGGATGTTTTTTTCACTGATGCCTTTCCGAGAAACGGACATGTGCTCGTGGCCTTACTCTCATCTAGAACGTTCAGCACAACAAACATACAACGCTGCTCCCATATATGCAATGGACGCTCACTTCTCCATGGTTCAGCAGATTTCCCATATTCCATTATAAGGTTCACATGATGGATCTTGAAAATGCGCTGATTTTCTACGTGGTTTTGGTGCAGTTTTTGGTACGTTTTTTCAGCTTCCCATTCATTTCAATGGGAGAACCAGCGCATATTCTGCTCTAAGGCCTCATGCACACGACCGTTGTTGTGGTCCGCATCCGAGCTGCAGTTTTTGCAATTTACTTCAATGGAGCCGCAAAATCTCCCCCAAAGTGGCTGCTGTATGTTCTTCTCAGTTCATAAGCCAAGATGGATATAAAGAAGTTTTCTCAGTTTAAGGCCTCATGCACACGACCGTAGTTCGGGTCCGCATCCGAGCCGCAGTTTTTGCGGCTCGGGTGTGGACCCATTCACTTCAATGGGGCCGCAAACGATGCGGACAGCACTCTGTGCGCTGTCCGCAACCTTTGCTCCCTTCCGTGGCCCCGCAAAAAATATATAGCATGTCCTATTCTTGTCCGTTTTGCGGACAAGAATAGGCATTTTTACAATGGGCCGCCTGTTCCGTTCCGCAAATTGCGGAAGGCACACGGGCGGCTTCCGTGTTTTGCAGATCCGCAATTTGCAGACCGCAAAAAACTGAACGGTCGTGTGCATGAGGCCTAAGACAGAACATGCTGCTTCTTTTTTCCACTACGTTTTTTTTCATCGTGAAAAAAAAAAAAAAAAAGCAAGTTCTGACTCCCAGTTAAAAACAGCGCCAAAAAATGTTGTGTGAACGGGCCCTAAGAATCATTCTGCTTTGTTGACGACTTATGCTGTATTCAGTGACGTCGCTGGTGCTTACCGGAGGCAGTTCTGAAGGTTCTTAGCTGCAGAGGTGGCAGGGTCACAGACGGAGGCTGCTTCCTGCATGACTTTACTAGTAAAAACCGGTTACATGGGATCCCTTGTCTAAAACTGACCTGGGGAGAGGAGCGCAAAAAGCAGAAGTCAGGGGTAAAAACATGAAACACCAAGATGTCAGGAGAGAAGAGCAAAGGTGACCTTTATACAGCTATGACACTGCTACTGTGGGATGAGAGCATTCTGTATGTGGGATCCAATGGCAGAACAGGCCGAGGAGTCCTGCAGAAGGGGCTGACGTTTCCAGCAGCCTGTACTCTGAAGATGGAGCAGCAGGTTTATCTCACTTACATGGTAAAGAGAGATCAATGGTCAATGCAAAGAGAGCAGAGGAGAAGGAGTCACTTCTACCATATGATCTCTTATGTGGCCTCCTGCTCATTAAAGGGGGTCTCCAGGATTCATTTAAAATGGCCACCAGCAACCTGTCCTCGAATGTAAGCAGGACTGGTGGCCTCCACTTGTAGAACTGCCTGGGGGGTGCAGTTTGCTACAATTTTAAAGGGCATCTGTCACCAGATTATCAGCATTAATCCAGCTGACAGGTGAAACATGAGCATATCAGCCAAATGTAGTGCTTTTAGTCCTAATTCTTTATGTCGCCACAATGTATCTAAATTTCGAACTTTTATAATATGTAAATGAGGCACTGGGTGCAACTAGGGCGGTGTCATTGCACTCAGAGGCTCCACTCCCTGCTTTGCCGCGCGCCCCCACCACAATGACTGACAGGCCAGGCAGTGAACATATATTCACACCTGGCCCTTTAAGGGGTTGTCTCATCTCAGACAATGGGGGCATATCGCTAGGATATGCCCCCATTGTCTTATAGATGCGGGTCCAACCGTTCGGACCCGCACCCATATCGAGAACGGAGCCCCTGGTCCGGCCACCACCAAGCACTCTCCCCATAGAAATGAACGGGAACGCTCCGCGCATGACTGGCCCACGCCCCCTTTAACTTCTATGGGTCCGACAGAAATAGCCGATCCAGCTCGGCTATTTTTGGCGGCCCCATAGAAAATGAATAGAGGCCGGCTGCGCAGTGCGCTCTCCACCACTTTCGGGGCTCCATTCTTGATATAGGTGCACCTATAAGACAATGCGGGCATATCCTAGCGATATGCCCCCATTGTCTGAGATGGGACAACCCCTTTAAGACTCATCGGGAGAACGTTCAGCGCACACACTGTACAGGGATGGAAACCGCCAAACGCGCTCCCGCGAGACTTCAGCCACATGGAGGCCACATAATTAGGACTAAAAGCATCCCATTCAACTGTGCACATCCCCTGGATTAATGCTGGTAATCTGGTGACAGATGCCCTTTAAATAATTCCTGGAGAATTTCTTTAAAGGGGCAAATGGTGGAGGGTAAAGGTGAATGTACACTTTAAGGGCTCATGCCCATAACTGTCTGCGCCCTGTAGCCCTGCTGCGGACTGCAAATAGCGGGTCCGCGATCTGCCGGATTCAGTCCGCACCACAAAAAAATAGAACATGGCACAGACCGAAGTCCCACGGTAGCGCTCTGTAGTGCTTCTGCGCCACTCCACATCTTATGGATCAATTTAAAGAGGACCTTTCATTACAATAAAAAATCTAAACTAAGCATACAGACATGGAGCGCGGCGCACAGGAATCTCCCTGCACTTACTGTTATACCTGGGCGCCGCTCCGTTCTCCCGGTATAGGCTCCGGTATCTTCAGATTTTCGGCTCAACTGGGAGGAGCCTGCAGGCGTCTCCTTCTCCCAGGCTGTAGCGCTGGCCAATCGCAGCACTCAGCTCATAGCCTGAGAGGTTTTTTTTTCTCCCAGGCTATTAGCTGAGCGCTGCGATTGGCCAGCGCTACAGCATGGGAGAAGGAGACGCCGGCAGGCTCCACACAGTTGAGCTGAAAATCTGAAGATACCGGAGCCTATACCGGGAGAACGGAGCGGCGCCCAGGTATAACAGTAAGTGCAGGGAGATCCCTGAGCGCCGCTCTCCATGTCTGTATGCTTAGTTTACATTTTTTTATTGTAATGAAAGGTCCTCTTTAAGTGACAAGGGGCGCACCCGGCCAGTTACAGTATATTGCGGACCGGCTGTTTGTGGGCTGTCACCTCTCCTGACAGGTCTGATTTAGTAACTACTTGCATCTCCCATGTAATAACAATCCTGGGGCAACTATTCTTATGGCTCTATGTTGTGCCAATTCTCTATTATTCCTACTAGAAGTTCTGAATAAATTACTAGCAGTCTGCAACAAAGGTCCAGATAGGTGTTACCAGTTGGAGGTGTGTCCCTGCACAGTCTGACACTAACCAATCAGTGCTGCCAGTGTCAGGCTACTTTCACACTAGCGTTAAAGGGAGTCTGTCATATACAGTGCTTACATTGCCCTATAGCACACCTATACACGAATGTAATGGTACCTTTGTCTTTAGACTTGCAGAAGCTGGAAAAACTAACTTTGATTAATATGCAAATGAGCACTCGCAAGTGCCCAGGGGCGGCGTTCACTGTGTTAGTGCCCAGGTTGCCCTGCCTTTTTTCATTGTTCCCCCGCCCCAGCCTCTGCATATGCCCGCCCTCCTATTCCCTTGCATCAACCTAAGGTCTGGCCGAGATCCCGCAACTTCCTCGCCGGGCACTGCGATGCCCATTGTGGGCATTGCATCGCTTTAACTACTGCGCATGTGACAGCAAACGCCACATTGCCGCTGGTTTTGCGCCGTTCGCCGGAGCATGCGCAGTAGTTAAAGCGATGCCGTGCCAACAATGGGCATCCAAGTGCCATCCATCTGGACCTTCGCTGCAAACTGCTAGTAATTCATGCATAACTTCTAGTAGGAATAATAAAGGAATGGCACAAGATTACAGGAGGATGCAAATAATTACTAAAACAGGGCAGACGGTACAGGCCCCCTTTAAATATGTAGTAGTAGTAGTAGTATTATTATTATTATTATTATTAATAATAATAATAATAATAAAAAATATATTAACAACTTCTTATTAATGATATACATTGAGGGGTAAGGCTCCAGCATGCAGAAGTGAAGCTTGGCAGCACAGCACTGCTATCCTTAGGGGTCAGGACTCCAGGGCCCGGAGCAGAGCGGCGTGGGGGGCCACTCGTCTCATCAGCATGGCCGCCCTATAACTCCGCTCTATCAGATATAAACAGCCGCTTCTCTCACCAGACGGCCCAATGACCGGTTGCAGCTCCTCAGTGCTCTCACAGCCGCCATCTTACCCGGAAAAGCTGGGCCCACCAATCCCGTTAGGAATCTGCCTCAGCCAACCAATCAGCGGAGAGCAGGGGAAACAATGTGTCAATGCCAAGGAGAAGGGGGAGGGAGAGAGGCGTGCGAGGCCAGCAGCCAATCATTGCCGAGATAAACGCCTGCCTGGCTGTCAGGGTTTAGGGCGGGGCTTACAGGCACACGAGCCTGAGAAGTAGGCGGTGTCTTCCTCCAATATGTCGCTGTCCAGGGCAATGTCCGCCATGTTTCTGGTTATCTACGGTCGTGACTAATAAGCGCGTATTATTAAATAGTGAAGGCGCCGCAGTTTGTCTTTCGTGCAGTCAGACACGGCCGTCCGTGTTTTGTATTAATTCTACTGAGAGGTTAAACTCGTCCTCTCCGGTCACCTCAGCTTTAATGCTATCATTCCTGTGCACTTTTTAGTTGATGCAGCTCGAATTTAGTGTCGATATTTGTCAGCTGATATAATACAGCGGGTGCTCGGCACCCCTCCGGTGATGACAGGGTTAAGTGGCTGACAGGAAGGGGCGGGCCCTGCGTGTGTCAGGAGCGGCTCGGGGCTGTGGTGAGGCTGACTGCTGGATCCCTAGGGAGGGTGTGTCACTACAGGGGTGTGGGAGTATGTCTGAGCCCTGGCTGTATCTTCATATATGTGTGATCTGCAAGCTGTGACTACAACTCCCAACATTCCCTGACAACCCAGGCTGTAGGCGTATGTATGAGCCCTGAGTGTGTGTGTTCATATATCTGTGATCTGCAAGCTGTGACTACAACTCCCAACATGCCCTGACAACCCAGGCTGTAGGCGTATGTATGAGCCCTGAGTGTGTGTGTTCATATATCTGTGATCTGCAAGCTGTGACTACAACTCCCAACATGCCCTGACAACCCAGGCTGTAGGCGTATGTATGAGCCCTGAGTGTGTGTTCATATATCTGTGATCTGTAAGCTGTGACTCTTTTAAAACTACAACTCCCAGCATGCTCTGTCTTGGTTGTGTATGTTGAGCCCAGACTCGGACTGGCCCACAGGGGTGCAGGTGAATCCCCCGTGGGCCCCTAGTCTCCCACCCCCTGCACAAGTGGCACATAACACAGTAGACTTACTGCACTACATACATATATTCAATGTACAGCACCTCAACCAGCCCATGTTCATATAAGAAAAAAATATATTTTTAGCATATAAAAAGCATGTTAGATTATTTATTAGATTTGAATGTATCTGTACGGTGGGCCCCCAGTCTACATTTTACTGGTGCGCCCTAGGTACCCCAGTCCGACACTGGTTGAGCCCTTAGTGTATGTATATCATCAATCTGCGGCTGTTGTAAATCTACAACTCCCAGCATGCTCTGGCTTGGTCATATGAGTATGTACGCTCATAAGTGTATGAGTAGTGTTGAGCGAACTTCTGTTTTAAGTTCGGCGTCTAAAGTTCGGCTTCCGGTTAGTGGAGAATCACGATATGGATTCCGAATTCCGTTGTGGTCCGTGGTAGCGGAATCAATAATCGGCCATTATTGATTCCGCTACCACGGACCACAACTGAATTCGGAATCCATATCGGGATTCTCCGCTAACCGGAAGCCGAACTTTAGACGCCGAACTTAAAACAGAAGTTCGCTCAACACTATGTATGAGTATTGCAGTTTTCATATACTTAAGATCTACAACCTGTGACGCTTGTGTAACTACAACTCCCAGCATGCTGGGACATGGCTGTGTATGTATGAGCCATGAGTGTATTTCATCTATCTGAGGTCTGCTAGGTTAAACTTTTCAGCTGTTTTTTTTTTACTACCTCCCAGCATTCTCTGACAGATCTGACTGTACGAACACGTATGGACTTTGGGTGTATGAATATGATCCGCTCTGTAACGCCCAGCATGCTGTGACGGCCAGGTTATGGTGACATACATCTTCATTCAACCACACCATTTGTATTGTATTACTATATTTCCTAGTAACGTTTTCCACAGCTGTCAGTCACACCAGATGATGGGGGTGCGATTTAGCCCCATTTTTGGGGTGCAGCAGTGACATGTGATTGAATAACGGACGCTTTGTCCCAGACCTACCTCTGCCGTCACATCATTCCAGGACCAGTGAGGGCCGCACAGGTAAAAGCCTGAGGACTGCGCTGTTATCTCCTGACATTTCCCATTCCATCTGCAGATATCTCTCCTGGAGCATCAGCGGCACATCTCAGGACAATGGCAGAAGAGGCTGGACCCGTGGATGTGGATGGCAGCATTATGGAGGGGGTGAGGGCGCCATCTTAGTTTTTCTGTTACTAACAACTCGCCATTTTGTGCAGATGTCAAACCCAAAGGAAAATATATATTTTGGCCTATATTATACACTTGGCTCCATCCAGTGTAATTGGCTGGGGATGTGTCTGATGGGTGGCACGCTCCCCGCTGGCTTCTGACCACCTTGTGACTCACATCCCGCCCCCTATACACGTGTAGGAAGAGATATGTCCAGCACAAGAGCTGGGTGGGGAAGGCGGGAGCCTTTACATCCTAAAGGGGTTGGCAGGTTTCATGATATTGATGCCATATCCTTAGGACAGGCTATCAAGATCTGTGGGGGGGTCTGACTCCTGGCACCTTAAAAAAAAAAAAAAAAAAAAATCCAAAAACGACGACTTTACAACAGCGTAATTCGTAGCCTCCTTGTGCTGTAATGCGTCAAATAGTGTGTTTGAGCAGCTGGCATTTTGTGGCATGCGTCGTTTTTATATAGGAAAGTGCGTATCCCATGAAAAGCCATAAAACATGTAACCCACGCTAGTACTGGCAGTTTTTCAAGCAGGGCAGCACAAACCAATGGACCAAAAACCCCAGACCCAGAGTAGGCTGTGATTTAAAACAAACACAACCATTAACCCACAAAATGCACAAAGAGCGTAAAAAACATTCCAAAGAAAT
Source organism: Bufo bufo (assembly GCF_905171765.1). NCBI lineage: Eukaryota > Metazoa > Chordata > Amphibia > Anura > Bufonidae > Bufo > Bufo bufo. The sequence goes on from NC_053397.1 coordinate 73,098,344, forward strand.
GCATTTTTTTTGTGTTTTAATAGTTCCCATTGCAATATCTGGAGCTGGTATTTTTTGACTAAAAAATGATTAAAGCGTCACTGTGCTTTCAGAAAACGTAATATGTTATAGGGACATATCAAACATTTAGATGGGTGAGAGTCTAAGTTCTGAGACGTCCACCTATCTCTAAAACGCTTAGTACGTTCTCTCTTCTTGCTGCAGGACAGGAAACGAGATGGACCCAATAGAAAGTACAGGCCCGTCCTGAGAGGCGAGAGTGCGCTAAGCGAGCGCTTCTCTGCCCACGTTCTAGAGATCAGTAGGGGTCTCAGCACTTAGAGAGAGGCACAGGAGAGAAACGGGTAGTGAAGGGTGAGATACCCTGTGGGAAGAGAACAGTCCAAACACACTCGCTGGCACCTGCAGTTTCCCGCCAGTTGGGCATTTTAGCTGCTCCCCTGCAGTGAGAGGTGGAGGGAGGAAGCTCCGCTAGCGGACGGCGCTTGTGTCTGCACCACTGTCTAAACCTCCCTACTTCACACAACAGCTATAAACTCCTGGATTAAAGGGGTTCTGCACTTTGTTTTAACTGATGATCTATCCTCTGGATAGATCGTCAGCATCTGATCGGCGGGGGTCCGACCACCGGGACCCCCGCCGATCAGCTGTTTGAGAAGGCAGCGGCGCTCCAGCAGTGCCGCGGCCTTCTCACTGTTTACCGCCAGCCCAGTGACATCACGACTAGTATGAACTAGTGAGGGCGGGGCTAAACTCCATTCAAGTGAACAGAGATTAGCCCTGCCCACGCTAGTTAATACTAGTTGTGACATCACTGGGCCGGCGGTAAACAGTGAGAAGGCCGCGGCGCTGCTGGAGCGCCGCTGCCTTCTCAAACAGCTGTTCGGCGGGGGTCCCAGGTGTTGGACCCCCGCCGATCAGATGCTGATGATCTATCCAGAGGATAGATCATCAGTTAAAACAAAGTGCAGAACCCCTTTAAGCCACCAGAGTTACAATAGCATACTGTCCTAACATATATACCGACTGTTGGGTCATATATGAATGACCAAGACGCACTTGGAACTGTATACTAGCACATTAACATCAGTCTCACTATAAGAGACATTATATTGTGTGTCCCAGAGCCTTGGATTCAACTCTACATACTGCATACCGATTGATATCCCGATATAACAATGGGGCCGCAAAAAACACAAAGTGCCGCAGAAAAATTGCGAGAGTTTGCCAGGCAACCAGAAGAAGGTACGCGGTCACCTTTGCCACAGCGTAACGTTCATACTATAGCAAGCACTGCATCAGATGTAATGGCCCCTATAATACCCTCTGAGGAAAATAATGAAGAGATCACTTTTAAACAAGTATCCACCCAAGTCCTAGAAGCCATCACTGCATACAAGATTAGATGAGGTCAAGATTGATCTGAGACTACTGCGCCAAGACCTGCATAATCTGCGAGAGAGAGTTCAACACACTGAAGAACGTATATCGCTCATAGAGGACACCACGGCCACTGTCCCTAGGTCTATTTCAGATCTTAATGCCAAAGCAGAGACCTGGAGGCAGAAAGCAGATGACCTAGAAAACAGACTCCGTAGGAACAACATCAGAATTATTGGCTTGCCTGAACGAGCAGAGGGACACTCACCGGACGAACTTATAGAAAAATTTCTCTCAGGCATATGCGGTGGAAAGGGCTCACAGGGTTCCAGCAAAACCTCCCCCACCTGGCGACCCACCTCGGCCCATACTGGCAAGATTCCTCTAACCTGACTCTAGTGTGGGACACCTTGAAAGCGTTCCTCCGCGGGTGCCTACATTCCAGCATCTCCTATATTAAAAAACGATACCAAACGCTTGGAGCTGGAGCTTGAATGGCAGTGTACCACTCTGGAGCAGCAATATATCCGACACCCGACTGAATCCAACAGGATTGCTTGGCTCCAGGCGGGTAGACATTACCTAGCTATCCTCAAAGATAAAGCGGATAGGAAACTCTTCTTTATGAAACAGACAGCGTTTGAGTTAGGAAACCAGTCAGCCAAACTACTGGCTCAACTAATTAGACATGATTTGCCCTCTTCAGCAATTTTAGCAATTAGAAACTCTGCAGGGCAGGAACTTCGCACACAGGAATCCATCATTAGAACTTTTACACATTTTATCAAGATCTATATACAGTCAGGTCCATAAATATTGGGACATCAACACAATTCTAACATTTTTGGCTCTATACACCACCACAATGGATTTGAAATGAAACAAACAAGATGTGCTTTAACTGCAGACTGTCAGCTTTAATTTGAGGGTATTAAATCCAAATCAGGTAAACGGTGTAGGAATTACAACAGTTTGCATATGTGCCTCCCACTTGTTAAGGAACCTAAAGTAATGGGACAATTGGCTTCTCAGCTGTTCCATGGCCAGGTATGTGTTATTCCCTCATTATCCCAATTACAATGAGCAGATTAAAGGTTCAGAGTTCATATCAAGTGTGCTATTTGCATTTGGAATCTGTTGCTGTCAACTCTCAAGATGAGATCCAAAGAGCTGTCACTATCAGTGAAGCAAGCCATCATTAGGCTGAAAAAACTAAACAAACAAATCAGAGAGATAGCAAAAACATTAAGCGTGGCCAAAACAACTGTTTGGAACATTTTTAAAAAGAAAGAACGCATCGGTGAGCTCAGCAACACCAAAAGACCCGGAAGACCATGGAAAACCACTGTGATGGATGACCAAAGAATTCTTTCCCTGGTGAAGAAAACACCCTTCACAACAGTTGGCCAGATCAAGAACACTCTCCAGGAGGTAGGTGTATGTATGTCAAAGTCAACAATCAAGAGAAGACTTCACCAAAGTGAATACAGAGGGTTCACCACAAGATGTAAACCATTGGTGAGCCTCAAAAACAGGAAGGCCAGATTAGAGTTTGCCAAACGACATCTAAAAAAGCCATCACAGTTCTGGAACAACATCCTATGGACAGATGAGACCAAGATCAACTTGTACCAGAGTGATGGGAAGAGAAGAGTATGGAGAAGGAAAGGAACTGCTCATGATCCTAAGCATACCACCTCATCAGTGAAGCATGGTGGTGGTAGTGTCATGACGTGGGCATGTATGGCTGCCAATGGAACTGGTTCTCTTGTATTTATTGATGATGTGACTGCTGACAAAAGCAGCAGGATGAATTCTGAAGTGTTTCGGGCAATATTATCTGCTCATATTCAGCCAAATGCTTCAGAACTCATTGGACGGCGCTTCACAGTGCAGATGAACAATGACCCAAAGCATACTGCAAAAGCAACCAAAGAGTTTTTTAAGGGAAAGAAGTGGAATGTTATGCAATGGCCAAGTCAATCACCTGACCTGAATCCGATTGAGCATGCATTTCACTTGCTGAAGACAAAACTGAAGGGAATATGCCCCAAGAACAAGCAGGAACTGAAGACAGTTGCAGTAGAGGCCTGGCAGAGCATCACCAGGGATGAAACCCAGCATCTGGTGATGTCTATGCGTTCCATACTTCAGGCTGTAATTGACTGCAAAGGATTTGCAACTAAGTCTGAAAATGTGAAAGTTTGATTTATGATTATTATTATGTCCATTACTTTTGGTCCCTTAACAAGTGGGAGGCACATATGCAAACTGTTGTAATTCCTACACCGTTCACCTGATTTGCATGTAAATACCCTCAAATTAAAGCTGACAGTCTGCAGTTAAAGCACATCTTATTTGTTTCATCTCAAATCCATTGTGGTGGTATATAGAGCCAAAAATGTTAGAATTGTGTCGATGTCCCAATATTTATGGACCTGACTGTAGACTCAGCATAACAGTTTCTGAAACACAGCCACATATCTAGATGGTATAACTTTCCCTAAACTTACCACACTACAAAGTGCCCAATTAGATCAGCCAATCTCCCTGGAGGAAATAACACAGGCCATATCAGTGTCACGGCAGACAGGATCTAAGATACACAGATAACTAAACAAACAAGTTTCTAGGCGAGAAGCTGGGGATAAGGTCACCTCCTAGCAAATCCCTAACAGCTCTCCCTATACTGCTAAGCCCACATTCAGACCCTTAAGGTGGGAATAATGTGTCCTCGTGCCTGGGCTGAAAATACCCTAGAATCCCTGAGATGGTGAAAGGGAAAAAGGGGAAGCCTGCTCCCTCAGAACCTGGAGGGGACAGACGTCACTCAAACAGCCTAGACAGCAAACCAAAGAAATCAGAAACCAACTTATCTTATCTGAGCAGGAACAGCCAATCCTTCCTTCCTTGCTTCCACAGCCTGACAGAAGTTATAACCCGCACGGAACCCTGGGAGTGAGAGTAATTTAAACCAACGACCCCACCCAGAGCACCTGAAGGGAGGCGGATCTAGCACGACTCCAAAACAAAACAAATGACTAGACACGTGCTGCTAATCACCTCCACACATAGTCTGAGCAGGGCATGACAATCAGACCTTAATAATGGGAAGTCTCCTGGACCTGATGGGCTCCCCAAAAAAGTATATGTCAAATGTGCAGAGGTGTTGGCTCCTCAACTGCTAGCCACCCTTCACTCGGCCTTGGAGAAGGGGCATCTGCCAGATTCATTTATGGAAGCCACTATAATACTTTTACTCAAACCCGATAAAGAACCCCTAGATTGTAGCTCTTATGGGCCTATTGCCCTGTTAAATGTGGACTACAAAATCCTAACTTGGCCACTCGTCTTAATCAGGTAATCCTATCTCTGATCCACCAGGACCAGACCATTCAATTCCATCGAATGGGCCTATCTGATTGGCTGCTTGCGGGTCTTTGGGTTCGGCCCACAGTTCAGATGGATCAACATGTTATATAGTAGACCGGTAAGCAGACTGCTGACAAATGGGGAATTATCTGACAGCTTCACCCTTCATAGAGGCATAAGACAGGGCTGCCCATTGTCACCACTTTTGTTTGCCGGCCATTCACCCCCATGTGTACGTAACCAGCCTGATGAAGGGCATGCCTTTTGCCCGAAACGTTGCCTCAGTTCTAAAAAGGACCACTATGTCCGGCTAATAAAAAGCATTTAATCAATATTGGAGTGCTGTCTAAATTGTTAAATACTTACCTGTTCCAAGAGGTGGAGCAAGGAACGCACCAAGACGTGCACCCAAAACCAGTCAGTACTAGATAGAGTGCCGTGATCAATACCTGATTCTAACATTGTCACCACTTTTGTTTGCTTTGGCAGTCGTGACACTGGCAATCAGGGTGAAGAGTAGTAACAACATAACAGGGGTGATCTTGGGAGAGAGCGAGGCCCGTACAGGATTATATGCTGACAATATGGTTCTATATATGTCCTCGCCTGACACGTCTTTTCGCAACGCGATGGCTTTGATGGAAGAGTTTGGGGAATTCTCGGGCCTAAGAATTAACTGGGAGAAATCAGTATACATGCCTCTGGGTAGGGCAGATTGGACAGGTCCTTCCCATATAGAATGGCTAAAAGTGGTAGACACATTTAAATACTTGGGAGTAAATATTACTAAAAGACATACTCAGGCCATGTCACTTAATATCTCACCCCTAACAATTTATATAAGGAACAAGTTTCAAAGCTGGAAGACTCTGCCTATTTCGGTGGCAGGGCGTATCAACTTAATTAAAATGATTATACTTCCCAAGGCCCTTTATGATTTTCAACATTCAGAGGTACATATACTAAAATCGGTGTTCAAAGAAACAGACTCCTGGTCAAGGGCTTTTGTTTGGGGTAGATCCCGAGCCAAACTTAGCTTAGACACTCTAAAGCGGCCTAAAACAGAGAGCGGTATGGCCCTGCCGGACTATGATTTATATTACCTGGCAGGCCAGCTAAGACTCATAAAATCCTGGTATATAGCAGAGGAACTACCCACTTCGGAATACTTCTTAAAGTGTAACCTGGGATGCTACGCTCTTTTGTCAGTTCTGGAGTTATCCCCCAAGTTCCAGAAACCATTACTTCCGCTGCACAAATTAGCTCAAAGGGTATGGAAAGAGGCGAAGACACTGTCATATATTAAAGACGTTATCTCGGACATCCCTCTATGGGCCAACCAATCGCTACCGCAGGGGGTCATGGGGGCGGACAGGTTGCAAGCGGAAGGGGTCAGAACCCTTGGAAATATGTATGATCGGGGGGTTCTGATGTCGTTCGAGGCAATCTCACAGAAATACAACATCCCCCAAACTCATTTCTTCTCATACTTACTGCTCAGATCGGCTATACAGAGTACATTCCCGAATATTAACTCTACGATCTCTAAGAACCTCCTCATAGGAGTAAAAACCCAGGGACCCAGAGGACTAGTATCGGTAATTTACTCTTTACATTTACATTTAGTACAAGCAAAGGTCAGTGCCAATCCCCTCCCATTATTAGACAAATGGAAAAGATCGAAGAATCTGTAAACCCAGTAAAGCATGGACAGAACCTTACATATGTTGGAGTTTAAAAATAAAATTTAATGAAATGTACAGTCCGCTCTGAAAGTTTCCAAGATCTTCTGGCAGCTGGCTAACATCTTTTCACAGGCCCTGATTCCAGGTGACACAAGTGTAGTGACAGAGTACTTGTATGTAACTGTAATAATCCATAGCTTTAGGATCTGTCAGGATGGAATAAGTAAGATTTATAATAGGTTACCTATATTTCTTCTCTTGGTGATGATCATTTTATAGGGGGGTCAGATCCTGCGTATCTGCACTGCTCTGAGCTGTCTTCTGGGAATTAGAGTCCGAGTGTTAAAGATAAGAGCAGGACGAAGCACACCCGGCCTCAGGTAAGTCATACAAAGGCCCACATGTACTAATACCATGTAACACTTAATGTGTATTCTTTGGGAAGAGCTGAGAAAGCAGCTGCCAGACACTTCTGGTGGTGGCTTATCTCTCAGAAGAACCAAAAGATTTGGCAAAAATTTTACTCCTTTTGGGCTAAAAATATTTTTTGCAATTGGTCTTTATTAAAACATTTTGGCAGTTTCTGTGATACAGGGGTCAAATTTCAGTCTATTTGCAGAGCTCTTATCTCTAATCTCCTGACCTTGTAAACACTCATTATAGCTAAACTTTTATCAAACTGATAAGAATATTGCTTAAATGAGTGTTGATGAGGTTAAAAATAAGAGCTCTACAAGGGCCAACTGGACTTAGTGACAGGCTGCAAATAGACTGAGGTTTAACCCCTGTATCACAAAAATTGCTGACATTTTTTATTAAAGACTAATTGCAAAAAAGATTGCATGCAGATCCATGTGGATTTTGCCTTGGGTTCTTTGCGGATTTTCCACTGCATTTTATGTCCCCTGTGGACATAGCCGGAGACTGATATCAGCCTGCACATCTCTTTCCGTATTTATCTGTTGTCCATTTCTTCATAGGCCACAACATTTATCAGGACTGGAAACTGTTCGAGATTTGTGTGCTGGCCAATTGGAAAATGCTTCAATTGGGTCTACAGAGATAAATTTTACCCCAGGAAGAATAAAAGGGGGCTCTCTGACTGCTGATACAAAGACTGCCGGGTATGTAAGCAGTTTTTTTTTTCCTCCCAACAATTTAAAGCATTGGTAATCTAGAATTATAAAATGTTTCCCTATTAGTAGTATTTAATTTGAAAGGTGTTGAATTTTACTATTGATGGCCTATCATCAGGATAGGACACCACTATCTGATCGGCACAAGTGTGGCACCTTGCTCCCCAGCTTATCAGCTGTATTAGGCGAGCCATAATTACATACCTCCAGCACTACACCACACAGTGGACGGGGCTGGTTACTGCAGCTTGGCTCCCACTGAAGTGAATTGGAGTAGCGCTACACAATGGGCAGAGCTGAAACAGCTGTATGGCGAGGGATGTCCACCAATCCTGAGGAGGTCATTATTAGTGAAATCCTGGAGAACCCTTTTAAGGGGTTGTGACCACTTCCTGTAACAGGAGATGAAGTGGCATAGCGCTTTCCTGGCAGCACTGCCACATTGCTCTGGCAAGTGGCAAGGGTCAGACTCAGCAGTCGTTGGTTGGGTCAGGCTCCTCAGCCATTGGTGGCCTATTCTAGCAATGTACCACCAATGTCTGATGAGACAAGCTCTTGAACTGCTTTACTACTAACTTCTTCCATCTCTTGTCTTTGTAGGAGTGTGTGCTTATTACTTCAGGTCTCCCTTCCTTGCGTCCTCTTTGCTGAAGCACCTTCTGAACTGATCTTTAAAGGTGGCACAAATGCAGAGATGGCCCCACAGATTGATTATACCACTATGGTTTGTATGCATCCTAAATTTGTAGCATTGCTCATGCATGTAAACTAATAATTTAACCACTTAAAGAGGTTGTTCAGGCTTTTTCTGTTGATGAGCTATCCTCAGGATAGGTCATCAATATCAGATCATCGGGGGTCCGACACCCGGCACTCCGCCGATCAGCTGCATGAAGAGACGGCGCGCACTTGCCGTCTCTTTTCCTGCTCATTGCTGTATGTCTATGGGAAAGTACCGGACAGGAAGGGAGCTGGCATGTGAGCGCTGCGCACGCTGTCTCCTCATGCAGCTGATTGGCAGGGGTGCCAGGTGTTGGACCCCCGCCGATCTGATATTGATGACCTATCCTGAGGATAGCTCATCAATAAAAAAAAAAAAAAAAAACACCCGGACAACCCCTTTAAGCACCCGGACAATTTTTGTTTTTGCGTTTTTGTTTTTTCATCCCCACTTTCCAAAAGCCACAACCTTTTACATTTTCCATTCATATAGCCATATGAGGGCTTTTTTTTTTGTCAAACTAATTGTATTTTTTCATTCACCTTATCTTGTACAGGAAGAAAAAATTGCAAGTTTTTGTTATTATGGTGTTCAATATGTGTTAAAATTGCCATGACAATCTTATTTTGTGGGTAAATACGATTTACAGCGTTACCAAATGTATGTAGTTTTGATTTAGTTTTACTACTTAAAAAAAAAAAAACATTTGATAAAATAAGTTTCTGTATTGCTCTATTCTGACAGCTGTAACCTTTTTTATGTTTCCGTCTACAGAGCTGTATTAGTTTTTATTGGTACCATTTTGAGGGACTTTTTGACTTTCTATTCTATTTTTTTGGTGGGGGGGTTTTAGAGGTGATCAGAAAATGGGAACAGCGCATTTTTATTTTATTAATTTTTTTTCTGATATGGCATTCAACACATAGGAAAAATATTTTTACATTTAATACTTTGGACATTTTTGGCCGCATTTTTTGTTTTATTACTGTCATTTTTCGTCCCCTTTGGGACTTGACTATGCGATCGGATTGCTTGTACCATACACTGCAATGAAATAGTATTGCAATGTATGAGATTTTTACAGGCTGCCTGTCAGGCTGTACCAGATTTGCAAGCAGCTCACTATCAAAAGCTTGGGAACATTCAAAAGGCCCTAGGTTGTCATACTGACCGATTGGGGCCCTGTAATTTTGCCACAGGTGCACCAATCGCAGGACAGAGAAAGGGGTCTAACTGCTCAGATGTTGTGGTCACTATTGACCGTAGCATCTGAGGGGTTAAATGACCAGGGTGTTAACCCTGATTCCGTTCATTATACCTGGGTGCCTTCTGTACATGGACCGGGCTCGTGCTCCCGATCCATACATCCCCTTAACGCCAATGACGTACGGCATTGTGTGGTAAAGGGTTAATTGATCAGATCTGAAAGCGTCTTCGCCCTCTTATTTCAGATGTGCGCCCTCTTACACAATAAGGATGTCCTTGAACAGGCTCTAGCAGCAATCCACTAAAGTCACATCACCTTCAAACTATACTACAGGGGATTTACCGGGTAACTAATGGGTCTTTGTTTTCTACGGCATTCCCCGAACTCCCCCACCAGCTAGATTTTGTGCAGTCTTTGACAACCCCTCTTCACTGAACCCGTCACCTCTCCTGACATGTCTGTTTTCGTAAATACCTATATTCCCCATAAAACAGAACTCTGCATTGTGTGACGTGTCATTCCTCTGTTATTCCTGTTTGAAGCTTTTAAAACTTATGACTGGCCGTTATCGTTCTCTTTACCAAAGGGGTGTATCCCCGCAGGGTAAGCACTGACGGGGCATTGTCAGACTGTGTAGGGACAGATTCGCAACTCATAACCGTGTTGTCATTTTATTTGTACATTTCTAGAAGGATTACCAGAGGAATGGCACAATGTAGGGTGCTAAAACAGAGGCTCCATTACAGCTTGGATGGCAGGTTCTGTTTGAAAGGATTGTCAGAGTCAGGGCTCATGCACATGGCCGTGGTGCCCGTACTGTGGCTCGCAAACAGCAGGTCACGGGCCGCGTGCACTCCGTTTGCGGATGCGGACCCCTTGACTTGAATGGGTCTGCCATCCGCAACATACGACCGAAGATGGGACTTCCCCTATCTTTTGCGGAGCTGAGGCACGGATCGGAAGCACTACGAAGCGCTTCCATGGGCTTCCGATCTGTATCTCCGCACCACAAAAAGATACAACATGTTCTATCTTTGGGTCCACAATCCGCCAATTACGGCCATTCAAGTCAATAGGTCTGCATCCGCAAACGAAGTGCACACGGCCAGTTTCATGACGCTCGTGGGAGGGTGAAATGCCATAAAAACTGGTAAGTGCTGTGGCTTTAAAGTGTGCAGCACCCTGCAGCGATGATGTCCGCCTGACCGCTGCAGCCAATCACTGCTCTTATGTAAAGCTACAATGGCAATGATCTATGCCTAAACAAAGGGAATTAAGGTGAGACACGTACAACTGTACGGCACACTGTGGTATACGTGAGGCTAAATCCTCTGTATCTGAAAATCTATCCTAGATTTTATTTCATTCATTGATGTTTACTTGTTTTTTTTTCTGCTTCAGGTTTTCAAGCCGATGGCTGAACATTTCTCCTTTAAATTAGATTGTGACATCAGGAGAAGGTGAGAAGATATGAGTAAGACAGATTTGACCAATAACTGATATTTATTAAAGGGGTTTTCTGACTCTAAGGCCCCATTCACACGACTGTATTTTTGCGCCACTTCCGATCCACATTTTTTGCGGAATGGATGCGGACCCATTAATTTCAGTAGGGCTGCAAAAAATGTAGACAGCACACCGTGTGCTATCTGCATCTGCATGTCCGTTCTGCAGCCCTGCAAAAAAGATAGAACATGTCTTATTCTTGTCCGTTTTGTGGAGAAGAATAGGCATTTAAAATGTACAGTTATGGTGGCTCACTTCTAGTAGTAGAATTGGGGCTGTGCTCAGTCCGAGGAAGCTAACCCAAAGCTTCAGGGTAGTAAAATTAGAAATGAAATAAATGGACGGCACTAGCAACAAATGGGATATATGGATCTTATTTATTAAGTTATAAGGATAAGAGAAATGTAAAATACCAGGTGGTCTTTTAAATTTCTCTTATCCTTATAACTTAATAAATAAGATCCATATATCCCATTTGTTGCTAGTGCCGTCCATTTATTTCATTTCTAAGACTAGGCATTTGTTATAATGGGTTTGCACAAAAACAGATGCAACACGGACGTCATCTGTATTTTTTTGCGGATCTGAGTTTTGCAGACAACAAAATTTATGCGGTCATGTGAAGGCATCCTAAGCAGTATCTGATTTGTGGGGGTCTAGTACCCAGGACCTCCTCTGATCAGCTGTTTGAGAATGCACCATCACTCCTGTGAGTGCCGTTGCCTTCTTCAGCTTACCAAGACCTATCCAGAGGGTATGGCCATCAGTTAAAAAGTGTAGAAACCCCTTTTAATTAGTGCACAACCTCTTCTGGTCCAGAGGGGCCACATTATCAGATGATACCACTCCCAAGAGCCACAGTAAAACTTAATAGGGTATTCTCATATCCATAGGTACTGTGAATGTCTGATAGGCGGGGGTACCTTGTCTGGGTCTCCCACTGTCCAGGAGAATGGAGGTAATGGAGGTCCCCTATCAGAGACGAGGTGGCCAAGCATGCACACTACCATCTGCATTGAAATATCTAAAATGGATAGAACTTGTACGTCCACCTTGTCTCCTCCTCTCTGGAGAGGTGAACCTATGACTATGGCAGACGTTTCTTAGCTGGAAATTCCCTTTAAAGAAAAAATCTGCTTAAAACATATGCAGTATGTTATGCTAAGTGCAAAACATGATCTGGCGGTGCATGATACCATGGAGTCAAAGAACACTAAGTGTGTATACCAGTCCTAGTCTAGGCATGACGCAGTAATAGTCATTCCTGGATTGCTCCTTTAAGTTGCTTAAATAGAACCGGTACAGTCCCCCCAGACCATGCCAGCCACACAGTACTGCATAAGTACTTACCTATTTCCCTGTGGCATACTGCTTTACCTTCACTCTCTGACTTTGAAAGTAAAACATGCTAGCAGCCACTAGAGGGCGCTCACATCTAATAGAAAGCCCTTTTTGTCTATGGCAACTATTAAGGGTCATACCCCTCTTCCTTCTTTCACTCTCCCGTGTTTTTTAGGGACTTTTTGGTTTAATTTGTAGGAAAAGAAAAAGACATGGGGGAGTTGAAGATATAGTGTCATTAAGTGCATGATGGCAGAAACGGCACAAATTTATCAAAAAGATGTATGTGGCAGGATAAGTTTGGCATGATTTGAGGCTAGTTAGACACTTGTTCTCTCTTAGCTGAGATACATATGACATCAGAAAATGTTGCATGTCTATGGGTACTTTCACACTAGCATTAGCAGAATCCGGCAGGCAGTTCCGTTGCCGCAACTGCCTGCCAAATCCGGAAATCTGTATGCAAACGGATATCTTTTTTTTTTTCTAGATCCATTAGACTTTTGCATTGAGATACTAGATCCGTCTTTCAGGTATCATCCAGAATAACGGATCTGGTAATTTTTTTTTTAAAGCTAGAAAGAACTCCGCATGCGCAGACTGGAAAACCAGATCCGGCAATTTCCGGAACACTTGGTACTGGATCCGGCATTAATACATTTCAATGGAAATTAATGCTGGCAAGTGCAGTAGTGTTCTGGGATTGTGGCACGAAAAAATACCGCAGCATGCTGCAGTATTTTGTCTGGTCAAATACTGTACAAGGGACGGAACGGAAGACGTCCTGGTGCATACTGAACGGATTGCTTTCTATACAGAATGCATTGGGACAAAACTGATGTGTTTTCTTCCGGTATGGAGACACTTTACCGGATTTCAATACCGGAAAAGAATAACGCTAGTGTGAAAGTTTTTATCCTTTTTGTATATATAAAAAATATTAAAGGAGTTGTCTCACCTCATACATTGATGGCATATATCTTTAGGATAGGCCACCAAGGGGCTCCCCAAGGTTAATTCCTATCTCCCCAATGGGCTCCCCAAGGTGAATGAGAGCGCACTGCACAAGCACAGCCACCCTCCATTCTTGGAGGTAGGACTTCTGAGCACTGGCTCAGATATTTCCAGCAGTCCCATAGAGGTGACTGGGAAAGTGCATCCGTTGTGCTCTCTTTATTCACTTCTAAGGGAATTCTGAAAAAATCAAGCGCTCTCTCGCTCAGCTATTTTCGGAACTCCCATGAGAGTGAATGGACAGCACGCGTGCATGCGCTCTGCACTCTCATTCACTTTCGGGGGACCATCCGGTAGATAGGTGCGGGTCCCACCTCTGGAACCAGTTCCTATCTGACATTGCTTGGATAGCCTAGCGATATGTCACCAATACAGGTGAAACTCGAAAAATTAGAATATCGTGCAAAAGTCCATTTATTTCAGTAATACAAATGAAAAGGAATTGCATTAATGCAGCTTAAAATTCGAATTTTGTGAAAAGGTTCAATATTCTAGGCTCAAAGTGTCACACTCTACTCAGCTAATTAATCCATACCCCCTGAGCAAAGGGTACCTCAAAATTGGGACTTTGGGGTTTCATAAGCTATAAGCCTTAATCATCCAAATTATACCAAATAAAGTCTTGAAATATCTCGCTTTCCATGTAATGAGTCTCTCGTATGTTAGTTTCACCTTTTAAGTTGCATTACTGAAATAAATGAACTTTGCACAAATGTGTCCAAAATCAGTTTCTCACATTTCTTGTGCTCATCCTTTTTAACGCATGCACATTTTTTATATATATTTTTTTTATTCCCCTAGGGGTTACTACCCTCGTGGTGGAGGAGAAATCTTAGTCAGGGTTTCCCCTGTCAAATACTTGAAGCCAATTAACTTGACAGATCGAGGATCGATCACAAAGATCTATGGACGAGCATTCGTGGCTGGTGTCCTTCCATACAAGGTAGGTAAGCACATGGTGCCACGCACGTGATCTGCCAATTGTCACTGGTCTTTGCATGTTTTAAATGCAAATTCTACTTCAAGCGGGGAACAATGGATGTGAAATCTGGGTTGCTTACTTTTTGTTGTGGCATGAAGCTGAATAGCCCATCATTTCTACTGCCTGGGTTGTTCAGGACTTGCATTATTGATGACCAGGATAGATCATCAGTATCTGATTGGTGGGAGTCTGACTTCCAGCATCCTCACCAGTCAGCTGTTGGAAGAGGCTGCAGCCTCCAGATGAGCTCTGTGGCCTCCTCATTCTGTACCAAGCGCGATGCTGTACATTATATAGTGGCTGTGACTGGTATTGCAACTCCGTCCTTTTCACTTCAATTGGACTGAGATGCACAAAGGCTGTATGAATGATAGATGTGACGAAACAGGCAGAAGAAGAGACTGCAGTGTTCTACCTTCTAGTACCTGATTGGCAGGGGCAGCAGGAGATGGACCCCCACCGATCAGATAATAATGACCTATCTTAAGGATAGGTCATCAGTATTTTTTTTTTTATCAGATAATCTTTATTTGACATTTTTTTGAAAATCACAAAAATACCAAGAAAGAAAATAGCCTGCACAGTATACATACAACATTCGATAACAATAGGATCATATCATTACATGATCGGCCAAAGAATTACTTCCATGGGTATGCAATATGTCAGCAGTCATATCATAAAATACACATAAGATCAAGTAATCAAGTTACACAGTTTACCATGTACAAACCACATTTCAATCCATTACAATGAAATGAACATAGAACCAACCCTCCCTACCCAACTAAAACCCACTCCCCCCCCCCCCCCCTTTACCCGAGCGATGGAACGGACCAGAACTCCAACATCGGTTATCTTATTAGTATATCCCAAGCATAGCCATTAGTGTACCTCTCCTATCTGTTTAACATTCCTCTTTACACCCATCCTACGTAGTACTGAGCACTTACATACATCATACCTCCATAGCTAATTAAGCTAAAGCACATAAAAACATGGACAGTGTCTCTACCTCCCCATAATCCAGGGGTCTCCAAACTTTTCAACAGGAGGGCCACATTGAAGATTTTACAAGTATTCGGGGGCCGGAAAAAAAAATCAGTTATGTATTAAATTAAATGTATATATTTTACATGGATCGTTTTTGTAATCAGCATGATATGACTGAGAACAAAAGAGAAAAAACTTTAGCAAAACAACGCAAAGACACCCGTGTCCCTATCAGCGGTGTCCCCATCAGCACAAAAATGTCCCCATCAGCACAGCAATGTCCCCATCAGCACAGCAATGTCCCCATCAGCACAGCAATGTCCCCATCAGCACAGCAATGTCCCCATCAGCACAGCAATGTCCCCATCAGCACAGCAATGTCAGCATCAGCACAGCAATGTCAGCATCAGCACAGCAATGTCAGCATCAGCACAGCAATGTCAGCATCAGCACAACAATGTCCCCATCAGCACAGCAATGTCCCCATCAGCACAGCAATGTCCCCATCAGCACAGCAATGTCCCCATCAGCACAGCAATGTCCCCATCAGCACAGCAATGTCAGCATCAGCACAACAATGTCCCCATCAGCACAGCAATGTCCCCATCAGCACAGCAATGTCCCCATCAGCACAGCAATGTCAGCATCAGCACAGCAATGTCAGCATCAGCACAACAATGTCCCCATCAGCACAGCAATGTCCCCATCAGCACAGCAATGTCCCCATCAGCACAGCAATGTCCCCATCAGCACAGCAATGTCCCCATCAGCACAGCAATGTCAGCATCAGCACAGCAATGTCAGCATCAGCACAGCAATGTCAGCATCAGCACAACAATGTCCCCATCAGCACAGCAATGTCCCCATCAGCACAGCAATGTCAGCATCAGCACAGCAATGTCAGCATCAGCACAGCAATGTCCCCATCAGCCGTGTCACCCTTAAGCACAGCAATGTCCCCATCAACGATGTCCCCATCAGAACAGCAATGTCCCCATCAGCGGAGTCCCCATTAGCAGCTGATAGGGGCCACCACTGATGGGGACACTGCTGTTGGGGACGCGGCTGATGGGGACACCATTGATGGGGACACCCGTGTCCCTATCAGCGGTGTCCCCATCAGAACAGCAATGGCCAAATCAGAACAGCAATGTCCCCATCAGAAAAGCAATATTCCCATAAAAAAAAAAATATTCCCATCAAAAAAACAATATTCCCATCAGAAAAACAATATTCCCATCATGGGGACACCCACTGATGGGGACGCTGCTGTTGGGGACATTGCTGTGCTGATGGGGACACCACTGATGGGGACGCTGCTGTTGGGGACATTGCTGTGCTGATGGGGACACCACTGATGGGGACACCATTGATGGGGACACCCGTGTCCCTATCAGCGTTGTCCCCATCAGCACAGCAATGTCCCCATCAGCGGTGTCCCCATCAGCACAGCAATGTCCCCATCAGCGGTGTCCCCATCAGCACAGCAATGTCCCCATCAGAACAGCAATGTCAGCATCAGCACAGCAATGTCCCCATTAATGATGTCCCCATCAGAACAGCAATGTCCCCATCAGCGGAGTCCCCATTAGCAGCTGATGGGGACACCACTGATGGGGACACTGCCTTTGGGGACGCGGTTGATGGGGACACCCGTGTCCCTATCAGTGGTGTCCCCATCAGAACAGCAATGTCCCCATCAGAATGGGGACGCTGATGGGGACATTGCTGTACTGATGGGGACACCATTGATGGGGACACCTTTGTCCCCATCAGCAGTGTGCCAATCAGCGGTGTCCTCAGCAATGTCCCCATCAGCACAGCAATGTTCACATCAGCAGTTTCCACATTAGCAGCGTCCCCATCATTGCTGATGGGGACGCCGCTGTGCTGATGTGGAAACCGATGATGGGTCACCGCTGATGGGGATACCCATGTCCCCATCAGCGGTGTCCCCAGCAATGTCCCATCAGAACAGCAATGTCCCCATCAGCAGTGTCCACCGCAACATCCCCATCAGCACAGCAATGTCCCTGTCAGCGGTGTCCCCAGCAGCATGTGTCCCCATCACCGCTGATGGGGACACCTCTGATGGGGACATTGCTGTGCTGATGGGGACATCGATTATGGGGTTACCGCTGATGGGGACATTGCTATCCTGATGGGGACACCATTGATGTGGACACCCATGTCCCCATCAGCAGTGTGCCAAACAGCGGTGTCCCCAGCAATGTCCCCATCAGAACAGAATTGTCCCCATCAGCAGTGTGCCCATCATCGCTGATGGGGACACCTCTGATGGGGACATTGCTGTGCTGATGGGGACACCATTGATGGGGACACCCGTGTCCTCATCAACGGTGTCCCCATCAGAACAGCAATGTCCCCATCAGCACAGCAAAGTCCCCATCAGCAGTGTCCCCAGCAGCACAGCAATATCCCCATCAGTATGTGTCCTCAGCAGCTTGTGTCCCCATCAGCGCAGCACAGCAATGTCAGCGTTCCCCATTGTGTCCCCATCAGCGTTGTGCAACACTTGCCTCCGCTGTAGCCGGCTTCTGCTCCTCTTCTTTTTTTTTTCTTCTTGGACTCCTGAGTCCCGACTCCCGCCCGCTGCTACACACGTGGATTTGTTATTTCAAACAGCGGGCGGGAAGAGGGGAGGTGCCGCACCTGTGACGTCACTGGTTGCCGGGACATCGGCGGTCCCAGCAGCCAATCAAAAAGCACAGCGTGACAGCATGGGCGGTTGTGCGGCTTTCGTTCCTGCAACCTGTCAGCTGCGGGCGGGCGCGGAATCGAACACACAACACAAGCGTGACAGCATGGGCGGTTGTGCGGATTTGGTTCCTGCAACCTGCCAGCTGCGGGCGGGCCGGATCGAACGCACAAGCGGGCCGGTTGTGGCCCGCGGGCCGGGGTTTGGAGACCCCTGCCATAATCCAACTAAGAGGTCATCAGTATTTAAAGGGGTTTTCCCATGTCAACATTTGTGGCGTATTGGTGTGTAATGCCACAAATGTCAGATTGCTGTGGGTCCCGCTGCTATCTCCATGATGGGGTCCCCAAAGTTTAGGGATTGCAGCTGTGCATACACAGCCAGCCTCCATTGGGGTTTAAAATTTAGTCCTGCACTGGCTCGGCTATTTCCAGCATTGTTCTCCATTCACTGCTGCAAGACTTCCGAAAATTGGTCAGCACTTTCGCCTACTTTTGCAAGTCTCATAGCAGTGAATGGAGAGGATGCTGCGCATGTGCTCTGTGTACTTCACTTCAGGGGTCCCGTTTTGGAGACAGTAATATGGGTCACAGAGGTGTGACCTGCGCCTATTTGACATTTGTGGTATATTTCATTGATATGTCGGAAAAGTGGTGTCCCGCACAACCCCTTTAACGCCTTAAGGACCCAGGATGAGATTGCTCGTCCTAAATGGCCGGTACTTGCACCCCAGGACGAGCCCTGTGGCCCCCCCAGGGGCCAAATTAGACACTACCTAAGACAATCGCCCAAAATATAAAAAAGATATGGCTCTCAGAATATGGAGACACTAAAACATGATTTTTTTTTTTTCAAAAATGCTGTTATTGTGTAAAACTTAAATAAACAGAAAAAGTAGACATATTAGGTATCACCGTGTCTGTAACAACCTGCTCTATAAAAATACCCCTCAGATGAACACCGTAAAAAAATAAGGTAAAAACAGTGTCAAAAAAGCAATTTTTTGTCACCTTCTCCTCACAAAAAGTGTAATATAGAGCAACCAAAAATCATATGTACCCTAAAATAGTACCAACAAAACTGCCACCTTATCCCATAGTTTCCAAAGTGGGGTCATTTTTTTGGGAGTTTCTACTCTAGGGGGGTGCATCACGGGGTCTTCAAATGTGACATGGCAACTTAAAATTATCCCAGTGAAATCTGCCTTCCAAAAACCATATGGCGTTCCTTTCCTTCTGCGCCCTGCCGTGTGCCCATACAGCGGTTTACGACCACATATGGGGTGTTTCTGTAAACTACAGAATCTGGGTAATAAATATTGAGTTTTGTTTGGCTGTTAACCCTTGCTTTGTTAGCTGAAAAAAAATGGATTAAAATGGAAAATCTGCCAAAAAAGTGAAATTCTGAAATTTCATCTCCATTTTCCTTTAATTCTTGTGGGTTAACAAAGTTTGTAAAATCAGTTATGAATACCTTGAGGCGTATAGTTTCTAAAATGGGGCCATTTATAGGTGGTTTCTATTATGTAAGCCTTACAAAGTAACTTCAGACCTGAACTGGTCCTTTAAAAAGTGGGTTTTGGAAATTTTCTTCTAAGCCTTCTAACGTCCCAAAAAAAGAAAATGTCATTTACAAAATGATCTAAACATGAAGTAGACATATGGGGAATGTAAAGTAATAACCATTTTAGGAGGTATCGCTATCTGTTTTAAAAGTGGAGAAATTTAAATGTTTAAAATTGCAAATTTTTTAAGATTTTGGGTAAATTTGGTATTGTTTTATAAATAAAAATGAAATATTTTGACTCACATTTACCACTGTCATGAAGTACAATATGTGACGAGAAAACAGTCTCAGAATGGCCTGGATAAGTAAAAGCATTTTAAAGTTATCACCACATAAAGTGATTAAGGTGCAAAATGGCAGGGTCCTTAACCCCTTAAGGACCTAGGACGTACCGGTACGCCCTATTTCCCGAGTCCTTAAGGACCCAGGACGTACCGGTACGTCCTGACTTAAAATCTGTATTCCGGCGCCCCAGGGGTTAATTGGAACGGGATTTCGGCTGAAATCATTCAGCCGGCATCCCGTAACAATGCAGGGGGGGGTCATTTGACCCCCCCGTATCGGCGATCGCAGCAAACCGCAGGTCAATTCAGACCTGCGGTTTGCTGCGCTTTTTGCAGTTTCTGATCGCCGCGGTCCCTGACCGCGGGGATCAGAAACTTTAGAGTGGCTAAAATCATTATTTTTCACCCCCCCCTGCACCCCTGCACGATTTTATGCCGGAGGGTGGTGCGGGGGGGGTGTCGCAGGCGGTGGGGGCGTTGCGGGAGGCGGGCGGTGCGGCAGGCGGGATCGCGATCCCCCGCCCGCCTCCCCATGAACGATCGTTGGCTTCTAGTGGGTATACCAGGGTGCCAGCACATTGCTGGCACCCTGGTATAAACGGCTGACATCTGTGAAGATGTCAGCCGTTTAACCCTTTCCATACCGCGGTCCGTACGGACCGCTGTATGGAAAAAGTTAACTGTCATCGGTCAGGGAGCTCCCTCCCTCTCCATCGGGGGGCTGCTGTGGCTTTGCAGCCCCCCGATGGAGAGGGAGAGAGCCCCCAGAGAGCCCCCCTCAGCCCCGTCCTTACCCTTCCCCGTCTGCGAAGTTCTGAGCAGACGGGGAGGGTTCCCATGGCAACAGGACGCCTGCTCAGGCGTCCTGCTGTCCATGGTGCTGAACAGATCTGTGCTAAAAGCACAGATCTGTTCAGTGTAAGTAAAATACAGTACAGAACAATATATATTGTTCTGTACTGTATTATACAGACACCAGACCCACTGGATCTTCAAGAACCAAGTGGGTCTGGGTCACAAAAATGTAAAAAAAAGTGAAAAAAGTTAAGATAAAAAAAAAAACATTTTTCACTGAATAAAAATTAAAAAAATAAAATAAACTACACATATTAGGTATCGCCGCGTCCGTAACGACCTGATCTATAAAATGGTCATGTTACTTTCCCCGCACGGTGAACGCCATAAAAATAAAAAAATAAAAACTATGAGAAAATTGAAATTTTGCCCACCTTACTTCCCAAAAAAGGTAATAAAAGTGATCAAAAAAGTCGCATGTACGCCAAAATAGTACCAATCAAACCGTCATCTCATCCCGCAAAAAATGAGACCCTACTCAAGATAATCGCCCAAAAGCTGAAAAAACTATGGCTCTTAGACTATGGAGACACTAAAACATGATTTTTTTTTTTTCAAAAATGAACTCATTCTGTAAAACTTACATAAATAAAAAAAAAGTATACATATTAGGTATCGCCGCGTCCGTATCGACCGGCTCTATAAAAATATCACATGACCTAACCCCTCAGATGACCACCGTAAAAAAATAAAAATAAAAACAGTGTAAAAAAAGCCATTTTTTGCCATCTTACGTCACAAAAAGTGTAATAGCAAGCGATCAAAAAATCATATGCACCCCAAAATTCTTGTTACCTTGCTGCACAAAAAGTGTAATATAGAGCAACCAAAAATCATATGTACCCTAAACTAGTACCAACAAAACTGCCACCCTATCCCGTAGTTTCTAAAATGGGGTCACTTTTTTGGAGTTTCTACTCTAGGGGTGCATCAGGGGGGCTTCAAATGGGACATGGTGTAAAAAAAAACAGTCCAGCAAAACCTGCCTTCTAAAAACCGTATGGAATTCCTTTCCTTCTGCGCCCTGCCGTGTGCCCGTACAGCGGTTTACGACCACATATGGGGTGTTTCTGTAAACTACAGAATTAGGGCCATAAATATTGAGTTTTGTTTGGCTGTTAACCCTTGCTTTGTAACTGGAAAAAAAATATTAAAATGGAAAATCTGCCAAAAATGTGAAATTTTGAAATTGTGTCTCTATTTTCCATTAAATCTTGTGCAACACCTAAAGGGTTAACAAAGTTTGTAAAATCAGTTTTGAATAGCTTGAGGGGTGTAGTTTCTTAGATGGGGTCACTTTTATGGAGTTTCTACTCTAGGGGTGCATCAGGGGGGCTTCAAATGGGACATGGTGTCAAAAAACCAGTCCAGCAAAATCTGGCTTCCAAAAACCAAACCGCGCACCTTTCACTCTACGCCCTACTGTGTGCCCGTACAGTAGTTTACGGCCACATATGGGGTGTTTCTGTAAACGGCAGAGTCAGGGCAATAAAGATACAATCTTGTTTGGCTGTTAACCCTTGCTTTGTTAGTGGAAAAAATGGGTTAAAATTGAAAATTAGGCAAAAAAATGAAATTCTCAAATTTCATCCCCATTTGCCAATAACTCTTGTGCAACACCTAAAGGGTTAACGACGTATGTAAAATCAGTTTTGAATACCTTGAGGGGTGTAGTTTCTTAGATGGGGTCACTTTTAGGGAGTTTCTCCTCTTGGGGTGCATCAGGGGGCTTCAAATGGGACATGGTGTCAAAAAACCAGTCCATAAAAATCAGCCTTCCAAAAACCATATGGTGCACCTTTCACTCTACGCCCCGCTGTGTGGCCGTACAGTAGTTTACGGCCACATATTGGGTGTTTCTGTAAACGGCAGAGTCAGGGCAATAAAGATACAGTCTTGTTTGGCTGTTAACCCTTGGTTTGTTAGTGGAAAAAATGGGTTAAAATGAAAAATTTGACAAAAATATGAAATTCTCAAATTTCCTCCCCATTTGCCAATAACTCTTGTGCAACACCTAAAGGGTTAACAATGTATGCAAAATCAGTTTTGAATACCTTGAGGGGTGTAGTTTCTTAGATGGGGTAATTTTTGGGTGGTTTCTATTATGTAAGCCTCGCAAAGTGACTTCAGACCTGAACTGGTCGCTAAAAATTGAGTTTTTGTAAATTTCTGAAAAATTTCAAGATTTGCTTCTAAACTTCTAAGCCTTATAACATCCCCAAAAAATAAAATATCATTCCCAAAACAATTCAAACATGAAGTAGACATATGGGGAATGTAAAGTCATCACAATTTTTTGGGGTATTACTATGTATTACAGAAGTAGAGAAACTGAAACTTTGAAATTTGCTAATTTTTTTCAAATTTTTGGTAAATTAGGTATTTTTTTGTGCAAAAAAAATAATTTTTTTGACTTCATTTTACCAGTGTCATGAAGTACAATATGTGACGAAAAAACAATCTCAGAATGGCCTGGATAAGTCAAAGCGTTTTAAAGTTATGAGCACTTAAAGTGACACTGGTCAGATTTGCAAAAAATGGCCTGGTCCTTAAGGTGAAAATGAGCCCGGTCCTTAAGGGGTTAAAGGGGTTCTGCAGTTTGTTTAAACTGATGATTCATCCTCTGGGTAGATCATCAGCATCTGATCGGCGGGGGTCCGACACCCGGGACCCCCGCCGATCAGCTGTTTGAGAAGGCAGCGGCACTCCAGCAGCGCCGCGGCCTTCTCACTGTTTACCGCTGGCCCAGTGATGTCACGACTAGTATCAACTGGCCTGGGCGCGGCTAAGCTCCTGGAGCGCCGCTGCCTTCTCAAACAGCTGATCGGTGGGGGTCCCGGGTGTCGGACCCCCGCCGATCAGATGCTGATGATCTATCCAGAGGATAGATCATCAGTTTAAACAAACTGCAGACCCCCTTTTAAGGGGCTAAGCTCTTCACTCTGAGAACTTTTATTTGCTGTAATGGTTTTACTCATTGGAATATATATGCAAAAACTTTATATTTGAATTTCCTCAGATGGTGAAGGATATGATTTCAGCTGCAGTACGCTGCATACGACGGGAGCTCAGGGATCTTTATGTGAATATCCAAGGTGTTCAAGAACCTGGAGACAAAGCGGTAGGAAATGGCAGTGGGATCATGTAAGTGTTTTTTGTTTTATTTTTTATAGTACGCAAACAGCCCATTAACCAGCATACTATAGTAATAGGAGAAAGTACTTGCTCTGCCTGCAGCCTTTGACTGTATAGCATAAGGACCATGTGAGTGCCCTGTGGCTAGTGTGGCCTAGGGCTACGGTGGACCTTTTATCCACAGAACATTTTTGGGTATGATGTCTGCAGATTCAAATTCAAGTTGATCATGAGAAATGTAATCCATAGTAGTATCAGATACAAACTGACCTCAATTACTCCTCTTGATTCTGGTGGCAATAGAGGCAAAGCTTGTTAAACGCTCATTTGCTTCCCTTTCTTTCTTGTTTCATAGAATTGTTGCTGAGACATCGACCGGCTGTTTATTTGCAGGTTCATCTCTAGGACGGAAAGGTAATTCTGTAGTGTGATTGGAACTTAGTCCCATTCTTCGTATGGAGGACTGGTCAGTAATATTGGATATCTGCAGTAGTTTTCAGTGATCGTCTACATTTCCTTGCGTGGGAAATTCTAGTGTTCGGTTTAGCAGAAGAAAAAAATCCATTTAAATTAAAAAAATGGTTTCCTCCAAAGGTCTTGATAACTTTTCTGACTTTTCCATAGGGGTACCCTCAGATCGTGTGGGTGCAGAAGCTGCAGAAATCCTTCTCCGAAACATTCGTCATGGAGGCTGCGTTGATGAATATTTACAGGACCAGGTACCCAACAAAAGCATTATATAGAAAAGTATAAGGCAGTTATCACACAGTCAGTCAGTGTTTGATCAATGATCCGTGATGGCGAGCCAAAAACAGGTGCGGATCAAACACTCAGAGCAGTGCGAATCTTTCCATTCTCTGTGTAGGAATCACTCCTGGTTTTGGCTCACAATCACTGATGGAAATCTCTGACCAAACACTGAGACCTTGTTCACATTTCCTTGTCCATTTGACGTCCGTGGAAAAATCTGTCTGTTTCATCCGTGAAGATCCGTATTTCCGTGTGTCTCTTTTTTGCCCTCTGTGTGTCCTCCGTATCCCATGGACACTGCTCAGCTGAAAATTAATTTTTAGAGCATCTCCTACCACTGGTCAGTGAAAAACGGATCATAGACCAAAGTAATGTGTGTATCTGTGATTTTTATTTTTCAGTGGAAAAAACTGCAGTGTGAACAATGGATACGTGTGCTGACTGCAGAAAATGCAGATAGTACATGTCCGTGAATGAGGCCTGACTATGTGAAAGCAGCCGAAGAATACCTCAACACAGATTGTAGACAAGGCCAACAGTGGATGTTTTAGGATTCTAGATATATTGGAGGAGATCAAAGCTGGTATAAGGAAAAGTAGCTTAGTCGCCCATAGCAACCAATCAGATTCCACCTTACATTTTTCAGAGCTCCTTTAGAAAATGAAAGGTGGAATCTGATTGGTTGCTATGGGCAGCTCAGCCAGTTCTACTTCACTCCAGTTTTGATAATTCTCCCCCATTGAGTGCTGTTCACTCTCTTATCGAACCCAATTTACACAAATAAAAAATCGGTTTTAAAGAGTCATTGACTTTTCTGAAAATGTTCGATTATGTTATAGAAACATATGAAAAGATTTGATCGGTGGGGGGCGGAGTGCTCACCTCTTATGACACACCCCATTTACCGCAAACCCCCTCCCCTTTTTGAGCAAGTTGGAAGAGGTTGTATAAGAAGTAGTTGCGCAAAATTGTGCCACTTTTTAAACCGATTCTAGTTGCATACACATTAGATGCACATCTGGCCATACACGTTACCCTCAATTTCACCCAGGCAGCCCCCCTGATATGAGCATCGGAGCACTTCATGCTCTCATGGTCTCCTTTGCCCTGCGCTGAATCGTGCAGGGAAAAGGCATTTTATGGAGTTCCAGTGACTTACCAGGCTCTCCATAGGGATTGCTAGGCGGAGGCCTGCCCGTCAGAGCCGGTGACGTCACTGCGAACATTGCTGGGCAGGAGCCTCCGCGTTATTACAAACAAAAAAAAAACGCTATACAGCGCAGGGCAAGGGAGAGCATTGGAGCATGAAATGGCTAAAAATGTTACTTTGTCCAGGTTCAGCCCTGAACCCGGACAACCCCTTTAAATGTGAGTTTCTCAGTAGATATGGGGGGGTTGAGCATGTTGGATTTCAAGTTATCTCTTGTTTTGCCTGTGTTTGATATCATTTTACAGTACAGCCTGAAAATAAAAGCTGAACTCCAATTTTTTTATATATTTTTTACATTTCCAGTTGATCATTTTTATGGCCTTGGCAGATGGGGTCTCACGGATCAAGACAGGACCCCTGACCTTGCATACACAGACAGCCATCCACTTTCTAGAACTGCTTACCAAGGTACGAATTATTCAGAAGACCTGCCGCAGACAAAAGATTTGTTTAAGTACTATATTCAGGGTGGTTGCCCACATACAGTCTTGTGAAAAAATTAGGACACCCTTTGAAAGCATGTGGTTTTTTGTAACATTTTTAATAAATGGTTATTTCATCTCCGTTTCAACAATACAGAGAGATTAAAGTAATCCGACTAAACAAAGAAAACTGAAGAAAAGTCTTTTCAAGATCTTCTGTAAATGTCATTCTACAAAAAGCCTATTCTAACTGAGGAAAAAGATAGGACACCCTTGCCCCTAATAGCGAGTGTTACCTCCTTTGGCTGAAATAACTGCAGTGAGACGGTTCTTGTAGCCATCTACCAGTCTTCGACATCGGTCTGAGGAAATTTTACCCCACTCCTCAATGCAGAACTTTTTCAGCTGTGAGATGTTTGAGGGGTTTCATGCACGTACAGCCCTTTTCAAGTCACCCCACAGCATCTCAATGGGATTCAAATCTGGACTTTGACTTGGCCATTCCAGGACTCTCCATTTCTTCTTTTTCAGCCAATCTTTGGTTGATTTACTAGTATGTTTTGGGTCATTGTCATGTTGCATGGTCCAGTTCCGCTTCAGCTTTAATTTTCTAACTGATGGTCTCACATGTTCTTCAAGCACCTTCGGATACACAGTAGAATTCATCGTGGATTCTATGATGGTGAGCTGACCAGGTCCTGCTGCAGCAAAGCAGCCCCAAACCATGACACTTCCACCTCCATGCTTCACAGTTGGTATGAGGTTCTTTTCTTGGAATGCTGTGTTTGGTTTACGCCAAACATGTCCTCTGCTGTTGTGTCCAAATAATTCAATTTTGGACTCATCTGTCCAAAGAACATTATTCCAGAAGTCCTGGTCTTTGTCAACTTTATCGCTGGCAAATGTCAGTCTGGCCTCGATGTTTCTCTTGGAAAGCAAAGGTTTCCTCCTTGCACACCTCCCATGCAAGTTAAACTTGTACAGTCTCTTTCTGATTGTAGAGGCATGTACTTCTACATCAACAGTAGCCAGAGCCTGCTGTAGTTCTCGAGATGACACTTTAGGGTTTTTGGATACCTCTTTTAGCATCTTGCGGTCTGCTCTTGGGGTGAACTTACTGGGGCGACCAGTCCTGGGCATGTTGGCAGTTGTTTTGAAAGCCCTCCACTTGTAGACTATCTTCCGGACAGTGGAATGGCTGATTTCAAAATCTTTTGAGATCTTTTTAAATCCCTTCCCAGACTCATAGGCTGCTACAATCTTTTTTCTGAAGTCCTCTGACAGCTCTTTTGCTCTCACCATGGTGCTCACTCTCACTTCAACAGTCAGGAGCACACCAAACTAAATGTCTGAGGTTTAAATAGGGCAAGCCTCATTCAACATGCAGAGTAACGATCTACTAATTATGTGCACCTGGTGTGATATACCTGTGTGAGATCTGAGCCAATTTAAGAGGGAATACATGTGAGGGTGTCCTATCTTTTTCCTCAGTTAGAATAGGCATTTTTGTAGAATGACATTTACAGAAGATCTTGAAAAGACTTTTCTTCAGTTTTCTTTGTTTAGTTGGATTACTTTAATCTCTCTGTATTGTTGAAACGGAGATGAAATAACCATTTATTAAAAATGTTACAAAAAACCACATGCTTTCAAAGGGTGTCCTAATTTTTTCACATGACTGTACCATTTTTAGGAAAATATGTGTTTTCCTAGTGTTTTGTCCAGCGTTTTTTTTCCCCCTTTTTTATATAAGGTGGCACTGCACTACACAGAAGTGTCCCATGGTGAAGAATGACTAGAATACGCTAAAATTCCTGTTCACTCCCAACAGGCCAAATTTACAGTGACGAAATGTGAAGAGCCAGGCACAGACAACTTTATCATAGAATGTCAAGGAATTGGCCTTCAGAATAAGAACATCTGACAGTCGCCTAAGAATCCCGGAGAAGACGGCAGCACAGCATGCAGTGAAGAAAGCATGACACTAGGGGGCAGTGCACATCTAGTGCTTTCTCACCATGTTTACAGCTTTACCTTCAGTCTGAGAGAGAATCAGATTGTGTGCATGAAACAGAGTTTAATATGTTACTGCTGAGAGAGTGATATGCGCCATGCCTCCAAATAAACCGGGGAAGCAAAGTGATGCTACATTTGGATTTCAGTTTGTCAGCGCACTTGATTACTTGAATGCCTCTTATGTTGATATTTGCTCTCCTCTTTATAATTTATTTTTATTTATTTTACACACTTTTATATAGCGCTGACATTGTAAAATATAAGAGTGAAACTGGATCGCACATCCTCAATACTATGCTTTTATCTAATAACTGCTTCTCAGCATAATTAACATCGCTTCTCAGCGCAATTTATCGTATACCTACCCCTATGCTGCATGCTGTACATGAGGCATTAATATACAATTTGATCAAAAAGCATAGGCCCACTCACCGCGACAAGGTTGCCTCTTTCAGTGGGAACCTACTCTAAATTTGGTGCAGCTCTGTGTGGTGACCAGACATTAGCATCGGGCCGTCCCCAATGGGGCTCACTATCTAAGTACCGTAATAATTTAATTTTTTTTACAAAAATGCCGTGTTGGGATTTTTAGAAAACAATGGTGTAAATTGATCGTGAGGCTGTGGGGGGGGAAGGGGGGGGGAATGATCATGTACAGTGTTTTTAAATGTAGTGTTGCTGGAGGTAATATTGCCGTTATTTCGGGCAAATTTATCAAATTGTCGCGCAACGATGATAAATTTGTTGTATTTTTAGTTATGTCTAGGGATATTTCATTTTACTAGGGGATATTTCATTTTACTATTACTGGAGAATGTATGTAAATCCTGGCCAGGCACTATTACTGACTGATATGTATGGCACAAATGTCTCTAGTTCCTGGTGTAAATGTGTCCCACTGTAGATTGCCCACAATTTTGGTGTAAAATGCTCCAGAAAAAGGTGCAAATACATTGATAAATGTGGATCCTTTTTTTCCCAATCGTCCATGACAGCACCAGCAGAGAGGGTCCGCCTCCCAGGACAGGAAACCCACAGGTATAAAAAAGGAGGAGCCTCTCCCTTCCGCAGTGGCTTCTTTTCCTAGGAAGTAGATCCTACAGGTGTGTGCCATAGAGAGGAGTAGTATCTCCCTGGGCAACTAAGGAGATTTTTCTTTCAGCTGGGGGGTGTGCGCCCGGTGAGTTTCCTGCTCCACACACCCGGAAGACGCTGGGATGAGGAGCGGCACGGCGTTACTACCGGGAAGCGCTATACTAAGTATAGGAATTGGCTGTGTTCCCTTACTAACCGGTGAGCGGTTCCCGCTATTGTAGACGCCTTCAGCAGTCGGGACAGGTTCCCATGCGGCACGCTAGATGCCTGGAAGGGCTGCGGAGCCACATTATAATAAAGGAGGACCGGCCTGATGAGTCACGTGCTCACAAAATGCCAGGATAGCGGGTGGCGTCATGAGATCCCGCAAGATTTCGTCCCTGTATCCAGGAAGTGCGGGAAAAACTGACTTGAATTTAAGTGCCCAACTAGAAGCCGAGGATTATTGTCGGGGAAGGTCTGGATACAGGCTGTTTAAAGGTCATGGAGAGTACTGGTGACCTGTGATATGGATGGAGGGTATGCACGTTGATATGCTCTGTTCTATTGAATACTGGCTTATGGCAGTCTGTTGTTTTTCAGGATAAACCTAAAAAGGCATCCTCTAAGGGTACTTTCACACTTGCGGCAGAGGATTCCGGCAGGCAGTTCCGTCACCAGAATCGGCAAAACGTTTGCAAACTGATGGCATTTGTCAGACGGAAGCGGATCCGTCTGACAAATGCATTGAAATGCCGGATCCGTCTCTCCAGTGTCATCCGGAAAAACGGATCCAGTATAAATATGTTTTGCCAGAACACTTAATGCTGGATCCGGCACTAATACACCGGCATTCCGGCAAGTGTTCAGTCTTTTTGGACGGAGATAAAACCGCAGCATGCTGCAATATTTTTTCCGTCCAAAAAGACTGAACTGAAGACGTCCTGATGCATACTGAACGGATTGCTCTCCAATCAGAATGCATTAGGATAAAACTGATCAGTTCTTTTCTGGTATTGAGCCCCTAGGACGGAACTCAATGCCGGAAAAGAATAACTCTAGTGTGAAAGTACCCTAAAACGAAATATAGAGAATGTGGATTGTGTAAAACAAAGTTGGCTCCCACCTATACGAAGCTACTTTGTCACCCTTGTATTGAGTCTACAATTGCAGAAGAGTCGCCTTCCATGATGAAATGCATGAAGAAGTTAATTATAGAGGAAGTGGGGAACGCACTTAAAACAAGAAAGTTCCTTATAAGTCCCAGGATAAATCTCCGTCAGTTTACTCCGATATCTCTAGCTCAGAAGATGAAGTTTTTGTTAGTGAAGTGGGGAACTGGGCTCGGATTAGTCTTCTGAGGGGGACAGGGGTGGTAAACCCTTTTTTCCTATTCAGGATACGGATCAGCTATTAAAAGCGGTTAGAGCTACTCTGAACATCAAGGACCAAAAAGAAGTCCTTTCCATTCAGGATGTAATGTTTGAAGGGCTAGAAGGAAGAAGAAACTGTTTTTTCATTCATAGAAATGTACCAACTTTAATATCTAATGAAAGGAAAAATCCAGATAAATGGAGCTTTATTCTGTGATCAGTTAAGCAAAAGTATCTGTCACGGTACCTGCTGTGACAGAGGTTAGAAGATCTGAGAGACTGACTGCATGTGAGGTTAACTGACAGTCTCTTGAGTCTCAATGTTTGTTTGGTAATGACCACACCTCTTGTCAGGTGCAGCTTGTGGTCATTACTGCTTCCCTATTTAGTTTGGTCTCACACTTCATACCATGCGGTTGATATTTGCTGCTGGAGTTAGTTAGGCTGGTGTGTTGTTACTTTGGATCTCCTGCTCCTCCATTCTTCTTTAAGCATTTTGTTGTTCGCTTGTGTGTGTTGTTGTCTAGGCCTCAGAGAGACGCTGGTTCCTTCATCTGGGGAGGAACCAGTAGTCTCATTGCCTGCCACCACTCCTATGGAGTATTTCCACCTTCAGGGTCTACTCATACTGGCAGGAGTCAGGTAGAGGTCACCATCCCTCTCCCTTAGCTTTGAGGCCTAGACACCGGTCTATTTTTTTTTCTGTGTGTTATCTGGTGTTATCCCCTCCCCATTACCCGTGACAGTATCCCTTTGAGGAGTCGGATTGCCAATCTTGGGATCGGGCTCCAAAGATTGATGTACCCATAGCAAAAGTTTCCCGTAGATCCTCCCTTCCCTTTGACGATTTAGGTCAGTTAAAGGACACTATGGATAGAAAGGAAGACAGTTTTCTTAGACGTACATGGGAATCAGTGGGGGCCTCCTTTAAGCCCAATATTGCCGCTACTTGTACAGCCAGAGCCCGTATCTTATGGATTAAGCAGCTCGAGGCTCAAATCAAAGATAGTTTCCAGAGAGAAGTTATTGGAGAATATTCCAGTAATTGTTAAGGCGGCAGACTTTTTAGTGCATGCCTCTGCGGACACTGTTAGAAACACAGGTCTGCGACTAAAAAGCTGTTTGATTATTTTCATCTAATTTCCATGTATTTAGGTGTGCTGAAAACAAATAAAATATTGAAAAAACTCCTAGATGTCATGATTTGCCACAAAATGCTAAATTGTCTTCAAATTTATGAAATTTTTTAAATACTTGGTATTTTTTTATATTATGGGTCTTTAACCAAATTTAAAGTTCAAATTACTATTAATTAATTCACATAAGTGCATTTAAGATATTAAATGCACAAAAAGCCCTTTTAAAGTGGTTGTCAGTTATGAAAAAATATATATAGCACTGTAAATCTGATGGTCAGCAATATATACATAAGTGTCACGGATGGTGTTACAGAAAACTGGAAGTTATAAATAAACATCCGACTGACTTGATCCCAAACTAAGGAACATATGGGTGAGCCCTATAAAACCCCTAGAGCTCTCCCTGACTGCTTTGCCCATGCAAAGATCTTTATGATAGAAAATTGCATGCCCTCGTACCTAGAATGAGTGACACCTGAAAACCCTATAATAGTGAGGGGACACGACCACCGGCTCCCTGCAGTTAATACGGAGGGAGTCAGGGTCACCTAGAATCACGCCAGCATGGAAACACAAATAAAGAAAAAGACTTATCTGAGGAACCAGCAGTTGCAGCCTCTTGCAGTGAACACAATCCAGGAAGTAGTATAAACCGCAAAGTGAGGCAGTATGGGACGAAATATAAAGGGAGGCAATCAGTGTAAATAGATGACAGCTGGGAGAAGGAAAAGAGATGACAAAGTTAAACCAAAACAAAGAACATCATGCAAGAGGTACAGAAGAACGTCTGCCACAGCTTCTCAGAGAGCTGGCGGTGACAGTACCCCTCCCTCTACGAGTGGACTCCGGACACTCAGGGCCCACCTTCTCAGGATGGGACCTATGGAAAGCCCTGATAAGACGAGTGGCCTTAATGTACGCCACTGGGACCCACATCCTCTCCTCAGGACCATAACCCTCCCAATGAACGAGGTACTGGAGAGAACCGCGGATAATGCGAGAATCCACAATCCTAGAGACCTGAAATTCAAGATTACCATCAACAACAATCGGAGGAGGAGGCAAAGAGGAGGGTGCAGTGGGTTGGACATACGTTTTTAATAGGGACCTGTGAAAAACATTATGGATCTTCCAAGTCTGAGGAAGATCAAGACGGAAGGCAACTGGATTGATGACGGACAAGATATTGTAAGGCCCAATAAACTTAGGACCCAACTTCCAGGAGGGAACCTTCAGTTTAATATTCTTTGTAGACAACCACACCAGATCACCCACATTCAGGTCCAGACCAGGCACACGTCTCTTATCCGCCACACGCTTATATCTCTCACTCATCCTCTTCAGATTACCCTGAATCTTTTGCCAAATAAATGACAAAGACGAGGAAAATCTCTCCTCATCAGGTAAACCAGAAGACCTCTCTCCAGAGAATGTCCCAAACTGCGGATGAAACCCATATGCACCAAAAAATGGTGACTTATTCGAGGACTCCTGGCAACGGTTATTTAAAGCAAACTCCGCAAGGGACAAAAATGAACACCAATCCTCCTGATTCTCTGCCACAAAACAGCGCAGATATCTCTCCAGATTCTGATTGACGCGTTTGGTCTGGCCATTCGACTGCGGGTGAAAAGCAGAAGAGAACGACAACCGAACCCCCAAGCGAGAACAGAAGGCCTTCCAGAATCTGGAAACAAACTGCGTGCCCCTATTAGAAACTATGTCTGAAGGAATGCCATGCAATTTGACAATGTGATCAACAAATGCTTGCGCCAGCGTTTTAACATTGGGTAACCCAGGAAAGGGAATGAAATGCGCCATTTTGCTAAAACGGTCCACTACTACCAGAATCACAGACTTCCCCGAGGAACGCGGCAGGTCCGTAATGAAGTCCATGGACAGATGCGTCCAAGGACGGGAAGGAATGGGTAACAGGAGGAGAGAACCCGATGGCCATGAATGAGGGACCTTGGCACGAGCACAGATCTCGCAGGCTGCCACAAAACCCTCAACCGTCTTACGAAGAGCCGGCCACCAGAATCTCCGAGCATTGAGATCCACTGTGGCTCTACTCCCCGGGTGCCCAGCAAGGACAGTATCGTGGTGCTCCTTAAAAACCTTGTGTCGTAAAGCTAGAGGCACAAACAACCTCCCAGGAGGACAAAGATCAGGAGCCTCTGCCTGGGCTGCCTGAACCTCTGCCTCCAAGAGCAGAGACGACCACCCCTTCAGCCAGAGCAATACGATGCGGGTCATCATATATCTGCCCCAGGGCTACAAAAAATTCATCCACCGATCGGACGGGCCTTGCCCCCACCGGCAGCGAAAAGGCCCAAGACTGAGCGTTATCCCTGAGCAGCGAGATGATGATCCCCACCCTCTGCTCCTCATCACCAGAGGAATGGGGAAGTAGGCGAAAATGGAGTTTGCAAGCCTCTCTAAAAGGACCAAAATTCTCACTACCCCCGGAGAACGTATCCGGAAGCGAGATCTTAGGCTCGGAACAAACTCCATGAACGCAAGCAGAACCGGTCACCTAAAACTGAGACACAGTTTTACGGAGATCTACTACCTCCAGTGAAAGACCCTGCATGCGGTCAATCAAGGCTGAAACCGGATCCATGCTTAAGACGGTTATGGCGGTTTATAATGTCACGGATGGTGTTGCAGAAAACTGGAAGTTATAAATAAACATCCGACTGACTTGATCCCAAACTAAGGAACATATGGGTGAGCCCTATAAAACCCCTAGAGCTCTCCCTGACTGCTTTGCCCATGCAAAGATCTTTATGATAGAAAATTGCATGCACTCGTACCTAGACTGAGTGACACCTGAAAACCCTATAATAGTAAGGGGACACGACCACCGGCTCCCTGCACTTAATACGGAGGGAGTCAGGGTCACCTACAATCAAGCCAGCACGGAAACACAAATAAAGGAAAAGACTTATCTGAGGAACCAGCAGTTGCAGCCTCTTGCAGTGAACACAATCCAGGAAGTAGTATAAACCGCAAAGTAAAGCACTATGGGAGGGAATATAAAGGGAGGCAATCAGTGTAAATAGATGACAGCTGGGAGAAGGAAAAGAGATGACAAAATGAAACCAAAACAAAGAACATCATGCAAGAGGTACAGAAGAACGTCTGCCACAGCTTCTCAGAGAGCTGGCGGTGACAATAAGCTAAGCAAGTTTTATGGAAAAAAAATTATATTTCCCTAGTTCTCTTCTTGGCCCTTTTGTTGTTATTTGCAGGTAAACAATCTCTGCCCCTCCTCCCCTGCAAAGGGGGTGAATACAAGGGCTGCTCTGAGTGACATGTCTGACTACTGGGATACTCAGTAGCATGCTGTATATGTAAGCCTCATCCCTGAGTCTGTGGTTCTTTTTTTTTTTTAACTGTACATTTTTGTTAGCACTGGAAGTGCCAATTTTCAAAGATACAGAAAGGAAAAAAGGGAGCACCAGAAAATGGTACAATACATTACGTGGATAGACATTGTATGAATCAACCGGGTACACAGAATTATAAGCAAAATGTTGAAATCTAAGCTATATCACATTAGACGTATAACAAAGTGATGGACATCAGACAAGACACAAGAGGAAAGAGGCGGGTGTGGTAAAGGGGGAGGAAGGTTTAGGGGGATGCCAGGTACGTATCTCAGGGCAACCAGATCTTTTGGAATTTTTCAACCGTGTTATTAAGGGACACCATTACGCCATCCATGGACCGAAACTCCCGGACCCTGGCCAGAAGCATGGTCTTAGTTGGGGAGGAAGTTTGTTTCCAAAATTTGGCAATTAAGGTTTTAGCAGCTGTGCAGAGCGAAAGGAACAATCTAGAGGAATGTTTATTCAGCCTTGGGGGTGGGAGGTTGAGCAAGTATAGCTTTGGGTCTAGGGGTATTTGAATACCAAAAAGAGAGTAGGCCACGTTGCTCACCTCAACCCAGAGCGGAGTGATGCCGGAGCACGTCCAGAACACATAGTATAAGGAGCCCACATCATTCAAGCATCGCCAGCAGACCGATGGAATAGCAGGGTTTATGGAGTGTAGGAGTGCAGGGGTATGGTACCAGTGCATTAACAGCTTATACTGCGTCTCCTTATACGTGGTGCATATGGATATTGAGCCGCTCTATTCCATATGATCTGCCAGGCCCCACGAGAAAGAGGTGATCCAAGGGCAGTAGACGATTTATCTATGTATGTGTGATGGGGGGGTCTCTCCCTCTGTGGATACGGCGAAAAGGCGGTAAATGAGAGAGATCAGGCCCCTCGTCCCCGTGCCCTGTCGACACAAACGCTCGAATGGGGTGGGAAGTGACACCTTAAGTGACCCGAACATGGAGCTCACAAAATGACGGATCTGGAGATAATGCAATCTCCCAGTCGTCGGTAAGTTTGATTTGGTCTTGGAGTTGTGCAAATGATTTTACCTTTAGATCGCTAGAGTCAACAATATCCGCCAGGCGGAAGAGAGCCAACGACGTCCAGACATGGACCATGGGAGCACTCAGGCTGGAGGGAATTGCTGGGTTGAGACGGAAAGAGGTCATAGAAGAATGTTGGGAAGCTAAAGCAAATTGCGCGTGGCAGGTGTCCCATATGTGTTTAGTAAAGGCCATGGGCCCCAAAAGGGTAGTGTAAGGGGGTCTGCTGCCACAACAGGGCCTTCGGATGGGCCGAGCCATCCAGATTTTTTTAATCTCCAGCCATTTGTTGTAAGCCTGTTGGGACACCCAAAAAGGAT
Source organism: Bufo bufo (assembly GCF_905171765.1). Classification (NCBI taxonomy): domain Eukaryota; kingdom Metazoa; phylum Chordata; class Amphibia; order Anura; family Bufonidae; genus Bufo; species Bufo bufo. The sequence continues at coordinate 73,134,979 of NC_053397.1, forward strand.
CACACGTAAATGGGAAGCCCAATAGTAATGGGTGATATTAGGGATCGATAGGCCACCTTTATCTGCGGCTGTGAGCATGACCTTGCAGGGGATGCGATGGCGTTCACCTTGCCATATAAAATAAAAAAATCGCCTGTTGAATTGTACGTAGTTCTGACAAGGGGACTCTAACTTGGAGGGTCTCAAAGTAATACAATAGTTTTGGGAGGAGGGACATTTTCACCGGTGCTACACGGCCTAGTAGCGACTTATATAAGGGCTTACATTTTACAAGAAGGGACTTAAGTTCTCGGAAGAGGGGATGGAGGTTGTTCGAATACAGTGAAGTGTATGTGGGGGTGATATAGACCCCTAAGTATTTCAGTTTGGTGTCGGACCATCGATATGAGAAATTGCTTTGGAGTAGAGTAAGAACCTGGGTGGGAATGAGGACCGGTAGGGCCTCTGTCTTGGAAGCGTTATCTTATAACCTGAGAGGTCACCATAGTGTGTTAGGGCCTTATGCAGATTAGGTAACGAGACGTGGGGGTTGGTTAAGGTAAGGAGGACCTCCTCTGCGTACAGGGAAATCTTGAATTCCTTATCTCGCACTTTAAGTCACTGGACGTCAGGATTCAATCTGATGTGGGCCGCGAGAGGTTCAAGGCATAGGGCGAATATAAGGGGCGAAAGCGGGCAGCCCTGACGAGTGCCGTTGGAGACGTTGAACGGGGTAGAGGAGCTAAGGGGTAGTTTAACTAGCGCAGTTGGAGCAGAATAAAGGTTGAGAATAGCGTGTAGAAAGGGCCCCGTGATGCCGAAGGTTTTGAGAGTTTCAAACAAAAAAGACCAATCTAGCCAATCGAAAGCCTTTTCTGCATCAAGGCTCAAAATAACTGTGGGGGTCAAGGTGTGCGTTGCTACGTCAATTAAATTAACAACCCGGCGAGTGTGATCTCCACCTTGACGGTAGGGAATGAACCCAACTTGGTCTTTGTGGACCAGGCTGGGGAGCCATACATTCAAGCGGGTGGCCAGGATACGGGTGAAGATCTTAAGGTCTGCATTAAGAAGGGCTATCGGTCTATAATTGGCGCAGTACTGAGGATCCTTACCCGCCTTGGGAATGACCACAATATGAGATGTCAGCATGGACGGCGGGATTGGAGAGTCTTGCAGGAAAGAGTTGAACAAGGCCAGGAGATGGGAGGAAAGCTCTGGGAGAAGCGTTTTGTAATATAGGTCTGTGAACCCATCAGGTCCTGGGGATTTGCCTGTTAGGAGGGCTTTGATCACTTCCCCTAGTTGTTCGGTTGATATGGGGACATTCAGGGAGGTGACTGCCTCAGGGGTAAGCTTGGGTAATTTACAAGAGGATAGATGACTTCGGATACAAAGTATAGGGGATGTATGCGTACTTTTGTCAGTGAGGTTATAAAGCTTATAATAATAGTCGCGAAAACATTGGGCAATCGCATCAGGGTGATATTGGGGACCTCTAGCAGAGTCTTTCACTGCTTGTGGGGTGCGTTTGGTGACTGTATCTCGTGTGTGCTTTATTACCTTTCTCATAAAATTTCTGCTTTGAGTAGAGCATCATACGTTCCACATTGTGCATTGCAATATCCTTTAATTCGCTCGGGCCTCCACAAGGTCTCGGAGAAGGGAGAGGCTCGGTCTAAGGTTCAGTCGAGAGACTCCATGTTTGCTGTGAGTTCCTGGACTCGAAGTGTTCTGATCTTTTTGAGTCGTGATGCCAATGCAATACTTTGGCCCCTGACTATGGCCTTGTGGGCCTCCCAGAGCATAGCTTGGGATGAGACCGAGCCAGCATTTTCTCCATGGAACGTGCGGATGTACCCTGCAATGTCCTCACGGGTGACCGGCGATTTCAATAGAGACTAGAGAATCGTTCAAGCGCCAGTGACAGGAGCGTTGTGGCGGAAAGGATAAGGGTGACCGAGGCGTGATCCGACCAGGAAATGGGCCCAATGGAGACATCGCTCATCATCTTGAGGGTCATAGCATTGGCCAAAAAATTGTCTATCCGGGGGTGTGCAATTTATGAGGGGGAGAGTAGAAAGTGAATGTTCTGCTTGTGGGGTTGTCCACCCTCCACAGGTCATAGAGGGCGTATCTCCTGATCACAGCACGGAAATCCTGGGCCAGGCGTACCTGGGTCGAAGGTGGGGGGGGGGGGCGGAGGGGTGAGAGGAGAAACTGCCGGTCTGCAATTTCGGAAAAAAGCATATTAAAGTCCCCACCCAAAATCCACGCGGCCGGTGATAGTTCTTGAAGTTTACCGAGGACCCGACGCACAAACTGAAGTTGGGAGGTATAAGGGGCGTATACAGTACAAAGAATGATAGGGCGACCCTGATATGATCCTTCTAAAATGACATAGCGGCCTGCTGGGTCTAAGTGGGAGGAGGTTATGGAAATGGGGCAGGCGGCTGATAATAGTTTGGCTACACCTGCTTTTCTGCAACTATGGCTGGCTACGTAGGTATGTGGATAGTGGTGTTTGGCAAAAGCAAAGAAACCCGTCTGGTCGAAGTGGGTCTCCTGGAGGAAGGCCATGTCCGCCCTCAGATTGCGGAGTTCTCGGAGCACTAAGCGTCTCTTGGTATTGGAGCCCAGCCCCTTAACGTTCAAGGTGACATACCTGACCATTGTAGTGATGAAGGGTAACAATGTGTCTTACCCGCCTCGTAGGTAGGGGCTGCTCACTTGGAGATATTCGCGGTGGAGAAGGAGCTTTCTCTAATCCGTACCCTGTGGGGTAAAATAAAAGTGTATGGGGGGGGGGGGGGTTCTAGGAAACAATAGGGAGTAGGCAGATGCAGACACCACAATACTACACCAAAGAAAAACAAGGAAAACAGTCAAGAGACTGTTTCTGTATAGGTAACAGACTAATCAATAAGACTGATCTGTGGAAGGACCAACCCAGCCAGACCTAAAGTCCGCAGGGTGGACTTACTAAGCCCCCACTGTCTGGGGACCGAACAAGTCACGTCCCAGGAAGGTGGGGGGGGGGAGGACCTGAACAGAACCAGCAGGTCAAGAACAATAATAAGAAAATACCAGATGTGAGCAACACACGGCTGTAACGCCACCATTACGTAATTCTGGGCCCTGAGCCAAATATGATTATATTAAGGGCCCTAAAGTAAAGTGAAACAAACAATGAATGATCAGGTACAGAGGAGGGTCCCTCAGCTATGAGGAGTGGCTCCCCTGATTTCTAGGGACGCCAGTCTGGATGCAGGAGGTGTTCTTCTAGGATCAGCAGACCCCACAACGGGTGAAGGTAGTCGGCGTCGCTTGGGTTCACTTGTATCCTGCCAAACCAGAGGAGTAGACCGGGGGGAGGTGATGATTCCAAGTCAGATAGGTTAGGTACTGGTATGTCCATCGCAGCACAAAATGGATCAAGGTCAGCATGAGTGTGCAAGATCACTGTGCGGCCATTCATCTGGGCGTTTAAGGCGAAAGGAAACTCCCAACGGTATGGGATTTGGCTGTCCAGTAAAGGGCGAAGGTGTCGACGCTTTTGCAGCGTGATCCATGATAGGTCTTGAAAAAGCTGAACCCAGGCCCCATGAAAGTCCAGGATTCGTGAGTTTCTGACTTTCGCCATTATCGCCTCTTTCCGGGTGAAATCATGAACACAGCATATAATGTCCCTGGGATGGGGGGTGGACCCTTTGGGTCCGAGGGCTCTGTGGGCTCTGTCCAACTTAGTAGAGCGGGGCGGGGGGGTCCCCCATAATTTTGTTAAAGAGCTCGTCCAGGATTCCCTGTATATCCTCCTCCCCTACGGATTCTGGGAGGCCACGGACCCTGATGTTTTTCCTCCGTCCACGGTTATCTAGGTCTTCTACGTGACGCTGTAACTCGCTGAGACCTGCATTCTGTGAGGACACCGAGGTATGGAGTTGGGACACATAGGACCGTGTAGATTCGTGTTCCTTCTCAAGGGATTCCACCCGGGTGGCAATAGAGTGCAGATCGCGTCTGACCGCTGAAATTTCGGAGCAGCATGTGGCGGTGACCTGATTGACCAGGGCTTGGAAGTCCCCTTTAGTGGGCAGTTGGGAGAGTATGGGAGCCCAGTCCACATGGGAGGGGCTGCTGGGGGATTCGCGGCCAGAATGCGGAGAATGAGCCGGGGTAGGTGCAGCATACCTCTGCATTTAGGGGGTAGCTCCTATGTCGTCCTCCAGTTGCAGGGAGGAAAAGGTGACAGAGGGCTCTGCCGAGGTAATATGTGCCACCAGGGGTCCCCTTCTGTTGGGGGAAAGAGCCCGGGGTGAGGGGAATGCGATTGTGCACCGACTCCTCCCAGGGCCGATCCTAGGGTCACAGGCGCCTGGGTGCAGAAATATTTCTGGCGCCCCCACATGGGCGTGGTTATCTTACTAACTCCTCCCCTTTACAATGTTTCTATGGCAACAACTTCAGCCCCCAACTTCAGCCCCACCAATTTGCTTTGACAATAACTTAGTCAACGGCTTTGACAAGTCAAAATAAAATGTCATGTGCCAGTAGCCAGAGCCCCCCATATCATGTGCCAGTAGCCCCCCTTATGTGCCAGTAGCCCCCCTATGTGCCAGTAGTCCCCCTTATCATGTGCCAGTAGACCCCCTTATCATGTGCCAGTAGCCCCCTTATCATGTGCCAGTAGCCCCCCTTATCATGTGCCAGTAGCCCCCCATATCATGTGCCAGTAGCCAGAGCCCCCCCCCCTTATCATGTGCCAGTAGCCAGAGCCCCCCCCCCATATCATGTGCCAGTAGCCAGATCCCCCCCATTATCATGTGCCAGTAGCCAGAGTGCCCCCCCCTTATTATGTGCCAGTAGCCAGAGCCCCCCCCCATATCATGTGCCAGTAGCCAGAGCCCCCCCCCCATATCATGTGCCAGTAGCCAGACCCCCCCCATTATCATGTGCCAGTAGCCAGAGTGCCCCCATATCATGTGCCAGTAGCCAGAGTGCCCCCATATCATGTGCCAGTAGCCCCCCATATCATGTGCCAGTAGCCCCCCTTATCATGTGCCAGCCCAGTAGTCCCCCCTTATCATGTGCCAGCCCAGTAGTCCCCCCTTATCATGTGCCAGCCCAGTAGTCCCCCCTTATCATGTGCCAGCCCAGTAGTCCCCCCTTATGTGCCAGCCCAGTAGCCCCCCTTATGTGCCAGCCCAGTAGCCCCCCTTATCATGTGCCAGCCCAGTATTGTACCTATATAAAAAAATAAAAAAAATAATACACTTATACTTACCTCTAGCAATGCGATGCGATGCAGGCCGCCTCTTCCGTCTGTGTCCCTCGCTATACGGCTCAGGCGACACGATGACGTCATCGCGCCGCCTGCACCGGCCTCTGATAGGCTGCCAGCACTAAGCGGCAGCCTATCAGAGGAACAGGAGGGGACACACCTCTCCCTCCTCTGCCGCAGCACAGGCATCTGTATTTGCCGTCCTGAGGACGGCAATACAGATGACTATGGAGATGAGCGCTTCCGCAATGGAGGCGCTCATCTCCTGCTCTGCCCTGCCGCCGGCCGCGGCCGCCCCCACTTGTCACCAGGGCCGCGGCCTTGCGGCACTCAGGCTTGCCGGCCCACCGGGAAATTTCCCGCTATCCCGGCAGGCCAGTCCGGCCCTGCGCTCGGCGCCTTTCGGGTGACAGCGCTGGGGTGCGGGGCACCCCAGTGCACCCCGTGTAGGATCGGCCCTGACTCCTCCGGCTCAGCATGTGCGGGTGCCATCTTGGATGCTGAAAATCCTTGCTGGGCCCCAGGTCACAGGCAGCGTTGAAGAGGCCCTAGGCTGGGAAGCCTGTTTGGGCCCCGCATCCAGCGCAGTCGTCCAGTCTGTAGGAGGATCGCGGTCCCCTGGGGTCCTGCAGCGCTGTGTGAGCACGGCGGTAAGGGCCGTCAGGCCTGACAGGAGAAGCGGCGGTGCGCTCCGGTCAGAGCGCAGGATGAAGTCCTGAAGGGTGCTCTGCCGTGGGAAGTCCGCTGGGGGTAGGGCTCCTTGTGAGGGCTTCTTGGGTAGTTTTTTACCCATAAGGGGAGCAATGTAGCAGGCTCAGGGCGGCTAAAGTAGTGGCTTGGTGGCGGAGCTCAGCGCTCACGCCCCCGAGTCTGTGCTTCTAATGGTAGAAGGGGTTAATCTTTCCTGAAGAATTCAGTGGGAGGGAGACACAGGGGATATAGCAGCACGTCCGGTCAGTGCAGGGGGGCGTGGCCAGCACTGTGACGTCTTGTGTACAGACACAGAGCTGCTCTCTCCTGCAGTCCACACTTGTGCACGAATCATCATCAGGTTCTTGGTTCAAGGCTGTTCACACTTTTTCATCGCAGTTCGTGTTAGCTCGTCATTCTTCACCTGTTATGGTATGGCTCTGCAAAAGTGTATTAATTCGCCAGACAGTTTCTGTTTCATCTGTGGTAAATATACAGTGTTGAAGCAACAGCAGAATATTACAGACTTTGTGAAAAAAAGTATACTTCGCATACTTTGGACTAATTGGAGATCAAGATAAAGTTGGGCACCTCATAAAGTGTGCAAAACGGTGTGTTGAGGACCTCCGAAACGGGTTCAAGGGTAAAAAAAAAAATCTTTCCATTATGGGATTCCTATGGTATGGAGAGAGCAAAAGAACCATAGTGACGACTGTTACTTTTGTTCATGCGATGTGAAAGGGTTTAATTCCAAATGGAAGCATTCCATTTCATACCCCAATATTCACTCAGCAATTCGTCCCATCCCTATGGCACAGATATACCAGTACCCAAGCCCCCTGCTACCTTGGAAGAGATACCTTGCTCCGATGAAGGTGAAGTCATACCTGAACCAGATGACGAATCAAGTTCTGACTTTGAAGATGATACAAGACCAAAATTGTTTTCTCAGAAGGAAATTAATGATTTGGTAAGAGACTTGAATCTTCCCGAAGATGCCGCTGAGTTACTCGGATCAAGGCTGAAAGCAGGAATTTATTGTTGCCAGTAGTGTCATCTTCATGGTTTAGACATCATGAAAAGGAGTTCGTTCCTTACTTCGCCCAGGAAGACAAGTTGGTTTATTGCATCGATGTCGAAGGTCTGATGGGTCAATTTAAAATCCAATATGATTCAGAGCAATGGTGTCTTTTTATAGATTCTTCAAAAATAAGTCTCAAAGCAGTTTTACTCCAACTGTGGTTTTTACGCTTCCATACCTGTAGGTCAATCCGTACACTTGAAAGAAACCTACCAGAACTTAAAATTGGTCCTTCGTAAACTTAAATATGAAGACCATGGTTGGCAAGTGTGTGGGGACTTAAAGGTCTTGTGCATGCTGCTCGGGCAACAAGCTGGGTATACCAAATACCCTTGTTTTCCGTGTCTATGGGACAGTCGAGACAGACAATCAATGGACCAAGAAGAGTTGGCAGCCGAGGGTGCTAACAGTCGGTGAAAAAAATGTCCTCCGAGAAACTTTGGTACCTTCAAATAAAGTTCTTCTACCTCCTCTCCACATAAAATTGGGATTTATGAAGCAATTTGTAAAATCACTTCTAAGAGATGGAGAATGCCTCAAATACTTGGTCACCAAGTTTCCAGGCCTGTCGGAGGCAAAATTGAAGGAAGGTGTGTTCGTCGGACAAGACATTAGAAGGCTTATAGTTGATCAAGAGTTTGTCAATACCATGACGAATCCTCAAAAAGAAGGGTGGATTGCATTTAAAGAAGTCGTGCAGAAAATGTTAGGCAATAACAAAGATCCTCACTACAAAAAGATTGTCGGACGAATGCTGAAAGCATTTCAAGCTTTAGGTTGCCTAATGAGTTTTGAAAGTGCATTTCCCTCCAGTCCCACCTTGACTACTTTGCTGAAAATTTGGGAGCTGTGAGTGAGAAACAAGGTGAATGATTCCACCAAGACATTAAAGAGATGGAAAGGAGATACCAGGGAAAATGGAGCATTACAATGATGGCAGACTACTGCTTCAGAGAGACATTTCAAATGCTACTTACAAGCGTAAATGCACCAAGAGGAGCCTCACAGGGAAGAAGAATCGAATTTAGTGTGTGTAGGTGAGCTCATTTTAGTTCAAAAAAGGATTTTCATTAAAAAAATTGTAATAAAACTTAAATTTTATAAGTCTATTTCCATTTATTTTGGGGTATTGCCTTATTTAACATAGTTACGTAAATTGTCAGGAAACGTGATGTCCTATGACAAAATTGAGGTCATTTTCAGAATCAGCGCACCAAAAAAACATAAAGATTACGTGGAATAACCAAAACAGCTCTTGAAAAAAAATTTTTTGCAGACCTGTTATCAGCCACAGCCGCTTCATTATCTAACTGCTCAGGAGATGTGGCATCAAAAAACCACCTATGTAATATTCCTTGCGAAGGCAAGTATTTATTTGGTTCAACCTCAGATGATATTTTGGAAATAGCTGGTGATAGGAAGAAGGGGTTCCCCTCTGGTTACCGCAGGCAATATAATTCCTTTCGTCAGAATAAAAGATTCCCCCGGTAAAGAAAGGAGCCCGGGTAGGAAGAATAACAGGTGGAAATTCTCCTCTTCTAAATCAAAAGGATTCCTGTTCATGGGTCAAGGCTCTACCCCCCAAGAAGGATAATGCACAATGATGCCAGGGTGTGAGGAAGATTGTCAAACTTCCTCCGCGCCTGGTCGAGAATTTCCAACAGCAGTTGGATTTTAACCTCTCTAAGAGAGGGGTTCAAGTTGGAGTTCAGTTCTTCCCCGCCAGAAAAATGTTTCATTTCAGAAATAAGTAAAAAAATTCAAGAAGAGCTAGAAAGGGAGGTGGATATGTTGTTAGGAAAAGGTGCTCTTATCTCTTGCCCTCCTGGAGAAGAAGGTTCAGGTTATTATTCCATTCTCTTTCTAGTAAAGAAGCCAAACGGGGATTACAATTTATAAATTTAAGAGGTTTGAACAAATTTCTGAAATACAGGAAATTCAAGATGGAGACGTTCAGATCTGTAATAGATCTTCTTTACAAAGATTGCTTTATGGTAGTGCTGGATATAAAGGATGCATATTGTCATATATCTTCTATATAAAAAGAATCTTCATATAAAAGAGAGGATAAAAAAAAAATAAAACATAAAAATTATATTATCCTTCAGGCGGACATAATCGCCTTTAAGTTCTTTTTATCAAGTATCTTAATTTGATTTGTGCAAGCAGTGAAACAAAGGGACAATTGTATATGCAAAATATATAATCGTTTATTATAAAAACAAAGAATATAAAAATCAATACAATTGCAAAACAAATGATGAAGTTACAAAATAATGCCCAAAATGTACCACACGGTGGTGTTAACACACCCCTATCTGATCAGCACAGTATGATTTAGAACCATGTCATACTTTTAACAAACAGACTCATATACCAAGAGAAACTTAGGATCTTCTGTTTTCCAAACAGGCTATAGCAATAAAACACGGATATACAGGAAAATAAATGTTATCCCTTGACTCTGTTTTCCTATGACCAATCAAAAATATATGATATTAATATGATAAAATATTCAGGTCGGCAATCAGACTATGGAAAATAACTTTCCAAGGGTTTAGTCCTCTTTTCAAATAATGTCAGATCTTCCATTAACAATATGCATCTTTGCTAAGAGAATAATCAGCATTATGGAGGCGCCTAACACTATATATTCCCACAGTATGGGAACTCTTGGCTATATACCGAGATAAATATCTTATTAATATCACGAGTAGTAAACAGAATATACGTTACTGGGTCAAAGGTAGACAGAGTTCAGATGGGACCAGTTCTCTGGTTCTCTCTCGTAATCCAAAAAAATAATCCAAGTTTCTTCTGGTAAAGTTTTCTTTTTGATTAAATGAATGGATGGATCAATGGATATATGGATCTATATGGCTCTATATGGATCTCCCTTGCTGCTCCGCACACGAGTAATTATTCCCCCCCTTATCTAAGAATCATTGGGAATGATTGGGAATCCCCTTTAGATTAGGGATGATTGGGAATCCCCTTTAGATTAGGGATGATTGGGAATCATGATTGGGAATCCCCTTTAGATTAGGGATTCCCAATCAGGTAAGGTGGGTGTATTCGCATGCTAATAACACCATGATGTCATATTAACTCCTAATATGGTATAGAACAAATAATGAAATAATATAATATTGTCCATCTGACTCCAGATGGCACTGCGGTACTGCAGATGAACATCACAACTTTTAAGCATTAAAATTAAATATCTAATAATACGTTCACATGACCTCCTTGACCTTTTAACATATATCATTGAGGAAGGTCTTTTCCTGACACTTTTAATTACCTATATCCTGGACTTGTTGGAGTTGGCTGTCTTCTCCTATCTTTTTGAAATATAGGTTGACTTGATGAAAATTTTATATAACGGCTTTGATGCTTGGCATCGGAATTTGTACATTTCACTTATCTACATCCATGAATAACTATTGTTTTGAAATAACATTTACTCTTCTCAGAAATCCAATTAACATAAACTTACTTCAATGTTTCTGTACCTTCTACAATACCTTCTAAATGATAAATACATGGTATAACATATATATAAATCGATACATTGTTACACATAGATAACACATTATATGAATTATTGATTAACATATGTTGTAAACTAAATATACCATACAGAGATATATATAATATAATTATGAATATATAAATTGAACCTCATACAGCAGGTGTGCCTCAAGGATATGAATACTTATCACGTCATTGCTTAACCGTGAAATAACCTTGTTCCCCCCAGACAGACATGTTTTAGGAAGTTGGCTTACTCCTTACAGATAATCCCATATCTTTAGTAATAACTTTTAAATACAATGTCCGTTTTATGTTCACAATTATTTTGATATAAACTGAACTTGCCATGAACTCATCTTGGCTTCCTCAGCCACATAATAGAACTTTGGTTCAGGCTGATTTTATTCTTAAAGGCAATGATATGAGCATTCATTTTGATTATAATGTCATTAGATAATATTGTATACGTATGAAAATGCACAACAATATTACCATCTGCCGATTTATCTTATGGAAGTTCTAATAATACTTGGTGTAATCTATAGACCCCCTAACATCACAGAAGAGATAGAAATGCAACTGTATAACCAAATAGAGCGGGCTGAACAGGCTGGTACAGTAGTCATAATGGGAGATTTTAACTTCCCAGACATTGACTGGGGTCATGGTTCTGCCTCAACTGCAAAGGGGAGAAAATTCCTCAACTTGCTGCAGGACCACCTTATGGGCCAGTTTGTAGAAGCTCCCACTAGGGGCGATGCTCTGTTGGATCTGGTAATTTCTAATGATGCAGAGCTTGTTGGTAATGTTATTGTTAGAGAAACACTAGGTAATAGTGACCACAATATAATTATATTCCCCCTAAACTATAAAAAGCAAACTCTGTCAGGCAGAGCAAAGACACTGAATTTCAAAAAGGCTAATTTCCCTGGGTTGAGGGCAGCATTTTAGGGCATAGACTGGGAGCAGCTACTGTCACATAATAATACAGAGGATAAATGGGAGAGCTTCAAATCCACATTTGAAATCCAAATTTATCCCTTTAGGTAACAAGTATAAACGGCTAAAATTACCCCCCCCCCCCCCATAGCTTACAGCTACTGTAAAAAGAGCAATAAAAGACAAAAAGAGGGCATTTAAAAAATACTAATCTGAGGGGTCAGCTGTAGCGTTTGAAGATTACAAAGGGCTTAATATAATCTGCAAAAAGGAGATAAAATTAGTAAAGATACAAAACGAACAGCAGGTAGCAAAAGAAAGCAAAACAAATCTCAAAAAGTTTTTTAAATATATAAATGCTAAAAAACCTAGGTCTGAGCAGGTAGGTCCCCTAATTAATGGTAAAGGGGGTAGTCACTGAAGATAAGGAAAAGGCAGAGTTCCTAAATAGTTTTTTTTTAGCTCTGTATATACAAAATAAGAGAAAGGAGCTGATATCTGTGGCACCGGGGCTGTTAATACATCCAGTGATATACTCAACTGTAGATATGGTCCAAGAGAAGTTAAATAGGGTAAATGTGCAAATGGATTACACCCAAGAGTGTTTAAAGAGATCTGTTCAGTCATTGCTGTGCCCCTGTTTATAATTTTTAAGGATTCTCTAGGGACTGGTACAGTGCCAAGTGATTGGCGAAAGCCAAACGTGGTGCCCATATTCAAAAAAGGATCAAGGTCCTCCACAGATAATTATAGACCAGTTAGTTTAACTTCTGTTGTGGGAAAAATGTTTGAAGGAATCTTAAGGGACTATATACAGGAGTATGTGAATGTAAATAATATTATAAGTGATAACCAGCATGGGTTTACCAAGGATAGAAGTTGTCAGACTAATAACCTGATTTGTTTTTATGAGGAGGTGAGTAGTAACCTGGACAGAGGGGCGGCTGTGGATGTAGTGTTTCTGGATTTGCAAAGGCTTTTGATACTGTCTCTCATAGATGCTTAATAAGTAAAGTAAGGTCTATTGGCTTGGAAAGTGCAGTTTGTAATTGGATTGAAAACTGGCTGAAGGACCGTGTCCAGAGGTTGTGGTCAATGATTCCTATTCAGAATGGTCCCAGGTTATAAGTGGTGTACCCCAAGGTTCAGTGCTGGGCCCTTTATTATTTAATTTATTTATTAATGATATTGAGGACGGGATTAATAGCACCATATCTATTTTTGCAGATGACACTAAGCTATGTAGAACTGTATGGTCAGGGCCGGATTAACGTAGCGGCTGATGGAGCTGCAGCTCCAGGCCCCTACCATAAAATAGGCCCATCCGCCAGCCAAAAGGCCGTCGGGAGCGGCCCGCGCTAAAAGTCCTCTGTTGTACACAGCGCAGCGTCACATAGAACACAGACAATGCAGAGACGCTCACCTCACGCTGGCAGCAGGGAGCCTGAGGGAGGGACTCGGGAGGAGCGTAATATGATCCTAGAGTGGAAGCTGCTTCTGCCAGCCCCTCCCCTCCCCGCCCACCAACCAATCAGAGCTGAGGCAAGGCAAGCACTAGCAGCTCTGAGTCGTCTGTGTAGTACAGGGAGTCTAAGAATAGAAATGAATCGAATGAGTCACAAGTTAAAAGAATCTAAAGATCCGATTAGTTAGAGACTCATTCGATTCTTTGAGTTAAAAGAGCCGTGAGTCCGAGTCTAGAACAGGTTACACTGAGGCTGTCGGCTGCTTTTGTTGCAGCAGTGATAAGATTAAGGGACAGGAGCAGAGAGATAAGAGAAGTGACAGATGACACAGAGTTTAGATTACAGGTTGAATTAACCCTTTAGGATCAAATTGGCTTCTCAGGAGATATATATGTTAAAGGAATCTCATTCAGTAGCTATATAACTAAAGGTGGGTTCACATCTCCTTTATGGATTCCGTTAAGTGGGGACTATTTTATTATCAGCCAGTGACTGTGTTACTGTAATACTGTTATCAATTCAGCACATAGTTTTCCCTGTGCGTGCATTCACATTTCACTTCACTTGGTTGGTTGTACTACTGTCAGTGTCAGACTGTTGTCACTGTGGGTAACAATGCACAACAGACAACAATGCACACCACAGTGACAGCTCCTGACTCCTGTCCTGAGTCCTCCTATCCGGCGTCAGCCTCAGCTTCCCTTCACTATCACTATAATCAATCACTCTTCCTGATCCTGACTCACTCATTAGAGAGCTGAAGAGCCGACTGAGTCAGCAGCAGAAAGGGAATCGAATGGATAGCATCTGCGCATGCGCACCGGCACCTAGAGTCTTCGGTTCACTTGACGTATATACGTCACAGGATATCCGGCGGCAGGACGTCAGAGCAGCTGGTGCAGTTCCTGTAATGCCGGCCCGCCGGATATGACCTCAGTGCGCCCGCGGTTATCCCTCCTGCACGCTGCGCTGTGTACAACCTGCTCAGCAGTTTCAACCAGCACAAGGCCCACAGCGCTCAGCCACACCAGCCCGCGAGACAGCAGCATCTTCTGTAGCAGGGCAGGTATCAGATAAACTCATCCAGTTGGAAGGGAGGGCAATCATAGTGCTGTTATGATTTATGGACACAGCTCTCAGCATGCTTAGTCAGCCTCCTATCTGGCTTTGCATCTTGAGAGTCACAGTCCACAGGCTGTTTCTGAGCCTGTGGACTGTGACTCTCAAGAAGCACAGCCAGATAGAAGGCTGGCTAAGCATGCTGAGAGCTGTGTCCATAAATCATAACAGCACTATGAAAATTACTGTTTCTAGCTGCTGTTGTCCACAGTCCACAGCAGCTAGAAAACAGTAATCTTCATAGTGATGTTAAATGATCACTATAGTGTCAGGAAAACAAAGCGGTTTTCCTGACACTATAGTGCCCTGAGGGTGCCCCCACCCTCAGGGTCCCCCTCCCGTGGTCCCCCTCCATGTTGCCAAGATAGACACCAAATTAAGGGGTAGTTGCAGGAACAAAATACTTTAATTAAGTGTAATTAAGACACTGGGTGCAGTTCCATAAAAAGGCCCAGTAAAATCCTCAGCACCAGGCCCATGATGCTCTTAATCCGGCCCTGTGCTACGGTCTATGGAAGATGTCCACAAACTACAAGATGACTTAAACACTCTGAGTAATTGGGCATCAACTTGGCAAATGAGGTTCAATGTGGATAAATGTAAAGTTATGCATCTTGGTAGTAATAATCTCTGTGCTTCATATGTCCTAGGTGATGTAGCACTGGGAGAGTCACTTATAGAGAAGGATTTGGGTGTCCTTGTGGATGGTAGATTAAATTACAGCACACAATGTCAATCAGCTGCTTTTAAGGCCACCAGGATATTGTCATGCATTAAATGAGGCATGGACTCGCGTAGCAGGGATGTAATACTACCACTTTACAAAGCGCTGGTGCGGCATCATCTGGAATACGCAGTCCAGTTCTGGGCACCAGTACATAGAAAGGATGCACTGCAGCTGGTAAAAGTACAGAGGAGAGCGACTAAAATGATAAGGGGCAAGGAGGGTCTTAGTTATAAAGAAAGATTAAAATAATAGAATTTATTTAGTCTTGAGAAGAGACGTCTAAGGAGGTACATGATTAACCTATACAAGTATAGAAATGGGCCATACAAAAAATACGGCGAAAAGCTGTTCCATGTAAAATGTGCTCAAAAGACAAGGGGGCACTGCCTCCGACTGAAGAAGAAAAAGTTCAGTCTCCAGAAGTGTCAAAGCTTCTTTACTGTAAGAACTATGAATCTGTGGAATAGACTTCCTCAGGACGTGGTCACAGCAGGAACAGTGGACAGTTTCAAAAAGGGTTTAGACGAATTCTTAAAAGTCAAAAAACATAAATGCTTATGAAAACGTGTAGAAGTCTCACTTCCTTCTGGGATTCGCGTCACCACCTATGCCTTGGTTGAACTTGATGGGCGTTTGTCTTTTTTTCAACCGTATTAACTATGTAACTATGTAAGATTCTGCCTTGGCTTCAGAACCGACATTTATGGTTCAATTTGTTTTTATTGAAAACCATGTAAGCTTAGACATAAGTAACATAAGAAAGTTACTGAATCACATATCATATCAGCGTACAGATATAAAATCAACAATCATCAATACGAGATGAAAGGAAAGAGGGGGGGAGACAAGACAAAGGATCAAGGGGAGAGGGGAGAGGAGGGGAGGAGGGGAAGGGATGGGATTGTACTAGTAGTCCAGACAAGATTTTATTGCAGCCAGACTAAGCAGAGTAAGTTAAGTAATAGAACCTGAGGTCAACCAACCCGAGAAACCTGCCGATGCACGGAACTGATACCAGGCTTCCCATTGTTTAGAGTGAGCTACTCCAGAACCCTGGTCTTCGGCACCCAGCTCTTCCAGGCGCGCCAGAGAATCCAAAGCTCCAACCCAAGTGACTCTGAGGAGACTTTCTGTTGAGCGCAAAACTCGAGGAATTATTTGGCGCATTGCTATGACAAAAAATCTGAGGATGCCTTTCCTGACCACCTTAATTCTGCCTGGGTAAACTGAAAGAAGAGCTAACTGGGGAGACTTAGGAATACGGATTTTGTATAGATGTTCATATAGCGTGAAAATGTCACGCCATAGCGTTGCTACTCCTGTACACTCCCACCAAATGTGCATCATAGTGCCTCTAAATTTCGAACACCTCCAGCATGTGTCCGGAACCGAAGAGTAAAACTGGTTAAGCTTAACCGGGGGTCCTATACCACCTAGACCAGATCTTGTAATTGAGTTCCTGAATCTTACAGGAAATCGAGGACTTATGAGTGAATAGAAGAGATCTCTGCCACTGATCAGGCGTTAGGGGGTATTCCAACTCAGATTCCCATGATTGCATAATTTTCTTAGCCGGGGCAGGGAATTCTTCTGTGTCATCCCCGATCTCTCCCGAGTTCAGAATGGCATATATAAGAGATATAGAATGCCCAGGAGCAGAAGTAGCCAGGCATAGTTTCTCAAAGTCAGATAAGGAGGATTGAAGTTGCGTACCGGGTGCCAGAGATCCAGTGAAACTGCGTAATTGTAAGTAGTAGAACCATCGCCCTGGTGAGTCAGGTATAAGATGCCCTAGGTCTTTAAGATCCTTAATCCCTCTGACAGAGTATATGTCTTTGACCCTGATCTGAGGCCTGGAGTGTAACCCGAGAGATGGTAGGGCTGGCATCAGCGGATGACCAGATATGTTTGTGAGAGGGCCAGGGATCGTGGCCAATCGGGCCGTGGAGGCAAACCTAGTCCATATATCTACTAGAGAAGATAGGAAAGTCGATAGCCTTTGGATAGGCATTTGGATCAGGGTACTTGTCGGGAACCAGAAAACGCCCGGAATTAGACCAGGGTCTAATTCGACCCATAGCTTTTTCTTAAGATTGTGGGTGAGGTCAATCACGCAATTGGCAACCGCTGCTCTGTAATATGATAGGAAGTCAGGCAAACCCGTACCCCCGTGTTCCTTGGATCTAATCATAAGATTGTAGCTCAGTCTGGCCTTGGATCTACCCCATATAAAGCGGGAAGCAAGTTTCCTTAGTCGCGCAAAATAAGAGGCTGGGATCCGACAGGGGATTGTCTGGAATAGATATAGGAGTCTGGGCAGAACGTCCATTTTTAAGGTGTTTATTCTACCGAACCAGGAGACATTTAAAGCTGACCAAGAACGCAGGTTATTTTCAATGGTGTGGAGTATAGGTAGGTAATTAAGCTTGAACAAGTGGGAAGTATCAGAAGAGATGTAAGTTCCTAGGTGTTTAAGCTTACTTGGGGCCCATTTAAAAGAGAATGAGTCCTTAAGTGTGGTAACATCTCGAAGAGGGAGGGTGATATTTAAAAGTTCAGATTTTTGGACAGAACCGACATTTAAAGGTTTTGTCCGACAATGGTTCCATGGTGGCCTACTTGAATCATCAGGGGGAACCCGATCCAAAAAGTTGATAGGAATTGCGAGTCAGATTTTCTCCTTGTAGGAGGGGAAGGTGTTGTCACTGTCAGCCGCACATATCATAGGTGTAGACAATTGGAAAGCGGACTACCTGAGTCGACACAGAATAGACCAGAGGGTCTGGTCCTTGAATGAGGAGGTATTTGCTAATATAGTAAGTCTGTGGGGGTTGCCAGATATAGACCTCTTCGCTACGAAAAGGAACAGGAAGGTGAGAAGGTTCTTTACCCTTTGCCCAGGGGATTTTCTTCTGTATGCATTCCCTCCGTTGCAGTTAATTCCCAATGTGTTAAACAGAATAAGGGAGGACAAAGCTTCTGTGATTTTGATAGCCCCCTTTT
This sequence comes from Bufo bufo, assembly GCF_905171765.1. NCBI lineage: Eukaryota > Metazoa > Chordata > Amphibia > Anura > Bufonidae > Bufo > Bufo bufo. The sequence goes on from NC_053397.1 coordinate 73,152,801, forward strand.
GGCCCATCAGGGTTCACCTGGTTAAGACTACTGTCGGTCAGGGAGCCATGGGTGCTTCCGGAGATTCCGTATCTCTTGTCTCAGGTCCCAGTAAAACATCCCCCAGTCAGGGGCCTTCACTTGACGCCATGGTTTTTGAAAGGTCTCTTCTGATCCGGAAGGGGCTATCGGGTTCGGTAGTCTCTCTACCTTATTAAAGAGTAGGAAGAAAGTGAATACAGGCATATATGCTAAAGTATAGTCGGTTTTCTTTAAGTTTTTACGGGTTCCTCCTTCCCCTTCCTGTCAGCTTAGCATTCTAAGGATTTTAGAATTTCTCCAGAGGGGGTTAGATAGAGGGATGACCTTAAGTACCTTAAAAGTTCAGATTTCGGCCCTAAGTGTCCTGTTCGATTCAAGTTTGGCTGTACATCCTCAAATTGCTAGATTTTGTAAGGCTGTTGCTAAAAACATCCAAACTAGGGTCGCAAGAGTCCCTCCTTGGGACCTTGGTCTTGTCCTTCGGGCCTTGGTTAAAGCGCCCTTTGAACCCCTCTCTGAAGTCTCCATCAAAGTCCTAACATTAAAATGTGTCTTTTTTAGTGGCCATCACATCAGCCAGGAGATTGGGCGAAATGCAAGCTCTTTCCATTAACCCTCCTAATTTGTCTATTCAGGAGGATAGGATAAGCCTTCATCCCGATCCAACATTTCTCCCCAAGGTAGTTTCAGATTTTCACAAGGGCCAGTAAGTAATTCTCCCTTACTTTTGTGATAACCCTAGAAATCCTAAGGAGGCCGAACTCAATCATTTGGATGTTAGGAGATATGTGTTGGCTTATTTAGAGGCTACTAAGGGCTGGAGGAAAGCAACTTCTTTGTTTGTACAGTTTGCAAGCCCTAACAGAGGGAAATCAGCTAGTAAGAGTTCCTTAGCCAGGTGGATAAGGCAGGCTATCTGTTTAGCTTATGTTTCTCTGCAGAAGCCGGTTTCCCTGGGATGGTGGGCTCACTCAACAAGAGCGGTGGCGACCTCTTGGGCAGAGAGAGTAGAAGCTTCAATTCAAGACATCTGCAAAGCCACAACTTGGTCATCTCCATTGACCTTCTATAAGCACTATTGGTTGGATCTTTCTTCTTCTTCTGACTTGTCCTTTGGTCGTAGGGTTCTCCAGGCCGTGGTCCCACCTTGATTCTTCTCTGGAATCTCTCCTGGTGCTGTCATGGACGATTGGGAAAAATGATAATTACACTCACTGGTAATTTGATTTTCCAGAGTCCATGACAGCACCCCTATTTTTGTTATCCTTCTGCTTTGGTGGTGTTGACGGTTTTTGGGTATGGTCACGGGGTGTGCAAAAAAAATAAAAATAGAATATAATTAAACATGAAGAGAGCATATGCTTTCAGTCAAGCAAGCAAGAATAGTCGGATGATTGGATTATGGAGGGCTTCTCATCTCTGAAGGCTCCTCCTTTTTTATACCTGTGGGTTTCCTGTCCTGGGAGGCGGACTCTCTCTCCTGGTGCCGTCATGGACTCTGGAAAATCAAATTACCTGTAAGTGTAATTATCATTTTTTTTTGTCTGCCTTGGCTTAAAGGGAACCTGTCACAATGAAAATACAATGTTATCTGCCAGCGGCATGTTACAGATCAGGAGGAGCTGAGCTTATTAGTATATCATTGTATGGGAACAGATTCAGTATAATCTGTTTTTCATTCCTTTAAATTTAAAAGTGGGGAAAGCGGTGTAAAGTCACACTTTTTTTGTGCCAACATGCCTTTGTGCCAAAATGTGTGACCTTTTTGTCACCATGTCTGATTGATAAATTTCCCCCAATGTGTCTAAAATGCAACCCACATATAAATGATTTGTCAAATTTGCAGTTAATCAATATAAAGACTCTTAAAAGGCATCTGTCAGCAGATTTGTACCTATGAAACTGGCTGACCTGTTGCATGTGCGCTTGGCAGCTGAAAGCATCTGTGTTAGTCCCATATTCATATGTGCCCGCATTGCTGAGAAAAATGCAGTTTTAATATATGCAAATGTGCCTCTACTAGCACCAGGGGCGTTGCTGTTACACCTAGAGGCTCTGCTCTCTTTGCAATTTCATTGACCGGGCCAGGCAGTGTAAGTGTCATCATGCCTGGCCCTGTCAATCAAAGTGCAGAGGGCGCAGCCGTTGCAGGGAGAGCAGAGCCTCTAGGTGTAACGGTAACGCCCATGTTGCTCCTAGAGGCTCATTTGCATATATTTAAACATCATTTTTCTCAGTAATGAACATGGGACAAACACATGTCTTCAGCTGCCAAGTGCATTTGCAACAGGTCATCCAGTTACATAGGTACAAAACTGCTGACAGATGCCATTTAAAGGCAAGGCACCTGTATATAAATGATTAAGCTTTACATTTATGTTCCAAACACAAAATGTTGGCAGTGAATAAATGGGAGATTTAGAATAAAGCCATACACATTTGATATTGTTAGTCTCTATTGACTCTCCCAAACACATACATGCTTGGTTCAGCAGAACATGTACATGTCAGTGGGGAGACACTGGCGGTGGCTTATCTCATGGAAAAACAAAAGGATTGGGCAAAAGTTTTTGAGTTTGTATATGTATTTCGCCATAGCGATGTGCACCTGCATACAGGGTTGTGCTGACTGAATCCCCCACATTTTTTCTTTGTAGTATATATTGGAGGCGTGGCGATCTCCATGCAGTCATGCACACCTGACCAGTTAGTCTGCCCTGGAGGCTGGTTTTAAAGTCAGTATAAAACTGAGTCTACTTTTACAGCGCCTACCAGTAGCCATTTGGCTCCAGGAGAAGTATATAGTGGGCTCAGCATGCATGTTGGTACTTACATCCCTGGATCCGATGAAAGCTGTAACGGCACCGGACGGGGTTAAAAGCAGAGTGTGCCTGGCGTGCATGCTGTACCTGCGATCCCTGGACTTTGTGTGGCTATCATGGCCCATAAACAGGTAGGAACTAGTGTTAGGGACCACTCATAGAGGCGACCTTGACGTGGTGAGTGGCTTATTACGCTTTGGCCAAAATGTACACCAATGCCTCATTCAACATCCAGCATAGAGGCAGGGCGGAGTGCTGGTTGCAGAGTGCTATTGCATTTGTGTTTTTGAGTTTGTATATGCATTTCGCCATAGCGATGTGCACCTGCATACAGGGTTGTGCTGACTGAATCCCCCACAATTCTTAAAAGTATTCAATTTGCCTGATCCTTTTTTACTGACATTATATGGGAGCCCCCCCATACCCATTAGACCAGGGGTCAGCAACCTTCGGCACTCCAGCTGCTGTAAAATTACAATTCCCAGCATGCACCATTCATTTCTATGGGAGTTCTGAGAAGAGCATGCCAATTATGCATGCTGGGAGTTGTAGTTTCTTAACAGCTGGAGTGTCGGAGGTTGCCAACTCCTGCATTAGACCATATGATAAACCCACCATTCTTTAACGTTCATTCTGACCATATGGATACTTCACATTGACCAGATCACATGAGTGTAAGGGCTCCTGCACACAAACGTATTTCTTGTCCACGTCCGTTTAGTGGAACCATTCATTTCTATGGAGCTGCAAAAAACGGTAATGACTCCGTGTGCATTCCATATCTGTATGTCCGCAAGTCTGTTCCACAAAAAGAAATAGAACATGTCCTATTCTTGTTAGTTTTGCGGACAACGACAGGCATTGTTATAATGGATCCACAAAAAAAAAACAGATGTAACTCGGACGTCACACAGATGTCATCCGTTTTTTATTTTGTTTTGCGGACCCAAAATACATACAGTCGTATGCATGAGCCCTAAATGAAAGACCAGACACACTGTCCAAAAGTAGTAGTCCCTTTTAATCCCCTGCATACACCTGCTTGCTTTTTTTTCATTTGGGCATAAATTGTGTCCTTACATAGTGATTTTTGCCAACAGTAACCCAACGGTCGTGCAGGTGGAAACTAAAATTTGGCGCCTATAGAAACTGATATTAGTCAAATATTTTTAAGTAGACGTCTGAGGTCTGGCTCCAATATGATGTGGCTGTAGCCGTAAAATCGGATTACAGTTGAGATGTTGGATGCAGCCATGAGATGGCAGGCGAGGTCCACCGCCAGCGCCTTGTGTAGGAGTTTAATGATCCCTGCTTGTGTTAGCCGTGAGATTAAAAGATTATGACAATGCTAATGCCAGTGTCCTAGGTTCTCCTGTGCTCTGTGTCTGGTTACAAAAGAATTTTTTATGCATGAATCCCACATGCTGCTCTAAAAAACTGATGGCGAACAGACCCATTTTTCTGTATTCTATAAAGACTTCTCCGTCAGATCCCATTACAATCCAAGTGCTGAGATTCTGACTACGGGTTCCCTTACTGGTCTGGTTCCATTTTACACTTTGTGTAGAATAACTGGCGCTCCTTACCTCCCTGATGCTGCAGTGTGGGTTGGGTGGCCGGAGGCTGGTACCGTAGAGGTGGCCGTGCTGATATCTAATATTAGGCATCATCTTCGCTTCTTGAAGGTGCTTTCAGTCTACCTCCTACCTACGTAGGGTGAAGAACAATGAACCTTTCACAAGAGGCAGATTTATTTTGTTATTTTTGGAAGGGGAGCGATTAATAGAAATGAAAGAGCACAGTCATGTTCTATTGCATACCAGCTGAAGTTTTTCTCTTTTGAGCCAGGGGCAAGTTCATGTTCAGCAGAGGTGTTTCAGATTTTGGCACCGAACATCTACAATACAGTGGAAGTTAGTAGAGTCTACCGAACAGTTAAATTCTGTGTGGATCTCGGGGCATGTTGTCATGGATTTCACCCATTGTAATCCGTGTGGATTTATTTCCACACTGTGGAAAAGTTGTACTATATGAGGCAAGCATCAAAATAGCGCTGTGTGAAGGACCAGAAAGAGGAGAAAAAATCCAAACGTATTTGTGTATGTATTTCAGCACCTAATGGGTGCCTTTCTTGGGTCATAGTGGTATAAATACCAGGAAAAAGTGGGTAAGGGTGGGCGCACACATGGGGTTTTCCGGGAGTTTTACACTGATACCCTATCCTCTGAACAGGTCATCAGTATCTGATTGGTGGGGATCTGACACCCGTGACCCCCGCCCATCAGCTGTTTGAGAAGGCACTGGCGCTTGTGGTAGCGCCATGGCCTCCTCATAGTTTTCCCTTAGCCATGTAGCGTCACGGTCATCGGTCACGAGGCCTAGGAGCATCTCAGCTCTAAAGTGAATGGGACTGAGCGCAATATCAAGCCCAGACGCTATCAAATGGACGGCTCTGTGCTTGGTTTTCTGAGAGGAGGCCACAACGCTATTGTGAGTGCCGCTGACAGCTGACCCGGGTGTCGGACCCCCTCCAATCAGAAACCTATAGGCTATCGGTATAAAACACCCTTAAAACCCCTAAAGGCATGTTTGTGCACCCTTGCATTTTTAGTGGCATTGTTTGCACCTGCGCAATCTCCAGATGTTAGGCTACTTTCACACTTGCGGCAGGACGGATCCGACAGGCTGTTCACCCAGTCGGATCCGTCCTTCCGCTATTTTGACGTGCCGTCGGACCGCCGCTCCGTCCCTATTGACTATAATGGGGACGGGGGCAGAGCTCCTGCGCAGTACGGCAGTGCACGGAGAAAGGCCGCCGGACTAAAAGTCCTGCATGTCCGACTTTTTAGTCCGGCGGCCTCTCACCGCGAACTGCCGTACTGCGCCGGAGCTCCGCCCCGTCCCCATTATAGTCAATGGGGACTGAGCGGCGGCACGGCGAAATAGCGGAAGGACAGATCAGACAGGGTGAACAGCCTGTCGGATCTGTCCTGCCATAAGTGTGAAAGTACCCTAGGTGAAAATCTGTGAGAAATATGAAATGCAAGACAGACAGGTTTTTTTATTTATTTATTTTTCTTTCTTTTGCTCCTGGCGTTTTACTTAAATGGGTTATCTCATGTAGCTGTTAGGGCTCATGCACACGAACATATTTTCTTTCCATGTCCATTCTGTTTTTTTTTTTGCGGACCGTATACGGACCGCAAAATACAGACGGTCGTGTGAACAAGCCTTTACTAAGGCAAGATGAGACTAAGCCCAGACCACCAGGTGGTCGGGAAACAACGTACCAGGCTCTCGCTGTTTCAGTAGATCTCCTAGCAGTACGTGAAAGCTATGGATCCGTATTTCACGGACCGCAAAACAGGCAGTGGTCATGTGCATGAGCCCGTACTGTATGCTTACTGTGCTTCTCTGACCTCTCTGTTTTTTTTGGAGTAGAAACCTTTGTCATTTTCAGACTCTTTTGCAGGGGTAGGCAACCTCTGGCACTCCAGCGGTTGTGAAACTACAACTCCCAGCATGCATACTTCCTCTACTCTTCTCAGACCTCTCATAGAAGTGAATGGAGCGTGCTGGGAATTGTAGTTTCGCAACAACTGGAGTGCCGAAGGTTGCTGACCACTGAATTAGACATTTGTCCCAGAGATAAAAAACTGCTCCATCAATAATGCCCTATGTGGCCGTTTGTTAGATAGATCAGCAGTCCTTTAAAGGCCTGATGTCACGGCGGTATAATAAAGATTTGACAGGTGACAAGTCCATTGTAAACAGCTCTTTATGATGTGTCATCTACTGTATTTGTGCTGGAGAAGTTGATAAGCGCTGACATACAGTACAGACCAAAAGTTTGGACACACATTCTCATTCAAAGAGTTTTCTTTATTTTCATGACTATGAAGGCATCAAAACTATGAATTAACACATGTGGAATTATATACATAACAAACAAGTGTGAAACAACTGAAAATATGTCATATTCTAGGTTCTTCAAAGTAGCCACCTTTTGCTTTGATTACTGCTTTGCACACTCTTGGCATTCTCTTGATGAGCTTCAAGAGGTAGTCCCCTGAAATGGTCTTCCAACAGTCTTGAAGGAGTTCCCAGAGATGCTTAGCACTTGTGGGCCCTTTTGCCTTCACTCTGCGGTCCAGCTCACCCCAAACCATCTCGATTGGGTTCAGGTCCGGAGACTGTGGAGGCCAGGTCATCTGGCGCAGCACCCCATCACTCTCCTTCATGGTCAAATAGCCCTTACTTTCAAAGTTTTCCCAATTTTTTGGCTGACTGACTGACCTTAATTTCTTAAAGTAATGATGGCCACTCGTTTTTCTTTACTTAGCTGCTTTTTTCTTGCCATAATACAAATTCTAACAGTCTATTCAGTAGGACTATCAGCTGTGTATCCACCTGACTTCTCCTCAACGCTACTGATGGTCCCAACCCCATTTATAAGGCAAGAAATCCCACTTATTAAACCTGACAGGGCACACCTGTGAAGTGAAAACCATTTCAGGGGACTACCTCTTGAAGCTCATCAAGAGAATGCCAAGAGTGTGCAAAGCAGTAATCAAAGCAAAAGGTGGCTACTTTGAAGAACCTAGAATATGACATATTTTCAGTTGTTTCACACTTGTTTGTTATGTATATAATTCCACATGTGTTAATTCATAGTTTTGATGCCTTCAGTGTGAATCTACAATTTTCATAGTCATGAAAATAAAGAAAACTCTTTGAATGAGAAGGTGTGTCCAAACTTTTGGTCTGTACTGTATATTAGAGAATGTTGTGGCCGTGTCAATGATGCATTCTCTAGACGCTATCACCTGTATGTCATCCGCATGACTGGGACATCGCACCCACACACTGAAGCCGTGCACACCCTGCGTGTAACCATCCTGTGCTCCATAAATACTTTTTTGGATTTCTTAATGGGATAACACCCATATGATGTTTTCTTTTGGTTGATGATGATAACTGCAGGGACACCAAGGACACATGATACAAGTAGAAAACAGTCTCAGAATGGTAGGGACAGTCTTCACCAAACACAGTTCCGGGACATTTCACTTAGGACATGTTCACACATAGCAGATTTCTTGCAAATATTTCTAAGGTCAACAACACCGCATGGAATGACCAATTTATGGGGTGTAACCTAGTGCATTTTTTTTTACGCAGCTCATTTAGAAGAAAACACTTGAGATGTGGCATGTTACTTCTTTTAAGTGTGTATTAGCTATGTTCCCCATTAAAGTCAATAAGGTGGCGCTAAAATAGAGGGATATTTGGCTGAATTTCCACCACCAAAACGTGCTGTTCACAGAGGCAGATGAGCCTTTTGATCTACTACTGTGTTTAGCCGTTTGAACATAGCCAAAGGGCTCAGGCACGTGAACGTGTGCCGGCCAGGCCCACATTGCGGCCTGCAAACAGCGGGTCCGCAATATAAGGAAGGTATGGTGCAGAACGGAGGCACAGAACCCCATGGACATGAAAAAAAAGTCGTTTTGGTGTCCGCCAAACGGATCCGTCCTGAATTACAATGCAAGTCAATGGGGACGGATCCGTTTGACGTTGACACAATATTGTGCAATTGCAAACTGATCTGTCCCCCATTGACTTTCAATGTAAAGTCAGGAGTCCCTTTTATACCATCGGATCTGAGTTTTCTCCAATCCGATGGTATATTTTAACTTGAAGCGTCCCCATCACCATGGGAACGCCTCTATGTTAGAATATACTGTCGGATATGAGTTAGATCGTGAAACTCAAATCCGACAGTATATTCTAACACAGAGGCGTTCCCATGGTGATGGGGACGCTTCAGGTTAGAATATACTAAAAGAACTGTGTACATGACTGCCCCCTGCTGCCTGGCAGGTGCTGCCAGGCAGCAGGGGGCAGCAGGGGGCAGGCCCCCCCCCTGTAGTTAACACATTGGTGGCCAGTGGGCCCCCCTCCCTCCCCTGTAGTTAACTCTTTGTTGTCCAGTGCGGCGCATTGCTTATAGCACAGACCTGTCACTTACCAGTAGGAGGAGCTCCCGGCCGGACACAGACATCGCAGCTCGCAGGTAAGTATAATGCTTCTACAAATTGCTAAGTAACCATGGCAACCGGGACTGCAGTATCGTCCTGGTTGCCATGGTTACCGATCGGAGCGATTAAACTGGGACTCCGATCGGTACTCTCCGCTGCCACCAATGATAGGGGGGGAGATTTTAATTAGGAGGGGGAGGGAGGGGGGAGGGCCCACTGGCCACCAACGAGTTAACTACAGGGGAGGGAGGGGGGGCCAGCCGCACTGGACAACAAAGAGTTAACTACAGTGGAGGGAGGGGGGCCCACTGGCCACCAATGTGTTAACTACAGGGGGGGGGGCCTGCCCCCTGCTGCCCCCTGCTGCCTGGCAGCACCTGCCAGGCAGCAGGGGGCAGTTATGTACACAGTTCTTTTAGTATATTCTAACCTGAAGCGTCCCCATCACCATGGGAACGCCTCTGTGTTAGAATATACTGTCGGATCTGAGTTTTCACGAAGTGAAAACTCAGCTCTGAAAATGCTTTTATGCAGACGGATCCGTCTGTATGAAAGTAACCTACGGCCACGGATCACGGACACGGATGCCAATCTTGTGTGCATCCGTGTTCTTTCACAGACCCATTGACTTGAATGGGTCCGTGAACCGTTGGCCGTGAGAAAAATAGGACAGGTCATATTTTTTTCACGGCCAGGAAACACGGATCACGGATGCGGCTGCAAAACGGTGCATTTTCCGATTTTTCCACGGACCCATTAAAAGTCAATGGGTCCGCGAAAAAAAACGGAAAACGGCACAACGGCCACGGGTGCACACAACGGTCGTGTGCAGGAGGCCTTAACTGCAGATTGTCAGCTTTAATTTGAGGGTATTTACATCCAAATCAGGTGAACGGTGTAGGAATTACAACAGTTTGCATATGTGCCTCCCACTTGTTAAAGGGCCAATAGTAATGGGACATAATAATACTCACAAATCAAACTTTCAATTTTTAATACTTGGTTGCAAATCTTTTGCAGTCAATTACAGCCTGAAGTCTGGAACACATGGACATCACCAGACGCTGGGTTTCATCCCAGGTGATGCTCTGCCAGGCCTCTACTGCAACTGTCTTCAGTTCCTGCTTGTTCTTGAGGTATTTTCCCTTCAGTTTTGTCCTCAGTAAGTGAAATGCATGCTCAATTGGATTTAGGTCAGGTGATTGACTTGGCCATTGCATAACATTTCACTTCTTTCCCTTAAAAAACTCTTTGGTTACTTTTGCAGTATGCTTTGGGTCATTGTCCATCTGCACTGTGAAGTGTCATCCAATGAGTTCTGAAGCATTTGGCTGAATATGAGCAGATAATATTGCCTGAAACACTTCAGAATTCTTTCTGCTGCTTTTGTCAGCATTCACATCATCAATAAATACAAGAGAACCAGTTCCATTGGCAGCCATACATGCCCACGCCATGACACTACCACCACCATGCTTCACTGATGAGGTGGTATGCTTAGGATCATGAGCAGTTCCTTTCTTTCTCCATACTCTTCTCTTCCCATCAATCTGGTACAAGTTGATCTTGGTCTCATCTGTCCATAGGATGTTTTTCCAGAACTGTGAAGGCTTTTTTAAATGTCGTTTGACAAACTGTAATCTGGCCTTCCTGTTTTTGGGGCTCACCAATGTTTTACATCTTGTGGTGAGCCCTCTGTATTCACTCTGGTGAAGTCTTCTCTTGATTGTTGACTTTGACACACACACACCTACCTCCTGAAGAGTGTTCTTGATCTGGCCAACTGTTGTGAAGGGTGTTTTCTTCACCAGGTAAAGAATTCTTTGGTCATCCACCACAGTTGTTTTCCGTGGTCTTCCAGGTCTTTTGGTGTTGCTGAGCTCACCGGTGCGTTCCTTTTTTTTTAAGAATGTTCCAAACAGTTGTTTTGGCCATGCCTAATGTTTTTTGATATCTCTCTGATAGGTTTGTTATGTTTTTTCAGCCTAATGATGGCTTGCTTCACTGATAGTGACAGCTCTTTGGATCTCATCTTGAGAGTTGACAGCAACAGATTCCAAATGCAAATAGCAGACTTGAAATGAACTCTGGACTTTTTATCTGCTCATTGTAATTGGGATAATGAGGGAATAACACACACCTGGCCATGGAACAGCTGAGAAGCCAATTGTCCCATTACTTTTAGTCACTTAACAAGTGGGAGGCACATATGCAAACTGTTGTAATTCCTACACCGTTCACCTGATTTGGATTTAATACCCTCAAATTAAAACTGACAGTCTGCAGTTAAAGCACATCTTGTTCGTTTCATTTCAAATCCATTGTGGTGGTGTATAGAGCCAAAAATGTTAGAATTGTGTCCATGTCCCAATATTTATGGACCTGACTGTATGAACATTTTACACCAGTTTTTAGCCTAAAAATAGTCGCAAGACCGCTTTTTGTGACTTTTAAATGCCCATGCGGCAATATTTTGTCACACAGGCATTTTTACACCACCCTCCCCAATTGGGCCCGGTAAATTGACTGAACTTTATGCCTGAAAACAGTAAAAATTATTCCAGCCAAGGGCTCTAGGTGTACGGACCTCCGGCAACGCAGGCAATTTTCATATCTCTTTTGCGGTTTGGATGCAGACCCATTCATCTCAATGGGGCTGCAAAAGATGCCAACAGCACACCCACGCAAAGCAACACTATGGCCGCATGCATGAAGCCTAAGGCTTTCCTTTAGGCCTCATGCACATAACCATATGTATTTTGCGGTCTGCAAAATATGGGTGACGTCCATTTTGAATTAGTTTTTTTCATTTTCATTTCAGTGGGTATAGAACATGTCTTTTTGCAGAACGGACATATCAATGCGGAAAGCAGATGTCCTATACAAAAAAAACATGTGGAAAGAACATGTCTTATAGTTGGAAGCAAAATGCAGACCACTTACAGTATCCGTTGAAGTCAATGGGTTGGCAAAAAAAAACGGATGAAGCACGAACGTCACACAATCAACATCCGTATTTTGCGGACCACAAAATACATGCGGTTGTGTGCATAAAGTCTAATACTTGTATTTAAGATTTACTCTAAGTTTTTATTTTAAAAAAGTTTTTTTTTTAAACGACACTATGTGAAGTTAAGTGATAATTTGTCAGGGCGGCCGACCACAACCTGCTTGACAGAGGACACCTTTGTCTCCCACTCACCAATCTCTGAGTCAGTCTGTCGGTAAGATGTCCCATCTTCAGCTTCATTGGTTTCCTCCCACAGTCAAATAGTTTGTCCCAAGCTTCTCCATCTCAACCGTATCCTGGGAAGCTATCAGCCGCTCCCTGCTCTGGGTTGTCACACCGGCTTTGTGGTCTGTGTTTCTTGCTTGTAGAGCTGGATAGCTGCAGTACAAATAATGAACCATTAAACAGACCAGAGAACGCCTCTAGCAGTTTAGTGCACTTGACATGGCTGTCAAGCAGATTGAGGTTTAATGGCTCAAGTTCCTATGTCCTGAAGTGAAGACTACCTTTAACTACTCCTAGAAGAGGACATGTTTCATGGGTATATAACTATGGCACTGTAGCCTAACTACAAGCAGGACATTCATCTACTCCTTGGCTCAGTCCTTCTCTTCTATGTCTCTTGGTTGTCCATGAGTTTGAATTGTTTTTATGTTTTTTCATTTGTGTTTTTGAGGGATTTATTTCTATGCCTTGCATTTTTTTTTCTATAGGAAAGTATGCAAAAAATAAATAAAATAAAATAGATATCTATGGGGCAAAAATTGCAGACCCAGAGAATGCTGAGATTAAAAAAACAAAACGCCATTGACCCAAATACCGCACCTCAAGGGTCAAAGAATTTGTAAAGCACTGCAGAATATGATGGCGCTATATAAATAAATATTATTATAAAACACCTACAAAAAAAAACCACCATTGACCCAAATACCGCACTTCAAGGGTAAAAAAACAAACAAACGTGTGTGGTGTATGCTACTTTTAATAATTCCCATAGACTTCTGGATCTGCAATGCTGCAAAAAAACACCAGTGACTACAACAACAAAAAAAATGCACCAAATACTACAAAGCCCCTCAAAAAAAAAAAAAAAAATATTGTGGATTGTGTGCTGTGTTTCCTTTCAGATTCTCTGCTGGAAAAAAGCAGCGGTATCAGCAAAGTGTATATGACGTTAGACAAATCTCATCTACACTTAGCTTTTTTTGTTCCATGCAGAAACTGAGCTGCCCTGTGGATTTGGAAATCCGCAGAATTTCAATTGTTTGTGTGGATTTCACCCTTTTTTAATGCAAGGCTGAGATCTGTGGCAAAACCGCACCAAATCCGCACCAAATCCGCACCAAAACCTGCAAGTAACACATGCCGTTTTTGGTGTGGAAACGCACAGAAATTTGCGTGGAATTTCTGCAAGTTAGCCCACACCCTTGTGCGGGAGAAAAACTATAAGGCTGGGCTGGGCCGCGTTTGTGTCGCGCGTTTTTGTCGCGCGTTTTTGTCCATAGTCAACGCGCGTATTACGCGCGTTTGTGTGATTAACAGCAGTGTCCTATGGCTGCAAACGCGCGACAAAACGCCCCAAAGAAGCTCAAGAACCTTTTTGGAGCGTAGGGCGTTTTTCAGCGCGTTCAACCGCGCTCTAAAACGCTCAAGTGAGAACCAGGGCCATAGGGAAGCATTGGTTTTCATGTGTTGAGCGTTTTACAGCACGTTTGAACGCGCTGTAAAACGCTCAAGTGTGAATCCAGCCTAAGAAAATCATCTCCCCTCCTGGGGCGATGCTAGGGAGGCTCGTCGCCTTCGCAGCCTGCCATTGCCGAAGAGGCAGCGGCAGCCATGTGAGCATCCGGAGCAACGCAAGTGCCAGGGAGCAGGTAAGTATAATTGAGGGGCCCGGGCATTGTGGGGGTCATTATAGGGGTTGGATAACCCTGAATTACATCCAGATGCCTTGTGTTTTTCACGTAAGCCCTATTCATTTCTATGGAGCCAGAGCTATGTGAAGAACGCACAATATAGAACGCAGAGATATGCAATAGACAGTGATCATGTACACAAACCCATTGAAATGAATGGGTCAGGATTCAGTCTAGATGCTATACCTTCACAACACACGTTGCATCTGGATGGAAAGCTTGCTTGTGTGAAAGAGGCCTCATTCTTCACACGCATGAAAAACGTATCACAAAATGGAAAAAACTGAACACAATTACAGACAAAACTGATTAAACTTGCATGTAAAACCATCAGTTTTTCCCTGAACAGACCCTGAATCATTCCGTATCGGTCATGTGAAATAAGCCTTAGGCCTTCTGCCCACGACCAATATTTAGCAGCCTGCAAATCATAGATGCGCAAAACACGGATCCTGGCCATGTGCCTGCCGCCATTTTCTTTTTAAGTTCAATAGAAATGTCCTATCCTTGTCTGCAAAATGGATAAGTATAGGACATGTTCTATCTTTTTACGGGCCAGTGGAACGGACGTGCAGATGCGGACCAAACATACGGTCGTGTGCATGAGCCCTTAAAGTATTTGACACCCTAGGAAATAACCAGGGTCGGATTGGCCATAGACCTTACAGGGAAATTTCCCGGTGGGCCGATGCCCAGGGGGCCTGCCAGTGGAAGTTTTTGGGGATGAATTTTGTGATGGACTGCGATATTTGGCTCTGTTGGAGTGGTATAATGTCCCACAATATGGTATTGCTGGCCCTGCCTTCCATCGATTTGGATCCGACTACAAAACGGGTCCACTTTTAGAATTTTCTCCCAGTCTGCCCCTGGAAATAACACGAGTAATTCACATTGCATATTTCATGTACAGGGAGTGCAGAGTTATTAGGCAAGTTGTATTTTTAAAGGATTAATTTTATTATTGAACAACAACCATGTTCTCAATGAACCCAAAAAACTCATTAATATCAAAGCTGAATATTTTTGGAAGTAGTTTTTAGTTTGTTTTTAGTTTTAGCTATTTTAGGGGGATATCTGTGTGTGCAGGTGACTATTACTGTGCATAATTATTAGGCAACTTAACAAAAAACAAATATATACCCATTTCAATTATTTATTTTTACCAGTGAAACCAATATAACATCTCAACATTCACAAATATACATTTCTGACATTCAAAAACAAAACAAAAACAAATCAGTGACCAATATAGCCACCTTTCTTTGCAAAGACACTCAAAAGCCTGCCATCCATGGATTCTGTCAGTGTTTTGATCTGTTCACCATCAACATTGCATGCAGCAGCAACCACAGCCTCCCAGACACTGTTCAGAGAGGTGTACTGTTTTCCCTCCTTGTAAATCTCACATTTGATGATGGACCACAGGTTCTCAATGGGGTTCAGATCAGGTGAACAAGGAGGCCATGTCATTCGATTTTCTTCTTTTATACCCTTTCTTGCCAGCCACGCTGTGGAGTACTTGGACGCGTGTGATGGAGCATTGTCCTGCATGAAAATCATGTTTTTCTTGAAGGATGCAGACTTCTTCCTGTACCACTGCTTGAAGAAGGTGTCTTCCAGAAACTGGCAGTAGGACTGGGAGTTGAGCTTGACTCCATCCTCAACCCGAAAAGGCCCCACAAGCTCATCTTTGATGATACCAGCCCAAACCAGTACTCCACCTCCACCTTGCTGGCGTCTGAGTCGGACTGGAGCTCTCTGCCCTTTACCAATCCAGCCACGGGCCCATCCATCTGGCCCATCAAGACTCACTCTCATTTCATCAGTCCATAAAACCTTAGAAAAATCAGTCTTGAGATATTTTTTGGCCCAGTCTTGACGTTTCAGCTTGTGTGTCTTGTTCAGTGGTGGTCGTCTTTCAGCCTTTCTTACCTTGGCCATGTCTCTGAGTATTGCACACCTTGTGCTTTTGGGCACTCCAGTGATGTTGCAGCTCTGAAATATGGCCAAACTGGTGGCAAGTGGCATCTTGGCAGCTGCACGCTTGACTTTTCTCAGTTCATGGGCAGCTATTTTGCACCTTGGTTTTTCCACACGCTTCTTGCGACCCTGTTGACTATTTTGAATGAAACGCTTGATTGTTCGATGATCACGCTTCAGAAGCTTTGCAATTTTAAGAGTGCTGCATCCCTCTGCAAGATATCTCACTACTTTTGACTTTTCTGAGCCTGTCAAGTCCTTCTTTTGACCCATTTTGCCAAAGGAAAGGAAGTTGCCTAATAATTATGCACACCTGATATAGGGTGTTGATGTCATTAGACCACACCCCTTCTCATTACAGAGATGCACATCACCTAATATGCTTAATTGGTAGTAGGCTTTCGAGCCTATACAGCTTGGAGTAAGACAACATGCATAAAGAGGATGATGTGGTCAAAATACTCATTTGCCTAATAATTCTGCATGCAGTGTACATGGTACAACTACATTTGCTCCAATCCAATAGTTTGTGTGATTCCTAGATGCTGCCCTTCCCCCGTCCTGCATTGTCATTTCTTCTTGTCACTTGTTGAGGTCTCATTGATGTTATCTTTGGTCTTCAAGATTCATTCAGCTTTGAAATTAGGACTGAGCTTTGTAAGATGCCAATACCTTGTAGACTGCTAGGAAGATGTATTAGCTGGAACTACTATCTATATCGCTCACCAGAATTTCAGTATTTTCAGACAGAGGACAGTATAGTTATTGTCACAAATAATGTTTGGATATACAATGCCACCATCAAATGTCCCTTCTGATGACGTAGTACAGCGTTCAACAACAACCAGCATGCCGACTGTTGTCAAACTACAAATGCCAGCATGCACATTTTCTTAGCTGTTCTCAAAACTCCCATAGAAGTGAATGCTGCATGCTGGGAGTTGTAGTTTAACAACCGGAGGTTGCTGACCCTGGTGTAATATAATGTAAAGTATAAAAATGTTTGATACATCCATAAAAGACAGTGCTTGTAGGCAGTGGCGTACATAGAGAAATAAGGGCCCCATAGCAAGGATCAAACCAGCCCCCCCACAGAACAGAAGGGTTTCTGCCTAAACCCTCTTCAATGACCCTTGGGCCATTTTTAGAACTGCCTCACTTCCTAAAAGTAGTTCCTTTAGAGAGGAGACCAAGTTTTCACCTCCAGTAGAAGAGGAGAGGATCCCAACTAAGACTGGGCCCCCCTTGCTCCGGGCCCTATAGCAGTCGCCTGGTCTGCCGCTATGGTAGTTACGCCCCTTGCTTGTATGGAATTGATGCAACTGAACCTCATTTACATTCATTGGGTATACATTGGTGGCCCTGATTCTTGAGATCCCGAGGTGCTGGATGCATCTACTGAAGGATAGAAGGACTGGCATTACTGCCGCTAACGAATTCTTATGCCACTACTTCATGTGCCATATGACGTCTGATATCTTCATTATACAGCATCTACTGTACTTGGCTACCATTTCATATGGGGGGATATATAGGGTTATTTCTGTTGGATTCCCTTCAAATCATGGCATGTAGGCATGAGCGATTCAGGCTTCGGATCATAGATCCGAAACCGATTCGTTCAGAACTTCCGTTTTAATGCTGTTTCCATACAGCGTTAAAATGTATTGGCTCTGTGTAGCCAAACTTCATCTGGGCCGAAGTTGCGCGAGACTTAAAATAGGAATCTGAAGTGGGCTTTGGTAACAAGGTACCAGCCGGTACCAAAGCCCACTTCGGATTCCTATTTTAATGTTTTTCAATATGCAATGTGTGAATACCGAAGTAATTCACCGAAGTCTGGCGCCACTTTGGCCAAGACAAAGTTTGGCTCCACGGAGCCAATACATTTTAATGCTGCACGGAAACAGCATTAAAACGAAAATTCTGAACGAATTGACTTTGGATCTATGATCCAAAACTCGCTTCGCTCAAGCCTACATGCCATGATTTAAAGGGAATCCAACAGAAATTACCCTATATATGACCCCATATGAAATGGTAGCCAAGTACAGTAGGGCGCCATAGAGTGCTGTGGGTGCCATATACTGTAAAAGCTCCAAAAAATTGTTCACAGCCTTAGGGCTCATGCACATTGTTGTTTTGCGGTCCGTTTTTCACGGATCGATTGTTCTGTATCTGAGATTTTTTTTTCTCTGATTTAGGTCCTCTTCCGTTCCGTTATTGCACAAAACATATCCGTATGGTTTCCGTATTTGATCCGTTTTTTTGCGGATCGGAAATAGAAACACATGAGCAATATGGGCTGGGCATAGCATTTCTACAGTATGGATCCGCAAAATACGGATGACATACGGATGTGTTCCGTGTGCGTTCCATATTTTTTGCGGACCCATTGACTTGAATGGGGCCTTCGACCGTGATTTGCGGACAATAATAGGACATGCACTACTTTTTTGCGGAACGGCCATGCGGACAAACGGAAACGGAATGCACACGGAGTAACTTCTGTATTTTCTACAGCCCCATTGAAGTGAATGGTTCCGCATATGGTCCGCAAAAAAAACTGAACGGAAAAGGAAAGAAAATACGTTTGTGTGCATGAGCCCTTAAAGGGGTTATCCCACTTCGCCTTTTTATACTTTCCTGCTGCCACCGCGCCGTTCACTTCCTGGATTCTGGCTGGGGGCGGGCTTCATCTTGATTGAAGTCTTCTCCCGGCCGGGCCGCGCGCTGGACTGAACGCGCACGCTGCCGCGCATGCGCCATGTGACTTATTTCTGGCCAGTATAGTACATAGCCGGCGTGCGCGTACTATTCTGGCCGGGAAGAAGTCACCGTCGCGCGTGCGCGGCAGCGTGCGCGTTCAGGACAGCAAGCGGCCCGGCCGGGAGAAAATAAGGAGTCTTCTGAGCAAGCGCGACCATCGGGATTCTGGAGAAGAGTGGTGGCCGTAACCAGGGGAGACCGAGTCACAACAATAAGGTAAGTGGGGATGAATTTTATCCTAAACGGTGGAAATTTGTTAATCAAGTATATTTACAAAAATGATCACTGTCAAATCATTAACTGATTTAACAGTGATCATTATGATGGGATAACCCCTTTAAGTGTATGTGTCCATGATAGATTGCACAGAGAATCTATAGCTGGACAGCTCTGTTGTGGTGCATTTGCAATCCAGAAATAAAGTGCAGAATGGCTGAGCTGTTGTCCATGAAGCATAGCTGAGAAACATGTGTGCATGCCCAACAGCAAAATATCTGATCACTGTATCAAAAGTCTGTGAACTGGCAAAGCCAAGAGTCTTCACCGCTGACACATTAACACATGCAATGAGCAGGATTTGGGGTAACGCTGACGCCACTTATGCAGTGGGTCAGGATATGGGTGGTTAATAGTCTATAGTTTGTTTGTGATGCCAATTGCAGCGTGCACAGGGTACTATCACAGGGTACTATCACAGGGCCCTCCCAATGTGTTATAACACACGTCCCAGGTTAGGAATGCCAGAGTGGTGTAATGGCCTATAATGTCTCTATAGGTGGTGATAATTGTGTCAACGGTGTCTCCTACCTGTGTACGGCTGGATTCCTGGCTCCTGGCTCACTTGCAATAAATTTGAGTGTAGTGATAGTAGGAGTAATAGAGGAATTTTGCAGCAGAAATTATGTCCGGACCTTTAGATGAAGTTCAAACTTTTCTTTACTGAAGATAACTTGTATCCAAGCAGTATACAGCTTTGGTCTCTGGTCCCAGCAGGTTTTGGCAATCATTGGCAGGAATAAATCTTCTGCACTTTAAATCTGGAGCTTGCAGGATAATTCAACTGCTTGGTAGCTCTGTAACTGTGGCAGGAACTAATCTTCTACACTTTTCTGTAGATTCTGCTTTGTGGGGACAGACTAGCTGAGGAGGAATCGCTTCTCCTAGGTCTCTGGACTTACTCTCAGATGGTTTCTCAGGGAATGCTTTCGTCCTGGAACTCTGGAGATTGTCTGCTTTCTTTTCATCTAGCTGAGGCTGCAGGTCTCAGACTGGGAATATGACCAATGTCTCAGCTGAGACAAGATCCTGGCTTTTTTCCCTATGCAGGGGGACTCCTACATACACCCTACCCCTAGCAGGGGGTGGACTACACTGACTCTAACTTCCTTCTCCACCCATACTGCAGGATGTGGGAACAGTCCACACCTCCACAGAGGGGGAGCTAAGCTGGAGTAATCCATTCCAGCCTAGATATACTAAACTAGGACTAGTACCTGGCCAATGCATTGCTGCCACCTGCTGGTAGACCTGGAAAATGACAAGGAAACAATTGTATTTAACATGGTTTAGGTGCACATTTGTGAAGACATAATGTAAATTACATCAGATGACGATATAAAAGCTCTTAGAAAACAGTAGCGGGGTAGAGGCATGTAGTAACACAACTCTGGGGTGTTACACACACATGCCCAGTTCCACTCTATCGGATCATCTTTTCATTTGTCTTCCTCGTCACATATTTGTGGACATTCATAAAAGTGTCCTGGAAGATAATAAGGCCATGGGAAAGGTCAGATAAGAGAAGAGCAAAGGATAAGTTCAGGCCACTGATATTATGAATAAGGAGAGGACTGTGAGGTCTCATCCTTCCTTCTTCTACTATCCAGACGTGCCCAGTTGGTGGGTACAGCGGTGGGTCTCATGATATGGTTACATGACTGAATTGCCCAACGTCTTTATTATTGAATGCACATAACACTAGAGTCATCAGGTAAGCAGGGGTGGGATTCAAATTTTTAACAACAGGTTCCCTACTCAACAGCGGACACACGGCGCCACAACACATGTTTACATATACATACTGTAACAGCGGCTGCTGTGCGCCGCTGTTCCCCTGCTTATCGCCGCGGTCCTGGGCGCCGTGTTATGCGGTGATCTGCAGCTAGTGTTGATTTTCAGCTCTGGCCACAGCATGCTTGCTGCTTGTTTCCTGCAGCACTTCCTTAAGGGCCGGCGCGCGTCACTTCCTGTGTTTTATGGGTTGGATCATGTGACCTCGCCAACAAATTCTAGCCCACCTGCACATATATAAGTGGCTCAGCCCCCTTCCCAGATGCCTCAGTGTCAAGGTCCTTGTGTCCTGCTAAGGTTCCTGGTTTCTGCTTGTGTTTCTGACTCGTACCTGTATTCCTGGACTCTGCTACCTGTTTGATCCCTGCCTGCTTGTCTTGACTCTCCTCTCGCCCAGCCGGAATGCCTGACCTGTACCTGTGCCACCTGCCTTGACCTATTGCCTGTCTTACTTCGCCTCTGCCTCATCCTTCGGTCCTACACTATTGCTCCTGGTTACGACTCAGCCTGCTGACAACGCCTGTACCTCTGGTACCTTTCTCAGGTACCTCCTGGTTCGCCTGGACCTGTGCCTATCCTCCTCAAGAGGTACCGACCTGGTTTTCCCCTTGGACCGAAGGATGCATTAAAGTGAATCGGTCTGCGATCCGCTGCGGCTGCCCCACGGTCGGAATTCATGTATTGCAGCCCGCAATTTGCGGGTCACAGCACGGCCACGGGGCACACACGTTCAGGT
This sequence comes from Bufo bufo, assembly GCF_905171765.1. NCBI lineage: Eukaryota > Metazoa > Chordata > Amphibia > Anura > Bufonidae > Bufo > Bufo bufo. Next base: position 73,174,166 of record NC_053397.1, read on the forward strand.
GGAGGAGGCCTTAGGGTGCAATTTTTTTTATTATTATTGCATTCTACTCATTTGGACTGAAATCTTTTTTTTTTTTTTCAACTGGTCTTAAAAATTTTCAACTGTTTTTCTTCTACACCTTTCATATTTAAATGGTAATCTTAGCGTGACTGTTAACCCTGTTTGTGGACTGTGATCTTCAGCTGTGTTTCCTCCCATCGCTCCCTATGTAAAAACTAAGGGTCCTGCGACATGGACCAATTATTTGACACATGATCTGGAACAAGGCAAACGCTCCTGATCACTGTTACGTCATCTACAGGAACAATGATTTTCCGTCCCGGCAGGACAACACGATCACCTGATGAATGAGCGTTATACAAAGCATCGCGTTTTGATGCAGCGGCAGCCGTGCAGGGATCCGGGGAGCAGGTAAAGATAATGTATGCGAGGGGCCTGGGTATTGTGGGGGTCATTATAGGGATTGGATAACCCCTTTAATACACAATGTATTATAATATTATAACGTAATATAACAATTGTAATGCAAGTAGTTGATTCAGATTTTTTTCTTTTTTTTTTCATAAACAATCCAAAGTACGGTATATTAAAACCACAAAGTGACCCAAATGGCATCAGTCAGTGTTAAATAAGATGAATGATGAATAAATCATATAATCCACAGGGAAGTTTCTTTGTGTTGAATAATTTGTGAACTTAACTATTTCAGCTCTGCCTGTTTAGCATTAGGCTTTTCTCCTACCCTAGAAAATCAGAAAGTCAACACCTTGGCTGGAGGGGGTGGTGTGGGGTCAAAAATAGCCCTAGACTGTAGGATGACGAGCTGGAGTAAAACCTAGTATTAGGCGGAGCAGGGATCATTCATAGACTGGGCTGCTACATGATAATATGGATTTCATTATTTTATTAAAATAAATAATTATTAGGGATCTACATATTTTTTTAAAATATTTGAAGATATTTTAACTTCTGTTAGGCGCTCTTACTTATGTGTGATGCTAAGCAGCTCTTGTCGCGCTGCATTTTAATTTCATTGTATTTTACATAATCCTTTGTAAAGTTCCTTTTGTGAAGCTTGCAAAAATAGGAGAAAAAGCTAAAGAAATTATCCTTGTTCCTGTTAGTGCCAACACGATGAAAATGTGCGTTTCCTAGGGGCACAGGTGCTATGCTGTGGGCCTGTGGCATTCTGCTATGGCAGGGGTGTAATGGGGATGTATAATGGAACGCAGCACAGTCTGGTTTGCAGTCAGCAGTGGACTGAACAGCAGCAGTAACGCTGATGTAATGCCGTATTCATTTATCTTTCTGACATAGTGGTGCCAAATAACGGAAAGTCATGAAATGGTAGTGATCTGTATGCACTCCATCAAATTATGCCAGCCTAGAAATGTCACAGTCACTGCTTGACGATGAACTCCGCTTTTTTTTTTTTTTTAAAGTGACCCTAGATGAAATTTAATGATGATTTGTGGGTCCCTTCCTCTTGGTCATCATTGTTGTCTTGCATAAAATAAGCTGCATTCACTAACCCAGAGGTCCCCAAACTTTTCTAGCTTGTGAGACGCTTTCAGGTGTTACCAGTGGTATGGAGCCACACTGGGCATTAAAGGGGTTATCCAATAGCTAAAATATCCCCCCCAATGTCCGTGCCCCTTGTATGGATTATACTTACCTGCTCCCCGGGACCCACGTTGCTCCGATCCCTGCATGGCCGCAGTGGCATCTCCCCGTCTCTCGGATTAAAACATCTGGCAACGGGGGGTTCAGCCAATAGCAGACCGTTACAGTGACCTGCCTCAAGGGGGCTCGTCCCCGTCGCAGTCTGCTATTGTCTGCTTCCACCCATCATCGGATGTTTTGATCCGAGAGACGTGGAGATGCAGCGGCTGCCGTGCAGGGATCCAGGGCGATGCAGGTGCCGGGGAACAGGTAAGTATAATTCATACCAGGGGTCCGTGCATTGGGGGGGGGGTTTCAGATATTAGATAACCCCTTTAAAGGCTATGGACACCTTTGGGGTCAATTTTTTTCAAGTATTGCATTTTACTCATGTTGGTCTAAAAATCCTTTTTTACAATTGTTCTTTATTAAAAAATGTTTACAGGGGTTGTCTCATCATGGACAATGGGGGTATATCTGTCAGGCCCTGCCCTGTGGGTGGTTTGAGGAGATCTGTCAGAATTGCTGCACGTGACTCGACCTGATAGTTTGTTTGTTGTGGGTTTGAGCACTGTTCCACCTTCTCCCAGGTGGTGTTCTTTTGGTGATTAGTGAAGCTATTTGTACCTCCCTTTTTCCCCATAGCCTTTGCAGCTTATAGTTCTACCTTGTGTGAGCTTTGGATGCTTGGTGGTTCGTCTGCTCATTCTCGTATCAGATAAGTATTTTCCCTACTCTTTTCCCTTTTGGTTTCTGTTTTGTCTAGGCCTCTAGTGGGGACGCTAGCGCCTTCGGTGGTAGAAGGCGCTGGGTGTCTCTTACCCTTTTTCCCTATTACTGAGGGTCTGTTTAGTGTGTTATAGTCTTAGGCACGGGGACATGTGTATATCTACCATTGAGGTATGCACATGGGTTTAGCAGCCTAGGGAAAGTGTGTCAGGGATTGCTAGGAGGTGACCTTGTTTTTCCCTAGCTTGTGGGTCCTAGTCCATTGTTAATTTGTCTTTCAGTTTGCTGTTCCTTTCCCTACCTATCGTAACATTATAACCTGCCCTACCGTCATCTTTTGCAAAATGGAGACTATTGATGCTTTGGTTGATCGCATGCAGGGATTGTCTTTGGAGGTAGCTGACCTCCGCAATTTGGTTGCACGGTGTCAGAGTACTTTGGCGTCTGGTGCCGCCGGGGGAAACCAGGTCTGCCTGGAACCTAAGGTCGCTCTCCCTGATAGGTTTTCCGGGGAAGTGATAACTTTGTCCGGTTCAGGGAGTCCTGTAAATTATATTTTTGTCTGCATCCGATTTCATCTGGAGATAAAAACCAGAGAGTAGGGATTATTATTTCTCTGCTAAAAGGTGACCTCAGTCCTGGGCTTTTTCTCTGCCGACCGCTTCTCAGTCCCTCCGAGTGGTGGATGAATTTTTCGGAGCCCTGGGCCTGATTTATGATGACTCTGACCGGGTCTCCGTGGCTGAATCTAAGTTGCGCAGCTTGTGCCAGGGAGAACGCACTGCTGAGTCATATTGTGCTGATTTTAGAAGATGGGCGACTGACTCTGAGTGGAATGATCCTGCACTCCGTAGTCAGTTCTGTCAGGGGCTATCTGAGAAATTAAAAGATGCCCTTGCATTTCATGAAAAACCTGATTCTTTGGAGGCGGCCATGTCTTTGGCCGTATGGATTGATAGATGTTTTAGGGAGAGATGCAAGGTTCCCTTTGGACAGGGGGTGCTGTCTGGTGGGGAATCAGTCCCTCCTGTCCCTCGGGGTACTTTGACACCTGAATTAGGGGCTGGAGAGTAGCCTATGCAATTGGTTTCAGGTTACTTCTTGCACTGGTAATAGGAATTTTAGGAAGCTGAATCAACTGTGTTACTTCTGTTGTAATGAAGGTCATTTCATTAGTGTATGCCCCTTTATTAAACCGCTAACTGGTAATGAAAAACAATTAGGGGATTAATTCAAAAGAAAAAAAAACTCCCTTACGCTCGGTAGCGTGATAGGGGAGTCAGAGCAGGCATATTCGTATCCTACCTGCAGTACCCGATTTCTCCTGTCTGCCATGGTGGCGCTAGACTTGGGAAATTTTGAATTAAAGGTATTTGTTGACAGTGGTGCAGGGGTTAATCTTAATGATTTTCAATTTCTCCAGAGTCATGGTTTCAAAATTAGCGCTTTAAGCAAAGAGATACCAGTGTTTTCTATAGATTCCGCCCCTCTCTCGCAAAGAAGTCTAACTCATATAGTTCAGGATATTCATCTGAGGGTGGGTGATTCTCATGTTGAGTTTATTTCTTGTTTTGTTATGAAAGGTTTGCCCGCTCCGATGGTTCTGGGTTTACCATGGTTGATAAAACATAACCCTACCATTGACTGGCAAACTAGACAAATTGTCTCAATATTTCGGGGGTATCCACTATGGTGTTGCCTCAGTTTATTTCCGATTTTTCGGACGTATTCTCGAAGTGTGGAGCTCAGGAGTTGCCCACTCACCGAGAGTATGATTGTCCGGTCAACCTTATCCCCGGCGCTAAATTGCCTAAGTCTGGGTTATATAATCTTTCTCAACCGGAAAGAGTAGCTATGCGGGAGTATATTACTGAGAGTTTGGCAAAGGGTCATATTAGACCATCTAAGTCTCCTATGGCCGCTGGCTTCTTTTTTGTAAAGAAGAAAGATGGATCCCTTGCCTAGATTTCCGGGAACTGAATCTCCTTACTGTTCGGGACCCTTATACCCTTCCCTTGATTCCGGATCTATTTGATCAGATTGTCGGTTACCAAGGTGTTTTCTAAATTGGATTAAAGAGGAGCTTATAATCTGATCAGAATCAGGGAAGGGGATGAATGGAAAACGGCCTTCAATACCCCTGAGGGACACTTTGAGAATTTAGTCATGCCCTTTGGTTTAACTAATGCCCCTGCAGTCTCTCAGTGCTTTATCAATGACATTTTTCATCATTTGGTGGGGAGATTTGTGTTTTTTTACCTCAATGACATACTTATTTATTCTCCCGATATGAAGACCCATCAGGATCATTTGAGACAAGTGTTATTGATCCTTCGGGAGAATAGATTGTATGCTAAGTTGGAAAAATGTGTGTTTGCTGTTCAGGAGTGGCTGTTTTTGGGGTACTTGCTTTCTCCCTCCGGTTTTCGCATGGATCCCGAAAAGGTCAGTGCGGTACTGGAATGGGATCGTCCGGAGAATCAGAAAGCCCTGATGCGGTTTTTAGGATTTACTAATTACTACAGAAAATTCATCCTGAATTATTCCACCATTGTCAAACCTTTGACAGATATGACTAGGAAGGGCGCTGACGTCTCTGTCTGGTCAGAGGAGGCATTGCAGGCCTTTTCTGCTATTAAGAAATATTTTGCTTCTTCTCCAATTCTGATGCAGCCTGATGTGTCTCAACCCTTCATTGTGGAGGTTGATGCATCAGAAGTAGGTGTCGGAGCAGTCTTGTCGCAGGGTCCCTCTCCCAGCAAATGGAGTCCGTGTGCTTTTTTCTCCAAGAAACTCTCGGCCGCCGAAAGAAATTATGATGTGGGGAATAGAGAGTTGTTGGCCATCAAACTGGCCTTTGAAGAGTGGCGTCATTGGCTGGAAGGGGCTACTCATCCGATTACTGTTGTGGGTTTGAGCACAGTTCCACCTTCTCCCAGGTGGTGTTCTTTTGGTGATTAGTGAAGCTATTTGTACCTCCCTTTTTCCCTATAGCCTTTGCAGGTTATAGTTCTACCTTGTGTGAGCTTTGGATGCTTGGCGGATCGTCTGCTCTTTCTAGTATCAGATAAGTATTTTCCATTCTCTTTTCCCTTTTGGTTTCTGTTATGTCTAGGCCTCTAGTGGGGATGCTAGCGCCTTCGGGTGTCTCTTACTCTTTTCCCCTATTGCTGAGGGTCTGTTTAGTGTGTTATAGTCTTAGGGAAAGTGTCAGGGATTGCTAAGAGGTGACCTTGTTTTTCCCTAGCTTGTGGGTCCTAGTCCGTTGTTTATTTTTTCTTTCAGTTTGCTGTTCCCTTCCCTAGCTATCGTGACAAAATCGTTAGGATATGAACACATTGTCTTATAGGTGTGGGTCCCACTGCTGGGACCTGCACCTATATAGAGAATGGAGCTTCGGAAGGTGGTGGCTGGAAGACTCCGGTCCGGCTACTACCAAGCTGGCTCCCCTTAGAAGTGAATGGGAGCGTACCGCGCATGCACGGCTCCCGTTCCCATTAATTTCTTTGGGGCCGACCGAACTGCACCAATATTGAGAACGGAGCCTCGCAAGTGAAGGAGGGCGCACTGTGCATGTGCAGCCACTCTCCATTAATTTTCTTTGGGGTTGGCGAAAATAGCCGAGCGCTGGCTCAGCTATTTCCGTTGGCACCCTAGAAATTAATGGGGACGGGAACCATGCATGCGCGGTATGCTCCCATTCACTTCTATGGGGAGCCGGCTTGGTGGTGGCCGGACCAGAGTCCTCCAGCCACCACCTTCCGGGGCTCCGTTCTCTATATAGGTGCAGGTCCCAGCTGTGGGACCCACACCTATAAGACAATGGGGGTATATCCTAGCGATATGCCCCGATTGTCTATAACAACACCATAAAAACATTTTTTCTGACACAGCTTTCACTTTAAGTGTTTTTTAAGACCAGCAGGCTTTCTGATTATACTGAATTCTGACAGCTCATAGACACTCATTATGGCTAAACCCTTATGAATCTGATATGAACTGACCTACAATGGGTATTTATGAGCTGCCAGGAGTTCAGAGATAAGGGCTACACATGGAGTCATCCCAGCTGTTCTCTCATGGGATTCAGTATGTAACGGGCAGTCAGTGTGGACACCCTGTGCAAACTAAGGCCTTTTCATATCTCCATTAGGAGATCCGGCATGTTGTTCTGGCACAAAGTAGCCTGCCACATCTTGCAGGATCTGGCATTGCCAGATTCTCTACTTCGTCACCATTGCATGCAATGTTTTTTTGTCCGGACAACAGCCAGCATTTGCACCAGACCAGGCAGCTGGCTCTCCTTAACGAATAAGTGATGTAGCCTAACCATTTTGGCTTTGGGATGTTTCTAAATGCATTATCCTGGCAGTCCCCTGGTTTTCATTCTTTGTAGGGCATCTGTCAGCAGAGAAGCCGCACAAAGGTTTCTTCTCACTCCGTGACCGCAGTAAGGAAGAATTTGAATGGTGTGGCATGTACTTGGCTGTCAGTCCCACATACACTATGAATGGAGCGACATCAAGCATGCTTGACCTCCATGCTATTCATGTTCCCCTTACTGTGATTGCAGACTTTGGAGTTACACTGGCGAGCAAAAGGGTAACAATGTTTTGAAGTTTTGACTTTCAGGCTCTATATCTCACCATCCACTACAGCTTCGAACATGAGACTACCATCCCTTTATAGACCATCTCTTGGCTATCTCATAAATAAATTGGACTTTCAGCTATTTAGCATATGATTAGTTCTGCAGATTCTTGTCATGTAACTGCATTGTTACTGTTTTGCTCCTGGTGGTGGAACAACCTTTTTCTTCTTATATACCACAAATTACAACCTGCTCTCACATTCCCTAATCGCTTAGTGTGTTATTAGGTTGAATCCCAAGTGAAAGGTCACTAGTTCAAATCCAGGAGCAGCCATGAAGAAGATTTCCCAAGAAAAGAGAAACCGCATCATCCAGCTCATCGATAGCGGTATCTCGGCCAAGAAAACAGTTGACAGTTGGAAGAATACAAATTAAAGTCCGTCCATCCTTTCTAAAGCCAAGACGTGGACGTCCAGGCAAAATAAAGTCGTCAACAAGTCGGCTCATCACAAAGTCTATCAGTTCTGGCACGACAGTGGAGGTGGGTCATATGAGATCAGACGTCCATGCAAGCAACGCGCGAAGCACATTACACAAGTTCTGGAATGGTGGCCCAAAATAGGTGAAGAAGCCTAGACTTCAATATTGTCATAAGAAGCGTCGGCTCGAGTTTGCACAAAAGTGTGGACAGTTCAAGACTGGAAACGGGAGATTTGGAGCAATGAGATGAAAGACAATAGACTGGCAATTGATGGGTGCAAATGGGTCTGGAAGAAAAAAGGGAAAAAGGGGCTAACGGATCGAGAAACTGAAGGAACTGTCAAGTTCGGTGGAGGAAGCCTGATGACATGAGGTTGTTTCACAGCCAAAGCCGTTGGATACTTGACCAGGATTGATGGTGATCTTAATGCTGAGCTATATGTGAGTCTCCTACAAGACTAGTTATTTCGTACACTCGAGTACTATGGGTATGAAAAGGTGTTCCAGCAGAACAACCACCTGAAGCATATGTCGAGATTGGTGAAGAAATGTTTCAATGACAGCGAAGTAGAGGTGCTGGCTTGGCCCCTACAGTCCCCAGACCTCAACCCAATCGAACACTTGTGGGTAGAGTTGAAGACAACTTTGCAACCCTTGGAAATGAGCAGTGATGGAAAATGAATCCAGCCAGCAAAGGAAGCAACATGGATAATCACAATACATTAGTAAGAGCCTTGTAACTTCCTCTACATGATAAATGCCTCTTGCTGAAGTGAGACAACCCCTTTAAGGCTACTTTCACACTAGCGGCAGGACGGATCCGACAGGCTGTTCACCCTGTCGGACCCGTCCTGCCGCTATTTTGCCGTGCCACCGCTCCGTCCCCATTGACTATAATGCAGACGGGGGCGGAGCTCCGGCGCAGCACAGCAAGAGGTCGCCGGACTAAAAAGTCAGACATGCAGGACTTTTAGTCCGGCGGCCTTTCGCCATGCACTGCCGTGCTGCGCCGGAGCTCCGACCCCATCCCCATTATAATGGGGACGGAGCGGCAGTCCGGCGGCACAGCGAAAAAGCGGCAGGACGGATCCGACAGGGTGAACAGCCTGTCGGATCCGTCCTACCGCTAGTGTGAAAGTACCCTAAAGCCCAATGATGCCATACAGTTGCAAGATAAAGTATGTGAACCCTTTAGAATGATATGAATTTCTGCACAAATTGGTCATAAAATGTGATCTGATCTTCATCTAAGTCACAACAATAGACAATCACAGTCTGCTTAAACTAATAACACACAAAGAATTAAATGTTACCATGTTTTTATTGAACACACCATGTGAACATTCACAGTGCAGGTGGAAAAAGTATGTGAACCCCTAGACTAATGACATCTCCAAGAGCTAATTGGAGTGAGGTGTCAGCCAACTGGAGTCCAATCAATGAGATGAGATTGGAGGTGTTGGTTACAGCTGCCCTGCCCTATAAAAAACACACACCAGTTCTGGGTTTGCTTTTCACAAGAAGCATTGCCTGATGTGAATGATGCCTCGCACAAAAGAGCTCTCAGAAGACCTACGATTAAGAATTGTTGACTTGCATAAAGCTGAAAAGGGTTATAAAAGTATCTCCAAAAGCCTTGCTGTTCATCAGTCCACGGTAAGACAAATTGTCTATAAATGGAGAAAGTTCAGCACTGCTGCTACTCTCCCTAGGAGTGGCCGTCCTGTAAAGATGACTGCAAGAGCACAGCGCAGACTGCTCAATGAGGTGAAGAAGAATCCTAGAGTGTCAGCTAAAGACTTACAAAAGACTCTGGCATATGCTAACATCCCTGTTAGTGAATCTACGATACGTAAAACACTAACCAAGAATGGATTTCATGGGAGGATACCACAGAGGAAGCCACTGCTGTCCAAAAAAAAAAACATTGCTGCACGTTTACAGTTTGCACAAGAGCACCTGGATGTTCCACAGCAGTACTGGCAAAATATTCTGTGGACAGATGGAACCAAAGTTGAGTTGTTTGGAAGAAACACACAACACTATGTGTGGAGAAAAATAGGCACAGCACACCAACATCAAAACCTCATCCCAACTGTGAAGTATGGTGGTGGGGGCATCATGGTTTGGGGCTGCTTTGCTACGTCAGGGCCTGGACGGATTGCTATCATCAAAGGAAAAATGAATTCCCAAGTTTATCAAGACATTTTGCAGGAGAACTTAAGGCCATCTGTCCACCAGCTGAAGTTCAACAGAAGATGGGTGCTGCAACAGGACAACGACCCAAAGCATAGAAGTAAATTAACAACAGAATGGCTTAAACAGAAGAAATACGCCTTCTGGAGTGGCCCAGAGTCCTGACCTCAACCCGATTGAGATGCTGTGGCATGACCTCAAGACAGCGATTCACACCAGACATCCCAAGAATATTGCTGAACTGAAACTGTTCTGTAAGAGGAATGGTCAAGAATTACTCCTGACCGTTGTGCTTGTCTGATCTGCAACTACAGGAAACGTTTGGTTAAAGTTATTGCTGCCAAAGGAGGTTCAACCAGTTATTAAATCCAAGGGTTCACATACTTTTCCCACCTGCACTGTGAATGTTTACATGGTTTGTTCAATAAAAACATGGTAACATTTAATTCTTTGTGTGTTATTAGTTTAAGCAGACTGTGATTGTCTATTGTTGTGACTTAGATGAAGATCAGATCACATTTTATGACCAATTTGTGCAGAAATCCATATCATTCCAAAGGGTTCACATACTTTTTATTGCAACTGTATGTTCATCAGTCTTGTATATTTAGTGGTCACCAGTAGAAGGCCGTCATATTTCTTCCCGAGCCGAGACACCCACTGATCTGAACACAAGAGGAATAGTAGGATCTTTATGTAGCCTTTCAGGCCATATATGTAGTGGGTGCCAGGGGCAGTGAATTAGAGGGCACCATGCCCATCATTTATAAATTGCCATACAGCACTGGCATTCCTCCGAACTTTCGCAAAGAGGGACAATATGTGCGGCGCGCATCACGGAAGTTTTTTTCATACTCCGGCCAGAGCATAATTAATGACCCCGTCAGAACTGCAGCAGCCGGGGGTCCGATAGGTGAGTACAAGTTCCTTTTATTTTTTTTACAGCATGTGGAGCCCCCGGGACAATTTTTTTTCTTGCACTTCAATATCCCTTTAAATATTAGCACATAAATCATCAGATTATAGATATTTTACGGTCCACAATGCACAAAATAATGAAGTGATGGTCTAATATACAGGCAGAAGCCATACAGATAATTTAGTAAGGAGCAATTTAGTAAATGTATTAATGCACATTTATTCATTAATTTCCCGGGTCAAAAAGAGGGACAGGGGTCAAAAAGAGGGACACTTGGGAGGCATGCACTGGTGGGTGGCAGGTGGACGGGTTGGGGCCCACAGAGGGGCTTAGGCCCCATGTTATTGGCCACTGACTGCAGCACCACCTGAACTGTCCACAAGGGGCGCTGTGAATGTCAGCCCTGCAGTGTAGGGCACACACTGGTGATACAGTACCCAATTGAATGCCACCTTTTTGTCCAGTACAACTTTATGACACTTCTTGTACCAGTTTATTATTATTCTACCACGTGACACAGTGGACAAAAAGAACCGCAGTCCACTGTGTGAGCAGGAGGGGCCACCGGATTGCGTTTCTACTACACACTAGCGGGAGTAAAGCCACGGCTTCGCCTCCTCCTGTCAGCAGTGCTCAGACACGACAAGGGTTAAGCTCCTTCCTCCACCCTGATTGGCCGGGAGACACAAAGCCTTAGTAACGGAGGCCGGCCGTGGATTGGCTGGCGGTTACCAAGACGTGCGACTTTAAGAGAGCGGACACAGAGCGCTGGGGCTGGGGGAGAGGCTGACACCACTGGGGCAAGACGGGGAGAGTAATGTGAGAGGGGACCGGGACAAGAGGATTACCGGCGGGGGCGATGCCAGAGCAAGCGGCGCTCTCCCTGTGATATGGGGATGGAGAACCAGGAGCTGATCAGCGCAGCGGAGATTATCAAGGGTAAGACACCATGCACACTACACCGCGGCCATGCGTCTTCTTCACAATGACTGTACCTACAGATTCCCAGATCTATGGCGCACATACACCTGTGGATATCTGAAGCTGATACTTCTCCATAGGAGGTGACTGTCCCAGATGCAGCCTCCTAGAAGTTATCAGAACTTAGAAAGGTCTCTGCTCCTCGGGTTCTTTCTGATCATTATTGCTGGAAATAAGAAGGATCTTCTGTAAGTCTATAGCGCTGACATATTCTGCACATCAGTAGGGTGGAGGACCCTGCCCCCAAGAGCTGACAGTCTATGGACAGGGATTTGTCCTGGGCCGGTGCTTCACCCCATATCATTTCACAAGTTAGGATTAGTGTGTTTTTTTTTTTATTGGGGACCCCTTTATTTCATGCCATAGATTATTGTATTAAATCTGGTGCGATCTCTCCCTGTCTGAGATGAAGTGATATCGGAGACTATTTTGGGTGTATATATAACTAGAAGCTTGTATTTTGGGTGTATATATATATATATATATATATATATATATATATATATATTAGTGCAGAGTCTTCTTTCAGACTTCCAGAACCTGATTTCGGGACTAGTGTTGAGCGAACTTGTGTTTTAAGTTCTGCGTCCAAGGTTCGGGTTATTGAAGGATCCCGTTATGGATTCTGCTACCACGGACCATAACGGGATTCTTCGAGAACCCCAACCTGAACTTTGGACGCCGCTGATCACTATTCGGGAGCATTGTTCCTCGGCCCGCTTCCTAGGTTGTGTGTCTTTGTGGTGATACGTTCTCTGTCCCCATAGTAACCACACACTCCAGTGTTTCACAAGAGCAGCCTCGCCGGCGCTCACCCCGGTCACACTAGATAGCAGTACACAGACAGACTGAGGCCATAGGGGGAATAGTAGTGAGGACGCCCATACTCATGAAGATTTCAGGGCTCGCAGAGGACACGTCCCCTCTCCTCACATCTGTAGTAAGGCTGTGTCCTGCCGGAGCTCACCGTATGCGGCATAGCCAAATAATGCTGTGCTCCGCTGGATTCCCATTGACAAGAGTGGGATCCACCGGGGATCCGTTCCCGTTCCAGAAGAAATGCCAGCTTTCGGACAATAAGTCACGCATGCAGGACTTTTTGTCTGGCTAAAAGCTGCCATTTGTGCCAGAAAGTGACCACCGGATCCCTTGGTAGTCGGAGAGCGGATGTTCCTCTGCTGGAGTTCAGAGCCTAACTACTTGCATTCCCCATGTAATAGTTCTGGAGCACCTACTTTTAGGACTCTTTGTAGTTCCATTCCTTTAGTATTCCTGCTGGAAGTTATGGATGAATGACTGGCAGTTTGCAGTGAAGGTCCAGATGGGTGTAACTAGTTGGGGGTGCATGTTTACAACTTTACTGTAGACTTTAGGAAATTCATTAATAAACTTCTGGTAGGAATAATAGAGGAATGGCACAACACAGGTATATAAGAAATGATCATCCACAATTATCAGCTGACAGGTCCTCTTTAAAGGGGTTATCTGAGACAAAAAAAAGCCCCCATTTGCCCAGGCCCCTCACACTGAATCTACTAACCTGGCTCTCCGCGCCGCTCCTGGTCCCCGCACCGCCGCAGCTGCTTCTCCCTGCGTGTGGATGAAAACATCCAGTGCCGAGGAGGGGGGTTACAGGTGGTGACGGGGACGAGTCTCCCTAGTGTCACCCGCGATACTAGGGAGGCTCGTCCCGTCCCCACCTGCCATTGGCTTCTCCCCCCAACACTGGATGTTTTCATTCGTGCACAGGGAGAAGCAGCTGCGGCGGTGCGGGGACCAGGAGCGGCGCGGGGAGCCAGGTAAGTAGATTCAATGTGAGGGACCCGTGCATATGGGGGACATTTTTTAGTCTCGGATAACCTCTTAAAGCATCAAAGTGTGGAAAATGGGACAAAGATGTCATGAAATGTGGAGGCTTGACACAAGCACCTACCGGTAAGTCTAGCGCCACACCTGAGATAATTGCCCGTCTCTCCCGATCCTCCCATACACATGCATGCTTGGCTTAGCCGAGCATGCATCTGTAGTGAATGGGGAGAAAGCTGCTGCCAGACACATCCAGCAAGAGGATCATGCAGTTGAAATCCTACGTGCCAGGTCCTTATCTCCTCCAGTGTCAGCGGTCAGGTAGAGTCCGGGGGCCCCCATAAGATGGTCAGTCAGCTGAGAGATCTAATGGATCCCCCCATATACAGTATTTATCAGATACCCAAGAAAGTATCCATCGTGAAGGAACGGGTTCACAATCTAGTTTATAACACATAAGAGTTCAGTGAAGGGGTTTTTTAAATGCAGTAAATCGTCTTTGAGATGACCACCCGAAATTGCATTGACTTGTGGTCTTCTAGGAAGGGGTGGGGGGTGGGGGGGGTCTTCTCAAAGAAAATGGCCAATCTGCATAAAATATGGTAGATTTGATAATGTGCCGTGGGAAATCTGGTCTGGATTGGGGTGGTCTTCTGAAATAGGTGAAATGGTTCCATTGTGCCATTCACAGTCTGATATTGTCGAGCCGGTCATCAGTATGTTAGTAATGGTTGATCAGGGACGTGTCCTTTCTGCAGCAGTGACCACGGCCTTGTCTGGTGACACTACTATGGGACGGGGAACTAAGCCAGCACTGAGCCATGTTCCATTCTTCTTTCCAGATCGCTTGTACTTTGCAACCTTGAGGAACAAACCAAAAAGTACCATAAACACGCACTACTTCTGTACTGACGAGGAGCTGGTGTATGAGAAGTAAGTACGGCTCCTTTCTATGTCCTCTTTCCAATCACATCAGGTGCTGGATGTGTTGGGGTAACTTCACCTACTGCTAAAATGAACATATAACGTAGGCCAGGGATCAGCAACCGCCGGCACTCCAGCTGTTCCAAAACTGCAACTCCCAGAATCCTCCTTTCAGTTGAAGAAGTGTACATGCTGGGAGTTGTAGTTTCACAGCAGCTGGAGTGGCAAACGTTGCTGATCCCTGATATTGACCCTAATTTTTACAGGAGTGGATGGATGGAGCCTGCACTGCCGGAGAGGCATGTCAAGGAGCATAACTGAAATGCCTCCTCCGGCAGTCCGTGCGGGGAGGCTGAAAACCACAGCTGCCGTACAGTTCAGCCATTATTTACGCCAGTTTTTATGAATGAACCTGTGCTGACGGCCTTTCCCACACCCTGCCCCCTTTCAAAAACTGGCGAAGGTGGCCTATATATGCCAGTTGCAACTAAAAAAAAGTTGTAATGGCATTTATAAGGGGTTTTGTAACTTTCTAATGCCAAAAAAGCATAGGGGGAATGATAAATTTCCTCTATAGTCATCACGGTTAGTGTTAAAAGGGTTTTTCAGAGGAGGATGGGGGGGGGGCTGTTTTAAAAACGGGCAGAGCGGGTTAAAAATAGGCATTACTCAACCTCACCGATTCTCCGCTTCTGCCATTGCGACGCTGCTCTTCTCTTCTTGGTCCTGGTCCAACACACAGGAAATGGTTTAGTTAGGAGGAAAATATTGGTGACAACTTCCTGGTCCTGGTCCAACACACAGGAAATGATTGGAGATGCCCCAGTGACCACAGTGGTGACCAGCGATTGGCTGAGCGGGCATTTCCAGCTACTTCCTGTAGAGTGGAGAGCAGCAGGGACCGGAGAAGCACCTGGACAGCAGTGGCTGGGAATCGGTTAAGGGAGTTATCCATATCTGATTGGTGGGGGGTTCTGCCACCCGTAACCATCACCAGTTAGCTGTTTGAAGAGGCTGTGGCTCTCCAGAGAACTCTGTGGCCTCGCCCCCAGCATACTAAGCACAGCGCCATTTATTATATAGTGGCTGTGCTTGGTATTACAGCCCAAGCTCATTCACTTGAATGGCACTGAGTCCTCGTGACCGATGAGCATGACATTACTGGTCTAGGAAGAGGCCGCAGCGCCC
Source organism: Bufo bufo (assembly GCF_905171765.1). Lineage (NCBI taxonomy): Eukaryota > Metazoa > Chordata > Amphibia > Anura > Bufonidae > Bufo > Bufo bufo. The sequence goes on from NC_053397.1 coordinate 73,189,642, forward strand.
ACCGGAGGGCCGCAGCCTTTTCTAACAGCTGATTGGCTTGGTGCCGGGAGTCCAATCCGCACTGATCAGATATTAATGACTTTCATAAACCCCTTTAAAGTCTTATTCCCGTTACTCTTTACTACATTTCTTAGAGTATAATGGGGTTTTAAGTTTAAGGAGTTTGCATCTTTAAACACAGTTTATATAAAAAAGTGCTGTACTGTTTTGCAAGTACATTGTACTAATTACAAGTTACAGTCTGGATCTTGTAAGAGCTGCATTCACCATTGTGCAGGCTTCAGAGCTGAGACCTCCCTGCATTCCCTGCTGTCTCCACCAAGTTTTGGTAGTTTGCATTTCGGAAAGGGCCATTTTCACTTCCGGCAGTATAAACCAGCTCTCTCCGCAATATAGGAGCTCGGCTAAGCTGTTGGAAGAGTGTGTGTGTGTTGACAAGCTTGTTGACTGTTTCCAATGACAACCGTCTGAATTCAGCTCTGGTCTGAAATAAAGGTTGTAACTCCAGGGCTATTACAAGAGAAGCTTGTAGATTATAGATTGCTATCTATAAAGGGTAAAAGGCTACCGTGAAGACTGGCCCCATCCGAGGACAATGAAGCTAATTCTTGTGCGGATCCTTGGCAGTGCAAACTGCGAACCACGGCACGTCGGTGGTAGAGAGCCTCGGAAAATACAGGTCGGATTGTTATCTGCCCTGTAAACATAACCTTGTACTTCTCCCCTCTTTTGTTTGGCTCAAAAAGCTGCTCCAACGAAATCTGCATCAAAATGTCATGTGTGATTTGAGCCTAACACTTTGTCTAGTTCGACAGAGAAGACCGATTGTAGGGGAACCCCACCTTTTATATTCAGTGTGCTTTGTGATAAAATCTAAAGGATTGCAGTTCTTTGTATGGCTGGAGGTGACGAGAAGGAGACTCGGCAGTGGAAACTGCGTAAAGACTTGGATCTAGCGCTTCAGAGGCAGCGTGACAGTCTCTGCTCTAGTGAAGAAGTGGTCACACAGCGCTGACCTACTTCTCCGAAAAGGGGCCTCACCATTGTTCATTCAGGAGGGTCTGGCTGTACCTTCATTGTTCACCCCACCCCCGAAATTAGAAGCGGAGAACATTACTCTAGTAAATAGCGGACAAAGAAAAGGAAACCATAGGAGCAGATAAAGTGTTTGGGGCATAATAATACGTAGTCGTCAAAAGTCTCGTAATTGGGAACTGTAGAAATGGCACGCTGCCATGTATAGTTAGGATATACAAGGATTAAAGGGATTATCCCATGGTTAAAGGGGTGTTCCCACATAAAAATATTCTACAGTTTCCAAACCAGCCCCTGGATCTGAATACTTTTGTAATTGCATGTCATTAAAAATTTAGCATACCCACTGAGTCATTCAATAAAATGTATCTGTATATCGCCACCTGCTGTTTGTTTTTTCTTATATTTTCTTTGTCCTGCTCACTGAGAAGGCCGCACATGCTCAGTTTTATCATTCAGCTGCCTCCTGAGCTGTGATGGGGAGAGAACTCCAGCAGAAAGGACACGCCCCCCATGAGCTGCAGCAGAAAGGACACATGCCCCCCATGAGCTGCAGCAGAAAGGACACGTACCCCCATAAGCTGCAGCAGAAAGAACACGTACCCCCCATGAGCTGCAGCAGAAAGAACACGTACCCCCCATGAGCTGCAGCAGAAAGAACACGTACCCCCCATGAGCTGCAGCAGAAAGAACACGTACCCCCCATGAGCTGCAGCAGAAAGAACACGTACCCCCCATGAGCTGCAGCAGAAAGGACACGTACCCCCATGAGCTGCAGCAGAAAGAACACATGCCCCCCATGAGCTGCAGCAGAAAGGACACGTACCCCCATGAGCTGCAGCAGAAAGGACACGTACCCCCATGAGCTGCAGCAGAAAGGACACGTACCCCCATGAGCTGCAGCAGAAAGGATCCCCCCCCGACCTTTCAGCTTGATATAAATCTAGCAGAGCAATGAATGGGGAGATCTCTGGATCCATGTGAGGTACGGGGCTGGTTCTAGCTTTATTAGAAAGACATTGTAGAATATGAAATCTGATTTTAATTTTTTACATTAATCATGGGATAATCCCTTAAGGCCTACTGCACACGAATGTTTTTTCTTTTCCGTTTGCGTTACGTATATGGAACCATTCATATTAATGGGTCCGCAAAAAAAATATTGAATGTACTCCGTATGAATTCCGTTTCCCTATTTCTGTTTTTCCGTTCAAAGATAGAACATGTCCTATTATTGCCCACAAATCACGTTCCGTGGCTCCATTTAAGCCAATGAGGCTGTAAAAAAAACTGGAATGGATACGGAATGCATCCGTATGTCTTCCGTATCCGTTCCGTTTTTGCGGATCCATCTATTTAAATTTTTATCCGCAGCCCAATTTTACTATGTTGTTACTGTATACTGTATATGTCATGTTTCCGTTTGCGATCCGCAAAAACGGAAACCGAACGGAAGCTAAACGGAAACACTACTGAAACAAAAAACTGAAAAACTGATCCATTTAAAACGGACCCCAAAACACTGAAAAAGCCATACGGTCGTGTGCAAGAGGCCTTAATGTAAAAAATTAAAATCAGGCATCATATAGTACATGACAAAGCTAGAACTAGTCCTGTACCTCACATGGATCCAGAGATCTCCCCATTCATTGCTTCAACTGATTTGCTGAATTTATTTCAAGCTAGGAACCCAGGGGGTATGCCCTTTCTGCTGCAGTTTTCTCACTGCCACAGCTCAGGGGGGGGGGTGTACCATTTCTGCTGCAGCTCTCTCACTATCACAGCTCAGGTAGTGTGACCTTTCTGCTGCTGCTCTGTCTCTATCACGAATCAGGGGGGTGTTTCCTTTCTGCTGCAGCTATGTCCCTATCACAGCTCAGGGGCGTGTCCTTTCTGTCACAGTCTCTAGCAGTAGATAGAGCTGGTGGCAGTTGAAGGATGGAACTGACCATGTGCGGCCACCTTAGCAATGTTACTGAGGTGTTATGGAAAAATGAGGAAAGGAACAAACAGCAGGTGGTGCTATACATATAGCTCACTGGTCACACTACATTTTTAGTTACATGCAATTACAAAAGTTTTCAGATCTACACGTAGGCACTTGTATGAAAATAGAATCGTTTTAGTGAGAAAACCTATTAATGTTTGTGGTCCTTACATGTGACAGATGAAGGTCAGTTGATAAGTTTATGTATGCGGATACTGATCCCTCTCCCTCTTTAAACAAGGTTAGAGTATGAGGCGGACATGGACTGATGAGGGTCCCTGTGCAGTACCTGTATAAGAGCCCTTTGCTCTCCAATAGCTCATCATAGAGCATCCCTGTATGTATTTCTTACAATTTGCCAGTATTTAGGAGCCATGACATTCAGTGTCTCAAGTCCTTGCCTGTTTTGCCTGTCAGTGGGTGAAGTCTAGCACCTCTGATATGTCCCATACACTGCACACACAGAGAGGAGAGGAGATCCTGCTCCCCTGTCTCTCTGTAGCACACTCTCAGAAGTAGCAGCATAAAGGACACTAGACAGCAGTAATGAGCAATGTAGCAGTCAATCCAGCACTGGGGTGGGATAGAAAACTTACTAGATGCTGAAGCAGCATCTGTGTGTGTGTTTCTCTGTCTCTCTCCAAAAGCTCCTTCTCCTCCCTTCTCTGTGGGCTGCAGTTGTAACCAGATCTCTCAGGGAGTTGCTAATCCATCTTCACTGATGATGGATTTTACCACTGAGGTGACCGTGTGTGATCAGTGCAGAAGGCAGGCGGACTAGGAATGTAGTCTGATAAGTGGAGACAGAGGCATTTTTCTGTAGTTTCACCTGTTCTAATTGAACCTCTTTAAAAGGGTTTTCCGAGACTTTTATACTTATGGCTCATCCTCTGGACAGGTCATCAGTATCTGGTCGGTGGGGGTCCGACATCCGGGACCCCACTGATCAGCTGTTTGAGAAGGCATCGGTGCTCACAGTAGCGCCACGGCCTTCTCTCTGCTCACCAAGCACAGCGCCGTCCTTTTGATACTGGTTGTGCTTGGTATCACTTTAGTGGGGCTGAGCTGTGCGTAAGCCATGTGACCAATGAAGGTGACATCACATGGCCTAGCCCTAGGCAAAGCTGAGAGAAGGCTGCAGCACTACTGTGAGGGCTGATGGCGGGGGCAGTTAAGACATCTCGGAAAGCCCCTTTAAAGGGGTTAACCAACCCTGAACAACCTCCTCACAATGGCCGAACCTGCCATACTGACGATACTGACCTTGACGGATGTTTTTATCTGCACGCGAGATGCAAAGACGGCCGTGGAGCGATCCGGAAGGAAACCGGCTTTGGGGACCAGGTAAGTATTGTCAGTATGGTGGTTCCGGGCATTGTGTGTGTGTGTGGGGGGGTTGTTCAGGGTTGGATAACCCCTTTAAGGTGCATTGAGCCCTCCGTCCCGTTGCACATCTGGTATGTCCATCTCTTTTTAGAGTGTATTACATTTTATTATATGTTTAGCATTGATTCCACTCGGGAACACTTTTATATTAAACAGTTTACACCCACACTTTAAAAGCAGTGGTGTGAAGGAATCCGAAACCGTATAATTAAGTTGTCTTTTATTGTCTGGCGTCAAGGGGATGAGTTGTGGCTGACTGATTACAATTTCATTTTTTTTTGCTGTTATTTTTTGAGCATGAGCTGATTTATGTGTTTACTGGTATTCTGAAATAACTCACATATGAAACTGAAAAAATATCACATACCGCCAGCTTACTGCCCCAGCGTAGTGCTACCCGAGCCCCAAGAACCAGTCATAAATGGTGTGACCAGGGATCTAAAGATTTAGGCCTCTTTCACACGGGCGTCCCGGATTTGCTCCGGATGCGTCGCGTGTGCATTGCAGGAAACCCGCGCAATATCAGTCAGTTTTGACTGCAATTGCATTGTTCAGTTTTTATTGCGCGGGTGCAATGCGTTTTGCAGGCGCGTGATAAAAAACTGAATGTGGTACCCGGACCCGAACCCAGACTTCTTCATTCACTGAAGTTCGGGTTTGGCCCCTTTCACAGGGGCGAGAATTACATGTGGGTGCAATGCGTGAGGTGAACGCATTGCACCCGCACTGAATCCGGACCCGTTGACGTCAGTGGGGCTTTTCAGATGAGCGGTGATTTTCACGCATCACTTGTGCGTTGCGTGAAAATTGCAGCATGTTGTATATTCAGTGTTTTCCGCGCAATGGAGGCCCCATAGAAATGAATGGGTCTGCGTAAAAAATGCATAGCATCCACAAGCAAGTGCGGATGCGGTGCGATTTTCACGCATGGCTGCTAGGAGAGGATAGGGATGAGCAACCCCATTACAGTCTAATCACTGTATTTTCCCTTATAACATGGTTATAAGGGGAAATAATACATTCTTAATACAGAATGCTTAGTAAATTAGGGATGGAGGGGTTAAAAAAATTTAAATAATTAACTCACCTCATCCTCTTGTTCGCGCAGCCGGTATCGTCTTCTTCTTTCTTCCTCTTTCTTCTTCTTTCTTCTTCTTTCTTCTTTCAGGAAAATAATAGCATTCTTAATACAGAATGCTTAGTATAATGTCAATTGAGGGTTAAAAATAATAAAAACATAACTCCCCTCATCCTCTTGTTCACGCAGCAGGCATCTTATTTTTTCTTCCTCTTTCAGGACCTGCAAAAGGACCTTTGATGACGTAATCGCGCTCACCACGTGGTGAGTGCGGTGACGTCAGCGCAGGTCCTGCTGAATGAAGATAGAAGATCCTTCTATCTTCATTCAGCAGGACCTGCGCTGACGTCACCGCACTCACTACGTGGTGAGCGCGATTACGTCATCAAAGGTCCTTTTGCAGGTCCTGAAAGAGAGAGAAAAAATAAGATGCCTGCTGCGTGAACAAGAGGATGAGGGGAGTTATGAGGGAAAATAATAAAATGAATAGAACACCTAACCCAAACCCGAACTTCAGTGAAAAAGTCCGGGTTCGGGTCTGGGTCCACATTCAGTTTTTTCTCACGCGCATGCAAAACGCATTGGACTCGCGTGGAAAAAAAACTGAACATCGGAATGCAATAGCAGACAAAACTGACTGAAATTGCGTACCTACTCGCACGAGTTTCCCGCAATGCACCCTGAACGCATCTGGCCCTCACCCATGACGCCCATGTGAAGGGGGCCTTAGGGTACTTTCACACTTGTGTTAAAGTTTTCCGGTATTCAGTTCCGTCACAGGAGATCAATACCGGAAAAAAACTGATCAGTTTTATCCTAATGCATTCTGAATGGAGAGGAATCAGTTCAGTCCATCTTACGTTTATTGGAAGGAGAAAATACCGCAGCATGCTGCAGTTTTCTTTCCGGCCAACAATACTGAACACTTGCCGGAATGCCATTAATTTACATTGAAGGGTATTAGTGCCAGATCTGGCATTATGTGCCGGCAAAATTGATCCGGCTTTCCGGTCTGCGCAGACCTTTAAAAATGCAATTTTTTTTATATCGGATCCATTTTTCTGGATGACACTGGAGAGACAGATCCGGTATTGCAATGCATTTGTGAGACGGATCCGGATCCGTCTCACAAATGCATCCGTTTGCGTCCGGATTGCCAGCCGGAATCCTCTGCCGCAAGTGTGTAAGTACCCTTGGGCTACTCTCACACTTGCGGTAGCAGGGTCGGGCAGGCTGCTCCGGCGGGGGAACAACCTGCCGAATCCGTGGTAACGCTAGCCCACCGTGCTGCCGGAAGTCCGCTCCGGCCTCATTCACTATAACCAGTGACTTGGGGGGGTGGGGGGGACGTCACCGATGTGGCCAGTCATTGGATGCAGCGGCCATATGACCCGAGTCAAACAGGATGTTGAGACCGGAGCAAAGTGGTGGCGGGGAACCAAAGGAGTCGGAGACCTGGGAGCAGGTAAGTATGCTTTTCTCTGGGGGTGTGGGGTTTGGCACAAAGGCCTCTAAACCCCCCCCCTTTAAAGGGCCATACACATTAGACAGAAGTAGGTTAATAGTTGAACAGCCATTGATGGAGCGACCGTCCGGTGTGCGTGCAGCCATACACATATAGTTCACGTTGGCTGCACATACCACAACCACGACGACTTGTTTCCAGACAATCATGGTGGTTATCATTAATTTCCATCTGATGAATGTTAGTTATGGGTGAAATCATCGATTTTCGTACACTTTGCGGTCTAATGAAGGGATACACAACCTTTCATTGTCCGAACGCCGCATTGTCAGAGTGAACCATTACCAATACCACCGAGCGTATTACCATCCAAACGTGTATGCCATGAATGCCTGGTAGTTGCCACCTCCCAGACTCCCACCTATTGGGGAACGTGTCCCCTTCTCCTGAGTTTGCCCATCACATGCTTTCCTCTCCACTGTAGTTTATATGAGGATTTCTCTATTTCCATAAACCTCTTCGCCCCGTTCTGGAGTGCCACACAGGGGGGGGATCAGAAGATGCCCATTCTGCCATTTTATGTGGGTCCCAGAGATGGCCACACAGGGCACCATTAGTACTTACCTGTTCCCGATTCCACATTATATGTCACTCGCCTCTCTGATGATTGCGGGCGCACAGAATGGCATTGCAATCCTGGGTGCACCCCTGGTCTAATGTGTATGGGCTCCTATAGACACTTCATGGTAAATCCAATCTACTATATACTGAGGACCCATCCTCTGGATAAGTGGGGGTCTGACACCTGGGACCCCGCCGATCAGCTGTTAGAGAAGGCCAGCGGCCACCGCCGTACATTGTATAGCGGCCGTGCTTGGTATCACAGCTCAGCCCTATTCACTGCTGCTCCTAGGCCAAGTGACTGATTAATGTGATGTCACGTGTCCTAGGCAAAGCTGTCAGAAGGCCGCGGCACTACTGAGAGCGCCGGTGCGGGTGTTTCTTTTGTTGATCTGAGGCTCCATTCCCAAGTTATGATCCTTTTTCCTAATATGCAGATCAGGCCTTTGGTGCAATGAGGGCGTCAACTTTGCTCTCGTTGCCTCCAAGCTCCACTCCTTTCTGTGGCCAGCCCCTCCCTGGCTGCATTACCCCTGCCTGGCCTGTCAATCAAAGCACAGACTGGCCACAGAAATGAGAGGAGCTTGGGTGCACTAAGAGCAACTGTGACACCCTCATTGCACCAAGGGTCTAAATTGCATATAAAAAAAATATATCATAACTCCGGAACAGGGCCTCGGATCAACAAAAGAAAACCAAAGCTTTAATCAGGTGAACCCCAGCCATGTGTCTATCCAAACAGCCCGATAGGGAGGTCGCTTTAATGTCTCTACCATAAACGAGGGGAAGTTCTTGTTAAGATGCTCATAAACCATTAAGTGCTGTTGCTATATAGCTCAGCTTCCAGGGCCAGAGTTTAGGGACCGTATATTGTGCCAGTTTAAAAGGGCAAATTGGGGGAGCATTGTGGAGTCAGCTGCAAATCACATTGCTGAGAACAATTCCAGTAATGTGCTCATACTGTCCTCTTTAGCTGGATGCCAGGCACAGCCTCCATACTGCAAGGAGCGGCCTAGTGGAGCACAGATTTAATCTAGTTTAATGCTTCATGGGCATCTTTCAGTTGCCTCTATAACTAGCTGCTTGTAGTGATAAATGGGGGCTGATGGTGAACCCTTTGTATGTGCCGACATTGTGTACATGTGTCACCGTACGGTATATCTTCGTGTCATTGTGTACATGTGTCACCGTGCGGTATATCTTCATGTCATTGTGTACATGTGTCACCGTGCGGTATATCTTCGTGTCATTGTGTACATGTGTCACCGTACGGTATATCTTCATGTCATTGTGTACATGTGTCACCGTGCGGTATATCTTCGTGTCATTGTGTACATGTGTCACCGTACGGTATATCTTCATGTCATTGTGTACATGTGTCACCGTGCGGTATATCTTCGTGTCATTGTGTACATGTGTCACCGTGCGGTATATCTTCATGTCCTCGTGTACATGTGTCACCGTACGGTATATCTTCATGTCATTGTGTACATGTGTCACCGTACGGTATATCTTCATGTCCTCGTGTACATGTGTCACCGTACGGTATATCTTCATGTCATTGTGTACATGTGTCACCGTGCGGTATATCTTCATGTCATTGTGTACATGTGTCACCGTGCGGTATATCTTCATGTCATTGTGTACATGTGTCACCGTGCGGTATATCTTCATGTCATTGTGTACATGTGTCACCGTGCGGTATATCTTCATGTCATTGTGTACATGTGTCACCGTGCAGTATATCTTCATGTCATTGTGTACATGTGTCACCGTGCGGTATATCTTCATGTCATTGTGTACATGTGTCACCGTGCAGTATATCTTCATGTCATTGTGTACATGTGTCACCGTGCGGTATATCTTCGTGTCATTGTGTACATGTGTCACCGTGCGGTATATCTTCATGTCCTCGTGTACATGTGTCACCGTACGGTATATCTTCATGTCATTGTGTACATGTGTCACCGTGCGGTATATCTTCATGTCCTCGTGTACATGTGTCACCGTACGGTATATCTTCATGTCATTGTGTACATGTGTCACCGTGCGGTATATCTTCATGTCATTGTGTACATGTGTCACCGTGCGGTATATCTTCATGTCATTGTGTACATGTGTCACCGTGCGGTATATCTTCATGTCCTTGTGTACATGTGTCACCGTGCGGTATATCTTCATGTCATTGTGTACATGTGTCACCGTGCGGTATATCTTCATGTCCTTGTGTACATGTGTCACCGTGCGGTATATCTTCATGTCATTGTGTACATGTGTCACCGTGCGGTATATCTTCATGTCATTGTGTACATGTGTCACCGTGCGGTATATCTTCATGTCATTGTGTACATGTGTCACCGTGCGGTATATCTTCGTGTCATTGTGTACATGTGTCACCGTGCGGTATATCTTCATGTCATTGTGTACATGTGTCACCGTACGGTATATCTTCGTGTCATTGTGTACATGTGTCACCGTACGGTATATCTTCGTGTCATTGTGTACATGTGTCACCGTGCGGTATATCTTCACGTCCTTGTGATGCATCCTGAATAGTACAACTGAGCCCACCGGTCTGGTTCCCATCAGTTCATAGATTGACGTTTGCTCCTGTGTGTGGGGAATGTGACAAGTGAGTGTAATGGGCCCGGGGAATACATTGCTAGGCAGTATGTGCCGTAACCAAAGGGAGCTGACAAAACCACACCGTAGGTCCGGCGCCCTCCCCACCTTGTCAGATTTCCTCTCTTCCACTTCCTCTGATTAGACATCCCTCCCTTCCTTATCTGTGTCTGATCTCCTCCTATGGACCTTGCAGTACATGAGAATGTAGCAGCGTATTATTTATATCAATATTATCATTCTAATAATAATGTATCATTATATTGTTTTCTTATAAATTTTACAGAATTATGACGTTGATACATTTTCTCTTCTAGCGATTGCCACTAATGTAATAGAACCCTTTATGGCGGCATACCAATCCTCTTTTGTCAGCAGCGGTTCTCCCCATGTACGCAGGGGATGTGCCGCCAACATACACGACCGGCAGCTCTTCCCGGCCCACCATACACACGCATGCTTGTTTTCCCAATAGGAAGCCACTTCCAGACACCTCTGGTGTTGAAGTCCAGCAGCCTGATCCTTCACCCTGGACGTCTGCTGTCAGTAGGCCCCCATACACATTAGAGGGTCAGTCTAAGGAGGACCTGCAATCTCTCCTTTGACACGTGTGATTTAGTAACTACTTTCATCCCCCATGTAATAACAATTCTGCAGCATCTATTCTTATGATTCTATGATGGGCCATTCCTTTATTATTCCTTCTAAAAGTTATGAATTGCTAGAAGTTTGCATTGATGGTCCAGATGGGTGTTACCAGTTGGTGGTGTGTTCCTGCACAGTCTGACACTATCAAATCACTGCTGCCAATGTCAGACTGTGCAGAGACCTCTACCCCCCCCCCCCCAACTGGTGACATCCATCTGGACCTTCATTACAGATAGCTAGTAATTCATTCATAACTTATAACAGGAATAATAAAGGGACGGCACAACATAGAGTTGTAAGAATCGTTGCTCCAGAATTATTACATAGGGAATGCAAGTCGTTACTAAAGCTGACATGTCAGGAGACGTTGGTTTGTTTCACACACACATAGGCCCAGATTTACTAGTCCTGTAGCTGGGGTAAGCTTGGATCGGTTGTCTAGATCTGCACCGATTTATCACAGGGGCCCAGGCTGGATGATCAATTTGGTGTAGAGATAAACAATTTTGTCTTTACACCACCTATTGGTTGGCTTCATTTGAGACAGGATAATACACCAGAATTATGGCGCAATTTTGGCGCTAAATGCTGCATATTAGGACAGTCCCCTTCCAGTGAAGCCACACCCCTTTTAAGTGAAGCCACGCCCTCATGTCGGGAGAGGTGCAGATCATTTCTCTAAACCTTGATTGGCTCAGTGTACGCCACAATCCAGGTATAGGCGCTGGTCCTAACACCCCTTTAGCTGGCGGCAGATGCGGCGTATCCACCGCCTGTCTAAATCTACGCCAACTCCCTCGCTGGCATAGATTTTGGATAATTTCCTACCCCTGAAACATGGGCACAAAATGATAGATGAGCCGGGTCGCCGGCCCACCCTTTTTCCTGCCCATGCCACATCCCCTTTTTTAGACCCGGCGTGAGTGGTGGAAAAGGGGAATAAGTTGGAGATTGCGCCGCAATCTGCGACAGATATACGCCAAAAAGGGCGTATATCTGTTTGTAAATGACTGCCGTTTTTTTCCGACCCAAAGCCAGAAGTGGATTCAAATGGATGGGAAATCTAAAAGAAGGCCTATATAGTCCTGCATCAGACCCCTTTATCGTCACCGGCCTCGCGGGCTCTCCACCTCGCTTTAGTCTGAACACTGTTTTATCTCTTTCAGCTTCTATGCAGATTTTGGGCCTTTGAACCTTGCGTTGCTCTACAGATACTGCTGCAAACTCAACAAGAAACTCAAGGTGAGCGAATATGCAATGGCTTCTTGGATTTTTCCTTTCCTTTCCAAGTTGATCAGAGGGTTCGCTGAAGCTATTCTGTAGTCCCAATAATGCCTTTAAAGGGGAGGAGCTGATGTAAGGCTACGTTCACACTAGCGTATTTACTGGATCCGGCTGCATCCGTTACTGATAATACAACCACCTGCATCCGTTATGAACGGATCCGGTTGTATTATCTTTAACATAGCCAAGACGGATCCGTCATGAACTCCATTGAAAGTCAATGGGGGACGGATCCGTTTTCTATTGTCAGATTGTGTCATAGAAAACGGATCCGTCCCCATTGACTTGCATTGGGTCATGCCGGATCCATCTTGCTCCGCATCCCAGGACGGAAAGAAAACTACAACATGAAATAGAAAATTGGGTAGGGGGTCACTCAGTATCAGGCAGACATATGCTCAAGTTATATCCAAAATAAAACCTTTATGATAGATAAAAACATATCACCTACAAATCATACACATGTCATATTACACCGAAACTTAAAACTTGAAATACCGCAATCTTAGATGGATGTCCTAAGGTACGTAACCCAATGCGTTAAGGTAAGTCAATCGGGAATAAAGTATGTGTCACAATAGTATCCACTCAGTTAAGGCTACTTTCACACTAGCGTTCGGGTGTCCGCTCGTGAGTTCCGTTTGAAGGGGCTCACGAGCGGCCCCGAACGCATCCGTCTGGCCGCAATGCATTCTCAGTGGAGGCGGATCCACTGAGAATGCATCCGCCTGCCAGCGTTCAGCCTCCGCTCCGCTCAGTGAGCGGACACCTGAACGCTGCTTGCAGCGTTCGGGTGTCCGCCTGGCCGTGCGGAGGCGAGCGGATCCGTCCAGACTTACAATGTAAGTCAATGGGGACGGATCCGCTTGAAGATGACACCATATGGCTCAATCTTCAAGCGGATCCGTTCCCCATTGACTTTCAATGTAAAGTCTGAACGGATCCGCTCAGGCTACTTTCATACTTTGAAAATTTTCTAAGTAATAATGCAGACGCATCCGTTCTGAACGGATGCGAACGTCTGCATTATCGGAGCGGATCCGTCTGATGAAACATCAGACGGATCCGCTCCGAACGCTAGTGTGAAAGTAGCCTAAACTAGACATCAGGATCATATACTCGCATATATTGTGAGCCACAGGGAGTTAATGGTACTCTATTGGTATTTTACGGTATTTTACGTTACCGCTTCTTCGTCTGTTGAGACCGGTCTGCTTATGCAGAGTGGCGTGTGTCTCCGCTATCGTCTGCGAGGACCTGTAGATGAAACTTCCCCGCTCCTAGGAGTATGTTACAGCGGTATAGCGCAGTTCACCGTTGTGACCTGCAAGGACCTACGTGGCGTCCCACGTGGTTCACTGCCAGGTCATGTGACTTGAAAGTTCAGGCGGAGACTCAGGTCGTCTTTAGACGTGAGTGGTTAACTCAAAAGCCGGGTATTGGAATATGCAATTTTAAGCGCTCCTTCTTAATGATCCCTCAATGTTGTTACCATTTTGGAGCATTCCGTTCTGTTCAGTTCCGTTTTGTCCCCATTGACAATGAATGGGGACATACTAACATAGTACATAAGGCCGAAAAAAGACATTTGTCCATCCAGTTCGGCCTGTTATCCTGCAAGTTGATCCAGAGGAAGGCAAAAAAACCCTGTGAGGTAGAAGCCAATTTTCCTCACTTTAGGGGAATAAAGAATTCCTTCCCGACTCCAATCAGGCAATCAGAATAACTCCCTGGATCAACGACCCCTCTCTAGTAGCTATAGCCTGTAATATTATTACACTCCAGAAATACATCCAGGCCCCTCTTGAATTCCTTTATTGTACTCACCATCACCACCTCCTCAGGCAGAGAGTTCCATAGTCTCACTGCTCTTACCGTAAAGAATCCTTTTCTATGTTTGTGTACAAACCTTCTTTCCTCCAGACGCAGAGGATGTCCCCTCGTCACAGTCACAGTCCTGGGGATAAATAGATGAAGGGATAGATCTCTGTACTGACCCCTGATATATTTATACATAGTAATTAGATCTCCCCTCAGTCGTCTTTTTTCTAACGTGAATAACCCTAATTTTGATAATCTTTCAGGGTACTGTAGTTGCCCCATTCCAGTTATTACTTTAGTTGCCCTCCTCTGGACCCTCTCCAGCTCTGCTATGTCTGCCTTGTTTACAGGAGCCCAGAACTGTACACAGTACTCCATGTGTGGTCTGACTAATGATTTGTAAAGTGGTAGGACTATGTTCTTATCACGGGCATCTATGCCCCTTTTGATGCAACCCATTATCGTATTGGCCTTGGCAGCAGCTGCCTGACACTGGTTTTTGCAACTTAGTTTGCTGTTTATTAAAATTCCTAGATCCTTTTCCATGTCAGTGTTACCGAGTATTTTACCATTTAGTATGTACGGGTGACTTGCATTATTCCTTCCCATGTGCATAACTTTACATTTCTCAGTGTTAAACCTCATCTGCCACTTCTCTGCCCAAGCCTCCAATCTATCCAGATCCCTCTGTAGTAGTATACTGTCCTCTTCAGTGTAAATTACTTTACACAGTTTAGTGTCATCTGCGAAAATTGATATTTTACTGTGCAAGCCATGTACAAGGTCATTAATAAATATATATTAGAGAATAGGGCCCAATACTGACCCCTGAGGTACTCCACTAGTGACAGTGACCCAATCTGAGTGTGTACCGTTAATAACCACCCTCTGTTTTCTATCATTGAGCCAGTTACTTACCCACATACAGATGTTTTCTCCCAGTCCGAGCATTCTCATTTTATATACTAACCTTTTATGTGGTACAGTGTCAACATAAACTGAAGTTTTTTTTTCCGGTATTGAGACCCTATGATGGATCTCAATAGCGGAAAACATTAATGTTAGGCCTCATGCACACGACCGTTGTTGTGTTCCGTTCCGCAAAATGGGGTTCCGTTGTTCCGTGATCCGTTTCCGTGTGTCTTCCTTGATTTTTGGAGGATCACCAGACATGAAGGAAAGTAAAAAAAAATCTAAGTCAAGTTTGCCATGCAAATGATAGGAAAAAAACGGACGCTCGGACGCGGGTGACAATCTTGTGTGCCTCTGCGTTTTTTCACGGTCCCATTGACTTGAATGGGTCCGCGAACCATTTTCCGTGAAAAAAATTGGACAGGTTATATTTTTTTGACTGACTGAAACCACGGATCACGGACGCGGATGGCAAACGGTGCATTAGCCAAGTTTTCAACTGACCCATTGAAAGTCAATGGGTCCGCAGAAAATCACGAAAAACGGAACAACGGACACGGAATAAAACAACGGTCGTGTGCATGAGGCCTAAGTGTGAAAGTAGCCTTACAACATTAGTACAGCTGACTTCTTAAAGAGGACCTGTCACCTCTCCTGACATGTCTGCTTTAATAACTACTTGCATCCACCATGTAATAATAATTCTGGAGCGTCTATACTTATGACTCTATGATGTGTCATTCCGTTATTATTCCTTCTAGAAGTTAGGAATACATTTCTAGCGATTGGCAATGAAGGTCGGGGCATGGGGGGTTACCAGTTGGGGGTGTTTCCCTGCACAGTCTGACACTGGCAGCACTGATTGGATAGTATTAGACTGTGCAAGGACACACCCCAAAATGGTAACACCCAGCTGGACCTTCATTGAAAACTGCCAGTAATTCATTTATAACTTTTAGCAGGAATAATAAAGGAATGGCCCATCATTGTCATAAGAATAGATGCTCCAGAGTTGTTTTTGTCAGGGGAGGTAACGGCTCCTCTTTAAAGGGTTTCTGTCACCAGAATTAACCCTATTAAACTAGCTGACATTAGTGATGTGCTGATGTCAGCTGAACCTAACTAGCCTATTCCTACTTTTATCTATGCCCCCGTTACTCCAGAAATATAACTTAATAATATGCTAATTAGCCTCTTGGTGCAGGGGGGGGCGTTGTTCCTGCTCCTAGATTGACAGGGCCAGGCAGCCTTCACCCCCAACTGCCGGCCCTGTGCGCTGGGGAAATCTCACACCATTCAGTATTCGGCACAGGTGCAGTGAGGAGCGCCCTTCACTCACTGCGCCTGCGCCGAATACTGAACGGGACGGCGCAGGCGCGAAATTTACACAGCAGACAGGGCCGGCAGTAGGAGACCAACGCTGCCTGGCCCTGTCAATCTAGTGTAGCAAGTCGTGGCCAGAGGTTGGAGAACGGAGCCTCTAGGAGCATAGGGTTAATTCTGGTGACAGAAACCCTTTAAACAGGTTCCATCAGCTCTCCTGATGTGTCTGTTGTAGTATATACTTGTATTCCTCATAAACTCTGGAGCATCTTATCTTACAATGTTGAGGTGTCCTTCCTCTGTTATTCCTCCCAGAAATGTTGGAATAAATTGTCATCCCTTTCACTTTCAAAGGGAAGTAGTGGTCCTACACACCCTGTCACTGTCCATTCCTTGCTGGCAGTGTCTGACACCTGCCGGTGACAAAGGGGACGGTAACACCTTGTTGTCAGGTTGTTTATACATTTCCAGGGGAATAACAGAGGAACGGCACAACACATAGTTGTAAAGAAAGGGGCTCCAGAAGTGTTACAAGTCAGAAAAGATGATGGGTGCTCTAACTTTTTGGGATATGTAGCTCAGCGTGAAGAGCAGAGATTGAGCCACTTGAGATGTCAGAGGCGGCGGTTTTGCTGACCTGATCTGATGAGGCCTGTCTGCCAGTACAGCGGGCGGTTTCTCCTATTTATGAGGCTGCCCGTCAGTATCCAGGAGATGAACTGGCATTAAGGCGGCCGCTCTCTTAGAATTAAATGAGACAGTGTTAGTGCTCCCCTCCCCCACTGAATAATCTACCGCTCCTTGTCTCATTCTGATTGTGCAAGGAACCCGAGATCCGTGTGCTCGGCACAAAGGACATGTCTGTATGGCGGCTGTGAAATCCGAGCAGAATCTCTTAACAAGCTTGCTTGTGCAGCAAGTAAATGTTGCTGAATGTGCACCCTTCCTGCCCCGGCTCCTGGCAGGTGCCCCTTTCTCCTTGACATGGCGCGACTGAAGCCATTTAATGGAGCGGCTGAGCTATTACTTATTTATGAGGCCTTCTCTGCGTAGCCATCAGCTGTGTGTTAGTGCATAGCATAGCCCGGGCCGTCCTGTTCAGGGAGAACCCTGTTCTGTAGTAACATCATGCTTTCACAAAAGCTTGTAGACTAGGGAGCTGCAGTAGTTCAGTTTGCTCCACATGTCTTAAAGGGGTTCTCCAGCACCTGGATCTAAATACTTTTGTAATTGCGTGTAATAAAAAATTCTGTATAGCCACTGAGGTACTCAATTAAATATATCTGTATAGTGCCACCTGCTGTTTCTTCTATTTCTTTGTCCTGCTCACTGAGATGGTCGCACATGCTCAGTTTCATCCTTCAACTGCCTCCTGAGCTGTGATAGGGAGAGAACTCCAGCGGAAAAGACACGCCCCCCTGAGCTGCAGCGGAAAAGACACGCCCCCCTGAGCTGCAGCGGAAAAGACACGCCCCCCTGAGCTGCAGCGGAAAAGACACGCCCCCTGAGCTGCAGCAGAAAAGACACGCCCCCTGAGCTGCAGCAGAAAAGACACGCCCCCTGAGCTGCAGCAGAAAAGACACGCCCCCTGAGCTGCAGCAGAAAAGACACGCCCCCTGAGCTGCAGCAGAAAAGACACGCCCCCTGAGCTGCCAGCTTGATAAAAATCTAGCACAGCAATGAATGGGGAGATCTCTGGATCCATGTACTGTACAGGGCTGGTTCTAGCTTTTTTAGAAAGAGCTTGTCATGGACTAGTTTTACATTAATCATGGGATAACCCCTTTAAAGGGAATGTACAGGATTAGAAAAGCATGGCTGCTTTCTCCCAAAAACAAGAACATCACCACCGCTATCCACAGGTTGTGTGCAGTATTGCAGCTTTACCCCATTGACTCCACTGGAGCCGAGCTTCAAGACCATACAAAACCCACGGACAGGGGTGGTTCATGGTCATGTTTTTCTTATCCTGGACAACCCCTTTAATGGGAGTGTGTCACCAGGAAATTCACTGATAAACCAGACACCATGCCTTGTAGGATTAGCTGGGCTGAATGTAACGATAACTTTCTTTTAGTGGTAAATTGCTTTATGCTGGAGAAAAAGTACTTCAAATTCATATGCAGATGAGAATTTCTGTGCACTGAGGGCGGGCCCAAGTCACTCTGTGCACCCGTGCTCCTCCTGCTTCTTCTGCCAGCCCCCTCCTCTCCTCCTTGATTGACAGGGCCAGGTGAGGTGACTTTACAGGAAACTGGCCCTGTCATGAAGGAGAGGGAAGGGCTGGCAGAAGGAGTAAGGGTGTACAGAATGGCTCGGGCCCACCCTCAGTGCACTTCTCCGGGAACAAATTTCAAATGGACCTGTCCTAAAATGGGAGCAGAGCACTTGCAGAGCTGCCGAGGGGGGTGAGGCCTCACTACACACTGCACTACTCTACAATAGAGGATAAGTATGCCATCCTGCCTACAATATGCCAACATGGCTGAGCAGCCTGACAGGAAAACTGTATATGCCAGAGAGAGTATTGATCCCCCGCCACCTCTCCCTCCTATGCAGCTCTGCAAGTGGAGGCAACCAGCCCTGCTCACATTCTAGGACAGGTCGCTGGCGGCCATTTTAAATCTTTCCTGGAGACCCCCTTTAACTGCTCGGCACTTTTATTCCAGAATGAATTAAGGAATCTCTAAGTGATGTGTATCCTTAGGTTCAGCTGAGGTAGCCCTACAAGGCCTCATGCACACGACCATGTGTATTTTGAGGTTCGCAAACATCTAATCCGAAAAATGTAGATACCGGCCGTGTACATGTGTCATTTTTTGCAAGCGCAATAGTAGAAATGCCTATTCTTGTTCTCAAAATAGACAAGTTCTATAATTTGCGGGACAGACACATCCGTGTGCTGTCTGCCTTTTTTTTGCGGCCCCATAGAAATGAATGTTTGATCCGAAGTTTGTTGAAAGGTTAGTGACGCTTTCATTTTATAACAAGGTGCAATTAAACTGGCGTAAATGATAGTGAATGTGCTGGGGGCTGGTTTTAGAAAGTGGCGTGGGGGCGAAGTAGAAATTAAAAATCTAAATTTAGGGGCCATGGTGTTTAAAAAGTCTCTGGCGTACAGGTGCGTTGTGAATGACCCCCAATGTGTTTTTTTTAGGGGGCTCTATTTCATAGTATTAATATGTGGCTTGCAGTGATTAAAGGGGTAGTCCGGTTTCAACTAAATAAGTTTAGTCATTGTACAGTCTTGCAGTTTTCGAATACACCCTGTGTATGGATTGTAGGCGGTTATTTGCGTCGTCTGATGACACATTTCCTTTAACTTCCATAGGGTGAGAATCTGTCCTGGTCATGAGATGATCATTACAAAGCATGTTGTAATTGAGAGTCCTATTACACTTCAGACGTTCCCGATATCTGTCAGATCATCTGCGGAGATGAGGGCTGCATTTACACGCAGCGATCTCCTCCGCTGTATGGAGGCTAGCTATCGCTTGTCCCCATAGTTATTATTCACAAAAAGATCTGCTGCGCAGGAACTATCAGGATCAACAGAACGTCAGGACTAACCGATGAATGAGCATAGGGTGATAGGAATGGCGATGCGGCCTTCCTTTGACCACAATGGGAGGCAGTGTCTGCTGAATCTGCACCAAATTCTGCCTGCAAAAGACCCCATGTCAGTGGCTAGCTCCTTAGGCTGGATTCACACAGTTTTTATTGCGCTTATTTTTTGGCTTATTTTTTTACATACTCCAGATGTTAGCTAAATGTCTGTGGGGATTTTGAAACGGAGACCACGCGTTTTTTCGGCTAATGGTGTTTTTTACAGTTTCTAGTTTTTTTGCGTAGTGTGCGTGTGTGTGACCTTTGCTCCATCTCTATGGGAGTGTATGAGATAAAGCCATGCGCTAGAGAAGTGAATGGAGTGGTAGTACACATGTGTGACCTCTGTTCTATCCTTATGGGAGTGTAGGAGATAAAGCCAAGCGCTAGAGAAGTGATTGGACTGGTAGTGCACATGTGCGACCTCTGTTCTATCCTTATGAGAGTGTAGGAGATAGAGCCAAGTTCTAGAGAAGTGATTGGACTGGTAGTGCACATGTGTGTGACCTCTGTTCTATCCTTATGGGAGTGTAGGAGATAGAGCCAAGTTCTAGAGAAGTGATTGGACTGGTAGTGCACATGTGTGTGACCTCTGTTCTATCCTTATGGGAGTGTAGGAGATAGAGCCAAGCTCTAGAGAAGTGATTGGACTGGTAGTGCACATGTGTGTGACCTCTGTTCTATCCTTATGGGAGTGTAGAAGATAGAGCCAAGCGCTAGAGAAGTGATTGGACTGGTAGTGCACATGTATGACCTCTGTTCTATCCTTATGAGAGTGTAGTAGATAGAGCCAAGTGCTAGAGAAGTGATTGGACTGGTAGTGCACATGTGCGACCTCTGTTCTATCCTTATGAGAGTGTAGGAGATAGAGCCAAGTGCTAGAGAAGTGATTGGACTGGTAGTGCACATGTATGACCTCTGTTCTATCCTTATGAGAGTGTAGGAGATAGAGCCAAGTGCTAGAGAAGTGATTGGACTGGTAGTGCACATGTGTGACCTCTGTTCTATCCTTATGAGAGTGTAGAAGATAGAGCCAAGTGCTAGAGAAGTGAATGGACTGGTAGTACACATGTGTGACCTCTGTTCTATCCTTATGAGAGTGTAGAAGATAGAGCCAAGTTCTAGAGAAGTGAATGGAGTGGTAGTGCACATGTGTGACCTCTGTTCTATCCTTATGGGAGTGTAGAAGATAGAGCCAAGTGCTAGAGAAGTGATTGGACTGGTAGTACACATGTGTGACCTCTGTTCTATCCTTATGGGAGTGTAAAAGATAGAGCCAAGTTCTAGAGAAGTGAATGGACTGGTAGTACACATGTGCGACCTCTGTTCTATCCTTATGAGAGTGTAGGAGATAAAGCCAAGTTCTAGAGAAGTGAATGGACTGGTAGTGCACATGTGCGACCTCTGTTCTATCCTTATGAGAGTGTAGGAGATAGAGCCAAGTGCTAGAGAAGTGATTGGACTGGTAGTGCACATGTGTGACCTCTGTTCTATCCTTATGGGAGTGTATTAGATACAGCCAAGTGCTAGAGAAGTGAATGGACTGGTAGTACACATGTGTGACCTCTGTTCTATCCTTATGAGAGTGTAGAAGATAGAGCCAAGTGCTAGAGAAGTGAATGGACTGGTAGTGCACATGTGCGACCTCTGTTCTATCCTTATGGGAGTGTAGAAGATAGAGCCAAGTGCAGCCTGACTGCTAGTGACGTGCCATTCAAGTACATGTAACCTCTGAGGCTAGTGATTGGCTGCAGTGGTCATGGGACTGAGCCACTTCCGGTCTTCCAATCCTGCAGGGAATGGAAGTGGCCGGGAACAGAGCAGTGGTACGGGAACAGTGGGCTGTCAGACCACCGTGATGCTACAAAGCAAACGCCATACACTGAGAAATATCATCCTCTTCGCATTGTAAAGTAGTCACGCCAGGCTGCGATATCTGGAGGAAAACGTGCCTCCACCTGTAAGAGCGTTGTCTGAATATTATTCTCTGTGAGATGGTTTCCTTTAGAATTGTCAGAACATAAATGCCCAATCATTGCCCCATGTATACATGCCACCCATTATCTGACATACAGGAATATGCTCCTTTGAAGGTGGACGCATTGCGGCCACATGGTCAGGTTTTGGAAGCCAAAATCAGAGGTGGATTCAAAAAAGAGGAGAAGTTGTACCTGTCCTTTTAGACTTTTACTCCTTTTATGATCCACTTCTGATTTTGGCTTCCAAAACGGCATCTGGAAACCTGACCGTGTGGCTGTACCCTTAAAATTGCTTGTTTTTGGTACCCGACAAATGAAAACTAGTGCTAATTCCTGGATATAAATGCAGGTGACGAGTCAGTGCCGATCCACAGGCTGTTATCGCTGATCGCAAAATATCTGCCGTATTGAAGGACTCTAGTTGTTGGCACAATATCTCGAACATTCCCTCAAGGCCCCTTGTATGTAAGGCTTCTGTATCTAGGATCATAATTGGATAATTACAACGCCCACCAGTAATTAGCTGTGTACAAACGGTCAGAGCACAACACACGTGTTACTATGGAGGAGCTGTACTCGTCTATGCCAAACACTGCCGTCACCTGAGTTGCGATCCAATTTTTTTCATATTCAAACGATTGCCCGATGAGTGTTAAATTAAAGGGGTTGTCCGGGTTCAGAGGTGAACCCAGGCAGATCTCCTCCTTCCCCGACTCAGCCCCTCTGACATGAGCATCGGAGCATTTCATGCCCGATGCTCTCCCTTGCCCTGCGCTGTATTGCGCAGGGCAAGGGCTGTTTGTTTATATTTTTAACACTGCTAGGCAGAGGCTTCTGCCTAGCAGTGTTCCCGGTGATGTCACTGGCACTGGTGATGTCACTGATGGGCGGGCTTTAGCGCTGCCTAGCCATTTTACGGTAAAGATGGCGTAACCTGCACCACATCTATTGCGGGGCTCAGGCTAGAACTCTAGTGCAGGAATAGACCCTATTAGCGTAGTTTCAGACAGATTTTTACGCCAGAATTGTGGGGCAATTTTGGAGCAAAATGACACATCTTAGGCCCCTTTTCTGATGAAGCCCCACCCTCTTTCTGCTAAGTCCCGCCCTCTCATTGAGTGTCATAAAAAAGTGTAGAAACCCTAGATGCGCCAAATTGCACAACTTTTTTTTTTTTGGGCAGATTTGTGGTGCAGACATATTAGTAAATCTGGGCCGATTTATTTAGCTTATACTTAGAGAAAAAAAGGAAAAATCCCAAGGCCAGCATTTTCCACCACTGAATACGTTCTCTCCTTTTATGATCCACTCCTGATTTTGGCTTCCAAAACTGCATGAAAAAAACCTGACTGTGTGACTGCGTCAAGAAATCAGGAGATTATATAAGTCGCGGGTATAGAGGGGTTCTCTAGGGTTAGAAAACAATGGCTACTTTTGCCAGAAACAGCACCACACCTGTCTGCAGGATGTGTGTGGTATTGCAGCTCAGCCTCATTTACTTCAGTGAAGCTGGGCAGGTGTGGTGCTGTTTCTGGAAGAAAGCAGCCATGTTTTTTCTAATCATGGACAGCTCCTTTAATAAATGAAAGCGTTGCAGTGCTCACTGACGAGGCTATTGGTTTTCTACTGTATTGAGGCAGAATTCCTTTAGTGCTTTTACTACATTGATCTTTAAGGTCACGTCGAACCTACACAGAGCGGAGACATGCATTATGTAGGCTGAGACAATATTTATGGGGACCTATAAATTCACTGTGACATAGGAGATAATTGCCACATGTAAAGCTTCCTTTATGGC
This sequence comes from Bufo bufo, assembly GCF_905171765.1. NCBI lineage: Eukaryota > Metazoa > Chordata > Amphibia > Anura > Bufonidae > Bufo > Bufo bufo. Next base: position 73,213,207 of record NC_053397.1, read on the forward strand.
TTCCGTGACATTAGATGCTAGTGACTGTACGGGAATTGGTGCACCTTATAAATGTACTAAATCTCCCTACAGTATTAGAATGTATGGGCTCCGATGCACCGAAGTTAGTTATTTGCGAAGTCGTGCGAGACTTCGTTGAATAACTTCGGTACCGAAGCTGAGTTCAGTTTTAAAGTGATTTTCCACTTTAAAAATCAATTACAGAAGTTATTTAGTGAAGTCCCGCCCGACTTCGCAAATAACTAACTTCGGCTCATTGGAGCCCATACTTTCTAATACTGTACGGAGACGGATCTCCGTACAGTATTATTCTGAAGTATTGATGTAACATATGAAGCACGCTTCGCTCACCTCTAGTCATAACCCTCATATAGACTAGGCTTGTGAAGCTGGCCACACACATTAGTCTTTTTTTCGGACCAACCTGCAGAGAACGGCAGGTATGGCCGACACTCTAATGTGTGGGGAGCTCCCGACTCTCCTTCGACAGAGGATGAAAATTTTCGCCCGATTCTTTTGTTCTCCCAGAAGATAAGCCACCACCATACCTCTGGGGCAGCAGCTTCCTCTGCTCTCCCCATAGAATACACAGACACATTTGCCGAGCCTAACATGGATGTATGTGTGTGGGGAAGCCGGGAGGGAGTCGGCAGCTATTGAATGCTTATGGCCGCCTTTAGAATGAGATGTGATGTATACCTGCTGTCAAAACTGTAGCAATGATCCCTTCCATTCCATTTGCGCCTGTGTATACTCCAGGCTTCAGTGAGGTTGTGTCCACAGTATGAGTGCTATCACGTACTTACCTGTCTCCGCTCCCACGGTAAGTATGGCTGACAGTGGGGCTGCTTGACCCCTCAGGGAGCCAGGACATTGGACCAATCCGGCTCTGTACCGGCATCACACGCCTCCTGAGGAGGACTATTTGCGGCTGCTGACCACTGGTGCCTGTGATTGGTTACTAAGCCTTACTACCTAGTTGTGTGTTTGCTACTCTGGATCACTGACCTTTTGCCTGTTATTTTGGCATAGCCTCTGATTATTAATTTTGCCTCTGATGTGACCTCCTGGTAATATACTCTAATAGTTTGTGACCTCTCCTTTGCTTGCTGACTTCTTGCTGATCTCTGATGTTTTCTCCTGTCTCGCTTTGCTGTGTATTTGTATCTATTTTAGATTTAGATCCGGTCCTGGTTTTGCCTGTCTGGTTTTCTCCTCTTTATGTCTTACTACTATTCTCCCACTTTGGTTTAGGCCCCTGCACTTAGCGGTGCGGGTGGAGCACGGGGCCGCACTGTTCCCTACCCTTTCATGACAGGTGCCTTCACACGTTGCAAATTTTGTGGCAGAAATTTCCTTGGCTGAAAATCCGTTCCATTCAGCTGACTGCGTCTTGCAGAAATCCATACACTTGCTGCCCCATTAAAAATCAGTGGAACTGATTTTCAGTTGTGGAAATTTCTGCCATAAACTCTGCAGCGTGTGAAGGCATCCTAATGGTAATGTCGTCCAGTCTTTGCCTTGAGGTGTTTTACTACATTGATCTTCAAGGGGACATATAGTTGCATGTTTGCTCTAATGCTTCCATCGATGATAGTTTCCGATATTTTACATATCGTATCCAAAAAGGGTTGTCCAAGATTTTCGAAAAATTGGCAGAAAACTGCATTAAGAAAATATAGGATTGCTCACCCTTGTCCCGCCACTCTGCTCCCCACTGGTCCTGCAGTAGTGACATCACATTCATTGTTCACATGAGCCAATCAATGGTTAGTTGTGCATGAAAGGCATATGACCACTGAGGCCAGTGATTGGCTGCAGTGGTCACATGAATGATGCACTGCTAGAGTGCCAGTACATTTACAGGGTGAGTAATGGTTCTTTTTATACATGTTCCTGCTCTTTGCCAAATTTTTAAACACCTAAAACAGTAATAAAACAACCCCTTTATTACTAGTGTGAACTTTGCCTAAGATTACCTAGACCAGATACACTTTAACACATTCTCAGCTGTGAGCAGCATTGAAGGGATTTTCCACTCTTCAGACAGTCCAGATAGGTCATCAATATCGGATTGTTGGGGGTCTGACATCCAGCACCACCAACGTTCAGCAGTTTTTGGCTACAGCCGTCGACAAATCAGTGGTCAGAAGTAGGGCTTAGCGAACCCGAGTTCGGGAAATGTTTTTTTACAGTACAAATTCATTTATGAAGTTATTGCGCAAAGTCTCGTGGGACTTTGCAAAGCAACAACTTCAGCTCATCGGAGCCAATACATTCTAATACTGTACGGCGCTCCTGCTCCGTACAGTATTAGAACAAAGTTTTATGCGAATCGACTTTGGATGTTTCATCCGAAGTCGATTTGCTCATCCCTAGTCAGAAGCAGAAGGCTCCAACCACTGTGCATACTGCAGCTCCCATTCAACTGATATTTAGGTGGGTCTGTTCAAATTTTTCGGCCCTGGATATAAGCAAACCTACTTCTATTCACTGATAGCAAGCAGAAATCTTAAAGAGCATTTTTTAGCAAGATCAATCGTGCATACAGGCTGGTAGTGTTGATTCTTCTGAATAAAATTAATACTGTTATGTGAAAATCAGTAGCGGTGTTCCTAAGGCCTCATGCACACGACCGTTCCGTTTTTTGCGGTCCGCAAATCGCGGATCTGCAAAAAACGGAAGCCGCCCCGTGTGCCTTCTGCAATTTGCGGAACGGAACAGGCGGCCCATTGTAGAAATGCCTATTCTTGTCCGCAAAACGGACAAGAATGGGACATGTTCTATTTTTTTTTTTGCAGGGCCACGGAACGGAGCAACGGATGCGGACAGCACACGGAGTGCTGTCCGCATCTTTTGCGGCCCCATTGAAGTGAATGGGTCCGCACCCGAGCCGCAAAAACTGCGGCTCGAATGCGGACCCGAACAGCGGTCGTGTGCACGAGGCCTAAGAAAGAAAAGACTTGTTATTTATGCAAACGGGTATCATTTTAATCAACAGGATCAACCCTACAAGGCAGTATGACTGGTTAAATAGGGTTGATCCTGTTGATAGGTGCTCTTTAAAACTGTTTCAAAATTGAAAAAATGTGTATAATAGAAAGCTTAAATTTTTTTTGTGATAGTGTAATTCTGCATAAAAAAATGGAAACCCTCTCATCTGCCCAGTCCATCTAATGGAAGCTCCGGCTGCCCTCTGGACTGGAATCACACTGATTGAATATTGAGTTGTCGAGATCTAACTGAAAAGCTGTCATCACGAGCCGTGAAGAGGCACCTTGTGTGACTGGGTCTCATTGTGCAGAATGTTTGCCGATCCTGTCCGTTAATCAGGAAGCTGCAGGTAAAGGTGCTCCTTTGAAAGCTGCTTGGCTTGTGTGTGTTGCCCAGAGATCACCAAGGAAATGGGCAGAGCATGGCCACGGCCCTGAGTAATGGGAGGAAGCCTCAGCTGCTGATAAGAAGCCTCTGCATGCTTTGGCGTCAAGGAAACTGTTTAGGGTAGGTTCACACTGAGTTTTCCTGCAGGTTTTTCAGCCAAAGTCAGAAGTGAATTGGAAATCTAAAGGAAGGACTTCTACTCCTCCTTCCTGCCGGATCCACTTCTGCCTTTGGCTGAAAAACCTGCAGAAAAATGTGCCTCAAAACCTGCTAAAAAAAATCTGTGTGAACCTACTCTATGGGATTTCAAGTTTTGCACCCAACTCCTCCTCTAGTGCAAAAAACATCAGAAGTGTTGGCTGCGAACGGAAATAAATCTCCAGTTTAAGCATGCCCAACGTGTGACTGCTCCTCCGAGCCGAGAATGCTATCTAACAAGGAAAGGGGTTCACTGGGCACATAAATGGCAGTTTAATATCTATGGGACACGCCTGCCTAATGTAATGACTGTAGAAGTTCGGTCTGGTCTCATGATGGTCAGTATATTAGAAACATGGATGACTAGGGCTCCGGTTTTCAAGGCTATGTTCCCCGGAGAACCCCTTGGAATCATCTCTCTACTCTTGGCATGTTGTGTGCAGGCTTTTATTTTCATTGACTTCTTCTAAGTAACATTTTTGCTGCTTCACAGATCTTCAAAGTGAATAAGAATTTAGGTTTAATGCAGCTTTAATTCTATATTAGTGATCAGATTGTGTGTCAGCTAAGGCCAAATTCAGGGGGTGTTTTACGGTCCAAAGTGGTTGCACCATCCTGCACCTTTCTTCTGATGATGGGGTTGGCGTAACAGCTGCCCAAAACAATCCCAGGGGAGTCTATGAAGAAACAGTGATGCCACTTTTTACCTGGATGACATTAGACCTACCTCGCGTGTGATTGTATATGAATTGGATCCATTCCCCTAAACCTGCAGTCTTGTCCAAACGCTTTTGTCCAACCTTTTGAAGGTTCTTAGAACTGGAGATATAGAAAAGTAGCAATCACAGCGGTAGACATTGATGTCTGAATTTTGGCATAAGCAAAGGAATTTTTATGACTTTAGTGCTATAAACGAATAATTTTAATTACTGCAAAATGCGTCAGACTCAGTAAGTACCGCTGCTAGTTGTTATGTCATAAATTTTTCTGACTTCTTCTTTCAGCCCTGTTCACATCCTAGGCATATTGCCTTGTGTTTGGAGTTGTTTGTGTTCTATCAGATTTTGTGTGGGATTATAGGCAAAAACTATTTATGTTGGAATGTCATTTATTTCACACTGGTATATCTAGCACTAGCACTTTCACCATTACTCTTAAGAAGTCCCTCTATTCTACTGCTCCTGCCTGCTGTAGGCACACTATTCTACTGCTCCTGCCGGCTGTAGGCACGCTATTCTACTGCTCCTGCCTGCTGTAGGCACACTATTCTACTGCTCCTGCCGGCTGTAGGCACACTATTCTACTGCTCCTGCCTGCTGTAGGCACACTATTCTACTGCTCCTGCCTTCTGTAGGCACGCTATTCTACTGCTCCTGCCTGCTGTAGGCACACTATTCTACTGCTCCTGCCGGCTGTAGGCACACTATTCTACTGCTCCTGCCTGCTGTAGGCACACTATTCTACTGCTCCTGCCTTCTGTAGGCACACTATTCTACTGCTCCTGCCTGCTGTAGGCACACTATTCTACTGCTCCTGCCGGCTGTAGGCACACTATTCTACTGCTCCTGCCTGCTGTAGGCACACTATTCTACTGCTCCTGCCTGCTGTAGGCACACTATTCTACTGCTCCTGCCTGCTGTAGGCACACTATTCTACTGCTCCTGCCGGCTGTAGGCACACTATTCTACTGCTCCTGCCTGCTGTAGGCACGCTATTCTACTGCTCCTGCCTGCTGTAGGCACACTATTCTACTGCTCCTGCCGGCTGTAGGCACACTATTCTACTGCTCCTGCCTGCTGTAGGCACGCTATTCTACTGCTCCTGCCTGCTGTAGGCACGCTATTCTACTGCTCCTGCCGGCTGTAGGCACACTATTCTACTGCTCCTGCCTGCTGTAGGCACACTATTCTACTGCTCCTGCCTGCTGTAGGCACGCTATTCTACTGCTCCTGCCTGCTGTAGGCACGCTATTCTACTGCTCCTGCCTGCTGTAGGCACGCTATTCTACTGCTCCTGCCTGCTGTAGGCACGCTATTCTACTGCTCCTGCCTGCTGTAGGCACGCTATTCTACTGCTCCTGCCTGCTGTAGGCACGCTATTCTACTGCTCCTGCCTGCTGTAGGCACGCTATTCTACTGCTCCTGCCTGCTGTAGGCACGCTATTCTACTGCTCCTGCCTGCTGTAGGCACGCTATTCTACTGCTCCTGCCTGCTGTAGGCACGCTATTCTACTGCTCCTGCCTGCTGTAGGCACACTATTCTACTGCTCCTGCCTTCTGTAGGCACCATTTTACTGCTCCTTCCTCTGGAAGGTTCTCTATTCTACGGCTCCTGCCTTTTGTAGACACTATTCTATCATTCCTTCCTTCTATGGACAATTGGACACTATATTTTACTGCACCTTCCATAGACACACTATTCCACTGCTCTTCTGTAGGCATAGGCAGTCTGTTCTACTACACCTTCCTTCTGTGGACACACTATTTTACTGCTCCTGCCTTTTGCATGCACTCTACTCTATTGCTCTTGCCTTCTGTGGACACACTATTTTACTATATCCTTCTGTAGATACTCTATTCTACTGCTCCTGCCTTTTGTAGACACTCTATTCTACCATCCCTTCCTTCTATGGACTATGCCATCCTTCTGTAGATACTCTATTCTACTGCTCCTTCTTTTGGAAGATTCTCTTTTCTGCTGTTTCTTCCTTCTGTAGGCATTCTATTCAACTGCTATGCTCTTTTGTATGTATTCCATTCTACTGTTCCTCCCTTCTGTTGGTACTTTATTCTTCTGATCCTCCCTTCTGGCGGTGTTTTATTCTTCTGCTCCTCCCTTCTGGTGGTGTTTTATTCTTCTGCTCCTCCCTTCTGGTGGTGTTTTATTCTTCTGATCCTCCCTTCTGGTGGTGTTTTATTCTTCTGATCCTCCCTTCTGGTGGTGTTTTATTCTTCTGATCCTCCCTTCTGGTGGTGTTTTATTCTTCTGCTCCTCCCTTCTGGTGGTACTTTATTCTTCTGCTCCTCCCTTCTGGTGGTACTTTATTCTTCTGATCCTCTCTTCTGGTGGTGTTTTATTCTTCTGATCCTCTCTTCTGGTGGTGTTTTATTCTTCTGATCCTCCCTTCTGGTGGTACTTTATTCTTCTGCTCCTCCCTTCTGGTGGTACTTTATTCTTCTGCTCCTCCCTTCTGGTGGTACTTTATTCTCTTTTGTAGGTGCTCTATTCCACTGCTCCGTCCATCTGTAGGCATTCACGTCTACACTTCCTCCTCGCCTCCTGCACACACACACATACAGTTAGGTGAAAATTATTGCACAGGAAAAGAAGAATACTTGCCCATATCTATTATTTAGGGTGCTGCTTTTATTTTCCAGAGCGCCTCTGAGACATCTGATTGGTTGGCAGATCTGTTCTACTGCAAGTACTCTGTGTACTGCTCCTCCCATCAAACCAATACTGTGTTAAAAACAGGAGTTTTATAAACCAATGACTAAATTATAACATCTGTGTATTCAGTACAATATCGCAGCATCCAGAATGTGGGAAAACTGCCAAGTGTGAACGTGTCCTAGGGCACAAAGCAACTTGTGATCATCATAAGTAAAGCCAAGTAATCACTACATTCTTTCTTAATGAAATCAGTAAAATGAAGACTTTGTACAGTACAAAAATAAAATCATCATCTGTGATTTTAATATTAGTGTTCTTCATACTCCTGGACATACAAAATAATATATTTTTCACTTGCCATTAGCTAGGAATGTCACTCAAGACTTGACAAGAGTACCAAAGGGAATGGTCACCTTAGAAATATTATCTGACAGCACACTGGGTGGATAAATGGAAAATCCACGTATGAATAGACAGAAGCGGGTGACCCTTCTGTATCAGGAAACAGAGAGGGAACTGACACAACGCAAGTGAATATTGAGAAAAGAACCATTTATCCTGGTGTCATCCGGCCGCTGCTCCCTTCCTGAATCGGTGCATTTTTCATAAGTAAACATCCATAAGCTTCCTGTGATTGCATACAATATACATACGTTTATTTAAGAAACCTGTGGATTGATGATTTGGATTTGAATTATTAGATTCTCAGAAATGGAGTTTGCATATTTAAAGGGTATGTCCAGCTTTACACCACTTTAATATTTGTATCTCAAAACTTGCATCCCTTTACAGTTTAGTGCTGGAGACTTCCCAGAATTTTGACCACCAGTGCAGGCCTTGAGTCAGAGAGAAATTGAAAGAGATTTTAGCTCTGAGGCCTGCAGATTTGTGAATGCAGCTCTGGAATATAATACAAGCTGTAAGGCCCCTTGCAGACGAGCGTGTCCGGATACGTTGCGTCTGCGATCAGGGAAAATCGCGTGAGTAGGTACGCAATTGCAGTCAGTTTTGACTGCGATTGCGTTCCGATGTGCAGTTTTTATGCACGTGCGTGATAAAAAACTGACTGTGGTACCCAGACCCGAACCTGGACTTCTTCACTGAAGTTCGGGTTTGGGTTTGGTGTTCTGTAGATTTTAATATTTTCCCTTATATCAAGGTTATAAAGGAAAATAATAGCATTCTTAATACAGAATGCTTAGTAAAATGTGGATTGAGGTGTTAAAAAATAAAAAAAATTTACTTGCCTGTTCCAATTGATCGCGCAGCCGGCATCGTCTTCTTTCAGGACCTGCAAAAGGACCTTTGGTGACGTAATCGCGCTCACCACGTGGGGCCTGTGTTGCACAAATGATGCGTGAAAATCGCCTTGTTCAGGTCCAGGGGACTGGTTTATGACACAGAACACCAAAGATAGACTGCCTGCATCATGCACAGTTCCCCTCAGGCCCTGCACTAGGCCTAACACAGAAGCCCACAGTTACTAATGTGAACGTGCCTAGAATTTGGTGTAAAATGCACCAAAATTTTGAGCTTTCCTGGCACAAAATGTATCTTTCAGTTTTAAACATTTATGAGACAAATATGAAAAAAAAGAATACGCTTGATGAGAGTTGTAGTTTAGCAGGAAAGCAGGTGTGAGCTATCAAAGAAGTGGCATGTCCTAAACATAATAGCAAACAGCCCCGAATTTGCAGGGACTGTCCCTAATTTTCAGAGACCGTCCGCAGACCTTATAAATAAATGTAGTACAGTTAAATATAGTAACTCACCGGGGACATCTCTAATTGTAGACGCTCTCTTTCCTTTTCTTTATCTTTTGGCCCGGACCACCATGACCACTTCTTCCAATCACGGTTCATCTCTGCATAATTTTGTGTAGATGTCTTTGGATTTTTGTGTTTCCAGCATCCTCCCTACATTTCTCCCACTTGAAAACAAACTCATAGATGTACCGTAGTTATGCCCAGACCATAATTCCCCTCTTTGTGCCCCACACAGTGATAGTACCTTCCCAAGCAGTAATAGTGCCCCCTTTAGGTCCTACTTAGTAATAGTGCTTTTCTTGGTGCCCCACAAGATAATAACGCCCCCCTTGTCCCCCTACCCAATACCAATGGTTGTGCCCCCACACAGCAGAGGATCTCTTGTGCCCCTATATATAGCGCCCTCCCCATTTCCTACGACTAGCATCTTAGTCCTCTTTCTGATGCCATCAACCCAGCGCAGGCATTGTGATAAAATGATGTCCTGACGCTGGAGTCCTTCCTGTGCTTTTGAACCTCTGCAAGAGGGACGTGGCAAGGAACCAGTGGCTTAAATTTTTTTGGGGAATTGGCGCTGGCCCCTGGCAGTCCCCCTTCTCTAGACCCAGTTGCTACACCACTGTTAGTAACAGAAAACCAGATTTCATCAGTGCATCAGTAATTTGTGAATATGCAGCATTTGATAATTGTAATGCACGGCCCGCACTGTGACCCGGAGTCCTTTATTAGTGAAATAGGGAGAAATCTGCCATATAGTGGCGTCCGTTCAGCATAGAGTTTCATTGTAAAAAAAAAAAATACATATGCGTTAACGCATATATAGCGTATGTAATAAAGTTTTTTTATGGGACTCTGCAGGATACAAAAGCGTGGTATCCTCCCCCCCCAACTTATACTTTAAACGGATGGCAAAAACGTGATGTGAACCCACCCTTACACTTCATGCTGCCCTCAGACAGGGTGACCGATTCCCTATAGCGTGGTCACTATTATGAGTTTATTATTGTCACATGGTCAGGGATAATCTGCCCAGTATGGTAGCCCTGCTGGGACCCGCGGCTTAAATACTGCATCAATGCCGTGTTTTCTTCATAGGAACATTCTTCAGCACACATAAGACTAGCACAAATCTTCAAGATACATGAAATAAAATAGAAAAATTACAAATGATTGGTTAGATTCTTAGGGGGAGACTTATCAAACTGGTGTAGAGTAGAACTGGCTTAGTTGCCCATGGCAACCAATCAGATTCCACCTTTCATTTTCCAATGGAGCTGTCAAAAATGAAAGGTGGAATCTGATTAGTTGCTATGGGCAATCAGTTCTGCTTTACACCATTCAGGGCCGGTTCTAGGTGAAATGGGGCCCTGGGGTGAAAAACAATAAGGGCCCCCCCCTTCCCCCATGACACTTGATGACTTTTACAGAAGAAACTGTATATTGTGTGGCACAGTGGATGCTGTATGTGTATAACATAAACATAGTTCATATGAAAACTTAGTTGCTTGGCTCTTGGGGATCTCGGACACCACTTCAACACTTGGCCGGGGGGTCGGCGGACCTGATGTTGTGTTTTATCCTAATGAGAAAGATTTCATAATAAGGATTTGGAGAAGGGGCAGAGGGATAGCAGAGCAGGGAGAGGCTGGTGCTGCTACTAGGGGGCTCATACCATGGGGGAGTAATAAAGCCCACCATAATGCCCCCCCCCCTTCAGTAGAAATAATTCTCCTTATAATGTGACAGTGCAAAAAAATACCCCCTTGTAATGCCCCCAGTTGAGCTAATGTCCCCATAGTGCCCCTATAATGTGCCAGTATAAAATACCCCTATATAGTGCCCCAGTAAATGCCCCCATAGTGCTCCTCTCCCCCTCCCTCCTAGTGCCCCCCATAATGTACCAGTATAAAATGCCCCATATATAGTGCCCCAGTAGATGCCCTCAGTGTCTCCCATAATTTGTAAGTATAAAATACCCCTTCTCAGTGCCCCCGTAGATGACCCCATAGTACTCCTCTCCCCCCTTCCCCATAGTACCCACCATAATGTGCACCATAGATGTCCCCCAATCATGTGCCAGTAATAAAAGCCCCCCCACCATCATGTGTCAGTAACAAGAGCCCCCCATATCATGTGCCAGTAGCCAGAGCCCCCCCATATCATGTGCCAGTAGCCAGAGCCCCCCTATATCATGTGCCAGTAGCCAGAGCCCCCCCTATATCATGTGCCAGTAGCCAGAGCCCCCCTATATCATGTGCCAGTAGCCAGAGCCCCCCCCTATATCATGTGCCAGTAGCCAGAGCCCCCCCTATATCATGTGCCAGTAGCCAGAGCCCCCCTATATCATGTGCCAGTAGCCAGAGCCCCCCCTATATCATGTGCCAGTAGCCAGAGCCCCCCCTATATCATGTGCCAGTAGCCAGAGCCCCCCCTATATCATGTGCCAGTAGCCAGAGCCCCCCCCCTATATCATGTGCCAGTAGCCAGAGCCCCCCCTATATCATGTGCCAGTAGCCAGAGCCCCCCCCCTATATCATGTGCCAGTAGCCAGAGCCCCCCCCCTATATCATGTGCCAGTAGCCAGAGCCCCCCCTATATCATGAGCCAGTAGCCTGAGCCCCCCCCATCAACATGAGCCAGTAGCCTGAGCCCCCCCCATCAACATGTGCCAGTAGCCTGAGCCCCCCATCATGTGCCAGTAGCCTGAGCCCCCCATCATGTGCCAGTAGCCACCAGTATTGACAACAGCAACAAAAAAAACCACTTATACTTACCCCCTTGGCAGCGATGCGATGCAGGCCTCTTCCGGCCTGTGTCCCGCGCTGTACGGCTCAGGCGGCGCGGTGACGTCATCGCGCCGCCTGCGCCGGCCTCTGATAGGCTGCCGGCCTAGTGCCTGCACCCTGCAGCCTATCAGAGGAAGGGAAAGGGACACGCCTGCCCTGCTGCACAGCCATCTGTACAGATGATTGGAGATGAGCGCTTCCACAATGGAAGCGCTCATCTCCATGTGACACTGACTGTCCTGCCTATAGTTAGTTGCGGGCCGGCGCGAGGGGGCCCCTAAGGACTCGGGGGCCCGGGGGCAATTGCCCTCCTTGCCTCTATAGAAGCGCCGGCCCTGACACCAGTTTGATAAATGACCCCCTTATTTTTATCTCAGGCCTTTTTCACACGTCAGTGTCTGTTTTCTGTCCACGAACTAACAGTCCATTCTTTTCATCCGTAATGATTTCTGTGATGCATCAGTTTTTGTTCCATATGTCCATTTTCTGCCCTCCGTGTGTCATCTGTTTTTCACGTGTGAAAAAAGCTGGTGTAGGCCATTTTGGCCCATCCTACGGTGTTTCCTAGCAATGATCTGCGAAAAACAGACCAAACGTGCATGGCATCCATATGCTGTCCAAGGTTTTCCATGACGTATGGACTTGATTGGGTGTGTTTGGTATGGAAGAAGATGCAAAGTAGTTCATGCTTTGGTTTTATCTTTTATGTGACTGTTGGTCTGCATATACCCATTGGGCGACATTTATCAATAATGGTGTCATTTGTGCCAGAAAAATACTAACATTACAAATCAAAATTGGTGATTTGCTTCACCTCATATATCATAAGGCGCACGCCACTTTTAAAATGTGACTAGTTTGGTGCCACTTTCCTGAGTCTAGCTTTGCCCTTCCTACTAGCTGAGTGCTCAAAGACTAACCGACCTCCGGCATAGTCGGAGCACTCACTCTGACAAGAGCGACCCGGCCGGCGCAGAAACCTAAACCTCCGTTACTACTATACGCCTGATTCTAGGGCTACGCGTTTCGCTAATATTTGCTAGCTCCTCAGGGACTTATTAGAGCAGCATAATAACGGTTCTGGGATTAGAGCGGCAGAGTTGGCATCGGAGATAGCCGGTCACAGCGCTCGGGTATCTCTGGCGCTCTCTTACAAATGAATGGCGCAATGACAGACTTTTCTGACCAGCCGCTCTCTCCATTTCAGGAGGGCTCCACGGGGTTCTTGTGATCGGTGGGGGTCCCTGCGGTAGGACCCCAACCAAATCTGATCCCCTGTGCTGGATGAAGGCGATACGTGACTCTACTTTGACTGTGAGGCACGTGGATACGTTTACAGCTTGTTCGGCACAGTAGTGGGTGTTCTGATAAAAATGGACGGTCTCTGATTAATACACATCTGTGAGCCGAAGGCACCTGGAGGGGGAGGATTTCATTTTTGCTGTGTCCAGTTCTTTATCAGGTGCATTAGCTAAGATCCGCTTACCTATGATCACAGGCAGTAGTCAGAAATTATTGTGTGCAGGGAAATATCCATAATATCTGAAAATTAGAAATACGGATATTTTATTTAGTCTCCCATGAATATAAAAATCACTCATAACTGCAAGCTGACATAGATTGTGTGGCCGCCCCAGGACAGCGGTGTCCCCTTTTTGGTTGTCATCCAGCTCTTTTTAGCTCTTTTCACACTTCCCTTATATTTCAGTTTTTCTGATCCATAGGAAAATAACAGAGTGTTGGATCAGTCCTGTGGCGAACACCAACCGCCCCTATGCACCCCATAGACTTAAAAATGGGTCTGTCTTGTTTTCATCATGGTGCCCGTCCTTTGATGGAAAGAATATCCCCGAAATTGTCGTCTAGAGACACATTACATAGAAACAAATGGAATTTTTTACAGTGTGACCAAGTTAAAAAGACAGCTCAAGGACATGTAGTAGTAATTTTTACCACTTAACAGGCCATAAACGCCAGGCAGAAATCTGGATGTCAGTACGGCATGATAGGCCCATTGCCACGATGTGTAAGCACATTTAGGGTCATTTATCAAACGAGTAAAGTAGAACTGGCTTAGTTGACCGTAGCAACCAATCAGATTCCTCCTCTCATTTTCTAAAGGAGCTGTCTAAAATGAAAGGTGGAATCTAATTGGTTGCTATGGGCAACTAAACAAGTTCTACTTTATACCAGTTTTATAAAATGACCCCAATTCAGTTTTTTAAAATCGTTTATTGTAAATTTAGGTAGAAGTGGTGATTCTACACTGCTCTCGCTACTTTCCAAAAGGGGGTTGTTCCAGCTCAAATATCATAATTTAGACCGATTTTCTGGCGTAAATGAGACCAGAAATCTACAGTTCTCTGGCGTAGATTTCATTTTAGGTGAATGGACTGCCAGAGGATGCGCCTTGTCATAGACTAAGGGCATCCTCTAGCGGAGCAGGGGATATCAAACGTCTTTGATAAATTCCCCCCTTTGTTCCTGATTTTCTACTTCTATTTGGCATGTTTATAGTCAGATCATTTGTGCGAATGACCCAACGTACAACTAATCGCATTGTGGCCAATCCTAACCTTGATCTGAGCTTTAGGGACTATTCACTGGAACGTGATGTATAATACATACATATTACATCTGCATGTCGTGGCCCAACCATTGGGTTTAAAGGAGTTCTTCAAGACCGGGAACCCGTTTTGATACTCCCAGGTAGGGTACAGGGATTAAAACAAAAACTCACCTATTACCATTCCAATGTTGAGCTCCCTCCTTTTTTTTCGGTTTACCACTGGACTGGAAGTGTGGCACCCACGAGCACGTTACTGCTGCTGGACAGTCAGTGACCTCAGCGGTGGCAGCATTGTTCCTGGCAATATCAAAAGGTCCGCAGTCTTGGAGAACCCCTTTAACTGAACTGAACTCAAAGCATCATAGATGCTGTGAGCTCCTGTCACGGACACTCAGTATGTTGCACCCCTATTTTTTTTAATCCAAAACCAGAAGTGGAAAGTCTGTGACTCTTCCAGGTTTGGCTTACAAATTCTGATGAAAAATACTGACAACGTGTTAGTGGCTTAGAGTGAGCATTGATGTTTAGAATTTTCCTAAGTCAGATGAATTATTCCATGTGTTTATCAGCAGCAAAGCATCCACCATTAGTTGTCAGGTTTTCCTCATGAAGGCTACGTGTTTCCACATGTGTGATCTGCTCAGTTCATTTTCTTACGTGACTTTTTTTTTTTTTCAGTCTTTCAGTTTGTCAAGAAAGAAAATTGTCCACTACACAAGCTATGATCAGAGGAAAAGAGCCAACGCGGCCTTCCTGATTGGTGCCTACGCAGTAAGTGGAGAACCCAAGAACCCTGCCCGTTCTGTCAGAGGAGGAGAGGGCTGTCACACATCAAGAACCCTGCCGGTTCTGTCACAGAGGAGGAGAGGGCTGTCACACATCAAGAACCCTGCCGGTTCTGTCACAGAGGAGGAGAGGGCTGTCACACACCAAGAACCCTGCTGGTTCTGTCACAGAGGAGGAGAGGGCTGTCACACACCAAGAACCCTGCCCGAACTGTCACAGAGGAGGAGAGGGCTGTCACACACCAAGAAGCCTGCCCGATCTGTCACAGAGGAGGAGAGGGCTGTCACACATCAAGAACCCTGCCTGTTCTGTTACAGAGAAGGAGAGGGCTGTCACACACCAAGAACCCTGCCTGTTCTCTCACAGAGAAGGAGAGGGCTGTCACACACCAAGAACCCTGCCGGTTCTGTCACAGAGGAGGAGAGGGCTGTCACACACCAAGAACCCTGACCGATCTGTCACAGAGAAGGAGAGGGCTTTCACACACCAAGAACCCTGCTGGTTCTGTCACAGAGGAGGAGAGGGCTGTCACACACCAAGAACCCTGCCTGTTCTGTCAGAGAGGAGGAGAGGGCTGTCACACACCAAGAACCCTGCTGGTTCTGTCACAGAGGAGGAGAGGGCTGTCACACACCAAGAACCCTGCTTGTTCTGTCACAGAGGAGGAGAAGGCTCTCACACACCAAGAACCCTGCCGGTTCTGTCACAGAGGAGGAGAGGGCTGTCACACACCAAGAACCCTGCTGGTTCTGTCACAGAGGAGGAGAGGGCTGTCACACACCAAGAACCCTGTGCGATCTGTCACAGAGGAGGAGAGGGCTGTCACACACCAAGAACCCTGTGCGATCTGTCACAGAGGAGGAGAGGGCTGTCACACACCAAGAACCCTGCCTGTTCTGTCACAGA
Source organism: Bufo bufo (assembly GCF_905171765.1). Taxonomy (NCBI): domain Eukaryota; kingdom Metazoa; phylum Chordata; class Amphibia; order Anura; family Bufonidae; genus Bufo; species Bufo bufo. The sequence continues at coordinate 73,228,992 of NC_053397.1, forward strand.
GAAGGAGAGGGCTGTCACACACCAAGAACCCTGCCTGTTCTGTCACAGAGAAGGAGAGGGCTGTCACACGCCAAGAACCCGGCCGGTTCTGTCACAGAGGAGGAGAGGGCTGTCACACGCCAAGAACCCGGCCGGTTCTGTCAGAGAGGAGGAGAGGGCTGTCACACGCCAAGAACCCGGCCGGTTCTGTCAGAGAGAAGGAGAGGGCTTTCACACACCAAGAACCCTGCCGCTTCTGTCACAGAGGAGGAGAGGGCTGTCACACACCAAGAACCCTGCCTGTTCTGTCACAGAGGAGGAGAGGGCTGTCACACACCAAGAACCCTGCCTGTTCTGTCACAGAGGAGGAGAGGGCTGTCACACACCAAGAACCCTGCTGGTTCTGTCACAGAGAAGGAGAGGGCTGTCACACACCAAGAACCCTGCTTGTTCTGTCACAGAGGAGGAGAAGGCTCTCACACACCAAGAACCCTGCCGGTTCTGTCACAGAGAAGGAGAGGGCTGTCACACACCAAGAACCCTGCTGGTTCTGTCACAGAGGAGGAGAGGGCTGTCACACACCAAGAACCCTGCTTGTTCTGTCACAGAGGAGGAGAAGGCTCTCACACACCAAGAACCCTGCCGGTTCTGTCACAGAGAAGGAGAGGGCTGTCACACACCAAGAACCCTGCTGGTTCTGTCACAGAGGAGGAGAGGGCTGTCACACACCAAGAACCCTGTGCGATCTGTCACAGAGGAGGAGAGGGCTGTCACACACCAAGAACCCTGCTTGTTCTGTCACAGAGGAGGAGAGGGCTCTCACACATCAAGAACCCTGCCGGTTCTGTCACAGAGGAGGAGAGGGCTGTCACACACCAAGAACCCTGCTGGTTCTGTCACAGAGGAGGAGAGGGCTGTCACACACCAAGAACCCTGTGCGATCTGTCACAGAGGAGGAGAGGGCTGTCACACACCAAGAACCCGGCCGGTTCTGTCAGAGAGGAGGAGAGGGCTGTCACACACCAAGAACCCTGCCTGTTCTGTCAGAGAAGGAGAGGGCTGTCACACACCAAGAACCCTGCTGGTTCTGTCACAGAGAAGGAGAGGGCTGTCACACACCAAGAACCCTGCCGCTTCTGTCACAGAGGAGGAGAGGGCTGTCACACACCAAGAACCCTGCCTGTTCTGTCACAGAGGAGGAGAGGGCTGTCACACACCAAGAACCCTGCTGGTTCTGTCACAGAGAAGGAGAGGGCTGTCACACACCAAGAACCCTGCTTGTTCTGTCACAGAGGAGGAGAAGGCTCTCACACACCAAGAACCCTGCCGGTTCTGTCACAGAGAAGGAGAGGGCTGTCACACACCAAGAACCCTGCTGGTTCTGTCACAGAGGAGGAGAGGGCTGTCACACACCAAGAACCCTGCTTGTTCTGTCATAGAGGAGGAGAAGGCTCTCACACACCAAGAACCCTGCCGGTTCTGTCACAGAGAAGGAGAGGGCTGTCACACACCAAGAACCCTGCTGGTTCTGTCACAGAGGAGGAGAGGGCTGTCACACACCAAGAACCCTGTGCGATCTGTCACAGAGGAGGAGAGGGCTGTCACACACCAAGAACCCTGCTTGTTCTGTCACAGAGGAGGAGAGGGCTCTCACACATCAAGAACCCTGCCGGTTCTGTCACAGAGGAGGAGAGGGCTGTCACACACCAAGAACCCTGCTGGTTCTGTCACAGAGGAGGAGAGGGCTGTCACACACCAAGAACCCTGTGCGATCTGTCACAGAGGAGGAGAGGGCTGTCACACACCAAGAACCCGGCCGGTTCTGTCAGAGAGGAGGAGAGGGCTGTCACACACCAAGAACCCTGCCTGTTCTGTCAGAGAAGGAGAGGGCTGTCACACACCAAGAACCCTGCCTGTTCTGTCACAGAGAAGGAGAGGGCTGTCACACACCAAGAACCCTGCCGGTTCTGTCAGAGAGGAGGAGAGGGCTGTCACACGCCAAGAACCCGGCTGGTTCTGTCAGAGAGAAGGAGAGGGCTGTCACACGCCAAGAACCCTGCCGGTTCTGTCACAGAGGAGGAGAGGGCTGTCACACACCAAGAACCCTGCCTGTTCTGTCACAGAGGAGGAGAGGGCTGTCACACACCAAGAACCCTGACCGATCTGTCACAGAGGAGAAAAGAGCTGTCACCTGTGTGTGTGAGGAGTGATAAGTCCCTGACCTGTTCCTCCTTTTGTCTGAGAGATTCTCATTCTGTCTTGTTAATATTTTACAAGAGGACAGGAATAAATAGACCGGGTCTCATGTGTCAGGGTCCAGTTCAGCCTTTGTGAACTTTCTATAGACATCACACTATGTGCAGCAAACCAAGCCGTGCAGAAATGTCACCGATTTAAAGGGGGCTTTATTTTCAGCCTGAATGGTATTAAAGGGCTTCTTCTCTGGAGCGAATTCCGTTTACTCATAGTCTATATTGAGTTACCAGACATTGTCACCGAGGTTAAATCTAAACCGAGAGGAGATTGTAGTCAGTAAGACAGTGATTCTACATGAGGACATCGCTTTATATCTAGAGCAGAGATGCCCAACTTGCAGTCCTCCAGTTGTTGCAAAACTACAACTCCCAGCATGCCTGGACAGCCTACAGCTTTTAGGACATGCTGGGAGTTGTAGTTTTGCAACAGCTGGAGGGCCGCAGGTTGAGCATCCCTGCTATAGAGCCAATTAGGAATGGAAGTTAGCACTTTTCGTGCCTTGCTTTGACGGGCATAGTGCATTCACCTCAAGTGAAGACTGGGCACACGAGGTAGACACTCTTTGCAATGGATCTCTGCTACAGTAATTAGACTGGGGTCCAGAGTATACCCTGGACTGGGGCAAAGACTTAGACACAAAATGGTCACAATTAGACATTAAGCAAATGTATCGCTTCTCACATGGCGTTTCCAGATGTACCCGACTACAGGAGAATTCATTCAAAATTCTCACTAGATGGTACCTCACTCCGGTACGACTTGAACAAATGAGGTGTCTTGGCTCGGATATCTGCTGGAAATGCTCCCAATCACAGGCCACCTATTTCCACATGTGGTGGACTTGTCCACTTCTACAGCCGTTCTGGACAGAGGTTTTGAGCTCAATTAAAAACAAATGTTCAATACAAAACTCTCCGGTTTCAGTGTTACTAAACATTAGATTACAAGAGATAACACCCAGGAAGAGGAAACTTGTTTTTTACTTAAAGGGGTTCTGCACTTTGTTTTAACTGATGATCTATCCTCAGTTAAAACCTCTGCTGCCAAATCCTGGATTCCACAATACTGGAATCAGCCGACTGCCCCTTCACCCACACAATGGCTACAGAAGGTAGATCATATATACCACATGGAGGAGCTGTCCGCTTGGGAATCCAGGACGCACCTCAAGTTCCAAAAGATCTGGGCAGACTGGGTAACATTTCGGAAGACTAACACGTACCTCAATAAAATTTCCGAAACTATCTCGCCTATAGTCAACACAGCTAGCCATTAAAGTAGGTCTATACATGTCCATCGCACCCTCACCCCTCTCTCCCTTTCCTTATTCTGTTATTTACACCAGTTGTAGGTATTCTAACCTCAGTTAATAGCAGGTTGAACAATCGTTGTATGTAGTGACAACTACTCCTGGAGGGGACTCTGCAAGTCCTCTCTTCTAATACGACTGAGTCATATACCTTGTATGCTTACTATTGTTAGATGACCTGCTTCATCTGTTATATACCTTTTTATAAAACTTAATAAAAAGATAATTGTAAAGAAAAAAAGGCTGGGGTCCAGAGCAAGAAACTCTCTTCATGCGCCTATAAAGGAAATATAGAAAGGGTTAATGAAGTAGCACATTCAAGAATAATTATTTTGATAGCATTTGATCAGTGATTGATAGCATTCTCTGTGTAAGTTTGTATACAGAGATATCTATCACTGATAAGAAAACCCCCATGTACAACTAATCTCAGAAAGAGCAGAGATATAAATGTATAAATTGGAATTTTACTGCATCTTTTCCCACAAAACTATAAATCAATCTGTGCAGCTCCTCCTGCTTTATAATTATTTTCATGTTCCCATAGACCAAATGTGCCTTCTAGTAATGAAATCTCTGCTCTTTCTGAGCTCAAGGTGGCCTATTTGGTTATTATCAGTGATTGATAGTATTCGCTGTGTAAATGCATATACAGAGATTGCTGCCAGTCACTGATAAGACGACCCCATGTACAACTGAGCTCAGAAAGAGCTAATATAAATGTATAAGTTCTAAGTTTTGCTGAATCTGCTCAGCTCCTCCTGCTCTATAACGTGTGGCTTGCGGCTCACATGATTTCATGGTGACAGTTTCTCTTTAAAATGGAATAGAGACTACTCAACTGATGGTGTAAAAGCTGTATATCTGATAGAAAAGGCCATTAAAGGGTTATTTTATCACAGAAGGTGATGGCATATGGCTAGGTATCCCACTGCTTTCTGATCTTTGTAGGGCCACCTGAGAATAAAGCTGTCGCTTAGCTTCTCTGGTGCTTTGTCCTGTTCAGTTTTTCCCTGCTTGCGGACATTCGCAGCCACCTGCTGTGCCGGGAGCTGCAATTAAAGGGGTTTTCCCGCTAACAACACATGTCCGCCATCCTCAGGATCTCTGGGGCCCCCATTGATCTTGAAAGCGGAGCTCCCCTATAAATTGGAGGGGTGGTTTGCATGCGTGACCGCCTCTCCATTCACTTCCATGTGACTGTCATGTTAGTGCGTTATTTTTAGTGGGCAGCTATTATTATTTGGAATACCCCTTTAAATGACTGTGGCCACGCTTCAGTTCCCTGCACAGCTGGTGGCGGGAGCCACGATGTACATGGAAGGTTCCACAGTGCTGCGGCTTCTTCAGTTGAGATCCTGGTAGACTGACCCCCACTGATTAGAAAGTGATGGCATTTCCTAGTGATAGGGCATAGTTTCCTTGATAGGAATAGCCCTTTAACTAGAAAAAGGCTGACCCTTTAATGTTGCTATATACGGCTAAGGCTACTTTCACACTTGCGTTTATTGTTTTCCGATATTGAGATCCGGCAGACGATCTCAATACCGGAAAAAAATAATGTTTCCACTTAGTCCTCATGCATTTTGAATGGAAAGAGACCCGTTCAGGATGCATGAGGATGTCTTCCGTTCCACCAGCTTTCCGTTTTGGGACCGGACACAAAACCGCTGCAAGCTGCAATTTTGTGTCCGGTCATAAAAATGTAAGTCAATGGTGACGGATCTTTTTTTTTTTTTTTTTTTAGGAGCTTAAAAAACCGGATCCATCACCCATTGACTTTCAATGTATTCAGTGACAGATCTGTTTTATTCCGTTTTTGATTTCACGCAACCGCATCGGAACGGATGCATCCTGATGTGCAAAATCAAAATGGATCCGTTTAATCCCCCTCCCTGCCGGATATCAATCCCGGAATTAACAACGCAAGTGTAAAAGTAGCCTTCTACACGTTCACTCTGACGCCATCAAGCTGCTACTGACTATTGACATCACTGATTACTGAACTAAGTGGACGCCATGATGGCTCACTGGTTAGTACTGCCATCTTCCAGTACCAGGCCCATGGGAGCCAGCTGCTTGGAATATTGATGTTCTCTCTGTAGTTGCCAACGTTCCTACCGCACTCCAGCCAGTAGATGACGGTATAAGGCTCTGTTCACACTAGCTTCATGGCTTATGCTTCTAACCCTATTAGTGATTCCATTAGGGAACCAAGCTGTAGATCAGTAGCGTCCTGTAAAGGGACTTCACCAATAGATAGTGACCGATCGGCCACATTGGAGGCAGAATTGACAGCCTTGGTCAATGTGTGATGTTACTCTCCATTCATATAGTACACTGCCATGCATACACAGTACTGCAGCTGTGTAGCCTGTCCTCTGCAGAGAGTTATTCCGTTTGACCTCCATGGCGATATAAATGTGGAGTGGATTTCCTAGTACGTAGAAGGCTGAAACCATCCCATGAATGCGTGCCCGCCAGCCTTTTAATCTCATTTTCACCCCCGCAGTCCCAGCCGTCATGGCACAGTGGCGTGTGCTCCCCTACTAGGCACGTTATTGCGTGTGATTTTTATACTCGCATTAGCAGTAAGCTATTTCCATTCTTTTTATTTTCTCGTTTGTATATTTTAAAACCCTGGATTACATTTTAGAGAGGTTTACGGAGGATTTAGAGGTTTTCCTGGTCATTAACCATATTCTACCGTATTCTGACCTGTTCACCTAGTCACTTGCTGTTCTGCTGGGTAGTTGGGTCTGACATTTAGTTCAGAGCAGTAGAGTAGAGGGTCAGTCATCAAATTCCCCAAAATATTAGGAGTCATGGGGCAGATTTATCAAAATTGGTGTAAAGAAAAACTGGCTTAGTTGCCCATAGCAACTAATCCGATTCCACTTTTCATTTTTCAGAGCTCCTTTGGAAAATGAAAGGTGGAATCTGCTATAAGCAACTGAGCCAGTTTTCCTTTCCCCCGGTTTTGATAAATCTCTTCCTTTCTTTGTACTGATAATTATTGTGAATACTAATGTTATTTCTTTTTTTTCTGGAATCTAGGTCATCTACTTGAAGAAGACCCCAGAAGAAGCATATAGGTCGCTACTAAGCGGTTCCAGCCCCCAGTATCTTCCTTTCAGGTAAGTGGTTTACAGAATACAATGTTTTCCACCCATATAGAATAGGCCGAAGGCAATGAAAGGTATGGTTGGTTTTGAGGTTCGTCTTCATTTATACATCGAGTGAGGACTCCGTCACATTGCAGGTGGTTAGTCAAGTTTGGTGAGCTGACCTCATCTTACTTTACTGCCTGAAGATGGGAGCATACCTATAGGCATTAGGCACTATTCACTTACACCAGCATCCCCAGTAATATATTTATAGGGGTCGTCTGATGGCTAAACATTTTTTTTACAAAAGGCTAAGAATGGTTTAAATTTTTTTTTATTGTCATGCTCGCCTCACTAATCCCATTCCAACACTTTTCAGGTCCAGATCTAGGGAAATTCATATCTATACAGGACAAAGAACAAAATTAGGGACTACTAGAGGAAAAGGTAAAGGGATGCCACCCAGTGAGGCACAATAGAAGACTCGCGGTGGGTTAAGCAATACTCACTTCACCAGAACAGAACCCCTTCTGTTCCAACACTTCCCGGGTCCCCTGCCAGTCTCTGCTTACTAGTCCCTCTCTACACAAAGGACTGCTCAGCCTGTCACTGTCCACCCTGGTGACTATCCGGTGCATCGAGAGGGACCATAAAGACAGACAGAAAGTGTTGGAACAGGAGCGCTGGTGGATTGAGTATTGCTGTTTTTTTTTTTTTTTTTTAACTCTTAGGGCTCATTCAGACGGCCGTATGCTGTCCGCAAAAATACTGAATGCTATCCGTTTTTTTGCGGATCCGCAAAAAAACGGATCTGCAAAAAAACGGATAGCATTCAGTATTTTTGCGGACCCATAGACTTCAATGGGGCCATGTCCTGATTTTCACGGACAAGTATAGGACATGTTTCATTTTTTTTGCGGATCCGCAAAAAAACGGATAGCATTCAGTATTTTTGCGGACAGCATACGGCCGTCTGAATGAGCCCTTACTCTGAGCCAAGTCTAAACTTTTTTACCTGCCGGGCGATCCCTTTAGGACTGGCGGGACTTCTGTTATGCGTTATCTAGGGACTGTTACTTTTTCCACCTGCAGTACCTTAGTTTTGTTTTAGTGCTGTACAGATATGAATATCTATAGATTTATGTAAATTAGGTGCAACCTATAGAGCACAAGTATTGATTGTGTTAAAGGGGCACTTAACCTAAAACTGAACTTGTCTCTACTTGCTGTGGCGTTGAAAGGAATTTATTGTTAACCTTAATGAGTGATTTTAGGCTGGGGAGAGGCTGTAATACGGATTGCGAGTCCAGATAAATGCACTATTGTTTATGTCACAGCTGTATAACTTTGTACTTTAGCTTGAGAACATCTGTGGTTGCAATCCCTTTATATCTATGTGGCACCCAGATTAGATAAGGACTGCCGTACTGAATTTAGAACTCATCGACTACATTTTAGCACTATCTATATTAGAAAATTGGAGGCCTCATGTACTGCTCTATATGCAATTACATTAGCGGGTGTGGATCCACTGTGTCATTTGAACAGTGGCCCTCTGGTCTTCACACTTTAATCCCTGTACAGGGATCTGGACTACACTGCAGGGGAACCACCAGGCTGCTACCTCTTGGCGTAGTCTCTGTTCAGTAGAATGCTGACTCATGGGGGTTAAGAGACACCTGTGCAGAGCACCAAAGGATCAGGTAAAACCATAGTCAAGATCAAGCCGAGCTCAGTTCAGTATGAGTTTATGCAATCCAAAGACAGTCCAAGGGTCAGGTCAGCAGGGAAGGGTCATATCCAGAGATCAGGCAGAAGTCGGTACATGGGCAGACAAAGAGGAAACAGTACATCTTTGTAGGAAACTAAAGTATTAGAACCTGTTCAGGCACCCTCCAAAGTGGAGTTGGCAGGAAGCAACAAGGGGAAGGCTACAGCCTGTGCGGAGTGATGGAGCAGTGCTTTGGAGAAACCCGGGCAGGTATTTTCTGGTGGGCTCGTTCAACTAGGGCCATGGAATGAAGGACCAGTGGCTGTGATCAGAGGGAGAAGTGAAGTTGCGTGGTCATGGACCACCTGTATAACAATTAGTCAGAAGTGAACTAGCAGCCTTTTCTTTTACCATTAATGGAGATTTTTAACCATTTTGTAGTTTTCAGGGAGGTTGTTAAAAAGAACTTTGGGTTTGAATGAGGGTTTGACCTGAAAGGCAGATGCTACAGCTCACCCTTGCTTCCAGCATTATATATAATGTCTTCCACGTGTCTCTCATACCTCAGGGGATTCCATACCTAGAATAAGCTGTAGTATGTCTTCAAATCTAATCCATGGACTGCTTGTTCTCTCGTGTTATCACTTGTAATTTTATATCTATGAATGTGTACACGTATAATATTGCCTTATTCTATCACTGTGAAGGCTTAGGGCGCAGCCAGACTTGGGTTAATTTGTTGCAAAAATCCCCCTGCAGTTTTTCTTTTGCAAATCTGTAGCAATATCTGCATGTGTTACTTATGGACTTTGCCACACAAAGGTGAAATCTGCAGCCGAAAATGACATTTTGTGGATTTGAAATCTATTATAGAGATTAGTGCGTCAATTTGTTCCTCAAAAAAGGGTTCTTCAGCTGTGAGAGGCTCCCCCCCACCACTTTATTGACAGAGCTGGACATGTCGCCCGGCCCCGATCTCACGTCTGTGCCGCTGCTCTTGTGTGGCTCCGTTCACTTATATGGAGCTGAGCCGCGCCCTGGGCCTGCGGTAAACAGCGAGAACGCCGCAGCGCTACTGCCAGCGCCGCTGCCTTCTCAAACAGCTGATCGGCGGGGGTCCTGGGTGTCGGACCCCCGCCGATCAGATGCTGATGATCTATCCAGAGGATAGATCATCAGTTTAAAAGAACTGCAGAACCCCTTTAACTTTTCTTCTTGAATGTGAAAGGAGGGGCAGGAGGCCACATTCTGGTCAGAGAGTACTGTGACAGAGACGTCCTGTCGGGATATGTTTTGGATGCTCTCCGCGTAGGTCTGTCCATAGCCTCGTAGGTCGGTTTCACACGAGCGTAATACAACACATTTTTGCACCTGTAGTGCACCCACACGTCCCATCCCAACCGAACAGACCGCAGCAAAGATCTATATAGTTACATAGTTAATACGGTTGAAAAAAGTCCATCAAGTTCAACCAAGGGATAGGTGGGGACGGGAATCCCAGAAGGAAGTGAGACTCAGATTTCTACACGTTTTCATAAGCATTAATGTCATTTACTTTCAAGAATTCGTCTAAACCCTTTTTAAAACCATCCACTGTTCATGCTGTGACCACGTCCGGAGGAAGTCTATTCCACAGATTCACTGTTCTTACAGTAAAGAAACTTTGACGCTTCCGGAGACTGAACTTTTTCCTCTTCAGTCGGAGGCAGTGCCCCCTTATCTTTTGAGCACATTTTACATGGAACAGTTTTTCACTGTATTTTTTTGTACGGCCCATTTATATACTTGTATAGGGTAATCCTGTCCCCCCTTAGACGTCTCTTCTCACCGGATCCAGCATTACTGGAGTCAACAGATCACTGCTATATCCCTATTGACTGTAATGGGATCCGGCATGGATACGGCTACCTTCCGACATACCGTAAATGCTGTGTTTCAGATGGACAAATACGGCTACATGCGACGCTTTTTGTCCGGCCAACAGCCGGCATTTATGCCGGATCGGGCTGCTAGATCTTTTCTAACGGAGATGTGAACAAAGGCCAATGCACACGTATTACATTACACTTATGTGGAACCGGCCTTAGGAGGGTATCCTCTCATCCTCCATCTTTACTGTGATAACCAATGGAAGGCGCAGGATGATTTTTTCTCGTGTTATTTAGTCTTCTTGCTGCCGGGAATCATCCATCCTGTAACCTCTGTACTGCCCCCGACCTGTCCGCCTGTCAATGATAAATCTTTATGGCTGTGAGCTCATATTACGCTTTCTATCCCACACTGAACCCTCTCTCCTCTGCGTCCTCAGCCGGAATTTATAGTTTCCGGGTGGCTATTGTTCAGGTATTTACAGTGTGGTTATAGATGTGCGCTGTATTTGGTTGGATATTTGTCACACGCCTACACTAGATGCGGAATTATACACTACACTGCAAATAGTTAGTCGCCTCCTATTGGATAATTACTGCATGGGCGATTATCTTTCAGCTGGCAAGATGTTATTTAACCCCAACTTGTGCAATGAGTTGCTTCTCATTTCTTAAACAACCATGTGGAAAGACACATCTCGTGGCCGTGGAAAAGATGTCAGTCTGTTTGAGAAGGGTCAAATCATTGGCATGCATCAAGCAGAGAAAAGATCTAAGGAGATTGCAGAAACTACTAAAATTGGGCTAAGAACTGTCCAACATTTTATTAAAAACTGGAAGGATAGTGGGGACCCATCGTATTCGATGAAGAAATGTCTCAGGAAAAAAATCCTGAATGAAGACCACTTACATAGCACTGTAGCATAACTATAGATCAGTCAAATGGTACCTTTGTCTTTTTGTTTGGATGTTCACCAGGGGCAAAAACTGAGTTTTATTCATATGTAAATGAGGGCTCGCAAGTGCCCAGGGGCGGCGTTCGGGCTGTAAGTGCCCAGGCCGCTCTGCCTTCTTCTCACATAACCCCTCCCCAGCCTGTTTCTTGGCCCGCCCTGTAAGCCTCTTACGTCATCCAGTGTACTGGCCGATATCCCGCCAGCGCACTGCATGGAATGATGCTGCTGCCCACAATGGTCATCACAGTGCGCATGCGCCGGCGGGATATCGGCTAGTACACTGGATGATGTAATAGGCTTACAGGGCGGGCCAAGAAACAGGCTGGGGAGGGGTTATGCGAGAAGAAGGCAGAGCGGCCTGGGCACTTACAGCCCGAACGCCACCCCTGGGCACTTACAGCCCGAACGCCGCCCCTGGGCACTTGCGAGCCCTCATTTACATATAAATAAAACTCAGTTTTTGCCCCTGGTGAACATCCAAACAAAAAGACAAAGGTACCATTTGACTGATCTATAGTTATGCTACAGTGCTATGTAAGTGGTCTATAAGGGAAAATTGTGGTGACAGACTCCCTTTAAACGTTTGGAATCAAATCGAAGAAAAACAGTAGAACTCAGGGCTATGTTTAATAGTGGAAGAAAGAGCATTTCCATACGCACAATGCGAAGAGAACTCAAGGGATTGGGACTGAACAGCTGTGTAGCCGTAAGAAAAACACTAATCAGTGAGGCAAACCAGAAAAAAAGGCTTCAATTTGCTAGGGAGCATAAAGATTGGACTCTGGAGCAATGGAAGAAGGTCATGTGGTCTGATGAGTCCAGATTTACCCTGTTCCAGAGTGATGGGCGCATCAGGGTAAGAAGAGAGGCAGATGAAGTGATGCCCCCATCATGCCTAGTGCCTACTGTACAAGCCTGTGGGGGCAGTGCTATGATCTGGGGTTGCTGCAGTTGGTCAGGTCTAGGTTCAGCAGCAGTATGTGCTCCAAGAGTGAGGTCAGCTGACTACCGGAACATACTGAATGACCAGGGTATTCCATCAATGGATTTTTTCTTCCCTGATGGCACGGGCATATTCCAAGATGACAATGCCAGGATTCATTGGGCTCAAACTGTGAAACAGTGGTTCAGGGAGCATGATACATAATTTTCACACATGGATTGGCCACCACAGAGTCCAGACCTTAAAGGGAACCTGTCACCGGGATTTTGTGTATAGAGCTGAGGACATGGGTTGCTAGATGGCCGCTAGCACATCCACAATACCCAGTCCCCATAGCTCTGTGTGCTTTTATTGTGTAAAAAAACAGATTTGATACATATGCAAATTAACCTGAGATGAGTCCTGTCCCTGACTCATCTCACGTACAGGACTCATCTCAGGTTCATTTGCATATGTATAAAATCTGTTTTTTTACACAATAAAAGCACACAGAGCTATGGGGACTGGGTATTGCGGATGTGCTAGCGGCCATCTAGCAACCCATTTCCTCAGCTCTATACCCAAAATCCTGGTGACAGGTTCCCTTTAACCCCATTGAGAATCTTTGGGATATGCTGGAGAAGGCTTTGCGCAGCAGTCAGACTCTACTATCATCAATGCAAGATCTTGGTGAAAAATGAATGCAACACTGGATGGAGATAAGTCTTGTGACATTGCAGAAGCTTATCGAAACAATGCAAATGCGTGCCGTAATCAAAGCTAAAGGCGGTCCAACGAAATAGTAGAGTGTGTGACCTTTTTTTTTTTTTTTTTGGTGGCAACATTTTTTGGGGACAGGTAGTGTATTTTAATTGTCCACTCTTCTTTCAATCATGATGCATCGATAAAGAACCCAAGTACATATTCTGTAAGTCCTTAAGAGTGCATTCATGCGACCGTATGTATTTGGGTCCACAAAATGTGGGTTCGCACGTAAGGATGTCTGTTTTGAACCCATTTTTGTTGTGGACCCATTGTAACAGTACCTATGTTTTTATCTTTTTTGCACGTCTGCAGAACGGACATACAGATGGGTCCGCACCCTATCCACAAAAAATGTGGACAGGAAATACGGTTGTGTGAATGGGGCCTAAAGGGGTTTTCTGCTTTGCATTAAAATACTTTAGAATAATCATTTATGGAGGTCGCTGTAATTCTGTAATGTATGTCTTTTACCTTTATTGCTCCCATCTCTCGATCCGAGCTGTGATCACATGACCATGTCCATGCAGATCTTTCTGATTTCCTGTGATTAGGAATGAGTGAATCAACTTCAGATGAAACCTTTTTTTTTTCAATTCTTACCCACCTGACCCAATTTCACTATGTAAACCAATCCCTCTGGTTTGTTTCCCTCTGTATCCAACCAAACCCATGATGCAGTTCTCCTTCCTCTGCCACAGCTCCAGCACCGCCCCTAACCACGCCCAGCTAGTAAATAGCTCCTCCTAGTTACATAGACACTCCCCTATCACTGCCCCACCCATGGACATAACATCACAGGTAGGGATGAGTGAATCGACTTCGGATGAAAACTACGTTCTAATACCACCAATCAATTCAATCAGCAGGAGCCCCGTACAGTATTAGAATGTATTGGCTCCGAGGAGCCGAAGTTATTGCTTCGCAAAGTCTCGCAAGACTTCAGGTAATAACTTCACAAATTAATTTGTACTGTAAGAAAACATTTCCCGAACTCCGGTTCGGTTCCAAATGGTACCTTGCAACCGAACCTGAGTTCGGGAAAAGTATAAATTAATTTATGAAGTTATTACCTAAAGTCTCGCGAAGCAATAACTTCGGCTCCTCGTAGCCAATACATTCTAATACTGTACGGGGCTCCTGCTCCGTATGGTATTAGAACGTAGTTTTCATCCGAAGTCGATTCGCTCATCCCTACCTGTGATGTTATGTCCATGGGTGGGGCAGTGATAGGGGAGTGTCTATGTAACTAGGAGGAGCTATTTACTAGCTGGGCGTGGTTAGGGGCGGTGCTGGAGCTGTGGCAGAGGAAGGAGAACTGCATCATGGGTTTGGTTGGATACAGAGGGAAACAAACCAGAGGGATTGGTTTACATAGTGAAATTGGGTAAGAATTGAAAAGAAAAGCACAGGGAAGATGTACATGAGGTAAGCAACTACACGAGCATGTCTGTTAAAAACCATAGTAATCCCCTTTAAGGCCCCCATACACAACTGTTGTTTACTGAACCTGCCGTTGTGTAAGGGGGGCTCCCGACTCCTCCTGGTGTGTGTCAGCAGCTTTCTCCTCTCACCCCACTGAGAACACAGACGTGTATTGGGGAGTAGGGAGAGATGGCTGTGGGCTGCAACCGTCTTCGCCCAAAAGCCACTGCAGGTGTATGGGCAACTTTAGAGTCCTGAGTGGCATGTCCGCTTAGCTATATGAATATGAATAAAATCTGAAACCAAGTAGCTGAATGGTTGTCTTGAATAACTAGAACCATATAGTTACATTATGATATGTAAAGAGGAGCTGTGGCTGTTTCTTCTGCATCGCATTGACAGCAGCAGGAAGAAAGAGTGTGCGCGTCATCTCCTCATACAGCCGATTGGCAGGGGCGCCGGGTGACAGACCCCTGCCGATCTGATATTGATGACCTATCCCGTTGATAGGCCACCAATATTAAAAGCCAGGAGAACCCCTTTAAGGGTAGGCCAACAAAAAAAGTCCCAGAGGACCACTTTAAAGAGGACCTGTCACTTCTCCTGAAAAGTCCCTTTTAGGAACTACTTTCATTCTTCATGTAATACCCATTCTGGAGCATCAATTCTTTTGACTGTATGTTGTACCATTCCTTTTTTATTCCTGCTAGAAGTTATGAATGGATTACTAGCAGTTTACAGTGAAGGTCCAGGGGGGTGTTACCAGCTGGGAGTGTGTCCTTGCACAGTCTGACTCTATGTATTCTGTGCTGCCAGTGTCAGACCGTCAACCGGGGTAACACCCATCTGGACCTCCAATGCAAACTGCCAGCAATTTATTCATAACTTCCAGCTGGAATAATAAGGGAATGGTACAACATAGGATCATAAGAACAGATGCTCCAGAATTGTTATTTCATGGGGAATAAAAGTAGTTACTAAAACAGACATGTCAAGAGAGGTGACAGCTCCTCTGGGACTTTATCGTTCAGATAGGTCATCACTGTCCCATTGGTGGGAGTCGGACTCCTTGCACCCCTGCCGATCCGCTGTTCTGCGGTGGCTCCAGCGCTGGACGCAGGCACCGCTCATTGTGTAGTAGATAGAGCTGATTACTGCAGTGCTGCTCCCATTGCAGTAACCTTGGTGGACTGGTGGCATTTGTTATAACAGAAGCCACAATTCTCTGCCGGATCCATCCCTCGACTCATATCAATGACGCCCAACAGACTTCTCTGACTTGAAAGTTGAAGTCCATTAGGCATCACAGAAGGATCCATCTCTGTGATGGGAAATAGTGCTGGCTGCGGGGCAAATACAACAGTCTGCGACAGTGGCTCCTGCAGTCACCTCCAGCTCCGATGTGAACACAGCCTTTATCACACACCTAAGAGCCTGCTTCTGATGGACTTCCCTCACTCACTGTGTATGATCTGTCTCTTTGCAGAGATGCTTCTTTTGGAAACTGCACTTACAACCTCACCATCCTGGAGTGTTTGCAGGGCCTCCGCAAGGTAAATGCAGCTGTATCTAAATGTCACGTTTCAGTATCCTATATATGTTAGGGAGCATTACGCTACGGCCACACAGAGTTTTGGACAAGGTTTTAATGCAGATCTGCCTGCAGGATTATTTGTCAGAAGTGGATTTGAAAGGAATCGGAAATATAAAGGCAGGATTTATTCTTCTCTTTCCTGGTGGATCCACTTCTGGCCTTGGCTGAAAATCCTGCGGGCAGATCTGCCCCCAAACCTCGTCCACAAATCTCTGTGTGGGCCTACCCTTAGCCAGGCACAAACTGTCTGGAGATGACGATCATTATACAGGGTCTGATATCGGCCGCTAAGCCTTCTGCTTTATCCTCTGTCATAGCTTCCCTTTACTCGTGCAGCTGCCGGGATCCTAGTATTGCATTTATACATAGATGCTGATTTTAATCATTTCTAAATACAGCACAAATGTACACGCCGTTTAATCATTTCCACGAATACTATGGCATGGAGCTATTTATTTTGTAGGCAGATGCTGCCACCCAGAGGATATAAGTGTTACTACAACACTCCCAAAAAAGACCAAAGTGTTTCTAATTACATAATAAAATATAACAGGTTGTAGTTTTTACTTTGCCCTTTTTTTTAAGCCCTTCACTGAGCTAGAAGCTAATTTGTGTGTCTAGAATGCTGCCATTTTATTATTATACTATACACTGTGGAGGCAGAAGTGGAGAATCTGTGTAAAAATGTAAAGTTAAAGGGAACCTGTCACCGGGATTTTGTGTATAGAGCTGAGGACATGGGTTGCTAGATGGCCGCTAGCACATCCGCAATACCCAGTCCCCATAGCTCTGTGTGCTTTTATTGTGTAAAAAAACGATTTGATACATATGCAAATTAACATAAAAGAGTCATATCTTACTTGTGTGACCAGAGAAGAGTCATATTTTCAAGCTCTGACTCATCTCAGGTTAATTTGCAAATGTATCAAATCGGTTTTTATACACAATAAAAGCACACAGAGCTATGGGGACTGGGTATGGCGGATGTGCTAGCGGCCATCTAGCAACCCATGTCCTCAGCTCTATACACAAAATCCTGGTGACAGGTTCCCTTTAAACCCCTGTGATGAGGCAAAACTGCTCTTGCCAGTACCCTAAGGGCTCCTGCACACGAACGTATATATTTTGCGGTCCGCTGGCCCCTAATAGAACAGTCCTATCCTTGTCCGTGATGCCGACAATAATAGGACATGTTTGCGGAACGGAAATACGGACATACGGAAATGGAATGCACACGGAGTAACTTCCGTTTTTTTTTTTTTTTGCGGACCCATTGAAAAAAACAGAACGGACACGGAAAGAAAATACGTTTGTGTGCATGAGCCCTAAATGCTGCAGCCACCTCTGCACCTGGTAAAGCTACTCCCATGCTGATTGTGAAACCTTTTGGGTGCTTCCACACAGTTTTTTTTTTTTTTCGTCCATTAAAGGGGTTTTCTCACTTCAGTAATTGGCATTTATCATGTAGAGAAAGTTAATACAAGCCACTTTCTAATGTATTGTGATTCTCCATATTGCCTCCTTTGCTGGCTTGGTTAATTTTTCTGTCACATTATACACTGCTCGTTTCCATGGTTACGACCACCCTGTAATCCATCAGTGGTGGTCGTGCTTGCACAATATAAGAAAAATGCCAGCCTCTCTGGTGGCCGGGACCGTGGGAGCTGATGCACCTGAAATTCTGCGCGTGCGCCGTCATCTATCCTTTTCGGTGCCTGTGCAGTGTGCCCAGCTGTAGTGTACTTGGCTAATTGCACAGGTGCTGATCCCTGGGGCGAGCACCTTGTGCATCAATGTCACTCACAGGACCAGGAGGCCTAATATAAATAAAGCTGCCATATACTGTAGTTAGTAAGGAACCGCTTTATATGGATGGAGTTTTCTATAAAAAATACCAGTGTATTTATGAATTTGATAATACCAGTGTGTGATTGTCTCTTTGTAGGCGCTCCATCTCGGGTTTTTTAACTTTGAAAACTTCGATGTGGATGAATATGAACATTATGAGGTGGGTTTCTTGCATTGTTCTTGTACAAGGAGAAGAATATTGAAGAGTTTTTCCTGTTTTCCTTTCTTAAAGGGGTTCTCTGGGAATGAAGAAAATACTCAAATATTTACTTTATTATAGATATATACCAAAATACCTTTCATTAGTTATAATGGCTCGTTTTGCCTGGGGAGCAATCATTAGGAGAAATAAAATGGCTGCCGTCCTATCAGTACACACAAAACCTTCCTAATCACACAGGAGGACATGTTACTTCAGTACACTGAGATAAAGAGCTGCCTCGTCCTCCTCTCCTACTTGTCAGGGATTATGGTCCTGAATACAGTTTAATATGATCTTCAGCTGAATCTCTGTTGGAAGGGAGGTCATGAGGAGACATGAACTACAAAGTGGAGGGTGGGGGTAATGGGCAGCAGCACTTGTATGCAGTCTCCATTACCACAGTCTGTCCATCTTCTCTGTACTTCATGTCTCCTCATGGACTCCATTCCTACAGAGGTTCAGCTGAAGATCATATTAAACTGTATTCAGGATTATAATCCCTGACAAGCAGAGCAAAGAGGAGGATGAGGCAGCTCTTTAGCTCAGTGTTCTGAAGTAACTTGACCTGCTGTGTGATTAGGACAGGTTTTGTGTGTACTAATAGGACGGTAGCCATTTTATTTTCCCTAATGATTGCTCCCTAGACAAAACAAGCCATTATAATTAATGAAAGGTATTTTGGAATATATTTATAATAAACTAATATTTAAGTATTTTCATTTTCTTCATTCCCGGAGAACCCCTTTTAAGGCTCAGATAAAACTATAAGTTAAAGGGGTTATCCAATAGTACAAATACCCCCCGCAATGCCTGGACCCCTCGTATAGGCAATACTTAGTCGGTCCCCGACACCAGCGTCCCTCTGTATCCCTGCATGGCCAATGCTGCATCTTCCCATCGATGGGATCAAAACATCCGGGGTCGGAGGGAACAGCCAATGGCAAGCTGCGACGGTCACCAGCCTCCCTAGCATCGCAGATGACGCTAGAAGGGCTGGTCACCGTTGCGGCCTGCTATTGGCTATGATGTTTTGATCCGCTCGATGGGGAGATGCAGCGGTGGCCATGCAGGGATCCGGAAGGACACGGGTAAGTATCGTGTATAGGAGTGGCCCAGGATTGTGGAGGGTATTTGTACTATTGGATGATCCCTTTAATACGCAGGCCGGGTTCAGCTGTGTGCGGTCTAGGAAATAACTCCATGTGATGGCTATATTTCCTGGAATGACCACAGTGATCAGTGATGGCTGTGAGTTCCAGCCTGACCAGGCATCTGCTGTACTCAAATGATGCTGTAAATGCTGAACGGTAGATACGAGGTTGGGCTGGAACTCACAGCATCATAGATCCTAATGACGCAGTGAGTTCCAGTCAGCGGAGCCACGGTCAGTTTTTCCAGGACTGTACACGGCCTTCTGAAACCTGCCTCAGTGTCTGTTCACACTTCCATCAGGAGTCTGTCAGGAAATTCAAATATTTGACAGAAAGAGTAGTGCAGCATGCAGTACTATTCTCCCTGTCACATTGATGGACAACCCCAGTGGACTTCATTATAAGGTCCATGTAGGATGCGTAGGTGTCCATCATAACTGTTATTTTCATTTTACTGCTCCTATGATGAAGCAGAAAAAGAAGAAGTTTTGATGGAGTTGTGAACAGAGCCTTACCTTAAAGGGGTTCTTCAAGATTTTTTTAATTTGGTAGGTAGCAGAGGACTGTGTAAAATTAAAAGCAAAAAAACTCTTACATTTAGGCCCCATTCACACGACCATATTTTTGGTGGATCAGATGCGGACCCATTCATTTCAACACGGATGCAACACGGACGTCATCCGTATTTTTTGCGGATCTGCGTTTAGCAGACCGCAAAATACCTATGGTCATGTGTAATGCACCCTTAAAATGGGCAAGTTGTGATGGCTTCACCTTCATTGTTCAAGTGACTGCTGCAGCCAGTGCATGAACGGCTTGTGACCACTGCAGCCCAGTGGGGATCAGGGAGGTGGAGAGGGAGCCACTGGTCATTATAAGCGAGTAAGGTCTTTTTTTAATTTTACACAGCCACTTCCTCCCTGCAGAATTTTAAAACCTCTAGGAGAGCCCCCTTTAATATACTGTGGCAACGTCTAGGTGTAATTACATACCACTGCGGTAGCCAGTGATTGACCTCCCCAAGATGGACATAGACGTATGACTCTGGCTGCCTGGAAGCTTCGGACCTTACTGCATGTATTGTATGCTTGTATAATGGGAACGCAGAACAGTTATTGATGTTAAAGAAACTGATCCAAGACACGTTACAAGAAATACCTCTCCGTAAAAAAAACGAATCCGTGTTTTTACATGTGGGCACAATATTTCCAAACTACAGGGAGTGCAGAATTATTAGGCAAGTTGTATTTTTGAGGATTAATTTTATTATTGAACAACAACCATGTTCTCAATGAACTCAAAAAACTCATTAATATCAAAGCTGAATATTTTTGGAAGTAGTTTTTAGTTTGTTTTTAGTTTTAGCTATTTTAGGGGGATATCTGTGTGTGCAGGTGACTATTACTGTGCATAATTATTAGGCAACTTTAACAAAAAACAAATATATACCCATTTCAATTATTTATTTTTACCAGTGAAACCAATATAACATCTCAACATTCACAAATATACATTTCTGACATTCAAAAACAAAACAAAAACAAATCAGTGACCAATATAGCCACCTTTCTTTGCAAGGACACTCAAAAGCCTGCCATCCATGGATTCTGTCAGTGTTTTGATCTGTTCACCATCAACATTGCGTGCAGCAGCAACCACAGCCTCCCAGACACTGTTCAGAGAGGTGTACTGTTTTCCCTCCTTGTAAATCTCTCATTTGATGATGGACCACAGGTTCTCAATGGGGTTCAGATCAGGTGAACAAGGAGGCCATGTCATTAGATTTTCTTCTTTTATACCCTTTCTTGCCAGCCACGCTGTGGAGTACTTGGACGCGTGTGATGGAGCATTGTCCTGCATGAAAATCATGTTTTTCTTGAAGGATGCAGACTTCTTCCTGTACCACTGCTTGAAGAAGGTGTCTTCCAGAAACTGGCAGTAGGACTGGGAGTTGAGCTTGACTCCATCCTCAACCCGAAAAGGCCCCACAAGCTCATCTTTGATGATACCAGCCCAAACCAGTACTCCACCTCCACCTTGCTGGCGTCTGAGTCGGACTGGAGCTCTCTGCCCTTTACCAATCCAGCCACGGGCCCATCCATCTGGCCCATCAAGACTCACTCTCATTTCATCAGTCCATAAAACCTTAGAAAAATCTGTCTTGAGATATTTCTTGGCCCAGTCTTGACGTTTAAGCTTGTGTGTCTTGTTCAGTGGTGGTCGTCTTTCAGCCTTTCTTACCTTGGCCATGTCTCTGAGTATTGCACACCTTGTGCTTTTGGGCACTCCAGGGATGTTGCAGCTCTGAAATATGGCCAAACTGGTGGCAAGTGGCATCTTGGCAGCTGCACGCTTGACTTTTCTCAGTTCATGGGCAGTTATTTTGCGCCTTGGTTTTTCCACACGCTTCTTGCGACCCTGTTGACTATTTTGAATGAAACGCTTGATTGTTCGATGATCACGCTTCAGAAGCTTTGCAATTTTAAGAGTGCTGCATCCCTCTGCAAGATATCTCACTATTTTTGACTTTTCTGAGCCTGTCAAGTCCTTCTTTTGACCCATTTTGCCAAA
Source organism: Bufo bufo (assembly GCF_905171765.1). Taxonomy (NCBI): domain Eukaryota; kingdom Metazoa; phylum Chordata; class Amphibia; order Anura; family Bufonidae; genus Bufo; species Bufo bufo. The sequence goes on from NC_053397.1 coordinate 73,250,653, forward strand.
GGAAAGGAAGTTGCCTAATAATTATGCACACCTAATATAGGGTGTTGATGTCATTAGACCACACCCCTTCTCATTACAGAGATGCACATCACCTAATATGCTTAATTGGTAGTAGGCTTTCGAGCCTATACAGCTTGGAGTAAGACAACATGCATAAAGAGGATGATGTGGTCAAAATACTCATTTACCTAATAATTCTGCACTCCCTGTAAGATTAATGGTGAAAAACTGCACCAAAACTGTGACGATACATAAAATATTTTAAAAAATGAATACCGTATGTTCCTTTCATAATACCCACTGTAGGACTTTGTAGTCTCTGTGACAGACATGTAAATGTGAGGCCATATGACACTAGGTCTGTAACGCTTTCTTGTGTTCCCAGAGAGTGGAAAATGGGGATTTCAACTGGATTGTCCCTGGGAAATTTCTGGCATTCAGTGGCCCTCATCCAAAAAGCAAAATTGAAAACGGTAAGTCCAGCATAAAACAAGAAAAATAGTCACACCATGTTTGCCTGAAATAGGGGGTTTACCTGTTCCATCAATGAAAATACTATTGTGGGGACTAATCATATCCCCTGCGCCAGAATTGTGGCTCCAAAATGATTCACATTTTTAGCACAAGCCATGTTTTGCTCAAAAATTTGCAACTTTTTTCCCCTTCTCTTTTGTTTAAAGTGGTTGGGAGGGGCGAGGTCTTAGTGGACTGGCACATTTCTGTTACTTATGCCAGTTTTCTGGCACAAGTAATGCCTGAAAACTAGACCAGTTCCTTTAATAATTTTGGCCCATCTCACATAATCACGGTCATGGACTGGTGCTAGAAATACCAGTCTTGGTAAATCTCCCTCATTATGTCAGAATGTAGATTATAAGGGGTTGTGCAGTGACCTGTTCTCAGCCTGGGTCATCAGTATCAGATTGGTGGAGATCTGGTACCGGGCACCCCTGCCGATCAGCTCTTTGAAGAGGCCGTGGTGCTTCCTCTTCAGTGTTTACCTGCATGCCATCTAGATATAGAAAATCGAAGCGGAAGCAACTCTCACTTGAGTATCGCTGCCTCCTCAAACAGCTGATCGGGGGTGGGGGTGGGGCGTGCCAGTAGTCGGACCCCAACCGATCAGATATTAATGACCTATCCTGAGGATAGGTCATGAATATTATGACTGCTCGACCCGTTTGATGCCTTCTGGAAACCTTGTTTCCATTTGCTGTATCCAAAATGCTTCCCTAGCGTGAACTTTATGCCTCCAATCAACCCTTCAAATGGTCAGAAGACTTTTTCACAACCATAAGCTTTTAGATGTCTCTTGCATGTTCCGAAATATGCTTTCTTAAAGATCTGGTAGTGTAACCAATGTACAGTAATTTACATTAATCACATACTATTGACGATACCAAATGTGTGGACACTACAGTAGATAAAATATTTTATTGGGACACTTGACCCTGTACCATACTGCAGTAGTGGAGCAGATGTGGATCCGCTGTGTCACACTTGGGGATACTCCAAAGAGCATTATCTAAGGGGGATCGGAACGCCACTGCAGAAGAACCACCAGGCTTCAACCTATTGGAGTAGTCTTTGTTCAAGTGATTGATGTCCCACAGGGGTCAAGGGATACTAGTGTGGAGCACCAAGGAATCGGGCAAAACCGTAGTAAGGGACAGGTCAAGGTCAGGGCAGGCAAAGTAAGTACAATCCGATAAACAGTCCGAGGTCAGGACGAAGATTGGGCAAGAGTGAGGTCAGGCAGTGAAGGTTCAATTCAAGAAGTCAGGCAGTAGTCGGTACACAGAACAGGCAAACAAACGGCACAATTTTGCAGGAAACTAGTGAACTAGAACCTGAAGTACCCCAGGGTAACCAGCCACTGGCTGGAGAAAATTAGGGCAGAGAAAGGCATGGCTGGCTGAAAACAGGCCTCAGCCTATGTGGAAGGAGGCTGGTACATCCGGAAAGGAAGGGAGAGATGCTGTTCGGCCTGGGACGCTGGAGCCAAGGCAGCAACCGTGTCTACTAGCAGAAGAGGAGCAGTGGTGGGCACAGACTGCTGCCTTAACAGCTCCTACACATTTGGGATTTTTTGCTGAACCCATGAAATGTAGCCTCTTACATATGGTTGAGAAGTGAACAGTTCACTTTCTTTTCATTTTCCAGGTTATCCCCTCCATGCACCAGAAGCATACTTCCCATATTTCAGAAAACACAACATCACCGCCATCATCCGACTCAACAAGAAGATTTACGACGCCAAGCGGTTTACAGATGCTGGCTTTGACCACTACGACCTGTTCTTTGTAGATGGCAGCACCCCCAGCGATGGCATAGTACGGCGATTCCTGAACCTCTGTGAGAATACAGATGGGGCTATTGCTGTTCACTGTAAAGGTATGTTAGTCTGCTGAGCGGTGGCATATCTGAGTCTCTCCTCCCATTGATGTGGATGCTGCAAAGAATACCTGACATTATATCTAAACTGGCAGTACAGTTCATGGAACCATTATTCCAGAGCAACTGTGCAGGGGCACGGACTGCTTTTTGGTTTCCATAACCAGGATAAAGTCCAGGGACTCTCCCTTCTGGCATTAGGTTTGGGCCGCTGATCCACTAGCATTATACAGAGTTTTACGTCTGGAGGTTACCTTTCTAAGCATGTCCTTGTCAAAACCAGCTGTAAAAGAACTTATAAATGAACCAAGATGAGTCCGGAGATGACTCCAGCACTATCGGCCAAATGGACGTTGTGCAGATGAAGCCAAGGATGCACGGTGATGTGAGGTGTACTGCCCTTGCGCATGCGCAGTAAAGTGATGTGTGCTAACCTCTGCTTTTTCTGCGCTCTGCGCATGCGTCTCGTTCCACTGGTCTCCTCTCCAGGTTCATCACAGGTGATTTATGAGTTATTTCACTGCCTAATGCTGATATGGCTGGTTTAGACATGTGCTAGACCTTTTTTCAGATGAACGGTGTTACATTTGTCCGGACACGTTTTTCAGTGGACCGCGCTCACTGTCCATGCGCAGTCTGTTTTTCTCTCAGACCCATTCACCAGAGTTAATAAGTCTTGCTTCTGAGCATCTATAGGGGGGAAATTGTTTGTCGGAATGAGCAGAAAGCTAAACTTCAGCTACATAACGAGATGCCAGACAGGGATTAAAAAAATCCTCCCCTTTCACCAGTGCACCGGTTCCAGTGCCAAGCTACCATCGCCTCTGTTTCTGGGGCCCTGCTGGACAGGAGGTGTGATGTGCCGTTTACATGGATGTGTCTGCCTCCGGCCAATCAGTGCCCTCATCGTTGATGTGTGCAGCCATGTCACGTGACTGCTGCCATCACTGAGGCCTCTGATTGGCTGTCAGCACTGACATGCGTGTAAATGGCAGATCACACTTCTGGTCCACTGAGGAACAGAAGCAGAGGAGATGGCAGGCCAGTACTGCTTCTGGAGCTCTGCTGCCAGGTAAGTCTTTACATGTAAATTAAGCTATTTTGTGACATCTGTTGTCAAAAACATTTATCCTACTTTGGTTTTTGTTCACACCTCTCGGCCTTTGATCAGCCCTGAGCAGTTGACAGTGACAAGCGTACATCTAACCAAGGAGAAGGCTTTTTAAACTTAAATGAGTTTTCTCACCTCAGCAAATAGCATCTATTATGTAGAGGAAGTTAATACAAGCCACTTACTAATGTATTGTGATTGTCCATATTGCCTCCTTTGCCCCCTGGATTTATTTTTCCATCACATTACACACTGCTCGTTTCCACGGTTACGACCACCCTGCAATCCAGCATCAGTGGCCGTGCTTGCACACTAAAGATAAAAGTGCTGGCCTCTCTGGTGGCCGAGATCGTGGGAGCGCAAATATGCTAGTGCTTTTTCCTATATTGTGCAAGCACGGCCACCGATGCTGGATTGCAGGGTGGTCGTAACCATGGAAATGAGTAGTGTATAATGTGATGGAAAAGCGAATCCAGCCAGCAAAGGAAGCAAAATGGATAGCAACAATATATTAGGAAGTAGATTGTATTAGCTTTCTTTACATGATAAATGCCACTTGCCCAAGTAAGACAACCCCTTTTAAAGGGGTTTTCGTATATCCTGAGGTCATTGAGGGAGACCCTCATCTTTTGGCCAGAATGGGGAGCAGAGGAGCTGCCCTATGCTGCATTATACATTAAATGGATGCTTAATTTCACCCGTGGTGCAAGGATGGTAAACATCTACTGTCTGGCTTCCCCACAGATTACAGAAGTTTGCTGGGGGGAGGTCACAGCAGGGTAGGACCCATCCTGATCAGCTTTTTGTAAAGGGACCCTTCAAACATATAGTTTGTCCAAAATGGAGAACCCCTTTAATTTATTTAAAGGCTATGTACACCTTTGGAGGCAATTTTTGTTTGTGATTACATTTTACTCATTTTTGGCTAAAAATCATATTTTCAATTGGCCTTTTGAGCCAATCTGTCACAAAGGGTTAACTGTTTTTCTAGCAGTGTGACTGGTACTTTCACTTTGTGCTGGTCATCTAATAAACCTTCTCTCTAAACTACTGAGAGGTCATAAACACCTCTCAGCCACATTCTAATCAGTCACATTCTAATCAGTAATATAAGAACTGAGCTATAATGAGTTTATAATGTCAGAGAGCAGAGATAAGGAGCCCGTCAACAACCCAACTGACGGAAAAGACAGAAAATCCACAGGCTGCTGCTAGAGCATCTCAGCTCTGTACAGAAAAAAGAGTTCCATATTGTTAATAAAGACCAACATAAAAAATGATGTTTATCTCAAAATAAGTACAATGCAGTAAAAAAAAAAAATTCCCCCAAAGGTGTACATAGCCTTTTAAAATGGTCCTGTTATGAAAGAGGAGCATCCAGTGGGTGAGCACCTGTCCTGGTAATGGACGACTTATTGAGGTTCTCCAGTTCTATATAATGTTATCAGAAAAGGTTTTCAGTTTCCGGATATAAACAATTATTGTTTTCAGCCAGTTTCAACAAGAGATTGAAGATCTTGGAAACACAACGTATTTTAGAGAGTTGCTAAATTTTTATTGTACAGAACTATTAATCATTATACCATAATTCTCTTTATATACATAAAACTGTAAAAGCCCCTTTAAATACTGCTTTACCATCTTTGTCCAGCAGGTGATGCTGTGTTGCCTCATGTAAAGTCTTGACGTTATCAGCTGCCTCTAGAGGCCGTTCATGTAAATATTTCTATTTCTGTGGCGGTAATTAATGTGCACTTAACGCACTCCTTGGCTTGAAGTCAAATAATTATAGTCATTGTAGAGTAAATGTGAATGGTTTTCTAGAATCTCTGGAGCACAGGAGCGGTACAGTTTTCTGTAACCCTTTAGTTGCCAGACATTAGATTTCTAGTCTTTGGCAATTAAGGAAAACAAAGTAGGTTTTCTGCTGAAGCAAATGGTGAACACATCATATGTTTTATTTAATGAGGTATTCCGGTTTTAATGATTTTATTTGCTTACAGAATAGGCAGTTTTACAATTTTGTAATATACATGTATTTAAAACTTTGCTTGCAGGCATTTAATATTTAAAGACACATACAGTGAAGTAGTTGTTGTAATAGTCACAATAGTTTCCACAATGACTCCTATGTATGGAAGTGTCATGTGTTGTAACCCAGCAAATGTATGTCATATAACAGTGTTTCTTACTGAATGTCAGTGGGGTGTCACATGACTGATGCCATGTTTCAGTGAGGCCATGGGTGCATTACACAGGACTGATTAACGGGCTATACAATTCTGCTGTGCTGATAGGTGTCAAGAACCTTATATAAGAAAGGTATGAAAGCAAAATAAGTAATTACATATACATGCATATTTGACAATTGTATAATTTCTTATTTTATAAGCAAATAAAAATAAATAAATAAACTGGAGTTCCCCTTTACTGACATGTGGATTCACTGTGATGTTTGCATTGTAGCAGAGCAGTCTCAAATATCAGACTTTTACTAAACTTCTGCTAAAAATCCAGTTTATTTAAAGGGGTGTAAGGGATTGCTTCTCAAGCAGGGCGGCGATGACATATTCCTTTGCAGACAAAAGGATTAAAGTCCAAGCGATGCTTTATTTTATGGCACTTCAGCAATTATGGGGGTGGACTGGGGTGGTCTCACTACCAAACCTACCTTCCCAGTCCAAATAAAATCAAGCCCCTTGAACTTTAACAAAAAAAAGCTCCAGCAACTACGTTTGCTGAAGCCTGTGCCATCTTCCTGGATTTTACTTACCTCACCCAGTTAAAGAACCTGGGTGGGATATACACCCCTTCCAGGACTTTAGCGTACACTTTACCACAGGGTAATATACCTTGGACTGATCCTTTTTGTTAAATGGATCCTTATTCTATAAGCTGATCACAAGTGTCTCACCCCTGTGATCCTTTATAATCTGTAGTGGATCCTAGCATGCAGGTTTTCAGTTCTGCAGAACTACCGTAAGACAAGTGAAATGGAGCATGACCCAATTCTCATTGATCTGTGGGCTGTCTATGTAAGGCTCAAATATATCTGTTCATCCAAAGGGACCTCTTTAATAGGGTGTTTGAAAATGGGTTTTCTAAACTGGACAACCATTTAAAGGGAATTTGTTTACCAGGAAATTCACTGTTATAAAGGCTCCAAGACCATGAACCCCTTCTCATATGGCCAGGCTGGGTGCAAAGACTCCCCTGTCACCATGACTCTGGCTCCCTTCTTCTCCGTGTCCAGTCCCTGCTGGACCAGAAGTGTGGCGTGTATACGCAGTGGCCTCGGCGGCAGCAGTGGTTGTGTGCTGTGCCTGCACACATCCTAGCGGAGGCCATTGATTGGCCGGTAGACGTGTAATGCGTGTAGACTGCACACTGCCTAGCCATATGAAAAGGGGTTTCCCGGTCCTGGAGAACACAGTGCCTTGTAGGGCTCAACTGAATGTATGGATTCCTTTCACCTACAAATCAAGGTACTTTCAATCCATATGCAAATGAGCAGTTAAGTGCACTGAGGGTGTGTCCAAGCTGAGTTTGCATCACTAGACTTATGGCTTTCTGCTTTCATCCTTCACTCATTGTCTTCCTTCCTTGTTCCCCACAGCTGGCCTCGGCAGGACAGGTACCCTGATTGCCTGTTATATCATGAAGCACTACAGGTTCACCCATGCTGAAGCAATCGCTTGGGTTAGGATATGTCGACCTGGTTCCATCATTGGACCCCAGCAGCACTTTTTGGAAGAGTAAGTTACTTACCTTTTAACTCTTTAGGATAGCTGCACACAGGAGTATTTCTGCTGTAAATCCGGTAGTGGATTTTGATGTGAATCCACTTATATAACATAGGGATTTTCCTGAAGCTTTTACCATGGTTTTCACTCCTCTACATTAAAAGGGCTAAAATGTGCAGTAAAAATTAGGGTTAGGTTAGATGAGATTGAAGATACTGTAACACTGCAAAATCCACAGTAATTCTAATTCTACTAACTATTTTAAAGTCAGTTTTACTGGAGGTAACATTGTCTTTATTTGCCACAAATTTATCAGAATGTCGCAGAATGTTGATTTATTGGGTCACAGCTTTAGATACGTCTAGAGACGTCTCTTCAATTTATGCCTCCTACCTAATGGAGTGAAAATGTGCGAAAATATATTCTGTCAGAATCCTGGCCCAGCAGCAAGCTTTGCCCACTTTTCACTCCACTTACTAACCGACATGCATGATACAAATGGTTAATAAAATGTGTCCTGCAGGAGATAGGACACAATCTTGGAGTAAGATATGCTTGGGAAAAAAAAAGTGCAAAAACATTGATAATTATGGTCCAGAGTTTGTTTGTGTCAGTTTTTTGGGCTTGTAAAAGGTGCAGTACCTACAGCAAGCAGCGTATTGAACCAAAAGAGTGAAAAAATGGCACAAAGACACAATGCTTCAAGTTCATTTCATAATCCCTTTTAGTAAACATCTGGCTGCAAAAACAACAAAAAATGTGGCTTGTTTCAAAAACAATGCTGTTTGTGAAACCACTGTAACTGTGATAATAATCATTCTCTCTTATAGATGATCTGCAGCACATCCCTGATTACACAGGGAGATGTTCCGCCGATAATTGGGCATCTTTCATCCTGATGAAAGATGCCCATCAGCCTGATCGGCTGCTCGAATATACGGGCCAATTATTGGGAACAAGAGTTCATATTCCTGATAACTGGCCTGAAATCAGGCATACTAATAGGGCCTTTACAGCTTCTCTCCTGACCAGGAAATCTCATTGATACGGCAGTTTTTGAGATAAGACTTTTGAGAAGATTCACAAGTGACTTTGGTTCCAATTTTTTAGTTTGCGTTATGTCCTGCCAGTTATTTTATGCCTGAGCTGGACATAACTGAAGACAAAGTTATATACTTTTGTGATGTCCCAGGTTAGACAGAGAAACGTGGCCAATGTCCTTTATCAAAAGTGATGCCAGTGGACACTAAAGTGAGGCCATAGAAAACTATGTGTTCAGTACCAGAAGTGTAGTTTTCTCTGTTTCAACACAGGCAGGGAGTCTCTCCCCCTCGATGTTGGTGACCTGATGAAGGGACTGGGTGTCTTGCTCGGTTCAATAGCTAAACCAGCTCCCTTCTCTGTCACGGCTGATGCAGAGAGATTGAGAAGGGAGCTAGCTTAGTTAATGATATGAACCAGACAGCCAGCCTATTAGCATGTCTCCAACACACAGAGGAGGGAAGCACTCTGCCTGTGTCAAAACGACCGCAAAAGCTACACTTCTGGGACCAGCACCGAAACCAGATCTCCATAAATATTTCACAAAAAAAACTTTTTTTCAATTGGTCTTTATTAAGAAGTTTCAACAGTTTATGTTCCACAGTCTTCAAATTTCAGTGTATCTGCAGACACTTCCTTCTGCTTTACACTGAATTCTTCAGGAAGCTGCACTGACGGCTTGATCTGTAGCCCTTATCTTTGAACTCCTGACACTCATTTAAGCCTGTCAGGAGTTCAGAGATAAGGGCTACAGATCAAGCCGTCAGAGCAGCTCCCTGAAGGATTCACTTTAAAACAGAAAGAAATGGTTTGCAGATACATTGAAAGTGAAGGCTATAGATTAAACTGTAAAATTTCTTTTTTTTACTAAAGACTAGTCGAAAAAAAAGATTTTTAACCCAAAATCAGTAAAATGGAATGATAAAAAAATTGGCTGCCAAAGGTGTTCGTAGCCTTTAAATAGCATTGCTCTAGGGCAAATAGAACAATCTATGTGTTTTTTGATTATAACTCTGTATATAAGAATAATCTCTTGCTTGCCACGTTTCTAGGAAGCAGGCGTGGCTGTGGTTGCAGGGCGATCTCCACAGGAGTAAACAGAAACAGATCCAACTGGAAGATGGGACAGTGAACCGCATCTTATCTGAATTTGAAGATTTGTCTGTCAGCAACAGACTCAGTCGCCATCACAGTGTGGACAGATCAGGGGAGGTTAGTGTGTCCATGGTCACTGAAGTGTCTAAATTCGAACTCCTGGAAACACAAAGGGGGTCATTTAACAAATAGAAACAAGCCTAAATTAGGCGTATTTCTGGCGCAGATTGTGGCGCAAAGGTCCAGGTCTCAATAACGTGGTCGTGGCATGAGCGGGAAGGGATTGAGCCGCCAGGCCGTCTCATTTACCATTTTCTACGCCTGTTTTAGGCGTAGAAAATTGTATAAATGTAAGACATATAGGAAGCTGTCTTACATTTAGAAGTGGCCGAGGATCCGCCGAAGTTATGTAAAGACTGGCGACTCTTCATAACTCCGGCGGATCCACCACCAGGTATTGGGGTTATTAAGACCGGTGTCTAAAATGCAGATCTTAATAAATGTGCCCCAAAGTGTGAGGGTACAACCACATGGCACGGTCATGTGGCGCTTGTGATGTGGAAGCAGGGGCGGTTTGACCATAGACCTTATAGGGAAATTTCTTAGTGGGCTGATGCCCTTGGAACCGCCTGAGCTCTCCTCATGGCTGCCAGCTGGGTATATAATGATCTGATGTTCTCAGCATTTATTATGCCAGCTGCTGCAGGTGCCCTCCTGAACTCTGCTGTATCTCTGCCCTGAATAGTGATACTACGGTGAGGGCATCAGTATTTTGTGCAGCACGGTGGTATTTGGTTCTGTTGAGGTTGTATTTTGTGCTGCACTATGGTATTGCAGGCGCGGCCTACTTCTGTTGTCCCTTCCTATTTGTGTTGGCCCTGCCTTCTGTCTTTTTGGACCTGCTTACAACATGGGGCCACTTTTAGTTTTTTTCCAGGGCCACTTTAAGTTCCAAATCCGCCCTTCCGTGGACATTCTGCATTTAGGTACCACGTCGCCGAAAGTGCTGCAGCGGGCTCTAATTAAACTATTGAGACTGCACTGATAGCTGCCACATGTTGTGATATCAGTCCTGCTCCAATTCCTGCTTTGTTCCGACATTGATAGGGAGCCCCCCCCCCCCCCCCCCCTGTGTTAGCACCTCATTAGTGATGTCCTTGAAGCGGCTGGCTGCCAGACACGGCCTATTTCACAGCTGATTTTGAGACAGAGAATAAGGCTGGTTTAGCTATTGCACCCAAACAGCCAGCCTGCTTCAGGTACATCCAATAGTCATGTCACGGCAGTTGTATACTCACCATGGATAGAGATCTTGTCACTGGAACCAGTGATGAGAGGGGGCCTGGCACTGAACTCCTTCTCTTTCTTCCTTTAGAGGTGCAGAACAACAGAAATAAGGGTAGTGCCGGATAGGACACATGTCCCAAACGGAGATGAACAGACTCCATTGACTACAATGGAGTCTCAGTTTTTGTTCGGAATTCTATTTTTATTTTTTATTGGACAAAAAAGTCCTGCATGCATTTACCGGAATCTGCGACAGAAGCCCCAAATGGAGCCTCCAACGGAAATGTAAACTTGCCCTGAGCCCAATGCCTTCTAGTGCTCCTTCCTTGTCTAATAAACATACCTTTTGCTTTTCCAAAATTGTGAAACGGATGCGGACCCATTCATACGGTCGTCTGAATGAGCTCTAATGCAGTAAAATGTAAAGGTCTTTTTGAACTAGTGAAACGTAATAAAAGCTATTGTTGTAGTCATACTGACCTGCAGAATAAGGTGGCCATGCTCAGCGAACGCCATCAAACGAAATCCAAACAACAATGGTGGAATTGTGTTTTTTGTTTTTTTTTTCACTCTGCAAATTTACAGTTTCACAATACATTAATATGTAACATTGAAAAAAATACAACTGGTCTAAAAAAAAAAAAACAAGCCTTCATATGACTCTTAGCATGAAAAGAGTTATGGCCCTTGGAAAGCAGTCGAAATCCAAAAAGTAATTTCCAAAATTGGCTTGGTCTTGAAGTGTCTTACAATGAAAGAAACAAAACATTTTGGGTAGATGGAAAAAAAAGCGTAAATCACCCTGCAACATTTCTGAAGGTGAAATCTTTATCAGTGCATAAAAACCCAAAACACCTCCCCTGGCCCCCCAACATAACGGGTTAAACAGTTTTTTTTTTACGGGCGATAACTTTTCATCTAGGGGTATCCTTTTCCCCCTTTTTGTTATCTGTTTATGCACAGTTCTATCCTGACATTAAGAGATAACAGGCCCTGGATCATTAAAGGGGTTCTGCAGTTTGTTTAAACTGATGATCTATCCTCTGGATAGATCATCAGCATCTGATCAGCGGGGTCCGACACCCAAGACCCCTGCCGATCAGCTGTTTAAGAAGGCAGCGGCGCTCCAGCAGCACCGCGGCCTTCTCACTGTTTACCGCTGGCCGAGTGACGTCACGACTTGTATCAACTGGCCTGGGCAGGGCTAAGATCCATTCAAGGGAACAGAGCTTAGCCGCGCCCAGGCCAGTGATACTAGTCGTGACGTCACTGGGCCTGCGGTAAACAGTGAGAAGGCCGCGGCGCTGCTGGAGCGCCGCTGCCCTCTCAAACAGCTGATTGGCGGGGGTCCCGGGTGTCGGACCCCCGCCGATCAGATGCTGATGATCTATCCAGAGGATAGATCATCAGTTTAAAAAAACTGCAGAACCCCTTTAACCCCTTAAGGACGCATGACGTACCGGTACGGCATGTTTCCCGAGTCCTTAAGGACCCATGACGTACCGGTACGTCATGTGTTGTTCCGATCACTGCCGTGCGGCTGGCAGTGATCGGAACCCGGTGCCTGCGCAAATCATTGAGCAGGCACCTCGGCTAAATGCGCGGGGGGGTCCTGTGACCCCCCCATGTCCGCGATCGCAACAAACCGCAGGTCAATTCAGACCTGCGGTTTGTTGCGCTTTCTGCAGTTTCTGATCGCTGCGGTCCCTGACCGCGGCGATCAGAAACTTTAGTGTTGCAAAAATATATATTTATCACCCCCCCTGCACCTCTGAATGATTTTAGCCCGGTGGGAGGTGCAGGGGGGGGGTTGCGGGCGGTGGGGGCGGTGCGGGAGGCGGGCGGTGCGGCAGGCGGGATCGCGATCCCCCGCCCGCCTCCCATTGAATGATCGTTGGTGTACAGTGGGTATACCAGGGTGCCAGCACATTGCTGGCACCCTGGTATAAACGGCTGACATCGGTGATGCGATGTCAGCCGTTTAACCCTTTCCATACAGCGGTCCGTACGGACCGCTGTATGGAAAAGGTTAACAGCTCAGGGAGCTCCCTCCCTCTCCGATCGGGGGGCTGCTGTGCCTTTGCAGCCCCCCGATGGAGAGGGAGAGAGCCCCCAGACAGCCCCCCGAAGCCCCGTGCTCACCCTTCCCCGTCTGCGAAGTTCTGAGCAGACGGGGAAGGTTCCCATGGCAACAGGACGCCTCTCAGGCGTCCTGCTGTCCATGGTGCTGAACAGATCTGTGCTGAAAGCATAGATCTGTTCAGTGTAAGTAAAATACAGTGCAGTACCCTATATAGAGTACAGTACTGTATTATACAGACATCAGACCCACTGGATCTTCAAGAACCAAGTGGGTCTGGGTAAAAAAAAAAAAAGTTAAAAAAAGTGAAAAAAAGTAAAAATCAAAAAACACATTTATCACTGAATAAAAATGAAAAAAATAAAATTCCCTACACATGTTTGGTATCGCCGCGTCCGTAACGACCTGATCTATAAAACGGTCATGTTACTTTACCCGAACGGTGAACGCCATAAAACTAAAAAATAAAAAACTATGATGAAATTGAGATTTTGCCCACCTTACTTCCCAAAAAAGGTAATAAAAGTGATCAAAAAAGTCGCATGTACGCCAAAATTGTAACAATCAAACCGTCATCTCATCCCGCAAAAAATGAGACCCTACTTAAGATAATCGCCCAAAAACTGAAAAAACTATGGCTCTTAGACTATGGAAACACTAAAACATGATTTTTTTGGTTTCAAAAATGAAATCATTGTGTAGAACTTACATAAATTAAAAAAAAGTATACATATTAGGTATCGCCGCGTCCGTATCGACCGCCTCTATAAAAATATCACATGACCTAACCCCTCAGGTGACCACCGTAAAAAAATAAAAATAAAAACGGTGTAAAAAAAGCCATTTTTTGTCATCTTACGTCACAAAAAGTGTAATGGCAAGCGATCAAAAAGTCATATGCACCCCAAAATAGTGGCAATCAAACCATCATCTCATCCCGCAAAAAATGAGACCCTACTTAAGATAATCGCCCAAAAACTGAAAAAACTATGGCTCTTAGACTATGGAGACACTAAAACTTTTTTTTTGTTTTAAAAATGAAATCATTGGGTAAAACTTACATAAATAAAAAAAATTGTATACATATTAGGTATCGCCGCGTCCGGGAAAACCTGCTCTATGAAATTACCACATGATCTAACCTGTCAGATGAATTTTATAAATAACAAAAAAAAAAACTAAAAAAGCCAAAAAAGCTATTTCTTGTTACCTTGCCGCACAAAAAGTGTAATATAGAGCAACCAAAAATCATATGTACCCTAAACTAGTACCAACAAAACTGCCACCCTATTCCGTAGTTTCTAAAATGGGGTCACTTTTCTGGAGTTTCTACTCTAGGGGTGCATCAGGGGGGCTTCAAATGGGACATGGTGTCAAAAAACCAGTCCAGCAAAACCTGCCTTCCAAAAACCGTATGGCATTCCTTTCCTTCTGCGCCCTGCCGTGTGCCCGTACAGCGGTTTACGACCACATATGGGGTGTTTCTGTAAACTACAGAATTAGGGCCATAAATAATGAGTTTTGTTTGGCTGTTAACCCTTGCTTTGTAACTGGAAAAAAAATATTAAAATGGAAAATCTGCCAAAAAAGTGAAATTTGGAAATTGGATCTCTATTTTCCATTAAATCTTGTGCAACACCTAAAGGGTTAACAAAGTTTGTAAAATCAGTTTTGAATACCTTGAGGGGTGTAGTTTCTTAGATGGGGTCACTTTTATGGAGTTTCTACTCTAGGGGTGCATCAGGGGGGCTTCAAATGGGACATGGTGTCAAAAAACCAGTCCAGCAAAATCTGCCTTCCAAAAACCAAACGGCGCACCTTTCACTCTACGCCCCGCTGTGTGGCCGTACAGTAGTTTACGGCCACATATGGGGTGTTTCTGTAAACGGCAGAGTCAGGGCAATAAAGATACAGTCTTGTTTGGCTGTTAACCCTTGCTTGGTTAGTGGAAAAAATTGGTTAAAATGGAAAATTAGGCAAAAAAATGAAATTCTCAAATTTCATCCCCATTTGCCAATAACTCTTGTGCAACACCTAAAGGGTTAACGAAGTTTGTAAAATCAGTTTTGAATACCTTGAGGGGTGTAGTTTTTTGGGTGGTTTCTATTATGTAAGCCTCGCAAAGTGACTTCAGAGCTGAACTGGTCCCTAAAAATTGAGTTTTTGTAAATTTCAGAAAAATTTCAAGATTTGCTTCTAAACTTCTAAGCCTTTATAACATCCCCAAAAAATAAAATATCATTCCCAAAATAATTCAAACTTGAAGTAGACATATGGGGAATGTAAAGTCATCACAATTTTTGGGGGTATTACTATGTATTACAGAAGTAGAGAAACTGAAACTTTGAAATTTGCAAATTTTTCAAATTTTTTGGTAAATTAGGTATTATTTTGTGCAAAAAAAATAATTTTTTTGACTTCATTTTACCAGTGTCATGAAGTACAATATGTGACGAAAAAACAATCTCAGAACGGCCTGGATAAGTCAAAGCGTTTTAAAGTTATCAGCACTTAAAGTGACAGTGGTCAGATTTGCAAAAAATGGCCAAGTCCTTAAGGTGAAATAGGGCTGAGTCCTTAAGGGGTTAAAACTAATCTTGTATATATGTTCGGCTTGTGTATTGGGGTGCTACACACATGCGTAGTTCCCATCGGGGTGCTGCCTGTTCTCCGGAATGCACACTGACCCATAGAACTAAGTGGTGCTCTTCACACCAACTCATTTTCCGCTCCTACCGAGGGTCTCTGCAGTGAAACTCAGGGCATATGCTATTCTGCATGATGCCTCCTGACACACGGGCCTAGAGACAAGTGTCTCCGACTGTCACCAGGTTTGTGTCCGTGCAGGCCATCATCCATCTTTTGCGACTGTTTTTAATATACCAATACCTGTATAACAGATACACCTTCTATTCAGCGAGAGACTCCTCATACAATCAACACCTATATATTCTCCCGAATAGTAAATCCCTCTAATATATATTTTAAAAACCTCAGTCATAAATATCAAATATAAAACTTTATTATTACGATGACACAAAAATCCATTAAAAACATTGTCAGAAGCAGCCCATGCTCTACATATAATTCTAATATAGTTATGTTATATATCTAGGGGGTATACAATGCTACGATGTAGAGTAATCTATTGTAAGCAGATGAAGTGTGATGTTATATACTAAATAAATCCTATTGACATGATCTAGTAATAATGAATTCTATAATGGTATTGAGGTTGCTGCTGTACGCAGTCAAACAACTAGATCATATTCACATGATTGAAAATAGTAATTTAAGTAAAAGCATTGTACTCACATACAATTGATCTATACGGTAGTTACCACCCTCTATTTGAAGATACAGCATGCGGTACTTCTCAGACCGCAACGCGTTTTGGACCAACAGCTAGCTTCTTCTGGGGTTACCATTTTTAGCATGCTCATGTGAAAGAGCTCTGGATCTGTAGAGAACTGTTATTTCAGTGTTCTGGGGCTGCTAACAAGTGTCGTGCGGGGGCACAAAGTGCTTTATGGAAAAGCTCTGCTTGTCTCATATTAATCACTCCTATTTTGTCCTGACAAGAAGAATTTTCCTTCAAAGGTAACATAATGGAGCCATTATCCCTCCTAATGACAGACATTCCCAGAGCTGCGCTCTTGTACATTTCATTTCTTGGGCCCTCATAATGATTTCAGCTGTCTTCTCCTACCAACCAACCTTTGAAAATCCTAAAGATGGACAACAACTCTAAGCCCACCTATACACACCCAATCTCGCCCAGTCTTCTTAGTGCCCCCACACATCAATTAGTTACCCTTATTGCCCCCACCCAGTAGTTATGGCCTTTTTAGTGCTCCCACACAGCAATTACTTCCCCTTAGTCCCCACATACAGTAGTTATGGCTCCCTTAGTATCCCACACAGTAGTTGTGCCCCCCCACCCCTCCCCCACATTAGTTATACCCCCTTGGTGCACCCACATAGTAGTTATGCCCTCTTAGTGCCCCCACACAGTAGTTGTGCCCCCCCCACATTAGTTATACCCCCATGGTGCACCCACACAGTAGTTATGCCCCCTTACAATAAGTTGCCCCCGTTATAGTAGGGTAATGTCTAAATCCGATGTGCCATAAGGACCTTCTGACTTCACAGGGTCACTTGACACTGTAAAGTCATGAGGCTCTGAAGCAGACTTAGGATTCAGGAGCAGGGCACTGGCTAATTCCAATGCTCACCACTAATAAAGATTAGTAATATAAAAATAATAATAATAATAATAATAATAATAACTAACCTTAATGATGCTGTGTTTGGTGAGGCACAGAATGTCATATGACCCCGTGATGTCAGAAAGTTCTTACTGCGCATGTGATTTAGCCCCTACCCCTACAGTAGTGCTAGCCAAATTTTTTTTAAAAGTAATAGTCACCTAGGCCTGTTCCCCTGGTGAATTCATGAATCTTACCCTCCACCAGCAGCAGGCACGATGTGCTGACTGCTAAGCTGTAGAGTGGGTAGGTCGATTCCCTAGCGCAGGGATGCCCAACCTGCAGCCCTCCAGCCATTGCAAAACTACAACTCCCAGCATGCCCAGACAGCCTACAGCAGGGCATGGTGGGAGTTGTAGTTTTACAACAGCTGGAGGGCCACAGGTTGAGCATCACTACCTTAGCGGGAAATGATCCTTGGCCTCTGCACTCTCCAGCTCAGATCTGCAGGTGTGATGACATCACCACTTTGTGCCTACCACTGGGGAATGCTCCCTGCTTCACCTTTGCATTCAACTATATCTACATCCTGAGGATACAGATATGGTTTAAATCGGGACATACCCATTCCCAGGATTGCGGGACAGCTGGTGAAATCCGGGATTGTCCCTCCGGATTTAGGACTGTTGGGAGGTATGGACTTCTCCTTATACCTGCTTCTCACAGCTGAAGAACCCTGTAGAAGTCATGTCCACCTCAGCTTTTGGTTTCTCTCGAGGTGTTAATAACATACTGTTACTTTGTGGTATCCTCAGCAAATGTTCATGGACCGAGAGGGTGGAAGGTTCATTCAGATTGCTTTATGGGGGCGTTTACATTGAAAAAATGAACATTCCTTGATAATCACTGGACCATGCAAAAGTCTGACCTGATCAGTCAACTGATCGAATCTTTTATACTCACAGAAAAATAGTCCATAACACATCATGCCCTGTAACGTCAATAATGCAAGTGAACGGCCCCACGAACAGTCCAGTTGTTCATGTGGCCATTTGTATGGGGAATAAACTCAGATCAGTCGGCATGCTATATCACTGATCGGCCTTCTTTACACAGGCAGAAATCTGTCCCTGTAAAAGTCTGTTGTGCATGGAGGCAACACAGTTATGGTGAGCATAATGGAAATGAAAATTTGTATGCTTGTGGTTCCATTCACAATAGTATCAAAGTTTCCATTCAAAATGGAGGCACGGCAGCCATGATGGATTCATTTTTGAACACTTCCCCAAAAATCCAGCCATGGCAGCCATGATGGATCTGTTTTTGTACAGTTACCATTCACTCTACATATTTTTGGCACAAGCCTCGTCCTAAATTAAGCGCACCCTCCAGCAGTCCATTAGCCTAGAATGAAATCTACACAAACTCGTAGCTGGAGTAGGTTTCCATTATCAAAGATCAGAGATGGCATAAATGATGATAAATCTGCCAGGGCCAATGACCCTGCCCTCACCACACTCCCGTCACACCCATAAGGGCAGTAGTAAAATGCCATTTGCGCAAAAAAAATAATTGTACAAATAGTGTTTAAAAAGTAGCAAACCCAGGGCTGGTGACTCTATAATGCCAGTTTTCTAGTGTATGGAGATGAAAAATCTCCCCTTCAGTTTTCACCTTTCCTACTTTCACCGCTTTCTTCTTTTATTCTTTCTCTGCTTTTCATGAAGCTCCTGCAGTTGTAATAATTGTAATTAACTGGTGACCATTTTTGACGTTTCAAATGACCACATCCCCTCCATTACTGTGCTTTGCTTTTATTTATTTGCGCCAATAGTTTTTCATGTGCACTCTCTTTCGAATCTGAAAGTCACTCTCATCTTCAGAAGATAATCTGCTGCCCCATTAATTTAATAATTGTATTATACGAGGTTTTAAATAGACCATGTTTTCACTTGCAGATTGATTCTGAGGATGAATTGGAACAGAAAAATGGATTAACGCAGGGAGACAAATTACGTACCTTAAAAAGCAGAAGACAGCCAAGGTCGGCTACGACAGGAGCTCTACGGTAACCTCACCAAGCGTTAACATCACAGTAGGCTCTATTATGTGGTAATGTTGCTGTTTTATCGGACCTTCTGTATGCCCAATTTCTATTGCACATTTTAGCATCTCATCTCTTCTCCATATTTTTTAATTGTTTGCTTAAAGGGCTATTCCCATCTGGGACACTGGTGGCCTATCCCTAGGATCTGACATCAGTGCCAGATAGCTGCAGTTCTCACATCTGGGACCTGCTCCTATCTCCAGAACGGGACCCCTGAAGTGAACAGGGTGCACCCGCTCAGAAACAGTAACAAAAAATAAATAAATCATTCATAGATGTCCATAGACTTTAAGGCCAGAGCAGCTTCTTGAAAATGTATTTTCTCCCACTACTATATGTGCTTCAGGTTTATATTCCTAACTCATGGAAGAATATATCTTTTATTACAGGCTAGAGGAAATGAAACCGCACACCAGATCAACATCCCAGCCTTTCAGGTGATTTGCTTAAATTTGGTTCCTCCTCCTTTGTTTTATTACCTTTGATTGTACAAATCGTTTTTTTTTCATGTGGCTGTAGATTGGTCCAGTCAGAAGACTTTTTCTTCTCAGTTTTAGGTTATTAGTTATTGTAGACTGGCTGTAGATTGGTCCTGTCAGAAGACTTTATATTCTCAGTTTAGGTTATTAGTGATTGTAGACTGGCTGTAGATTGGTCCTGTCAGAATACTTTATATTCTCAGTTTAGGTTATTAGTGATTGTAGACTGGCTGTAGATTGATCCAGTCAGAAGACTTTATCTTCTCAGTTTAGGTGATTAGTGATTGGCTGTAGATTGGTCCTGTCAGAAGACTTTATATTCTCAGTTTTAGGTTATTAGTTATGGTAGACTGGCTGTAGATTGGTCCTGTCAGAAGACTTTTTATCTTCTCAGTTTAGGTTCTTAGTGATTGGCTGTAGATTGGTCCTGTCAGAAGACTTTATATTCTCAGTTTTAGGTTATTAGTTATGGTAGACTGGCTGTAGATTGGTCCTGTCAGAAGACTTTTTATCTTCTCAGTTTAGGTTCTTAGTGATTGGCTGTAGATTGGTCCTGTCAGAAGACTTTATCTTCTCAGTTTAGGTGATTAGTTATTGTAGACTGGCTGTAGATTGGTCCTGTCAGAAGACTTTATATTCTCAGTTTAGGTTATTAGTGACCACTCTATTGTATGTATCAACTGTGACACTCCCTATAGCCAAAGACTGCATCCTAACCAACTACAAACTAAAGGTTATTTGCCTTGTAGTTATTAACCTATATCTATAAGGGCTCATACACACGACCGTTGTTTGGGTCCGCATCCGAGCTGCCTCTTTTGCGTCTCGGATGCGGACCCATTCACTTCAATAAGGCCGCAAAAGATGCGGACAGCACTCCGTGTGATGTCCGAATCCGTTGCTCCATTCCGTGGCCCCTGCAAAAAAAAAATAGAACATGTCCTATTCTTGTCTGTTTTATGGATAAGAATAGGCATTTCTATCAAGGGCCACCCGTTCCGCAAATTGTGGAACACACATGTCCGGCAACCATGTTTTGCTGATCCGCAGTTTACGGACCACAAAACACAGCGCGGTTGTGTGCATGTGCCCTAAAGTGAGCAGGGTGAATCCCCTGCTGGACACTTGCAGTACTGTTCACCTACAGAACCACTCCAGCACAGATCAATTTAAAACTTCAGCTCGACAAGAATAGCCGTCAGTATCTGATGATTTCTGCGATAATTAGACAGCCTGGCCAATGGGTTAGGAGCGCCCCTTAGCTTGTTTTTATTAGCGCATCTGTTTCTCTAAGTAAGGACTCATGCACACAACCATATGTTCGGTCCGCATATGATCCACATTTTTTGCATATCAGATGCGGACCTATTCATGTCAATGGAGCTGCAAAAGATGCAGACGGCACACCGTGTGCTGTCTGCATCCTTATGTCCGTTCTGCAGCCACGCAAAAAATATAGAACATGTCCTATATTTGCCTGTTTTACGGATAAGGATAGGATATTTCTGTAGGATGCATGCACTCAGCAGTTATCCATGTTTTGCAGATCCTTTATGGATACCGTTGTGTGCATGAGCCCTAAAAGTGGTCTTAGTGATAGGCTGCTAAATGTAGTCTATTTCACACATTCTGTAGCAAGTAATGATTTACCACTCCTCATATCATTTCACTTTGATAAGCTAAGTTTTTTTTAAATTAGAATAATCGCCTCTAACAGTTCACAAGGCTCTATGTCCCCATTGAAGTCATCTAGAGTCTCTGCGTCCACCTCAGCAGTTGCAAGAAGAGTGGCGCAGAGTTCAGGGTCTTCAAGCAGCAAGATCAAAAGGTAAGTGTCACAATGTGTTGCCGTATTTTTCTCTTTATAAGACTCACCCGAAGATAAGACTCAGGTTTAGAGGAGGAAAAGAAGAAAAAAAAATAATGTTTATCAGATCCTCAGATCAGACCCCCATAAATATCAGGACATCGGATCAGACCCCCATATCAGGACATCACATCAGACCCACATATCAGCCCTTTATTTCAGACCCCCATCAGAACTCATATTAGCACTTAATGTGAGACCCCCATCAGACCTCAGATCAGCCCTTTATTTCAGACCCCCATCAGACCTCATATCAGGACTTAATGTGAGACCCCCATCAGACCTCAGATCAGCCCTTTATTTCAGACCCCCATCAGACCTCATATCAGCACTTAATGTGAGACCCCCATCAGACCTCAGATCAGCCCTTTATTTCAGACCCCCATCAGACCTCATATCAGCACTTAATGTGAGACCCCCATCAGACCTCAGATAAGCCCTTTATTTCAGACCAGACACCTATCAGACCTCAAATCAGCCCTCATTGTCAGACCCCCCCCTTCAGACCTCAGATCAGCCCTCATTGTTAGACCCCCCCCCACCCAATCAGAGTTCCTTGCCAGAACGCCCATCAGACCTCACATCAGAATAAAATAAAAAACTTCTCTTACCTCTCCTGCGCCGCGGCTACTCTCCATACCCTGCAGCAGTCGCGGTCCCATGTCTTCTCCGGCCTGCGCTGCACTGTCACCTGACTGAGTGCAGCATCAGGTCATAGTGCGTGCACTACGTCCTGACGCTTTACGGGGTCAGGACAGTGCAGCGCCGGCCCCAGGAATGAAGACCGGGAGGGTGAGTATTACAAGCGCTTGCAGCGTTTCACTCCCTACTCCATAATGGAAGCGCTCACTAGTATTTGCTTTATAAGACGCACAGCCATTTCCCCCCACTTTTATAAACCAAAAAATATGGTAATTAGTAGATTGTAATCCCAAAAGCTCATGAGGAGGAATCAAGCAGTAAAATATCTAAGGTTCTGTAATGATTATTTATTACTTTGCCCTACAATTTTGCATGAAATCCAGTGTCATTGTGGGACATAGTTGTTTGAGAACTACATGTGCAAAGTAAATGTAATGTGCGTAGGACTGATCAGCCACACTACTCTGACTGAGCGACCACCCCTCGCTCTTCCCTGGTCTGACGAAAAGTGCTAAAGGGGTTTTCCAACATTATTTTTTTATTAATTTATAACCAAAGCCCTGATTAAAATAATAAAAAGGCACTGACACTCGCCTTCCTCGGCACCTCAGATCCAATGCCACTACTTGGGCCTCTTCCCAGGCTGCAGTCAGCATCGAATTGTTGTGGCTGCAGCAGTGATGTCCTGTACACCTACGCAGTGATGAGCTATGCTGCAGCCAATCACTGACCTGGTCATAGGCTATACATCACTGAGACCAGTGGTTGAATCCACCATTGTACGGTATGTCATGACGGGGAGGTGTTGCTGGATCGGAGGGGCCAGGAAAGGTAAGTACACGTCTAAGGGCCCAGGCTGTTTCAATAAATAAATAAAAATTGAAAAGATCTTGTAGAAAACTCCTTTGACACTCTCCGCCATGCTAAAAGTTTAGACAGAGAGAAAAGATTCTGGACAGGAACTAGTATACGTGGAGTGACTTCAAAAAATGATATCCAGAAAGGCATCCACCCATTTTTATAGAAAAAAAAATTACATATGTGAATGTGTGATGGAGGTGGCTCTTTAAAGGGGTATTCCAGTGCGAGAAAAAGGCTGTCCCAGGGGCTGCACATGCTGTGGTAAAATAACTAAATTTATGCTCACCTTACTGATCCCCACCGGGGTCTCCGCTCCGCTGCACCCCACGGTCTGCAGCGATGAACTGCCTCAGCCACTGACCGGCTGAGCGCCATTACCTGCCATGTTGAGAGCAGGAGCAGAAAGTGGAGTGCAGCAGAGGACCCCAACACCATTGGAAGATAGGAATGCCCCTTTAAGATATACACTGATCAGCCATGACTTTTAAACCACTGACAGGGGAAGCGATTAACATGGATTATCTCATGGCAATGGCACCTGTCAGGGGTCGAGATGTATTAGGCAGCAAGTGAACAGTCAGTTCTTGAAGGTGATGTGTTGGAAGGAGGAAACATGGGCAAAATTAAGGATCTGAGCGACTTTGACAAGGGTCCAATTGTAATGGCTAGATGACTGCACCAGAACATCTCCAAAATGGCAGGTTTTATGGGGTGTTCCCAGTATGCAGTGGTTAGAACCTACCAAAAGTAAAAATGCAAGAGGTGGGTTTCTCCCAAAAAATCCAGGATATTGTACTTCCCTTTTGCAGTTAGAAACCCCATCGGCTCAGAGGTAGCAAATACGTATTGATCTTTTATTATGTCACAATGATTATGTATTTTGGGGTGTACATCCCTTCTTCAGGTCAGGATAACCAGTGAACTGTCAAAGGGTCATAGGCGCCCAAGGCTTATTGATGCACATGGGGAGTGATGGCAGGTCTGATCCCACAGAAGAGTTATTGGCTATGATAGAAGGGTGTCAGAATGCATTGCATGGTGTATGGGGCTGCGTAGCTTAAAGGGGTTATCCCACCTTCGATTTTGCGTGCCCTGCTCTCTCCTCTTGGCAGACTGCTAAGTCAGGGGGCGTTGACCTTCCTATTGCGTGACAGCCGAATCTGCTGACCTAATCCCCCTGCCGCATGTGTGTGCGCTCACGTCTGAGTCGGGAGTGGCAGAGGCGCACGATACAGAGAGACCGCGCATGCGCTGACTTAACAGCTAAAGAAATGACAGGATGAATGGGTTTGACCGTGCATACGCGGTCATGCGAGAGGAATAAACTTACGAAGGGAGGCAAGAGATTGACCACGCATGCACGGATATGCGCAATCCCATGAAGCTGGCCATCCAGCCTACAAGAAGAGAGAGGAGGACACCACACAAGTGCGGCCGCCGCGGCAGTGTCGCGTCGGTGGCCGTAACCATTGGCAACCACATGTACACAACTCAGAGGAAGAAATGCAAAATGCAAATAGAGAGGAAAGGAGGAGGAATCGATTAAAACATGTATTTAGTAAATGGGATAACCCCTTTAAGAATGGTCACTATGCCTATGCTGACCGCTGCCGAAACCTTCTACATAGGAGCAACAGAACTGGACCATGGAGCAACGGAAGAAGGTGGTCTGGCGAGCTCTTGGTGCCAGACACTACAGGACACCTTAAGAGGGGAGCCCATGCCTCAATGAGTTATAGCTGTCTGGGCACCATTAGCGGGGCCTACATAATATTAGGCAGATGGTTTAATGTTATGGCTGATCAGTGGTACAGTTTTCATGTTCAGAGACAGTAGACTAGATGGAGTCATGGCTAAAAGAACTGATGGATATTATACATAGATAATAATCGGTTTCATAAATAGCCAGTATAGACATATGATCAATCTCTAGATAGCTAACATTGATTTATAGATTTTCATTATGGCTGTTATAGAGTATTGATGGAGTAGGATACAATAGGTAGGTAAGGTAAATATGAGAGGTATAACGATACTGTCATTATACCATTCATTTGCCTGTAAATGTAGATAGAAAGATGGTCAAGAGAATACTACCATGCGAGTGATTAAAGGGGGAAGAAATAATGTAATTTTCCCTGATGCCTGCAGCCTGCCTCCACTAGGGAAAGAATCCTACTTACCTGCTCCCCACAAATGACCCATCTCTGCTGAAGCCAGTCAATGACTGCAGCTGAGCAGATGATCATGCCCATGTCAGGGAGGAAGTAAACAGGCCATGGACCAGGAGATGGACACATGGAAGCCAGCGGGCAGGACCAGAGCAGGGGGGAGCAGGTAACTCTGGTTCCTTCCCTAGTGGAGGCAGGCTGCGGACATCTCGGACAATCCCTTTAAAAGTGATGGGGGCTGAAAATATTGTCAGGGCTCAAGTGTACAGGAGTATTATGGCTCCATACAACTTCAGAGTTTTACAGAACTGTACTATGGCACCTATAGAAATCTATAGGCCCATATTGTATATGGTTCTGCCAAGTTCAAGAGCCATCTGTCTAAGGAATGAAAAGCACAAGCCTTGGTTACAGCTCATGTCTGTCATGAAGAAGTTAACACTTTTTGTGCTCTTAGATTCTGACTTTTTAAATTGTTGCGTGGGATAATATTTAATTACACTTGACAATACTAATGTCACTGTACTAATAACTCTCAGCAAGAAGTATCATCTGCCAGTATGAAGAAATATATATATATACACACCATATTTTTCCCCCTATAAGACGCTCTTGTCCATAAGACACACCTAAGTATTAGAGGAGGTAGATAAGAAAAGAAAATATTTTCAGATCAGCCCCCCAATCAGAACCCCACTGTTAATCAAACCCCCAATGTTAATCAGACCCTCAATCAGACCCCCAATATTAATCAGACCTCAGATCAGACCCCCAGTGTTAATCAGACTCCCAGTCAGACCTGAGATCAGACCCCCAATGTTAATCAGACCTCAGATCAGACAAAAATATAAGTCAACTCACTTCTCCAGTTTGCCTCTTTTGAGGCATTGCACAACATGACATCACAAAGCGCCTACATCCTCATGGAAGCTCTCATTAGTGCCCTATAAACCATTTTTTTAGGGGAAAAAGTGCTTGTTATAGGGCAAAAAAATACGGTGTGTGTGTATATGTATGTGTGTATATATATATATATATATATATATACACACACACATATTTATACACTCCTCAACATTGAATGTGCAGCACCAAGATGTACAAGCCGTAAGGTTGTGCAAATCATGGAAGCAGCGGGTGTTCAATTACACAGAAATCCATTATTAGTGTAGTTTGCTTAGAAGTAAAAACACAACCAAAGCTAAGACTGGCAGCATTTTCTCCTTGTAGAATGTGCCACCTTTTGTTGGCACAGTGTACTGGCTGTATTACTTTCTGCAATAGTTTTCAGTAAATAAAAAAAACTGTTAATAAATGAATAGTTTAATTCAGTAAATTTAGACATCATCTACTGAATAACACATCCGTAGATGAGGTATGTGGAGATATCCAGCAGGGAATAGAGACGCGAGGTCTCTGGATGACAGCAACTTGAGCCTGTGCCATGCCTGGTAAAGAAATGCTTCCTGCAGCCCTAAAGGCTCTCCTGCTGACTGCTTCCTTTTTCCTGGAAATTCCCATTTTACTGCTGATATTGAACAGGTTATTTTCACACTGGAGGGAAATTTTATTACTTCATCTGAAATTCTGGCTTATACAAAATGTCATCAGTCAGTAGAAAAATAACAAGCATTTGTACACTTTTACTCTCCCACATATTGTTCTTTTGTATACATAATGTTTCCTGTGATTTTATATG
Organism: Bufo bufo; assembly: GCF_905171765.1. Classification (NCBI taxonomy): domain Eukaryota; kingdom Metazoa; phylum Chordata; class Amphibia; order Anura; family Bufonidae; genus Bufo; species Bufo bufo. Next base: position 73,277,438 of record NC_053397.1, read on the forward strand.
CCGACTTATTAAGCAGCCTCAGCGCCGATAGACATTTTGTGGAATGAAGCAGCATTTATGTGAAATTAGGTTAGTCTGGCAACATGCCTCCTCAGAGTTGATAGAATGGTCACCATATTGTGCTAATTTATAAAGAATTGACCCACTGCATGAATACAGTTGAATAAAAAAATAGGTAAATGAACTCTTACAGGAATTACCTGGATTATGGGTTAATTACTAATAAAATGTGGCCTGTTTGTCCCAATTTTAGACAAATGCAATAACAACACACAAACCGTTGTACCCTTCATGTCTTATTGAGCACATGAAGTAAATATCTGCATTGCAGGGAGAAAAAGTAAGTGTACCCCTGTGTTACTGACTTCTCTAAGAACTAATTGGCAAGACATCTTTCAGTTAAAGAGATGAGATTGGAAGTGTGGGTTTCACGGGTGCTTTGCCTTTTAAAGAAAGGCACACAAAGTTTGGTTACTGACAAATCTGTTCTTCTCAAGAAAGATTGGTGAGTGTGAACCATGCCTTGATTCAGAAGATGTGTTATTGAGACACATGAGTCTGGGAACAGCTACAAAAGCATTGCTAAAGACCTGGGTGTACATCAGTTCGCAAATTATTGACAATTGGAGACAATGCAGGATTGTTGCTACTCTCCCTAAGAGTGGGCATCATGTTGAGATCATTCCAAGAGCACTATGCGCAATCTTGAAAAAGGTGAGGAAAAACTCAATGGTAACAGCAAAGGTCCTACAGAAGACACTACAAACTGCAAAAACCTCTGTTTATGCGTCAACTATTAGAAAACCAAGAGTGGTGTTCAGGGAAGGACACCATGAAGGATGCTGCTGCTGTCTTTCATGACGCCCATCTCAAGTTTGCCCAAAACCACCTTCTGGCACAATGTTCTATGGACAGATTAGACAAAAATGGACCTTTTAGCTCAAATGTAAAGCACTATTGGGGGTATTTATCATTACCACCACTCCAGACTGGCGTACAAAAGTCCCAAACCCTGTGTTTGCAACTTTTTAAATACCATTACGCATCTTCCAGCAGCACAGAGGATATCATAGACCAGCGTAAAATGCGGACCTATTTTGCGGACGTGTGAATGGACCCTAACCCTACTGAAAGCTGGGTTCATGATCTTAAACAAAGGGATGAATGGTCAAACATTTCTCCTCGGTGCTGTGCAAATCTTAGTTGCAGCTACAGGAAGAATTTGCTACTGCTAAAGGGTGATCTAGTGCTTGTTACAGTCAAAGGTTCACTTACTTTTTCTTCCTGCACTGTGGATGTCTAAAAGATATGACCTGTTTCCAGTTGTGACTTGGATACCAATCAGGCCGCATTTTTATTAGTAGTCAATGCAGAAATAAAGGTAAATCCAAAGGTTCGCTTACGTTTTCTAGCAACTTGAACGGAGAACATTGTACGGTATTATACCAGTGGTGCATGCTGGTGACACATGTTAACTGTATAATACTTAAACATTTGTGCTGTGTTGTACTGTATGTGCTTTAGTAATTGCTTGTGTACCAGCTCCAGCATGACCTATGTAAGCATGTCATCATTCATGTCATTTTCCTGCATGTTCTTCAGCTGTGTCAGTGCACCAGGGTGATATCCCCTCATGTTTTCTCCTCTCAGTTATTCTGTAAGTTCACGGTTTGCTGGCTCGCTTGGGAATCTGAACTCTGCTCTGGAAGAGATAGACAGCTCGCGCAGTTCCCCTCCCTCCCGCCCCAGCTACTCCCCGGCTCACCCCTCCAGCTTGTACCCCTCCAGTCCTCTTGGCCGAAGCCAAGGCGAGCTCAACAACAACCGTAACTGGAATGTGTCTACTGCTGGCAATGATTCACACGGATCCTTCCGACCCTCATACACGGGCCTCACTTCCACTGCACGTTATCTGAGCCGCTCTATTCCTGTAAGTGTCCTCATATTGTGCGCTAAGTACCATTGGGCTAACAGTACCCATTCCTGCCTCTGCTTAACGCTTCCTTGCCTTGGGTTTATTCTTAGCTAACCAGTCATGCTGTGGTGCTAACTTAACAATGTGTTTTATGCATCTGCTGAATTTTCATCTGGACAAAAGTAATAGGAGAAGATACTGACCAGTCATAGCAGGAAAGGCAATATACGCTACATGGTTATTTTCACATCTGAATATTAAAAAATACAACCCCAATTTCAAAAAAGTGAATAATGTAAATAAACACAGAATGCAATGATTTTAAATCACATAGACCCACATTTTATTCATAGTAGGTCATAGAACACATATCAGATGTTGAAAGCAAGACATTTAACCGTTTCATGAAAAAATGAACGCATTTAGAACTTGATGACAGCAACACATCTCAAAAAAGTTGGGACGGGGGCAACAAAAGGCTGGAAAAGTAAGTGGTACTAATAAAAAAAAACAGCTGGAAGAGCAGTTTGCTAATAAGTCAAATGACTGGTTATACAAAGAGCATGTTAGAGAGGCAGCGTCTCTCAGAAGCAGAGATGGGCAGAGATTTGCCAACCTGCAAAAAATGCATCTAAAAATTGTGGAAAATTTCTGAAAAATGTTCCTCAACGTAAAATTGTGAAGACATTGAATATACCACAATCTACTGTACATGGTGTCAAAAGATTCAGAGAATTTGGAGAAATCCATGTGCGCAAGAGACAAGGCTGAAAGTCAGTTTTGGATGCCTGGGATCTACAGGCCCTCAGGTGGCAGACATAGTTCTGTATTGGAAATCACGGCATGGGCTCAGGAAGACCTCCAGAAATCATTGTCTGTCAACACAGTTCAACATGCAATCCACAATCCGCAAGTTAAAGCTGTGTCATGCAAAGAAGCCATATGTCAGCACGATCCAGAAACGCTGCTGTCTTCCCTGGGCTAAAGCTCATTTAAAATGGACTGAGGCAAAACTGTTTCAAAATTTGAAATTCTTTTTGGAAACCACAGACACGGTGTCCTGTGGAATCAAGAGGAGAGGAACCATCCAGCTTGTTATGCCTGTGGCATGGGCAGCTTACACCTCTGGAAAGGCACTATCAATGCTGAACACTATAGAGAGGTTTTGGAAGAACATATGTCTCCATTAAGATAATATCTCTTTCAGGGGAGGCCTTGGATATTTCAGCAAGATAATGCCAAAACACACACTGCATCCATCACAACAGCATGGCTTCGCAGAAGTGTCCGGATGCTGAACTGGCCTGCCTGCAGTCTAGAACTTTCACCAACAGAAAACGTTTGGCATCATGAAACGAAAATCCAGCAAGGGCTGTTGAGCAGCTAGAATCCTACGTCGGGCAAGGATGGGAAACCATTCCTCTTCCAAAACTCCAGCAATTGTTCTCTTCATGTCCCAGACATTTACAGACTGTTGTTAAATGAGAAAGGGATGCTACACAATGGTAGACATGGCCTTGTCCCAACTTTTTTGTGGTGTGTTGCTGCCAACAAGTCTTAAATGAGTAAATTGTTTCATGAAATGGTAAAATGTCTTATTTAAGGGTACTTTCACACTTGCGTTTTTCTTTTCCGGCATAGAGTTCCGTCCTAGGGGCTCAATACCGGAAAATAACTGATCAGTTTTATCCCCATGCATTCTGAATGGCGAGTAATCTGTTCAGGATGTATCAGGATGTCTTCAGTTCAGTCTTTTTGACTGATCTGGCAAAAGATAAAACCGCAGCATGCTACGGTTTTATCTCCGGCCAAAAAAACTGAAGACTTGCCTGAATGCCGGCATTTTTTTCCATAGGAATGTATTAGTGCCGGATCCGGCATTCAAAATACCGGAATGCGGGATCCGTCCTTCCGGTCTGCGCATGCGCAGACCTGTAAAAATGTGAAAAAAATCTAGACGGATCCGTTTGTCCTTATGACAAACAGACAGACTGATCCGTTCCTGCAATGCATTTTTAAGACGGATCAGTATCCTGATCAGTCTTAAAATGCCATCAGTTTGCATGCGTTTTGCGACTGAACTGCCTGCCGGATTCCTCTGCGCAAGTGTGAAAGTAGCCTAAGTAGAAAGCACCAACCAATATACCAATATACCGACTGTATCCATATATACTTATAGAACAGCTGTACATTGTGGTTGTATTAGAAAGCTTTACGTCATGGATCAAGTCTCATTTCCCCGGGGTCCAGTGACATGGATATCTCAAGGATACGCTTCCTTCATTTGACAACCAAGGAGGCTGCACAATGAGAACTGATGGCCACTTCATCATGTGGAGTAGGAAATTGGCTCTACCCTGCCGATTTCCTGAGCCTTACAATAGTAACGTGTTCAGGAAAAGACAGCAAAGCAACTTTACACAATGTCTAAAATGAAAACTAAAATTAAGATTTTTCCATTGAAAACATATTAGGAATTTTGAGGGTTTTTTCGGTACTTTTAATGTTGATGAGCCTGACTTGGTTGGACCCCCTCCAATCAAATATTGATCCTGAGGGTAGGCCATCAATAAAAAAATTACTGGAAAGCCCTTTAACAAATGTTGAGATTTAGGAATTTAACCACTTCCCGACCGCCCATTGACTATAAACGTCCTTGGGCGGTCAGTTTAGCTAATCTTGCAGCTGCCGAGCGGGGGGCCTGCTGTCAGTTACAGCAGGGCACCGCAGGGAGAAGACACGGACTGTTCCTGGGTGTCGCTGCCTTCTAGATCGCTGTACAGCCTCTCTGGGGGGTGTATTTCCACTGTAAGGCCCCTTTCACACGGGCGAGATTTCCGCGCGGATGCGATGCGTGAGGTGAACGCATTGCACCCGCACTGAATACCGACCCATTCATTTCTATGGGGCTGTTCAGATGAGCGGTGATTTTCACGCATCACTTATGCGTTGCGTGAAAATCGCAGCATGCTCTATATTCTGTGTTTTTCACGCAACGCAGGCCCCATAGAAGTGAATAGGGTTGCGTGAAAATTGCAAGCATCCGCAAGCAAGTGCGGATGCGGTGCGATTTTCACGCATGGTTGCTAGGTGACAGTCTATAAACTGTATTATTTTCCCTTATAACATGGTTATAAGGGAAAATAATAGCATTCTGAATACAGAATGCATAGTAGGTGATCAATTGAGGGTTAAAAAAAAATAAAAAAATTAACTCACCTTCTCCTCTTGTTCGCGTAGTTCCCGTCTCTTCTTTACTTCTCAAAAGATGAACTATCGGCTAAAGGACCTTTGGTGACGTCAGATCACATGCTCCAATCACATGGTACATCACCGTGGTGATGGACCATGTGATTGGAGCATGTGATCTGACGTCACCACAGGTCCTAGCCGATAGTTCATCTTTTGAGAAGTAAAGAAGAGACCGGGAGCTACGCGAACAAGAGGAGAAGGTGAGTTAATTTTTTTATTTTGTGTCCCCCATAACCTTATGGGGGACACAAAGTGTAAAATAAAATAAAAAGTTTCACATTTAAAAAAAAATTATCCCCCCAAGTGCATTATTTAAAAAAATAGTAGAAAAAATTATAAAATAGACATATTTCATTGCGTCCGCAACGACCTGCTCTATAATATCATATGATCTACCCCATCAGGTGAGCCGTAAAAAAATAAAAATAAACATTGCGCCAAAACTGTTTTTTTTTTGTGAGCTCACCTCCCGAAAAACATAATGTTAATCAATCAAAAAGTGGTATGTACCCCAAAATGGTAGAAATAAAAAACGTCACCTCATCCCACAAAAAATGAGCCCCCATACAAGACCATAGCCAGAAAAATAAAAAAAGATGGCTCTATGAAAATTGCAACACAAAAACATGATATTTTTTTTCTAAATATGCTCTTATTGTGTAAAATGTAAAGAAATTTATAAAAAAATAGACATATTTTGTATCAACGCGTCCGTAAAATTGGCTCTACAAAAATATCACATGATCTACCCCATCAAGTGAACGGTGTAATAAAAAACAAAAATGATGCCAAAACAGTTTTTTTTTCTCACCTCACCTCACAAAAAACATAATATCAATCAATCAAAAATGTACCCCAAAATGGTAGCAGTAAAAACGTCACCTCGTCCCGCAAAAACCATCCCTCACACAAGACTATAGCTAGAAAAATGGAAAAAATATGGCTCTAAGAAAATGGCAACACAAAAACATGATTTTTTTTTCTAAAAATGTTTTTATTGTATAAAACGTAAAAATAAAAAAAAAACTAGACATATTTGATATCGTTGCGTCCGTAATGACCGGATCTATAAAAATATCACATGATCCACCCCATCAAGTGAACGGTGTAAAAAAACAAATCTTTATGATAACTGAGACTAAATTTGAAATTACCATTTTTTCTAAATATATGGCTTTTCATTTTCACCCAGTATGACACTCTCTAGTTTTATATTTTAGGGAATACGTATTTTTCTATGTTGGTGCATTTTTTTTATGGGTTTAGTACATAACTGAGCATTAGTAGATAGTACATACAAGAGGGTGTTCCCATGTACTTCTTATTCTTGTGTCGGCAATCATTAGAGGAGCTGTCTAGAATTAAATAAACATGGCTTCTTTCTTCCAAAAACTCCAATGGATTTTGAGCTGCAATACCAGATACAACCCATAGACAGGCATGGCGCTGTTGTTGTTTTTTTTTAAGAGGAGCAGCCACGTTTATCTGATCATGGACAACCTCCGGAGCGGGATTAGAAAACTACATGGGCACTTCCTACAAAAAAAAACAGTGCCTCGCCTGTTCACAGGGTGAGTGTGGAATTGCAACTCAGCCCAAGTTACGTACATGAAGCTGAGCTGCAATACCACAGTGTGTGAACAGGTGTGCACTGTTTCTGGAAAACAAAAAATCTACAATGTCTTTCTAGTTTTGCACAGCCCCTTTAAAGAGGTTGGCGAGTTTGCAATGTATTTGGTCAAAATGCCATATACAGTCATGTTTGTTCCATGGAGGCCCCCGGCTGCCCCAGTTTGAGTGAACTAAATGTACTCGCTCTTCACGGGCTGCAAGGTGGTGGTCACCGCTTCCTCAAACTGCTTTTGGGTATCTTCTATTCTGTGGAGGTTCTGAATGGCAAATGGTTGCATCCGACACATGCTCAGATACAGGCAGCAGAATTCCCCGTATCTGCGCATGCGCTGGATGCATCCAAAAGGATGGAAGGTAGGAGGAGCAGCCAGACAAAGCCATCGCTGCCATCTTGCAGCCCAGGAACGCAGAGGATGACAGGTGAATATGTTGGCTTAGTTCTAACCGGGGCAGCTGGAACCCTCCATTAGGACAGCTGGGGTAGAGTATACAGTCATGTATGCTTATATAGAGCTTACGTGACTGCATATGGAATTATGACCAATTAGGCTAGGGCTACACAACTACACTGGTCATGCAACAGCTGTCACGGCCAGGATCGCATAATAGCGATGATACCATTGGAATTAATAGGATTGCAGCTTGAGTTGCAAATTATCCAACATTGTTGGATTTTTTGCGACTTGTGCTGCTATCCAATTAAAGTTGTTCTCCAGGAATTCAAAAAATGAAAATACTTAAATATTATTTTATAATAAATATATTCACTAATACCTTTCATTATTTAGAATGGCTTGTTTTGTCTAGGGAGCAATCATTAGGAGAAATAAAATGGCCGACGTCCTATTAGTACACACAAAACCTGTCCTAATCACCCAGGAGGACAAGTTACTTCACCACAATGAGCTATAGTGCTGCCTCATCCTCCTCTCTGCTCTGCTTGTCAGGAATCATGATCCTGAATACAGGTGAATCTGTGTGAATGGAGATGATGAGGAGACATGAGAGGAGAGTGAGGCTGTGGGTAATGAGCAGCAGCTCTTGTTTACAGTCTCCATTACCACAGTCTGTCCTGTCTGTCCTCTCTGTACTTCATGTCTCTTCATGAACTAAATTCCCCACAGTTTCAGCTAAAGTTCATAATCTCTGACAAGTAGAGAGGAGGAGGAGGATGAGGAAGCTCTTTTCCTCAGTGTTGTAAAGTAACTTGTCCTCATGTGTGATCAGGACAGGTTTTGTGTGAACTAATGGGACAGCGGCCATTTTGTTTCCCATGATGATTGCTCCCTAGACAAAACGAGCCATTATAAATAATGAAAGGTAATTGGGAATATATTTATAATAAAGTAGTATTTAAGTATTTTCATTTTCTTAATTCCCGTAGAACCCCTTTAACTTCTGTGGGATCGCCACTACTCTGCGATCCTGGCCGCTAACCAGTGTCGCCGTGTAGCCCTAGCCTTACAGTGCAAATTGGCCAACCCCATAAAAACCAGTTGTAGGAACCGATTTATAATAATGGGTAGAACATACCTATGTAATGATAAAACATACGATATGTCAACCTGCACTGCTTTAACTCATGTATTCTATAACTACTAAATACCAACTAGAGTTTTCTTCCATTTTTGTCCTGACCATTCACACGTCCGCAACTGTGCGGATCCGCAAAACACGGACACCGACCATGTGCGTTCCGCATTTTGCGGACTGCACATGGCCAGCACTATAATAGAAATGCCTTATCTTGTCCTTGTCTGCGGACAAGAATAGGACTTGTTCTATTTTTTTGCAGGGCCACGGAACGGAAGTGCAGATGCAGACAGCACACTGTGTGCTTCCTCAAAATTGCAGAACGGATATATTTTGCGGACGTGTGAATGGACCCTAAACATTTCATTGGACCAAAATGTTCAATTAGTGTGTTCCCTCAGCTTCCCTCCAAAGTCCCCCTGCAACCTTCACTTCTGTATTGATTGTGGTTCTGCTAAGTAATGACTATGCATCTCTTTTCTTCCAGTCCCTTCAGTCTGAATCTGTTCAGTTCTAAAGGTTCCCACGCAGCCGTTAACCCCTTCCCCGTCACGAATCCTTTGCCGTGGAGAAACGGAAGTGAAGCAAACAAAAGGAATCCATTGTCCAGATAGCATTTGAAGCTTAATGAAAGCCAATGAAAGCGTGCTATCTGCCCACTACTGACATACGCTTCCCTGCTACTGACTGTTTTTTTTATTATCACGTCTGATTAATTTTTATCGTATGAACTGGATTTTATATAGAATTTTTTTTTTTTGTAGAATTCAACGGTGGTTTGTACATATTTGGTTTGAAAATATGAATGTGCGAATAGGAAAATACTGAGGTATATTTAGGCGTATGTACATATATAGTAAATTGGCCCGCTTAGGACCATGTAGCTAGAATGCTGGATTGCCAGTCCATTGGAAGTCTACAACGGCATGTGTAGTATAGCAGTGGGAAGGTTAGACCTCAAGTGCGTGGTGTGAAGACAAATGCTGAAAAATACTTTCCCAATACTTCCCCACTGATTAGGGTCCAAGGTTTCCTACTGGTATACTACTTATGCACCTACTGCAAAGCCTTGGTAGATGTAGTAAGGAAGGAGCTTAGCGGTATAGGAAGGAGTGCATCTTTCCGACATACTGTGTAAGAGAGTCCATACAGCACTCCCCAGTACTTTGCACTTAAAGGGGTCCCTGAGTTTTCAAAGAGACATATCTAAAGTTTTCAGTGTGTGAGTGGCGAGACCCCCGCCTATTGCTAGAACGAGGAGAGAGAACTCTTGCATATCGCGCTCTCTCTCCTTGGAAGTGAGACAGACTCGATAGAAAGTCTGTTGAGCCGTCTCGTTTCCGTCTTTTGCAGCGAGTAGAAAGAGCATGCTATGCGAGCACTTCTCTCTTCTTTTCCGCACGATCGACACCTCTCAGACCCTTTCCGATCAAAACTTTTCATATGTCTCTATGACGTATCTTAAGTTTTACGATAACTCAGTAACCCCTTAAAAACTCTTTTACACAACCATAATACGGGCACATTTTAGCATCTGTATTACAGCCAGAATATAAGGACCTGCTGCAGACTAAACTGACTTAAAGGTCCCTTTACACGGGATGATATTACAGCAGATTGTCAGGAAGGAAGCGTTCCTTCCCGACAATCTGCTGATTGCTGGTGGGGAGGAGCGATCGCTAATGCCATTGCTCATCCCCATAACGACTTGTTTCCCTGCCGCAGATTATGTTTACACAGCACAATCTACTGTCGGGGAAACAAGGATTTTTGTGTTTACACAAACGATCCGATTACCCGATGAACGAGCGTTTCGCTAATCGGCAGTACATTTATTTACACTGCCAGATCATCGCTAACGAGCGTTACTACAAACGCTTATTAGCGATGATCTATGGAATTCTCAGCCTGTGTAAAGGACCCTTTAGATCATCATGATTTCTGTCTGGTTCATTGCGGATATAATAGAGGCGCTACACTCCCCCTTATGATGGCTGTGTATGTGTACAATGTCCTGAAAGGCTAGATCACAACAATCTGGCATTGGAACTATTTGTCACTGTGTGTGTATATTTATATATCTATATATATATTGTATATTTATATATATATATTGTAGGTTTATATAGTATATATTAATACTCACACACACTCGTATATGTGTATATATACATACATTATATAGATGACAGTTAGAGCGACATATCTTTATGATATATATTTTCAATTTTAGCAATTCTTTGTAACCAAAAAAATTAGAAGATCTATTTTTTCTGTCTAGAATCATATTTTTATAATAATGTTTGCTGTGGATTATTTTTTTACTTGCATTGTTGGTGCAGGTAGATTTTTATAAAAATGCAATATTAGAATAACCTTATTAGGGCGGTGGTAGGAGTGTCCTGGAAACCAGTGGTTGTTGGAGAGTGGAAGGATTATGTGCAGATTTTTATATATAGAATTGTTATAAACGTAGATGTTCATCTTGATCCAGGATGAGCATCTTGGGACATGTCATTTGGCGGTAGTGTAGAATTCCTATTTCGGTTCTCTTTCCAGTCAACATTTTTTCATACAGAGGCAAATTTGAATTAATAACATGATATAAATGGGTCAAATGCCCTAGCAACCAATTCACTTTTAACCTAGATCAACCTTGTTTGCTTAAAATGAAGGTAATTGTCTTTAATAGGATGCTGTACATGTGCTCTATTCATACCGTGTTATTAAATAGGTCTGGTAACAGCTCTCCCATATATCATGTGTTTTGATCTGTACCATTTAATAATGTGCAGAAATTAAGTTTATTGGGTTGTATGAGATTAAAAGAGCATGGCTGCTTTTATCAAAAATAGCGCCACTTTTGTCCATAGGCTAGGTCTGGTATTACAATTCAGTGGTGCTGAACTGAACTGCAGGCGATGGGTAGGAGTGGGGCCATGTTTTTCTAATCTCATACAACCCCTTTATGTGTATTCGCTAGAACAGTGGTCTGTATCCTGATGTGTGAATACACACATTAAAATCAATGGAAACGTGAGTGGCCTGTGGAGACTACGGACAGCACACATCCGTGATTCACTGACCTGAGGCCTCTTTCACATGAGAGATACAGATTGTGTCAGGATCTGTTTAGGGAAAAACTGATGGTTTTTGCTTGCAAGTTCAATACGTTTTGTCTGCGATTGTGTTTAGTGCGTAATTTTTTTCAATGCGGATGCAATCAGTTTTTGACGCGTGGAGAGAAACTGCAGAATAAGGGCTCATTCACACAACTGTAGGCATATGTGGATCCGCAATACACGGGCATCGTTCCATGTGCATTCCGCATCACAGATGCGGACCCATTGACTTGAATGGGTCCGCAAATCCGGAGATGCGGAACGGAACCCCACGGAAGCACTATGGATTGCTTCTGGGGGTTCCGTTCCGTACTTCTGTTCCGCAAAAAGATAGAACATGTCCTATCTTTTTGCGGAACGGAGAGATGCAGACCCATTCAAGTTGAATGGGTCCGGATCCGTCCCGGAGGCCTCACGAACGTTCTCCGTGCACTGGGACCGCAAATTGCGGCCCCAGTGCACGGAATGGAACACATACCTTCGTGGTGTGAATGAGCCCTAACACTCATTATCTCCCTGCAACCATCAGTAAAAAATGCATTGCTTCCAGATGCTGTCCGTTTTTCAAACAAGCCCTATTCACTTCTATGGAGCCAGACCTGCGGGAAAAACGCACAATATAGAACACGGTGCAATTTTTTCTGACCGCAAAGATGATGCATGAAAAACAACGCTCATGTGCACAGACCCATTAAAATGGACGGGTGAGGATTCAGTCCGGATGCTATGCGTTTACTACACACAAATCGCATCTGGACGGAAAACTCGCTCGTGTGAAATTAGAGTTTTATCTGGATTTTTATTTTGATTTGCCTTGTTTTCAGACCGTTTGACAATGAGTTTCTGTTTGGATATGATGCGTGTAGTGAACGCATAGCATCCGGACTGAATCCTGGCCCATTCAGTTGAATGGCTCTGTCGTTTTTTTCATTCATCATCTCTGCGTTCAGGAAAACAATCGCAGCATGTTCTATATTGTGCGTTGTTCACTCAGCCCTGGCTCCATGGAAGTGAATGGGGCTTCCTTGAAAAACGAGAGGTAGATTGTTATTCTTCACTTTTTCTTCACCTGCGTGAAAAATGCATGCAATCCGGATACAATCCAGACAGAAAAAAACTTTTTTTTGTGCGTTTCCGTACTAGATCCACTCTAAAACCACACGTGTTACTTGCAGTTTTTGGTGTGGATTTCATGCGGATTTTCTGCAGATCTCACCCTTCCATTCAAAAGGGCCTAATGGATATTTGCTTTCTGTATATTACCACATTAGAGCAATACAAATCATGCAATATAAAGCTGAAGTAAGGGGATCAATCCCTTGGGTGAGATTTTGTAGGGATGTTTCTGTGATTATGAATGTGATTTCCAGATGCACAGTATTAAAAGCAAATAAACACATACTTCCCTTGTAGTCCACAGCTTAGTTGTATGTTGTGGGTACTGCCTTACGGCATGGCTGTACTGCGGTTGGGACGGCGGCTGTACAAACTGTAGCATCATATTAACTAATTAGAACCGAATTGTTTATTCAGTGTTCATTGTTATTGGGCATACAGTTTTGCGGGGGAACCTAGAATAAACAATTATGGTTCTAATTAGTTGATATCATGCTGCTTGTAGGGCCACGCAGTACTCGCCCGCACCATAGCCACACGGCGGGGCAATACCCTTGTTACCTGAGCACCTGTCCAGGAAGTACTGTGCCATCATTGTAGGACTCTATTCCCCATGGCAGTATTCACAGAGAACCTGGCACTTCAAAGGTGATTCTCATATGGATATAAATGTATTGGAAGTAATCCAAAGTAACACAGCAATAAAACCACTGTGTAATCACCGCTAGGAGAAAGTGCTCTGATGGCATGGAAAAGACTATCTCCAAGTCAGATTTACAACATGACCTATTGTGAATGGTGGATGCTGTGTAGATATCGGTCATTGTAATCCTGCCTGTGATGATAATGAAATGCCTGCTGAAAAGTGATCCCTACAGACCAAGAAGTGGCACTTATTGTTAAGCTAGTGCAAAGACTGCAGGATTTTATAGATTAGTGACATGGAAAATTAAAAAGTAAGTAACCACCAAATATTCTTTAAAAATACAAGAGGTAATTTTCCTATGTCGCCTTCCGTCCCCACATCAAGGGGCAAGAAGTATTCGTTTCAGTAACCTGTCGCACTTTTGTAACACTATTAAGGTGGCTATATAACTTGGATAGCTATCCAATCGTTTCATTATCCTCAGAGTCTGACGCTTATGGTTGAAATCCCCGCATGTACATAGCATTCCTCAATAAAAGCCTAAGGCCTCTTTCACACGGATGTCATGGATTTGGGCCGGATAAGATGCGGGTGCGTCACGGAAAAATGCGAGTGCAAAACATTTTAATGCGTTTTGCACGCGCGTGAGAAAAATCTGCATGTTTGGGTTAGGTGTTGTGTAGATTTTATTATTTTCCCTTATAACATGGTTATAAGGGAAAATAATAGCATTCTTAATACAGAATGTTTAGTAAAATGGTGATGGAGGGGTTCATTTTTTTTTATTTAACGCACCTTAATCCACTTGTTCGCGCAGCCCGGCTTCTCTTCTTTCTTCAGGACCTGGGTAAAGAACCTTTGATGACATCACTGCGCTCATCACATGGTCCATCACACGATCCATCACCATGGCGATGGATCATGTGACGGACCATGTGATGAGCGCAGTGACATCACTACAGGTCCTTTTCCTCCTGAACAGCAAAGAAGAAAAAAAGAATCAGAAGCCGGGCTGCGCGAACAAGTGGATGAGGTGAGTTAAATTATTATAATTTTTTTTTTTAACCCCTCCAGCCCTATTTACACTGAACGCAAAAAACATTTTGTTAGCCTACCATTAGAGCTAATGGTTTGTGCGTACACCCATGCGTCATAGCCAGGCTGCTGACCCTCCATTCCAAAATTCCTTCCAAGACTGGTGAATAGGAAGTAGTTTTGATCCTACAAAGTGTTAATACCCTTTAAATGCAGCCTTTTAACTTTGTGGTGCCGTAACTACAAAGGCAGCCATTATGTGGATTATCTCCTAATCTACGGATCTATACATCTGGGAAATGTGAATCTGGCAATCAGAGTCACAGCAATCTTGTTTCCCTGGGAGGCTATGAAGTGCTTGGACTCAAGAAGTGTTAGAAAGAAAATGTGTATAAAGAAACTGGAACATTCTGTACAGCTTAATACATGAGCTTGTAATAAATGTACAGCAGTGGAAATCTATTTCTACCTCCCCTTCAAATGGAAAACGTCAAACTGTTTTTCTCGATTTAACTATTTTATTTAATAAAGTGAAATTGTATTACGCAGGAGTGTCCATGTGTGTTCATACAGCAATTTATAAAAGAAATGTGTTCATCTGGGTGCAGTTTTGTGACAGTTGCATCACCAAAGATGTTATTATGTTGGCTTGCAAAAGCCAACATATTGTTATTCGATTGTCAAAATGCGTTTCAGCTTATTCTTATTCTTCTTATTATTATTATTCTTAGCCGTGTTTTCTATACGCTACTCCTCCCACAGATTTAGGAGTATAAATACCGAACTTTGCACTCTTGGTCGGCACATACCCGAGTATCTTGCTTGTGCTTTGTTATCCCACCCTCCGGGCCCATGGGGCGGGCCCCCGAAAACCTCTTTTTTTCCCACAGAGTTTTATTGGAAAAATGCAAACGTTTGTCACTCATACACCCACCCTGACCCTTAGGTGCACCCACTCCGACCCTTAGGTGCACCCACTCCGACCCTTAGGTGCACTCACCCTAGTCATTAGGTGCACCCACCCCAACGATTAGGTGCACTTACCCCGACCCTTAGGTGCAACCACCCCGACCATTAGGTGCACCCACTCCGACCCTTAGGTGCACTCACCCTAGTCATTAGGTGCAACCACCCCAACGATTAGGTGCACCCACCCCGACCCTTAGGTGCACCCACCCTGACCCTTAGGTGCACTTACTCCGACCCTTAGGTGCACCCACTCCGACCCTTAGGTGCACTCACCCTAGTCATTAGGTGCACCCACCCCGACTCTTAGGTGCACCCACCCCGACTCTTAGGTGCACCCACCCGACCTTTAGGTGCACCCACCCCGACCCTTAGGTGCACCCACTCCGACCCTTAAGTGCACCCACTCCGACCCTTAGGTGCACTCACCCTAGTTATTAGGTGCAACCACCCCAACGATTAGGTGCAACCACCCCGACTCTTAGGTGCACCCATCCGACCCTTAGGTGCACCCACCCGACCCTTAGGTGCACCCACCCCGACCCTTAGGTGCACCCACTCCGACCCTTAGGTGCACCCACTCCGACCCTTAGGTGCACTCACCCCAGTCATTAGGTGCAACCACCCCAACGATTAGGTGCATCCACCCTGACCCTTAGGTGCACCCACTCCGACTCTTAGGTGCACCCACTCCAACCCTTAGGTGCACTCACCCTAGTCATTAGGTGCACCCACCCCAACGATTAGGTGCACCCACCCCGACTCTTAGGTGCACCCACCCTGACCCTTAGGTGCACTCACTCCGACCCTTAGGTGCACCCACCCTAGTCATTAGGTGCACCCACCCCAACGATTAGGTGCACCCACCCTGACTCTTAGATGCACCCACCCAGACCCTTAGGTGCACTTACTCCGACCCTTAGGTACACCCACTCCGACCCTTAGGTGCACCCATTCCGACCCTTAGGTGCACTTACCCCGACTCTTAGGTGCACCCACCCCGACTCTTAGGTGCACCCACCCCGACTCTTAGGTGCACCCACCCCGACTCTTAGGTGCAGCCACCCGACTCTTAGGTGCACCCACTCCGACTCTTAGGTGCACCCACTCCAACACTTAGGTGCACCCACCCCAACGATTAGGTGCACCCACCCCGACTCTTAGGTGCACCCACCCTGACCATTAGGTGCACCCACTCCGACTCTTAGGTGCACCCACTCCAACCCTTAGGTGCACTCACCCTAGTCATTAGGTGCACCCACCCCAACGATTAGGTGCACCCACACCGACCCTTAGGTGCACCCACCCCGCCTCTTAGGTGCACCCACCCCGCCTCTTAGGTGCACCCACCCCGCCTCTTAGGTGCACCCACCCTGAACCTTAGGTGCACCCACTCCGACCCTTAGGTGCACTCACCCTAGTCATTAGGTGCACCCACCCCAACGATTAGGTGCACCCACCTCGACTCTTAGGTGCACCCACCCTGACCCTTAGGCCTCATGCACACGACCGTTGTGTGCATCCGTGGCCGTTTTCCGTTTTTTTTTGCGGACCCATTGACTTTCAATGGGTCAGTGGAAAAATTGGAAAATGCACCGTTTTGTAGCCGAGACCGTGATCCGTGTATCGTGTCCGTCAAAAAAATATGACCTGTCCTATTTTTTTGACGGACAACGGTTCACGGACCCATTCAAGTCAACGGGTCCGTGAAAGAACACGGATGCACACAAGATTGGCATCCGTGTCCGTGGCCGTAGGTTACTTTAATACAGACGGATCCGAAGATCCGTCTGCATAAAAGCTTTTTCAGAGCTGAGTTTTCACGAAGTGAAAACTCAGATCCGACAGTATATTCTAACACAGAGGCGTTCCCATGGTGATGGGGACGCTTCAGGTTAGAATATACTAAAAGAACTGTGTACATGACTGCCCCCTCCCTCCCCTGTAGTTAACTCGCTGGTGGCCAGTGGGCCCCCCCTCCCTCCCCTGTAGTTAACTCGTTGGTGGCCAGTGGGCCCCCCTCCCTCCCCTGTAGTTAACTTGTTGGTGGTCAGTGGGCCCCCCCTCCCTCCCCTGTAGTTAACTCGTTGGTGGCCAGTGGGCCCCCCCCTCCCTCCCCTGTAGTTAACTCGTTGGTGGCCAGTGGGCCATCTCCCCTCCCTCTCCTAATTAAAATCTTCTACCCCCCCCTATCATTGGTGGCAGCGGAGAGTACCGATCGGAGTCCCAGTTTAATCGCTGGGGCTCCGATCGGTAACCATGGCAACCAGGACGCTACTGCAGTCCCGGTTGCCATGGTTACTTAGCAATTTGTAGAAGCATTATACTTACCTGCGAGGTGCGATGTCTGTGTCTGGCTGGGAGCTCCTCCTACTGGTAAGTGACAGGTCATTAAGCAATGCGCCGCACAGACCTGTCACTTACCAGTAGGAGGAGCTCCTGGCCGGACGCAGACATCGCAGCCCACAGGTAAGTATAATGCTTCTACAAATTGCTAAGTAACCATGGCAACCGGGACTGCAGTATCGTCCTGGTTGCCATGGTTACCGATCGGAGCCCCAGCGATTAAACTGGGACTCCGATCGGTACTCTCCGCTGCCACCAATGATAGGGGGGGAGATTTTAATTAGGAGGGGGAGGGAGGGGAGAGGGCCCACTGGCCACCAACGAGTTAACTACAGGGGAGGGAGGGGGGGGCCCACTGGCCACCAAGGAGTTAACTACAGGGGAGGGAGGGGGGCCCACTGGCCACCAATGTGTTAACTACAGGGGGGGGGCTGCTGCCTGGCAGCACCTGCCAGGCAGAAGGGGGCAGTCATGTACACAGTTCTTTTAGTGGGAACGCCTCTGTGTTAGAATATACTGTCGGATTTGAGTTTCACGATCTAACTCAAATCCGATGGTATATTCTAACATAGAGGCGTTCCCATGGTGATGGGGACGCTTCAAGTTAAAATATACCATCGGATTGGAGAAAACTCCGATCCTATGGTATATTAATATATTAACTCCTGACTTTACATTGAAAGTCAATGGGGGACGGATCCGTTTGAAATTGCACCATATTGTGTCAACGTCAAACGGATCCGTCCCCATTGACTTGCATTGTAATTCAGGACGTATCCGTTTGGCTCCGCTCGGCCAGGCGGACACCAAAACGACTTTTTTTTCATGTCCGTGGATCCTCCAAAAATCAAGGAAGACCCACGGACGAAAAAACGGTCACGGATGACGGAAAAACGGAACCCGTTTTTGCGGACCGCAAAAAAATACGGTCGTGTGCATGAGGCCTTAGGTGCACCCACCCCGACCCTTAGGTGCACCCACTCCGACCCTTAGGTGCACACACTCCGACCCTTAGGTGCACCCACTCCGACCCTTAGGTGCACCCACTCCGACCCTTAGGTGCACCCACCCCAACGATTAGGTGCACCCACCCCGACCCTTAGGTGCACCCACCCCGACCCTTAGGTGCACCCACCCCGACCCTTAGGTGCACCCACCCCGACCCTTAGGTGCCCCCACTCTGACCCTTAGGTGCCCCCACTCTGACCCTTAGGTGCCCCCACTCTGACCCTTAGGTGCCCCCACTCAGACCCTTAGGTGCACCCACTCAGACCCTTAGGTGCACCCACCCCGACCCTTAGGTGCACCCACCCCGACCCTTAGGTGCACCCACTCCGACCCTTAGGTGCAAGCACGGAAAACAACCAGTGCCCGATGGTGCCCACGTCGACTGTCTGATAGTTGTTTTGGGGCCTACATCTGCTCTCACTAACTGATCTCTAATGTTTTTACATCTGCGATATGAAAACATAGGTAATACCCTAAATTCAGGTACCGCTTTCAAACAACTGCCTAATATAGGCCAATGCCTCTTCAGAATTTTGTTGATTTCGCCGCTACACTCAGAATAAGTAGATACGAATGTAATTCTCCTTTGAACATTCCTATCTCTAGTCCCTTGAAGTATGGAATCCCTATCCATTGCCAAAACTTTGTGTTTTTGTTCAGTAAGCAATTTGCTAGGGTAACCTCGCTGTCTAAATTTGGTAACCATGTCATCTATTGTCTTGTCCAAAGTGATATTATCTGTTACAATCCTCTTTGCCCTCAAGAATTGTGAGTATGGTAAATGTTTCACCATACTACGAGGATGGCAGCTCTCATACCTCAACATCGTATTTCTATCAGTTGGTTTGGTATAGAGTTGTGTAATAAGAGACACATTAGAAAATAATACATTGGTGTCCATAAATTGTACGGCGGTATCTGAATAGGTGATTGTGACGTGACGGTATCATCCGTGTCACCGTCTAGTATTCCCTTCTCCCCTTGACATAGCACCGCCAAGTAATCCACAATGGTAAAACACTCGGTAACACTGACATGGAAAAGCATCTAGGAATTTTAATAAACAGCAAACTAAGCTGCAAAAAACAGTGTCAGGCAGCTGCTGCCAAGGCCAATAAGATAATGGGTTGCATCAAAAGGGGCATAGATGCCCGTGATGAGAACATATTCCTACTACTTTACAAATCATTAGTCAGACCACACATGGAGTACTGTGTACAGTTCTGGGCTCCAGTGAACAAGGCAGACATAGCAGAGCTGGAGAGGGTCCAGAGGAGGGCAACTAAAGTAATAACTGGAATGGGGCAACTACAGTACCCTGAAAGATTATCAAAATTAGGGTTATTCACGTTAGAAAAAAGACGACGGAGGGGAGATCTAATTACTATGTATAAATATATCAGGGGTCAGTACAGAGATCTATCCCATCATCTATTTATCCCCAGGACTGTGACGAGGGGACATCCTCTGCGTTTGGAGGAAAGAAGGTTTGTACACAAACATAGAAAAGGATTCTTTACGGTAAGAGCAGTAAGACTATGGAACTCTCTGCCTGAGGAGCCGGTGATGGTGAGTACAATAAAGGAATTCAAGAGGGGCCTGGATGTATTTCTGGAGTGTAATAATATTACAGGATATAGCTACTAGAGAGGGGTCGTTGATCTAGGGAGTTATTCTGATTGCCTGATTGGAGTCGGGAAGGAATTGTTTATTCCCCTAAAGTGAGGAAAATTGGCTTCTACCTCACAGGGTTTTTTTTGCCTTCCTCTGGATCAACTTGCAGGATGACAGGCCGAACTGGATGGACAAATGTCTTTTTTCGGCCTTATGTACTATGTTGCTATGTTACAGAGGACAATCGCCAATACACACTGAGAGACAATGGAACAGACATCACTTACTCAAACATACAATGTCCCACCCTTTACAATACACATAGACATTTAACACATCCCAAAATGGCACAAATTAGACCAGGAATTCAAAAGTTAGTACAAGTCTCTTTGGCCTGGCTGTACTCATGGCTTTTCTGCACAAAACCGGTGCATACAACATGGGACCATAATCAAAGGGTAAGAGGCTGGCAAGTAGTCCTCTCCAAGCACTCGTGGCAACCTCAAAAGAGGGGAGTTTGTCACATATCTTCCCTTTGGGGTTAAGACTAAACAGGTATCTGACCTCCTGTCGGTCAGTACCTAGATTAGTCGGGAAGCCCACCCACAACGAAACATTAGTAGAGTTGCCCACCCACGGTAAACAGGGTAGCTCACCCACCAGGGACTGTACTGGTCTGTAGGTCCCAGGTTGTGGTGAAACAGTTCCGCATCCTCAGTCTCCCTGGTGCAGCTAGGCAAACCGGGGGCTACTTGGGGAACAGCGGCCAGCGGTGTTCTGCACTGATGCCAGCACTTCTGCTGGGGCGAGGGGGGTGCAAGCCAGTCCTGTAACAAGGGGGTCGGTGGAGCAGAGGCTAGCGGCGCTCTGCCCTGGTGCCAGCTCTTCTGCTGGGGCGAGGGGGGTGCAAGCCAGCCCTGTAACAAGGGGGTCGGTGGGGCAGAGGCTAGCGGCGCTCTGCCCGGATGCCAGCTCTTCTGCTGGGGTGAGGGGGGTGCAAGCCAGCCCTGTAACAAGGGGGTCGGTGGAGCAGAGGCTAGCGGCGCTCTGCCCTGATGCCAGCTCTTCTGCTGGGGTGAGGGGGGTGCAAGCCAGCCCTGTAACAAGGGGGTCGGTGGAGCAGAGGCTAGCGGCGCTGTGCCCTGATGCCAGCTCTTCTGCTGGGGCGAGGGGGGTGCAAGCCAGCCCTGTAATAAGGGGGTCGGTGGAGCAGAGGCTAGCGGCACTCTGCCCGGATGCAAGCTCTTCTGCTGGGGTGAGGGGGGTGCAAGCCAGCCCTGTAACAAGGGGGTCGGTGGAGCAAAGGCTAGCGGCGCTCTGCCCGGATGCCAGCTCTTCCGCTGGGAAGGGATCAGTGGGTATCGCAGGCTCATCCCCTGCCAACAGAACTCGGCTGGAGGGATCAGTGGGCATCGCAGGCTCATCCCCTGCCCCCAGAACTCGGTTGGGAAGTAGCTGGGAAGGGGAGGGCTCGCTTACCTCCTCCTGCTGGTATCCCTGCGGAGATGGCTGGGGATCTGGACCGACGGTCCAGCATCCCTGTAGGACTGGCACAGAGCCCGCGGTCTCATCTGCGCCCGTGTAGAGGGGTTTGTGTTCCCCTTTTCCCGGTATCTCCGGCTTCTGTTGGAAGGTGAGGCCGGTTGCCTATCCTCCCAGGACTCTGGTTGCTGTAGGGCAGAGGGACCCAGCATCTCCTCCCCCTGGAACTCAGGTTGCCGCTGGGGAGAGAGACCGGTTGTCTCCTCTCCCTGTGATATGCACTGCCGCTGGAGATCTGGGCAGGCAGCCCAGCATCCCTGTAGGGCTGGTAGAGAGACCTCGATCCCATCTCCACCTGCCATCTGTGGGTCCTCCCAGGACAAGTCTATGAGGTTGCTCACCTCTGAGGTTGGTTGGGCAAAAGAGGGTATAATTTCCAGGCAATCCTCTGGGCTGAGGGATAGTGGTTGAGCTAGGTTGAACAGTTGACGGTAGCTCTGCTCCAGCTCCCACTCCATGGTGACTAGATGAATCAGGTCTGGCCCCAGGTCGTCCGCTCGGGGAAGGTCCAGCTCGGTTTCCCTGATGTCGTGGATGTCCCAGAACCGACATTCTGTGGGGCATCCAAAGTCATTGCCCTCATCAAAGGCTTCCCACAGTAAGCCCGGACCATTATAATCCTCTACCTCCGGCAGATAGTGGTTAGTCATCCATGGGTTGCGCTGGGTGGCATACCACTTTAGTGCCCGGTACGCTTTGTCCAGCCACAACTCCCTCCAACTCAGGGTCCACAGTTCCGTCACCCACTCAGCCAAGGGTTGCTTTCCTAGGAAGGGTGACCGCAGGGCCACGAGTACCTGGAGCCTCTGTTCCTCACTGGGAAGACTCTCTCTCCGATGCCGCTGTACCTCCTCCAAAGCGTCATACCACAGCCCCTTTCGAGTGTCATCTCTGTAGTCCAGTATGCCCTCCTCTATAACAGGCCCATCCTGTTGGGCCAAGTACTGCTGCAACCTCCAGCGAAACTCCTCTTCCATGTTGCTGTGGATAGGAACGCTGCCCGGTAGCTAGCTCTGTCCATTGAGCTCCTTCAAAGCCAGGGTCGCTGCACGAGTGCCAGCGTTGCCCTCCATGCACCATACACTAGTGCCTTCCTTGAATCCTCTGTGCAGGGAAAAAGAAGGGAAAATCCCGCTGCTTGCCACCAGTTGTGAAGTGACGGTATCATCCGTGTCACTGTCTAGTATTCCCTTCTCCCCTTGAAATAGCACCGCCAATAATCCACAGAGCAATAAATCGTTATTATCGCTAGTATCGCTGCTATCGCCGGTATCGCCAAATAAGTCTATACATTAGCCCAAGCTCAATGCTAGAAATACTTTACTGGAAGGCCTCACATTGAAAAAATACAATTGCTTTTATCCCCTGCTCCCATGCAAGGGAGACACCCACAACAAACATACATTAACCCATAACACAAAGGTTACAAACCACATAGACTCCTCCCCTCGGCCTGTGATATAATCATGGTACACCATAGTTAACATAATCAACACAGGCAGGAGAATACACATTGCCCTCTGTCTTGAGAGACAATCGAATTGCAACTCGGTTGTCTCCAGGACAGAGGACAATCGCCAATACACACAGAGAGACAATGGAACAGACATCACTTACTCAAACATACAATGTCCCACCCTTTACAATACACATAGACATTTAACACATCCCAAAATGGCACGAATTAGACCAGGAATTCAAAAGTTAGTACAAGTCTCTTTGGCCTGGCTGTACTTATGGCTTTTCTGCACAAAACCGGTGCATTCAACATGGGACCATAATCACAGGGTAAGAGGCTGGCAAATAGTCCTCTCCAAGCACTCGTGGCAACCTCAAAAGAGGGGAGTTTGTCACAGTGATGGTGAACTGTAAATCAACGTCAATACCATTGAGATATCGGTGAAAATTAAACAATTATTGTTCTGACCCTGACCAGATGAGGAAGATGTTGCCTATGTATCGCCACCATCCCAAAATGTGTTGGGCATGGTGGGAGCCATAGACGACATCCTCCTCAAACCGGCGCATAAAAATATTGGCGTACGTGGGGGGCCACATTGGACCCCATCGCCACGCCGCGTTTCTGGACATAATGCGTGTCCTGGAAAAGGAAGTAATTATGTTCCAAAACTATCCTAAGAAGTGAAACAATAAAGGAACAAGCTTCAGGTGTCATTGATGATACATCCAACATACTTTTCACAGCCTCAATACCTTTCTGATGGTCAATGTTGGTATATAGGGATGTGACATCAAATGAGACCAAAGTGACTGATTCAAACCCATCCAAGTTAACCTTACTCAATTTGGTTAAAAATTTGTTTACCTCTGGCTGTGCTGAAGTTAGTGGTGAAGGTGTTACGCTGACCAGATTAGAAGCTGGTAGAGGATGAGGAAGCGGAGTAGGCGGAGGAAGCAACAGGAGGCAAACTGAAGTGCCATGCAATCCTCAGTGGTAGAAGGACATGCGCCAAACTGCTATCCGCCTCAGGCCCAGCCGCCACTGCATTTATCCAGTGTGCTGTTATGGAGATATAACATCCCTGACCGTGCTTACTGGTCCACGTATCCGTAGTCAGGTGCACCTTGCCACAGATGGCATTGCGCAGTGCACACCTGATTTTGTCCCCTACTTGGTTGTGAAGGGAAGGGATGGCTCGCCTTGAAAAGTAGTGGCGGCTGGACACGACGTACTGTGGGACAGCCACCGCCATAAGGCCTTTAAAATTATCCGTCTCCACCAGACGGAATGACAGCATTTCAAAGGCAAGTAATTTAGAAATGCTGGCATTCAGGGCTAGGGATCGCGGGTGGTTAGGGGGGTACTTCCTCTTCCTCTCCAGCGTTTGGGATATGGAGAGCCGAACGCTTCCGTGTGACATTGTGGAGATGCTTGGTGACCCAGGTGTTGGTGTTGCTGGCAGATCCTCTGTTTGTGGGGTGCCAGGTGGCACTGTCACTCCAGAGGTGGATGAAGAGGCCGCGACTGCAGCAGAAGAGGAAGCAGGAGGAGCCAGAGACCTTTCTTGGTTTTTGAGGTGTCTACTCCACTGCAGCTCGTGCTTTGCACTTAAATGCCTGGTCACGCAGGTTGTGCTTAGGTTGAGAACGTTTATGCCTCGCTCAGGGGCGGACTGAGAACCCTCAGGGGCCCCGGGCAAAATAAATCAAGGGCCCCCTTCCAGGCCCCACCCATGTCTCACCTTCAGCCATGCCCATGTCCTACCTCCAGCCACGCCCCTATCCCGCCTCCAGCCACGCACTACACAAAGAACAAAAGTGCAATAATAATCAGTGCTGAGGGATATTGGCGCAGGGATCAGTTAAGTAAATAAAGGGTCTTTATTTAACATGGAGGGGGGTACAAGGCAGAGGCAACGATCGTGGGCCATCGAGGGCGGCCTTTCTGGCAGAGGCTATCTCAGTGTCCTTTAGAGAGTGTGTTAGAAATAATCCCCTCCAGGCCCCATTACAATGGAGTCAGTCTAATAGACTTGGATGGGGGTCTTTCTAACAGAGGCCATCTCAGTGTCCATTAGAAATAATCCCCTCCAGCCCCCATTAGAGACTACAACGGAGGGGACTCTTTCTAATGGGCCATCAAGGGCGGCCTTTCTGGCAGAGGACATCTCAGAGAGTGTTTTAGAAAGAGTCCCCCCCAGGTCACATTAGAGACTACAATGGCGTCTAATGGGTCCTGGAGGGGGGTCTCTCCAACACTATGGTTCCTATTCACAATATAACAACACAACATAGCTCACTGATACCTAGGCCAAGTTGGCTCCTACCTTAATTACGGTTGGTGGCTGGCAGGCTGTGGCTTGCTGATTGGCAGGCTCTGGGCTTGCTGGCTGTGGGCTCGCTGGTTGGCAGGCTGTGGGCTTGCTGGCTGTAGGCCTGTGGCTGGCTGGCTCTGGGCCTGGCTGGCTCTGACTGGGCCTGAGACCTGGCTGGCTCTGGGCCTAGCTGGCTCTGACTGGGCCTGAGGCCTGGCTGGCTCTGGGGCTGACTGGCTCTGGGGCTGGGGCTGGCTATAATGAAAAATATAAATACCTAAATAACAATAAAATATAAACATCATGGGTATCACCCCGACCGAAAATGCCCATACTATTAAAATAGAACCAAAAAATTGGAACTTGGTCTAGGGTCTTCACTCACAGAGGTCAGCAGGGAGACCATGACCGGTCTGTGGGCTATATAGCCCCATCTACAGCAAGTCATGATGCCTTGTGTGTTCTTAGGCGGCCGTGGCCTAAGAAGAACACATCACAAGGCATCATGACTTGCTGTATGGGGCTGTATAGCCCACAGACCGGTCATGGTCTCCCTGCTGACCTCTGCAAGAGCGCACATGGCCGGCTCTATATAGAGAATGCCTATTCTTTTGCGGACAAGTATAAGACATGCTGTCCGCATCTTTTGCGGCCCCATTGAAATAAATGGGTCTGTACCCGTTCCGCAAAATTACGGATCCGTTCATACGGCCGTCTGAATGGACCCTTAAATGCAGGCAGTGGCCTAGCTAGCAGCCATGAAAATGTATCAAGGGCAGGCACAGCAGCATCCAACTAAGTGGCCTAGCGCTCATCTTCTCTGAGAAGATGAGCGCTAGGCCACTTAGTTGGATGCTGCTGTGCTTGCCCTTGGTACATTTTTATCATGGCTGCTAGCTAGGCCCCCCTGCCTGCATTTAATGGATGCTGCTGTGCCTGCCCAGGCCCTTAGTACATTTTCATGGCTGCTAGCTAGGCCACTGCCTGCCTGCATTTAATGGAAGACTTCTCTCATAATTTACAACTTAGAAGATCACCGACAGACTCCAGTCCAGAGTTCAGACATCTGAGACACTGTATGATTCATCATCATCACACCACGTCACCACCTACCCTAACAGCTGTCCTGAGTTGACTCTCCTGTCCAGCTGTCTCCTGCTGCTGGCTATGTGACCTGCGTTCAGCATCTTCAATCTGGGGCTCTGGCTGAGGGCGGCTGACACACAGTCAGTCAGCTCACCTCTAGGTAGGACCTGCGGCTGCACTCCTGTCTCCTGCTTCCCGCCGCCGCGGCACCGCTCGTCACGCCCCCGTGGCCTGCCCTGAGCCCATGTTGCTGAGGCAGAGGGCAGTGCCAGTGGCGGCCAGGCTACCTATCAGAAGCAGCAGACTGGGGATGGGCGGGACTCGGGAAGCTGCAGGCGCGTTGAGCAAGTGAGGTAAAGAAAAAAAAAAAAAAAAAAAAAAAAAGGTCATTCATTTTTTTCCGCCCTCCGCACACCCCAAAGGCCAGCCGGCGGGCCCCCTTCCCGGCCGGGCCCTCCGCTCATTCCGCCCCTGGCCTCGCTTTAGGCTCTGATTGCACAGCGTGCAAACCACTCGTGTCTTGTCGCCAGCACATTGTCTGAAGAACTGCCACGCCAGGGAACTCCTTGGAGCTGGCTTTGGTGTGCTCGGTCTCTTGCTGCGTTGGGCAGTAGGAGACGTACTGTCTAGAGGATGGCCGCTCCGCTTTTGCACCCTGCTCCCTCTTCTGCTGTGCTGGTGGCTCTGTGCGACCACCGCCTCTTCCTCCAAACTACATCGGTCACTCGCATGACCTTGATTCCATGTGGGGTCGAGGACCTCATCGTCCTCCACATCATCTTCCACCCAGTCTTCACCCCTGACTTCCTTGTCGGTCTGCACGCTTTCGAAAGCCCCAGCAGTTGGCACCTGTGTTTCGTCATCATCCGAGACGTGCTGCGATGGTCCTCCCATGTACTCATCTTGAAAAATAAGTGGTTGGGCATCGGTGCACTCAATCTCTTCCACTTCTGGGGCAGGGCTAGGTGGATGGCCCTTGGAAACCCTGCTAACAGAGTCATCAAAAAGCAGAAGAGACTGTTGCATGACTTGGGGCTCAGACTGCTTAGCTGATTTGCAAAGGGGGTGAGGTGAAAAACTGATGAAAATCGGCTGCAGGTGCCAACTGTGGTCTTTCAGCAGGAGACTGGGTGGGAGACAATGTGAAGGAACTGGATCCACTGTCAGCAACCCAATCTACTATGGCCTGTACTTGTTCAGGCCTCACCATTCGTAGAGCAGCATTAGGCCCGACCAAATACCGCTGCAGGTTTTGTCGCCTACTCGCACCTGAGGAAGGGGTTTCACTTTTGCTTGTAGCTGACACAGATCGACCACGTCCTCTCCCTGCAACAGGAACTCCACCAGCAGCACCACAACCTGGGCCACGTCCCTTATTTGACGCTCTCCTCATATTTTTTGAATTTATGATCTTACCCTAAATGGGTGTTTAATTAATAGTAAAAAAGAACGACAGTATGTAATGGGTGTATCTCACACGGCCTGAACCAGACTAGGCCTCAATTAAAGATTTCTTTGCCCAAAATGGCTGTATTTGAAATGGCTGTATTTCAAATGGCTAATTCAAACCCCTGTATGTAGAGGTAGTTTCTCAGAGGGCCTGAACCTCTGTAGGCCTGAAGTAAATATATCTTTGCACAAAAAGGCTGTATTTCAAATGGCTGTATTTCAAATGCATAATTCAAACCCCTGTATGTAGGGGGGTATCTCACGCAGTCTGAACCTGTGTAGGCTGAAGTAAATATATCTTTGCAAAAAAAGGCTGTATTTCAAATGCCTAATTCAAACCCCTGTATGTATAGAGGGGATCTCACACGCCCTGAATCAGTGTAGGCTTGAAGTAAATATATCTTTGCACAAAAAGGCTGTATTCCAAATGGCTGTATTTCAAATGCCTAATTCAAACCCCTGTATGTAGGGGGGTATCTCACACGGTCTGAACCTGTGTAGGCCTGAAGTAAATATATCTTTGCACAAAAAGGCTGTATTTCAAATGCCTAATTCAAACCCCTTTATGTGGTGTAGGGATCGCCATAGCGACCATAGCAGTGGCTATGGGGCCCTACGCCACTAGGGGGCCCGTCCGACCGCATTCATTTTTTTTATTTTTTATTAACACACACAGACACTACACACAGGCAGCCAGAAGGTGGGGTAACTACCGGGGAAGCAGCTGCTTCGGGGCCCGACAGTTTATTTTCAAGTTAGTTAAATATCGATGTCTTACTGTTCAGGGCCCCTTCACAGCAGCGGTCTTAATGTTCAGGCCCCCTCGCTAATGTGCTCTAATCTTACTGTATTCTAAAGTCTCCTGATCTTTCTAACAGAGGCCATCTCAGTGTCCATTAGAAATAATCCCCTCCAGCCCCCATTAGAGACTACAACGGAGGGGACTCTTTCTAATGGGCCATCAAGGGCGGCCTTTCTGGCAGAGGACATCTCAGAGAGTGTTTTAGAAAGAGTCCCCCCCAGGTCACATTAGAGACTACAATGGCGTCTAATGGGTCCTGGAGGGGGGTCTCTCCAACACTATGGTTCCTATTCACAATATAACAACACAACATAGCTCACTGATACCTAGGCCAAGTTGGCTCCTACCTTAATTACGGTTGGTGGCTGGCAGGCTGTGGCTTGCTGATTGGCAGGCTCTGGGCTTGCTGGCTGTGGGCTCGCTGGTTGGCAGGCTGTGGGCTTGCTGGCTGTAGGCCTGTGGCTGGCTGGCTCTGGGCCTGGCTGGCTCTGACTGGGCCTGAGACCTGGCTGGCTCTGGGCCTAGCTGGCTCTGACTGGGCCTGAGGCCTGGCTGGCTCTGGGGCTGACTGGCTCTGGGGCTGGGGCTGGCTATAATGAAAAATATAAATACCTAAATAACAATAAAATATAAACATCATGGGTATCACCCCGACCGAAAATGCCCATACTATTAAAATAGAACCAAAAAATTGGAACTTGGTCTAGGGTCTTCACTCACAGAGGTCAGCAGGGAGACCATGACCGGTCTGTGGGCTATATAGCCCCATCTACAGCAAGTCATGATGCCTTGTGTGTTCTTAGGCGGCCGTGGCCTAAGAAGAACACATCACAAGGCATCATGACTTGCTGTATGGGGCTGTATAGCCCACAGACCGGTCATGGTCTCCCTGCTGACCTCTGCAAGAGCGCACATGGCCGGCTCTATATAGAGAATGCCTATTCTTTTGCGGACAAGTATAAGACATGCTGTCCGCATATTTTGCGGCCCCATTGAAATGAATGGGTCTGTACCCGTTCCGCAAAATTACGGATCCGTTCATACGGCCGTCTGAATGGGCCCTTAAATGCAGGCAGTGGCCTAGCTAGCAGCCATGAAAATGTATCAAGGGCAGGCACAGCAGCATCCAACTAAGTGGCCTAGCGCTCATCTTCTCTGAGAAGATGAGCGCTAGGCCACTTAGTTGGATGCTGCTGTGCTTGCCCTTGGTACATTTTTATCATGGCTGCTAGCTAGGCCCCCCTGCCTGCATTTAATGGATGCTGCTGTGCCTGCCCAGGCCCTTAGTACATTTTCATGGCTGCTAGCTAGGCCACTGCCTGCCTGCATTTAATGGAAGACTTCTCTCATAATTTACAACTTAGAAGATCACCGACAGACTCCAGTCCAGAGTTCAGACATCTGAGACACTGTATGATTCATCATCATCACACCACGTCACCACCTACCCTAACAGCTGTCCTGAGTTGACTCTCCTGTCCAGCTGTCTCCTGCTGCTGGCTATGTGACCTGCGTTCAGCATCTTCAATCTGGGGCTCTGGCTGAGGGCGGCTGACACACAGTCAGTCAGCTCACCTCTAGGTAGGACCTGCGGCTGCACTCCTGTCTCCTGCTTCCCGCCGCCGCGGCACCGCTCGTCACGCCCCCGTGGCCTGCCCTGAGCCCATGTTGCTGAGGCAGAGGGCAGTGCCAGTGGCGGCCAGGCTACCTATCACAAGCAGCAGACTGGGGATGGGCGGGACTCGGGAAGCTGCAGGCGCGTTGAGCAAGTGAGGTAAAGAAAAAAAAAAAAAAGGTCATTCATTTTTTTCCGCCCTCCGCACACCCCAAAGGCCAGCCGGCGGGCCCCCTTCCCGGCCGGGCCCTCCGCTCATTCCGCCCCTGGCCACGCTTTTGGCTCTGATTGCACAGCGTGCAAACCACTCGTGTCTTGTCGCCAGCACATTGTCTGAAGAACTGCCACGCCAGGGAACTCCTTGGAGCTGGCTTTGGTGTGCTCGGTCTCTTGCTGCGTTGGGCAGTAGGAGACGTACTGTCTAGAGGATGGCCGCTCCGCTTTTGCACCCTGCTCCCTCTTCTGCTGTGCTGGTGGCTCTGTGCGACCACCGCCTCTTCCTCCAAACTACATCGGTCACTCGCATGACCTTGATTCCATGTGGGGTCGAGGACCTCATCGTCCTCCACATCATCTTCCACCCAGTCTTCACCCCGGACTTCCTTGTCGGTCTGCACGCTTTCGAAAGCCCCAGCAGTTGGCACCTGTGTTTCGTCATCATCCGAGACGTGCTGCGATGTTCCTCCCATGTACTCATCTTGAAAAATAAGTGGTTGGGCATCGGTGCACTCAATCTCTTCCACTTCTGGGGCAGGGCTAGGTGGATGGCCCTTGGAAACCCTGCTAACAGAGTCATCAAAAAGCAGAAGAGACTGTTGCATGACTTGGGGCTCAGACTGCTTAGCTGATTTGCAAAGGGGGTGAGGTGAAAAACTGATGAAAATCGGCTGCAGGTGCCAACTGTGGTCTTTCAGCAGGAGACTGGGTGGGAGACAATGTGAAGGAACTGGATCCACTGTCAGCAACCCAATCTACTATGGCCTGTACTTGTTCAGGCCTCACCATTCGTAGAGCAGCATTAGGCCCGACCAAATACCGCTGCAGGTTTTGTCGCCTACTCGCACCTGAGGAAGGGGTTTCACTTTTGCTTGTAGCTGACACAGATCGACCACGTCCTCTCCCTGCAACAGGAACTCCACCAGCAGCACCACAACCTGGGCCACGTCCCTTATTTGACGCTCTCCTCATATTTTTTGAATTTATGATCTTACCCTAAATGGGTGTTTAATTAATAGTAAAAAAGAACGACAGTATGTAATGGGTGTATCTCACACGGCCTGAACCAGACTAGGCCTCAATTAAAGATTTCTTTGCCCAAAATGGCTGTATTTGAAATGGCTGTATTTCAAATGGCTAATTCAAACCCCTGTATGTAGAGGTAGTTTCTCAGAGGGCCTGAACCTCTGTAGGCCTGAAGTAAATATATCTTTGCACAAAAAGGCTGTATTTCAAATGGCTGTATTTCAAATGCATAATTCAAACCCCTGTATGTAGAGGGGTATCTCACGCAGTCTGAACCTGTGTAGGCTGAAGTAAATATATCTTTGCAAAAAAAGGCTGTATTTCAAATGCCTAATTCAAACCCCTGTATGTATAGAGGGGATCTCACACGCCCTGAATCAGTGTAGGCTTGAAGTAAATATATCTTTGCACAAAAAGGCTGTATTCCAAATGGCTGTATTTCAAATGCCTAATTCAAACCCCTGTATGTAGGGGGGTATCTCACACGGTCTGAACCTGTGTAGGCCTGAAGTAAATATATCTTTGCACAAAAAGGCTGTATTTCAAATGCCTAATTCAAACCCCTTTATGTGGTGTAGGGATCGCCATAGCAACCATAGCAGTGGCTATGGAGCCCTACGCCACTAGGGGGCCCGTCCGACCGCATTCATTTTTTTTTTATTTTTTTTTTATTTTTATTAACACACACAGACACTACACACAGGCAGCCAGAAGGTGGCGTAACTACCGGGGAAGCAGCTGCTTCGGGGCCCGACAGTTTATTTTCAAGTTAGTTAAATATCGATGTCTTACTGTTCAGGGCCCCTTCACAGCAGCGGTCTTAATGTTCAGGCCCCCTCGCTAATGTGCTCTAATCTTACTGTATTCAAAAGTCTCCTGATGTGTCTGGGATTTGAACCCACAACCTCCAATGTATCAGTATATCAGAGGCAAGCCATAAAGGAGGCATTGCAACTGACTGAAAAAAAATTTGACACTTCTACTATTATAGCTGGCTAAGTGTACATCTATACACATGACAGCTGCCCCAACACACCCAGCACTGCTATATCTCTATATGACAGCTATCCCAGCACACTCAGCTCTGCTATATCTCTATATATGAGCAGCTGCCATGTGTATAGATGTACACTTAGCCAGCTATGACAGTAGAAGTCTCATAATTTTTCAGTCAGCAGCAAGGCAGCTGTTATGGTCTTGAGGTTAGGTGCTCTGCCTCTGATAGAGAAGGTCGTGGGTTCGAATCCCAGCAGAAACCTTTTCTGAAATACAAGCAGTGACTCCATATATGGACATACAGGGCGGGACACAATACAGGGAGGGACACAGGAAGAGGCTGCATCGCATCGCTGACATGGAGGTAAATAGAAGTGTTTTTTTTTTTTTTTTTTTAATACCTGACTGTTACTGCCATGGGGGGAGCGGGGGGGGGGGGCACTTGATACTGGCACATGGGGGGAGGGGGGTTGGCACCTGACCTGATACTGGCACATGGGGAAGGGGGGGGAGGCACCTGATACTGTGGATGGCACTGTTTAGGGGAGGGGGATCTGTGGATGGCACTATTTAGGGGAGGGGGATCTGTGGATGGCACTATTTAGGGGAGGGTGGATCTGTGGATGGCACTATTTAGGGGAGGGGGATCTGTGGATGGCACTATTTAGGGGAAGGGGATCTGTGGATGGCACTATTTAGGGGAGGGGGATCTGTGGATGGCACAGAGGGGGGGGGGCCCATAATTTTTTTTTGCTATGGGGCCCATGCATTTCTAGCTACGCCCCTGCCTGAAGTAAATACACTGCTCAAAAAAATAAAGGGAACACAAAAATAACACATCCTAGATCTGAATTAATTAAATATTCTTCTGAAATACTTTGTTCTTTACATAGTTGAATGTGCTGACAACAAAATCACACACAAAAAAAAATGGAAATCAAATTTTTTAACCCATGGAGGTCTGGATTTGGAGTCACCCTCAAAATTAAAATGGAAAAACACACTACAAGCTGATCCAACTTTGATGTAATGTCCTTAAAACAAGTCAAAATGAGGCTCAGTAGTGTGTGTGGCCTCCACGTGCCTGTATGACCTCCCTACAACGCCTGTGCATGCTCCTGATGAGGTGGCGGACGGTCTCCTGAGGGATCTCCTCCTAGACCTGGACTAAAGCATCTGCCAACTCCTGGACAGTCTGTGGTGCAACGTGACGTTGGTGGATAGAGCGAGACGTGATGTCCCAGATGTGCTCAATTGGATTCAGGTCTGGGGAACGGGCGGGCCAGTCCATAGCATCAATGCCTTCGTCTTGCAGGAACTGCTGACACACTCCAGCCACATGAGGTCTAGCATTGTCTTGCACTAGGAGGAACCCAGGGCCAACCGCACCAGCATATGGTCTCACAAGGGGACTGAGGATCTCATCTCGGTACCTAATGGCAGTCAGGCTACCTCTGGCAAGCACATGGAGGGCTGTGCGGCCCTCCAAAGAAATGCCACCCCACACCATTACTGACCTAATGCCAAACCGGTCATGCTGGAGGATGTTGCAGGCAGCAGAACGTTCTCCACGGCGTCTCCAGACTCTGTCACGTCTGTCACATGTGCTCAGTGTGAACCTGCTTTCATCTGTGAAGAGCACAGGGCGCCAGTGGCGAATTTGCCAATCTTGGTGTTTTCTGGCAAATGCCAAACGTCCTGCACGGTGTTGGGCTGTAAGCAAAACCCCCACATTTTGCAGGGCTCTGGCAGTGCTCCTCCTGTTCCTCCTTGCACAAAGGCGGAGGTAGTGGTCCTGCTGCTGGGTTGTTGCCCTCCTACGGCCTCCTCCACGTCTCCTGATGTACTGGCCTGTCTCCTGGTAGCGCCTCCATGCTCTGGACACTACGCTGACAGACACAGCAAACCTTCTTGCCACAGCTTGCATTGATGTGCCATCCTGGATAAGCTGCACTACCTGAGCCACTTGTGTGGGTTGTAGACTCCGTCTCATGCTACCACTAGAGTGAAAGCACCAGCAGCATTCAAAAGTGACCAAAACATCAGCCAGGAAGCATAGGAACTGAGAAGTGGTCAGGTCACCACCTGCAGAACCACTCCTTTATTGGGGGTGTCTTGCTAATTGCCTATAATTTCCACCTGTTGTCTATCCCATTTGCACAACAGCATGTGAAATTGATTGTCACTCAGTGTTGCTTCCTAAGTGGACAGTTTGATTTCACAGAAGTGTGATTGACTTTGAGTTACATTGTGTTGTTTAAGTGTTCCCATTATTTTTTTGAGCAGTGTATATCTTTGCACAAAAAGGCTGTATTTCAAATGCCTAATTCAAACCCCTGTATGTAGGGGGGTATCTTACATGGTCTGAACCTGTGTAGGCCTGAAGTAAATATATCTTTACACAAAAAGGCTGTATTTCAAATGGCTGTATTTCAAATGCCTAATTCAAACCCCTGTATGTAGGGGGGTATCTCACACGGTCTGAACCTGTGTAAGCCTGAAGTAAATATATCTTAGCACATAAAGGCTGTATTTCAAATGGCTGTATTTCAAATGCCTAATTCAAACCCTTGTATGTATAGAGGGGATCTCACACGCCCTGAATCAGTGTAGGCCTGAAGTAAATATATCTTTGCACAAAATGGCTGTATTTCAAATGGCTGTATTTCAAATGCCTAATTCAAACCCCTGTATGTAGGGGGGTATCTCACGCGGTCTGAACCTGTGTAGGCCTGAAGTAAATATATCTTTGCACAAAAAGGCTGTATTTCAAATGTCTGATTCAAACCCCTGTATGTAGGGGGGTATCTCACATGGTCTGAACCTGTGTAGGCCTGAAGTAAATATATCTTTGCACAAAAAGGCTATATTTCAAATGGCTGTATTTCAAATGCCTAATTCAAACCCCTGTATGTAGAGGTGGTATCTCCCAGGGCCTGAACCTTTGTAGGCCTGAATTCAATATTGGTGCACCAAATGGCGGTATTTAAAATCTCTGAATGTAACCCAAATGTATTAATGGTTTATCTCACAATGACATCTGCATCAAAGGCTGCCAACTAAATTTTTGGAGCCCAAACGACTGTTTGTTTAACAGCTGAATTTGACAGCAGTATATAAGCCTGTAATTTCACACGTGCTGATGCTGCAAGGCCTGAAAATAGTGTTTTTTGTCAATTAAGTGTGTTTTTCAAACCCCAGAAAATGATGGGTGTATTTCTAGCTTAAATTGCACACTGACTAATACAGATGTTGTAGATTGCCCAAAAAGTCTTTTTTTGCTAACAGAATATGAATGTGGAATATATTCAACTTGAATTTAACACTTGCAGATCTGGCAAATACAGTTTTTTGGAAAAAAAAGTGTGTTTTTCAAACCCCAGAAAATGATGGGTGTATTTCTAGCTTAAATTGCACACTGACTAATACAGATGTTGTACATTGCACAAAAAGTCTTTTTTTGCTAACAGAATATGAATGCTTTATATATTAAACTTGAATTTAACACTTGCAGATCTGGAAAATACTGTTTTTTGAGAAAAAAAATGTGTGTTTTTCAAACCCCAGAAAATGATGGGTGCATTTCTAACTTAAATTGCACACTGACTAATCCAGATGTTGTAGTTTGCCCCAAAAAAATGGTGATTTGTAATGTCCCAAAAGCTCAGATGCAGTGCTGGTGCACTGAGCATGCATAAAATGGCCACCGCCACCGCCACCCACCTAACTAACAGAATTCTAAAAGTTAGTATTTTTGCTCAGGGCAGGGTAAATCGATAGTGCCCTGCACCCACACAACTATTTGTCTGTAGATCGCTGAGTTAGATTCTCTCCTATGCTCTCCCTGAAATCACAAGTCCAGCAGCATCCTCTCCCTACACTTGTAACAGCAGAGTGACGTGCAGCGCTACGTGACCCAAGCTTATATAGAGCCTGGGTCACATGCTGCTCTGGCCAATCACAGCCATGCCATTAGTAGGCATGGCTGTGATGGCCTCTTGGGGCAAGTAGTATGACGCTTGTTGATTGGCTGCTGTGCAGCCTTTCAAAAAGCGCAAAGAAAGCGCCGAACACCGAACCCGAACCCGAACTTTTACAAAAATGTTAGGGTCCGGGTCCCGTGTCCAAAAACCCTAAAGTTCGGTACGAACCCGAACTTTACAGTTCGGGTTCGCTCAACCCTAGTTATCACTCATAAATGCTATTCTCTGCTACAGGCAGAAAATAGTAAAGGAAGGGTCCCGGAGACAAATAAAATCCTCTTTCAGCTCTTCTTTATTAGTTATGGACATCGACAGACATAACCATCAGGTGCACGGCAAGGTTGACGCGTTTCGGGTAAGTACCCTTAGTCTCGACTAAGGGTACTCACCCGAAACGCGTCAACCTTGCCGTGCACCTGATGGTTATGTCTGTCGATGTCCATAACTAATAAAGAAGAGCTGAAAGAGGATTTTATTTGTCTC
This sequence comes from Bufo bufo, assembly GCF_905171765.1. Lineage (NCBI taxonomy): Eukaryota > Metazoa > Chordata > Amphibia > Anura > Bufonidae > Bufo > Bufo bufo. Next base: position 73,314,597 of record NC_053397.1, read on the forward strand.
CGGGACCCTTCCTTTACTATTTTCTGCCTGTTACGGAAACACTTCCCCAGGGCCCCTGGAGCCGGGATTACATGCAGACCAGTTAGGTGAGCTGGATTATTTTTTCCTATTCTCTGCTACACTCTGTATTGTAAGACACACATATGCTATTTCCTAAAGTCAAACAAAAAAAAAATGGTTTGGGTAAAAGCTATAGCTATGGTACAAAAATGTGAATTTCCGCCTTTTGAAGCAGCTCTGACTTTCTGAGCACCTGTCATGTTTCCTGAGGTTCTACAATGCCCAGACAGTAGAAAAAACCCACAAATGACCCCATTTCGGAAAGTAGACACCCTAAGGTATTCGCTGATGGGCATAGTGAGTTCATAAAACTTTTAATTTTTTGTCACGTTAGCGAAAAATGATGATTTTTTATATTTTTTTTTTCCTTACAAAGTCTCATATTCCACTAACTTGTGACAAAAAATAAAAACTTTCATTAACTCACTATGCCCATCACGAAATACCTTGGGGTGTCTTCTTTCCAAAATGGGGTCACTTGTGGGGTAGTTATACTGCCCTGGCAATTTAGGGGCCCTAATGTGTGGGAAGTAGTTTGAAGTCAAAATGTGTAAAAAATGACCTGTGAAATCCTAAAGGTGCTCTTTGGAATGTGGGCCCCTTTGCCCACCTAGGCTGAAAAAAAGTATCACACATCTGGTATCGCCGTACTCAGGAGAAGTTGGGCAATGTGTTTTGGGGTGTCATTTTACATATACCCATGCTGGGTGAGATAAATATCTCGGTCAAATGCCAACTTTGTATAAAAAAATGGGAAAAGTTGTCTTTTGCCGAGATATTTATCTCACCCAGCATGGGTATATGTAAAATTGATCACCCCCCTGTAAGGCTCCATTCAGACGTCCGTATGTGTTTTGCGGATCCGATCCATGTATCCGTGGATCCGTAAAAAACATATGTACGTCTGAATGGAGCCTTACAGGGGGGTGATCAATGACAGGGGGGTGATCAATGACAGGGGGGTGATCAGGGAGTATATATGGGGTGATCACCCCCCTGTCATTGATCACCCCCCTGTAAGGCTCCATTCAGACGTCCGTATGTGTTTTGCGGATCCGATCCATGTATCCGTGGGTCCGTAAAAAACATACGGACGTCTGAATGGAGCCTTACAGGGGGGTGATCAATGACAGGGGGGTGATCAATGACAGGGGGTGATCAGGGAGTCTATATGGGGTGATCAGGGGTTAATAAGGGGTTAATAAGTGACAGGGGGGGTGTAGTGTAGTGGTGTTTAGTGCTACTTATTACAGAGCTGCCTGTGTCCTCTGGTGGTCGATCCAAGCAAAAGGGACCACCAGAGGACCAGGTAGCAGGTATATTAGACGCTGTTATTAAAACATCATCTAATATACCTGTTAGGGGTTAAAAAAATCGTATCTACAGCCTGCCAGCGAACGATCGCCGCTGGCAGGCTGTAGATCCACTCGTTCACCTTCCGAGATGACGCCTATTGGCGTTAGCGTGACCTGGGAGCGCCGCAGCAATCATGCCTTTCAGCGTTAGTGAGACGGGAGGTGGTTAAGGTGTTGTAACTCACGCACCAGGTTAGGAATGCCAGAGTGGTGTAATGTCTCTGTATGGTAGTGGGTATAGTGTCAACGGTGTCTCCTACCTGAGTACGGCTGGACTCCTGGATCCTGGATCACTTGCAATAAATTGAGTGTGGTGCTAGTAGGAGTAATAGAGGGATTTGCAGCAGTAATTGAGATCCTGACCTTTGGTAAAGTTCAAACTTGTCTTTACTGATGGTAACTTTCATCCAAGCAAGATACAGCTTTAGGCCTCATGCACACGACCGTTTTTTTTCACGGTCCGCAAAACGGGGTTCCGTTGGTCCGTGATCCGTGACCGTTTTTTCAACCGTGGGTCTTCCTTGATTTTTGGAGGATCCACGGACATGAAAAAACAGTCGTTTTGGTGTCCACCTGGCCGTGCGGAGCCAAACGGATCCGTCCTGAATTACAATGCAAGTCAATGGGGACGGATCCGTTTGACGTTGACACAATATGGTGCAATTTCCAACGGATCCGTCCCCCATTGACTTTCAATGTAAAGTCAGGAGTTAATATACCATAGGATCGGAGTTTTCTCCAATCCGATGGTATATTTTAACTTGAAGCGTCCCCATCACCATGGGAACGCCTCTATGTTAGAATATACCATCGGATTTGAGTTAGATCGTGAAACTCAGATCTCACAGTATATTCTAACACAGAGGCGTTCCCATGGTGATGGGGACGCTTCAAGTTAGAATATACTGAGAACTGTGTACATGACTGCCCCCTGCTGCCTGGCAGCACCCGATCTCTTACAGGGGGCTGTGATCCGCACAATTAACCCCTCAGGTGCTGCACCTGAAGGGGTTAATTGTGCATATCATAGCCCCCTATAAGAGATCAGGGGCTGCCAGGCAGCAGGGGGCAGACCCCTCTCCCTCCCCATTTTTAATTTCATTGGTGGCCAGTGCGGCCCCCCCCTCCCTCTATTGTATTATTTTCATTGGTGGCACAGTGTGCCCCCCCGCCCCCCTCCCTCTATTGTATTATTTTCATTGGTGGCACAGTGTGCGGCCACCCCCGCCCCCCCTCCCTCCCTCTTTGTATTATCATTGGTGGCCAGTGTGCGCCCCCCCCGGCCCCCCTCTATTGTACTAATATCATTGGTGGCCAGTGTGCGAATAGAGGGGGGTGGGGGTGGAGGGCCGCACTGGCCACCAATGAAATTAAAACTGGCGAGGGAGGGGGTCTGCCCCTGATCTCTTATAGGGGGCTATGATATGCACAATTAACCCCTTCAGGTGCAGCACCTGAGGGGTTAATTGTGCGGATCACAGCCCCCTGTAAGAGATCGGGTGCTGCCAGGCAGCAGGCGGCAGTCATGTACACAGTTCTCAGTATATTCTAACTAGAAGCGTCCCCATCACTATGGGAACACCTCTGTGTTAGAATATACTGTCGGATTTGAGTTTTCACAAAGTGAAAACTCAGCTCTGAAAGAGCTTTCATACAGACGGATCTTCGGATCCGTCTGTGTGAAAGTAGCCTACGGCCACGGATCAAGGACGCGGATGCCAATCTTGTGTGCATCCGTGTTCTTTCACGGACCCATTGACTTGAATGGGTCCGTGAACCGTTGTCCGTCAAAAAATAGGACAGGTCATATTTTTTTGACGGACAGGAAACACGGATCACGGATGCGGCTGCAAAACGGTGCATTTTCCGATTTTTCCACTGACCCATTGAAAGTCAATGGGTCCGCGAAAAAAAACGGAAAACGGCACAACGGCCACGGATGCACACAACGGTCATGTGCATGAGGCCTTAGTCTTAGGTCCCAGCAGGTATTGGCAATGGTTGGCAGGAATTTATGCTTCTGCTCTCTCATGTACCCGGAGCTTGCAGGAAAGGACGTCTGCTTATTAGCTCTATACTGTGGCAGGAATTTGGCTTCTACACTTTCTATCTTCTGCTTTATGGGGACTGACTAGCTGAGGAGGAATATGGCTTCTCCTGGGTCTCTGGACTGTATTCACAGTTATCTTCACAGTGTATGCTTTCTTCCTGGAATTCTGGAGTTGTCTGCTTGCTTCTTCCAGCTGAGGCAGCAAGGCTCAGGCTGGGGATGATGATCAATGTCTTAGCCGAGACAAGATCCTGGCTTTATTCCCTATATCTGGGAGCTCCTACACGCACAGCTTTACCCTAGCAAGGGTGGGTGGCACACTGACTTAACTTCCTTCCCTCACCATGAGGCAGGATATGGACACATTACTACACAACAAGGTCTGCAGCTAGTATGGGCAAACATGACCGGAATGCTCAATAATTCAATATAACAACAACCAAGAGAGTATATATAATTCCATCAATATAAAATATATATTTATTGATAATTTTTAAAAGAGTGTACAAAACAGTGTCATAAACAACATAAAGTACGAGTTTCCAAAGTTGTAGTACCACATCTATAGCGTCAAATTACTTGTGCAATAAAGCCACAACTTTGGAAACTCGTACTTTATGTTGTTTATGACAGTGTTTTGTACACTCTTTTAAAAATTATCAATAAATATTTATTTTATATTGATGGAATTATGAATTATATATACTCTCTTGGTTGTTGTTGTAAGGATATGGACACAATCCACTCTGCTTACAGAGGGGGAAGCCAAGCTGGAATGAACTATTCCAGCTCAGAAATACTAAACTGAACCTAGCTCCTTGCCAGAACATTGCTGCCACCAGCTAGTAAACATGAAGAATGACAACAATATACATTTAACAAGGCTTATAATGCACAGTTGTGAGGTTATTATGTAAAATTACATCAGATGACAAAGTTAATTCTCTTAGCAGATTGAAGCGGGGTAAAAGAGTTTCGTAACACAACTCTTGGGAGTTACACATGGGGAAAGTTTAATGAATCATAAAATAGTGTCCTGCATTTTGGAATACAGTATGAAGGCCTCACGTGTCCCGTGATGTGGATAGCCACTCTATAGGTATTCTAGATGGCTGTATGGGGAATTTAGGCGAGACGGCATCTGGATGGTGTAGCCACCAACTTTGCAGTAAATGGAGTCCTTTTTCCAGGGAGGTGATGAGGTGCTGATCTCCATTTTTGGTCATGATAAACTTCTTTGGGAAGCCCCACTACGGAATCTCGTGGTGACAAAGGCTTTTGGTGAGGGGTAGTAGTTTTCTCCTTGCTGCTAAGGTGTGCTGCGAGAGGTCTGCAAAGAGTGTTACCTCTTGGAAGGGGTCAGGTAGCTTGCCTTTCTTTCTCACCGCCTGCATGAGCTGCTCCTTTATGTGATAAAAGTGGATACGTGAAATTGTATCCCTTGGTACTGAGTCAGGGAGAGATTTAGATTTTGGTAGCCTGTGGGCCCTTTCAATAATTACATCCGTATCTGTAGCATGGAGTGTAGTGATGATCAGTTTCTGGAGAAATTTGACCAAGTTGGCTGGTGATACAGATTCTGGAATGCCGCGGAATTTTAGATTGTTCCGCCGGTTGCGGTCTTCTTGGTCCGCCATTTTGGATTTCATGGACTCCATTTCCGCCTGTCTCGCGGTGGCGGGATTGCGAGCACCATTGTTTGCCGTCGAAAAAAAGCTATAAGAAGCTTAGGAGCTTCTTTCTTACCCCGCTTGGGCATCTTTTGTGGCGTGGGGTTCTTAAAGGGGTTGATGGTTGCCAAGTTTTTGGTGAGCCACTGCTTTATAAGTCGCTTTTGCAGGATGCCTGAAGGGAGCTCTTGAGCTAAGCAGTTATTGCGCTCCCAGTCCAGGCCACGCCCCCCGTATATATATATATATATATATTTAACGTGTATAAATATATATATATTTACAGTTCATGTGTATAAATATATACATAGTAGAAAATAATAGACTGTAAACTTTGTATTGTTTTAATAAATGTATTTAATCATAATACCGTATATAGAGTTTTCAGTCGCCGCCACTGTAGTTCAGTACAGACACACAGTTCAGAAAGGTAAAGGAACAGAGAGATAGAGATAGGAAGTAGGCAGAGTCAGTAGTAGTTGCCTATTTTTTTATATTAATTATTAATATTAAATCCCAAATATTAATAATTGATATGTCCTATAACAGGGGCACTGTAGGGTGCTCTATTACTAATGAATGGAATTATTATTGGTGGGGCTTTGAGGAGCACAATTACTATAGGGGGAACTATGTCTTTGGCACTATTATTTCTTCTGGATAGTATTTGGGGGTATTGGGGAGCACAGGGAGCAGCAAGATAAATTTTGTGGGACTTGAGGATGGGGAGAATGATAGAAAAGTGAGGAACCTAAGATGTCTATGCGTTAATCTCTGCAGAGATGGGGCACGGCTGAAATAAGTTGTGTAGGAGAAGATATAAGAAAACATCTACATCAGAGTAGACGTCACCTGGGAGGCTCTGGATGTGAGAAGTATGTGCTGCTGTATAGTCCTGTATGTTTGATAGTGTCTATGCAGCAAGTAAAGCAATTAAGGCTACTTTCACACTTGCGGCAGCAGGGTCCGACATTCTGTTCCAGTGGGGGAACAGCCTGCCGGATCCGTGCTAACGCTAGCCCACCATGCCACCAGAAGTCTGCTCCGGCCCCAATCACTATAATGCCTGCCGGACCCTGCTATCGCAAGTGTGAAAGTAGCCTAAAATCTTTAGTGCTAGTGCGAGCGGTGGGGTGTCGACTGGAGCCATATGCATTGGGGCTTGGGCCCTGGATCTTTTGAGACCCCAGCAATGCCCCTGATTGGTGGTGTTTTATAATTTTTATAAAAAATTTTATTTATTTTTTAAGATTTCTTTTACTTGTTGATTTCTCCTGTAACAGAGGCAAACATATTAGCCCCAGCTAAGGGGGAATACTGCTTCTGCAGCTGCATGATGTCCTTGCAACTGCTAAGGCTAATTTCACATCTGCATTTTTGCTGGATCCATCATGGATCAGCAAAAACGCTTCCGTCATGATAATACAACCTTCTGCATCCATTACGAACGGATCCGATTGTATTATCTCTAAAATAGCCATGACGGATCCGTCTCTAAAACCATTGTAAGTGTCACGGCTGAGGATGGGGGAAATCCTCAGCCGTGCAATGCCAGATGCTGTTGGCCTACTCGGCCAGGAGAACAGGATAGGGAGCAGGTCACCTCCTAACAGCGTCCCTACCCTGACCCTAACTCCTAACTGCATGGGCCGACCTTAAAGGTAGGAGGACCCATGCGCAGGAACCTCGGATCCCTAACTCACCCTCCGTCCGGTCCCTGCGCTAGGAGTCAGGGTAAGACGACCTACTCCTCCTAGACGTGGAGGAGCAGGAGTCTCACTGGCCAAGCTGTTGGGAAAAAGGGGAACACAAACAGCTTTACGGGTATGGCAGGCGAACTAGAAGTTCCACCAACCTGCCACAGCCTTGCTGACTGGATCCCTGAGCAACAGGAATCCAGAACCGTAAACTGCACAAAGTAACAAGGAAGGTCCCAACAGAACATCACATACAACATGACATAAACATAAACTTAAACTTAAACTGTAAACTATGACCACAGTGGTGGCTCTCACTGGCGGATGACAAACACAGGAGGTTGCTATCAGCAAGCATGCTGAAGCAACCTACTGAGCTCTGCAAGAGAGAGGGTCTTTATAGGCCCAAGTGGCCACACCCAAGGATTGGACACACCCAGTGACATCCCACACACACTGGGAAGGAAGTTAACCCTTCCAGTAACACAGAAGGGAAAACACAACTTAAAGGGGAAGTGCACACAAAACATAATACACAGTGCACACAACACACACACCTAACAAAAGGGTTGCTAGGTGTGACCGCATGCCAGGGCAGCAGCTGCCTAAGAACGTTCAGGCTGCTCTGCTGCAAATTGCAACACTGGTTGTCCGCGGCAACCACAAGTGAGACCACAAACAAGCGGCCCTCACCCGTGGTTGAACGCCCATACAAAACCGCAGACAACCGCATGCGGTAAGAGGAGTCACGGTCATGGGCATGGCCGTGACAGTAAGTCAAGGGGGGGCGGATCTTTTTTTTTGTGTCAGAGAAAACAAATCTGTCACAATTGAGAGTCATGACGGATCCATCTTGCTCTGCATCCCAGGACGCACTCAAAAGCTCTGCTTGCAGTGTTTTTGTGTGCGTCATTGGAACACAATGAAACAGAACAGAATGCATTTTGGTGCACTCTGTTCCCTTCAGTTCAGTTTTGTCCCCATTGACAATGAATGGGGACAAAACTGAAGCGTTTTCCCCACTTTTGAGATCCTATGACGGATCTCAATAGATGAAAGTGAAAGTGCAGATGTGAAAGTATCCTAACTTTGCAAGGACACTCAGAAATGTCCTTGTGTTGTTAAATGCAACACCCCTCCAGATGTATATAAATGGGCAGTCAACAACTAGTTAACATTGTCCAGTTTCATGAAGGCATTCTTCATAAGACAATTAACGCGATCATCTAGTTCAAGTAGAATTGCCTCTCCACTCATTTTAAGGGTCCCCGCAGGGGATTACAATAAAGTAATATGGCAATATATTGTAAGATTACAATATAGTCACATACAGCATGCAAAGAGCATGTAGTATTGAACATGGTAAACAACTTATTAGAATGCAAGCAGTCAAATTCAAGAGATATGTGTCCTTGTCTTCTGTCTTCTTGGAATGTGGGGTGTTGATGGTAGGCTCGACGGGTCCTGAAGATATTCTTCTAGGTCTTCTTGTTAAAAAAGTTTTTATGCGTATATAAGTATAATTTTCTCAAGCACAACAGAATATATTATTAATATGAATGAAATTAGATTACAGGCAGGCAGGGTATCAGAAATAATTTATTTCTTTAACGTTTTTCACCATTTTGATCATTACATTATCACACATATGTATTTCTCAATGATTTATTAGCTAACTATCTATCCTACCTGTCTAGAAAAGGCCCCTTAGACTGCCTGTACTGCATGAAGTATACAGATAAGCTGCATAGATCATGGGATGTTAGACATCCATTCCTGGCCGCCTCATAGTAGCCATTTCATCTGAACATTCACACATCTTTATGGAGTTGTTGACAACACACACACACATAATTATCTACCTAAAAGGATGACGACAGCCAGCCAGAGGTGCATCCTAACACAAGGACCACCCTGGAGTAATCCCCGGTGAAATCACGCTTTTAGGGCATTGACTCTTCTTGTAAGAGTGGTGCTCAAACTGCTAGGGTGCATCTGTGGGACCCTCTTTCAGAGATGATGTCCTCCACCCAACTCTCAAAAAGCTGAGGGGTCTTCAGGAGAGGTGGGCAGTCGAGCTGGGCTATCAGACGGTCAACTCTGTAGCTGTGATGTCATCTTTCCTACAAAATGGACATATCCACGCCCTTAACTACGATTATTTTATATTAATCATTTCCAGGTAATTATTGAATGTTATATCAACAGAGGAGAAGCAGGAAAGTGGAAAGAAACCAGACATGAGCCAAAACCCTGATAATGATTGATACAAGAAATCAGAGTTACTTCTTTCCTTTCACATTTTCTCCTCTTTTGATCATTACATTATCACTCATATATGCATTTCTCATTGATTTGTTAGCTAACTATCTGTCCTAGCTGTTTAGAAAAGGCCCCTTAAATTGCATGTACTGCATGAAGTATCTAGATAAGCTGTATACATCATGGGATGTTAGATATCCCTTCCTGAAAACCTCATAGTTGCCATTTCATCTGAACATTCCGCTTCTTTATGGGGTTATTGACAGCACACACTTCATTATCTACCTAAAAGGATGACGACAGCCAGCCAGAGGTGCATCCCAACACAAGGACCACCCTGGAGTAATCCCCGGTGAAATCACGCTTTTAGGGCATTGACTCTTCTTGTAAGAGTGGTGCTCAAACTGCTAGGGTGCATCTGTGGGACCCTCTTTCAGAGATGATGTCCTCCACCCAACTCTCAAAAAGCTGAGGGGTCTTCAGGAGAGGTGGGCAGTCGAGCTGGGCTATCAGACGGTCAACTCTGTAGCTGTGATGTCATCCTTCCTACAAAATGGACATATCCACGCCCTCAACTAGGAATATAACATATTAATCATTTCCAGTCAATTATTGAATGTTATATCAATAGAGGAGAAGCAGGAAAGTGGAAATAAAGCAGACATGAACCAAAACTCTGATAATGATTGATACAAGAAATCAGAGTTAATTCTTTCCTGCCACATTTTCAACTCTTTTGATCATTACATTATCACTCATATATGCATTTCTCATTGATTTGTTAGCTAACTATCTGTCCTAGCCGTCTAGAAAAGGCCCCTTAAACTGCATGTACTGCATGAAGTATTTAGGTAAGCTGTATACATCATGGGATGTTAGATATCCCTTCCTGAAAACCTCATAGTAGCCATTTAATCTGAACATTCCACTTTTTAATGGGGTTATTGACAGCACACACTTCATTATCTACCTAAAAGGATGACGACAGCCAGCCAGAGGTGCATCCCAACACAAGGACCACCCTGGAGTAATCCCCGGTGAAATCACGCTTTTAGGGCATTGACTCTTCTTGTAAGAGTGGTGCTCAAACTGCTAGGGTGCATCTGTGGGACCCTCTTTCAGAGATGATGTCCTCCACCCAACTCTCAAAAAGCTGAGGGGTCTTCAGGAGAGGTGGGCAGTCGAGCTGGGCTATCAGACGGTCAACTCTGTAGCTGTGATGTCATCCTTCCTACAAAATGGACATATCCACGCCCTCAACTAGGAATATAACATATTAATCATTTCCAGTCAATAATTGAATGTTATATCAATAGAGGAGAAGCAGGAAAGTGGAAAGAAAGCAGACATGAACCAAAACTCTGATAATGATTGATACAAGAAATCAGAGTTAATTCTTTCCTGTCACATTTTCTCCTCTTTTGATCATTACATTATCACTCATATATGCATTTCTCATTGATTTGTTAGCTAACTATCTGTCCTAGCCGTCTAGAAAAGGCCCCTTAAACTGCATGTACTGCATGAAGTATTTAGGTAAGCTGTATACATCATGGGATGTTAGATATCCCTTCCTGAAAATCTCATAGTAGCCATTTCCTCTGAACATTCCGCTTCTTTATGGGGTTATTGACAGCACACACTTCATTATCTACCTAAAAGGATGACGCCAGCCAGCCAGAGGTGCATCCCAACACAAGGACCACCCTGGAGTAATCCCCGGTGAAATCACGCTTTTAGGGCATTGACTCTTCTTGTAAGAGTGGTGCTCAAACTGCTAGGGTGCATCTGTGGGACCCTCTTTCAGAGATGATGTCCTCCACCCAACTCTCAAAAAGCTGAGGGGTCTTCAGGAGAGGTGGGCAGTCGAGCTGGGCTATCAGACGGTCAACTCTGTAGCTGTGATGTCATCCTTCCTACAAAATGGACATATCCACGCCCTCAACTAGGAATATAACATATTCATCATTTCCAGGCAATAATTGAATGTTATATAATAGAGGAGAAGCAGGAAAGTGGAAAGAAACCAGACATGAACCAAAACTCTGATAATGATTGATACAATAAATCAGAGTTAATTCTTTCTTGCCACATTTTTTCCTCTTTTGATCATTACATTATCACTCATATATGCATTTCTCATTTGTTAGCTAACTATCTTTCCTACCTGTCCATAAATGGCCACTTAGACTTCCCGTACTCCATGAAGTATCCAGATAAGCTGCATAGATCATGGGATGTTAGACATCCATTCCTGGTTATCTGATAGTAGCCATTTAATCTAAACATTCACAAATCTTTATGGGGTTATTGACAGCACACACCTACATCATTATCTTATAGAATGATGATAGTCAGCCAGAGGTGCATCCCAACACAAGTACCACCCTGGAGTAATTCCCCAGTGAAATCACTCAGGGAATTGACTCTTGTAGGAGTGGTGCTCAAACTGCTAGGATGCATCTGTGGGACCCTCTTTCAGAGATGATGTCCTCCACTCGACTGAGGGGGTCTTCAGGAGAGGTGGGCAGTCAAGCTAGGCTATCAGACGGTCAACTCTGTAGCTGTGATGTCATCCTTCCTACAAAATGGACATGTGCACACCTGCAAGGAAGAATACAACATATAAATCATTTCCAGGCAATTGTGGAGGCAATAGAGAAGAAATATAAAATTTGATGTAAACTAGAAATAAAACAAAACCCTGAACGATTGATGCAAGAAATTATTTCAACTACTAGAACAATTGTCTCCAACCTCTGGCTCAGCAAGTGCTGCTGTAGAAATACAACTCCCATCATCCCATAATAGCCAGCAACTGTCAGAACATGTTTGGAGTTGTTTTCCACTCACTAAACATCTCAGGGGAAATTTATCAAGAGCAGGGGGGATGCATTTAATTTATCATGAAGTTCACGCCTGGTTACAAATGAAGTGCATCCTCTGACAGTCTATGCGCCCTGAATGAATTCTTGGCCAGCTCACAGCTGCCATAGATTTTGGTCATCATTTACAGCAGAAAACTGGCATACATCAAGTAAATCTTCTGGGGCTAATGTCTAAGTCCACCCCTTTCAAAAAATGAAGAGGCTGTCAGTAAAACGCCATTTACAAACATTTTAAACAGAATTTGCAACTTTTGTTTATCAGTTTTCTGGTGTACAGGAATGATAAATCTCTCCTTGTGCTGTGAACTACCAAAAGCAGTGGACTTAATAATTAGGCTATTTTCACACTCGTGTTTGGTGCGGATCCGTCATGGATCTGCACAGATGGATCTGTTCAGATAATACAACCGTCTGCATCTGTTCTGAACGGATCCGTTTGTATTATCTTTAACATAGCCAAGACAGATCCGTCTTGAACACCATTGAAAGTCAATGGAGGACAGATCCATTTTCTATTGTGCCAGATTGTGTCATAGAAAACTGATCCGTCCCCATTGACTTAGGCTACTTTCACACTTGCGTTAGGAGCGGATCCGTCTGGTGTCTGTACAGACGGATCCGCTCCTATAATGCAAACGCTTGCATCCGTTCAGAACGGATCCGTCTGCATAACTGTTTATTTCAGATCTGATTTTTCACTTCGTGAAAACTCAGATCCGACAGTATTTTCTAACACAGAAGCGTTCCCATGGTGATGGGGACGCTTCAAGTTAGAATATACTAAAAGAACTGTGTACATGACTGCCCCCTGCTGCCTGGCAGCACCCGATCTCTTACAGGGGGCTGTGATCCGCACAATTATTGTGCGAATCATAGCCAACTGTAAGAGATCAGGTGCTGCCAGGCAGGAGGGGGCAGACCCCCTCCCTCCCCTGTATTAAATGTGACCAGTGCGGCCCCCCTCACTCTATATTCATTGGTGACCAGTGCGGCCCCCCTCCCTCCCCAGTATTAAATGTGACCAGTGCGGCCCCCCTCCCTCTATATTCATTGGTGGCCAGTGCGGATTCCCAATATTAAATGTGACCAGTGCGGCCTCCCCTTTTCCCCCCCCCATCATTGGTGGCAGCGGAGAGTACCGATCGGAGTCCCAGTTTAAATCGCTGGGGCTCCGATCGGTTACCATGGCAGCCAAGACGCTATTGCAGTCTTGGCTGCCATGGTTACTTAGCAATAAATAGAAGCATTATACTTAACTGCGAGCTGCGAGGTCTGTGACCGGCCGGGCACTCCTCCTACTGGTAAGTGACAGGTCTGTGCTATAGGCAATGCGCCGCACAGACCTTTCACTTACCAGTAGGAGGAGCTCCCGGCCGGTCACAGACATCGCAGCTCGCAGGTAAGTATAATGCTTCTATTTATTGCTAAGTAACCATGGCAGCCAAGACTGCAATAGCATCTTGGCTGCCATGGTAACCGATCGGAGCCCCAGCGATTTAAACTGGGACTCCAATCGGTACTCTCCGCTGCCACCAATGATGGGGGGGGTGATTTTAATTGGGGGGGGGAGAGGGGAGGCCGCACTGGTCACATTTACTGGGAATCCGCACTGGCCACCAATGAATATAGAGGGAGGGGGGCCGCACTGGACACATTTAATACTGGGGAGGGGGGGCCGCACTGGCCACCAATGAATATAGAGGGAGGGGGGCCGCACTGGTCACATTTAATACTGGGGAGGGAGGGGGGCCGCACTGGCCACCAATGAATATAGAGGGAGGGGGGACGCACTGGTCACATTTAATACTGGGGAGGGAGGGGGGCCGCACTGGCTACCAATAAGTTATATACAGGAGGGGGGGGGGGTCCTTCCCCCTGCTGCCTGGCAGCACCTGCTAGGCAGCAGGGGGCAGTCATGTACACAGTTCTCAGTATATTCTAACTTGAAGCGTCCCCATCACCATGGGAACGCCTCTGTGTTAGAATATACTGTCGGATCTGAGTTTCACGATGTAACTCAAATCCGATGGTATATTCTAACATAGAGGCGTTCCCATGGTGATGGGGACGCTTCAAGTTAAAATATACCATCGGATTGGAGAAAACTCAGATCTGATGGTATATTAATAGGGACTCCTGACTTTACATTGAAAGTCAATGGGGGACGGATCCGTTTGAAATTGCACCATATTGTGTCAATGTCAAACGGATCCGTCCCCATTGACTTGCATTGTAAGTCTGGACGGATCCGTTTGTCTCCGCGCGGCCAGGCGGACACGAAAACGCTGCAAGCTGCGTTCGGGTGTCCGCCTGCTGAGCGGAGCGGAGGCCAAACGGTGCCAGACTGATGCATTCTGAGCGGATCCGCATCCACTCAGAATGCATTGGGGCAGTACGGATCCGTTCGGGGCCGCTTGTGAGAGCCTTCAAACGGAACTCACAAGCAGAACCCCGAACGCAAGTGTGAAAGTAGCCTTACATTGTGGCTCAGTTTCTTCAGACGGACCCCAAAGCAGAATGGAGACGGAACGAAGGCAAACTGAGGCATACTGATGCATTCTGATCGGATCCTTTTCCATTCAGAATGCATTAGGGCAAAACTGATCAGTTTTGGACCGCTTGTGAGAGCCCTGAACGGATCTCACAAACGGAAAGCCAAAACGCCAGTTTGAAAGTAGCCTTAATCATCGCCTCTCCTTACCTTGGTGTTATCATGGTTGCTATTGTTTGTGTGACCAGTGACAGTGACCAGTGAAATAGGGGGAACATTAACCAGTAAGATAGAGCAGTATCCAGGAAGATAGGGGAGATCATAAGCAGTAAGATAGGACAGAGACTAGTAAGATAGGATGAATAATAACCAGTAAGATAGGGTAATGACCAGTAAGACAGGACAGTGGAAATGTCAGACTATTAAGACCACTGATACATACGATAATGGGCGATACAGTAATTAATAATGGGTAAATTGTGAGAGTCACCCACAATAAATATCATCCATAACCCCAATTGTAGTATCAAAAAACTGATTTTACTGATTCATGACCATACCCAAAAACAGGACATTGAGATAACCCATAATTCCCAACATATCTTCTTTGGTGTTCTACATCATCAATCTCAGTGAATTAAAGATAGGACAGTTAACAGTAAAATAGGGCGGATATAGACCAGTAAGGTAGGGTAATAACCAGTGAGTTAGGACAGTGACCAGTAATATATGGAAGTGAATTGTAAGATAAGGCAGTGATCTGTAAATTAGGGTGGGAAGTGACCAGTACGATAAAGGGGGCAGTGAATAGATGAACCAAAGGCACTTTCCAAATGGTCTGAAAGCTGGAACCTTATTGGCTGCTATGAACAAGCTCCGCTCGTCTTATGCAGTGGTTTAGATGAACCTCTTCATACACATAAATCATCCCATACAGTTCCCTGGTACAGTAATGATCCCCCTCCTGCAATGTCAGAACTTACCATGATCTAAAGAGGGGTCGCAGACTTCACTACAGACACACGGATGCTTCTCTCTTGCAGACAGAGGGGGATGTGATGCAGCAGACCTGGGAGACATCTTCCTCCTCCTGCAGCCGGCAACCAGGAATGACAGTTGGTAACAGCAGTTATCATTCATGTTTCTGAGGGGAAGTGCTGATTGGTTGATCAGATTCTAATCCACCAATCAGCAGCTCTCTGTTCTGTACAGCCTGGGACTGGAGGAGCACACAACAGCCCGAGCCCTGAGTGCAGTACAACTGATGTGTGCGACTGCGAGGTGGACCAATTATTACCCCCATAGCAAAGTGTTGGTAGGGTTGATGCAAATTAAATTTCTCATTAGTGTCCATACTTTTGCTCTTTTGCCCCTGAAATACCGTATTTATCGGCGTATAACACGCACTTTTTCCCCCTGAAAATAGGGGGCAAATCATGTATGCGTGTTATACGCCGATATTCACTGCGCTGTATGAGCCGGGAGAGAGGAGGGGCTGGAGTCCGTAACTAGGGGCGGGGCCCGGTGCAGTCACTGTACTCTTACACCGGGCCCCGCCGCTCACCAAAGTATTTATAAACGTGAATCCTTATCCTGTTATTAAGCTGCCCTCTCCCATGTTCCCATGTCCCCCCTGTATCCCCACAGCACTTACTTAAGCTTCAATAGCAGGCAGAGCAGACGGCAGCAGTAACGTCACTCACTGACGTCGAGCGCCTGCTCCGCCCCCTTTATGAATGAAGCAGGCGGAGCAGACGCGCGACGTCAGTGAGTGACGTTACTGGTGCCGTCCGCTCTGCCTGCTATGGAAGCGTGTGAATCGTAAGTGCTGTGGGGATACAGGGGGGACATGGGAACATGGGAGAGGGCAGCCTAATAACAGGATAAGGATTCACGTTTATAAATACTTCGGTGAGCGGCGGGGCCCGGTGTATTGGGGGACACTGTTATGAGGGGGATCTGTGGATGACATATAGCAGTGTCATCCACAGATCCCCCCCATAACAGTTCCATCCACAGATCCCCCCACCCCATAGCAGTACAATTTGAAATGGACACTGTTATGAGGGGGATCTGTGGATGACATATAGCAGTGTCATCCACAGATCCCCCCCATAACAGTTCCATCCACAGATCCCCCCACCCCATAGCAGTACAATTTGAAATTTATTTTTTTTTCCTGAAATTTCCCTTAAAATGAAGGGTGCGTGTTATACGCCAGTGCGTGTTATACGCCGATAAATACGGTACTTCAACTTTTTTGTTTATAGCAGGGTACATATGGTTAAAAGAAAACATTTATTTTTATTTCACTATGCCGTAAATAAGCATTATTATTAATCCCACTAGATGGATTTCATCCCGTTCCTGTTATTTTTCACCTTCCTGACAGAGCCTAGTTTTAAAAATCTGTAACTTTGGGATGCTTTAACCACTACAGGACCGCCGTACGCAGGATTGCGTCTTTGCGGCGGCCCTGTTATTCTGAGTGGACGCGCCGACGCGTCCTCTCGCGAGACGCGAGATTTCCTGTGAACGCGTGCACACAGGCGCGCGCATTCACAGGAACTGCAGGTAAGCGAGTGGATCTACAGCCTGCCAGCGGCGATCGTTCGCTGGCAGGCTGTAGATGCGATTTTTTTAACCCCTAAAAGGTATATTAGACGCTGTTTTGATAACAGCGTCTAATATACCTGCTACCTGGTCCTCTGGTGGTCCCTTTTGCTTGGATCGACCACCAGAGGACACAGGCAGCTCTGTAATAAGTAGCACCAAACACCACTACACTACACCCCCCCCGTCACTTATTAACCCCTTATTACCCCATATTAGACTCCCTGATCACCCCCCTGTCATTGCTCACCCCCCTGTAAGGCTCCATTCAGACGTCCGTATGTGTTTTGCGGATCCGATCCATGGATCCGCAAAACACATACGGACCTCTGAATGGAGCCAGCCTTACAAGGGGGTGATCAATGACAGGGGGGTGATCAGGGAGTCTATATGGGGTGATCACCCCCCTGTAAGGCACCCACCCCGACCCTTAGGTGCACGCACACCGACCCTTAGGTGCACCCACTCCGACCCTTATGTGCATCCACTCCGACCCTTAGGTGCACCCACTCCGACCCTTAGGTGCACTCACCCTAGTCATTAGGTGCACCCACCCCAACTCTTAGGTGCACCCACCCCAATGATTAGGTGCACCCACCCTGACCCTTAGGTGCACCCACCCCGACTCTTAGGTGCACCCACCCTGACCCTTAGGTGCACTTACTCCGACCCTTAGGTGCACCCATTCCGACCCTTAGGTGCACCCACTCCGACCCTTAGGTGCACCCACCCGACTCTTAGGTGCACCCACCCCAACTCTTAGGTGCACCCACCGGACCCTTAGGGGCACCCACTCCGACCCTTAGGTGCACCCACTCCGACCCTTAGGTGCACCCACTCTGACGCTTAGGTGCACCCACTCCGACCCTTTGGTGCACCCACTCCGACCCTTTGGTGCACCCACTCTGACCCTTAGGTGCACCCACCCCGTCTCTTAGGTGCACCCACCCTTACCCTTAGGTGCACCCACCATGACCCTTAGGTGCACCCACTCCGACCCTTAGGTGCACTCACCCTAGTCATTAGGTGCACCCACCCCAACGATTAGGTGCACCCACTCCGACTCTTAGGTGCACCCACCCTGACCCTTAGGTGCACCCACTCTGAACCCTTAGGTGCACTCACCCTAGTCATTAGGTGCACCCACCCCGACTCTTAGGTGCACCCACCCCGACTCTTAGGTGCACCCAATTATTAAATTTATTAAATTATTAAAATTCAAAAAAGTGGGTGGAGCCACCAACAGCCAATCAGATTTCAAGCCAACATCCTGTGGTTTCTTCAGAAACGACACTTTCTAGGTATTATTATTATTATTCTTAGCCGCGTTTTCTATACGCTACTCCTCCTACAGTTTTGGGGCTACATACCCCAAACTTTCTACACTTCTTCCACCTATAGCGACTCGAGTTACTTGTGCTTTTATAAGCAATCCCACACCCAGAACCCCCGTGGCGGGCCCCGGAAGCCCCCTTTTTTCCCATAGACTTTGACAGGGTACATTTTCAAATCACTCCCACTCGCCAGGCTTTGACGCTAAAGTCACCAAACTTGGGTCACTTAGTCATGGGATCAACCCGAAAATTTTTGGCACATTTCGGGGACCCCGAAAAGTGGGCAGGGCCACACAGAACCAATCAAAATCTCCCCATTGACTGTAATGAGACGTTCAAATTGCTACTCCTCCCACATTTTTAGGAGTACAAATTCCAAACTTTGCAGACTTGGTTGGCACCCACCCTAGTACCTTGCTTGTGCTTTGTTAACCGATCCCACCCTCCGGGGCCCTGGTACGGGCCCCCAAAATCCACGTTTTTCCCATTGACTTTGACAGGGAAAATTTTCAAATCGCTCCCAGTCGCACAGATTTGAAACTAAAGTCACCAGACTTGGGTCACTTAGTCATGGGGTCAACGCGCAATTTTTTAGAACATTTCGGAGACCCTATAATGTGGGCGGGGCCACACAGAACCAATCAAATTCTCCCCATTGACTATAATGAGATGTTCAAGTTGCTACTCCTCCCACAGATTTAGGAGTATAAATACCGAACTTTGCACTCTTGGTCGGCACATACCCGAGTATCTTGCTTATGCTTTGTTAACAGATCCCACCCTCCGGGCCCCTGGGGCGGGCCCCCGAAAACCTCTTTTTTTCCCATAGAGTTTTTTTGGAAAAATGCAAAAGTTTGTCACTCATACAACCACCCGACCCTTAGGTGCACCCACTCCGACCCTTAGGTGCACCCACTCCGACCCTTAGGTGCACCCACTTCGACCCTAAGGTGCACCCACTCCGACCCTTAGGTGCACCCACTCCGACCCTTAGGTACCCTCACCCTAGTCATTAGGTGCACCCACTCCAACGATTAGGTGCACCCACCCCGACTCTTAGGTGCAACCACCCCGACCCTTAGGTGCACCCACTCCGACCCTTAGGTACACCCACTCCGACCCTTAGGTGCACTCACCCTAGTCATTAGGTGCACCCACCCCAACGATTAGGTGCACCCACCCCGACTCTTAGGTGCACCCACCGACCCTTTAGGTGCACCCACCCCGCCCCTTAGGTGCACCCACTCCGACCCTTAGGTGCACCCACTCCGACCCTTAGGTGCACTCACCCTAGTCATTAGGTGCACCCACCCCAAAGATTAGGTGCACCCACCCCGACTCTTAGGTGCACCCACCCCGACTCTTAGGTGCACCCACCCCGACCCTTAGGTGCACTCACCCTAGTCATTAGGTGCACCCACCCCAACGATTAGCTGCACCCACCCCAACGATTAGGTGCACCCACTCCGACCCTTAGGTGCACCCACTCCGACCATTAGGTGCACTCACCCTAGTCATTAGGTGCACCCACCCCAACGATTAGGTGCACCCACCCCGACTCTTAGGTGCACCCAGCCCGACCCTTAGGTGCACCCAACCCGATCCTTAGGTGCACCCACTCCGACCCTTAGGTGCACCCACACTGACCCTTAGGTGCACTCACCCTAGTCATTAGGTGCACCCACCCCAACGATTAGGTGCACCCACCCCGACTCTTAGGTGCACCCACCCCGACTCTTAGGTGCACCCACCCCGACCCTTAGGTGCACCCACCCCGACCCTTAGGTGCACCCACTCCAACCCTTAGGTGCACTCACCCTAGTCATTAGGTGCACCCATTACAACGATTAGGTGCACCCACCCCGAACCTTAGGTGCACCCACCCCGACCCTTAGGTGCACACACCCCGACCCTTAGGTGCACCCACTCCGACCCTTAGGTGCACCCACTCCGACCCTTAGGTGCACCCACTCTGACCCTTAGGTGCACCCACCCCGACCCTTAGGTGCACCCACCCCGACTCCGACCCTTAGGTGCACCCACCCTGACTCCGACCCTTGGTGCACTCCGACCCTTAGGTGCACCAACTCCGACTCTTAGGTGCACCCACCCTGACTCTTAGGTGCACCCACCCCGACCCTTAGGTGCACCCACTCCGACCCTTAGGTGCACACACTACAACCCTTAGGTGCACTCACCCTAGTCATTAGGTGCACCCACTCCAACGATTAGGTGCACCCACCCCAACTCTTAGGTGCACCCACCCCGAACCTTAGGTGCACCCACCCCGACCCTTAGGTGCACCCACCCCGACCCTTAGGTGCACCCACTTCGACCCTTAGGTGCACCCACTCCGACCCTTAGGTGCACCCACTCCGACCATTAGGTGCACCCAATCTGACCCTTAGGTGCACTTACCCTAGTCATTAGGTGCACCCACCCCAACGATTAGGTGCACCCACTCCGACTCTTAGGTGCACCCACCCCGACTCTTAGGTGCACCCACCCTGACCCTTAGGTGCACCCACCCCGACTCTTAGGTGCACCCAATTATTCAATTTATTAAATTATTAGAATTCAAAAAAGTGGGTGGAGCCACCAACAGCCAATCAGATTTCAAGCCAACATCCTGTGGTTTCTTCAGAAACGACACTTTCTAGTTATTATTTTTATTTTTAGCTGCGTTTTCTATACGCTACTCCTCCTACAGTTTTGGGGCTACATACCCCAAACTTTCTACACTTCTTCAACCTATAGCGACACGAGTTACTTGTGCTTTTATAAGCAATCCCACCCCCGGGGCACCCACCCTAGTACCTTGCTTGTGCTTTGTTAACCGATCCCACCCTCCGGGGCCCTGGTACGGGCCCCCAAAATCCACGTTTTTCCCATTGACTTTGACAGGGAAAATTTTCAAATCGCTCCCAGTCGCACAGATTTGAAACTAAAGTCACCAAACTTGGGTCACTTAGTCATGGGGTCAACGCGCAATTTTTTAGAACATTTCGGAGACCCTATAATGTGGGCGGGGCCACACAGAACCAATCAAATTCTCCCCATTGACTATAATGAGATGTTCAAATTGCTACTCCTCCCACAGATTTAGGAGTATAAATACTGAACTTTGCACTCTTGGTCGGCACATACCCGAGTATCTTGCTTATGCTTTGTTAACCGATCCCACCCTCCGGGCCCCTGGGGAGGGCCCCCGAAAACCTCTTTTTTTCCCCATAGAGTTTTATTGGAAAAATGCAAAAGTTTGTCACTCATACACCCACCCGACCCTTAGGTGCACCCACTCCGACCCTTAGGTGCACACACTCCGACCCTTAGGTGCACCAACTCCGACCCTAAGGTGCACCCACTCCGACCCTTAGGTGCACCCACTCCGACCCTTAGGTACCCTCACCCTAGTCATTAGGTGCACCCACCCCAACGATTAGGTGCACCCACCCCGACTCTTAGGTGCAACCACCCTGACTCCGACCCTTGGTGCACTCCGACCCTTAGGTGCACCAACTCCGACTCTTAGGTGCACCCACCCTGACTCTTAGGTGCACCCACCCCGACCCTTAGGTGCACCCACTCCGACCCTTAGGTGCACACACTACAACCCTTAGGTGCACTCACCCTAGTCATTAGGTGCACCCACTCCAACGATTAGGTGCACCCACCCCAACTCTTAGGTGCACCCACCCCGAACCTTAGGTGCACCCACCCCGACCCTTAGGTGCACCCACCCCGACCCTTAGGTGCACCCACTTCGACCCTTAGGTGCACCCACTCCGACCCTTAGGTGCACCCACTCCGACCATTAGGTGCACCCAATCTGACCCTTAGGTGCACTTACCCTAGTCATTAGGTGCACCCACCCCAACGATTAGGTGCACCCACTCCGACTCTTAGGTGCACCCACCCCGACTCTTAGGTGCACCCACCCTGACCCTTAGGTGCACCCACCCCGACTCTTAGGTGCACCCAATTATTCAATTTATTAAATTATTAGAATTCAAAAAAGTGGGTGGAGCCACCAACAGCCAATCAGATTTCAAGCCAACATCCTGTGGTTTCTTCAGAAACGACACTTTCTAGTTATTATTTTTATTTTTAGCTGCGTTTTCTATACGCTACTCCTCCTACAGTTTTGGGGCTACATACCCCAAACTTTCTACACTTCTTCAACCTATAGCGACATGAGTTACTTGTGCTTTTATAAGCAATCCCACCCCCGGGGCACCCACCCTAGTACCTTGCTTGTGCTTTGTTAACCGATCCCACCCTCCGGGGCCCTGGTACGGGCCCCCAAAATCCACGTTTTTCCCATTGACTTTGACAGGGAAAATTTTCAAATCGCTCCCAGTCGCACAGATTTGAAACTAAAGTCACCAAACTTGGGTCACTTAGTCATGGGGTCAACGCGCAATTTTTTAGAACATTTCGGAGACCCTATAATGTGGGCGGGGCCACACAGAACCAATCAAATTCTCCCCATTGACTATAATGAGATGTTCAAATTGCTACTCCTCCCACAGATTTAGGAGTATAAATACTGAACTTTGCACTCTTGGTCGGCACATACCCGAGTATCTTGCTTATGCTTTGTTAACCGATCCCACCCTCCGGGCCCCTGGGGAGGGCCCCCGAAAACCTATTTTTTTCCCCATAGAGTTTTATTGGAAAAATGCAAAAGTTTGTCACTCATACACCCACCCGACCCTTAGGTGCACCCACTCCGACCCTTAGGTGCACACACTCCGACCCTTAGGTGCACCAACTCCGACCCTAAGGTGCACCCACTCCGACCCTTAGGTGCACCCACTCCGACCCTTAGGTACCCTCACCCTAGTCATTAGGTGCACCCACCCCAACGATTAGGTGCACCCACCCCGACTCTTAGGTGCAACCACCCCGACCCTTAGGTGCACCCACTCCGACCCTTAGGTACACCCACTCTGACCCTTAGGTGCACTCACCCTAGTCATTAGGTGCACCCACCCCAACAATTAGGTGCACCCACCCCGACTCTTAGGTGCACCCACCGACCCTTTAGGTGCACCCACCCCGCCCCTTAGGTGCACCCACTCCGACCCTTAGGTGCACCCACTCCGACCCTTAGGTGCACTCACCCTAGTCATTAGGTGCACCCACCCCAAAGATTAGGTGCACCCACCCCGACTCCTAGGTGCACCCACCCCGACTCTTAGGTGCACCCACCCCGACCCTTAGGTGCACTCACCCTAGTCATTAGGTGCACCCACCCCAACGATTAGGTGCACCCACCCCAACGATTAGGTGCACCCACCCCGACTCTTAGGTGCACCCACCCCGACCCTTAGGTGCACCCACCCCGACCCTTAGGTGCACCCACTCTGACCCTTAGGTGCACCCACTCCGACCATTAGGTGCACTCACCCTAGTCATTAGGTGCACCCACCCCAACGATTAGGTGCACCCACCCCGACTCTTAGGTGCACCCAGCCCGATCCTTAGGTGCACCCACTCCGACCCTTAGGTGCACCCACACTGACCCTTAGGTGCACTCACCCTAGTCATTAGGTGCACCCACCCCAACGATTAGGTGCACCCACCCCGACTCTTAGGTGCACCCACCCCGACTCTTAGGTGCACCCACCCCGACTCTTAGGTGCACCCCCCCGACCCTTAGGTGCACCCACTCCAACCCTTAGGTGCACTCACCCTAGTCATTAGGTGCACCCACTCCAACGATTAGGTGCACCCACCCCGAACCTTAGGTGCACCCACCCCGACCCTTAGGTGCACCCACCCCGACCCTTAGGTGCACCCACTCCGACCCTTAGGTGCACCCACTCCGACCCTTAGGTGCACCCACTCTGACCCTTAGGTGCACCCACCCCGACCCTTAGGTGCACCCACCCCAACTCCGACCCTTAGGTGCACCCACCCCGACTCCGACCCTTAGGTGCACCCACCCTGACTCCGACCCTTGGTGCACTCCGACCCTTAGGTGCACCAACTCCGACTCTTAGGTGCACCCACCCTGACTCTTAGGTGCACCCACCCCGACCCTTAGGTGCACCCACTCCGACCCTTAGGTGCACACACTACAACCCTTAGGTGCACTCACCCTAGTCATTAGGTGCACCCACTCCAACGATTAGGTGCACCCACCCCAACTCTTAGGTGCACCCACCCCGAACCTTAGGTGCACCCACCCCAACCCTTAGGTGCACCCACCCCGACCCTTAGGTGCACCCACTCCAACCCTTCGGTGCACCCACTCCGACCATTAGGTGCACCCAATCTGACCCTTAGGTGCACTTACCCTAGTCATTAGGTGCACCCACCCCAACGATTAGGTGCACCCACTCCGACTCTTAGGTGCACCCACCCCGACTCTTAGGTGCACCCACCCTGACCCTTAGGTGCACCCACCCCGACTCTTAGGTGCACCCAATTATTCAATTTATTAAATTATTAGAATTCAAAAAAGTGGGTGGAGCCACCAACAGCCAATCAGATTTCAAGCCAACATCCTGTGGTTTCTTCAGAAACGACACTTTCTAGTTATTATTTTTATTCTTAGCCGCGTTTTCTATACGCTACTCCTCCTACAGTTTTGGGGCTACATACCCCAAACTTTCTACACTTCTTCAACCTATAGCGACACGAGTTACTTGTGCTTTTATAAGCAATCCCACCCCCGGGGCCCCCGTGGCGGGCCCCGGTAGCCCCCTTTTTTCCCATAGACTTTGACAGGGTACATTTTTAAATCGCTCCCACTCGCCAGGCTTTGACGCTAAAGTCACCAAACTTGGGTCACTTAGTCATTGGGTCAACCCGAAAATTTTTGCCACATTTCGGGGACCCCAAAATGTGGGCGGGCCACACAGAACCAATCAAAATCTCCCCATTGACTGTAATGAGACGTTCAAATTGCTACTCCTCCCACATTTTTAGGAGTACAAATTCCAAACTTTGCAGACTTGGTCGGCACCCACCCGAGTACCTTGCTTGTGCTTTGTTAACCGATCCCACCGTCCCGGCCCCTGGGACGGGCCCCCAAAATCCACGTCTTTCCCATTGACTTTGATTTTCAAATCGCTCCCAGTCGCACAGATTTTAAACTAAAGTCACCAATCTTGGGTAATTTAGTCATGGGGTCAACGTGCAATTTGTTAGAACATTTCGGAGACCGTAAAATGTGGGCGGGGCCAAACAGAACCAATCAAATTCTCCCCATTGACTATAATGAGACGTTCAAATTGCTACTCCTCCCACAGATTTAGGAGTATAAATACCGAACTTTGCACTCTTGGTCGGTACATACCCGAGTATCTTGCTTGTGCTTTGTTAACCGATCCCACCCTCCAGGCCCCTGGGGCGGGCCCTTGAAAACCTCTTTTTTTCCCATAGAGTTTTATTGGAAAAATGTAAACGTTTGTCACTCATACAGCTTCGGAGTGAAACTCACCAAACTTGGGTCACTTAGTCATGGGGTCAACCTGAAAATTTATGTCACATTTTGGAGACATTAAAAAGTGGGCCGAGCTACAAACAACCAATCAGATTTTCCCTATTGACTTCAATGAGAAAATTTTAAATTGCTACCATTTTAACATTGTTAATGGCAGGGTTGTTAAACTTAATATATTCGGTTAATAGGTGACTATAATTCAAATGTTTAAAAGTGGGCGGAGTCTACAACGGCCAATCAAATTTCAGCCATATGTTTTAATGGGAAAATTTAAAACTGCCGCTGCTCTTAGAGGGTCAATGGCAAAGTCCCTAAACTTGGAACAGTTGGTCAATGGGTGACTGGGATTCAATTTTTAATAGCCAATCAAATTTCAGCCATTTTACTTAGACCACCAGGTGACCCCCCCCCCGGACTACCAGGTGCCCCCCCCGATCCACCAGGTGACCCCCCCCGGACCACCAGGTGACCCCTCCCCGGACCACCAGGTGACCCCCTTGGACCACCAGGTGACCCCCCGGACCACCAGGTGACCCCACCCGGACCCTTTGGTGACCCCACCCGGATCATTTGGTGACCCCACGTGGACCCATGGGTGCCCCCGCCCTAGCCCTTAGGTGCACCCACCCTGACCCTTATGTCCACCCACCCTGACCCTTATGTCCACCCACCCTGACCCTTAAGTGCACCCACTCCGACCCTTAGGTGCACTCACCCTTGTCATTAGGTGCACCCACCCCGACTCTTAGGTACACCCACTCCGACCCTTAGGTGCACTCACCCTAGTCATTAGGTGCACCCACTCCAACGATTAGGTGCACCCACCCCAACTCTTAGGTGCACCCACCCCGAACCTTAGGTGCACCCACGCCGACCCTTAGGTGCACCCACCACGACCCTTAGGTGCACCCACTCCGACCCTTAGGTGCACCCACTCCGACCCTTAGGTGCACCCACTCCGACCCTTAGGTGCACCCACCTCGACCCTTAGGTGCACCCACCCCGACTCCGACCCTTAGGTGCACCCACCCTGACTCCGACCCTTGGTGCACTCTGACCCTTAGGTGCACCAACTCCGACTCTTAGGTGCACCCACCCTGACTCTTAGGTGCACCCACCCCGACCCTTAGGTGCACCCACTCCGACCCTTAGGTGCACCCACTACAACCCTTAGGTGCACCCACTACAACCCTTAGGTGCACTCACCCTAGTCATTAGGTGCACCCACTCCAACGATTAGGTGCACCCACCCCAACTCTTAGGTGCACCCACCCCGAACCTTAGGTGCACCCACCCCGACCCTTAGGTGCACCCACCCCGACCCTTAGGTGCACCCACTCCGACCCTTAGGTGCACCCACTCCGACCCTTAGGTGTACCCACTCCGACCATTAGGTGCACCCAATCTGACCCCTAGGTGCACTTACCCTAGTCATTAGGTGCACCCACCCCAACGATTAGGTGCACCCACTCCGACTCTTAGGTGCACCCACCCCGACTCTTAGGTGCACCCACCCTGACCCTTAGGTGCACCCAATTATTCAATTTATAAAATTATTAGAATTCAAAAAAGTGGGTGGAGCCACCAACAGCCAATCAGATTTCAAGCCAACATCCTGTGGTTTCTTCAGAAACGACACTTTCTAGTTATTATTTTTATTCTTAGCTGCGTTTTCTATACGCTACTCCTCCTACAGTTTTGGGGCTACATACCCCAAACTTTCTACACTTCTTCAACCTATAGCGACACGAGTTACTTGTGCTTTTATAAGCAATCCCACCCCCGGGGCCCCCGTGGCGGGCCCCGGTAGCCCCCTTTTTTCCCATAGACTTTGACAGGGTACATTTTTAAATCGCTCCCACTCGCCAGGCTTTGACGCTAAAGTCACCAAACTTGGGTCACTTAGTCATTGGGTCAACCCGAAAATTTTTGCCACATTTCGGGGACCCCAAATGTGGGCGGGGCCACACAGAACCAATCAAAATCTCCCCATTGACTGTAATGAGACGTTCAAATTGCTACTCCTCCCACATTTTTAGGAGTACAAATTCCAAACTTTGCAGACTTGGTCGGCACCCACCTGAGTACCTTGCTTGTGCTTTGTTAACCGATCCCACCGTCCCGGCCCCTGGGACGGGCCCCCAAAATCCACGTTTTTCCCATTGACTTTGATTTTTAAATCGCTCCCAGTCGCACAGATTTGAAACTAAAGTCACCAAACTTGGGTCATTTAGTCATGGGGTCAACGTGCAATTTGTTAGAACATTTCGGAGACCCTAAAATGTGGGCGGGGCCAAACAGAACCAATCAAATTCTCCCCATTGACTATAATGAGACGTTCAAATTGCTACTCCTCCCACAGATTTAGGAGTATAAATACCGAACTTTGCACTCTTGGTCGGTACATACCCGAGTATCTTGCTTGTGCTTTGTTAACCGATCCCACCCTCCGGGCCCCTGGGGCGGGCCCTTGAAAACCTCTTTTTTTCCCATAGAGTTTTATTGGAAAAATGCAAACGTTTGTCACTCATACAGCTTCGGAGTGAAACTCACCAAACTTGGGTTACTTAGTCATGGGGTCAACCTGAAAATTTATGTCACATTTTGGAGACATTAAAAAGTGGGCCGAGCTACAAACAACCAATCAGATTTTCCCTATTGACTTCAATGAGAAAATTTTAAATTGCTACCATTTTAACATTGTTAATGGCAGGGTTGTTAAACTTAATATATTCGGTTAATAGGTGACTATAATTCAAATGTTTAAAAGTGGGCGGAGTCTACAACGGCCAATCAAATTTCAGCCATATGTTTTAATGGGAAAATTTAAAACTGCCGCTGCTCTTAGAGGGTCAATGGCAAAGTCACTAAACTTGGAACAGTTGGTCAATGGGTGACTGGGATTCAATTTTTAATAGCCAATCAAATTTCAGCCATTTTACTTAGACCACCAGGTGACCCCCCCCCCCCCCTCCGAACCACCAGGTGACCCCCCCCGGACCACCAGGTGACCCCTCCCCGGACCACCAGGTGATCCCCCTCGGACCACCAGGTGACCCCACCCGGACCCTTTGTTGACCCCACCCGGACCATTTGGTGACCCCACGTGGACCCATGGGTGCCCCCGCCCTAGCGTGCACCCACCCTGACCCTTATGTCCACCCACCCTGACCCTTATGTCCACCCACCCTGACCCTTAGGTGCACCCACTCCGACCCTTAGGTGCACTCACCCTTGTCATTAGGTGCACCCACCCCGACTCTTAGGTACACCCACTCCGACCCTTAGGTGCACTCACCCTAGTCATTAGGTGCACCCACCCGACTCTTAGGTGCACCCACCCCGACCCTTAAGTGCACCCACCCCGACCCTTAGGTGCACTCACCCTAGTCATTAGGTGCACCCACTCCGACCCTTAGGTGCACTCACCCTAGTCATTAGGTGCACCCACCCCGACCCTTAGGTGCACCCACCCGACCCTTAGGTGCACCCACCCCGACCCTTAGGTGCACCCATTCCAACCCTTAGGTGCACCCACTCCGACCCTTAGGTGCACCCACTCCGACCCTTAGGTGCACCCACGCCGACCCTTAGATGCACCCACCCCGACCCTTAGGTGCACCCACCCGACCCTTAGGTGCACCCACTCCGATCCTTAGGTGCACCCACTCCGACCCTTAGGTGCACCCACTCCGACCCTTAGGTGCACCCACTCCGACCCTTAGGTGCACCCACTCCGACCCTTAGGTGCACCCACTCCGACCCTTAGTTGCACCCATTCCGACCCTTAGTTGCACCCACTCCGACCCTTAGGTGCACCAACTCAGACCCTTAGGTGCACCCACTCCGACCCTTGGGTGCAGCCACCAACAGCCAATCAGATTTCAAGCCAACATCCTGTGGTTTCTTCAGAAACGACACTATCTAGTTAGTCTTGTGGTTATACAAGGGGCTCAGCACTGAACTACCTTCCGTACATGGCTGTCTCTTTACTAGGGGGAGCTCATTGCAAATAGATTTCTACCAATCCTAATGTGTTCCTATTACTTGTATAAACCCATATGCAGTGCGCTCCCCCTAGTGGTGGTCGCATGCAGCCAGACTGATTAATTGGGCTAGAAATATAGAACTCCCCTATAGAAATAGATTGTGAAATTAAAGGGGTATCCTGCCCAACATGTATCGCTGTTATATTACTTTCCCCAAATACCACCATTTATTAAAACTGCCTTTGTTCAAACTTTATTAACCTACCGTTGCACCCTGTGGCAAATGAGTTTTAGTTTTCGGTCACTGTTAGTTATGTCCTGCCTTGGAGCCTTATAATGTAGGACATAGGAAGCCTCATTGGTAAGAACAAGGGGCATGGTTAGTGTCACATGATCTGATGTCAGGACATATTTCTTTGCCCCAGTGGCATGCCCAGAGTGTTTGGCACCCGAGGTGGGTCATTTCTCTGCCCCCCCCCCCAATACTTGACCACATACCTCTTACATCCAGGGACATCTCCTGTCATGTAGACCTTCTCTTTCCTCTTCTCCTCCATAAGACCGCCATGAGAAATTCTTTCAGCTTCATCTCGTCTCTACAGAGTTTGTAACACAGACACGTTAGAATTCTCAGTTTTTCCATCAACCTCCCCATCCTGGTGTCCCCACAGTGTGATCCTGCTTCCACCCCCAATACCTGTGCCCGTTGTGCCCCCCAATGCCCCAGGTACTATACTGCTGAAAAAATAGTGACCCTAATAGACATAATTGGAGTCTTTTATCAAACTGGTGTAAAGTAGAACTGGATTTCCAAAAGAGCTGTCAAATATGAAAGGGGATATCTGATTGGTTGCTATGGGCAACTAAGGCTACTTTCACACTAGCGTTCAGAGCGGATCCGTCTGATGTTTCATCAGACGGATCCGCTCCTATAATGCAGACGTTTGCATCCGTTCAGAACGGATCCGTCTGCATTATAGTCTGAAAAAAATTCTAAGTCTGAAAGTAGCCTGAACGGATCCGTCCAGACTTTACATTGAAAGTCAATGGGGGACGGATCCGTTTGAAGATTGAGCCATATGGTGTCATCTTCAAGCGGATCCGTCCCCATTGACTTCCATTGTAAGTCTGGACGGATCCGCTTGCCTCCGCACGGCCAGGCGGACACCCGAACGCTGCAAGCAGCGTTCAGGTGTCCGCTCACTGAGCGGAGCGGAGGCTGAACGCCGCCAGACTGATGCATTCTCAGCGGATCCGTGTCCACTGAGAATGCATTAGGGCTGGACGGATGCGTTCAGGGCCGCTTGTGAGCCCCTTCAAATGGAGCTCACGAGCGGACACCCGAACGCAGGTGTGAAAGTAGCCTAAGCCAGTTCTACTTTACACCAGTTTGATAAATGACCCCAAATGTTCCTATAGTGTCTACAGCAGCTATAATGTCCCCTAGAGACCCCCAGTAATAATAACACCTTATATTGTGCTCCAGGTAATAATCCCTGTATTGTGTCCCCAGAAATAATAGACTGGCCTCTACAGTGCCTCCCCAATAGAAAGGTCCCCATGCTGCCCCCCACACAGTAATTTCCCCCACACAGTCCCTACACAGTAGTGTCCCCCACGCTGCACCCCACACAGTGTCCCCCACGCTGCCCCCACACAGTAGTGTCCCCCACGCTGCCCTCCACACAGTAGTGTCCACCACACAGTAATTTCCCCCACACTGCCCGCACACAGTAGTGTCCCCCACACAGTAGTGTCCCCCACGCTGCCCCCCACACAGTAGTGTCCCCCACGCTGCCCCCCACACAGTAGTGTCCCCCATGCTGCCCCCCACAGGCCCACACAGTAGTGTCCCTCATGCTTCCCCCCACGCTGCCCCCCACACAGTAGTGTCCCCCACACAGTAATTTCCCCCACACAGTAGTGTCCCCCACGCTGCCCCTATACAGGAGTGCCCCCCACACAGTAGTGTCCCCCCACACTGCCCCCCACACAGTAGTGTCCCCCCACACTGCCCCCCACACAGTAGTGTCCCCCCACACTGCCCCCCACACAGTAGTGTCCCCCCACACAGTAGTGTCCCCCGCGCTGCCCCCACACAGTAGTGTTCCCACGCTGCCCCCACACAGTAGTTCCCCCCACATTGCCATCCCTCCCATAATAAATTGCCCCCCCACTGTGCCACACAGTATCCCACCATATTCCCCCCACGTCCTCCTGTGGGCACCCCCCTCATGTCCCCCAAAGTTGCCACATTATAAAATAAAATAAAAGTTTGCCCCCACACGTCCTCTGTCCTGTGTGCACCCTGGCCCCCTCATGTCCCCCAAAGTTGGCACATAAAAGAAATAAAAGAAAGAGAGAAATCCTAAAAGCTAAATACTTACCTGCGCTTGCTTGCAGAGTCCCGGCACTGTGCTGCTGAGTCCCGCCACAGGCGCGCGCGATGACGTCATCACGCGCGCCAGGATTTCACTACCGCATAGGCTTCAGGCCTACTAGGCCTGAAGCCTATGGCGGTGATCGGCGGCTGGGCAAGGAACTATGCGCTCCGCTCCCTGCCCCGCCACAGTATTTGGGACTGGGTCACGGGTGTCAGCGCTTCAGCAATGAGCGCTTCCATCTGTATTTATGGAAGCGCTCATTGCTTCTGGGCCTGCTGGCACTCCAGTCAGCCGGCACCCGGGGCGCACTGCCCCCCCCCCTCCCGGGCATGCCACTACTCTGCCCTAAGGCATGAGGGGAAAGCAGTTGCATGACAAACTAGGAAGTAGGATTCAAACATGGGATTTAAGACAAAACGGCAAATGAGGTAAATTTGAAAAAAAATTATAATCTAAGGAGGAATCAGAGCTAGAGTAATTGATGAAAATACACTTTACAGTGAAATGTAGTTTATGGTACATTATGAAATGAATGAATGCAAAATTTTGGACCTCGTAATAACTGGGGGATGCAGTTTGTTTTGATATGTTAAATTTGGAGTACTGCACACCGTATTGCTGGTGCCAGCAAGGACTTGCTTGTCGTAATCAAGTAGTAGAAAATTGCAGCACACAGTATTTTTCTTTGCCGTTTAGGTTATGTTTTAATCGTATATCATCATATGATCATCATGATCCAGTGCAAATACAGGATATATTAGGCAGTCATATAAAAATCAATGTGGCGACTGGACGTTTCGGCCTGTCAGGGCCTTCTTCAATTGTGCAAATTTATCTCACCCTTACAAGTTGTGATTTCAACGAGTCTGAAAAGGAAATAGAAAACGTGTTAGTCTAATTGAGTCAATAACTTTTCACAGTCATATTAACCACTTGCCGCTACGCTAACGCCGAAAGGCGTCATTGCGGCAGCTCCCACAGGCTACGCTAACGCCAATTGGCGTCATCTCGCGTGAGCCGAGATTTCCTGTGAACGCGCGCACACAGGCGCGCGCGTTCACAGGAACGGAAGGTAAGAGAGTTGATCTCCAGCCTGCCAGCGGCGATCGTTCGCTGGCAGGCTGGAGATGTGATTTTTTTAACCCCTAACAGGTATATTAGACGCTGTTTTGATAACAGCGTCTAATATACCTGCTACCTGGTCCTCTGGTGGTCCCCTTTGTTTGGATCGACCACCAGAGGACACAGGTAGCTCAGTAAAGTAGCACCAAGCACCACTACACTACACTACACCCCCCCCCGTCACTTATTAACCCCTTATTAGCCCTGATCACCCCATATATGATTTTTACGGATCCACTGATAGATGGATCGGATCCGCAAAACGCATACGGACGTCTGAATGGAGCCTTACAGGGGCGTGATCAATGACTGTGGTGATCACCCCATATAGACTCCCTGATCACCCCCCTGTCATTGATTACCCCCCTGTCATTGATAACCCCCTGTAAAGCTCCATTCAGACGTCCGCATGATTTTTACGGATCCACTGATAGATGGATCGGATCCGCAAAACGCATACGGACGTCTGAATGGAGCCTTACAGGGGCATGATCAATGACTGTGGTGATCACCCCATATAGACTCCCTGATCACCCCCCTGTCATTGATTACCCCCCTGTCATTGATCACCCCCCTGTCAGGCTGCATTCAGATGTCCGTATGATTTTTACGGATCCACGGATACATGGATCGGATCCGCAAAACACATACGGACATCTGAATGGAGCCTTATAGGGGGGTGATCAATGACAGGGGGGTGATCACCCCATATAGACTCCCTGATCACCCCCCTGTCATTGATCACCCCCCCTGTCATTGATCACCCCCCTGTCAGGCTCCATTCAGACATTTTTTTGGCCCAAGTTAGCGGAAATTATTATTTTTTTCTTACAAAGTTTCATATTCCACTAACTTGTGTCAAAAAATTAAATCTCACATGAACTCACCATACCCCTCACGGAATCCAAATGCGTAAAATTTTTTAGACATTTATATTCCAGACTTCTTCTCACGCTTTAGGGCCCCTAGAATGCCAGGGCAGTATAAATACCCCACATGTGACCCCATTTCGGAAAGAAGACACCCCCAGGTATTCCGTGAGGGGCATATTGAGTCCATGAAAGATTGAAATTTTTGTCCCAAGTTAGCGGAAAGGGAGACTTTGTGAAAAAAAAATAAAAAATATCAATTTCCGCTAACTTGTGCCAAAAAAAAAAAAATTTCTATGAACTCGCCATGCCCCTTATTGAATACCTTGGGGTGTCTTCTTTCCAAAATGGGGTCACATGTGGGGTATTTATACTGCCCTGGCATTCTAGGGGCCCCAAAGCGTGAGAAGAAGTCTGGTATCCAAATGTCTAAAAATGCCCTCCTAAAAGGAATTTGGGCACCTTTGCGCATCTAGGCTGCAAAAAAAGTGTCACACATCTGGTATCGCCGTACTCAGGAGAAGTTGGGGAATGTGTTTTGGGGTGTCATTTTACATATACCCATGCTGGGTGAGAGAAATATCTTGGTCAAATGCCAACTTTGTATAAAAAAATGGGAAAAGTTGTCTTCTGCCAAGATATTTCTCTCACCCAGCATGGGTATATGTAAAATGACACCCCAAAACACATTCCCCAACTTCTCCTGAATACGGCGATACCACATGTGTGACACTTTTTTGCAGCCTAGGTGGGCAAAGGGGCCCATATTCCAAAGAGCACCTTTAGGATTTCACAGGTCATTTACCTACTTACCACACATTAGGGCCCCTGGAAAATGCCAGGGCAGTATAACTACCCCACAAGTGACCCCATTTTGGAAAGAAGACACCCCAAGGTATTTGGTGAGGGGCATGGCGAGTTCCTAGAATTTTTTATTTTTTGTCACAAGTTAGTGGAAAATGATGATTTTTTTATTTTTTATTTTTTCTTACAAAGTCTCATATTCCACTAACTTGTGACAAAAAATATAAACTTCCACGAACTCACTATGCCCATCAGCGAATACCTTGGGGTGTCTTCTTTCCAAAATGGGGTCACTTGTGGGGTAGTTATACTGCCCTGGCATTCTAGGGGCCCAAATGTGTGGTAAGGAGTTTGAAATCAAATTCTGTAAAAAATGACCAGTGAAATCCGAAAGGTGCTCTTTGGAATATGGGCCCCTTTGCCCACCTAGGCTGCAAAAAAGTGTCACACATGTGGTATCTCCCTATTCAGGAGAAGTTGGGGAATGTGTTTTGGGGTGTCATTTTACATATACCCATGCTGGGTGAGAGAAATATCTTGGCAAAAGACAACTTTTACCATTTTTTTTTATACAAAGTTGTCTTTTGCCAAGATATTTCTCTCACCCAGCATGGGTATATGTAAAATGACACCCCAAAACACATTCCCCAACTTCTCCTGAATACGGAGATACCACATGTGTGACACTTTTTTGCAGCCTAGGTGGGCAAAGGGGCCCATATTCCAAAGAGCACCTTTCGGATTTCACTGGCCATTTTTTACAGAATTTGATTTCAAACTCCTTACCACACATTTGGGCCCCTAGAATGCCAGGGCAGTATAACTACCCCACAAGTGACCCCATTTTGGAAAGAAGACATCCCAAGGTATTCGCTGATGGGCATAGTGAGTTCATGGAAGTTTTTATTTTTTGTCACAAGTTAGTGGAAAATGATGATTTTTTTTTTTTCTTACAAAGTCTCATATTCCACTAACTTGTGACAAAAAATAAAAACTTCCATGAACTCACTATGCCCATCAGCGAATACATTGGGGTGTCTTCTTTCCAAAATGGGGTCACTTGTGGAACCTCAGGAAACATGACAGGTGCTCAGAAAGTCAGAGCTGCTTCAAAAAGCAGAAATTCACATTTTTGTACCATAGTTTGTAAACGCTATAACTTTTACCCAAACCATTTTTTTTTTACCCAAACATTTTTTTTTAATCAAAGACATGTAGAACAATAAATTTAGAGCAAAATTTATATATGGATCTCGTTTTTTTTGCAAAATTTTACAACTGAAAGTGAAAAATGTCATTTTTTTGCAAAAAAATCGTTAAATTTCGATTAATAACAAAAAAAGTAAAAATGTCAGCAGCAATGAAATACCACCAAATGAAAGCTCTATTAGTGAGAAGAAAAGGAGGTAAAATTCATTTGGGTGGTAAGTTGCATGACCGAGCAATAAACCGCTAAAGTTGTGGAGTGCCGATTTGTAAAAAAGGGCCTGGTCTTTAGGGGGGTATAAACCTGTGGTCCTTAAGTGGTTAAACATTTATAAAGAAATCGCATTCCCGGTTGAGACCGTGTGGTGATAGAGTTCCCAATGTGTGGATCCAGTATATCTCTCTTTGTTTTAAGCGCAGGATCCGGTTACCGCCGCGTTTTGGGGAATCAATTTTTTTCCAACACTTGAAATCGTAGTTGCGAGACCCGGTGCTTTTTTTTCACTTAAGGGGTGTGGGACGGGTAACATGGTGTGTCCAAGTCTGATTGTGGATTTATATTTACTCACTCGATCGCGGACATGTTCTGTTGTTTCGCCCACATATGCCAGGCCGCATGGGCATTTCAGTAAATAAATCACGAAACTGGAGTCACACGGTTAGAATCCCTTAATAGGATATAGTCGTCCTGTTCTTGGGTGAGTGACGTGTTCACCCCTGATGACACTAGAGCATTGCGCGCAATGTAGACAGGGGAATGTCCCTTGTCGCTGGCTCCTCAAAAATGTTTGTTTGGGTAATTTGGTAAAGCTCCCTATGTCGACCTTAACAAGTTTGTCTCTGATATTATGGGGTCTTTTGTAGCAGGTGAGAGGGGGTCGACTAAATTCCACGATTTTGGGATAAGCTTTTGTTAGTAGTGGCCAATGTTTCCTCAGTAGCTGATGAATTTTGGGAATTAGGGGATGATATGTCGTTACGCATGCCAATCGTTGTGGCTCATTCCTCCGTGCTGGGGTGGTGTCACTTATATTATTTCTTGTGGAATCAAGGAGAGATTGTGGGTACCCCCTCATCTGAAACTTTTGAGTCATTTCTTTGTCTAATTTCTTTCACGTCGTTACTGGAGACAATGCGATTAACTCGTATGAATTGTGACTCAGGGAGAGAATTTTTGGTGGCCCTGGGGTGGCAACTATTGTAATGGAGGAGACTATTGTGGTCTGTGGGTTTGTTGAAGAGATCCAGCGTTATGTTGCCCATTAGGTCAAGTTTGACCATCGTGTCCAGGGAGCTACTGGTTGACATGCATAGTGAAACACAATTCTGGGTAGATTTTATTGAGGTCCTGGACAAATTCCTCAATGGTGGAGGTGCATTTGCACATTGGACCCCATGGCGGTATCCCTCTTCTGCCCATAGTACGTATCACCGAACATAAAGACATTTTTTATTAATATGGTTTTTAATAATTCAATGCAAAATTCCTGCTGTATCAAGTGTAGTTTGGATTGCGTGTGCAGGAGTCTGGCCGTGGCCTGAATCCCCTTATCGTGTTCAATAGACGTGTATAAGCTATTAACATCTAATGTGACCAATGTACAGTTTGGTGTTTTGGCTGATTGTTGCAATTTAGAAATGAAATCTGTCGTATCAAGGAGAAAGGATCTGGACATCTTAATCTGTGTAGTGAGGATCTTTTCAAGGTAAATGGCCAATTGTTTAGCAAGAAATGTGGCTGTTTTGGAGTCAATTACTTCTAGGCCGGTATATGTAGTGAGGATATTGGATATCAGTTCTTGAACTTGTCTTGTTGGATCCTGATGGGATATATGTGACTCCATTTTGTCTCATTTAGCCACGTGTATTACATTTGGTTAGTGCACTACAAAACCTCCCTTCCCCCTATGGAATGTGAGACACTTCCTTAAACTGTTTCAAGGAATCCATACATTCCTTAGTTTGAAAGTATGAACAGTCCAAGCCATATAAGGTCATCTGGCTCAAGTGTCTGCTAGCTCATGTGTATATACCTGATTGGTCAAATGCTGTTACTATGAGTCAGCTATTATGTTAATGCAGAGCTTATGTGTGACCATACTATTGGTCAAATACTAATGCTAACATATGATTGGATGTAAAGGAAGCTCAACCCCCTCTATTAAAACAGTTTGCCAGCTGTGAATAAACCAGAATGGATTGGAAATAGACATGTGTTCATGTGGTCAATCTAGTTCATTCTCCCGGTACCGGATAGACTTAATTCAAGCTGATCGCCGAAATCTGAAGACAGGGACAAGTTAGGTAAAAGAGAGTAAATTTTCCTAACAGTTCTGGGGGCTCGGTTTCCGGGATTGGGAGGGTCCTCTTCAGGTCTACAGTGAAGGACATCAATTTTTGTCCTCTTGGACCTGGAGCAATGACCAAAATCCCATTCAAGTAAGTCGAACCATCTATTTATGATTTCAGTGATGCGATGTCTGGGACACGCAAATGTTGATTTTAACCACCTCCGGACCGCTGTACGCACAGACGCGTCCTGGAGGTGGTTGATTCATTCCTCCTGGACGCGCCGGCGCGTCCTCTCGCGAGACGCGAGATTTCCTGTGAACGCGCGCACACAGGCGCGCGCGCTCACAGGAACGGAAGGTAAGAGAGTTGATCTCCAGCCTGCCAGCGGCGATCGTTCGCTGGCAGGCTGGAGATGTGTTTTTTTTAACCCCTAACAGGTATATTAGACGCTGTTTTGATAACAGCGTCTAATATACCTGCTACCTGGTCCTCTGGTGGTCCCTTTTGTTTGGATCGACCACCAGAGGACACAGGTAGCTCAGTAAAGTCCCACCAAGCACCACTACACTACACTACACCCCCCCGTCACTTATTAACCCCTTATTAGCCCCTGATCACCCCTAATCACCCCTGATCACCCCATATAGACTCCCTGATCACCCCCCTGTCATTGATTACCCCCCTGTCATTGATCACCCCCCTGTAAAGCTCCATTCAGATGTCCGCATGATTTTTACGGATCCACTGATAGATGGATCGGATCCGCAAAACGCATCCGGACGTCTGAATGAAGCCTTACAGGGGCATGATCAATGACTGTGGTTATCACCCCATATAGACTCCCTGATCACCCCCCTGTCATTGATCACCCCCCTGTCATTGATTACCCCCCTGTAAAGCTCCATTCAGACGTCCGCATGATTTTTACGGATCCACTGATAGATGGATCGGATCCGCAAAACGCATCCGGACGTCTGAATGAAGCCTTCCAGGGGCATGATCAATGACTGTGGTGATCACCCCATATAGACTCCCTGATCACCCCCCTGTAAAGCTCCATTCAGATGTCCGCATGATTTTTACGGATCCACTGATAGATGGATCGGATCCGCAAAACGCATCCGGATGTCTGAATGAAGCCTTACAGGGGCATGATCAATGACTGTGGTTATCACCCCATATAGACTCCCTGATCACCCCCCTGTCATTGATTACCCCCCTGTCATTGATCACCCCCCTGTAAAGCTCCATTCAGACGTCCGCATGATTTTTACGGATCCACTGATAGATGGATCGGATCCGCAAAACGCATCCGGACGTCTGAATGAAGCCTTACAGGGGCATGATCAATGACTGTGGTTATCACCCCATATAGACTCCCTGATCACCCCCCTGTCATTGATTACCCCCCTGTAAAGCTCCATTCAGACGTCCGCATGATTTTTACGGATCCACTGATAGATGGATCGGATCCGCAAAACGCATCCGGACGTCTGAATGAAGCCTTACAGGGGCATGATCAATGACTGTGGTGATCACCCCATATAGACTCCCTGATCACCCCCCTGTCATTGATTACCCCCCTGTCATTGATCACCCCCCTGTAAAGCTCCATTCAGACGTCCGCATGATTTTTACGGATCCACTGATAGATGGATCGGATCCGCAAAACGCATCCGGACGTCTGAATGAAGCCTTACACGGGCGTGATAAATGACTGTGGTTATCACCCCATATAGACTCCCTGATCACCCCCCCTGTCATTGATCACCCCCCCTGTCATTGATCACCCCCCCTGTCATTGATCACCCCCCCTGTCATTGATCACCCCCCCTGTCATTGATCACCCCCCCTGTCATTGATCACCCCCCCTGTCATTGATCAACCCCCCTGTCATTGATCAACCCCCCTGTCATTGATCAACCCCCCTGTCATTGATCAACCCCCCTGTCATTGATCACCCCCCTGTAAGGCTCCATTCAGACATTTTTTTGGCCCAAGTTAGCGGAATTATTATTTTTTTTTCTTACAAAGTCTCATATTCCACTAACTTGTGACAAAAAATAAAATCTCACATGAACTCACCATACCCCTCACGGAATCCAAATGCGTAAAATTTTTTAGACATTTATATTCCAGACTTCTTCTCACGCTTTAGGGCCCCTAGAATGCCAGGGCAGTATAAATACCCCACATGTGACCCCATTTCGGAAAGAAGACACCCCCAGGTATTCCGTGAGGGGCATATTGAGTCCATGAAAGATTGAAATTTTTGTCCCAAGTTAGCGGAACGGGAGACTTTGTGAGAAAAAAATAAAAAATATCAATTTCCGCTAACTTGTGCCAAAAAAAAAAAATTTCTATGAACTCGCCATGCCCCTCATTGAATACCTTGGGGTGTCTTCTTTCCAAAATGGGGTCACATGTGGGGTATTTATACTGCCCTGGCATTCTAGGGGCCCCAAAGCGTGAGAAGAAGTCTGGTATCCAAATGTCTAAAAATGCCCTCCTAAAAGGGATTTGGGCCCCTTTGCGCATCTAGGCTGCAAAAAAGTGTCACACATCTGGTATCGCCGTACTCAGGAGAAGTTGGGGAATGTGTTTTGGGGTGTCATTTTACATATACCCATGCTGGGTGAGATAAATATCTTGGTCAAATGCCAACTTTGTATAAAAAAATGGGAAAAGTTGTCTTTTGCCAAGATATTTCTCTCACCCAGCATGGGTATATGTAAAAAGACACCCCAAAACACATTCCCCAACTTCTCCCGAGTACGGAGATACCAGATGTGTGACACTTTTTTGCAGCCTAGGTGGGCAAAGGGGCCCATATTCCAAAGAGCACCTTTCGGATTTCACTGGTCATTTACCTACTTACCACACATTAGGGCCCCTGGAAAATGCCAGGGCAGTATAACTACCCCACAAGTGACCCCATTTTGGAATGAAGACACCCCAAGGCATTCCGTGAGGGGCATGGCGAGTTCCTAGAATTTTTTATTTTTTGTCACAAGTTAGTGGAAAATGATGATTTTTTTTTTTTTTTTTTCATACAAAGTCTCATATTCCACTAACTTGTGACAAAAAATAAAAACTTCCATGAACTCACTATGCCCATCAGCGAAT
Organism: Bufo bufo; assembly: GCF_905171765.1. Lineage (NCBI taxonomy): Eukaryota > Metazoa > Chordata > Amphibia > Anura > Bufonidae > Bufo > Bufo bufo. Next base: position 73,356,265 of record NC_053397.1, read on the forward strand.
ACCTTGGGGTCTATTCTTTCCAAAATGGGGTCACTTGTGGGGTAGGTATAATGCCCTGGTATTTTAGGGGCCCAAATGTGTGGTAAGGAGTTTGAAATCAAATTCTGTAAAAAATGACGAGTGAAATCCGAAAGGTGCTCTTTGGAATATGGGCCCCTTTGCCCACCTAGGCTGCAAAAAAGTGTCACACATCTGGTATCTCCGTACTCAGGAGAAGGTGGGGAATGTGTTTTGGGGTGTAATTTTACATATACCCATGCTGGGTGAGATAAATATCTTGGTCAAATGCCAACTTTGTATAAAAAAATGGGAAAAGTTGTCTTTTGCCAAGATATTTCTCTCACCCAGCATGGGTATATGTAAAAAGACACCCCAAAACACATTCCCCAACTTCTCCTGAGTACGGAGATACCACATGTGTGGCACTTTTTTGCAGCCTAGGTGGGCAAAGGGGCCCATATTCCAAAGAGCACCTTTTGGATTTCACTGGTCATTTACCTACTTACCACACATTAGGGCCCCTGGAAAATGCCAGGGCAGTATAACTACCCCACAAGTGACCCCATTTTGGAAAGAAGACACCCCAAGGTATTCCGTGAGGGGCATGGCGAGTTCCTAGAATTTTTTATTTTTTGTCACAAGTTAGTGGAAAATGATGATTTTTTTTATATATTTTTTTTTTTCATACAAAGTCTCATATTCCACTAACTTGTGACAAAAAATAAAAACTTCCATGAACTCACTATGCCCATCAGCGAATACCTTGGGGTCTCTTCTTTCCAAAATGGGGTCACTTGTGGGGTAGTTATACTGCCCTGGCATTCTAGGGGCCCAAATGTGTGGTAAGGAGTTTGAAATCAAATTCTGTAAAAAATGACGAGTGAAATCCGAAAGGTGCTCTTTGGAATATGGGCCCCTTTGCCCACCTAGGCTGCAAAAAAGTGTCACACATCTGGTATCTCCGTATTCAGGAGAAGTTGGGGAATGTGTTTTGGGGTGTCTTTTTACATATACCCATGCTGGGTGAGAGAAATATCTTGGCAAAAGACAACTTTTCCCATTTTTTTATACAAAGTTGGCATTTGACCAAGATATTTATCTCACCCAGCATGGGTATATGTAAAATGACACCCCAAAACACATTCCCCAACTTCTACTGAATACGGAGATACCAGATGTGTGACACTTTTTTGCAGCCTAGGTGGGCAAAGGGGCCCACATTCCAAAGAGCACCTTTCGGATTTCACTGGTCAGTTTTTACAGAATTTGATTTCAAACTCCTTACCACACATTTGGGCCCCTAGAATGCCAGGGCAGTATAACTACCCCACAAGTGACCCCATTTTGGAAAGAAGAGACCCCAAGGTATTTCGTGATGGGCATAGTGAGTTCATGGAAGTTTTTATTTTTTGTCACAAGTTAGTGGAATATGAGACTTTGTAAGAAAAAAAAAAAAAAAAAAATCATCATTTTCCGCTAACTTGTGACAAAAAATAAAAATTTCTATGAACTCACTATGCCCATCAGCGAATACCTTAGGGTGTGTACTTTCCGAAATGGGGTCATTTGTGGGGTGTTTGTACTGTCTGGGCATTGTAGAACCTCAGGAAACATGACAGGTGCTCAGAAAGTCAGAGCTGCTTCAAAAAGCGGAAATTCACATTTTTGTACCATAGTTTGTAAACGCTATAACTTTTACCCAAACCATTTTTTTTTTACCCAAACATTTTTTTTTTATCAAAGACATGTAGAACAATAAATTTAGAGCAAAATTTATATATGGATGTCATTTTTTTTGCAAAATTTTACAACTGAAAGTGAAAAATGTCATTTTTTTGCAAAAAAATCGTTAAATTTCGATTAATAACAAAAAAAGTAAAAATGTCAGCAGCAATGAAATACCACCAAATGAAAGCTCTATTAGTGAGAAGAAAAGGAGGTAAAATTCATTTGGGTGGTAAGTTGCATGACCGAGCAATAAATGGTGAAAGTAGTGTAGGTCAGAAGTGTAAAAAGTGGCCTGGTCTTTCAGGGTGTTTAAGCACTGGGGGCTGAGGTGGTTAAGCGGCTCATATCATTGAGTCCATATCGTTAGGTATAAAATGTTGATTGTAAGAGGCTCATTTGGGTCCGTATCGTTAGATAGTGCACTATATATAAGAATAATCTGTTCCGGGAACAGAAGGATACAAGCTTGAATTAACTCTTATGTATATATAGTATAAGTATTTTAGAAGTATTAAGATTATCTGTCTGTGTGAGATGTTGGCCGGGTGGTAAGTTTATGGTCGCATCCCGCTTTGAAATCATTCTGTTTCTATCACTGCCAACATGTAAACTTTGTTGCACGGTCTAGTCCCACAAATTATTTCCTAGTTAACACATGAGTAGACAATTGGGCTAGGGTGAGTGACAAGACACAGCAGAGTCAGGAAGTTAATTCATGGCAAGGGAAAAAGTGTTTCAGTGTTTGCAATTAGAAAGGGCTTGTGTTAAACGTTCAGAAATGAACTGGTTAAGTTTTGTTGCCCTAATGATCTGTGTGTGTTTAAATAGTGACGATTTATAGTCCTAGAATTAGAGATTACAGCACTAAAAGATGGACAGTTAATGCATAAGTGTATTGATAATTGAAGTTAGAGAGATGAAATGAGCAGCATTTCTTATTTCAAGATGGAGGATTTTGAATCCTATATAGAGAACAAAGAAGTTGCCATGAGGCATCCCCCCCCACCACATCTGCTGTAAACTCCAAAATGTCACTTGTAGTTCCACAAAAAAAAAATAAAAAAATCTTCCTGTTCTGTCTGAGATGTGTTTTCAGAGAGAGCCCCCTCCCATCTCACCCCCCTCCTCTGCTCAGGAATTTCATATGGGGGTTGAGGGGGGAGGGGGGCTGCTAATTGGATATGCATAAGCAGAATGTGAAGATACTAACCTGTGTTATTTCTAAGATATTCCAAACAGGGCTCCAGTATTGGATTAGATCTTTCCCAATTGTATGTTCCGATGGTTTAAAATGTGCCTGCAGTGATGATGCTAATTGGAAGTGTCCACTCCTATCAATCTAAGGTTGCACCCATTCTAAGTCCTTATTCAGATATGAGTAAAAGTTTGAGGAACATGTGGTACAGCTGAACGTCCTTGATGTATTGCTTTACTTCCCCTGTTTGAACACTCCTGAAATAAGAGACGCAAGACAAGAGGAAATAGAAAGGGTAGTTATATAGAATAAGGGGCGATATGTATAACACTAAACCAAAAAAACTACATGGCATATAAGATGATTTGTTAATTTTAACAAAATGACTGTATGATTAACATGTATATTGTTTTACAGTGACAGACCATCAGCAATTCTGGGTGTGGTATGAATATCTGCTTCCCGGAAAGCTGTGTTTGTCTGTGCTGCAAATTTTGGAATGTAACAAAGAGATTGTGTGATTGGGTGAAAGATACATGATTCAGTGGAATGTGAATGGGTGTGGCTCTGAGTTGTATGTACGTAGCAGAGCTGTGTGTGCAATTCATATTTTATGTGTAAGGGCGTGGTTATGAGCTGGTTTGTGAAGATGAGTACATGAAAATGTATATGAATGCGTATGGAATACGGTATTTGTTTTTTAATATGCGCATTAAGAATTTTATTTTCTTGGAAGTTTTTTGTTTTTTTATTGGTACCAACAGCATTGATCAAGCTGTACATTTTTATTTCAATGAAAAGTTTTTATGGGCCCTTTGTGTGTTCATGTCTGTATTGTCAGATCTGTTTGTTTCAATGTTTGCAGTTACATGTTACATGTTCAGTGTTGTGCTTAACATCAGAGCTCTGCTCGTATGGACAGCTAAGATACTAATGGCAGAACAGAAGACAGACCAAAGCGTCCGACCAAAAGGGGTGGACTTAGGTGACTCAGAGTGTCAGGAAGGAAATGTGAGCCCTCTATGGGAATAAATGGGGTACTGACAAGGACATACAGAACAGATTCCTTACCAGTAGAAACCATGGACAGGGAATACATCATGTCATGTATTTAGCATTATACTAGATTGCCCAGTCAGCCTATTAGGGAGAGATTTGTTCATTAAGCTTGACTTGCAGGTATCAGCAAAGAATCAGGACATAAGAGTACACTAAGGTCTCATTCCAGTCTCTACACCAGTGCCACTGATTCTTGCAAACATACAGGACCACCCAGAGCTTAATAACATTAACCTTGCATTATGGTCCTCAAATGAATATGACACAGGATTCATAGATTGCACACATTACACAGCTACTGTGAAACCAGGTGCCATCTCAGTGTTCCAGAAACAATACCTGCTGTAAAAAGAGAAACTTGATGGACTTAGGCCAATGATAAAGGAATTCCTACAAAAGGGAATCCTGGCAGAGGTGATTTCACCCTACAGCACACCCGTGAATCCAGTGACAAAGGCAGATGGTGCTGCCCGCTTTGTACAGGATTTAAGGGCCATCAACAACATCATTGTGCCTATAGCCCCTGTTGTACCTGATGTCACTTAATTATTATCTGCCATTCCAGCAGACGCTGTTTGGTTCAGTGTGATAGATCTGAAAAATGCATTCTTTTCTATCCCAGTTGATAAGATAACCAGACTACTTTTTTTTTTTTTCCTTTGACAGACGTCAAACTGACCTGGTGCAGAAATGCCCCAGGGATATGGTGATTCACCTGTAGTGTACAGCATAGTCCTCCAAGCGATGTTAGAGTCATGGTACATCCCCCCAAGGTTCTGTGCTGTTGCAATATGTCGATGATTTGTTACTGTGTAGCATGTCAGCGGAGGCCAGCATTCAGGATGGTTTATCACTGTTATAATGATTGTCAGGATATGGTCACTAAGTGACACTTAAGAAAATGCAATGGTGTAAAATGCAGGTTGAATACTTGGACTTTGTCCTCACAAAAGGTGAACGGAGAATCAGCGCAGAAAGAGTCCAGTCTATTGCGGGTTTGGTCGCCCCGCACACCAAGAAGGAAATGTTGTCTTTCCTTGGTATGATAAACGGTAGACAATGGATTACTGATTGCTCCCACTATTGACAATGTTTTGAGGCAAGCCACTCTGGATGGAAATCCAGATTTGATTAAATGGTTTTCTGAAATGTACAATGCATTTGATTATTTGAAATGTTTACTCATGTCGAGCCCAGGGCTGGGCCTCCCTGACTATAATATGCCCTTCCACATGTTTGCACGCCAAAATTGTAAAACCATGGCGGGTGTACTGACACAAGAAAACGGAGGCAAGTTGCGTCCTTGTGTGTTTTTCTCAAAGGTAATGCCCACCTCTGTCCAGAGGATGCCGGCATGTCTGTGTTCTCTTGCAGCCTGTGCTATGATGGTAGAGTTTACAAATTCTTTCACAATGTGACATTACACCATTTTGCACACCACTCATGATGTTGTAGGCCTACTCAAGGACATCCGCACTCAACACAGCAGGCAGCTGAGCTTATTGCACTCACTAGGACATGTATTCTACATGCTGATAGACCTGTCACCATTTATGCTGAGAGTAGGTACACACATGGGGTAGTGTGGGACCATGGTATGATCTGGCAGAGGAGAGGATTCACGGCAGCAGATGGTAAGGATCATGTCTCACAGGGCAATGCGCTGGCAGTTAAGGTGGCGAAATGCAACCTCACAGGTTTGTATAACCATTGGGAGATGCCATGTTTGGCACCTCCAACCCCTGAGATGTTGCAAATGCTTACTGATCTTCAGTGGTATGCCACTGAACAGGAACAGCAAGACTGGTGTTATCCAGTATTGCAGAAAAATCCTGAGATAGGATTAGTCTGCGAAGAGGGGAGGTTGTGTATTCCCCAACACAGTGCTTCCATCTTAAATAGCACATTTCCACAGAGTAGGACATAAACAGCATTGAGATACTCATGGGTAGGCCTTTCCCCACACCATGGGCAAGACGCCCCCTGGTGGTGCAGGAAGGGGACTCGGACCTGATCAGAGAGAAGTACTAATCTGATCAAAGTCCTCAGTAAAACTGAAGAAAAAGTGGCTTGTAAGTCTCCTTCTCTTTCACAGGAATCAACCCGTCCATTCCGGATAGGCGACCAGGTGATGATCAAGATCTTAAAGAAGGGAAAGGAACCAGGAAGTTTCACCTACGGACAACCCACCGAGGTAGTCGTGATCACCAGAACAGCAGTCCTCACTGAACAGTCGCCCACGTGAATCTACGCCACAAGGATTAAGTTGGTGAAGAAAAGAGAGGTACTAACGGGGGCAGACAGCCCTGACCTCCAACGAGGCCCAGAGGTACTAACGGAGGCAGACAGCCTTGACCTCGAAGAAGATACAGAAGGGGTACTAACGGAGGCAGACAGCCTTGACCCCCAACGAGATGACGCAGTCGGGAAATTCCTCGAGATGGCTGAGATGTAGTGCCTTAATAATTGTAATTTTGTGTCTCCTACTTACTGTCTCATGGCTGTGGAACAGACAGATATACCTGAAAACAGAATGCAGAGGGGAAGACAGTCTATGCAAGACAAAGGAGAACTTATGGCTGTACCTGGCCAAAACTCTGAACTTAACTGACTTTTGTCTCCAAACCACTTTATCGGCATCTAACATTTTGGAGACATGTCTGGTAGCGGTCCCCACCCCACTAGATGTATGGACGGAGCTACTACGTTCCCAATGGAATGACGCAGATATGGAGGATCATGATGTTAAATATGGATATGTAAATCCTTATCATGCTTGTTATGACTGTCCTACATATGAGACTCTGCAAAGTAATATGATAGAAGTAATTACAGGTCTTGTCACAGCAGCAGAAATATTTTATAACTTCACCTGTGATGAGACACTATTGCCTCCCTGCATACAAGCAAAAATGCAGAATAAGACTAAACCAAATATTTGTGATAGAGATTTAGGTAGTTGTAAAAAAATAGTATCAGGAAAAAATATGCAATGTAATATTACAAAAACAGTACCATCCCTAGACAAACATGTACCTCTACCAACAGGATGGGTATTGGCCTGTGGGAATACTAGTTACACATACATACTGGCCAATATTACAGAGGGACCCTGTACAATAGCCAGGTTGACATTAGCAATGATACAACTATTTCCAGCAATGCAGACACGACACACGAGAGACACTTCCCTACAGTTACCAGAAAATTGTGATTATAATGTGAATCTCCTCTCTAGATCAGAATATATGAGTTTAGGGGTATCTTTGATAGGGGTACCAGGGTTGGCCATATATAACCACAGGACAATATCAAAACTTGCCTGTTTTATGGTAAAACAGATAAATGTCACTAGTGCAGTTCTGCAAGATATGCTGCTGGATATACAATCGTATGAAAAGGCTATCTTGCAGAATAGGGCAACTATTGACTATTTATTGTTCCAACATGGTGTAGGATGCTCAGCGTTCGCAGGGATGTGTTGTTTCAATTTATTAGATCACTCCCGTGGAATAAAAGATAAAATAGGCCAATTAGAGGAGATGAGAAAACATATAAAACAGGATGTTGACCAAGGTTGGTGGGACTGGCTTTTTGGCTGAATACCTGACTTTGGTCAAATAAGGTATGTTTTAGGAGTGGCATTTGCCGTGGTCGCTGCAATAGTGGGTCTCTGCTGTTGTCTGCAGTGTGTGCCCTCCCTTCTAGCCATATGTCAAAAGGTGGCCGAAAGAGGGGTACACTCAACATCCCTCTATACTGCGGTAGAGGTAGAAGAGGTAAACCCAACCTCAACAAAGCCTGAGGATTATACTCCTGAAGGGTACATGGAATACCTAAAGGCTTATAAGCAAACCAAGGAAGAGCAGAGAAAGAACCATATAGTATATATATATATATATACATATATATATATATATAAGGTTCTAAGAGGGGATTTGATGGGATATATGTGACTCCATTTTGTCTCATTTAGCCACGTGTATTACATTTGGTTAGTGCACTACAAAACCTCCCTTCCCCCTATGGATTGTGAGACACTTCCTTAAACTGTTTCAAGGAATCCATACATTCCTTAGTTTGAAAGTATGAACAGTCCAAGCCATATAAGGTCATCTGGCTCAAGTGTCTGCTAGCTCATGTGTATATACCTGATTGGTCAAATGCTGTTACTATGAGTCAGCTATTATGTTAATGCAGAGCTTATGTGTGACCATACTATTGGTCAAATACTAATGCTAACATATGATTGGATGTAAAGGAAGCTCAACCCCCTCTATTAAAACTGTTTGCCAGCTGTGAATAAACCAGAATGTATTGGAAATAGACATGTGTTCATGTGGTCAATCTAGTTCATTCTCCCGGTACCGGTTAGACTTAATTCAAGCTGATCGACGAAATCTGAAGACAGGGACAAGTTAGGTAAAAGAGAGTAAATTTTCCTAACAGATCCTGATGCAGGTCCTCATATGTTGTGTCATCACTTAATTGTCTCCTGATCTCGCTCATGTATTTTGTTTTGTCCATTACGACCAGGGCACCACCCTTATCAGCCGGTTTAATGATGATGTCGTTTTGTGCTTTGGGTTAGGTTAGGTTGTTGGTATGTTTGTAGTGGCCTTGTGTATTATCTTTTAAGATCTTATGTATAGTATTTTGGGCAAAGGAGATTAATGTTTCTACTGGGTGTTTGTTACATGGAGGCATGAATGAGCTCTTGTTCCTGAGGCCTAGTGATTCTAAAGATAATGCGCTTGAGGGATCAGTGGTAGTCACCGGTCTAGGTTCCATTTCGCTAAAATGTACTTTTAGTCTCAAGGTACGGTAAAACCTCTGGAGTTCTTGTTCCAGGGTAAAAGTGTTCAAGCTTGGTGTCGGGCAGAAGGATAGTCCTTTCTGTAAAATGTAAGTCTGTGCTGGAGATAGATTGGTGGAGGAGATATTAACTACTAAGTTGCTCTCCTTAGCTGGGATCTTGTCTATATTTGACCTCTTTGACAGTTTCCTCCCGCCTCTCCTGGTGCGCCTGGTCCCGGTCTGCCTCTTCTCCTTCTATTGCCTAAAAAACGAGCCGGACGTCTATATCCTCCTGATCGATCGCTGTCTGATGAGGAACCAGGGCCTGAATAATGAGGGTATCTGTTGTCTCAAAAATGATGTTATGCTTCCCTTCCACCTATAGACGTTATCCAAGCGGTAGTCTTCTGCGTCACGTATACATTTTTGTCGCTTGTTCTGTTCTGTTATTTTTCTGTATTCACTCAATTGTTTTTAACTCTTCTCTTTCGCTCTTCTCCAGTCCTCCTCTGGTGCTGATGCGGTGAGGGTAGTTTATGTGGTTTCAATCTTCTTAGACAGCTCTTCTATAGACTTCTGTAGTTGTTCTAGAGCAGTGGTGGTGAACCTAGAGGTGGCACTCAGAGCCCTCTCTGTGGGCACCCACGCCATGGACAAAATCCATGGTGTACCAATATACCTTAGACTTTTCCTGACATTCATCAGTGAAGGGCACACTATGAATGGCACACAACACAGGCAGTGCAGGTTATTATAGCTAAATGATACAGTACATAGAATATATACTGTACTGGACTGTAGCATTCAGGTTAAATTGCTGGTATACACATATGCCTGCATGTCCAGTGGTAATCTGGTACAGACGATAGAGCTAGTAGGAACAGCAGTTAGGTAGGTATAGTATGGAAACATGTAAAGGACAAGACAATCTTATTATGCATATATTGAAGTGGTGGAGACATTGCTCGGGCCGCAAAGGGTTAACACATTGCTGGCATTTACCTGTGGTTGGCCTCCTGTAGTGGGTGGCGCTGCATGCTGGGCCATAACTTTGAAAGCGCGCCCTTATAACAGCGAGGGCCGCCGGGGACGCTGGTCACATGCGGCGTGAGTCACGTGACACAGGCGGAGCCGACATGCGTTCCACCTGCATGTCAAGCGCCCTAGTCAGACGTGCGTCGCAGTACCCGGTCTTGTAAAGCAGGGAAATGTCGGATCATGTGATACATGTGATATTAGAAGGAATGTGTGATCATTATACAACTGATAATATGCAATGACTCGTTAGGAAATAAATAATAGGATTATATCCCTGAACTATGGGTATGTTGGAAAGAGAAGGGGAGGGGAGGCGGGTAGAAGGGGGGAAATTTATCTCACCCTTACAAGTTGTGATTTCAACGAGTTCGCTCGCGGACATGTCCGCAATCAAACTCGTTGAAATCACAACTTGTAAGGGTGAGATAAATTCCCCCCCTCCTACCCCCCCTTCCCCCCCTTCCTCCCCTTCCTCCCCCCCAACTCCCCTCCCAACTCCCCCCTCCCATTCTCTTTCCAACATACCCATAGTTCAGGGATATAATCCTATTATTTATTTCCTAACGAGTCATTGCATATTATCAGTTGTTTAATGATCACACATTCCTTCCTAATAGATGTACTAATTTTTCTATCTCTCGATGTATTACATAAGATGATTTAGTATCTAACAATTTTATTATGCACTGAGATGCTGACTGTCCCTAACATCTTATATTCATAAAATGTGGTTCTTCATCAGTCACCCATATCATTCATTATGTGACTATCTGATTGTGCACCTATGCCAAATGTATATCCCGATATGCATAGATATTTATGCATAATCTAAATATGATATCTATGTCTCCCTCACATCTTACACAATGTCTGTTATCTAGCCCGAATCTCAGCACACTCAGACATACAGGCTAAGCGATAATAAAACTTCCCCTGAGTCATGTGACGCTAGTATCACATGATCTGACATTTCCCTGCTTTACAAGACCGGGTACTGCGACGTACGTCCGGCTGGGGCGCTTGACACGCATGCCGGCTCCGCCTGTGTCACGTGACTCACGCTGCATGTTATAAGGGCGCGCTTTCAAAGTTATGGCCCAGCATCCAGCGCCACCCACTACAGGAGGCCAACCACAGGTAAATGCCAGCAATGTGTTAACCCTTTGCGGCCCGAGCAATGTCTCCACCACTTCAATATATGCATAATAAGATTGTCTTGTCCTATACATGTTTCCATGATATACTGTACCTACCTAACTGCTGTTCCTACTAGCTCTATCGTCTGTACCAGATTACCACTGGACATGCAGGCATATGTGTATACCACATGTCACTATTGTAACATCAATACCATAGTTGGGTATACGATTTTGTTCACTCTCTGACTCTAACAAGCTGTCTCTTGTTTTAGGTTCCCCTACCCCTTTATATTTGTTCACTACTTCCGGATTTTGTACTCTATAAAAAATTGGTTGCTTATTCTCAGTCCTTTGATCTCTATGCATGGATCCTAAAGCTCACAGAAATACGTATTGCTTTATTGTAGATTATAGACTGCTGAAGAAGGCCCTGACAGGCCGAAGCGTCCGGTCGCCACATTGATTTGTATTTGACTGCCTAATATATCCTGTATTTGCACTGGATCATGATGATCATATGATGATATAATATTAAAACATAACCTGAAATAAAGACATGGGGAGCAGCAACCAAACAACTTTACATGTATAAGGATTAAATGCTGCATAACAGTTCACAGTCTAACAGGCCTTACAACCACAAGGGACAACAGTCTCTACCTATTAACCATGTACAGGCCAGATCAAACAAGTGCTTTCCCATATACAGGTGCCACAACTTGATGGACTCCTCTTCCACAGCTCTAACTAAACCCACTTGGGCTGACACATAGGCTTACAGCATGCATCCCCATATGACCTGCAAGCACTAACCCAGTGTCAGCTGCTTTCCCATCACTGACCTCTAGCACCTCACCCTGCTGTTGGTCAGCTCTGGTCAATAGGACCAGGTCTGCAGCCTAGTCATCTGCTTTGGCTGATCTGCTTCACTGTTTTCCACTGGGCCTACATCTGCGGCCTCTGGTCTGCGTCGAGTCTTGGACATCAGCCCCTTGTGTCTGTCCTTGGTATCTGTGGCCATCTTCACTCACGTCAGCACAGTCATCACAGCCACAGTGACCATGTCAACATTCCCAGCCAGGACCTTACCTCTGCCTGCTCTCTGGCGGTGAGCACCTGGATGATACCTCATTGCTGCAGCAGCCACCACAGCAAAGCTTCCTTGGGACTTACCTCCAGCGGGAAATGTTCCCTCTTTCTTGAACATGTGCCAGACTGTCCTTAGATGGCTGCTTTAGCACTTATATACAGACTTCTTCCTCCTTCTTAAGAGTTTCCTGTAAAAAAGACGGGCATTTTTCCTCATTGCTCTCCTTATGCAGAGAGCAGTGTATGGTTAATTGGTGGCGCAGCAGCACCATATAGTTCTGGATCTCACCACTACAACTTAATTTCTCTTACTCTCTTCAGCTACTGACACTTTCTGCTTCATCAGGGTGGTGTGAGAGTGGCATAATCACCCATATCTTCATGTGGGGGCACTCCTAAATGTTTGACCAGTGGAGGGGCTCTCCCCCCACTTACAACCTAAAAACAGACTGGTTGACATTCATTTTAATGGGGGCATAGTAGATCTGGTGGAGCTCTAAGTTGGGGCTGGGGTTCATTTGGAATGTAGCTGTTGCCCAGATTTTGCTATCATTAGTGATACCTTGTGAAAAGACTGTGAAAATACCAATGTAGTTATACACGGCTTAGTAGTGATATGTCAATCAACAATTTGCATTCCAAGGGTACTTATCACATTGGATGCACATATAATACAACATAAGGACTGAGAAGCAATACAATGGCCAATGGTAGCAAGTCAGTGTAGAGCAGGGATCAGCACCCTCCAGCACTCCAGCTGTTCTGAAACTACAAGTCCCAGAATCCTCCTTTTACTTCTGCAATGACGCCACTTATGCAGTGGGCAGGTACAGGTTGATAATAGTCTGCATTTGTTTGTGATGCCAATTGCAGCGTGCACAGGGTACTACCCCAGGGCCCTTCCAAGGTGTTATAACTCACGTCCCAGATTAGGAATGCCAGAGTGGGGTAATGGTCTATAATGTCTCTGTAGAATAGTGGTAGTTGTGTCAACGGTGTCTCCTACCTGGGTACGGTTGGACTCCTGGCTCACTTGCAATAAATTTGAGTGTAGTGATAGTAGGAGTAATAGAGGAATTTTGCAGCAGAAATGATGTCCAGACCTTTTGGTGAAGTTCAAATAATTCTTTACTGAAGAGATAACTTCTATCCAAGCAGTATACTGCTTTGGTATCTGGTCCCAGCAGGTTTTAGCAATGATTGGCAGGAAATGAATGCTTCTGCACTTTAAATGTGAGCTTGCAGGAGAATTCGTCTGCTTGGTAGCTCTGTACTTGTGGCAGGAACTAATCTTCTGCACTTTTCTATAACTTATGCTTTGTGGGGACAGACTAGCTGAGGAGGAATGGCTTCTCTTAGGTCTCTGGACTTATCTCTCAGATGATTTCTCAGGGGATGCTTTCTTCCTGGAACTCTGGAGGTTGTCTGCTTTCTTCTCATCCAGCTGAGGCTGAAGGGCTCAGACTGGGAATTTGATCAAGTCTCAGCCGAGACAAGATCCTTGCTGTTTTCCCTATGCAGGGGATCTCCTACACACACACCCTACCCCTAGCAGGGGATGGGCTACACTGACTCTAACTTTACCCTCCACCCATGCTGCAGGATGTGGGAACAGTCCACACCTCCACAGAGGGGGAGCTAAGATGGATTAATCTATTCCAGCCTAGATGTAGTAAACTGGGACTTGTACCTGGCCAATGCATTGCTGCCACCTGCTGGTGAACCTGGAAAATTACAAGGAAACAATGGAATTTAACATGGTTTTAAATGCACATTTGTGGAGAACATAAGCAAAATCACATTAGATGACCGTGTGAAAGCTCTTAAATTATAGTAGCGGGGTAGAGGCGTGTAGTAACACAACTCTGGGGTGTTACACTTCTATGGGAGTTACAAAAACAGCCGAGTAACGGAACTTGCTGGGAATTGTAGCTTCACAGCAGCTGGAGTGCCGAAGGTTGCTGCTCCCTGGTCTAGAGAGCTCAGTTTAGACAAGTAGACAAGGATGTCTTATTGTTGAATGAAAGTGTAATACATGTTAACTAGGGTTCCCAGACAGTTTTTGCCTTCATGGATCTGGCATGTTGGTTTCTTTGTCATGTATTCAGTGTTACTTTTGTATTAATTGTATTAAAAGATAGTAAAAGCGTTAAGAGCTAGCAACAAATGTTCAAGACTCATGATGAACAATAATAATATTTGCACTTCCAGAAATGTTATATTTTTCAAGGACAACTGAGGACAGAAAACATCAGACTATACATGTCAAGGCTAATGCGTGGTGTCTCAGTCACAGCTCTCAGGTCTTCTTCAGTGATACAATGTTAGGGAGGAAACTGATTAAGGGAATGACGTAAACACTGCAGATTGTCCACAGCAGATTAGTGTGCTGAAAATCAGCAGCAGCAATGTGGTTGAGATTTTCATAGATCTCATCCACATTCTACCAAATCCATGTCAATTATGGTTGTGAAATTCTGCTGCAGAGTTCCGCCGTTTGTAGATGTTGAAATCTGCTGCAAACGGCATACTTTTCGCAAAGATTTCTGCAACAAAATATCATTTGGTTCAAGATAGAAGCTGGCACTACTGTGATATATCATGCAGTCAGGTCCATAAATATTGGGATATCAACGCAATTCTAACATTTTTGGCTCTATACACCACCACAATGGATTTGAAATTAAACAAACAAGATGTGCTTTAACTGCAGACTGTCAGCTTTAGTTTGAGGGTATTTACATCCAAATCAGGTGAACGGTGTAGGAATTACAACAGTTTGCATATGTGCCTCCCACTCGTTAAGGAACGAAAAGTAATGGGACAATTGGCTTCTCAGCTGTTTCATGGCCAGGTGTGTGTTATTCCCTCATTATTCCAATTACAGTGAGCAGATAAAAGGTCCAGAGTTCATTTCAAGTGTGCTATTTGCATTTGGAATCTGTTGCTGTCAACTCTCAAGATGAGATCCAAAGAGCTGTCACTATCAGTGAAGCAAGCCATCATTAGGCTGAAAAACAAAACAAACCCATCAGAGAGATAGCAAAAACATTAGGCGTGGCCAAAGAAACTGTTTGGAACATTCTTAAAAAGAAGGAATGCATCGGTGAGCTCAGCAACACCAAAAGACCCGGAAGACCACAGAAAACAACTGTGGTGGATGACCGAAGAATTCTTTCCCTGGTGAAGAAAACACCCTTAACAACAGTTGGCCAGATCAAGAACACTCTCCAGGAGGTAGGTGTATGTGTGTCAAAGTCAATAATCAAGAGAAGACTTCACCAGAGTGAATACAGAGGGTTCACCACAAGATGTAAACCATTGGTGAGCCTCAAAAACTGGAAGGCCAGATTAGAATTTGCCAAATGATATCTAAAAAAAAAGACTTCACAGTTCTGGAACAACATCCTATGGACAGATGAGACCAAGATCAACTTGTACCAGAGTGATGGGAAGAGAAGAGTATGGAGAAGGAAAGGAACTGCTTATGATCCTAAGCATACCACCTCATCAGTGAAGCATGGTGGTGGTAGTGTCATGGCGTGGGCAAGTATGGCTGCCAATCGAACTGGTTCTCTTGTACTTATTGATGATGTGACTGCTGAGTTTTTTAAGAAGTGGAATGTTATGCAATGGCCAAGTCAATCACCTGATCTGAATCCGATTGAGCATGCATTTCACTTGCTGAAGACAAAACTGAAGGGAAAATGCCCCAAGAACAAGCAGGAACTGAAGACAGTTGCAATAGAGGCCTGGCAGAGCATCACCAGGGATGAAACCCAGCGTCTGGTGATGTCTATGCGTTCCAGACTTCAGGCTGTAATTGACTGCAAAGGATTTGCAACCAAGTATTAAAAAGTGAAAGTTTGATTTATGATTATTATTCTGTCCCATTACTTTTGGTCCCTTAACAAGTGGGAGGCACATATGCAAACTGTTGTAATTCCTACACTGTTCACCTGATTTGAATGTAAATACCCTCAAATTAAAGCTGACAGTCTGCAGTTAAAGCACATCTTGTTTGTTTCATTTCAAATCCATTGTGGTGGTGTATAGAGCCAAGAAATTTCGAATTGTGTCGATGTCACTATATTTATGGACCTGACTGTACTATTCAATAGTACAAGCCTCTAAAACAGCCCTGGGCAGTGCAATAGACCGCCCATTTGTGACGTTGACGTCTCTGGGCTCACTGCTAGGAAATGCTCCGATGCTCCTCTCATACATAGTAATTAGTAAAGAAGAGATTATATCTGGGTTCAGCTGTGAACCCAGAAAACCCCTTAAAGCAAATTAGATCAATGGTCTTGCACCCAAACATATTATTCAACAGTAATAATACAATTGGTAATTGAATGGCAGCATAACCCACAATACACACACAGTGCAACACAACATCAGTAGTGAATTTTTTTTGCTACTTCTAGTGCAGTTCATTTGCAATGTACATTGCATCCTTCCCAAAACACATGACTCCCCCAGAGTGGTGATATGTCATTGCAGGCTGCCTGGAACATGTCCCACCATTACACATCTCAAGTACCTGTTCACTCCCAGTGCAGTATGCTCCCTTGTGGTTGCTGAGTGGGTGTTTCCGAGAAATATAAAGCCCACATAGCCCATATGCAGCATATGACATATACTGAGCAAAAATATAAACGCAACACTTTCGGTTTTGCTTCCATTTTGCATGAGCTGAACTCAAAGATCTGAAACATTTTCTACATACACAAAAGACCCATTACTCTCAAATATTGTTCACAAATATGTCTAAATCTGGGTTAGTGAGCTCTTCTCCTTTGCCGAGATAATCCATCCCACCTCACAGGTGTGGCATATCAAGGTGCTGATTAGACAGCATGAATATTGCACAGGAGTGCCTTAGACTGCCCACAATAAAAGGCCTCTCTGAAATGTGCACAGTTTTGCCTTACTGGGGGGGGGGGGGGGGGAGGAGAGATCTGGTGTGGCCACTATTTGCCTCATGCAGTGCACACATTTACGTCGCATAGAGTTGATCAGGTTGTTGATTGTGGCCTGTGGAATGTTGGTCCACTCCTCTTCAATAGCTGTGTGAAGTTGCAGAATATTGGCAGGAACTGGAACACGCTGTCGTATACGCTGATCCAGAGCATCCCAAACATGCTCAATGGGTGACATGTCCGGTGAGTATGCTGGCCATGCAAGAACTGTGATGTTTTCAGCTTCCAGGAATTGTGTACAGATCCTTGCAATATGGGGTCGTGCATTATCATGCTGCAACATTAGGTGACGGTCATGGATGAATGGCACAACAATGGGCCTCAGGATCTCGTCACGGTATCTCTGTGCATTCAAAATGCCATCAATAAAATGCACCTGTGTTTGTTGTCCATAACATACGCTTGCCCATACCATAACCCCACCGCCAGCATGAGCCACTCGATCCTCAACGTTGACGTCAGCAAACCGCTCTCCCACACAACGCCACACACGCTATCTGCCATCTGCCCTGAACAGTGAAAACTGGGACTCATCCGTAAACAGAACGCCTCTCCAACGTGCCAGACGTCATCAAATGTGAGCATTTGCCCACTCAAGTTGGTTACAACGACGAACTGCAGTCAGGTCCAGACCCCAATGAGGACGACGAGCATGCAGATGAGCCTCCCTGAGATGGTTTCTGACAGTTTGTGCAGAAATTCTTTGGTTATGCAAACTGATTGTTGCTGTAGCTGTCCGGGTGACTGGTCTCAGACGGTCATGGAGGTGAACATGCTGGATGTGGAGGTCAGTCAGTATGCCAATTGCACTCTCCCTCAAACGTTGTGACATCTGTGGCATTGTGCTGTGTGATCAAACTGCACATTTCAGAGTGGCCCTTTTATTGTCGGCAGTCTAAGGCACACCTGTGCAATATTCATGCTGTCTAATCAGCACCTTGATATGCCACACCTGTGAGGTGGGATGGATTATCTCGGCAAAGGAGAAGAGCTCACTAACACAGATTTAGACAGATTTGTGAACAATATTTGAGTAATGGGTCTTTTGTGTATGTAGAAAATGTTTCAGATCTTTGAGTTCAGCTCATGCAAAATGGGAGCAAAACTAAAAGTGTTGCATTTATATTTTTGCTCAGTGTACATATATAACATAGCGTATCGACATAATTGAAAGTTACATGACACACTTAAGTGCAGGGCTCAGGAGAGATAATTTAGCATATAGATAGCAAAAACATAAAGGTATAGCAACAGTCACTCAACAGGTGAACTAGGTGGAGTGGCAATAGGGCCAACAGTAACCTACAGTAATAATGCATTATTCAAAGGATACGTGTTTACTTTACAAGTCCTAACCTTACCATTATTTTTTAATCCAATTCTAGTTTTATTTAAAAAAAACTAATAAAAGTGACACAAAAACACTAGCTTACACTCACCTGGAGTAGTCTCAGACAGTGGTGAGATAGCGGTAGCAAACATAGTCCAGTAACAGGCAAATGTTGGCAACAGGAGGTCAGCAGAATAACCAGAAACAAAGAGAATAAAACAATCCAAACTAACTGCAACATCCTACTCCATTATACTGCAGAGTGCAAAAACATATTGGTCATGGTCATGTGTATGCATGGTAATTGAAAATTTAAAATAAAAAAATATGGGAATGGTCTCACCCTCTATATAAGGGGGGGCAGTGCATTCTAGAGCCACTTCAGTGGAGTCTAAACTAGCAAAGAGTAAAGATGTAGGGCTGACATTTTAGCTCATCCTGGACCTGGATTCATCCAGAATGGAGCCATAATATCTCCAAAGCGGTCCAGACGCAAGAGAGATGTAGAGAAAGACCTATAGAAGTGACCGGTCTTGATAGGACTATATGGACTGCACTGCACTCGTGTTCAGGAGCACATTAAAACACAGTTTTGCGCACCTGTGTATCCCTCCACATCCCAAGGTGGAAACGTGGATAAGCAACTTGCCAAATAATGTAGCAGAAGTGTATGCCTGCCGTGAAGGGGAACGCCTTTATTGGTTGCAAGATATTGCTTAACCCCTTTGCGACTTCTGCTGTATATTTGTATGGCGGAAGTTGTCACTTTAACCCTTTCATCCCCAGAGGTTTTTCCGTTTTTGCATTTTAGTTTCTCACTCCCTTTCCGGGGCCATGACTTTTTTATTTTCCCTTTCACATAGCCATATAAGGGCTTGTTTTTTTGTGGGATGAGTTGTGCTTTCTAATAGCACCATTTAATATTGCATACAATGTAATGGAGAGCTGGAAAAAACATCCCAAATGGGATAAAATTGGAAAAGAACACAATTCCGCCACAAAAAAAAATGTTTTATCTTTTCTTTGCCATACTTATACTCTTTGTAGATATGTGTATGGAGCTGTGTGAGGGCTCATATTTTTGCATTTTTTGCGGGGAGATCTGTACTTTTCATTGATACCATTTTGGGGTTTGTATGACTATTTGATCACTTTTTATAAAATTTTTGGGGGAGGTACAGTGACCAAAAATGGCGGGTCGGCCATTTAGACTTTTTTTCTGTTTCACCATTTGTCGTATGGGATGAATATTTTAATATCTTAATATTACGGGCATTTTAGCACTCGGTAATGCCCAGGATGTTTATGTTTTTGATTGTATGTATTTTTATTTTCATTTTGGGGAAAGGGAGGTTATTTGAATTTTATATTTCTTTTTTACACTTTTTTATAGCTCCCATAGGGAACTATAGTTAGCAATAATCAGATTGTTTCTTTCATAGACCCCAATGCATTAGCAATGGAGTCTATGAGGATTACGTTATGTAATGTTCTGTGCGGCAGCCTCGGATCAATCAGGAGCACCGAGGCTGCCGCCCTCACCATCCGGTCCCCCTGATCCCAACTAGGGGGAGCCGGTGCACACCCAGAAGCGAGTGCTTCCGGGTTCTTGCTCTCCCAGATGCCGTGTTCTTGTTTGACCACAGCATCTGAGGGGTAAAATGTATGCGGTCCACGTTATCATCAATCGCATACATTAGTCCCAGGTGTTTAAAACAGCAGTGAGAGCACGCCATCTTTAAAGACCCGCCCTGCGCCATACATGTATGGCACTGGGAGTGAAAGGATTAAAGATGGCACCCACTCACGAGTGCAGTGGATGCCATAGTTGCCGGATTTTTGCTGTTTCAAACAGCAGAGGCCCGGGGCGAATGTATACGATCAGATGTGACCACGGCATCTGAGCGGTGAAGACACGGCTTTAGTGCTCCGCGTGCTCCCGTGCACATAACAGTTTTTACCGCCTGAGATCAGGGAAGCTGAAATATTCCAGTGATAGCTTGGAGCCTCAACGGATACCCATCATTGGTACATTTCAATACAGGCCTGCAAGTATTAGAATACAGTGAATGGTGTGTTCTGTGGTGGATATATCCCCATCACAGAATACAATTGGCAATCTAATGATTGCTGGTTATAGTAACTGAGGGTGACAAAAAAAAAAAAAAATTTTAACCTAAAAGTTCAAATTAGCCTCTTTTTCCCGAAATCAAAATAAATAATAAAAAAAACATAGGCATCACTGAATCTGAAACTGCTAGTACTACTAAAATATAAAAATATTTATCCCATACGGTGAATGGCGTAAGCACTAAGATTGGAGCTGCACCATCCCTTCATACACATCCTTTCCCAACCCTTCACATCCTCTCCTATCCCTTCATCCACATCCTCTTCCCACACTTCCTCCGCATCCTCTCCCATCCCTTTACACCCTCTCCCATCTCTTCATGGAGATCTTTTCCCATCCCCTCATCCACAACCTTTGCCATTCCTTCATCCACATCCTCTCCCATCCCTTCATCCACATCCTCTCCCATCCCTTCATCCACATCCTCTCCCATCCCTTCATCCACATCCTCTCCCATCCCTTCATACACATCCTCTCCTATCCCTTCGTCCACATCCTCTCCCAATCCTTTACATCCTCTCCCATCTCTTCATCGAGATCTTTTCCCATCCCCTCATCCACATCCTTTGCCATCCCTTCATCTACATCCTCTCCCATCCCTTCATCCACATCCTCTCCCATCCCTTCATACACATCCTCTCCTATCCCTTCGTCCACATCCTCTCCCAATCCTTTACATCCTCTCCCATCTCTTCATCGAGATCTTTTCCCATACCCTCATCCACATCCTTTGCCATCCCTTCATCTACATCCTCTCCCATCCCTGTACATCCTTTCCCATCCCTTCACATCCTCTCACATACCTTTACTTCCTCTCCTATCCCTTCATGCACATCCTCTCCCACCCTTTCACCCAGTCCTCTCCCATCCCTTCATACACATCCTTTCCCATCCCTTTATCCACATCCTCTCACATCCCTTCATCTACATCCTCTCACATCCCTTCATCTACATCCTCTCCCATCCCTTCTCATTCTCTCTCATCCCTTCATCCACATCCTTTCACATCCCTTCACATTCTCTCTCATCCCTTCATCCACATTCTTTCACATCCCTTCATCCACATTCTCTCACATCCCTTCATCCACATCCTCTCCCATCCCTTCTAATTCTCTCCCATCCCTTCATCCAAACCCTCTCCCATCCCTTCTCATTCTCTCTCATCCCTTCATCCACATCCTCTCCCATCCCTTCACATCCCTTCATCCACATCCTCTCCCATCCCTTCTCATTCTCTCTCATCCCTTCATCCACATTCTCTCACATCCCTTCATCCACATTCTCTCACATCCCTTCATCCACATTCTCTCCCATCCCTTCATCCACATCCTCTCACATCCCTTCTCATTCTCTCCCATCCCTTCATCCAAATCCTCTCCCATCCCTTCACATCCTCTCCCATCCCTTCATCTACATCTTCTCTCATCCCTTGGTTGAACTTGATAGACATATGGGTGTGAATGTTTTTTTTTGTGTAGTTTTTGAAGCCAAAGCCAGGAGTGAATTAAAAAAAGAGGATAAGTAGTATCTGTCCATAATACTTTCTATACTTATGTGATCCACTCCTGATTTTGGCTTCAAAAACTGAATAAAAAAATGCCTGAAAGTGTGGCAGCACCTTTAAGAGTAGTATCTATGAGTCAAGATCCAACTTTCCAACAAGCCTTGGGATTTGACAAGGGTAAATAGTCAAGCCAGATATCCATCCATAGACAGCTGTTTCGGTCGTGTATGGAGACTTACTAGAAACTCCAGGATATGAAGACTTTTTGGCAATGCTCCATTGGAAGCGAATATGCAAAGAGGTATCTTCCAAGCAAGAGAACCATCTTGCCAATGCCACCTACTGGAAGTGGCCCCCTATGAGTTCAGCAACCTGGGTAAGCTGCTTCCAAGGCGTCAATTGGACCACATTCTACATGGAGCCGTACAATCACCAGCTCCACATGCAAGTGAAATCAGTGAGATCACCCTAGGCCTAATGCACGTTTGAAGCCTTTTAGCATCTGCTATATTTTTATATGTCCTATGTAGGCGTCAAATCATCCTATGCTTTCCATTTATGTGCATTTGTCTAATGGATTATGATTGCCATGTAATAAGATTAAATAATAGTTTTCGACTTCTAGCAGAACAATGGAGGAATCTGCCATAAACATCTCACAGTAAAGTATTGTTTTTCTCACGCTGCTTAATTCCCTATCATTTTTCTGGCTGGTGAACAGATGTTTTGTGATAAATATATTTGTCTTTTGTTGGTGGGTTTTGCTTCTCCAGTTTAGGTTAAAAGAATATGGCTGATTAGGATGCACCTGACTGATAAATGGTGGCTCAGACCATGATTATGTCATTAGCGCTGATTGATAGCTACAGCAGGGTTTAACCGAGAAATTACAGCTGAATAAATTAATCTTAGAAAAGCGGCATGATATAGAACATTCTACCCAGGAGAGGGGACACGGAAACATTCTTATTTCCATCTTGCTTGACACTGCTGAGGTGCATTATTATCAGATTTTCCAGACTATTTAACCTTTTAAAAGTACTTACATAAGTCTTCTGCTTGTCTTCATATAGATGCTTCCCTGTAAATGCTGAACTGCTTGGCAGATCCCTTTTAATCCAGTATGAGAACAACTTTTTAAAGATGCAGGATTAGTGAAAATTTTGAATTATTGGAATTAATATTTAAAGTTACAATGTAGCAAGGCTGAAGATCAGCCTGTGTTTGTGGGAGGGGCGAAGGAGACCTATATAGCGCCGCCTCGCTCTCCCATCATGGACGCCGCGCTCTACCGTGACGTCTCTGCACTTCCGGTTTCAGTGCCGACGCTGCCGCTTACCGCTGCTGCTCGTTCCTGTTCCTGCTTGTGCTCGTTCCTGCTCGTTCCTGCCTCCGGTCGGAAGTTCTCAACCTTCCCGAACCGCGCTCCCCTGGTAAGCGAAGCGGCGCCTTGAGCTGCTCCCTTTCCTGGGAGCCTCGGCGCCGCGCTCTTCAAACGATTTCACTTGTCTGCCTGCTGGCCCCACCTCCCGCACTGGTCTCCAGGCAACGCCGACGCTTCCACACGTCTGCCTGCTGGCCCCACCTCCCAAATCCAATTAGTTTAGAATCAATTCCCTCATCTGTAAGTGGAGATAGGTTCCTGAAGAACTCTCTTTGGTGCTGCACCACAGTAATGAATGCCGTCCTGTATAGGACCACACATAGCAGGCAGTCCAGCTCTCATGCTTCCTTCCAAAAGTCAAACTCAGCTCTGCTATATCATTACATTATAATGGGACGATCGCAGCGATCTTCACCAGCATGTATCTGCTTATCTGTACATAGATCATATAGCATTGTCCTGCAACTTCTTTTATCCTCTGCTGCTATCAAGCTTTGCTAATTGTTCATATTTCCATGGTAGCTCGTCAATTATGCAGTTCTCCACCATTCTTAAGATCTCTACTAAAACGTCAGTGTCTGCCACACGGCAGATTCAGGTCAAATTGTCCGCCACGCTATTGTCTGCCACGCAGCAGCTTCATGTCAATTTTGTCTGTTTCATTCACGCTATTTTCTGCCACGCAGCAGATTCATGTCAAATTTTGTCTTTTCCTTAGATTCATCCACGTTATTGTCTGCCACGCAGCAGATTCATGTCAATTTGTCTTTTCCTTAGATTAATTCACGCTATTGTCTGCCACGCAGCAGTTTCATTTCAATTTTTCCTCAGGTTCATCCACGCTATTGTCCGCCACGCAGCAGATTCATGTCAATTTGGTCTGTGTCATTCACGCTATTTTCTGCCACGCAGCAGATTCATGTCAATTTTGTCTTTTCCTTAGATTCATTCACGCTATTGTCTGCCACGTGGCAGTTTCATGTCAATTTTTCCTCAGGTTCATCCACGCTATTGTCTGCCACGCAGCAGATTCATGTCAATTTTGTCTTTTCCTTAGATTCATTTACGCTATTGTCTGCCACGCAGCAGATTCATGTCAATTTTTCCTTAGGTTCATCCACGCTATTGCCTGCCACGCAGCAGATTCATGTCAAAAAGTTATCTTTTCCTTGGATTCATTTACGCTATTGTCTGCCACGCAGCAGATTCATGTCAATTTTTTGTCTTGCTTTAGGTTCATGCACGCTATTGTCTGCCACGCAGCAGTTTCATGTCAATTTTCCGGTTTCGCTTTCAGGTTTTCATGCACGCTATTGTCTGCCACGCAGCAGATTCATGTCAATTTTATGTCTTGCTTTAGGTTCATGCACGCTATTGTCTGCCACGCAGCAGATTCATGTCAATTTTCTGTCTTACTTTAGGTTCATTCACGCAATTGTCTGACACGCAGCAGATTCATGTCAATTTTCCGGTTTCGCTTTCAGGTTTTCATGCACGCTATTGTCTGCCACGCAGCAGATTCATGTCAATTTTCTGTCTTGCTTTAGGTTCATGCACGCTATTGTCTGCCACGCAGCAGATTCATGTCAATTTAATTTCTTGCTTTAGGTTCATTCACGCAATTGTCTGCCACGCAGCAGATTCATGTCAATTTTCTATCTCATTTAATGTTTCATCCACGTAATCGTCTGCCACGCAGCAGATGCCCTTTCCGGTCTCGTTTCTTTCCCTGACACGCATCAGGTTCTCAGTTTTGGTCTGCCACGCAGCAGTCCATGTTAGTTTTCCTGACACGCATCAGGTTCATCCACCGCCCTGTCACGCATCAGGGTCTGGTTCTCACGTCTCGTTTGCACTTCCTGACACGCATCAGGTGCTGTCGTGGTCCTGCCACGCAGCAGGTGCATCGGCCGCCCTACTCGGCCCGTTCTAACCTGGTCGGACCCTGATGCGCCTCAGGGGCTTCGCCTCTAGCCACGCAGCTAGTTCACGGGTTCCGGCCGCCCGCAAGGCATCAGGTCATTCAAGGGCGCCTCACATGTATCGGGCACGGTCAAGCTTGACCCTCAGCTTCCGCTCCTTGATTCATGTCAGGTTCTACCTTTCTTCTGCATCTCTCAAACCTCACCCCATGTTTTTAGGGTCACCCCGGAGGTTCGTCTAGGTTCAAAAATTCGCTAGGCGAAGTCCTCAAGGTACCAATCCTAGGCCCCCCTTTTTCATCCAGGTCACTTCCGTTCAAAAAAAAAAAAAAAAAAAAAAAAAAGATGGGTCCGGTCGTCTGTCCGCCGCGCGGCAGATTCACGTCATTAATTTACTGAGACGCTTGGGTTTGTTCTGTCGTTTGTCTGCCGCGCGGCGGATTCATGTGATTTTATTTTCCAGAGACGCATCGATCTTATCCGGTCATTTGTCTGCCACGCAGCAGATTCATGTCATTTTATTTTTCCTGACACGCATCAGGTTCATTCGATCTTTTGTCTGCCACGCAGCAGTTCGTGTGTTATTTTCCTGACATGCATCAGGTTCATTCGCTTTATATCTGCCACGCAGCAGTTCATGTTCTATTTTCCTGACACGCATCAGGTTCATTCGATATTTGGTCTGCCACGCAGCAGTTCGTGTTTTATTTTCCTGACACGCATCAGGTTCATTCGCTTTATATCTGCCACGCAGCAGTTCATGTTCTATTTTCCTGACACGCATCAGGTTCATTCGATATTTGGTCTGCCACGCAGCAGTTCGTGTTTTATTTTCCTGACACGCATCAGGTTCATTCGCTTTATATCTGCCACGCAGCAGTTCATGTTTTATTTTCCTGACACGCATGAGGTTCATTTACCGCCCTGACACGCATCAGGGACAGGGTTTTCTTTCATGTCATATTTCATATTCCTGACTCGCATCATGTGCTTCTCCACGGTCCTGCCACGCAGCAGGTACGTCAGTCGTCTGACACGCATCAGGCCGTTTCAGCCCGGTTGGACCCTGGTGCGCCTCAGGGGCACTTGCCACTAGCCACACAGCTAGTTCACGAGCTCGACCACCTGACACGGATCAGGTCTTTCGTTTCGCTCTCTGGCCTCGCATGTATCAGGCACGGTTAAGTTAATTGACAACGCGCGCTCCCGCTCCCTGATCCACGTCAGGTTCTACTTTATCTCCAGCATCTCTCAAGCCTCATCCCATGTTTTTCCAGGGTCATCCCAGAGGTCTATTTTGTTCAAATTTCGCTTAGGTGATTTCATCCAGGTACCAGTCTCAGGTCCCTTTCCATCCAGGTCGTTCCTGTTCCACGGTTTCGTACGCCAAGTCCAGGTAATCTAGGTCAGCTCATCAGGTAATGCCAGATTCAAAAGAACAGCAGCAAGCCAGAGTCCCGCAGGAAACCAGTCACCGGGGCAATGTTCAGGGCCTTTTCCACCTCCCTAGACAATGATCCTTTCGGGCCATATAAAAGCATAGTGTCTTTACGGGTTCTTACGGCCCGGGGAATTCAGCAGCTCTCCAGGACACGCAGGCCCCACTTTAGATCAACTAGCCTGGCAGCAGACGCATTGCACCCTATCACTCCACTTCACCAAAACTTCTCAAGTGGGACCGCCAGTCAAAATTCGCTACTACCAGACCTTCAATGACTGGTGCCCGGTTGCCGTGTTCAAAAGCTATTCGCCACTGCAAAAGATCCCGCGCCGGGCAGCCCTCTTTTCCCTTTCAACTCTAAACATCTCACGGCGTCACAGTTCGTTCACCACATCAGAATCTTAGCTTCGGACTAGGGTTCGATGCCAAGGCCATTTCGGGACATTCATTCCGCATAGGGGCGGCATCCGCAGCGTCAAGTCATGGGGTCCCAGCGCACGTCATCCAGAAAATGGGCAGATGGCAATCTTCCCGTTTCACGCACTACGTTCCGAACCCGCAGGTTGAGGTTGCCGGAGCCTTCACCAGCTTAGCTTTACGAGTTCCGCATTAATCTTTCCTACCCGATTGATTTTTGCCCCTCATTTAGCTCGCACACGGCCATGGCTTCCGGCACACCTCAGCCATTGATAGTTGACAATCAGTCACCCCTCCCCAACTCAGTTCGTCCACTCTGCTCCCACCGTAGCCAGGACCACAAGTAGCAAGGCTGAAGATCAGCCTGTGTTTGTGGGAGGGGCGAAGGAGACCTATATAGCGCCGCCTCGCTCTCCCATCATGGACGCCGCGCTCTACCCCTCCCACCCTTCCCCTTTCTTCACCTCTCTCACCATCAGGCTTCCCCCTCATTTAGCTCGCACACGGCCATGGCTTCCGGCACACCTCAGCCATTGATAGTTGACAATCAGTCACCCCTCCCCAACTCAGTTCGTCCACTCTGCTCCCACCGTAGCCAGGACCACAAATAATAGTTATTGAACATATTTATGTCGGTTGCATGGCATACAGGAATTAAATGGATTATCCAACCCCTGAAATGCCCACCCATATGCCCAGGCCCCTCACACACAATGTACTTACCTTGCTTCCCGCATTGCTTCTGAAGCCCGCACGGCCGCCGCTGCATCTTCTCACCGTGGGGATGGCAGCCAATAGTAGGCGGTGACGGGAATGAGCCTCCCTAGCATAGAGGGTGACCCTAGGGAGGCTCATTCCCATCACCGCCTGCTATTTGCTGCCCCCCCTTCCCTAAGCCGGATTTTTTCATCCATGCGATGGGGAGATGCAGCAGCGGCCATGCCGGCTTCAGAAGCAACTCGGGTGCTGGGGAGCCAGGTAAGTACATTGTGTGTGAGGGGCCCAGGCATATGGGGGGCATTTCAGGGGTTGGATCACCGCCTGCTATTGGCTGCCCCCCCTCCCCTAAGCCGGATTTTTTCATCCATGCGATGGGGAGATGCAGCAGCGGCCGTGCCGGCTTCAGAAGCAACTCAGGTGCTGGGGAGCCAGGTAAGAACATTGTGTGTGAGGGGCCCAGGCATATGGGGGGCATTTCAGGGGTTGGATAACCTCTTTAAACTAACTGTTTCAGCTAACCTGTGGAAGAAACAGATTTTTTAGCAGTACTTACCCTTCCGCTAATTCTGCAGTCTTGGCTGGGATCATTTGACCCCCCCGACTGGCTGTGGGCTCTTACACTGGGGTCCTGACCGGATGTGCTCCTGTTTCTGTAATGTACATGCAGCTGAACACGAAGACACAGAAGAACATCCAGTCTGGAGCTCAGTGGAAGAGCCCGAAGCCAGTCAGATGGTCATGTGATCACAGCCGCGGTCGCAGTATCGGCAGCATGACAGAAAGGTAAGTACTGCTGAAACTCTCTGCCTTTTACGGGTTACCAAAAACAGAGAATCTTGGTAAAGCCCCAGAGAACCCCTTTAAGCATCAACGACCTTATTCACTTCTGTAAAATACCAGTATCTTGATAGGATAAATCTTGATGAGGCTTTAGGAGTAATAATCTACAGTGTTTTTGATGAAGCACATTAATTCCACATTTAAATGATACTCGTTCGTATTACTAAGGTGGTTATTCTATATTATTAACCTTTTAATACAAAGCGACAATGGCTGAAGAGATTGTGGCGATCATTCCTTCCTAACAGACTAAGGCTTCTTTCACATTAGCGTTTTTACTGGATCCAGCAGGGTTTAGCAAAAACGCTTCCATTACTGATAATACAACCATCTTCATCCGTTATGAACAGATCCGGTTGTATTATCTTTAACATTGCCAAGATGGCTCCATCATGAACTCCATTGAGGACTGATGCGTTTTCTATTGTGGCAGATTGTGGCAGAGAAAACTGATTTGTCCCCATTGACTTGCATTGGGGGTCATGTCGGATCCATCTTGCTCCGCATACCAGGATGGAAAACAAACTACAACATGTTGCGGTTTGCTCTCCGGTATGGGAACGTAGCTAAACAGAACGGAATGCATTTTGGAGCATTCCGTTCTGCTCAGTTCAGTTTTGCCCCCATTGACAATGAATAGGGACAAAACTGAAGCGTTTTTTTCCGGTATTGAGCCCCTATAACGGATCTCAATACCGGAAAACTAAAACGCTAGTGTGAAAGTAGCCTAAAAATGGCCTAGTGGTTTTCATAATCAGAGTCAATTTTATCATTGTCTCAGAGTGGAAGGAAGTGAAATTGTTGGCTGCTTCTATTCCTATTGATAAATCCAACAGTAATCTAATGGTTAACTCACCATACAGAAATGCAAGGAAGACAAAGAACATGCCTCTCCTGTCCTGAAGATTGGAGTCCTGCAGGACAGGTGCCAGGCAATTACTAATTTCTATTTCCAGTTATGCTGTTAGGGCCCATTCACATAGCTGAACCTCCGCCTGCTGCCGTACAGGCTGCCTCAGGTGCTGTACGTACGTACTCTCCTAGTAGCAACACGTAACACACGTGGAGCAGGTCACCGCTGCACCCTCCGTCAACGGATGTTGTTATCTGCATGCGGAGGAGATGCAAAGATGGCCGTGGATTGATCGGGTGGGAAATCGGCTTCGGGGACCGGGGGAGGGGGGGGGGCGAGATGTTCAGTCTTGGATAACCCTTATTTGCAATATTCGTCTGTGGCCATATTGCCGCCAGCAAACATCAGGTCCGCAATGCAGAGGCATACACATGCATAGGTCCGCAATCCGGAAGGTCGGTGCGGAATAGAGGAACCGCACGGAAACACCACAGAGTGCTTCCGTTGGGTTTCTGTCCATGCCTCTGCATCCCAAAACAGTAGTGCATGCACTACTTTTTTGCCATGTGGACCGTTGGATGAGGATCACGGACCCCATTCAAGTGAATGGGTCCGCGTCCGCATGCTGTGGCCCTACGGTCGGTGCCCATGCATTGTGGACCACATTTTGCAGGCTGCAGCATGGGCCCGGGCGGCACACGTTGTGTGCATGAGGCCTTATTATTGGGATGCTTATTGGGGCATGGTATACATGCAAAAAATTTGAAACTATGGGGATGTGGTAACTAAATTTTCATGCAGATAAATGTAAAGTGATGTAGCCAGGCTGCAGTATTAGTATTACCGCATATACATTAAATAAAATAAAACTGGGGATAAAAGAACAAGAGAAGGACTTGGGGATTCTGGTACTCAATGTCAGCCAGCAGCTGCAAAAGCAAATACTGTAAGATTTCCAGGTGTAAAAGAGATAAAATGTTATGATATAAATGTACTATTACCCCTCTATAAATCCCTTGTACGACCACATTTTCAATATGGTATTCAGTTTTTGGACCCACATTGTCATATACACTGCCTGTCCAAAAAAAAAGTCGCCACCTGGATTTAACTAAGCAAATAGTTAGTCGCCTCCTATTGGATAATTACTGCACGGGCGATTATCTTTCAGCTGGCAACAAGTTATTTAACCCCAACTTGTGCAATGAGTTGCTTCTCATTTCTTAAACAACCATGTCGAAAGACACATCTCGTGGTCATGGAAAAGATGTTAGTCTGTTTGAGAAGGGTCAAATCATTGGCATGCATCAAGCAGAGAAAAGATCTAAGGAGATTGCAGAAATTACTAAAATTGGGCTAAGAACTGTCCAACGCATTGTTAAAAACTGGAAGGATAGTGGGGACCCATCGTATTCGATGAAGAAATGTGGCCGGAAAAAAATCCTGAATGATCGTGATCGGCGATCACTTAAACGTTTAGTGAAATCAAATCGAAGAAAAACAACAGTAGAACTCAGGGCTATGTTTAATAGTGAAAGTAAGAGCATTTCCACACGCACAATGCGAAGAGAACTCAAGGGATTGGGACTGAACAGCTGTGTAACATAATAACATAGTACATAAGGCCGAAAAAAGACAATTGTCCATCCAGTTCGGCCTGTCATCCTTACGTGTAGCATAAGAAAAACACTAATCAGTGAGTCAAACCAGAAAAAAAGGCTTCAATTTGCTAGGGAGCATAAAGATTGGACTCTGGAGCAATGGAAGAAGGTCATGTGGTCTGATGAGTCCAGATTTACCCTGTTCCAGAGTGATGGGCGCATCAGGGTAAGAAGAGAGGCAGATGAAGTGATGCACCCATCATGCCTAGTGCCTCCTGTACAAGCCTGTGGGGGCAGTGCTATGATCTGGGGTTGCTGCAGTTGGTCAGGTCTAGGTTCAGCAACAGTATGTGCTCCAAGAATGAGGTCAGCCGACTACCTGAACATACTGAATGACCAGGTTATTCCATCAATGGATTTTTTCTTCCCTCATGGCATTGGCATATTCCAAGATGACAATGCCAGGATTCATCGGGCTCAAATTGTGAAACAGTGGTTCAGGGAACATGAGACATCATTTTCACACATGGATTGGCCACCACAGAGTCCAGACCTTAACCCTATTGAGAATCTTTGGGATGTGCTGGAGAAGGCTTTGCGCAGCGGTCAGACTTTACCATCATCAATGCAAGATCTTGGTGAAAAATAAATGCAACACTGGATGGAAATAAATCTTGTGACATTGCAGAAGCTTATCGAAACAATGACACAGCGAATGCGTGCCATAATCAAAGCTAAAGGCGGTCCAACGAAATATTAGAGTGTGTGACCTTTTTTTTTGGTGGTGACTTTTTTTTGGGACAGGCAGTGTAATAGAGCTAGGAGGGTGAATAAAATATTAAAGGGGATGAGAGGCTAAAGAAAATCAGGCTAATTCAGCTAGGAAGAAAGAGACACAGTATAGGTAAGGCTACTTTCACACTAGCGTTCGGAGCGGATCCGTCTGATGTTTCATCAGACGGATCCGCTCCGATAATGCAGACGTTCGCATCCGTTCAGAACGGATCCGTCTGCATTAAAACTTAGAAAATTTTCTAAGTGTGAAAGTAGCCTGAGCGGATCCGTTCAGACTTTACATTGAAAGTCAATGGGGAACGGATCCGCTTGAAGATTGAGCCACATTGTGTCATCTTCAAGCGGATCCGTCCCCATTGACTTACATTGTAAGTGTGGACGGATCCGCTCGCCTCCGCACGGCCAGGCGGACACCCGAACGCTGCAAGCAGCGTTCAGCTGTCCGCCTGGCCGTGCGGAGGCGAGCGGAGCGGAGGCTGAACGCCGCCAGACTGATGCAGTCTGAGCGGATCCGCATCCATTCAGACTGCATCAGGGCTGGACGGAAGCGTTCTGCTCCGCTCGTGAGCCCCTTCAAACGGAGCTCACGAGCGGACAGCAGAACGCTAGTGTGAAAGTAGCCTTATTCTATTTACACAAATTAATATGTACGCGCTCAATATAATGCATTTACACATTATTGATTGTTTTCAAGGACTTCGGGACAATCATTATGTGTGGAGGAATTTAGACATCAGTATAGGAAAGGATTCTTTACAGTCAGGGTACATGCACACGTTCAGGATTCATGTGCGGAGAATCCGCACTGAAATCCGCAGGTGTTCGCAGGCAAATCTGTGCGGTCAATCCGCATTAATTGGTGCGGATTTGCATACGGATTTGCGTGCGGATTTGGTGCGGATTCGGTGCGGATTTTCCGCATGCGGATTTCACTAAGTGAATGAAGAAAATCCGGTCAGGAAAAAAAAAATTAATTGACATGTCGCGGATTTTAACCACCTCAGCCCCCAGTGCTTAAACACCCTGAAAGACCAGGCCACTTTTTACACTTCTGACCTACACTACTTTCACCGTTTATTGCTCGGTCATGCAACTTACCACCCAAATGAATTTTACCTCCTTTTCTTCTCACTAATAGAGCTTTCATTTGGTGGTATTTCATTGCTGCTGACATTTTTACTTTTTTTGTTATTAATCGAAATTTAACGATTTTTTTGCAAAAAAATGACATTTTTCACTTTCAGTTGTAAAATTTTGCAAAAAAAACGACATCCATATATAAATTTTGCTCTAAATTTATTGTTCTACATGTCTTTGATTAAAAAAAAATGTTTGGGTAAAAAAAAAATGGTTTGGGTAAAAGTTATAGCGTTTACAAACTATGGTACAAAAATGTGAATTTCCGCTTTTTGAAGCAGCTCTGACTTTCTGAGCACCTGTCATGTTTCCTGAGGTTCTACAATGGCCAGACAGTACAAACACCCCACAAATGACCCCATTTCGGAAAATACACACCCTAAGGTATTCGCTGATGGGCATAGTGAGTTCATAGAACTTTTTATTTTTTGTCACAAGTTAGCGGAAAATGATGATTTTTTTCTTTTTTTTTTTTTTTCTTACAAAGTCTCATATTCCACTAACTTGTGACAAAAAATAAAAACTTCCATGAACTCACTATGCCCATCACGAAATACCTTGGGGTCTCTTCTTTCCAAAATGGGGTCACTTGTGGGGTAGTTATACTGCCCTGGCATTCTAGAGGCCCAAATGTGTGGTAAGGAGTTTGAAATCAAATTCTGTAAAAAATGACGAGTGAAATCCGAAAGGTGCTCTTTGGAATGTGGGCCCCTTTGCCCACCTAGGCTGCAAAAAAGTGTCACACATCTGGTATCTCCGTATTCAGTAGAAGTTGGGGAATGTGTTTTGGGGTGTCTTTTTACATATACCCATGCTGGGTGAGATAAATATCTTGGTCAAATGCCAACTTTGTATAAAAAAATGGGAAAAGTTGTCTTTTGCCAAGATATTTCTCTCACCCAGCATGGGTATATGTAAAAAGACACCCCAAAACACATTCCCCACCTTCTCCTGAGTACGGAGATACCAGATGTGTGACACTTTTTTGCAGCCTAGATGGGCAAAGGGGCCCACATTCCAAAGAGCACCTTTCGAATTTCACTCGTCATTTTTTACAGATTTTGATTTCAAACTCCTTACCACACATTTGGGCCCCTAGAATGCCAGGGCAGTATAACTACCCCACAAGTGACCCCATTTTGGAAAGAAGAGACCCCAGGGTATTCGCTGATGGGCATAGTGAGTTCATGGAAGTTTTTATTTTTTGTCACAAGTTAGTGGAATATGAGACTTTGTATGAAAAAAAAAAAAAAAAAAAAAAATCATCATTTTCCACTAACTTGTGCCAAAAAATAAAAAATTCTAGGAACTCGCCATGCCCCTCACGGAATACCTTGGGGTGTCTTCTTTCCAAAATGGGGTCACTTGTGGGGTAGTTATACTGCCCTGGCATTTTCCAGGGGCCCTAATGTGTGGTAAGTAGGTAAATGACCAGTGGAATCCGAAAGGTGCTCTTTGGAATGTGGGCCCCTTTGCCCACCTAGGCTGCAAAAAAGTGTCACACATCTGGTATCGCCGTATTCAGGAGACGTTGGGGAATGTGTTTTGGGGTGTCTTTTTACATATACCCATGCTGGGTGAGAGAAATATCTTGGCAAAAGACAACTTTTTCCATTTTTTTATACAAAGTTGGCATTTGACCAAGATATTTATCTCACCCAGCATGGGTATATGTAAAATGACACCCCAAAACACATTCCCCAACTTCTCCTGAGTACGGCGATACCAGATGTGTGACACTTTTTTGCAGCCTAGATGCGCAAAGGGGCCCAAATTCCTTTTAGGAGGGCATTTTTAGACATTTGGATACCAGACTTCTTCTCACGCTTTGGGGCCCCTAGAATGCCAGGGCAGTATAAATACCCCACATGTGACCCCATTTTGGAAAGAAGACACCCCAAGGTATTCAATGAGGGGCATGGCGAGTTCATAGAAATTTTTTTTTTTTGGCACAAGTTAGCGGAAATTGATATTTTTTATTTTTTTCTCACAAAGTCTCCCGTTCCGCTAACTTGGGACAAAAATTTCAATCTTTCATGGACTCAATATGCCCCTCACGGAATACCTGGGGGTGTCTTCTTTCCGAAATGGGGTCACATGTGGGGTATTTATACTGCCCTGGCATTCTAGGGGCCCTAAAGCGTGAGAAGAAGTCTGGAATATAAATGTCTAAAAAATTTTACGCATTTGGATTCCGTGAGGGGTATGGTGAGTTCATGTGAGATTTTATTTTTTGTCACAAGTTAGTGGAATATGTGACTTTGTAAGAAAAAAAATAAAATTCCGCTAACTTGGGCCAAAAAAAAGACTGAATGCAGCCTTACAGAGGGGGGGGGGGGGGGATCAATGACAGGGGGGTGATCAATGACAGGGGGGGTGATCAATGACAGGGGGGTGATCAGGGAGTCTATATGGGGTGATCACCCAACTGTCATTGATCACCCCCCTGTAAGGCTGCATTCAGACGTCCGTATGATTTTTACGGATCCGATCAGTCTATCAGTGGATCCGTAAAAATCATGCGGACATCTGAATGGAGCTTTACAGGGGGGTGATCAATGACAGAGGGGTAATCAATGACAGGGGGGTGATCAGGGAGTCTATATGGGGTGATCACCACAGTCATTGATCACTCCCCTGTAAGGCTGCATTCAGACGTCCGTATGATTTTTACGGATCCGATCAGTCTATCAGTGGATCCGTAAAAATCATGCGGACATCTGAATGGAGCTTTACAGGGGGGTGATCAATGACAGGGGGGTAATCAATGACAGGGGGGTGATCAGGGAGTCTATATGGGGTGATCACCACAGTCATTGATCACTCCCCTGTAAGGCTCCATTCAGACGTCCGTATGATTTTTACGGATCCGATCAGTCTATCAGTGGATCCGTAAAAATCATGCGGACATCTGAATGGAGCTTTACAGGGGGGTGATCAATGACAGAGGGGTAATCAATGACAGGGGGGTGATCAGGGAGTCTATATGGGGTGATCACCACAGTCATTGATCACTCCCCTGTAAGGCTGCATTCAGACGTCCGTATGATTTTTACGGATCCGATCAGTCTATCAGTGGATCCGTAAAAATCATGCGGACATCTGAATGGAGCTTTACAGGGGGGTGATCAATGACAGAGGGGTAATCAATGACAGGGGGGTGATCAGGGAGTCTATATGGGGTGATCACCACAGTCATTGATCACTCCCCTGTAAGGCTGCATTCAGACGTCCGTATGATTTTTACGGATCCGATCAGTCTATCAGTGGATCCGTAAAAATCATGCGGACATCTGAATGGAGCTTTACAGGGGGGTGATCAATGACAGGGGGGTGATCAGGGAGTCTATATGGGGTGATCACCTCCGTCATTTATCACTCCCCTGTAAGGCTGCATTCAGACGTCCGTATGATTTTTACGGATCCGATCAGTCTATCAGTGGATCCGTAAAAATCATGCGGACATCTGAATGGAGCTTTACAGGGGGGTGATCAATGACAGGGGGGTAATCAATGACAGGGGGGTGATCAGGGAGTCTATATGGGGTGATCAGGGGTGATCAAGGGCTAATAAGGGGTTAATAAGTGACGGGGGGGGGGGGGGGTGTAGTGTAGTGGTGCTTGGTGCAACATATTACTGAGCTGCCTGTGTCCTCTGGTGGTCGATCCAAACAAAGGGGACCACCAGAGGACCAGGTAGCAGGTATATTAGACGCTGTTATCAAAACAGCGTCTAATATACCTGTTAGGGGTTAAAAAAATCACATCTCCAGCCTGCCAGCGAACGATCGCCGCTGGCAGGCTGGAGATCCACTCGCTTACCTTCCGATCCTGTGAACGCGCGCGCCTGTGTGCGCGCGTTCACAGGAAATCTCGCGTCTCGCGAGAGGACGCACCGGCGCGTCCACCCAGAACAACAGGACCGCCGCAAAGACGCAATCCTGCGTACGGCGGTCCTGAGGTGGTTAAAATCCGCACCGCAGGTCAAAATCCGCGCGAAAAAAATCCGCATCGTGTGCATTGAGAATTTCAAATTCTCATAGAATACAATGGACATGACCTACGGTGCGGATTTTCCGCACGCAAATCCGCGCGGAAAATCCGCACGCAATCCTGATCGTGTGCAGGGGGCCTCAGAGTAGCTGTACACAGGTCCAGATTGACACACAGAGGTTCCGCATGGGTTTTTGTACTGATTGGCATTTCCACACCAAAATCCACATGTTACAGATTTGCCCCAATCTCACCCTTTGCACTGCGAAAACAAAAAATCTGCACATACAATCGACATGCTGCATTTAAAAATCTGCACTGTAAGTCAATTTACGTTCGGGAAAAAAGCTAAGAGTACTTGAGATTTGTTAAATCTCATTCTCTTTGCTGGTACTGTATTAAGCTGCAGTTTTTCTGCACGTAAATCTGTAAAGAAAAAACGCACATAATCCACAACATGTGCAGGCAGCCTTAGGGTGTTCAAACTATGGAATGCCCTAGGTCTGTGATGGCTAACCTCCGGCACTTCAGCTGTGATCATTTGAGATGGGGAAACAGCTCTCATTGTATGAACATTGTGTTTGTTTAAATGAAGTTAAATTATCTGGACTGACATTCTGCTGTTTGGCCACAAGATGCCACTGTTTCCTAAGCACAGCAACAGACTGCATTTCATGTGATGTTGGGAACTCTCAGAGGGTAGAGTTACAAGTCTGGAGAGGAAGGCATCTTAGAGTGAGGCTGTGAGAGACACTGAGGAACTGTGTAAGCAGAGAATCCAACGGCTTCCAGGTGTGAGAGCATCCCTCAGTGACCAGAGCTGCAGCTAAGTGAAGCTTATCATGTTCAAGACCCTGATCCTGACCAGAGGAACGAGGATTGCTTCCAGGAAAGCTGATGAGAGCTGAGGAGCAAAGCTACATGCACTGTGGGAGCGCATGCTTGGTGGAGAGGCATTTGTTCTGTTCAGAGTCACCAGCGGATGCAGAGCAGACCCAGGTCGGTAAGATCGTGCACGCACCTAATTACAGTGTTGGCGTCTAGAGGTCTCTGTTTGTGCAAGTGTTCTTTGCAAGGACTCTATAACTTAAAGTGACATTTCACATTGGAGAGCTGAAAAAATTCCCACAAACTCAAGCCAGGCTGGCGTTTTGCTCAGAAGGAATACTTAGGCACTTGCTACAGGACCAGTTATGGGAGGGGGAATACTGTAGATCTGTGTTAGATTGGAAGCTGTTGTGCTGCTCCGCAGGCTAGCCCGTACCACACACCCATACAGCCATTCTTGTTCTTTTAGGGTAATAACAGGTAAGGTGTGGCAGTTTAGTTGTGCCCACCAGCAGGTAAATTACTGCTCTTTCTTCCTGCATCCATCAGAGGGCGCCGTGCTGTGCAGCACAAGGGTCTCAGCCTTTGGGCTGGGTGTATGTAAATTTATTGTATGTTCCCAGCATTTGTGGTTGTGTTTATTGCCACATTTAAGTAAAATTCTGTTTTGGCAAAAGCTGATGTTGGGGTTGCTTTCCTCGTTCGTGACTTCACTGTATACTGCTTACAATAAAACTACAACTCCCAAGTTGTACACTTGACTGTTCTCAGAAATCCATAGAAATAAATGGAGCATGCTGGAAGTTGTAGTTTTACCACAGCTGGAGTGCCGGAGGTTAGCCATTGCTGCCCTAGATGAAGGATCTGTTATAGATTTAGCATTAGGGTCCAGAGGCTATACCTCTGCAATAACCATTATTCCTGTAGTTAGATTTAATGCACTGCACTAAAGAAATCTGGTCCAAGCATTGCTAGATCATGATAGAACAGGTAGGACGGATGGTTAGCCACAGGTGCAGTTCTGCAGTCTGGAAGATAAATCCCTTTTTTTCAATTAGGCTACTTTTACACTGGCGTTTTGGTTTCCGTTCGTGAGATCCGTTCAGGGATCTCACAAGCGGTCCAAAACGGATCGGTTTTGCCCTTAATGCATTCTGATAGGATAAGGATCCGCTCAGAATGCATCAGTTCGGCTCCGTTCCACCTCCATTCCGCTTTGGAGGCGGACACCCTGCAACCGTCTGACGAAACTGAGCCAAACGGATCCGTTCTGACACACAATGTGTAACACCCCAGAGTTGTGTTACGAAACTCTTTATCCCCGCTACAACCTGTTAAGATCATCTAGATCAGGGGTAGGCAACCTCCGGCACTCCAGATGTTGTAAAACTACAACTCCCAGCATGCATACTTCCTCTGCTCTTCTCAGAACTCTCACAGAAATGAATGGAGCATGCTGGGAATTGTAGTTTCGCAACAGCTGGAGTGCCGGAGGTTGCTGACCCCTGATCTAGATTGTCATCTAATGTAATTTCATATAATGTTCTCACAAATGTGCATTCTAAGCCTTGTAAATGTGTATTGCTGTAATTTCTATGTTCACCAGCAGGTGTGTTCAGCAAGGACTTAGCTACAGTTTAGTACATTCCAGTTCAGCTCCCCCTCTATGGCCCATATCCTGCCTCATGGGGAGAGGAGGAAGTTAAGTTAGTGTGTAACCCAGCCCTGCTAGGGGTAGGGCGTGCGTGTAGGAGCTCCCAGATATAGGGATCCAAAGCCAGGATCTTGTCTCGACTGAGACAATTGATCATCATCCCCAGCCTGAGCCTTGCAGCCTCAGCTGGAAGAAAGCAAGCAGCCACCTCCAGTTACAGGAAGAAGCATACCCTTAGACAATAACTGTGAGTCAAACTCCAAAGACCAGGAGAAGCCATATTCCTCCTCAGCAAGTCAGTCCCCAAGACAGCAGAAGATAGTAAGCGCAGAAGCATAAATACCTGCTACATTACAGAACTACTAAGCAGACGTCCTTTTCCTGCAAAAAGCTCCAGGCACATGATAGAGCAGAAGATAGATTCCTGCCACACATTGCCAATACCTGCTGGGACTTCAGACTAATGCTGTTTCTCACTAGGATGAAAGCTGCATCTAGTAAAAACAAGTTTGAACTTTACTCAAGGTCTGGATCTCAATTACTGCTGCAAGTTCCTCAATTACTCCTACTAGCACCACATTCATTTTATTGCAAGTGAGCCAGGATCCAGGAGTCAAGCCGTACCCAGGTAGGAGACACTGTTGACACTGTTGCCATTACCACACAGAGACCTTACACCGCTCTGGCATTCCTAACCTGGTACGTGAGTTAGAACACGTTAAAGGGCCCTGTGTTAGTACCCTGCAAACGCTGCCATTGGCGTCACGAACAAAACTATAAACTATCACTTACACCTGACCCAGCCATTGCATATTATTGGCGTCAGAGTGCATACCCCCAATCCGGCTCTATTGCAAATGTAAGTCAATGAGAACGGATCCGTTTTCACTGATACAATATGGCGCAATAGAAAACGGATCCGTCACCTATTGACTTTAAATGGTGTTCAATACGGATCCGTTTTGACTATGTTAAAGATAATACAAACAGATCTGTTCTGAACGGATGCATGCGGTTGTATTATCTGAACGGATGCGTTTGTGCAGATCAATGATGGATCCGCACCAAACGCGAGTGTGAAAGTAGGCTTGCTTCACATTGCAGCTTCATTTTCACCTCAGAATGTACAGATCTAAGGCTTTCACCATGTGTGCAGCACAAAGCAGAGGAGCATGTGCAGCAAGCTACACCTGTGTGATCAGAGGAAGGCTCCCGATAAATCAGTGTCGTCCGCCCAACGGATTAACCTCTTTGATGTCTAGAATAAAATAAATAGCGCCTTATA
Source organism: Bufo bufo (assembly GCF_905171765.1). NCBI lineage: Eukaryota > Metazoa > Chordata > Amphibia > Anura > Bufonidae > Bufo > Bufo bufo. Next base: position 73,397,127 of record NC_053397.1, read on the forward strand.
GGTAGAAACAACAAATAGCTACTTTTGCTGATAATCTACATGTACACCTCTGTTTTAACATAATCAGGGTCATTTACTATCTAGAAATACGCCTACAGTCAGGTCCATAAATATTGGGACATCGACACAATTCTAACATTTTTGGATCTATACACCACCACAATGGATTTGAAATCAAACGAACAAGATGTGCTTTAACTGCAGACTGTCAGCTTTAATTTGAGGGAATTTATATCCAAATCAGGTGAACAGTGTGGGAATTACAACAGTTTGCATATGTGCCTCCCACTTGTTAAGGAACCAAAAGTAATGGGACAGAATAATAATCATAAATCAAACTTTCGCTTTTTAATACTTGGTTGCAAATCCTTTGCAGTCAATTACAGCCTGAAGTCTGGAACGCATAGACATCACTAGACTCTGGGTTTTATACCTGGTGATGCTCTGCCAGGCCTCTACTGCAACACTCTTCAGTTCCTGCTTGTTCTTGGGGCATTTTCCCTTCAGTTTTGTCTTTAGCAAGCGAAATTCATGCTCAATCGGATTCAGCTCAGGTGATTGATTTGGCCATTGCATAACATTCCATTTCTTTCCCTTAAAAAACTCTTCAGATGCTTTTGCAGTATGCTTTGGGTCATTGTCCATCTGCACTGTGAAGCAGTGTCTAATGAGTTCTGAATCATTTGGCTGACTATGAGCAGATAATATTGCCCGAAACACTTCAGAATTAATCCTGCTGCTTTTGTCAGCAGTCACATCATCAATAAATACAAGAGAACCAGTTCCATTGACAGCCATACATGCCCACGCCATGACACTACCACCACCATGCTTCACTGATGAGGTGGTATGCTTAGGATCATGAGCAGTTCCTTTCCTTCTCCATACTCTTCTCTTCCCATCACTCTGGTACAAGTTGATCTTGGTCTCATCTGTCCATAGGATGTTGTTCCAGAACGGTGAAGACTTTTTTAGATGTCGTTTGGCAAACTCTAATCTGGCCTTCCTGTTTTTGAGGTTCACCAATGGTTTACATCTTGTGGTGAACCCTCTGTATTCACTCTGGTGAAGTCTTCTCTTGATTGTTGACTTTGACACACATACACCTACCTCCTGGAGAGTGTTCTTCATCTGGCCAACTGTTGTGAAGGGTGTTTTCTTCACCAGGGAAAGAATTCTTCGCTCATCCACCACAGTTGTTTTCCGTGGTCTTCCGGGTCTTTTGGTGTTGCTGAGCTCACAGGTGCGTTCCTTCTTTTTAAGAACGTTCCAAACAGTTGTTTTGGCCACGCCTAATGTTTTTGTTATCTCTCTGATGTTTTTTTTTGTTTTTTCAGCCTAATGATGGCTTGCTCTTTGGATCTCATCTTGAGAGTTGACAGCAACAGATTCCAAATGCAAATAGCACACTTGAAATGAGCTCTGGACCTTTTATCTGCTCATTGTAATTGGGATAATGAGGGTATAACACACACCTGGCCATGGAACAGCTGATAAGCCAATTGTCCTATTACTTTTGGTTCCTTAACAAGTGTGAGGCACATATGCAAACTGTTGTAATTCCTACACCGTTCACCTGATTTGAATGTAAATACCCTCAAATTAAAGCTGACAGTCTGCAGTTAAAGCACATCTAGTTCGTTTCATTCCAAATCCATTGTGGTGGTGTATAGAGCCAAAAATGTTAGAATTGTGTAGATGTCCCAATATTTATGGACCTGACTGTATATTAGATGTATTTCTGGGCAGCACGGTTGCTCAGTGGTTAACTCTGGTGTCTTGCAGCGCTGGGGTTCTAGGTTTGAATTTGACCAAGGACTACATCGGATATTGTATGTTCTCCCTGTGTTTGCGTGGGTTTATACAGCAGCGCTATATGAGTGCTTAAAATAAAATAAATACATTTCTGGCATAGATTGCAGCGCAACGGTTATTTGTGCCTCAGTCTGCGACTTTTCCCCTCTCACGTCAGGTCTAATAAAGTGGACTTCGAAGGGGACAGGCCAGGAGGCCCGTCTCATTCATCATTTTCTACACCTGTTTTAGGCCTAGAGAATGGTCTAAATATAAAGCCTCATTCACACGTCAGTATTTTGGTCAGTGATTTCCACCAGTGATTGTGAGCCAAAACCAGGACTGGAGCCTCCACAGACATAAGGTATAAGGGAAAGATCTGCACCTGTTCTGTGTTTAGAGCCACACCTGGTTTTGGCTCAACATCACATGTGAGATGGGGAAACAGCTCTCATTGTCTGAACGCTGTTTGTGTAAATCAAGTTAATTGATCTAGACTGAAATTATGCTGTTTGGTCACAAGATGCCGCTGTTTACTAAACACAGCTAACAGACTGCATATTTTCCATATTTATGAGAGGTGGAGTTACAAAGCCTGAAGAAGAAAGGGAGCAGCCATCGTAGAGGAAGCTGAGACTGAGAAACTGTGTGAGCAGAGGATCCGTCGGCATCCAGGTGTGGGAGCATAAATCAATTACCAGAGCTACAGCTAAGTGAAGCTGATCATGTCCAAGACCCTGATCCTGTCAAAAGGAAGAGGATTGCTTCCAGGAACGCTGATGAGAGCTGAGGAGCAAAGCAACATACACTGAGGTACCGCATGCTTGTTGGAGAAGCATTTGTTCTGGCCACAATCACCAGCGGAAGTAGAGCAGACCTGGGTCGGTAAGATCGTGCACGCACCTCATCACAGTGTTGGTGCCTAGAATCCTAGAGACTGAGACCAGGCCTGTAGCTAGTTAGATAGGGTTTCTGTTTGTGTCAGGCCACAAGTGTTGCTGACAGTTGAAAGGACTCCACAATTTAAAAAGACATTTCACATCGGAGAGCTAATAAACTTCCCCACAAACTCAAGCCAGGCTGGCGTTTTGCTCAGAAGGAATACTCAGGCACGTGCTACACAGTGGGGCAGTGTGTGTGTGTGTGTGGGGGGGGAGTTGCCTTTGCCCTGGGTGCAAAATTTTAAGGAGCGCCAACAGGGCACAAGGGGGGGGGGGCAGCGGCAGGGCACAAGGAGATGAGCGCTTCCAATGTGAAAGCGCTCATCCCCATAGTCATCTGTATCGCCGTCCTCAGGACAGCTATACAGATGGATGTGCTGCGGGGGAGGGGAGAGGCGTCTCCCTTCCCCGTTCCTCTAATAGGCTGCAGGCCTAGTGCCTGCAGCCCATCAGAGGCCGGTGCAGGCGGCCCAATGACGTCATCATGCCGCCTGAGCCGTACAGCGCGGGAAGAGGCCTGCATCGCATCGCTGCCATGGAGGTAAGTATAAGTGTTTATTTTTTTATATGGTACAATACTGGCTACTGGCACATGATTGGGGGGCCATCTATGGGGGGCACTTGTTACTGGCACACGATTGGGGGGCACTTGTTACTGGCACATGATTGGGGGGCCATCTATGGGGGGCACTTCTCACTAGCACATGATTGCATGATTGGTGGCCCTTCTTACTGGCACATGATTGGGGGCCATCTATGGGAGGCACTTCTCACTGGCACATGATTGGGGGCATCTATGGGGGCACTTACTGGCACATTATTGGGGGGCATCTATGGGGGCACATCTTACTGGCACATTATTGGGGGCATCTATGGGGGCACTTCTTACTGGCACATTATTGGGGGTGCTTTTTACTGGCACATTATTGGGTGGCACTATGGGGGCACTTCTTACTGGCACATTATTGGGGGCATCTACTGAGGCCATAAAGAAGGACTATTTGTATGTAAATTACCACACTTTTCTCTGGCATCCATTGGAGGGCGCTGTGCTGTGCAAGGGTCTCAGAATTCGGGCTGGGTGTATGTAAATGGATTGTATGTTGTTGTGTTCATTGCCACGTTTAAGTAAAATACTGTTTTTGAAATGCTGGTGGTGGATTTGCTTTCCTCGTTCGTTACTTCGCTGTATCCTGGGGAGCCCACCCCGGTACAGGGCTTACACACTGATAGAAATCACTGACCGAACACTGACATGTGAATGAGGTATAAGACAGCTAGGAAGCTGTCTTACATTTAGAACTAGCGCTGGATGCGCCAAAGTTATGGAGAAGCCTGCACCTCTTCATAACTTCGGTAGATCCACCGCCAGCGCATGGGGTTACTAAGACCGTCATCTAAAACGCTGGTCTTAATAAATGACCCCCATGTCTTTTCAATGTTGCCATGCATCTAAAATGACAAATGATACAACTTTGCTAATATTCTTAACCAATACTCTTCTACTATTTTGCGTATACAGCTCCTTTACAGGCCCATATGTCTCCATGGTTACAAACAAAACCTGTAGCCTGATCCTGCGGTTATATACTGCTTTACTGCTTTCATTGCCAAGATACTGTACGTGTCTTCATATAAATGTATATACTTTATTTCTTTAAGTCATATGTCCCAACAACCAGCTGGTTGTTGGGACATATGACTGAAAGAAATAAAGCTTAGTGCACTGCCTGTATTGTTAGTTGGGGGGGTTTATATTCTTTATTTAACATTCATCTGAGATTTATTTCACATTCATAGAGATTAGGACCTCCCTTCTTCTTGTTATCTGAGGTGCACTGCAATAATTGTCTTTTCATACTACATAGTAGTTGTACATTACCACCAAATCCTCAGTCATTACTTACATCAGTGACTGCATCAACATATACTGAGCAATAAAATATGGGAATATAACAACAACATGACGGCAGCAATAATCACTGTACCTGCAATAGTAAGGGACATGCATCAGACATGGAGATTAGGACCTCCCTTCTTCTTGTTATCTGAGGTGCACTAATATAAGTGTCCCACCAGAAACAAATCTCCTGAGATAGACGGTCCCACTCTAGTGTCATATTACAGGACCTGTATATTGATATTATGGCACTTGTTAACATTAAAATTTTATGGGGGTGGATCATTCTCCTTACATATCTCACATATATATCCTTAATCCGGGGCGTAGCTAAAGGCTCATGGGCCCTGGAACAAGAGTTCAGCTTGGGCCCCCTTTTTCTCAGTGCTTTGTAGCCTGGGGCAGGAATTCACATAGCCTTTGTGCTGCCTGAGGCAAAAATTGAAACGACACCCCCCCCATGCCAAATTCTCCACCTAACCCCTTCCCTCCAGCCAGAGGTGTAACTTGACCAGCATGCACTTTCTATAATACTGGTGTCTTATACGGCACAAGGGTTTGGGGCTCCCTTAGGCTCCTGGGCTACCTCTGCTCCCCTATAGCTACACACTTGTCCTCAATGGATTGTCCAGTGTAAAATACGTTTCCACCTGCGAACCTGGTCTCATTACATTCTGTGCTCCTCTCTATTTCATACTTATTTAGTATTGTCGGGCCCTTTGTAGATGAGATGTTTCTCTATAACGAGCAGTTTTTCTCTCTTCAACACATTTTCATGCTAAAAAGCCTAGAAGACAATCATTCAGTTTACATGCACTGCAGTATCAACTCTCTGTTCTCTACCTCCCAACCTGTTGAATAATCCATCGCAGAAGCTTTTATTTCCAGGAGTATAATGTCACAAAGACGTAAAGTGAGCTGAGAGTATAACACAGAGAGCTGTCACAGCCGTGTCACCCCTCCCTCCTCAATCTCGTATTCTCTCTCCCTCTCTCGCCGCCTGCTTCACTCTGTTGCTCCTTCTCGTACATGCACTTTCCCATTTTATCTGCCTCCGGTACATTTGTTCTGGGAATGGCTTTGTTGTTTACTACAGGATGAGCAATATCACATCTCCTCCTGAGCATTGTGAAAGACTTCTGGGGACACGTGTCCTGGTGGCTGCTGCGTACTCTGTGTATTCGGTGTCTGGGACTTTGGCCAATGTTCTGGTTATCTACCTGGTCTGCTCGTTCAAGAAACTCAAGACAACTAGTAACGCGTTCATTGTGAATGGCTGCGTTTCTGATCTTCTCGTCTGCGCATTTTGGATGCCTCAAGAAGCCATATTAATTTCCACTGGTCGCCTGGAAAACCCTACTTACAGGGTATTCATGGAGGGGGTCTTTTTCCTTTGGATGACAGTCTCCCTATTATCCCATTCTCTCATTGCATTAAACCGTTTCGTGCTCATCACCAAACTGCCAACAGTATACCATACGGTGTATCAGAAGAGGAACACTGAGTGGATGATTGCCATGGCGTGGGTAATGCCTCTTGCATTTTTACTTCCTTGGCTCTTTGGACAACGGTCTTATGAAGTAAACCTTCAATGCCCAAAACTTAGACTTTATGTGTTTTGGGGCCATGAGGTCCCAGCTTCCAGTTCGTACACTGCTATCCTTTCTGCCGTCACAGTTTTAAGCCAAACAATAATCCTTTTTCATTGTTACTTTCGCATTTTCAGAAAAGTGCAGGTCAGCCTGAAGAGAGTGAGCGTTCTCAACTTCCAGGTGGTCCACAACCTGCCCTGCTCGTGCCCTCGTAAGGACAAACGCTTGGGTTTATACGTGCTGATTGTCTGTTGTGTTTTCACTGTGACCACAGAGCCCTTTGCATGGTCAGTCATCTATGGCTTGTTCCAACCATTACCGGGAAGTGTGGAGATAGGCAGTTGGCTGTTGCTTTGTCTTCTGTTTGTGCTTAACCCCTTCATCTACACCTGGAAAAATGAAGAGTTTAGACGGTCCTTTCGAGCTGTAGTCGGGGGAGAGCTCTGGAAAAGCTCTGGAAACAGTGCTGATCCTGGAGTACAAACAATTTCCCAAAATGAGTCCTAAGGTGTGCTTCATGCATGGTTGTACTGATGTGCATCTCATCCTTTGGGACAAATACAACACAGAATCTCAGTAGAGCTTCTGATTCACAAATCGAAGCTTGTTCTTGACTATGTACGGCTTCTGTTCTCCTCACTTTTGTATTGATGGTTTCTATGGAAACGTACTGCATTCATCCCCTCTAAGCGCCATGGGCCAGTGTAAATTAGCCCTCGGTGGGCAACACAGATTGAAATTCTCACGGGGTAATATGTATTATTTGCAGGAGCTGTGGGTGAAGAATTTCTGAGAAAAAAGCATTCCACTTCAGTAAACAGACTGTTTATTAATTTTGCCAAAAGAAAAAAAATGAGCTTCACAATATGTGAGTTTTTTTTTTTATAGAGCCAGCATTAAAAATCACAGAGAATTAGAATGTCTGTGTGACAGGAACAGACAGCATGAGAGATACATTCTGTAGGAAGATCAATTCTTCTGACTGAAATGTTCTAATAAAAAACATTGAAGATATTGCTGTGGAAATATTGAATAGTGGACAATATCTGGAAAAAGATGTCCATTCTATACCACCTAAACATGCCTTAAAGGGGTTATCCAACCGCTATAATGACCCCCCCAATGACCGGGCCCCTCATATACATTATACTTACCTGCTCCCCGACACCTGCGTTGCTCTGGACGACCGCCACTGCATCTCTCTAATTTCACCCGGAGATGCAGTGGCAGCCGTGCAGGGACCCGGAGGGTCGAAGGTGCTGGAGATCAGGTAAGTATAATGTATACGAGGGGCCCGGGCATTAAAGGGGTTGGATAACCCCTTTAAGATTTGGTGCATCTGGAAAATGCAACATACATAATCTACTGATGTGAACAGATGCTTACCCATGCTTTCTGATAGCTTCTTAGAACTAAACACAAAAGAGCAGTATTGGAGTTGTCCGAGTTATGAAAATAAAAAATATATAGCACTGTAAATCTGATGGGCAGCAATATATAACTGAGCTAAGCAAGTTTTAGGTAAAAAAAATTATATTTCCCTGGTTCTCTTCTGGCACTTTGTTTACCTGCAATAACAACAATCTCTGCCCCTCCCCCTGCTCTGCAGAGGGAGTGAATATAAGTGCTGCCCTGAGTGACATGTCTGCCTGCTGGGATACTCAGCAGCATGTTGTATGTGTAGGACTACAAGTCCTAGCTGTACAATGACAACGCTGATACACACAGGATCTTCTCCCTACCTGTTTTTGTGCAGAACTCCTGTAGTCTGAGAGCTCCTGTGCCCAGCATTTGTCTCCTTACTGCCTGCAGCTACTCAGTAAAGCCTTCAGCCCTGAGTCTGTGCTCCTGAAGGGGTTAATCTTTCCTGAAGTATAGGTGAGAGGGAGACACAGGGCAGACGGCAGAGCAGGGGGCGTGGCCAGCACAGTGACGCCTGGTGTATGGACACATATCTGCACTCTCAGGCTTGTGCACGAAACATCATCTGAGCAGGGAGAGAAGCTGACATCACAGGTCATGTGACCCTCAGTGAAACCTGAGAAAGGAGCAACTACAGATGCAGTAAGTGCATGCTAAAGCTGTTACATTTTATTAGTTAGAAACATACAAATAACAAAAAAATAACTCTGACAACCCCTTTAATACAGATGTAGCTGAGCTAAAATTGACTCTGATTACACATAGCACAGTGTTATCTCTTGCCATCTTTTGACAAAAGTCATTGAAATATAATGAAAGAGTTAGTTAATCTTTTTGTGCCATTTTATCCTTAACACGTTAACCATCAAGTTTAGTTCGGCTGCATCTGTACATGCCCTTTGGGCTTGACTTGCCCAGAGGAGGACAGGATATGAAAGTCTAAAGTAGTGTTTCCCACCTATGGTTCCCAGGAACCTGAAGGTTCCTTTAGCTGTGATCAGAGGTTCCCCAGTCAAAGATGCTTTACAAAGCAAACATATCCAAACCAAATTATAAAATGCTTTATCTGTTCCTACACCTGGATTCTTTGAGTTATGAATTGCATTAAGAGTACAATAGAAACATATTTTCATGAGTTCCCCATAGTATTAAGTTTGGGAATCACTGGTCAAGTGTATACTTCAGGTGTAGTACCTTTGTGGGACAATGGAAGTAATAATTCCTACATTGAATTCCTTGTTTCAATGTGTATTACATATATGAAAAGTATTTATAAATTTATATTGTGTTATATTACATATATTGTGTTATATTACGTATACTGTATCATTTTGGGAGGCTTATTTTCATCCAGGATAGAAGTTGGATCGGATGTCCTAATCTGATGTCACAGTAGCTGCTTCTTCTGTATTCTATCTTCTGTCCTTGTGGTATTTACATCATTTTGGTTGTTGGGAGTTATAAACTACAATATATAAAATACTTATCAACAACCCTTCCCACAAAACATCCATATTTTGGGCTTGATGATTGAGTTCATATAAATTAACTAAATCACTCCAAAAAGTTTCTGCCTTTTTTTATTCTACTTTTAACTGGTTTGTGTATTGCTTTATGTTTTAGTGCTCTGCAATACTTTTTTGTAGTATGTAGTGGGAAAAATGTGACTATGGACAAATATATGACATCAAGAGAGGTGTCATAAATCAGGGGGCATGGGAGCGTCTGACGCTAAGCTCCGCCCCCTCTACCTGATCCGGATCTTGCAGGCCATGTGGAGAAGCCAGGGACATGAGGGTGGTGGAGACGCCGCGGGAGAGACCCGGTACAGGCTGCTCAGCCCAGCCTAATCCAGCCTGGCACAGCATCCTTGGAAGTGACACAGTGGGGAAATCCCGCGCCTGCGCCGTCCCGTTTAGTATTCAGCGCAGTGAGTGAAGCCGGCAGCGGAAGACCGTCCTTCACTCACTGCGCCTGAGCCGATTACTAAACTGGAAGGCGCAGGCGCGGGATTTACAGGCACTGAGGAGAACTAGGACGTCAGTCAACTGGACATGGGCGTACCAAAGGGTGAGAAGACAGAGCCTCTAGGTGCTGCAGCAACGCCCCACTAGCACCTAGAGGCTCATTAGCATATTATAAAAGTCTTTATTTTGAGGGAACGGCGGCAGGCAGGGAGTTAAAAATCATACAGTTATGTTCTGCTAACATTAGCACATCGCTAATGTCAGCCAGATACATAACGATTTTTCTGATGACAGAAACCCTTTAATAATCTGTGATCTTCTAACTTTTAACTTTTAAGTATTCTTGCTGCAATGCCGCAGAAAAAAAAGGAAGACCAGCATGGGTCTAATGCAAATGTCTTGAGTAAATGTTTGAGACACACAACCCCCCCATCGAGAACCCTTTACCCTAGGAAAGAGATAGGGGAGGGGACAGACATCTGTTTGGAAGAGAATATACAGTAAAAGGGGTTGTCGGGGATCAACATATTTTTTTTTTCAAATACTTTACTCACTATTACTAGCCAAGTCAAGGTTCCCCGTGTCCTCCGTGTGCTCTGCATAATTACTTAGGCTGACGGTGGCATCACCGGGCTACCTGCGAAGCGGAAGAAGAGGCATCGCTCACCTGCAAGGGACCCGGTGCGTCACTGAGTATAAGAAAATAGGCATATTCGGCAAAAAATTTGCTATATCAAAACTGGGCTTCAGAAATGTGTGACAAAGGTAGGACATACGGTACATGTGTGTAATATGTATGTCCTTCTAGTACACTTACACCAATCTCTCCAATCCCGGACAACCCCATTAAATGCCCCTGAAGGGAAAGAAATGGATGTTGTAGTAGGTGACTCTGACCCAAAAATGGTTAAGGAGATCCTATATGCTGTTACAAGGCTGGAGAGTATGATGGGGAAAGTGGTAACACAGATTGGGGCGATTCAAACAGATTTGAGCTTGATTAGAGATGACCTGGTAAAGTTGCGGGAACATATGCAGGAGATGGAAAGTAGAATATCGCCAAGTGGAAGATATACTATATAAACTTGAGAATGACGTAGCGTGTCCTAAACAGACTAACGTTGCTATGGAGAATAAAATAAACTGATTTGAAGGATAGGTCAAGAAGAGTAAATCTGAGATGTGTGGGAATACCTGAAGGAAAGGAGGGATCGGATTGTGTTGGATTTATGGAAAAATTTATTCTTGAAAACTGTAAGCCTGGGACGCTGTCTAGTTTTTTCGCCATAGAGTGCATAGAGTCCCTAGTCAAAAGAGAAAGCCAGGAGAATACCCAAGAACAATTTTGATTAAGTTTGCATGTTACAGAGACCGGGAGGCTGTGTTGAAAGAGGCCAGAGTCTCTGAGAAGTTTGTAATAGATGGGACAAAAATAAGAGTATTCCCGGATTACTCGGTGGCTACTGGTGCTCAAAGGAAGAAATACAATGATTTAAAAAAGAGACAGGCTGGGGTTAAACATAGATTGGTTTTTCCAGCTAAACTTAGAGTGGTGTATCAGGATAAATCTTTTTTTTTCAGTCACCCGAAGAAGCAAATGAATGGGCAGATTTGAAGGGCCTGTGTGAAATGTTGCAATCGATAACAGTCCACGCGTTGGTTAGGTTGGGGTGGGGGGTTGCACGGAGTACATGCATGGGTATGGAGCTCTCTGTCTTTACAGAATTAGGAGAAAATCGTGGGGGGATTCGAGGTGGGGGGGTGGATTAATGCAGTCATGGACCCAAGTTAGGCAACTTTCACACTAGCGGCAGCCTTCTCCGGCAGGTGTAGTTTTGTGCTGCCGGAACTCCGGCCCGTCCCCATTATAGTCAATAGGCCGGAGCGGATCTCCAGTGGCACGCGTGCACTAGCGGCAGCACGGATCTGGCAGGCTGTTCTGCCGGGTGAGCAGCCTGCCGAATCCGTGCTGCTGCTAGTGCACGTGTGCCGCCGAAGGTCCGCTCCGGCCCCATTGACTATAATAAAACTGAAGGCTGCCGCTAGTGTGAAACTAGCCTAAAGACAGACTATTTATTAGTAAGGTCTCGTCGCACAACACTAATCTGGCCAGGTTGTTAGCTGAGTTTGATTGGGTCGACCTTTGGCGATTATATAATCCAGAAGACAAGGTTTATTCTTGTTACTCAAAGACACATCAAACCTGGTCAAGGATACATATGATTTTTAGTAATTAAAAACTGCTAGAAAGGAATATAACACATGTAAAATATATTCCTATGTCTATGTCAGATCATTGTGCAGTGGTAATGGAGATTGGGTCTTTGAGTAAACAGGTTCCAATGGTATTTAGATTTAATCCCCACTGGTTTAATTTGCTAAAAGATAAGGATTATATTAAGGAACAATTGAAGTTTTATTTTTTAGTTAATAGAGATTCTGCCAATAAGCTAGTGGTTTGGGAGGTGGCGAAGGCACTCCTGAGAGGAATATTGTATGAACAAGTAAGTAATTGGGAAAAAAAGGTAAATAGTAAAATCCTGAGTGCAGAACAGAAGTTAAATGAAGTAAAAGAACGCTGTGCATATGATCCCTCTTTATAAAATTTGAGAAATTGGGAAGAAGAACAAAAAAAAGTAAAAGAAATATATATTGAAAAATCTCAAACATCGCTATTTTTTCAGGGGGCTAAGTTTTTTTTTACAGAGGGTGAAAGAGTGGGCAAGCTTTTGACTAATATAATTAAAAATCAACAAAAAAAAAGTTGGATAGGTGCAATAAAGAATAATGAGGGACAAATTGTAAAAACCCCGGAACAGATCAGTAATGTATTTAGAGTATACTATCAAGAATTGTATAAATCAAGAATTCTGTACAAAAAGGAGGAATTGTGTCAATATCTAAATAATATTCCCTTCAGGAAGCTTACTAAAGCTCATAAAAATCAATTAGAGGAGAATATACAATTGGAAGAATTAGTGAGAGCTTTGAATTCAACTAGAGATAAAAAGGCTCCGGGAGGAGATGGGTTACTATTTGAGGTATATAAGGAATTTAGTCAAATACTTCTGCCAGAATTAATGGAGACCCTGATTGAGGCCAAGAGGTCAAAAAAGTTGCCCGACTCAATGGACGAAGATACTATCGTTCTGATCCTAAAAGCTGAAAAAGATTTATTAAAACCAGAGTCATATAGACCTATCTCATTGTTGAATACTGTTATTAGCTAGGGTATTAGCAGATAGGCTAACAAAAGTAATAAAAACAATAATAAAGGAAGATCAAACAGGGTTTATTCCTGGGCGATTGATATATTCTAATATCAGAAGAGTATTTAAGAACATACAGGGAAATAAAGATAAAAATAGTAAAAAAGGGATGCAACTAAAGCATTTGATTGCATAGAGTGGGAAGATCTGTGGGGGGTTCTTGAATGTTTTGGTTTTAGGGATTCTTTTTTAAGTTGGATTAAATTGATTCACGCCCTAGAGCGAGGGTGTCTGTGGATGTCGCTGCCCTTTTCCCTCTTTAGGGGCACTAGGCAGGGATGTCCCCTAACCCCGCTGCTCTTCGCAATTAGAATAGAGCCACTAGCGATAATTATTAGAGAGAATGAAGATATTAAAGGGAACCTGTTCTGACATTTAAAACCGAATGTACCTTAATACTTGTTTACCCTGATAGTTCCCAGCGTTCGATCCATAATCTTCCCAGGACTAATCTGTCCTATTTTATCCCCCTATAAAGCTTTCCCGCTCATTTGCATAAATAATTCCTTCCCCTCACACCTTCATAGCCTATTTCCCTCCCCCTAGACTTTGATTGACAGCCAATTTCTGCCCTCACTGCTTGTAATCTCGTCCGAAATCGCGCACTTGCGCACTTGCCCATTCCTTTGCACTTGCAACGTAGTTCTGCCCGAAATGAATATTGCGCATGCATGAGATTTTATCGATAGGGGCGTTTCTTAGGCGGAGCTGAGGTGCTTGACTCCGAGAAAATATGACTCTTCTCAGGTCAAAGATGTAAGATATGACTCTTTTATGTTATTTAGCATGAAAGACGGTAAAGCTTTATAGGGCGATAAAATAGGACAGGTTAGTCCTGAGAAGATTATGGATCGATCGCTGGGAACTATCAGGGTAAACAAGTATTAACGTACATTCGGTTTTTCTGTCAGAACATGGTGACAGGTGCCCTCTAAGGGTTTTCAATACGGTAAGGGAAAAAATTATGTTGTTTGCAGATGATATTTTATTGTTTTTGGGTGACACGGATTTTGAGTTGGATAAATTGATGGGTATAATTGAAAATTTTTTATATTATTCAGGATTGAAAATAAATTGGGGAAAGTCACATTTGATATTACTAGAAGAGGGAGAAGGGGAGAGGTGTTTTGACGTAAACGTCGTGGATAGGGAAAGAAGTTTTAAGTATTTGGGAGTAAATATTGCACAGAGTTTGGGTGAATATGCCAAATTGAATGTGTTCCCTCTTATAGACAGGGCCGTCTTTAATATTGATTGGACCCTGGGCAAAAATGTACTTGGGCCCCCTGGATCCCGCCTTCCCACACCTTAGCAGGCAATCACGCCCTCCATCACAACACACACACAAAAAATCCACACATCTGGTAGAGTACAGTGAATGACTGTAAATACTTCCAGTTCTGAAGACTCCAGTGGCTCAGGATCAGTGCTCTGGGCAGCTGGGCTCAGGCTGGAAGTGGGCACCACTCTGCAGGAAGGAGACAAGGTCTTGGCTCACCCTAGTGTTACAGTGCACCCCAGCACCCCACACTATGCAGTATAGCACCCTATAGTATACAGCAGCCCACAGTATGCAGTATAGCACCCTATAGTATACAGCAACCCACAGTATGCAGTATAGCACCCTATAGTATACAGCAACCCACAGTATGCAGTATAGCACCCTATAGTATACAGCACCACACAGTATGCAGTATAGCACCCCACACTATACAGTACCCCACAGTATATAGTAGAGCAGTATAGCAGCCCACAGTATACAGCACCCCACAGTATACAACACCTCACAGTATACAGTAGAGCAATATAGCACCTCACTGTATACAGCACCCCAAACTATACACGATACAGCACCCCACACTATACAGTACAGCAGTATAGCACTCCACACTATACAGCACCCACAGTATACAGTATACAGCCCCCCACACTATACAGGCCCCCCACAGTATACAGGCCCCCCCACAGTATACAGGCCCCCACAGTATACAGGCTCCCACACAGTATACAGGCTCCCACACAGTATACAGGCCCCCACACAGTATACAGACCCCCACACAGTATACAGCCCCCCACAGTATACAGGCCCCCCACAGTATACAGGCCCCCCACAGTATACAGGCCCTCCACAGTATACAGCCCCCCACAGTATACAGGCCCCCACACTATACAGGCCCCCCCACAGTATATAGCCCCCCACACAGTATACAGACCCCCACACAGTATACAGCCCTCCACACAGTATACAGCCCCCCACAGTATACAGGCCCCCCACAGTATACAGGCCCCCACAGTATACAGGCCCCCTCACTATACAGGCCCCCACACTATACAGCACCCCACTATACAGTAGTTTACAGTATATTAGTATAACAGGCCCTGTCACCTTTTTCTGATGTAATCTTCACAAAAAAAGCCAAACTTCTCCTGCAACACTCCTGATAGGACCTGTGATGACCTCATAGCCATGTGACCAGTAATATTGCTAGGTTACTGGTCACATGGTGATGATGTCATCTAAGGTCCTAGATCACAGCTGAGTTCTCACAGTACGCTGGCTGGACTTAGTGCCGGCAGGCATGGCAGCACCTCCTGTGTAGCTGACAGCCTGACACCCGGGGCAGTGGCTAGCAGGGCACAAGAGGCAGCTGCCTTGGGCCCCCCAGGAGCAACTGGGACCGGGGCAGCTGCCCCTTTTGCCCCTTGGTAAAGACGGCCCTGAACCTTGGCTTGATAGAGCAGAAACCACAAATTTAGGGAATTGCTAAATTGGGAATTGTATTTCAACCCAGAACAAAAACTGTGCTTTGGCAGACACTAAATAGATTGACCAGCCACAGCAGTAACAACAGATTTAGCTGAATATAAATTGTAGGCCTAGTATTTAGGCGCTGGATGACAGGTATCCCTTTTACGGACAGAATTAGACTTGGAAATGCACGGTAGCGTGTGAAGTTATTGAGGATGACCCTATCCGCACCTTCAATCTAATATACCCTTTTATGGATAGATTTAACCTTGGCCTGATAGAGCAGAAACCACTAATTTAGGGAATTGCTAAGTTGGGAATTGTATTCAACCCAGAACAAAAACTGTGCTTTGGCAGACAGCAGACAGTATTACAATTGGCTAGCCACAGCTGAAACACCAGATTTAGGGTACTGCTATTTGGGCAATTGTATTTTACCCCTCAATAAAATAGAAAGCACAGCCAAGCCCCTGATGTAGGATATAGCAAAAAAAACAACAACACACTATTGATGGTTAAAAATGGACTTGGTGGCAGCTTGTGCTGGCGCACCACAAGACACAAAATGGCCGCCGATCACCCCAGAAAAAAGTGACTGAAAAATGCTCTGGGCAGCCTTAAAACAGTGAGCAATTGAATAGCAGAGGTTGTATGATACACAGCTGTATATCGATCACTTCAGTAAATAAATCACTGCCTAATCTCGCCCTAACAGCAGCAGCTGCATCCTCTCCCTACACTGATCAGAGCAGAGTGACGTGCGGCGCTACGGGACTCCAGCTTAAATAGAGGCTGGGTCACATGCTGCACTTGCCAATCACAGCCATGCCAATAGTAGGCATGGCTGTGATGGCCTCTTGGGGCAAGTAGTATGACGCTTGTTGATTGGCTGCTTTGCAGCCTTTCAAAAAGCGCCAAGAAAGCGCTGAACACCGAACCCGGACTTTTACGAAAATGTTCGGGTTCGGGTTCGTGTCACGGACACCCCAAAATTCGGTACGAACCCGAACTATACAGTTCGGGTTCGCTCATCCCTAATCACGGTGTATAGTATAACCCCCCAGCCCCAGCAAATAGTATAACATGTCCAGCCCTTCACAGTATACAGTATAAAATCCACAGGTCCACAAAGTATATAGTACAGCACCCCCCAGCCCCACACATTATATAGTATAACACCCCCAGCCCCAAACGGTATATAATAGTGAAACAAGTGATGTACCTGCATTGAAAAGCCTCCGATAATACTGTATGGCCATACAGAAGAAAATCTCTACAGTAAAGGATTAACTATTCTTATCGTCGAAAGCTGCACCAAAGGAAATTGCGGAACAGAGTGGCAACTCCCGCGATCTTTGGAACTCCTGCGAAATTTAAACCAGCTTGCTGTATGGAGCGACTGAATAAGCCGGCAAATATTTAAAGCTCCATTGAAGCAATAGGGAGACAGCAGACGCTAGACGGTAAGCCAAATATCGATTTAAAGTTTTCTTCAATCCAAAGCTCATATCGACCATAAAAGGATATGCTATAAGAGACTTTTCACATTATCAGGATTCCTGTGGACACTTTATGAACATATTGCACTCCCAGTGAATACACCTACAGCATTTTCAGTGACATTCAGTTTCCCAAATTGGGATAGAGCGCTAGAAGATAATACCCCCTCTTTCCCAAATAACGGCATATACTTGAAGTTTCTTGGTGTGATATATATTATTGAATTTATCGACACTATTGAGTCATATGAATATAGTGTTGATCATATCTACCACAATATATGTGACTGTAATGTTGTATATTATTGCTACATTGTTCTTATAAATTTTATTACTTGTATTTTATGGGGATTTAATAAATATTTTCTGCACATGTCAATTTGGTTGCCAAGTGTATGAGTGCTCGCTCATTACTCTATTACTACATTGGTATATAATATACCACCCCAGTCCCCCACAATATATAGTATAACATGTCCAACCCCACACAGTATATAGTATAACACCCCAGCCCCTCAGAGTATATAGTATAACACTTCCAGCCCTTAGTATATACATAGGATGTAGTATAACAAACAGACATGAAAAATTTATGAATTTCATTGTTTTTTAAGTATTTTTTTAAGTGCACCAAGTATAAATAATGCCCACCATTTTGCCCCCGGTATCTATAATGGCACCCAGTGTCTATAAAATGCCCCCAATAGTGCCCACTGTATTTAAAATTCCCCCCATCTATTTGGGGGAATGTTATATACAGGTGGCCACTATTGGGGGGCAATTTATATAGGGGGAAACTATTTAAGGAACATTTTGTACTGGGGGGCACTATTGGGCCAACAGTTCCCCCAGTATACAATACTCCCTAATACTCCCCCCCTATATAAATTGCCCTCCAATAGGGCCTTCCTACATATAAAATATCCCCCAATAGTACCCCCAGTATAAAATGCTCCTTAATAGTGCATTCGATGCCCCACAAAGGTGCCACTATAAAATGGCTCCCCAGTATAAATAAGGCCCCCAATGGTGACCCCTAGTATAAATGAGACCCCCAATAGTGCCTCCAGTATAAATAAGGCCACAAATAGTGCCCTTCCTCCCAGTATAAATAAGGCCCCTCATAGTGCTTTCAATTTTGCTGGGACTGAAAAAAAATACTCATCTCTCCCACTTGAACACACTGACACTTGTTCTGCAGTGGAGGGAACAAGAAGGAGCTGACACTACCAGAGTCATGATGTCACAACACTAGGACCATCAGGTCCATTTTGTTACCTCCAGTGCAGAGCAAGTGTCAGGGTGTTCAAATGGAAAAGGTTTTCTTTTTTACAAAAGCAGACTGGGGACTGTAATAATGAGTGCTCCACAACGGATGTGTCTGGCAAAAAGAGGACGGATGGTCATCCTACCCCAGTGTATACCTCACAGTATACAGTATAACACCCCAACTGCACACAGTATACCATATTTTCCCTCCCAGCACCACATAGTATATATTATAACATCCCTAGCCCTATGTACAGGGGCGTAACTACCATGGTGGCAGACCATGCAACTGCTATGGGGCCCAGGGCAAGAGGGGCCCAGTTGGGATTATCTTCTCTTCTACTGGAGGTGAACACTTGGTCAGGACTGCCCCCTCTAAAGGAACAACTTTTAGCAAATGAGGCAGTGGGAAAATGGCCCATGGGTCATTGAAAGGGGTGAAAGGCAAAAACCCTTCTGTCCTGTGTGGGGGGCCTGGTTTAATCCTTGCTATGAGGCCTTTACTTTTCTATGTACGCCACTGCCTATGTAGTATATAGTACGACACCTGCAGCTAATCACAGTATATAGTATAACATCCAAAGACCCCCATAGTACATAATGTAACACCCCCGACCCCTTATAATATATAGTATAATGTCCCCAACCCCCAGGGGCTTCAGTAGATATCAGTATAGGCACACGGACTGTCGGATGCTGCTCCTAATTTATGATGCGGCATATGCTGCCGGGCTATGATAAATCTCCCCCTATGATTTATCATACCTTCAGTCCAGAATTCTGGCTTCAAAAAGTCACAAAATAAGGGTTTTGCAACTTTTTGGGCTCACTTGTGCAAATTTTATTTTATTTTTTTGCATTTTTATACCACTCACTCAAGTTTTGAAATATGGGTGGGAAATTGGGCATGGTTAGCTATGTTAATTAGTTTCACTCCAGATTTATCACTGACACTCCACTCCCAGTAGGGGGGAAGGTAGGAAAACTAGACTAGCTTTTCTAGACAAAAGTGTTAGATTTACAGAATAGACAAATTTACAAATGCGGCATAAAGTATGCCAACACAAACTCAAGCAAAGTTGACTTCATGATAAATTCCCCTATGTTTTAACAGGGATTTTTCAGTGACTCATTGGGGGTCATTTATTGCGACCATCCTTTTTAGTTTTCTTTTTTGTTTCTTGTATGCAGCGTTGCTGCCAGAAGACGCATCTAATTAATACTGGGGCATGTGTCTCTTCATAAATTAGACGCGTCTTTGGTAATCCTTGGGCCTGCCAGAAAAGTTTTTAAATTTGTTAGGGCCAGGGTCCTGCCCTGCCTCCACCACTCCCTAAGCACTCCTATGTGTCGAATGCAGTGTAAAAACACCCGTGTGACAAATATTGTTTCAAGGGCATTTAAAAAGTCACAAAAAAGGTGTCGTGCAGGAATTTTACCCCAAAAAGAGGTGTAAAACTGTTAGTAATTAACCCCCATTGACTCATACTCTCAGTTTTGATTTGTCTTCTAGTGGAGGCTTTACCAGCACTGTGATTTCAGAATATTGTGTACCACTGGGAGGGCTGTATTTTCCATAAGGCACCCCTAGGTACATGCCTAGGGTGCCAGAAAGCACTTCACATACAGCAGCAATTCCCCTCTCCTGAATTCAACTGTATTGCCGTCCTGGGGGGTAGATGAGCACTATGAGGGACACTGTGTGGCACTGTTGGGGATACTACTGGGGAGAGAAGGACAGCACTGTGGGGACATTACTAATGGAGGCAGTGTGTGGGACTAATGGGCAGGCTCTGTGGGGAAAATTACTATTGGAGGGCAACTGTGGAGGACGTTAATATTAGAGGGGCGCTCTGGGGGACATTGCTATTGGGGGTCACTATGAGGGACATTACTACTAAAGGGTCACTGTGGGAGACATTACTAATGGGACACTGTGGGGTCATGACTCATTACTACTAGAGGGGAACTTATCAGGATATAATGGGCTGCATTATTGGGGGCACTCTAGAGGAATTTTTTATATTGGGGACAGTATAAGGGGCATTACTGGCGGCACTGGGGACTTTTAATACTGGGGCACTTTACTTGAGAAATCTAACAGTCCTGTGTAACAAACTCTGCAGAAATGAGATGTGGCTGAAAGAATTGGTAAAGATCAGGAAAGAAAACGTCTACATCACAGGATATGTCACTGTATGTAAGAAGTATGTGGTGCTGTATTACACTGTATGTTTGGTAGTGCAAGCAGGCAGTATGCTGTTAGTAGAGCTGTCTATAACAATGTAACACTGCGCGTCAAACTCTAGCGGTAAATATTTAACACAGCTATCTCCACCCTCCTATCTATCACACCGATGTGTAAAACAGCGTTGACACCTATATATGTCTCAGTGCCTACCTTGACATAGGTGTCCGTGCTGCTGTTACGTATCTCGTGCTGGTCTTCGCTTAGTATTTGCTGGATGAAGCAAATAGGGAGAGCGGGTCCCAGGGAAGGTGGCTGTAGCATGAGCTATTAAACAATATTAAAGTTTTGGGAGTACGCCCCGGCCGGTGGCGTTATACTCCCGATACCTTTCACTTGAGCTGCACGTATGCACCCGCACTGCCATCCGTAGCTCACTAACGGTGACGTCACCCGCTCATACGTGAGCTCAAGTGAAAGGTAATGGGAGTATAACGCCACCGGCCGGGGCGTACTCCCAAACAACTTTAATATTGTTTAATAGCTCATGCTACAGCCACCTTCCCTGGGACCCGCTCTCCCTATTTGCTTCATCCAGCAATTACTAAGCGAAGACCAGCACGAGATACGTAACAGCAGCACGGACACCTATGTCAAGGTAGGCACTGAGACATATATAGGCGTGATAGATAGGAGGGTGGAGATAGCTGTGTTAAATATTTACCGCTAGAGTTTGACGCGCAGTGTTACATTGTTATAGATATATTCGTGTCTTGTATGGCCGGTCCGTACTAAGTCTTGTATAGCAGGTACGGGACTGCTATTACACTGCAGCATCATTACATGTGTTTAAGCGCCAGTTGATAAGATTACATAGACTGTTAGTAGAGCTGGCTCACTACTGTGACCTGCATCTCCTCAGCCTCATCCTCCAAATTTTAGTTAGAGACAACTGGAGGAGCGAACATGGCAGTGGTGCTGGCCATCACA
This sequence comes from Bufo bufo, assembly GCF_905171765.1. Lineage (NCBI taxonomy): Eukaryota > Metazoa > Chordata > Amphibia > Anura > Bufonidae > Bufo > Bufo bufo. Next base: position 73,418,707 of record NC_053397.1, read on the forward strand.
GAGGGGCAGCTTATTTTGTGCTGCTGGGGCAGTATATTTTACCTGACTGTGGTATTTGGTTTTGCTGGGGCAGTATTTTGTCCTGCACTGTGGTATTTGGTTCTGCAGCAGAACCAAATACCACAGTGCAGCACAATGTAATTCCCCTGCAAAACCAAATACCACAAAGCAGAACTAAATACTACCTCAGCAGAACCATATACCACAGTGCAACAAGAAGTTCTGCTGGGGCAGTATTTTGTGTGGCACTGTGGTATTTGGTTCTGCTGGGGGCAGTATATTGTGGTGCACGGTGGTATTTGCTGCAGAACCAGATACCAAAGTGTAGCACAATTTAATGCCCCTCTGTGATATTATTGGCCCCATCTACCTGGTAGCACCACCTACTTAAGCTGGTCCCACCTACTGATGTTGGCCATAACTTCTGTCAACTAGGGCCCTGTAGGAGTATTCAGACTTGGTGCCTAAGGTGGCAACAGCTATAAATACAGCCCTGAGCACTGGTGACAAGGTATTGGTACAGTAAGGCTGACTTGAAAGGACTTTGTGATATACATTTACCCTGTATGCCAGAAAAGCTCCAGTAAGAATAAGCATGCATTCAAAATCTATCTTTTTTGTTGGAACCCCATGAATGACAGAAGCCACCGTATGGTATACATCACAGGCATCTGCTTCACATACAGTATATTATACCGATAAATAGGTTAAACAGAAATGTGATGTGAACAGAGCCTAACACGCAATTGGCCTTTTTTGCGCATTTTCTATGTTTAATTTTGCTTTAATAAAGATGTCATCTTTCATGTTACTATGGCACTTTATTGTATCAGTCAGTTCTTGCTCTTCATGATTAGCTATGAGCTCTTTTGCCAGTACAGATAGAGTGAAGCCTCCGGACTGCTGTGAGGCTCAGTTCACACCTGAGCGTTTTACAGCGCGTTCCTACGCGCTGTAAAACGCTCAACAAGGAGAAACCAATGCTTCCCTATGGGAATGGTTCTCACCTGGGCGTTTTACAGCGCGTACGATCGCACTGTAAAACGCCCGACGCTCAAACAAGTACAGGAGCGTTTTTTTGGGCGCTTGTCGCGCGTTCCCGTACATAGACTTTCGGGAACGCGCGACACTGTGTGTACGCTTGTCTCTGTATGCGCGCTTGTAAACGCCCGTACAATCGCGCATACAGAGCGCTCCTTTCAGAACGCTGAGGTGTGAACTGAGCCTTACTTTTGGCTACAGCCCATGAACATCATCACACTTGACTTTCATTCGCAGATGTAAGCGTGCCTACAGAACATCGTCGTCTTTTCTACTTCATGTCTCACCCTGCTGCCTATAGCAGACCCTAAGGGTGGGTTCACACTTGAGCGCATTTTATATGCGCGTTTAACGCGCGTTTTTGTCGCGCGTTTTTCTGCACGTTTTTTGCAGTAGTAAACGCGCGTTTGTGTGATTGACTGCAGTGTCCTATGGCCACAAACGCGCGTCAAAACGCCCCAAAGAAGCTCAAGAACTTGTTTGAGCGTAGGGCGTTTTTCAGCGCGTTCAAACGCGCTGTAAAACGCACAAGTGAGAACCAGAGCCATAGGGAAGCATTGGTTTTCATGTGTTGAGCGTTTTACAGCGCGTTTGAACGCGCTGTAAAACGCTCAAGTGTGAACCCAGCCTTAAAGAGCACAAGTCCTGCTGATTCTTTAATTCTTCCAGCTTCAGGGGATTTTCCGTTTTTGTTTTTCACTCTTTGATTTCCCAGAGCCATAACTTTTTTTTCTGTTCACATAGCCGTTTGAGGGCTTGCTTTTTTTTGTATTTTGGCACCATTTACTATTGTGTACAATGCAGTGGGAAGCTGGAAAACAAATTTCAAATAAAATCGGAAAAAAAATGCAATTCGGCCAAAGTTTTATCAGTTTTGTTTTTACAGCATCATTTCAGCAGTAAATCTTTGGGAAAAAAATTTATTTTATATCTTAATTGCCATATTCTGAACCCCATATTTTTTTATAGTTAAGTCAAATTTTTTGCAGGGCAATGTGTGCTTGTTATTGATACCATTTTGGAGTGTTTGACTTGAGCACTTTTTAATACATTTTTGAGGGGAGGTGGGGAGGTGAAGAGACGAAAAAACTGAGAATTGGCTGTTTTGCTTTTTTTCATTATGGTGTTCACAGTATGGGATATATTTATATATTTATATTTTGGGATGCGCTGGTGCAAATAATCATTATTTATTTGTTGTTTATTTTTATTTTGAATATGGGGAAAGAGGGGTGATTAGAATTTTTTAATTTTTTTTACTTTCTTTCACTTTTTTAAAGTCCTCCAAGGCGACATTAAATTGTAATTATTAGATTGCTTCTCCCATAAACTTTGTTTATTTAAGAATGCAAACTATGGGAGATGCAATATAGTTCTATGGAGCCATGGCACCTGCAGGCCTACATTGCACTATCACTGTGATAGGCATGACAGCCTCAAGCAGGCTCCAGGCTATCACTACCAACAAACGGATTCCCCAATCTCAGCGCAGGGTAGCCAGTCGGGCCCCAAGAGCCCAACTCTCCTGAGGAAAGCCAACTAAGCTGCTATGGTCCCAACTGACCACAGCATCTAAAGTAGTTAAATGTCTGTGATAGTCGTTATCGACAAACATAGACATTAGCCCAGGTGTCTGCTGTTTGAAACAGCACAAATCCAGTGGCTATGGTGCCTGCTGTGCTTAGAAGGGGGGCACCATATTTAAAGACCCAACTTCCACAGTACAGGTAAGGCGGCGTTCAGAAAGGGGTTAAAGGTAATGCATCATTTTATAACTAATCACTTTATTCTGAAATATAAACTTTTTTCTTTATTTTCTCATTTTATATGTTACCTGTTGTGGGAATCAAGCCCATATTAACATTCCTAGACAGATGATGGCTGATTCTTATCAAGATGGTCTCTTCCCGGGAGGTACAGTAATTGAATTTGTTTACAAGAGACAAGGACCAAATGTTCCCTCTACAGGCTGTCCAGTTTACACAGAGGCGTTAAGATGTCTTGGCCAGGGTTGCCAATCTTTCCTTTACATTTTTCTGGACAACCTAACCAAAAATCATGTACAGCCAAATATTTTAACAGTCATACATCCCGTCCCTTTTTAGAGACCACGCCCCCCCCATTCAACACCCTGAAAATGCCCTAAACATAATGCCCTTGATTCACAAACACCCCAAAATTAAAGGGGTTGTCCAATAGTTAAAAATAAAATATGGCAGCACCATATGGAAAAAAAATCCACAATTCAAAGCTGTGACATCCCCCGCCACTCTAGTATGAATGCTTTGTTTATATTGCTGCAGTGATGATTTGCAACATGGGGCTCCCTATGGAGGATGCGCGCGTGAGCGTACTAGTGATAAGGTGCCGAGAATAGTAGTACTCACGGTTTAGTTGTCCCTTGGGGCCGGCAGTGCAGTGGATGGGAAGACAGCATGAAATCTTCCGGGCACTCTCTGTTGCAGGGAACACCAGCCAGATGTTGATTGAGGTGCCCTTGATAGTAATTGGTATAAGGTGCTTTGCGGCTGGGCCCCTGTGTTCGTGACGCCAGCACTGTTAGGTGCAATGAGGAGGAGAAGTGGAATGATAAGAGAGGCAATGTTTGAATCAAGCAGGAACTTTACTTGTTAGATGTAGTAAGGCATCCAATAACATCACTTTGACTTTCATACAGATGGCAAAAAGGGTAAAGCTGCAAAATCCAAATTAGCAGGCTACTTATGGTGAAGTGCATAGGTTACCTCCAACCCAATTGAGTGAAGGCTGATGTTCTTACTTGTGCTTGGTTCCTGGTCTTGCTCTGATTCCTCAACCTTTCACTATTAGTTTAGATCCTCTATAAATGAGTATTCTGACAGATGGCCTTTCTGTCCTTGATTATGTTGGAGCTGCCGGAAGCTTAGAATCTCTCCACCTGATGCAAAGGAGTCTGGAGTCTGATAAACGACAGTTACCTTCCTTTGTCAATATAGTCTTTAGTTCAATGATCCAACAACCCAATGGCGATCTCCCTCATGGCAGGCAAACACTCTGCTTCATTATTTGAAAAGGTTGTGGTCTTCAAAGTCATAATCCACTTGATACCACAGAAGGGTACTCTACAGCGTAGGATCCTATAGTCCTGATCTTTGGACTCAATGTTTGAAACCAGTTAGTCCTCCTGGGCTAGGCCCAGGAGGACAGAGACCAGAATGTCTCCTCTCCTGCCTCCTAACCCCTCCACTCCTATTCTCTACTCCCTTCTCACTTCCTGTGTCTGCACTATATAAGTAGTGTGTTAGAGACCTCTAGTGGTGAAAAGTATGTACCGCAGGTTACCAGCCTGAAATATGGATTTAGCAGCATAGACAAAGAAACAGTATAAAAGCGACATCATATTACACAACAATTTGGAGTGGACCATACACACAGGAGTGGGACACTACAGATGCATGTGACGGGCCGGACTTTCTGGCATCTTTGCTGAGGCCATGTAAACAAAGAGTGACAGGGATATAACCTAACCGGCAAGTGTGCACTGCAGCCAATGAGTGCCTTAATTATTAGACCACTGATTAAGCTAAGAGTCAGCTAAGCTAAGCAAAGCAGACACAGGCAGTACCCATGTGCTATGCCAGTATTAAGTAAACCTCCAGGTGGCACAGGCAGGAGCAGCAATGTGCGCTCCTGCCCGTACTCACTGCGCTGCGGTCCCATTGATACAAATGTCAACTCCGTACTCGGTACACTGCTGAGCAGTCAGGGGTGTACAGAGAGGTAGATTTGAAGCGCACAGTGAAACGTGTGCTTTAGGTAGGGAAAAGTGTAATAAAAATACAAAAAACATTAATTAACTTTATTGCAAAAAGTGTTATTAGGGACAGGTTAACGAAAATGTATACAAAATTTTACTCTTTAATGTGTTCTGTTATACATAGACCTAGGCTGAGTTAACATCACCGTTCAGCTTTCCTTTCTTCTGATCCCTCAGAAAAAGAGAGAGAGAGGAAAAAAAACAGGATCCTGGATCAGAAGAATGGAAAGCTAAACAGTGATGTGAATGCACCCTTACTGTGCATCAGTCTTAGTCTCAACAGGCAGTCTAATATATAAGCATGTTTATCTAGTTCACTTGCTGCGCCATTAATATTTATTTAATCTGTTCTGTTATACATAGACTTACTGTGCATCTGTCACGACTGTGACTGATCCAGACAGGTCTGGGAGGAGAAGGTCGCAGCGACTTGCTACTCGCGATAGCTTGTGAGTTTGCTCCATGGTTCAGGGTATGTCATCCGGGTTTTGCCTTGTGAACCTTTTTGTCCTGACTGGGAGTTTGTAGGCATCCTTCTCAGGTGAGTCCTGTCTGCCACTCCCAGCTACTATATTAGTTTCAGTTTCACTTGCAGTCATTGCCAGATATAGTCCTTACTTCCAGTTCTATTCTGACCTTTGAAGGAGATCGTTTGATGATGTTGCTGTGGAGCTCTTGTCCGGCGTGGACTGTCGTGATTGGGATCGCCTTCTCTGCTCGTGACTGGATAAGTCTATCTCTGCTATAGTTTGTTTGTTGCTGTCTTCCCCTGCTGTTCTCCTAGACATGAGTGATGGTGACTAGTGCTCCCATCGGCCTTTCCCCACTCTAGGCTTGTTAGGGTGACTGAGGGTTTAGGCATACTGCTCGCCGCACGAGTTCACACCCCGTCTAGGGTATCAGGGCAGATAGGTGCCAGCTTAGGGTAAGTCAGGGGTGGCCATACTATTCCCATCCGTAGATAAGGGTCCCCCTTCCCCTCCGTCTGGTGCGACACGACTGCTGCTGGGGTAGCGGTCGTGACAGTATATCTGGCCTTTTAAAAAAAATAAAAAAAATAAAAGTGACATTTCTTTTTTTTTTTTTTTGCTTGCAGTTTTGCTTTGTATTTTTCTGTTCCACTATGGATCCGGTTACGGTTTTGGCGAAACAATTACAGGGATTATCCCTTGAAGTGGCAGGATTAAAAGCAACAGTGCTGCAGCAGCAGCAGCCATCCTTGGGTTCCACCGTTGCTACGGGAAACCAAGGTACTCCTGAGCCAAAAGTGGCTTTACCTGATAGGTTCTCAGGAGGGAGAGACCAATTTGTAACCTTCAGAGAAGCTTGCAAATTGTTCTTCAGGTTACGCCCTAGATCCTCCGGCGGTGAGGAACAACGGGTGGGCATTGTAATTTCTCTCCTGCAAGGAGATCCGCAGGCTTGGGCTTTCTCCCTACCATCAGACTCTCTGGCCTTACGATCAGTGGAGGAGTTTTTTGAAGCCCTGGGTCTCGTATATGATGACCCGGACAGGGTCTCACTGGCTGAGTCTAAGCTACGTAGACTTCGGCAAGAGAACCGGTCTGCTGAACTATATTGTTCCGAATTCCGTAGGTGGGCTATTGATACGTTATGGAACGACTCGGCCCTTAGGAGTCAGTTCTGCCAGGGGTTGTCTGAAAAATTAAAAGACGCGCTGGCGGTATACGAGGTCCCTGGGTCTCTGGAGGCTGCTATGTCTCTGTCCATAAGAATCGACAGATGACTCAGGGAGAGACTATTACATTTTACGGAGGCCTCTATAGGGCAGGGATCGGTCTGTTATGGTCCAGTCAAACCAATGCAAATAGGGGGCGCCACTAGACGGGTGAATCCTCCTAAGTTCCGCTGTAGGTCAGAGGTTTGTTTTCGTTGTGGGGGGAGGGGTCATTTTGTAAAGGTTTGTCCCTCAGAACCCAAGAGACTACAAACAAAGGAGCCGCCGGAAAACTAGAGTCCCCAGATTGTGCGGAGGATAACAGTCTGGGCGTATTCGTTTCCTCCATACGCATGTCTCAGTTTTTGTTGTCCGCTACCGTTGAGGCGGGCAATAAGACTGAGATCTGTTCCGTCTTTTTGGACAGTGGGGCGGGGGTCAACTTGGTGGATTCACGGTTTGCTCAGGCTCTGGGTTTTACTCCAGAACCGATACGCAGAACTATTCTTGTTTTTGCCATCGACTCCTCCCCTCTTACTCAGAAAGAGTTAACTCAGATCATTCATAATATCCATCTGCAGGTAGGGGACCTCCATAAAGAGCATATCTCGTGTTATGTCCTGGACGGTCTTCCGGCTCCTATGGTATTGGGGCTTCCCTGGCTGGTGACTCACAATCCAGTGGTGGATTGGCAGGCCGGGGAGATTGTGGAGTGGAGTGAACATTGTAAGGACAACTGCTTGAGTAGTAGGTGCTCTACACTCTCTGTAACATCTTTACCTGCTTTTCTGTCAGATTTTATGGATGTGTTCTCTGAGAAGGGTTGTCAGGGGTTACCACCTCATCGTCCATATGATTGCCCGATTAATCTACTACCTGGGGCAAAACTACCTAAAACCCAGTTATACAATCTTTCCGGCCCGGAGAGGAAGGCTATGAAAGATTATATTTCGGAGAGTTTGGCTAAGGGACACATCAGACCCTCTTCTTCACCTGTGGCTGCAGGGTTCTTTTTCGTTAAAAAGAAAGATGGGGGCCTACGTCCTTGCCTGGATTTCCGGGAATTAAACCGGATAACTATCCGAGATCCCTATCCTCTTCCTCTCATTCCCGACCTCTTTAATCAGGTTGCTGGTGCTAAATGGTTCTCCAAAATGGATCTCAGAGGAGCCTATAACCTGGTTCGCATCAAAGAGGGGGATGAGTGGAAGACGGCTTTTAATACTCCGGAAGGGCATTATGAAAATCTGGTCATGCCATTTGGTCTTACTAATGCGCCTGCGGTATTCCAACATTTTGTCAACGATATTTTTAGTCACCTTATCGGGAGATTTGTTGTGATATATCTTGATGACATCCTGGTCTATTCCCCGGATCTGGATACACATAAGATCCATGTGAGACAAGTGCTGCAGATATTAAGGGCCAACAAATTGTTTGCTAAGTTAAAAAAATGTGTGTTCGCCGTAAAAGAACTGCCATTTCTGGGGTATGTGTTGTCAGATTCAGGTTTCCGCATGGATCCAGAGAAAGTCCGGGCGATTATAGACTGGGATCTGCCTGAGAACCTGAAGGCATTGCAACGCTTCCTGAGGTTTGCCAATTTTTATAGAAAATTTATAAAGAACTATTCCTTGGTGGTCAAACCACTGACGGACATGACCCGAAAGGGATCCGATTTTTCCAAATGGTCACATGCAGCCAAAACTGCCTTTGCATCTCTGAAGGAGAGATTCACCTCGGCCCCTATTCTCGTACAGCCAGATGTCTCGCTTCCTTTTATTGTAGAGGTTGACGCATCAGAGGTGGGGGTGGGAGCGGTACTATCTCAGGGCCCGTCCCCTGGTGAATGGCGTCCGTGTGCTTTCTTTTCGAAGAAATTGTCTACTGCAGAAAGGAAATATGATATTGGCAACAGGGAACTTTTGGCTATTAAGTTGACTTTTGATCCCGTCACGGTGATTACTGATCACAAAAACTTATTATATCTGGAGTCTGCTAAACGTCTCACCCCTAGACAGGCTCGGTGGTCGTTATTTTTTACTAGGTTTAATTTTGTAATAACCTATCGCCCGGGGGCAAAAAATACTAAGGCGGATGCATTGTCTCGAAGTTTTCCTGGAGGGGGTGATGTTGAGGTACCAGAGCCCATTTTGCAAAAGGGGGTGGTGGTCTCTGCATTACACTCAGGTTTAGAGGGGAGGGTGTTGGAAGCTCAGGGGGACGCCCCGGCCTCCTGCCCCTCGGGTAAACTGTTTGTGCCAAAAAATTTACGCCTGGAGATACTAAAAGAACACCATAACTCCACACTGGCAGGACACCCAGGTAGTAGGGCAACCTCTGAATTAGTGTCTCGTCGGTTCTGGTGGCCTAAGTGGCGCCAGGAGGTGTTGAATTTTGTGTCTGCATGTGCTACCTGTGCTCGTTCTAAGGTAGATCATACTCGTCCGGCAGGGCATCTTTTACCTCTAGCCATCCCCAACAGGCCTTGGACGCACCTATCAATGGATTTCATTACAGATCTACCAGTATCAGCGGGGAAAACTGTTATTCTTGTAGTTGTTGACAGATTCAGTAAAATGGTGCACTTTATTGCTCTTGCCGCATTGCCTAATGCTAACACACTGGCTCAGGTTTTCATTGACCACATCGTGAAGCTTCACGGGGTCCCTTCCAATATTGTTTCGGATCGTGGTACCCAATTTGTTTCTACATTTTGGAAAGCTTTTTGTTCTCGTTTAGGGGTTCATCTGTCGTTTTCTTCATCTTTCCATCCACAGTCCAACGGTCAGACTGAACGTACCAATCAAAACCTAGAGACATATTTGAGATGCTTTGTTTCCGAAAATCAGGAGGAATGGTCATCTTATTTACCGTTAGCCGAATTTGCCATTAATAATCGTCGTCAAGAATCCACCGATAAGTCACCATTTTTTGGTGCGTATGGTTTCCATCCTCAGTTTTGTACGTTTAGTGAGGGGGGGCCGTCTGGGATTCCCGAGGAGGAACGATTTGCGTCTTCACTTTCTTCAGTGTGGCAGAGTGTGCAAGAAAGTTTGAAGAGAATGGGTGGTAGATACAAACGTGTGGCTGATAGGAGGCGCTCTGAAGGTCCGGACCTTGGGGTATATGACTTGGTGTGGTTGTCTACCAGAAATATCAAGTTGAAGGTTCCCTCATGGAAATTAGGTCCGAGATTTATTGGTCCTTATAGGGTAATTAAGATCATTAACCCGGTGGCTTTTCGTCTGGAGCTACCTCAGACTCTAAGGATCCATAATGTCTTCCACAGATCTCTGCTTAAGAGATATGTGGAACCTCCTGAACCATTGCCACTACCGCCTCCACCGGTGGTTGTTGATGGCAGTCTTGAGTTTCAGGTAGAAAAGATTGTTGACTCACGATATGTTCGCCGCTCTCTTCAGTACCTGGTGCACTGGAGAGGTTATGGTTCCGAAGAGAGAATGTGGGTTCCAGCTTCAGAGATAAAAGCGGACAGACTCATTCGGGCTTTTCATAGCTCCCATCCGGAGAGGCCTGGTCTTGAGGGTCCGGGGGCCCCTCGTAGAAAGGTGGGTACTGTCACGACTGTGACTGATCCAGACAGGTCTGGGAGGAGAAGGTCGCAGAGACTTGCTACTCGCGATAGCTTGTGCGTTTGCTCCATGGTTCAGGGTATGTCATCCGGGTTTTGCCTTGTGAACCTTTTTGTCCTGACTGGGAGTTTGTAGGCATCCTTCTCAGGTGAGTCCTGTCTGCCACTCCCAGCTACTATATTAGTTTCAGTTTCATTTGCAGTCATTGCCAGATATAGTCCTTACTTCCAGTTCTATTCTGACCTTTGAAGGAGATCGTTTGATGGTGTTGCTGTGGAGCTCTTGTCTGGCATGGACTGTCGTGATTGGGATCGCCTTCTCTGCTCGTGACTGGATAAGTCTATCTCTGCTATAGTTTGTTTGTTGCTGTCTTCCCCTGCTGTTCTCCTAGACATGAGTGATGGTGACTAGTGCTCCCATCGGCCTTTCCCCACTCTAGGCTTGTTAGGGTGACTGAGGGTTTAGGCATCCTGCTCGCCGCATGGGTTCACACCCCGTCTAGGGTATCAGGGCAGACAGGTGCCAGCTGAGGGTTAGTCAGGGGTGGCCATACTATTCCCATCTGTAGATAAGGGTCCCCCTTCCCCTCCATCTGGTGCGACACGACTGCTGCTGGGGTAGCGGTCGTGACAGCATCAGACTCATTGTCAACAGGTGGTCTAATATATAGGCCATGTATCTATAACACTTGCTGCGCCATTAATACTTAATCTGTTCTGTTATGCATAGACTATCACGTCTGAGATCGCAGGTAACTGACATGTGGCACAGAGAGGAGGGAAGAGGAGTACCCTACCACTAGGAAGAGGGAGGAGTGGTGACCCCTAGTGTCACGGCTGTATGTGAGAAACAATAGTATACACAGTTAAAGATCTACTGACCGGACCCAAACTAGGGAGGATAAAGGGTGACCCCTGTCAGACCCTCAAAGCTCTCCCTATGCTGCTAAAGCACATGCCCGGATCCAAATGGCGGAACGAGGCATGCCCACGTACCTAAGACTGATGACCACTGTAACCCCTACAATAGTGGAAGGGGCACGGCCACCGGTGCCCTACTCAGTATATGGAGGGAACCGTGGCCACCTCAGATCCAGTCAGAAAATAATCAGGTACACAACAATGTCTGTACACTTAGCTGAAGGTGTTGCAGCCGCAGAGAAGACGGATCCAAGGACAGCTGGCAATATCCGGAGTGCTTGCTGCAGCAGAACACAGGTCCAGTGAACTGATAGCTACAAGTGAAGATACTAAAGCAAGAGCTACAACTGAAATGAGAACTATAATCCACGCCCTACAATAGGAGGAGGGGTGATATAAAGAGAGGGAAATCAAACGCATGAGGAACAGCTGGGAGGAAGGAAACCAAAAGTAAACAGAGCAGTGAGAACTCCTCCCAGCTCTAGTAGTGACATCATCACAGGGGTGGAGAAACAGAGCTGTGAGAACGTCCCAAAGCTCTGGTAGTGACAGTACCCCCCCCTCTACGGGTGGACTCCGGACACCCAGGACCCACCTTCTCAGGATGAGCCCTATGAAATGCCCTGATGAGGCGAGTGGCTTTAATGTCCGACACCGGAACCCACATCCTCTCCTCAGGACCATAACCCTTCCAATGAACGAGGTACTGAAGAGAACCGCGGACAATGCGAGAGTCCACAATTCTGGAAACCTCAAACTCCAGATTGCCATCAACCAAAATCGGAGGAGGAGGCAAAGAGGAGGGTACCGTGGGCTGGACATATGGTTTTAAGAGAGATCTGTGAAATACATTATGTATCTTCCAAACCCGTGGAAGATCAAGACGGAAGGCAACAGGATTGATGACTGACAAGATTTTATAAGGCCCAATAAACTTGGGACCCAATTTCCAGGAGGGAACCTTCAGTTTAATATTTCTTGTAGACAACCACACCAGATCACCCACATTCAGGTCCGGACCAGGCACACGTCTCTTATCAGCCACACGCCTATACCTCTCACTCATCTTTGTAAGATTACTCTGAATCTTTTGCCAAATGGTAGACAAAGACGAGGAAAATCTCTCCTCCTCAGGTAAACCAGAAAGAGCCCCTCCCGAGAATGTCCCAAACTGCGGATGGAACCCATATGCACCAAAGAATGGTGACTTATCAGAAGATTCCTGACGACGGTTGTTCAGAGCAAACTCAGCAAGAGGGAGAAATGAACACCAATCCTCCTGGTTCTCTGCCACAAAACAGTGCAAATATGTCTCCAGATTCTGATTGAGGCGCTCAGTCTGACCATTCGACTGCGGGTGAAAAGCAGAAGAGAAGGACAGCCGAACCCCCAGGCGAGAACAGAAAGCCTTCCAGAACCTGGACACAAACTGCGTGCCTCTATCGGAAACAATATCAGAGGGAATGCCATGCAATTTAACAATATGGTCAACAAAAGCTTGCGCCAACGTTTTAGCATTGGGTAAACCAGGGAAAGGTACGAAATGAGCCATCTTGCTAAAACGGTCCACCACCACCAGGATCACCGACTTCCCCGAGGAACGAGGAAGATCCGTGATAAAGTCCATGGACAGGTGTGTCCAAGGACGGGAAGGTATGGGTAACGGGAGAAGGGAACCTGAAGGCCGTGAACGAGGGACCTTAGCGCAAGCGCACGTCTCACAAGCAGCCACAAAACCCTCCACCGACTTACGAAGAGCCGGCCACCAAAATCTCCAAGCAATGAGATCTACCGTGGCTCTACTCCCGGGGTGACCAGCAAGAACCGTATCATGATGCTCCTTAAAGAGTTTGTGACGTAGCTCAGGAGGCACGAACAACTTCCCAGAAGGACAACGGGCAGGTGCCTCAGTCTGGGCAGCCTGGACCTCGGCCTCCAAATCGGAATATAGAGCAGAAACAACTACCCCCTCCGCCAAAATGGGACCCGGGTCCTCAGAGTTTCCTCCTCCCGGAAAACAGCGAGAGAGAGCATCAGCCTTCACATTTTTTATCCCAGGTCGGAATGTAACAACAAAATTGAATCTGGAGAAGAACAGAGACCATCTGGCCTGTCTCGGATTCATACGCCTGGCCGACTCCAAGTATGCCAGATTCTTATGGTCGGTAAAAACGGTGATAGGGTGCCTGGCCCCCTCCAACCAATGGCGCCATTCCTCAAAAGCCAACTTGATGGCCAACAACTCCCTATCTCCCACATCATAGTTTCTCTCTGCCGGGGAGAGTTTTTTAGAGAAAAAGGCACAGGGTCGCCATTTGGCAGGAGAAGGGCCCTGGGACAAAACCGCACCCACACCCACCTCGGAAGCATCCACCTCAACAATAAAAGGTAAGGAAACATCGGGATGCACCAAGACGGGAGCAGACGCAAAACTCTCTTTAATCTTAGAAAAGGCTGCAAGCGCCTCCTCCGACCAAGAGGAAAAATCTGCCCCCTTTTTTGTCATGTCAGTAAGGGGTTTGACAACAGAGGAATAATTCAAAATGAACTTTCTGTAATAGTTCGCAAAACCCAGAAAGCGCATCAATGCCTTCTGATTCTCAGGAAGCTCCCACTCAAGTACAGCACGGACCTTCTCCGGATCCATGCGAAAACCAGAAGCAGAGAGGAGAAAACCCAGAAATTGAATCTCCGATACCATAAAAAGACATTTCTCCAGCTTGGCGTACAATTTATTTTCCCGCAGAATCTGCAGAACCTGAAAAAGATGATCCTGATGGGTCTGAACATCAGGGGAAAAAATCAAAATATCATCAAGATACACCAATACAAATTTCCCCATTAAATGGTAGAAAATACTATTAACAAAATGCTGAAAGACGGCCTAGCATTCATCAGGCCGAAAGGCATAACGAGATTCTTGAAATGCCCGTTAGGGGTATTAAAGGCCGTTTTCCATTCATCCCCCTCTCTGACCCTGACCAGGTTGTACGCGCCTCTCAAATCCAATTTGGAAAACACCTTGGCCCCAACAATTTGGTTGAAGAGGTCCGGGATCAGAGGAAGGGGATCGCGAATCGTGATACGGTTCAGCTTTCTAAAATCTAGGCAAGGTCTCAGAGAGCCATCTTTTTTTTTAACAAAAAAAAAACCCGCGGCCACAGGTGACTTTGAGGGACGAATATGCCCCTTCTCGAGACTCTCGGAGATATAAGTTCGCATTGCGATTCTTTCCGGTTGTGAGAGATTGTAGAGGCGTGCTTTTGGCAGCTTGGCGCCGGGAATGAGGTTAATGGGACAGTCAAACTCCCGGTGAGGAGGTAGCTCCTGAACACCGCTCTCGGAAAACACGTCCGAGAAATCAGAGAGGAATGATGGCACAGTCTTAGTAGACACCTCTACAAAAGTCGCTGTGAGACAATTCTCTCTACAAAAGTCACTCCACTCATTTATTTGCCTTCCTTGCCAATCAATAGTGGGGTTATGTCTAGTGAGCCAGGGTAACCCCAAAACTAGAGGAGAAGGCAATCCGTTAAGGACAAAACAAGATATATCCTCCACATGAGTGTCATCTACAAATAGCCGGATATTGTAAACAATGCCCTTCAGAGATCTCTGTGAGAGTGGAGCAGAGTCAATAGCAAAAACAGGTATATCCTTTTCTAATGTGCAAACCTGAAAACCATGCATGGCTACAAATTGAGTGTCAATAAGATTGACGGCCGCTCCACTATCGACAAAAATCTCACAAGAAATGACTTTGCTCTCTAGCGCCACCCTGGCAGACAGGAGAAAACGGGAACTGCAGGTCAGAGGAAAAGCATCAATTCCTACATCAACTTTGCCCAAAGTAGCAGATGAAGCAGAATTTGATGATTTACCTTTTAAGGTTTTTCTCTTATTATCGCTCTTAGTACAGTTCAAGAATCTCCTAGACGGACAAACATTTGCCAAATGACCTATGCCCCCACAACAAAAACACACCATACTCTGAGGACTAAATCCTCTTTTATCAGGGGCAAGTCGACCTAGCTGCATGGGCTCCTCCTCAGAGGGGAGCGAGACAGGATGAGGCCCCTGCACACTGAATGAGTCCGCACCACTGCCCCTAGACTGACAATGGCTGGACAGAGAGGTCTCGTTTCTTTCTCTTAGACGCCTGTCAAGGCGTACCGCCAATGACATGGCAGACTCTAAGGACGTTGGTCTCTCATGAAAAGCAAACGCATCTTTCAATCTCTCTGAGAGACCATGACAGAACTGACTCCGGAGTGCAGCATCATTTCAACCCGAATCCGCTGCCCATCTCCGAAATTCAGAACAATAAAGCTCCGCAGACAGTTTGTTCTGGCATAAAACATGTAAGTTAGATTCGGCCAGAGCAACACGATCCGGGTCATCATAAATCTGCCCCAGGGCCACAAAAAATCTTTCCACGGATCGAAGGGAGGGATCCCCTGATGGCAGCGAAAAAGCCCAAGTCTGAGCATTACCCCTGAGCAGGGAGATGACAATCCTCACCCTCTGCTCCTCCTTACCAGAGGAGTGTGGACACTAGGGGTGGGCGATATAGACGATATAGGCGATATGCGATATAAATTTGTGCCACGATATGGATTTTGAGCATATTGCCTATATCGCCGGACCGCGATATGATTGCGCTCTCTGCGCGCACCATCTTCTCCTGAGCCGGCACAGTGGAGAAGGAGAGAGTCCCTCCCTCCCCACTGTGCGCGGCTGCCGCTGACCACCAATGACAAAAGAGGAGGAGGGGAGGGACTGACAATAAATCATTGAGTTTTCACGATCTCAGTGAGCGCGTGAAAACTCAAATCCGATGGTATATTCTAACCCCCAGGCGTTCCCATGGTGACAGGGACGCTTGCCTGGGGGTTAGACTATACAGGGCCACGCCGCTGACAGTAGAACATTTAAAAACTAATCAGTAACTTTAACTTTATTCATTGGTGATCTCTTTACTGTATACCTTACTAGGTCTTAGCTCCGGTAACAGCAGGCAGTGCGGGCGGGCGGCGCTCACTCACCGACGTCACGCGCCTGCTCCTTCCACTAGGCGGTGCAGGCGCGTGACGTCAGTGAGTGAGCACCGCCCCCCGCACTGCCTGCTGTTATCGGAGCTAAGACCTAGTAAGGTATACAGTAAAGAGATCACCAATGAATAAAGTTAAAGTTACTGATTAGTTTTTAAATGTATTCCTGTGAGCCTCGGGGGGATCTGTGGATGGCACCGTTTAGGGGGGGGGGGGATCTGTGGATGGCACCGTTTAGGGGAGGGGGGGATCTGTGGATGGCACCGTTTAGGGGAGGGGGGGGAATCTGTGGATGGCACCGTTTAGGGGAGGGGGGGATCTGTGGATGGCACCGTTTAGGGGAGGGGGGGATCTGGGGATGGCACCGTTTAGGGGAGGGGGGGGGGATCTGGGGATGGCACCGTTTAGGGGAGGGGGGGGGGATCTGGGGATGGCACCATTTAGGGGGGGGGATCTGTGGATGGCACCGTTTAGGGGAGGGGGGGGATCTGGGGGTGGCACCGTTTAGGGGAGGGGGGGATCTGGGGGTGGCACCGTTTAGGGGAGGGGGGGAATCTGTGGATGGCACCGTTTAGGGGAGGGGGGGATCTGTGGATGGCACCGTTTAGGGGAGGGGGGGATCTGGGGATGGCACCGTTTAGGGGAGGGGGATCAGATCCCTGCTGCTGTGTGCACAAAGCACAGGGCAGCAGGGAGAGTGTAAAGTCCTATTCACCCTAATAGAGCTCTATTAGGGTGAATATGACAAGGGTTCTACGTTCTAGCCCTTAAGGAGACTAATAGTTATTAAATAAAAAGTAAAAAAAAGTTTAGACACGCCCCCCCAAATATAGAAAACAATATATCGCGATATATATTGCATATCGCACATGCTTAAAATTATATCGCAATATAGATTTTAGGCCATATCGCCCACCCCTAGTGGACACAAGCAAAAATGGAGTTTGCATGCCTCTCTGAAGCGAACAAAATTCTCACTGCCCCCGGAGAACGTTTCCGGAAGTGAGACCTTTGGCTCGCAACAGACTCCATGAGCCGGAGCAGAGCCCAATGCTTGAAACTGAGTCATAGATTGACGGAGATCCGCTACTTCCAAAGAAAGACCCTGCATGCGGTCAACCAGGCCAGAAAGCGGATCCATGTCAAAAAAGGACGGTTTTGGTGGATTATAATGTCACGGCTGTATGTGAGCAACAATAGTATACACAGTAAAAGAGCTACTGACCGGACCCAAACTAGGGAGGATAAAGGGTGACCCCTGTCAGACCCTCAAAGCTCTCCCTATGCTGCTAAAGCACATGCCCGGATCCAAATGGCGGAACGAGGCATGCCCACGTACCTAAGACTGATGACCACTGTAACCCCTACAATAGTGGAAGGGGCACGGCCACCGGTGCCCTACTCAGTATATGGAGGGAACCGTGGCCACCTCAGATCCAGTCAGAAAATAATCAGGTACACAACAATGTCTGTACACTTAGCTGAAGGTGTTGCAGCCGCAGAGAAGACGGATCCAAGGACAGCTGGCAATATCTGGAGTGCTTGCTGCAGCAGAACACAGGTCCAGTGAACTGATAGCTACAAGTGAAGATACTAAAGCAAGAGCTACAACTGAAATGAGAACTATAATCCACGCCCTACAATAGGAGGAGGGGTGATATAAAGAGAGGGAAATCAAACGCATGAGGAACAGCTGGGAGGAAGGAAACCAAAAGTAAACAGAGCAGTGAGAACTCCTCCCAGCTCTGGTAGTGACACCTAGCTCACCTGGCACTGGCACCTGGCTGCCTTGATGTCCCTAGACAGGCTGCTAACCCATACGCCAATCATGTGCCTTGTCCCTGGTTTACCCTGAAATAAGCCCTAGATAGTGAGTAGGGTGGTGGGAGCAATAGTCCTCACCACTGACACCTAGGGTAACAACAGGGAAAGGACAAACAACACAAACACCACAAACAATCCTCAAAGGGAGACAACAAACAGGAGACAACAACAGGAGTTAACCGGAGAGCCAACTTCTCCAGTTCCAATGGCAACAGAGCAGTTCTCCACCTGAGGTCAGAATAGAAGATCTGTAAGGAAGATCTATATCTGGCAACAAGCAAAGCAGGAAGGGAGAATATATAGTAGCTGGGAGTGGCTGACAGAGAACATCTGAAAGGAAATGCTACCAATCACAAAACGGGACAAAAAGGATCGCAAACCAAAGCAGGAAAACCTGGACCGGAATCTATTCTAACCATTAGGTCATGGAGCGATCCCTTGAGAGCCACCCGCTGCGACCTTCTGACCCCAGGCACAACAGGGTCAGAGATAGGTCGTGACACCCTCGTAACATAGACTTACTGTGCATCAAATTCATTGTCAATAGGTGGTCTAATATATAGGTGCGTTTATCTAGTTCATCTGCTGCGCCATTTATACTTAATCTGTTCTGTTATACATAGACTTACTGTGCAGCAGACTCATCAGCTGTCATCCAGCGGTTGTGTTTTGACCAACAATCCAGCTGAACTGCAATGGTTGACACAATCTTTAACATTATCTCAGGTGACAACAGATACATACAACCAGGAATCGATGGGTTCCTCTGACAGCAAACTTAGTTGGCATGGTCCAGGAACAACCTCTGCGCCCTCACCTGTCCTGCAACTGCCTCTTTTTTTGCTCCTTCTGATCGGGAAGTAAGGAATGCTGCCGGGTCTGCCCGCTTTTCAGCAAGGACGAGCAGCAGCTACAGGCCACCACAGACTTGGAGGAGAGGTCCACTGCATCCCCTCTTAGACGTTTAACTAGTCATGATGACAGGTGGGAGAACGTGTTGCGAGCAGTTAGGAACGTGGCCATGAGACTGATGAGGGTAACATAAGTGACGAACAGACACTAGTGGATGATGATGTAGATGATCGCACATGGGAGCCGGGTGCAGAGGGGGCATCATCATCAGGGAGTGAGGGTGGCATCAGGCTGTGAGACAGCAGCAGGGTGGCAGCGTGCCGATGAGCCAGCAGGGTGGAAGCAGTGGGAGATCTGGAGCCAAACGCACCCAGGGTAGACCTTCTCCTGCTACCCAGGAGCCTACCTGTCAGGAAACAACTAGTGGTGCCTGCCAAGGTAGTTGCAGGCAGTCAGCATGGAGTCGTAGGGGTAAAATACAATACTTGACAGTGTGGGAATTATTTATCAAGTCGCTGGAGGACGTTAGCATGGCGGTATGCAAGATATGTGGGCAGAAGGTGAAGCGTGGTCAGGGTGCTAATATTGTCACCACCGCCCTGGGTCAACACATGGACTGTCACCATAAAGTGGCCTGGGAAAACTGTGGTACTAATAGTGGTACAGCCTAACGCAGCAACCAATGCATCTCCCAGTGGCCCACATGCCTTCTCCAGCAGTTAGGGGGCGCCTCAACCTCAGCAGAAGGAAGCTGTAGATCCTTCCCTTTGTCTATTGCTCCTGATGCTCCTCTTCCTCGTCATGTGTTTCGCCAGCAATCGATCACCGAGGCCATTGCAAAGAGACAACAGTATGCGTGCACTCATCCAACTGTGCAGATGCTGAACATGCACCTGGCCAAGTTGCTGGTACTACAGTCCCTCCGTTTCCATATAGTGGACTCAGAGAACATTTCAGAGAACTGATGGCTTGTGCCCACCCAAGGTGGAGAGTTCTAAGTCATCATTTCTTCTCTAAAAAAAGCTGTACAAGCCCTACACACGTATGTTGAGCAGAAGGTGTGGCAGTTCGTGAGCCTGTCGGCGTCGCAGATGCTGCTCAGAGGTATTTTTAATGGTACTAGCAGAAGAACCCGGCTTTGTACGGGTATATTTCATCTATTTCATTTAATGTTTGAGTGTGTCGTTAAAAGATATCGACAGTATCCCCCATAACAGTGACATCTACAGTACCCTGCCCCCTTAACAGTGACCTCCACAGCCCCCCACCCCTTAACACTGACCCCCCACCCCCACACAGTGCCCAATCTCCTAAAAATAGGACCTCCACAGCAGCCCACCCCCTTTTAACAGTGAGTTCCACAGCACCCCACCCCCTTGACAGTGACTTACACAGGGGCCCACCCCCTTAACAGTGACCGCTACAGCACCCGCCCCTTCACACTGACCATAGGTTACAGTCCCCCTAACTGTGACCTCCACCATTCCGGGCCCCTTTAACAGAGATCTCCAGAGCAACTTCCCCTTTAACAGTGACTGCTACAGTACTCCGCTCCCTTAACGGTGACCTCCACTGTACCCTGCGGCCTTAACAGCAACCTCACAGTTCCCCGCTGCCCCTTTAATAGTGTTCTCCACAGTACCCTGCTCCCTTAACAGTGACCTCCACAGTTCCCTGCTCCTTTAACAGTGACCTCCACAACGGCCGCCCCTTTATTAGTGACCTCCACAGTACCCCGTCACCTTAACAGTAATTTTCATAATAACCCGCCCTTAACAGTGACCTCCACAGCAGCCAGCCCTTTATTTGTGACTTCCACAGTACCTCGTCTCATTAACAGTGATTTCTACAATGACCCGCCCACTTAACAGTGACCTCCACAGAGCTCCATTCCCTTAAAATGTGACCTCCACAACAGTCCATCCTCTTAACAGTGACCTCTACAGCACCCCACCGTCTTAACACTGACCTCCATAGTGGACCATCCCCTTAACTGTGACCTCCACCATTCCCTGCCCCCTTAACAGAGACCTCCACAGCACTCGACCCTTTAACAGTGACTGCCACAGTACCCCACTGCCTTAAAAGTGACCCCACAGCGACTACCCCTTTAATGGTGACCTCCAAAGCACTTTGTGCCCTTAACAGTGTCATCTACAGCACCCTGGCTCTTTAAAGCTGACCTACAGCAGTGAAGAAAAATGGCTAGGTTGTTATGGAAACCTGGTGTAAAACTGTGTGTATGTGGAGACTAAAGGCCTGCGAGCTTCTATGGGCTGATAAGGGTCATGTGACTAGGCTTCTATTGCATTATTCCATTGCTAATATTCAATTTTTTTGGGAATATCTCAGGAACAGTACGTGCTAGAGAGCTGAGACCCAGTCTAAAACGTTCCCCGACACCTGATGTACCTGTGTGCCAAATTTTGTGATTGTAAATGCGACGGTGCAGATTTCTTTAGCAGACATACATACATTCATACACTCATCTTTATATATTAGATATATTGCTGTCGGGGAAAGTAACTAATGTCCTTGACAATGACCATGTAATTAGACGTTTTTGTGACCCACTTTTATGTATCTATGTTAAAGTGTAGCTGTCATATTTTTTTTATTTGCTAGTTCATTAGAGCTAGGTATGTATACCTGAGTTAGGCTACTTTCACATTATCGTTTTTGGCGGATCCGTCATGGATCTGCAAAAATGCTTCCATTACAATAATACAACCGCATGCATCCGTAATGAATGGATCCGGTTGTATTATGTCTTCTATAGCCATGACAGATCCATCTTGAACACTACTGAAAATCAATGGGGGAAGGATCCGTTTTCTATTGTGTCAGAGAAAACAGATCCGTCCCCATTGACTTACATTGTGAGTCAGGACGGATCCATCTTGCTCTGCACCACATCGCGGACAGAAAAACGCTGCTTGCAGCGTTTTTCTGTCCGCGATGGGGACGCGACCACACGGAATGCATTTTGGTGAATTCCGTTTCGTTCAGTTTAGTTTTTTCCCCATTGACAATAAATGGGGACAAAACTGAAGCATTTTCTTGCGCTATTGAGATCCTATGACGGATCTCAATAGCGGAATTGAATACGCTAGTGTGAAAGTAGCCTTAGTCTGTCAATGATTGTCACAAGATCTGTAATTACCAAATAACAGCTTTCATTAATGTCCCCTGTCCCTTTCCACTGGTCCCTTAAAAGACCGTTGCTATGGCTTGTCTGTCTTCCTTTTAGTATAAACAGAAGTCAGAGGGGCGGTTTTCCACACTGCATGCCTGCATTAGGCTTCAGAGTGAGGAGGCGTGTCTCTCAGTAATCCAATCTGATTGGCTGTCAGGAAGCTGCTGGCTACAGCAAGTGTGTATGCGAAGTGATGGAAGGCAGTTTTGGCCTCAGAGAACTGGCAGAGGAGCCATCTTGAGAAGATCCTCATATTGTAAAAGTTAAAACAGCCGTAACTAAGGAAAAAGCTCAAGGAAAACAGTGGTATGAGAAGAAACAAAATATTGCTTTATGGCTGCATAATGCTGCTGCAGCAGTAACATATGCCCAAAATTTTTTATGAAAACATGACAGTTACAATTTAAGCCTTTGTTACCATGTCGGTTGTACACCATATGTTCTGCCTCACATATTGCTTATATGATAATTCCCAGGCTGTTATGATTATGTTATGTCATTCTTTTCATGTTTTTCGTACTGTTAAAAAAAGTAATTTTAAAGTAATTTTTTTTATTTTATTTTTTTATCTGTAATCTACTGTAATCACTGTAATGCCTTTATTTTGGAGTTTTTGTATTCCTGTGCTGCTGTAACACTGTGAATTTCCCTATGTAACATAGTAACATAGTATATAAGGCCAAGAAAAGACATTTGTCCTTCCAGTTCGGCCTGTTATCCTGCAAGTTGATCCAGAGAAAGGCAAAAAAAAAAACTGTGAGGTAGAAGCCCATTTTCCACCACCTCCTCAGGTAGAGATTTACTACTGGGGGCACTATAGGGGACCATTTAAACTACTGTGTGCACTCTAGGGGCCATTTATACTACTGGGGGCACTATAGGGGAGCATTTAAACTACTGAGGGCACTATAGGGGAGCATTTAAACTACTGTGTGCACTCTAGGGGCCATTTATACTACTGGTGGCCCTATAGGTGAGCATTTAAACTACTGGGGGCACTATAGGGGAGCATTTAAACGGGGTTCTGCAATTTGTTTTAACTGATGATCTATCCTCTGGATAGATCATCAACATCTGATCGGCGGGGGTCCGACCCCCGGGAACCCGGCAAACAACTGTTTCAGAAAGCAGGAGCGCTCCAGCAGCGCTGCGGCCTTCTCACTGTTTACCGCAGGCCTAGTGACGTCACGACTAGTATCACTGGCCTGGGCGCGGCTAAGCTCCGTTCAAGTGAATCACTGGGCCTGTGGTAAACAGTGAGAAGGCCGCAGTGCTGCTGGAGCGCCGCTGCCTTCTCAAACAGCTGATCAGGGGGGATACCGGGTGCTGGAACCCCGCCGATCAGATGCTGATGATCTATCCAGAGGATAGATCATCAGTTAAAACAAACTGCAGAACCCCTTTAAATGCTCCCCTATAGTGCCCCCAGTAGTTTAAATGCTCCCCTATAATGCCCCCAGTAGTATAAATGGCTGCTAGAGTGCACACAGTAGTTTAAATGGTCCCCTATAGTGCCCCCCAGTAGTATAAATGGTCCCATATAGTACCCCCAGTAGTTTAAATGATCCCTTATAGTGCCCCCAGTAGTATAAGTGGTTCCTTACAGTGCCCCCAGCAGTTTAAATGGTAGCCTATAGTGTCCTCAGTAGTTTAAATAGTTTCCTACAGTGCCCCCATGGTCTGCAGCTCAGTGGTGAAAATAAAATAAACATTAAATGCTCACCTGATTCCTATTCCATGCTGCCGTCCGTGATATAGACCACAGTCCTCTTTCAGCTAGCCTGCAGCCTCAGTTGGCTCTGTCGTGGGTTCAGGCAGAGCACTGCATGATGATGTAGTAACAAACGCACAGACGTGATTACATCATCACGTAATGCATCGAATGCGCTGGAACAGAACCAACTCAGGCTGGAGGCCTTCTAGAAGAGACCTGCAGCCTACATCACGGATGGCGGCTGCGGCATGGAGCCACAGTATTCAAGGTGCATGTGTCATGAATACTAAAGATAAATCACAAACAGGCTATTTTTCTGCCAGATGGAACGGATGGCAAAACAAGACACTGTGTTTTTATGGACTGTTCGTGGGTCTACGAACGGTTGGCAACCCCGCTCCAGCTCACTCCATTTCCTGTAAATGGCTGAAGTCCTCAATAAACTACAAAGAACAATACAATAATTTAACTCCAAGCCTGTCACAATCCATGTTTTTAAAAAAACACTTATGTATTTATGCTGGGATTTTTGGCCTTAGAAAACCTCAGAATTAAATATTACTTAAATTCCAATATTCTATGGAATATCTCACTAGGGGGCTCTTCCAGAAGATATGATTTAGGTCATAATTATGTCTTGGAATTGTGTTTCTTTGCATATGATTAGCCATCCTCCTCTCACATTACCAGGTAGGAAGGTTAAAGGGGCCTGACACAGACCTTTTAAAAATGTCAAATCGATGTAGATATTGGCCATGCCAGGTTAATGCCACTCAGCTGCAGTAACCCAGCATGGCCACTACACTTTGAACAGACCTGTGCTTCCTGCACCATTCAAGAGCTAGCTCCAGCGCCAGAGGCTGCAGGGAACAGCTGATTCGTGGGGTCCTCTTAGCTGCTGGCGCTTCCCAGCAGCATCAAAATGCAGTCATACATCACACTGCTGGCTGTGTAGGTGGATTGGAGGAATCAGCCTCGGCTCCTCCTACACAGCAGTGTAACGCCCAGAGGTGCATTACCACTCCTACACCACTCCACTATCTCTTATGGTTAACCCTGTGTCATCCCCTGTATTTATTTCCAGGGCCTGCAAAATGTGTATCCCTATTTCCATGCAATTGTTATGTTTAAGTGTAATGTACCTGGTTCACCAGCAGATGGCGGCATTAATGGCAGAGCTACCTTACCTAGAATGGAACCCTTCTTTCCATTCTAGCTCTGTCTCTAGAGAGGGAGGAGATTAGCAAGTTAGGAGCAGAATAGAGTACCCCCTGCTAGGGAAAGGCTGTGCCCGAGCCAGCCAGAGCACCCTAAGCTCTGCTGGACATTGAGGCCAAACAAAAGAGCCTCAAAAGCCAGGAAGAGAGTTCCCTGGACAAAGACAAAGCTACAGACCAGACTACAGAAAGGTAAGTACAGCAGAAAGGAAAGGAAAAGATTCCTACTTAAGCCTGTCAGCACAGCAGAGCCGGAGAGCAACAGATGTAGAAGGGCCGAGTGTGTTTGCCTGCCAGAATTTATGCCAAAGCCTGCTGGTAACCAAGACAAAGTTGGAAGATTGTTTCCTGAGGAAAGTTTATTCAAGTAAAGCTGTTGTCAACTTAATCGCAAGGTCTGGACACAAATTATTTAATCATCCCCTTCATCAACTATCCTTTGCTCTGCTTCACACGACAACGCCTGGGGTTCCAGCGTATCCAGGTAGGAGCACCTTGACACATGCAACACCATTGAGGGACATTTTAGGCCACCCTACACCACTCTGGCATTCCTACACTGGGTACCACCACCATATATATCACTAAAAGGGACCTGTGCCCTTGTTGCTTCATTGCAACTGGTGTCACAACAAAACTATTGACTTTTTCCCTCTTAAAGGGACCCCTAGCGCAAAAGCACAATGTGTGACAGCATCCTGCCTGCCGCTGGGGAGTGCCGGCATGTGAGCTGTGATCATCGGTAAGGTGAGGTTTGCTGGGATTGAGATAGCACGTAGTCTACCACAAGGGGGCGATAGACATCTGGGGCGATGGGACCTCTGGGGCTAAATAATAAAAACGACTTGGGAGTGTTTCTGTAAATATATATATATGGAATAATTGTTTTTAATGACACATGTTTGGTGTTTTTATGTACCTAGCTGGTTTCTCAGTGACGGGGAATGAGTGCTCCGTATCGATGAACCAGCGCATAAAAGGTAACGGAGGACGTTGGTACGTTAGTGGGCCGATGAAGCGCTAAGGCGCGAAACGGCCATCTCTACAAGCTATATGCCTGCGGTATGTTTGTCAGCCCCATGCCTGTACTGCTGACTGTTTTGAAGTCCGGAATAAAGAATACCCCTTTATCTGGTGAGTGCCGCCTATTTTGTTTCTATTTGGACGTGTGTTTGTATTAAATGTGTGACTCATCTTGGATATTGAGGGCATATCTTTAGGATATTCTCCCAATGTCTGATAGGAGTGCGTTCGGCTAT
Source organism: Bufo bufo (assembly GCF_905171765.1). NCBI lineage: Eukaryota > Metazoa > Chordata > Amphibia > Anura > Bufonidae > Bufo > Bufo bufo. Next base: position 73,444,851 of record NC_053397.1, read on the forward strand.
TGTCAGAAGTCCCATTGAAATGAATAGGAAGTGCAAGAATGGTCACTGCTACTTTTACTTCTATGGGGCTTACGGAAATAGCTGAGCCATCGCTTGGCTATTTTCAGGACTCCTATAGGAGTGGGCTCTGCTCTAAGGATAGGTACAGGTCCCAGAGGTGGAACTTGCACCTATAAGATATTAAGGGTATATCCTAGCGAATTTATGTTTTCCTAATCCTGTCCAGTCCTTTTAACTCCTAGAGGAAGTTGCAATTTTCCGCTTTTGTTTTTCACTCCCCACCTCACCAAAGCCATAACTTTTTTATTTTTTAATTCACGTAGCCTTATAAGGGCTTATTTTTTGCAGAACAAGTTGTACTTTGTAATGGCTCTATTTAATATTGCATATGATTTAGTGGGGAGGTGGAAAATATTCCAAATGGGGTAGAATTGAAAAAGAAACGCAATTCTACCATAGTTTTATGTTTGTTTGTTTTTTTACAGCATTAAAATGGACCTGTTATCTATTCCTCAGGTCAGTACGATTACAACGTTACCACATTTGTATAGTTTTTTGTGTTTTAATACAGAATTTTTCTTTTCACCGCCCAGCAAACCCTGCAAAGTAGATGGATGGTAACCAGGGGCTTAGCTATAGGGGAAGCAACTGCTTTGGGGCCTGAACTCAGAAGGGGCCCACCCAGCATGAGGTCTAAAACCTCCCCATCCCTCCTCCTACTTTAATATTAGCCACACATTCATTGGTGGCAGTGGTGCGGGCAGCGGCAGATCCCGCTCATTTTATTAGGCTCTGCGGCGGCTGCGTCATGGGAGGGAGGGATTCCCTCCCTCCGTCCCTCACTGCTTCTCCACTAACTCTGGCCACTCTGATGTGCGTGTTGGGCACGCATGCGCCTGGCGTCTCCACTCCTCTCTCCTCTGTGGCCCTGCAAACAATCTTCCATAGTCCGGTCCTGAGCCGCAGCCCGACGGTTGGGGACCACTGGTCTAGGGAATGTTATCTTGCCATTCTCTGGGCCCATTCTTGCATGTGGAAGGAACTTTCCGATCTGGATATAAATCTATCCTTGCAGATCACGTACAGCCATACATACTGACTGTCTTCCCTGCTGCGCGTGGGATCTTCCAGCAAGGCAATTTTACTTTTGTATGTGTTTCACAGTTTTGTTCAATTGTCTCTATCATCTAGTCATGAGGTTGCATAAACCACCCACCTCCCCTTTGACCTTGATTGTTTGCATGTGGGTGTTTGTGTATAAATACCCAGTGTGTTTGTTAAGTCTGTTATCCAACACTATTCACCTGAAGAAGGGGAAGTGGTCCCCAAAATGCGTAGTGATCTGCAATAAATATTTTTGAAGATTCTTCATTCGCACCTGGTTGGTTCTTTGCGCCGAGGGATGTTCCTTTCTTCTACTTTGCATTAATCCTCCGAGAGGGCCCAGGCACGCTCATCTGAGGAGACCTGCATCCGTGGCTGCATACCTACCTTTCCATTGGGGATTGATTTTATTCCCGACACGCCATCAATAGCATTGTGCCTATCATTTGCACAACCATCTAAGGTGAGCCTCCAATTTGGAGTTTATTTTACTTCTCCCCATACGTTTTTACCCTATGGTGCGCCCTGTCTTTTTGTTTATTTAGTAAACAAACGCCTGAAAATTTGATTAGAAGCCACCGTATGTTTTGCATCACAGGCATCTGCTTCACATATATTATACCGATGAATAGGTTAAACAGAAATGTGATGTGAACAGAGCCTAACACGCAATTGGCCTTTTTTGCGCATTTTCTATGTTTAATTTTGCTTTCATAAAGATGCCATCTTTCATGTTACTACGGCACTTTATTGTATCAGTCAGTTCTTGCTCTTCATGATTAGCTATGAGCTCTTTTGCCAGTACAGATAGAGTGAAGCCTCCGGACTGCTGTTACTTTTGGCCACAGCCCATGAACATCATCACACTTGACTTTCATTCGCAGATGTAAGCGTGCCTACAGAACATCGTCGTCTTTTCTATTTCATGTCTCACCATGCTGCCTATAGCAGACACTAAAAGAGCACAAGTCCTGCTGATTCTTTAACCCTTTCAGCAATTTTCTATTTTCGCGTTTTTGTTTTCATACCCTGTCTTCCCAGAGCCATTACTTTATTTTTTTCCGTTCACATAGCCGTATGAGAGCTTGTTTGTTTTGTATTTTCTAATGGCACCATTTACTATTGCATACAATGTGGTGGGAGGCTGGAATACAAATTCCAAATGGGGTAGAGTTGGGGGGAAAAAACGTAATTCTGCCATAGTTTTATCAGTTTTTGCTTTTACAGCATTCCTTATGTGGTAAAACCAGGGGCGTACATAGAAATCATTGGGCCCCATAGCAAGGATATGAATTGGGCCCCCTAACTCCGCCTACTACCCACCCCTGGCCTATCCCACCACCTGCTCTGGCTCCTCCCCTGCCACACCCCCGTTGTATTCCTACTGACCCAGAGAATAAAGGGCACAGGTCAGTTTTTCCGCAAAGGGAATGCCATAGGAGCAAAACCCGTAAAAAGGTGGATAAATTGTGTTTTTTTTTTCCCAATTCCACCTCATTTGAAATGTTTTGCCCGCTTCCCACTACATTCTATGCCATATTAAAGTACAACTTGTCCTGCAAAAAATAAGCCCTCAAATAGATAGGTTAACAGAAAAATAAAAAAGTTATGGCTCAAGATAGGGAAGAAAAATTAAAATGCAAAAACAAAACAAAAAAACTCCAGTATCCTAATGGTTAAACGGCTTATCCAACACCCTATTATGCCCCCCAAAATGCTGGGCACTACATACAGGTAATACTAAGGCCCGATGGGGAAGAGGTGCAGCCAATAGCAGGCTGTGATGGAAATGAGCCTCCCTAGGTCACCCGCGAAGCTAGGGAGGCTCAATCCCATCATGGCCTGCTATTGACTGCCCCGGACGTCTCCAGATGTTTTCATCTGCATGACGGGGGGATGCAGTGGCGGTCGAGCGGGCATTAGGAGGGATTAGTGTGCCAAAGAGCGGGCTAAGTATTACCTGTATGAGGTGCCCGGGCATCTTGGGGGGCATTATAGGGGTTGGATAACACCTTTAACTCCTCGCTGCTGATGCTTAGTGTGCATAACCCTGCAAGGTGACTGAGTGGAGATGTGCAGCTGTGCCTGCTGGGCACTCTGTCCTGTATCAGCAAGCAGAGTTCATGGGGGGGAGAGCACACTTTCCTGAGTCCTCTATCTATGAGCCTACAGTGCCCCCCCCCCTCAATCCCACAGGGACTCTGCTTGCTTACTGCTGCCCTCCCCCCATCAAGAATACCCACATTTTTTACTCTTCTTACTGTGGGCAGCTCGGCTGTGGCACACATCAGGGGCAGGCAAGTGTTTATTCTGGGCTGGCGGCAGTGATGCTGGGGGGACGGCCTGGCTTTTCAGTGACCGACTGTTCTCCAGTCCGGTCTGGTGGGTGGCTGATGAAGCCGTATACAGCTCCTACCTGACGCTGCTGTACACAGCTCCCACATGACACTATATACATATTACATACACAGCTCTACCACATGCCTATTACACATATAGTTTACTATATATACATTGCAGACACAGCTCTGCTACATGTCCATTACACAGATAGAACTACTGTGTGCACATTACACACAGAAAACTGTACAATAGAATGGTTACACTGACAAAGCCCTGCTTTATACACACCTTCCATACATAAAGTACCTCTGCATTCTCCACCAGCACAGTCCTACATGGAGCCTGTGTTCCTCTAACTCCTCCCACACACATGGCTGATCACATGACCATCACCACAGGTCCTGTAACCACAATGTAGTCTGGATCTGCTCCTGGTGACAGAGATGAGAGGGGCGGGGCTTTATGCATGCCGAACCTGGCAGCGGGAGGGAGGGGGGGGGGGGGGGGGCCTGACTGAGCATAGGGGAGGCAAGCAGGACCTGAAACGGAACAGAGGACAAGTGGGCGGGGCCTTCCATTCGCTCTGGGCCCCATAGCAGCTGCGTGGTCTGCCTATATTGGCAGTACGCCACTGGGTAAAACTAACATGTCAGCTTCATTCTTTGGGTCAGTACGATTACAACGATGCCACATTTATATATATTTTTTTGTGTTTTATTACTTTTTTTATACTTACATCTACAGAGCTGTGTGAGGGCTTATTTTTGTGGGACAATCTGTACTTTTTATTGACCATTTTGGAGTATATTTGACTTTTTGATCACTTTTTATAATTTATTTTTTTTGGGGGGGAGTGAAGAGATGAAAAAAGTGGAGAATTGGCTATTTAGATTTTTTTTCCATTGCAGCGTTCAGCATATGGGATACATTTATATTTTAGTAGCACAGGCATTTTGGGACATGGTCGGTGCAAATGATCATCCATTTTTTTATTTTTTATTTTTTTAATATGAGGTGAGGGAGGCGGAGTTAGAATTTTTATATTCACTTTTATAAAGTCCCCCTAGAAGACTTTTAAATATGATCATTAGACTGCTTCTCTCATAGACTGCATTTATTTAAGAATGCAGCCTATAGGAGATTCAATATATTCCTATGGAGCACTGCCACCTGCAGGCCTACATTGCACTATAACTGTGATAGGCATGACAGCCTCAAGATGGCTCCAGGCTATCACTACCAAAACACGGATTCCCCGATCTCAGCGCGCAAGCCAGTCAGGTCTCAGTAGCACAGTGCTCCTTGGGAAAGGCACCTGGCATCTGAGTGGTTAAAGGGCTGTGTTCTCAATGATCATAGACATTAGCCCTGGTGGCTATGATACCAGATGTGCTTGCGAGTAAGCGCCATATTTAAAGACCCGACTTCCATCGTACATGTATGCGGGTGGTCAGGAAGGGGTTAAAGGGAATGTATCATTTTATGACTAATCACTTTATCCTGAAATACTGTATAAACTTTTTTTCTTTATTTTCTCATTTTATATGTTACCAGTTGTGTCTTAATCATGGGAATCAAGCCCATATTAAACATCCCTAGACAGATGATAGCTGATTCTCATCAAGATGTTCTCTTCCAGGAAGGTAATTCAATTTGTTTACAAGAGCCAAGGACCAAATGTTCCCTCGGCATGCTGTCCAGTTTACCCAGAAGGGTTAATAAGATGAATGCCCTGATGTTAGATATCATGTCTCCAGCCCAGTGTTGCCAATCTTCCTTTTACATTTTTGGACAACTGATCCAAATATGACAATCAGCCCAAAATTTTTACTGACATATGCCCCGTCCCTTTTTAGAGACCATATCCCCCATTCCATGTCCTCAAAATGCCCTAAACATAATGCGTTTGAATCACAAACACCCCAGAATTAAAGGGGTGATCCAACAGTTAAAAATACAATATAGCAGCACCACATGGAAAAAACTCCACAATTCAAAGCTGTTACATCCCCCGCCACTCTAGTATGAACGCTTTGTTTATATTGCTGCAATGATGATGCAAGTGATGTGCCAGACTTTCTGCAAGTCAATCACTGTCCTCAGTATTAGACCATTCTTTGGTGATTGGCCTATAGCGGTAAAAAGTCATATATTGGCAACTTGGTACTGCAGTTTGTAAAAAAGCAATGGCCTGAAGGAACGGACAAGAGCTGCAAAGAATAGCACTGAAGAAAGGCATGAGTATGCAACGAACACCTCCCCCCAGGGCCCCACTATAACGTGACCCAGGTGTAGGAATTCCAAGTGGTATAGTGCAACCTAAAATGTCTCTTTATGTGTGTCGAGATGCTCCTACCTGGATACCGCTGGACCCCAGGCTTTGGCTTCAAAGCAATAAATAGGGGGAATAATTGAGTGTCATGATCCCTCCCGTGACAGAGGTTAGAACATCTGAGAGATTGGCGGCACGTGAGGTTATCTGACAGCCTCTCGGTTTTCACTTGTTGCAGTGTTGTTGTTGGTAATGACCACACCTCTTGTCTCAGACGCTGGTTCGTTCATCTGAGAAGGAACCAGTAATCTCAGATCTTGTCACTACTCCTAGGGATATTCAGGGTTACTAGGGCCTAGGTTACCAGTGTATGAATATTCCCACTTTCAGGGTCTATTTATACTGACAGGAGTCAGGGCTAGGTTTAGGGTTTCCTAGGTGGTTACTATTTCCCTTTCCCTAGCCATGAGGCCTAATTCCTGGTCATTTTTCTTCTGTTGTCATTTTGGTGTTCCTCCCCTCCCCCCACATTGTGACATTGAGGGATTTGAAAGAAAGATTTAGTCTAGACCTTGTAGGTAGTTGAACAGCAGCTTTACTTGAATAAACGTTCATCAGAAACAGTCTTCAAGCTTTGTCTTGGTTTCAGCAGGCTTTAGCATTAAAACTGGCAGGCAAACTCCACTCTGCTTCATCTGTTTCTCTCTTTATCTGCTGTACTGACAGCTGGCTGTATAACTCAGCTTCTTCTGTATGCTGCACTTCTCTTTGTAGTCTGGCTCGAGGTTATACCAGGGAATTTTCCTCCTGGCTCCTGAGGTTTCAAGCTTTGGCCTCCATGGCCAGCAGAGCTTAAGGTGCTCTGGCTGGCATGGGTACATCCAGAAGAGATGTTCCCCTGCACACCATTCTGCTAGCAGGGGGTAAGCTAGGCTCAAACCCTTTAGGAAGTCAGACTAGCCCACCTTCCTACAGAGGGGGGTTAGAATGGAAGTACAGCTATGCCATATTTGCTGCCACCTGCTGGTGAACAAGGCACGTTACAGGAACATAACAGTTCAAACAGTTCAAACAACAAACAAATTAGGAATGCACAGTGTGGAGAACCTGGAAATAAATACATAAGAAGACATTCAGGTTAGATCAATAAAGAGAGTAGCAAGGTGCAGAAGTGGTAACACCACTTTGAGGTGTTACATTCCCCCTTACTTATAACCAAGCAATCCTAAGCTTGTGCTTAGGTTGTGCTCTAAGGTACCCAAGGAAGGATAAAGTGCTGCTTGAGACTATTTACTATTACATACATACATACAGTACAGAGCAAAAGTTTGGACACACCTTCTCATTCAAAGAGTTTTCTTTACTTTCATGACTATGAAAATTGTAGATTCACACTGAAGGCATCAAAACTATGAATTAACACATGTGGAATTATATACATAACAAACAAGTGTGAAACAACTGAAAATATGTCATATTCTAGGTTCTTCAAAGTAGCCACCTTTTGCTTTGATTACTGCTTTGCACACTCTTGGCATTCTCTTGATGAGCTTCAAGAGGTAGTCTCCTGAAATGGTTTTCACTTCACAGGTGTGCCCTGTCAGGTTTAATAAGTGGGATTTCTTGCCTTATAAATGGGGTTGGGACCATCAGTGGCGTTGAGGAGAAGTCAGGTGGATACACAGCTGATAGTCCTACTGAATAGACTGTTAGAATTTGTATTATGGCAAGAAAAAAGCAGCTAAGTAAAGAAAAACAAGTGGCCATCATTACTTTAAGAAATGAAGGTCAGTCAGCCGAAAAATTGGGAAAACTTTGAAAGTAAGGGCTATTTGACCATGAAGGAGAGTGATGGGGTGCTGCGCCAGATCACCTGGCCTCCACAGTCACCGGACCTGAACCCAATCGAGATGGTTTGGGGTGAGCTGGACCGCAGAGTGAAGGCAAAAGGGCCAACAAGTGTTAAGCATCTCTGGGAACTCCTTCAAGACTGTTGGAAGACCATTTCAGGAGACTACCACTTGAAGCTCATCAAGAGAACGCCAAGAGTGTGCAAAGCAGTAATCAAAGCAAAAGGTGGCTACTTTGAAGAACCTAGAATATGACATATTTTCAGTTGTTTCACACTTGTTTGTTATGTATATAATTCCACATGTGTTAATTCATAGTTTTGATGGCTTCATAGTCATGAAAATAAAAAAATCTCTTTGAATGAGAAGGTGTGTCCAAACTTTTGGTCTGTACTGTACATAGACATAGCAACAGCTACCACTAGGTTCCTGCCCATATGAGTAGGGTATCTCACAGTTTGCCCTTCTCAGTAATAACCAGAGAACCAAAAAGACTGCACAAAGCCCTCAAATACTACACACAGGACTGGGCCAGAGTTGTATATGGAATGTGGGGGTGTCATGTACTGTAATCCCTCCATGATACTATGAGGGGCCCGCAAATAGAAAGGTGACTTCATCCTGTAGTCCCTTCCCAGCACCAAGGTCTACATAAAGCTTTTCGCACACCTTGATGACTAAACAGGTAGCTAAACATACATATCCATAAGGCTGCACACTAAGCCTTAGGACACACCAAAGTAGGAGGAGGAGCCGGTCTCTCCCAGAACTCCCACGAGGGTTAATCCCTCAAAACACACATTTTTAACAGCGGGGTTACCCTTGACGGTGTTAGACCTGCTTGTGACATATATTAACGTCCTCAGATTTAGTCCATATGAGCAATAAAGCAAGGATGCTATCTATCTGGCTAACAATATAAAGTCCATAGTCCATTTGTAGTGCATAGGATCACACTGTGGTACCCAAAATAGAGTCCAGACAATGGGCTAAATACTTGAATGTTACTGAACCTGTAAAACAGAAGTGCAAAAATACTGCAAATTTATAATGCAATAACATAGTGCAATCAAATTCACATTGGAATCTTTTCCTTTAATGCTGGCGGATCAAGTGCACCAAACTGGAACAAGTAGTGCCAAAGTCCTTTATAATCCACATGAGGCGGTAATGTCAATATTTGCAATCCACATGGATATAATGTAAAATAGCAGCATTGGTAATGAAGCTGAGAAGAGGGGAAAAAGGAATTGGACGCTGACTTGTGCAACTTGGAGGTATTTTCTGCAGATGGGGGAGTCCTTACATACTTGTCCATCTGGATGAGGGCCAAATCATAGGCAACAAACAAACAAAATAGCCAACACGTCCTCACCCTTTAGGAGTAGTCCAAGATGTGGCTCCCATTAGTCCATGCTTTTTCTGGATTGATCTCTGTAGGTAAGGAGCTCCTTAGAGGAGGTTCCTAAAGTCCTCCTCGCTGCTGCTGCTGCTAAAGGACATTAGTGCGCAACCACATTTTCTTTTGAAGTGCCGGAACCTCCTGTCGGGGCAGGGGAGTACAGAATCTCTGGCTGTAGGGGCTGTGGGAAAGGTACAAGGTATCTGCAGTGGTGGTGATGGACCCCTGGAACCTCTTGCTGCTGCGGATGCCATCTTCCATGGGAGCTGGTAGTTGACCACCCTTGAGTTATAGGAAAACACTGTAGTGGACAGGCATCCCAGCTGGACAAACCCTCAATCAGACCGCGGCGGGGACAAACCCTCAATCAGAAGCTCCAGCTGAGGCTGTGGCTTCTCTTGGAATCGGAGGACTCCCTCCAAGGTCTCCTGGAGGCAGCGCACTCGGCCTGCAGCGGCTGGATCCTCCTGCCAGCACTCAGCTGCTGGCAACGGGACAAGGAGTTTGGATAGGATGGTCACCCTGGTGACGAACGGTCCCTTGAGTGAGCCCATGGGGGTGTACTCCACATGGTCCCCTGCATATAAACTGTGACGGGCCTGGGGCAGGTAGGGGCGTTTCACAGACCTGCGTCCGATGAATAGTTCCTCGCCATTCTCTTCATCCACCAGGAAACTGAGCCGCATTGCACTGAGAACCACAGGACGGTCCCTCTGCGCCACTCCAGCTTCGGGTCCCCCGGCCAGGGGTGGTTCAGGACATGGGCCACCCAGTCCTCGATGCGGATCTTGTAGTCCCACATGGTCTGAGCTTGTGCTGTAACCTCTGACGGAACTATAGGGTTCAGCTGGGCGAACCACCATCTCTTCCTGGGCGGTGGAGTGGACACTCCAGCCGCCTCCATCACACCAGCCGGCGCAGAGGACGCCTTGAACCTTCTCCCCAGGTCCCGCTGTACTTGCGACAGTCGTTATTCTTGCAGGGTAGCCTGCACCTCAGGCTCGTCGCCCCACAGCATTTCACCCCAGTTGGGCCGCAGAGTACGGCAGATCAGAGATAAAGAGCCGTCAGCTAAGCTGCCTGATGGAACAGAGTAAAAATACAAATCCTAGAATCGCAAGAATGTACAGAGAAATGGGGTCCAATATTTTTAATAAAGACCAATTGAAAAAATGTTTTTTGGCTCAAAATGAGTACAAAGCAATCATTAAAAAAATTGCCCCGAAAAGTGTACATAGACTTTAAGTACTGCACATTAGTATATTAACCCCTTAAAGACCAAGCCTATTTTAATTTTAGATTTTTCCTCCCCACGTTCTAATAGCCATGACTTTTTTTTATTTTTCCATTCACATAGCTGTATGAGGGCTTATTTTTTGCGGGACAAGAGGCAAATTTTAATGGCCTATTTAATTTACCATTTCTTATATTGAAAATAGTGAAAATTTTTATGGGGTAAAATAAAAAATAAAAAAACTATCCCACCAAGCTTTTTGGGGTTTTGACATCACAGCGTTCACTGTGCACTAAAAATTACATGACGTCCTTATTATGCAGTTCAATACAATTACGGCAATCCCAAATTTGTATATTTTCTATTTTCTTTTATTACTTAAAAATTTTTTTTTTTAAAAATCTAAATTTTCTTTGCATTACCATATTCTGATAGCCATACCTTTTTTTTATATTTCGATCTACAGAGCTGTATGAGGGACTGTTTTTTGCATGATGAACTCTAGTCTTTATTGGTACCATTTTCGTGGTATCAAAACAGTAGAAAAAATCCAGCAGCAGGCTCAGGAAAAAATCTAATTTCTTTATTTCTTCATGATAAAATCCATAGGCTGACCAGACAGGCAAGGGCTACACGTTTCGACTGTACGTCTTATACATGACCATGATCATGATTAAGGCATACAGTCGAAACGTGTAGACCTTACCTGTCTGGTCAGCCTATGGATGTTATATTGAAGAAATAAAGAAATTGGATTTTATCCTGAGCCTGCTGCTGGATTTTTTCTACTGTTTTGATTGATTCCTGGTCCAGGATCTGTGCATGGTGAAGGAGGACGGTGGGTGAGCTGAAATCCCTTTTTCTATTTTATTTTTGTGGTATGTATGACTCTTAAACACTCTTAAATTTAATTCTGTGGGCGAGAAGTAGACAAAAAAATTGCGAATTTGTGTTTTTTATTTTTTTAAGTGACATCATTCACCGCACAGAAAATAAAATAATTTTTTTTTTATAGTTTTCAGATGTGGCAATACCTAATATGTTTATTTTCTTTTTTGTTTTTATGCTAAATTGGGAAAGGAGGGTGATTTAAACTTTTAATATTTGGTGTTTTTTGTTTCATTTTTTAACTTTTTATTTAATAAAGCCTCATTCACAAATCAGGCCTCATCCACATTTCTGTTTTTTTTTTCTGTTAAATGTGTCTGTTCAGTAAATAAATCACGGAGACATGCTCTACTTTGATCTGTGATGCGGACCAAGCACGCCCATAGAAGCCTATGGGTCCGTGAAAATCACAGACACACTACGGATGGCATTCATGGTGCGTCCGTTTTTCCCTGAAGACTGATAGGAGATTCTTTGGAAATTAATTTTCAGCTGAGCAACATCAGTGAATTACGGATGACACACAGATGGAAAAAATGGACACACGCACAAACCACGGATCCTTCATGAACATCTTCACGGATGAAACACGTACGATTTCTTTCACGGACGTGTCACTGGAAATGTGGATGAGGCCTCAGTGTTTTGGTCAGTGATTTCCATCAGTGATTGTGAGACAAAACCAGGATTGGAGCCTACACAGACCTAAGGTATAATGGAAAGATCTGCACTGTTCTGTGTTTAGAGCCACATCTGGTTTTGGCTCAAAATCAGTGATGGAAATCACTGACCAAACACTGCTGTGCAAATGAGGCATAACTATTAGCCCCCTTAGGGGGCTAGAACCTGGGATTTTTTGATCTTTTGTCCTATTCACCCTAATAGAGATCTATTAGGCTGAATAGGATTTTGGCACTCTCCTTGCTGAGTTGTGCCTCGTGCACAGCTTAGCAGGCAGCTTACCATGGCAGGTCTGGGAAGCTTCAGAAGCACCCAGGCTGCCATGGTAACTAATCGGATCCCCATGATTTCATTGTGGGGGCTCTGTTCGAAAGGCAGAGGGAGTTGCATTCCTCTGTTTTACCCCACAGATGCGGCAATCGCTGTTGATTTTGGAACCTGAAGGGTTAAATGACAGGGCTCGGGGTGATCGCTGTTCCCCGTCATTGGATCTGGGTGCTGGCTGCATTATACAGTCAGCACCCGCTGTGTATTGAGCAGGATAACTGCAGCAGTCTGCTCCATACAATGGCGGGCGCATAATTCCATACATTAAAGAGCTAAAGTAGTTTTCCAAGCTATATTGATGACCTATTCTCAGAATTTATGCACATAAAATACTGTTCCAAAATCCAAAGCTGAACTTAGCTTCGATAATGAGATTTTGGAACAGTAATTTAAATAAATTATATGTGCATAAATGAAGTTTAACATCATAGACGCGAGACAAAGCAAGTCGTGCGTTATTTGCAGCATTTACATTTTAGCGCACTACGGAGGAGATATTGTAAATTAAGTTTTCAAACGAATCTGGTTCGGATAGAGCAATTTGAATACAATTAGCTCAAGCCTAGTGATCGTGTCCGAATATCTGTGTACCGAACCTTGTCTATTTTCCAATTCGGCTCCTTGCCTCATGCCAGACCTTGGAACTGTGACCTGGATCATGCAAGTACTCAGCCTGCCCTGCCTATTGGACTGTGTTCAGACTTGTGTTTCGCACTGGTGTCTCTGACTCTTGCAGGTCAGCAGTCAACTATACCATGATACCTTCTTTCAGCCGCGTCTCTGCAGTTTCACAGATTTTTTTTTTAGATTCCTCACTTTACTATCATCCTCCCCCTCCCTTGTTACAGACTGACAATAATACACACAAAACCGAAGATGAAATCGATTTTAGAGGAAAAATTGTTAGGAAACATTCTTTCCTGTATTTTTACTTGTATATAAAATGCAAGTTCAGCCCAAAATTTTGTTGATTTTCGGAACTGGGGCCATAATTAAGAGGGACGGCCTGTGGCATCCATATTGCGCCGCTAGAGGTGAAATTCGTGGACCGGCGAAAGACGAACCACAGTGAAAGCATTTGCCAAGAATGTTTTCATTAATCAACAATGAAAGTCGAAAGTTCGAGGACAATCCGACAGTCGATCCGGCGGCGTTATTGCCATAGAATTTGTCGGCAGATAAGAACCATTTGGCCCATCTAGTCTGCCCAATATACTAAATACTATGGATAGCCCCTGGCTTTATCTTATATGAAGGATGGCCTTATGCCTATCCAATGCATGCTTAAACTCCTCCACTGTATGACCCACCAAGCAGCTTCCAGGAAACCAAAGTGTTTGGCCCCTTTCAAACGGGCGAGAATTCCGCGTGGTTGCAATGCGTGAGGTGAACGCATTGCACCCGCACTGATTCCAGACCCGTTCACTCCAATGGGGCTGTGCACACGAGCGGTGATTTTCACACATCACTTGTGAGTTGAGTAAAAATCGCAGCAAGCTCTATATTGTGCGTTTTTCACGCAACATAGCCCCCATAGAAGTGAATAGGTCTGCGTGAAAATCACAAGCATCCGCAAGCATGCGGATGTGGTGCGATTTTCACGCATGGTTGCTAGGAGATGATCGGGATGGGAACCTGATCTTTATTATTTTCCCTTATAAAATGGTTATAAGGGAAAATAATAGCATTCTTAATACAGAATGCTAAGTAAATTACCGTATATACTCGAGTATAAGACGAGTTTTTTGGCACATATTTTTGTGCTCAAAAAGCCCCCTCGTCTTATACTGGAGTCTAGGTCTTAGCTCCGGTAATAGCAGGCAGTGCGGGGGGCGGCGCTCACTCACTGACGTCACGCGCCTGCGCCGCCTAGTGGGAGCAGGCGCGTGACGTCAGTGAGTGAGTGCCGCTCCCCGCACTGCCTGTATTACCGGAGCAAAGACAAAGTAAGATATCCAAAGTTAAAGGTTACTGATTAGTTTAAATATACTGCTGTGAGCGTCGGGGAGGGGGATCTGTGGATGGCACTGTAGGGGGATCTGTGGATGGCACTGTAGGGGGATCTGTGGATGGCACTGTAGGGGGATCTGTGGATGGCACTGTAGGGGGATCTGTGGATGGCAGTGCCATCCACAGATTCCCCTACAGTGCCATCCACAGATCCCCCCTCCCCTAAACAGTGCCATCATGGCACTGTTTAGGGGAGGGGGGATCTGTGGATGGCACTGTTTAGAGGGGATCTGTGGATGGCACTGTTTAGGGGGGAGATCTGTGGATGGCACTGTTTAGGGGGGAGATCTGTGGATGGCTCCCTGTATTTAATGCAGAGTGTGTGTGTATATAATGCACACACTCTGCATTAAATACAGGGAGTCACCCTCTTGCAGATGTGTGTATATAATGTAGAGTGTGTGCATTATATACACATACACTCTGCATTATAGCTGCATTTCCCACCCTAGTCTTATACTCGAGTCAATAATTTTTCCCATTTTTTTTGGGGTAAAATTAGGGGCTCGGCTTATACTCGGGTCGGCTTATACTCGAGTATATACGGTAGGGGTGGAGGGGTTAAAAAATAAAAAAAAATAATTAAACTCACCTCATCCACTTGTTCGCGCAGCCCGGCTTGTCTTCTTTCTTCTTCTTTGAGGACCTGGGAGGAAAAGGACCTTTGGTGACGTCACTGCACTCATCACATGGTCCATCACCATGTTATAAGGGAAAATAATAAAATCTACACAACACCTAACCCAAACCCGAACTTCTGTGAAGAAGTCTGGGTTCGGGTCCGGGTACCAAACATGCCAATTTTTCTCACGCGCGTGCAAAACGCATTAAAACGCTTTGCACTCGTGCTAAAAAATCGCGCATTTTCCCGCAACGCACCCGCATCTTGTCCGGCCTTCACATGCGACGCCCATGTGAAAGAGGCCTTTGGGTTCCGGGGGGAGTATGGTTGCAAAGCTGAAACTTAAACTAATTGACGGAAGGGTACCACCAGGCGTGGAGCCTGTGGCTTAATTTGACTCAACGCAGCAAACCTCACCCTGCCCGGACACGGAAAGGATTGACAGATTGATAGCTCTTTCTCGATTCTGTGGGTGGTGGTGCATGGCTTTTCTTAGTTGGTGGAGCGATTTGTCTGGTTAATTCGATAACCAACGAGACTCCTCCGTGCTAATTAGTTACGTGACCCCTGGTGGTAAGGATTGTGTTGACCAGACTTTTATGGGAGAGTGCCTGCTGCTGAGCTGACCATTGAAAAAATTATGGTTGAGGACCTGCAGGTGAACTGACTATCGCAAACATTATGGGCGAGGGCCTGCTGCTGCTTTGTTGACTCTAGATAACTAATGCCTGAACGCACGTCCCCGTGACGTCGATGATCCATTTGGATGTCTGCCCTATCAACTTTAGATGTTCTTTTATGCGCCTAACATGGTGACCACGGGTAACGGGGAATCAGTGTTCGATTCCGGAGAGGGAGCCTGAAAAACGCCTACCACACCCAAGGAAGGCAAGCGGGGGGCGTGCAAATTACCCACTCCCGACTGTCAGAGGAGGACACCGTCTATTGAAAAATAAAATTTTATGTCACAGAAAAATTTTGACACGCACAAGTTACACACCAGATGTGGGCCTGGTAAGGGTATTGTCAGAAGTGGACACCATCTATTGAAAAATTAAATTTTATGTCACCGAAATTTTTTTTAAGCGCACACGTTCCACAGCAGATGTGGGCCTGGTCAGGTTACTGTCAGAAGAGGACACCGTCTATTGAAAAATGAAATTTGATGTCACAGAAAAAAAATTTAAGCACACACGTTACACAGCAGATGTGGGCCTGGTCAGGTTACTGTCAGAAGAGGACACCGTCTATTGAAAAATGAAATTTGATGTCACAGAAAAAAATTTGAAGTACACACGTTACACAGAAGATGTAGGCCTGGTCAGGTCACTGTCAGAAGCGGACACCGTCTACGGAAAAACTGCACTGTATATCACTGATATTTTAGGGATGCGCACACTTTAAACAGGAGATGTGGCGCAGATAATTTAACTGTCCACAGCGGACACCGTCTACGGAAAAAGTGCACTGGATGTCACTGATATTTTAGGGATGCGCACACTTTAAACAGGAGATGTGGCGCGGATAATTTAACTGTCCGCAGGGGAAACCGTCTATGGAAAAAGTGCACTAGATGTCACTGATATTTTAGGGATGCGCACACTTTACACAGAAGATGTGGCGCGAATAATTTAACTGTTCACAGCGGCTACTGGCATTACAGTGAGGGCAGTACTTACCTGTACGTTTATAGGCTGCTTAGCAGCCCCGAAACGTGCGGGAAGTAGACTCGAGCATTGCGCTTGAGCACATGTGGTACTCGTTCGAGTACCGCCATGTGCCGAGCATAGCGATGCTCGAGCCGAACTGGTATTCGGCTGACCATGCTCTCTCAACACTACATGTGACATCACAGCACTATGTCTGTAGCATGTATGTATGAACAGCAGAGAAACAGTAATTCCTATCACACTACCTAACACCCTGCACTGGAACTATATCACTATCTAACCTTCACTGACTATCTCCCACTAACTATCTGTATTATATAACTAACTAACTAACTAACTAACTAACTAACTAACTAACTAACTAACTAATGTAATTGGATAAGGAATAGGATCCAGATGAAAGCACAGAGCACAGCAATGTCACTGCTCTCTCTCTCAGAACTGCAAAAAACTGCAGAAAATGGCTGCTGGGGAGGTTCTTATATAGTAAGGGGTAGGCAACTTTCCTATTGGTTGCTAGGGATGTTGCTAAGCTCTGACTAAGATATTGCAGCCTTCTCATTGGCCCACAAGCAAGAAGGGAGGTTACTGATGAAAAAGAAATCTAGAATATTCGCGATTACGAATACATAGCACTATATTCTACAACTTTGCGAATTCTCAAAGTGCCGATATTCGCGATCAAAATTTGCGATTAGAATATTCGCGATCAACACTATGGTTGAAATTGGGAGATTCCTCAGCCACCTGAGACCGCAGGACAGTCGCAGAAATCTGGGACAGTAGGAAGGTATGCTGTCACCCTGCAGGTCAGGAGCCTGAAAGGGGTTGTTTAAGTTATATTTATTGATGACCTATCCTCAGGATAGGTCATCAATATCAGATCGGCGGGGGTCCGACACATTGAAATGAATGGAACGGCTTGGGTGTAATTACACCTGCTCACCACTGCAGATGCAACGGCGAGAAGGTAAACAGTGAAGAGGAGGCAACAGCTGAACGGCGGGGGTGCCGGGTGTCAGACCCCAGCCGATCTGATATTGATGACCTATCCTGAGGATAGGTCATCAATAAATATAACTCGGACAACCCCTTTAAAGATGATGTCTACTATTCCTCTAGTATTATTGCTGTCCTGAAGGTGTGTACAGCCCTAATTGTGATGATTTCTGATTTGTCTTTCACCCAATGCTATTATTACTCTTGGCCTAATCAATAAAACAGCTCACAATGACAGTATGTGATATCAAACTGGGAATGATGACAGAGAATGACAATTTGTCCATCTGAACTAGTCCTTCAGACAGAATTCGTTATTAACAATGCAATCTATCTTTCTGAATTTCCAGTGAAGGACCAGGTCAGGGTGAGTAGGCAGTTAGAGGGATGCTATATACATTGATTGTCTTGATTTCACTGGCCTGCCCCCGCACTATATTCCAAAGGATTTCTCTACCAAGTAACAGAGCCGTTTGTACACGGATGACAGGGGACAGATTCCGTCTCATGCCACCACTTAACCGCATCTGTAAGCCCAAAAATACCTTGTGAGAATGCAGCCTTAGGCCCCTTGCAGATAAGCGTTCCTCCCGCAGCGAGTCCGCATCGCAGCACCCGGCCTGACCTCCCAGCACTATATTCACATAGCATTATATTAATTTATGATGCTATGTAACCCTTACAGTTCTGGAATGTATTAGATAACACTGGCAGCATTATGCCAGTGTTTAAAAATTAGGGGACTTAAACTTGTGATCTACTGATCTTTTGTCCCTTAGACTGCAATTGAATACTATCTAGGTGCAATGGGCTCATTTGCATTAAATAAAAGTGCAGTTATCTCAGATGGAGCAAGGTGCATTGAATTCAGTTGCTAAGTGCACATCCACAAAGTCTTTTGGATTTATGGTACTACAACTTTTTTTATTGGAGTGCAGGTGTCAAGCTATTGACTCATTTTGATTTATATGCAGGTATTTGGTAACAGATTCCTTTTACCTTATTATTTTATACATAAATATTCTTTTTTTGCTGTATAAGCCTAATTTCTGATCGACTTCCTAATTTATCTATATCCAGAGATATAGATTGTCAAAGGGGCATGTCCCTACACATATTGACACTGGCAGCACTGATTGGACAGTGTCAGATTGCGTAAGGACACATCCTCAACTGGTAACACCCCCTGTCAAATTAGGCCTCTTTCACACTTGCGTTGTCCGGATCCGTTGTGCACTCCATTTGCCGGAGGTGCCCGCCGGATCCGTAACAACGCAAGTGAACTGAAAGCATTTGAAGACGGATCCGTCTTCAAAATGCGTTCAGTGTTACTATGGCACCCAGGACGCTATTAAAGTCCTGGCTGCCATAGTAGTAGTGGGGAGCGGGGGAGCAGTATACTTACCGTCCGTGCGGCTCCCGGGGCGCTCCAGAATGACGTCAGAGCGCCCCATGCGCATGGATGACAAGATCCATGCGATCATGTCATCCATGCGCGTGGGGCGCCCTGACGTCACTCTGAAGCGCCACGGGAGCCGCACGGACGGTAAGTATACTGCTCTCCCGCTCCCCACTACACTTTACCATGGCTGCCAGGACTTTAGCGTCCTGGAAGCCATGGTAACCATTCAGAAAAAGCTAAACGTCGAATCCGGTAATGCGCCGAAATGACGTTTAGCTTAAGGCCGGATCCGGATTAATGCCTTTCAATGGGCATTAATTCCGGATCCGGCCTTGCGGCAAGTGTTCAGGATTTTTGGCCGGAGCAAAAAGCGCAGCATGCTGCAGTATTTTCTCCGGCCAAAAAACGTTCCGTTGCGGAACTGAAGGCATCCGGATGCATCCTGAACGGATTTCTCTCCATTCAGAATGCATGGGGATAATCCTGATCAGGATTCTTCCGGCATAGAGCCCCGACGACGGAACTCTATGCCGGAAGACAAGAACGCGGGTGTGAAAGAGCCCTTATTCATTAAATTTCTAGGTGGTATAACAGAAGAACAACACAAAGTTTTAAGAAAATATGTTGTATACTTGTTATATTATACAGAATGCAAGTATTATAAAGAAAACTTGTCATGAGAGCTGACAGATCCTCTCATCGATGTTATGCCCTCAATGACTGCAGCATAGAATAGTGACAGGTACATTGTTTTCAGCATCTGATTTCTGAGAACTTACAGTACAATACATGCAGTATGTGCCAGAGAAATGTCATGTCGATTATTGACAGTTTTCTCTCTAGGAGCACTCTGCTAATCATTTGTTTTTTGGGTTGTGGGAGCAGGGGCAACTAAATATAAATGTTCTCTAGCAAGTGCTGCAAAGATTATACAGTAAGTTCTCCATAACCAGCTAATATTATCTCACAAGAGAGAGACCACTAAGATCAGTATGCCTGGAACTACGTTATGCATTCAGATAAAACAAAAATTGTGGCTTTTTTTAGGTAACAGAAGTGAGACTTGTGTGCTCATGCATTACGACCATGTATGACGGTCTTAATCATAGCCATAGGCATTATACAGCAATATTGAGCAGTGTTGCTGTAAATCCAGCAATGGGATGAGATACTGTAGAAAACTTATTACAGTTTCCAGCTGTATCTCTGCTTGTTTCTCTGCCTTTGTTTACCTCCAGCAGCTCACTCCTCTGTTCTCCATAGACTTCTATGGGGGGGATGTAACCAGATCCCTCACTTTAGATTCTTAGTGTAAGTTTAGAGTAAATGATTAGTTCAGGAGGCAATCAGGAGAAGAAATGGGGGCTGCTAACTGGAGAAAGGGGAATTTTGTAAGATATATCACAAGATTTCTTATATTTGTTTGTATGATTCATTCATGAAAAGTTTGTCAAGATTATAGTGCACATTTAAACAGACATTGTCATTTTAACAAGCTTTCAAGGAACTGATACTACAAGACAACATAAACTTTGTATCATATCTTACTGGAGACAAATGCCTCGTTCTTCACATTATCAGTTGCTTCTTCTCTCCCCACCTCCTGTACTGATCAATCACTCTGAATTCACTGCTAAAATCCAGATTATCAGCTCACTGAGGGATCAGGTTACAAGATGGCCATAGAAATGTACGTAAAGTGGAGAATGAGAAAGCAGCTAGAGAGTGAAAGACAGAGCGATACACAGAGATGCTGTGAAAGCTCTATTAATTTTTCTATCTCACCCCAGTGCTGGATTATAGCAACATAGCTCAGTATTGCTGTATCATGTCCTCTATGCTGCTGATGCCTCTGAGGGTGTACAGTCGTGGCCAAAATTTTTGAGAATTACATAAATATTGGAAATTGGAAAAGTTGCTGCTTAAGTTTTTATAATAGCAATTTGCATATACTCCAGAATGTTATGAAGAGTGATCAGATGAATTGCATAGTCCTTCTTTGCCATGAAAATTAACTTAATCCCAAAAAAAACTTTCCACTGCATTTCATTGCTGTCATTAAAGGACCTGCTGAGATCATTTCAGTAATCGTCTTGTTAACTCAGGTGAGAATGTTGACGAGCACAAGGCTGGAGATCATTATGTCAGGTTGATTGGGTTAAAATGGCAGACTTGACAGGTTAAAAGGAGGGTGATGCTTGAAATCATTGTTCTTCCATTGTTAACCATGGTGACCTGCAAAGAAACGCGTGCAGCCATCATTGCGTTGCATAAAATGGCTTCACAGGCAAGGATATTGTGGCTACTAAGATTGCACCTCAATCAACAATTTATAGGATCATCAAGAACTTCAAGGAAAGAGGTTCAATTCTTGTTAAGAAGGCTTCAGGGCGTCCAAGAAAGTCCAGGAAGCGCCAGGATCGTCTCCTAAAGAGGATTCAGCTGCGGGATCGGAGTGCCACCAGTGCAGAGCTTGCTTAGGAATGGCAGCAGGCAGGTATGAGCGCATCTGCACGCACAGTGAGGCGAAGACTTTTGGAAGATGGCCTGGTGTCAAGAAGGGCAGCAAAGAAGCCACTTCTCTCCAAAAAAAACATCAGGGACAGATTGATCTTCTGCAGAAAGTATGGTGAATGGACTGCTGAGGACTGCGGCAAAGTCATATTCTCCGATGAAGCCTCTTTCCGATTGTTTGGGGCATCTGGAAAAAGGCTTGTCCGGAGAAGAAAAGGTGAGCGCTACCATCAGTCCTGTGTCATGCCAACAGTAAAGCATCCTGAGACCATTCAAATGTGTGGGGTTGCTTCTCATCCAAGGGATTGGGCTCACTCACAATTTTGCCCAAAAACACAGCCATGAATAAAGAATGGTACCAAAACACCCTCCAACAGCAACTTCTTCCAACAATCCAACAACAGTTTGGTGAAGAACAATGCATTTTCCAGCACGATGGAGCACCGTGCCATAAGGCAAAAGTGATAACTAAGTGGCTCGGGGACCAAAACGTTGACATTTTGGGTCCATGGCCTGGAAACTCTCCAGATCTTAATCCCATTGAGAACTTGTGGTCAATCCTCAAGAGGCGGGTGGACAAACAAAAACGCACTAATTCTGACAAACTCCAAGCAGTGATTATGAAAGAATGGGTTGCTATCAGTCAGGAATTGGCCCACAAGTTGATTGAGAGCATGCCCAGTCGAATTGCAGAGGTCCTGAAAAAGAAGGGCCAACACTGCAATTACTGACTCGTTGCATAAATGTCATGTAATTGTCGATAAAAGCCTTTGAAACGTATGAAGTGCGTGTAATTATATTTCACTACATCACAGAAACAACTGAAACAAAGATCTAAAAGCAGTTTAGCAGAAAACTTTGTGAAAACTAATATTTTTGTCATTCTCAAAACTTTTGGCCACGACTGTACTACAGAGATGGCAGAGCAGGATCTCCTCTTCTTTGTGTTGGTTGTGTATAGGAGAAATCCTTGCAACCAGTTGCTGCCGAAGCCTGTCGAAACCGGTGGAAATGCAGGAGAAAAAGTAATTTAAAAGGGTTATCAAACACTATATCAGATCTCACAGAGTGGCCGACCTGTGGTGGTGATCATTTATACCTGGTCCCCACCACTGGGTTCAGTCTCTATTCTTCCACAGCCAACTTTTCGTCTCCCTGGGGCACTGATATCGAAATCTTGTTGACGGGGGTGGGGGTGCACGTGACTGCTGCAGTCAATTGTGCTGCAGCTGTGATCTGCTCCCCTTGTGTCCCTTGAAAACAGGACACAGGCAGAAACAGACCAGGGACCAACAGAGTACTTTATTACACAAGTAATAAATGAACTTGACAGCAAAGCAGGTTAAGCAATAGTGGTAGCACTACCACAGAACCAAGTCCACCAGCAGACCAGAGGCAAAACCCAGGAGGGCGAAGAGTAGAGATGTCCCGAACTATTCGCCGGCGAACAGTTCCCGGCGAAAATAACTTGTTCGCGTTCGCCGCGGTGGGCGAACATATGCGATGTTCGGTCCGCCCCCTATACATCATCATTGAGCAAACTTTGACCCTGTACCTCACAGTCAGCAGACACATTCCAGCCAATCAGCATTCCCTCCCTCCCAGAACCTCCCACCTCCTATCAAAAAGCAAGGACAGCATCCATCTTAGATTCATTCTGAAGCTGCAGTGTCACAAATTTGACTAAGTTGTAATCGCAATGCGATTAATACAGGTTATATTAATCGCATTGCGAATTCAACTTAGAGCTGGGTTCCTAATGGTTGTATTGCTAGAATATAACGAAGATTGAGAATATAGTGCTATATTCGTTATATTCGTCAATTCTAGCAATACAACCATTAGGAACTTAGTTGTAATCACAATGCGATTAATGCAGGTTATATTAATCGCATTCCGAATTCAACTTACCACACTCTGCGTCAACTACGTAATTTTCCATGGGAGCTTTGCCATGGATCCCCCTCCGGCATGCCACAGTCCAGGTGTTAGTCCCCTTGAAACAACTTTTCCATCACTATTGTGGCCAGAAAGAGTCCCTGTGGGTTTCAAAATTCGCCTGTCTATTGAAGTCTATAGCGGTTTGCCCGGTTCGCCCGTTCGCGAACATTTGCGTAAATTCGCGTTCGCGAACGAAAAATTTTATGTTCGCGACATCTCTAGTGAAGAGCCAGTGAGCCCCGTTCTACACAGAGCCCCTGGTGGTGGGGATGAACTCGGCCAAGGGCTCACTGGTCGCACCTCCAGGAAGGTCTTGGTACACTTGGCCACTACCTGCAGAGAACCACAGACACAGGACTGGAACCCAAGCAAACACAGGACGTGGAACAGACAACAAATGGGAACTAGCACAGAAGCAGATGTCTGGACCCCAAGCGGAATAGAAGCATGGCGGTCTCAGGCCGAGCTGCACACAGACACACAGACTAGAGATCCTCCCTCCAGAGAACCCACAGACCTTCTCACGAAGGCAGGACAAACACAGGAACAGAAGCAGTAGGCACTGCAGGACAGACAAGGAACAGACTAGATCAGAAGCAGTAGGCACTGCCAGGCTGGACATAGGACAGGATCAGAAGCAGTCTAGCACTGTCAGCAGGGGCGTAGCTAAATGCTCATGGGCCCTGGTACAAGAGTTCAGCTTGGGCCACCCTTCCCTCAGTGCTTTGTGGCCAGGGAAGCACATCCCCTCTGTGCTGCCTGAGGCAAAAATTGAAATGGCATCCCCTCCATGCCAAATTCTTGACCTAACCCCTTCCCTCCAGCCAGAGGTGTAACTTGACCAGCATGCACTTTCTATAATACTGGTGTCTTCTTATGTGGCACAAGGGTCTTTGGGCCCCCTTAAGCTCCTGGGCCCGGTAGCAACTGCTACCTCTGCACCCCCTATCCTGAAGGACGTAGGGCCTGCAATCCTTGGCGTCGGTAGCACCTGTGCCATCCCAGGATACAACTCACTCACGGCCTCCACAACGTTCACCCAGTGTGCCGTCAGGGAAATGTAGCGTCCCTGGCCAAAAGCACTTGTCCATGTGTCAGTCGCAGGGGCGTTGCTAAGTTAAAACATTTGGGGCCTGTGCCCCTGATGTCTTGTCCCAGGCCCCGATTGTCCTGCCTGCTAGATACAACTGTATTGCCATCTACAGGTCGGCAATACAATTGAATCTATTGCTGTGGAAAAGCTGAAGGACCTGTGGTGACATCACAGATCATGTGACCAGTAAAACAGTCAGTGGTTGAGGTGGACCTGTGATGATGTCACCATCATGTGACCAGTGCAGGAGTGGGCGGCAGTGAAGAGGGGAAGAAGCTGAGGTGATGTCTGCTACATCAGGAGAGGTAAATGAAGGGAGAGGCAGAGCAATGCTGGGAGTTGTGGTTATTTAACTGGGACTGTATGTTAGTGCTGAAGGGAGGGATGTTATTTACATGAAACTGTGTGTTGGAGGTGGCTGGGGAGGGGGTCATGGTATTTACATGGGACTGTATGTTGATAACGGCTGTAGGAGGTAGTGATGTTATTTAAATAGGACTGTATGTTGGAGGGGGCTGGGGCAGGGGGATGTTGTTTAAATGGGACTGTATGTTGAAGCCGGCTGTGGTAGGGGATTATGTTATTTACATGGGACTGTATGTTGGAGGGGGCTGGGGCAGGGGGATGTTATTTAGGGTACTTTCACGGCAGTGCACGGCAAAAGGCCGCCGGACTAAAAGTCCTGCATATCCGACTTTTTAGTCCCGCGGCCTCTCACCGCGAACTGCCGTACTGCGCCGGAGCTCCGCCCGTCCCCATTATAGTCAATGGGGACGGAGCAGCGGTCCAGCGGCACAGCGAAATAGTGGAAGGACGGATCCGACAGGGTGAACAGCCTGTCGGGGAGGCAGTGATATTATTTACCTGGGACTGTATGTTGATGGCGGCTGTGGGAGGGAGTGATGTTATTTACATGGGACTGAATGTAACAGGGGTCTGAGGGAGGGATGTTATTTACATGGGACTGAATGTTCAGGGGGGACGTTATTTATGTGGGACTGTATGTTGAAAGGGGGCTGGTGGGGGGGAATGATGTTATTTACATGGGACTGAATGTTGAGGGGGTGATGTTTACAGTACATGGGAATTCATGTTGGAGGCATCTGGGGAGGGGGTGATATTATTTACTTGGGACTGTATGTTGAAGGTAGATGGGGAGGAGGTGATGTTATTTACATGGGACTGTATTTTGGAGGGGGCTGTAGATAGAGAGGGATATTACTTACATGGGACTGTATATTGGAGGGGGCTGGAGAGATGGTGTGATGTTATTTACATGGGACTGTATGGCAGAGGGCGGGAAATAGTGTTATCTACATGGGACTGTATGGCAGAGGGGTGAAGGGAGGGGAGTGATGTTATTTACATAGGACTGTATTTTGGAGGGGGCAGGAGAGATGGTGTAATGTTATTTACATGGGACTGTATGGTGGAGGCAGTAATATAACAACAGGGGGCACTGCAAATCCAGGGGACATTATAGGTGTTCTTATTACTACTAAGGGCTCTATAGGAGGGACTTATAGATAAACCTTATTTCTACTAAGAGTACTATGGGGGGCCTTATAACTACTGAGGGGTCTGTAGAGAGCTTTATTACCACTGGGGGAACAATAGGAGGCCTTATTTGTACTGGGGACTCTGTGAGGGTATTATTAATATGGGAGGGCTCTTCTACTAATGGGGGCACTCTTGGGGAGCATTATCACAGTTGGGGGCACTGTAGGGGGCAGTATTACTATGGGGGCACAAATTTTTCTTCACGATAGTATCTGGGGGTATTGGGGGGCACAGCGATCAGCAGGATAACACTGCTGGGACTCCAGGTTGGGGGATAATGATAGAAATGTGAGGAAGCTAAGATGTCTGTGTGTCACACTCTGCAGAGACGAGGTGGCTGAGAGAAGTTGTACGGACCGAATGGAGAAGATGATGACAGAGAAGATCAACATCCGAGGAGACGTCACCTGGGAGGCCCTGGATGTGAGAGGTATGTGCTGCTGTATAGCAAGTACAGCAAAATGCGGTGTGTGGGGGGAGGTGGGACGACTTAAAGAACTGGGCAATATTCATTGGGGCTTGGGTCCCGGATCTTTAGAGACCCTAGCAACGCCCCTGGTCAGTCGTTGAGTGGACCTTCCCAATAACTGCGTTGGTCAGGGCACGGGTGATGTTACGGGATGCATGCCGATGTAAGGTGGGGACGGCACACAGGGAAAAATAGTGGTGGCTGGGGACTGAGTAACGAAGGACGGCCGCCGCCATCAGGCTGAGGGAAGCCTCAGTGTCCAAAAGCCTAAATAGCAACATTTCCAGGGCCAGTAATTTGGAAAGGTGCGCATTTAGTGCTATGGCCTGTGGGTGGGTGACTGGGTATTTGCACTTTCGCTCAAATGCCGGGGGTATAGACATTTGTACACTGCACTGGGACACAGAAGTGGATATGCTAGCTTATGGTGCTTGCGAAGGTCTGCATGCAGGGTGGGAGGCATCTGGGCCTGCATCTTGGACAGGGGATTGGCCAGCACGTAACACAGGGGAAGAGGAGGCAGTGGCATGACCCCTTAGACACTCATTGTGGACCCAGGCGTTCGGCCCACCTATTAGGGTGCTTTGATGGCATGTGGCGGATCATGCTGGTGGTGGTGAGGTTGCTAGTGTTCACGCCCCTGCTCATTTTGGTACTGCACAGGTTGCAAATGACAATTCTTTTATTGTCCGCACTTTCATAAAAAAAGCGATAGACTGCGGAACACCTACCCGTTGGCAAGGGAGATTGCCGCAAGGGGGTGCTCCGGGGAACAGTTACGGGCCTGTTTGGTGTGGCCCGCCTTCTCCCTTTTGCCTCTTCCAGCCTGTTGCAGTGCTGCGGATCCCTCCCCCTATGTACTGCTGTCCTCGCTCGGTTTGCTACCTTCCCAGGTTGGGTCAGTGACTTCATCGTCCACCACCTCCTCTTCCTCTTTCTCACTCTGGTCATCCTCCTGACTTGACCTAACAAGAACCTCACTTATTAGCAACTGTGTCTCATCCTCATCATCCACCTCTTGAGACACTAATTGCCGTTGACTTATTGGCAACTGTGTCTCATCATCATCATCCACCTTGTGAAACACAAATTGCCGTTCCCCACCGTCATCTTGTTCTGACTGTGGATGCTCAAGAGTTTGGGAATCAGTGCACAAGATCTCCTCATGTCCCTCTTCAAGCGGGCTTGGCGAGAGGCCAAAATCAAGGAATGGCGATGAAAAGAGCTCCTCGGAATATCCGAGTGTGGGATCATTTGTTTGCCAAGTGGGAAAAAGGAGGATCAGGGTGAGGATTCTGTTGACCAGACTCTTGGCTACTGAGACTGGACTTTGTGGAAGACAGGGTGATGCTTAACCGACTGGAAGCATTAACTGCTGCAATCCAACCGACCACCTGGTCGCACTGGTGTGACTTCGAGAGTGGTGTCCTGCGCCACCCTGCAAACTGGGACATGAAGCAGGTATCATGGATGAGTGTGTTTCTTGTGCTCTGGCAGCAGGCACAGTTTCACCGCGCCCAGGGCCACGGCCTCTGCGTGCACCATCAGCATCACGGCCAATTCCCCGTCCCTTACTGCTCGCCTTGAGCATATTAAATGCTATATATGCTTGCAAGTATGTCACACGTACAGTAGCGCAGATTTTGTAAGTGTATGAGCAAATAAATGAATGTCACAGATATTTAGGATGCGCAAATGTAACACAACTGATGTAGCAGAGGTTGTGTCACTGTCAGCAGCGGCCAAACAATTGCACGCAATTTAGCTCAGGCTTCGCTAATAATATATATTGCAGCCAGATAAAATAATAGTCCTTAAAAGGACTTTTGGGTCTCTAACACCTTTCAACACTAAACCCTGCCTAAAAAAAAAATTATAATATTCCTACACTATCTGTCCTTTCTGCTGCAGCTCTCCCTGACTAAGACTGAGCCGAACCACGTGTCATTGGGTGCTATATAGCACCTGATGATGCGTTCCGGCCAGCCAATCAGTGTAATGCCAGTAACCAACAGGGCTACGGCATTACAATGAGTGCCAGTACTTCCCCGCACGTTTATTGCGGGGAGCTCGAGTCAAAATGGTTTTCGGCCTAGCATGCTCGCCCAACACTAATCCGTAGTTCTCCTAAGGGCTCATGCACCCGAATGTATTTTCTTTCCGCTTCATTTTTTTTTTTGCGGACCGTATGCGGAACCATTCACTTCAATGGGTCTGCAAAAACAACGGATGGTACTCCGTGTGCATTCTGTTTCCGTATTTCCTTTCTGCAAAAAAGTAGTGCATGCCCTATTATTGTCCGCAAGTCACGGTCCGAGGCCCCATTCAAGTCAATGGGTCCTCAAAAAATACAGACCGCACACGAAACACATCCGTATTTCATCCATATTTTGCGGATCCATACTGTAGAAATTCTATGCCCAGCCCATATTGCTCATGTGTTTTGTGATTAATAAGTTACTGTTTCCGTTTCCAATCCGCAAAAAACGGATTGCATACAGAAACTACACCAACCATGTTTTGTGGAATAACGGAACGGAAGAGGACTTTAATTAGAGAAAAAAGACCCTCAGATACGGAATAACGGATCCATGAAAAACGGACCGCAAAATAACAACGGTCGTGTGCATGAGCCCTAAGGGTACTTTCACACTAGCGTTATTCTTTTCCAGCACTGAGTTCCGTTCTAGGGGCTCAATACCGGAAAATAACTGATCTGTTTTAAACTAAGACATTCTGAATGGAGAGCAATCCATTCAGGATGCATCAGGATGTCTTCAGTTCAGTCTTTTTGACTTTTCAAGACGGAGATAATACCGCAGCATGCTGCGGTTTTATCTCCATCCAAAATTACGGAACACTTGCCGGAATGAAATGCATTAATGCTGGATCCGGCCCCAAGTGTTCCAGCAAAGCAGATCCGGCATTGCGGTCTGCGCATGCTCAGACCACAAAAAATGTAAAAAAAAAAATGACAGATCCGTTTTTACAGAGAGACGGATCCGGCATTTCAATACATTTGTCATACGGATCAGGGTCCTTATCCGTCTGACAAATGCCGTCAGTTTGCATACGTTTTGACGGATCCGGCAGGCAGTTTTGGCGACGGAACTGCCTGCCGAAATCCTCTGCCGCAAGTGTGAAAGTAGCCTAAGAAGAGTGAAAATGTATGAAATATGTGGTGCAGCTTAAGGCTCCATTCACACGTCCGCAATGTGTTTTGCGGATACACGGAGTCACGGATCCGCAAAACACGGAAAGCGGCAATGTGCGTTCCGCATTTTGCGGACCGCACATTGCCGACATAATAGAATATGCCTGTTCTTGTCCGCAATTGCGGACAAGAATAGGACATGTTCTATTTTTTTGCGGAAACGGAAGCACGGATGCGGAAGTGCGGATCCGCAAATGTGGATGCGGACAGCACATTCCGTCCCCATAGAGAATAAATGGGTCCGCACCCTTTCCGCAAAATTGCAGAAAGGATGCGGACACATTTTGCGGACGTGTGAATGGAGCCTAAGGTTTTCAAGTTAAGTAATAAGAAAACTATTTAATCACTTTCATGACACGGGAATGTTAACGTGTCTGGCAGTCAAATGATATTCTTCTGGCTGCTGAACATATGGACGGACATATGTCTTATTTCAACTGTACTATGTAACAAATCACCGAATAAAAAACCAAATACACATCTAACAACATGATAAGAACTAGAAACCAAGAACAGGAATACCCAAAGTACAATAAAGCTGAACTATAAGTTCTGCAATCTGCACTAATGCAAAAACTCCATGACATGATACTGTACAATTGGGTCTCTGAGATGGCTTTAACCCCTTAGGTACCGGTATGTCATGGCTTTAAAATGCGATTGCGGCGCCACGGGAGTTAATCGGTACAGGATGCCGGCTGTGACCCCCCCCCCCCCTATCGGCGATTGCAGAAAACCGCAGGTCAATCCAGACCTGCGGTTTGCTGCGTTTCCAGTCCATTCGGGTCTCCAGTGACCCGATGAACCGGAAAAAGACTGCGATCGGTGGCGTGATTACACACCACCAATCGCAGTACGAAGATTTGGAGAGGCGGTGCTGGCCATGGTGCTGATGGTCGCTGTCCAGGGTGCTGATTGGTGCAGGGGAGAGAGGCGCAAGATTCAAACTTCCTGCGCTCCTCTCTCCCCTCCTCTTCCTGTTCTGCACGAGCACCCTGCAGCACCGTCCTCACCACGCTCCTGAGTCCCCCCCTAATCGGCATCCATCACCCTCCTGCACCCATCGCCCTCCAGGTAGGGTCAGTGAGGGAGAGGCACCATTAGGCAGGGATAGAAGGGAAAAGTTAGTTAGGAAAAAATAAAAATAAAAAACTTTATCTAAAACTTATTTTTTTTTGCTTTGAGACCCTAGACCTCCCTGCCACTTGCCCCCCCAGCCCCCCCACCACCAGCCTTTTTAGTACGCGAACACCCATGCCCCCACACACACGCACATACAATAAAGGTTTACACGCACTCACATACACACGCACACACACACGCACACACACATACCCATGGCCCACCGGATGTTCTCGATGGAGGAGGCATACGCCCAGATTGCCTCTGACTCCGAGAGCCCCAGTGAGGATGAGGATGACCCCACGTTCCTCTTGTCATCCGCATCCTCCTCATCATCATCTGATGACGCAGAGCCCCCAAGGCGGCGGAGACGCCGCCAGGTGGAGCCAGGGGCCCCACATGCTAGGGATCCTGTGGCCCACCCTAGTACGAGCCGCCCTGGGGTTCGTATTGGTTTCCCTGCCCACCAAATAAGCCCACCGGAGCCCCTGCCGATGAACTTAGCTGGTGTCCCCCAGTGGACTTTGAGCCCGAGATTCCGGATTTTGTTGGCAATCCAGGAATCCAGATATCCAGATTCCCACGGTGGGGTTTACTGAAATAGACTTTTTTAGTTTCTTTTTTCAGCAGCCCATTTGTGGATCTGATGGTGGAGCAGACGAACCTGTACGCCCAACAGTTCGTTGCTCAGCACCCGGGCTCATTTTTGGCTAGACCTGGTGGCTGGACGCCGGTCAGTGCAGCTGAGATGAGGACATTTTGGGGCCTCATGCTGCACATGGGTCTAGTTCAAAAACCCAGTGTCAGGCAATACTGGAGTAGGGACGTCCTCTACCAGACCCCACTCTACAGTATGGTGATGACACGTCCCCGGTTTGAGGCCATCCGGAAATGTCTGCATTATTCAGATAATGCAGCATGTCCCCCCCGAGTTGATCCTGCCCATGACTGCCTGTATAAGATACGGCCGGTCATCGATCACTTCGGGGCCAAATTTGAGCAGGCCTACGTACCTGGAAGGGAGGTCGCGGTTGATGAGTCTCTCGTTGCGTTCAAGGCGAGACTCAGTTTCCGCCAATACATTCCCACTAAGCGGGCGAGGTATGGCGTAAGGGTACACTTACAAATTTTGTGTGTACGAGGGGCGAGATTCCAGTATTCAACCCCCAGAATGTCCCCCCACTCTGGGTGTTAACGGGAAACTCGTGTGGGACCTTATGTACCCACTGCTAGATAAGGGTTACCACCTTTACGTGGATAACTTTTATACTAGCATCCCCTTGTTCAGGTCCCTTGCCGCCAGATCCACGTTCACTTGTGGGACCGTGCAGAAAAATCAGCGCGGCCTCCCTGCCCACCCCCTCCAGGTACCTATCCCCAGGGGTGAGACCCGTGCCCTTACTAGTGGAAACCTGTTGCTGGTCAGGTATAAGGACAAGAGGGATGTCTTTGTTCTGACCACAATCCACGGTAACAGCAACACCCCCGTCTCTGTGCGAGGTACCGCGGCAACGGTCCTCAAGCCCGATTGTATCGTCGACTACAATCGGTATATGGGAGGAGTTGATCTCTCTGATCAAGTCCTCAAGCCATATAATGCCATGCGCAAAACCCGGGCATGGTACAAAAAAGTTGCAGTCTACTTGGTACAGGTTGCCTTGTACAACTCTTTTGTATTATCCCGAAGCGCTGGCAGCACAGGGACATTCCTCCAATTCTATGTGGCAGTCCTCAAAGACCTGATTTTTTCAGACCGGGAAAGAGCCGGAGTACCTCGGGAATTGGAGGCGCCCGGATCGTCCCTGGCCAACATTTTCCAGGTGTGGTCCCCCATACTGGAAAGAAGGGACGAACCCAAAAAAGATGCAGAGTGTGTCACAAGAGGGGGATACGGAAGGACACCACCACTCAATGTGACACTTGCCCTGATCATCCGGGCCCCTGCGTTATCGATTGCTTCAGGGAGTATCACACTTCCATGGAGTACAAAATTTTTATAATCCCCAACAGTCCCTTAGAGAACATAAAAAACTATGGCTCTCAGACTTTGGAGACACAGAAACAATTATTTTTCCCCAAAAAATATTAGTTTTAATGCAGGCATCCTCAAACTGCAGCCCTCCAGATGTTGTAAAACTATAACTCCCAGCATGCCCAGACAACCTACAGCCATCAGCAAGGCATGGTGGGAATTGTAGTTTTACAACATCTGGAGGGCCACAGTTTGAGGATGCCTGCTTAGTCTCTCCAAAGTCTGAGAGCCATACATATTGGGCATCGTCGCGTCCGTAAAATAGTCTCTATAAAAATAACATTTAACCCAACCCCCCCAGATGAACAGCGTTAAAAAAAAAAAAAAAGTGTAAAAAAAGCAATTTTTTGTCACCTAACAGCACAAAAAGTGTAAAAGCGAGCGATCAAAATGTGATATGCACCACCAATTAGTGCCAATAAAACCTCCATCTCATCCCGCAAAAAATGAGCCCCTACATTAGATAGTCGCCCAAAAAAAAACAAAAAACTGTAGCTTCCAGGCTATGGAGATACAAAAATAATTTTTTGGGTTCCTAAAATGATAATATAGTGTAAAATCTAAATAAATTTTAAAATGTAGACATATTAGGTATCGCCGCGTCCGTAAGAATCTGCCCTATAAAAATAACATTTGACCAAACCCCTCGCATGAACAGCGTTAAAAATATAAAATAAAAACTGTGCCAAAACACCAATGTTTGGGCAAAATTTCCATTTGAATCCTTTTTTTCCGGTAATAAAGCAAGGGTTAACAGCCAAACAAAACTAAATATTTATTGCCCTGATTCTGTAGTTTGCAGAAACACCCCATATGTGGTCGTAAATGGCTATATAGCCACACGGCAGGGCATCGAACGAAGGGAACTCCATATGGTTTCTAGAAGGCAGATTTTGATGGACTGGTTTATTTACACCATGTCCCATTAGAAGCCCCCCCTGATGGAGCCTAGACTAGAAACTCAAAAAAAGTGACCCCATCTAAGAAACTACACCCCTCAAGGTATTCAAAAGTCACTTTACAAACTTTGTTAACACTTTAGGTGTTTCACAGAACTAAATAGCGAATGTAGAAACAATTTTAGAATTTAATTTTTTTGTTACCTTGCCTCAAAAAAGTGTAATATAGAGCAACCAAAAATCATATTTACCCTAAAATAGTCCCAAAACAACAACCACCGTATCCCGTAGTTTCCTAGATGGGGTCACTTTTATGGAGTTTCTACTCTAGGGGTGCATCAGGGGGCTTGAAAGGGTACATGGTGTAAATAAACTAGTCCAGCAAAATCTGCCTTCCAAAAACCATATGGCATTCCCCTTCTTCTATGTTCTGCCGTTTAGCCGAATAGTTTACGACCACATATGGGATGTTTCTGCAAACTACAGAATCAGGGCAACCCATATTGAGTTTTGTTTGGCTGTTAACCCATTTTTTCCAGTAATAAAGTAAGGGTTAAAATGGAAAATTTTCCAAAAAATAGAAATTCCAAAATTGTTTCTCCATCTGCCATTAACTCTTGTGGAACACATAAAGGGTTAACAAAGTTTGTAAACCCAGTTTTGAATACCTTGAGGGGTGTACTTTCTTAGATGGAGTCACTTTTTTGGAATTTCTATTCTAGGGGTGCAAGGGGGGGCTTGAAATGGGACATGGTATAAACAAATCCAGTCCTGCAAAATCTGCCTTCCAAAACCCATATGGCATTCCCCTCTTTCTATGTCCTCCCGTTTGGCCAAACAGTAGTTTAGGACCACATATGGGGTGTTTTTGCAAACTACAGAATCAGGGCAACCCATATTGAGTTTTGTTTGGCAGTTAACCCTTACTTTATTACTGGAAAAAATGTGTTAAAATGGAAAATTTTCCAAAAAATTGAAATTTCTAAATTGTTTCTCCATCTGCCATTAACTCTTGTGGAACACCTAAAGGGTTAACAAAGTTTGTAAACCCAGTTTTGAATACCTTGAGGGGTGTACTTTCTTAGATGGAGTCACTTTTTTGGAATTTCTATTCTAGGGGTGCAACGGGGGGCTTGAAATGGGACATGGTATAAACAAAACCAGTCCTGCAAAATCTGCCTTCCAAAACCCATATGGCGTTCCCCTCTTTCTATGTCCTCCCGTTTGGCCAAACAGTAGTTTAGGACCACATATGGGGTGTTTTTGCAAACTACAGAATCAGGGCAACCCATATTGAGTTTTGTTTGGCAGTGAACCCTTACTTTATTACTGGAAAAAATGGGTTAAAATGGAAAATTTTCAAAAAAATAGAAATTTCTAAATTGTTTCTCCATCTGCCATTAACTCTTGTGGAACATCTAAAGGGTTAAAAAAAATGTAAACCCAGTTTTGAATACCTTGAGGGGTGTACTTTCTTAGATGGAGTAACTTTTTTGAAATTTCTATTCTAGGGCTGCAAGGGGGGGGGGGGGGGGCTTCAATTGGAACATGGTATAAACAAAACCAGTCCTGCAAAATCTGCCTTGCAAAAACCATATGGCATTCACCTCCTTCTATGTCCTCCCGTTTGGCCAAACAGTAGTTTACGACCACATATGGGGTGTTTCTGCAAACTACAGAATCAGGGCAACCCATATTGAGTTTTGTTTGGCAGTTAACCCTTGTTTTTTTCCTGGAAAAAATTTATTATATTGGAAAATTAAAAAAAAAAAAAAATTCTTAAATTTTATGTCCATTTGCCATGAAGTCTTGTGGAAGACCTAAAGGGTTAACAAAGTTTGTAAAAACTGTTTTGAATACCTTGAGGGGTGTAGTTTCTAGAATGGGGTCATTTTTGGATGGTTTCTATTATGTAAGCCTCACAAAGGGACTTCAAACCTGAACTGGTCCATAAAAAGTGGGATTTGGAAAATTTCTGAAAAATTTCAAAATTTGCTTCTAAACTTCAAAGCTATGTAACCTCCCCAAAAAATAAAATATCATTCCCAAAATGATACAAACATGAAGTAGACATATAGGGAATGTAAAGTCATCACAGTTTTGGGGGGTATTACTATGTATTACAGAAGTAGAGAAACTGAAATTTTTAGAAAATTTGGTATTTTTTTATGCAAAAAAATTAACTTTTTTGACCCAATTTTAGCAGTGTCATGAAGTACAATATGTGACGAAAAAACAATCTCAGAACGGCCTGGGTAAGTAAAAGCGTTTTAAAGTTATCAGCACTTAAAGTGACACTGGTCAGATTTTCAAAAAATGGCCAAGTCCTTAAGGTGAAATAGGGCTGAGTCCTTAAGGGGTTAAATGGTTTTTCTGGAGGTAGAATCTTGAAAACCTATCATTAGGGTAGGTCACCAATATCTGATCAGTGAGGGTTCAACTCCTGACACTCCTGCTGATAACCCGCGGCCTCCTTACAGCTTACCAAGCACAGCGTCGTACATTGTATAGTTAGACCCCACCTGTTTCTGATGGTAAAAAGTCACAAACTGCATATTTGCATCTTTTTAAAAGCCACTTGCAAAAAAATTATTGCACAAATTGTTTCTCCGCCGCCCTCACCACTTTGCTGAAAAAGGGCACGAGGCGAGGGCATAGAGAAGCTACACTGATCTTCTTTTACACCAGTTTTCTTGTGCACAGACTGCCAGAAATAAACCTAATTAATGACGAGGTGTGCACCTCGTCATAAATTAGGTGAATCTTCCAGCAGCACAGAGATCATAGCCATAGACCCAACAGAGATATTTCTTGGTGGGCCAATGCCTGGGCATCACCTGAGCCCTCCTAACAGCCGCCGGCTGGGTACAAAACGATCTGATGCTCTCAGCAGGGCCGGATTAAGAGCATCATGGGCCTGGTGCAGAAGATTTTAATGGGCCTTTTTTTAGAAAAAAAAAAGCAGAGCAACTTTTTATAGCACAAATAAAGTGTGAATTTACGCAAAATTACACATGTGAAAATACGCATGCATAAAATTTGAAGTGTGAACGGGTCTGCATAATCCCATTCAAGTCTATTAGACTAAAGTTCATGCGTAATTTTGAAGCAGATTTACGCACGGGTTTGCGTGTGAAAAATCTGCTGTGTGAACTTAGCCTAAGTGTACATCTCTGGCCACAGTTTAAATATACAGCCATCTATATAGATGGCTGTATTATGTATAGCCACCCCCCAAGGAGTTAACTAGTGCTGCTGGTCTACTAGCGCTAACTAGTGCTACTAGCTTTTCCATGCTCCTGAATGGCAGATCTGCCTTTAGGCATATCTGTTTGTAATAGCTGAACTATTATAAGCAGATATATAATTCAAGGGCATGGAAAAGCTAGGTGACAATTTCTCACCTAACTTTTCCATGCTATGCTCCTGAATGGCAAATCTGCCTTTAGGCATATCTGTTTATAATACCTGATCTATTATAAGCAGATATACCACTCAAGAGCATTGAAGAGCTAGGTGACTATTTCTCACTTAGCTTTTCCATGCTCCTGAATGGCATATCTGTTTATAATAGATCAGGCTCAGCTATTATAAAGATATATATGCCTATAAGCAGATATGCAATTCAGGAGCATGGAAAAGCTAGGTGAAAAAAATCATCACCCAGCTTTTCCATACTCCTGAATGACATGTATAAATTATACAGTATACAGTATGATAGGTGAGGTGAGCCAATGCTGATTTACTTACCGCCTATGAGTTGTTTTCTGGGCAGTACACTGAAGGCTGCTGAACGCGACTCACCGCTGGCAGCACCCCTGACTCCACGCAGGAAGAATTTTGAACTTCCCGCGCGCAGCAGCCGTCACGGTCTTTTACTTTACGGCATGGCCTAGGCCCCAGGGGAGGAGTCTGACGTGACGACGCAGCGCGGCGTGCACAGCTGAGCTGTCACCTGACCTGATCTGTCAGCTGTCACTGTCCTGGTGAGTTCTGTAAAGGGCCGGCCTGGGAGATTTCTCCTTGCGCGCCGGCCCTGTCATCATCTGACAGTCGGCACGGTTCGGTCCTACCAAAGGTTTGCGGGGCGGCCGCCAGGCAACCTCAGCGAGGCGGCCTATGCGGGCCTAGCTCCGGTTGGCCTATGCGGGCTGCTGGGCCTATTTTCATGCAGGGGCCTGGAGCTGCAGCTCCATCCGCCCCTACGTTAATCCGGCCCTGGCTCTCAGCATTAATTAATGCTACCAGCATCAGGTACTTCTTCATCTAGCTGGCGGCCACAGGTGCTCTCCTGAACTCAATTGTACTGCCATCCTCAGGACGGTGATACAGTTGAATACTGTGGTGAAGGGGGCAGTATTTTGTGCTGTACTATGGTATTTTCATCTGCTGAGTCAGTATTTTGTGCAGTAGCGTGCTATTTGGTTCTGGAGCTATAGTTTGCTCTGCACTACACTATTGAAGGCCCCGCCTACTTGTGTTGTCCCCGCCTGCTTGTGCTGACCCTGCCTACTTGTGTTGTCCCTGCCTGCTTGTACTGACCCTGCCTACTTGTGATGGCCCGCCTACTTGTGTTGGCCCTGCCTACTTGTGTTGTCCCTGCCTGCTTGTGCTGACCCTGCCTACTTGTGTTGTCCCCGCCTGCTTGTGCTGACCCTGCATACTTGTGTTGTCCCCGCCTGCTTGTGCTGACCCTGCCTACTTGTGTTGTCCCTGCCTGCTTGTGCTGACCCTGCCTACTTGTGTTGTCCCCGCCTGCTTGTGCTGACCCTGCATACTTGTGTTGCCCCACCTTCTATCAAATCGAAAATGTATAGAAAAAGACTGCGCTGCAAGAGGAAAATCTTCTCTGTGTATAAAGTTCGTTTTTTGAATCTTCAACTAGTAGGATCACATGCCACCTCACAGTCCAACATTAGTGTGCAAACCTGTGGATGATGAGAAAACGCACTATGGTGTAGCAGGTTCCAAGCATCTAACGCTCCATGTGAACAGGTTATACTCACAGGATTCCTGATAAGTGAAGGCGTGTAGAAATCTCGATGGTATCAAGGTAGAACTCTGCTAAAAGAGAGGACTATAGCGTAGTATGTCACAACACTTAGTCTGCCTGCAAACAGATTATACTCACAGGGCTTCACTTGTCAGGTGCGTATATAAAATCTTTTATAGACAGCTCAGATCCTGGATTACAGCCAACATCGATGTCCAAAAACTCTCAGGGAAAAGGTCGCAAGAGAAGTATGTGCGCACCAAAGGTCAGATAAAAACAATTTAATATTGGCAAAAAGTACAACTATAAAACATATAAAAATCTGGAGTATTGCCCGACCCGGGTTTCGCGGTGATGCTTCGTCTGGGGCGAAACCCGGGTCGGGCAATACTCCAGATTTTTATATGTTTTATAGTTGTACTTTTTGCCAATATTAAATTGTTTTTATCTGACCTTTGGTGCGCACATACTTCTCTTGCGACCTTTTCCCTGAGAGTTTTTGGACATCGATGTTGGCTGTAATCCAGGATCTGAGCTGTCTATAAAAGATTTTATATACGCACCTGACAAGTGAAGCCCTGTGAGTATAATCTGTTGCAGGCAGACTAAGTGTTGTGACATACTACGCTATAGTCCTCTCTTTTAGCAGAGTTCTACCTTGATACCATCGAGATTTCTACACGCCTTCACTTATCAGGAATCCTGTGAGCATAACCTGTTCACATGGAGCGTTAGATGCTTGGAACCTGCTACACCATAGTGCGTTTTCTCATCATCCACAGGTTTGCACACTAATGTTGGACTGTGAGGTGGCATGTGATCCTACTAGTTGAAGATTCAAAAAACGAACTTTATACACAGAGAAGATTTTCCTCTTGCAGCGCAGTCTTTTTCTATACATTTTCGCCAAGTAATAGACTTTTCCCACATTGTCTTCGGATTTGCAGCGCTAGAGGAGACTAGTATATTTTTCAGAGACTCTATCTTTTTATCTTCTATCAAATCGGTCAACATAGGACCACTTTTAGTTTTTTTTTTCCCAGGGCCACTTTAAGTTCCCAGTCCGCCCATCATCATAGACTAGCTAGTCTATGATAAATTCCCCAATAGTTTTTATGTGCTTCATCTGTGCATAAAACCACAGCAATTCATGATAAACTACATGTGGGTATGCAGCAATAATCACTGTTCTGCCATATCATGTACAGGCATCCTTAGGAGATGTTTAAGGGGTCCTGGACTCTGTAGATGATTCCGTTTTCAGTACAACGGAGGATTGACCTACAGGAAAATTTACCGGTGGGCCGATGTCCAGGGGCCCGCCCGGGCCCTCCTCACAGCCACCAGCTGAGAACATAATGATCTGATGATCAGCATTAATTAATGCTAGGAGCGTCAGATACTTATACCCCAGGCCAGCAGCCGCAGGTGCCCTCCTAAACTCAGCTGTATAATCTTCCTCAAGCCAGTGATACAGTTCAATACTGCAACGGGAGCATCAGTATTTTATGCTGCAATGTGGTATTTGGTTCTGCTGGGGCAGTATTTTGTTCACACCAACGTACTGTTGGGCCTGCTTTTTTGTGTTGCCCCACCTTCAATCTGGATCCACCTATGACAGTTTTATTTTCCAGGGCCACTTTAAGTTTCCAGTCCCCTCTTGTTTCAGTACAATTATAGTATGTCGGCAACACACAACGGGGACAGCAAGCTCTTTAGCACATGTGTCAAGATTTGTTTTGGATTGCAAGGCTGTTTTTTATCCAAACATCAGGGAGTATAAGTAGCATTCTTTTCTGCATGAAAAAGCAAGCTGGATGGAACACATTTGAATTAACCCTATTAAATGCTCAGCCATGGCAGAAATCCAAAGCTGTTACTATAGTAAATATGAGTTGAATTTTCCCTCTGCACTTTGATTGACAGGTACAGGAGGGATGATGTTTTCACTGTCTGATCCTGTCAATCAAAGTGGCGAGGACGCAGCAGTTGCAGAGAGCGCAGAGCCTCTAGGAGTGATGGAAACGCCCCCGTTGTTCCTAGAGGCTCATTTGTACATATTCGAACATCATCTTTTTTCTCAGCAATGCGGGCACATACTGTACGAACATGGGACCAACACAGATGCCCTCAGCTGCCAAGTGCACATGTAACAGGTCAGCCAGTGTCAGGTACAGATCTGCTGAATATGTGTTTAGGAAATCTACTGAAAATATATACAGATATTTCAAAGTCAAAGATAGTTAAAGTATAATGTATCCATCTGGAATACAGGCTGTTTCACTGGCAGATAATTGCCTGGACTAGATATAATTGAAGCAAACTTCCAGCTGTGAGAGCAGCAATGTTTCTATTCACTCACAGCACACACAAGTAGGGGTCTTGAAAATAAGGAGAAATTGAGTTCTAGTGCTGAGTGTGATTTTGTGGGAGTGATTGCAGGTGGCTGAGTGTGGTTTAAAGCAGAGATCCTTGAAAGTTAAGTTTTTGCATTTTAGTACTGCCATTTAAAACTTTTTTTTTTCTCTGCTGGGTGTTGCCATTTAAACCCATTTTTTTTTTCTCTGCTTAATTAAGGGGAGTGGCCTGGGCAACCAGGTGCTATAAATTGAACCACTAGACTCTCTAGAGCTTGCTCTTCCTGAGGCTTGCTCTACTAAGTGGGCTTCTTATTAAGTGGAGTTAAAAAAAAGGAGTTGGAAACTAAGGTTGGATATAAATTCCTTGTGTGTTGTTGGCTTAATTCTAGGTAGTCCTTCAACTACAGCAGACAGGGTCTAATTCTAAATCATATTTACTGTTTTACTTTTTTACTGTTGTAATCCCCATTTAGTATGTGTTGCACAATTGACAACACGGTCCAATCCACATCTTGCATGACGTATGCAGTCCTGCAACAGCCGTTCGAGGGTGTATATCTTTGTTCAAGATGTGAGCAAATTACCCGTTTGGAATCACTAATCGAGTCTCTAAACGGGCAAGTTGCAACACTGAGAGGCATTGACAATTTGCAAAAGAGTTTGCTTCTCACCGAGCAAGCACTCTTTGGGGTAGATGAGAGGGAGGGTGACAGAGAGGAGGCTGAGGAAAGTGAGGTAGCTAGCTGGGTAACAGTTAGAAAGCGGGGTAGAGAGAAGAGTGCCAGAGAGGCTAGCCCTGATCTGACACACACCAACAAGTTTCCACGTTTGGCAGATGAGGGGAATGTCAGTCCAGGGACGGCACTGCTGCAGCCGGACACTTCCTCTGCCAGTCAGGGGAATGTCAGCTCCAGTAAGCAGGGAACCAGGAGAGCAGGGCAGGCCAGACAGGTGCTGGTAGTGGGAGACTCCATTATTAGGGGAAAAGATAGGGAAATCTGTCACAAAGACCGTGATCGCCGAACAGTGTGCTGTCTTCCTGGCGCTAGAGTTCAACACATCGCGGATCGGGTTGACAGATTACTGGGAGGGGCTGGAGAAGATCTAGCGGTCATGGTCCATATCGGAACCAATGACAAAGTTAGAGGTAGGTGGAGAGTCCTTAAAAATGATTTCAGGGATTTAGGTCAAAAGCTTAGGACAAGGACCTCAAAGGTAGTATTTTCCGAAATACTGCCTGTACCACGGGCCACACAAGAAAGACAGCGGGAGATTAGGGAGATTAACAAGTGGCTAAAGAACTGGTGTAGGAAGGAGGGCTTTGGGTTCCTGGAGAACTGGGCCGACTTCTCTATCGGCTACAGGCTCTATCGTAGGGACGGGCTGCACCTCAATGGGGAGGGGGCAGCTGTGCTGGGGAGAAAGATGGCTAGAAGGTTGGAGGAGTGTTTAAACTAGGGACTGGGGGGGAGGGAAATTACACTATAGGAGGGGAAGATAGTGCAGATAGAGACCGGGGCAAGGTAGTGGGACTGGGGGAGGAATGGAAGGAGGGACTAGAACAGTTCAGAAGGAAAGGTGTAGGGTAAAAAATATACATAAACCTCTCAAATGTATGTATACTAATGCCAGAAGCCTGACTAATAAAACTGGGGAGCTGGAATTAGTGATGTGTGAGGAGAACTATGACATAGTGGGAAAAACTGAGACATGGCTGGATGATAGCTATGACTGGGCGTTAATGTACAGGGTTACAGTCTGTTTAGAAAGGATCGTCAAAACCGGAGAGGGGGAGGGGTTTGCCTTTATGTAAAGTCTTGTCTAAAGCCCACAGTCCGTGAAGATACAGTCTTGTGAAAAAATTAGGACACCCTTTGAAAGCATGTGGTTTTTTGTAACATTTTTAATAAATGGTTATTTCATCTCCGTTTCAACAATACAGAGAGATTAAAGTAATCCGACTAAACAAAGAAAACTGAAGAAAAGTCTTTTCAAGATCTTCTGTAAATGTCATTCTACAAAAATGCCTATTCTAACTGAGGAAAAAGATAGGACACCCTTGCCCCTAATAGCGAGTGTTACCTCCTTTGGCTGAAATAACTGCAGTGAGACGGTTCTTGTAGCCATCTACCAGTCTTCGACATCGGTCTGAGGAAATTTTACCCCACTCCTCAATGCAGAACTTTTTCAGCTGTGAGATGTTTGAGGGGTTTCTTGCACGTACAGCCCTTTTCAAGTCACCCCACAGCATCTCAATGGGATTCAAATCTGGACTTTGACTTGGCCATTCCAGGACTCTCCATTTCTTCTTTTTCAGCCAATCTTTGGTTGATTTACTAGTATGTTTTGGGTCATTGTCATGTTGCATGGTCCAGTTCCGCTTCAGCTTTAATTTTCTAACTGATGGTCTCACATGTTCTTCAAGCACCTTCTGATACACAGTAGAATTCATCGTGGATTCTATGATGGTGAGCTGACCAGGTCCTGCTGCAGCAAAGCAGCCCCAAACCATGACACTTCCACCTCCATGCTTCACAGTTGGTATGAGGTTCTTTTCTTGGAATGCTGTGTTTGGTTTACGCCAAACATGTCCTCTGCTGTTGTGTCCAAATAATTCAATTTTGGACTCATCTGTCCAAAGAACATTATTCCAGAAGTCCTGGTCTTTGTCAACTTTATCGCTGGCAAATGTCAGTCTGGCCTCGATGTTTCTCTTGGAAAGCAAAGGTTTCCTCCTTGCACACCTCCCATGCAAGTTAAACTTGTACAGTCTCTTTCTGATTGTAGAGGCATGTACTTCTACATCAACAGTAGCCAGAGCCTGCTGTAGTTCTCGAGATGACACTTTAGGGTTTTTGGATACCTCTTTTAGCATCTTGCGGTCTGCTCTTGGGGTGAACTTGCTGGGGCGACCAGTCCTGGGCATGTTGGCAGTTGTTTTGAAAGCCCTCCACTTGTAGACTATCTTCCGGACAGTGGAATGGCTGATTTCAAAATCTTTTGAGATCTTTTTAAATCCCTTCCCAGACTCATAGGCTGCTACAATCTTTTTTCTGAAGTCCTCTGACAGCTCTTTTGCTCTCACCATGGTGCTCACTCTCACTTCAACAGTCAGGAGCACACCAAACTAAATGTCTGAGGTTTAAATAGGGCAAGCCTCATTCAACATGCAGAGTAACGATCTACTAATTATGTGCACCTGGTGTGATATACCTGTGTGAGATCTGAGCCAATTTAAGAGGGAATACATGTGAGGGTGTCCTATCTTTTTCCTCAGTTAGAATAGGCATTTTTGTAGAATGACATTTACAGAAGATCTTGAAAAGACTTTTCTTCAGTTTTCTTTGTTTAGTTGGATTACTTTAATCTCTCTGTATTGTTGAAACGGAGATGAAATAACCATTTATTAAAAATGTTACAAAAAACCACATGCTTTCAAAGGGTGTCCTAATTTTTTCACATGACTGTATAAGTGAGGGACATGAACATGTGGAGTCACTGTGGGTAGAGATACATGGAGCTAAAAACAACAATAAATTACTAATAGGAGTTTACTATAAACAACCTAATATACCAGAGTCCACAGAAAATCTACTACTAAACGAGATAGACGAGGTGGCAAATCATAATGAGGTGGTTATTATGGGGGACTTCAACTACCCAGATATAGACTGGGAAACTGAAACTTGTATATCTCATAAGGGAAACAGGTTCTTGGCAATAACCAAAAACAATTACCTCTCCCAACTGGTTCAGGACCCGACTAGAGGGACGGCGATACTGGACTTAGTATTAACCAATAGGCCTGACAGAACAACAGACGTGCAGGTTGGTGGACACCTGGGAAATAGTGACCATAAAGTAATAACCTTCCAATTATCATTCAAAAGAGGGT
This sequence comes from Bufo bufo, assembly GCF_905171765.1. NCBI lineage: Eukaryota > Metazoa > Chordata > Amphibia > Anura > Bufonidae > Bufo > Bufo bufo. The sequence continues at coordinate 73,489,747 of NC_053397.1, forward strand.
TTCTACAGGGAGGAACAAAAATACCAAACTTCAAAAAAGCTAAATTTAGCCAACTAAGAGAGGCCATAGGCCTAACTAACTGGGACAATGTCCTCAAAAATAAAAATACAGCCACAAAATGGGATATCTTTAAAAACATCCTAAAATCTCATTGTGAGAGGTACATACCGTATGGGAATAAAAGGTTAAGGAACAAAAAGAAACCAATGTGGATAAATAGAACTGTAAAGAAAGCAACAAATGACAAAAAGAAAGCATATAAATCCCTAAAACAGGAGGGTAGCACAGAAGCCCTGAAAAACTATAAGGAAAAAAATAGAACATGTAAAAAACAAATAAAAGCGGCCAAACTAGAGACCGAGAGATTAATTGCCAAAGAGAGTAAAACTAACCCTAAAATGTTCTTCAATTATATAAATGTTAAAAAGTATAAATCTGAAGGTGTTGGCCCTTTAAAGAGTAATGAGGGGGGAGTCGCAGAGAGCGACGAGGAGAAAGCAAAGCTGTTAAATATTTTTTTCTCCAATGTATTCACTGAGGAAAACAAACTGTCAGATGACATGCAGAATGTAAAAATAAATTCCCCATTAAAAGTGTCCTGTCTGACCCAGGAAGAAGTACATCAGCGACTTAAAAAAGATTAAAATAAAGAAATCGCCAGGACCGGATGACATACACCCCCGTATCCTAAGGGAATTAAGTAATGTCATAGCCAGACCCTTATTTCTGATATTTGCGGACTCTATACTGACAGGGAATGTCCCACAGGATTGGCGCATAGCAAATGTGGTGTCAATATTCAAAAAGGGTCCAAAAACAGAGCCTGAAAACTATACGCCGGTAAGTTTAACATCTGTTGTGTTTAAACTGTTTGAAGGTTTTCTGAGAGATGCTATCTTAGAGCATCTCAACGGAAATAAGCAAATAACGCCATATCAGCATGGCTTCGTGAGGGATCGGTCATGCCAAACTAATTTAATCAGTTTCTATGAGGAGGTAAGTTCTAGACTTGACAGCGGCGAATCGATGGATGTCGTAATATCTGGACTTCTCCAAAGCATTTGACACTGTACCACATAAAAGGTTAGTATATAAAATGAGAATGCTCGGACTGGGAGAAAACGTCTGTATGTGGGTAAGTAACTGGCTCAGTGATAGAAAACAGAGGGTGGTTATTAACGGTACACACTCAGATTGGGTCACTGTCACTATTGGGGTACCTCAGGGGTTAGTATTGGGCCCTATTCTCTTCAATATATTTATTAATGATCTTGTAGAAGGCTTGCATAGTAAAGTATCAATTTTCGCAGATGACATTAAACTGTGTAAAGTAATTTACACTGAAGAGGACAGTATACTACTTCAGAGGGATCTGGATAGATTGGAGACTTGGGCAAATAAGTGGCAGATGAGGTTTAACACTGACAAATGTAAAGTTATGCACATGGGAAGGAATAATGCAAGTCACCCGTACATACTAAATGATAAAACACTCGGTAACACTGACATGGAAAAGGATCTAGGAATTTTAATAAACAGCAAACTAAGCTGCAAAAAACAGTGTCAGGCAGCTGCTGCCAAGGCCAATAAGATAATGGGTTGCATCAGAAGGGGCATAGATGCCTGTGATAAGAACATAGTCCTACCACTTTACAAATCGCTAGTCAGACCACACATGGAGTACTGTGTACAGTTCTGGGCTCCTGTAAACAAGGCAGACATAGCAGAGCTGGAGAAGGTCCAGAGGAGGGCAACTAAAGTAATAACTGGAATGGGGCAACTATAGTACCCTGAAAGATTATCAAAATTAGGGTTATTCACTTTAGAAAAAAGACGACTGAGGGGAGATCTAATTACTATGTATAAATATATCAGGGGTCAGTACAGAGATCTATCCCATCATCTATTTATCCCCAGGACTGTGACTGTGACGAGGGGACATCCTCTGCGTCTGGAGGAAAGAAGGTTTGTACACAAACATAGAAAAGGATTCTTTACAGTAAGAGCAGTGATACTATGGAACTCTCTGCCTGAGGAGGTGGTGATGGTGAGTACAATAAAGGAATTCAAGAGGGGCCTGGATGTATTTCTGGAGTGTAATAATATTACAGGCTATAGCTACTAGAGAGGGGTCGTTGATCCAGGGAGTTATTCTGATTGCCTGATTGGAGTCGGGAAGGAATTTTTTATTCCCCTAAAGTGGGGAAAATTGGCTTCTACCTCACAGTTTTTTTTTTTTGCCTTCCTCTGGATCAACTTGCAGGATGACAGGCCGAACTGGATGGACAGATGTGTTTTTTCGGCCTTATGTACTATGTTAGTATGTATATAACTTTTCAATATACAATGATGAAGTTTTATTTACATAAACCACTAAATAAGGGCTCGTTCACACGAACGTGTGAAGCCCGTGCCCATGCTGTGGACCGCAAATTGCAGTCCGCAATGCACGGGCACCATCCGTGGGGCAGGTACATGGGGATCACAGACCCATTCACTTGAATAGGGCCGCGATCCCTCCGTTCCGCAAAAAGATAGAGCAAGTTTAGTGCTTCCGTAGTGTTCCGTTCTGTTCTTCTGTTCCGCACCGTTCCACATCTCTGGATTTGCGGACCCATTGAAACCAATGGGTCCGCATCCGTGATGCGGAATGGCCAAGGAACGGTGCCCATGTATTGCGGATCCGCAAATGCGGTCCGCAATACGGCAATGGGTTTCACACGTTTGTGTGAACGAGCCCTAAGAGAAATCTTCTATCCACAGCTCTGATCGCTGGGGGTCCAACTGCTGAGACCACCACTGATACTGAGAACAGGGGTCCCATGTCCTCATCCTGATGGAGAGGCACAGGCTCAGACTGGCCCACAGGGGGACAGGTGAATCCCCTGGTGGGCTCCTGAGCAAGGTGGGGCACTAGTCTCCCACCCCCTGCACAAGTGGCACATAACACAGTAGACTTAATTCACTACATACATACACAAAAAAAAGAAAATTAACGCAACACTTTCGGTTTTGCTCCCATTTTGCATGAGCTGAACTCAAAGATCTGAAACATTTTCTACATACACAAAAGACCCATTACTCTCAAATATTGTTCAAAAAACTGTCTAAATCTGTGTTAGTGAGCACTTCTCTTTTGCCGAGATAATCCATCCCACCTCACAGGTGTGGCCTATCAAGGTGCTGATAAGACAGCATGAATATTGCACAGGTGTGTCCACAATAAAAGGCCACTCTGAAATGTGCAGTTTGATCACACAGCACAATGCCACATGTTGCAACGTTTGAGGGAGCATGCAATTAGCATGCTGACTGCAGGAATGTCTACCAGAGCTGTTGCCCATGCAATAAATGTTCATTTCTCTACCATAAGTCATCTCCAAAGGTGTTTCAGAGAATTTGGCAGTACATCCAACCGGCCTCACAACCGCAGACCACGTGTAACCACCCCAGCCCAGGACCTCCACATCCAGAATTTTCACCTCCATGATCATCTGAGACCAGCCACCTGGACAGTTGCAGCAACAATTGGTTTGCATAATCAAAGAATTTTATGCACAAACTGTCAGAAACCGTCTGAGGAAAGCTCATCTGCATGCCCGTCATCCTCATCAGGGTCTGGACCTGACTGCAGTTGGTCGTCGTAACCGACTTGAGTGGGCAAATGCTCACATTCAATGGTGTCTGGCACGTTAGAGAGGCGTTCTGTTGGCGGATGAGTCCCGGTTTTCATTGTTGGCAGACAGCGTGTGTGGCGTCGTGTGGGTGAGCGGCTTGCTGACGTCAACGTTGTGGATCGAGTGGTCCATGGTGGCGGTGGGGTTATGGTATGGGCAGACGTATGTTATGGACAACGAACACAGGTGCATTTTATTGATGACATTTTGAATGCACAGAGATACCATGACGAGATCCTAAAGGCCCATTGTTATGCCATTCATCCATGACCGTCGCCTCATGTTGCAGCATGATAAAGGTGTTAAAGTCGCCCTAAATTAGAGCATTTAGGATGCACTCTGGTGCTCCAAATCAATGTACCCCAGGGGGTTAATATCCACGCGTGGTTGAGAGACTGGACACTGACACAGAAGCTGGTCAAAGCAATCTCTAACTTTTATTACAAAGAGTAAACGTATATAGGGCAGTCCTCTCTGAGGCTTAAACATTGTTTCATTGGTCAAAAAGGAAAAAGAGATAAGAGAAACAGATAACACTCTAACATCTGCGCACTGTGTACCACTTTGGAATGTGAACTAATGTAAACATCTAAGTATCCACCATCTTATAATGGCATCTATTCTAACAATAATACTGCATACGTCATATGTGACACTTCAAGGAGGTGCTTCTCTATAGGCAGTGAATAATATATACATATCATCAAGTCATATAATTGGCTTATGCATTCCTCCACAGTCTATACACCTCCCTTGGGACACCTGTACAAAGATGAGAAAACAGACACTTCCCACAGCACAGCTCTTTACCCCCCCCCCCCTCTCTTCTCCAGTCTTGAAACAAAGAGGGGGTGGGAGGCACTTGAAGAAGAAAAAGTTAACTCATTACAGTCCTAGAGATACAAAAATATAGAATAAAATTCACACATCTTTATCAGTCCCCCCTTGAATTTCATTCTCTCCCTAAACCTAAACATCTGTCCCAATGCTCCGACATCCTCTTCACCAGCTTCCACGACAAGCCATTACTAGCGAACAGCCTCCTGTGACACTGGATTTGAGCACGGGGAAGTCAGATGATCTTTCCCTAACTGGCGTTGACATTATATGGGGGGGACTGGAGGTCATCAGTGCTCCTGATTTTCTGGATTGAAGTCTTCATACAATTTTCCCATCATCATCTCTGGTGTGGCCTCATAAACTGCCTTGTTGAACAATTTTTTTTACACAGGGAATAATACAGCAGATAATTAGAACAAGCAAAATCAAAACAACGATGATGATGATACCAATTTGCAACAACATCTGCTTCCAATTTTTGAACCAGTTCTCTAGCCCTTCTGCCCATGAATTGTCTATTCCCGAATTCCTTTTTAATTCTTCAGATAGAGAGGTCAATCCCTTTAAAGCATTCATGACCTGCCCATTGGGCCCTAGATTATCGGGTATGACAGTACAGCAGGATTCTCCTATCATTTTGCAAACTCCTTATTTCTCTGCCAGCAACATGTCCAAAGCCATTCTGTTCTGGAATGCCATAGTACTGGTGGGACCCAATTGTTCTATTATACCTTTTAGGGCAACCCGATTGTAATTCACAAAGCGTTGCTGGTTATAGTAGATATAATTTATCCAATCCACATTTTTGTTTACCACAATTATTGGGAATATAGATTCAAATCCTGCTGCAACTTGATTCTGTGCCTTAAATTCATCAGGGACCCCCCTCGGGACTCCAATAGCATCTATATATACATGGGCGTCCAAACTACCACCTGGAATAGTCTCCCATTTTTCCCTTGTCCCTATGTGCCACTGGAATCTTGGAGACTGCTGTATATGACTTACAACATTCTTCCAATCAGGGATATCGAAAATATGGAAGGGCATCAATACCATGGCTAATGCACACTGACCATGCCATTGTACCTCGATTTTTGTTCGCAATTTCATGTCTGCACATATCCATATTATATCTCCTAGAGCCTGGGTTTGATTCACCAAATGGATTTTATACTCCTGTATTGTCATCAAATCATAACATCTGCAATCAGCAACATCACCGTAATCAAAGTCATATACTTGAAGTTCTTTGGTTAAGTTGACCCAAAAGACCAAAGAACTTCTGTCTGAATGTGATTCCCAATAATGACATTTCAGCGGAGGTTTTGGGAACACATCTTTGTAGAAACATTTGTCTGAGCTTACATAACCCCCCCCCCCCATATGATGAATAAAGGATATCATCATTGTTCAGGAGGTGGGTCAGGATTCGTGATTCTTTTACAGTGGGATGCGTGTATCCAAGTCTTTTTTTCCCTCTAATTTCACTGAGGTAGCTATGATGAGCAGTACTTGGTAAGGCCCCTCAAATCTGGGTTCCAATGTCTTTCTGACGTGTTTCTTTACTAGGACCCAGTCTCCGGGCTGCAACTTGTGACTTCCAGGAATCTGTTCAGGATCTGGAAGTGAAGAAAAAACTCGGAAATGTAGATCAGTCAAATGTTTACATAGAGCAATCACATAATCAGCTAGACAGTCATACTGTAATGCAAGCTGTTCTGGAAAATACTGTCCTAACTTAGGGGCACTATCAAATAAGATCTCAAAGGGGGATAGTTTCTCTTTTCTACTGGGGGTATGGCGAACACTGGCCAGGGCAATTGGAAGGGTTTCTGGCCATGGTTTGCCAGTCTCTTGGGCCATCTTCAGCATCTTTAGTTTCAGAGTGCCGTTCATTCTCTCTACTTTTACGCTGCTTTGTGGTCAGTATGGTGTATGAAAGACCAAGTGCGTTCCCAGAGCTGTCCATATTTCCTGTGCAATGTCCGCAGTGAAAGCAGTCCCTTGATCACTCTCTAACACTTCAGGTACCCCGAACCGGCAAACCACTTCATTCAACAACTTCTTCACAGTTGTTTTCGCTGTCTGGTTCTTTACGGGGTAGGCTTCTGGCCATCCAGAGAACATGTCTACAACCACCAAAGCATAATGGAACCCCTGTGCAGGGGGCATTTGGATGTGGTCGATTTGGATCCTTTGGAAAGGGTACAAGGGTTTTGCTAGGCACTTTGTGGGAACCTTCACCAGCTTCCCTGGATTGCACTTGGCACAGACCATGCAGCTGTTCACATATCAAGAGGTGTAAGTGGAGATGGTGGGTGCAAACCATATGGAGGATATGAGATTATTCATGGCTGTCTTCCCTAGATGTGTGGGTCCATGGGCCCAACAAACTACATTTGGATATAAACTTCCTGGTAGGCACAGCAGGTGGCCCAATCTCCATATTCGATCTTCATCTGGGCCAGCATCTTTCTGAGCCCACACCTCATACACATCATCTGTAGCCTCACGTTGTCTGTCTTCCAAGATCTCCTTAGTGAGGAAGAATCCCTTTGGAATTCCACCTTCTCCCCTGGCCACTTTACCCGGAGCGAAAGCCATTATGGTGCTGAGATCCTTCATTTCCCTCACTGCCTCTTCTTTAGCTGCCTTGTCTGCTAGAGCATTCCCCTGGGCCTCTGGAGTTTCCGCTTTTGAATGGGCTTTGATCTTCAAAATTGCAGCTTGGACTTCCGGTTACGGCGCCGACATGGTAGGAGGCAAGTGAGCGCTGCTCTGACCCCGAACGCTCAAAAATCTCACAAATCCCCACGAATCTGCGAGGCTTACTGGCCAAAGACTTCTCCAGTATCGGAGACATCGTATGAATCGTTACCTGAAGGTGATGGGGAGCAAATCCAGAGGAAAAACGCAGTCGAAAGGCGCCAAGCCGGAGGCTGAAGTGCCAAAGATGGCAGAGTAGGCGGCATTCTTACCTGAGGAGGAAGAAGCTCCTCCACTCACTAACAGCCAAGATGATGGGGCAGCAGGAATAGAAGATCAGACACCTCCAGTGGATTACAAAAGGCTGGCCCTGGAAGTTGCCAACCGTATATTACCTGATTTACAGGAATCACTGTCCACTACGGTGACGGCATCGTTTGCTGCTTTGCAGAGCGAAGTGGCGCGAAATGCAGAGCGGATAGAGACAGTTGAAAATGAAGTGCAGGCACTACAAATAGAAGTTCAATCGCTGCAACAACACTTCCAAGAAGTGACCGGTGATAATAAAAGGTTATGGGAGAAAATTGATGACCTAGAAAACCGGTCTAGGAGGAATAACCTCCGTATAATAGGTCTCCCAGAATCCATCACTGGAAAAGAGCTGCATCAAGTTTGTGAGCGAGACCTGCCTGAAGCCTTAGGCCTCCAGATGAACTGCAAGGTCGAAAGAGCGCACAGAATAGGCCCGGCGAAACTCTCATCAGACACCCGGGGGATGACAGACAACAGACTCCAGAGACCAAGACAGGTCATAGTAAGATATCTAGATTACTTTGAAAAAGCAGAAATTTTGCGCTTATACAAGAGCCGTTCTAAGGATCTGGAATTAAAAGGTCACCGCATCCTGATATTTGGCGATTTTTCAGCTGAAGTTACGAGACGCCGCAGAGCCTTTTCACAGATTTGCTCGGCATTATACCAGCAGAAAAGGAAGTTTACATTAATGTACCCAGCAATTCTGAAAGTATTCCGTGCAGATGGCCAGGTGGACATATATAACAGTCCGGAAGAAGCCAAAGACTTACAAGAAGAATCTGTGAGTCACAATAATAAAGCGAATCAGGCTGATAATTCCATGCGCAGGAGGTCACCAACACCGTGGCATCCTCCCCCGGCTGACGGAAGAAACACATCGTACCCAAAAGATCAACGGCAAAGATCGCAAGCAGGACGTGAGACCTGATGTATGATTCATCTTGCAGTATCTGTTAGTATTGCAGTAGATCTAGATCAACAAGTCGATGTGTTAACTTTCTTTAGTTACTTAAATACAGCCTTTGTATTGAAAGAGGATAGTTAGGAGATGAAAATTAGGGCGACATCTGTTATCAGTTATCCGATATAGGATGCTAGAAGTGTTAATGTCAATATATGTGTCCTGAGTTATACGCAAGGCTTTATGGAGGAAGTTAATGCCGGAGTGCAGGCAAGGTGATTTGTCACCACAAGGTGGCGTTTACTCTGTAATTTTCATAGTTGATTCACAGAAGTGTGGGGCACAAGATAGAAATGTGTACTATGTTATGTATTTGTTTTCTTATTATGCATGCTTACCCTACTATGTTGGGAAGAAGTGAAGTCAAGAATTTAGAAAGATCAAATGAGATAGTAGACTCAGTGAGGTTCATGTGGGGTAGGTACAATGTTCTACAAGTTAGAAGTAGGGGAGGGGGGGAGGGGGGTTTGTTAAGCTTTAGGAAAGACCGAATAGAAGCCGGACTGGAATGTATCCCTGTGAACCCTGAACGGTTACCCTTTACACTGTCAGAGAATGGTTAAGGTTGTCTCATGGAACGTGAAGGGACTACGGTCCCCACAAAAGCGTCTAATGGTGTTAAGACACCTAAATAGGTTGGGAGCTGACATTGCTCTTTTACAGGAAACTCATCTGGGAGAGGAGGATTTTCATAGGATGCGAAAGCTCTGGGTCGGAGAAGTTTATGGCTCCAAAGCGTGTAAACGGAAAGCTGGGGTACTGGTGCTGATTAGAAAAAATCTTGGCTATCTGGTCTCCTCACATTCTTGTGATAATGAAGGCAGAATTATCCAGCTCACCGTACAGTACATGGGGAAAAATGTGAGCATTTATAATATTTATGGTCCCAATGAATGTAGCGAAAAATTCTATAGGACAATCTCAGAGAGGTTGTGGGGAGACCAGATAGCTGATAAGATAATTGGGGGAGATCTAAATGTAGTAGCGGATTGGGGGGAAGACAGAAGGTCAGACAGGGGTAATGTTCCTATTAAACAGCGTAATGCACATGTACTGCAAGAATTTATGTCAGATTTAGGTCTGGTGGATACCTGGAGGACATTAAATCCGGAGGGGCGTGACTATATGCATTATTCAATGGCACACAAGTCTTGGTCGCGCATAGATTATTTATTGGTTTCAAGGACCTTTTTTGGGAGGTGTAGTTCCTCTACTATAGAAGATCTGTTGATATCAGATCATGCCCCAATTACTTTATGGGTGCAAGATCTTACACCTAGAGGTACAGATTATATATGGCGCTTCCCTTCGGATTTATATGAAAATGCAGATTTCCATAAATTACTGATGGGGTGGTGGGATGAATATATCAGTACTAATGACCAGCCTGACAATGCACAATTGACCTGGGATGCAGGAAAAGCGGTGATGAGAGGTAGGCTGATTTCTCATGTAGCGGGCCTCAAAAAGAAAATAACAACGGAGATCGAATCACACGGATTAATACTGAGGAAAGCTTACGGGGCATTTAAATCTAACCCATCAGATGGGACGGAAGCAGAGTGGAAGGCTGAGAAACATGAATATGAATATTGGTTACAGAAGAGGGAGTTACTATTTAGATCAAAAGCGGACGCCCAACTATATAAATTTGGGAATAAGGCTGGGAGGTTACTGGCGAATCTAGCGAAGGGTTTCCATCAATCATCCCCGATTCTGGCTTTAAAAGACAAAAATGGGTTATTAAAACATGATCCTAAAGATATAAATAAGATATTAAGAGATTTTTATAGCAACCTTTACATGTACGAGAAAGAAAGTACAGAGGCGGGTGATATCTGGTTGAACTCCACCTCTCTCCCGAGTATATCCCCAGAGGATTTTACTGGTCTTAATGCCCCTATAACAGTTCAGGAAGTTCAGGCAACTATCTCAGGATTAAAGTTAAGAAAGGCCCCAGGCCCTGACGGATACACGGGGGAGTTTTACAAAATTCTAGGGGGAAGAACATCAGAACTTTTAACAAAAGTTTATAACTCCTATCTTTCAGGACTATTACTTCCGGAGGTTGCCAACACAGCACATATAAAACTAATTCCGAAGCCGGGTAAAGACCCCCTGCAAGCCGCTTCATATCGGCCGATATTGTTAATAAACACAGATATCAAAATTCTCTCCAAGATTTTGGCAGATAGGTTAGCAAGGGTTCTACCCAAGATTATTTCGGACTCCCAGGTGGGCTTTATCAAGGGCCGCTCAGCAGTCACGAACATACGGAAAGTGTTAACTATATTAGATGAAGTAAAGATGAGACCTGAGTTGCACACATCCCCAGCTCTATTGGCAATTGACGCGGAGAAAGCGTTTGACAATGTGAGCTGGGGATGGATGGGCAGAGTTTTGGATAAGGTGGGGCTAACGGGAAATTTTAGAACTTACCTACAGGTTTTATATGCCAATCCCTCAGCCAGAATACATACCCCAGGATTTCTCTCTTCTGCATTTTCAATAAACAAGGGAACGAGGCAGGGATGTCCTCTCTCGACGTTACTTTTCAATATTGCTTTAGAACCATTATCTCGCTATTTAAGTAACACCAGGGAGATAGAAGGAATCAAAGTAGGCACAAGAGAAGTAAAGCACGCTCTATATGCAGACGATTTATTGGTGTTCTTAGAAGAACCTCAAAGAGATTTATCTTACCTGATGGATAAACTATCTAATTTTGGAAGTGCGTCGGGTTTTAGGGTTAACGCAGATAAATGTGAACTTCTACCTCTCTCCCAGACACGTCGAGTTAAAGATCTAGATTATCGAAATCTCCAGGTGAAACTAGCAAAGAATTCCATCAGATATCTAGGTATTAATATAGGGAAAACCCCGGAATCAATATATTCCATGAACTACCCTCCTTTAATCCAGAAAATTCAGGGAGACATTGATAGGTGGTTGCATCTTCCCCTTTGCCTGTTAGGTAGGTCCCACTTATTAAAAATGATCAGCTTTGCACGCCTACTATACCCCATGCAAACAATCCCGTTACTGATTAGACACGCAGATATCCAATCTCTGGAATCAGCGTTCCGTTTTTTTTTATGGAAAGGAAAGCGTTCGAGAATTTCACTACGGAAATTGCAACTACATAAAGAAAAGGGAGGAGTGAATTTCCCAGACATCAGGAGATACAATCTTGCAAGCAATCTTAGACATGCCATGGATTGGTTGACGGGAAGAAGTAGCTACTCAAACTGTAAATTAGAATCGTATTTAGCTTCCCCCTGGTCATTGTCTGCGCTGCTCCACACTAAATATACCAATTTGCCTCAGATTTTGAAAAAAAGCCTAATCATAAAAGACACGGTAGCTACGTGGAAAGCAGTGCGGAAGGAGTACGGGTTGCCATTTACGTTATCAAAGCATATGTCTATTTGGGGACACCCTGAATTTTTGGAGGGAAGACTTAATAAACAGTTCCGCAACTGGATAGCCAAGGGAATACGCTCTGTAACTGATATATGGCACAGAACGGAACATCATTATCTCAGTTTTGAGTAACTGCGCACCAAATACGAGCTGAGTACTAGTCATTATTTAGCTTACCTCCAGGTATATCGTTTTTTAAAAGGTAGGATAACTGATCTCGGAAGAGAATTCCCCACAAATAGATTTGATCTCTTAAAGGGCACTCCTACTTCTTCGTTATCCTTATCAGAAATACAAGGTAAATTATAAGAGGCTAAACAGGAGAATTTTCCTCTTCAACCATTCAAGGCTTGGGATAAAGAACTAGATAAGCAAGAATTAAATGAAAATATCTTGAAGGGTTGGATATGCCTGAGAAATACGACCCCCAATGAAATTTGGATAAAGAAACACAATTTAAAATAGCACACAGAGCTATATATGGGTTTTATAATACAAGTTCAGCTGTTCAGGCAAATAAAATAACGCATTGCCCAAAATGTACTTTGGAGAATTCCAACTTGCTCCACGGATTGTGGAATTGCCCAAAGATAGTACAGTTCTGGAAGACTTTTATAAAGTGGTTAAAAGACGTGATGCACATCACGATCTCATTAATCCCAGAGTTAATATTGTTCCATTTTTATCCCGAGGGTACAAAATTAACACAAATTACCCATATCTGTATCATGGCGGCAAAGAGATGTATACTCAGAAACTGGCTACTCCAGACAATCCCCTCAATCGAAGAAATTACTAGTCAAATAACATGGTGCCTAAAAAGGGAGATTTTTGCAGCAGAACAATGTACAGAAAAAGCACTAAGAAAATTAATGAGCAGGTGGAAGGGTTTTATTAGCAATGTATTAGAGCCAGTAGAGATCAAGATACTTATGGATCCTTTGAAGCAAACTTCCTGGTACCTGCTAGGGCAGATGAAGGGAACATTAGGTAAACTGGAACAGTAGGGTCTGGTATAACTTTAATAATAAAATGATGATCAGGGCGGTCCAGGGGATAGAGGGTGCATTGGAGTGGGGTTATGTTCGGTCTTTGTTAGGCTAGGGGAGGTGGGAAGGGAGGTAGGAGGGTGTGTTAATGTTTCTTAACATAAAAAATAGAAAATTTTGGTTTGTCCCAATGATGTGATTCCAGGTGCATTTTTGTAACATCTGTATGTGTACTTATGTTATTGTGAAACAATGGATGTATGTAACAGTTTGTACTTGCTTCAGATGAAAGACGAACTAAATAAATAAAATTTGGTTTAAAATAAAAAAAATGCAGCTTGTATGGGGAGGCTCAGAGCTTCCATCAGTGCCTGCATAGCTTCCGCATTCTTCACAGGTGTGCCTCCTGCTGTCAGAAACTTCCTGCTTTTCCATATTGGTCCAAAGTCATGGGCTACTCCAAAAGCATAACGTGAATCAGTATAGATGTTTGCAGTTTTCCCTTCTGCCATCTTACAAGCCTCAGTCAGAGCTATTAATTCAGCCTCCTGTGCTGATTTATCCGGTGGAAGGGGTTGTTGCTGCAATACTGTTTCCATTGAGGTAACTGCATATCCTGTGTGGAATTTTCCTGTTTCATCTGCATATCTAGATCCATCCACAAACAGTGTCAAGTCTGGGTCCAGAATAGGAGTTTCTTTGATATTCCATAGGGGCTCAGTTTCTTGTTCAATTAATTGTAGGCAGTCATGGGCTTCCCCTTTAAAAAAATCATCATCTGAGTATGTGGCATCAATGTTGTCGTCCTTCCCTTCTTGAGACCCCCCTTGAGGGAAAGGAAGGAGTGAAGCTGGATTGAGGACATGGCATCTGCCGATAGTGACCGTATCCGGAAGTAAGAGAGAACACTGCATTCTGAGATTTCTAGCTGCAGACAAATGTTTTGGCTGAGTCTGCTGAAGGATGGCTGATATGTCATGAGGGGCCAGGATTTGAAGTGAATGACCCAGGACAACATCAGCCGTTTTGTCCAATAGCAAGTGATATGCATGAATGGCTCAGATACATGATAGACTTCCCATGGCCACTGGGTCAAGTCTGGCCGAGTAGTAGCCCAGAGGGTGACTGCGGCCTCCATGTAGTTGGGTTAGCACACCTGTGGCATATCCTTGACGTTCCATGACGTAGAGTCTGAATGGTAAGTTGTAGTTCGGGAGGCCCAAGGCTGGAGAGGATATGACTGCCTGTTTTAATAGTTCAAAGCATTGTTTGGCCTCAGAGGTGAGGTAGAAAGGCTGAGTAGGAACACAATCATACAAGGGCTGCATGAGGATTGAAGCATCCAGAATCCATGGTCGACAGTATGAGATTAGTCCTAGAAAGGCTTGAAGTTGTTTTGGTGTTGTAGGCTCAGTCATCTTCATAACCGCTGTCTTTCTATCTTCAGTCAGGTGTTTAGCCCCAGGGCTGAGACAATGGCCCAGGAAGACCACCTTGTCCTGACACCACTGGATTTTCGCAAGACTGACCTTGCATCCTTGTTGAGCCAAGAAGAGTAGTAGTGCAACAGAAGCTTCTCTGCATGTTTGTGCAGTGTCAGCACACAAGAGCAAATCATCCACATATTGCAGGAGTGTCACTGTATCATGCTCCATTCTCCATTCATCCAGTATGGAAGACATGGCTTTACTGAACTGAGAAGGACTGTTCTGTGTTCCTTGGGGCATGACTGTCCAGGTATATTGGCATCCAGCATGTGTGAAAGCAAACAGATATTGACTGTCTGGATGAAGTGGCACTGAGAAGAAGGCATTTGCCAAATCAATTACAGTGAAATGGGCGGCTTCTGGAGGCACACATGACAAAAGGGTATATGGGTTTGATACCACTGGTGTTTCCAGGACTGTAACTTCATTGACAGCCCGTAGATCTTGTACCATACGATAAGTGTCTGGCTGTCCTTTTCTCTCCTTCTTTTTAACTGGGAAAAGGGGCGTGTTACACGGAGAGGTTGTTTTAATTATTGCTCCCTTTTCTTGGAATGCCAGGATTTGCTTAGTCACCGCATCTATTTGTGCCACTGACAATGGATATTGGGGTTTGCATGGTAGGATGGCACCTGGCTTGAGCGTGACTACTACCGGCTGGACTTTTAGTCTTCCAATATTCCCTGAGGACCATAAATGGGGAGGTATCAGCTTCATTACATCTGATGGGATAGTTGTTCCCGATATCTCATCCTGTATATTTGTAGGGCAGCAAGCATAACTGTCTCTTCTGGTTGTAGGAGGGAAGAAAGTGTAATTGTTCCGTCTTCATGGAACTGGATGTTTGCTTGCATTTTTTGGAGTAGGTCTGCCCCCAATAGGTTGAGGGGGCAGGTAGTAGACACTACAAATTGTGACAGGACCGTGGGAGAATGGACTAAACCTGAGGACACAGGCAATGGTTTAGTCAGCACAGATGTTCTTGCCTCTCCATCAATACCAATACATTGTACAGTAATATTGTCAAGAAAGGACGGATCATAGATCTCTTCAAGTCGGAGCACACTTCTCGCTGCACCAGTATCCACTAAAAAGGTTTGTGGGTTCCCCCCCACCTGCAGCTGTACAGTTGGTGTAGGGCTACACTGGGGAGGACACAAAGCCATAGTATTAATGGCCTCTCCGACGTGTGGATCTGGCTTGCCCCCGTCCTACGGTTGATTTGGGGCTGCCCCCATTTGTTGAACTGCCTAGGCAGTTTGGGCCAATGCCCAAGGAAATTGGGGAGGTCTCCTCTGCCCCCCACCCCCCCCCGGCCGATGTGGGCATTCCCATTTGTAATTTCCCTGTTGTCCACATCCATAGCAGGTGATATGGGCTCTCCAGGCCGGATCCTGAAATCTGTCTTCTGCTCCCCTGGGCCCTTCCCTGCTAACCATGACAGGATGAGTTTGAGGGGCCGCCTCAATGCTTTTTGCTATTACTACAAGTGTTTCCAGGTCAACCGTCCGATACTCAGGGCGGGCAATTTTTAAGGCTTTTTGGGTGGGTATTTTTAGCCCATCCACGAAGACACTGGATAACATTCTTACTTGCACTGTATCATTACGATTGAATCCTAGATCCCGGAACATCTGTTCCATCCTGTTAGCTAATTTTTCTACGGATTCACTTTTGTCCTGCTTCATATCTTGTATCTGAGTAGCTTGATCAGCCAATCTCCCCCTTGCCCATTCCTCCAACTTCTGACTAAACTCCTCCCCTGACTCATATGTCTTTAAGTGTTCTTCTGATGCATACGGTGAGAGATTGAATTCTCGCTGCATGGTGGGCCAGAAGGAGTCCCCTGCTTTGATTTGTACCAGCCCAGACAAGTCCCTCCATGCAGCTGAATGCGTCTTCCTTATCTGCTCTATTGCTCTGTAGAAAAGCATAGGGTGCAGTTCTGGATCCGGGAGTGAATTCACTAAATTTGTGGCTTGGGTGGGGCTAAACGTAACATATCTTCCTCCTGTTTTATACTCCTCACTGGACCTGGCTGTTAAGGTCTGGGCTTGTCGTGTTAAGATGTCTATTTGTCCAGACAGTTTGGCTACCATCAGATCCAGTTCCTTCTCTTTCTCTACCCTGGACATATCATCCAATTCAGGTGGTTCCTCATCTGCTACACCTGTACTCTCCCTGTCCTCATCGTCTGTTCTCTGGTCTTCCGTTCTGTTGGATTTTGCAGCTCCTGTCTTCTTCACTCCCTCCCTCTTTGTGACACTCCCTTTTCTGGTACGTAGTACGTTGTCACGGCGGATGGGATCTCAGATACACAGATAAACCAGCAAACAAGTTTCTAGGCGAGAAGCTGGGGAAAGGTCACCTCCTAGCAAATCCCTGACTTCTCTCCCTACACTGCTAAGCCCACATTCAGACCTTGAAGGTAGGAATAATGTGTCCTCGTGCCTGGGCTGAAAATACCCTAGAATCCCTGAGATGGTGAAAGGGGAATAGGGGCAGCCTGCTCCCTCAGAACCTGGAGGGGACAGACGACACACAAACAGCAAGAACAGAAACCAAACTTATCTTATCTGAGCTGGAACAGACAATCCTTCCTTCCTTGCTTCCAAGGCCAGACTGATTTCTATAACCCACACAGAACACTGGGAATGAGTGAGATTTAAACCAATGACCCCACCCAGTGCACCTGAAGGGAGGCAGATCTAACACGTGCTGCTATTCTGGCTGCTAGTCAGAGCAGGGCATGACAGTACCCCCCCTTCTACGGGTGACCTCTGGACACCCCGGACCAACCTTATCCGGATGGGATCGGTGAAAAGCCCTCACCAGTCGGCTGGCACTGACATCCAGCGCCGGAACCCACATCCTCTCCTCAGGGCCGTATCCCCTCCTGTGTACCAGGTACTGAAGGGAACCCCGAAAAACTCTAGAGTCGAGAACCCTGGAGATCTCGAACTCCAAATTTCCATCGACCAGAACAGAAGGAGGAGGCAATGGCGATGGTTCCACCGGTTTCACATATTTTTTCAGTAAAGACCTGTGGAACACATCATGGATCCTCCAAGTCTGCGGAAGATCCAGCCGAAACGCTACTGGATTGATCACCGCAGATATTTTGTACGGACCAATAAATCTTGGACCCAGTTTCCAAGATGGCACTCTCAGTTTAATATTTTTAGTGGACAACCACACCAGATCACCCACACACAGGTCCGGGCCAGTCACATGTCTCTTGTCAGCCATTCGTTTATACCTCTCACCCATCTTCTCCAAATTCACTTGGATCCTCCGCCAGATAGAAGACAAGGCAGAAGAAAATCTCTCCTCCTCTGGCATCCCAGAGGAACTAGTCCCAGAAAAGGTACCAAACTGAGTATGCGCCAAAAAATGGCGACTTACCCGTGGACTCCTACCTACTGTTATTCAAAGCAAATTCTGCTAGGGACAAGAATGAGGACCAGTCCTCCTGATTCTCAGCCACAAAGCACCTCAAGTAGGTCTCCAGGTTTTGATTAGTATGCTCTGTCTGTCCATTCGACTGCGGAGGAAAAGCTGAAGAGAACGAAAGTTGAATGCCAAGCCGAGAACAGAACACCCTCCAAAACCTGGAGACAAACTGCGTGCCCCTATCAGAGACCACATCCGAAGGAATACCATGCAATTTCACAATATTATCAACAAAAATCTGCGCAAGAGTCTTGGCGTTAGCAGACTAGTTAATGATATAAAGTGAGCCATTTTACTGAAACGGTCAACTACCACCAAAATTACTGTTCTCCCGGAGGAACTCGGCAGATCCGTAATAAAGTCCATAGACAAGTGCGTCCAAGGACGAGACGGAATAGACAATGGAAGAAGTGAACCAGCTGGTCGAGTATGAGCAACCTTTGACCGAGCACAGGTTTCACAAGCTGCCACGTAATCCTCATTGCTCTTACGTAAACCTGGCCACCAGAACCTCCGGGACACCAGGTCACAGGTGGACTTACCAACAGGATGTCCAGCAAGGACAGTATCCTGATGTTCCTTGAATACCTTGTATCGCAGACCTTCAGGAACAAACAACCTCCCTGGGGGACAAGAACCAGGAGCCCCCTCCTGGGCTCCCAACACCTCCATCTCCAATTCGGGGTACAGAGCGGAGACCACCACCCCATCAGCCAAAATCGGTGCAGGATACTCTGAATCACCTCCCCCAGGAAAGCTGCGAGACAAGGCATCTGCCTTGACGTTCTTAACCCCCGGGCGAAAGGTAACCACAAAATTGAACCTGGTAAAAAACAGTGACCATCTGGCCTGTCTAGGGTTCACACGCTTGGCAGATTGCAGGTAAGCCAAATTCTTATGATCTGTATATACTGTAACGGGGTGAGACGCCCCCTCCAACCAGTGACGCCATTCCTCAAAGGCCAACTTGATGGCCAGCAACTCTCTTTCTCCAACATCATAATTCTTCTCGGTGACCGAGAGCTTATTGGAGAAAAAAGCACACGGGACCCATTTGCCAGGAGATGAACCCTGCGACAGCACCGCTCCAACCCCCACTTCTGATGCATCAACCTCCACCACGAATGGCTGAGACACATCGGGCTGCACCAGAATGGGAGCAGACGCAAAACACTCCTTAATAGCCGAAAAGGCCTGCAATGCCTCATCCGACCAGACAGAGACGTCGGCGCCCTTCTTAGTCATATCAGTGAGAGGTCTTACAATGGTAGAATAGTTCGAAATAAATTTTCTATAATAACTAGTAAACCCCAAAAATCGCATCAAAGCTTTCTGATTCTCTGGTCGGTCCCATTCCAGAACCGCCCCCGGACCTTTTTCGGGGTCCATACGAAAACCAGAGTCAGAAAGCAGATATCCCAAAAACGGAAGCTCCTGCACCGAAAACACACATTTCTCCAATTTGGCATATAATTTATTCTCCCGAAGGATCGTCAAAACCTGTCTCACATGATCCTGATGGGTCTTCAGATCAGGAGAGTAAATTAAAATGTCATCCAAGTAAACCACCACGAACCTCCCCACCAAATGATGGAAAATGTCATTGACGAATCGCTGAAATACCGCTGGCGCGTTCGTCAACCCAAAAGGCATAACCAGATTCTCAAAATGAACCTCGTGCGTATTGAAGGCCGTTTTCCACTCATCCACCTCCTTGATTCTGATCAGATTGTAGGCCCCTCTCAAATCCAACTTGGAGAACACCTTTGCTCCACCAATCTGATCAAAAGGTCAGAGAGCAAAGGCAGGGGATATGGATCCCGGACCGTAATACGGTTCAATTCCCGGAAATCCAAACACGGTCTCAGCGATCCATCCTTCCTTTTTACAAAGAACACACCTACTGCCACCGGAGACTTAGATGGCCTAATATGACCTTTTGCCAAACTCTCGGCGACATACTTTCGCATGACCTCTCTTTCGGGTTGAGAAAGATTGTAAAGCCGAGACTTTGGCAACTTAGCCCCTGGGATGAGATTAACTGGACAATCATAGTCACGATGAGGGGGCAATTCCTGAGCCCCACCCTCCGAAAAGACAACCGCAAAATCTGAGAGATACTGAGGTAAAGCGGTAGTGGACACACCAGAGATAGATGTGCCAAGACAATTATCCGAACAAAACTCACTCCAACCAATGATTTGTCTCGCTTGCCAATCTATAATTGGGTTATGTTTAGTCAACCATGGTAACCCCAAAACTATAGGAGCCAGCAAATCCTTCATGACAAAACAAGACAATCTCAACATGTGAATCACTCACCCTTAAGTGAATACCATGAGCAATATGAGTGAGACTCCTTTGAGAAAGAGGGGAAGAAACCGGAATCTCTCTTTCTAAAGTGCAAGTACTTAGACCCAGATTTTGAAGAAAAAGAAAGTCAATAAGGTTTACCCCAGCACCACAGTCAAGGAATACTTCAACAAAAAATTCTCTTGAGTCTAGCGCCACCATAGCTGGAAGGAGAAAACGGGTATTACAGGGAGCTTGCATACCTGCCTGCTCCACCACACCATTCACGCTACCAAGAGTCAGGAAAGTTTTTTTTTTCTTTTTCTCTTCCACATGAGGTTTAACAAAAGGACAAGCAAAAATAAAATGACCACTTTTCCCACAGTAGTAACATAGTTTGCGCAATTTCCTAAAGTCTCTACTACCAGAACGGAAAGAAACCTGACCCAGCTGCATGGGTTCCTCCCCTACCCCAGAGTTACCTGTAACCTCACCCTGGGAAGCAGTAGAGACGAAACCACTCACAGAAGGGATCCCTTGCGCGGAGGGAGCCCTACACCTTTCTCTAATACGTCTATCTAACCATATTGCCAAAGACATTGCATTCTCCAAAGAATCTGGGTACTCATGAAAAGCAAGGGCATCTTTCAATCTCTCAGATAACCCCTGACAAAACTGACTACGTAACACGGGATCATTCCACTCTGACTTGGTAGCCCATCTCCTAAACTCAACACAGTAAGCCTCTGCAGTATGTTCACCCTGTAATAAATTACGTAATTTTGATTCCGCCATCGAGACCCGATCTGGGTCATCGTAGATTAATCCCAGGGCATTTAAAAATTCTTCCACTGACCGGAGGGCCCGAGAACTGGGCGGCAGAGAAAAGGCCCAGGATTGCGCGTCCCTTTTAAGCAGAGAAAGGATTATACCTATCCTCTGACTTTCATCACCTGACGACGATGGACGCAGCCGAAAATACAATTTGCATGACTCTCTAAAACGGATAAAGTCATCCGTACCCCCTGCAAATCTATCAGGTAGAGCGACTATAGGCTCCCCACAAATTTGACCTGCACCTGATGCCAGAGCATTCTGACACCGTGTGACCGAATTACGTAGCTCCGCAACCTCTAGGGATAGCCCCTGCATGCGGTCAACTAACGCATCAATTGACGCAATCACAAAACCGCTGAGCAATGACAGTCAAAGTATTGGCGGGTTATAATGTCATGGCGGACGGGATCTCAGATACACAGATAAACCAACAAACAAGTTTCTAGGCGAGAAGCTGGGGAAAGATCACCTCCTAGCAAATCCCTGACTTCTCTCCCTACACTGCTAAGCCCACATTCAGACCTTGAAGGTAGGAATAATGTGTCCTCGTGCCTGGGCTGAAAATACCCTAGAATCCCTGAGATGGTGAAAGGGGAATAGGGGCAGCCTGCTCCCTCAAAACCTGGAGGGGACAGATGACACACAAACAGCCTAGACAGCAAACAACAAAAACAGAAACCAAACTTATCTTATCTGAGCTGGAACAGACAATCCTTCCTTCCTTGTTTCCAAGGCCAGACTGATTTCTATAACCCGCACAGAACACTGGGAATGAGTGAGATTTAAACCAATGACCCCACCCAGTGCACCTGAAGGGAGGCGGATCTAGCACGACTCCAAAACAAGAACAAAAAACTAAACAAGTGCTGCTATTCTGGCCGACCTCCGCACATAGAGCAGGGCATGACATACGTGCCGTCAGCATTTATGACTGGATATATGGGCGCTGGCAGGGGGCTGCATGGGCTGAGTTGGCTCCTGTGTTTCCCCAAAGGAGATGAGAAGCGGTACATTATTATCTGCAGCCACAAGGGGGGGAGCTGAGGGGTTTGCAGCTACTGCTATCAGAGAGGAGGTGCTACAAAGCCTGGGGGCTCCATATGCCAGGCAAGTGTTATGTGCATCTGGGTTTTTCTGCCTGCAGACATTACAAACCCACCCCTCAGGTCTCTGTTGGGGGAGGGCACTTTTCAACAGGGGCTGCGAGTTCCTTTGTTTGTGAGCACCATGATAGGGTGGTGGCTCATCTGGTCCCACAGTATACATATACATCTTTGTTTTTTCATCCCATCTTTCTGCCCCTCCAGTTGCCATAAATCGACTTGCCGCTCGGTGCCATGCCTGCGCTGCACCTAATAATCCTTCATCACTCAGCTTTCCCCGACATCGCTGTACCAGTCGTTTCAATATTTCAACATTCAATTCTCCATTAATATCACATCCTGCAATCTTCATTAACTTCTTATAATTTTTTACATGTTGACTTCCTTCTTCTCTCGCTACAAGCTGAGGAGCAGTATATTCTCCTTCTTCATGTAAGTGGGACTGACCCATCTCAACAGCAGTATTTCAGACTGACACACACACAAAACAGAGGAGTGATCAGCACCTTTAACCCTTTCCTCCGCAGACAAAGAATTCACCCTCCCCTCTGGTTGGCTCAAATCTGACTATCACGTCTGACTAGTCAGCTGGGACTCCCCGGACGTCTCAGGCGGCTCCGCACGCTTCTTCCTGGGGTCAGGTCAGGTGGAGAATATCTCCGCAGTCTTCCCTTTGAAGAGGGTCATGTGGCTCCACTCGTCTCCCTGGCCAGGTCAGCCGGAGTTTACTTTGTCCCACACCTCGGCGCTACAGCGCCCCCTTCCAAACCAGGAGGTTACTGTTCCCTCACTTTGTCTGTGGTCTTACCATCTGTGCTCAACTCACTCCTCACATAAATCACAGACACACACAAAACATATACACACCAGAGTGATCTATAAATTCAGACTATTGGTTCTATAGACTCTAAGCTTTCAGCATTACAGCCGACTACTATACTTACATCGGTACCACCATCACAGCAGACTGAGCTATCTGAGCATGACGAAGTAAATAGCAGAAAGGCAGATAAGATAAAAAAGTTTTCTCACCTTTCTTTCGAGGGTGCAGTCCTCTCCCCTCTGCCGTTCGTCAAGCTCAGGGCCCCTCTGGTCAGCTGTTGGATGCTACCTTCGCTTAGAGTCCCATCTGGGGTGCCAACTGTTAAAGTCGCCCTAAATTAGAGCATTTGAGATGCACTCTGGTGCTCCAAATCAATGTACCCCCAGGGGGTTAATATCCACTCGTGGTTGAGAGACTGGACACTGACATAGAAGCTGGTCAAAGCAATCTCTATCTTTTATTACAAAGAGTAAACGTATATACATCTTCAGAAGAGGGCAGTCCTCTCTGAGGCTTAAACATTGTTTCATTGGTCAAAAAGGAAAAAGAGATAAGAGAAACAGAGATAGCACTCTAACATCTGCGCACTGTGTACAACTTTGGAATGTGAACTAATGTAAACATCTAAGTATCCACCATCTTATAATGGCGTCTATTCTAACAATAATACTGCATACATCATATGTGACACTTCAAGGAGGTGCTTCTCTATAGGCAGTGAATAATATATAAAATTAATTATATCACCACACTGGATATATCTGTGGTGGTATCTGGTTACACCCAAATATATAACAGATTGTTTTGTAAACTGGGATTCTTAAAACGTAGCATTTACTAAGTCATTTAAAATATTGATTTTTCACAAGGTGATAGACAACAACATATACCTCCACTATACCAATTCAAATAAATGAAAAAAGGGTGGATCTTACCACGTCTTTTGCAAGATCCACAACCAATGGAGGAGGTCCTGGTGGTAGATGATACCGGGAACCAGCGCGACCAAGATGCTTGTGTTGGTATTGGCACTGTAAATAGCTCCTAATAGGCCCTGTTGTATCTTTCCTACCTCATTGAGGGTTAGGGGCTATTGTCAATGCCTACCTAACACACATGGAGCACCCGCCCCGACAGGGGCGACCCCACACCGAACCTTTCCCTCAGTATGGGTCTAGTGTTCTATATGGCCCTAATTACAAAGCCCTACATGCCATGTTTCTGTCTTGCTTTTGAGACATCATCAGGGGACTTCACACATGTATTCAGGGGCAACTAAAAATAAAATCACAGACATACACTAAATACAGGTCACACGTATTGCTGAGTACCGCATATAAGATAATTTTCAACAGACTCAGGTTACTTACTAAAGATCAAGGTAGTTTCAGCCTCGTATCTTCGCTCAGGATAGTGGGTAGTTCTTATCCTTGCTGTAACATGGGAAGTGTCCCATGACAGCCGGTGTCTCACCACAAACAGCAATGATTTGGGTGAGCACTCAACAGTTGTTATCCACCTCTTTAAATACCTCACTTCCCAGTGAGTGTACGCCCCCCTGATTACCTGTTTCACCTGTCCGTATCCATAGAGGTGCATGTTACTGCGTGTGGAACGCACGCCGCTCGCATGGGTTCCACCGGACCGGAAGCTGGAGTCACATGGTGCGGGCTAACCGGAAGTGAGGTAAGGACCCGCGTCTAATCGTCACTAGTTACATAGCAACTTCTAGGCTCATATCCGCACGGCCTGATCGCAAAGCAAATGATAACTTGCCTGCTTATTGTATATGTGCACAATCGCAAACCGGATTTATTTGACAGGACCGCCGAGCCCACGTCACCGCACTCGGCATACCAGCCACCAACTGGGCCATGGAGACAAATACATTGGCTTCAGTACACTATATGATATTTATATTCCATCGAGGTGGCTCATCAGTGTTCGGGCCAAATCACCCATCATATCCCACATGCTCATCACTTTAGATGAGCTAATGTGAGTATAAGGGAAGTTTGGTCAGATTACTACACCCCTGCTAGTTCCACTGTTGAATGGTGGAATCCTACTGCACTTATTCTGAGTAAGTGATACTCATATAAAACAGCAGTAATTCTGTTGTTCGTTTAGGCCAATGGGGTGGACCGTCCTAAGATAAAAGATCAATTTCGCTTCGCATTGAAGAATCCTTTTATCAAAGTCACCCCTTCTCATTCCTGGCTTGATTTTTTTCAATCCCCATGAAGGAAAGGCAATCCAGCCTACCCTCATGTTCGGTGTTCACATGTCGTGCCACCGATGTATCTCTACCATTTCTGATATCGCTCACATGCTCTCCTATCCTTCTCCTCAATTCCCTACCTGTCTTGCCGACATATTCCTTTCCACATTTACATGTGATTTTGTATACCATGCTTTTACAGTTAATGATGTCCTTAACTATGTATGTTTTGCCAGTGTTGTTACTCCTAAATGACTTTGCCTTGGTCATAAAGGGGCACGCCACACATCTTCCGCATTTAAAATGGCCACTAATGCCTCTCTCAAGCCATGTTTTTTTATGGGGCACTGGTGTATAGTGGCTATGCACCATCATATCACGGATGCTTCTGCCACGTCTATACGTGATGCTGGGGTGCCCCTTTACGACCCTACAAATATCAGGGTCCATCTGAAGCACATGCCAATGTTTAGATATAATGTCTCTAATTGCAGAGGAACAACCATTGTATGTGCTAATAAGACGGATCTCCCTGTTTTCACTGGGGCCAATGTTCATGGGGGTATCAACTTTCGGGGCCAGTAAAGACACTCTGTCCTTATTCAGGGCCATCTGGTACGCTAGAGTGAGTACACCTCCTGGGTATCCACGATCTAGAAATCGGGTTTTCAGGTCATCGGCTTGTTTAATGAACTCCGAACGCCTGGAACAATTCCTCCTTAATCGCAAGTATTGGCCTCTCGGTATTCCTTTCCTGAGGGGATACGGATGGCTACTTTCCCATCTCAGGAGGGAATTCGTCATATGATTGGCTTATGCATTCCTCCACAGTCTATACACCTCCCTTGGGACACCTGTACAAAGATGAGAAAACAGACACTTCCCAAAGCACAGCTCTTTGCCCCCTCTCTTCTCCAGTCTTGAAACAAAGAGGGGGGTGGGAGGCACTTGAAGAAGAAAAAGTTAACTCATTACAGTCCTAGAGATACAAAAATATAGAATAAAATTCACACATCTTTATCAAAGGCATGGCCCCATATTGCAAGGATCTGTACACAATTCCTGGAAGCTGAAAACATCCCAGTTCTTGCATGGCCAGCATACTCACCGGACATCTCACCCATTGAGCATGTTTGGGATGCTCTGGATCGGAGTATACGACAGCGTGTTCCAGTTCCTGCCAATATTCTGCAACTTCGCAGAGCTATTGAAGAGGAGGGAACCAACATTCCACAGGCCACAATCAACAACCTGATCAACTCTATGCGACGGAGATGTGTTGCACTGCGTGAGGCAAATGGTGGCTACACCAGATACTGACCCCCCCCAGTAAGGCAAAACTGTGCACATTTTAGAGTGGCCTTTTATTGTGGACAGTCTAAGGCACACCTGTGCAATATTCATGCTGTCTAATCAGCACCTTGATATGCCACACCTGTGAGGTGGGATGGATTATCTCGGCAAAGGAGAAGAGCTCACTGACACAGATTTAGACAGATTTGTGAACAATATTTGAGAGTAATGGGTCTTTTGTGTATGTAGAAAATGTTTCAGATCTTTGAGTTCAGCTCATGCGAAATGGGAGCAAAACCAAAAGTGTTGCGTTTATATTTTTGTTCAGTGTATATTCAATGTACAGCACCTCCACCAGCTTATATTCATATAAAAACCTGATCGAATATTAGCACGTTAAGGACCCAGGACGAGAATGCTCGTCCTGCAGTACTTCCCCCCCCCCCCTCATGTGCGGTCCAGCAATCAGCAGCACGGATCCAGCTGTTACTGACAGCCGGATCCCTGCTGCATTTAACAGCATCGGCGATAACGCTGATGCCGTTGGATTAACCCCTCATATGCCGCGGTCAGCGCTGACCCTGGCATATGGGAGGTTTGCGCTCCCTCTCCTTAGCCATCGGTTCCCCGCGCTTCGGTGGCGGGGACCCGATGGTTGCCATCGCAGCCCCAAGTTATTCCAAGGCCTTGGGACCTGACATGTACGGAGGCCTTTGAGGCCCAGCCCTTAGGCTGGGTCTCATAGGCAAACTATCAGTGTATTACACTGATAGTCAATGCAGTACAATACAGAAATAGAAAAACAAAAATAAAAAACAGATATTAGGTATCACCGCGTGCATAACAACCTGCTCTATAAAAATTTCACATAATCCACCCCATCTTGTCAACACCGTAAAAAAAAAAAAGATAAAAACTGTGCTAAAAAAAAAAAAATGTTGTCACCTTTCATCTCAAAAAGTGTAATACCAAGTGATCAAAAAGTAGTATGTACCCTAAAATAGTACCAATCAAACCGTCATCTCACCCCGCAAAAAATGAGTCCCTATGGTGTAAAAAAGCCATTTTTTTCACCTTACATCACAAAAAGTGTGATACCAAGCAATCAAAAAGTCATACACCCCAAAATCTTACCAATCAAACCGTCATGCCACCCCGCAAAAAATTAGACCATACATAAGACAATCACCCAAAAAAAAAAAAAAAATATGGCTCTCAGAATATGGAGACACTAAAACATGATTTTTTTTGTTTCAAAAATGCTGTTATTGTGTAAAACTTAAATAAATAAAAAAGTATACATATTAGGTATCGCCGTGTCCGAAAAAACCTGCTTTATAATAAATACCACATAACCTAACCCCTCAGGTGAACACCGTAAAAAAATAAAAATAAAAAGTGTGTCAAAAAAGTGTCAAATATAAGCCATTTTTTGTCACCTTACATCACAAAAAGTGTTATACCAAGCGATCAAAAAGTCATATGCACACTAAAATAGTACCAATCAAACTATCATCTCATACAAAAAAAATGAGGCCCTACATAAGTCAGTCGCCCCAAAAAAAACAAACTATGGCTTTCAGAATATGGAGACACTAAAAAAACTTTTTTTTTCAAAAATGCTTTATTATGTGAAACTGAAACAAACAACCAAAAAAAGTAGTCATATTTGGTATTGTCACATCCATAACAACCTGCTCTATAAAAATACCACATGATCTAACCTGTCAGATGAACATTGTAAATAACAAAAAATAAAAACGGTGCCAAAAATCTCTGTCTGAGGTCAGCCGCCTGTGTTTTGAATTCCTGTTCCTCAGAAACGTACGAGATTGATAATTAAACACTACCTTTCCTAGATGTATGCATATCCAAGAAAAGTGGGGGGGAGCTTTCTACAAGCATCTACCGCAAAACCACAGCGACTAATTCAGTCCTCCACTGGCAGAGCAGCCATCCTATGCCCTTAAAGCGAGGTATTCCCTATGGGCAGTACCTGCGCCTGCGGAGGAACTGTTCTGAGGAACAGGAATTCAAAACACAGGCGGCTGACCTCAGACAGAGATTTTTGGCCAGAGGCTATTGTAGTGTACGGGAACTGTAATACCCGTCACTACCAAAGTGTCACTTGGTGTGCTGTCGTCCCTCCTTAGTTATGGAGAAGTTGGTATATGTCAGTTTTATAAATTGTCATGTAATGTAATGTCATGTATTTCCCTGTTACTGTGAAACTTGCATGTACAGGCCTGCAGGGGTGTCATTCCAGCTTCTAGTCGCTAGAGGGAGCTAGAGAGCCCTAGTTTATATAAGGCCCAGACAGGGAAGCAAAGGCCAGTCTAGACCACAGCTCAGAAGTTTCTAGAGCCTGAGGAAGTGTCCAGAAGCTGAGAGAGACAGAGGCAAAGATCAGGAAAGCAAGAGGTACTCAGAAAGACAGAGGAGGTACTTATTAAAGCTATAGCCAAGGATATAAAGCCAGAACTAGGTTAATGGGCCTTGGTGAAGATATGCTATATTCCAGGATCAGACAGAATTAGAGTGCAAGCTCCTGTGCTGCAAGTCCTGTGTTCAACACTCTGTAATCACCTTGCTGTAACTGAATTGCCTGCATCGACCGAATTGCAAAATCGACTGTATGCCAAGGAACTGCGATTCCAATATTGTCTCTGCTTGAAAACTACTAAAGTTGGAGTTCTGTTTTAATACTACGTTTCCTCAATTTATTCCTGCATCCGCAAACGGCGTGCCACCGTTTACTTGGCACTGGCGTCACGAACTATTTCTACCGATACCTGCCCTTGCAGAGAGTCAGCTGTACCAGGTTAGTGTATATTGCACTACATCACCCAGAAACACCTATTGCACACAACTTGAGTACGCTGCACCTCTCTTTTGGCGTCACGAACAGGATACGCACGCTTTCTAGTGCAAGAAGCGTGAACTTTGTGCCTTATACCGTTGCCCTGTGACCAAAGTGACAATTTTCCTGTTTTATTCAAGTGGACTTTGTGGACTGAAAATCATACCCAAAGTGTACCCAAAACTTCTAAAAAGCGCTGTGCAGTGTTGCGCTACACAGAGGAAGAAAATTGCCGCATTGGAGTGTGGTTTTGTGGACTTTTTACAATCCTGCTTGCTGTCAGTGAATAGACATCGTTTATACCCAAAGATGGCTGCTGGGCTTGCTGAATTTACTGCTGCGTCACCTTCATCCCGAAAAGGCGGGAAAAATTGGCGCCTTTCTGAGGAAAAAGCGGGAAGAAGGTCAAGGGCAGGCGCCACGGCTTATCTGGACATTTGCATGTCTGCCAGCATGGACACCGCCTTCCATATACTGGAATACCTGGGGGGCGGCTCCCCAGTGCAGTGGGAGGAGCTGGCTGCTGTAATTGACGCGACCCTATCGCTCTCCTCAGAAGGATCGAGCATGTTGAAAAGTGAACAGAGCGTTGCTGCAATGTCCGTACCTGAAATTGCAAAGATGTCTAATGTTGGTGTAGAGCCAGAGGAGGCTCCACCGGCCTACTCTCCGGGACCGGAGCAACCCGCCTGCCGCCCAAGGGAGAAAGAACCCGAGCCCTACTATGGCTCGTGGAGGGACTTTTTCCAACCATCTTTCAAATGGTCCTCCCTGATGGCGGAGATCCGAGAGGCCGCTATCAAGCGGAATACAAAGACCAAAATCATCTATGAGGAACTAACCAAGACCATACATGAGAAGCATACGCACACCCAACCCCGCCTGGAAAGGAGAAAGGGAGTGGTGCTGTCATTTGACAAACCCCGTGGCTACGGGTTTATTCAGGACTATCTAACTGGCAGAGACCTCTATGTTAATCGAAGGTCTGTCAAAAGAGACTACCTCCCTTCGTACCAACACAGCCTCCGCGAGGGAGAGGAAGTGGAGTACACCCCTGCCGAGAGCCTACGAGGCCCTTATGCGACTGCTGTGACCCGTCCCAAGCGTGCATCTGAGGACTGGGAGGCAGAAGAAGGAGAAGACTACTCTGGCTGCGAGCGGGAACCGGAACGCTCTCCAGAGCCGGCCCATCACGCCTTTCAGGAGCGGAGCTCCTTCATTGGGCCAAACGTCTTCTGGCAGCCAACCGTGTTGGAAAAATGGGTGAGCCCCTATCCTTCCCCCGAGCTGCCTCGTCGGGAGAAGACAATATCGGAGCTGGAGCAGTTAAAAGGACTTAGTGCTACCTTTCAGAACATCCGGATGGGACGGAGACCAGACGCATCGCCAGAACCTGCAGAGGCCGAGTCCGCGCCATCGGTGACTGTACCTGCGCCGGCGGCGCCAGCAGAGGATAGCGACTCCGACACAGAGAGCATCGGTGAGCAGATCGTCCGGCTGGAGGAGAAGTTGCGGGAGTTGCGCAAGAGGTACACCGCCAGGATCCAGACACCGCCGAGGAAGGATGAGGTAAGGGTGCCTGTCACCACCCGTAGACCGCCTTCTGTTGCCACCGCTCTGTCAGTGCCCCAGACTGGACCCGCGATTGCCGTAAACTGCTGCACCCAGAGCACCGGACCGCTTGCTGCGGCGGTGCCAAACCCGTCACACCCTGCAGTGATCATGCCAGGGCCGGCACGGTCCATCAGAGGGTTCACCCCTAGGCCTATGGGGCCAATACCTATTAGGGGCCCCTTTACCCTACAGCTGCCCCCTGACACAGTTATGTGGGCACACCCGCCTGTAGAAGAATACTACAGACGATACCTGCCAGCGGAGCCAAGTGGTTGTGATATGCCACTGTAATCAGCCTGCTAGGCCTTTGATTTATTTCCTCCATGAATGAGGGTATTAACCCTTCCAGGACAGGAGTCCTACGTTTCTGGTCCTTTGTTGCGGCTGCCAGTTTGTCCACGGCTCAGTGGTAGGTGTTGACCACTGAAATCACAAAGTCAGCAAGGCCACGTTTGTTTCCAGGATCTCCTGCCTGCTTTTGTTACCCCACGCCAAGTTGTGCCTGTTCCTTTAGTTGCACCTTTTACCCTTCACCCCCTTTTCAGGTTGATCAGGGGTATTACAGCACTTGTCTTTGCTGTCCTTTTATTGTGCAACTTCATACTAAGGAACCGTGCCCGGAGACAGACTCAAAAGTACCTGAGCCTCTGAGATTCTTACTCTTTTAAAAGTAATGTGCCCAGAGATGGACTCCACCGCATGAGAGCCTCTGTGATTGAATATGAAAATAACCTGGGTACGGACTCATGTTTGTTATTTGAGCCTCCAAGAACTTTTATTCTGTTTTACCGTTTCTTGCTGTTCTATTATGGACTTATTCATTGTCATGGACTATCCTGGTTATAATGTTACGCTGTGCCAGGTCAGCGCCCCCGTTCCATTCACTATCCTGAGAGAAGAGAACGACGCCCCTTGTCACTACCCTTCACTTTTGCCAATTGGACCTGATGTAAATGTAAATGCAGATGAATTACATGTATGTATGCCTGCATGTCTCTATTTTCTATTTCAGGTAGAGATTCCAGTTGGGCGACCCATGATGGAGTACGAGGTCGTACTCAGCTTAAAGCAGTGGGGTATGTAGTGTACGGGAACTGTAATACCCGTCACTACCAAAGTGTCACTTGGTGTGCTGTCGTCCCTCCTTAGTTATGGAGAAGTTGGTATATGTCAGTTTTATAAATTGTCATGTAATGTAATGTCATGTATTTCCCTGTTACTGTGAAACTTGCATGTACAGGCCTGCAGGGGTGTCATTCCAGCTTCTAGTCGCTAGAGGGAGCTAGAGAGCCCTAGTTTATATAAGGCCCAAACAGGGAAGCAAAGGCCAGTCTAGACCACAGCTCAGAAGTTTCTAGAGCCTGAGGAAGTGTCCAGAAGCTGAGAGAGACAGAGGCAAAGATCAGGAAAGCAAGAGGTACTCAGAAAGACAGAGGAGGTACTTATTAAAGCTATAGCCAAGGATATAAAGCCAGAACTAGGTTAATGGGCCTTGGTGAAGATATGCTATATTCCAGGATCAGACAGAATTAGAGTGCAAGCTCCTGTGCTGCAAGTCCTGTGTTCAACACTCTGTAATCACCTTGCTGTAACTGAATTGCCTGCATCGACCGAATTGCAAAATCGACTGTATGCCAAGGAACTGCGATTCCAATATTGTCTCTGCTTGAAAACTACTAAAGTTGGAGTTCTGTTTTAATACTACGTTTCCTCAATTTATTCCTGCATCCGCAAACGGCGTGCCACCGTTTACTTGGCACTGGCGTCACGAACTATTTCTACCGATACCTGCCCTTGCAGAGAGTCAGCTGTACCAGGTTAGTGTATATTGCACTACATCACCCAGAAACACCTATTGCACACAACTTGAGTACGCTGCACTATCCCGACTGTGTTTTGAAAAAGTCTTTTCAGAGAGCAGCCCACATCCACAGAGACACACTTCTAGTCCCCAAAAAGAAGCAGGAGATGGACAAAAAGATAAGGTTTATAACCACATTTGATGGCTCTGCCAATAAGTCAAGAGAGATCCTCGAACGCCATTGGCCTATTCTCCTGATGGACCCTGACGTGAGTGATGTCCTCTATGATTACCCACAGGTTACATTTAGACGAGGCAAGAGCCTCAAGGATCTGTTGGTACATAGCCACCTTTTACCACCCGCTTTCCCGCATACCTGGCTGAGCCGTCGGCCTGTGGGCAGTTTCAGGTGTAGCGGCTGTGTGGCCTGTAACAGCATTGCTACTGGAAAGACCTTTTTCAGTAACAATCTCAGGCGAACATTTGACATTAAGGATTTCATCTCTTGCAGAACGGCAGGCGTAATATACAAAATCACATGCATCTGTGATAAAGAGTATATTGGCAAGACCAAACGTGAATAACGTAGGCGGATAGGAGAACATCTCCTTGACATCGATAAACGACGAGATACGGCTGTTGCCCGTCATGTGTGCGACTTCCATCAAGGTGATCCGCGTGCCATTAAAGTTAATGGTATTGAAGCAGTCGCCCCCCCCCAAACGGGGAGGTGATTGGGATAAGATCCTTCTACAGCGTGAAGCCCGCTGGATCTTCCTTTTGCGAACAGTCGCACCAACGGGCTTAAATGAACAGCTGAATTACAGCTGTTTTCTGTGATGGACTCAGCTGTGCCCCTACCTACGTATCGGTGTAGACACTGTTTAGGGATTTATCAATTATACCTTTATCTTTCTATAATATTCATTAACATGACTTTTTCTATTCTATCAAAAATGTTTTGTGCCAACAATATACCTACTAGTCGCAACATCATTGTATCTGCTTCTGCCATAATACTGAAATTTTATTTTAGTCTGTATCTGACTAAACAGCCTAAATACTGTACTTTACTGATGGCCCGATTCTGGGCTAAGATGCTGTGTTGACGGGGTGAGTTCCGATCGTCCTGCCACTCTGCAGCATCAATAGACAATTGTTATTAGTCTTTGTCTATAGTATCGCTGTCAAATCAGCTGGCAGCCGCGGCGTCGCGAGAACAAACGATGCCGCGCATGCGCAGGAAAGAGCTGGCATTTAGGGCATTTCCGTGCGCTCCAGACCTCGCTCCTGCCTCTGCAATGGGCGCATGCGCGGCGCTGACGTGCGAGCGCACGAATGAGCCCATTGGCCCTGTTATATCGTGGGCGGCGGAGGCGGCAGCCAGGTGATTATTTAAACATGGTGTAAACACCAGACAGGTTGGCGTCCCATGTGCAGTTCTTTCTACCTCATATTTCTGCATGCACCATAGTCTCCTTATCTATAGAGACCGCCCCAGGAGGTGTCCACTATCTGGTTATACCCCCATTACTGGCTGATGTATCTAGTTAGGCTGGTCTCTAGGGATGAAGGGTTTATCTTATACCTATCCCTAGTACTTCTTCCCTCATCTCCCCTGATGAATTGCCTTTTAATTTGGTTTTCTAGGCAGTGAAACATGCGTGTAGGGAGTTCTTTTTAGATCCTTTAGGGACATATAGTTTATTCTTTTTAGGGACAGGTTCCGGACGGGGTCGTCCTTGTAAGGACGAGTGCCCTGTGGTGAGGCTGCTACCTATATCTAGTATTAGGGATACATCTCAGCCAGCCATAGGGCCTTAACAGGGACCCTGCACACATGTGCATCACTGCCTGACATTAATTAATTTTTTCAATCCTTACCTTGATTTGAAGAAACCTCAACCGTAGGCTTGACGGTGGTGATCGATCCGTATCCTGTTCCGCGGTACCGGTAGGACAAATGGTTACTGGTGCCGCCGTGCACTATTTCAGTGTATTTTTTTGTCATTTTCATTTGGGATAGACACCTGGGTTACCCCTAGGGTCCATTTATCATTTCTATCCCAAGGTTTGTCTTTTGCACACTTAATTTAGGAAAATATTTTATCTGCATTATTAATAAATGTTATATTTTAGATTACCCACTTTCTGATTTATCCATTTAATTCTACCCCAAAATGCAAAGTCCAGTGAATAAAAGCACATGTTTCTTTAACATCATTGAAGTTTCCAGTTCCTGTTCCCAGGCAGTGCTACCCACACTTCTCAATATGTACAATTACTGACTTATACCCACTGCATGTCAAGTAGGGAAACCGGGGAATTGCAGCAACCTTTATTTGCTCTTCACGGCTGCATTAGCTATGTGCCTCAGTTTGCACAATTTTACTCATTTTTAGACTATACTACTCTATGGTGTGCCACTTGTTTTCTCTTTTATTCAACTGAAATAGTAAAAACAAAACAGTAGGGAGACTAATGTTCAACTTTAGGTAACCCTGATAGAGAGGGTAGGTAGAGCCACCAAACCAGACTCTGTGCATTCAAGGAGACAGATACAAAAGGGACAGGACAGTATCCTTTAAGCCAAACGAGTGGAGAGTACAGACTAGTGTGGGCTTTATGGTCTCAAATACAGCAGAATAATAGAAAACAAATCAAAAGTGGGTATTGACTGTTGGATTTGGCCGACAAAAGATCATTAGACACTATAATTAATGCAGCTTCAGTGTAAATTTGGAAGCCATATTGTAAAAGGTCCATCAGAAAGTTAGTAAAGAGGTAATTGACATGACAAGTATACTCACAATGTTATAGAAGTTAAGAAGCAAAAGGAAAGCTGGCCTGAAATTAAAGTCAGACAAAATGGCTGACTGTGCTGAAGGACCACAGAGTTTAAAAACTCATTTGCATAAACATGGGCATATGGGAAAGCCATGCAAAAAAATTTGGGATCTACACTACTCATAAACAGCGCCATCTATTGGATTCATAGTCTAAACCAATAGATGGCGCTGTTCATGAGTCATGAACAGTGCCACTATTGGTTTCATAGTCTTTTGACAAGACTATTAGACTATGAGTCCTTTGACAAGACTATTAGTCTTGTTATAAGACTATGAAACCAATAGATGGCGCTATTCATCTTGTTGGGGGCGCTAGTAAGTGGGGCACCCTGCTCAACAGAGTCTACACACCGTGTAGCATGGACAATGTTAGGACAATCAGAAAACTTTTTGTCAACCTAATGATATTGATCTAGGTGCGTAGGTACACCCAAGCCATCCAACAGATGTGAAGCAACTTTGATGCTTACTGGCTCTCAGTCAGATGAGAGCTGGTTTGGAATGTCTCATAGTGCACAATGCTGCCATTGTAAAGTATGCTGACTGTTATCTGTCTCATGAATAGATTGTTGGCTTCCACATACCTGGCTTTTAGCATATAGCCTTTGTGTGGTTGCCTATTGTATGTCATAGATAATAGGAGTCCAAGACACATCCAGCCATCCTGTTAATGCTGTTTCCAAACCATTTTGATGGGTTTTCCATCAATTTCTAACCTTTTTTTGTGACCCAGACACCCTCTTCTCTTCCGAGCAGGGGGTGCCTGGGGTTCTCCTATTGACTTCCATTGTGCTCGGTAGAGCACCTGAGTATACTGATGTGTTCAGCCAGAGCACCCGAGCACACAAGCACTTTTGTGCTCGATCAACACTAATGGGAGCCCCTTTATTCAGATGATAGGCTGGTATAGCAGATACATTGATGACCTGCTCTTGATTTGGGTGGGGGATGTGTCTGTTATACCAACCTTCATCTCAATGATAACCCATATAATTTTTAAGTTTACTCACTTCTGTGATCCTTGTACTATGCATTTTTTGGATATCAGATTGTGTGGTATCCCTAATAAAAATATACAGACTGAGACTTATCTTAAGGATACGGTGGGCAACATGATTGTAAGTGCTTATAGTCACCATCCCCTACATACATTAAAGGCAATTCCTGTCGGGGAAATGATAAGAACCCGCAGGAATTTCAGTACCGAAAATTCCTTTAAGCAAGAGTGCAAGGCCATTAAAAGTGAGAGGATACCCGAACTGGAAGCTAGATAGAGCATTTTCTGTTGCGCGTAAAAAAAATGGTAAAGAGTTGCTATTTAGGAATAAAAATAATGTAAATCAGAAGAGTTTTCCCATGTGAAATTAAAACAATTAAAAATAAAAATAGGAATAAAATAAGACAATCTATCCAGCCTACATTGGTTTTAACATATAGTCGTCAATTCTTTCGAATTAAAAATGCGATATTAAAAATATCTGCCCATTTTACATGAGGACGATGTCATGTTCAAGGTTCTCAAAGATGGATGTAGAATGGTATCAAGACATCCACACACACTTGGCAATACTTTGTCTTCCTTGTTTTTCTCGTTTTCGGTAAAAAATAAATAAAAATGTGGCAAAAAATATATAGGTTTTGCAAAATGTGGTAGTCATCCTTGCAAGACTTGTAATTCTACCTTGCTTACAAAACATTTTCATGACTCAGAACGAAAAATGGCATTTCCAATCAAGAATTATATAAACTGCAATATGAGTGGTATAGT
This sequence comes from Bufo bufo, assembly GCF_905171765.1. Classification (NCBI taxonomy): domain Eukaryota; kingdom Metazoa; phylum Chordata; class Amphibia; order Anura; family Bufonidae; genus Bufo; species Bufo bufo. The sequence goes on from NC_053397.1 coordinate 73,527,062, forward strand.
TTATATTATATCATGTATTGATTGTGACCTGATGTATGTTGGTAGTAGTGTTGAGCGCGAATATTCGAATTGCGAATTTTTTTCTCGAATATCGCAATTTCGAGATTTCGCGAATATTTAGAATATCGTTCTATATATTCGCGAAATAGAATATTCGTTTTTTTTCTTTTTTTTTTTTTATTATATTTTTTTCTTTCCCACTTCCCTAAAGTTGTTCTTACCTGTCCTTTGGATTCCTGGCTTCCTGGCTGCTCCAGTCAGTGGCGTTTTCAACTTACTGCTATATTCCATATTAGCTAAATTACAATCTAATCTATATGTGTATTTTACGAAATTTCGCAATAGTCGCAATTGCGATGCGAGTAATATAACACGAAATATTCGCATGAACATTTCAACTTAGCACTGCTATACTCCATATTCTAGCCTAATATGGAATATAGCTGTGCTAAGTTAGCACTGCTATATTCCATATTAGGCTAGAATATGGAGTATAGCTGTGCTAAGTTGAAATCTTCATGCGAATATTTCGTGTTATATTAGTCGCATCGCAATTTCGACTTTTTCAAATGTTCTTAATATTGCTCTAACTTCGTCTTTTAGAAATTTCGTAATATTGCTCTAACTTCGTCTCTTAGAATATTACGAATATTCTAAAAGACGAAGTTAGAGCAATATTACGAAATTTCGTAAAATACACATATAGATTGTAATTTAGCTAATATAGTGCTATAATCCCTTTTTTTTCCTGTAATTTTTTTTGCCTCTTCTGAACTTAAGTTTTGTAAAATATGTACACTATTAAAAATTATTACTATAGCAGTATATTAGCTTAAATACAATCTATGTGTATTTTACGAAATTTCGTAATATTGCTCTAACTTCATCTTTTAGAATATTACGAATATTCTAAAAGACGAAGTTAGAGCAATATTAAGAACATTTGCAAAAGTCGAAATTGCGATGCGAGTAATATAACACGAAATAGTCGCATGAAGATTTCAACTTAGCACTGCTATACTCCATATTCTAGCCTAATATGGAATATAGCAGTGCTAACTTAGCACAGCTATATTCCATATTAGGCTAGAATATGGAGTATAGCAGTGCTAAGTTGAAATCTTCATGCGAATATTTCGTGTTATATTACTCGCATCGCAATTGCGACTTTTGCAAATGTTCTTAATATTGCTCTAACTTCGTCTTTTAGAATATTCGTAATATTCTAAGAGACGAAGTTAGAGCAATATTACGAAATTTCGTAATATACACATATTAGCCTAGCCATAGTCATTAGCATAGGAACGTTGCCTTATACTATCAAGATAAATTTTCGCAATATGCGAAAAATAATTTTGTGATAATTGGAATAATTGCGAATATTCGATTTCGACGAATATAACACGAATATTCATGCGAATATTCGCGAAATATCGCGAAACCGAATATGGCACCTCCCGCTCATCACTAGTTGGTAGCTCGTCGAGAAAAATTTAAAACTAGAATACTAGAACATATTAATTATATAGAAAATCCATACCACTTAAATATATCAAATACAGCCAAGAATTTCATTTCTTTTCACAATTGCAACCTAAAAAGTTTTTGAGCATTTGCAATAGAGAAGGTTATGGCACCCCCTAGAGGAGGTAATATTAAAAAAAATGATTTTACAAAGAGAAGCCTATTGGATTTTTTGTTTAAATACTAGGTATCCATTAGGGTTAAATATGAAAAAGAGTTGATGTACCACTATTAATTATAGAGGTTGTGTCTTAAAATATCAAGTTGTCCTTTTTTTTTTTCCAGCTGAATAGCCAACATATTGCAAATCATTGGTCTGGGTAATTATGCACTGCTCTGTAATGATCATGCTAATATGTTACTCTATTTTATAATAGGGTGAGTGTTGTTGCATATTTTCATACCAATGCCCTTCATTTGTTTTAGCATTGTTCATACACTGCATTTTCTCATATGGATAAGGGTACTTTCACACTAGCGTTTTTTTTCTTTTCCGGCATAGCGTTCCGTTCTAGGGGCTCAATACCGGAAAAGAACTGATCAGGCATATCCCCATGCATTCTGAATGGAGAGAAATCCGTTCAGGATGCATCTGGATGTCTTCAGTTCAGTAATTTTGACTGGTCAGGACAGAGATAAAACCGCAGAATGCTACGGTTTTATCTCCGGCGAAAAAAACGGAAGACTTGCCTGAATGCCGGAGCCAGATCCCCATAGGAATGTATTAGTGCCGGCATTCAAAATACCGGAATGCCAGATCCGTCCTTCCGACCGGTAAAAATGTGAAAAAAGATACAAGACGGATCCGTCTGTCCGCATGACAAGCGGAGAGACGGATCCGTTCTTGCAATGCATTTGTGAAACTGATCTGCATCCGGATCCGTCTCACAAATGCTTTCAGTCACAGCCAGATCGGCGGATCCTTCGGGCAGTTCCGACGACGGAACTGCCCGCCGGATCACACTGCCGCAAGGGTTAAAGTAGCCTAAGTATGTTATTTATTTCTCGTTTAGCCAATATAGTGACTTCATTTAAGAGAGTATTGAGATTAATTTATAAGTTTGCAGTGTTTTTGTAATAATTTGCATTTATTATGTGTTATATGTAGTAAGTTTGTGTGTAATTGCCGACGGCAGATTTAACTGGTTTAGGCTTGTTGGGTCCTTTCACATGAACAAGTTTTCCGCGCGGGTGTGATGCATGAAGTGAACGCATAGCACCCGCACTGAATCCTGGCCCATTCATATCAATAGGTCTGTGTACATGAGCGTTTTTTTTTTTCACGCATCAGTTCTTTGTTGCGTGAAAAACGCAGCATGTTCTAGATTCTGCGTTTTTCACGCAGCCCTGGCCCCATAGAAGTGAATGGGGCTTCAGTGAAAAACGCATTGCATCCGGATGTAATCCGGATGCAGTCTGAGTGCAATGCGTTTTTCACTGACGGTTGCTAAGAGATGTAGTTGTTTGTAAACTGCGGAACCCAAATGCAGATAAAGCTGCCTGAACTTGCTTGCGTCACCTAGTAGTTACGATTAAGAACACACCTGTTTTCGAAACGCATCAACAAATGCTTTTGTGGAGCGTCAGGTTCTAGTAAGTTATTTGCTACAAAATAAAATAAAGCGCAAGGAAGATTTTTAACAAGTGCTGGATCCTACTTCTTTTATGTTTTTTGGATTTAACCTGATCCCTTCCGTGCTCTGGACTTCAATGCATTAGGTGAGCTGGAGTATATTTATATGTGGATTTGACTACATATTCATTGTCTGTATGCACAGATGTGATATACAGACTATGTCCAGACAAATCTACAAAAAATTATTGAGTATTGGTATCCGAGTTAAATACACACTTGGGCAGCCCATGTATATATGCTGAAAATAACAAAAGAATTGAAACTCAACTGTTTTCTTCCTTGCTTCTCCCAGCAGTGCTCTCTGGTCCTCTCATCCCTGACATCTACTTCCTGGCTGCAGCGGTAACATTCCATACACACAGGCCACTGTGCAGCCAATCACTGGCCTCAGCCGTACACTAGACTTCACCACAGACACCAGTGATTGGCTGCAGCAGTCACTTGTATGGATGGAACGTCACTTGTGTGGATGGAAAACAAATATCTGCAGGGAAAACCAGAGCAGAGCGCCAGAATAAGAAGGGATGAAAAGGGGTGAGTATAGATTTTATTGCTATTTTAGACCATTTACAAGGGCTGCCCAAGCGTTGTTTTTTTTCTGGGATTTACATGTTGATGACCGATCCTCAGGATAGGTCATCTACTGTTTATGAGATCATTGTGGTTCTGACTCCCGGCACTCCCGGCAATCAGCTATACAAAGAAGCTCCATGAGTTCTTAGGCCTCTTTCTAGGCCAGTGACGTCACGTTCAACGATCACATGGGCCTAGGTACAGCTCAGCCCCACTCAAAGTAAAAGGGGCTGAGCTACAATACCATACACAGCCCCTATCCAATGTACGGCGCTGTGGTTGGTAAGCTGCAAGGAGACTGCAGTGCTCAAGGGAGCATTGAGACCTCCTCAAACAGCCGATTGTCAGGGCTACCCAAAGTCGGACCCCCCACGGATCTCATATGAATGACCTATCCTGAGGATAGGTTATCAATAAGTAAATGTACTAATCAGATGAATAAAGGATATGATTTCATGAGGAAAGTCCTCTGTATTTTTGAATTAGGTTTCCTCAATGGAATTTTCTAGCTTCACATAGTCGAGGAAGATATCTTTGAGAATGATTATTTTGGCGTTATTTCACAATGGGTTCTACAGCATATGAACTTACTGCTCCCATTCTGTTTGGTAGGGAAACAATTCGCATTAACTTTTTCCATTGTGTGTAGAATGGTCTTACCATCTGTTCTTCTTTGTAGAAGATTACAGCAAAGTAGATAAGATTTATGAAAATATGGAAATCCCCTAAATTGCCTGCCAATTCATTATACACAGTGGCGACTCTAGGATCAATATATAGGGGGGGCACAGAAGATACACAGTCAAAAATGAGGGGGCACTAATAATTTTCACCAGCTAATCATACTACTGAAAAATACTAAAGCAGCCGCTTCCCCTGCAGCTACGCCCCTGACGCCGGGGTAATATAATTAAGGGGTATCAGGGTACATTGGGTGTAATATAACTGAGGAGGGCTATCAGACATTATAAAGGGGTAATATAGCTTACATTACCCCTGTATTATGTCCCTGATAGGATAGCACTCCTCAGTTATGTTACCCCTGTATAATGCACCCTGATACCCCTTAGGGATATCAGGGTACATTACACAGGTGTAATATAACTGAGGTGTATCAGGGTACATTATACAAGGGTAATATAACTGAGGGGTATCAGGGTACATTATACAAGGGTAATATAACTGAGTAGAGCTATCATGGGACATTATACAGGGGTAATGTAAGCTATATTACCACCGTATAATGCCCGATAGGCCTCCTGAGTTATATTGCCCATGTATAATAATGTACCCTGATACCCCATAGTTATATGACCCCGCCGAGATCATATAACTAAGGGGTATCCGGGTACATAATTATACAAGGGTAATATAACTCAGGAGGCCTATCAGGCATTATACGGTGGTAATATAAGTTATATTACCCCCTGTATAATGTACCCTGATACCCTCAGTTATATAACTGAGGGGTATCAGTCAGGGGACATTATGGGTAATATTATAACTAAGGGGTATCAGGGTACATTATACAAGGGTAATATAACTGAGGAGGACTCAGTGCTATCAGGGGAGTGGGGACATTATACAGGGGTCCTTATATTACCCCTGTATAATGTACCATTATACCCTAAGTTATAGGGGTAACCGTATCATCAGGGACAGGTTGAGGAGGGGCTGGGTGCAAACCAAGCAGGAGGGAGGGCAGGCCATGAGGCGAGGTAGTGGGGGTATAGGGGTACATACTTTTTTTAAAACTTTTTATTCTTACTTTTTCTTTTCTCTAGGGCCAGGCAGAGTTGGGAAGTTGCAATGCCACAGACAGCAGCCACAGACACAGTCGACTACTGAGTCCACTCCTGTCTCCTGTCCTCCTCTCCTGACAGTCCAAGCTGGGGCCTAGCCCTGGACACTCAGTGTGGGCAGTGGGCACCTGTAGACAGGTCAGGCTCAGTCGACAGCCGCTGGCTCACACTAGTCTAAGAAGAACAGTGTCACTAGAGCTAGCAGAGTGACGCAGCACGCAGCAGGAGCAGAGAGAACTCAGAACATGAAGGCACTCACTGGCAGGCGGCAGCAGTTTGCAAAGTCAGTTCGCGCGGGCGGGCAGGCACGCAGCAGCGCAGATTTACGTGTTGACGACTGTGACGTCAAGTAGTCAACTCGTCTCTGCGGCTGCCACACTCCCAGCCTGCGCCCGCCCTTCCGAGCTCTGCCAGTGCGAGTCCGCTGGGTCCGAACGCCGCCCCCACCCCAGTGTCATGTGACTCTCATAGACGACTGACTGTATGTATCTGTGTGTTCTCTGTCAGTGTGTACTTTAACTTTAATCACTGACACTGAGTCAGTAGTGCGGGGGCGGCCGGCACAGCAGCAGCGCAGCAGCGATTATTGTCAGCGAATCAGCGGGGGGGCAAGGAATGACTTGGGGGGGGGGGGGGCAATCGCCCCCCTGTAGCGACGCCACTGATTATACACATTAAGTCCAGTTTGCATTATTTATCGTCAGCTTTGTTAACCTCCCCTACCCATAAAATTCACTGTACCAGTAACTGATAGCAGTAGTTTCAAAATTCCACTAATCCATTTATAAATTGATGTTCCTGCGTCTTGCGTGCAATAAAGCTGCTATATCCCCAGAAACCTCAATCAGAAAACAAATATCATCAAAACTAAGCAGGAGACGAGTATCCTGGGGAGCAACAACTTAGAAATCTCTTTAGTGGTGATTGAGAAAAGGAAATATTGAGAAATACATTGTATGAACAATCCATGTGTGCTGCTGTAAAAGAAGGTCCAGTATGTGACTGTGAATATAGACGTCGACACGCAGAAGGTTCTCTAGATAAAGGAGTCCACACACATTACACTTTTGTCAGTCGAACCAGTCTAGAACAGTGGGTTCAGCTAAAACACTCATCAGGAGGTCCCGACTCACCCCCTAGAGATGATGTTAGAGGATTGGGTGAAATGAACGTTTTTCGCCTTTTGTTTTCCCAGGAGATTTGTCCGTTCTAGCTGCAATATAGCAGTCATCTTTGGCCAAGCTGAATGTGTATGGGGAAGCCGGGAGGCTGACAGCTGTTGAATGTGTATGGGCAGCCCCCCTGACATGAACATCGGAGCATTTCATGCTTTGATTCTCTCCCGTGCCCTGCGCGATACAGCTGTTTGTTTACATTACTAAAATGCTAGGCAGAGGCTTCCGCCTAGCAGTGCTGCCAGTGACGTCACCGGCTCTGATGGGCGAGTTTTAGCGCTGCCCTAGCTGTTTTACAGGCTAGGGAAGTGCAGTATGCCAGACCTTGCAGGGGAATTATGCGCGAGGTCACGGTGTGAGCATTAGGTGGGCCGAGGTAAATACAGTTCTGGTTACTCACGGTTACGTCGTCCCTGCGCAGGCTCTCATAAGTGAAAAGGAGAATGGCACAAGGATTCTCCGGGGCACACTCTGGTGTAAGGGACACTGGCCAGATAGTGGTTTGAGGTGCCCTTGATGGTCTTTATTAATGTGCCAGTGGCAAGGTTCCTTGTAGTCATGACGCCAGTACCTTTTGTATGGAGGTACAACCATTTACTATAGTGTTAATAGAGGAACTTGAGTCTGAGGCAAGCAGGGTGAAACTCCAAATGGCACTTTACTGATGATGACTCTTGATTACAATACATCCATAGTCATTAAACAGTCTTTTGATACAATCCGGCATTAAGCACAATCTCCCATGCATATGGGGAAAGGGAAATGCAAATCCTCAATGAAATACAAGCTCTTGTAATACATAAGAAAGCTACTGCTCAGACTAGGCTGGTAATAATGAAAGTCTTACACTGGTCACCACTCCGGCCTGATTCTAATCCTTGATTAAAGGTGCTTTTCTGAATCCTGAAACTTCTATTCCAATGCTGTTCTGACAGTTGGCCTGACTGTCCTTTAAACTGGAGAAGTAGATGCTTCAAGCTATCTCCTACACCTATTACAAAGGTGCTTAATAAGTCCTCAGGTAATGACTATCTTGCTAATCCTTTGTCTTGCATAAACGTGATAATTCCTTAAATACTCGGTGGATACAGTTTAACCATTGGTCACCCTGGAAGAGCGATCTATAGGAGTGGATTGCTCACCTCTAGGTAGAATGATTGCAGGTCTTAACCCTGGGCTATGGAGGCGACAGGGACAGAGTAGAGAGGCTGGGAAGGGGCCTCCCTCCAGATATTCAGCTACATCGCTGTTGCTTTATTGTAGGCTCATGAGAGAACTGCATTGAACTGAACTCTCACTTGGATTTACCTAAGCTCTTCTGAACTGGTTTGGATTTACCTCAACCAGCAACTGAACTGAACTGCACATGACTGCACAGCCTAACTTAGGTCTGAGCTAAGCTATATATACACACTGACACTGCTCCATCTTGTGTAGAAACAAGTGTAGTGCACCCTGACTAGGCCTGTGTAAAGGATATTTGCATATAAAATCACATTGTGACATGGAGAATATGACAGGAGATAAAATACAAAATACAGGCATATCACATGACATTAATACATAATTAAGACACGTTTGCGGGGCCCACGGTCACTTGAGTGGGACACTACATACCCCCGTTGTATAACATGTGTCGACCCCGACACATCCAGTAGCAGGAAGACGGTCATCTGAAAAACACCAATACATACTCCATATACAATCACCTCCAAAAAGAGCAAATATAAATATGGACTTTGCAATGTAATACAAATACATTTTAGGCAAATATGTAACATATAGCAGATACATATATATATCAATAGTAGTTTGGGTGAATAGTGGGCATTGACATCGTTCGGTGCTTGACAGGGAAATATGGGCCAGTTAGGGCAATAAAGTCCATGGCAAGTAATAAGAGTCCCAATTAGCATTGGTATATATCAAAGTGCAAATATAATATTATAGCATATAAAACTTTTAAGAAAATAGTTTAGTGCAATGATCACAGAAAATGTCTTTCTAGGCATATGGCTTAAAACATTATAAAACATGGTCCATTGCAAAAATCCCTAATCAACCTGAAAAGACGGGTTAAATGGGAAAAATGTGCAAAAACAGGCACAACTGTGATGATGAGTATTTGTTGCTCAGTAGGGAATCCTGAAACAGGCACAATGTGGCATTTGAATCAAAAGAGTGACTTTGGGAACTTGTCACTAGCCGTGGTGAACTGGCAGCAGCTAAACATTGTGTCAACAAAGGAAATCCCAAACTGGAAAAGTCATGGTAAATTGGATTAAGTGAGCAGGCCTATTCACAAATAAGTGTCCATCCCACCTTGATCATCAAAGATGGTAAATCCAGGCTCTGCCTTTAACTGAGGTCGGTAATCTGGATCCAATAAAGGGTTAACCTTTGCAATAGTGCTTGCTGGCAAGTAAATTGGGAAAAGACCTACCCATTGCATTGGTTCTTTAGGTTGTGGGGCAGATGCTCTTTGTAGACGGACCCGGCTGGTAGCATAAGATAGTTTTCTTACAGATGTTGAAATCATAGGCTCATCAGGGATAGTTTTTGTATTTAAAGGTACAGTGTCAATTGGCTCTGATGTAGCAGAGTCCATAGGAGTGCGGTTTTTCTCAAGTGACTCTATTTGTTCACACTCACCATGTTGAGTCTGGTCTGTCTGGAGTGTAGCAATGTGGCGTAGATCTTCTAGATGTATCTCTAGTCTAGCAATCCTTTCTTGTAGGTTTTGAGTTTTGGCATCAGGCTCTGTAGTAGCAGGTTTCATTTTGTCTTGATGCATCTGATCCAAGTAATGGCTGAACCGTTCCTGATTTACAATGTCCTCAGGCGTTTGAACTTTGCGCGCCAGCTCTGGCGATGGATATGGACTGATAGGGCGCTCCAAGACAGTAGGTTGCCAGAAAATGTTGGGTCCAATAAAGGTGGCTTTTTCTTGACACGTGTTATGGATCGGCTTACTGGGGACCTCTGGGGTACTCTCAGATAGTTCATCGGCTTCCTCCCAGTTTTCAGACTTAGGCCGCGGGCGCGTCACAGCTGTAGTGTACAGACCTCTCAGGCTCTCCGCAGGGGTAAATTCTACGGGCTCACCTTCTCGGAGATTGTGCATGTATCCCGGCAAGTAGCTCCGCTTCACCGATCTGCGGTTTACGAATAAAACACGGCCAGTGGTGAGATCTTTTATGAAGCCGAACCCACGATCTTTGTCAAAGGCAATTACGGTACCCGACCTCCGTTCCAGGCGGGGCTGACATTCTCTTGGGTCCTCATGTATGGCTTTAGCAACTTCTTCAAAGTATATTTTGGTTTGTGTCGTCTTGCGTACCGCAGCGGCGCGTATTTCTTGCATTAAAGTAGGCCATAAGGGATTCAGCCTCGGGAAACCTCCATTCCAATTTAGGCAGGGGCAGGGCGGCCTCTCCGGTCCTGGAGAGTAAGCTGGTGGCTCACCCATTTCAAAGGCTGCAGCTCCGGGCTGTGCATCGGCAGATGCAGGAGTCTCGGTAACTGTTTCGGTGCCCGTCATTCTTGGGAGCGCAGTCTCCGACATGCTTGCAGACAGCAGGACATTCATCAATCCTCTCCATTGCTCAATCAGACTTCCTCCTTTTTCTGGCACGCCCCCTAGGTAGTCCAGTATAGGGGAGGCGGTGCACATATTGTAATCCATGCTAATGAGGCTTGGTCTGTGGCGCAGCAGAAATATTTCTACAGTTTTTTTTCAAATGTAGTGGTGCCAAGTTTTTCCGCTTCTAGGGGGGAGTGTCTTTAGTTTTTACCGCCAAGCTGCTCAGTGATGGCGCAGCTATCACTTACAAGTCCTTCGGCGGCCATTTTAAGTACCAAACAGTCCATTCAAATACAGCAAGCAGCGCTACTAACTTTTCAAAAATCCACAATTTTGCAATTTTAACGATACGGTTTTGTAGTAGATGAATAGCTCAACACATGCAGACAGTCTTTAAGCAGTTTTAACAGTTCCTTGGCCCAATAGAAGCAATAAACAGTTGGGGCTCATTCACAATCGGCAATCCACAATAAAGCAGGGTTTTGCAAGTCCAGTTCTCACACAGCGGCAATTTTAATTATTGTAGTGCACAAAAATACAACAATGGACAAGTCCAGTTCAATAAGGCACAGAGGATATTTATCAGAAGTCCTGTTCTATAAGGCACAGAGGAATATGAAATCCTGTTTGTGAAACCAATTTTAATTATGCGGTACGCCAGACCTTGCAGGGGAATTATGTGTGAGGTCACGGTGTGAGCAATAGGTGGGCCGAGGTAAATACAGTTCTGGTTACTCACGGTTTGTCGTCCCTGCGCAGGCTCGCATAAGTGAAGAGGAGAATGGCACAAGGATTCTCTGGGGCACACTCTGGTGTAAGGGACACAGGCCAGATAGTGGTTTGAGGTGCCCTTGGTGGTCTTTATTAATGTGCCAGTGGCAAGGTCCCTTGTAGTCGTGACGCCAGTACCTTTTGTATGGAGGTACAACCATTTACTATAGTGTTAATAGAGGAACTTGAGTCTGAGGCAAGCAGGGTGAAACTCCAAATGGCTCTTTACTGATGATGACTCTTGATTACAATACATCCATAGGCATTAAACAGTCTCTTGATACAATCCGGCATTAAGCACAATCTCCCATGCATAAGGGGAAAGGGAAATGCAAAAGAAACTACTGCTCAGACTAGGCTGGTAATAATGAAAGTCTTACACTGGTCACAACTCCGGCCTGATCCTAATCCTTGATTACAAGGTGCTTAATAAGTCCTCAGGTAATGACTATCTTGCTAATCCTTTGTCTTGCATAAACGTGATAATTCCTTATATACTCGGCTGCATACAGTTTAGACATTGGTCACCCTGGAAGAGCGATCTATAGGAGTGGATTGCTCACCTCTAGGAAGAATAGGGTTGCCACCTTTTCTTAAAGCCAAACCCGAACAGAAGGGAGAGAGGGTGGGCGTGTCCAGGGGCGTAACTAGAACTGACTGGGCCCCAGTGCAAACTTTGAAATGCCCCCCCCCCCCCCCCCCATTTTTACAAAGAGGTGTCAGATTTTCTTTACACTAAGGGCTTTTACACACAAGTGGAGCCGTTTGGGTAATCTGCTGAGTGAAAGAGAGCCAAGCCCCGTTCCGGAAAGCAGAGACACGCAGCACTAACATGATTGATAATGCTCTTTGCCTCCCTGTGATCTTTTTACTACAAAATCTCAGTGAGATAAAGTTGCCACAGTAATTTTGTAGTAAAAAGATAACAGAGAGGCACGGAGCATTATCAATCATGTTAGTGCTCCGTTTTCTGCTGTCTCTTTCACACAGCGGATTACCTGCACAGGATCCGCTCGTGTTAAAGAGCCCTAAGCCCAATGCATTGCTACACCCAGTCCTAATAAAATCTGGTCCTACCTTATCCAGGGTGTCGCTGGCGTTGGCGTGATGTCCGCTGGATCCAGAACAAGGTCCCTGTGGTGATAGAGAAAAAAAGAATAATCACATAAGGAAGGGATGGTGACTGCCCCTGTGAAATCACCAGCAGGGGGCGCTGTGCTGGCCTGTAAGACTGAGCCATGCCAATGTATAGCAGGGTAATCTAGGACATTTTCCGTAGGACAATGCCCACCTTGTGGTCCCTTCAAAATAGTTATGTCCTCCTTGTGGCCCCTCACAGCAGTTATGCCCACCTTTGTTCCTGTCACAGTAGTTATGCCTACTTTTGTGCCCCTGTAGTTGTAGTTATGGGCATAACTGTTGCTGTAGTTATGCCCAGATATGTGCCCCCTCGCTGTAGTTATGCCCAGGAATGTGCCCCCTCGCTGAAGTTATGCCCAGATATGTGCCGCCTCACTGTAGTTATGCCCAGATATGTGCCCCCACACAGTAGTTATGCCAGATATGTGTCTCCTCACAGTAGTTATAGCCAGATATGTGCCCCCTCAAAGTAGTTATAGCCAGATATGTGCCCCCTCACAGTAGTTATAGCCAGAAATGTGCCCCCTTGCTGTAGTTATGCCCAGATATGTGCCCCCTCAAAGTAATTATGCTCAGATATGTGCCCCTCACAGTAGTTATGCCCAGATATGTCCCCCTCACAGTAGTTATGCCTACTTTTGTGCCCCCTCGCTGTAATTATGCCCAGATATGTGCCCCCTCACAGTAGTTATGCCCAGATATGTGTCCCTCACAGTAGTTATGCTCAGATAGGTACCCCTCACAGGATCAGAGAACCTGCTGCTGGAGATTTCTGAAGTTGCTATCTTCCAAGAGCAGGCCTCCAAGGCTGAAGTGAGCCGGGCAAGCTCTATTATGGCATAACAGACATTTAATAAACTGGAAGATCGTAACAATCTTACTAGGTGGAGGATAGAAAGAACTCTCAGTATAATGATACCAGGAACATCCATGGTGTGCAATTATTCAGATGCTAAGCACAGAATCTGGGGCCAGGATGTTCTGGACATCACTATGGCCTACAAGTTACCAGACGCCGGGGATACTCTCCATAGGCTGCAACTAAAATAAAACTAGGAACATTCATCCTGAAGCCAGCATGGTGTTTAATAGGGGTTCTCCAGGAATAAAAAAAAAAGAAAATGCTTACATGCACATAGTACACATCACACATGTTATTACATACAGACACATAGTACACATCACACATGTTATTACATACAGACACATAGTACACATCACACATGTTATTACATACAGACACAGTACACATCACACATGTTATTACATACAGACACAGTACACATCACACATGTTATTACATACAGACACATAGTACACATCACACATGTTATTACATACAGACACAGTACACATCACACATGTTATTACATACAGACACATAGTACACATTACACATGTTATTACATACAGACACATAGTACACATCACACATGTTATTACATACAGACACAGTACACATCACACATGTTATTACATACAGACACATAGTACACATCACACATGTTATTACATACAGACACAGTACACATCACACATGTTATTACATACAGACACATAGTACACATTACACATGTTATTACATACAGACACATAGTACACATCACACATGTTATTACATACAGACACAGTACACATCACACATGTTATTACATACAGACACATAGTACACATCACACATGTTATTACATACAGACACAGTACACATCACACATGTTATTACATACAGACACATAGTACACATTACACATGTTATTACATACAGACACATAGTACACATCACACATGTTATTACATACAGACACATAGTACACATCACACATGTTATTACATACAGACACAGTACACATCACACATGTTATTACATACAGACACAGTACACATCACACATGTTATTACATACAGACACAGTACACATCACACATGTTATTACATACAGACACATAGTACACATTACACATGTTATTACATACAGACACAGTACACATCACACATGTTATTACATACAGACACATAGTACACATCACACATGTTATTACATACAGACACAGTACACAAAACACATGTTATTACATACAGACACATAGTACACATTACACATGTTATTACATACAGACACAGTACACATCACACATGTTATTACATACAGACACAGTACACATCACACATGTTATTACATACAGGCACATAGTACACATCACACATGTTATTACATACAGACACAGTACACATCACACATGTTATTACATACAGACACAGTACACATCACACATGTTATTACATACAGACACACAGTACACATCACACATGTTATTACATACAGACACAGTACACATCACACATGTTATTACATACAGACACAGTACACATCACACATGTTATTACATACAGGCACATAGTACACATTACACATGTTATTACATACAGACACATAGTACACATCACACATGTTATTACATACAGGCACATAGTACACATCACACATGTTATTACATACAGACACAGTACACATCACACATGTTATTACATACAGGCACATAGTACACATCACACATGTTATTACATACAGACACAGTACACATCACACATGTTATTACATACAGACACATAGTACACATTACACATGTTATTACATACAGACACAGTACACATCACACATGTTATTACATACAGACACAGTACACATTACACATGTTATTACATACAGACACAGTACACATCACACATGTTATTACATACAGACACATAGTACACATCACACATGTTATTACATACAGGCACATAGTACACATTACACATGTTATTACATACAGACACAGTGCACATCACACATGTTATTACATACAGACACATAGTACACATTACACATGTTATTACATACAGACACAGTGCACATCACACATGTTATTACATACAGACACATAGTACACATTACACATGTTATTACATACAGACACATAGTACACATCACACATGTTATTACATACAGACACATAGTACACATCACACATGTTATTACATACAGACACATAGTACACATCACACATGTTATTACATACAGACACATAGTACACATCACACATGTTATTACATACAGACACATAGTACACATCACACATGTTATTACATACAGACACATAGTACACATCACACATGTTATTACATACAGACACATAGTACACATTACACATGTTATTACATACAGGCACATAGTACACATCACACATGTTATAACATACAGGCACATAGTACACATCGCACATGTTATTACATAAAGACACATAGTACACATTACACATGTTATTACATACAGACACAGTACACATCACACATGTTATTACATACAGACACATAGTACACATCACACATGTTATTACATACAGACACATAGTACACATTACACATGTTATTACATACAGACACATAGTACACATCACACATGTTATTACATACAGACACAGTACACATCACACATGTTATTACATATAGGCACATAGTACACATCACACATGTTATTACATACAGACACATAGTACACATCACACATGTTATTACATACAGGCACATAGTACACATCACACATGTTATTACATACAGGCACAGTACACATCACACATGTTATTACATACAGACACAGTACACATCACACATGTTATTACATACAGACACATAGTACACATCACACATGTTATTACATACAGACACATAGTACACATCACACATGTTATTACATACAGACACATAGTACACATCACACATGTTATTACATACAGACACATAGTACACATCACACATGTTATTACATACAGACACAGTACACATCACACATGTTATTACATACAAACACATAGTACACATTACACATGTTATTACATACAGACACATAGTACACATTACACATGTTATTACATACAGACACATAGTACACATCACACATGTTATTACATACAGACACATAGTACACATCACACATGTTATTACATACAGACACAGTACACATCACACATGTTATTACATACAGACACAGTACACATCACACATGTTATTACATACACTACGTGCAGAATTATTAGGCAAATTAGTATTTTGACCACATCATCCTCTTTATGCATGTTGTCTTACTCCAAGCTGTATAGGCTCGAAAGCCTACTACCAATTAAGCATATTAGGTGATGTGCATCTCTGTAATGAGAAGGGGTGTGGTCTAATGACATCAACACCCTATATCAGGTGTGCATAATTATTAGGCAACTTCCTTTCCTTTGGCAAAATGGGTCAAAAGAAGGACTTGACAGGCTCAGAAAAGTCAAAAATAGTGAGATATCTTGCAGAGGGATGCAGCACTCTTAAAATTGCAAAGCTTCTGAAGCGTGATCATCGAACAATCAAGCGTTTCATTCAAAATAGTCAACAGGGTCGCAAGAAGCGTGTGGAAAAACCAAGGCGCAAAATAACTGCCCATGAACTGAGAAAAGTCAAGCGTGCAGCTGCCAAGATGCCACTTGCCACCAGTTTGGGCATATTTCAGAGCTGCAACATCACTGGAGTGCCCAAAAGCACAAGGTGTGCAATACTCAGAGACATGGCCAAGGTAAGAAAGGCTGAAAGACGACCACCACTGAACAAGACACACAAGCTGAAACGTCAAGACTGGGCCAAGAAATATCTCAAGACTGATTTTTCTAAGGTTTTATGGACTGATGAAATGAGAGTGAGTCTTGATGGGCCAGATGGATGAACCCGTGGCTGGATTGGTAAAGGGCAGAGAGCTCCAGTCCGACTCAGACGCCAGCAAGGTGGAGGTGGAGTACTGGTTTGGGCTGGTATCATCAAAGATGAGCTTGTGGGGCCTTTTCGGGTTGAGGATGGAGTCAAGCTCAACTCCCAGTCCTACTGCCAGTTTCTGGAAGACACCTTCTTCAAGCAGTGGTACAGGAAGAAGTCTGCATCCTTCAAGAAAAACATGATTTTCATGCAGGACAATGCTCCATCACACGCGTCCAAGTACTCCACAGAGTGGCTGGCAAAAAAGGGTATAAAAGAAGAAAATCTAATGACATGGCCTCCTTGTTCACCTGATCTGAACCCCATTGAGAACCTGTGGTCCATCATCAAATGTGAGATTTACAAGGAGGGAAAACCGTACACCTCTCTGAACAGTGTCTGGGAGGCTGTGGTTGCTGCTGCACGCAATGTTGATGGTGAACAGATCAAAACACTGACAGAATCCATGGATGGCAGGCTTTTGAGTGTCCTTGCAAAGAAAGGTGGCTATATTGGTCACTGATTTGTTTTTGTTTTGTTTTTGAATGTCAGAAATGTTTATTTGTGAATGTTGAGATGTTATATTGGTTTCACTGGTAAAAATAAATAATTGAAATGGGTATATATTTGTTTTTTGTTAAGTTGCCTAATAATTATGCACAGTAATAGTCACCTGCACACACAGATATTCCCCTAAAATAGCTAAAACTAAAAACAAACTAAAAACTACTTCCAAAAATATTCAGCTTTGATATTAATGAGTTTTTTGGGTTCATTGAGAACATGGTTGTTGTTCAATAATAAAATTAATCCTCAAAAATACAACTTGCCTAATAATTCTGCACTCCCTGTATAGGCACATAGTACACATCACACATGTTATTACATACAGGCACAGTACACATCACACATGTTATTACATACAGACACATAGTACACATCACACATGTTATTACATACAGGCACATAGTACACATCACACATGTTATTACATACAGACACAGTACACATCACACATGTTATTACATACAGACACATTGTACACATCACACATGTTATTACATACAGACACATAGTACACATCACACATGTTATTACATACAGGCACATAGTACACATCACACATGTTATTACATACAGGCACATAGTACACATCACACATGTTATTACATACAGACACATTGTACACATCACATGTTATTACATACAGACACAGTACACATCACACATGTTATTACATACAGACACATAGTACACATTATACATGTTATTACATACAGACACATAGTACACATTACACATGTTATTACATACAGACACATAGTACACATCACACATGTTATTACATACAGACACATAGTACACATCACACATGTTATTACATACAGACACATAGTACACATCACACATGTTATTACATACAGGCACATAGTACACATCACACATGTTATTACATACAGACACATAGTACACATCACACATGTTATTACATACAGACACAGTACACATCACACATGTTATTACATACAGACACATAGTACACATCACACATGTTATTACATACAGACACAGTACACATCACACATGTTATTACATACAGACACATAGTACACATCACACATGTTATTACATACAGGCACATAGTACACATCACACATGTTATTACATACAGGCACATAGTACACATTACACATGTTATTACATACAGACACATAGTACACATCACACATGTTATTACATACAGACACATAGTACACATCATACATGTTATTACATACAGACACAGTACACATCACACATGTTATTACATACAGACACAGTACACATTACACATGTTATTACATACAGACACATAGTACACATCACACATGTTATTACATACAGACACAGTACACATCACACATGTTATTACATACAGACACATAGTACACATCATACATGTTATTACATACAGACACATAGTACACATCACACATGTTATTACATACAGGCACATAGTACACATCACACATGTTATTACATACAGACACATAGTACACATCACACAGGTTATTACATACAGACACAGTACACATCACACATGTTATTACATACAGACACATAGTACACATCACATATGTTATTACATACAGACACAGTACACATCACACATGTTATTACATACAGACACATAGTACACATCACACATGGTATTACATACAGGCACATAGTACACATCACACATGTTATTACATACAGGCACATAGTACACATCACATGTGCACTCACTTTTATGCAGGATTCCTGGGGCTCCATCATGCAGTGGAAGGGCAGTCCTACAGCTAGTAACACTGCCTCTCCTGACAACCCTCCCCTCCGACCTCAGTCCAGACTACATAGCTGCATCATTTACACCAGCGGCTGTGTAAATAAGAGGGTAAGGGTTAACAGGGCACCAGCTAGCCATGGGGAAGGGGGGGAATGACCAGCAGTTCTTACTGCAATGTCGGCTCCTCTGATCAGGAGCAGGCTGGGAGGAGGAGTCTTCTTATGATGTCTTCAGGCTGCTGAGTGCCGGACCGCAGGGCTGGCAGCATGATTAGACGTCACCACCAGCACTGCTGCTCATTGGCTACCTGCTACAGAAGTCAGGAGAGTAAAGAGATCGCTGTGCCCGGGTCTGAGAAAGGCTTGTACCCGGGCACAGGATTACAAACCCGGACTGTCCGGGTCATTCCCGTACGGGTGGCAACTCTAAGGTAGAATACTTGCAGGCCTTAACCCTCGGCTATGAAACCGACAGGGACAGAGTAGAGAGGCTGGGAAGGGGCCTCCCTCCAGATATTCAGCTACATCGCTGTTGCTTTCTTGAAGGCTCATGAGAGAACTGCATTGAACTGAACTCTCACTTAGATTTACCTGAGCTCATCTGCACTGGTTTGGATTTACCTCCACCAGCAACTGAACTGCACATGACTGCACAGCCTAACTTAACTGAACTGCTCTGCACAGCACACAACTGCACAGGACTGCACACATGGCACAGGGCTGCACACATGGCACAGGACTGCACACATGGCACAGGGCTGCACAGCCTAACTTAGGTCTGAGCTAGGATATTTATACACACTGACACTGCTCCATCTTGTGGAGAAACAAGTGTAGTGCACCCTGACTAGGCCTGTGTAAAGGATATTTGCATATAAAATCACATTGTGACATGGAGAATATGACAGGGGATAAAATACAAAATACAGGCATATCACATGACATTAATACATATTTAAGACACGTTGGCGGGGCCCACGGTCACTTGAGTGGGACACTGCAGAAGCACTAAAGCCCACCCATCAGAGCCGGTGACATCACCGGGCTCACTGCTAGGCTGAAGCCTCCATCTAGCTTTCCCCATGGAGAGCCCGGTCCGTCACCGGTACTCTCAAAAAAGCCTTTGCCCTGTGCGATTCATGTCACAGGGGCTGCCTGGGTGAAAAAGGGGGTATGTCCGGGTTCAGCTCTGAACCCGGAAAAACCCATTTAACAGAGCTACCAGTGCCTTCAGCTTTAATGTGCCAAAGGATGCCAACAAGAACACTTCATATAATAGTAAAACTTCATAAAAAATATTGCACGTAAATAATGTGCATTCTTTGTAAAGATGTCACTGTCTATTTCTGACTTCACCATGATTCCTATCACAATACTATTTTTTTTTAAATACAGTACTGCTAAAGTATCTGACATTACTACCTCTTGAAGTAGGGCATTCCATAGTTTGACCTCGAACAAACCCTTTCCTTTACTGACATCTAAATCACCATTTACATAGAAAACGGCTACCTATGATATAAAGCAGAGATGGCCAACCTGCGGCTCTCCAGCTGTTGTAAAACTACAATTCCCACCATGCCCTGCTGTAGGCTGATAGTTGTAGGCAGTCTGAGCATGCTGGGAGTTGTAGTTTTGCAACAGCTGGGGAGCCGCAGGTTGGCCATCCCTGATGTAAAGTAATAAAATAAGCCAATACTTACCTTACCGATTCCGCTGCACCAGTGTCTGGTCTTGGTTCCTCTCTACATTCAGGAAATGATCGCTCAGCTAAACACTCATTGTAGTGGTGACCCACCTCAACCAATGCTTGGCAGAGAATTAATTATCTGTGTGTCAAGACAGAGCGGCAGGGGACTGGTAAGGTGAGTATTGACTTATTTTATTATTTTACACCATTTTGAATCTTTTTTCTCTTAATGTAAATGGCTGGCAACCACCCTAAACCTTCGCCCACAGTTCCACTTTCAACATCTATTTGGGCACATTTGTCAAATGTCTGTGAAGGTTCTCATTTATCCAGGTCATGGTATATCTGTAAAGAATAAATCAAGGCAACTGGACTTACTGTAGATTTCTTGAAAACGTTTCACTCGTTCTTCCAACGAGCTTTCACTCAGAATTGAGAAAGCTCGTTGGAAGAACGAGTGGAAAGTTTTCAAGAAATCTACAGTACGTCCATTTGCCTTGATTTATTCTGTACAGATATACATTTGTCAAAGTTGTACACCAGATTTTTGGCATACAACAGTTGCAATTTGTGCAAAACTTTGACTTTTTACAATTCTCTGCCACTCTTGAAACGTTTTTAAAAAGTAGGTGAAGATTTGAGGAAGGTGACATGGCCACAGTGTCCCAACACATTTACAATAATTGACACCAATAAAACTCATGTGTTATAACTGAAATCCACTCCGGCTCATAGCTGGTGTAGATTGCAGTTTGTGGCACACAGACAGCACAAGATGTGACAATTTCTTTAAGAGGCGTGCACATCTTAATAAATTTGGCGTATCTTATCCTGGTGGACTTGTTGCATATGGAATGCCAGTCTGTAGTGACTGTGGTAAACCCTAGTAAGTGTAGTAAACCCTTTGCATTTGGAGGTATTCTAGAGGGGGTTCTTTAATAGCATGTGCATCCATGGCTAACCTGGACTATGCAATCGAAACCAAAGCCCCTGTCAGTCTGAACACTCAAGAAGAAATTCTGAGCTAATGGTCCAGAATTATGTCTGTATTCACTCCCAAAAAACTGGAGTACCTGTGTTGCATCACAGCCAAATTGTGCTAAAATGCTAGTGCAAATTAGAGCAAAATTCTGGTTGAAGGATGCCAAGTAATAGGTGGTGTAGACAAAACTGTTTGAAGATGCACCAAATGTATCATCCAGCAAGAACCAGGGCGGATTGGGAATCTAAAGTGGCCCTGGAAAAAAAACTAAAAGTGGCCCCATGTTGTAGGCGAGTCCAAATTGACAGGATATGGGCACAAACAATTAGGCAGGGACAACAGAAGTAGGCGGGGCCTGCAATACCATAGTGCAACACAGAATACTGTCCCAGCAGAACCAATTCCACAGGGCAGCACAAAATGCTTCTGCCCCAACCACAGTATTCAACTGTATCACCATGACGGTTCAGGTAGGCACTTGCAGCCATTGAGCATCAGATCATTATGTACCTGGCCTCCGGCCACCAAGAGGGCTTGAGTGTCCCCATGGGCATCGGCCCACTTGGAAATTTCCCTGTAGGGTCTATGGCCAATCCGCTCCTGGCAGGAACCACTGTGATAAATTTGGCTCATGTTTAGACTGTCTAAAGGCTCATGCACACAAGCATGTGCCGCCCATTCCGTGCATTGGGGACTGCAAATTGTGGTCCCCAATGCACGGGCACTGTCCGTGTGGCTGGTGCAGACGGATGCAGACCCAGACTTGAATGGGTCCGTGATCCGTGAATGGGCATTCCTGATGCGGTGCACAAACGCCCGGTGACCATATATTGTTGCATGCAGCGTTTTTGGCCGGCTGCCTCTTGGCATGTTTGCTGTGCTGCAGCCTCATCTTCCACCCGTCCCCATTATAGTGAATCGGGACGGACTTCCGGCAGCACACGCGTACAATACGGTAGTACGGATCTAGCAGGATGTTCCACTAGTGTGAAAGTAGCCTTATCTTCAGGATAGGTCATCAGTATCAGATCTACTGGGGTGCGACACCCGGGATCCCCGCCAATCAGCTGTTAGAAGAGGCCTTGAGACCATCCACTGGCTACCATCTACCTGCCATTGTGCACTTTAGAGACTTTAGAGTCCCCTGATGAACCTACACATAAAGGGGAAACGCGTCAGGACTTCTGATGATATATAGAAACCTACCGCATGGGAAACTTTTAATAGGAAGGGGATTTATATTTAGGGTGAGCAACTGATAAAACTCTGTTTTTAGGCAGGGATATGGTAGATTTATAGGGAGAGTATCTCAAGTGCCTACAAGCGGATTTTGATCCCTCCCTGGACGACATTATGAACACATGAGAATGATCAACGCTGCAGCACCTGATATCTGAGTGATGTGACAATGTGATTGCCCCCAACATTAAGGTCGACAGAACCGTGAATGACCACAAGTGTGGTAATACTTGGCACACCCTATACCATATTTTTCATCTGCTGAGTAGATTAAATTATCTGATATTATATTATTTTTCGTTATGTAAAAATTTTTTAAATGGGAATATTTTAATGCAGTTTAATTAGAAGTTATATTTTAAAGGGTAGTTTTCTTTTCAGTGATTTATCTGCAATGAGCAGGACCATGGTACAGTTACACTGACGCCAAATTATGCAGTGGGTCAGGAAATGGGTATAATAGTCTATAGTTTTGTTCGTGATGCCAATTGCAGCGTGCGCAAGGTACTGTCACAGGGCCCTTTAAGGTGTTATAACTCATGCCCCAGGTTAGGATTGCAAGAGTGGTGTAATGTCTCTGTATGGTGGTGATAATGGTGTCAACGGTGTCTCCTACCTGGGTACGGCTGGACTTCTGGATCCTGGCTCACTTGCAATAAATTGAGTGTAGTGCTAGTAGGAGTAATAGAGGGATTTTGCAGCAGAAATTGAGATCCAGACCCTTGGTAAAGTTCAAACTTGTCTTTACTGAGGATAACTTTCATCCAAGCAAGATACAGCTTTAGTCTTAGGTCCCAGCAGGTATTGGCAATGGTTGGTGGGAATTTATCTTCTGCTCTATTAACCTGGAGCTTGCAGGAAAGGACGTCTGCTTAGTAGCTCTATATTGTGGCAGGAATTTGGCTTCTGCACTCTCTATCTTCTGCTGTATGGGGACTGACTAGCTGAGGAGGAATTGGCTTCTCCTGGGTCTCTGGACTTTACTCACAGTTATCTCCACAGGGTATGCTTTCTGCCTGGAACTGGAGTTTGACTGCTTGCTTCATCCAGCCGAGGCTGCAGGGCTCAGGCTGGGGATTTGATCAATGTCTCAGCTGAGACAAGATCCTGGCTTGGTTCCCTATATCTGGGAGCTCCTAACACGCACACCCTACCCCTAGCAGGGGGTGGGCTACACTCCTTCTAACTTCCTTCTCTCCCCATGCTGCAGGATATGGGCACAGCCCACTCTGCTCACAGACGGGGAGCTAAGCTGGAACGAACTATTCCAGCTTAGATGTACTAAACTGAATTTAAGTCCTTACCAACACATTTCTGCCACCTGCTGGTGAACATGGAAAATGGCAACAATAATTTACATTTAACCTGGTTTATGCACATTTGTGAATGACATAATGTAAAATCATATCAGTTGACAAGGTAGAGGCTCTTAGAAGAAAGTAGCAGAGTAGAGGAGTGTAGTAACACAACTCTGGGGTGTTACATTCTCCCTTACTTCGAGTTAAGCTACCCTCGGCTTATGCTTAGGAGGGGAGAAATCAGCTCTGGGGTACCCAAATAAATACAAAGTGCTGCATGTATTACATATAAGACAGACAAAGACAAACATATAACGGCTACCCTGAGGTTCCTGCCCGCATGAGTAGGGTGTCCTAAGTAAAAGTTTCCCTCTCGGTATAACCAGTGAACCAAGGTCTGCACAAAGCACTCACTACTGACTAACTTTGAAGTGTTCTGGCCTCTAAACACCAAAGGAAGCATGGGGGTGTCTTTACTCTGTAGTCCCATCATTATGTAATGAAATGTCCGCAAATGGAAGGGTGGCTTTATCCTGTATTCCCTTCCTTGCACCAAAGTCAAAATATAAGGCTTATAGCACGATCACTATGGTGACTATGGGTAGCTGAAATGGCTCTAAGGCTTGAGGTACCATACCTTAGGCAAAGGCACAGAAGGGGAGGTATTAGCGTCTCCATGCACTTCTGGCAGTCAAGGAGGAGGCTATAATAATCCCATGAAACTCCTGGAAGAGACCTCAGGATGGGAGCAATCCTGAACAAATAACAAACGGGAAGGAGGGGT
Source organism: Bufo bufo (assembly GCF_905171765.1). Taxonomy (NCBI): domain Eukaryota; kingdom Metazoa; phylum Chordata; class Amphibia; order Anura; family Bufonidae; genus Bufo; species Bufo bufo. The sequence continues at coordinate 73,552,330 of NC_053397.1, forward strand.
CAAAAACTCCTCTAACCATTCCCGAAGCAGCGGAGTTACTCGTGTAGTTACTAGACCTGCCAGGATTTACCACTTGGTCCTACTCTGGGTACCTATGGGTATATAACACCGGGTGTAGGCCATTAGTATTAAGAGTCCATATAGGCAGTCCATATAAAGGGGGAAGAGAACAAGAGCTGTAAAGCAAGGCACACAAGAGAAAGGCTACTTTCACATTAGCTTTTTTCTTTTCCGACATAGAGTTCCGTCACAGGGGCTCTATACCGGAAAAGAACTGATCAGGCATATCCCCATGCATTCTAAATGTAGAGTAATCTGTTCAGGATGCATCAGGATGTCTTCAGTTCAGTCATTTTGACTGATCAGGCAAAAGAGAAAACCGTAGCATGCTACGGTTTTGTCTCCGGCGAAAAAAACTGAAAACTTGCCTGAATGCCGGATCCGGAATTTTTCCCCATAGGAATGTATTAGTGCCGGATCCGGCATTCAAAATACTGGAATGCCGGATCCGTCCTTCCGGTCTGTGCATGTGCAGACCTTTAAAAATGAGAAAAAAAAAAATACCGGATGCATTTTGCCTAATGAGACTGGAAAAACGGATCCGGTATTGCAATGCATTTTTCTGACTGATCAGGCAACTGAACTGCCTGCTGGAATCAAACAACGCAAGTGTGAAAGTACCCTAAGGTGCTACTTATCTGGCTAAGTGCAAAAGTAAGTGCAATTTCACAATAACTGCATGAGGTCACATTGCGGCAGCTAAAAGAGAATACACACAATGGGCATATTATACTTGAACGTTACATAACATGTAAACATTAGGCAAAATTAGTGCAATAGTATCACAGTATAAATCACAAAGAGCTCAGGTATACGTTTGAGTCTTTTCTTTGGGTGCAAGCTTTTAACGTTGCATAACCTGTAAAACAGTGCAAATATATTATGCATTTGTTAGTGCAATCAATACTATCATAATGCGCTCAAATATGACTTGAGTCCTTTTTTTTTTTTTAAGTGCTTTAAAGTTGAATCCTCTGGAAACAGGCAAAAGTCAATTGTAATCCACAGGAATAATAAAGTTAATTGTAATCCAGTAGGCGGTATAAAATGTCATATAAAACACATAAAAGCAGCATATTAAGAACCGTAGTTCCATAAGGCTATCAAGTAACCTGAGAAAGAGGATAAAACAATGTAAACTTGGACATTAGGGGTTAGATGGTGATGGGGGGAGTCCTAACAAAGGTGGCCATCTGGCTGAGGCTGCAACTTGAGGCAATGGGATAAAACAGAACTGACCAACAGTCCCTCAGCTTTCAGGACCAGTCCACGCTGTGGCTCTAAAAAATTCATATTTTTTAGTAGAAAAGGGCATTTAGAGAAGGACGTCCAGGTCCTCCTCGCTGCTGGAGCTACTGAAGCGCATTAGGGGGCGCTCCTGCTTCTGGTAGCTCAGAGTTGCAGCAGTAGTGGTACGCCACTGCCCTCTGGTGGTGTCCTTAGGTAATGGCTGTGCAGCCAGCCTGGCAAAGGCTGCAGTGACCTGCTGCAGACCGGGATTCCTAGCCGGTGCAGAGGTGGTTAATACCTCCGGCTGAAGGGGCTCTGGCAGGAAAACTGGGGGTGCCTGGGGCAGCTTCCAGGGCAGTACGTATGGCTGCACCCTGGGGTTGAATGCCAGCACAGAATTATTAATCTGGCCCACCCGTAGTGTTGGTGGGGCGGCCAGGTCAGGGATGAGGGGCTCCGGTTCTAGCTGGTGCTGTTCTTTGAAGTGCATCCTTCCGTCTGGGGCCTCCTGAAGGCAGCATACTCTCCCTGCAGAGCCTGGATCTTCCTGCCAGGTCTCTGGGGTCAAGGCAGGGGACAATGGCTTGGCCAGCAGAGTCACACCAGCGGCGAAAGGGCCTTGAATGGAGCGCATGGGGGTCTATTCCACCTTATCCCCCACGTACAGGTTGTGAGGGGCCTGGGGCAAGTAAGAGCGCTTGACGGATCGGCGGCCCACTAATATTTCTTCCCCACTGTAATTGTCTTGCAGGAATCGAACTCCTCTCTCCACTGAGAACCAGAGTACGGTTCCAGTGCTACGGATTAATTTTGGGTCACCTGGCCGGGGGTCATCTAACACTTGCTTGACCTACTCTTCAATAGCCGATTTATACTCCCACGCGGTCTGGGCGTGAGTGGTGATCTCGACTGGGACCTCAGGATTAAGGCGTCCTGCCCCGGGGGTGTTTGTTCTGGGCGGCGGAGTGGAGAAACCGGCCGCCTCCGCCGCACCAGCAGGTGTGTGTAGCGGAGTTTGCTTGGGCCTGCGAGGGGTGTCTAAGTCCACCGGGCATGATGCAGGGGCAGCTTCGGACCAGGCCGGGGGCCTCAAGGAGCGCGACTGCTCCTACCTGGTGTCGCGTCCGAGCGGCCGGTTACGGTGCCTCCTGGTGGTCATCTGGGATGATCGCGGCTTGCTTCTGGGCGGTGGTCAACTCCTCCGATGGTGCAACTGGCTCTTGGACTGGGACGTCGGTCGTCGGTGCCGGCGGTGACGGCGGTGACGCGGTTGGTGCAGTCGGTAAGAGGGCAGAGGTGGTCATCTCCTCTGGTGCCTTGATAGCTGCTTCCGCTGGAGCAGGCTGGATGTCGGCGGCCATCTCTGATGCAGAGTCAGCCATCACGGAGGGATCCACTGCCTCCGGGATCATTGCCAGTGTCCCGGAGACATTCTTCTGGACCAGCTGGGATATGCGGATCTCCGGTGGGTACTGTTCGTACACCGGCTCCCCGTTGACGAGTATCTCTCCCCACTTAGGTTGTGGGAGCGCCAACTTCTCTGCTGCTGCTCGCTTACTCAGTGTGGGGAATGGGGATGGAGCCCAGAGGGAGGAGTTTTCACTCCCTTGGCTCACATTGCAAAGTTCTTGGTGGGCAGACTTGAGGATTCCCACTTCTAGCGGGGAGTATTCGGCATTCTCGCGCTCTTGAGAGGGCGTTCTTGAGTTTTCCCACTTCTGAAGGGCATGAAGAAGCGCCGCCATTACACGAATATGGCGAATTAACCATTGGACTGCTGGTGCGCACTGTGTAGCACTTTCTGGCACAGCAATAAAGTCAATAAAGTAAATTTTTGGGGTTTTGGCACAATTCTTAGGCCTTGTAGCAGTGTTAAACATGCAATTTGACCCTGTTGAGGCACACAATTCCATCCGATCCTGTTATGGCAGGGATAGGCACACAATTCGATCCGATCCTGTTGGCACACAGTTCGATCCTGTTGGCACACAGCTCGATCCTGTTCCAGTGACGCCAAATTTGCAATGAGCAGGACCGTGGTACGGTTACACTGACGCCAAATTATGCAGTGGGTCATAATAGTCTATAGTTTTGTTTGTGACGCCAATTGCAGCGTGCGCAGGGTACTGTCACAGGACCCTTTAAGGTGTTAGGAATGCCAGGTTAGGAATGCCAGAGTGTTGTAATGTCTCTGTATGTTAGTGGTAATTGTGTCAACGGTGTCTCCTACCTGAGTACGACTGGACTCCTAGATCCTGGCTCGTTTGCAATAAATTGAGTGTAGTGCTAGAAAGAGTAATAGAGGGATTTTGCAGCAGAAATTGAGATCCAGACCCTTGGTAAAGTTCAATATACAACCTCCCGCATGGGCAAAAAATCGCATATACAACATATTGGGTCTTGCAGTGTATAAATTGTTTAACTACATGTCCTACATGCCCCAGCTGCAGGTATTTCTGCTTATGTACATGTGCACACATTGAGCAATGTCCACATGCGAAGTTTCCTCTAGGAGCATTCCTACCCAGCCATTTATCAACTGGACGGGGGAGGTTGCTCCTAACAATGGCATCCCCTATAGTTTTGCTTCTGCGAAAACTGACAATAGGGTGATTATCTACTATGGCTGCCAGAGAGACATCCCTCTGCAGCATTTGGCAGTTATTTAAAATTACTAGGAATGCTCTTAGAGGAAACTTCGCATGTGGACATTGCTCAATGTGCGCACATGTACATAAGCAGAAATACCTGCAGCTGGGGCATGTAGGACATGTAGTTAAACAATTTATATACTGCAAGACCCAATATGTCGTATATGCGATTTTTTGCCCATGCGGGAGGTTTTATATTGGTAAGACACACAGGGGTCTATATATGCGCTTTAGAGAACACAAAAAATCAATTATAACCAGAAGTGGAGCAACCAGACTAATTAAACATATACATAATGAACATGCAGGGAGTAGTGAGATTTTGAAATGTGCGGGTATTGAAGTTGTCCATACCCCCATGAGAGGGGGGACAGAAAACGCATTCTCCTGCAGCGAGAAGCAGCATGGTTAATTAAAACGCAAGCCATGGGACCTTTAGGGTAAAATGACAAGAATGATTTAGCTGTTTTCATCTGATTTGGTTTTAACACGTGTTTTATATATCACTTAAATGTAACCAGTGACGTATGTGGGGTGGAGGTATTTATAACCCCAGCTGTAGCCTATCTATGCACCTGTGTTTTGTCCGCGTCCAATTATAATATGTAACTAAGAAAAAAAACTGCAAATAGCAACTTTGTGACCAGTGGTGAGTGCCGCGGTTCTTTTTTCTTATGCTATTATTATAATAACCACCACATCACCGAGAGAGCACCACCGTGAAGGTTCGGGATACCAGTGTTTAAAGAGCCCCAGTGACCGCATAGACACATGCAGCAGTGCCGGCTGCGTTCTTTCCCTCACCCTCTGCAAGATACAGCTTTAGTCTTAGGTCCCAGCAGGTATTGGCAATGGTTGGCAGGAATTTTTATTCTTCTCTATCAACCTGGAGCTTGCAGGAAAGGACGTCTGCTTTGTAGCTCTATACTGTGGCAGGAATTTGGCTTCTACACTTTCTATCTTCTGCTGTATGGGCACTGACTAGCTGAGGAGGAATATGGCTTCTCCTGGGTCTCTGGACTTTACTCAAAGTTATCTCCACAGGGTATGCTTTCTGCCTGGAACTGGAGTTTGTCTGCTTGCTTCATCCAGCCGAGGCTGCAGGGCTCAGGCTCGGGATTTGATCAATGTCTCAGCAGAGACAAGATCCTGGCTTGGTTCTCTATATCTGGGAGCTCCTAACACGCACACCCTACCCCTAGAAGGGGGTGGGCCAGACTCCTTCTAACTTCCTTCTCTCCCCATGCTGCAGGATATGGGCACAGCCCACTCTGCTCACAAAGGGGGAGCTAAGCTGGAAAGAACTATTCCAGCTTAGATGTACTAAACTGAACTTAAGTCCTTACCAACACATTTCTGCCACCTGCTGGTGAACATGGAAAATGACAACAATAATTTACATTTAACCTGGTTTATGCACATTTGTGAATAACATAATGTAAAATCATATCAGTTGACAAGTTAAAGGCTCTTACAAGACAGTAGCAGAGTAGAGGAGTGTAGTAACACAACTCTGGGGTGTTACATATCAATGGGGCTGAGCTGTAAATGCCAAGTACTGCCAATATACGATGTACAGCACTGTACTTGGAAAGCTGCTGGAATCCTGCATCGCTGACCAGAGCTCCTGTGAGTGCAGCAGCTAGCTGAAACAGCTGGGTTGGCTTGACTTGGAGCTCCGCTGATGTTATAATGATGATCTATACTGAGGATAAGTCACCATTATCTTTTCCTTTAAAGGGGTTTTCCAGGAGTCGGCTGCACTGATCTGATATTTGTGGTCTGTGCTAAGAGGAGGCCATCAATATTATATTTCCAGAAAACCAGTTTAAACCTCATTTGATGAAAGAATCTACTCCCACTACTGACACTGCCATTCTGTTCTTCCAACTTTAAAGTCACATGTGCAGCGCGCTACCGGGTGCGACATCGGCCAGGGGGGCCCTTTAAGGGGTGCTATAAGGGTTAAAAGTTTGTTGCGACGCCAGTTGCATTTCAGCAATGAGGGACCAGGTCCCGCTATGTAGAAGGTGATGGTGGACACCAGGTGTAGGATTGCCAGAGTGGTGTAAGGACTGCCTATAGTGTCCCTTTAAGTGCGGCCTGCATGTGTCACGGTACATGTGTCGTCCACTGCGGTGCAATTGTAATCGATAGGTAATGATTAACGTTGAACACAGCTTTACTTGCCATAAACTGGCATCAGGGAACAATATCCCAACTTTGTCTTGGTTATCAGCAGGCTTTGGCATGAAGTTCTGGCAGGCAAACACATTCGGCTCTGCTACACCTGTACTCTCTCAGCACTGCTATGCTGGCTGGATTAAATAGGAACTCTTTCTTTTCTGCTGTAAACTGTAACTTAATGTCACGGATGGTGTACAGGAAACAAGACAAAACCATATAAACAATGTCTCTCTGGATCCACAACTAAGGAACAAAGGGAGACCCCTGCAATAGACCTGCCGCTCTCCCTCACTGCTCAGCCTATGCGAACACCCCAAAGGTGGATGGGCGCATATCCACGTTCCTCGGCTATCTATTACCTGAAGACCCTACAATAGTGAGGGGACACGACCACCGGATCCCTACACTGACACGGAGGGAGTCAGGGTCACCTGGATCCAGAAAAGAGATAATCATAAATACATAAACAGCACTTAACTTGCAGACGACTGAGGACTGGGAACTGGGAACTGGGAACAGCATGCACACACACTCCAGGAAGTTGTATCAGCCGCACACTACTGCATTATGGGGAGGAATTTAAAGGGCAGCAATCAGTCCGACTGCATGACAGCTGAGATAGACTAACGAGATGAGAAACTAAACCAAAACAAAGAAATTCAAGGAGGAGGATCTGAAAAGCTCCTATGAGCGCTTCTCAGCTGTCTGGCTGTGACAGTACCCCTCCCTCTAGGAGTGGACTCCGGACACTCAGAGCACACCTTCTCAGGATGGGACCTATGGAAAGCCCTGATGAGATGAGAGGCCTTAATGTCCGTCACTGGGACCCACATCCTCTCCTCAGGACCATAACCCTCCCAATGAACGAGGTACTGGAGGGAACCGCGGACAAGACGAGAATCCACAATCCTAGAGACCTGAAATTCAAGATTTCCATCAACCATAATCGGAGGAGGAGGCAAAGGCGAGGGTACAATAGGTTGAACATAAGGTTTCAATAAGGACTTATGAAAAACATTATGGATCTTCCAAGTCTGAGGAAGATCAAGACGGTAGGCAACAGGATTGATGACAGACAGGATCTTGTAAGGCCCAATAAACCTAGGACCCAACTTCCAGGAAGGAACCTTTAATTTGATATTCTTGGTAGACAACCACACCAGATCACCAACATTCAGGTCCGGACCAGGCACACGTCTCTTATCCGCCACACGCTTATATCTTTCACTCATGCTCTTTAGATTATCCTGAATCTTTTGCCAAATAGATGACAAAGACGAGGAGAATCTGTCCTCATCAGGCAAACCAGAAGAGCCCTCTCCCGAGAAAGTCCCAAACTGCGGATGAAACCCATATGCACCAAAAAATGGTGACTTATCAGAGGACTCCTGACGACGGTTATTTAAAGCAAACTCAGCAAGGGACAAAAAAGAACACCAATCCTCCTGATTCTCCGCCACAAAACAGCGCAGATAAGTCTCCAGATTCTGATTGACGCGCTCTGTCTGGCCATTCGACTGCGGATGGAAAGCAGAAGAGAATGACAACCGAACCCCCAAGCGAGAACAGAAAGCCTTCCAGAATCTGGAAACAAACTGCGTGCCCCTATCAGAGACTATGTCTGAAGGAATCCCATGCAATTTGACAATGTGGTCAATAAATGCCTGTGCCAGCGTCTTAGCATTGGGCAAACCAGGAAAAGGGATAAAATGCACCATTTTGCTAAAACGGTCCACCACCACCAGAATCACAGACTTCCCCGAGGAACGAGGCAAGTCCGTTATGAAGTCCATGGACAGATGTGTCCAAGGACGGGAAGGAATGGGCAAAGGAAGGAGAGGACCTGATGGCCGTGAATGAGGGACCTTGGCAAGAGCGCAAGTCTCGCAAGCTGCCACAAAACCCTCAACCGACTTACAAAGCGCAGGCCACCAGAATCTCCGAGCAATGAGATCCAGTGTGGCTCTTGCCCCCGGGTGCCCAGCAAGGACCGTATCGTGGTGTTCTTTAAAAATCTTGTGTCTCAAAGCGAGAGGCACAAACAACCTCCCAGGAGGACAAAGATCAGGAGCTTCTGACTGGGCTGCCTGCACCTCTGCCTCCAATTCAGGAAAAAGAGCAGAGACCACCACACCTTCAGCCAAAATGGGACCCGGGTCTTCAAAATTCCCACCTCCCGGAAAACAATGTGACAGGGCATCTGCCTTCACATTCTTAACCCCAGGGCGGAACGTAACAACAAAATTAAACCTTGAAAAGAACAAAGACCATCTGGCCTGTCTCGGGTTCAGACGCTTGGCTGACTCCAAGTAGGCCAGATTTTTATGGTCAGTAAACACGGTAATAGGGTGTCTGGCTCCCTCTAGCCAATGGCGCCATTCCTCAAAAGCCAACTTGATGGCCAAAAATTCTCTATCTCCCACATCATAATTTCTCTCTGCGGAGGAGAGTTTCTTTGAGAAAAAGGCACACGGTTGCCATTTGGCAGGAGAGGAACCCTGAGACAAGACCGCACCCACCCCTACCTCAGAAGCATCAACCTCAACTATGAAGGGTAACGAAATATCAGGTTGTACTAGGATGGGAGCGGAAGCAAAACTCTCCTTGATATTAGAAAAGGCCTTACGCGCCTCTACCGACCAGGAAGAAAAATCTACCCCCTTTCTGGTCATATCAGTGAGTGGTTTAACAACAGAGGAATAATTCAAAATAAATTTCCTGTAATAATTAGCAAAGCCCAAAAAACGCATCAGCGCCTTCTGATTCTCAGGAAGCTCCCATTTAAGCACAGCGCGGACCTTCTCGGGGTCCATGCGAAAACTAGAAGTGGACACAAGAAACCCCAGAAATTGGATCTCTGGAACCGCAAACACACATTTTTCCAGTTTCGCGTATAATTTATTCTCCCGCAGGATGAGCAAGACCTGACGTAAGTGTTCCTTATGAGTCTTGAAATCAGGAGAAAAAATCAAAATGTCATCCAAATACACTAATACAAATTTTCCCATTAAATGATAAAAAATGCTGTTGACGAAATGCTGAAAAACGGCTGGGGCATACATCAAACCAAAAGGCATAACCAAATTCTCAAAATGGCCCTCAGGGGTATTGAAAGCCGTCTTCCATTCGTCTCCTTCTCTGACCCTAACCAGGTTGTATGCCCCTCTTAGGTCTAATTTGGAAAAGACTTTAGCCCCAACAACCTGGTTAAACAGGTCCGGGATCAGAGGAAGCGGATAAGGATCACGAATAGTGATACTGTTCAGCTCCCTGAAATCCAGACAAGGTCTTAAAGAACCATCTTTTTTCTTAACAAAGAAAAAACCAGCGGCAACAGGTGACTTCGAGGGTCGTATGTGTCCTTTTCTCAGACTCTCAGAGATATAAGCACGCATAGCGACCCTCTCAGGTTGGGAGAGATTGTATAAACGAGATTTAGGCAGCTTGGCGCCTGGGATGAGATTAATAGGGCAATCATACTCCCTGTGCGGAGGCAAACCCTGAACTCCACTCTCAGAGAAGACATCCAAAAATTCAGAGAGGAAAGGTGGTACAGTCTTAGTAGAAACCTCAGAAACAGATGTTATGAGGCAATTCTCTCTGCAAAAGTTACTCCAACCATTTATTTGCCTCGCTTGCCAATCAATGGTGGGGTTATGTTTAGTGAGCCAGGGTAGCCCCAACACTAGAGGAGTAGGCAAACCGCTAAGGACGAAACATGACACATCCTCAACATGAGCATCACTCACAATTAAACGGATATTGTGAACTATGCCCTTTAATGATTTCTGAGAAAGTGGAGCTGAATCAATAGCAAAAACAGGAATATCTTTTCCCAAAGTGCATACCTGGAAACCATGAGTTATTGCAAATTGATTATCAATGAGGTTGACAGCTGCTCCACTATCCACAAAAATCTCACAAAAAATGCTCTTGCTCTCTAGCGCCACCCTAGCAGGCAGGACAAAACGGGAACTACAAGCAAACGGGAAACCTTCAATTTCCGCCTCAACCCTGCCAATAGTAACAGACGGAACATTTTTAAAAGATTTTTCCTTTTTGTCTCTTTATTGCTCCCAGAAAACTGCCTGAATCTCCTAGAGGGACAAACATTTGCCAGATGATTTATACCTCCACAACAAAAACAAACCCTCCCCTGCGGGCTGAATCTTCTATTGTCAGAGGCAATCAACCCCAGCTGCATGGGCTCCTGCTCAGAAGGGGCTGACAGCGACTGAGACCCCTGTGCACAGAATGAGACCGCTGCACTGTCCCGGGACTGAGTATGACAGGAAGGAGAGATCTCTCCTCTCTCTCTAAGACGCCTGTCAATACGAACAGCCTGAGACATAGCAGAATCCAAGGAGGTAGGTCTCTCATGAAAGGCAAATGCATCTCTCAATCCCTCTGAAAGACCATAGCAAAATTGACTTCGGAGTGCAGCATCATTCCAACCAGTCTGAAGAGAAACTTGGCCTTGGGCACCAGTGGACATTTCAGCATGAAAATGACCCAAAACACAAACACACAGCAAAAGTGGTGAAGAAATGGTTAGCAGACAACAACATTAACGTTTTGGAGTGGCCCAGCCAAAGTCCAGACTTGAATCCAATTGAGAATCTGTGGAGGGAGCTAAAGATCAGGGTGAGGGCAAGAAGACCCTCCAACCTAAAAGATTTGGAGCTCATTGCTAACAATGAATGGGCAAAAATACCTGTGGAGACATGCAAAAAGCTGGTCTGCAATTATAGGAAGCGTTTGATTGCTGTAATAGCCAATAAAGGCTTTTCTATTGATTATTGAGAAAGGTATGAATAATTTTGGACTGGACACTTTTTGCTCAAATGTAAATAAAAGCTGAGAAATGTTTTTTTCCACAATAACGCCTCTTGTACATCGCCCCGTGCGGCTCCTGGTCCCCGCACCGACGCTGCTACTTCTCCCTGTACACGGATAGAAACATCCGGTGTCGGGAGGAGCAGCCAGCGGCAGGCGGGGACGAGCCTTCCTAGCGTCATCTATGGTGCTAGGGAGGCTCGTCCCCATCCCTGCCTGCCATTTGCTGCTCCCCCCGACACTGGATGTTTTCATCCGTGTACAGGGGGAAGCAGCAGCGACGGTGTGGGGACCAGGAGCGCCGCAGGGAGTGGGGAGCGGGGTAAGTATATTCCCTCGGAGGGGCCAAGCACATGGGGGGGCTGTTGAAGATGCTGGATAACCCCTTTAAAGTGAATGTGTCATCAGAAAATAACCTATTGTTTAAATCAGTGGTCCCCAACCTTTTTTGCACCAAGGACCAGTTTCATGCAAGACAATTTTCCCAGGGACCGGGTGGGGGGGTGGGGGGGTTCTGGGGCGGAGCTTAGGGGGTGGGCGGGGCTGACTGATTCACGCGCATAACAAAACACAAGGTGCATATTAAAATATATAACACTATATAACGACTATATAAACTGATTATGGTCTCTGCTGCACTGGTCTCTGCTGCACTGTACCGTATTTTTGGCCCTATAAGATGCACCTAGGTTTTAGAGGAGAACAATAAGAAAAAAATATTTTTCATTACACCTCAGGTCAGACCAGCAATCAGACCCCCAATGGTAATCAGACCTCAGATCAGACCCCCAATGGCTCAGATCAACCCCCAAACCTTTAGCCCTCCATAATTCCCCCAATGTCAGCCATAATCCCCCCAATGTCAGCCATAAGCCCCCCAATGTCAGCCATAAGCCCCCCCAATGTCAGCCATAAGCCCCCCAATGTCAGCCATAAGCCCTCCAATATCAGCCATAAGCCCCCCCTATGTCAGCCATATGTCTTCCCCTCATGCCAGCCATATGCCTGCCCCTCATGTCTGCCCCTCATGTCTGCCCCTCATGTCAGCCATATGTCCCCCAGGTCAGCCATCAGCCCCCAATGTTAGCCATAGGCCCCCCAATATCAGCCATAAGCCCCCCAATATCAGCCATAAGCCCCCCCCAATGTCAGCCATAAGCCACCCCAATGTCAGCCATAAGCCCCCCCAATATCAGCCATATGCCTGCCCCTCATGCCTGCCCCTCATGTCAGCCATATGCCTGCCCCTCATGCCTGTCCCTCATGTCTGCCCCTCATGTCAGCCATATGTCCCCCAGGTCAGCCATCAGCCCCCAATGTCAGCCATAAGCCCCCCCAATGTCAGCCATAAGCCCCCCCAATATCAGCCATAAGCCACCCCAATGTCAGCCATAAGCCACCCCAATGTCAGCCATATGCCTGTCCCTCATGTCAGCCATATGCCTGCCCCGCATGCCTGCCCCTCATGTCAGCCATATGTCCCCCAGGTCAGCCATCAGCCCCTAGTGCAAATAAAATAAAAAAAAACACTTACCTCTCCTGCTCCTGGTCACCATCGCGATCCTCTTCATTCTGCTGTCGGCTGGCTGTGTATAGCGGCGCACAGTGTGAGGTCACAGAGCGACCTCACGCTGTGCGTAGCCCTGCACAGCCGATAGCCGAGCCGTGGAACCAGGAAGTGGTGAGTACAGATCCTTCACCGCTTCCTGGTCCTTCTGTACTAATGAAGCGCTTCCATAATGGAAGCACTTCATTAGTACAGAGCTAAAGACTGCCCTGATCGCCGCGGCCCGGCATACCATCTTCCAGGGCCCGGTCCTGGGCCACGGCCCAGCGGTTGGGGACGGCTGGTTTAAATCACATTTTTAAGTTAAACACATTTTATAAGAATTTGGGATTTTATTTTTCCATCACTATTTTAAATTTTTTTATTTAATCCTGGAATTTTCAGACTAGCTATTAGGTTTAAAATATCTTAAGACTTCCTGTCTTTTGAGACCAGCTACATTGTTGTAAACGGGTTATCCCATGACTAATGCAAAAAATGAAAATCAGACATAGCCCTGTATCTCACATGGATCCAGAGATCAAGCTGAATGCTCAAGGGGAGTGTCTTTTCTGCTGCAGCTAAGGGGGCTTGTCCGTGCTCTCCCTATCACAGCTCAGGAGGCAGTTGAAGGATGAAACTGAGCATGTGCGGCCATCTCAGTGAGCAGGTCAAAGAAATAAGAAAAAACTAACAGCAGGTGGCGCTATACAGATACATTTTATTAAATAACACAGTGGCTATGCAACATTTTTAATTACATGCAATTACAAAAGTATTCAGATCCAGGTGCTGGTTTGAAAATTGTAGAATATTTTTCGTGGGACAACCTTTTTAAAGACACAATGGACAGGAGGGGACCCCGCTGACTTCTGTGGGAGAGTTTTCTAGGCATGATCTGTGACCTGTGCAGAGTTCAGTAGGGAGTAGATAAGCTGTGATAACACCTTTTGTGAATGGTGGATTCTGTGTTATTTATGTAGAGGCATTACTTGTCATTGTAATTCTGTCTGTGGTGATAATGGTAATAGCTACTGAGACGTTACCTGTACAGAACAGGACATAATGACGTATTATTAGGTCTAGTGGTCCATGTAAAAATGTCAGGATTCTATACATTTTTTAAATATACTGTAGTGACATGGAAAAATATAAATATAAAATCACCAAAAATTCAAAAAAAAAAAAAAAGGTTTAACATAAAATGTGATTTAAACAATAGGTCATTTTCTGATTCCTTTAACTTTAAGCAGTGCTAAAAAAACATCAGGATGGACTGATAAAAACCTTTATCCTGGTTCTCCCTGAACAAATAACCCCCACCATCTACTGGCATTTTACAGATACATCTGGTTCTAGTAAGCTTGGCAATATCAATTTGCCAAAGCCCACATGCTACAATTGCTTAGCCAGCACATTCCTTTTCTCATCTCTACAGGTGGGAGAGAGGAAATGTATTGAGTAACAATCCTGTTTATATCTAACTCCCCAAGTCAGTTGTGGTCATCATCACTAGTACAATGAAGTTCTGTTGCTGTAGGAATATCACAAACAAATGAATATGTTCCAAGAAAAATGCACGTTCTCTTATCGGAAGTTCAATGGTTTCCAGTCATATGACACATTTTGGGAAATGTATTTTATGACAAAGAGATTGCTGATATCGACGTTTTCTTAGAAAAGGAACCTCAGAGCCAGTACTCATTTGGAGTAAGAGAAAAACAGATAACGTGATGGGACTGATAGTGTTGGACTAGGGTTCTTAGGGCCCACCAGAGGAAATCTTCTTGAGAAATAGAAATCAAAGAAATAGACCTTACTTTCAGATTATCTTTAATACAGTCTAGGGACGGAGATGTTAAACATTTTGTATGTGATGTACTTTATTAGGGTAAGATGTTTCTTTGTATTAGAAAACAGCTCCACAACCCACTTGCCTCCCTGCTCCAGACTCATTGTGCTGAAGAAGGTCTTACAACCGAAACTTCCAATTGTAATGAGTATTTCTGGCAATCATTTATTTTGTGTTTGTCCAGATTTATTGTGCCTATATGCACCAATAAAACTCTCTGCTTAATATAAACTGAGTGCTGTGGTGCTAGCTATATCATACTTGCCAGCTATATATGAATGTATATCTGTCACGGTCTCTAACGTGACAGGTGTCAGAAGATCTAGGAGACTGTCTGCACGTGATGTGGTCTGACAGCCTCTTTGGTTTCACTTGTTTTTAGTGTTGTTGCTGGTAATGACCACACCTCTTGTCTCAGGTGTAGCTTAGTGGTCATTCCCATTCTTCTATTTAGTCTGGCTTCACGCTATGCGGTTGATAGCTTAAGTTTGTTATTGGAAGTGCTGGTGTGTGGTCATCTTCTGAGTTCCTGCTTGTCCATTTACTTCAGAAGTTAAGTGTTACTTCCCTTTTATATTTTGTTGTTTTCCCTCTGTCTTTTGTTACTAGGCCTCAAGGAGACGCTGGTTCTTTCATATTGGAAGGAACTGGCCATCTCAAGCCCAGACACTACTGCAGGGAAACCTATGGGGTTCGTGAATGATCCACATCTCCCTATGGACCTACTCCCTATGGACTGGTGAGATTGTTCCCTTTTTCACCCTTCCATTGTTTTCTATGGGCCCGCTAATACTGTGTAATGTGCTATAATCTGTTACAGTTCAGGTGATTATTTACATAACTGTGATTTGTATGTCCTTTTGGTGTTGCATGATTTTTATTGTAGCATGAGTAAAAGTTAGGTTTTAATTCCCTTTGACCGCTTCTTTTTGGGGTTTCTGTATGAACATTCCTACCTTCTAGGTCCGTTCATACGGATAGGAGTCAGGGCTAGGATTAGGGTTTCCATAGGTGGTGACCGTTTCCCTTTCCCGAGCTTTGAGGCCTAGTTCCTTTTCCCTTCCCTCCTGTTGTTGGTGTGGTGTTCCCTCCCACATCACTACGTGACAATATCTTCTTAACTGGCTACAGTCATACAAGCAATTCAAATATTTCATGTATGTAGCCAAACCAACTCTGCTCCTAATATTGCATGTTCTTAAGGTTAGTATAAATGTTTAGTAAAAAGTTTAAAAGTACTAAAAATGTGAAGAATGATGTGTACAACAGCAAAGTTTTAACGGGGTATTCCGGGATTTTAGATCATGGCCTATCCTCAGTGTCCATAACATTCTTAAAAGGTGTACTTATGATTTCAATGATGGGTGTGTTTGCTTTGAGATATTTCTTACAGCAATATTAGATGAATTACAATAACTATAATAAAATCTACATCCTTGTTATTGGCATAATTTAATGTATACAGTGATTTTTACTAGTTATAACATGTTTTTGTTTTTACATTACTAAGTATATAAGATTTGGGAATAATGTGACCTATAGAAATGTAAGTGGCGCAGCTATAGGTGTTGCAGTAGTTGAACTTTAGAATGGCCGGCAGATCCATAGACCCTGCTCACCACTTTAATACTGACCGGAAAGAGTGCACCTAAACTGCTCTGTCCAATCATAGAGAGAACCGTGCCGCTATAAAGTTACAACTGCACAGTCCTCCTCTATTCACTAATATCTATGTCCAGTGCAGATAGGAACCAGGATGCAAGGTATACAGCATTGATTCTACCACTGCACTCCACCAGAAATCTTTACAGTAACCCATCCACTTCCCTAGAGACCACCAGGGATCTTTACATTAACTTCACTGCACTTAAATTCCAGCAATACAGTATACTGATAATTTCGCACAATCTTTGCCAATGCATTCATTAACACAAATATATAGAAATTGTGATAGGCACTGTCTACTACCATCCATAATGTAGAATAGGGCTAACAGAGAATCATTCACTCTCACTTGTTCAGTGGGATGACTATAAAAAAACAAATTTGCTTTAGCATTAAGGACCCTAAGACCATGGCCTCTCAGGGTCACTGCCAGAACATACCAGTTGACCCGATCAAATGCCCAGACTTTGTCAGGAAAGAAAGTGTGATTCACCAAGCTATAGAATAATTTACTACCCATTTGAAAGAATGCAAGAACTTTCAATTTATCAGGGACACCCAGGATTTATACCAAAATGCTAGAGGTTGACACTGGGAATTCATTTTTGGAGTGGGAGTGTGAATCAGAGTTATTAAGGGCAACAAATCAGGCCCAGCCATATAAAGGGAACCTGAAAAACAGGGTGAGAGATGGGAAAAGTGGTATACCAAGTGGGAAGTTTAGGAAAAGGCCCCCTGGTATCAGACCTATCTGTTATGGGAGAGGAAAGGTCATCAATGAATCCCTGAAGCCCTGTATTGACGGGTGATAATTTACAGATTTGTAATCTATCACAAAGAGAACCCAGTGTGCCCAAAGTACCCATACTTAAAAGGAACCTGTCACCATGAAAAACCAGTGTAATCTGCCGACAGCATGTTATAGAGCAGGAGGAGCTGAGCAGTTTGAAATATAGTTTTGTGGTAGAAAATTCAGTACAACCTGTAGTCTAGCCATTTAAATTTCTGCTCATTCTGAGCTTTGAAGTCAATGAGGCAGTCCTATCTGTGATTGACAGTTATCTCTGTATACACAGTTATAGAGGGAAGGCCGTCAATCACTGATAAAACTGCCTCCTGGACTTCAAAGCCCTGAATGAGCAGGGATTTAAATGAAAGAAATTCAGGTTATACTTAATCATTTCCTATAAAACTATGTATCAATCTGATTAGCTCCTCCTACTCTATGACATGATGCTAGCAGATTGCACTGCATTTCCATGGTGACAGGTTCCCTTTAAGAGGAATCTGTATTTTGTTCCCGCTCATAAATTTAAGGCACTGACTGGGCAAAAGATCTGAACATTTTCACGTGAAAAAGTTCTTTATAACTCATGATAGGAGACATAGTGCATGGACTTATATTGATCCTGATGATCTACAAGATGTAAGGGTACTGGCAGACTTGTTAGAGGAAGAACAGAGATCGGTTGGAGAGGGACTATTTACAGATCAGAAAAGAAATCCTCCATGTAAGGACAATTCCCCCATAAATATCTTTTTAGAGCTAATGGCAAAGCAGCTATGCTCCCTTGAAAAAGAAGTGCGTTGTCAGCACTTGAAAAGGGGTATCTCCAAATGGCAATATCTCAGAGCATGTAGGAACTGCTCCACACTGTTGGACTTCAAAATGATGGACATGAACTGAGAAATATATTTAGACAGCAAGGCTATGCTAATGTTGTCCTGAAGGACGCTTGTCATCACTCTCTGAGTCATGACCAGGAGTCCTTTCAGTCCAGGGGAACCTATGGAGCAGGGTGAGAAAATATGCATCATTGGTAATTATAATACTGGCCATAAAGAAGTGAGTAAAATGATAACCAGTCAATGGAGTATTTTAAGACCAAGCCCAGATGTAGACCCACTTGTGGTGGAGGCCCAAGTAATTTCATATTGCTGTGGTAGAAACCTAAGAGATAGGCTTGTATACAGCTTCTTTCAGTCAAAAAAGAACTCATACATGGTTGTCCAACAATATTGTAGGGACCTATAAATATATAGCATTGCATACAGATTGATCATGGTGGTAAAGGCTCCTGAACTTACATAATTTATCATACAAGAGTTATGCATTTGATTACCTGCCTATGTGGTATACAAACGGTAGCCAGAACCATGGGGACTGTCAGAAGAAAGGCCGGTACCTCTGTTTTCCAGCAAGTGTGGGAAAAACATGATGGGGATGCTCAGGTTCTCAGTTTCCAAGGTATTGAGCAGGTTAGGCGATCACATAAGGGGGTGATTTGGATAACAGCTTACTTCACAAGGAGACAGAATAGAGAACCAGAGGGCTTGAATGATCAGATTGTCTATATCTGTTTCATTGGATGATTTGGAATGGTGAAGCCTTTTGGTATATTCGTTTATATTCGTTTATAACATCTGATGTTATGTTGGGATCGTATCCATATGACATCAATTGGCTTGCTGTTTAGACACTTTGCGGATATTTTAAAGTGATATCTAGTTTGGCTCCCCACTATTTACAATAGACTAATGTGGGCCACAGGTTTGGGGTCTGCTGTATCTTTACAGGCTGTTGATGTACTTTTATATTGTATCTATTTAACATGCTGCAAAATACATGTGCTAATTTCCAAAAATTTGGCATTCTCACTGTCCCAGTAGGAGTGTCTAACCTTCCGATGTGGAATACAAAGATTACACATGATTTATTTGGCGAACTCTGATGCTATGCTAGCGTCACTGATGTGGGCGATTTCTTCACTGGAACTAGACCCTCTTGGGGACCTGGAGAAATTAGGGCTGGGCCTAGACACATTGCTATCCCCGGATTGGCTCCTACTCTGGATTGATTTACACTGTTATATAGATCCACAGACTGGTGGCCAATGTATAAGCACTAGTGTTAAGCAAAGTGAAGCATTCAAAGTGGTATTTGGTCCAAAGTTTTGGAAAACTTTGAATCGCAACGAATCCAAATTTCCTTGTGCTTCGTGGTCAACAAATCAGGTTTTCCTAAAATGGTGGCTGCACATGTAAGAAGTACTGTAAGAAGCTTGGGAATACAAGATCACCCATTATGCTGTGGAGCCAGCCAATCTACAGGTAGCCATCCCCTATAAAAGACTTATCCTGCATGGTCTCCACCACTGTCCTGCAAGCTGGGCATAGGGAGAGATATGGCAAGCGCTCATGCGCCAGGGACAGTGTTGCTGCAATAATCCAGCGGCCATGTTTGATTCATCGACCATGTTCGGCATCTGGTTTTAACCCTAATTTTAAAAGCAAACTACCATTAGGTTCATAGTAGCGAGGGATCCTAGACCTTATGGATAGATCCACATGGGATTATGGTCATCCCTGTTGTGTATCCCTCAATTTTATTGCTTTGAGGAAGCTTTTACTGCCTAAATGCTGTGTACCATCTCTGGTACATCACATAAGAGGACATTGGCGGCTGCATACATGCATTACTGCCAGTCGCAGACATTAGTGCTGGGTGTCTGCTCTTAAAACAACAGACACCCAGCGGCCATGGCACCCGCTGCATGCGCCTGGGTGTCATTTTTAAATGCCCAGCTGCCAATGTAAGCTTACTGTTGGTGGTCGGGAAAGGGTTAAATTCCAAGGCTTCACGCTGAGATTGGGCCACCAAGTGTGAAGAATATTATTAGGAAGAGTGGCCTGAGTATACAAGGTATACCTAATTTATAGCGATTCGTGACCAATTAATTCTAATTTCTTGGTGAACTTTGGCGAATAAACTTTGCTAATCTCTAAGAAGCACCTAAAGATTATATTAGACGTGCAGTGTGATAGTGCCAGCAGTTACCAAAGAAATGAGCTAACTATCGTTCAGTAAGCAATTGGAATCTTTCAGCAGGATTAAAAATCATTTGCAGCTGGCAAATAATGACTCAATATGGGGACAAGCGGTGACATTAGTGATCGCTCCATCCCATACTGTGAAGGAGGTCACTGCATGTAATAGCAGAGGTCTCCTCCACTAGTAAGCAGGCGACTGCTGGGAAGGAATGGTTACTTCCCGGCAATCGCCTGGATGATCTACTTGTCAAATATAAGTCTACGAAGTTGAGCTCTTGATGAGACAGCCAAGATAGGGCATCGAAACATGGATGGTATTTAGGTGCCTAGTCAGGGCTGGTTCTTGGATGGTGGAGATATAGTTGTTAATGAACCTGTAGCTAGGATGCTACAGCCCTTAGTGTATGCACCCCAGTTATACTAGCCTCTGAACTAATATCGTGAAGAGTGTGGAGCCTGCAGGGATTAACAGTAGCATTGTGTATTCTGCTGTATGATTATCGAGGTTGGAGGCACTCCACGTAGCATTAGGTGGGAGACATCTAGCTGAGTGTTGCAGCACTACAGTGAATTAGAAATTAGAGACATAAATCTTTTATCAGGCAATATCTCATTGTTGGAAGGTCTGATGATAGACTCACTGATGTCTGGTTAGCTGTACTAAGATGTGACTTAGGCTACTATCACACTTGCGATAGCAGGGTCCAGTAGGCTGTTCCAGCAGGAGAACAGCCTGCTGCATCCGTGCTGACGCAAGCCCACCATGCAGCCGAAAGTCTGCTCCGGCCCCATTCACTAAAATGGGGGAGGTCCGGCGGCACGGTGCAGACTTCCGGCGGCACGGTGGGCTTGCATTAGCACCGATCCGGCAGGCTGTTCCCCTGACGGACCCTGCTACCGCAAGTGTGAAACTAACCTAATACTATATAACTTCAATAGTACCTCAGGTTAAGGTCTCTCTTATCCCATATCTGGCCTGAATATATCATGTAGGGGTAATAGCCCTTAGTTTTATCCGTTTCTATCTAATAAAGAATTTTTAACTTTTTTTTAATTTTTTAGATGGAATCTAATACTGTGAAACGATCAAATGCCTTCTCATAATCTATAGAAAGCAGGATATTGGGAGACCCTGCTGCCGAGTAGGAGAATGCAAGTCAATCGTTTTTATAGACTTGTTCCAAGTCTTTCAGCATGGAATAAACCCTACTTGCTTGCTGTGGAGAAGACTGGGAATAAAGTTCCTTTAAGAATAACTTTTACTTAACTTTATTTAAAATATTTTAAACGGGCTTTAATTCATTTTTGCAATATTTACTTATTTACTCAGTTAAAAAGGGCTATTAACACACACACAGTCAGTTTTTAATTTCCATTTTGCATCCATGTGTGCATCTATTTTCTGTCCATCTGTCTGTTTTTAACGGCCATTTTGCATACATTTTGCATACATTTTGCATACATTTTTAATGGCCCTTAAATAAGGTAATTAAAAACAGATGAATTTAATTGAATTTTTTTGTTAACATCCCAACCCTCACAGTGCCCTCACAGTATACATAATGCCTCCCATAGTGCCCCCTGGACATCACATGGCCTTTATAGTGCCCCCAGTATGAAAAATGGCCCCATAGTGTCTCCCCAGTGTGAATAATGGTCCCAATAGTGCCCCCTCAGTATGAAGAATACCACAATTAGCGCCCTCAATATTATTAAAGCCCCCATTAGTGGCCCCCAGCATAATGAATGCCCCCATTAGTGGCTCCCAGTACTAATAATGCCCCCATTACTGCCCCACAGTTTTGCTTGTGTTAAAAAAATGATTTACCTTATCCACTTGCACGCACAGGGACAGTCGCTCCTCACTTGATGCATAAGGACCTGCACTCCCAGCATAATGACATCACAATGTGCTCCCAACGCTAAAAGGCCATTTTTCACTAGTGTACCTGTTTTTAAGATAGATGGGTGCACTCCTGTCTAAAGGTCCATTAAAAACAGCACCATCTGGTCATGAAAATGGCCAAAAATAGGACATTTCCTTTATTTTTAACGGCTGCTATTCACTGACCGTAACAAAAATGGCCATGTGATTAGCCTCATTGACTTAACAATTGGTTCTGAAAACAGCCATGTGACAGCAGTTAAAAACGGCCATCACACGTGTGAATGTGGCTTTATTGTTTTAGTGACCTAATAGACACCCGAAGTTCAGACATCTATAGCGCTTGGAATATGTACACCACAGTCAGCGGTGTACAGATTCCTTTAAGGGGCTGCTGTCCTACAGGCAGGAGCACACATCATGGAGATGTGCTATACCAGGCTTTAGCGGAGCGGGCACAGGAAGGAGCAGAGTTGTGCTATGCAGAGCTCCTGCCAGATCTGTTCTACTAAAAGCTCTCCATAGCAAATCAGTGCAGGAGACCCTGTTCCAGAGAAAGTCCACTATAAGAAATGTGACTTTCAGAATGACTCTCTTGGACAATGAACCTATCTGTTTCTTTAAAGGAACATGTTAAAAGGGTTGTCCTAGATAATTTAAAAAAATCTCAAACTCTAGAATTGGCTAAAATAAAAACAAAATCATGATTTACAATTTTTTTTTTTAATCCAGTTCTGGCGCTTCCAAGATTTTTAATCATCTCGGACAGCCCCTGTAAGTCTAGTCATGCCCCCCTTTTAGTCTTTGCACTAGATGTAACAGTGTATTTGTTTTTTTTTCTGCAGTGCTTTTTTAAGGAACATTTTTTTCTGCTACATACTATAGCATGCCTGGAGAAAAAAAAAAACTTATGTACAAAGAGATGTCTCAGATAACAGTTAACAATAGTCCCTCATCCTTCTCTGCTGTAGTTACCTCTGGAGAGCCAATCTCAATTTATTCCAGTACCTTTAGTCATTAATTTATATACAGATAATTTGTTAAGGAACTTTAGCTCTAGCCAGGAGAGGTGAAAATTTGCAGTACACACTGCATACTATTGCATAACGCATCCACAAGATTGAGGGGCTGGTACAAAATTATTGTGTAAAGTAACCAACCAGGAGCTTCTCATCTCAAGCGAGATGTTCCAAGATGTGTCAGACTGTATCTTTCATCCAAGAGCTTAAAAGAGTTGTGCCAAGTTTTAAAGTTGTTACCTAGCTTAACTAACTGATTGTGGGGATCTGACTGCTGACACCCCAAACAAACCCTGAGAATAGGGGTCCTGTTACCCCACCCTAGTGGAGTGGAAGGTTGATCATAGGCTATCTCCATCAGTCCCAGAGAGTATGAATGGAGCACCAGGGTGCATGCTCAAACTGCTGCTCCATTACAACAGGGGAATTGGATCCAGTTGTTGAGAACGGGAAGAGTTCCAGTGGTCATCAATCAGTTAGTTATCCCCTATGCTGTGGATAGGAGATGATAACTTCAAAGCAGTATAAAAGATGTAAGGATAAGAGGGGAGTTAATTCCCATATAATTTATATTGGATGTGAAAATATTCTAATTGTTACAAGATGAAAGTCTCTGGTTGAACAAAAATGTTGAAACTGGAGACCATTGTTCTACCATTAAAACCATAAAAAAACAACAAACTATCTGCATTGGAATGGAAAGAGTCCTTCATCAAAAACAATACCGTTCATTAAAGTTCAAGAGACCTGGAATCTAACACTAATCTAACACTGCTCAAGACGAGAGCTAAGTAATCCTACTGTTCAGATCAAAGCAGATGCAGATTCTTTGTTTTACCCCTGCAAGCGTGCAGATCATTTTCGGCTCATAGGGAGTTTATGTTGAGAAACTTCCAGCAATTTCTCAAAATCTGTAATGTCTGTTTTCATAAGGGGTACATAAATGAGTTAGAGGTTATTAAAATATGCCCCTGGCACTGAGTTATGTAGTTTTATGGTAGAGCCTCATTTGTCTAAATAAACACTTTCTCATGCATGAATTGATGGTATTGTTAAAAATTTATACATTACATGAAAAATTGTGCTGAATATTCTTATACCGGCCCACGACATGTTTTTTTTTTCAGTTAGTCCATTTTGTATATGAACAGCTCCCTAGACTCTACAATATTGGTTAAAAAAAAGGTTTAATCTTAAAGGGAACCTGTCACCGGGATTTGGTGTATAGAGCTGAGGACATGGGATGCTAGATGGCCGCTAGCACATCCGCAATATCCAGTCCCCATAGCTCTGTGTGCTTTTATTGTGTAAAAAAAAAGATTTTATGCATATGCAAATTAACCTGAGATGTGTCCTGTACGTGAGATGAGTCCAGTGCGAAGGAGCCCAGCACCGCCCCGAATCCTCAGAATCTCCTCCTTGCTCCCCAACTTCAGAAAGCTAGAGCGCCGTAATCTCGCGATGCACGAGCTAGCGCATGCGCAGTTCCCTTCCTGAGGCTGATGCCAGCACAGGAAAGGAACACTATGCCGACACTGCGCATGCGCTAGCTCGCGCATCGCGAGATTACGGCACTCTGGCTTTTTGACGTTGGGGAGCACGGAGGAGATTCTGAGGATGCGGGGTGGTGCTGGGCTCCTTCACGCTGGACTCATCTCAGGGACAGGACTCATCTAAGGTTAATTTGCATATGGATAAAATCGTTTGTTTTTTACACAATAAAAGCACACAGAGCTATGGGGACTGGGTATTTTTCGGATGTGCTAGCGGCCATCTAGCAACCCATGTCCTCAGCTCTATACCCAAAATCTCGGTGACAGGTTCCTTTTAAACATTCCCCCCAATATTGCAGGTTACAAATAGTACAAAATGTATAAAACCCAATGGGACCAAACTAGATATTATGCAAAAAACTAAATATAGTAAAACACCTAATATGTATTGCTACTTCAATAGCATCATTTACTTTCATGCTGCTAAAACCAGTCACATAAGAACAGAATGAAACCAATGTAAATGCTTTTCTGGTTTGCCATACATTATATTAAAAGTCTGGGCAAAAGTTGTTGACCTAATTTGCCACCCACCCTCAAACTTTCCGTTACCTGACAGCCACTTATAAAATGATTCTGCATCTTCCTGAATGGGAATCTGTGTAGAAAATATTTCTCTGAATTAAAGGGGTATTCCCATCACAATGATCACTGTTAAATCTGTTAATGATTTGACAGTGATCATTTTTGTAAATACATTTAATTACCCAATTCCCACCCTTTTTGAGAAAATAAGTCCCCTCTGTCCCTGATCGTTGTCTTTCGTCTCCCCTGGTTACGGCCACCTCTCCTGTCGAATCCCGCCGGACCGCGCTTGCGCAGAAGACTGAAGATCTTCAGCCGTCCGGGCCGCGCAATGTCCTGAACGCGCACGCCGCCACGCATGCGCCATGATGACTTCTTCCTGGCCAGTATAGTACAGAGCCGCGAACGCACATGCCTGCTCTGTACTAAACAGGCCAGGAATAAGTCACCATGGCACATGCGCGGCGGCGTGCGCGTTCAGGACATTGCACGGCCCGGCCGGGAGAAATTCTTCAGTCTTCTGCGCAAGCGCAGACCGGCCAGGAGAAGGATCCAGGAAGTGAACGTCGTGCTCAACAAGGGTAGGTATAAAAAGTGAAGATGGGAATACCCCTTTAAGATATGATTATCATTTTAAAGAAGATCGGTCACATTGAGGCTGGTTCTTTATATACAGCCAGCAGATTTAATGTTTTGTGGGAACAGTCTTAGCTGGTATGAGTTGTCAATGAGTCCTCTGGAGCTAGGGGTGAACAGAGACAGTGACCTGCTCTGTAAAATCTTATATTTTATTATATGAATTCCTTAAACAGAATAAGGCACTTGAATATTATTTAAGATTTGCTCAAAAAGATTTCTGATTGGGCTATTTGGCCATCAAAATGAAGAAATTTCCTTAAAGGGAACCCGACATCTTGAATATCCAATTTTAACTTCCCAAAGTACCTTATCCATGTTGTGCTTGTGGAACTTTGGAACTATGTCTTGTTCCGGTATTCTAACTAGTAAATGTGCTAAAAAAGGACTTTTACTCTTCTTCCTGCCATATGGAAATGAGTCTGTTCAAGTCAAGGAGGCTGGTGTTTTATTCCTCCATGTCAAGGCCTCCTGCAGCTTGATTGCATGGAATTTAAAGAGACCTGGAGATGACAATCCCTGCATGAGAGAATGTCAATCAAGGAGGCGGGGGAGGGCAGGACAACAGTGTCAGTGACTTGGAAGAGGAAGGGCTCAGGCACACGACTGTATGTATTTTGCAATCTGCAAAAAACGGATCCACAAAAAATACGGATGACGTCCGTGTGTATTCCGTATTTTGCGGAATAGACCAGCTGGTCCCCTAATAAAACAGTCCTATCCTGTTCCGTAATGTGGACAATAATAGGACATGTTCTATTATTTTGCGGAACGGACATACGGAAACAGAATGCACAAGGAGTAATTTACATTTTTTTTTGCGGACCCATGGAAATGAATGGTTCCGCATACGGTGCACAAAAAAACTGAACGGACACGAAACAAATATATGTTTGTGTGCATGAGCCCTAAAACACCGGCCTCCTTGACTTAAACAGACTCATATCCATACAACAGGAAGAAGATTAAAAGTGCTCTTTCAGAGTATTTACTAGTTAGAATACAGCAACAACAACAAATTCCAGAGCCTCCTAAGGGCATGAATAAGGTACGTAGTGTGGCCAACTAAAATTGCATATCCGAGATGTCGGGTTTCCATTAACAGCGTTTTCCGGGATTAACATATTGATGACCTATCACCCTCCGATCTCATATTGATGAAAATAAATATGTACGTCAATATGTAAATCCTAGAGAACCCCTTTAAATTTTCTGGTCTTTTAGAGTGCTGAGGTTAAGACAGGTCTGGAGTTGGGGAGATCTACTGGCATAATATGGAAGGTTCTGAAGATCTACCACAATGTTTTCTGTTTTTGATCACAGAGCATTTTGGTTGAGGAGAACAATAGATGAGATGTGAGTAAAATATTGGCCTTTAATATTCTACAATATTTTGACAATGTGGTACCAGGCATACAGTGGGTGTGGGTATAATGTAGGTGTGTTAAATTCACCAAATGACACCTCTGGACATCTAATGTTTCATACTGAGGACGGGTCAATATTAATATGAGGTCTAGCATGTTGTAAAGTCCTCGTACTAGATCCCACTGGTTCATGCGGACATATAAAAATCACTACGCTATAAGAAATACATTTGCATACACAGAAGTTACAAAGTAAATATTGTTCTAATAATGTATAGAATGATGAGATGAATCTTTGTAATTCAATCCCTGCAGAATGGGGACTTTAATAAATGGATTTAATCAACATTAAAAGAGACCATACAGCATATTGATCAATTGATGATGGTTCTTTCCATCACAGAATCCATTTATAGGAAATGTCACCACTTTTTAATCCGTGAAAGAACTGCCAGGACCCTCACTGCATAGATAGGGTAGCCTATTCATTCTCAAGAATGATGGAGGTTCGAACAGCTGGACTTCCACCGATCAGAAAGTGAATGCATATCCTAGAGATATACTGTAACATCACTTTGTGTGATTGGAAAAAAACTTTAATAACAGAA
Source organism: Bufo bufo (assembly GCF_905171765.1). NCBI lineage: Eukaryota > Metazoa > Chordata > Amphibia > Anura > Bufonidae > Bufo > Bufo bufo. Next base: position 73,579,781 of record NC_053397.1, read on the forward strand.
AATCCTTAATTCAGTGCCTAGGTCTTGTGCCCATGTCTTAGACTTTTATATATAGACTAAACATCCTATTAAATATCTGTGGTTGCTGAACTTTATTTTCCTGTCCAGGCAACGTGAAGAAAATCGGTATGCAGTCAGTGGAATTCCCAGCCTTAGATAGCTTTGCTGAGGCAAAACCTCTAAGCACATAATATGATGCCAGTTGCAGTTTCGCTTATTGTAAGGTTTTCAGCTGGTTACATGACATTGTTCTGAAGCTCTGGAGGGAACTTCCCTTGGTTCATGTTGCCTCTGTGTCTAATATGTAGAACAAAGTCATATACCGTAAATGTATAATCACATGGTTTACATTTAACCACTGAAGCAAGGAACTAATGTTGGATTTCAGGAAACTTTTCTTTGTCCTTCCTGAGCTCATCACTTTTTACATATTTTTTTGCTTTTTATCCCTATAGCCTCCTAATACACAGGGACTTCCTACCGATGATATATATTGTTTTTCTGGAAAATTGTTATGCCCATCAAAAGAGAAGAGAATCCTCCAAATGGCCTATGTATTAAGGAGTTGTCTAAGGCTTTTTTAGTGATGGCCTATCCTCAGGAAAGACCATCCCTAGTTTGATCAGCAAGTGTCCAACATCAAACACCGCCGCCAATAAACTAGTCTGTGTAGTTCTGTCAACAGAATTCAGCACCGAGAACTACACATGCCACAGACTCAAGAAGAAGGGATGTTAGTGGTGTTAGTGGACATAATAGGAGTAGTAGTAGCGGTAGTCACAATGACAGTCCTCCCTTGGGCTGTGCAGTGATGAGAGGGACACAATTATTCTTCCCTTCGGGGTACACCCTGGATTTTGAGATCTCCTACCTGGTGGTGGCTCGGGAGCACTTGGTGTTATGTGAGCATCGGGGTGCAAAGCTGGAAAAATACCAAGCCGACATTTGTCAAAGGAGTTACACATGCATTACCCCAGACCGGGGTACCTGCAAAGTTGTTTTGTTATTTAATGTTATGTAATTTTATTCCATATATATTTCTAGTATGGGTATGTGTGGAAGTGACAGAGTTAAACAACTCTGATACAGCCCCTGCAGGAAGTTTGGTGTGGATCCTGTCTAGAGTTAGCAGAGGAAGAAAGAGAAAGTTCCATGTACTCCATTTCTTACAGGACTGGACCAAAGATCCAGAGAATCACCTTCTCTGAGGATTATCTACTGAGAGCAAGACCTCATTATTTCTACAATACTCAGGAAAGATAGAAATAAAGGAAACCACCAAGAGGGTCCAGAATCTGCATAGCTGAGTATTGGAATCAGCTAGTAAGGTATTTGCTGATCAAAGCTACTGACTTTACTGCTGTGAGAGGGACATTGTTGAGACACCCTTCACACTGGGACATCACCTGGCCATCATATCTTAAACCTTCTACCCCTCAGTTGGAAATTACACCCAGAATTCCAAGAGTAAAATTGTCAGCCATAGATTTTGCAGAAGGAGACTTTGGTAAGATAGAGAAAAAAAGAGTACTACATTTCTCATCCTCGCTCAAATCCATACTTTGTTATCTGGGGAGATTTGCACTGTGAATTCTGCACTTTAGTAAAGAGAGACTTTTTTTTCTACCTCTCGCCTTATTACTGACTCCTGAACCATGTGCCAGCCATTGCACCTTACATCTCGTGCCTCGCACCCGCACCAAACCTACAACATCAAAGGCACCCCAAAGACCATGAGGCAGGAGCCCCAACATCAGGATTTGCCCCAAAGGAAGAACGGGTACACCCTTCTTTCACTGCCCTGGCCCTATGGAGCATTGGGGTGAGGATTGTCATCTGCTCCTCTCAGGTTGCGGCCACATAGACTAGCTGATCTTTGGTGTGCGGGGTATCGGACACCTGCCGATCAGCTAGGGATGGCCTATCCTGAGGATTGACCATCATTTAAAAACCCCTGAAAACCCCTTTAAGGATTATTCTGATCTCGGAATATGCCATAAATTCCTGATAGTTGTGTTTTCTACCCCGGGTCCCCCAACTATGGCTGCTATGCCTGAAGAGGTGGCTGTGCATGATGAGCTCTCTCCATTCATTTCTATGGGAATTCTAAAAATAACTAAATATGCTTACTCAGCTGATAATTAGGGGGTTCCTACCGTTGATGCAAGGCTCACAGTTTAGAAAGCACTGATCACTGCACAACTCTTGTAATAGCCGTCTGTCTCACATCGCCATTAGATATTTCATCTCCTGTGATATGTAACGCTCCCTCTTATGTAAAAAAAAAAGGTTTTCCGTAGACTACACGGAGGATGCACAGTACATCTACTTTGGCTCCACTGGCAGCACAGATGATTACTTCACATTTGCTGATACTGTAAGGCCCCTTTCACACGAACGATACAGATTGTGTCCGGATAAGTTCAGGATAAAACTGATTGTTTCGCACGCAAGTGGAGTCAGTTTTGTCTGTGATTGCGTTCAGTGGTCCATTATTTTCATGCAGGTGCAATCAGTTTTAATGTTTTAATGACACAAGTGGAAAAAAAAAATGAAGAATAGCAATCTACATCTCCTAGCAACGATCAGTGAAAAGTTCTTTGCATCCATTTCCCTGCGTTTTTCACTGAAGCCCCATTCACTTCTATGGGACCAGGACTGCATGAAAAACGCAGAATATAGAACATGTGTGAGATGATGCGTGAAAAACAATGCTCATGTACCCATTGAAAGGAATGGGCCAGGATTCAGTGCGGATGCAATGCGTTTAATTCACACATTGCACCCGTATGGAAAACTCGCTTGTGTGAAAGGGGCCTAAGTCACGGAGCAGGTGCAGGATTATAGGATCAGATATGTCGATCTCAGTCGGGGGTAATTGAGATACAGCATTAGGGCTCTTGCACACGACCGTATGCCCTCCGAGACATACGGTCCGTGAGCGGGCCATATGTCCCGGAGCGGCATACATCGTGCGCACGGGAGCGCACCGGAGCGCACAGCATCATAGGTTACTATGATGCTGAGCGCATCGGGCCGCCCGCGGGGCTATTGTTCCGCACTCATAATATCATATGAGTGCGGGACAATAGTCTGGCGGGCGGCCCGATGCGCACAGCATCATAGTAACCTATGATGCTGTGCGCATCGGGCCGCCCGCCAGACTATTGTCCCGCACTCATATGATATTATGAGTGCGGAACAATAGCCCCGCGGGCGGCCCGATGCGCTCAGCATCATAGTAACCTATGATGCTGTGCGCTCCGGTGCGCTCCCGTGCGCACGATGTATGCCGCTCCGGGACATATGGCCAGCTCACGGACCGTATGTCTCGGAGGGCATACGGTCGTGTGCATGAGCCCTTAGAGCTAAGGTGCACAGAGAGGCTTGAGCCTGCCCCTTGGTGCCCTGAGCACCTAATTTGCAAGATAATAAAAACTTTAATTGCACATGAACGGTGCAACAGTTTTACGTAAGGAATGAATGCTTTCATCCAGCAGGATCAGCCCCACCAGATATTATAACTGGCTTAGCATGGTAGATCTTGCTGCCAGGTCCTTTTGAAGGCAAAAGCAGCCCCTACTGTATTCTAAAAAGAATTTTAGAAGTCCCCCATGACCTTTATTCTGCTTTATAAGGTTATAGTTTGTGACTATAAACAGAAAACTACTTCTAGTCTACAATTTCCTTTAAACAGAAATGCAGTCAGTGTGGCTAGGTTCCAAGGAAGCGTCCAGCTTCAAGGAATTTTTGCCTTAGGGGAAGTCTGAGGATAGTGAGAGATGCCAAGAAAAACATGCCATGGGAGTTGAACTTGGTCTGTTAATTTGTTGAATAATTGAGTGTAGGAGAAAAGTAGTGGTTTATAAGAAATTAGACTTTAGCAGGGTTCACTTCCAGCATCTCATTTATCAACATATTGGAAGACAACAGTTCCTCCTTCACAAGTCATTTCCAAGTAGAAGGTATAAATTCACTATACAAATATAAATGTATGTGGGCTAATAAGTGATGGTACTGTATATTCCTAGGACATACCCTCACATTGGGACAGAAGGCTCTGTGTCCCCTTTAAGTTTTCGCAACACAGTGGCGTTCCCAGCCACCACCCGTGCATGGATCCTTGGCACGGCTTCTATCACGTAAAGGAGTATTCCGGTTATCTAAAAAGTTATTTCCTATCCACAGGATAGGGGATAACTATTAGATCTGTGGGAGTCTTACCACTGGGAGCCCTACTGATCACGAGAATGCAGTGTCACGAACCTTGGTTAAGTCGTGACTGTGTCTACACGTGCGGTTGCCGTTGGCAACGTGTTTTTTTTTCACTACACGTTGCCGCAGGCAACAACATGCGTGGCAACCATGTCACGGCAATCACCCAGAAGGCCGAGACACTGCCACCGCATGCACAAACAGCAACACGTTGCCGCGGGCAACCGCAAGTGTAGCAACAGTGTCACAGCGCACACCATAGGCCGTGACATGCAGGCTCCGTAACCCGTGCAGCCCCCTGAAATGAACGGAGTGGTCCCAGTCAGGCATACGTGTGCCCGCTCCAAGTGGCGGTGGAGGAGGTAGCCTACACTGCTTTTTGGTTTTAAATTATTATTTTTTTTTTTAAATGAGGGTACACCTCAAAACATTGGGAAATATAACCTGTGATAACCCCCTCCAGTCGTGCTAAACACACGTTCAGACAATACACTGGCTGCAGGGCAGGCCAGCACCTCCAAGGGTTAAAGGGCAAGCTCAGGCCATGTGCCCAATTTGGAGACCCAGAAGTTGCAGGGGGCAGACCCATCAGTCAGTTCGTGTAGACGTGTGCAAACATACTGCCCCACCATGTTGCACGTCCCTGTGATGTTCACGATCCAATTGGATATCTTCTCTATCAACTTTCGATGTTCTTCTCTGCGCCTACTATGTTGATCACGGTTAGCGGCGAATCAGGGTTCCATGCCGAGAGGGAGCGTAAGAAAGAGAGACCACATCCAAGGGAGATCAATGGATGAAATTTAATTGTGATCGAGCGGAAATGTGGGAGAAGCTGTTAAAACGGAAGAATTGAAGGAAAGGAGGGGGTGCGCGGCAATTACCCACTCCCGACTCGGGGAGGTAGTGACGATAAATAACAATACAGGACTCTTAAGATGCCCTGTTATTGGAATGATTAATAAAAAATTATGGGGAATGTCACTGGGGTATTTTGTATTTGGAAACGTTAGACAGGTGAGGCCCTACTGCCGCTTTGTTGACTCTAGATAACTTCTGCCTGATCGCACATCCCTGTGACGTCCAAGATCCATTTGGATATCTTCTCTATCAACTTTCGATGTTCTTTTCTGAAGCTACCATGTTGATCACGGTTATCAGCGAATCAGGGTTCCACGCCGGAGAGGGAGCGCGAGAAAGGGAGACCTCGACCAAGGGAGGTCAATGGCTGCAATGAGATGAAGCAGAAATGTGGGATAAGTTATTAAAGCAGAAGGATCGAATGAAAGGGCCAAATAAAGACGAATTTTAGAAATTTAAGTCCCTGTCACCTATGCAGAGCAGGGGTTTTTCATCACCAGAAATGGGTTAATGTCACCCACCAATGGAGCAGATTATTTTAAAAAATTTCGGTCCCTGTCACCTATGCAGAGCAGGGGTTTATTCACGGCAAAAATTGAAAAATGTCAACCCAAGAATGTAACAGAAAAATTAGTGAAATGTATTAACCTGTCTTCTAGGTAGAGCAGGGGTCTATCACAGCCAAAAATTGTTGAATGTCACCCAAAAATGTAACATAAAAATTAATGAAATGTATTAAGCTGTCAACTAGGTAGAGCAGGGGTATATCACAGCCAAAAATTGGTGAATTTCACCCGAAAATGTAACAGACAAATTAGTGAATTTTTTTAACCTGTCTACTAGGTATAGCATTGGTATATCACATCCAAAAATTGGTGAATTTCACCCAAAAATTTAACAGACAAATTATTAAAATGACATAAAATAAAATACATACAAATAATAAATAAAAAAAACTTGATTTATGAGGTGGAGGTCCATATGGAGTAGGAGTTTGAGGAGGCGGTGGACGTAGCGGTGTAGGTGGAAGCAGCGGTGAAGGAGGACGAGGTAGCCAACACTGGTTTTTGGTTTTCATTTATTTTTTATATTTTTTTTATTTTATTAGGGTACACTCCAAAAGAGTGTGAAATATCCAAAATACAAGAATAAGCAATTGCGCTGTAGTATAAAAATGGCTGGTTAAGGCCGGTATACATGTCTATTCTGCACAAGGTACGGACAAGTCCTGAGGGATCTATGCCTGGTTCATTTTAATGAACGTGAGCTTGTCCACATTGGCTGTGGACAAGCGCCTGCGCTTGTCTGTGATAACGCCCCCTCCGTGCTAAACACACGTTCAGATAATACACTGGCTGCAGGGCAGGCCAGCACCTCCAAGGCGTAAAGGGCAAGCTCAGGCCATGTGCCCAATTTGGAGACCCAGAAATTGAAGGGGACAGGCCCGTCATTCCGTACATGTAGGCGTGTGCACACATACTGCTCCACCATGTTGGTGAAATGCTGCCTCCTGCTAAGACGTTCCATATCAGCTGGTGGTGCTGGTTGTTTGGCGTGCTGACAAAGCTTTTCCACATTTCGGCCATGCTAACCCTGCCTTCTGAGGTGCTGATGGTGCCCCAGCTGCGTTGGCGACCTCTTCCTCTGCCTTCGCCTTGTGCTTCCACTGTGCCCGCGCTGTCAGGTGGGAATGCCACCAGAGGGCGTCTACCATTGTGCGCTTGTAATCTTACGATCACGCTCCAGTGAGGGTACTAAGGACGGTACGTTGTCTTTGTAACGGAGATCCAGCAGCGTGGCCACCCAGTAATCAGCACAAGTTAGAATGTGGTCAACTCGGCGGTCGTTGCGGAGACATTGCAGCATGTAATCGCTCATGTGTGCCAGGCTGCCCAGAGGCAACGAAAAGCTGTCCTCTGTGGGAAGTGTATCGTTTGCGTCCCCCCAGCCACGCACCAGTGATAGCCATGAGCTGGTCTGGGTGCCACCCTGCTGTGAACATGGTTTCTCCTCCTCCTCATCCTCCACCTCGTCATCCTCCAGAACTGTGCCCTAGCTGGACAATTGTGTACCTGGCGTTTGTGGGTGCAGGAACCCACCCTCGGAGCCACTTGTGAATGACTGGCCGGAAACCCTACGAAATGATTCTTCTTCCTCCTCCTCCTGTGCCACATCCTCTTCCATCATCGCCAGCAGCGTTTTTTCAAGGAGGCATAGAAGTGGGATAGTAACACTGAGAATGGCGTTATCGGCACTGGCCATGTTGGTGGAGTACTCGAAACAGCACAACAAGGAACACAGGTCTCGCATGGAGGCCCAGTCATTGGTGGTGAAGTGGTCCTGTTCCGCAGAGTGACTTACCCGTGCGTGCTGCAGCTGAAACTCCACTATCGCCTGCTGCTGCTCGCACAGCCTGGCCAGCATGTGCAATGTGGAGTTGCACCTTGTGGGCACGTCGCATATGAGGCGGTGAGCGGGAAGGACGAAGTTATGCTGCAGCGCTGACAGGCGAGCAGCAGCAGGGTGAGAACGCCGAAAGCGCGCACAGACGGGCCGCACTTTATGCAGCAGCTCTGACATATCGGGGTAATTTTTAAGAAATCCCTGCACCACCAAATTCAGCACATGCACCAGGCATGGGATGCGCGTCAAACCGGCTAGTTCCAGAGCTGTTATGAGATTTTGCCCATTATCGCACACCACCAGGCCGGGCTTGAGGCTCACTGGCACCAACCATTGGTCTGTTGTTCAAGGCCCGTCCACAGCTCCTGCGCGGTGTGGGGTTTGACCTCCAAACAGATAAGTTTTAAAACTGCCTGCTGTCGTTTACCCCTGGCTATGCTGAAGTTGGTGGTGAGGGTGTTACGCTGACCGGATGAGGAGCCGATAGAGGATGAGGAAGCGGAGTAGGAGGAGGAAGCAACAGGAGGCAAACTGAAGCGCCCTGCAATCCTCGGTGGTGGAAGGACATGCGGAAAAATGCTATCCGCCTCATGCCCAGCCACCACTGCATTTACCCAGTGTGCTGTTATGGAGATATAACGTCCCTGACCGTGCTTACTGGTCCACGTATCCGTAGTGAGGTGCACCTTGCCACAGATGGCGTTGCGCATTGCACACCTGATTTTCCCCCCCCACTTGGTTGTGCAGGAAAGGGATGTCCCGCCTGGAAAAGTAGTGGCTACTGGACACTGCCATAAGGATTTTAAAACTCTCCGTCTCCACCGCACGGAATGACAGCATCTCAAAGGCCAGTAATTTTGAAATGCTGGCATTCAGGGCCAGGGATCGTGGGTGGGTAGGGGGGTACTTCCTCTTCCGCTCCAGTGTTTGGGAGATGGAGAGCTGAACGCTTCCATGGGACATTGTGGAGATGCTTGGTGACCCAGATGGTGGTGTTGCTGGCAGATCCTCTGTTTGCGGGGTGGCAGGTGGCACTGTCACTCCAGAGGTGGATGAAGAGGCCGAGACTGCAGCAGAAGAGGAAGCAGGAGGAGCCACAGACCTTTCTTGGTTTTTGAGGTGTCTACTCCACTGCAGCTCGTGCTTTGCACTCAGATGCCTGGTCATGCAGGTTGTGCTCAGGTTGAGAACGTTTATGCCTCGCTTCAGGCTCTGATTGCACAGCGTGCAAACCACTTGTGTCTTGTCGTCAGCCCATTGACTGAAGAATTGAAACGCCAGGGAACTCCTTGGAGCTGGCTTTGGTGTGCTTGGTCCCTTGCTGCAGTGGGCAGTAGCAGGCGTACTGTCTAGGGGACGGCCGCTCCACTTTTGCACCCTGCTCCCTCTTCTGCTGTGCTGGTGGCTCTGTACGACCACCGCCTCTTCCTCCGAACTACACAGGTCACTCGCATGACCTTGATTCCATGTGTGGTCGAGGACCTCATCGTCCTCCACATAATCTTCCACCCAGTCTTCACCCCTGCCCTCCTTGTCGGTCTGTACACTTTCGAAAGCCCCAGCAGTTGGCATCTGTGTTTCGTCATCATCCGAGATGTTCTGCGATGGTCCTCCCATGTACTCATCTTGAAACATAAGTGGTTGGGCATCGGTGCACTCAATCTCTTCCACTTCTGGGGTAGGGTTAGGTGGATGGCCCTGTGAAACCCTGCTAACAAAGTCATCAAAAAGCAGAAGAGACTTCTGCATGACTTAGGGCTCAGACTGCTTGGCTGATTTGCAAGGGGGTGAGGTGAAAGACTGGTGGACATCGGCTGCAGGTGCCAACTCTGATCTTTCAGCAGGAGACTGGATGGGAGACAATGTGAAGGAACTGGAGGCACTGTCAGCAACCCAATCTACTATCGCCTGTACTTGTTCTGGCCTCACCATTCGTAGAGCCGCATTAGGCCCGACCAAATACCGCTGCAGGTTCTGTCGCCTACTCGCACCTGAGGAAGGTGTTTCACTTGTGCGTGTAACTGGCACAGATCCTCTCCCTGCAACAGGAGCTCCACCAGCAGCACCACGACCGGGGCCACGTCCCTTATTTGACGTACTCCTCATATTTCTCAAATATAGGATCTTGCCCTAAATGGGTGTTTTTCTAATAGCAGAATAGAACCACAGTATGTAAAGGGTGTATCTCACAAGTACAGATGCAGACTAGGGCGCAATTAAAGATTTTTGCCCAAAATGGGTGTTTTATTAATTGCAGAATAGAACCACAGTATCTAAAATGTGTATCTCACACATACAGATGTAGACTAGGCCACTGTCACAACCAGACAGCTGAGAAGCTCTGACAGAAGCCTTTCAGAACCTCCTCCTTGAGTTTTCTTTGTTTTGGTTTTCAGTTCCTCATCTCGTTAGTCTCTCTCAGCTGTCATGTAGTTGGACTGATTGCATCCCTTTAAATTCCTCCCCATAATGCATTAGTGTGCGGCTTATACAACTTCCTGGAGTGTGTGTGCATCCTGTTCCTATTTCCCAGTCTTCTACAAGATAAGTGCTGTACATTCATTTGTGATTTTCTGTTTGCTGGATCCCAGATGACCCTGACTCCCTCCGTGTCTAGTGTAGGGAGCCGGTCGTCGTGTCCCCTCACTATTGTAGGGTGTTCAGGTATTATATAGTCGAGGTACGGGGATATGCGATCATCCACCTTTGGGGTGTTTGCATAGGCTGAGCAGTCAGGGAGAGTGCCAGGTCTCATGCAGGGGTCTCCCTTTTGTTCCTTAGTTTTGGATCCAGTGAGTCATAGATTCTTTTGCATTGTCTTGTTTCCTGTACACCTTCCGTGACATTATAAGCCACCTAAACCGTCTCAAGCATGGATCCGGTTTCACTTTTGGCTGAACGCTTCCAGGGTCTTTCATTGGAGGTAGCTGATCTCCGTAAGACTTTTTCTCAGTTTCAAGTGACCGGTTCAGCTTGCGTTCATGGAGTTTGTTCTGAGCCTAAGATCTCGCTCCCGGATACGTTCTCCGGGGGTAGTGAGAATTTTGTGCGTTTTAGAGAGGCTTGCAAACTCCATTTTCGCCTTCTTCCCCATTCCTCTGGTGATGAGGAACGGAGGCTGGGGATCATTATATCGCTGCTCAGGGGTAACGCTTAGTCCTGGGCCTTTTCGCTGCCGGAGGGGGCACGGCCCCTACGTTCAGTGGATGAATTCTTTTTAGCCCTGGGTCAGATATATGATGATCCGGATCGTATTGCTCTGGCTGAGTCTAGACTACGTCTGTTATGCCAGGGTAAACAATCCGCAGAGATATACTGCTAAGAATTTCGGAGATGGGCAGCTGATGCTGGTTGGAATGATGCTGCACTCCGAAGTCAATTTTGCCATGGTCTTTCAGAGGGATTGAAAGATGCATTTGCCTTTCATGAGAGGCCTATCTCCTTGGACTCTGCTATGTCTCAAGCCGTTCGTATTGACAGGCGTCTTAGAGAGAGAGGAGAGATCTCTCCTTCCTTTCATACTCAGTCCCGGGACAGTGCAGCGGTCTCATTCTGTGCGCAGGGGTCTCAGTCGCTGTCAGCCCCTTCTGAGCAGGAGCCCATGCAGCTGGGTTTGCTTGCCTCTGACAATAGAAGATTCAGCCCGCATGGGAGGGTTTGTTTTTGTTGTGGAGGTATAAATCATTTAGCAAATGTTTGTCCCTCTAGGAGATTCAGGCAGTTTTCTGGGAGTAATAAAGAAACAAAAAGGAAAAAATCTTTTAAAAATGTTCCGTCTGTTACTATTGGCAGGGTTGAGGCGGAAATTGAAGGTTTTCCGTTTGCTTGTAGTTCCCGTTTTTGTCCTGCCTGCTAGGGTGGCGCTAGAGAGCAAGAGCATTTTTTGTGAGATTTTTGTGGATAGTGGAGCAGCTGTCAACCTCATTGATAATCAATTTGCAATAACTCATGGTTTCCAGGTATGCACTTTAGGAAAGGATATTCCTGTTTTTGCTATTGATTCCGCTCCACTTTCTCAGAAATCGTTAAAGGCATAGTTCACAATATCCGTTTGATTTTGAGTGATACTCATGTTGAGGATGTGTCATGTTTCGTCCTAAACGGGTTGCCTACTCCTCTAGTGTTGGGGGCTACCCTGGCTCACTAAACATAACCCCACCATTGATTGGCAAGCGAGGCAAATAAATGATTGGAGTGACTTTTGCAGAGAGAATTGCCTCACGACATCTGTTTCTGAGGTTTCTACTAAGACTGTACCACCTTTCCTCTCAGAATTTTCGGATGTCTTCTCTGAGAGTGGAGTTCAGGATTTGCCCCCGCACAGGGAGTACGATTGCCCTATTAATCTCATCCCAGGCGCCAAGCTGCCTAAATCTCGTTTATACAATCTTTCCCAACCTGAGAGGGTCGCTATGCGTGCTTATATCTCTGAGAGTCTGAGAAAGGACACATACGACCCTCAAAGTCACCTGCTGCCGCTGGTTTTTTCTTTGTTAAGAAAAAAGATGGTTCTTTAAGACCTTGTCTGGATTTCAGGGAGCTGAACAGTATCACTATTCGTGACCCTTATCCGCTTCCCTCTGATCCCGGACCTGTTTAACCAGGTGTTGGGGCTAAAGTCTTTTCCAAATTAGACCTAAGAGGGGCATACAACCTGGTCAGGGTAAGAGAAGGAGACGAATGGAAGACGGCCTTCAATACCCCTGAGGGCCATTTTGAGAATTTGGTTATGCCTTTTGTTTGATGAATGCCCCAGCCGTTTTTTCAGCATTTCGTCAACAGCATTTTTATCATTTAATGGGAAAATTTGTATTAGTGTATTTGGATGACATTTAGATTTTTCTCCTGATTTCAAAACTCATAAGGAACACTTACGTCAGGTCTTGCTCATCCTGCGGGAGAATAAATTATACGCGAAACTGGAAAAATGTGTGTTTGCGGTTCCAGAAATTCAATTTCTGGGGTTTCTTCTCTCCGCTTCTGGTTTTCGCATGGACCCCGAGAAGGTCCGCGCTGTGCTTGAGTGGGAGCTTCCTGAGAATCAGAAGGCGCTGATGCGTTTTTGGGCTTTGCCAATTATTACAGGAAGTTTATTTTGAATTATTCCTCTGTTGTTAACCACTCACTGATATGACCAGAAAGGGGGTAGATTTTCTTCCTGGTCGGTTAGAGGCACGTAAGGCCTTTTCTAATATCAAGGAGAGTTTTGCTTCCGCTCCCATCCTGGTACAACCTGATATTTCTTTACCCTTCATAGTTGAGGTTGATGCTTCTGAGGTGGGTGTGGGTGCGGTCTTGTCTCAGGGTTCCTCTCCTGCCAAATGGCGACCGTGTGCCTTTTTCTCGAAGAAACTCTCCTCCGCAGAGAGAAATTACGATGTGGGAGATAGGGAATTGTTGGCATCAAGTTGGCTTTTGAGAATGGCGCCATTGCTAGAGGGAGCCAGACACCCTATCACCATGTTACTGACCATAAAAATCTGGCCTACTTGGAGTCAGCCAAGCGTCTGAACCCGAGACAGGCCAGATGGTCTTTGTTCTTTTCAAGGTTTAATTTTGTTGTCACGTTCCGCCCTGGGGTTAAGAATGTGAAGGCAGATGCCCTGTCACGTTGTTTTCCGGGAGGTGGGAATTTTGGCTGAAGGTGTGGTGGTCTCTGCTCATTTTCCTGAATTGGAGGCAGAGGTGCAGGCAGCCCAGTCGGAGGCTCCTGAGCTTTGTCCTCCTGGGAGGTTGTTTGTGCCTCTCGCTTTAAGACACAAGATTTTTAAGGAACACCATGATACGGTCCTTGCTGGGCACCCGGGGGCAAGAGCCACACTGGATCTCATCGCTCAGAGATTCTGGTGGCCTGCGCTTCGTAAGTCGGTTGAGGGTTTTGTGGCAGCCTGCGAGACTTGTGCTCGTGCCAAAGTCCCTCATTCAATCAGTCCTTCCTTACCCATTCCTTCCCGTCCTTGGACACATCTGTCCATGGACTCATAACGGACCTGCCTCGTTCCTCGGGAAGACTGTGGAGTTCCTGGTGGTGGTGGACCGTTTTAGCAAAATGGTGCATTTCATCCCTTTTCCTGGTTTGCCCAATGCTAAGATGCTGGCGCAGGCATTTATTGATCACATTGTCAAATTGCATGGTATTCCTTCAGACATAGTCTCTGATAGGGGCACGCAGTTTGTTTCCAGATTCTGGAAGGCTTTCTGTTCTCGCTTGGGGTTCGGTTGTCATTCTCTTCTGCTTTCCACCCGCAGTCGAATGGCCAGACAGAGCGCGGTCAATCAGAATCTGGAGACTTATCTTGCGCTGTTTTGTGGCGGAGAATCAGGAGGATTGTGTTCTTTTTTGTCCCTTGCTGAGTTTGCTTTAAATAACCGTCGTCAGGAAGTTCCTCTGATAGGTCAACCATTTTTTGGTGCATATGGGTTTCATCCGCAGTTTGGACTTTCTCGGGAGAGGGCTCTTCTGGTTGCCTGATGAGGACAGATTCTCCTCGTCTTTGTCATCTATTTGGCAAAAGATTCAGGATAATCTAAAGAGCATGAGTGAGAGATATAAGCGTGTGGCAGATAAGAGACGTGTGCCTGGTCCGGACCTGAATGTTGGTGATCTGGTGTGGTTGTCTACCAAGAATATCAAATTGAAGGTTCCCTCCTGGAAGTTGGGTCCTAGGTTTATTGGGCCTTACAAGATCCTGTCTGTCATCAATCCTGTTGCCTACCGTCTTGATCTTCCTCAGACTTGGAAGATCCATAATGTTTTTCATAAGTCCTTATTGAAACCTTATGTTCAACCCATTGTACCCTCACCTTTGCCTCCTCCTCCGATTATGTTGATGGTAATTTTGAATTTCAGGTCTCTAGGATTGTGGATTCTCGTCTTGTCCACGGTTCTCTCCAGTACCTCGTTCATTGGGAGGGTTATGGTCCTGAGGAGAGGATGTGGGTCCCAGTGACGGACATTAAGGCCACTCGTCTCATCAGGGCTTTCCATAGGTCCCCATCCTGAGAAGGGTGGGCTCTGAGTGTCCGGAGTCCACTCGTAGAGGGAGGGGTACTGTCACAACCAGACAGCTGAGAAGCTCTGACAGAAGCCTTTCAGAACCTCCTCCTTGAGTTTTCTTTGTTTTTGGTTTTCAGTTCCTCATCTCGTTAGTCTCTCTCAGCTGTCATGTAGTTGGACTGATTGCATCCCTTTAAATTCTCCCCATAATGCATTAGTGTGCGGCTTATACAACTTCCTGGAGTGTGTGTGCATCCTGTTCCTATTTCCCAGTCTTCTACAAGATAAGTGCTGTACATTCATTTGTGATTTTCTGTTTGCTGGATCCCAGATGGCCATGACTCCCTCCGTGTCTAGTGTAGGGAGCCGGTGGTCGTGTCCCCTCACTATTGTAGAGTGTTCAGGTATTTTATAGTCGAGGTACGGAGATATGCGATCATCCACCTTTGGGGTGTTCGCATAGGCTGAGCAGTCAGGGAGAGTGCCAGGTCTCATGCAGGGGTCTCCCTTTTGTTCCTTAGTTTTGGATCCAGTGAGTCATAGATTCTTTTGCATTGTCTTGTTTCCTGTACACCTTCCGTGACAGCCACAATTTAAGACTTTTGCCCAAAATGTGTGTTTTTTTAATAGCAGAATAGAACCACAGTATCTGAAGGGTGTATCTCACAATGACATATGCAGCAAAGGCTGCAAAATTAAGTTTGTAGCCCAAAATGAGTGTATATAACGCTTGAATTTCACACGTGCAGATGCAGAAAGGGCTGTAAAATTGTGTATTTTGCCCAAAAAGGGTGTTTTTTAAAACCCAGAAAATTATAGCTGTATTTCTAGCTTAAATTGCACACTGACTAATACGGCAGAGGCCCAAGATGAAGGTTATTGCCAAAAATGGGTGTTTTTTCAAAGCCAGAAAATTATTGAAATATTTCAAACTTGTTTTTAACAATCACAGATGCAGCAAGGGCTGCAATATTAAATATTTTGCCCAAAAATGAAGTTTTTTTACTAACAGAATATGACAGCAGTATATAACGCTTGAATTTCACACGTGCAGATTCAGCAAGGGCTGTAAAATTGTGTATTTTGCCCAAAAAGGGTGTTCTTAAAAACCCAGAAAGTTATAGCTGTATTTCTAGCTTAAATTGCACACTGACTAATGCTGCAAAGGCACCAGATGTAGGATATTGACAAAAAAGGGTGTTTTTTTTTAAACCAGATTCTTATTGCAGTATTTCAAGCTTGTATTTGAATGTCACAAAAGCACACATGCTGTGCTGGTGCACTGAGCTTGCATAAAATGGCTGCCGCCGCCACCCACCTAACTAGCAGACGGATAAAAGTTATTTTTCTCTGTCACTGGGCTCAGGGCAGGGTAAAAAGATTGTGCACTGCACCCACACAACTAAATCTATGTAGATCGCTGAGTTCAATTGGAGTTCTGTTTAAAGATTATGTCCTATTCTCTCCCTCACAGCAGCAGCCTCCTCTCCCTACACTAAGCACAGCAGAGTGACGTGCATCGCTACGTGACTCCAGCTTATTTAGAGGCTGGGTCACATGCTGCACTGGCCAATCACAGCCATGTCATTAGTAGTCATGGCTGTGATGGCTTCTAAGGGCACACAGTTAAACGCTTGTTGATTGGCTGCTCAGCAGCCTTTCAAAAAGCATTAAGAAATCGCCGAACACCGAACCCAAACTTTTACAGAAATGTTCGGGTTCGGGTCCAGGGTCCAAAAATCCTAAAGTTCGGTACGAATTTGAACTTTACAGTTCGGGTTCACTCAACCCTAATTATGGTCCGTGGTAATGGAATCCACAACGCAATTCACCTTTTGTAAAACAAAATGGGATCCGCTCACCTCTATCTCCCTCAGGACAGGTGCTCCAATCCAAAATTTGAGTCACCCCTCAAAGGTTTTTGGATAAGTATGTGAAAAGAATGGATTGGTCACTCTTATATGGAAATATAGGATGTTTTATTTGTTATTTACTTTAAAATAGATAAAAATGAATAAATAAAAATACATATAATATTCTTTACATAAATATATTATCTACATAAAAGACTTTTGTGAGTATATTCAATACACTATCCTGTATCTGCTCTCTACCTGGCTATCAAATATCACTGAAATAGTAACAGCCCCAGGATAAGTACTGACAGTGTCAAATATCTCTCTCTGCTTCCAACCAGACTAATTCAGTCTTGAATGTGCTGTGAGCAGGTTGAATTAGAGAGATAAATTGGCACAAACAGTATCCATCTGATGTATTTGATACATAATCAATTGCTAAAATAACACAACATCCAATGTTTAAAATATGAAACAACCATATGATGGGTCAATTCACCTTTTGCCAGTAAACGAAGCATGAACGAATTTCATAACCTGAAATTTGCTCATCTCTAGTCAGGATCTGTTCAGGATAAAAGTGATGGTTTTGTTCAGTTAGTTTTGTCTGCAATTACGTTTAGCGTTTCAGTTTTTTACGCGCTTGAAAAAAAACTAAAGAATAACAAACTACATCTCCTGCAAAATGCAGAATATAGAACATGCTGCAATTTTTCCTGAACACAGAAATGATGTGTGAAAAACAATCCTCATGTGCACGGACCCATTGAAATTAATGGGTCAAGATTCAGTCCGCATTGCTCTAATAGTCCTATCAAAGTGAAAATAAAACCAGCCAGAGATTGTAGATATTTAGCGGTACTAGTGACTTGGACAATTGGAATTCAGGATTTTTCATAACTCTGGGAAAGTTTTTGGACTCATGAAGCAAATATAATTTGTGGGGAAATCCTAATTGTCATCATTACATATATATAGCATAAGCAAAAGTTATCATAACATTTATTTTAATAGATAGAAATTGTTTTGTTATAATTCATAGATGAAAATTAGTGTTCCAGTCATAACATTGATAAATACATGAAGAGTTCCTTGCATTTTAGAACCATGAATAAAGACTATGGGAGACATATACACTGCTCAAAAAAATAAAGGGAACACAAAAATAACACATCCTAAATCTGAATTAATTAAATATTCTTCTGAAATACTTTGTTCTTTACATAGTTGAATGTGCTGACAACAAAATCACACAAAAATTAAAAAACGGAAATCAAATTTTTCAACCCATGGAGGTCTGGATTTGGAGTCACACTCAAAATTAAAGTGGAAAAACACACTACAGGCTGATCCAACTTTGATGTAATGTCCTTAAAACAAGTCAAAATGAGGCTCAGTAGTGTGTGTGGCCTCCACGTGCCTGTATGACCTCCCTACAACGCCTGTGCATGCTCCTGATGAGGTGGCGGATGGTCTCCTGAGGGATCTCCTCCCAGACCTGGACTAAAGCATCTGCCAACTCCTGGACAGTCTGTGGTGCAATAGTGGATAGAGCAAGACAGGATGTCCCAGATGTGCTCAATTGGATTCAGGTCTGGGGAACGGGCGGGCCGGTCAATAGCATCAATGCCTTCGTCTTGCAGGAACTGCTGACACACTTCAGCCACATGAGGTCTAGCATTGTCTTGCATTAGGAGGAACCCAGGGCCAACCACACCAGCATATGGTCTCACAAGGGGTCTGAGGATCTCATCTCGGTACCTAATGGCAGTCAGGCTACCTCTGGCGAGCACATGGAGGGCTGTGCGGCCCTCCAAAGAAATGCCACCCCACACCATTACTGACCCAATGCCAAACTGGTCATGTTGGAAGATGTTGCAGGCAGCAGAACGTTCTCCACGGCGTCTCCAGACTCTGTCACGTCTGTCACATGTGCTCAGTGTGAACCTGCTTTCATCTGTGAAGAGCACAGGGCGCCAGTGGCGAATTTGCCAATCTTGGTGTTCTCTGGCAAATGCCAAACGTCCTGCACGGTGTTGGGCTGTAAGCACAACCCCCACCTGTGGACGTCGGGCCCTCATATCACCCTCATGGAGTCTGTTTCTGACCGTTTGAGCAGACACATGCACATTTGTGGGTCATTTTGCAGGGCTCTGGCAGTGCTCCTCCTGTTCCTCCTTGCACAAAGGCGGAGGTAGCGGTCCTGCTGCTGGGTTGTTGCCCTCCTACGGCCTCCTCCACGTCTCCTGATGTACTGGCCTGTCTCCTGGTAGCGCCTCCATTCTCTGGACACTACGCTGACAGACACAGCAAACCTTCTTGCCACAGCTCGCATTGATGTGCCATCCTGGATAAGCTGCACTACCTGAGCCACTTGTGTGGGTTGTAGACTCCGTCTCATGCTACCACTAGAGTGAAAGCACCGCCAGCATTCAAAAGTGACCAAAACATCAGCCAGGAAGCATAGGAACTGAGAAGTGGTCTGTGGTTACCACCTGCAGAACCACTCCTTTATTGGGGGGGTCTTGCTAATTGCCTTTAATTTCCACCTGTTGTCTATCCCATTTGCACAACAGCATGTGAAATTGATTGTCACTCAGTGTTGCTTCCTAAGTGGACAGTTTGATTTCACAGAAGTGTGATTGAGTTGGGGTTACATTGTGTTGTTTAAGTGTTCCCTTTATTTTTTTTGAGCAGTGTATAATCCCCTGTAAACCAGAAAACTGTAGATGAAAAGTTGCAAACTTTGGCGCATGCCATACTTGCATACAATTTTGCAACTTTTGGGAGACTTCTTGCCACTTTTCCAAAACATGGGTGGAGTGATGTTGGGAGCAGTAGCTGTAGGGCTGGCTTACTCCTCACTGTAAGGGCTCATGCACACGGCCGTTTTGCGGCCCGCATACAGCGGGTCCACAATACACGGGCACCGGCCGTGTGCACCCCGCATAACGGATGCGGACCCATTCACTTGAATTGGTCTGCAATCCGGGAGATGCAGTGTGGAACGGAAGCACAGACTGGAACCCCATGGAAGCACTACAAAGTGCTTCCGTGTTGTTTCTGTTCGTGCCTCTGCACTGCAAAAAAAATGGATGTTGCCTGTCCATTGGTGACCGCAAATTGCGCATAACGGCCGTGTGCATGAGGCCTAAAGGTCAGCGGATGCGAACCCTCTGTCCCATGTGACCAACCACCTCAGAGGGGGATGACTAAGTGTATTCCTTGTTCTTCACAATACTTCTGATGGTGAGGATAGACTTTCCCGAAGGATACACCAAGCCCTACCTCTAAGGGGGGTTGGAACACGAGGAAACAAGAACCTGGGTGTGGACCCACTGAACTGGCCTCCAGATGGTACAGGACACCCAGAGGGTGCTAGGCGGCCAGAGACTCATCAAATGGAGGCAGGGCAAGGTCGGGAGTAGAGGTGAGTGAATCGAAGTTGACAACGTGGAATTCGATACGAATTTCAGGAAAAATTCGATTTGCACTGAATCCGAATTTCCTCACGCTTCTTGGTAACGAATCACATCTTTTCCTAAAATGGCTGCTGCACGTGTTAGGACATGGAGCAAGGAACTCTGGGAACGAGGGATCACCCACAATGCCAAGCATGCAGCCAATTAACAGCCAGCCAGCCCTGTGATGTCACAGCCCTATAAATTGCCTCAGCCATCTTGGATTCAGCCATTTTCCAGTGTACTTAGTGCAGGGAGAGACGTCAGCAGGCGCTAGGGACAGTGGTAGAAAATACTTTAAAACTTTTATTTTGCTGTATAGAAGTTCAGGGAAAGGATAGGGAGGAATCATTCCACAGTATTGAAGCAGAACACGGTTCAGTAGGGGAGGTTACAGCCTGGGTAATAGGAACAATCCTATTACACCTTGCAGCACTGACTGGGGATCCAAATTGCCATTATACAGCTCTGTAATTCCAGCAAACCGTTCTTGTTATTGGGGTGCAAGTGCTGTTTGATAGAGCCATTAACAGGTATTAGTGTTGATCGAGCACCATAGTGCTTAGGTGCTTGGGCCAAACACATCGGGATGTTCGGGTGCTCGACCAAGCACCCGAGTGTAATGGTGTAAAGGTCAATGGAAGAACCTGAGCATTAAACCAGGTACCCCCTCCTCTGAAGAGGGAAGGGTGTCTGGTTCATAGGAAAATGTTAGAAATTGATAGAAACACCACCGAAATGGTTCGGGAACAGAATGGGGAGGATGTCCCAATGCTGGGAACGATGTTGTCCGATTAGTACGCCACTTTTACAGACTGACAATAATATGCACAAAACTGAAGATGAAATCGATTTTAGAGGAAAAATTGTTAGGAAACATTCTTTCCTGTATATTTACTTGTATATAAAGTGCAAGTTCAGGCAAAAATGTTGTTGATTTTCGGAACTGGGGCCATGATTAAGAGGGATGGCCGGTGGCATCCGTATTGCGCCAATAGAGGTGAAATTCGTGGACCGGCGCAGGACGAACCACAGTGAAAGTATTTGCCAAGAATGTTTTCATTAATCAACAACGAAAGTCAGAGGTTTGAAGACGATCTGACAGGCGATCCGGTGGCGTTATTCCCATGCCCCGCCGAGCAGCTTCCGCGAAACCAACGTCTTTGGGTTCCGGGGGGAGTATGGTTGCAAAGCTGAAACTTAAACTAATTGACGGAAGGGAACCACCAGGAGTTGAGCCTGTGGCTTAATTTGACTCAACGCGGCAAACCTCGCCCGGACACGGAAAGGATTGACAGATTGATAGCTCTTTCTCGATTCTGTGGGTGGTGGTGCATGGCCATTCTGAGTTGGTGGAGCGATTTGTCTGGTTAATTCCGATAACCAATGAGACTCCTCCGTGCTAATTAGTTACATGAAGCTGAGCTGACCATCGCAAATATTATGGGCGAGGGCCTGCTGCCGCTTTGTTGACTCTAGATAACTTCTGCCTGATCGCACGTCCCCGTGATGTCGATGATCCATTTGGATGTCTGCCCTATCAACTTTAGATGTTCATTTATGCGCTTAACATGGTGACCACGGGTAACAGGGAATCAGTGTTCGATTCCGGAGAGGGAGCCTGAGAAACGGCTACCACATTTAACCACTTGCCATCACACTAACGCCGAAAGGCGTGAGTGCGGCGGCTCTCTCAGGTCACACTAACACCGAAAGGCGTCATCTCGTGAGACCCGAGATTTCCTGTGAACGCGCGCTCACAGGAACGCGCAGTTCAGAAGTTCATCTACAGCCTGCCGACAGCGATCATTGGCTGTCAGGCTGTAGATTTTTAAAAGATCCAATCAAAGAGGTATGTCAGATGCTATTTACAAAATAGCGTCTGATATACCTGCTATCTGGTCCTCTGGTGGTCCCTTTTGCTTGGATCGACCACCAGAGGACACAGGCAGCAGTCACCACACATACACTACACCCCCCCTGTCACTTATTAACCCCTTATTAACCCCATGTCACCCATATTAGACTCCCTGATCACCCCCCTGTCACCCCCCTGTCATTGATCACCCCCCTGTAAGGGTTCCTTTATCACCGCCAGGTAGTTAGCTACTTGCTAGGTAGTTAGTGCCCAGCCCATCGCACCGCAGTCACTGATTAGTCGCTGATTAGCATCATCGCTGCCGCTAATCAGCACTAGTACTATATAGTATCTGTAAGTGATCAAGACTGATCGCAATCAGATCTATATCAGTACATTAGGGTCACCTTAGGCTCTACAAAAAACGCAGTGTTCGCCCAATCAGGCCTGATCTTGTGCGCCCCACCGCAGTGACATAAATTTTTTTCTTCTGATCACTGCAAAAACACCGTAAAATCGCTGCGCCGCTATAAAGATCACTTTTGAGCTTTTTGGATCTTTATTAGCGATCGCAGCTTTACTTCGCAAGCACTCCTTTTTACTAGGTAGGTTTGCTCTTTTTCCTGGGTAGTCTCAGAGGAATACCCCCTAAATTTAGTGAGCCCAAAATGTCAAACAAGGGGTATTCTGCTGAAGAGGCCTACAGGATTCTGGCCGTGATGGATGAAAGCGATGGGGACGCCTCATCCGCTGAATCCAGTGGTTCAGAATATGAACCTGTAGACAGCAGTGGCACTCTAACCGCTAGCGAAGATGACGAAGTTGAGGTCCCTGCTACGGTCAGGCGTACCCGATCCCATATCAGTGTTCTGCCTACCCCGCATGATGAGCCTCATTTGCAGAAGAGTGGTGCTAGCGCTGATCTTTTTTATGGTGCGGCATACACCAGCAGCGCAGCACATCCTGGACCTTCTACCAGCACTGCCGTATTTCCTGGTGGCGAGCACCAGAAGGGCAGTTCAAGCTGGTACGGTGGCACGTGCAGTAACTTCCCCGTCGCAGCCACCACGTTCACAGGCCCGTAGAGCCCTTAGTCTCCCAGAGGAGCTGGCAAATCCTAATTGGCACTCCCCTGCTTCCGCCGCACCCGTATTGCCCCCTTTCACCGCCCAGTCTGGAGTTCGTGTGGAGACAGCTCATTTAGGATCAGCCCTCGAGTTTTTTGAGCTGTTCTTCACAGCGGATCTCTATGACTTAGTTATGGCAGAAACCAACCGCTACGCCACACAGTATATTACCGCCAATCCGGAAAGCTACTATGCCCAGCCTTACCGGTGGAAACCAGTCACAGTTTCCGAATTAAATTTTTTTTTGGGCCTTATCCTCAGCATGGATCTAACTAAAAAAAATGTATTGTGGTCCTATTGGTATAAAGACCCAATACATTACATGCCCATGTTCTCTGCTGCAATGTCCAGGGCACGTTTTGAGGTCATCATGTGCTTTATGCATTTCGCTGACAATAGAACCTGTCATCCAAGAGGCCACTTATGACCAGCTCCACAAAATTCGGCCCCTCATAGACCATTTGTCATCCAGATTTGCAGATGCGTATACCCCCAATCAGAACATCTGCATAGACGAGTCCCTAGTACATTTTACCGGGCGCCTTGGCATCAAACAGTACATCCCCAGCAAGCGCTGTATAAGCTCTGTGAAAGGGCCACAGGCTATACATATCGTTTTAGGGTCTATGAGGGAAAAGACTCAAAACTGGAGCCGGTCGGATGTCCTGACTACCTGGGGAGCAGTGGCAAGATTGTCTGGGACTTGGTGTCACCCTTACTCCACAAGGGGTACCACTTATACATGGACAATTTTTACTCAAGCGTGGCCCTCTTTCGGCACTTACATCCAGGGCTGTGGAGTCGGTAGATAAAAGGTCCGACTCCTCAGTTTTTGGAAACTCCGACTCCTCTGTATTTAATATGCAAATGTATTTTATAGTATAAAATACATTTGCATATTAAATACAGAGGAGTCGGAGTTACCAAAAACTGAGGAGTCGGACCATTTATCTACCGACTCCACAGCCCTGCCTACATCTAGTCGGAATTCAATGCTGTGGCACCGCGCGACCTAGTCGCCGGGGCTTCCCCCAACGGCTCGTTAATAACCGACTTGCACGGGGGGAGAGGGCTGCCTTGTGTGACCAAGAACTGCTCGCGGTGAAATGGAGGGACAAGAGGGACGTTTACCTTCTGTCCACCATTCACGCAGACACGACTGTCCAAATTGAAAGGACAACTGGAGTCATTGTGAAACCCCTCTCTGTCCACGACTATAACCTTCACATGGGAGGGGTGGAGTTCAATGACCAGATGTTGGCTCCCTATTTAGTGTCCCGCCACACCAGACGCTGGTATAAGAAGGTGTCTGTATATTTAATTCAATTGGCTGTCTATAATAGTTTTGTTCTCTACAGTTAGGCTGGGAGAACAGGATCCTTCCTAAAATTCCAGGAAGAGATCATTTCGGAAATCCTGTATCCAGAAGGGTCCGTGCCCTAAGTCCCTGATGTAGTGAGCCGGCTACATGGCAGACACTTCCCGAGTGTCTATGCTTGTACCCCAACTCAACATTCCCCAAGAAAAAGATGTTGTGTCTGCAGCAGGGGTGGAATAAGGCGTTACACCACCTTTTTTTGTCCTGACTGTCCTGACCAGCCTGCCCTATACATAGGGGAGTGTTTCCGCAAGTACCACACACAGGTACACTATTAGTGTAGGGATTGCGTGACACAGGACAGGAACACAGGGGTCTTAGGGCCCTTTCACACAGAGCTGCCACAAACCTCTCCTTTCACCTGGGACAAAGTGCATAATGTACTTCGCCACATCTCTGGGCGATTTGCGCTTTGCACATTGTCCCATGGGGAAGGAAAGGTTTATCCTCTAAAGGTAATAAAAAAAATTAAAAAAAATCACAGGTAAGCAAAAAAGTTAATGTTCTGTTTCAAAAGTTCAATAAAGTTTATAAAAGTTAATGTTCTGTTCAAATGTTATATAAAGTTAATGTTA
Source organism: Bufo bufo (assembly GCF_905171765.1). NCBI lineage: Eukaryota > Metazoa > Chordata > Amphibia > Anura > Bufonidae > Bufo > Bufo bufo. Next base: position 73,604,512 of record NC_053397.1, read on the forward strand.
ATAAATATATTGCGTTGCGGCCTGTTTTTTTTTTTGTTTTAGTTTTTTTACCTTCAAGGTGGACCAAGCGATCCACCAGCTGCAGCATTGATGTGCATTCTGACAGAAGCATTGCGCTGCAAGACGAGATTTCTCCTCTGCAGTAAAAAAGATACGTTTGCCGAGGCTTATGAGCTGAGGGGCGGTGTTCATATGCTTTGGCAAACACTTTGTAGAAAAAAAAATAATAATAATAAATCCAGCAATGATTTTATTTGTTTTCATATAATATGCGCATTGATAATTTTATTTTATTTTTCTTGGATATTCATCCACATCGATTGATGTGAATGGAGGAATCGGGTTTGCCAGGGCATACGAGCTGAGTGGGTTTGGATGTTGGGCGGAGCTCCTATGTCCTGGCAGACACCTTTCCCCTCCTTTTTTTTTTTTTGCACATTTTTTGGCAGAGATTTTTTCATCCACATTGATCGATGCGAATGAAGAAATCTGTGCCGTTCATTTTTTTCTTTCAGCCCAGAGGCTGAACGGAAAAAAAAATCTCATTACCCGTATGCTCAATATAAGGAGAATAGCAGAAACTCCTAATGCTGGCCATACATGTAATGATTGTGGAGACCCTCAAATGCCAGGGCAGTACAAACACCCCACAAATGACCCCATTTTGGAAAGAAGACATCCCAAGGTATTCACTGAGGGGCATATTGAGTCCATGAAAGAATGAACTTTTTGTCCCAAGTTAGCGGAAAGGGAGACTTTGTGAGAAAAAACAAAATAAAATTAATTTCCGCTAACTTGTGCCAAAAAAAAAAAAATCTTCTATGAACTCGCCATGCCCCTCACGGAATACCTTGGGGTGTCTTCTTTTCAAAATGGGGTCACATGTGGGGTATTTATACTGCCCTGGCATTTTAGGGGCCCTAAAGCGTGAGAAGAAGTCTGGAATCCAAATGTCTAAAAATGCCCTCCTAAAAGGTACTCATTGGAATTTGGGCCCCTTTGCGCACCTAGGCTGCAAAAAAGTGTCACACGTGTGGTATCGCCGTACTCAGGAGAAGTAGGGCAATGTGTTTTGGGGGGTATTTTTACATATACCCATACTGTGTGTGAAAAATATCTCTGTAAATTGACAACTTTGAATAAAAAAATGGGAAAAGTTGTCATTTACAGAGATATTTCTCACACACAGTATGGGTATATGTAAAAATACACTCCAAAACACATTGCCCTACTTCTTTTGTGTACGGCAATACCACATGTGTGACACTTTTTTGCAGCCTATGTGCGCAAAGGGGCCCAAATTCCAATAAGGACCTTTAGGATTTCACAGGGCATTTTTTACGCATTTGGATTCCAAACTACTTCTCACGCTTTAGGTCCCCTAAAATGCCAGGGCAGTATAAATACCCCACAAGTGACCCCATTTTGGAAAAAATGCCCTGTGAAATCCTAAAGGTATTCATTAGAATTTGGGCCCCTTTGTGCACCTAGGCTGCAAAAAAGTGTCACACATGTGGTATCGCCATACTCAGGAGAAGTAGGGCAATGTGTTTTGGGGTGTCTTTTCACATATACCCATGCGAGTACCGCCATGTGCCGAGCAAAGCGATGCTCGAGCCGAACTGGTATTCGGCCGAGCATGCTCGCTCAACACTAACAGGTATTAAGGAAATATTTCTATGCCTTATTTGCCCTTGTACGTTGCAGATATATATGTTCTAAAGCATTTTTTGGCTTGGCTTTTGGCATGGATGGCCAACCTGAGGCTCTCCAGCTGTTGCAAAACTACAACTCCCATCATGCCCAGACTGCCAACAGCTATCAGCTTACAGCGGGGCATTGTGGTAGTTGTAGTTTTACAACAGCTGGAGAGCCGCAGGTTGGCCATGCCTGTATTAGTGGGGGAAAAAAGGGCTTATTAGCCGTTGTGTGGTGAAGTTGCAGTGTCCCACTCAGTGATGGTCGTGGGCCCTTGTATAACTTTGGGCATATGTGTATTAATGTATGGATGTATCAAGCTGTAATTCCTCATAGCAGGCTGTTCTAGTGATATTGCATCTATTAACCCCTAGGTGGTGCTGGCACCACATATACAGTGGATATAAAAATGTCAGGTTTCTGTGATGTAAAAAGATGAGACAAAGATAAATCATTTCAGAACTTTTTCCACCTTTAATGTGACCTATAAACTGTACCAAACAAACTGAAATCTTTTAGGTAGAGGGAAGAAAAAAAATATAAAAATAAAATAACATGGTTGCATAAGTGTGCACACCCTTAAATTAATACTTTGTTGAAGCACTTTTTTATTTTATTACAGCACTCAGTCTTTTTGGGTATGAGTCTATCAGCATGGCACATTTTGACTTGGCAAGATTTGCCCACTCTTCTTTGCAAAAACACTCCAAATCTGTCAGATTGCGAGGGCATCTCCTGTGCACAGCCCTCTTTAGATTACCCCACAGATTTTCAATCAGATTTAGGTCTGGGCTCTGGCTGGGCCATTCCAAAACGTTAATCTTCTTCTGGTGAAGCCATTCCTTTGTTGATTTGGATGTATGCTTTGGGTCGTTGTCATGCTGAAAGATGAAGTTCCTCTTCATGTTCAGCTTTCTAGCAGAAGCCTGAAGGTTTTGTGCCAATATTGACTGGTATTTGAAACTGTTCATAATTCCCTCTAGCTTAACTAAGGCCCCAGTTCTAGCTGAAGAAAAACAGCCCCAAAGCATGATGCTGCCACCACCATGCTTCACTGTGGGTATGGTGCTCTTTTGGTTATGTGAGTAGTATAGTGGAACATGTCTCGTCAAACTCAAAGTGACAGGTGCCCGCCCCTTTTTCACACCATAACCAATCCCTGAAATGCCCTAACCCCATCCAGATCCGCCCATTTCTCTCCCCTTGCCGTCCCAAACCACGCCTAAATGCCTCCCACTTTGATATGATTTTCATATCATTTTATATGGCTTAATATAAATTTTATATCAAATGATAAGCTTTTCATATCACTTTATAAGTCCTTATCAAATGATAAGCTTTTATTAACACTTTATATCCCATTTATAACATTTTGATACGGTTTTATACCACTTTTATATCATTTTGTGATTTGATATCACTTTGATATCATTTTGATATGCCTTTTATATATTGGCATGCCCGGGCATGTCCAAAAGACGTATACTACACGGTCGGGCGTCTTTTAATTATAATAGCAACGATAAAAGATCAAGGATGACAAAATTTTAATCATTTAAAAAAAAAAGGTTTTATTATTTTTCTTTATTTACAACACGTCAACTTACATTTTTAACAACCACTTAGGGACTGACAAGTTTGTGTGTAATTACAACAGCGTATACATAATTGTTTCATGCACTTCGCTACAAAGGAGTGCACAACACGATAATTTTTTCTAAAATCATTCGTAAACATTTTTAATACACTTTCAAAAGGTATTCCTTTAGCTATACAATGTAAGATATAGATGTAGTAATGGCCGCAGACCGAACTAGCGCCGTCCTGGATTTGTCTGTTTTGATACCTTATAGTCTTAGAATTTTTGTAGAAAATTTTTATAAATTCAGCAGGAAATAGCTCACTCGACGGGGATAATCCATAACTATCACAAAATATAGATACGTCGTCAGGCTGTAATATAATTAAAATCCAGTGTCGCCCCCGCTTATACGAATTGTCCGTATTTACAATGTAGGCAGCCGGGCGGTCGATTTTATTTTTAGGTAATAAATCGCAAGGAAATACATCTTTAAATATGCGACGGGCGTGAAAGTCTTTTTTAATAACATGGGTAATTTCATAATTATTAATTTTTATTGAAAATCATATAAAACTTCCCTTCTATTATTTATTTCAATAATGTTTTCATGAACTGAATACACAATCATGTTAAGGCTCCATTCACACGTCCGTGGTGTGTTGCGGACCCGCAAATTGCGGATCCGCCACACACCCGCCCGGCACCGCCATAGAAATGCCTATTCTTGTCCGCAAGTTGCGGACAAGAATAGGACATGTTCTATTTTTTTGCGGAGCTGCGGACTCGAAGATCGGGGCCGCGCTCCTCAATTGCGGCTGCAGACAGCACACTGTGTGCTGTCTGCATCCATTCCGTCCCCATAGAGAATGAATGGGTCCGCACCCGTTCCGCAAAATTGCGGAACAGATGCTGACCCATTTTGCGGACGTGTGAATGGAGCCTAATAGTGTTTACAACCGGCTCAGCAAATCTAATTTCAGCTCTGAGATTTCCGCTTTTTACTAACAAAAAATGACCGCCGGGTTCTTGATCCGGCGATAAATCAAAAGCAAACAATGTGTAGCCGTTAAAAAATTCGGACCGGTCCACGGATAAAGCGTTGTCAGCCTTATGCTTTCCCGAAATATGCACGAGCGACATATATTCTCGAACCGCTGATTCGTCTTGGAAATTAGGTTGAAACGGTTTTGCGGGTATCTTTTGCCCATCAAAATATAAGGCTGCATAATTCACATTATAGTGGTTGAAGCACAAAGGATTTCTTTGGTAATGACCTGAAAATGACTCGTTGTCCACAAACGTTAGTATTACTGTTCTCGGTATGTTCCCCAGAAAAAGATTCTCGTGGTTAGATATGCGAGTACCGGCAGGTATACTATACACTTTAAGCGACACGCGATCGACCGAATACTTTGCGTTAGCGGTTAACAGAGCGCGACTGTGTCCGATTCACACAGAGGGCAATACTTGTACTCTTTTGACAAACAGGGAAGCTTGCTGTATTTGGACTTTAAAATGGGGCGCCTTGGTGGACATAAGGCAGAAGGTGTCTTTGTTTCTGGTCAATTTTATCTTTAGATCTAATCCGTTCAGTATTAACTTCGGTTGATTAAATATATCGGCGTAAGTGGGCCCCATTAATTCCACACTTCTAGAGCGCGCGGTATACTGCGCTCTCTTGGCGAAGCCGGCATTACGACCATCGAGAGCCCGGTCATCATGATGGCCGGCTGTGTCTTTATAGAATAAGCCGGCGGTAAATTGGGCCGCTAAAGTTTGAGAATTATAATTTATTAGGTCCTCTATATACGCTCTATACGTATAAAAGGTTGTCGCTTCTTGAAATCAATGTGTCGCCGAGCGTTATGTCCAATTGGTTAAAGAGGCTTGCGATAGGGTAGCTAATAAGGGCTACACGGCAGGGAATGGTTGTGTTATCGGGATTAACGATTCTGCAAACGACGTGTAACAGAGTGTTATTTAGGTCGTAATAATATTCACTGCTGCACGAGATAAAGAATTCCAAAGGTGCGTTGTCGACGATTGCGGCGATCGGCTGCACCTCTACATAAAGCGATTTTTCAATACTTGTTTGCGTAGGCGGTATTTGAAAGATATCCAGCTCTGATTTGACGTACTCGGCTGATGCGTTATGTACAAAGGCCATAGCGTTTGATTAAAAGATGTCGCCCAGTGAACGACTTCTTGTTTTCTGGCGACGACGTCTCTCAGGTGGCGATACTTTATTCTTAAAATGAGGCAGGACTATGGCGCCGCGCTCCGGGTCGCAATACACCCTCTGAGACAACATTTTAATACGTCGTCACAGCACGAGGTTAAAGTGTAATCGTACGAAGGTTTTACCGTATTTGAATTTAACTGGTTTAGCTTGATCCGGGAGTATCGATATTGTAACGGTATCAAAGTGTCGCTTACAGAGAGGTATATAGTCCGGTCTGTTATACTTTTGCGTGACTATTTTGGTATTTTAACCGCTTAATTCCACAGTTCTTAAAAGCTGAACGTAACTATTGCTGACAAGTTGATGTTGAATGATGTCGGGACAAACAAACATTGTATAAAATCCGGCTTTAATATCGGGATGAATTTTTCTCTTTATAAGTAAAGAATCAATATCTTTTGTTGAAGCTAAATCAGCGTCCACGAAACGCTCTAAAACAGGTAGACCAGAGTCGTTGTAGCACAAAACGATGTGGTCAGAGTCTACATTCTTGATCGAGCGATCGCGCGAATAACCCTGAAGGCCCAATATATTGCCCAACCTTTCACAAGGCATGAACGCGTATAAGCGCGATTACGTTACATAAACAGTTCTGTCAATATCGTCGTATCTTAACCGCAATTGATCAGGTGGTATTTTTATAGATTCAAGTTTGTTATTAATTGCTTTGATCAGTTTTTGCATGTTAGGGTAATAACCCGATTTAACAAAATACTCTCTGAGCGGTTCGTTGCGACGCACGATGTAGAATACGCCATCTCCGGGACCGAAGCTTTCCCACGTATGGGGGTACTGAATCTCGACTAAAGCCACTTCATAAGGGCCTCGAAGATGAACGTTTTTTGCTAATTTAGTGGTGTAATCGGCGATAGTATTATCGGGGTAAAGTTTGGTGGAGGCGTTGCAGGGCAGCGTGATAAAAAACGATCCGTCTTCCATAGTTTACACGCTCGTAAACTATTTTTCAGACACCCAAGAGTTAAACTTTTCGGAGTATCTGACCCACTTTACCAAATACGACGTTTTTCCTCTAACCTTCTTCTTTTTCAGGATTTTTTCTCTCCGATAAACGCGTCTGTTATCGAGGGGTACTTTTTGGACCTCTTCAGGGTAGAACGAGCCTTCAATGAGCTCGTCAGCCAGATCTTTTAACTTATAAAGGGGTATGAGTCCCCTAGTGTTTACAGCGAACGTTCCCTTACAGCGAACAATTCTGACTTGATCGCCTATTTTTAACAACGGTTTATCTTTTTTAATAGCGGCGTAATGTCCGTAGATATTTCTCCAAATGGTTAAAGAGTTCTCTTTCGTCCCATCAACGGGTCGACACCTTATGGTTCTGTGATACGCGTGATTATAACTATACATCAGGTCTTGTAACTTGTCAATGTATCTGTAGGTGTTTTGTTCTCTAAGATAACGCCACATTCTGGTTTTCCGAGTTCTATTAAAACGCTCAACTAACGATGCCTTAACTGCGTTTGAAGTTAAAAAATGATGTATTTTATAGGTGTCACAAAGCCGTCTCATAGGCTTGTTTATAAACTCACAACCCCGATCAGGCTGTAGTTTCCTAGGGGTCTGGCCACTTAACTTAAATATCTGCTCAAAAGCCGCCAACACGGATACCCAAACGTATTTCGAAAGAATATCGACGACCGTCAAGTATTTTACACCGTTATTTTCTTTAGAAAAATCTATCATTGATGCAAGATCGGCCTGCCATTGATCATCTATATCAGAAACCATAACTTTGTTTCTTCTAAAAGATTTTTTAACAGGTTTGTACAGTGTGTAAGTATCCTCGTTGCGCAACCAATTTTTTACAGCTTCTTCTCTTATTCCAAATTTTCATACTTCTCTGAATAAGGGCTCTACACCGCCATAAGAGCCGACAGCTTTCGGCGTGTAGTACTGTTTTCTCAATATCTCGGCAATACCCGTCATTTTAGCAACGTTTTTAAGCAGCGTCTATCAAGCAATGCGACCCAACTGTTTATGCAATTTTAACTAATCAAGATAGTGGATTTATTGTAAAAAGAAAAAAGCGGACTACATTTTATTTAAAAACTGTTTATGTAAAACTAATAAAAACATTACAAGACGTTACGTACAAACACATTTTATATACATTCAAAGTAAAAAAAATTATGTAAAACAAATAAAAACATTATAATGCGTTACATACAAATACATTTTATATACATTCAAAGTAAAAAATTTACAACGTTAACCACGCCGTCTGTGACAAAGGAGACGCTCTCTTTTTAGGTAATAAAGTCCCCCGCGTTATGGGCGATGTTACAAACAACGGCTGCCTAAAAGGAGTACGAGGAGCATCAAAGGGTTCACCCGACGAACCTCTTTTTAAATGATCAAAAAGTTCTCTCGTTCTTGTATTACCGATAACAGTTGACGGAATGTTCAGCTCTGCGATAGTTTCCATAAAACTATCCCAACCGTGAGGCGCTTTAGACATGACGTGGCTCTGCGTAGCTGTGCGAATCAGGTCGATAATGTTGGAACCAGGTATAGCTTGATCTTTGTAAATTAATTCGCCTCTAAAGTTCCAGTACGACTTGTCACCTGAGCGCCACAGTTTTTTCTACAAAAGTTCAGCATTTTTTCTATAACGTATATTAACATTGTCGAGTATCTCTTTAGTATCAGGGTTGATTGAGGCGTCATTTGTCAATCGTTGTTGATCGGGTTGCGGCTGTGTAATCAGAGTTAAGGTTGACATTTCTTTACCGGACTGTTTGTTGAGCATCAAGTATCTCTGTAACACGGTAGTATAGCTTTTAATTTTTTCATCATCTGAAAGGTCATTTCTGTGTAGTATTTCGCTAATTTCATCGTCTAAATGCTGTATGGCGGTTTGACGTATGTCATTTGTTTCTACAATCGTTTTTTTTAAGCCGGTCCAATTCGCTTTTGGAAACCAGGAACATTTTCTCAGCATACTGCATTATGAACCACCGGCGGTGTTGGCTATCAAGCTAGTGATTAAAGGTATTGCAAAACCGAGCAGCGCTCCTATAAAACTGCCGCTCTGGTTCACAACTTCTTTTTGCACACATAAGCCGCCGGAAGATCTGGCTGGAACAAACCAGTTCTAAGTCGTAGTTCCTCAGGCGTGTCAGATCTTAAATCTATGAGTAAATAGCCGTAAGGCTTGTGTGTAGCATCTTCAAAAGCTTCTAAAAAGAAACGTGTTTTACCGGGGTACATTTGCCGCGCCAACGTAATAATCTATTATTTATAAATATAATGTGTTAAATGGCTTCTGTGCTCTCTGCTGGGTCCTTTTCGTCAGTTGGTCCCAGCAGAGAGCACAGATCACAGTGAGTACACCCAACACTACATATTTAGCCCCAGATCACCCCCCCATCACCCCAATTAACCTCTTGATCACCCCTGTCAATCACTAGTGAAAGGGAAAAAAGTGATCAGTGTAAACTGTCACTTTTTTTCCCCACCAGTATTGACTGTTAGGTTTTGGTTAGTTAAGGCCCTTTGGTAGGTAGTTAGCTTCAGTTAGCACTCAGCCCACCGCACCGCAGTCACTGGATTCGCTGATTAGCGTATCTCTAATCAGCATTGGTACTTTATAGTATCTGTAAGTGATCAGAACTGATGACAGTCAGATCTATAATAGTATTAGTGTCACCTTAGCTCGCCCTCCACCCAAAACGCAGTGTTTGCCTTATCAGGCCTGATCGGTCGCCCACACGTGCGTTCACCCACGCCCGCCCCGCCGCAGTGACAATTTTTTTTATCACTGCACAATCACTGCACAAGCGCTGCGGCGATAAAAAAAATCAGTTTTAATATTTTTTATCAATCACAGCGGCTTCCTGTACTTCACTAGCCTCCCATTTGTAAGACAGGCTTGCTTTTTTTCTTGGGTAGTCTCAGGGAATACCCCTAAATTTAGTTGACCAAATGGCAAGTAAGGGGTATTCTTCTGAAGAGGCCTACAGGCTTCTGACCCAGTCGGATGAGGAATGGGAACCCTCATCTGACGAATCCAGCGGGTCAGAATACGAACCTGTAGAAAGCAGTGGCAGTCTGACCCAAAGTTCGGACGATGAGGTTGAGGTCCCTGATACCACCAGGCGTACCCGGCCCCGTGTTGCTAGACCACAGCTTGCGCAGGATTCGCTTCAAGGGCAGCAGAGTGGGGCTGGCGCTGTCGGATTACGTGGTGAGGCATACACCAGCAGCGCAACCCATCCTGGACCTAGTACCAGCACTGCCGTAGAACATGGTGAAGTGGGGAGCACCAGAAGGGCAGTTGAAGCTTGTACGGTGGCACGTGCAGTAGTTCCCCCGTCGCAGCCACCGCACAGACAGGCCCGTAGAGCCCCTAGAGTCCCTGAGGTGCTGGCAAACCCTGATTGGAAGCCCCCATCTTCAGCCGCACCAGTAGTTCCCCCTTTCACCGCCCAGTCTGGAGTTCAGGTTGAGACAGTTCAGATCGGATCGGCACTGGGGTTTTTTGAGCTGTTCTTCACTGCGGAGCTCTTTGACATAGGCCTCATGCACACTACCATTGTGTGCATCCGTGTCCGTTGTTCCGTTTTCCGTGATTTTCTACGGACCCATTGACTTTCAATGGGTCCGTTGAAAACTCGGAAAATGCACCGTTTATCATCCGCGTCCGTGATCCGTGTTTGCTGTCCGTCCAAAAAATATGACCTGTCCTATTTTTTTGATGGACAACGGTTCGCGGACCCATTCAAGTCAATGGGTCCGTGAAAAAACACGGAGGCACACAAGATTGTCATCCGCGTCTGTGATCCGTGTCCGTAGGCTACTTTCGCACAGACGGATCCGCAGATCCGTCTGCATAAAAGCTTTTTCAGATCTGAGATTTCACATCGTGAAAACTCAGATCCGACAGTATATTCTAACACAGAGGCGTTCCCATAGTTATGGGGACTCTTCAAGTTAGAATATACTAAGAACTGTGGACATAATTGTGCGCATCATAGCCCCCTGTAAGAGATCAGGTGCTGCCAGGCAGCAGGGGCCAGACCCCTTCCCTCCCCAGTTTTAAATTCATTGTGGCCAGTGTGGCCCCCCTCCCTCCCTCCCCTGTATTTATATTCATTGGTGGCCAGAGCGGCCTCCCCCTCCCTCCCTCCCCAGTAATTATATTCATTGGTGGCCAGTGCGGCCCCCTCCCTCCCCAGTATTATATTCATTGGTGGCCATGCGGCCCCCCTCCCTCCCTCCCTCCCCAGTATTATATTAATTGGTGGCCAGTGCGGCCCCCCTCTCATCCCCTCCCCCTAATTAAAAACACCCCCCCATCATTGGTGGCAGCGGAGAGTTCAGATCGGAGTCCCAGTTAATCGCTGGGCTCCGATCGGGTACCATGGCAGCCAAGACGCTACTGCAGTCCTGGCTGCCATGGTTATTTAGCAATTTAAGAAGCATTATACAAACCTGCGATGTCTGTGACCGGCTGGGCGCTCCTCCTACTGGTAAGTGGACAGGTCTGTGCTATAAGCAATATGCGCCGCACAGACCTTTCACTTACCATAGGAGAGCGCCCGGCCGGACACAGACAGCGCAGGTAAGTATAATGCTTCTAAAATTGCTAAGTAACCATGGCAGCCAGGACTGCAGTAGCGTCTTGGCTGCCATGGCAACCGATCGGAGCCCCAGCGATTAAACTGGGACTCCGATCGGAACTCTCTGCTGCCACCAATGATGGGGGGGAGGTGTTTTTAATTAGGGGGGGGGGAGAGAGGGGAAGGCCGCACTGGCCACCAATGAATATAATACTGGGGAGGGAGGGAGGGGGGCCGCACTGGCCACCAATGAATATAATACTGGGGAGGGAGGGGGGGCCGCACTGGCCACCAATGAATTTAAAACTGGGGAGGGAGGGGGGTCTGGCCCCAGCAGCTGATCTCTTACAGGGGGCTATGATACGCACCTGAGGGGTTAATTGTGCGGATCACAGCCCCCTGTAAGAGATCGGGTGCTGCCAGGCAGCAGGGGGCAGTTATGTCCACAGTTCTTAGTATATTCTAACTTGAAGCGTCCCCATCACTATGGGAACGCCTCTGTGTTAGAATATACTGTCGGATCTGAGTTTCACGATCTAACTCAAATCCGATGGTATATTCTAACATAGAGGCGTTTCCATGGTGATGGGGACGCTTCAAGTTAAAATATACCATCGGATTGGAGAAAACTCAGATCCGATGGTATATTAATAGGGACTCCTGACTTTACATTGTCGGATCCGTTTGCAATTGCACCATATTGTGTCAACATCAAACGGATCCGTCCCCATTGACTTGCATTGTAAGTCAGGACGGATCCGTTTGGCTCCGCACGGCCAGGCGGACACCAAAACGACTTTTTTTTTACTTTCCTTCATGTCCGTGGATCCTCCAAAAATCAAGGAAGACCCACGGAAGAAAAAACGGACACAGATCACCGAACTACGGAACCCATTTTTGCGGACCGCAAAAAAAACGGTCGTGTGCATGAGGCCTTAGTTGTGGCAGAAACAAACCGGTATGCCACTCAATTTATAGCCGCCAACCCGGGAAGCTTTTATGCCCAGTCTTTCCGGTGGAAACCAGTCCAAGTTTCCGAACTTAAGACTTTTCTGGGCCTTCTCCTCAACATGGGCCTGACAAAAAAGCATGAATTGCGGTCATATTGGTCCACGAACCCAATTCATCACATGCCCATGTTCTCTGCTGCCATGTCCAGGACACGATTTGAGACCATCCTGCGTTTCCTGCACTTTAGTGATAACAGCACCTCTCGTCCCAGAGGCCTCCCAGCTTTTGACCGGCTCCACAAAATTCGGCCCCTCATAGACCACTTTAACACCAAATTTGCAGATTTGTATACCCCTGAGCAAAACATCTGCATAGACGAGTCCCTGATACATTTTACCGGGCGCCTTGGCTTCAAACAATACATCCCAAGCAAGCGCGCCCGGTACGGGGTCAAATTGTATAAGCTCTGTGAAAGGGCCACAGGCTATACGCACAAATTTCGTGTCTATGAGGGTAAAGATCAGACTCTGGAACCGGTCGGTTGCCCTGACTACCTGGGGAGCAGTGGGAAGACAGTCTGGGACTTGGTGTCACCCTTATTTGGCAAGGGGTACCACCTTTATGTGGACAATTTCTACACAAGTGTGCCCCTCTTCAGGCATTTGTTTCTAGAACAGATTGGCGGCTGTGGCACCGTGCGACCTAGTCGCCAGGGCTTCCCCCAATGGCTCGTTACCACCCGTCTTACAATGCAGCCCTCTTCCCCCTTGCATAACGAAGAACTGCTCGCGGTGAAATGGAGAGACAAGCGTGACGTTTACATGCTCTCCTCCATTCACGCAGACACGACAATCCAAATTGAACGGGCAACCAGTGTCAAAAAAACGAAAAGCCCCTCTCGGTCCACGACTATAATTTGCTCATGGGAGGGGTGGACTTCAATGACCAGATGTTGGCTCCTTATTTACACTCCCGCAGGACCAGACGCTGGTATAAGAAGGTGTCTGTATACCTAATTCAATTGGTTATGACAATAGTTTTGTTCTCTACAGTAAGGCTGGGAGAACAGGATCCTTCCTCAAATTTCAGGAAGAGATCATCGAGAACCTCCTGTATCCAGGAGGTTCCGTGGCCCCAACCACCAGTGTAGTGAGCCGTCTACACGAGCGACATTTCCCCAATGTCGTTGCTGGTACCTCAAACCAAGCGTCACCCCGAAAAAGATGTTGTGTCTGTAGCAGGAGTGGAATAAGGCATGACACCCGCTATTTCTGTCCTGACTGCCCTGACCACCCTGCCCTATGCTTAGGGGAGTGTTTCCGGAAGTACCACACACAGGTACACTTAGTATAGGGATTGCGTGACACAGGACAGGCACACAGGGGTCTTAGGGCCCTTTCACACAGAGCTGCTGCAAACCTCTCCTTTCACCTGGGACAAAGTGCATAATGTACTTCGCCACATCTCTGGGCGATTTGACCTCTAAAGGTAAAAAAAATAAATAAATCACAGGTAAGCAAAAAAGGTAATGTTCCAAAAGTTCAATAAAGTTTATAAAAGTTAATGTTCTGTTCAAATGTTATATAAAGTTAATGTTAATAAATTTATTGCATTGCGGCTTGTTTTTTTTGTTGTTTTTTTTTTACCTTCTAGGTGGACCAAGCGATCAACCAGCTGCAGCACTGATGTGCATTCTGACAGAAGCATTGCGCTGCTGTCAGATTACACAAAGTCAGTGTATGCGGCGCTGCAAGACGAGATTTCTCCTCTGCAGTAAAAAAGATACGTTTGCCGAGGCTTATGAGCTGAGGGGCGGTGTTCATATGCTTTGGCAAACATTTTTTATAAAAAAATAAATAAATTCTGGCAATGATTTATTTATCCACATCGATAGATGTGAATGGAGAAATCGGGTTTGCCAGGGCATACGAGCTGAGTGGGTTTGGATGTTGGGCGGAGCTCCTATATCCTGGCAGACGCCTTTCCCCTCCTTTTTTTTTGCAAATTTTTTGGCAGAGATTTTTTCATCCATATTGATCGATGCGAATGAAGAAATCTGTGCCGTTCATTTTTTCTTTCAGCCCGGAGGCTGAACGGAAAAAAAAAAATCTCATTACCCGTATGCTCAATATAAGGAGAATAGCAGAAACTCCTAATGCTGGCCATACATGTAATGATTGTGGAGACCCTCAAATGCCAGGGCAGTACAAACACCCCACAAATGACCCCAATTTGGAGACACCCCAAGGTATTCGCTGAGGGGCATATTGAGTCCATGAAAGATTGAACTTTTTGTCCCAAGTTAGCGGAAAGGGAGACTTTGTGAGAAAAAAATAAAATAAATCAATTTCCGCTAACTTGTGCCAAAAAAAAAAAATCTTCTATGAACCTTGGGGTGTCTTCTTTCCAAAATGGGGTCACATGTGGGGTATTTATACTGCCCTGGCATTTTAGGGGCCCTAAAGCGTGAGAATAAGTCTGGAATCCAAATGTCTAAAAATGCCCTCCTAAAAGGTACTCATTGGAATTTGGGCCCCTTTGCGCACCTAGGCTGCAAATAAGTGTCACACATGTGGTATTTCCATACTCAGGAGAAGTAGGGAAATGTGTTTTGGGGTGTCTTTTTACATATACCCATGCTGGGTGAGATAAATATCTCTGTAAAATGACAACTTTGTATAAAAAAATGGGAAAAGTTGTCTTTTGCAGAGATATTTATCTCACCCAGCATGGTATGTGTAAAAATACAACCCAAAACACATTGCCCTACTTCTCCTGAGTGCGACAATACCACATGTGTGACACTTTTCTGCAGCCTAGGTGCGCAAAGGGGCCCAAATTCCAATGAGTACTTTTAGGATTTCACAGGGCATTTTTACGCATTTGGATTCCACTACTTCTCACGCTTTAGTGCCCCTAAAATGCCAGGGCAGTATAAATATCCCACAAGTGACACCATTTTGGAAAGAAGACACCCCAAGGTATTCCGTGAGGGGCATGGCGAGTTCCTAGACATTTTATTTTTTTGGCACAAGTTAGCGGAAAATGATATTTATTTATTTTTTTCTTACAAAGTCTCATATTTCACTAACTTGTGACAAAAAATTAAAACTTCCATGAACTCACTATGCCCATCAGCGAATACCTTAGGGTGTCTACTTTCCGAAATGGGGTCATTTGTGGGGTGTTTCTACTGTCTGGGCATTGTAGAACATCAGGAAACATGACAGGTGCTCAGAAAGTCAAAGTGCGTAAATTTATTTTTTTGCACCATAGTTTGTAAACGCTATAACTTTTTCCCAAACCAATAAATATACACTTATTGCATTTTTTTTTTTATCAAAGACATGTAGAACAATAAATTTTTAGAAAAATTTATATAGAAATGTAATTTTATTTGAAAAATTTTACAACAGAAAGTGAAAAATGACTTTTTTTTGCAAAATTTTGGGCAATTTTGATTAATATAAAAAAAAAGTAAAAATGTCAGCAGTTGTATGACCGAGCAATAAACCGTGAAAGTAGTGTAGTGCAGAATTGTAAAAAGTGGTCTGGTCATTAAGGGAGTTTAAGCTAGGGGAGCTGAGGTGGTTAAAAAGGACCATGTATTTAGAGTTTAAATTTATGGTTCGGCTTTTCTTACCCTGACAAAAAACATTTTGAACGAGATACATAATGCTCAAGTTTCTGTGGTGTACGCATTTGGTGAATGCGTTTTGCATTTCAAGATTTTCACAAGCCGCCTCCATTAAATCATCGACTGCCAAATTTACCTGGTCCGGCGGGAATAGATCAGCGTCTGTAAAATTTTGCGGTATTCCCTCGATAAACCTGATATTTGTAAGCAAACGGGTTAGTTCATCGTACAATTTCTGCCAACAAGCATAAAACCAAATGACGTTATCAGGTTTGTGCGACATTAACGTATCCGCTTGTATTAACAAACGTTTAACAAAAAACTCTTTCTGGAATTTGAGGGGCGTGCTAAAATACATGAAAAAGGGAGTTGAAATTGAGCCGCCATGTTTAATAGCCGAAAGGTAACATTGTAAAGTCGTCAGTCAGACATCTCTTTGTGTAAACGCATTTTTGCGTTTTACGTAGCGGTCTTGTCTCTATGGTCAAACGTTTTCTGTTTCAGAAAATTCAGTTTTGCTCAATACCTATTGTTCCCTGCGTCTTGGGATCGGAGTTGCGTGAGTAGTCCAGTACAAGGTCATTTAAACTGTCAAAATTAACAACAAGTCGGGTGTTAGCGACGTTGAGCATTATACCCTCAACCTTTAATACAGTTTTACCGTTGTTGAGTTTGTATCCGTACGTCTTCGGACCCGCGGATACAAACTCGGTAATGTACGTGTCGTCGGGTATTTCGCTAGTTAGATCGCCGAGAAAATCACCCAGGGGAGGCGTCCAATCACCATTTCTACTGTCTCGTGGTAAAGACAACGTTCTTTCAGTCTGTCTAGATGATTGTATAATTCGAGTCTGGCATAGGCGGTTGTAAAACAGGCAAGTTTGGGTATTTGTTGAGGGTGTAACGTTCTTTTACATAGCGCCAATTGACCACAGCCGTCTCTTCATCGATGAAATTAACATCAGAGAGGTCGTAATACGGTACAAAAGCTAATTAGAAAAGCTCGTCAGGGTCCGTGACTATACTGGTACGCGGCAAGTTAGAACGCTGCCCAAACTTCCCCCACAAAGAGTTTAGGAAGAGTCTTGAAATTTGTCTTTTTGCGGGATTTACAGCTATTTTATCAGGGCACAGGCGAACACCTTCTTTTTTTAAAAATGCCTCTATGTACGCAGTTTTTTCTGAATCCATTTCACACCAACTGGGATAGCCGGAAGCCTCCTGTTTATATCTGAGGTGTAGCTTGATGTACGGTGCAAACAGCTCGTCTGTTGTGTTTGGGAAATGCCAGATCTCGTAGATCTCGGTGATCCTGTAACCTTTTTCAATTGCTAAAATTAGTTCTACGGTGCACCATGTACCGGTCAGGGAACGTTCTTTGTCTGTATGTTCGCAAATGTCTTTCTGGCAATTCAGGGCGCATGTGTAGCATAGCGGAAACATTCGTTTTTTATTTAGTTTCACAGGCAGGACCGGAAAAAATAAATCTCTGGGCGGGTATACTTTAACTTTGGCAAAGCCAAAGTATTTTTTGACATACCAAAAACCAGAAACCAGACAGTTTTTGACCCCCTCATCACTCGCGATCATTTCGTTCCACTCGTGTTCCCACAGAACGCGGACCGTAAATCCATGCCTCTGTAGTTGGCTTTTCCTGACTAGGAAAGATTGGTACAACTGCCCATAGGATGATTTGGTAAGATCATTGTGATCGTGTTCATTATAGCACCCGGGGCAACCGTGATAAAAACATCCCTGGAATTCAAAAACGGTTTGTTTAGCGTTAACAATTGCATAGCTGTCCAAAAAGTATTTACCAACCTTTTTTTCACCACCCTTTAAGGCGTGTTGTATGGAAATACCCTCAGTGTGTTCAACGTACATAAGCCACTGTATAGCGGGTGTTGAGAATCGTTTCTGGGTCTCGTGGTAAATATCTGCAGGGACTATCGCTATGGCATTTTTGGGAAGAAATTTAAACCGATACATAGCCATACATGCTGACACCAACGTGATAAGTTGAAATGGGTCGATACATTTAGTGACTGTTCTGTATTTATTTTCACGTTTAAAGTATTGCGTCACTTTTTTTTCAGTCATGGCCATAATCGTGTCCCTGTAACATTCACAAGCCCTTCTCAAGACCTCAACATCCTGCTTACACTAAGCTCTTAGCTCTTCCTGAAAATTAAAGGTGTCATTTTTATGTTCTTCGTACCACACCATGAATTCTTTTTTCTCGCCGGGCATCATGTAATCGGAGCTGTAATACCGCGCATCCGGGATGACGCATATGTAAATTTGATTTTCTTCCGTATTGAAAAAATGCGGGAAGTGACCCTTGGCGCCTGAAAAGCCCATAGCTTCGGGCATCTTACTGAGGTTCATCGGTATGAAATTCAACTAATCTTGAATCTAATTTTAAATCAGTCAGGTAACGCACATTAACCGTCCGCTTTGGTTTATAATGTCAATTTAAAAATTTTCGTTCATCAGCTCCTGTATAACAAAATAAGCGTCGTAACGACCGGCATTTTGCACTATGAACGTGTAGCTGGAAAACTTTCCGTCAATAAAAAAGCGTACAAAATCGCTCGTACAGGATTTACCGCTAAATTGCCAGGAATTAGGGCCGTATAATGTAGTTGCGTAAATGTAATTGGGTATATGTATGACTGTTTTCTTGTATGCACTCAAAGTCGTTAGAGATGTACTTGTCAGTCGCTTGTTTGGGGTTGTAAGGCTGCATGTAACAGACGTAGTCGTCAAAATTTTGCCAACCAGTCCGCCGCAGGCCGCTGCATTTTAGACCGCTACTCTCGTGCTCAGCGCCCCAGTCTATATATCTGTAACAAAAAACGCAAAAAGTTTTTTTCTTACAAAATGCGTTATCGTGATAGGTTGCTATGCGTTTCAAAGCACGTCCCTGAATGACAAAGCACCATGCATATCGGGCACTGTACATTATCGTCCTGATCAACACAATCCGTCCGCTGACACGCTTTGCAAAACTGTATACAGCCGTGTTGGTGTTTATTGTTGTATAATAATTTATTGTTGCCGTAATAATGATTTTCATGATGCAGTATATAAACCGTCTTTTCTTTAGCGGTATTGCCTGTATGATAATAACGCCACTGGCCCCTATTGTGATACAAAACTTTAATTCTTATGTTTAAATATTTTTCAAACTCAACAATTTTGCTAAAAGATACCAAATGCCCTTTGGGTATTTGTAAATAGCGATGCAGTTGTTGGGCTTTCGCTAGCAACACGGCGTCGCTCAAAGCTGCCCCCTCCAAAATAGCGTAAACGCTAGAGGCCAGACAAACGTTATTATAGTAATTGTTAAAGTCATATAAATGTTGTTTTTTGCGTTCAATATTACGGCTATATGCTATGCCGCCCCAAACGACTTCGGGCACCACCGCGACGGTCCCTGACAATGATGATGACTAGTTTAAGTTAATTACCGACTATGCACTCCGCGTTGCTCTGTAAAGCGTTAGCGATATTGTTCAAAAATGTTTCGGCACTAAATTCATCGCTAGAATATCTATTTGAAAAAAATGAGTCAAACATCTCGCCACCATCTAAGCGCATTTGGATATAATCACCTGGCTCAGTGGCTTGTAAAACGCTATCTAGCAAAGATTGTATAGCTGCGTGTATAGCATCAAGAGCGTCGACAAATGAACGAATGGCTTCGAGGTTAGCGAATCTAAAATGTTCTGTGTACATGGTACTGTTAAAATTCACTAAGTCGCGCTGTTGATGGAATACACGTTCTAGATAAACGGTTCTAACGTTGTGGGGTTCAGGGGGGTTCGTCTGTGACGACTGTGTTACCGGGCATTTCATCAGATTGCGAGTCTCTGCCTCGAGAACGATTTATTTGGACATTTGAGCGCCTGTTTGTTTGTGAGCTGTTTGGCTGAATGTGCTCTGCTTGCGATACCTGAGGGTGCTGTGGTGTTTGTTCAGCGTTCAGACAAGCCGTTGCAACAGTCTTGTTACACAGGCGTCATCTTTTTAACCTAGCTATTTTAGAGCGTTTAACCGCAAAGTACATTTTTATAGCCCATTTTAACTTTCTAGCTCTAACGCTTACAGATGTTTTTGCGCTTTTAAAAGGCCGTCCCCCGCCAACCATGTCTAGTCAGTACCTGCCTAACATCTCTTTTTCAATAGCGTCAAGGTGAGTAATCAGTCTACCGTATTTGCCACGCGTAGCGTGTATTTTCAGCGCAGTAATTTTGTTGGGTCTGTTAAACGCTAAAGAGAAAGAGTCTTTAACGCAACATTCTAAATACCTCGCTATGCGTAACATTTTGTCATTGCATATTGAGAGAGAACTCAACGCATCGTACGTATTCTCGTCCCAACAAATGCAAGAACAAGCATGAGGTGCGGGTGCCTGTTGGTCATCATGTGTCTGCCCTAGGTCCGTCTGTTGTACGTCATAGGGCGAATCTGGCGTCTCAAATGTGATGCGCCTTTTAAAAGACATTGTACCTTGTGTATCGAACACCGGCGTTATGTCGCAAAAATCTGTAACATTATTTATTACGTGTGTTGGCTCACCACTCTGCGGAACTGGCTGTGGGGTTGTTAGAATTTTGGAAATCAGCGTTAACAGTGCCGGCTGCTTTGCACTTGTTTATCGTTTCTCTTTAACAGAACAAAATTTTGCGCTTTCTTTTCTTTTGGCTAAAATGTAAAAGAGATAACCTTAAGGTCTAACTATTAAGAATTTCAAACATAGTAATTAAGTTATATTAGTGCACCGCGATATCTTAACTCACACACGTTAGGGCATTGGATAATCGGTATCGCCGTGCATGGTTCTGGCACTTCTGCGGCCCGAGTATTTCTAATGACATTTGCATCACTAAAGGGCGTCTGAAAAACTTAAATGACAAGATTCGAATAAACATTAATGTTTATACGCGTTTAAAGCTATAGACCTTGTTTTTTCAGAGGTAGTCAGAGAACCTTATCGATCGTGTTCGATTTCTTTGACCGCGCTCTGGAAACACCGCTAGCGTCCATTTTACTTTTTAACGCTGCGACTTTAGAAAAGCGTATTAGGATTATAGATAATGCTTAAAATTAGAATACATCGACAATATAGGTTACGCCTTACTCTGTTTGGGACGCTCGCGCTGCTGTTGTAAATCATCGTCTGTGAGATCCATTAGATCATGAAAAGTATACATTTTTCTTTTCGGCGCTGAGATTTTAAAAAGTGTATTAGAAATATAGACAGTGTTTAAAAATAGAATACATCAACAATGTGGATCGCTACTTACTCTGATTGGGGTGCTTGTGTCGCTGTTTTACGGCAGCCGACGTTGGTGTAGATAGATCGATAATAGTCGGCGGTTCGTTCTCCTTTAGCTCGTCAGAATTGTTGGTGATACTATCCACTGTGCTTGAATGCGTTGTATTTTCTCCACCGGTAACACCGGTCAAGGTTCTTCGAATGTTATCAATGTGCTCGTCTATAATAAACATATATGAAAAATAACAAACGTAATAAACATATATGAAATATAACAAGCGGCGCTATAAGCTATTGTAGGAGAGTCCCCGGAATAATAATGGACGGACGATACGTGCCACCAGAGGTCCTGGCCTCGGTGGAGTAAGAACCGGATCATTGCGGTTACAGCGGCGAATGCTGCTGGCGCAGCGTGTCCGGGCCGGTTTTTACTGGGAACAGGTAAAGAGCTGGGGGGGTGCCTGTTCCCCACGGCCAGCCCAGGTTTTTGGTGGAGCTGCCGTTTATTTCCAGATGATCGTTTAGGCGACCCAGGCGCAGGAGGAAGCAGAGTGGGTGTTATGTGCTTTATCCCACCCTGCCCCTCCTGGGTGAAGTGAGTTTTCTTACTCTAAAGTTTTTTTACTTGAAAATTTCCATTTCTAAATATTGCATTTTAGAAAACTCTTTTCTAGAGGGAATACCTTGATTGAAAAATTCCCACTGGGGCATTTTTAATATACTATTTTTAATATACTACTTTTAATATAGTATTTCTAATATACCACCTTCAATTCACCATCACTATTTAATCCTAAAAGTAACCCTGCTTGGTTGCACAAGCATCTGGGATTTTTCAATAGTGAATGAGACGACGGCTGGTTTTGACACTCCATTACCCACTGTTCTACCATTCTAAATTAAGCAGCTGACTACCTCTGAGGGATTTGGCGCCGTATACAGGTTCCTTTTTTCTTTTGTTTTGTTTTTTCCTTCATATATCAGGCCTGCAAGTTTTATGGTTCCTGACAAGATGGAGGAGGCCATTAAGCACCTGATTCAGAGTAATGTACAGCAGCAACAGGCATTGCAGGCTCAGAGGGAAAATAATGAGCTACAGCAAAAAAGACATGAGGAGGCTATGTGTGCACAGCAGCAAACAAACAATCTCCTAATGCAGCAGCTGGTAGCCATGCAAGAGTCGGTGTGAACATCCCTGCAAGGAGTTTCAACCGCAACAACCCCGACTGTGTCTACCGCCAGGGATAAAGTCCGATCCGCCCTGAGGAAAATGGGTCCGGAAGATGATATAGAGGCGTTCCTGACGGTGTTCGAAAGAACCACGGAGCAAGAGAGGCTGCCATTGGAACAGTGGGCCGAGGTGGTGGCGCCTTTTCTGGTGGGGGACGCACAAAAGGCCTATTTTGACCTCAGCCGCGATGAGGCCAAGGACTATGAGAGGCTAAAAAGTGAGGTGTTGGCCAGGTTGGGGGTGAACACCTATGTGCGAGCGCACAGGGTGTATCAGTGGGTGTTTCCCGAGTCCCGACCCACCCGTTCACAAGCCTATGACTTACTTCACCTAGTAAAAAAATGGCTTCAGCCTGAAATGTTGAGCCCTTCTCAGATGGTTGAAAGGGTCGTGGTCGACAGGTTCGTGCGTACCCTCCCGAGAGCCATACAGCGCTGGGTGGGACAAGGCGATCCAGGCAACCTGGAACAACTGGTTAGCCTGGTGGAGAGGTATATGGCCACTCAGGATTTGGTGCGGGACTCAGCGGTACTACCGAAGTCACGTCAGCCCCCGTTGCCGACCCGGGATCCTGAAAACGGGATCCCACCTCATAAGGAGGGGAGTGGATCTCCAGTCCGTGGGAGGAATACCCTGGGGAGGAGGGAGACTGCGAGGATCAGATGTTGGCATTGTCAGGATTGGGGACATGAGGCAGCCAACTGCCCTAGGGCATTCGAACCCATGGACTGCGGGTTCGCTCGCCGGTCCTCTTTTTATGCCCAACCGGTGTATATAGCTGACCCCCTGCTGGCTGCGGACACTCCTCCGGTGTGTGATGTCGTTGTTAATGGACACTCCGTGCAGACCCTGCTGGACTCTGGGAGCCTGGTAACTCTGGTCCATGAATCACTGGTAACGGAAAAACTCCCGGATAGGCGAACCCTTACAATTGTCTGTATACATGGGGATCGCCGGGAGTATCCCACCACTAAGGTTACCCTGGCGGTGTGTGGGAAGGAGGTACCACATGTCGTCGGAGTGGGGAGACGGCTCCCTTATGCCGCAATATTGGGGAGGGACTTTCCCCTGTTCTGGACTTTGTGGAGGAACAGGTTGCCTACCTGTGGGGAAGAAAAATGTCCGGGTCCCGAGGCCGAGGACCCCGAGGCAGGGGCCCCAGCTGTAGGGGTCACCGTAGGGGAGGTAGAGTGTAACCCTGACAGGTTTCCCCTAGAAGTATTGGCGGGTGAGACAGTAGAAAGTTCATCTATCCTGGATCTGGGGGTACCCCGAGAAACCTTCGGGACCGCACATCTCCAGGATTCAACGTTATTGCGGGCTAGAGAAGGTGTGTCGGTGATTAATGGCGTTGCCCAGCGTCCCGGCGCCGATACCGTATTTCCTCACCTGGCCTATAACCAGGACCTGTTATATAGGGTAGACAAGGTGAGGCAGGAGGTGGTGAAACAACTGGTGGTGCCCCAGCCTTACCGGCAAATGGTCTTGGATTTAGCGCATGCGCATGTGTTGTGTGGTCATCTGGGGGTTAAGAAAACGCTGGAGCGAATTCTACAACGGTTCTATTGGCCTGGGATTTATGAGGAAGTCCGGAGGTTCTGTCAGTCCTGTCCAGTGTGTCAGGTGACTAGCCCCCAACCTCAGTATCGCAGTCCACTGGTACCTATGCCCATTATAGAGGTGCCCTTCGAAAGGATCGCCATGGATCTGGTAGGCCCCATTATTAAGTCAGCCCGAGGTCACCAACACATACTGGTAGTGTTAGACTATGCCACTCGCTATCCGGAGGCGGTCCCATTGCGCCCTACGTCGGCCAAGGTAATAGCTAAAGAGCTTATGAGTATGTTCGCCCGGGTGGGGGTACCAAAGGAGATTCTGACGGACCAGGGGACACCCTTTATGTCCAAAATAACAAAGGAATTGTGTAAGCTATTAAATATTAAACACCTGCACACATCCGTCTACCATCCCCAAACCGATGGGTTAGTAGAACGGTTTAATAAGACCCTGAAGTCCATGCTAAAAAGAGTCGTGGCTAAGGACGGGAGAGATTGGGACTTACTGTTGCCCTATGTTTTGTTTGCGGTACGGGAAGTGCCCCAGGCGTCCACGGGGTTCTCGCTCTTTGAGTTGTTATATGGGCGACATCCCCGTGGACTACTGGACATCGCTAAGGAGGCATGGGAACAACCGCCTACGCCTCATAAAAGTGTGATAGAGCACATAGGAAAAATGCAGGACCGAATAGGGGTCGTGTTGCCGATCGTCCGTGAGCACATGGAAGCGGCACAACTGGCCCAGAGTCGGGTATATAACCGATCCGCCCGGGTAAGGACATTTCACCCGGGTGACCGAGTTCTTGTACTCGTGCCCACGGTCGAGAGTAAATTCCTGGCCCGGTGGCAAGGACCCTATGAAGTTAAGGAGAAAGTGGGCCCAGTTGATTACAGGATATACCAGCCAGGGCGGCGGAAGCCCGAACAGGTATATCATGTGAATCTACTAAAACCTTGGAGAGACAGAGAGAATTTGTTTGGAGACAGCCCGCCCTCTGTCTGGACGGCAGGGAGTGACCCGGGGTCACCAGGTGTTCCGGAGAACGCCGCTGGGGTGACGATAGGGGACGGACTGTCGACCAAACAGGCACAAGAGGTGAGAGAATTCGTTAGTCGGAATAGGGACGTATTCTCTGACCTTCCTGGACGTACCACCTTGATCGAGCATGACATTGTCACCAAGCCCCGGGTGAAAGTCCGCCTAAGACCATACCGAGTACCGGAGGCTCGGCAACAGGCCATTTTGCAGGAGGTAAGATCGATGCTACGTCTAGGGGTCATAGAAGAGTCAAAGAGCGAGTGGGCTAGCCCGATTGTCCTTATTCCCAAACCGGATGGTTCATTACGGTTCTGTAATGATTTTAGAAAATTAAATGAGGTATCAAAATTTGACGCCTATCCCATGCCTCGGGTGGACGAGTTGATAGAGCGGCTGGGAAAAGCCCGGTATTTTTCGATCCTAGATCTCACGAAGGGCTACTGGCAGGTACCTCTGACGGAGGCGGCAAAGGAGAAGACGGCCTTTGTCACCCCAGAGGGGCTTTTTCAGTATAGGGTGTTGCCTTTTGGGTTGCATGGCGCTCCGGCTACGTTCCAGCGCCTGATGGATGTCGTCCTCAAGCCCCATCACCTGTATACCTCCGCGTATCTGGATGATATAGTCGTGTTTAGCCCGGACTGGGAGGGTCATTTGTCAAAACTTCAAGCAGTGATAGATTCTCTAAGGAAGGTGGGGTTGACTGCCAACCCAAAAAAATGCTCGGTGGGACTAGAGGAAGCTCGCTATTTGGGGTATGTGATTGGACGCGGAGTCATTAGGCCCCAAGTGAATAAAGTTGAAGCAATCCAGAATTGGCCCAGGCCTCGTACGTCCAAGCAGGTACGGTCATTTTTGGGCCTGATTGGGTATTACATGAGGTTCATTCCCCATTTTGCCACCTTGGCAGCCCCGTTAACCGGCCTCTTGAAGGGTAGAAAGTCGGTGATGGTTCGCTGGGGGGAGCATGAGGAGGAGGCGTTCTCCCGTTTGAAGTCGGCCCTATGTGAGTCCCCGGTTCTGGTGACGCCCGACTTCAAGCGGGAGTTTGTAGTTCAAACAGATGCCTCGGGAGTAGGACTAGGGGCTGTGCTTTCCCAGGAGCTCAACGGGGAAGAGCACCCCGTGGTTTTTCTAAGCCGCAAGCTTACCCCAGCAGAAACCCGGTATAGCATTGTGGAGAGAGAGTGCCTCGCCATCAAGTGGGCACTCGAGTCTCTCAGATATTACCTTCTGGGGAGAAGGTTCCGTCTGGTGACCGACCACTCCCCTCTCCAGTGGATGAGTCGAGCTAAGGAGGGGAGCGCTCGGGTTACCAGGTGGTTCTTGTCCCTCCAGAACTTTAAGTTCACTTTTGAGCACAGGGCCGGCCGCTTACAGGGGAACGCAGATGCCCTGTCCCGGGTACACTGCTGTGCATGTGTTCACCCCCTCAGGCTTGAACAGTATGTTCAAGCCCTCAGGGGTGAACAAAGCGGGGGGATATGTAGGAGAGTCCCCGGAATAATAATGGACGGACGATACGTGCCACCAGAGGTCCTGGCCTCGGTGGAGTAAGAACCGGATCATTGCGGTTACAGCGGCGAATGCTGCTGGCGCAGCGTGTCCGGGCCGGTTTTTACTGGGAACAGGTAAAGAGCTGGGGGGGTGCCTGTTCCCCACGGCCAGCCCAGGTTTTTGGTGGAGCTGGGCCTTTAAAGAACCCAGCCTGCTGATGATGGGGGTGGGGTGTGTTTTACTGTGTTGGAGATTTCCACAGACAGAGTCAGTGCTGGTGAAGGAGAGTCTGGGCGCAGCACACATTGAAGGATAGTCCTGGGACCTGTGGTGCTACGAGCCGAAGGGGCTCTGGCCTGAGGGAGACAAAGGCAGGTAGCTTACAAGCCTGCAGAATTGCTGTGGTCTGTCCAAAACAAGGTGACTCAAACCTGCTGTTTATTTTCTATGGAAGGACTTTTGTTTTATGCACTATGTGGATATGCACCTGTGTGGTCTGCACATTGCCTGTTATGCCTTTGGTGTAAATAAAGTCACGGTGTACTACAAAGACTGTCTGTGATTGCCTCAATACTGCCGCCGCTACCGTAGCCTACCACGAGCACATCCCCACACTATGTATATATAATAAAAGATTATAACGGTTACGCTTACCGGCCTGTTGCAGCAACGTAGTCATGTAGTCGTCGTCGTCGATTGAAATATGTTGCTGCGCTAACGCCGTACCGCATGCGGCGTCGTCTGAAATCATTCTCGGGCAGCCATCGCTGATGAACAATTCATAAAAGTCTTCCTCCGCTATAAGCATTTGACCATCAGGGATGATATCATCGCCCCATAAAGTATCTTGGTAAGCTGACATCTAAAAACTATTTGAATATTGTAAATTATTGTATAAATAACAAAAATAATATACGGTCCAAATAAATGTGTGGTATATAGCAGTGCAATAATCTTTGTGAAATAACAAAATTATACATGTATATAAAAATATTTGGCCGTTATAAGCAGTTAATACAACCATATAGCTATTACATATTACAACCATTTTTCAGACTGTGTTAGATAGATAAAGTGGATAGATAGATAGATAGATAGATAGATACAGTAGATGGAAAGTTCTATAGATAGGATAGATAGATAGATAGATACATAGATAAATGCATGACACGACCCGGCGTAATAATTGCAGAGAAATTTGTCAAAGGTTGCGTGTTATATTGCATCAATAAAGAATTTAAAAGAGGCATGTTAAAAATAGTAAAAAAAAGAAGGGTAACATGGCGATACTCTTACCTTGAAATAAGTTTTCTTGCAGAGCCTCAATGTCAAATGATTATGCCCTTTGGTGATCTGCCCACATGTATATATATAGATCCTGCCTAGGTTTTCTTACCATTAGCATATGCAATAGGTGGTGGCGGTCATACAGCCAATCACAATCATTTTGTTTCCTGAAAAGAGATGCTATAAAAATATGGATAGATACTGCGTAGTGTTTGCCGCAGCTGTTGCGGCGATACCAATAGTTTTGTGTTAACTCTGCTATAGACAGATCCCGAGAAAATTAACACATCTCAGGTTGTCACAGCTGCGACCTGAAACTCATGTGTAGGGTCTTGTAGTAAATTAAAAGTTTGATGTTAGGATGTATAGACCATGAGTTTCAGGTGCTATAGACAGATCCTGTCACCGCCAGTTGTGTGAGAAGGTCTGACAGACATCCTTCTCTACCTCTTGCATGATGTTCTTTGTTTTGGTTTTACTTTCTCATCTCATTTCCTTCTCCCAGGTGTCACCTATTTAGACTAATCCTCTTTCCTTTATATTCCCTCCCATACTGCCTCACTTTGTGGTTTATACTACTTCCTGGATTGAAGTGTTCACTGCTGGAGGCTTCTGCTGCTGCTTGTTCAGATAAGTCCTTTCATGTATTGTGTTTCCTTGCTGGCTTGATTCTAGGTGACCCTGACTCCCTCCATATGAAGTGCAGGGAGCTGGTGGTCATGTCCTCTCACTATTATAGGGTTTTCAGGTGTCACACAGTCTTAGGTACGTGGGCATACAATCGTCTACCTTTGAGACCCTTGTATGTGCTTAGCAGTCAGGGTGAGCTCTTAGGGTTTTATAGGGGTCACCTATATGCTCCTTAGTTTGGGATCAAGCCAGTCGGATGTTTATTCATAACTTCCAGCTATCTGCAACATCATCCGTGACAGATCCCGAGAAAATTAACACATCTCAGGTTGTCACAGCTGTGACCTGAAACTCATGTGTGGGGTCTTGTAGGAAATGAAAAGTTTGATGTTAGGATGTATGGACTGTGAGTTTCAGGTAAACAGCTGTCGTCCTGTGCTATGATCATAACCCACTTCAAGTTTCAATCTAATGTACGCTTGTGGTCCTGTGGGAAAATCTATTCGGGGTGTTTTAGGGAAATTGTTGTATAGTTGACAGGATGTACTCATGACAGCTGCACTTCTTCAGTTAAAATGAACTACCCAGTAGTATAGCAGGAATGTGGCATTTCAGGTTTTTAATTCAAATTCAGTGTGTTGACTCAGTTGTCCAGTGTGGTGGGGGTTAAATTACACTCATGTATAAGAGCCGCGCACACACAATGAAGTTAAATTAAACTTACTTTTCATAGACATACATACACTGTAAGCTGTATATGAAAGGCTGCAGTTATAAGAGCGCTTTTAATTTACATGGTAAAGCATTATAATTAAATTAATAAAACTTTTTAAAATTATTAAAATTTTGTCATCCTTGATTTTTTTATCGATGCTATTATAATTAAAAGACGCCTGGCCGTGTAGCATACGTCTTTTGGACATGCCCGGGCATGCCAATATAGAAAAGGCATATCAAAATGATATCAAAGTGATTTCCAATCACAAAATGATATAAAAGTGGTATAAAACCGTATCAAAATGTTATAAATGGGATATAAAGTGTTAATAAAAGCTTATCATTTGATAAGGACTTATAAAGTGATATGAAAAGCTTATTATTTCATATAAAATTTATATGAATCCATATAAAATTATATGTAAATCATATCAAAGTGGGAGGCATTTAGGTGTGATTTGGGACGGCGAGGGGAGAGAAATGGGCGGATCTGGGTCGGGTTATGGTGTGAAAAAGGGGTGGGGCACCTGTCACTTTGAGTTTGAAGAGACATATCCCACTATACTACTGATGTGCAGTGTTGTTTTGTGCCAAACATCTTTTGGAATTATGGCCAAAACGTTTAACATTGGTTTCATCAGACCATAACACCTTTTCCCACATGGTTTTGGGAGACTTCAGATGTGTTTTTGCAAAATGTAGCCTGGCTTGGATGTTTTTCTTGTAAGAAAAGGCTTTCGTCTTGCCACTCTACCCCATAGCCCAGACATATGAAGAATAAGGGAGATTGTTTTCACATGTACCACACAGCCAGTACTTGCCAGATATTCCTACAGCTCCTTTAAGGTTGCTGTAGGCCTCTTGGTAGCATCCCAGACCAGTTTTCTTCTCATCTTTTATCAATTTTGGAGGGACGTCCAGTTCTTGGTAATGTCACTGTTCTGCCATATTTTCTCCACTTGATGATGACTGTCTTCACTGTGTTCCATGGTATATCTAATGCCTTGGAAATTCTTTTGTATCCTTCTCCTGACTGATACCTTTTAACAATGAGATCCCTCTGATGCTTTGGAAGCTCTCTGTGGACCATGGCTTTTGCTGTGGAATGCGACTAAGAAAATTTCAGGAAAGACCAACTAGAGCAGCTGAACTTTATTTGGGGTTAATCAGAGGCACTTTAAATGATGGCAGGTGTATGCTGACTCCTATTTAACATGATTTTGAATGTGATTGCTTAATTCTGAAAACAGCTACATCCCCAGTTATAAGAGGGTGTGCACACTTATGCAACCACATTATTTTTTATTTCATTTTTTTCTCCCCTCGCCCTAAAAGATTTCAGTTGTTTTTCAATTGAGTGTTACAGTTTATAGGTCACATTAAAGGTGGAAAAAGTTCTGAAATTATTTATCTTTGTCTCATTTTTTTACATCACAGAAACCTGACATTTTAACAGGGGTGTGTAGACTTTTTATATCCACTGTATATAGAGCTAAGGATTTGTTAATACTAGGAAGAACAGAGATGAAGCAGATTTAGAAGGAGAAGGGAGGAAGTTGATGGAGATGTGGAAAAGCACAAGTCCAGGATGTAGCTGCCCCTTTTGCCCCTTGGCCCTGATCAAGCTGAGGGAGTGTGGGCAGATCTCTTACAGTTACCTAGCACAAACCAGAGAGTCAATGTATGGATATAGAGCAAGTCTAGTGGAGATAGAAGCAGCATTAGCTTATGGGCTTCAGAAGCACCAGTGACCGGGAGAAGCCTAAAAGCGCCAGGACACAGCCGGACGACTATACGGGTGGTTGTCTATTACCACATTCATCTATGGACATTGTGGAACAGAGTTTAGGAAAGCATCCTGTACAAAGAAGGGAGCTGAGGTTTTTACCTGCCGTTAGGGAGACCGCCCTGTGGATTGCTAATTACAAGTAAGAAGTTATATCCACTACCTGAGTTCTAGAGTGTGGACCTAGTGTAGACAGATATAAGTAAGAGCCTTTTCTGCCTACTGAAGGGCAATCTTAAGAAACTCATTGTCAAGCCTGTTACTAGGATTACAGCTGAGATAATATTGGGATTATCAGATTTACTACAGTATATACATGAACTCTACTGATGACTCTGAGGGAAGTGATTAAGTAAAGGTTCCATTGTTTTCAACCATTGACTCCTCATCCTTTCTACCAACTCCTTTTGCACCTAACGGTGCTGGTCTCATGAACATCAGAGACCCTGCCTCCAAGGCACCTAAAAACCCATTTCACCAAGGGCACCTCAACCTCCATTTGGCGGGAGTCCCTAGACAGCAGAGCGTGCCCCAAAGAAACTGGTGCTGTCCTTCTGGCACGCCGGCGCAGGGAGCACTACTAACCGCGAGTAAAACAACTATAAGCTCACCGTAGCTCACGTGCTGCTCCTGCGGCCCGGTCGCTGCAAAGTGAGAAAATTACAGCCCTTTTTGGTTTGTATTAGTGGAAAAAATATATATATTTGCCGTTCAGTGGTGCAGTTATATGTTCTAAAGCCCTTTTTGGCATGTATTAGTGGCACAAAAAAAAGTATTTGCTGTTGTGTGGTGAAGTGAGAAAATTACAGCCCTTTATTGCGTGCATTAGTGGAAAAAATATATATATTATTTGCCATTCAGCGGTGCAGTTATATGTTCTAAAGCCCTTTTTGGCGTGTATTAGTGGCAAAAAAATATATATTTGCCGTTCAGTGGTGTAGTTACAGTATATGTTCTAAAGCCTTTTGTGGCATGTATAAGTGGAAAAAAATAAGGGCCTATTTGCAGTTCAGCAGTGCAGTTTTATGTTCTAAAGCCCTTTTTGGTGTGAAATAGTGGGAAAAAAATATATTATTTGCCGTTCAGCGGTGCAGTTACATGTTGTAAAGCCTTTTGAGGAGCGTATTAGTGGCACAAAAAAAGTATTTGTGGTTGTGTGGTGAAGTGAGAAAATGACAGCCCTTTTTGGTGTGTATTAGTGGCAAATAAATATATATTTGAAAATTCAAAGGTGCAGTTATATGTTCTAAAGCCCTTTTTGGCGTGTATTAGTGGCAAAAATATATATCGTATATTTGCCATTCAACGGTGCAGTTATATGTTCTAAAGCCCTTTTTGGCATGTATTAGTGGCAAAAAATATATATATTTGCTCTTCAGCGGTGCAGTTATATGTTCTAAAGACTTTCGTGCCATGTATAAGTGTAAATAAATAAGGGCCTATTTGCCGTTCAGCAGTGCAGTTATATGTTCTAAAGCCCTTTTTGGTGTATATTAGTAGAAAAAAAAGACTTTTGAGAAAATTACAGACTTTTTTGTGGTGTTTTAATTTCCTTTTTATTTATTTGATCTAACAGTATTTCAGACAGAGAAGTGCCGGGCCAAGCACAGGGGAGTGGCAGAGGCCTAAATGTTTCTGGCCCAGACACAGGACGCAGCCGAGTAAGGGGGCATAGCAGCAGGAGTCGCAGAGAGAGGCCTGAGCTCTCGGTATCATCTAGCGGTCGTGTCTTGACCAGCAACCCAGCAGTTCTTGAATGGTTGATGCGGTCATCCACTTTGTCCCAAGTGACATCAGACACCCCCAGCCAAGAGTTGGTGGGTTCTTCAGACACCATTCAGACACGCGAAAATTACAACAGAATGAATATTAATCTGATGCTCAAGTAAGGATCACCAATGTGTCAGCAGGTAAATATTATAGGAGTGATCAATTATAAATATTAAATTTTAACTTTGAATCTATTATCTAAAATTACCCTTGCCCTTAGATAGATCAAGATATAAATAAATCGAAAAACAACAATAATCAGTGGAATAAGAACATACAGTGCACAGTGGCACTAATACAAACAAACTGTAGTCCTACCACTCTGACGACAGGTCCCTTGATATGGCAACCAGGGTCCAGATAGAGACGGATTAACTCTCTCCATGGACTTGTAGTCACCATTCGGTGACGGGGTTGTTAAGAACACCTGTTCACCCCTAGGTAAAATCCTGTGGTGGCCCTAGCCTCGAAAATAGGAGCAACCTCACCACAGGGCACTCGTCCTTATAAGGGCGACCCGTCTGGAACCTGTTCCTAGCTCTAAGCCCTATATTTCCCTACTCTATTCCCGACATGCATGTTTCATATTCTTGCATCAATGATCATCAGGGGACAGATGATCAGGATCTGTAGGAAAAAACAAGGAGAATACCTTCACCCAACTGTGTTGATGATATCAGGGTAGGTCATGTAAAGGGTAGGTGGAACAGACGATATTTTTCCACCTACAAATGTTTCAGGGCATGATGGCAGCACCAGGATATAGATGTCGCACTTGGGAGCTAGGTGAATTAGGGGCTTCATCACCATCGGGAGAAGAGGGTGGCAGCTTGCCCGTGAGGCAGCGGCGGAGCCAGCAAGTCACTAGCATGGCTAGGAGTCAGCAGGGTGGCAGCACTGAGAGGTCAGGAGCCAAACGTGCCCGGGGTAGACCACCCGCTTTGCAGGAATCTACCTGCCCACAAAGTAGTGGTGCAGGGGTTCACAGAAGCAGCGGTGGTAGCAGTCAGTCAGTGCAGAGTGTTGGGGGTAAAATCACCAACTCGGCGGTGTGGCAGTTTTTTTGTTAAGCCGCCGGAGTAGGTGAACATGGCCATTTGTAGAATCTGTGGGCAGAAGGTGAAGCGTGGCCAGGGTGCCATTGTTGGTGCCACGGCCCTGAGTCAACATATGCAGCATCACCATTAAGTGGCCTGGGAGAACCATGGCTCTGATGTGGTGGTCCAGCTTCATCATCCAGTGGCATGCACCCGATTTCAGGCAGTCAGGGCTCCACCACCTCAGCCGAAGGGAGCTGTCTGTCCTTCCCATCATCTGCTGGTCCTGATGCTCCTCCTTTTACTCCTCATCAGTCATTTCGTCAGCAATCGATCACCGAAGCGATTGCCAAGAGACAGTATGCATGCACTCATCCAACGGCGCAGAAGCTGAATGTGCTCCTGGCCAAGTTGCTGGTGCTGCAGTCTCTCCCTTTCCAAGTGGTGGACTCTGCACCTTTCAGAGAACTGATGGCTTGTGCCGAGCTGAGGTGGAGAGTCCCAAGCCATCATTTCTTTGCCAAAAAGGTAGTACCAGTCCTGCACATGTATGTAGAACAAAAGGTGGGCCAGTCAGTGTTTGCCAAAGTGCACGGTTGCGCCGTGTGTGGAGCTGTAACTACGGTCAGGGACTATACATGTCCTTTACGGCCCACTAGGTGAATGTGGTTCCAGCACAGCCACACCAGCAACTTGGCCAGGTGATGACGCTTCCACCTCCACGTTCTCACGCCGTTGGTCCTGCGACAATGTTCGCCTCTGTTTCCTCATCCTCCACCGTATCCTCATCCTCCACTGCAGGGACAATTCACAGTGCCCCTCCAGCATACCACATGTGCACTGCATTGCAGTGTCAGGCTGTTTTGCACCTCGTTTGCCTGGGTGAACGGAGTCACACAGGGGAGGAACTGCTCCATGTCCTTCATCAAGAAGTCATATCCTGGCTTTCTCCGTGACAACTCAATCGGAATCATGGTGACCGACAACGGGAAGAACATGGTGTAGGTGCTGCATCAAGGAAGGCTAAGACATGCGCCCTGCATGGCACACGTGTTCAATCTGGTTGTCAAGTGGTTCCTGAAGTCTTCCACCCATCTGCAAGACATCCTAAAAATGGCTAGAAAACTTTGCATGCACTTCAGCCACTCATACACCGCAAAGCACAACCCTATCCTTGAGCTGCAGTGGCCAAACGGCATCCCCCAACATAGGCTGATATGCGACGTTTCCACCCGTTGAAATTCCACCCTCCATATGTTGGACCGACTATACGAACAGAGAGGCCATAAACGATTTCTTGATGATCCAAGAAGACAGGAGTAACTTCTGTGTAACTTCAATGTCAGCTAGTGGCAGCTCATGCGTGATACCTGCCGTTTGCTCAGGCCCTTTGAGGAGGCCACGTTATTTGTCAGTCGCCAGGACTACAGGATGAACAATGTCATTCCACTGCTTCAAGTCCTGGAACAGATGATGGTAAATCTGGCTGGTCAGGGGACTGGAGACGTGGCACCTAGATCTCACGGCCACACGAGCCCTGTTGGGGCTGAACTGGAGAAGGAGGAGGACATTGGAGCACAAGCAATGTGTAGCGAAATGGGTGGTTTTTATACACAGGTGACAGGAGAGGAGGAGCAGGAGCAGCCAGAGGAGCTACAGGGCAATGAGGAAGACGAGGCAGAGGACCCAGAGACACCGTGGCAGTATGCAGTGGAGATGGAGTAGGGAGTCCCCCCGAGTCCCTTGCACAAATGGCCCGATGCATGCTCACTTGCTTGTGTAGTGACAGACAAATTGTCACCATTCGGCATAGAGATGACTTCTGGCTCTCCACCTTGTTGGACCCTCACTACCGGTCCAAAATGGGGGCCTTTTTTACACCCTCTGAGAGGGTGGACAAACTGAACTATAGAGACATTCTACGTAGTCAGTTGGCCGCTACCTATCTGTGCCATCGTCCATCCTCTCGCAAACCTGACCGGGGGGGCCCTCTGCTCTCACGTTCCTCTGCCATTGCTGCTGTGGCAGGGTTGGGGGGGCGTAGGAGCAGTTCCAGCTCCATCAGCAGCAACTTAAATCTAGAGTCACTGATGAGCAGCTTTCTTTACCCGCCTAGTGAAGAAACTACTCACCAGCAGCAGCAGCTAGACCTTGAGCAGGACCTGAACCAGCAGGTGGTGGCATACTTGGACAGCACCTTGCCACCCCACATTAAAGATCCGCATTTGTGGCCTGGAAAAGCTGTCCTGCCTGGCCAGTAGTGTGGCATCAGAGTGGGTGTTTAGTGTGGCGGGGGGCCATAGTTACCCCAAGTAGAACTATCCTGTCCACCCAAAATGTGGAGAGACTGACCTTTGTCAAGATGAATTAGGCATGGATCAGCCAGGATTACCACCCACCAATGCCTGATGCATCAGACTAGATCATCCATGGTGCCACACCAGCACTTTGATGCTGCCACCCGCCTGATGCCACACATCTGATGCCAAGTGCTCCTTCTTTCACCCACCATCTTCAGCTGGTACTGGTATTGCCACCCACCTCCCCACTCTGTCACCGGGTCACTCTGTGGTCTCCTGATGCTGCTGCCACCTCCACACTATGTCATCTTACCACTCTGTGGTCTCCTGATGCTGCTGCCACCTCCCAACTATGTCACCTTGCCACTCTGTGGTCTCCTAATGCCACCTCCACATTATGTCACCTTGCCACTCTGTGGTCTCCTGATGCTGCTGCTGCCACCTCCACACTGTCATTGTGCCACCCTGTGGCCTCCTCCTGATGCTGCTGCCACCTCCACACTCTGTCATTGTGCCACTCTGTGGTCTCCTCGTGCTGCTGCTGCCACCTCCACACTGTCATTGTGCCACCCTGTGGCTTCCCCCTGATGCTGCTGCTGCCACCACCTCCACACTCTGTCATTGTGCAACTCTGTGGCCTCCTGAAGCTGCTGCCACCTCCACACTGTCATTGTGCCACCCTGTGGCCTCCTCCTGATGCTGCCACCACCTCCACACTTTGTCATTGTGCCACTCTGTGGCCTCCTCCAGATGCTGCTGACACCTTTACACTCTGTCATTGGGTCACTCTGTGGTCTCCTCATGCTGCTTCCACCTCACCGCTATGTCATAGGGCTACTCTGTGGACTTCTCATGCTGTTCCCACCCTCCCCACTTCATGACTGGGCCACTATTTTGCTTTTCGGCCTGGCTTACATCATCATTTATTTGACCCTTCTTATGATCTGTCAGGAGGAAGGAAAAATTAAACGCACAACGGATCCTGACTATGTAACAGCTGTAAGGCCTGCATCACATGGTCCCTATTTTGCATCAAAATTGGCTTATGATTTGGTAGCCAAAAGCAGGAGTGGGTACAAAAAACACAGAAGAGATGCAAATATTCCATTCATGTGTCATCTCTGTTTTGGATCCACTCCTGTTTTTTTGGCTTTAGCCATACTAATGGATTACTGGCCAAATGCTGACCGAGTGAAGGCGGATGCTCCATAGAAAGGATCCGTTTTTTGGAGGTTATTGTTCTGACGGATCAGAGGAAGGGCAAAATTATCAGTGGCGTCAACACAAACTTACTGCTGACACCCTCTCCACTCTGTCAGGGGGCTCTACTTGTATAAGCATTTAATAGAACAGGTTCTGTAGACATCTATGTGGAATCAGCTGCCGACAGTGTAAAAGTAGTGCGCTTCTTCTTGACGCTAACATTGACCTGTAAGGCTGAGTTCACACTTGAGTTATTTGGTCAGTTTTGGCCCCGTAACTGCCCAAATAAGTGAAGTGTGCAGTGATTCTAAGAGCGACGCTTGTCATCTGCATGTCATACTGACTCACAGTATTGTTTCACTACCACTACTAATTTGCGCAGGAGCAGACATACCGCCTGTGCAGCAGGTTCAGGGAGGGGGCCCATCCCAGCAGAGGCGTTTATTTTTTTTTCCTATCATATTTTTCATTCCCTACCTTTGCCAACAGATTAACCTGGGCACCTAGGTGTGGAGGATGGGAAGGGGCAGAGTTTTTTTTTTTTTTGGGGGGCGGGGGGGGGGGGCCTGATTAGCACTTTCTGCGAATCTGCTGCCCGTTTGTGTCTACACTCCATAGCTAAAGGACCTTTGATGACATCATAGTCATGTGATCTTTTCAGCAGTGGAAGTGGAGGTAGGACCTGTGATGAGGTCACCATCATGTGACCAGTGCAGAAAGAGGCAGCACTCAGCAGTGGAGACCTGTGATGGCATGGAATAAATGTAAGTGCCAGAGAAATGCTGGGAGATGTGGTTCTCCCATTATACCTCCTCCCTGCTTAGTGGGAGGGAAATATGTTATTTAACTGGGACTGTATGTTAGAGAGGCTGAAGGTAGGGGAGGGGTGTCAGTTACATAGGACTGTATGTTATAGAAGACTATAAGAAAGATATGTTTTTTACATGGGACTGTATGTTATAGAAGATTGGAGGGAGATGACTGGTGTTATTTACATGGGACTAGATATTTTAGAAGACTGAAGGGTAAGGAGTTATATTATTTAGATTGGACTATGTGTTGGAGGGGAGTGAAGGAGGGGATTTAAGTTATTTACATGTGACTGTACAGGGAGTGCAGAATTATTAGGCAAGTTGTATTTTTGAGGATTAATTTTATTATTGAACAACAACCATGTTCTCAATGAACCCAAAAAACTCATTAATATTGTTGTGGTAAATATTAATAGTTGTAATCAGCTCGCATCAAAGTTTGTGTAAGGAAAAAGGTGAGTCCCCCTTCCCTCAGCCCCAGTCAGAGACAAACACACGTGTTACCATCTTCCTTGAAAATCCTGAGAGACTCCCCCGCGCTTCTCAGTCTGCTCACCTTTTGTTTACTAACAAAAGGTGTAAAAAGGGGCCGGCCCAAGACAAGGATACAGGAAGTGATGACATAGGAATATAAGACATAAGACATAATCACTTACAATAACCTAGCTAGCTAACAAACACATTTATAACCTAGCTAGCTAACAAACACATTTATACTATA
This sequence comes from Bufo bufo, assembly GCF_905171765.1. NCBI lineage: Eukaryota > Metazoa > Chordata > Amphibia > Anura > Bufonidae > Bufo > Bufo bufo. The sequence continues at coordinate 73,643,071 of NC_053397.1, forward strand.
ACCTACCATTACCACTGGAGCTAATTTTATCCAGCCTTGCTCAGTGATCAATGCCAGATAAAATTACTATGATCCTCATGCATGTTTATTTACAGGACAACGTCATTATCTGCAGCGGCTGATCAGGCGCACTAGAGACAACAAACGCACGTTCCTTTCGACATACACGGGAAGATATCCACTCCAATGGTTTACCCTGACACTGAGAGACATGATGACAATACACAATATATTAAATACATATCCTAATAAAATTTCCACAACAGTCCCTCCTCTTTGTCATATGCTCGCCAATGTCCCTCGACGGATCTCGATCTTCTTCTTTGAAAAAAAACAATCTTTGTAAAGTCAATCTTGACACGTCTTCTTTTCTTCGGGAGGTGACGTTTCGCGTTGGTCGCCGGCTGGTTTGGGATCCTCTGCATCTGGTCCATGGTTTGGTCTTCAGGGCATCTTGTCTGTTCGGTCTTCGGTAACTCAGTCGATTAGACATCAGGAACATCTCACTCCGGCGTATAGAAGGAATGGAAACAAAAAACATAAGTACATGTCCCATTTCCTTTCACCCGGATCCAATGGAAAACCAGTGAGCCCCAAGACCTCCCAAAGCTTTAAAAAGGATTCTAACCGTCACTAGTCATAGCTCCGCCTCTGTCCTGCTCCTGTCAGTATGGGCCTGACCCTTGTCAATGGTGTCTGCTAGCCAGGCATAACCTTCCTCACAACTGGAGGATCCCACATCTACGGGTCGCCTAGCTGCCCGGACACCCATACAGGATTAATAAGCAAGGAGGAGGAGCCAGAGCTAATATTAATAATGTATCGTCTATCAACAAATGCCTCCTTGTAACAAATAAACAAAAGTGATACTCTGCATTCTTTGACTTAGTTGAGCAGCTTCTTGCAGTGACCGGTGTGGATCCAGTTGTCTCGTCCTTCGAACTTCAGAGAGGTTGGCGTCATCAGCAGCACCTGGAATGGCCCAAGATATCTCGGCTCTAGTCCCGTCCTCGGATGTTTCTTTAGCACGACCCAATCACCTGGTTGACTAGAATGAACACTGGTTATTGAGTCTGGGTCCGGAAGAGAACTCCCGAACCCGGTGGTGGACATCGGGTGATAACCCGTGGGGCTGCCTGGGGGCATACCTGATGGAATAAAAGGGTTACAGTGGAACATTCAGGCCATGGATCGGCCGTGATTTTTACCTTCTTTGCAAAAATCAGACCCAAGTACCAGCAAAGAAAAGGATTGACATTTGAGAGGTTAGAAAGTTTGAAGATCGTTGTTTTCTGCACCACTTTCCCCCCTTCTCATCGTCCTTAAAACCAGGACGAAGAGAAGCTGGATTAAACATGGTGCATCGTCTCAAGGTTAGATGGAGAGATGACAGAGAGATAGAGAAAGAGAAAAACGCTTCTCTTGGACTCTGCAGTCCTAGCGGGACGGGATTACATGACAGTGTTAGTTCGCACTGTCTGGGACTTTTGAATGCCCTGTTGCTGGAGCTCGATGGATTTGTGCAGCCACAGTTCTGCCTTCTGGAGGGAACCATGGCTTTGGAGTCTAGTGGGGAATTCACGGACAAACTTTTCCCAAATCCAGACCTCAAAGGTCCCTTCTTTGGGGATGGTCCACTCTGAACCTACAGTCCATTGGTGCCAATCTTTGAGGGGCTTAACAACTCCTCCTCCATAGATGGATTTCATGTACTGCTTGGCTATCCTATAGTCAGAAGTGGTACCCTTCTGTTCCCTAAATTACCCTAAACTCATGCTCGAGCCTTCTAAAAGTAGATGCGTCCATCTCCAGTTTCCCGCGACCTACGCAAGGAATTTTCCCGCGACCTACGCAAGGAATTGTCCCGCGACACACGCTGGGCGGCTGTTACTCCCCTTCGTTTGCCTCTGAGGTGCCCCCAGGGTTTCTGGCACCGACACACGGACTCCGTTCACCCTAGTTAGACCTCAGGAAAAGGAGTAATCAGTGTGAGGAAAAGGGCTCTCGCCGACACACGGCGGCCCTCTGAGTCTCCTAATGAGATATACCAGCCTCGGTTTTGGCTCTGAATAGTGACCTGACCACAGGATAGGGCTTCCAATTGACCTGTAGTGGAAAAAGGGGTGCACAGAGAACACACAGTACCTTCTGTGGGGACGGGGTACACACAGAGAACACACAGTACCTTCTGTGGGGACGGGGGGGTGCACAGGAAACAAACACACAGTACTCCTGTGGGGAATGGGGTTACTCACACAGCTATTGGTAAGCCCGGGTGATATATATCACCTTGTCTCCTTAAAAAAATGCTCATCAACTCACTTTCCTTTGCCGATATGATTCTATATAGTCAAGCTGAACAGCACACGAAGCCCTTTTTGCAGTGACTGATCAGAAACCTCTCACTCAGCAGCAACCCTTGATTTCAGACAGTAGTTCCCACACAATATCATGAGACCCCCAGTACTCCTAACCAAATCTGCAGAGAAAAGGGAGGGAAAGAAAGAGAAGAAAGAAAAAGAGAAAAGCGCCAAAATATGAAAAACCTAAAAAATTTATAAAAAGGAAAAAATTAATAATAGGTTAAAAAATAAAAATGGGTTGGTAAAATAAGGAAAAACTGAAAGAGACTCAATAAAAAACCTAAAAAAATTATAAATGGATTAGTAAAATAAGAAGACCTGTAAACAGGAGAGAAAAAACAAACATAACAAACTTCAGTTACAGACAGTCCTGCTACATACATTGAGATTCAGTAAAAAGTTAATTTTACCTTAACCCAAAACGCATACAAAAACTAAAACCTTAGGAACACATACAATTGTATAGGACTGAATTAACAAATCAATGTCCTGGGGGTTCCCCTGAAACCGTACAGGAGAAATTCTACCCACCCAGTAATTGAAATGTAAATTTGCCCAGCCCCAAACAGCTTCAGATTCATTTTACCAGAGAAGCAGGATCTAACATCACAAGGTCCCAAAACCGGTTTCTTTCACATTTTAACCGTTCATATTGTGATTTAAAATCTGCTTCATTGATCAATGACCTTTGCTGTCTCTGCCTTTGCAAAGAAGCATGTCTGGGACCATTGCCCCATCGTGCTGGTGTGGTTCTGGGGTACTTAACAAACCTGTGTCTGTTGCCATTAGCAACGTTACAATATCGTGCAATGTGCCCGTATTCCCTGCATGCAAAACAAAGAATACCTCGCCTCCCTGCATAATACCTTGCCTGGGCACATGGCGATTTGATTTTGCGCACAACATTAACCATATTGAGTCCACTTACCACGGACTCATCTGAGGAATCTTCTGGCCTTGTGTTAATACGCCTAACTCCAGGGTCAGACACATTGTCCATCTCCATCCCTGAGTCGGTTCCACTATCTGAATCACAGTCCTCAGACTTCTCCATGCTTACAGCCCATACATTGCCTCCAATCCCAGACACATTACTCTCCAACGGTTGTTTCAATAACTCTGGCAATTTATTTATGCCAAACAAGTCTACAATTCAGTGTAACAGCCACAGATATACAAACATTAAGCAGAATCATCAACTATAGGACGATTTCACCACTAAACTGCCACTAATGTTCACACAATGATTCCTGTATCAGACTGGTCACTGAGCTATAACATAACCGAACACTCCACTGATATCCAGCACAAAACGTATCAAAACAAAATAAACTGTACATAGAAAGGTTACAAAAAGACAAGATAATCATTTGACAAAACTAACATTTCAGTCAAAAACAATCAGATCGCTTTCCATAGTAAACTGACTAAGATGGGCCGCCAAGCACATGGTAAAGATGGCCGCCAAGCACATGGTAAAGATGGCTGCCAAGTACATGGTAAAGGTGGCTGCCAAGCACATGGTAAAGATGGCCGCCAAGCACATGGAAGCACAGAGGAAATCAAGATAGTGTGTACAAAATCCAACAATAAAAACAGTTTCTATATTCCCTGTTCCCTACTCCCTGAAACCAGAGCACAACCTCCACTCGGTGGGTGATTTACAGGTTAGCAATATAAAAATACTCTCTAAATGCTGTCTCTAATGTACAAACACTAAAACCAATTGCTGCCTCTATAAACCTCTATAAAATTGCCTCTTACAAAATCAAAGTAACATAAAAGTTAAAAGTTACAAAAAACACAATACCCTGTCTACTTCTCATCATACAATCTCATCATACAACCTTATCACCTTATCCTTACACCCCTTGATGCAGCAGACAACAATCATATACACCAATAAGGTTCTTTTTAAGTAGATTTCTTTCCAGATATCAGCAGATTGGAGTACACAGATTTAAATTCCCAAAGAGCAAAACTTTCTCAACAATGAGAGTAAGGAAAAAGGATATTACCTTATGCCGGCCTTTTTTGCTTTTTGAAAATTAAGCTGTGTCTCCTTTAAGTTCTGCTAATAGCGGGGAAAAAAATTAGCTTTCTAATTCGTGGTCGCCAACTGTTGTGGTAAATATTAATAGTTGTAATCAGCTCGCATCAAAGTTTGTGTAAGGAAAAAGGTGAGTCCCCCTTCCCTCAGCCCCAGTCAGAGACAAACACACGTGTTACCATCTTCCTTGAAAATCCTGAGAGACTCCCCCGCGCTTCTCAGTCTGCTCACCTTTTATTTACTAACAAAAGGTGTAAAAAGGGGCCGGCCCAAGACAAGGATACAGGAAGTGATGACATAGGAATATAAGACATAAGACATAATCACTTACAATAACCTAGCTAGCTAACAAACACATTTATAACCTAGCTAGCTAACAAACACATTTATACTATAACCTACCATTACCACTGGAGCTAATTTTATCCAGCCTTGCTCAGTGATCAATGCCAGATAAAATTACTATGATCCTCATGCATGTTTATTTACAGGACAACCTCATTATCTGCAGCGGCTGATCAGGCGCACTAGAGACAACAAACGCACGTTCCTTTCGACATACACGGGAAGATATCCACTCCAATGGTTTACCCTGACACTGAGAGACATGATGACAATACACAATATATTAAATACATATCCTAATAAAATTTCCACAACAAATATCAAAGCTGAATATTTTTGGAAGTAGTTTTTAGTTTGTTTTTAGTTTTAGCTATTTTAGGGGGATATCTGTGTGTGCAGGTGACTATTACTGTGCCTAATTATTAGGCAACTTACCAAAAAACAAATATATACCTATTTCAATTATTTATTTTTACCAGTGAAACCAATATAACATCTCAACATTCACAAATATACATTTCTGACATTCAAAAACAAAACAAAAACAAATCAGTGACCAATATAGCCACCTTTCTTTGCAAGGACACTCAAAAGCCTGCCATCCATGGATTCTGTCAGTGTTTTGATCTGTTCACCATCAACATTGCGTGCAGCAGCAACCACAGTCTCCCAGACACTGTTCAGAGAGGTGTACTGTTTTCCCTCCTTGTAAATCTCACATTTGATGATGGACCACAGGTTCTCAATGGGGTTCAGATCAGGTGAACAAGGAGGCCATGTCATTAGATTTTCTTCTTTTATACCCTTTCTTGCAAGCCACGCTGTGGAGTACTTGGACGCGTGTGATGGAGCATTGTCCTGCAAGAAAATCATGTTTTTCTTGAAGGATGCAGACTTCTTCCTGTACCACTGCTTGAAGAAGGTGTCTTCCAGAAACTGGCAGTAGGACTGGGAGTTGAGCTTGACTCCATCCTCAACCCGAAAAGGCCCCACAAGCTCATCTTTGATGATACCAGCCCAAACCAGTACTCCACCTCCACCTTGCTGGCATCTGAGTCGGACTGGAGCTCTCTGCCATTTACCAATCCAGCCACGGGCCCATCCATCTGGCCCATCAAGACTCACTCTCATTTCATCAGTCCATAAATCCTTAGAAAAATCTTGAGATATTTCTTGGCCCAGTCTTGACGTTTCAGCTTGTGTGTCTTGTTCAGTGGTGGTCGTCTTTCAGCCTTTCTTACCTTGGCCATGTCTCTGAGTATTGCACACCTTGTGCTTTTGGGCACTCCAGTGATTTTGCAGCTCTGAAATATGCCCAAACTGGTGGCAAGTGGCATCTTGGCAGCTGCACGCTTGACTTTTCTCAGTTCATGGGCAGTTATTTTGCGCCTTGGTTTTTCCACACGCTTCTTGCGACCCTGTTGACTATTTTGAATGAAACGCTTGATTGTTCGATGATCACGCTTCAGAAGCTTTGCAATTTTAAGAGTGCTGCATCCCTCTGCAAGATATCTCACTATTTTTGACTTTTCTGAGCCTGTCAAGTCCTTCTTTTGACCCATTTTGCCAAAGGAAAGGAAGTTGCCTAATAATTATGCACACCTAATATAGGGTGTTGATGTCATTAGACCACACCCCTTCTCATTACAGAGATGCACATCACCTAATATGCTTAATTGGTAGTAGGCTTTCGAGCCTATACAGCTTGGAGTAAGACAACATGCATAAAGAGGATGATGTGGTCAAAATACTAATTTGCCTAATAATTCTGCACGCAGTGTATGTTATAGAGAACTGTAAGGAAGATAAGTTATTTACATGGGACTGTAGGGAGAGGACTGGTGTTATTTACATGGGACTTCATGGTATAGAAGACTGAAGGGAGAGGAGTGAAGTTATTTACATGGGACTGCATGGTATAGAAGACTGTAAGGAAGATAGGTTATTTACATGGGACTTTATCATATAGAAGACTGGTGGGAGACGACTGGTGTTATTTACATGGGACTTCATGGTATAGAAGACTGGAGGGAGAGGACGGCATTATAATTACAGGGGGCACTGCAGGGAACATTATAAATACTGTGGGCAGTGGTGGAGGGCATTACTACTACTGAGGGCTCTATAGAAGTGCCTTATAGATTATAGGGCACATCACCACATCACACGTAACATCATGGTTTTAACAGGTATAATTTTTAATTGAGTAAATATGTATTGTGGTTTTAACAGATGTATCATTTTTGTTATTATCTACTCACCCCTCGTCTCTTTTCCTTTTTTTCTTTTTGCCTTTTTTTCTTTTTGTCCGTCATTAGTGTTCGGATGCTGTACCGGTCCGAGTGTGCCGGGCTGGAGGTGGAGTGGGCTGGCCTGTCCTGTTGGAGTCGCGTTGGGGATCAATGATTTCTTGGAGATATGCCAGTGGAGGTCCTAAAAACAATGAAAATGAGGGACATCATACAGTCAATTGAGTCGAGTCCTATGGATAGAGATATAACTGTACAGTAGATCAGAGGTTTACTATACTATAGTAATGTATGTATGCATAGACTTTGTGCCATGTGTGATTATGGTTAGAATAAGGCTCCATTCACACATCCGCAATTCCATTCCGCATTTTGCTTAACGGAATTGCGGACCCATACATTTCTATGGTGCCGCACGACGTGCGGCCCAGATCCGGAATTGCGGACCCGCACTTCCGGGTCCGCAATTCCGATCCTGAAAAAAATAGAACATGTCCTATTCTTGTCTGCAATAGCAGACAAGAATAGGCATATTCTCTTAGTGCCGGCAATGTGCGGTCTGAAAAATGCGGAACGCACATTGCCGCTGTCCGTGTTTTGAGGATCCGCGGATCCGTGGAGCAGCAAAACACACACGGATGTTTGAATGGACCATAATGACGCAAATGGGGTTATTTGTTGAATGATGACTTTCTAAACCTACTGCAGAATGGCCTTCGGTATGAGGTTCAGCCTACCATTAACGTCAACATGTGGTATTATTATTTTTCATTTTATCCCTTTAACTACTTACTATTTATTATCACAGTCTTTATCACTTTATTGCATTGCATGTCATTTTCTCACTATGCACTTGCACTTTTTTGGAGTCCCAGAACCTTGCACATAAGATCAGATAGTACCCTGCGCATATAGCCAAAGTCCCCAAATCTGATCGAACCTATCAGGAGTCCCCCTCGCAAAAGTGAGTTTGTACATCTGCAGGTCAGCGTTTATCAGTTGGATCCAAGAACCAAGGGTAGTATCTCCAACATTGCTGTTTTTATACTTGATACTTTAATGAATTATTTTGTAATAATAAAGATATATTTATTCATCATTTATGTGTGTTAGATTTTTTGGTTATTGTTGATGTGGTGTAGCACACATTCAAGTTTGGTAGTTTGTCTACTTGTTGTTGGTTTTGAACCAGGTATCGGTAGTTTGGCAGTGTGTGCAGGTGCCAAGTCCTGTTGGAAATCGAAATCAGAATCTCCATAAAGCTTGTCAGCAGAGGGAAGCATGAAGTGCTCTAAAATGTATTGGTAGACAGATGTGCTGACTTTGGACTTGATATGGACCAACACTAGTAGATGACATGGCTCCCCAAACTATCACTGACTCTGGAAACTTCACACTGCACCTCCAGCAACTTGGATTACGTGCCTGTCTTCCTCCAGACAGAACCACAGTCTATTCCTTTTTCTCCTTAGCCCAGGTAAGATGCATCTGACATTTGTCTCTGGGTCATGAGTAGTGTGACACAAAGAATGTGACAGTTGTAGCCCATGTCCTGGATACGTCTGTGTGTAGAGGGTCTTGAAGCACTGACTCCAGCCGCAGTCCACTCCTTGTGAATCTCCACCAAATTCTGGAATGGCCTCAGTCCACTCCTTGTGAATCTCCCCAAAATTCTGAAATGGCCTTTTATTGACAATCCTTTCAAGGTTGTGGTTATCCATGTTGCTTGTGCATCTTTCTCTACTACACTTTTTCCTTCTACTCAACTTTCCATTAATATGCTTGGATACAGCACTGTGTGAACAGCCAGCTTCATTAGAAATGACCTTTTGTGGCTTACCCTCCTTGATGTCAATGACTGTCTTCTGGACAACTGTCAAGTCAGCGGTCTTCCTCAAGATTGTGTAGCCTACTGAACCAGATTGAGGAACTGTTTAAAAGCTTAGAGTGTGGCACCATGAGTCTACAATATTGAACTTTTTTGCAATATTCAAATTTTCTGAGATACTTACTTTTGGGTTTTCATTTGCTGTAGGCCATAATCATCATTAAAATAAATAAATGCTTAAAATAGATCAATCTGTGTGTAATAAATCTATATATTATATGACTTTCACTTTTTGAATTAAATTTCTGAAATAAATCAAAGGGGTTATCAGGGAAATTTATAGTGATGATTGATGACTTATCTCAGGTAGGTCATCATTATCACATCAGCGGGGGTCCAAGTCCTGGTACTCCCACGGATCAGCTGTTTCAGGCAGCCGCTGCACTCACCGGAGAACTGATGAGAAATACAGGCTCAATGCAGATTTCCAAGGACAGTGCTGTACATCATCTAGTGGCAGTGCTTGGTATTGCAGCTCTGGCCCATTGACTTGAATGGGGCTGAGCTGCAACTAGTCCATGTGACCAATGTACAGTAATGTCACTGGCCTAGGAAAAGGCTGCAGTGCTCAAGGCCTCTTCTAAGAGCTGATTGGTGTGGGTCCCAGGTGTCGCATCCCTGCAGACCTGATACTGGAAATCTTTTTCTGGATAACCCTTTAAACTTTTTGATGATTCTAATTTATTGAGATGCACCTGTAAGTAATTGCTAAGTTTAACTACCTTTCCTTATACAAGGGGTGTTCAATAAGTTATTTACCCCAGCATGTTCTGTGTTAGAGAGCAGTGCTTGTCTGTGCAGGTTGAGACATGTCTAGACATACAACACACATAGTAAAAGTTCAGTCTGATGAAAGCACTGGAAGTGACAGGATGGCAAGTGCAGTACAGTGCAGATCTACAAAGAAAGTGAGGGATTTCGAGCTTCACGTAATTAAAGAGATAAACACAGTTATAGAATAATAATGCATCTGCAAAGCTCCTCTTGAGGATTTTATTTTTCAATATGAATACACATAAAAGCACTCTAATGCATTTGTTTATCAATTTTTTATTTTACTTATGGTTACTAAGGGTACTTTCACACTTGCGTTGTTTGATTCCGGCAGGCAGTTCCGTTGCCTGAACTGCCTGCCTGATCAGGCAAACTGTATGCAAATGCATGTCATTTTTTCTGACTGATTAGGCATTTTTCAGACTGAAAAATGCATTGCAATACTGGATCCATTTTTCCGGTGTTATCAGGCAAAATGGATCTGGTATTTTTTTTTTTCATTTTTCCGGTATTTTGAATGCCGGATCCAGCACTAATACATTCCTATGGAACAAAAATGCCGGATCCGGCATTCAGGCAAGTCTTAAGTTTTTTTTGCCGGAGATAAAACCGTAACATGCTACGGTTTTCTCTTTTGCCTGATCAGTCAAAACGACTGAACTGAAGACATCCTGATGCATCCTGAACAGATTACTCTCCATTCAGAATGCATTGGGATATGCCTGATCAGTTCTTTTCCGGTATAGAGCCCCTGTGTCGGAACTCTATGCCGGAAAAGAAAAACGCTAGTGTGAAAGTAGCCTTAGGAAATTCAAGATTACTAAAGGTGCAGTGTAAGTAACAAGGAGCCTCTTTGCTCCTTATTTGCCATCAGTTACATAGTTGATTGAAAACATACACATGGCAAATTGATTTCAACCTTTTAATCCTAGTTGATCCAGAGATATGCAAAAATCACCTTTGAACAGTATAGAAAAATTAGCAATGTAATGAAAACTATGAAATTGGATGAGAAAATCAAAGTACACCTCTTTGAATTATATGGTTTTACGTAACATAATAAAAAAAAATCTGGTCCTTAGAAGGTCTTAAAAGGGTTAATCCCATCACTAATGTAAAAAATTAAAATCAGATATCATATAGTACATGGTAGTCTCTTTCTAACAAAATTAGAACCAACTGTGTACCTCACATGGATCCAGAGATCTGCCCATTCATTGCTGCAATTGCTATGCTTGGTTTATTTCAGGCTGGCAGCTTAGGGGGCGTGCATTTTCTCAAAGTATGTGTCCTTTCTCCTGCAGCTTGATACATATAGTAACATAGTTAATACGGTTGAAAAAAGACACAAGTCCATCAAGTTCAACCAAGAGATAGGTGGGGACGCGAATCCCAGGAGGAATTGAGACTCAAATTTCTACACGTTTTAGAAATTAATGTTGTTTACTTTTAAGAATTCATCTAAACCCTTTTTAAAAATGTCCACTGTTCCTGCTGTCACCACGTCCGGAGGTAGTCTATTCCACAGATTCACAGTTCTTACAGTAAAGAAGCTTTGACGCTTCCGGAGACTGAACTTTTTCTTCTCCAGTTGGAGGCAGTGCCCCCTTGTCTTTTGAGCGCATTTTACATGGAACAGTTTTCCACCATATTCTTTGTATGGCCCATTTATATATTTGTGTAGGTTAATCATGTCCCCTCTTAGACGTCTCTTCTGAAGACTAAATAATTTCAATTATTTTAATCTTTCTTCATAACTAAGACCCTCCATGCCCAGAATTGAACTGCATATTCCAGATGAGGCCGCACCAAAGCTTTGTAAAATTGGTAATATTATATCCCTGCCCCACGAGTCCATACCTCGTTTAATGCATGACAATATCCTGGTGGCCTTAGAAGCAGCTGATTGACATTGTGTGCTGCAATTTAATCTACCATCCACAAGGACACCCAAATCTTTCTCTATGTGACTCTCCCAGTGCTACATCACCTAGGACAGTGGTGGCGAACCTATGGCACGGGTGCCAGAGGCGGCACTCTGAGCCCTCTCTGTGGGCACCAGCACCCTGGAAAAAGTCTATGGTGTACAAGTATGCCTTAGACTTTCCCTGCCATTCATCAGCGCAGGGCGCGCTATGAACAGCACAGGCAGTGTGCTGAATGTAGGCAGGCTATTATAGCTAAATGATAAAGTAGATGGAAGATATATTATATTGGTATTCAGGTTAAATTGCCGCGTTGGCTGTTTGCAATAAATAAGTGGGTTTTGGGTTGCAGTTTGGGCACTTGGTCTCTAAAAGGTTCACCATCACTGACCTAGGACATATGAAGCACAGAGATTATTACTACAAAGATGCCTAACTTTACATTTATCCACATAGAACCCCATTTTCCAAGTTGATGCCCAATCACTCAAAGTGTTCAAGTCAGCTTGTAGTATATGGACATCTTCCATAGACTGTACAGTACTACATAGCTTAGTATCATCTGCAAAAATAGAAATGGTGCTATTAATCCCGTCCTCAATATGTTTAATAAATAATTTAAATAATAGAGGACCCAGCACTGAACCTTGGGGTACACCACTTATAACCTGGGACCATTCTGAATTGGAATCATTGACCACAACTCTCTGGACACGGTCCTTCAGCCAGTTTTCAATCCAATTACAAACTATACTTTCCAAGCCAATAGACCTTACTTTACCAATTAAACATCTATGAGGGACAGTATCAAAAGCCTTAGCAAAATCCAGAAACACTACATCCACAGCCACCCCTCTGTCCAGGCTACTACTTACCTCCTCATATAAACAAATCAGGTTAGTCTGACAACTTCTGTCCTTGGTAAACCCATGCTGGTTATCACTTATAATATTATTTACAGTCACATACTCCTGTATATAGTCCCTTAAGAGTCCTTCAAACATTTTTCCCACAACAGAAGTTAAACTACCTGGTCTATAATTACCTGTGAAGGACCCTGATCCTTTTTTGAATATGGGCACCACATTTTACTTTCGCCAATCACTCGGCACTGTACCAGTACCTAGAGAATCTTTAAAAATTATAAACAGGGGCACAGCAATGACTGAACTGAGCTCTTTAAGAAATCTTTGGTGTAATCCATCTGGACCTGAAGCCTTGTTCACATTTACTTTATTTAACTTATCTTGGACCATATCTACAGTTAGCCAATTGAGTATATTACTGGATGTACTAACAGCCCCAGCACCACAGATATCAGCTCCTTTCTCTTCTTTTGTATATACAGAGCTAAAAAAATACATTTAGTAACTCTGCCTTTTCCTTATCTTCAGTGACAACCCCCCCCATCCCTCCCACCTTTATTAAGTGGACCTATCTGCTCGAACCTAGGTTTTTTATCAGTTATATATTTAAAGAATTTTTGGGATTTGTTTTGCTCTCTTTTGCTACCTGCTGTTCGTTTTGTATTTTTGCTAATTTTATCTACTTTTTACAGATTTTATTAAGCCCTTTGCATTCTTCAAATGCTACAGCTGACCCCTCAGATTAGTATTTTTTAAATGCTCTCTTTTTGTCTTTTTTGCCCTTTTTACAGTAGCTGTAAGCGAGTTTGCTTCTGATAGTTTAGAGGGAATATAATTATATTGTGGTCACTATTACCTAGTGTTTCTCTAACAATAACATTTCCAACAAGCTCTGCATCATTACCAGTTCCAACAGAGCATCGCCCCTAGTGGGAGCTTCTACAAACTGGCTCATAAAGTGGTCCTGCAGCAAGTTGAGGAATTTTCTCCCTTTTGCAGTTGAGGCAGAATCATGGCCCCAGTCAATATCTGGAAGTTAAAATCTCCCATTTTGACCACTGTACCAGCCTGTGCAGCCCGCTCTATTTGGTTATACAGTTGCATTTCTATCTCTTCTGTGATGTTTAGGGGGTCTATAGATTACACCAAGTATTATTTTTTCAGTGTTTTGATCCCTTTGAACTCCCACCCATAAGGTTTAAACATCCTCACCCACAATTGCATCTTTCACACGCCACAGTCTTTTCTATTGACCCGGTCTTTCCTAAATAGTGTAAAACCCTCAATATTTACAGCTCAGTCATGTGAAGAGTCCAACCATGCCTCAGCCACACCAACTACATCTATGTGTTCTTCTAGTACCATAGCCTCCAGCTCCCCCATTTTGCTAGCTAGACTTTTGGCATTTGTGAAAATACATTTTAAATTACTATTACCTGTAAAGTGAATATGCAGGATTTTTGGGTTACCTTGGTTGATGTTTGTATGTAACAGATTCTTGTTACCAGCAGCTCTATTTTTCATAAGTGTATAGTTATGCCCAGTCTTCTCCGTACTTTCCTCGCTAACCCCAGCCCCCACTAAATCCCCACTGTCCCCTCCTATATCCCACTCTCTATCTACACTATCTACCCCCTTATTAGTATGACCCCCCACCCACCCCCTCAGATCCTATTCTAACCATTTTTTCCACCAGGGCAGTTGCACCCTCCCCATTAAGGTGCAGCCCGTCCCTACTATAGAGCCTGTAACCGACCGCGAAGTCGGCCCAGTTCTCCATGGACCCAAACCCTTCCTGCACCAGCTTCTGAGCCACCTTTTTAACTCCCTAAGCTCCCGTTGTCTCTCTGGTGACGCTCGTGGCACTGGTAGTATTTCTGAAAACACTATCTTGGAGGTCCTGGACTTGAGCTACTCTCCTAGTTCCCTAAAATGATTTTTAAGGACCTTCCATCTCCCCCTGACTTTGTCATTGGTGCCAATGTGTGCCATGACTGCCGGGTCTTCCCCAGCCCCACCCAGCAATCCGCAATATGCCAAACCCGAGCACCCGGCAGACAACACACTGTTTGGCATTCACGGTTTCGGCGACAGATGACCCTGTCTGTCCACCTAATAATAGAGTCCCCTATCACCAGAATCTGTCTGACCTTTGCTGCACTCCTTTTCCCATCCTTCCTGCAGCGGTCATCCTCCTGGTTGCTAGGAGAAATGCCCTGCTGCAGTGTTGATGGCCCTGGGCTTTCATCCCTAATATCAGCCAAACAGGCATATTTACTAGGGCACTCCATCTCAGGTCTAGCCTCCCTGGCATTTTTCCCTCTACCCCTTCTTCCTACATTAACCCAACTGCTCACCTGATATTCCTGATCTTGCCCTCCTCCTCTAACCTCCATTTCACTGACCCCAGTCAGTGCCTGCACAGTGAGGTCTAAGCCTCTCTCCAGGGCTGCAATGCCCCTTAGTATTTCAAGCTGCCTTTTTAGATCCAAGATCTGGGCTTCCAAATATGCAACATGATTGCTTCTAGTGCAAATTATTCACCCTCGAAAGGCTGTGGATGTCACGCATACATTGCACAGGACACACACATTTTGTAGCATTGTCCATGGAGCACATGTTTAAATGGGGATGAACAGTAGAGAAGGAAAACAGTAAGGGCTCATTCAGACAACCATATGCTGTCCGCCATAATGCGGATCTGTTTTTTTGCGGACAGTTCAGCATGTCCGCAAAAAACGGATTGCATTCAGTTTTTTTGCTGATCCATAGACTTGAATAGGGCCATGTCCTGATTTTCACTGACAAGTATAGGACATGTTTGATTTTTTTGCTGAGCCGTGCAATAGAAGAAAAGGGCCCCATAGAAGTGAATGGGACAGCATCTAATCCACAAAAAAACGGATCTGCATTTTTGCGGACAGCATACGGTCGTCTGAATGAGCCCTAAGTATGAGTTAGAATTAGACCCTGTCTGCTGTAGTTGGAGTACTAGCTACAATCAAGCCAACAACACACAAGGAAAATCTATCAAACCTTAGTTTCTTGCTCCTTTTCTTTAACTCCACTTATACAGCAAGCTTCAGGCAGAGTGAGCTCAGGATAAGTTCAGTGGTGCAATTAATAGCACCTGAAAGTGCGGTATGCCAGATCGACAGGGGAAATTATACGTGAGGTCACGGTGTGAGCATTAGGTGGGCCGAGGTCAATACAGTTCTGGTTACTCACGGTTACGTCGTCCCTGGGCAGGCTCGCATAAGTGAAGAGGAGAACGGCACAAGGATTCTCTGGGGCACACTCTGGTGTAAGGGACACAGGCCAGATGGTGGTTCGAGGTGCCCTTGATGGTCTGTATTAATGTGTCTATGGCAAGGTCCCTAATAGTCGTGACGCCAGTACCTTTTGTATGGAGGTACAACCATTTACTGTAGTGTTAATTGAGGTACTTGAGACTGAGACAAGAAGGATGAAATCCAGGGTGGAACTTTACTGAAGATAAATCCTGGTAACAGTACATCCAAGTAATAACAGTCTCTATTAAATCTCTATTCCAGTGTTGTTCTGACAGTTGGCCTAAACTGTCCTCAGGGTTTAAACTGGCAGTGTGGATGCCTGAAGCAGTCTCCTACACCTGGTGCAAAGGTGCCTAGTAAGCCCTCAAGTAATGGTGAGTAATCTTGCTGATCCTTTGTCCTGAATAAATTGTAGTAATCCCTTGGATACTTGGCTGAATGCAGCTTGGACACTGGTCACTCCGGAGGAGCGATCTATAGGAGTGGATTGCTCACCTCTAGGTAGAATAGTTGCAGGCTTGAAAACCTGGACTGTGGAGCCGACAGGGACAGAGCAGAGAGGCTGTGAATAAGCCTCTCTCCAGCTATGCAGCTACATTTCTGCTGCTTTCTGACTAAGCTTCATGAGTGAACAGGACTGCTCTCAGCTCTACTCTGCACTGAACTGGTCTGTTCTAGAATGAACTCTGAACTGAACCTAACTAGGTCTGAGCTAAGCTATTTATACACTGAGACACTGCCCCATCTTGTGGAGAAACTAGTGTAGTGCACCCTAACTAGGCCTGTGTAAAGGATCTTGCATGTAAAAATGACACAGTGAAAGGGGAGAATTTGACATGGGATTAAGTAAAAAATACATGACAATAAAACATAATAAAACAAGTTTGCGGTGCCCACGGTCACGTAGTGGGACACTGCAGAAGCAAATGCCACTCCCCTTAACCTAATACGGAATCACAGGGCGTACAGGTATGCCCTGATGTCCTGGTACATAAGGACAGAGGGTGTACCTGTATGCCCTGTGTATTTCCGATCACCGCCGCGCTGCGGGCGGTGATCGGAACAAGGTGCCTGCTCAAATCATTGAGCAGGCACCTTGGTCCCCATGAAAAATATTCTACATTTTGTTAAACCAGCACCTGGATCTGAATACTTTTGCAATTGCATGTATTTAAAAATTTAGTTACTCTTTAAAATTCGGCAAACAGAACCTCAGATGAACAAAAACATTTGACAAATTATGTTGTGTCTTAATTCATAACAAAACTAAGCAAAAATGGAAAAGCCCTGTGTGAAAAAACTAAGCACACTGCATGACCAATAGCTCATAATACCTTTAGCAGAAATAACTTAAATAAGTAGTTTTCTGTATGACTTTTTAAGTCTTCCACATCGTTTTGGAGAAATTTTGACCCACTCTTCTTTACAACGTTGTTTTAGTTCATGGAAGTTTGTGGGCATTCATTTAACCCCTTCAGGACCCTGCCATTTTTCACCTTAAGGACCAGGCCGATTTTTGGAAATTTGACATTTGTCACTTTATGTGGTAAATAACTTTGGAATGCTTTTACTTATCCAAGCCATTCTGAGATTGTTTTCTCGTGACACATTGTCCTTCATGATAGTGGCAAACTTTAGTCAATATTTTTCATTTTCAATTTCTCTGCATTTAAAACAGATAGTGATACCTCATATAGTAGTTATTATTTTACAATCCCCATGTGTCTACTTTATGTTTGGATCATTTCATGAATGGCATTTTATTTTTGTGGGACGTTAGAAGGCTTCGAAGTTTAGAGGCAAATCTTGAAATGTTTCAGAAAATTTCCTAAACCCACTTTTTTAACAACCAGTTCAGTTATGAAGTTACTGCGGGGCTTACCTAATAGAAACCACACATAAATGACCCTATTTTAGAAACTACACCCCTCAAGGTATTCAAAACTGATTTTACAAACTTTGTTAACCCTTTTCCACCACAAAGGAAAATGTAGATGACATTTCAGAATTTCACTTTTTTGGCAGATTTTCCATTTTAATCTATTTTTTCCAGAAAGCAAGGGTTAACAGCCAAACAAAACTCAATATTTATTACCCTGATTCTGTAGTTTACAGAAACACCCCATTTGTGATCGAAGACTGCTGTACGGGCACACGGCAGGGCGCAGTAGGAAAGGAGCGCCATATGGTTTTTGGAGGGCAGATTTCACTGGGATAATTTTAAGTTGCCATGTCACATTTGAAGATCCCATATTGCACCCCTGGAGTAGAAAATCCGAAAAAGTGACCCCAGTTTGGAAATCACATGATAAGGTGGCAGTTTAGTTTGTACTATTTTAGGGTACATATGATTTTTAAGTCGAAAAAAGAAGGAGGTCCAGCTTCCGAATATGGAATATGAATCTTTTTAATAATTCAGTGCAATAAAAACCATGAACAATCCAGGTCTACGCGTTTCGGATCTTACAATATAGATCCTTACTCATGACAAGGAAAGCATTGTGTGAACCGAGACTAAGTAGTGGTCAGCTGAAACAAATAGGTGGCCACAATCAACATATGATTTTTGGTTGCTTTATATTATACTTTTTGTGAGGCAGGATAACAAAAAATAGCTGTTTTGGCACCGTTTTTATTTTTTGCTTTTTACAAGGTTATAACATGTGCTATTTTTATAGAGCAGGTTGTTACAGACGTGACAATACCAAATATGACTACTTTATTTGGTTGTTTTACATAATTAAAAAATTTTGAAAAATAAAAGATTTTTTTAGTGTCTCCATATTCTGAAAGCCATATTTATTTTTTATTTTTTGGGCAGCTGTCTTATGTAGGGGCTCATTTTTTTCGAGATGAGATGACGGTTTGATTGATACTATTTTGGGGTGCGTATGACTTTTTGATCACTTGGTATTACACTTTTTGTGATGTAAGGTGACAAAAAATAGCTTTTTTTTCAAAGTTTTTATTTTATTTTTTTCAGTGTTCACCTGAGGGGTTAGATCACATGATATTTTTATACAGCAGGTCGTTATGAACGTGGCAATACCTAATGTCTACTTTTTATTTTTTCACTTTTAACAGAATAAAAGCATTTTTGAAACAAAAAAAAACATGTTTTAGTGTCTCCATATTCTGAGAGCCATAGTTTTTTTATTTTTTGCCCGATTGTTTTACATAGGGGCTTACTTTTGGCGGGATGATGTGACGGTTTGATTGGTACTATTTTTTATTTTATTTTTTTCTACGGCGTTTAGGTGAGGGGGTGGATCATGTGGTATTTTTTATAGAGCCGGTCGTTACAGACGCGGCAATATGCAATATGTTTGTTTTTCTTTTCTTTTTTCTATTTCTATTTCTTGTTTTATTTTGGGAAAGGGGCTTTTTTTTTTACTTGAAACTTTATTTATTTTTTATTATGAAAAACACTTCACATCCTGTATTGTAATGCATTGACTGTCAGCTTGTATCCTGACAGCCTGTCTGTGAGACCCAGCCTAAGGTGCTGGATTTCACAGGCTTCCGTAGATGGCATGCCCCGATGCCTATGGAAGGCCTGCCTTCTCTGCCATCGGATCTCTGTCACTGCAGCGCAGGGACCCGATGGAGATGCGGAGGGCACACGTACCCTCTGCAAACCCTCTGCAGGCCATGGTCAGCTTTGACTGCAGCATACAAGGGGTTAATACACCGGCATTGGATAGATGACCTCACATTTTACTCTACAATACTTTGGTATATTAAGGAGTTCATGGTCGACTCAATGACTGCAAGGTGTTCAGGTCCTGTGGCTGCAAAACAAGCCCAAATCACCACCCCTCCATCACTATGCCCAGTGGCGCACCTACAGGGGGGGTCCAGCGGGTCTGGACCCCCCCTAGAACAACCAACCAAATTATTATTTTTTTAATCCTTCAGGGCCGCACCGCCGATCACCACAGGCGGCGCGGCCCTGGATGTAATTGCGGCCGCGGCGGTGGTGGTGGTGGGGGGGGGGCCGGGGGGGCAGTGGGAGTACTAGGAGATGAGCGCTTCCATTGTGGAAGCGCTCATCTCCATATCTAATCCATCTGTATCGCCGTCCTTAGGACAGCGATACAGATGCCTGTGCTGTGCTGCGGCAGGGGAGGGAGAGGCGTGTCCCTCCCCTGTTCTTCTGATAGGCCGCAGGCACTAATGCCTGCAGCCTATCAGAGGCCGGCTCAGGCGAGATGACGTCATCATCACGCGCCTGAGCCGGGCAGCACACAGCAGAGCAGGGACACAGGCCGGAAGAGCCTGCATCGCATCGCTGCTGATGGAGGTAAGTATCAGTGTATTTTTTATTTTATTTTTGTTGTTTTGTTTTTTTTGGAGGGGTGGAGCTGGCACTATGGGGGCACTAAAGGGGAGACTAAAGGGGAGAACGGCACTCTGGGGCATCTAGTGGTACTTTTTTTTTTTAGGTGGCACTTCTTACTGGCACATTATGGGGGGGGGGGCATGGGGGAGAGGAGCACTATGGGGGCTCTAAAGGGGCTTTTTTTTTACACATTATGGGGAGAACGGCACAAGGGGGCATCTGGTGGCACTATAGGGGCATTATTTGGGGGGCACCATGGGGGAGAGGAGCACTATGGGGGCTCTAAAGGGGCTTTTTTTGGGGGGGCACCATGGGGGCTCTAAAGGGGCTTTTTTTTTTTACACATTATTAGGGGCACTATAGGGGAGAACGGCACTATGGGGCATCTGGTGGCACTATAGGGGCATTATTTGGGGGCACCATGGGGGAGAGGAGCACTATGGGGGCTCTAAAGGGGCTTTTTTTTTTTTACACATTATGGGGGGCACTATAGGGGAGAACGGCACTATGGGGCATCTGGTGGCACTATAGGGGCATTATTTGGGGGGCACCATGGGGGAGAGGAGCACTATGGGGGCTCTAAAGGGGCTTTTTTTTTTACACATTATGGGGGGCACTACAGGGGAGAACGGCACTATGGGGCATCTGGTGGCACTATAGGGGCATTATTTGGGGGCACTATGGGGAAGTGGGGGTACTAAAGGGGCCTTTTTTTCTTATTGGCACATGGGGGCATTATGGCATCTGGTGGCACTAAGGGGGCATTTTTTACTGGCACATTATGGGAGGCAATATAGGGGAGGGCGGCACTATGGAGGAGTGGAGCACTATTGGGGCATATGGTGGAACTTTATGGGGCGGCACCATGGGGGAGAGGAGCACTATGGGGGCATCTGGGGGGTCTAAAGGGGCTTTTTTTTAATTGACATATTATGGGGGCACTATAGGGGAGAATGGCACTATGGGGCATCTGGTTGCACTATAGGGGCATTATTTGGGGGCACTAAGGGGAAGTGGGGGCTCTAAAGGGGCCTTTATTCTTATTGGCACATTATGGGGGCATTATGGCATCTGGTGTCACTAAGGGGGCATTTTTTTACTGGCACATTATGGTAGGCACTATAGGGGAGAGCGGCACTATGGGGGAGTGGAGCACTATTGGGGCATATGGTGGCACTTAGAAGGGGCATTTTTTACTGGCATATTATGGGGGACACTATGGGGAAGGGAGAGGAGCACTATGAGGGAATTTACTGGGGCACTATATAGGGGTATTTTATACTGGCATACATTATGGGGACATTAGCTCAACAGCGGGCACTAAGCGGGGGTATTTCATGTACTGTCATATTGTAGGGAGAATTATTAGTACTAGGAGGTATTATGCGGAGCTTTGCTAATACTGGGGGGCTATGAGGAACATGATTACTAGTATGGGCACTATAGGGGCGTTATTACTACTAAGTGTGCTCTGGCAGAGAATTATTTCTATTTTGGGGAGCCCTGTTATTTTGGGGGGCACCCTGCCACAGTATCAGCTTAGCACAATAATTTTTGGGGGACATTATCTTTATACTATTAGTGTCTGGGCGCAGTTATTTTTTTAGAGCACTGTGTGCCAATAATTGTTGAGGGGGGCACTATCTGTGTGGTAGTAGTATTTCCAGGGGGACTGTTTCTGTAGTATAGTATTGGGGGCACAGCGTGCACAGTATTGGGGGTGGCAGGAAAGGGTGTTCAGAAGATGTGAAGATGATGGAAATGTGGGAAACTAATGTCTGTTTGTTAATCTCTGCAGAGATGGGAGATGGCTGAAAAATCATCATGGCGGTCTGGTCTGAATGGAGAAGATGAGGAAAGAGAACGTCTACAACAAAGGTGACATCACTGGATGGAAGAGGTATGGGGCGCTATGTAGGAGAGGAGATGCTCCGGCTCCTCCCCCTGCCATTTGCAGAAGGAGGATTCAGAGCTGGGTGAGGACGGTCAAGGGGGGCAGCAGGCCACGGGCGGGTGGCAGATGGTGGGGGGGAACCACAGGCAATGAGCAGGATCTGGGGAGGGAGGAGAGCGGAGGAGCGTCCTGGCTGTAGCTTGTTATATAAGCAGGCAGTGCAGCCAGGACAGACCTCCCCTCTCCGTATGATATGTAGAGACAGGCCGCAACTATAGAATGTCAGCTGTACAGTGTTTGTTGGGAGTGGCCTATTATATGTAGGAGGGGCTTTTAATAATGGGCGGGGCCAAAAAATTGCGGCGCATTGTTATTTTCCTACGGGCCTTTTAGAATCACCAAGTAAAAGAATCAGCACAACACACTACACCCTTTCCCTGCATTTTTAAATATAAAGGGGGCTTTGAAAAATTCAATTAGCATAGTGCACTACACATGCCACATTTTTTTGCCTTTCGGACCCCCCCTAAAGAAAATTCCTGGGTGCTCCCCTGACTATGCCTCTAAATTGGTATGAGGTTGTGTATGGTTTTTGGTAAACATGGTACTGTGCCAAGCATCTCGACTTTGGTCTCACTGAAGTCTTGTAGTTTGTTCAAATGCAACTTTGCAAACATAAGGCTTGCTGTCATGTTTCTTTTTTAGAAAGGAGAGGCTTTCTGCAGGCAACCCTTATAAACAAACCATACTTGTTCAGTTTTTTCTAATCGTACTGTGATGAACTTAAACATTTAGCATGCTAACTGAGGCCTGCACAATCTTAGACGTAGCTGTTGGCTTTTTGCTATTTCTCTGAGGATTGCACTGTCTGACCTTGGGGTGAATTTGCTAGGATGTGCACTACTGGGAAGATTGTCTTGAATGTTTTCCCCTTGTGAATAATCTTTCTCACTGCAGAATGATGGACTTCAAATTGTTTGGAAATGGCCTTATAACCCTTCTCAGATTGATGGGCAGCAACAATTGCTTCTCTAAGATCATTGCTGATGTCTTTTCTTCTTGGCATTGTGGCAACACATCTGAATGCTCCAAACCAGCAAACTGCCAAAATGCCTACTTTTATAGAGGTGGTCACGCTTGCTGATTATCCATTCATCAAGGACATTTAATTAGCAGCACCTGGCTGCTCCTTAGGGCTCATTCAGATGGCCGTATGCTGTCCGCAAAAAGGCGGATCCGTTTTTTTGCGGACAGTTCAGCATATCCACAAAAAAAAGGATTGCATTCTGTTTTTTTGATGATCCATAGACTTCAATAGGGCCATGTCCTGATTTTCACTGACAAGTATAGTACATGTTTAATTTTTTTGCTAAGCCGTGCAATGGAAGAAAAGGGCCTCATAGAAATAAATGGGACAGCATCTAATCCGCAAAAAAACGGATCCGCATTTTTGCAGACAGCATACTAATGAGCACTTACTGTCTTAAATTGTATGGACATAATGTGTACTTTATTTTTACACACAGTTTCTGCATTTTGGCTTCATTTTTGTTGAAAAAATAATGACACGGTGGAATCTGTTGTGTGTTGTTCATCTGAGGTTGCATTTACCTAATTTTAAGACCTTCTAAGGACTAGATTTTTTTTTATATGCTCTGATACTTAAAACCATAGAACTCAAAGAGGGTGTACTTTGTACTTCTCATGATTGTACAATATAATTTACAGTTACATTGTTAAAAGGAAACTATCATGAGAAAATGACTGGCTGTTTAGATCACATTTTTATGTTAAATATATATTTTTAAAAATGCCGTGGTGTTTTCTTGTTTTCCAATGTCTCTCTGTTTAAATCATATCCAGAAATCTTGCAGTTTTCACCCTGGTCATTGTTCTGTAAAGATCACATGTCAGCAGTCAGATCATTATCATCACTAAGGGTGACATTAGATAGAGAGATATAGATCATACCACTTAATATTAAAGTCTCAATGTTAAAGTCTCAGAGAAGTTCTTTTACAATGGCAGTACGCATGTTGGTGGAGCCTTTATGTTCATTCCACTGAAGGTTCTGGTTTATTACCCCTTACTATATTACTTTTAGTGATCACGAGTCTATAACAATATTTCATTTTCTGTTGCAGTTAACATTTATTTGAGAAATACTATTCCTGTTTTTCAACTCACGTACTGAACCCGTGGCTTCATTATGATGCACGTTGCTCAGTGTAAGAATACATTACTTTATTATTCTTGTTTTTGTACAATTCTTTTCATCCAGAATGTACTTATTCATCACAGCTCATTGATGGCCCCTATTTTCCTGTGCTGAAAGACTCCTGTTTTTGTTATTCCACCAGGTAGAATCTTTCCATTGTTTATGGGTTTTATTATTGCATAGATCAGTGAAATTTACTTGTAAGCACTCAGTGGGGTCACTCACTAGGAACCTCTTTTGAATGTGTACTCCAACTCCCAACTACGTAGGCTGGCTGATTCTAATGGTACAAAGTGATAGGATATGTATTCATCCATCACACTTAATAAAAGATTGGAACAAGCTATTAACAGCATGCCAAGCTGTATTAGCAATAACAACCTGGTTACTGCTATTAGCATTGCACAATATAAAAACAATGTAAAACATAGTAGCTAAATGTAGAAAGCATTGCATTGTTAAAAATAATAAACATATACCGTACATGCATTTATCATGTTCCTACGTGTGTGTTTTTTTTACTATTAAGGAGACCTGAGAATACGGGCTGCACTGAATTTTAGCAGAGTATTTTCTATAGTATGCTTATGGCGGCTGGTAATCAGATTTTGGGATATTATCCTACTCCCACAGCCATGCCATTTCTATATGCACCCCAGATCTAAGGGCTTTGTCTACGATCTATGCCCCTTCTGCATGAGAATATAGGAGAGGGGTGAGATAAGTTCTGTTTTCTTGGCCATATACTTAAAAAGATGCTTTATGACTCGAAACATGCCCTGTTGTCTGGGTTTTGTTTACTTTCACCACTGGGGCCATGTAACTATTTTAGCTCTGGCACATTGACAATGGTTTATTATCTCTATCTATCTATCTATCTATCTATCTATCTATCTATCTATCTATCTACAAGGTTGGCTGACCAGAGTATTACAGAATCTTCTGGTGGGCCCAGTCTCTAATGCCATAGTGGGCCCCAAAGGTCCAGGAGAAAAATGCCATTTGGAGCTCCCCTTGGAGCCAATCACTTGATTCTAGGGTCTATTTCTTTGATTCAAAACCTATTAGACTTTATTGATTATATAGAGGTTGAGCCCCAAGAATAATTTTCTTCGGTGGGCCCATGGAACCCCAGTTCAACACTGATCATCTATCTGTGTGTCTACCATCTATCTGTGTGTCTATGGCTGGGTTCACATCAGGTTTTTGACCTACGTTTAACGTATACATTGGGGAAAAAAAGGATGTAAAAGCATAGTACACTATGCTTTACCATCCTGCAGAGTCCAGTAAAAATGTATATGTTAATGTATACATTTTTTTTGTTTTACAATGAAACTTTATAGGGCCAGGTACCACTGTATGGCATTGTCATTGGAGGCATCAATTCTACGTATATGTTAAACGTAAGACAAAAACGTAATGTGAACCCAGCCTATCACTAGAGATGTCGCGAACATAAAATTTTCCGTTCGCGAACGGCGAACGTGAATTTTTGCAAATGTTCGCGAACTGGTGAACCGGGCGAACCGCCATTGACTTCAATAGGCAGGCGAATTTTAAAATCCACAGGGACTCTTTATAGCCACAGTAGATATGGAAAGTTGTTTCAAGGGGACTAACACCTGGACTGTGGCATGCCGGAGGGGGATCCATGGCAAAACTCCCATGGAAAATTACATAGTTGACGCAAAATTACATAGTTTTAATCCATAAAGGGCATAAATCACCTAACAATCCCAAATTTTTTTGAACAACGTGGTTTAAAACATCCAGTGAGTGTATACGATCAGGTATGATGTTGTATCGATCAGGTAGTGTAAGGGTTACGCCCGCTTCACAGACATTGACAGACCAAACTCCCCTTTTAATGTACCGCAAACAACCGCAAACAGTCCATTTGCCCAACTGCAAACTTCCCATTTGCACAAGGTTGGATACCAAGCTAGCCATGTCCCGTTGATGTCATTGAATGTTTCTTCCTCCACCCAGCCACGTACAACACCAAGGGTCCCCGAAAGGTGAATTGAATAGATTTTTTGAATGGGGAGATGGTTAAAAAAACGCTGGCTCCCTCCCCTTTGTTTTAATCCACGGTCACTGCGTCTGCACTGTGCAATTTACTGTCACACCCGATATGCGTGGTATTTTCTGTAGTTCTCTTCTCATCAGTTTAATCCCTGTTACGTCCCCAATCTGGGGTCCATTTATTGAATTGATTTTTCGAACGGGGAGATGGTTAAAAAAACGCTGGCTCCCTCCCCTTTGTTTTAATCCACGGTCACTGCGTCTGCGCCGTGCAATTTACTGTCACATCCGATATGAGTGGTATTTTCTGTAGTACTATTCTCATCAGTTTAATCCCTGTTACGTCCCCAATCTGGGGTCCATTTATTGAATAGATTTTTTGAACGGGGAGATGGTTAAAAAAATGCTGGCTCCCT
Organism: Bufo bufo; assembly: GCF_905171765.1. NCBI lineage: Eukaryota > Metazoa > Chordata > Amphibia > Anura > Bufonidae > Bufo > Bufo bufo. Next base: position 73,669,722 of record NC_053397.1, read on the forward strand.
CCCCTTTGTTTTAATCCACGGTCACTGCTTCTGCACCGTGCAATTTACTGTCACACCCGATATGAGTGGTATTTTCTATAGTACTATTCTCATCAGTTTAATCCCTATTACGTCCCCAATCTGAGGTCCATTTATTGAATAGATTTTTCGAACGGGGAGATGGTTAAAAAAACGCTGGCTCCCTCCCCTTTGTTTTAATCCACGGTCACTGCTTCTGCACCGTGCAATTTACTGTCACACCCGATATGAGTGGTATTTTCTGTAGTACTATTCTCATCAGTTTAATCCCTGTTACGTCCCATATCAGGGATTGCCTTTTGTGAAAAAAAATTTAGGCCGGGTACCTTCGACTGCCTTCACAGTGACCAAACTCTGATACACCAAACTGAATTGATTTTAGGAACCGGGAGATGGAAAAAGCAGCTTGGTCGGTCCTCTTACTCCCAAGTTGGGGCACTGCGCGTGCACAGAGCAATGTGCTGTGACACCCTATATGAGTGGTGTCTTAACTAGTACTATTCCTATCAGTTTAATCCCTGTCACGTCCCATATTAGGTCCGGGTACCTTCCACTGTGGTGTCCCAATAGCGACAAATTTTTTGAAGGCCTCAGACTCCACCAGCTGGTATGGTAAAAGCTGGCGGGCTAAGGCCTCTTTCACAAGGGCGAGTATTCCGCGCGGATGCGATGCGTGAGGTGAACGCATTGCACCCGCACTGAATACCGACCCATTCATTTCTATGGGGCTGTTCAGATGAGCGGTGATTTTCATGCATGTGCGGTGCGATTTTCACGCACGGTTGCTAGGAGACGATCGGGATGGAGACCCGATCATTATTATTTTCCCTTATAACATGGTTATAAGGGAAAATAATAGCCTTCTGAATACAGAATGCAAAGTAAAATAGGCCTGGACGGGTTAAAAAAACCCAAAAAACATTTTAACTCACCTTAGTCCACTTGATTGCGTAGCCTGGCATCTCCTTGTGTCTCCTTTGTTGAATAGGACCTGTGGTGAGCATTAAATACAGTTAAAGGACCTTTGATGACGTTACTCCGATCATCACATGGTACGTCACATGATCTTTTACCATGGTGATGGATCATGTGATGACCGGAGTGACGTCATCAAAGGTCCTGTAACTGTATTTAATGCTCACCACAGGTCCTATTCAACAAAGGAGACAGAAGTAGATGCCGGGCCGCGATCAAGTGGACTAAGGTGAGTTAAATTTTATTTTTTATTTTTTAACCCCTTTAGCGCTGTTTTACTTTGCATTCTGTATTCAGAATGCTATTATTTTCCCTTATAACCATGTTATAAGGGAAAATAATACAATCTACAGAACACCGATCCCAAGCCCGAACTTCTGTGAAGAAGTTCGGGTTTGGGTACCAAACATGCACGATTTTTCTCACTCGCGTGCAAAACGCATTACAATGTTTTGCACTCGCGCGGAAAAATCACGGGTGTTCCCGCAATGCACCCGCACATTTTCCCGCAACGCCCGTGTGAAACCAGCCTAAGAGTTCCGTCAAGCCAGCTGTCAGACGCCGGGCAAGGGGGTGACTTTGTGACATTGGCTTCTTACGCTCAAACATGTCCTTGACAGACACCTGACTGTGGGCAGATGAGCAGGAACTGCTCAAGGCGAGAGACGGAGTGGCGGATGGTTGAGAGGGGGCAAGGAGGACAGCAGTGGTTGACGTGGCTGAAGATGCTGGACCAGGAGGAGGATGGCGGCTTTGAGTTTGTGTGCTGCTTGTACTCATGTGTTGATCCCATAGGCGTTTGTGTGATGTGCGATCATGTGCCTTCGCAAAGCAGTTGTACTGAGGTGGGTGTTGGACTTCCCACGACTCCGTTTCTTTTGGCACAGGTTGCAAATGGCATTGCTGTTATCAGAGGCAGACACACAAAAAAAATGCCACACTGCTGAGCTTTGCAATGACGGCATTCTGGTGGTGGCAACAGCATGAGTTGATTGGCGTTCTGTCTGGCTGACCCCGGGTGCCGATGCATGCTGTCTGACTGTGCCACTAGCTCCTTGCGACGACCTCCCCCTGCTTCCAACTCGTCTCCTCCTTCTCTCTGTCTCCCCTTCTGAACTTTCCCCCTCTTCTTCTTCTCTTCGAGCAGGCACCCACGTGGCATCCACGGACACATCGTCATCATCAACCACTTTACTTGTATCTGACACCTCCGCAAAGGAAGCAGCAGCGGGTACAACATCATCGTCATCATCATCATCATCATCATCACACTGTACGTCCATGTGTGTAATCCTGCCTGACTGAGACATATCCCTGTTATCTACATCCTCTGGCAATAATGGTTGCGCATCACTAATTTCATCCAACTGATGTGTAAATAACTCCTCTGACGGATCAAGTGAAGCGGCTGTGGTGGCTGTGGTGGTGGTGGCGGCAGGCGGGAGAGTGGTAACTTGAGAGCAGGTGACCGAAGCTGAGCTGGAGGAGGATGGTGCATCAAGGTTCTTAGCGGAAGCTGTTGAAGATTGGGTGTCCTGTGTAAGCCAGTCAACTATTTTCTCCGAATTTTTTGGGTTCAGGGTACAAGGCCTCTGAACACTGGGCATTATTCCAGGGCCAGTGGAAATCACAGCACCACGACGGCCCCTGCGGGGTGGCCTGCCTCTGCCTGTCATTTTTTTTTTAGATAAGTGGTACTATGCGTGCAAGGTACTGTGCCACCCTATATAAGTGGTGGGCAGTGGGCACAGTACAGTCTGTGTGGGCCTGACACACACTGGCTTGCAACTGCGATTATATTTATTACAGAGAAAAAATAAATTGGCTTTTTTTTATCTGCAAGGTATTGTGAGTGTGACACCCTGTAACGGTCTGAGTGGTGGCCTGGCCAGTGGACACAGTACAGTCTGTGAGCCTGCAGCCTCTCACTGTCTGGCAACTGCGATTATATCACAGAGAAAAAATAAATTGGCTTTTTTTTATCTGCCAGGTATTGTGAGTGTGACACCCTGTATGAATGGTGTGCACACAGTACAGTCTGTGAGCCTGCAGCCTCTCACTGTCCGGCAACTGCGATTATATAAAAAAAATAATAATAAATTGACTTTTTTTTTATCTGCAAGGTACTGTCTGTGACACCCTGTATGAATGGTGTGCACATTCAGAGCCTGCAGCCTCTCACTGTCTGGCAACTGCGATTATATTAAAAAATAAAATAATAAATTGACTTTTTTTTTATCTGCAAGGTACTGTCTGTGATACCCTGTATGAATGGTGTGCACACAGTACAGTCTGTGAGCCTGCAGCCTCTCACACACGGGCAGGCAACTGCAATATATATATATATATATATATATATATATAAAAAAGCAGACTGATGTACCAGCCCTAAAAAGGGCTTTTTGGGGTGCTGTCAGGACGCTGTCCTTACAGCAGATGAGTCTGTGGACACAGAACAATGCCCTAGCTAACGCTTCCCTATTAAATCAGCAGCAGCAGCACTGTCCCTCCTTTCACTAAGAATGCATTTTCCGAATGAATTTAAAATGGATGCTGTCCAGGAGGTGGGAGGGTCTGGGAGGGAGGGTTTGCTGCTGATTGGCTGGAATGTGTCTGCTGACTGTGAGGTACAGGGTCAAAGTTTACACAATGATGACGAATAGGGGGCGGACCGAACATCGCATATGTTCGCCCGCCGCGGCGAACGCGAACAAGCTATGTTCGCCGGGAACTATTCGCCGGCGAACTATTCGGGACATCTCTACCTATCACCTTTTTTCTGGACAGAATCTAAATAGGGCATTTTTAATGAAGATAATTTGCAAAGAGATTCTTTGGAGTAATACAAAAATAAATTGGTTGTAAAAGGGTACCGTAGATATCTTTTAAAAGCAAAAGATGATTAGCAGGCATAAGCAGGACATAAGCACATTATTTAGGGCATAACCAAATTAAGATAGCCTAGCCTGCATGCATAATAATAATTGGCACAATATTGTTGGCAGCTAAGCACTGACCGCTCTGAAAAAACTCTTTCACTCCGAAATATTCATGATTATTCCAATCTCCATTAAAGTAGAATAATAGTTGTTATTGTAGTTGTATTGTGTTCTATTCATTTTTAAAGGTTTTCGTGATTGATTACATTCTCATCCATTTCTTCTCATCTAGCTCCCACTCATGTTCCCGTTCTTTCAGAAAAAAGAAAATAACTAGACGTAGACAGGTTGTTTTGAAATAAAAGGTATGGGATAATCTCTAATTTTCTGAATTTGATGAAGGGTGTTCCATAACAATCATAAACATAATACCAAAGAAGAAATGTATTAATATAGTTTACAAGTTTACTTCTATTCGTAGGGGTCAATTGAAAAAAAAAAAAAAAAACAACACATGGACGATTAGAAAGCAGTACAGTAAACTGGAAGAAATTTAAAGGATGACTCCAACCAACACAGCACCAGGTTCCTATTAGAACGTAGTACAGTATATGTAAGATACCCTATGAAAAAACTAGTTGGCTCAACTAAAGTTCCTTTGCCTGCTAGGAAGCAGTGACGTGCCTAGGGTGTTTGGCACCCGGGGCGGGTCCTTACTCTGGCACCCCACCCCCCAATACTTTAAAAAAATTGTACCCCCTCATAGTAGTATTGCCCTCATTGTACAACCTTCACAATAGTTTTGAACAGATGTGTGCCCCCTTACAGTAGTTATGCCCTCTCTGTGCCCCTTTCACAGTTGTAATGCCCTCTTTGTGCCCCCTTTACAGTAATAATCCCCATTGTGCCCTCTTCATAGTAATAATGCCAATTGTGTCCCCTTCATAGTAATAATCCCCATTGTGCCCCTTTTATAGTAATAATGCCCACTGTGCTAGTAATGCCCTCTGTGCTCCCTCTATAGTAGAAATCTCCAATGTGCCCCTTTACAGTAATTATCCCCATTGTGCCCTCTTCATAGTAATAATGCCAATTGTGTCCCCTTCATAATAATAATCCCCATTGTGCCCCTTTTATAGTAATAATGCCACTGTGCCCCCTTCATAGTAATAATGCCCATTGTGCCCCTTTCACAGTAATAATGCCCATTGTGCACCCTTAATAGTAGTAATGCCCAATGTGCTAGTAATAAAGTCCTCTATGCCCCCTCCATAGTAATAAAGTCCTGTGTCTGTGCCCCTTCATAGTGAAAAAGTCATCTGTCTGTGCCCCCTCCATAGTAATAAAGTCCTCTGTGTGTGCCCCCTCCATAGTAATAAAGCCCTCTGTGCCCCCTCCATAGCAATAAAGTCCTCTGTGCCCCCTCCATAGTAATAAAGTCCTCTGTGCCCCCTCCATAGTAATAAAGTCCTCTGTGCCCCCTCCATAATAATAAAGTCCTCTGTCTGTGCCCCCTCCATAGTAATAAAGCCCTCTGTGCCCCTCCATAGTAATAAAGTCCTCTGTGCCCCCTCTGTATTAAAAAACAAACAAAAAAAAAACACAGTAACTACTCACCTTGTCCCGTTCCTGAAGCTCACAGTCCTCTCTTCCCTGCAGGCACAGATCGCTCTGCAGCACTGTGTGTGTGTGTGGGGGGGGGGGCTTATGCAGTTTTCCCGGCTGCAGGTTCTGCCCACACAGGCTGGCAGCGCGATCTGTGCCTGCAGGCTGAATGGTGGAACCGGGAGAAGTCTTCCTGCTTCACCATTCTGTGCACTGCCAGTCTGAAGGAGAGGAGGAGCACTGGGAGCTGAGCGATGAGTGACAGGACCGTAGCTCCCAGCGATCCAGCAATAAGCGCTTCCATCTATATTGATGGAAGCGCTTTTTGCTTATGGCACCCGGTGTGGACCTCCCCCCCCCCCCCTAGTATGCCACTGCTAGGAGGTTAGAAGATTTGTGTTCTGGCCTACCTGACTCTTTATGATGCTTTTTACAATTCAGCAGACTGACAGAAGGGAGGGTAGACGCCATGTAAGCCCATTAGCCCTTATGACAAGCTACTGCCACTTTAGGGGAGGCATTTTTTAACATTTACTAAAGTGTAATAGGTCAGGTATCAACTGTGTAAAACTGGTAAATGGGCTGTGGTCCAAATGACAGAAAGAACAAGATACTATAGATATTGTATAAGTATGGGAGCAGGAAGGAGGTGCAGGAAGGGAAAAGAAGATAGAAAATATGGAAGGCAAGGTAAGAATGGTCTTCCACCCTGACTACAGACAATCAAAGAGCTTAAAGGGATTTGGTCTTACTATGAGACACCAGTCATATGTCAGGAGTCTATTGTCATTTAGATTGTCAACAAGTCCAGACCAGATAAAGAATATATGACTATCTGGCATATAGTAAACCTTGGCATGAGTAAATAGAAAAAATGAAATGCTGCATGCACTGTGTTACGGGTCAGCAAGCGTGGACCCACTGTGCCATCCAACCCCTTTGACTTAGGGCTAACCCTAAGGGTGTTATCCTGGTGCTTTCCTGGTATTCACCTTTTAACCCCTATACAGGGATTTGGACTTCGCTGCAGGGAAACAACCAGGCCGCTACCTCTTGAGATAGTCCTGGTGTGTTTAGCAGCTGACCCACTGGGGTCAGGGACTAAGTTCCAAGCACCTGGAGCTCAGGATGCAGAAAATGCACCAAAACCGCAAGTATGTGTAAACAGGCACTTAAACAAGTTTCTGGTAGCTTAGAGTCCAGGCTGAAGAGAAACAGGGAGACATAGGGAGAAGCTTAAAAGCAGCGAGGTGAGCAGAGTTGGCAAGGCAAACCGGCTGGATACTGGGTAGGAGCAGTAATAGTATTCTGGTTGTTAGATGTTAATCCCTATGCACAAGATGGGGGATAACTATAAGATTGGTGGGGGTCCTAAAACTGGGACCCCCACTAATCATGAGAATGGGGTCCCCGTACCCTCTTGGAGTCCCCAGAAATAACCACAGTGGCAGATTGGGCATGCTGCTCTATTCATTCTTATACGGAAATTCCAGAGGTCTGTACTCAGCTGTCTCTGGAACTCCCATAGAGAAGGATGGAGCGGCAGTTTACATGCCCAACCTGTCACTCCGTTCATTTCTAGGAGCTCTGAGGGGTATGGGGTCCCCATTCTCATTATTGGTGGGAGTCTAATAGTTATTCTGTATCCTGTGCATAGGGGATAACCTGTAACAACCAGAATACACCTATAACGTAACAAAGTTTGCATAGTTGACAAAGGCTTGAAAATGAAAGGAGTTGTCTGAGATCATAAAAATTAGGGGTAAAGGCTTAAGGAAGCATTATTTATCTGTTAAAAAACCCAGCACCACTTCTCTGCTACTCCCCACTGGGCTTTTTTAGTGGGCTGCCGCAAAGACCTCATATCAACAACACATGACCCACAGCAGCCGATTACTGGCATCTGTGGTATAGCAGCACTGTGATTGAACAGGTAAAGTTATGCTTCTTTAGTCATTTCTGCCTGGCTTTGCCTGAATTTTTATGATCACAGACAACCCCATTAATGTATCAATTGATTTACCTAGTCGTGGTATGTCCTTTGAAACCCAAATGACTGATGTCAAATAAAACACAAGAATGCAAAGTGTAAGGTTCGAGGTAAGATTTATACTCTGTGTACTGCTAAGAATCCAGTATCTGCTCCCCTCCTACACTTATGAGTGGTAAAATGCACTGTTGGATTTGTGGGGGGGAAAACAAAGCATATTCAGCTATTATATACACCGTATGAATGCTTGACAGCAAAGAGTACGGTGACTTCTCAAATTCCATTCTACAGTTTTCTGCAAAGAATAACTGAAATGGATGATTTGTAAGTGCAGTGTTCATCGGCAAATAAGGAAAAGCAATCAAGATACAGTTTCCTTTCAGAGAGTCTCTAGGAAGGAACACAGGAAAATTATCGAGTCGAAGAAAAGATTGCAGAATCTGCCACAATGCAAACAATAAAGAATAAGGCGTAGCACACAGGAGACTAATGACAAATGCTGGAATTGTGACTGAAAATAAAAGCAATACATTTATCTGCAATGAATACTTCGGGTCATATACATAAGATTAATGGCGGATTGGCGGCTGAACTCACTGATTTCTGCAAGTCCTGTTGTCCACCTAATGTGTATGTGGGGCTTCCGACTCTCCCCCAGTGGCAGATTTTGGGGATAGAAATAATTGGGCTGTTGGATTTCAACATCCATTCGTTCATGGGGAGACAAGTGGCTGTATGAGGTGTCTAGAAGCAGCTTACTCCTCTATCTCCATTCAGAACACATGCACACTTGACTGAGCCAAGCCTGCATGTGTATAGGGGGCCTAGAGAGGTAAAAACACATTACTACAAATACCTATAAATATTTATAAAGGCTCATTTTGTCGGAAAGAAGGGTGGGTAATTATTAGTTGAATTAAAATGGCCACCATCACAATATTGAACATGAAACCATCTTTTCAACTAAACTGAGCCCAGTAATGTATATTGATCAGGTGCCATTAGCTGAGTTCCTTATATACAATCTAATAGACAGTAATAGGCTACCTTTAAGAGGATGTGGGCCCCTTACCTACTGTACCCCTGTACAGCTACACAGGTTGCACTTCTGTTATGCCTGCCCCTGAGGAGTGATACCTTCATTAATACAGCGAACCATAACTACTAGATCGAGACACATAATAAGAATAATAAGCTCCTATAAGGCCTAATAATAAATGTTTAATTGCATAATTAAAGGGGTTTTCTGATATTTTTATACTAATGACCTGTCCTCTGGATGGTTCACCAGTATCTGATAAGTGGAGGTCCAACACCTGGGACACCCACCGATCAGCTAATTGAGAAGGCAGAGGCAATCGTGTGAGCATTGCGGCCTTCTCTCAGCTTTTCCTAGACCAGTGACAGCACGTTCATGTGTCAAGTTACCTAGAAGCAAAGGATAGGTCATCGGAAACAATAATCTTGGGAAAAACAAACAAAGTTAAAAAAAAAAAAGAAAAATGTTCCATTCCATTCTAGGACTATATAACAAAAGTTAATAAAAGGTCGACCTTGCCACCATACTTATGGATTACATTGACTGGCAACATGGTAATGTATTTTGTAAAAAGTATGGTATGTACTCTTTATTTAGATTTTATGTTATTTCACAATAATAGCTAAATAAAAAATCTGCAAACTGCTTAACATATTTAGATTCAAAATGTTTTTGTGAGAGACTAAGCATGTATGAAGATAATGTAATTTTTGAGTTCTGCTATCTGGTTAGTTCTACATTATACTAGTTCATTAGATTTATACTTTTACACTTTCTTCCTGCCTAGAAGAAAGACATCAGAGCTGACTCAGAGGCACGTTGATGGAAATAATTACCTCTTGGGTCTCATGTTGAGAAGTGATTCCCTTTCCTGGAAATGTTAATCATAGGCCACTCTGTTTTGCTGGTCAAGTACAGTATAGAGATGTCATCTGATAAAACATCACATATACACAGAACATACACAGTGGAGTCACATTATTCTGACTACTTCCTACTTTCAATGTCGTAGCTCATGAAGATGTCACGTGTGGTGAGCTGGCACGGTGGGTAAATAAAGTGTGTGAGAGGTTGTCTGCACACATATCCCTCGTTGATGCTATGGCTAAAACAGGTGATTTAGCAAAGTTGCATAAGGGATGATTATTGGCTTTCAGGCCAAGGCTGGCAGTATTTCTGAAACTGTGCAGTATTAACTGTTCACTTGCTGTTGTGGTTAAAGTGTATAGCGAGTGGAGAAGTGGCACCATTGCGAGTAAGTGACGTGGAAACTGCGGAGCATCCCGTTGATGTGAGAAGTAAATGCCGACTGTGAAGGTGCACAAGGGCAGGCCGTCAAGCTACAGTGGAGCAGCTCACTGCCAGAATGAACCAGGAGGCTACCAGACGTGTGTCTAAGACAACAGTTCAGTAAACTGTGTATGGGGCTCCGAAGCAGACAGGTGGGCACTGCACCTCTGCTAACAAAGTTGCATCAGCAGAGAAGGCTTTCATTTTCATGGCAGTATCGGAAATTGCCTTCTCCAACATTTTATGCATCATCAAATGGATTGATGTTGACGTGTTAGGCAAACTGGAAGAACACAAGCTGGTGGTGGCAGCATTTTGGTCTGGGGATTGTTTTCATGGCATCTCTGGGCCCAATCATTCGTGTGGAAGACAATCTCAGCCGATTTGGGTATGTATCCATCCTTGCAGATCACGCACAGCCATACGTGCTATTATCTTCCCTGGAGCAGATGGGATTTTCCAGCAAAACAATGCGACATGTCACACGGCTAGAAATATCTGACATTGTTTGGAAGCACACGGCAGTCACTGTGGATATTCCTTCAAAATGTTCTATATTTCTGAATAAACAATGACAAAAAACTGCATCAGATTTTCGCACAAGTCCTAAAAGTGGATAAAAATAACCAAATCAAATAATCAACAATATTAGACTTGGTCATTTATTTATGGTATGATGCAATATCATGTGTCTGTGAGTGACAAAAGTATGTGAACCCTTAGTGTTATCAGATAATTTGAAGGTAAAATTAAAGTCACATGTTTTCAGTCAAAGGATTGACAATCAGGAGTGAGTAGGCAACATGTTTACTGTATGAAAGTCCTATCTTCACAACACACTTGTTGAGGTGTATCATGGCAGGAACATAGGGGCTTTCTGAGGGCCTCAGAAGAACAGTTGTTAAAACTCATCAGGCTAGAAAAGGTTCCATCACAATCAAGTAAATCTGAGGATAGGTCATCAATATAACTAAAGCGGAGAACCCCTTTAAAGAAGAATAATGTTGAAGTTTTGGAGTGGCCAAATCAAAGCCCTGACCTTAATCCAATAGAAATGCTGTAGAAGGACCTGAAGTGAGCATTTCATGGAAGGAAACCCACCAACTTAACAGAGTTGAAGCTGTTTTGTACGAAGGAATGGGCTCAAATTAGGTCTAATCAACAAATACTGGAAGCGTTTAGTTACAGTTATTGCTGCACAAGGGGAGATGCACCAGATACTAAAAACAAAGGTTCACAGACATGTGATATTAGATCATTTTCCTCAAATAAATAAATGACCGAGTTTAATATTTTTACTCCTTTGATTTAGCTATTTTTATCTACTATTAGGACCAGTGTGAAAATGTGATGTATTTTTGGTATAATTTATACAGAAATATAGCAAATTTTGAAGAGTTTACAAACTTTCAAGCACTACTGTACACATAAGTATTATTTATTATCATCTGTCTGGATTATGCTTGATTTAGCTTTGTCCTTTATTACTCCACTGAATTTTTTTCACAATCTTTAGTCCATTACAGGACACACTATTGCTTGCTGAGGCACTGATGTTGGAGGAATCACTATATTCAGTATGATGCAGAAATGTTAGCACCTACACATAAAACACAGAGCAGGTATTGATATATCAATAGTGATCAGTGGCTTTAGGAGTTACTGATCTATTTATGTAGTGAGCTTGGTTCTGGGGATGTGTATATGTAGTGAACCTGGGTCTGGGGCTATACATATGCTGTAAGCTTGGTTTTGATGCTGTATTTATATAATACACTTGGTTCTAGTGCTGTATCTATGTTATGAGTTCGGTTCTGTGATTGTATTTATGTACTGAACTTGGTTCTGGTGCTTTATACTGAGGCTTTTTCTGTTGCTGTATTTATGTACTGAAGTTAGTTCTGGTGCTGTATTTGTGCTATGAACTTGGGTCTAGGGCTGCATTTATGTAGTGAGCATGTTTCTTGGGCTGTAGTTATATAATGAGCTTAGTTCTGCTGTTGTATTTATATCCTGAGCTTGGTTTTAGTGCTGTATTTGTTATTATACAGGTTCTGTTCTGTATTGATGTCATGATCTTGGTTCTGGTTTTATATTTATGTTATTATCTTGGTTGTGGGGATGTATTTACAGTATCTCATTATAGTGAGTACACCGCTCACATTTTTGTAAATATTTACTATATCTTTTCATGGGACGACACTGAAGATCTGACACTTTGATACAAAGTAAAGTAGTCAGTGTACAGCTTGTATAACAGTGTATATTTGGTGTGCCCTCAAAATAACTCAACACACAGCCATTAATGTCTAAACTGCTGGCAACAAAAGTGAGTACACCCCTAAATCAAAATGCCCAATTAGCCATTTTCCCTCCCCGGTGTCAAGTGACTCGTTAGTGTTACAAGGTCTCAGGTGTGCATGGGGAGCGAGTGTGGTAAATTTGGTGTTATTTCTCTCACACTCTCTCATACTGGTCACTGGGAGTTCAACATGGCAAGCCATGGCAAAGAACTCTCGGAGGATCTGAAAAAAAGAATTGTTGCTCTACATAAAGATGGCCTAGGTTATAAGAAGATTGCTAACACTCTGAAACTGAACTGCAGCACGGTGGCCAAGACCATACAATTTACCTTGACAGGTTCCACTCATAACAGGCCTAGCCAGGGTCAACCAAAGAAGTTGAATGCACGAGCACAGCGTTATATCCAGAGGTTGTATGAGTGCTGCCAGCATTGCTGCAGAGGTTAACGGGGTGGTGGTCAGCCTGTCAGTGCTCAGACCATACGCTGCACACTGCATCAAATTAGTCTGCAGGGCTGTCGTCCCAGAAGGAAGCATCTTCTAAAGATGATGCACAAGAAAGCCCGCAAACAGGGCCGGTGCAAGGATTTTTGCCGCCCTAGGCAAGATAAAAATTGCCGCTGCCCCCCCCTTATCAGATGATCTGCCTATATCATGACATCACATATATCCGAGGGAGCTGCCGGTCTGCGCCGTCTTAATGCTATACATAAGGAATTGCGGATGTACTTAACAGCTGCGGGGCCTGGTGTATTAGAGTAGAGTCACTGCATCGGGCCCTGCCATGAGTGTCCCCGCCTCCTCCCTCCACACTGATACTTCGCTGGCCGCGCTGTGCAGCATAGCGGCCAGCAAGGTATCCGCAATCCGCTTTATAAGACGCACGGCCATTTTCCCCCCACTTTTGGGGGGAAAAAAGTGCATCTTATAAGGCAAACAATACAGTAAATAATAAACATATTGCATTGTCTACTGACTACTTACCACCAGATCAATAGGATGAGCTGGTCTCTGGCTGCAGTCTGGCTCTTGGTCTGGCTCTGGGGACTGGAGACAAACACGGTACGTACACCATTCACCAATGTCGCCCTGGGGTCCTGGGAAAGAAGAAAGCAGCTGCACCTGCAGGCTGCACTCCAATCCAGGTAGGAGCCCACTTCTAAAGTTCTGTCCCAGAAGGAGAATGCACTGCCGCACTGGGGGTCGGGGGAGGCAAATTGCTCGTGGTGGCCGTGGCTGGCTGCTCGACTGCTGCTCAGTGTGCGGCCTTCTCTTCCTCCTTCGCTCCACCCCTTTCTCTGCGTCACATGCTCAAGTGTGGGAGGGGTCAGGGAGGGGTCAGGGGGTTCAGATCAAGATCATTCAGGGCAGCGGAGCGCCCTTGAGCTGCCTGCCTTCAGCTACTACCAACCCGGCCAGCCTTCAAGTTCTCCTCCAAAGTCGGCAGAGCTCCGCCTCCGCTCCACCCTCAGCAACCTGAAGCCAGGTAAGCTAGAAGTATTCATCTCATCTCCGACTCCGATTCTCCGGCCGCCGGCTCAGTGCTGCGCAGCCTGCGCCTGCTGTGTCTGTGCTGTCTGACATGTGCCGCACCGGGCGCCCCCTGCTAAACTGCGCCCTAGGCGGCTGCCTAGGTCGCCTTACTGGTGGCGCAGGCCCTGCCCGCAAACAGTTTGCTAAAGACAAGCAGACTAAGGACATGAATTACTGGAACCATGTCCTGTGGTCTGAGGAGACCAAGATAAATGTATTTGTTCAGATGGTGTCAAGCGTGTGTGGTGGCAACCCGGTGAGGAGTACGAAGACAAGTATGTCTTGCATACAGTCAAGCATGGTGGTGGGAGTGTCATAGTTTGGGGCTGCATGAGTGCTGCTGGCTGTGGGGATTCACAGTTCACTGAGGGGACCATGAATGCCAACATGTGCTATGACATACTGGAGAAGAGCATGATCCCCTCCCCTCGGAAACTGGACTGCAGGGCAGTATTCCAACATGATAACGACCCCAAACACACCTCCAAGATGACCACTGCCTTGCTAAATAAACTGAGGGTAAAGGTGCTGAACTGGCCAAGCATGTCTCCAGACCTAAACCCTATTGAGCATCTGTGGGACATCCTCAAACAAAAGGTGGAGGACTGCAAGGTCTCTAACATCCACCAGCTCCGTGATGTCATCATGGAGGAGTGGAAGAGTATTCCAGAGGCAACCTGTGAGGCTCTAGTGACCTCCATGCCGAAGAGAGTTAAGGCAGTGCTGAAAAATAATGGTGGCCACACAAAATAGTAACACTTTGGGCACAATTTGTCCATTTTCACTTTGAGGTGTACTCACTTTTGTTGCCACCGGTTTAGACATTAATGGCTGTGTGTTGAGTTATTTTGAGGGCTCACCAAATTTACACTGTTATACAAGCTGTACACTGACTACTTTACATTGTATCAAAGTGTCAAATCTTCAGTGTTATACCATGAAAAGATATAATAAAGTATTTACAAAAATGTGAGGGGTGGACTCACTTTTGTTAGATACTGTATGTACTAATCTTGGTTCTGGTGATGAGGTTAGTTCTAAGGCTGTATTTATGTTGTAAGCTTTGTTCTGAGGTTTCATTTATGTACTGAGATTTTTATGGGGCTATGTATATGTAGCAAGATTTGTACTGGGGCTGTATATACAGTCAGGTCCATAAATATTGGGACATCAACAAAATTCTGAATTTTTTGGCTCTATACACCACCACAATGGATTTGAAATGAAACTAGCAAGATGTGCTTTAACTGCAGACTGTCAGCTTTAATTTAAGGGGATTTACATCCAAATCAGGTGAACAGTGTAGGAATTACAACAGTTTGCATGTGTCTCCCACTTGTTAAGGGACCAAATGTAATGGGACATAATAATCATAAATCAAACTTTCACTTTTTAATACTTGGTAGCAAATCCTTTGCCGTCAATTACAGCCTGAAGTCTGGAACGCATAGACATCACCAGACGCTGGGTTTCATCCCTGGTGATGCTCTGCCAGGCCTCTACTGCAACTGTCTTCAGTTCCTGCTTGTTCTTGGGGCATTTTCCCTTCAGTTTTGTCTTCAGCAACTGAAATGCATGCTCAATCGGATTTAGGTCAGGTGATTGACTTGGCCATTGCATAACATTCTGCTTCTTTCCCTTAAAAAAACTCTTTAGTTGCTTTTGCAGTATGCTTTGGGTCATTGTCCATCTGCACTGTGAAGCGCCGTCCAATGAGTTCTGAAGCATTTGGCTGAACATGAGCAGATAATATTGCCTGAAACACTTCAGAATTTTTTCTGCTGCTTTTGTCAGCAGTCACATCATCAATAAATACAAGAGAACCAGTTCCATTGGCAGCCATACATGCCCACGCCATGACACTACCACCACCATGCTTCACTGATGAGGTGGTATGCTTTGGATCATGAGCAGTTCCTTTCCTTCTCCATACCCTTCTCTTCCCATCACTCTGGTACAAGTTGATCTTGGTCTCATCTGTCCATAGGATGTTGTTCCAGAACTGTGAAGGCTTTTTTAGATGTCGTTTGGCAAACTCTAATCTGGCCTTCCTGTTTTTGAGGCTCACCAATGGTTTACATCTTGTGGTGAACCCTCTGTATTCACTCTGGTGAAGTCTTCTCTTGATTGTTGACTTTGACACACATACACCTACCTCCTGAAGAGTGTTCTTGATCTGGCCAACTGTTGTGAATGGTGTTTTCTTCACAGGGAAAGAATTCTTCGATCATCCACCACAGTTGTTTTCTGTGGTCTTCCGGGTCTTTTGGTGTTGCTGAGCTCACCGGTGCGTTCCTTCTTTTTAAGAATGTTCCAAACAGTTGTTTTGGCCACGCCTAATGTTTTTGCTATCTCTCTGATGGGTTTGTTGTGTTTTTTTCAGCCTAATGATGGCTTGCTTCACTGATAGTGACAGCTCTTTGGATCTCATCTTGAGAGTTGACAGCAACAGATTCCAAATGCAAATAGCACACTTGAAATGAACTCTGGACCTTTTATCTGCTCATTGTAATTGGAATAATGAGGGAATAACACACACCTGGCCATGGAACAGCTGAGAAGCCAATTGTCCCATTACTTTTGGTCCTTTAACAAGTGGGAGGCACATATGCAAACTATTGTAATTCCTACACCATTCACCTGATTTGGATGTAAATACCCTCAAATTAAAGCTGATAGTCTGCAGTTAAAGCACATTTTGTTTGTTTCATTTCAAATCCATTGTGGTGGTGTATATAGCCAAAAATGTTAGAATTGTGTCGATGTCCCAATATTTATGGACCTGACTGTATGTAGTGAGAATGGTTCTGGGGTTGTATGTATGCTGTGAGCTTGATTCTGATGCTATATTTATAAACTAAGTTTGGTCCTGATGCTGTATTTATGTTGTGAGCTTGATTCTGGGTTTGTGTTTATGTACTGAGCTTGGTTCTGATGCTGTATACTGAGGTTGTTTCTGGTTCTGTGTTTATGTTATAAGCATGATTTATGTCTGTATTTATGCACTTCATTTAGTTCAAATGTTATACTTATGTAGTGATCTTGGTGCTATTGTTAAACTTGAATCTGATACCATGTATGTACCCTTAACAGTACGTAATGGATGAGTGTGTATATAAGTGTAACTTATATTAATACTATGGTGCACACTGCCTTGATGTATACTCAACTTACTAAATGTCCCACAGTATGTGATGGAGGAGTGCCTGTAATTAGTAAGAGTTCCCATAAATAGTCTGCTCCATACTCTTGGAACCAGATATGAAGAAATTTCTCAAAATTAGTTTCACGTCTGATTTGGGCAAATCAGCCATCAGATTTGAGTCTGAAAAAATTTGACCTGAATCAAATAGTGTTCCAATTGCCCTGAAAAGTCATGTTGGTAGCGGTTGGTAAAAAAAATAGCCTGTTTAAAAACAATCCAAAAATTGTCTATTTTTGGTGGCAGATGCCTTCTTCTCTGTTTTCCCATCTGTAAATTGGTGGCCACCATTTTGAGAGAATTGTGCAGGACAGATTGTAACAAAATCGATAAAAAAATCCAGCTCTTTGACAACAGGAGACACTTTATTGATGCGGTAAAAACTTTCCAATCCTCATATGCAAGAATACAATCTACGCGTTTCGGACCCTCATGTTTCGGTCCTTAATCATGACATGAGTAACATAAACCAAGCAGTTACTTATATACTCCTCCCACACAAATCCATAGTGGTTTGGATGTCACTTGACTATAAACTGCTTGATAAGATCAGAACACATAATATTCTTTCTTTAAAAAAACAAAAACTTTCACAGTCTAGTAAAATCAGATCAAAAATCGAATGTTACTATTTCTATTGTGACCCCAGAAAAGAACAGCCAGGATATCTCAGGTGTCGATATGAACTTTGGGGAAATGATACAAATCTGTTCTTTACAGGAAATGCGAGCAGAGCAGGGAAACGTTGCAACTACTCATACCTCTACACATTTTAAAACCAAAAATAGGGATTTTTATCCTTTGCAGTCACGTTCCCCTGCTCTTGATCGCTATCAGAAATTGGTTGAGAAGGACCTTGGTATGTTGCAACATAGGATCAGAAAACACTCTGGTGAGGGCAACTTTGTTCCAAAAAGGAAGCACAATATGTCCCCAGGTAAATGTAAGGCTTTACAAGAATTAAAACTAAGACAGGATCTAGTTATCATACAAGCTGATAAGGGGGGGGGCGTGGTAGTGCTAGTTAATCTTGTATACAAAAATTAAGTGGAGAAAATGCTAGCTGACACATCAGTGTATATTGGACTCAGTGGGAATCCTCTGTCATCATTTCAAGAAAGAATGTCACATATTCTGATTAGGGGTTTGGAGATGGGAATATTAAGCCAGAAAGAAGTGGATTACATTTATGTAGAATATCCAATTATTTCCATCTTCCATTCCCTGCTAAAAATTCATAAGAACGTCCTCCCCCCCCCCCCCTTCCCGCCTATGAGACCCATTGTGGCGGGGATAGGATCCTTTTCGGAAAGACTTTATGAATGGGTTGATTCACTTCTCCAACCCCTTGTTCATTTAATTCCTGGATATATTAAGGACACCGGATCTGTACTACAGGCATTCGAATGTCTTGAATGGAAGGATACATATGCCTGGATTATGTCAGATGTGGTGTCCTTATATACAAATATCCCACATAATCTTGCATTGATGGCCCTTCGATGGTTCCTGCATACATACAGTGATTACTCTTTGGTATTTCAGGAATATATCGAAATGGTGACAGAGTTTCTTTTGGAACACAATTTTTTAATGTTTATTAATACATATTATTTACAGAGGTCAGGAGTGTCCATGGGGGCCAAGTTTTCCCCATCCATCACCAACATATTTATGGCGTGGTGGGAGAAGTGGTTTCTCCTTGTGGACACTAATCCTTTTTCTGAGTCCATAAGATGGTATGGCCGCTACATCGACGACCTGTTGTTCATATGGTCGGGTGATGTGGCGGCCATACCATCTTTCTTCGCCTATCTGAACCAATGACTTGATACTATTTCCTTTGATTGCCAATATGATGCCAGGTCTACTCACTTCCTGGATTTACTTCTTAGGGGTGATGCAGGTGTGTCGGGTATTTATGTTTCCACATATAGGAAAGACACAGCGGGCAATACAATATTGCTGGCAACTTCATGTCACTCCCCCCATGTTATTCGCAACATTCCCAAAGGGGAGATGATCCGCACCAGATGAAATTACACTGATGCGGATACATTTAGGAGGGAGTCTAATAAGGTTAAGAGAAGGTTGGAACATAGATCATATGCCCCAAAGATGATATCAGGCCATAGAGATTTAGCATTGTCACTGGATAGAAAAGTTCTGTTTTTTCCAGAAAATATAAACAAACATAAACGAGATAATAGCAATCTATCTAGTGACAATACTATTATGTTTTCCACGTGTTACAGTGAGGAGTTCAGCGATATATGCCAAATTAGAATATTATGTGTTCTGATCTTATCAAGCAGTTTATAGTCATGTGACATCCAAACCACTATGGATTTGTGTGGGAGGAGTATATAAGTAACTGCTTGGTTTATGTTACTCATGTCATCATGATTAAGGACCGAAACATGAGGGCCCGAAACGCGTAGATTGTATTCTTGCGTATGAGGATTGGAAAGTTTTTACTGCATCAATAAAGTGTCTACTGTTGTCAAAGAGCTGGATTTTTTCATCAATTTTGTTACAAGTTCGTAGTAACAGCCATGTCCAGGCTGGTGTCTGTGCTCACAGCAGGTGCAACAGGTGAAAGCTGCAATTTTCTATTTCATTAATTGTGTAGGACAACTCAAAAAAGTTTCGGATTCAACAGAAATTAGAATCTTTTAGTAAATGCGTAGTATGGTAGCTAATTTGATTTGCTCATCTTTACTTAGAACCCCTAATTTAGTCCTGCCACTAAAAGTCACCTCATACAGAACACACCTTTGTTTTCCATGTAAGATCCTATACTGTGGTCTATGTGACTCAGATCCATCTGTGCACTAGGTTAAATAAATGCTTCTACTGAAGACTGCTGTCTATGTCATGCATTGCATCATGCAATATACTAATACATACCTTCTGAATAGCTCAAGAAGGGACAGGCAAAATTACACTAAGTCATACATACCTCGAACTCTGCCCAATGCCTATCTATATATGCCCAATCTTGCTTAGTCCTCTTTGTGCCTTCTCACAGTGGTTATGCCCTCTCAGTCCCCCCACACAGTACAATGCTCCCTTAGTGCCCCACAAGGTAGTAATGCCCCCACACAGTAGCTATGCCCTCTTAGGGCCCCACATAGTAGTTATGTCCTGTAATGCCCTTCTTATGCCCTGTTAGTTCCCATCACAGTTATGCCCCTTAGTGATCCCACACAGTGGATTGCTCCCTTAGTGCCCCCACACAATAGTTATACACTCTCAGAATTAAAGCTGCCGCTTAGTGCCCTCTCACAATAGTGTTTCCCCCTTAGTGTCCCCTCACAGTAGTGCTGCCCCCTTAGTGCCCCTGCACTGTAGTGCTGCCCCCTTAGTGCCCCCTCATAATAGCGTTGCCCTCTTAGTGCCCCCTCATAATAATGCTGCCCCCTTAGTTGCCGCTTACAATAGTGCTGCCCCTTAGTGCCCCCTTTAGAATAGTGAAGCCCCTGTAGTTTTGATGTTAAAATTTACCTAGCCCCATTCTCCTGATGAGTGGAGCATCATCCCCCTGCTTGTGCCCTCTCCAACTCAGCAGGTGCGATGACATCACAGCATCGCGCAGGCCTCCTGAGGGGGAGCACAGACTGGTGAATGGTGGAGCAGGGAGCTGACAGCTGCTTCACCATTGTATTCAACTGTATCTGCATTTTAAAGACGCAGATACAGTTGAAGTGGGGACATACCTCAGCTTCTGGGACTGTGGGACAGCCACCAAAGTCCAAGACTGTCCCGCCAGATCTGCAGCAGTTGGTAGGTTTGCTAATGCACGCATCCATATATACTAACATACAAGGGCATAATACGTGAAACCCCGTTCTGATGAATATATTTGGCTCTTTTGTCTAGGTTCGCTCCTAAAAGGTGAAGAAAATCAGATATTTAGCCTTGCAATCTCCATGCACACTATTAGAGGTAGTATGGATGTACTGAAGAGCTCAGTTACTTTATAGTTTATAAGCAGGGCCGCCATCAGGGGGGTACAGCCGATACCCCAGTAAGGGGCCCGGACCCCGGGGGGGGGCCATTCAATTCTGGTCTGCAGGCGTGGCGGCGGGAAGTGGAAGCCTGCCCTTAGGAACCAGACCGAGACAGACTGGAGCGCAGCGCGGCAGCTGCGCTGAGGTAATCAAAGAAAATTTAAGACGACAAGTTGAGGACTGATAAGAATCTCATAACACCCCCTCCAACACTTAATTGACCCTACCCCTTCATGGACTAAAAAATGTTCAAAGCAGAACACACAGCAAAATGGTTCTGGGTGGGCTGGCAAGGAAGGGGTTAATAACAATAAGTGATGGAGGATGGCCCTGTGTTCACTAGACAAGCACCTTGTGACAGGTGCAAAGCGATCTCCCAACTGTACCCCCCCCCCCCCCAGTCCAGAAAGGCCGGACGCTGGAGGTAGGCCTGCATGAGGGGTTTTGGGTTCCGGGGCCGAGGAGGGCTAGAAAGGGTTAGGATAGTGAGGGGGCGGAGTTGCGTGGCGTGGGGCGGAGCTTCGATAGGGGGCGGAGCCAACGGACCGGCGCCATTTCGGGAGAAGAGGAGCAGGAGAGCGGACATCTCGGCATCCTCTCCAGCTCCAACCTTACCATGTCGGGCGTCGAGGAAGTCCTGGAGAGGCTGCGGGCAGCGGCGGTGGTCCGGGGTCAAGGCTGGCTTGAAGACCAGGTAGCCGGCTTGTTGCAGGGGGAGGCGGCGGGTGCAGTTTGCCCGCCGTCAGAGGAAAGACGGCCGCGGCGGGCTAGGCTGCCGGCGCGCCTGATTGAGGACTACACCCCCAGAGTCCAGCGCCGAGTTAGGAGCCCCTTTAGGGACCCTCCGGGCCGTGGGGGACATGCTCAACCCCTCCCTAAGTCCTCACGGCTCGGAAGGAATCCATATGCACGGCGGGATTCAGTGAAGGGAGGGGGGCGGCCCCCTTCATCGCGTGCGGCTGCAGATGGCGGGAGTGCAGGACCAGGTGCTGCAGGCTCCCATCTTGGGCCTGAGGGGAGGCCTGCTCGGCGTGGGAGAGCAAATGGAGCGAGGGGCTGCGGGGCTGTGCACCGGGAGGCGGTGCGGGTGCACAGGCCCCTTACTGATGACGGACAGCCGGCGGCTGGTCTTATTGAGGAGTCGGGTGAGCAGATGGCAGGGGCTGAACAAGTCGCTGCCAGCGTTGGAAGTGCTGGGTCGCCGGGCTACAGTGGATGATTACCGGAAGCAGGGTCCAGGATGGTGCGATCGGAAGTGGAGCGGCGGGAATCCGGATCAACGGCAGCGGGGTTCACAGCGCCCGGGCAGCCAGGTGAGGCAACCTTGGGGACACTGTTTACATTATTGCAAGGTGTGGGGTTGGGGGCCAGCGGGGGTGGTCAGGCTGATTTATTTGGTGGTTTAGGGTGGTTGCTGTGCGGTTTGGCTGGTGTAGGTCACAGGGGGGCAGGGCCTTTGCAAGCTTGGGGTTTAGGGAGGGGGAGCGAGGTTGAAGCGGTGGCTGGGGGATCTGAGCAGGTTTCCGGGGGGTGGGGGCCCCGGAATGGTGGCGAGTGGGGGAGGGGGTTTCAGTGCAGACGCAGGTAGGTGGTGAGGAAGATAGGCCGAGGGTTGATGATGCGGCAAAGGGCGAGGTGTATGTGTGCTTTGAGGGCCCGTTGGGGGCGCATTTGAAGCAGGAAGTGAGGGAGCGAATTTGGAAGGGGGAGTACGTGGATATCTTTTCCCTTCTCCCGTTGGAGCGCTTTAATTTGGATGTTGTGAGGAAGGATTTGGGAAAGAAGGAGGAGGAGGAGAAGAAGCGGTATAGGCTGATACCTCGTACGTTTAGTAATTGGCTTCAGGCGTTTGCTATTTTGGCGAGTGTGATCGGGGAGAAGGCGCAAGACAGTTGTTCGCCTCTGTTTTGCTACATGGATGCGATAGGGGAAGCTTATGGAGGTTACGGGTGGTTGCGTTATGACGAACAGTTTTGTCAGAGGAAGGCGGTCCGCTCCGGTATGCGGTGGGACCATAAAGACATAGGGCTGTGGATGAGGGTGATGGGGGCTGGTAGACAGGGGCAGCCTTTTCGTGCGGAGCAGGGGGGGATGGGGGGAGGGGGGGCGGGCAGTCAGGTTTTGCCGCTGCCTCGGCAAAGGGCTTGTGCTTTTTGTTCAATGAGGGGAGTTGCAAGTTCGGTCAAAAATGTAAGTTTAAGCACGAGTGTTCGGGGTGTGGGGGGATCCACGGGGTCAGCAGGTGTTTCCGGGGGAATAGGCAAAGGGGGGGAGAGACGGTTGGAAAAGGGGCAGACTCCGGTCAGGGTGGACGCGATGGGGCCGTATTTAAGTAGGTACCCGGATAGGGTGGGGGCGGAGCTGTTGCGGAGGGGATTTGAGGAGGGGTTTGTGATTCCGTCTGGTCATGGGGATCTTGGGGGTGGGAGATGTAAGAATTTGAGGTCGGCTTTGATGCACCCGGAAGTGGTGTCTCAGAAGCTAGCTAAGGAGGTGAGTTTAGGGAGAATGTACGGGCCGTTTTTGGAGTTACCTTTGGGGAACTTGGTGGTTTCGCCGTTGGGGGTGGTTCCAAAGAAGGAGCCGAATGCTTTCCGGCTGATTGACCATTTGTCTTTCCCAAAGGGGTCATCGGTGAATGATGGGATCGATCCGGAATTGTGTTCGGTTGTTTACACCTCTTTTGATACGGCGTTTATTTGGGTTAGGAAGTTGGGGCCGGGTGCGATGTTAGCAAAGGCGGACATTGAGGCCGCGTTTCGTTTGTTACCGGTTCATCCGGATAGTTTGCGCTTGTTGGGATGTTTTTTTGGGGGGGGTATTATGTGGACGGGTGTTTGCCGATGGGGTGTTCGATCTCTTGCGCTTATTTTGAGAAGTTTAGCTCCTTCTTAGAATGGGTGGTGAAGGAGGTGGCGGGGTGTCAGTCGCTCATTCATTATTCGGATGACTTCCTTTGTTTGGGGCCGGCTGATTCCGGGGTGTGTGTGTTGCTGTTGGCCTCGTTGCAGTCGGTGTTTAGAGAGTTCGGGGTGCCGTTGTCGGCTAAGAAGACGGTTGGCCCCACTACAGAGTTATGTTTTTTGGGTATAGTGCTGGATACGGTTCGGATGGAATGCAGGTTACCTGAGGACAAATTGATTGATGTGCGGTCTGCGGTGCGGTCGGCGAGGGTGGGGCCGAAGATTCGTTTGAGGGAGTTACAATCCTTATTAGGGAAGTTGAATTTCGCTTGTAGGATTATTCCGATAGGCAGAATATTTTGTAGGAGGTTGGCGGCGGCGACGGCAGGTGTGGTGTCGTGTCACCATTTTATTCGGCTGGGGAAGGAATTGAGGAGGGACTTGGAGGTTTGGGACGGTTTTTTGGGACAATTTAATGGCAGGACGTTGGTTATGGGGAGGTGGTGGAAAGTTTTAACTTGTTTTCAGATGCTGCTGGGGGGGTGGGTTTTGGGGTGTATTGTGAAGGACAGTGGTGTGCGGGTGAATGGCCGGTGAGTTGGTTTGAGAGGGGTTGGGTTAGGAACGTGGCGTTGCTTAAATTGTTCCCTATAGTGCTGGCGGTGGTGCTGTGGGGGGGCAAGTTTAAGGATAAGAAAGTGAGGTGGCATTGCGATAACTTGGGTGTTGTGCAGGCCGTTAATAGTCTGACTGCATCTTCGCCTCCTGTAGTTAGGTTATTGCAGCACTTGGTGCTGATGTGTTTGCCGCTGAACACAGGGGTTGTGGCGGTGCATGTGCCGGGGGTTCATAACGGGGTGGCTGACTCTCTTTCTCATTTGCAGTGGGAGCATTTTCGTCAGCTGGCTCCAGAGGCGGAGGAGGAGGGGTTGGAGTGCCCGGCATGGCTCTGGGACCTATTGGAGGTACTATAGCGGATTTTTTTAGGAGATCTTTGAGTGAAGGTACTTGGTCTGACTATGGTAAGGCGTGGCGTTCTTGGGAGCAGTGGTGTGTGAGTATGGGGATTGGTGTTGATGGGGGGGAGATCCCATTGGTGTTGTTTTTGGGACATATGGTGGAGGAGGGTTGGTCAGTGGCGAGGGTTAACCGGTGTTTTGCGGGTTTAGTTTTTGGTTTTAGGTTGAGGGGCCTTCCGGATGTTACCAAATCATTTTTGGTTAAGCAGGTACTGAAGGGTTTTCGTCGTGGGGGCCGGGTGGCGGACGTTCGGAGGCCGGTGTCCTTTGAGTTGCTGTTGTGAGTGGGGGTTTGTGTGGAGTCGGTTTGTAGCTCGGAGAGTGAGGTCGGGTAATTTAGGCTTGCATTCGCATTGGCTTTTTTCGGGGCTTTCCGGCTGGGGGAGCTGGTGAGTAGGAGTACGGTGTGTGGGGGCGGTTTGGCGAGTGACGATGTGGATTTGTTCGAGGATAAGGTGGTTGTACGGATTAGGGTATCTAAGACGGACAGGGAAGGAAGGGGTCGTGTGTCTGTATGCAGTGGCGGGGTGCTTGGTTTGTCCAGTAAATTGTTTGAGGGTATATAGGGGGGGGGGGGGGGGGGGGGGGTCCGTTGTTGAGGCATCAGGATGGTTCTTTTTTGTCAAGGTTCCAGTTTGTGGCGGTATTCAAGAAGTGTATGGCGGTGCTGGGAATGGACTCTAGTGGCTTTACTGGTCATTCCTTTCGTATTGGGGCGGCGACGGAGGCTGCCAGATTGGGGTTGGGGGACGAGGTGATTAAGAAGATTGGGCGGTGGGAGTCGGCCCGTTTTAAGTCGTATGTGCGTCTGGGGGGCTTGTGAGTTGGGGTTGGAGGGCGCAGTGGTTTTTTGTTCGTATTTTCATTCTCGTTTTTTCTTGTTGCAGGTGGTGAGGCGGTGTTAGTCTAGATCCTGGGGCATTTGTTTGTTTTTTGGGGTGCTTTGCGGGCGGATGTGAGGCCTAACGGGCGGCAGTTGGGGATAGGAAGGGATGAGACGGTGGTGAGATGGATTGGACGCAGGGGGATGTTGTGGGAGAGTGTGATGGGTGAGGTTCATAGACATGCGAGGTTGGATAGGGCCCCGGATATTCTAGTGCTGCATGTGGGTGGTAATGACTTGGGGGTGAGGCCTTGTCGGGATTTGATCAAGGATATCAAGTTTGACTTGTTGCGATTGTGGTCCTTGTTTCCTGGGATGATCACGGTTTGGTCGGATATGGTGTATAGGCAGTCATGGCGAGAGGCCAGGTCGTTTGAGAGGGTGGATAAGACAAGGGTGAAGGTGAACAGGGCGGTGGGTAAGTTTGCGGCCAGGAATGGGGCAGTGGTGGTTCGGCATGTGGAGTTGGAGGCGGGTACAGGAGGATTTTGGAGGGCTGATGGTGCTCATTTGAACGCGGTGGGGATTGACTTGTGGTCTTTGGGTCTGCAGAGAGGCATCGAGAGGGCGCTTTGCATGTGGAGGAACGCGCGGGCTTGAGGGAGGAGTCAAGCCGCGCGTTGTTGGCGGGGGAAGGTCATAGAAGCTGGTGGTCTTGAATGGTGTGAAAAATGGGAGGGCCCCCAGGAGGGGGGGCTGGACTCTCATAGTTGGGTCATTTTTGATTCGTTCAGAGAGGCGTCCATCAGTTGGTGTCTCCGAGCTGGAGTTTTGCGGCTGGAGGCAAGATGGAAGTGCCGGGTTGGCGTGTTTATACATATATGTGAGAAATTTGGGGCTTCTATGACCTCCCTCGTCAGGGGGTATGGAAAGTTATTGTTATATATTTATATATATATTTATATATGTTATGTATTTATTTATTTATTAATAAACGGCTGCTGTGGCCGATTTAATCCAACTCGGACTGTGTGTATTCATTTAAGGGGTGTGAGAGGTTGGGGGGTAAAAAGGGTGGAGTTTTATGTGGAGTAAGTAGGCCCCGGGGGAATGCACAATAACCCATTCAAGAAAGGCCGGACGCTGGAGGTAGGCCTGCATGAGGGGTTTTGGGCTCCGGGGCCGAGGAGGGCTGGAAAGGGTTAGGATAGTGAGGGGGCGGAGTTGCGCGGGGTGGGGGCGGAGCTTCAAGAGGGGCGGGGCCAATGGACCGGCGCCATTTCGGGAGAAGAGGAGCAGGAGAGCGGACATCTTCCTCCCACCCGCCCTGTTGTGGGTGTTCTGTGGGGGGGGGGATGATGGTGGTGAGTGATGTCGTGGCGGGGGAAGGTCATAGAAGTTGGTGGTCTTGAATGGTGTGAAAAATGGGAGGGCCCCCAGGAGGGGGGCTTGACTCTCATAGTTGGGGCATTTTTGGTTCGTTCAGAGAGGCGTCCATCAGTTGGTGTCTCCGAGCT
Organism: Bufo bufo; assembly: GCF_905171765.1. Classification (NCBI taxonomy): domain Eukaryota; kingdom Metazoa; phylum Chordata; class Amphibia; order Anura; family Bufonidae; genus Bufo; species Bufo bufo. Next base: position 73,696,831 of record NC_053397.1, read on the forward strand.
GGAGTTTTGCGGCTGGAGGCAAGATGGAAGTGCCGGGTTGGCGTGTTTATACATATATGTGAGAAATTTGGGGCTTCTATGACCTCCCTCGTCAGGGGGTATGGAAAAGTTATTGTTATATATTTATACAGGGAGTGCAGAATTATTAGGCAAATGAGTATTTTGACCACATCATCCTCTTTATGCATGTTGTCTTACTCCAAGCTGTATAGGCTCGAAAGCCTACTACCAATTAAGCATATTAGGTGATGTGCATCTCTGTAATGAGAAGGGGTGTGGTCTAATGACATCAACACCCTATATTAGGTGTGCATAATTATTAGGCAACTTCCTTTCCTTTGGCAAAATGGGTCAAAAGAAGGACTTGACAGGCTCAGAAAAGTCAAAAATAGTGAGATATCTTGCAGAGGGATGCAGCGCTCTTAAAATTGCAAAGCTTCTGAAGCGTGATCATCAAACAATCAAGCGTTTCTTTCAAAATAGTCAACAGGGTCGCAAGAAGCGTGTGGAAAAACCAAGGCGCAAAATAACTGCCCATGAACTGAGAAAAGTCAAGCGTGCAGCTGCCAAGATGCCACTTGCCACCAGTTTGGCCATATTTCAGAGCTGCAACATCACTGGAGTGCCCAAAAGAACAAGGTGTGCAATACTCAGAGACATGGCCAAGGTAAGAAAGGCTAAAAGACGACCACCACTGAACAAGACACACAAGCTGAAACGTCAAGACTGGGACAAGAAATATCTCAAGACTGATTTTTCTAAGGTTTTATGGACTGATGAAATGAGAGTGAGTCTTGATGGGCCAGATGGATGGGCCCGTGGCTGAATTGGTAAAGGGCAGAGAGCTCCAGTCCGACTCAGACACCAGCAAGGTGGAGGTGGAGTACTGGTTTGGGCTGGTATCATCAAAGATGAGCTTGTGGGGCCTTTTCGGGTTGAGGATGGAGTCAAGCTCAACTCCCAGTCCTACTGCCAGTTTCTGGAAGACACCTTCTTCAAGCAGTGGTACAGGAAGAAGTCTGCATCCTTCAAGAAAAACATGATTTTCATGCAGGACAATGCTCCATCACACGCGTCCAAGTACTCCACAGCGTGGCTGGCAAGAAAGGATATAAAAGAAGAAAATCTAATGACATGGCCTCCTTGTTCACCTGATCTGAACCCCATTGAGAACCTGTGGTCCATTATCAAATGTGAGATTTACAAGGAGGGAAAACAGTACACCTCTCTGAACAGTGTCTGGGAGGCTGTGGTTGCTGCTGCACGCAATGTTGATGGTGAACAGATCAAAACACTGACAGAATCCATGGATGGCAGGCTTTTGAGTGTCCTTGCAAAGAAAGCTGGCTATATTGGTCACTGATTTGTTTTTGTTTTGTTTTTGAATGTCAGAAATGTATATTTGTGAATGTTGAGATGTTATATTGGTTTCACTGGTAAAAATAAATAATTGAAATGGGTATATATTTGTTTTTTGTTAAGTTGCCTAATAATTATGCACAGTAATAGTCACCTGCACACACAGATATCCCCCTAAAATAGCTAAAACTAAAAACAAACTAAAAACTACTTCCAAGAATATTCAGCTTTGATATTCTGTCCCACAAAACTCATATTTTTTTTTTTGGATAGTTAGATTCCTTATAGGGCGATATAGGAGAATATAATAGTCTTACTTACTTTCATGCGGCCGATTCTTTATAAAACGAAGTTTTATAATATGTAAATGAGGGCTCTACCAGCAAGTAGGGCGTCTACTTGCTGGTAGCCGCAGCAGCAATCCGCCCCCTCGCCGTGTTGATTGACAGGGCCAGCCGTGATCTCCTCCTCCGGCTGGCCCTGTCAGTAATTCAAAAATCGCGCGCCTCTGGTCATTCGGCGCAGGCGCTCTGAGATGAGGAGGCTCGTCTCCTCAGTGCGCCTGCGCCGATGACATCACCGAAAGAGAAGACGTCATCGGCGCAGGCGCACTGAGGGAGTGCTGAGGAGACGAGCCTCCTCATCTCAGAGCGCCTGCGCCGAATGACCAGAGGCGCGCGATTTTTGAATTACTGACAGGGCCGGCCGGAGGAGGAGATCACGGCTGGCCCTGTCAATCAACACGGCGAGGGGGCGGATTGCTGCTGCGGCTACCAGCAAGTAGACGCCCTACTTGCTGGTAGAGCCCTCATTTACATATTATAAAACTTCGTTTTATAAAGAATCGGCCGCATGAAAGTAAGTAAGACTATTATATTCTCCTATATCGCCCTATAAGGAATCTAACTATCCAAAAAAAAAAAAATGAGTTTTGTGGGGTGACAGAAACCCTTTAATGATTTTTTTGGGTTCATTGAGAACATGGTTGTTGTTCAATAATAAAATTAATCCTCAAAAATACAACTTGCCTAATAATTCTGCACTCCCTGTATATATATTTATATATGTTATGTATTTATTTATTTATTTATTAATAAACGGCTGCTGTGGCCGATTTATTCCAACTCGGACTGTGTGTATTCATTTAAGGGGTGTGAGAGGTTGGGGGGTAAAAAGGGTGGAGTTTTATGTGGAGTAAGTAGGCCCCAGGGGAATGCACAATAACCCATTCATGCCAGACAACTTCATCATGAGATTATATTATATATTCATACATAATCATATAATTTATCTATATGACAGCAGACAGCCTGATTGCAGCTTGCACTGCCTGGTGTGGTGCCATGTGCTGCTGACTGAGTAGAGTGCTGTGTCTGTGCATTTAACATTGTGAGGAAGGGGGGGGGGGTCTGATGCTATTAATTGCATTGTGAAGTTGGAAGTTGTCTGGCAGGACTGGGGGGGGGGGGGTACAGTTGGGAGATCGCTTTGCACCTGTCACAAGGTGCTTGTCTAGTGAACACAGGGCCATCCTCCCTTGCCAGCCCACCCAGCCCCATTTTGCTGTGTGTTCTGCTTTGAACATTTTTTTAGTCCATGAAGGGGTTAGTTAAGTGTTGGAGGGGGTGGGGGGTGTTATTGTGCATATTGTGTTTGGGAGTCATTTAACAAGTTTGACCAGTTGGGTTTGAGAGTGGTTGAGTGTCCTCCACTGATGCCCATAACAGTGTCATCCACAGATCCCCCATAACAGTGTCATCCACACATCCCCCATAACAGTGTCATCCACAGATCCCCCATAACAGCGTCATCCACAGATCCCCTCCATACCAGTGCCATCCACAAATCCCCCATAACAGTGTCATCCACAGATCCCCTCCATAACAGTGCCATCCACAGATCCCCTCCATAACAGTGCTATCCACAGATCCCCTCCATAACAGTGTCATCCACAGATCCCCATAACAATGTCATCCACAGATCCCCCATAACAGTGTCATCCACAGATCCCCCATAACAGCGTCATCCACAGATCCCCTCCATACCAGTGCCATCCACAAATCCCCCATAACAGTGTCATCCACAGATCCCCTCCATAACAGTGCCATCCACAGATCCCCTCCATAACAGTGCCATCCACAGATCCCCTCCATAACAGTGTCATCCACAGATCCCCATAACAATGTCATCCACAGATCCCCCATAACAGTGTCATCCACAGATCCCCCATAACCGTGTCATCCACAGATGCCCATAACAGTGTCATCCACAGATCCCCCATAACAGTGTCATCCACAGATCCCCCATAACAGTGTGCCATCCACAGATCCCCCATAACAGTGTCATCCACAGATCCCCTATAACCGTGTCATCCACAGATGCCCATAACAGTGTCATCCACAGATCCCCCACAACAGTGTGTGTCATCCACAGACCCCCCATAACACTGTGTCATCCACAGATCCCCCATAACAGTGCGCCTGGCCAGGCCTTGAGCTGTGTAAGGCGCCCCAAAATTTATGATGGCAGCCCTGTTTATAAGGCTGAAAAAAGACATCTATCCATCCAGTTCAGCCTGTTATCCTGCAAGAGGTAATCCAGAGGAAGGCAAAAAAAAAAATGTGAGGTTATAGAGGTCTATGGGTATGGATGTCTAGGCATACATGTTGGGAGCCTTTCAAGACTCAGATGCCAAATGTAGTGGGATTTTACCCTTAGGCTACTTTCACGCTAGCGTTTTGGTTTCCGTTTGTGAGATCCGTTCAGGGCTCTCACAAGCGGTCCAAAACGGATCAGTTTTGCCCTTAATGCATTCTGGATAGAAAAGGATCCGCTCAGAATGCATCAGTTCGGCTCCGTTCCGCTTCCATTCCACTTTGGAGGCAGTCACCAAAAGGTTGCTTGCAGCGTTTTGGTGTCCGTCTGGCGAAACTGAGCCAAATGTTTTCACTGACACAATATGGCACAACAGAAAACGGATCCGTCCTCCATTGACTTTCAATGGTGTTCAAGACGGATCCGTTTTGGCTATGTTAAAGATAATACAAACGGATCCGTTCTGGACGGATGCATGCAGTTGTATTATCTGAATGGATGCGTTTGTGCAGATCCATGACGGATCCGCACCAATCGCAAGTGTGAAAGTAGCCTGAAGCCTCTTTCACACGGGAGTGTGCGCCCCGTGGTCGTGCTGCGGCCCGCAAAAAGGCGGGCCGCAATGCACGAGCACAGTCCGTGGGGCAGCCGCAGCAGATCGCGGACCCTGTCACTTGAATGGGTCCGCGATCCGGCCGTTCCGTAAAAAGATAGGACATGTTCTATCTTTTTGTGGAACGGTAGTACGGGACGAAACCCCACGGAAGCACTCTGTACTGCTTCCGTAGGGTTCCATTCCGTGCTTTCGTTCCGCACCATTCTGCATCTCTGGATTTGCGGACCCATTGAAGTGAATGGGTCCGCATCTGTGATGCGCAATGCCCAAGGAACGGCACCCGTGTATTGCGGATCCGCAAATGCGGTCCGCAATACGGCAACGGGGGCGCACACGCCCGTGTGAAAGAGGCCTTATTCTGTTAAATATCGTAACTAGCCATTTTGCTATAGTCCATAGCCTGCATGATATGCCTTGTCCTCTACAATTTCCATTTTCAAAAACATATTTACGGTATTTCTATTCTTGTAACTCTCTGCCTATTGAAATCCGTTTCACTTTCACTGGAGGTCAGCCGGAGCTGAAAACGCTTGGTACACTGAGACTTTTCACTTTGTATTCTTCCTATTTTCCGCTAGAGGGCAATGGCATGCTTCTTTTTTTGGAACGCTGCCTTGTGGTTTCCCCACCAGGAATCCCCCCTCCTCCGATCACATTATAAAAAGGTTGACCAGGAGGTCTGTTCCACATCTCATGCAAGGCTAGCACAAAGAAAATGCAGAATACAAGAGCTTATATGTGAGATGCTCCACATCATTGGAATTTATTAACTCTGGAAATCACAGATTTTTCTACTGGAATTTGCTATCCAAGATTAGATATTTACATCTACATCTTAGACTAGATATTTAGGACCATTGAAAGGCTGGAACCCTACTTTTCGGTGGAAGTGACATAAACAAGGAGACCTTAAATATGGAGAAGACCAGTACTCTCACCATCACGTTACTGATGCTCAGCTTTCACATCATCTTTATGCACAGTAAGGTTTTTCTTAGATTTAGTTTTGAATGACAATCTATCCATTATATATCTATCCATCTATATATCTATTATTTGTACATCTGTCTATATCTACCCATCCTCTCTGCCACAATGAATATTGGCTTCTGCATTTAGCTGACATTGTCTTCTTTCCGCAGCTTCTGCCTCAGACATCACTCTTTCATCACCACAGACTACAATCAAGGCTCAGATTGGGGAAGAACTTCAAATCACTTGTTTAGCATCAAAATGTAGGGGTGAGAAGCCTGGCTTCACCTGGTCTAACCTCGTGGACAGTACATTAAGTGGTACTGTGAACACTATGGAGAAGAAGTCAACCCTGACCATGAAGGTTGGTGCTGAGACGGACGGATCTTACCGGTGTACTGTGACATGTGATAACGCACCAGTAGAGAAGCGCTTCCATATCGTGGTCTACTGTAAGTGCCTTTATATAGTTGACTATTTTTTATTAATTTTTTACATGCAATACGTTTATGAGGTATATGGCACCAGTGAAAGATCCTATCTTTCCAGTTCCTTGATGGCAAATTGGATTTCTAGGAGGACGATAAGGAGGTAAACAGCAGGGGTGGAGAGGACAAAGAGAAAGAAGATGGGTAGACTTGGACAGTGGGTTTTAATGCAATGCAGGGGGTTAAAGAGGAAATGTATTAGGATCTAGAACAGTTCAAGATCAGTGTTCATCCCCCACGTTGTCAATGTCATTGCCGCTGCTATGAATATATTTCAAATAAACCGCCTGAAATGAAATAGGGCGGTTATGACACTCAGCTCATTGTGAAACTTCCCTTTTTATACGGCTGTCTCTTAACGGCCCCCTTGTAATAACGAGATCTAGTACAGAACCCACCATCCTATATTTTACTTTTATTTAAGGGTACATGAAGACAATGGCTGCAAATCAGGTTCACAGCGAGATCCTATGGTCTGTGTGGCTTGGTTGCATCTACGCACGCCCCTAGTGGAAATGACTGCTTCGACTGAATACGTAATGCGCTGCAGCATGCAATAGTCCATATGCCTGTATACTAGCGTACATTGCCAGAATAGGTGAATCCCTCCCATACGTTTGTCCATCTCGGCTATGCTCATTGCTATGAGGTGCGGTAAATCTGATATTTAGCCGGGCAATCTCCATAGACAACATTAGCAGTAGAACGGACATGTGGAGCTCAGTGGCTTTATGTGTGGAGCTCTCATAGGAAGCCACCTTTCAATGCGTTTCAGTAATTCATACCCACACTTCTGTCCTGCTAGGGCACTAAATGTCCATATGAATGTATACATGGATCTTTTTGTAAATCCAGATAGGTTCAAAACTATGTGGGTCATTTATTATCATGGAATAGGCCTATATTTGGCATATTTCAGGTACAGACTTTTCCTAGCTCACGCCAGGTCAAAAAATTGGGCATTACAAGAAAATTTAGACTGGCATATTCTTATTCATAGTCATAGGTGCATATCCATAAGACAAACATAATTAATAAAAAAAATAATGGCTGCACACACATATAAGCAGTAAGGCCTCATGCAGTAAGGCCTCAGTAAGGCCGTTTTTCGTGATTTTCTGCGAACCCATTTACTTTCAATGGGTCCGTTGAAAACTCATCTAATGCACCGTTTGCCATCCGCGTCCGTGATCCGTGGTTCCAGTCCGTCAAAAAAATATAACCTGTCCTATTATTTACGCGGAAAACAGTTTGCGGAACCATTCAAGTCAATGGGACCACTAAAAAACACAGAGGCACACAAGATTGTCATCCGCGTCCGCGTCCGTTTTTTTCCTATCATTTGCATGGCAAACCTGTCTTAGACTTTTTTTTACTTTCCTTTATGTCTGGTGGTCCTCCAAAAATAAAGAAAGACACACGGAAACAAAAACGGAAACGGATCCCGGAAACAAAAATGGAACCCCATTTTGCGGACCGATAAAAACATGAGGCCTAAAGCTGAGAAATGGGGATCATTCTAAATTCAAGTGGTATTATACCTACTATAAATGGATCAATGGAAGCTCTTAGCGCACATTTTGATCAAACGTGTGTCGGGCCCATCTACCAGGCGTCAAGGTGGCTTCCACAGACGGGTCCCTATCACTAATATACCGCCTCTCTTGGACATTATCAGGGCAGTGAAGGAACCAGCTACATTTGTACTTTGCTCAGAAGCCCCAGGCAGATGGGCGTTACTCAGTCTAAAAGAGGCGCTACCCTCAACTAAATATTACAGGAAAACTTAGAAAATTTTAGAATAAGTTTAGAATATGCCAGTCTAAATTTTCTTGTAATATTAACTGAGGGTAGCGACTCTTTTAGACTGAGTAACGCCCATCTCCCTGGGGCTTCTGAGCAAAGTACAAATGTAGCTGGTTCCTTCACTGCCCTGATAATGTGGACTTGGATAAGTCCAAGAGAGGCGGTATATTAGTGATAGGGACCCGTCTGCAGAAGCCACCTTGACGCCTGGTAGATGGGCCCGACACAAGTGTGATCAAAATGTGCGCTAAGAGCTTCCATTGATCCATTTATAGTAGGTATAGTACCACTTGGATTTAGAATGATCCCCATTTCTCAGCTTTACTGCTTATATGTATGTGGAGCCATTATTTTTTTATTAAAAAAAGTGGGCATGGCATGCGTGGGGAAGGGGATGGGCCAGTAGGCACATCTCGTTTATAATTTTATTTATTCTACGCACTTATATAGCGCTGACATATTCTGCAGCGATTTACAGTCCCCAATGGGGCTCACAATCTAAGTTCCCTTATCACTTGGAATTTAGGTCAGTTTTCTGGTGTAAATTATATAAAATGTGTCGGGCGGTGGCAGCCCTGCCCTCTCCCGCTAAGCTTCACACAGTCTTTTTAAAAAATGGTTGAGAGCAGTGTAAAAGTAGCAACATTTTGGGACAAAATGACATTTGCGACAAGCTTTGCTGCTTTTTTTGCAAATAATCACCAACATGCTTACTACCTGCAGTCACCACTGGACATTGGGGGTGACTTATCAAGGCTGACGTTTGTTACAACGGTTGTGATTTCCCCTGCGCTTGCGGAGGATGCACTTAATTTGTAGCTAAACACAGGCTTTGTTACAAGTTAGACGTATCCTCTTGCAGTCTGTGTGGAAATCTATGGCAGCTCTGAGCTGACATAGATTTCGGTCTTTATTGAAAACTGGCGTAAGAGAAGATAGATATGAGGAGTCCGCCGGCACCTTCCCCTCCCCGCCTCCTTCTCAGAAAGTGCCAAGGGCAGCGTAGAAATGCCACCTGCAAGTAAATATAGTCACAGTCAACAGATATCTCCTCCATAGAATACTGTTACAATGTTGCTAAGCTCCCTCTAGTGGCAGAACATGTCTTTGCAGAAGATTTGAAACAGAAAAACAGAACTGAGACCACTATAACGATGTATTGAATGAATTCGCGAACAAAAATCTTTTAGGGGGTCATTATAGACACCGGTCTTAATAAGCCCTTTAGCTGGCAGTGGATCCTCAGTATTAATGAAGAGGCGCAGGCCTCTACATAACTTTGGCGTATCCAGCGCCAGTCTAAATTTAAGACAGCTCCCTAGCTGTCTTACATTTAGACCATTTTCTACTCCTAAAACAGGTGTAAAAAATGATGAAAGAGATGGGCCTGTTGGCCTGTCCCCTTCCCTGTCCACGCCATGCCCCCTTTTTTTTAGACCTGGTGTGATCGGGGAAAAGTCGCAGATTGCACAAATATCTTTTGCACCGCAATCTGCGCCGGAAATACACCTAATATGGGCGGATTTCTGTATTGTAGATGACCGCCTTAACTGCCTATTCACAGGATAAGTACTAAATATATGATTTCTGGGAGACTAACAGGTTAGAACTCTGCTGAACCCCAGTTTATACAGCAAATGTATCCATGGGCCCCTATTCACTCTACAGAGACCAAAACAGTGTCTTTTGGCCTTTTTGGGTGTGGTTGTTGATATATCCATTCAAAAATGCATAGCTCTTTTTTAATATGGAAGCCTATGAGTCTATGCCACTGTATGTGTACTCACATTGCCACACCAGACACCAGCACAATACAGTCCAAGATGAGGCTGGTGGGGATGCTGCTCAACCTGTGTGCAAGGCATATGGTTGTCCAGTCCATCTGGGTACCTGGCCAATAAGCCAATCTAAAAATTAGGCTGGTCGACCAATCAGGAAGCCTGATTGTCTGTCCAACCAGAGTACTCTATTTGAGTCTAACTGGGCCAGTTTTTTGGCTACCTGGTTCCGCTCCATGTCATTGGTGACTACTCTGCAGATGCAACCTGGGGTCTTCTAATGGGACGTCCTGTACCGGGTAGAAAGGGAGGAAACCAGAGTGGCCAACTATGGAAGTCATCTTTAATAGCAGGGAAGCAAACTGTAGAAGTATGTCTATACAGTGGCATAGGTCGTAAGCATCCGTATGAGGCAGTAATCGAAAAATGCTACCGAACCTATACATCTGAATGTGGCGTGAAGACACATTAACTGCCAAAGGAATCTACCAAGAACTGTCTGTCTAGAGCTGAAATTGTTGCTTTGCTTTCCCATCCAATCTTATGTAGATGATACAGAAATAGTGAAATGATTTTTACAGCTTTCCCTAATAGTCTGTACTTGTCTAGATTAGATGCTACAGAGATAGTAGATTGATTTAGTTCTCTTTTCTTTTTTGCAGCGTTGCCCAGTGATCCTATTCTACATATCTCCTCTCTTGTGGTTGGACAGCAGTCACACATCACCTGCATCTTCCCCAACATCTACCCCTATGAGAGGATGGGTGCTGAGATCCTCCTGGATGATAAAGTTGTGGTTACGTTTGACTCTGCAAAGATCGATTTGAATATATATGAGATGCAAAACATCAGCCTCACCCATGATATAACCCTGGTGGAAGAGATGGACAAGAAAGAGGTTAAATGTCTGGCTCTACTGGAATTCCCAGATTATGCTATTGACCCCATAGAAAGACATACAGCACAGAACCTCATTCTAATGTGTGAGTAATGGAAGCATGCCATTGTCTCTCCAAGTAGCCGGCACAATTACACCAACAGATTATCTGACCAATTTCTGTCCAATAACACCAATAGTTGATGTGTACAATGAACAAAAGATCTGTGTGTGTTAACGGCCATCTGACCAATGATTGGTCAGAAAATCTGTCAGATAATCTGCTGGTGTAATACAGCCCTAACAATACTTAATGTAGTAATGGCCAACAGATCGCCTGGATGAACTTTTGTATTACTAAAAGTGCTGACTATGAGTTTTTTTCTATTTTCAGATCCTCCAGAATTACCCCAAATCACAGTTCTGACATCCACAAATGTAAAAGCTGGTGAAGAAATTCATCTACTATGTTCATCTGACAGTAAATCCCAGGCTGTTGTCCAATGGGTGAAGATGATGGAGGATGAAGAGCTTGAAATGTCATCTGATGATCAAGGGGCTTTGATACTTTCAAATGCAGTACCAGAAAATAGCGGGGTCTACATCTGTTATGCCAAAAATATCGCTGGAAAAACAGCTTCACAGGTGGAGATCAATGTGCAAGGTGAGATATTCCTGCTCTTTAACTACATTATCCCAGTAAAACCCTTAGTGATGTCATAGTTTCCTATGAATGTGCATACATCGTCTGTGCAGCTGTGTTTTGTGCCCTGTATATCGTGTTCTATTTTTAAAGTGAATTTCCATATTTATCAGCCTATCATTTTTTAGGTCCGATATTTTAAGCTTGTCACTTATTGGAGTCAAATATCAGCGTTTCCTTTACAAACCTCCTTAGACAAAGAGTTCAATGTTGCTGCTCTGATGATCCTAAGATCTTACAATTTGCAGTAAGATTGTAAGCACCTTCTAGTGGTGACTGTAGAGAGCCAGCATTTTATCATTTAATATGACTATGTGGGTGAACTATCAACAGATGAAATATGTGATGAAACTATATTTGAATAGTGCGTACTAACTTCATACAGGTATATGCACAAGGTCTTGTTCCTACTCAGCAATACTTGAGCACTTAAGAACTACACTGCTAGTGGAAGTATAGTAGTTGAAGCACTCTCTCTTATGGCTCTGGACACTGCATAAGGCTAATAAAACTATAGCAAACCTTTGAGTGTTTAATATCGATGACATCCTCAGTTTAGGCCATGAGTATCTGATTAGCGGGGGTCTAACTCCCAGCTACTCCCACCAATCAGCTGTTTGAAGAGGCTGTGGCACTCCAGCGAGTTTCATGGCCTCCTCGCAGCTTACCAAGCACAGTACTGTCCATTTGATAGTGGTTGTATTAGTATTAGTACAGTAATCATTTGAATGGGACTGAGCTGCACCTATGCATTGTGACCAATGAATGTGCTTTCACTGAAACCGCAGTGCTCACCGGAGTGCCACAACCTCTTCAAACAGCTAATCGACGGGGGTGCCAGGAGTGGGATCCCCACTGATCTCATACTGATGACCTACACACCAAGGCAACCCGTTTAAAACATGTTTTTGCGCTGCAAAATCTAACTGGGATCACTAGCATGTAACATCTAGCCAATAAGGCAAAAGGCTGAAGGACCCTTATGTTAATGAGGCCAGAAAATATATTAAAGTATTAAAGAGTCATTGCTCACAGCTTACAATTCTATCCGGCAAGCATTTGACACCATATTGACCCGTTACAGAATAAAAGGACTAAAATAAAATGTAGTAAATTGTTTTGCCCTTTTTTAGGTCTACCGGAAAAGCCTGTGCTCTTCTTGAATCCAGGAACAAAAGTAGAAGCTGGGCAATCTGTTATTATTGAATGCCTTGTAAACAGCAATATAAAGGTTACGTTGTGGAAGATGTCAGAAGATAGAGATATTCTTATTTTCTTAGACTCAACGGGGAAAACCATAATAGATGAGGCCGATCCAATAGACACTGCTGTATACAAATGCATAGCTGAAAATCAGTATGGTGTAAGCGAAACTTCAGAATCCCTCACAGTGGAATGTAAGTGTCCTCCGTCATCAGTATCCAGTTATTCATTTACTTAGGTACCCTGCTATATTAACCATTTTTCTTAAAACTTGTCTAAGATGAAACAATTATATTTTTTTCTACAGATCCGCCAAGGGAAACTCTTCTTTCATCTTCACCCACTGATGTAAATGAAGGAGACACGGTTACTCTGACTTGTGTTTCTAAGGGAGTCCCCACGCCGAGCATCTCCATTTACAAACTTCTAACATCAGGGGAGAGTGTGCTCCTTTCTAAAGATCCAGTGGTTACCTTATCTGAAGTGACCAGTGGAATTTACCAGTGCCAAGCTAATAACAGATTAGGGAGTGACAAAGACAAGTTGGAGCTAATTGTGCAAGGTAAGTAGCAGAAGTCAACTAGTGGTTTTCATCTCAATGCATTGGAAACCCCTTTCAATGCATTCCTTATATCCAGTATTATTCTGAATTTTGCCCTAGTTCCTATATGATTATTTACATGCCCCTTAAATAAAAGCCTCTTTGGCAACATCCTAGTCAACATGATGGTGGTTAGTCAACAGGGTGGCAACTTGAAGCTCCCAGGCCCAATGCGCAACTATTAACAGCCCCCCCCCCCCACACACACACTCACACTCACACTCACACTCACTCTCAGGGGGTTGTACACCTTTCTTGCCCACGGTGATGAGCACACTTACCTAATCCTCACCGCACCTCCCATAGTGATGTAGCTAGAACCCAGCGGCAAGGATCAGGTAACTATGCTCCCCACTGTGGGTCCGGACACAATGAGACATCTGAAAAAAGGCCAAGAAAGGTGTACAAGCCTTCTCACTATCATACATCTCAAATAGGATCCTTAGGATCAATGAATTTTGACATTTTTATTTTTGATATTAACATGAAGTTTCTCTTAACAGCTCCCCCAAAAAACACACGTATAATTATTACTCCATCACACACGGTGAGAAAAGGAGACAGTGTACATATCCAATGCATATCAGAATCTTCTCCTGCCCCTAAACTGGTGCTGAGGATGGAAACCGAGCTGGGCATCATTGGGTTGGAATCTGAGCATGGGCAGTACAGTATTTCACATGCTGCAGTAGAGCATACAGGGACTTACATATGTGAATCATCCAATGTAATAGGACAACAAATTGCAGAGGCCAATCTGACTGTACAAGGTGAGAACCATAAAATGTCTTCCATAAAATACCTTCTGACTAGTTGATGACTAGTTCCTAATATTTTTGAAAATGAAAATATTAGTTTTTAATCAATATATGGTATTAATCCAAAGTGTGGAGATACTTTGTTCAATAATCTTGTTTCACTTCAGTTATCAGCAGCATTACTCTGAGAACCTTTAATTCTACACTGCATATGTCCATTCATGTAGCCTTAAACCTAGTGAAACTATTCCTTTCTATTCATCATTACAATGCTTATTTTATTTCAAACAGCTCCACCCCAAAATACTCAAATATTCATAACTCCATCCTCTGTGGTAAGAGAAGGAGATAACGTACAGATCAGGTGCACTTCTGAAGCACTTCCTGCTCCTAGACTGGCCCTAAAGATGAAAATGGAACACGACGTGGTTGATCTGGAGTCTGTAGGGGCGGAATACAACATTTCAAATGCTGAAGTAAGGCATACAGGAACGTATATCTGTGAATCTACAAACGCGGCTGGAAGTGAGATTGTAGAGACCACTCTTAATGTAGAAGGTGAGACCTACTTACAATAGTATACCTAGACCCAATGTGTTGCATATAAGCTTAAACTGAGTCTGTCAGCAGTTTTGATCATGCTGTACTGCTGAAATAACTAGGTAGGGGCTGGGCAGAACAGACCATATCTTTTCTAGAGCTGTGCTTGTCAGGAGTATTGTGAATATGAAGGTTTATTCTGCTAGATTCTGCTCTTGCTGAGTGACAGCTGTAGTGGTCTCCTGGTCCGATGATATAGCTGTCACTCAGAGCTGAGGGGAGAGGCTGTGAAGCAGTTCACTGTAGAGAGAACTTTACAGTGAAGCTCCAGCCTTGGCACATGCAAAGCAGAATCTGACAGCATCTACAGTACACTAGTGTAGATGAAAAAAGCTCCACAAAGGGTAAGTTTGTACTGCTCTCCACAGCCCTTACCTAGTACAGTCAGCAGTTTAGCATAATCAAAAGTGCTACCAGACTCCATTTAACTTTTTCTATGGGGCTTACAGATATATTGTGTGTGAATTAATCTGCAGAAATTTCAGTTGTGTCTTAGAACTGAGAGGGCCCAAAAGGTCCTTCTGTCTAATTTGAGGAGACCAGTTCCATAGATGGTACATCATACCGTAGTTGGTTAGCCCAGTTACAGATTGTGCATTGAGGCCCAGGATCATCATATTGCAACTCATGAAAAGCTAATCACAAATACACTTAAATGGTTCGAGAAGTAAAAAAGATATTGGACATAATATCAATAATATGTCTGTCTTTTATGTTTATTTCACAGTTCCACCTAGAAACACCTATATCACCATCATTCCATCGCCAGTTGTGAGAGAAGGAGACTCAGTACAGATTTGGTGCTCTTCAGACGGTTCTCCAGACCCTAGCCTTGTCCTGAAGATGAAAACAGAATTTGAATTAATTATGCTGGAATTATTTGATGGCTCTTATAACATTACTCATGCAGGAATGGAGAACACAGGAACATACATCTGTGAATCCACCAACAGGGTGGGAAATCATGTTGCCGAGACTACTTTGACTGTACAAAGTGAGTGCCCCTGCATCTCATATATTATAACCACTCATTCATTACAGACTTGTATTATGGAAGGAACAAAATAAATAAATCTCTGATCCATACAATCTTCCAAACAAATAACCTCATACATTTTCTTCCAGTTCCACCACGAAACACCACAGTGGTTGTGACTCCATCACAGAACATCAAAGAAGGTGATACAGTCACTATCACTTGTGAGACCCACAGCATCCCATCTCCAACCATCATTCTACAGAAAGTGTGTGCCAAGAACAACACATTGCTTCAGACCAACAATGGCACCTTTACATTGCACAATGTCACCCTCAATGACACTGGAACATACACGCTCCAAATAATTAGCAGTGCTGGAAATGAAACAGAGGTCATCAATATTCAAGTGCAAGGTGAGAAGAATTTATAATAGGTTATCTGAAAGCTTATACTTAGTATCAAAACCCACTCACAGTAAAACCATAAACCAACCTCTAGGGACTCATGTGAGAAACTGTTTAGAGCACATCCGTGTACCGTCTCTTGAGCTGACATCAGACATGCATCTGGTGTTTAGCACAGATGCACTGAGAATATTTACATAGTACTGGGTTATTCTGGGACACAGCAGCTGGGATGACATACTGTACAGTTACCAAAAGTCAAAAAAGTCTTGCATCAATTCACACTAAGGGGCACATTTAATAAAAGCGTCTTAAGCCCTATATCTGGCGGGGGATCGCCCAAGTTATGTAGAGGTGCCGGCCTCTACATAACCGGCGTATCCAGTGCCGGTGTAAATGTAAGACATCTTCCTTGCTGTCTTACATTTAGACCATTTTTTATGCCTAAACTAGATGTAAAAAATGATGAATGAGATAGGCCTGCCAACCCGTCCTCTTCCCCACCCACTTTTTTAGACCTGGCGTGAGTGGGAAAGAAGTCACAGTGGCGTATATCTGGTCATAAATGACCCTCTAAGACTTTACCTTTGCAATTTCCATGTACTACTGTGCATTGAAAGAAGTGGACAATATGCAGAAAAGTAAGCACTGCATCAAAAGGTGCACTGTATCAATGGTCCAAAAAATATGCAACTGTGCAAAAATACTGCTAAAATACTAATACATTTCCATCAACATCAGTGTTTGTGCTGTGTGCCTTATTTTTTCTTTTGGATTTAAAGGTGTATCCCTATCTCAGACATTGATAACATATCACTAGGATATGCCATCAATGTCACATAGGCGCTGGGTCCTATCTCCAGAATGAGCACCCAGAAGTGAAGGGAGAGCAGCCGGGCATGCACGCCCACACTTCGTTCACCGCTATGGGAGTTCCGAAAATAGCTATATGGGAGTGCTCGCATGGCTATTTCTGGCAGTCCTATAGTGGTGAATGGAGGTGACTGTGAACGCATTGTGTGCTCTCATTCACTTTGGGGACCCTGTTCTGGAAATGGCTGAGGGTGCCAGAGGTGGGACCTGCACCTATCTGGCATTGATGGTATATCTTAGCGATATGCCATCCATGTTTGAGATGGGAGAACCCCTAGTAAAATACTGTTTCTATAAAACAGTGTGCCACAACCAGTGACTCAAGAGACATATTTGTCTCTTATGCCACCTACATGGTGCTCCCCAGCTGTTGCCATCTCTAGACACACAAGTATCACCATGGGTGTATTAGTATTACTGGTAAGTGGCCCAAGAGTCAGCAGTCAACACTAGGCGACGATCCATATCACTTGATCATAGACTTTATCCCTTTTCATATATGATCCAGAATCAGCTGTCATACCTAAAAATGGATATCCTACAATACATTGGGCCCTTCAACGAACAGTATAGTTCTGATTCAGAGGTACTTTTAGGGTGCTATCACACATTTATGGTCGAGCCACTGGTACTGCCTATGGTTCACCTGTAAGTATCGCCCAGCTCTGATACTTGCTACTTTAATATTAAGTGATTCTATATAACATTAGTCCACTCATAAATTCCTTCATATGTTATTTGTAGTAGCTCTGATATAATGTGCATGGATATTCTATTCTCTCCCAACACAAAGTGCTTATGGGGAGGGGTATTTATTGAAATTAGTACGAGAAAACAGTGGCGGTGTAACCCAATGCCACCAATAAGATTCCAGTTCTGTGTGGATTTTGTTATCTAGAAGTGTCACCCTTACACAATAAGAATGAAACCTGCCTTTAGAGAAATTCTGAGTTGCTGCTGAGTTAGACAAGTTTCACAATCAATGGCGACTACTTTACTTCCAATGTAGATCTTATGATCTTTAGAAGAGGGGAACTCAAATGACCCTATGCTATATTGGTGATTCTGCACATTGGAAATAGTTCAGATTTCCTATCAGTCTTGGTTCTTGTATAGTACTGTATCCTAGAGCGCAGAAGATATATACCGCAGTATTGCATAGGACTGTTAGCATAGCAATTTCTCTAAGAATTCAAGTAATATACCTAATGTACGAGCTTTATTCTATTTGTATGAGTTTCTAAACATATATTGTTGAAAATGGTCAATATCTATTTTTGCTCAGTAAATTGGCACCTGCTCTTATTCCCATAATGTATTTAAAGAGGTATTCCGGTTTAATGATTACATTTATTCCGTCACATTTTCTAATACACAGTACATCTATTTGAAGCACCTCATCATGTCTGTCAGTATCTGTGTAGACACAGATCTATGTGGGTGTTGTTTTGTTTTGTTTTGCACTAAGCTTTAACATGATAACATCATCTAACACCTGGAGACAGGCATCCATTTTTACAACATCACATAGAGACAGGCAGCAACATGAATGCACACAGTGATGTAGTTACTATACTGACCACAAAAAAAATCATGATGCCAACACTGGTCCTATTTATTTATCACATACATGTGTCTCAGCACGAATGTCGTGGAACACTGTTGCTTACTGAATGTAATGGTGTAAAAAGTGTCACATGACTAATGGCATGTTTCGGTGGATACATTACATAGGACTGATACATGGACTTTACCATTCTAATGCATATAGGGGACACCTGTCTGATATGAATTTGAAATACATGTATTATTAATTTTTATTATACATGTATTTCAAATTCATATAATAATAATTATGATTGTCTATTATATAAACAAATGCATAAAAAATAAAAACTGGAATAGCTCTTTACCTATTGAACTTGACCTGCACTCTGTCTATAGAAGCAGCATCTGTTCTGTTGTATAAATGTAATCAATCGCCCCCACCCCCTGTCCATCTCTCTAACCACCCTCCTTTTTGTCTCCCTAACAGAACGACAACAGAGTCCAAGATTCAACCCCACTTCCATATTTATCTTTGGATCAGTGGCTTTCGTGTCTCTAGGTGCTATTGCATCCATCATTTACCATCTCAAGAAGTCAAAGCTACAAGGATCATACAGTCTTGTAAAAGCTTTGAGAAGCAAAGTGTGACTTTACACCAGTCGGATCTAAAGGACATTTCCATGTGCTGCTGTGGGTCAGTGCAGGCACATTTCTGTGGATACTGAATAGCACTTGTGGTAGCACATGTATTCCGAGAGTCCTTCCGGTAAATCCATAATAAGCTTGTGCTGTCGAGAGCTTTGCCTTGTGGTACTTGCAGAGAAGCTGGATGGAAACCCAGTTCTTCTGCTGTAAATGGTAAAGACTGAAGCAAATGAAGACTGTTATTAGGAAGAAAAAAGACATCTCAGTTCCAAATGTATGGAGCCCTGTGTGTGTGTGAAGAATCACTATTTGCACTTGGATTTTTTTGTTTTGTACAGTGTGTGGTAATGACTATATTAATGTGTAGAATCTGCTCCTATTTAAGTGTAATGTTGCGTCGGCAGGTAATTTCTGACTGTTCCTTCCCCTTTCTCTTGTCTTTGTTCTTTATGTGGTGGAGATGTGGAACGTGTGATGAATTTTAATGTGGTCTTTCTCCTTAGGCTGAGCTGAGCTCTAGCCATCTTTTGTTGGTCATTGAGATGAGAAGGCTTAGTCACTGGAGGATCCAACCTAAAGCCAAGAGAGTGAGAATTTTGTTACAAAGGAAACAATAGGGCATCTCATTGATATGGAGAATGGGTGCAATTATCACAAAAAGTAGCCTGTGAAGCTCTGCATTGGTACATAATCTCATATAAAAGAACATTTGATTCATTCCATAGTCTGTCCACCATAGATGACTGGTTTGTCACCAGTAGTCTGGTGGTTCATTAGTTGACATCAGTTGCAGTTAGGCGAGTGTTAAACCCAACCATTCTTTTGGGACACTGCGTATGACCCATCATTGTTGTTAATAAGGTTTAAACTGGTTGTCCAGCCATTTATACTTTTAAAAAAATAATAAAATATGTCATACTCCCTTTACCTCCCGCCAATCGTACTCGAGTTCTCAGTGCGGAAGAGTGACGGCTCAGTCAAACACTAGAGATTGGTGGAGGACCTGGGGAGCATGGTATTGGAGGATTGGTAAGTGTACTATAACTTCTGATGTTACCTTGCCTAATTCTGAGACTTTTTTATATCATTGGCTGGAAAACCTCTTTAAAAAAGCAGAATAAGTACCGAAAAGCAATAATGCCAAATACAGCATACAGCAGCAGATTTTTGTTAATACTGTATGTATGGCCTTGAGCAGCAGCAGGAGACACAAAGATCAATCACATCCTACATCCAGACTTGTGTGACATATTGTTTTAAAGTGCATATTACTGAAAATGTATATGACTATTTTGAATACTATGCACTATACTACTCTTCGCCTTCAGAGCATATATTAAACATAGTATATTCAAAATCGGATAGCACACTGTAGATTGTGGATCTGCCATATATGGCTCTCCACCTCCCTGCACAACCATAGCAGTCACTTTAAGATGTGCTGGGACTTTAAAACAAAGAGTAAGCTTCCTGATAGATGGCAGTCAGCACATCACTGGGGAACATATAATAGTATATAAACTCAACTATCTATAAGTATTTGCTGTTTCCACTTTTTTGAGGTTTTTTCAAGTGCCTACATCTCAATATCTCCTCCATGTTGGTAGTTGGATCACTGGTATGCCTATGAGCCTCAGTGTTATGGCAGCTTCCATTTTGAGCCATGTATCATCTTCGTCTACCAGTGAACAGTCACGTTTGCATCTCTACTATAGTGAAATGGTTAAACAGAAATGTTGCAAAATATCCTATAGGATGCTGGTCATTACACGTCTACAATCTCTAACTAAATCAAAATGACTGTGTTTTTGTAGTAAATGTTTTTATGGGGTCCATAAATTCTGAGTTTATTCACAAAATGATATTTTTGCAGGAATATATTTAAATTAAAGGTTTATAGAGTTATGAAAGTTTTGTCTACGTTTATTTCATTTCAAGCTAAATATTTAAAATGGTTTGCAATGCCCTTTTACACACTCTTATTTTTTAGCCATATTTCTTTATATTGCTGGGCCAATGTTAACCTAAGGGGCTTTTCACAGAGACATACAAAATACACATGTGCTATAGATATAGAGACATTAAACTTCCGAAGAAATCCATTAAAAGGGTTGTCCAAGTTATTTTTTTGATGAGCTATCCTCAGGATAGGTCATCAATATCAAATCAGCGGGTGTCCGACACCCGGCACCCCCCGCTGATCAGCTGGTTAAAGAGAAGGCATGCACCGTGCCAGCGCTGCCTTCTCTTCAATGTTTACCTGCTCGCCCTCGCACCGGCAGTGGTGAGCAGGTGTAACTACACCTAAGCCGTCCCATTCATTTCAATTTCTATTCATTTGAAAGGAATAGGACGGCTTAGGTGTAGTTACTATGGAAAGTTTTCAAAATGCAAATGAACCCGCCATCTGAATCACATCTGTATTTCAAAGAGGACGTATAATGATCTGCTCACATCTGTGCCATGGCTTGATGGGGTATTTCCTGATTAACAGAAAAAAATTAAATCAGACAACATATAGTACAAGACAATCTCTTTCTAGCAAATCTAGAACCAGCCCGGTACCGCACATAGATTCATTGTTCCAATATCTCAATATCGCATTTTTGCAGTTTATCCCTTTTTTTCTGAGTGGGTGGGCAGAAACTAGCTGGAATTGTGTCTGCCCATACACAGGACATGGAGAAACAAAAGATTCTGCGTCCTACTTATCTGTAGCACTCCCTCAGAAGCAGCAGCAGTAATGGAGGACATTACACTGCAGAAATAAGCAGTTTAGATGTAAATCCAGCAGTGAAGTTAGACAGTAAATCACTTACACATCAGCAGCAGTCTCTCTGCCTGTCTGCAGCAGTCTCTCTGTTGTTCTCCCCCCCCTCACCTCTCCATTGTCTTCTACATAACCTGATCCTTCAGTGAGCAGGCAGACTGTCTTCAGTGAAGATGGATCTGAGCAATGAATTGAGAGTTAGTAATGAGGAACGGGGATCAGGAGAGGAGTTTGATAAAAGAAGGAAGCATTTTTACAATTTCTTATTCTCCCTTGTATATAAAAAAAAAAAAAAAAATAACCTTTCCCTTACTTTTATCTGGAAGCATTGAAAAGATGGATTTTAACATACAGGTCAGTGATCTTTTAATAGTATATCCACTCCTCTGCACATTCCCATGCATGCAAGCAATAGAAAGAAAACAATGCTTTTAATGCTCTTTACTCCCTTCTGACTTTTGTTTCCTTGCTATATCATATAAATTATTGTACTCTGAGTAGATATCCATCATCTGTTGCTATGTCAAAAGCCCTTTGGAGAGTGACCATGTTGTAATTGTAACTCTATACCATGTAATGTAAGTTCCATTACCAAACAGCAATCTGACAAAAACCTACACTGTTGAAGAAATTGGCTTACAAAAATATATAGTCAATCCATACATGTGTTCAAGACCACAGTAAATTTATACTATACATCTAAGTCCAAGGAAATCTGAGTCCTTTCAAGACAGAGTCCAATCTATAAGACATTATCTTGTCAAGGCAGATGGGCCCAGGTATTTTGATCAAAATATTTGCTAAGAACTTCACATTCATTTATATAGTGAATATAGCATTAGTAAATGGATCATTTATATATTGTATATCTGAGTGCTATTGTATCTTGTGGTTGATTTTGTATTGCAGCCATGGTGTATGTATACCTGGTCATTATTTAATTCTATAGGATGTGCTTTGTTTTTGCATTAAAAGGGTGGTGCCAAGTTTGAAAGTTATCCTCTACCCACAGGATAGGGATACCTAACTGATCAGAAGGGGTTCAACCATTGGGACCCACATTGATCCTGAGAACAGGGGCCCCATGTTCCCATTCCCATCCACTATATACAATAGGGAAATGCTGTACTTGTCTATCTCTGGCAGTCCTATAGAGAATGGATGGAGCAGCCTGTTGCTCCGTCAGGCTGGAAATATGAAACTCACATTCTCAGGATCACGGCGGTCCCAGCAGTCTGACCCTCAGTAATCAATTAGTTATCAACTATCCTGTGGATTAGGGGACAGTGTGCTGGGATTGTAAAGTGATGGGGTGGACTCCTCCAATTATATTCTGGACTGCTACAGCTTATGTGATATAGAGATATGTTTTTCCTTTGCTATGTTGCTATCTAGTCATCAAACTGTATTATTGTTTCATATGGTGATATTGTGTTATTATGTGCACAGGACCTGTGGTCACATGTTTTCAGCTGTGCAGGTCCTCAAGCCAACACAGTGAACTGCTACTTAGTACTGTTTATCTTTGCTAACTCTACTGTATAGGCTTTGGCGGCTCTCCAGCATAACTTTAGTAGCCCACATGCTTTTACTAGCTTAGCAGCCAGGAGGTGCAGCCCTGATCGCCATGACTGATGGGAATGACATGTGGATGTTCATGTAATTGATACACCAAGAGCAGTGTGAGAACACATTGCCAGACACTGGTCTCCCGTACAAGCTTTTTGCTATGTTTCCATTCACACTGTGAGCTTTGAGGAAGATATCCAGAAAATATATCTCTGACTCAAGATAATCAGAGATGAAGGACCCAATAAATAATGGAACAATATCCTTGTTCCCTCCCCAAATAATTAGCATATTATAGATATACCTCCCGTCTCATATTAGGTGAGGACAGAATGGATTTTTCTCATAGAAGATATACTGATCCTCCCACCGTCAGTATGTATGCTCGTAGTTGTGGTGAATGCTTATAGTGATTAATTATCACTTTATTGTGCGAAATTGAAGAATATCATTTGCACCATGTTAATTTATGTTGTGGATTTCTGCAAAGGATTTCACCCTTTGAAACACAGCATTTCTTACTGAAATCTGCAGCAAAAAACAACAACTTAAAACAGACTATTTGGTGCTGATTTTGCCACTGCAGACATCACCCAGGTACCCTAAGGGTTCTCCTTTATAGTGATGAGCGGCAGGGGCAATATTCACCATATATTCGAGAATTCGTTATCTCAGTCATTATTTGCTTGATTGCGTAAATTGGCAATTGAAAAATTAGCGATAAAAATTTGCAATACGAAAATTTGTGATCAACACTACTCTTTTATAGAAAATATGCAGCTGACCCACTTGGTTTGGCTTACCCTTATAGTTGTGCAACATTTAAGAGACTGGCTCTGATTCAACAGATGTCCCCCTTTTCCCAGTGAGAGGTCAGAGATATTTCATATTCAGAGGATGCTTTGCTGTTTGGGGCAGTGTAGATTTTATTATCATCAGTATATTTAGAGCTCCTCGGGCATGTACATAGCCTAAATGGTTTGAAAGTATACTGGGACATGAAGCCTGTGCCTAGCCACCCACGCAGTGAGCAAAGTACTGTATATAAGTCATGGAAGGTTTATTCCATGGCTCATAGGACTTGTACTATGTTCTAGACTTCGACAAGGAAACTGGTCTAAACGCACATCAGCTCACATTGAGTGAATGGTCAATGTGCTTGCTTTGCCTAGAAAAATGTAGAAATTTCGAATGACTTGGCAAACACGTTATAGGCAACTAGTTTGCAATATTTAAATTTGATAGCCATAAAACATAATCACTATGCCAAGCAGCATGCTCTGCTATCTCTATACACAATATGTTGTTTTCACAGTCTAAAGGCTTATCAGAGACCGTGGAAGGTAATATGTTTATCGCATGGCACATGTGTTGTGTGGCTTCAAAACAGAGCACCTCAGCAGAATGTGTAGGTTTGGTGTCAGGGTTGATGTCAGCATGCAGCAATGTCGGTGAGATGCTGGGGTCTCCTGGAAGGTCCTCTGCAGCTATTGCATTCTTGTGTCCTGTGTCATTTCTCTTGACATAGGAGAGTAGGAGCAACTACATAGGACATGGCTGTGTTCTCTTAAGTCCTGTGTAGATTCTACTCTGACAGAGGGCTAAAGCTGAAGGAACCTCCTGGCACTCTGAGAGTAGGTTCACATGGAGTTTTTTGAAACAAGCTTTGAGGCAGAGTTTTCTACAGGATGTTAAGCCAGAAGTGGATCCTGCAGGAAAAAGTCTGTCTTTTACATTTCTGAGTCCTTTCAAAGCCATTTCTGGTTGGTATTGGGTGGCTTCGTGGGTATATAAGGTGTGTGATAGGCTATCTGCACACATATCCCTCGTTTCTGCTATGGTTAAAAGGGGAGATTTATCTGCAAAAAGAGATGATTATTGGCTTTTGGGCTAAGGCTGGCAGTATTTCTGAAACTGCGCAGTTTGTGAACTGTTCACGTGCTGTTGTGGTGAAAGTGTATGGTGAGTGGACAAATGGCACCATTGAGAATAAGCAACATGAAAACTGCAGAGCACCACATACCATTGATAGGAGAGGTGAACATTGGCTAGGAAGGTGTGCGAGGGTGGACCGACACACTGCAGTGGAACATCTCACTGCCAAAATGAACCAGGAGGCTACCAAACGTGTGTCTAATACAACAGTTCAGTGATCCCTACTGTGTGGGGCTCCAAAACAGACAGGTGGTCACTGCACCTCTGCTGATGCAACTTCATCAGGCTTCAATTTTTGTGGCAGTATTGGAATTGGACCTCCACTGATTGGCAAAGGGTTGCCTTCTCCATTGAGTCACATTTTCTGCTTAATTGAACAGATGGACATTGGCGTGTCAGGCAAGAAACATCAGAAAACAAACACCCTGCCACCATTGCTAGAAGAACACAAGCTGGTAGTGGCAGCGTTATGGTCTGCAGAATGTCTCTGGGGCTTTCTCTGGGTCCACTCATCCATGTGGAAGACACTTTCAACTGATTTGGGTATGAATCCACCCTTGCAGATCACATACAGCCATACATGCTGACTGTATTCCGTGGGTTTGATTGGATCTTCCAGCAAGACAATGTGACATGTCACACGGCTAGAAAAGTCCAACGTTGATGGAAAAAGCATGACCAAGACTTCCAAATACTAACTTGACCCTCTAATTCCCCAGACTTGAACCCAATATACCATCTGTGGTAACACCTGAATCGTCGTGTTTAGAGATGACCGAATTTCATGTTATAAAATTCGTTCATGCTTCGTTTGGTGGATAAAAGACGAATTGCGTTATGGATTCCGTTACCACGGACCATAATGCAATTCTATGACGGAATGCATAACGGAATGCCTTTAGAGGCATTCCGTCATTCATTCCGTCATAATAGAAGTATATGGCCTGCATAATGGATCCGTCCCATTTAGACTTCTATCATGACGGAATGAATAACGGAATGCCTCTAAAGGCATTCCGTTATGCATTCCGTCATAGAATTGCGCTAATCTCTAGTCGTGTTCGCACTGCAGTCAGCATGGCTCCAGATACCTTGGACCTACCAGGACCTTATTGAGTCACTCCCAACCCATCTAGCTGCTGTCTGTGCTGCACATGGCGGTTACTCGCAATATTTGCTGGTGGTCATAATATTGCCTGTGTATTTAGATACTAAAAAATAACAGAAGCTTTTTGTCTGCATCAAAGACATAATAAAAGTTAATATATGGTAAATTGATGCTTAAAGGGGTTAAGCAAATGGCATTTATCATGTAGAGGATGTTACTACAAGGCACTTACTAAGGTATTGCGAGTGTCCATATTGCCTCCTTTGTTGGTTTGATTCCTTTTTCCATCACATTATACACTGCTCGTTTCCATGTTTATGACCATCCTGTAATCCAGCAGTGATGGCCATACTTGCACACTACAGTATAGGAAAAAGTACTGGATTTGCTGGTGGCAGGGACCATGGGAGTACACATAGGATGGCACTTTTTCCTATAGTCTGCAATCACGACCACTGCTGCTGGATTGCAGGGTGGTCGTAACCCCTGGATACGAGCAGTGTATAATGTGATGGAAAAATGAATCAAGCCAGCAAAGGAGGCAACATGGACAATAACAATACATTAGTAAGTGGCTTGTGTTAATTTTCTCTACATGATAAATGCTATTTGCTGTGAGACAACCTCTGTACATTTCCAAATGGTGACTAACAAAGTTACAGCTTGTCTCTCAAAAATTAAGGACATACAGTTATGCTGTCCGCAAAAATGTGGATCCGTTTTGCAGAGCTGTAGAGCAGAAGAAAAGTGCTCCATAGAAGTGAATAGGTCTGCATCTAATCCGTAAAAAAAAAAACGGATCCGCATTTTTGTGGACAGCATACAGCCATCTGAATGAGCCCTTAGGGTAGGTTTAGGCTAGGGCTACACGACAAAATTTGTCGCGTGACATTTTGTCGCACCAATGTCGCACAATTTTTTTTATAATGATAGTCTATGGTGTCACACTGCGACATGGGACATGCTGCGACTGCGACACGATAGTAGCAAAAATCCATCCAAGATGGATTTTTCTGTGACTGTCGTGTCGCAGTATGTCGCATGTCGCAGTGTGACACCATAGACTATCATTATAAATATCGTTGTGCAACATTGGCGCGACATCAATGTCGCGCGACACATGTTGCAGTGTAGTTGTGCCCTATGTGTCGCGCGACTTATTGTCACGCGACACATGTCGTCGTGTAGCCCTAGCTGTACACAGAGTTTTTGAGGCAGATTTTCCTTCGGGTTTTTCAGCCAAATCCAAAAGGGGATCATACAGGGAAGAGAAGTAGGAGTCCTTCATTCATATTTCCAATCCCTTTCAAATCCACTTCTGGCTTTGGCTGAAAAACCTGCAGGAAACTCTGTCTCACAATCTCCTCCAAAAAAACCTCTTTGTCGAGTGGACAAGTTTTGATGTGGCATTTTTTGACAGGGAAATATGTTTTTGTGTTTTGCTAAAAAAAAAAAAACACACACATCAAAAATGCAGCAAAAAGCATGACAAAAATTCTACTGGCAACATTGTTGTATAGTACGCTGGATGAATACAAGTGGTAGAGACTTAAGCGGGCCTACTGTAACTCTGCTGTGAGAAATATATTGCACCAAATTGCCAGATCAGCTGTGTATAAGGGCTCATACGCACAACCGTATGTATTTTTCAGTCCGCAAAACACAGATCCGCAAAAAAAAGGATGACATCCATGTGACGTCCGTGTTGAATCAGTTTTTTGGGCGGATCCATTGTAACAATGCCTTTTTCTTGACCACAAAACGGACAAGAATAGGACATGTTATATATTTTTTGCAGAACGGACATGCAGACAAACGGAAACGGAATACACAAGGAGTTATTTCCGTTTTTTTCCAGCTCCATTGAAATGAATGGCTCTGCATACGGACCTGTAAAAAAAAGAATGGAAACGGAAGAAAAATACATCAGTGTGCATGAGCCCTAACACTGAAACTATAAAAAGTCTACACACCCCTGTTAAAATGTCAGGTTTCTGTGATGTAAAAAAATTTGACAAAGATAAATCATTTCAGAACTTTTTCCACCTTTAATGTGACCTATAAACTGTACAACTCAATTGAAAAACAAACTGAAATCTCTTAGGTAGAGGGAAGAAAAAATCTAAAAATAAAATAATATGGTTGCATAAGTGTACACACCCTTAAACTAATACTTTGTTGAAGCACCTTTTGATTTTCTTACAGCACTCAGTCTTTTCATGGCACTCAGTCTATCAGCATGGCACATTTTAACGTGGCAAGATTTGCCCACTCTTCTTTGCAAAAACACTCCAAATCTGTCAGATTGTGAGGGCATCTCCCGTGCACAGCCCTCTTCAGATCACCCCACAGATTTTCAATCAGATTCAGGTCTGGGCTCTGGCTGGACCATTCCAAAACTTTAATCTTGCTTCTGGTGAAGCCATTCCTTTGTTGATTAGGATGTATGCTTTGGGTCGTTGTTATGCTGAAAGATGAAATTCCTCTTCATGTTCAGCTTTCTAGCAGAAGCCTAAAGGTTTTGTGCCAATATTGACTGGTATTTGGAACTGTTCATAATCCCCTCTAGCTTAACTAAGGCCCCAGTTCTAGCTGAAGAAAAACAGCCCCAAAGCATGATGCTGCCACCACCATGCTTCACTGTGGGTATGGTGTTCTTTTGATGATGTGCAGTGTTGTTTTTGCGCCAAACATACAGTACAGACCAAAAGTTTGGACACACCTTCTCATTCAAAGAGTTTTCTTTATTTTCATGATTATGAAGGCATCAAAACTATGAATTAACACATGTGGAATTATATACATAACAAACAAGTGTGAAACAACTGAAAATATGTCATATTCTAGGTTCTTCAAAGTAGCCACCTTTTGCTTTGATTACTGCTTTGCACACTCTTGGCATTCTCTTGATGAGCTTCAAGAGGTAGTCCCCTGAAATGGTTTTCACTTCACAGGTGTGCCCTGTCAGGTTTAATAAGTGGGATTTCTTGCATTATAAATGGTGTTGGGACCATCAGTTGCATTGAGGAGAAGTCATGTGGATACACAGCTGATAGTCCTACTGAATAGACTGTTAGAATTTGTATTATGGCAAGAAAAAAGCAGCTAAGTAAAGAAAAACGAGTGGCCATCATTACTTTAAGAAATGAAGGTCAGTCAGTCAGCCGAAAAATTGGGAAAACTTTGAAAGTAAGGGCTATTTGACCATGAAGGAGAGTGATGGGGTGCTGCGCCAGATGACCTGGCCTCCACAGTCACCGGACCTGAACCCAATCGAGATGGTTTGGGGCGAGCTGGACCGCAGAGTGAAAGCAAAAGGGCCAACAAGTGCTAAGCATCTCTGGGAACTCCTTCAAGACTGTTGGAAGACCATTTCAGGGGACTACCTCTTGAAGCTCATCAAGAGAATGCCAAGAGTGTGCAAAGCAGTAATCAAATCAAAAGGTGGCTACTTTGAAGAACCTAGAATATGACATATTTTCAGTTGTTTCACACTTGTTTGTTATGTATATTATTTAACATGTGTTAATTCATAGTTTTGATGCCTTCATAGTCATGAAAATAAAGAAAACTCTTTGAATGAGAAGTAGCAAAAAAAATATTGTCCAGCTTCACCTCGCAGTGCGTGTTTTATTAGGAAACGTGCTTAAAAACCAAACATCAGGCTCATATCATCAACATGTTTCGGATCAACATATATTACAGATCCTTCCTGTAATATATGTTGATCCGAAACATGTTGATGATATGAGCCTGATGTTTGGTTTTTAAGCACGTTTCCTAATAAAACACGCACTGCGAGGTGAAGCTGGACAATATTTTTTTTGCTACTTCTCATCCTTTGTTCCGGTTCTGTGTCCGTGCTCCTCGGTGGTGTATGGTGAGGTGAGCTCCAACTTGGTGTTTTTACGTCTTTGAATGAGAAGGTGTGTCCAAACTTTTTGTCTGTACTGTATCTTTTGGAATTATGGCCAAAACGTTTAACCTTTTTTTTTATCAGACCATAGCACCTTTTCCCACATGCTTTTGGAAGACTTCACATGTGTTTTTGCAAAATGTAGCCTGGCTTGGATGTTTTTCTTCGTAAGAAAAGGCTTTCATCTTGACACTCTACCCCATAGCCCAGACACATGAAGAATACAGGAGATTGTTGTCACATGTACCACACAGCCAGTACTTGCCAGATATTCCTGCAGCTACTTTAATGTTGCTGTAGGCCTCTTGGTAGCCTCCCAGACCAGTTTTCTTCTCGTCTTTTCATCAATTTTGGAGGGACATCCAGTTCTTGGTAATGTCACTGTTGTGCCATATTTCCTCCACTTGATGATGACTGTCTTCACTGTGTTCCATGGTATATCTAATGCCTTGGAAATTCTTTTGTACCGTTCTTCTGACTGATACCTTTTAACAATGAGATCCCTCTGATGCTTTGGAAGCTCTTTGTGGACCATGGCTTTTGCTGTTTTTTCAATTGAGTGGTACAGTTTATAGCTCATATTAAAGATGGAAAAAGTTCTGAAATGATTTATCTTTGTCTCATTTTTTACAGCACAGTGATATAGAAATATTAATATTTGAAATCCGCTCTCATCAAACTTTGTGTAAGGAAAGGTAAAAATCCCTCAACCGCAGTCAGAGTCAGACACAGGTGTTACCATCTTGAATTCTTCTGAGCAACTCCCCTTCCCCCTGCCCAGTCTGTTTCTTTCATTTACTCACAAAAGGTGTAAAAGGTGCTGGCCCATAACAAGGATGCAGGAAGTGATGACATACAGGAAGTGATGACATAGGAAGACAAGACACCATCATTTAAAATAACCTAGAGAGCTAACAAACACATGTATGCAATAATCTACCATTACCACTGGAGTTAATTTTATCTAGCCTTGCTCAGTGATCAATGCCGGATAAAATTACTATGATCCTCATGCATGTTTATTTACAGGACAACGTCATTATCTCCAGCGGCTGATCAGGCGCACTAGAGACAACAAACGCACAAATGCATCCACGCCAAGCCAATAAATCCGCTTCTTGCGCGGGGGCCCTAGCCGGCGTCCATACATCAGCCAACAAAACACTGCTCTGCTGAACACATCAGTCTCCCACAGCCCAGTGCATAGCACATGGACCATTCACCGACGGAGACCTCTGCGCCCAGCAGCTGTGACAGGACATACACGGGAAGATATCCACTCCAATGGTTTACCCTGACACTGAGAGACATGATGACAATACACAATATATTAAATACACATCCTAATAAAATTTGCACAACAGTCCCTCCTCTTTTGGTTAAAACCTTGTCGCACTCTGTTGTAGCTTGGAGTAGGGTTCCCGCCCCAGTTAAGCAAAAATAGACAAACTCCAGCGTAATTTGAAAGCTTGTTTTGCTTTTTATTGAGTAGATATTGCGGCTTCAATGTAACGTTCCATAGGATGACGGAAGGTGAATTGAAACATGCATCTTGGTACAGATGTGTCTCTTCAAAGTCTGCCATGTAGGCATTGGCATACGGTGGCGCTACATTAGATCCCATCGCCGTTCCTTGTCTTTGCAGGTAAAATTTATCTTGGAAAATGAAGAAGTTGTTATATAAAACGATCTCTAAGAGATCCATACATAGTGATGTTATTTTTGGGTGTTTGTCTGCTTTTGTTAGTATTTTCTCTACTGCTGATAGTCCCTTTGTATGGTGTATTGACGTATATAGGCTGGTGACGTCCCATGTGACAAAGAGTGTGTTATTGGGGAGAGGATCTAAATTATGAATAATGTCCTGAAAGGAGGTGGTGTCCAACAGAAAGGATTTGGTTTTTTTAATTTCAGGTGTCAAGATTTTCTCTAGGAAGATAGATATTGGTGATAAAATGGAATCAGTGGAGGCGACTATCGGACGCCCTGGTGGATTTTGCAGATCTTTGTGTATTTTGGGTAAAATGTAAAAGACAGGGATAATCGGATGAAGGTTTGTCAGGAAATTTACGGTATTCTCGTCTATTGTTTTTTCTTCTCTATATTGCTGGAGGGTGTTGCGGATTTTATTAGCGATGGATGAAGTGGGATTATGTGATAGTTGTTGATAGACCTCAGTGTCGTCTAGTTGGCGCATGACTTCAGATATATATTTTGCTTTATCCATCACAACTAGAGCTCCCCCTTTATCAGCTGGTTTGAAAACCACTCCTTTCAGATCCGACATGTTCCTCAATGTTTGTCTCTCTGTGTTTGTTAGATTATTGTTGAATTTGAGATTGCCCTGTTCTATATCCTTTCTGAAGTGTTCTACATCTCTCTGAACTAGTTTGATAAATGTTTCTACGGGTGGATGATTCTTCGGTGGCATGTAGGTACTTTTTGTTTTAAGTCGTTTAGGGAGATGAGTGATGTCGGAGGTTCTATGGGAGTTTTCTTAGGGATTGGTGTAGTGCCAAAATGTGCCTTCAACCTGAGATTCCTAAATAACCGTTGTAAATCTAGTTCTAGCTGGAAGGTGTTCAAAGTATATGCCGGACAAAATGATAAACCTTTCTCAAGCAGAGACATGTGAGTGGGACTTAGTGACTGGGATGATATATTGATAACCAGTGATTGCGTTACCTGAGATCTAGTCGTCATTGGTATCGTGTTGGGTCCAGAGGAAGGTCCTCCTCTGTTGCCTCTTCGTGTCACCCGGGTAGGGCGATATTCTGGTGGTCTTGAACCGCGTTGGGGATCCATACTTGGTCCTGAGTTAGATGAATCAGCCGATGAGGAACGCCATCTCGTGTTCTGTGGACGGAATGATGTGTCTGGCCAACGAATATATTGCGTTACCAGGAGTATTTTAATTCACTTTGCAAGGACTGATCTACGATATTTGCTAACCTTTAGCATGATGACTACTGTTGAATATGATATGGGGTCTATTTGTTTTGGAGATCTCCCCTTGATTGGTTTGAGATGAACAGAATTTTGACCAATATGTGAAATATATAGATGAAATTCTATTATACATATATACTTTTATATATCAAACTATGATGTACATGTTCTCCAATGATATATAATGTATACTGAAACAATGTATCTTATGTTTACGGCAGTCTGAAGAAGGCCAATAGGCCGAAACGTTACATTGAAGCCGCAATATCTACTCAATAAAAAGCAAAACAAGCTTTCAAATTACGCTGGAGTTTGTCTATTTTAGTCCCTCCTCTTTGTCATATGCTCCCCAGTGTCCCTCGACGAATATCGATCTCCTTCTTAGAAAAAAAAACAGTCTTGTCTACGAAAAAGTCCTGAATCCATAAAACAAAACAGATGATGGAAAACAGAAAGTCAATCTTGACACGTAGCTTAAATGAAATCTTGACTCAGAGATTATTTTCTTCAGGAGGTGGTGTTTTGCGCTGGTTGCCGGCTGGTTTGGAATCCTCTGCATCTGGTCCATGGTTTGGTGTTCAGGGCATCTTGTCTGTTCTAGCTTCGGTAATTTGGTCGATTAGACATCAGGAACATCTCACTCCAGCGTAAAGAAGGATTGGAAACAAAAAAAACCATAAGTACATGTCCTATTTCCTTTTGCCCGGATCCAATGGAAAACCAGTGAGCCCCAAGACCTCCCAAAGCTTTTAAGAGGATTCCAACCCTCACTAGTCATAGCTCCGCCTCTGCCCTGCTCCTGTCAGTATAGGCCTGACCCTTGTCAATGGTGTCTGCTAGCCAGGCATAACCGTCATCTAATTCACAGAAACCCTCCTCTGGACGCTCTACTGATGTTTCTCGGCGATCTCTCTCACTGCCTCAACGGTTTCATTGAACATCTTATCCACTATGGACGAGAAATTGTTCAATCGCTTCATAAGTCCAACTCCCCATCCCGTCCAGCCAGAAAACAAATCCCTTCCAGCTCTCCCTGCCCTTCTTACCTCCTTCCACACCATCAGTTTCTCCCAATCGGCTGCAATGTAAGATACAGGGACAAGCTTCACCAGGACACATGAACCTCTGTCATTAGGGGGAATTACCTTATAAGCGGCTAAACCACATAGGAAATAGTACGGACCCGTCAACTCCACACAAGAACTTCTGACGGTCACGGGCATCCAGTAATAACTGAATAGACTGAGGGATCGCTCCCTGAGTCTAAACGTCACACCCATCTTTCCAGCAGATATAATCTGGTCTATGGTTGTCATTAAAGAGATCGGGGGTTTCATAAGTAAAGTTGACAATTATACCTTCCTCACAACTGGAGGATCCCACAAACTTATGCCCTTTACCACATCTACGAGCCGCCTAGCTGCCTGGACACCCATACAGGATTAACAAGCGAGGAGCAGGAGCCAGAGCTATTATTAAACCTATAGCTGATATTACCCTCTAGGAATGTAAAACCAGTGCTATCAACAAATGTCTCCTTGTGGCCCTTGCTAGTTTGATGTGCGTTTCCCTCCCTAAACATTAAACTAAACAAGTGATACTCTTCATTCTTTGACGTAGTTGAGCAGCTTCTTGCAGTGACCCATGTGGATCCGGTTGTCTTGTCCCTCTAACTTCAGAGAGGTTGGCGTCATCAGCAGCACCTGGAATGGCCCAAGATATCTTGGCTCTAATCCCGTCCTCGGATGTTTCTTTAGCACGACCCAATCACCTGGTTGACTAGAATGAACACTGGTTATTAAGTCTGGGTCCGGGAGAGACTCCCGAACCCGGTGGTGGACATTGGGTGATAACCCGTGGGGCTGCCTGTGGGCATGCCTGATGGAATAAAGGGTTACAGCGGAACATTCAGGCCATGGATTGGCCGTGATTTTTACCTTCTTTGCAAAAATCTGACCCAAGTACCATCAAAGAAAAGACAGTCGTGATGGTTCTCAACGTAATTCCCTACTAGGTTAAAAATGTATTGACATTTGAGAGGTTAGAATAATTAGGATGAGAGAGAGGGAGAGATAGAGAGAGAGAGAAAGAGAAAAGCGCTTCTCTTGGACTCTGCAGTCTTAGCGGGACGGGAGTACATGACAGTGTTAGTTCGCACTGTCTGGGACTTTTGAATGCCCTGCTGCTGGAGATCGATGGATTCGTGCAGCCACAGTTCTGCTTTCTGGAGGGAACCATGGCTTTGGAGTCTAGTGGGGAATTTACGGACAAACTTTTTCCCAATCTAGACCTCAAAGGTCCCTTCTTTGGGGATGGTCCACTCTGAACCTACAGTCCCTTGGTGCCAATCTTTGAGGGGCTTAACAACTCCTCCTCCATAGATGGATTGCATGTACTGATTGGCTGTCCTATAGTCAGAAGTGGCACCCTTCTGTTCCCTAATCCCATGCTCGAGCCTTCTAAAAGTAGGTGCGTCCACCTCCAGTGTCCCGCGATACACGCTTGGACGGCTGCTACACCCCTTCGTTCGCCTCTGAGTTGCCCTAGGGTTTCTGGCACCAACACACGGGCTCCGTTCACCCTAGTTAGACCTCAGGAAAAGTAGTAGCAGCATGAGAAAAAGGGATCTCGCCGACATACGCCGGCCCTCTGAGTCTCCTAATGAGATATACCAGCCTCGGTTTTGGCTCTGAATAGTGACCTGACCACAGGATAGGGCTTCCAATTGACCTGGAGTGGAAAAAG
Source organism: Bufo bufo (assembly GCF_905171765.1). NCBI lineage: Eukaryota > Metazoa > Chordata > Amphibia > Anura > Bufonidae > Bufo > Bufo bufo. Next base: position 73,732,628 of record NC_053397.1, read on the forward strand.
GGGCGCACAGGAAACAAACACATAGTACTCCTGTGGGGAAAGGGGTTACTCACACAGCTATTGGTATGCCCGGGTGATATATATCACCTTGTCTCCTTAAAAAAAGCTCATCAACTCACTTTCCTTTGCCGATATGATTCTATATAGTCAAGCTGAACAGCACACGAAGCCCTTTTTGCAGTGACTGATCAAAAACGTCTCGCTCAGCAGCAACCCTTGAATTCAGACAGTAGTTCCCACACAATATCATGAGACCCCTAGTACTCCTAACCAAATCTACAGAGAAGAGAGAGGGAAAGAAAGAGAAAGAGAAAAAGAAAGAGAAAAGCGCCAAAATATGAAAAAGGAAAAAATTTTGGAATAGAAAGGAACTGTACAAAAAAGATGGTTTGCATCTTTCTCTCAAAGGAACAAATGTACTTAGTGAACAGCTCCAAGAATTTGCGAAAGAGTATTTAAACTAGGAAGGGGGGGGCAAAAGAGTGAAAATAAAAGAGTCCAATTGCCCCCCGAAACAATGCCAGAACAGGTCAGAAGCACAGAGGTTAAGAAATGATAAGCTCAGAGTCCTGTCTACAAATGCTCGCAGTTTAGGTAAAAAAATCAATGAACTTGGGTCAATAATGGCATCTGAGAATGTAGATTTAGTGGCTGTTACGGAGACATGGTTTAATGAAAGAAATGACTGGGACATAACCATACCAGGGTACTCTTTATACAGAAGAGACAGAGAAGGCAAGAAAGGAGGAGGAGTGGCCCTGTATGTGAAAGATAGCATTAAATCTAACCTAATACAAGTTGGTGAGGCCAACATAGAGTCAGTTTGGGTTACGTTGCAGTTTGCTAACCATGCAGTAACTCGTGTAGGTGTGATATATAGACCACCTGGTCAAGTTAAAGAACTAGATGATCTACTAGTTGAAGAAATAGCTAAAATGACAATGAAAGGAGAAGTTATCATTATGGGAGATTTCAATCTTCCAGATATAAACTGGAAAACCAAAATAGCAAGTTCTACCAGGAGTACAGATATTCTAAATTCCCTACTGGGGTTATCTCTACAACAAGTGGTTGAGGAGCCAACCCGGAGGGAGGCCATTTTGGATTTGGTATTCACAAACGGGGATTCGGTATATGATGTCATTGTAGGCGAAACCTTGGGATCTAGTGATCACCAGTCACTGTGGTTTAATATAAGAACTGTGAAAGAGTCCCACCACACAAAAACAAAAGTTTTAGATTTTAGAAAAACAGACTTTTCAAAAATGAAATTAGTCATAAATGAGTCCTTATCAGACTGGAACGGATTACATGGAGTCCAGGAGAAATGGGACTACTTTAAAGGTGCATTATTGAAGGCAACAGAAAATTGCATTAGACTCGTCAGTAAAAGCAAAAAAAGGAGGAGACCAATGTGGTACTCAGCAGAAGTGGCCCAAATCATTAAAAATAAAAAGCTAGCATTTTGTAATTATAAAAAAACCCAGAGCAATGAAGATAAGGAAATCTACAAGATTAGGCAGAGAGAGGCCAAGCAAGTTATAAGAACTTCTAAAGCGCAGGCAGAAGAAAAACTAGCTCAGTCTATGAAAAAAGGGGATAAGACATTCTTCAGATATATAAATGAAAAAAGGAAATTAAAACAAGGAATAACTAAATTAAAAACAAAGGACGGAAGGTATGTAGAAGAGAATAAAGGGCTAGCCGACTGCCTTAATGAATACTTCTGTTCAGTTTTTACAAAAGAAAAAGGAGAAGGACCTCCACTAGAAAGAATGACTATTAAATCGTTTGATGCATGTATCTTTACAGAGGAAGATGTTCTAAGTTTGCTGTCTAAGGTGAAGACAGATAAGTCACAGGGGCCTGATGAGATACACCCAAAATTATTAAAAGAGCTTAGTGGTGAGCTGGCAAAACCGTTAACAGATTTATTTAACCAATCATTAGTAACAGGAGTCGTCCCGGAAGATTGGAAATTGGCAAATGTCGTGCCCATTCACAAGAAAGGTAGTAGGGAGGAATCGAGCAACTATAGACCAGTGAGTCTGACATCAATAGTAGGCAAATTAATGGAAACCCTATTAAAGGATAGGATTGTGGAACATCTAAAATCCCATGGATTGCAAGATGAAAAACAACATGGGTTTACTTCAGGGAGATCATGTCAAACAAATCTTATAGATTTTTTTGACTGGGTGAATAAAATAATAGACGGTGGAGGTGCAGTAGACATCGCATATCTAGATTTTAGTAAGGCTTTTGACACTGTCCCACATAGAAGACTTATCAATAAACTGCAGTCATTGAGCATGGACTCCCATATTGTTGAGTGGATTAGGCAGTGGCTGAGTGACAGACAACAGAGGGTTGTAGTCAATGGAGAACATTCAAAACAAGGTAATGTTACCAGTGGGGTTCCACAGGGATCTGTACTGGGACCGATTTTGTTTAATATCTTCATAAGTGATATTGCAAAAGGCCTCGCTGGTAAGGTTTGTCTTTTTGCTGATGACACAAAGATATGTAACAGGGTTGATGTTCCTGGAGGGAAACGCCAAATGGAAAAGGATTTAGGAAAACTAGAAGAATGGTCAGAACTCTGGAAACTGAAATTTAATGTGGATAAGTGCAAGATAATGCACCTGGGGCGTAAAAACCCAAGGGCAGAATATAGAATATTTGACACAGTCCTGACCTCAGTATCTGAGGAAAGGGATTTAGGAGTAATTATTTCAGAAGACTTAAAGGTGGGAAGACAATGTAATAGAGCAGCACGAAATGCCAGCAGAATGCTTGGATGTATAGGGAGAGGTATAAGCAGTAGAAAGAGTGAAGTGCTTATGCCGCTGTACAGAACACTGGTGAGACCTCACTTGGAGTATTGTGCGCAGTACTGGAGGCCATATCTCCAGAAGGATATAGATACTCTAGAGAGAGTTCAGAGAAGAGCTACTAAACTAGTACATGGATTGCAGGATAAAACTTACCAGGAAAGGTTAAAGGACCTTAATATGTATAGCTTGGAAGAAAGAAGAGACAGAGGGGATATGATAGAAACTTTTAAATACATAAAGGGAATCAACTCGGTAAAGGAAGAGAGCATATTTAAAAGAAGAAAAACTACCACAAGAGGACACAGTTTTAAATTAGAGGGGCAAAGGTTTAAAAGTAATATAAGGAAGTATTACTTTACTGAGAGAGTAGTGGATGCATGGAATAGCCTTCCTGCAGAAGTGGTAGCTGCAAATACAGTGAAGGGGTTTAAGCATGCATGGGATAGGCATAAGGCCATCCTTCATATAAGATAGGGCCGGGGGCTATCCATAGTATTCAGTATATTGGGCAGACTAGATGGGCCAAATGGTTCTTATCTGCCGACACATTCTATGTTTCTATGTTTCTATGTTTCTAGACTAAAAATAAAAATGGGTTAGTAAAAAGGAAAAACTGAAAAAAACTTAGATTAGATCAATAAAAACCTAAAAAATAAAAATGGATTAGTAAAAGAAGACCTGTAAAAAGGAGAGAGAAAAACAACATAGAAAACTTCAGTTACAGAAAGTCTTGCTATATAAATTGAGATTCAGTAAAAAGTAAATGTTAACTTAAAAACTGAAACTCAAATACAAAAACAAAAACCCTTTGCAACATATACAACTGTATAGTACTGAATTAACAAATCAATGTCTTGGAGGGTTCACCTGAAACCGTACAGGAGAATTTCTACCCACACAGTCATTGAAATGTTGAAATTTGCCCAGCCCCAAACCAGCTTCAGATTCATTTTACCAGAGAAGCAGGATTTAACATTACAAGGTCCCAAAACCGTTTTTTTTCTAGGGGAAGGGAAAAATCTATTTAAATCAGGTCTCAGAGCTCCTCCATTTTCTTTAAATACAAACAGTAAAATGGTTTACAAAGACCTTAATTTACCCTTCTCTGGCACACAAAAATTAGAAACTCTACTGAATTCCAGGAACCAATCTCTTTCCTCTCTGAGTTTCACATTTTCACATTTTAACCATTCATATTGTGATTTTAAATCTGCTTCATTGATCAAAGACCTTGGTTGTCCCTGGCTTCTATGACTTTGCAAAGAAGCATGTCTGGGACCATTACCCCACCTTGCTGAATAAACCACTTTACTTCTAGGTGTGGTTCTGGGGTACTTAACATACCTGTGTCTGTTGCCATTAGCAACATCACAATATCGTGCCATGTGCCCGTATTCCCTTAATGCAAAACAACGAAAAGCTTGCCTCCCTGCACAATACCTTGTCTGGGCACATGGTGATTTGACTTGGTGCACAACATTAACCATCCTAGCATGACTAGATCCCACACTACTATCTGTATTGAGTCCACTTGCCACGGACTCATCTGAGGAATCCTCTGGCCTTGTGTTAATACTTCCAACTCCAGGATCAGACACATTGTCCATCTCCATCCCTGGGTCGGATCCACTATCTGAACCACAGTCCTCAGACTTCTCCATGCTTACAGCCCATACATTTCCTCTAATCCCAGACACATTACTCTCCAACCGTTGCTTCAATGACTCCGAAAATTCCCTTACAGCACCCTGTGCATGCGTCAGGCTTTCAGGTAACCATTCATTCTTGTTTTGGAGCTCAGTATTACACATCACAGTACATTCATAATTAGCGCTAGCTTCAGCTGCCTGCTGGACAAGAGTTCTCAATTTAACAATTTCCACTTTAAATTTTCCAATTCTCCTTCCAAACTCAGCTTCAGCCTACAAGACTCCTGATATTTATCCGCTATCCACCCAGCAGCAAAAATCTGAGCATACTTGCCTTTCCTTTTGCGCCATTTTTTGGTACCGATCAGGTTTGCTACACAATTCTGAGCCTGGAGCCATGGATCAGTAAATCCCTGCATAGCTTGAAGAATGGCCGCCGTGTCCTTCAACTTTGCAACTTCTTTAAAAATACTTTCCATTGCACAGCAAAACAAACACCACAATGGTTGCTGCAAAAAATACACTGCTATCGATCTCTAGGAGTTGTCCCAATACTTTTGGCACAGAACTACAAGCACCTCCTTTCTACACTGTAGTACCCGTATTAATTATGCCAAACAAGTCTACAATTCAGTGTAACAGACACAGATATACAAACATTAAGCAGAATCATCAACTATAGGACGATTTCACCGCTAAACTGCCACTAATGCTCACACAATGATTCCTGTATCAGACTGGTTACTGAGCTATACCATAACCGAACACTCAACTGATATCCAGCACAAAACTGATCAAAACAAAATCAAACTGTACATAGAAAGGTTACAAAAAGACAAGATAACTATTCTGGACAAAACTGACATTTGAGGCAAAAACAACCAAATTGCTTTCCATAGACACCGAAACTAAAAGTGAACCAGCTCAAACTTAAAGGAATTCCTTGTTAAAACCTGCAGCACCAACTCACCAAGATGTCTGCCAAAGCCACATGTTCTTCACACCACACAAAGGAAATTGAAGATGGCCGACAAACCACATGTCTTAAAGATGGCTGACAAAGCACATGGCCTTTACACAAAGGAAATCAAGATAGTATCTACAATATCCAGCAATAGGAACAGTTTCTATATTCCCTGTTCCCCACCCCCCAAACCAGAGCAAAACCTCCAATCTGCGGGTGATTTACAGCCTAACAATATAAAAATACTCTTTAAATGCTGTCTCTAATGTACAAATACTAAAACAAATTGCTGCCTCTATAAACCTGTATAAAATCGTCTCTTACAAAATCACAGTAATATGAAAGTTAAGAAGTTACAACAAAAAAACACAATACCCTGTACTGCTCAGCAGACTATCTCATCATACAATCTCTGTACAATCAACTCAGATCCACCAAAAACTACACAACGGAAAATCTCTTACCTTATCCTTACACAAATAGAGCGAAAAATGTTCTTTTAACAAGCAGAAATTTTCTCTGACGCAGCAGACAAAACTACAGTTTACTATTCTCTCCCATTTTACCTGCTGTGCAGAGAAAAAAATCTGTTGAATCCTTCCAAGCTCGCCATCTGATATAGAAATATTAATATTTGAAATCCGCTCTCATCAAACTTTGTGTAAGGAAAGGTAAAAATCCCTCAACCGCAGTCAGAGTCAGACACAGGTGTTACCATCTTGAATTCTTCTGAGCAACTCACCTTCCCCCTGCCCAGTCTGTTTATTTTATTTACTCACAAAAGGTGTAAAAGGGGCTGACCCATAACAAGGATGCAGGAAGTGATGACATACAGGAAGTGATGACATAGGAAGACAAGACACCATCATTTAGAATAACCTAGCCAGCTAACAAAAACATGTATGCAATAATCTACCATTACCACTGGAGTTAATTTTATCCAGCCTTGCTCAGTGATCAATGCCAGATAAAATTACTATGATCCTCATGCATGTTTATTTACAGGACAACGTCATTATCTCCAGCGGCTGATCAGGTGCACTAGAGACAACAAACGCACGTTCCTTTCATTATATTGTTCTCTTAACAAATGCATCCACACCAAGCCAATAAATCCACGTCTTGCGCGGGGGCCCTAGCCGGCGTCCATACATCAGCCAACAAAACACTGCTCTGCTGAACACATCAGTCTCCTCCGGCCCACTGCCCAGTGCTTAGCACATGGACCATTCACCGACGGAGTCCTCTGCGCCCAGCAGCTGTGACAGGACATACATGGGAAGATATCCACTCCAATGGTTTACCCTGACACTGAGAGACATGATGACAAAACGCAATATATTAAATACACATCCTAATAAAATTACCACAACAACAGAAACCTGATATTTTAACAGGGGTGTGTAGACTTTTTATGTCCACTGTACTTACTTGACTGCCCTCCTGCGGCGAGTCCGACTGCAATATGGTGGCGGTGCAGGAGTCACTCTGTTGCTACTGCAACTAGCCCTGCTGACAGTGAGGTTGCCCAACCTATCAGGGAACCACGACACCAGATCAATCGGGCTCTGTGCCAGCGTGACACTCCTCCTGAGGAGGGCTATTTAAACAGGCGGCTGCTGACCACTGGTGCCTGTGATTGGTTACTAAGCCTTACTACCTAGTTGTATGTTTGGTACTCTGGATCACTGACCTTTTGCCTTTTATTTTGGCATTGCCTCTGATTACTGATTTTGCCTCTGATGTGACCTCATGGTATTTGACTCTGATAGTTTGTGACCTTGCCTTTGCTTGCTGATTTTGTCTCTGACGTTTTTTCCTTTCTCACTTTGTGGGGACTTGCTTTTGATCCTGATTCGGTCCTGCTTTTGCCTGTTTGTTTTTCACCTCTTTTGGTCTTACTATTCTTTTTTCCATTTCTCTTGCACTTAGCTAAGAAGGGACTGCCTCCTAGTTGTGGGCAATCACAATCACGGATTTTTCAAGTACTGTAGGAAGGTGCAGGTGAAGCACAGGGCTGCACTGTTCCCTACCCTTTCTTGACACCCTGTACTGCACAGAATACATAGGGGTTCTACAATACCCAAGTTGTCCTGCTTGTAAAAGTTAAAAAAATGACCTCCACCACTAGTACATTGGAAATATTGGTCCACAGTATTACTAGCCTAAGTCAATATGCAAAGAGGTATCTGCCAGTAAAGAGAACCATCTCACTAGCGGACCACCTTCTGAAAGTAGCTCCCTATGAGTCAAAATCTGGCTTTTTAACAAGGCTTGGGACATGACAAGGGAAATTAGCCAAGCCAAATATCCATCTCTATCCCAAGACAAAAAATAGTCTAACTGGGTGTCAGGACCCGGGGTCCACGTGACAGAACTCCGAATCGCCCGGCATCAAACTACGAATAAACACATATGAGAATATCGGAAATTTATTCCAACGTAACCATAGGAATATAAACAGACAAGCTCAATGTACTGTGCAAGCTGAGTGGGTGGGAATCCACTGCGCCAATGACTGGCAATACTCTGGAGGGGCGTATCTAAGCAACACCCGGATTTCACTTTGGCCCCTGATGGTGGGGATAGACTTTGACAGACGGTAGTTGCCAGGAGCAACTCCAGAGAGTAAACCAGCTAGTGACAGCAGGGAACGGAGGACCAAAAGTACCAGCAAGGTACGACAGTACATAGAATGAGGCATAAACATGAACAAGGCAAGTACAGGCCTGGAATCACTGATAAGCAATTACATACACTAGTAACAGGAACATTCCCCCTCCGAGGAACGACAGAACCCCTTCCGGAGGAACGAGGACATAACATAGTAAGGTAATAACATAGCAAAGCTAAGCATAGACATAACAAGACATACAGGGTATAGCTAGGAACGAGGAAAGGCCGGAGAATGATAATGAAAAAGTAGGCAGAACCAAGAACGGAGAAAGACAAACAAAGTCCCCAAGGGTCAGCAGCATGGGAAAAAGCAAAGCATGAACACAGACTGACAGGACAGACAAAACCCAAGAAAGCTGACCCAGAACTGAGGAAAACACAGGCCTAAATACTAATCCCACGAGTGCAGCAAGGAGGCCACACCCACGGAGCCAGACAGGGAAGATTAACGCCAAATGAACCAGACAGGGGAGTTAACCCTAACAGCACAAGAATGAATCTGCAGCGAGGGAGCTGCAGTACGATCATTGCCGATGGCAACCAAACTTACACGGACAAAACCGAACACAAATACAAATACGAAAGTCAATGGGGTACAGAGGTCCACGGGCAGGTTCACACGTGAAGCCGCAGCCAGCACGCTGCCGCTAGCAACCAGCCTGCACAGGGTGGTCTGCAGCAAGTCCGCTAAGAGGCGAGCAGCCAGCCTACACGACCATACATGACACCGTGACACTGGGCTGTCAAAAAAACCCAAAAAAACACTGCCTTCACTTTAACCAGCTGATCGGCAGGGGGTGTCGGGAGTTGGACCCCACAGATCTGATTGTTGATGACCTATCCTGAGGATAAGTCATCAAGATCTACCCACTGCACAAACCCTTTAACATTAAAGCTATAAATTATCCACTATTTATAATTACAATATACTAGCCAATGCACACAATATATATGGGCAGCTCCGCCAGATGGGAATGGCCATTAGATCAGAATGTGTGCTTATATCCTTGGTTGCTGGTACTGTGTGCGTTTGATCTTATCTTAGACTCCTACCTGTCATTGCGTGTATGGGATAGAGATGTTATCCAGAGCACATTCCTACCAGCTCTCCATATATCTAGAGGATTTCTATATTGTTGACAGGCCAGAGTGTCTGCCGGTTGCTTCATCCTTACATTGCAATCTCCAGAACTTGCAGGTCACTGTGACCCTTTCACCCTCACCTCCAACCTAGAAGGACATATTACTGCATTGCCATCTACCTGATTCAATCCGTACAATCAGTTAAAGAGAACCTGTCACCACATTTTGGAATTGCTAAAAAGTCCCATCAAAGTACACAAGGGAAAGGGGTTCTGGTTTCTCTGCCCCACCCTGCAGCCCTTAAGTTTATGGACATATCTACATAAATATAATTTAAAAAATATATAATTGCATCTTTGTCCTAATTTAGTTGAGCTAAAATCAACTAAGGAGCAAGATCTGAGCAGGTGATCATCCCCTGTACTTACTGATTTGTGTATTATTTTGGAGCTCCTAGCTGGAGGGCCACTTTATGTCCATCTCCACGTTATTATCATTTGCTGGCCACTATGGAGGAGATTTATCAAACTGGTGTACAGTAGAACTAGCTTAGTTGCCAGTGGCGTAACTAGAGTGTTATGGGCCCCAGTGCAAACTTTGGATCGGGCCCCCCCCCCCCCCCCCCCCTTTTTTACAAAGAAGCGGCAGATTTTCTTACGAAGGGCTCTTTCCCTTGTGGTTAGTCCGCTGCGTGAATGAGGGCCAAGCTCCATTCCGGACAGCAGAGACACGGAGCAGTAACATGATTGATAATGCTCCGTGCCTCTCTGTGACCTTTTTACTACAAAATCACAGTGAGATAAAGTTGTCACTGTGAGTTTGTAGCAAAACGATCATAGAGAGGCACAGAGCATTATCAATTATGTTACTGCTACGTGTCTCTGCTGTCCGGAGCGGGGCTTGGCACTCTTTCACACAGCGGATTAGCCACACGGGATCTGCTTGTGTTAAAGAGCCCTAAGCCCAATGCATGGCTACACTAACCCAGTCCTAATAAAATCTGGTCCTACCTCATCCAGGGTGTCGCTGGCTTCGGCGTGATATCCACTGGATCCAGAACAAGGTCCCTGTGGTGATAGAGAAAAAAATGAATAATCACATAAGGAAGGGATGGTGACTGCCCCTATGAAATCACCAGCAGGGGGCGCTGTGCTGGCCTGGTAGACTGAGCTATGCCAATGTATAGCAGGGTAATTTAGGACATTTCCCCTAAGTGCTACCACACAGTACTAATGCCCACATTGTGGCCCCTCACAGTACTAATGCCCACCTTGTGGCCTTTCACAGTAATTAAGCCCACCTTTGTTCCTGTCACAGTAGTTATGCCCAGATATGTGCCCCCTAACAGTAGATATGCCAAATATGTGCCCCCTAACAGGAGTTATGCCAAATATGTGCCCCCTCACGGTATTTATGCCAGATATGTGCCCCCTTCACAGTAGTTATGCCCAGATATGTGCCCCCTTCACAGTGGATATGCCCAGATATGTGCCCCTCACAGTGGATATGCCCAGATATGTGCCCCTCACAGTGGATATAGCAAGATATGTGCCCCTCACAGTAGTTATGGCCAGATATGTTCCCCCTCACAGTAGTTATGACCAGATATGTGCCCACTCACAGTAGTTATGCCAGATTATTTGCCCCTCACAGTAATGACCAGATACGTGCCCCCCTACAGTGGTTATGCTAGATTATGTGCCCCTCACATTAGATATGCCCACATATGTACCCCTCACAGTGGTTATGCCAGATTATGTGCCCCCCCTCACAGTAGTTGATATATGTGCCCCCTCATAGTAATGCCTTTATATGTGCCCCCCTCACAGTAGTTATGACAGATTAGGTGCCCCCTCAGTAGAGATGCACACTTTTGTGCCCCCCCTTCCCCTTTGCCCCCAGTCTGCAAAAAAAAAAAAAAACATACTTACCCTCTTCCCTGATGTTTCACTGCCACACTCACATCGCGCTGCTGGCTGTACTGAAGGCAGTTTCCCGGGCCTTCAGAGCTCCTCCCACAGCCAGCAGCGCGATGTGCGGCAAGCAGAGGGAGCGCTAGAGCTCCTGCTTCACTGATGATCTGGAGACAGCCCGGCAGTGACAAGAACTGCCGGGCCGAGTGTATATGAGTGAGTGCGCGCGTCCCCCCTCTTCCTCCTCCCCCTCTCTGCGCAAACCTCCCCCACCTTGCCTCATAATATTAAACGTGTAATGGAGCGCCCTGACGGGGCTGGCATTGTCACTGTACTTCATGCCGGGCCCCGTCACAGCTCTTCATTACATGTTAGTACAGCGGGCCCCCTCCCCCCGCCGGGCCCGGTCGCAGTCGCACCCCCTGCGACCGCGATCGTTACGCCCCTGTTAGTTGCCCATAGCAACCAATCAGATGCCATCTTTCATTTTTCAGAGTTCCTGTGGAAAATAAAAGGTGAAATCTGATTGGTTGCTATGAGCAACTAAACCAGTTTCCCTTTACACCAATTTTGATAAATCTTCCCCTCTATATACAAGCAGCTGTTAGGGCTCGAATGCCATAAATTGTGGCATGTGTAACAAAACTGTCTAAAACACACTGGGGGAGATTTATCAAACTGGTTTAAAGTATAACTGTCTAAGTTGCCCATAGCAACCAATCAGAGTCCACGTTTAATTTTCCAAAGGAGCTGTCAAAAATGAAAGGTGGAATTTGATTGGTTACTATGGTCAACTTAGCCAGTTCTACTTTACCACCAGTTTGACTGCCCATAGCAACCAATAATAGTGCCGCTATCATTTTACCCAAGCAGTTTCAGAAATGAAAGCTGAGCTCTGATTGGTTGCTTTTGGCAACTAGGCTATATATATATATATATATATATATATATATATATATATATATATATATATATATATACAGGGAGTGCAGCATTATTAGGCAAGTTGTATTTTTGAGGATTAATTTTATTATTGAACAACAACCATGTTCTCAATGAACCCAAAAAACTCATTAATATCAAAGCTGAATATTTTTGGAAGTAGTTTTTAGTTTGTTTTTAGTTTTAGCTATTTTAGGGGGATATCTGTGTGTGCAGGTGACTATTACTGTGCATAATTATTAGGCAACTTAACAAAAAACAAATATATACCCATTTCAATTATTTATTTTTACCAGTGAAACCAATATAACATCTCAACATTCACAAATATACATTTCTGACATTCAAAAACAAAACTAAAACAAATCAGTGACCAATATAGCCACCTTTCTTTGCAAGGACACTCAAAAGCCTGCCATCCATGGATTCTGTCAGTGTTTTGATCTGTTCACCATCAACATTGCGTGCAGCAGCAACCACAGCCTCCCAGACACTGTTCAGAGAGGTGTACTGTTTTCCCTCCTTGTAAATCTCACATTTGATGATGGACCACAGGTTCTCAATGGGGTTCAGATCAGGTGAACAAGGAGGCCATGTCATTAGATTTTCTTCTTTTATACCCTTTCTTGCCAGCCACGCTGTGGAGTACTTGGACGCGTGGGATGGAGCATTGTCCTGCATGAAAATCATGTTTTTGTTGAAGGATGCAGACTTCTTCCTGTACTGCTTGAAGAAGGTGTCTTCCAGAAACTGGCAGTAGGACTGGGAGTTGAGCTTGACTCCATCCTCAACCCGAAAAGGCCCCACAAGCTCATCTTTGATGATACCAGCCCAAACCAGTACTCCACCTCCACCTTGCTGGCGTCTGAGTCGGACTGGAGCTCTCTGCCCTTTACCAATCCAGCCACGGGCCCATCCATCTGGCCCATCAAGACTCACTCTCATTTCATCAGTCCATAAAACCTTAGAAAAATCAGTCTTGAGATATTTCTTGGCCCAGTCTTGACGTTTCAGCTTGTATGTCTTGTTCAGTGGTGGTCGTCTTTCAGCCTTTCTTACCTTGGCCATGTCTCTGAATATTGCACACCTTGTGCTTTTGGGCACTCCAGTGATGTTGCAGCTCTGAAATATGGCCAAACTGGTGGCAAGTGGCATCTTGGCAGCTGCACGCTTGACTTTTCTCAGTTCATGGGCAGTTATTTTGCGCCTTGGTTTTTCCACACGCTTCTTGCGACCCTGTTGACTATTTTGAATGAAACGCTTGATTGTTCGATGATCACGCTTCAGAAGCTTTGCAATTTTAAGAGTGCTGCATCCCTCTGCAAGATATCTCACTATTTTTGACTTTTCTGAGCCTGTCAAGTCCTTCTTTTGACCCATTTTGCCAAAGGAAAGGAAGTTGCCTAATAATTATGCACACCTAATATAGGGTGTTGATGTTATTAGACCACACCCCTTCTCATTACAGAGATGCACATCACCTAATATGCTTAATTGGTAGTAGGCTTTCGAGCCTATACAGCTTGGAGTAAGACAACATGCATAAAGAGGATGATGTGGTCAAAATACTCATTTGCCTAATAATTCTGCACGCAGTGTATATATATATATATATATATATATATATATATATGTATTGTGACACAATGAGAGGTTTCGTCTGGGAAAACAGGTATTTTCCTGTCATGGTCTTACCTGCTTGCTGCTCTCCTTCGTTTGACATGTGCTGGCGGCCATCTTGGGTTCTGGGTTTCTTGTAGCCTTCCACCCTGCGGCTCCTCCTTCCCCTGGGAGGAGCTGGATGCCTAGCTCATATATATAGGAGGTCTGTGGCTTCAGTTCCTTGCTTGGTCCTCCTGTGTTCACATGCTTCTAGACTGCTGCTGCTTCTGGTTCCTGATCCTGGCTTCGTCTGACTACCCTGCTGGTTCCTGATCCTGGCTTCGTCTGACTACCCTGCTGGTTCCTGATCCTGGCTTCGTCTGACTACCCTGCTGGTTCCTGATCCTGGCTTCGTCTGACTACCCTTCTGGTTCCTGACCTCTGGCTTCGCAAAGACTCTGCTCGGTTTCACCATCCGTTTGGACTTTTGCTTTACAGCTTTATTTTCAATAAAGCCTTCTTATTTTCACTTATCTCTTGTTGTACGTCTGGTTCATGGTTCCGTGACATTAGGACCAAGCCATGAATTCTGACGGTACAGGGCCATCCTCGCTACCCACGCTGGTTGCCAGACTTGATCAGCAGGATCACCTGTTGGGTCGGTTCGCTGTGGCGTTGCAAACCCTGCTTGAACGCACGGCTCATTTCGCTCCCGTTGCCGATGGGTCGGTTGTCGCTCCTGGGCTCGCTCCTACTGCCGCTCCGGTTGTTGCGCCAGAGTCTACCCTGACACCTGTTGTTGCGCCTGCGGTGTTTCGGGGTATGACCGGTTCTGCCCCTCTTCCACAGCGCTTTTGGGGGAGAGCCAACTCAGTGCCGAGGTTTCCTTAACCAGGTGGGCATTTATTTCGAGTTGATGCCACATGCCTTTCCTACTGAGAGATCAAAGGTGGGCTTCTTGATCTCGCTGCTCTCGGACAAGGCCTTGGCCTGGGCCAGCCCTTTATGGGAGAACAACAATCCGGTGGTTGCCGAGTTTTCCGGTTTTGTTGCTTCTCTTCGGAAGGTATTCGATGTGCCGGCTCGTGCTGCCTCTGCTGCGAAGCTCCTTATGTCCATCAGACAGGGTTCACGATCCGTAGCTGAATACGCCATTGAGTTTCGTACCCTGGCAGCAGAGGTGGGCTGGAATAATGAGGCTCTGGTCGCTGCTTTCTCTCATGGTCTCTCGGATGCCTTGAAGGATGAGGTTGCAGCTAAGGACCTACCAGTTGAGCTCGAGTCTCTTATTTCTTTCCTGATTTTGATTGACACCAGACTCAGGGAGAGACCTTCCTTTAAGGAGAACCTGCGGAGGTCTTCTAACAGATTGGTGCCTACGTTTGCTGTCCCACCCGTGCCTCCCTCTCCTTCCACGCCTCCTGGGGATGACTTGTCTGGGGGTGAACCCATGCAGCTGGGGTTTGCTCGCCTGTCCGAGGGGGAGAGGGCACTCCGGAGACGCGAGGGCCGATGCATGTACTGTGGTCTCGGTGGGCATTTTCGGTTGGCATGTCCGAACCGTCCGGGGAACGCTCGTACCCTGAGATCCTGTCGGGGGCAGATCTTGGGTGGAGTCTCCTCGTCCCCGGTTTCCCGTGTTGACAAACCACTGATCACTGTTGTCCTCTCCTGGGTCGGGGGCTCGGTGACGACCCAGGCGTTGGTGGACTCTGGTGCTGGTGGTTTGTTCATTGATAGTGTGTTCGCTGCCGCCAATTCCATTCCTCTGCAGGCTCGAGGTTCCCCACTGGCGCTTGAGGCGATAGACGGCAGACCCCTTCTGCCGCCACACGTGACTCATGAGACCCTTCCAGTGGGGATAGCCATTGGTGCCGTTCACAGAGAGTCGGTCTGCCTCCAGGTTATTTCGTCTCCACACTACTCGGTGGTCTTGGGGTACCCCTGGCTCCAGAAGCATAATCCGACTTTCGATTGGAGATCGGTCGAGATCCTCTCGTGGTCACCGCAGTGTGGGGCTAGTTGCATCCATGGGTCTGTCAAGTTGCTGTGTACTTCCTCGGACTCTCTGTTGCCTCCTGAATACGAGGAGTACCGGGATGTATTCGATAAGGTGCGCGCGGTTGCCCTACCTCCGCACCGCCCATACGATTGTGCCATAGAGTTACAATCTGGTGCCGTTCCTCCTCGTGGCAAAGTCTATCCACTGTCGGTAGCGGAGAATGAGGCCATGGAGGAGTACGTGAGGGAGGCGCTTTCACGCGGACACATTCGCAAGTCTTCGTCCCCGGCAGGGGCTGGATTTTTCTTTGTGAAAAAGAAGGGCGGTGAGTTGAGGCCTTGCATCGATTACAGGGGTCTCAATCGCATCACGATCAAGAACGCTTACCCGATACCCTTGATTTCCGAGCTGTTCGATCGCCTTAAAGGGGCCACGGTCTTTACCAAACTCGACCTGAGGGCGGCATATAACCTGGTAAGGATCAAGGCGGGCGATGAGTGGAAGACCGCGTTTAACACCAGGACCGGTCATTACGAATCCTTGGTTATGCCCTTTGGGTTGTGCAATGCGCCCGCAGTCTTTCAGGAATTCATCAACGATGTTTTCCGTGACCTGTTGCAGCAGTGTGTGGTGGTCTATTTGGATGACATCTTGGTATATTCTGAATCCATGGAGGCCCACATTCTGGATGTCAGACGAGTGTTGCAACGGTTACGAGAGAACAAGCTGTTCGGTAAGCTTGAGAAATGCGAATTTCACCGATCCCAGGTAACCTTCTTAGGTTACATCATTTCCGCTGAGGGGTTCTCCATAGATCCTGAGAAGGTTTCGGCTGTCTTACAGTGGCCCCAGCCCAGTGGTCTTCGTTCCCTGCAGCGCTTTTTGGGCTTCGCCAATTATTATCGGAAGTTCATCAGGGACTTTTCCATGCTGGCCAAGCCTCTCACGGATCTGACCAGGAAGGGCAGTAATTCCCAGGTCTGGCCGCTCGAGGCCATCCGAGCTTTTGAGGCCCTAAAGTCCGCCATTGTGTCGGCTCCGATTCTGTCGCATCCCAACCCTGGGTTGCCCTTTGTCCTCGAGGTGGACGCGTCTGAGACGGGAGTAGGCGCCCTTCTGTCTCAGCGTAGAACACCAGAGGGTCCTCTGCTTCCTTGTGGGTTTTACTCCCGGAAACTGTCTTCCGCGGAGTGCAACTATCAGATTGGTGACAGGGAGTTATTGGCCATCGTGCAGGCCCTTAAAGAATGGAGGCACTTGCTCGAGGGTTCGGTGGTTCCGGTTCTCATCCTGACGGACCACAAGAATCTGACCTACCTTTCTGAGGCCAAGAGATTGACACCACGTCAGGCCAGATGGGCTCTGTTCTTGTCACGTTTTAATTACGTGGTCTCCTACCTACCCGGTTCCAAGAACATCAGGGCGGATGCCTTATCACGGCAGTACTCCGAGCTGTCCAGGGAGGAGTCGATTCCGACTTCGGTCATACCTCCGAATCAGATCCTGGCCGCCATTCGCACCAGCCTGACCTCTCCCCTGGGTGAGCAGATTTTGGCGGCTCAATCTGGTGCTCCCTCTGGGAGACCCAACGGCAGATGTTTTGTGCCTGAGGAGTTGCGCACTCGGTTGTTGCGAACCTACCATAACTCCAAGACCGCGGGGCATCCTGGAAAGAATCAGCTGTCCTGGGCTGTTTCACGTCTGTTCTGGTGGCCTTCCCTACGTTCCGACATCGCCGCATATGTAGCGGCATGCTCCGTTTGTGCCCAGAGTAAGTCCCCTCGGCACCTTCCGTTGGGCCTTCTGCAACCCATAGCCACCGGGGAGCGCCCATGGTCACACCTGGGGATGGATTTCATTGTGGACCTCCCTGCATCCCGAGGCCATACGGTCATTCTCATGATTGTGGATCGGTTTTCCAAAATGTGCCACTGTGTTCCTCTCAAGAAGTTACCCTCTGCACAAGAGTTGGCCACGATTTTTGCCAGGGAGGCCTTCCGGTTGCACGGTTTGCCTAAGGAGATTGTGTCGGATCGGGGGAGTCAGTTTGTGTCCAGGTTCTGGCGCGCCTTTTGCTCCCAGTTGGGGATTCATCTCTCCTTCTCCTCGGCCTACCACCCTCAGTCCAATGGGGCCGCAGAACGATCCAATCAGGCCTTGGAGCAATTCCTTCGTTGCTATGTCTCCGATCACCAAGACAATTGGGTTGACCTCCTGCCTTGGGCTGAGTTTGCCAGGAACACGGCGGTGAACTCTTCCTCTGGGACGTCTCCCTTCATGGCCAATTATGGGTTCCAACCTGCCGTGTTACCGGAGGTATTCTCTCCCCAGGATATTCCGGCTGTGGAGGATCACCTTTCCGTCCTACGTGCTTCTTGGGTACAGATCCAGAAGTCCCTTGAGGTCTCTGCGCAGCGCCAGAGACTCCAGGCTGATCGCAGACGAGCGCCTGCTCCTTCCTACCAGGTCGGAGACCGTGTATGGTTGTCCACCCGCAACCTCAACCTTCGAGTGCCCACTCCCAAGCTGGCGCCTCGCTTTGTTGGTCCCTTCCGAGTGCTTCGCAGGGTAAACCCGGTAGCCTATGCCCTTGCGCTTCCTCCTGGCATGCGGATCTCCAACGTGTTTCATGTCTCCCTGTTGAAGCCACTGGTGTGTAATCGTTTCACTTCCTCGGTTCCTCGGCCTCGTCCGGTCCAAGTGGGCAATCGTGAGGAATATGAGGTGAGCAATATCCTGGACTCACGCCTGGTCCGCGGTCGGTTGCAGTTTTTGGTCCATTGGCGTGGTTATGGTCCAGAGGAGCGTTCCTGGGTTCCCTCCGCAGATGTCCATGCTCCTGCCTTGCTCCGAGCCTTCCACGCACGCTTCCCTCAGAAACCGTTTTGTGCTCCGCGGAGGAGGGGCCCTTGAGGGGGAGGTACTGTCATGGTCTTACCTGCTTGCTGCTCTCCTTCGTTTGACATGTGCTGGCGGCCATCTTGGGTTCTGGGTTTCTTGTAGCCTTCCACCCTGCGGCTCCTCCTTCCCCTGGGAGGAGCTGGATGCCTAGCTCATAAATATAGGAGGTCTGTGGCTTCAGTTCCTTGCTTGGTCCTCCTGTGTTCACATGCTTCTAGACTGCTGCTGCTTCTGGTTCCTGATCCTGGCTTCGTCTGACTACCCTGCTGGTTCCTGATCCTGGCTTCGTCTGACTACCCTGCTGGTTCCTGATCCTGGCTTCGTCTGACTACCCTGCTGGTTCCTGATCCTGGCTTCGTCTGACTACCCTTCTGGTTCCTGACCTCTGGCTTCGCAAAGACTCTGCTCGGTTTCACCATCCGTTTGGACTTTTGCTTTACAGCTTTATTTTCAATAAAGCCTTCTTATTTTCACTTATCTCTTGTTGTACGTCTGGTTCATGGTTCCGTGACATTTCCTCCCAGCATGTGCTGCTGGGCTGATTTACAGCTAGGTGAGGTCAAATACCGGACCGGATTTTAAATGCCAGTCCAGGTTTTGGCAGCACCTGGCTGTCCTTAAATAGGCAGCTGGGCTCAGAAACCATGTTTCTGTGTTGGGATCTAGGAGCCTTGTGTCTGGATGAAGGCTTGCTACCTGTTTGGCGTGAAAACAGGTTGGTGCTGCTATCAGCAAGGACTCTTTGAGGCAGAACTGCTGCATGATGTGAATTACCACCAACACTGCAAGGTGACTTTTTGTTTGAATATAATATGACTGCTTGTTTTGTCACTTGCCTAAAATGTGAATAAAACACTGAACTGTTTGATCCAAAGAAATTGTTGTTGCCTCTATATTGCGCCCGCTAATCCTGTCTACCAGATCGAGTCCCCACAATATATATATATATATATATATATATATATATATATATATATATATTATATAATTATAATTTTTTTGTCAGTTTTGATAAATGAGGCATGCCATGTGCAGACTTCTAAAGAACCTTTCAATGGTCCAGTGTTGTATCTGCAGATGTACAATAAGTCTAGTAATCATGCCAACAGGCGCCCTTGTGATACTGACAAATGGACAGTTTTATTAGGGCTCATGCACACAAACGTATTTTTCTTCAGTTTCCGTTCAGTTTTTATACAGGTCTGTATGCGAAACCATTAATTTCAATGTGGCTTGAAAAAAATGGAAATGACCTGTGTGCATTCCGTGTCTATATGTCTGCATGTCCATTCCTTGCAGACAAGGACAGGCATTGTTACAATGGATCCGCAAAAAACGGATGCAACATGGACGTCACACTGATGTCATCCGTTTTCTTTGCAGATCCGTGTTTTGCGGGCCACAAAATACATACGGTCGTGTGCATGAGCCCTTATGTATATCTTCAGTTATCAGTATTTATTGCAGTCTTCAGAGGGATCAGTGGTGAAGTAGTCATGAGGTTACACACAGTACTGGGAAGGGTGATAACTGGTCCGGCATCTCATGTCTGGGATGAGTTTATCACTTATACTTTACATAAGACTGCCTTTGTTTCGGTTTATTTTGTTACCAAGGAACATGTCCCAGGATGTCTGCAGTGATCAAAGCCAATTATCTGAACATGCTCCTTCTTATAACACGTGTGGAAACCAGAAGTGAATAAGAATCCTGATACATAGGGCAGTATGATGCATTACTGTCCCGGAATATGAAGCCATAAGATAAAGCTCAAGTGTTGCTCTGATAAAAGTATTTTACAATGATTTCAAGTATTTGTTAGGTAGAAGTAATTCATTGACAGCTCCTGACATTTTTTTTTTTTTTTCATATCATTTTGAGGATTTCTTCACTAGCAATTCTCTCAAATCATATTTTCAGGTTATGAAATTATAATTAGGGATAAGCCAATCGACTTCAGATGAAACATCCAAAGTCGATTCATATAATACTTTGTTTTAATACTGTATGTAGCGAGTGATCCGTACAGTATTAGAATGTATTGGCTCAGATGAGCCGAAGTTATTACTTCACGAAGTCTCGCGAGACTTTGCATAATACATTTCACTGAACGCACCCTGAACGCATCCGGAGTCAATCCATTACGCTCGTGTGAAAGAGGCCCTAGACTTTTATCCAGACCTTCCTGGAGAAAATCCATAATGACCTTAAAGGGGTATTTCCATCACAATGATCACTGTTAAATCTGTTAATGATTTGACAGTGATCATTTTTGTAAATACATTTAATTACCCAATTCCCACCCTTTTTGAGAAAATAAGTCCCCTCTTACCTGATCGTTGTCTTTCTTCTCCAATGGTTACGGACACCTCTCCTGTCGAATCCCGCCGGGCCGCGCTTGCGCAGAAGACTGAAGATTTTCTCCCGTCCGGGCAGCGCAATGTCCTGAACGCGCACGCCGCCGCGCATGCGCCATGATGACTTCTTCCTGGCCAGTATAGTACAGAGCCGTGAACGCGCACGCCGGCCCAGCCGAATCCAGGAAGTGAACGTCGCGCTCAACGAAGGTAAGTATGAAAAGTGAAGATGGGAATACCCCTTTAACATCCAGAGCCAAGAAGGGATACCATGAGTCAGCCGAGAATTGAAGAAAAGCCTTCCAAGATCTGTGGTAAATTCTTGACATAATAGGCTTTCTACTTTTTATTAAAGTAGGTATGACCGCATCTAATAGACCTTTACCTTTCAGAATGGCCCATTCAGCATCCATACCGTCAGTTTTATCCGAGGCATGTTCAACTGCCAGAAAGGATGAACGAATCGACTTTGGATGAAACATCCGAAGTCAATTCGCATAAAAGTTCATTTGAATACTGTACGGAGCAAGCGCACCGTACATTTTTAGAATGCATTGGCTCAGATGAGCCGAAGTTATTACTTCCCGAAGTCTTGCGAGACTTCGGGTAATAACTTCAAAAATACATTTCTACTGTAAAAAAACCTTTTCCCAAACTCTGGTTTGGTTCCAAGGTACCACTTGGAACTGAACCCGAGTTTGGGAAATGTTTTTTTACAGTAGTAATTCATTTATGAAGTTATTATGCGAAGTCTCACGAGACTTCGCAAAGTAATAACTTCAGCTCATCTGAGCCAATACATTCTAATACTGTAAGGAGCGCTCGCTCCGTACAGTTTTCAAACGAAATATTATGCGAATCGACTTCAGATGTTTCATCCGAAGTAGATTCGCTGATCCCTAATTATAATCCTAAAAATATTAGTATTATAATATTATTTATCTTCTGCTTACCAATGGCTTATTGATGACATCACTTTTGTGGTGTATTTAAAGGGGTTTTCCCATGACTAATGTAAAAAATGAAACTCATACATCATATAATACATGACAACCTCTTTCTAAGGGCTCATGCACATGAACGTATTTTCTTTCCGTGTCTGTTCCGTTTTTTTTGCGGACCATACGTGGAACCATCAATTTCAATGGGTCCGCAAAAAAAACTAAGCTACTCCGTGTGCATTCCGTTTCCATATACCCGTATTTCCGTTCCGCAAATAAGTAGAACATGTCCTATTATTGTCTGCATTACAGACAAGTATAGGACTGTTCTATTGGGGGCCAGCTGTTCCGTTCCGCAAAATACGGAATACACACGGACGTCATCCGTATTTTTTGCGTATCCGTGTTTTGCAGACAGCAGAATACATATGGTCATGTGCATGAGCCCTAACTAAGCTAGAACCAGCCCTGTACCTCACATGGATCCAGAGATCTACCCATTCATTGTTCTGCTAGATTTATAACAAGCTGACAGCTCAAGGAGAATGTAATTTTCTTCTGCAAATAAGGGTGTGTGTCCCTATCACAACTCAGGAGGCAGTTGAAGAATGAAACTGAGCATGTGCGGCCATCTCAGTGAGCAGGTCAAAGAAAGAAGAAAAAACATACAGCAGGTGGCGCTATACAGATACATTTTATTGAATACCTCAGTGATTATGCTAAGTTTTTAATTACATGCAACTACAAAAGTATTCAGATCCAGCGCTGGTTTGAAAACTGTAGAATATTTTTCATGGAACAACCCCTTTAAATTCTGAATTTCCTAACATGCATTGCCCAAGTATCTTTAAGTCTTCTGACTGCTACTAGTCCTTATACACTGTGTTTCTGGATGTGCCTGGCTCTTAACATTTCTTCATTCATGGTTTCTGTTCCTGATCTTCCCCCTGATGTTTTGGTTGCAAATTTTAAATTTTCCATCCCTCTGAACTGTTCCTGCTGCTATCTGGCCTCTGGTTATGCATCACCATTGCCCTCTGACATGTTTGTCATGGAACCAGCAGATGCATCTATGCCCCCAAAGACACTGGTGAGTTGGGGGGGGGGAGGGATTAGATTTCAAGTTTTAAATATGATATGTTGTTCTGTTGTGATTATTAAAGGGAATCTGTCACCAGTTATATGCTGTCCTATCAGAGAGCACCAAAAACTGGTGACCGCTCCAGTGATCAATTACTTAAACTGATCCAGACGTTTTGCTAAACTCTCTATTGAGCACAAGAGTCCCCATATTCGTGAGCTCCTGACTTTAAGAAAAAAACAAAAAACTAAAAATAGAAAATTCATTAATAAATTATATGTGAGTTAGTTTTATTAGGCCATTAGGGAGCACATATTAAACGTTTAGATAAAGGTTTAGTTACTCTTTAAGTGAGACAAGTCACCAACCCCTACTCTTCTTCATCCTGAATGTCAAGTCCATGGTATCACTTTCACCAACATCATTACCACCTAAATGGATAATAATGATATCCAGATCTAGATAAGAATCTGAAAAATCAAATCAATCAAACCTACCCACATGATTCCACGAACTACAGCCTAGAAGATTCTTTGTTTTCAGCTTCATGGACAGATTAGCCCTGCGATATCTCTGTGTGGCCTTCTTATTTGACCACTGTATAAAGGTGTAGCCCAGGATCCACACCGAATAACCTGTGAAAACAATTAGCAATCCAATAATTGAAGACGGACATATAACTGACAAGATGAACATCTCCCAATACACTTAATCAAAGACTCCCTCGACCCAACTGTTGCCACAGCTTTAGCTACACCCATCTGGAAGGAATGAACCGAAAAACAATAATCAATAATACCCAACTGCATGAGGCATTTTGATAATACTAGCTTAAACTGAAACTGAGAACAATGCTTATGAACCTAAGCAAAACGTATTGCCACATGGCCTCAAGGGTAAATACTTACTTATTGCAATAACCAGGCATCTTTTCATGTCAGAAACAGTGCCCAAATGTATCTAACAACATTTATTCTGTCAATCATTCATAAAGACAGAAACACTACTGCTGGATACCCGCACATGATGCGAAGACAACACAGATTCTCCATTGCATGACCACAGTAACAAATCGCTGATCTGCAGGGCGGTATTTAGAGTTTATGCTGGCCTAGACATGTTTAGTACTCCTGATCCCTATTATTTCGACTATAGTTGCGCACTGACTTGAGGGTATACAGTAGCTATATAGAATGATTTTGACCAAGCGGTAAAAATGCGGTTGAAACGCAATGTAAAAATTGGTCATGGACTGACTTCATATTTCTCCTTATCTGACTGCTCTGATGTCTCCTCATCACTTTTGATTATAGTAGTTAAAAGTTAGGGGACTTAATCTTTACACTGCCTTCCTGAAGAGATTACAGTTAGGTTAGTTGTAGGTAAACAGTGTGAGGGTTAACTCTTCTTGCAGCTAAAATAAACAAAAGTTAGTGGTAAGGAGACATAAGAAGCAGCACAAAGGTGAAAGAACCAACATAAATCATTAGTTTTCTCTGTGAAGTGCTGGCCCTCCTTCCAGTTACTCTAGGCACGTGCCCTTGCTAGCCTTGTTGCAAATTAGGCCCTGCATGGTACCAAAAGCCATGAAATGTTGTAGAGAACAATTTGGTTTCAAAAGTCTGACTACAAACCACGGACATAATAGAACAGAATAATAATAATAAACTAGAGGAAACAGGATCTGGAAAATTACTTTTATTTGTATCTCAATTACCTACTTAACAATGAAAAAGTAATTAATTGGCCTTGTAAAAGACTAATCTGCCAATACACATTCAATTGCTGTTGGCTGAATGATTGCTCGTCTGACAGCTGTCTCTCTCAACTCTTTCCTGGTTTTCCTATACACATACAGTATATGTTCAGATCAGCCGAATGTGTTTTTTATGGAGAAAGCAGAGAAAACTACTGCCAGACATCTCTGGCAGTGGCTTAACTCCCAGGAGATCGAAAGGATCTGGCAAAAATATGTATTTTGCCCAATCCTTGTCTCCCCCAGGCATCATTTGTCGGGGGAGACCTGGGAGTGCCCCACACATTAGCATGTTAATGAGGGAATATCCCTTCTGCACAGTGAAAGGTGACTTATGTGGAAGCATCAAACTCAGTCAAAAACAAATTTTTTACACCCCAACACAACTAGAGATACACTGCCAATTTTTGCCTAAAATGTTCATCATACTGAAACCTAACAATACCACTAATGTTTATATAGGCCTCTAACACAATATCCAGGTGTTGAAATAATTTGGAGCAGACTTCTTGCCTTTTCTGTCCATATATGAACAAACTCCTTGGAAGCAAGAAGGAGAGATAAAATATCAACAAATTTATAGTTCCATATTTTTTTGTTTTATCTACATGGACAGATGAAAGCCAACATATGATAATTTGCATGGTAAGACCTTTCTTTAACTAAAATTGCCCATTTCCCTAGCTCCAATGGCAGAAGGAGAAGGCCGGACAAAAAGTTGCCCATCCTATCATGCTCCACAGACCCGGCTGTCAACGAAGCACTGGCTACATTATTGGCCATAGGGTTACCTTAATAATAACTGGCACACACTATAAGGGGGTATTTTTTGTACAGGCACACATTATGGGGAGAATTATTACTACTGGGGGCACTATGGGGGCATTAATATTTCTGGGGGCAAAATGAGGGGCATTATTGCTAGATCGAAGGTGAGGAAATGAATACGACGGCACTGCTCACACTTGGTTTTCAGCCCTAAATTACAAGAAGCTGATTCTGTGGTATGATGGACTTCGTTTCGTGATGCTCAGCGTCAAAGAAATCAGACCAAAACAATTCACGATATATGGAGAGGAGAAGAAAAGATTTGCGGCACTCACCGAAGTAGTTATTATGTTGCAGCTTTATTCAGGCTTCATGAGAAGACAGTGCGCATATGGGATCCTGGGGTGGACACTCTGTAGCAAGTAGTAGCGGCTACGGCCGATTCACACGTGGGATCGCGCTTCCTCTGGCCACTGTGAACGTCATAGCGCAGGTGTGCGCTTTATAGAGGCGGGCTCCACGTAGCCGGCACCATAGGCTACAGCTGTGCGCCGCAAGATTAGTGACAATAATACCTTTTAAAAATGCGATCAGAGGGGACAGAGGGAACAAATGCATGCAAAATTAGTTTAGAGATACCTATTTAGTTTAGAGTATATTTGGGGTGTAATTATGCAGGTTGTGATGAATACACAGTCACCTTGTGACTAGAGGTACGCGTAGTAAACTATTCAAACACAGATGCTAAACACCTAGTGTAACAGGCCGCTGACACAGGAATAGTATCCTGTTATATAAAGACCGACATGTCGAGCCATTTACTCCAAGTGTTGAGTGCACAAAAAGAACAGTGGCCACATCTATAATTACCTCTAGGTTTCTTAAGCCAGGTTTCTGGGGTGTGCTGAATACACTTCTGACTAGCTTATCCTTGACCTCTAGTCACATTTAGAAGGTGCCCAACCCTCAAGGATAAGCTAGTCAGAAGTGTATTCAGCACACCCCAGGAAGAAACCTGGCTTAAAAAACCTAAAGGTAATTATAGATGTGGCCACTGTTCTTTTTGTGCACTCAACACTTGGAGTAAATGGCTACAGATAGGAGGAACTAAGCACGTAGTACGTGACTTTATCAATTGTCGTACACCCTATGTTGTATATGTCGTCTTTTGCCCTTGTAAAAGATTTTACATTGGCAAAACAATTCGCCCTCTATTTGAACGTATCCGCAAACATGTCGGCTGTGTACGTTCGGGCAGAGGTTGCCCACGCTTGATAGAGCATATCCGCACTGCCCATGATGCCCAGCCGCGTTGTCTTTCCTTTGCGGGAGTGGAACATGTCCGACCCATCCCAAAAGGAGGGGATCGGCATCGCCTGCTCCTGCAGAGGGAAGCAAGGTGGATTATGCTCACTAGGGCCATGGGAGCAGCAGGGTTAAACGACAGGAACGACATGTCGGTCTTTATATAACAGGATACTGTTCCTGTGTCAGCGGCCTGTTACACTAGGTGTTTAGCATCTGTGTTTGAATAGTCTACTACGCGTACCTCTAGTCACAAGGTGACTGTGTATTCATCACAACCTGCATAATTACACCCCAATTGTACTCCCATAGGTATCTCTGTACTAATTTTGCATGCATTTGTTCCCTCTGTTCCCTCTGATCGCATTTTTAAAAGGTATTAATGTCACTAATCTTGCGGCGCACAGCGGTAGCCTACGGTGTCGGCTACGTGGAGCCCGCCTCTATAAAGCGCACACCTGCGCTATGACGTTCACAGTGACCAGAGGAAGCGCGATCCCACGCGCGAAACGGCTGTAGCCGCTACTACTTGCTACAGAGTGTCCGCCCCAGGATCCCATATGCGCACTGTCTTCTCATGAAGCCTAAATAAAGGTGTAACATAATAACTACTTCGGTGAGTGCCGCAAATCTTTTCTTCTCCTCTCCATATATCGTGCATTATTGCTAGAGATGAGTGAATTTTTAAAAAAATTGATTCTGCCGGTTTGCCGCATTTAAAAAAAAATTTGGTTCGATCCTAATTTATTTGCGGCGAATCGCATCAAAAAACGGCTATTTCCTGGCTGCAGAGAGCCTTTATAGTGGTGTAGAACACTGTGCCTTGCAGTAACAGGCATAGAGAGTCTGCTGTGGCAGTGAAACAATACTGTGAGTCAGTATGACATGTAGATGACAGGCGTCGCTCTTAGAATCACTGCACAATTCACTCATTTGGGCAGTCATGGGACCATACTGACCAAATAACTCAAGTATGAACTCAGCCTTACAGGTCGATGTTAGCGCCAAGAAGAAGCGCACTCCTTTTACACCGTCGGCAGCTTATTCCACATAGATGTCTACAGAACCTGTTCTATTAAACGCTTATACAAGTAGAGCCACCCGACAGAGTGGAGAGGGTGTCAGCAGTAAGTTTGTGTTGACGTCACTGATTATTTTGCCCTTCCTCTAATCCGTCAGAACAATAACCCCCAAAAAACGGATCCTGTCTGTTGAGCATCTCCCTTCACTCAGCATTTGGTCAGTAATCCATCAGTATTGCTAATGCCAAAAAAAACAGGAGTTGCTACCAAATCACAATGGATGTACCTCCTGACGAAGCCTACGTGGCGAAACACGTGTCGAGGTTGAGGCGTTTGGGGATTTGTGTCACCAGCAAACAGCAGCAATATGGGTATGTAACACCACACTCTGTGTAGGGCTGGACGGGCGGCATTAGTCATTGTGTATATCAGTCATCATTTATGTCAGTATTCCACCGCTGTCCCATTTCTAACAGAGTCGATATGTTAGAAGCTTAGACCAATAGGAAGGCAGTTGTTATCAATTGGGGAACAGCATCATGCACCCGCAACCACTCCTGTGTCTTTAGCTTCTGCAATATTGCTGTGTGATCTGCTGTTTATGGTCACACTCATCCCCAAGTGTGATTCCCCACATTGTTGAGCCCCACAGAGGCTCAGTCTTCATGTCCTGTCCCTTTTTGACTCTACTTGTACTGATTATGTTACTGATTTGAATAAAAATTCGATTTTTTATCACTATACATCCTCGCTCTTTTTTGGTATAATTTGCTACCAAATCACAAGCCAATTCGGATGGGACCATACAGGCCTTACAGCTGCTACATAGACAGGATCCGTTGTGTGTCTTATTTTTCCTTTCTTCTGACAGATCAGAAGAAGGGTCAAATAAATGGTGATGTCAGCCAGCACTGTATGTAATGTTTTCCAAGTATGTCATTAACAGTAGGGCTGAAGGGAAGGAGTTAGGTTAAGAAATTGGCATGGGGGGACGCTGTTTCTGTTTTCGCCTCAGGCAGCAGAAAGGCTAGGTGCATCCCTGAGTCCAGGCTGTTGCTCTTCCACTGATAATAACTGCTTTCTGAATGGCTGTAGCACTGTAGGGGTCTGCTGCTGTTGCTGATGACCATCCAGGTCCACGGAAGCTGACCTCTCATCAACTGCTCATCCTTTTGCTCCATTCCCTGCAGCTCTCAGATGCAGTAGGGGAAAGCCAAATCAACCTCCTGGGAGACAGCATATCCATGCACAGTAAAAAGCGCACACCATAAGTGGGCACCACTGGATCAGAAGAGTGTGTCACATGTCTTGTTCACAGGAATGGGCCCTCTGGGTGGTGCCACTTAGACTAGTAGCTCTTATTCACTAAAGCTACCACTGAGATATTCCAATGACCACTGCTGGTTCAGACTCAACATGCCTCTCTTCAAGATCCACCCTTTCAGCCAAAAAGAGTCAGACAAATCTAGATTCAGAAGGTGGTCTCTTCATTATTAGCTCTTCCCTGCAGCTCATCCAGCAGGAACTCCATGAGATAGGACTTTCTTTAAGATTGCTGGCAATCCTCCAGTAACATCTCTGAATGGGCAAGAGACACATTTAGCTTCCGAAGCCCCTAAAAGCCTACAATAAATGGCCTCAGCAAGTTGCCAGTGTACAGCCCAACGAGGAAGAAACAACTCCAACCTAGAAATCTGCCTGGAAATGATAGACAAAATGATGAAAAAGTTCCTTGTCAAAATTTCCCCATAATTATCCATGGCGATATCAATAATCCAACGTGGATCACTTCTAAATATCTGCATTCCTTCAGGAATACATTTCTAGATGTTTTGTTTGGGAATAATAGTTCAGAAAAGCATACTGAATATTTAGGGTGAAAGGGACCTTAAAGGGTTTCTACCACCAGAAATACTGTTATGTAGCTGACTGATATAGCGATGCGCTAATGTCAGCACTACATAACAGTATGTTTCTAACATTAGTCCCTGCAGCCGTTTTTGTAAAAAAAGCACTTTTATTATATGCTAATGAGCCTCTAGGTGCTATGTGGGCGTAAAATCAGCACCGAGAGGCTCCGTCCACTCACGCTTTATCCCGCCCAGGTCCAGTGTTCTGCCCGCCCAGCTTCTTTTGATTGATGCCACTGTTCCCTGCATCGTTGACGAAATTCCGCGCCTGCGCCATTCACTTCTGTCTTCGGTGCAGGCGCAGTGAGTGAATGATGCGATCCTGGTGCCGGATTCCTCACTGCGCCTGCGCCGACTACGTCACAGTGAGGAAGCCGGCATCAGGAGAGCGGCCTTCACTCACTACGCCTGCGCCGAAGACAGAAGTGAATGGCGCAGGCGTGGGATTTCGTCAACGATGCAGGGAACAGTGGCATCAATCAAAAGAAGCTGGGCGGGCAGAACACTGGACCTGGGCGGGATAAAGCGTGAGTGGACGGAGCCTCTCGGTGCTGATTTTACACCCACATAGCACCTAGAGGCTCATTAGCATATAATAAAAGTGCTTTTTTTACAAAAACGGCTGCAGGGACTAATGTTAGAAACACACTGTTATGTAGTGCTGACATTAGCGCATCGCTATATCAGTCAGCTACATAACAGTATTTCTGGTGGTAGAAACCCTTTAATATCTAAGGGGCATTCAATTATGGTATATTAATGTCATATGTGATTTACAAGTATCCAGAACTGTAGAAAAAGTTAGATGAGCAAGACTGTAAAGACTTTGAAGCAGAGAAAGCAGAATGGACAAATGAAAGGTTAGAATGCAATATCTTTCATCCTTAGATCTCATGCACATGACTTTAGCATTGGTTCTCATCCGATCCACAATTTGGATTGTACATGGGCCTATTCATTTCTATGGGTCCACCAAAAATGCAGACCCATATTATCCATGTGCTGTCTAAATCCGTGTGGCCATTCAGCAAATTATAGAACATGTCCTAATGTCCTATTATTGTCCATTTTGCAGACATGAATAGTCACACATCAAACTGATAGGAGTGGGTAAATTGCAGAATGTCCGTTGTCTGTATTTCGCTGATCCACGGTTTGTGGACTGCACAGTCGTGTGCATGAGGCCTTAGGAATAGCTCTACAGGAAAAATGACAGCACAATGTAGACTAATGTGGACAAAAAAGTGTAGGAGATGATGGAGCCAGCAATGAGTAAACGTTCTAATACATAGCACAATATATTTGTGATTGATAGAAGATAAATTATAGGTTATCATTTCCTGCTGTCACTAGAAATCACAGCATCCCCCTCAGTACCTGTATTACAAATACAAAGATACGCTTAACGATGCAGAAAGCACAGATCTTCTGATTTACATATCTAGGAAGGGTACAAATGTGTATGTCAGTGTTCCTGTTTCATATTAATGAAACAGGAACACTGTGAGTCCCAGCTTATTTCAGAGTAAAAAACCCCGAACCTTACAGGGTACATGGCTGTCGACGAAAGGAAATTATAAATGTGGGCATTCCATATGCACCTGTTGTAGACACATGAAAATTTCTCAAACCTTTGAATCCAGCGTTAATGGTCAGGTTTTTAGGATAAAATCCTTTTTGAATTGTAACACTACCTATGCTATTTATCTAATAACTTGTACAAAATGTATGTTACAATATGTAGGCTGTACAACCAATGCAATCAAATCCCGAGTTAGAAAGCACATCTCAGATATACCGCATCATGAAAACCGCAACATGTCCGCGGCAAGTCTTCACTTTGCAATAGTACATGATATGTGGGTACAAGGCATTGAAAAGGTTGATAGACCAGTGAGAGGTGGTGACAGAAAAAGGAAACTCTTGAACAGAGAATCATATTGGATTTTCCAGTTAGAAAGTCGCCAACCCCAAGGTCTGAATAAAAGATTGGACTTAATCTTGCAATATTAATATCCTGTTTTCTTTTCCCTACTTCTTAGATATTGTTTTGAATGACTATATATATTAATTCTAGTATGTTTTTACCTCTGTGCACCTTTGTTGAGGGGAGGAGTTTTCTCTTACCTGATTATCTCAGGTGGGACGCCTCCTCCCTCCTATAAAGGTAAACCTTGCAGTGTATTTGAAACAGTCATGAGTAAGGGCTAATATTTCCCTGCCCGAAACGCGTAGACTTTGCATTCTGTACCTGGATGATTTTATTTTGAACATTAAATAAAGTGCTTTTGGATTTCCATCAAGACAAGCTGGATATATCTTTCTTTTTCTACATATGTTTCATATTAATGGTTTAACATTATTATGTCAAATTGACCACATTATTTGTGGAGGTGGCAAAAGAAAAATTTTAGTCAGTTCCCCCTTTAGGGCTCTTTCACATGAGAGGATGCCGTGCCGGTAATCCGCTGCGTGAAAGAGTGCCAAACCCCGCTCTGGACAGCAGAGACTCTCAGCAGTAACATGATTGATAATGCTCTTTGCCTCTCTGTGATCTTTTTGCTACAAAATCACAGTGAGATAAAGTTGTCACCGTGATTTTGAAGTAAAAGGATCACAGAGAGGCACGGAGCATTATCAATCATGTTACTGCTGAGAGTCTCTGCTGTCCAGAGCGGGGCTTGGTACTCTTTCACGCAGTGGATTCCTTGCACGGGATCCACTTGTGTAAAAGAGCCCTTATGGAAGAAGGTAAAGCATGCCAAACTTGGGCAGTCTAAAAAGTAACACTCTACACTGCATAGATAAAAAATATATATATTGTAGTTCAGACAAAAAAGAGCTAACTACTAAATACCGTACTTCAAAAAGATGTACTGTATAATGGGTAATTTGTTTTCAAAATTATATTTTTAGGGCCCAGTAGTCCTGAAAGGTTGCTTCCTCCATTAAAGGATAAAGGTCAGACTTACACAGATCACATAGGACCCCATAGCAAAGCTTAGTAAGGGCCCCCTCTGCCCCACCTAGTTTCCCAGTACGCATGCATCAATCATACCAGTGCAGAATGCAAAGCACAAAGCCCAGCGTTCTGATGAATTTTCCTTTTTTTATTAAGTGGAAATATGTCAGTAATGTAGAACAGATGTTTCATAAAGATGTGACTCATTCTGACCACCATATTTCTCAATGTATTCACGTTAGACAACAGGCTTAAATATATTGATCTTAATTCCCATCTATTACAAAACTGGCTGCTTGCAGTCACCACTAGGGGGAGCTCAGTGTATAGGAATCTAAGCAGTTACAATTGACTGAAATGGTAGCTGTAATCACCTGTTTGCGCTGAGCTACCCCTAGTGGTGACTGCATGAAAATGTGTTGTTTTCACATCAGAAAGAGAAGAATGAGTTTAGCTCTGCATCCTCCATCCTCATCTCGGGCCATAGCAGTCTCATGGTCTGCCTCCATTGAAGGTACACCACTGATTGTAATCATCCATATGCAGCAAATCTACAGTGTTTGGAGAGCATCCCAACCAGTCGGGAGGGTGATCAGGGACTGATGGTGGGCTTCCCCCACATGTTATGGGTGCCCTGTAACTTTTTCCAACCCCCTCCCCCCATTATTTTTTGCGTATTCCACAGGCAGTTGGGGTAACTGTAAGGAAGGGGTTAATGCTGATTGTACCCTCATGGTACCTTCCCCCAGCATGTTGCCAGTCCTGGTGGTAAGCCCACCATGTATTTAAGCCCCCAGCTTCCTGGTTCGGCCTCTTTGAAACGTGGAAGCTGAGTTGTCCCTCCCTCCCACCCTAAGTTTTGGGTCCACTGCGTTGGCGTAGGCTAATTGGAGAGAGTTCAGAGAAGAGCTACTAAACTAGTACATGGATTGCAGGATAAAACTTACCAGGAAATATTAAAGGGCCTTAACATGTATAGCTTGGAAGAAAGACGAGACAGAGGGGATATGATAGAAACTTTTAAATACATAAAGGGAATCGACTCGGTAAAGGAAGAGAGCATATTTAAAAGAAGAAAAACTGCTACAATATCAGGAAGTATTACTTTACTGAGAGAGTAGTGGATGCATGGAATAGCCTTCCTGCAGAAGTGGTAGCTGCAAATACAGTGAAGGAGTTTAAGCATGCATGGGATAGGCATAAGGCCATCCTTCATATAAGATAGGGCCGGGGGCTATCCATAGTATTCAGTATATTGGGCAGACTAGATGGGCCAAATGGTTCTTATCTGCTGACACATTCTATGTTTCTATGTTTCTACCTGACAGTTTTATGGGGCTCGTGTTTTCTGTGTTACTGTGGATCTGCGGTCTTGTTTCAGAAGTCACAGCTAGAGACATTTGTTTAACATCCTGGAGAGGTGGAGAAGCTCATATGGTGGACTTGCCCGATGGGAGGCCAGAGGTCGGCATACTGCTCCTGATACTTGAAAACGTTATTGGTTCATAATTAATAATAGCTGTGGTCAATCACCACCCAGCAAAATGTTATTGGTGTCCAGTGCCGTTATTTGGGGAAAAAGGGGGGGATTAGTGGTACAGTAAATGGGCATGGGTTACGGTTTGTTGGACCTACCAGCAGTCTTACAGTACCAGTACCACATCCACACCCTGTGAAAAAATCTCAGTGTAAATTGACCTGTGGTGCAGATTTTAAATCCATAGCTCGTCAATTCATGCATCAGATTTCCATCACAGATTTCACCCTTTATAATGAAAAGGTGAAATCCCCTACAAATCCAAAATATAAATCATGTGGATTTTTATATCATTTTTTTCTGTATGACAAAATTGACAAACAGGTGTTGCTATTCTCCTTGTCAATGGGTTATTTCTA
The DNA here is from genome assembly GCF_905171765.1 of Bufo bufo. Lineage (NCBI taxonomy): Eukaryota > Metazoa > Chordata > Amphibia > Anura > Bufonidae > Bufo > Bufo bufo. The sequence goes on from NC_053397.1 coordinate 73,767,195, forward strand.
CGGTCAGTGCCGGTAGGACATCGTCAGAGTGTGTAGGGGCACATCCCATTTATGAGCACAATGGTAACATTCAGATGTTAATTTATTCATAGACTTGCAGGAGGAATAAAAGAGCAAATCACAATCCTGAGTTTTAAGAAATTGTTATTTCATGAGCAATGGAAGTATTTACTAAAAGTATTTACTAGAGTTTGTCTCCCAAGACCTGATGCAGAAGACTAAGCAAAGATGAGCAAATTTAAGAAGAATAGTAATTGTAATCAATTAAGATATTAACAATTAAAGGGATTAAAGGAATTACATTTTTGGAATTTTTTATTACCATATATTACATAATATTGCTGCAAATAATTGACCATATATTTCCCACTGACAGTTTTTTAGAAGCTCCCGTTCTTGTAGCAAACATATAGTTTCAAAAAATGCTGGTTAAAGTCAAAGATACAACAAACTGTCAGCATGGCAACAAAACATAAGGGTCTGTTTGTCTTTCTTAATACAGCAGCAACATTTTGTAACTGATAACGGAAAGTAGTTTTCACACAATATTATAACCACATGCTAGTAACTTCCTTTTTATCTGCGTAGATTGTACACATTTTACTATGTCCGGAAACAGAGCCAAGGTAGCAAAAGGGCAAAGTAGTGTGTAGTCTACCTGGTCTTTTTACAATTGGTCAGATGTTTCATATGATATACGTAGGACATGTATTACTATACTCACGAAAATTAAGCAAAACATTTCTGTGTAGGGGCCACCTAGGACAGAGGATCACAACTTTTCTGGACATAAGTAGGATTCTGCACCCCTATTAACAATACTTTCCTTTATGAAAATACTGTGCAGCCATATTGAGGGCAAAGTAGAGATAAAGTATAAGTTTACTTGATATTCTTTAGAACAAATCTATACCCAAAAATATTTTTACTTTTATTTTTTCAAGTAACCAGCTCCTTTTATCCCGCCACAGTCACCAAGGCTCAAGATAACCCTTTGTTCCCTGAAATTGGCGAGTAACAGGGTAACCATCCTGAGAAGGACAATCCCAGAACTCCAGCTGAATCCTTGGACCTAACCTCACTAGAAATCTCTGCATACTTTGTTTCCACCTCCAACACGTTTTGCCAGTGGCACGTCAGGGAGAGATTTGTAGAAAACATGGGTTGACGCCAGTTGACCAGGCAAGGCTCTGAGGCACAAGACCCTCTCCAGCAATTGTAGAGAGTCCAGAACAACCCCACGGTAACATCGGATTCACTACCAACGTGTTTCGATCGATACAGTGATATTAATCATGCCATTGTACTGATCGAAACGCATTGCTAGTGAATCAGATGTCACTGTGGAGCAGTATTTTAATAGATTGATTGAATAAAGTATTTGAGGTGTTACTCTGTGTGCTGGTCAAATCTTGTACTGGACTGTCAAAGATTTGTGGAGCGTATTTCTAAGGGCCACAATAAAACTTAAATGCCTTTTGTCATCTGATACATTTATGACAGAAAGAGCAGCACTGTAGGTGTGGTCATCTCTCCATCTATTCTTGAGTGCTGAATAGGGGATCATGAGACATCCATCCAATATGGCAAAAATGGTTCAGATAAGAATCATTAACCCACTGTGTTATGTCTAGTGCAGGTCCTGAGAAGGACACATAGATGCCAATAATCCCGATTATACGAGGGGTGAGGCTTAACCAACCCCAGAGTAGACATTTTGTGGGTGTTCCAGATTGTTTTGGGGGCATTCCTAGGTGGTCCCAGGAGTCCTGATTTTTCTTTTTTTTTTATGTGTTGGGAAGTATGGGTACATAATACAAGATTCAAAGAGAGATAAGAGAAAATACTAGTGATAGTACGCCCTAGGCAAAGCACAATATTAGTTATTCCAATACAGTGACTCTGCAGCATCGGTCAGTTAAAATCCAATAAAAGCTCACCAATTATTGTTTTCAAACTTTAATTGGGTTCTTAATCATAGCTAGCACTACTTATGCCAAGGTATGGTACCTTCAAGAGTATGGTGCCTCCAAGTGATGCCATGTAGTGGAGCATGCAACTATAATTTCTAGAATATTCTCACTGGCAAATTAGAATCTTGAAGAGGTCCAGTATAATATGGCCTTACAGATTTCAGTGGGCACCATGCAAAACTTAACCAAGACAGACTCTGACCTAAAATGGTGCCTGATATGGATGAATAAAGTTCTTCTTTACTGGGAATGATAGGAGAAGAATGCCTTCCTAAATATGAATTTGAATTCATTACTATATGCAGGGCCGTCTTTAATATTGATTGGACCCTGGGCAAAAAATTTACTTGGGCCCCCTGGATCCCGCCTTCCCACACCTTAGCAGGCAATCACGCCCTCCACCACAACACACACACAAAAAAATCCACACACCTGGTAGAGTACAGTGAATTACTTTAAATACTTCCAGTTCTGAAGACTCCAGCGGCTCAGTATCAGTGCTCTGGGCAGCTGGGCTCAGGCTGGAAGTGGGCACCGCTCTGCAGGAAGAAGACCAGGGCTCGGCTCACCCTAGCGATACAGTGCACCCCAGCACCCCACAGTATGCAGTATAGCACCCTATAATATACAACATCCCACAGTATGCAGTATAGCACCCTATAGTATACAGCAACCCACAGTATGCAGTATAGCACCCTATAGTATACAGCACCACACAGTATGCAGTATAGCACCCCACACTATACAGTATACAGCACCCCACAGTATATAGTAGAGCAGTATAGCAGCCCACAGTATACAGAACCCCACAGTATACAACACCTTACAGCATACAGTAGAGCAGTATAGCACCTCACCGTATACAGCACCCCAAACTATACACTATACAGCACCCTACACTATACAGCCCCCCACACTATACAGTACAGCAGTATAGCACTCCACAATATACAGCACCCACAGTATACAGTATACAGCCCCCCACAGTATACAGTACCCCACACTATATAGCACCCCACTATACAGTAGTTTACAGTATATTAGCATAACAGCCCCTGTCACCTTTTTCTGATGTAATCTTCACAAAAAAAGCTTCACAGTTAAAGCAAACTTCTCCTACAGCAACACTCCTGGTAGGACCTTTGATGACCTCATAGCCATATGACCAGTAATATTGCTAGATTACTGGTCACATGGTGATGATGTAATCTAAGGTCCTAGAGAATCACAGCTCTCACAGTACGCTGCCTGGAGTGTCGGCAGGCAGGCATGGCAGCACCCCCTGTGTAGCTGACAGCCTGATACCCGGGGCAGTGGCCAGCAGGGCTCAAGAGGCAGCTGCCTTGGGCCCCCCCAGGAGCAACTGGGCCCGGGGCAGCTGCCCCTTTTGCCCCTTGTTAAAGACGGACCTGACTATATGCCAAACATAGTATGAACATGCTGAAATTGATATTTGTGTAGCTGTTTGTTGAGGCACGACAGTTTCAAACATTTAATCAGGGAATACTGTAGCCTTCATTTCACCTCATGCAAGAATTTCTGGCCATTGGCCAAGCTTCTGGACAGGCTTCTATGTATCAGGAAAGAGACATCCATAAAAAGAAATATCCCATGTTAAAAATATTTTTTCCAAACCAAATTATCTGTCATATGATGGAGAATAATGTACCCATGAAAGCATCCTATATATGTAAACATCAACAATCACCTGTTCCAGTTGGGTCGTTACAGGGGATTTCCAAAATTAGTTGAAGAAGCATCCAGAATTTGCTATTCTGTTTTATTTTTCACCTACAGCGTTAAGTGGAAAAGGAAGTGCTGCCACATTGAGCTTCTCTTTTAAATAATGAGAAAGTATCAATTTCTGAAAAACTAACTCAAAGGTCATGAAGAAAATGAAGCTTCACTTCTTGCTACTTTTTGCTAAAATGTCCATCAGTGGCCTTGGTACTAGTGGTACCGGATGTGCCTTGAGTGTTTTGCCAAATGTTCTGGTTCTTTTGGTTCCAGAAATTACAATATGCAGTTCTATTTGAATTCTCCCCTTCACCATTGTTCTACGTTGTCCAGAATCTACCAATACCTCTGCCATAACTAAAAAGAAGAATCCTGATATCTCTATAAATATAAGAATTGCCAAATAATTACCAAACTCTGCCTATTGCTCTAAATTCGACTTTGCTAATATACCATATTTTCCGGCGTATAAGACGACTGGGCGTATAAGACGACCCCCAACTTTTCCATTTAAAATATAGGGTTTGGGCTATACTCGCTGTATAAGACCTGAATGCCCAGCCCTCAAGACGATCTTCTCCAGTCCAGGGGACTGGGATCTGTGGATGGCACTGTTATGAGGAGGGTATCTGTCAATGACACTGTTATGGGGAGGGGGATCAGTGGATGACACTGCTATGGGGAGGGGGATCAGTGGATGACACTGCTATGGGGAGGGGGATCAGTGAATGACACTGCTATGGGGGGATCTATGGATGACACTATATAGCATATTATGCTATATGTGTCATCCACAGATCCACCCCATGACAGTGTCAGCCACAGATCCCCTTCCCTATAACAGTGTCATCCACAGATCCCCCTCATAACAGTGCCATCCACAGATCCCCCCTAAAGAGTGCCATCCACAGAACCCCCCCTAAACAGTGCCATCCACAGATTTCCTCCCCATAACAGTGCCATCCATAGATCCCCCCCTAAACAGTGCCATCCACAGATCCCCCTAAACAGTGCCATCCACAGATCCCCCCCTAAACAGTGCCATCCACAGATCCCCCATAAACAGTTGCATCCACAGATCCCCCTCCTCGACGCTCACAGGAGTACATTTATAAACTGTAATCTGTAACTTTAACTTTAAATCAGCACTCATCTCTTTACTAGGGTACCTTACTCTCAGCTCCGGTAACAGGCAGTGCGGGCGGCGCTCACTCACTGACATCACGTGCCTGCTCCTCCCACTAGGCGGCGCAGGCATGTGACGCCGGTGAGTGATCGCCGCCCGCACTGCCCGTTACCGGAGCTGAGAGTAAGCTACCCTAGTAAAGAGATGAGCGCTAATTTAAAGTTAAAGTTACGGATTACAGTTTATAAATGTACTCCTGTGAGCGGCGGGGCCCTGTATATTCTAACCCCCAGGCAAGCGTCCCCGTCACCATGAGAAACTCAGATCCGATGGTATATTCTAACCCCCAGGCAAGCGTCCCCATCACCATGGGAACACCTGGGGGTTAGAATATACCATCGGATCTGAGTATACCCAGCGTATAAGACGACCCCCGAACTTTTGAAAATAATTTCTAGTGTTAGAAAGTCATCTTATACGCAGGAAAATACGGTATTAGAAATTCAATGGCTTGGGCAGAAGCTCTCCTGTATTATCATCATTTGTATAGGGACATAACATAAGCACCTATGACTAGAGATGGATTAAAAGGGGCTGTCCCATGAAAAATATTCTACAGTTTTCAAACCAGCACCTGGATCTGAATATTTTTGTAATTGCATGTAATTAAACATTTTGTTTAGCCACTGAGTAATTCAATAAAATGTATAGCGCCACCTGCTGTTTTTTTCTTACTTCTTTGTCCGGCTCACTGAGAAGGACGCACATGCTCATTTTCATCCTTCAACTGCCTCCTGAGCTGTGATAGGGAGAGTATGGACACGCCCCCTTAGCTACAGCAGAAAAGACACTCCCTTTGAACTGTCAGAATGATATAAATCTAGCAGAGCAATGAATGGGGAGATCTCTGGTTCCATGTAAGGTACAGGGCTGGTTCTTGATTTGTTAGAAAGGAGACTGTCATGAACTATATGATGACTGATTTTACTTTTTTACATTAATCATGGGATAACTCCTTTAAATGAACAGAAAATGATCATACTATGGTTATACTATAACTAACAACCCACGGGGACCTTGTAGTTCTTAAAAAGACAAATGTGACAGGTCTCCTTTTCTTATATACAAGTATTTCTGAGGCTAAAAATATCTCTGTCTCTTGAGAGGACTGGGGAGGAAACCGTTACTGGTGCAGGTGTTAAATAGATAGCATAAGTGACTTCAAACCATGTCATTTACTAATATTCATGTATTTAACACCCTGCAGTAGACCCTTGTTTTTAGGGGTGTATCAGGGTTGGACAAGTACTCCGGTGAGCCTAATCTCTATAGCCATGGTGGGCCTAATAGCTCCAGGAGGATATTCCCATTTAAAGCTCCCTTTGGTATACTAGAGACTATTGTCTATTAATTTAAAACCTATTAGACCTTATTGATGATATAGGGGTTGGGCCTAGAGTAATATTTCCTCTGGTGGGCCCAAGGATGCCCAGTCTGACACTGGTTACTATAGGACATGCAGAGTCTGCAGCTTCTCCCAAGTCTGAGTGGTCCAAAAGTTCCCTCAACCATGCTGAATATTAGAATACCAGTATTTTAAATAATGAGAGATACTGAGAACAGTGGCATAGCCTGGGTTGCCAGCAACCTGGGCAAGCCATGTATTGCAACCCCTCCAACCTGTGGACATGCCCCTTTTTACCTACATGCAATCCTATGTAAGACCACAGTGATAATGAAGCAGACATCTGAAGTGTCTTTCTCCTCTTCCAGCGGGACACAACAGCAGTGCTGCAAGATGGAGGAAGCAGAGCCAGCTTTAAGAGCCCTACACAGAACGTCCTGATGCTGGCTAGAGTTCGGATGTTAAGACAAGGGCATTGTGGACACCATGGTTGATGCCTGTTATGAGTTCTGGGGCTGCCCACCACAGCAATGCACAGTGAAAATTGTCTGCATTATTGTGGTAAGAGGCCCTTTAATTTAGAACTGGCATAGTGTGACCTGGGGTCAACTGTGGAGGTATGGGTCTACAGAGGCCCTCAGTGGTTTAAAGGGAATGGCCAATTTTAGGGCTCTTTCACACTTGCGTTATTGTCTTCCGGCATAGAGTTCCGTCGTCGGGACTCTATGCCGGAAGAATACTGATCAGGATTATCCTAATGCATTCTGAATGGAGAGTAATCCGTTCAGGATGCATCAGGATGTCTTCAGTTCCGGTACGGAACGTTTTTTGGCCGGAGAAAATACCGCAGCATGCTGCGCTTTTTGCTCCGGCCAAAAATCCTGAAGACTTGCCGCAAGGCCGGATCCGGGATCAATGCCCATTGAAAGGCATTGATCCGGATCCGGCCTTAAGCTAAACGTCGTTTCGGCGCATTGCCGGACCCGACGTTTAGCTTTTTCTGAATAGTTACCATGGCTACCGGGACGCTAAAGTCCTGACAGCCATGGTAAGTGTAGCGGGGAGCAGGGGAGCAGCATACTTACCGTCCGTGCGGCTCCCCGGGCGCTCCAGAGTGACGTCAGGGCGCCCCAAGCGCATGGATCACGTGATCACATGGATCACGTCATCTATGCGCATGGGGCGCTCTGACGTCATTCTGGAGCGCCCGGGGAGCCGCACGGACTGTAAGTATACCGCTCCCCCGCTCCCCGCTCCTACTATAGCAACCAGGACTTTAATAGCGTCCTGGGTGCCATAGTAACACTGAAAGCATTTGGAAGACGGTTCCGTCTTCAAATGCTTTCAGTACACTTGCGTTGTTACGGATCCGGCAGGCACCTCCGGCAACGGAAGTGCATGCCGGATCCCAACAACGCAAGTGTGAAAGAGGCCTTAGCCTTTCTGCTGCCCCTGCTGTGGAAAATTCTCAGTCCAAGAACTCTCCCAGCCCTACTGTTAAAGAGATATTTGGATAGACATTACATACATCTCTACAAAACATACAGAAGAATATAGCGCTGCATACCTCTTACATTCAGTCTCTTCTGATCAAGACATTCAAGATCAAGATGTCTCTTCTGATCAAGATATACTCTTTCCTCATCTTCTCCTTTGGAGATCATATCGCCTTGATAATTTCTGTCAGCTGTGTCTCGTTTCTGCAGAGTTTAACACACAGACATCTTAGATTCCTCACTTTTCTATCATCCTCCCCCTTCTTGTGCCCCAACATTGTCATCCTACTGCTACCCCCAATACAGTGCCCGCTGTGCTCCAGAATGCCCTCAAATACTGTACTGCAGAAACAACAGTGCCATACACATAATCCAAGAATAGTGCTTCTACAGTAGCCCTATTAGCAAACCTTAATAATAATGCTTCCACAGTAGTGCCCCCTGTAGTACCACTATAATGCACCACAACCCATAGTGCCCATATGTATAATGCCCTCAGTATTGATAGTGTATATATAATCCCTCTGTATTATTAGCATATATAATGATCCCCTCTGTATTATTAGTATAAAATGTTCCCCCTCTGTATTATTAGTATATAACGGCCCCTTTTGTATTATTAGAATATATAATGGCACCCTCTGTATTATTAGAATATATAATGGCCCCCTCTGTATTGATAGTATATATAATTCCCCCTCTGTATTATTAGTATGTGATAGCCCCCTCTGTATTATTAATATATATTGCCACCCCCATATTATTTGAATTTATAATGGCCACCTCCGTAGTCTGTATTATTAGTATATATAATGGGCACTTCTGTATTATTAGAATTTATAATAGCCCTCTCTGTATTATTAATATATAATGGCCCCTCTGTATTATATAACGGTCCCTCTGTATTATTGCTATATATAATGGCCTCCTCTGTATATAATTCCACCTCCACTATATATAAAATGCTCTCCCCCACGCCCGTTGTGCCCCCAGTGCTTCCTTCATTAGCATATACATACATAAAAAATAAAAAATAAAATACTCACCTGTGATTCTCTCTCTGTCTCTGCCTATGGCTTGCATGCGGGCGTCCTGGTGCAGACGGTCAACTTGCGCCCTCCTGCTCTGCGTTATCATGTCATCTCGCAAGACCCGGCACAGAAGGTCACCTGTTGTTCTACTGTCTCATAGGTTTCAGACCTAGTGGCCTGAGACCTTTGAGGCTGAACCGTGCTGCCCCGCCGAATGACCCCTTCCCCCCCCCCCCCCCCCCGGGCCCCACTAATTAGTAAATCTCTCAGTCTTTGTGAAGGAGCATCTCTTCCTTTGTTCTAACTGCTTTTTTGTCTTTTAAATGTAACTGTCAAAGGCATTAACAGAGGACACTTAAAGACAGGCAGCCATGTTATGCAAGTTAACACAGGGGCACAGCTGGCAGTCTACTGTCTGGGCATTTGTCACTGGTCTAAGTAGAGTGTGACGTGGACTTGGCATGGTGAGAAGCGCTCTACAAAAAAAACTGGGGTCACAGTTACTACACATAACAAGCAATTATAATAATTGGTGCAAACTAGCACTATATACCACAGACCTTCCAACAACCAACTCCCAATATCACCTGTTGAACATCCAGTACCCACCACATGCCATAGTCCACACACACACACCATCCTGCACCCCAGCATGCACTTCACACACTGCTTATTCACAGTACCTGTGCTAAGACTCTGAATCCACACATTGAAGTGTTGAAATAACTATAGAAATTGGAGGGTACTATATCTCCTTAGATAAGCTCATACTCTGTGCTCTGCACTGATGAGGGGCAATCACCCCGAAACAGCTATCTACAGATGAGATGCTGGCTTAATTTTTATCCGAGTCATGTCTCAAAGCCTATTTAAAGGGTCAAACATTGACTTATAGGATAGCTGCCTTACATCTGGTGGCATTAGAGGCAGAGCTTGTTAAGAGCTCATTTACTTACCTTCTAACTACAGAAATAAACATTATTGCATCTTTAGTTCTATTCAGTTAGCTCAGGGGTCAAATTACATCATGGGATAATAAACGATGCTCTGAATCCTCCACACCTCACACTGGCTGGCATACTCCACAGATTCCTCTGCACTGAAACATTAGAGGTGATACTTTTCTAGGCCTTATATGCTAGGCCAGACTACCCACCTCTCTGACTGACCTCCTCTCCAGGAGCTGCAGTGTGGACTCCAAGTATGTTTTTTTTACCAGAGCGCCACCACTTCAGCCACAGTGTGGCAACTTGACGCACTGAATTACCCCTATTTCATGGGAGACAAGTCTATAAAACAGCTCTAGACTTGCAGCTCCTGTCCTAATGCAAACAATTTGAGTCCCCTTTCCCTATGCGATTCCTGACCTGGTCAATAACCACTTTCTCACAATAAACAATGACTACAAAGTTTGCTCAATAAACCCTTCACATCCCAGACAGTTCACCCTAAAAGAGGAAGAAACATACAAAAATATGTCCAAACATTTCAACATGATAAACACAGCAACCTCAAAAGGGTTTTCTGAGATGTTTTTTTAGTGATGATCTATTTCCTGGATAGGTCATCAGGATCTGATCAGTGGGGGTTCAAACCTCGCCGATCAGCTGTTTGGGAAGGCACCAGCACAGGCACCCAAGGCCACTGATGTCATTCATTGGTCACGTGACTTAGGCGCAGCTTAGTTGCATTCAAGTGATTGAGACTGAGCTGTGTCACCAAACAGCGCTGTGCTTAGTGAGCTGAGAGAAGGCCGAGGTGCTCACAGAAACACCAGTGCCTTCTGAAACTGTTGATTGGCCCAGATTTCAGATGTTGGACCCCCACCAATTAGATACTGATGACCTATCCATATGATAGGTCATCCGTAGTAAAGCATGGGAAAACCTCTTTAAATCTTGACATATATGTATCAAATAATAATTGGTTAAATGTAATTAAAAATGAAAAAAATATCCTTGGCTGATATTTAACCAGTTGAGTACCACCTGTTCCATATTTATGGCAAGTTATCCAGGTATCTAAAGCCAGCGTCACAACATAGTTATGGTCCAGGCTTTAGCGAGCTGCCTGAGTGTTTTTTGACAGTTGTGAACCTGAGAGAGAAGCCAAGAGCACTTCAGCACCTCTGTCTTCTTTATTTTTACACACTTAGGGGGTCATTTACTAATCTGAAATATGCCTAAATTAGTTAGGTTATTTGCGCCACTATCTGTGAGTTTACCCTGCTCACGCCAGGTCTAAAATTGTGGGTGTGGGGTGGGCGGGGAAGGGGACGGGCCGGCAGCCCCATCTCATTAATCATTTTTTACGCCCGTTTTAGGCGTAGAAAATGGTCTAAATGTAAGACAGCTAGGAAGCTGACCTAGATTTAGAACTGGTAGAGGATCCGCCTAAGTTATGGAGAGGCCTGCGCCTCTTCATAATTTCGGCGGATCTACCACCAGCTATGGACCTTTATTAATACGCCCATCTTAATAAATGTGCCCCTTAGCGTTCAAAGAGCAGCTGCTTCTGTTCATCAGGGTCTTCATAACTGGTGAAATGATTGCTAGGACTACAGTTCTTTGAAGGCTTCTGCTGGTTGTAACTAGACCCAGCACAGCCCAAATGTGAAAACTGGAACTGGACAGTTTTTTTTTTTTTTTTTTAAAGAAGTGCTTTCAGCTATAATAGTTTTCGTAAAGCAATCCAAGACCAGATTACCCTAACTTGACCATGTAATATATAAAAATTTACAGTGGATAATCACAAACACAAATAAAGTCTATTTTAAGGTAAAATATTTATTACCCCAAAAATTTGCATTTCTTTCTATATTTTCAATTTAAAAGAGTAAAAAAAATTACCGTATGTGTATGTGACGAATACCACACCTCGTGCACGCTTGACGTCACCTACGTCGAGCTCATGAGATGCGGTATGGTCACGGGTTACCAAAGAGTGACGTTACGCCCTCCAGAAGAGCAGGTAAGGTCAGCTTGGTACAGTTTACACAGACACCTCCTGTCCACGCGGGCACAGAGAGCCAACAAGCTGAGAGAGTCTTTTCACTGCCGCAGTGAAAACAGCGCTGTCTCAGCTCGGATAATCTGCCACCAGCTTCTCGTTTGATAAGGATTATATAGGGTGAGAAACCAACCCGCGGTAGCTTATAACTTGGCCGAAACACGGATGTGGGGATTCGTGATACAAGATAGCACAAGATTAAATTATATATTTAATCGCCTTAAGGGCACACTAGATATAGCACAATATACACATAGAATATATACAGTGGTCAGTTACCGGGTAAGATGAAAGTTCCTTTGGGTTGTGGTGTGTTCTTTGCTGTAGTCACATGAAGGGCAGTGATCTCAGCTAGTTCCTGGGTCCCCCTAAACACATTACATGAGGTGGCCGCTCTTCAGAGAAAAGACACGCCTGCTTGCTGGCACAAGCCTTTTAACCTGTAGCCGGGTCCACCCCCCCTCTGCTGGACTGGCTGCAAATGACCCACAAAACCCTTTAGGGTTCATAGCTGCAGTCCAGAAGGTCACAGAGAGATGGTTCTGGGACCAACGGATCCGCCTGGGTTCCGACTACAAGTAGAGTCCAAATATGGTACTGTTCGTTTGTTTCTGTGGGGAGATATGTATATCTCCCATCCCTGGCATCCCACTATCAAAAAATCAAACCAAGAACATGGGCACGTGCATCGTGGCCCCAAGGACACAAATATGTATCCGGTTTGCGCCTGCAATGGCCGGGCGATTCATAATTCCTTATGAAATGTAGGTGCCAACATGTCTGGGAGGTAGCATTGATCCTGGCAAGGGCTGATACCTCCTGCTGGGGGGTTTTCCTGCAGGATCCGGGTTGTCTGACTGGAGGTGTGAAATGTAAAGATGGCCTGCTAGGAGTTTTCTACTAACTGGCTTCGGCTTTGAAGCAGGGCCCCCTGTGGAGCTTGATTTCCTCTGCCATCTTTTAGCAAATGGTGGGTGTGAGGACATGGCCGACAGTAAATATTAATCCATATTCCTCACAGTGTATAAAAATAATAAAAAATCATATGAAAAGGAACCTAAATTATCCCTAGAAAATGCAGGGAAAAAAATCACTGGTAATAAAAATGAGAAAGTTATAGTCGTTTGAAAATGTGAAAATGGCTGCAGTTTTCTTTGTTATACTGGCTGGAATTACCACGGTCCTGAATTGTGCTTCTGAATGCAATTTCTTCTTCTTCTTAATTTTTTTTAATGTAGCATGACATCATCCTTAGAATCAAAGTAATTTATAGAGAGCATAACCCTCGCAGGTGCACAGACTGTACTCCATGTCTATGTAAACAAACCATACTTCAAAGTCATTCTTGGTTAACCAAGCTGGGTACAGACAAAGGGTTCACCCTCCTTATGACGTATGATGTGTTTACAACCCAGTCCCTAGATGTCTTATATAAAATGAGAACACAGTGTGCCATTCTCACGCTGCTCAGCAGCTGCAGTTTCACATCTGTCTGTACTATACCTGTTATGCGGTGGAAATTAACAAACCAAATTAGAAAATACATGCAAGGAAAATACATTCACTGCACAGCCCTAGGGTTAATAACTACAATGTACTACAACATACACACATACTTTCAATATCATGGTCATATCAGTATACATACACCATGTAATGGGCCCATAGTCTAATAATATAGATAAAAGATACCTAGCCTTAGATTTTATGGTGGTCCCACTTTCTCGATCTAAGACCTCACAAGAAGCTGGTCTGGATGAGGAATGCCCCTGTGGCTAGGTATATTGACACCTGCCTACCCCAAATTCACTGTACCTGTGATATAAGCACAGGAAGGGGCGGGGTCAAGACTATGGAACCACATGGCAGTGTGATGTTACTCACTCAACCATGTGTCTAATTTAAATATCAAAACAATTACCCTCATAATCTGTACCAGTAGAAAAAAATGCCCCCTTATAATGTGTTCCAGGACAAAAAAAAATACTCCCTTATAATGTGTGTGAATACAAAAAATACCCGCTTATAATGTGTGCCAGTACAAAAAATGCCCACTTATAATGTGTGCCAGTACAAATATGCCCCTTATAATGTGTGCCAGTACAAATATGCCCCTTATAATGTGTGCCAGTACAAAAATGCTTCCTAAGGCTACTTTCACATTAGCGTTTCCATCATAGGATCTCAATAGCAGAAGAAAACACTTCAGTTTTGTCGCCATTCATTGTTAATGGGGATAAAACTGAACTAGACAAAACAGAATGCACCAAAATGCATTCCGTTCCATTTGGTTGCGCTCCCATTGCAGACAGAATAACGCTACAAGCAGCATTTTTCTGTCCGCCATGTGGTGCAGAGCAAGACGGATCCGTCCTGGCACACAATGTAAGTCAATGGGGACGGATCCGTTTTCTCTGACACAATACAAAACCGATCCATCCCCTTTTGAGTTTTAATGGTGTTTATGAGGGATCTGTCATGGCTATAGAAGACATAATACAACCGGATTCGTTCATGATGGATGCATGCAGTCGGATTATTATCCATGACGGATCCGCAAAAACGCTAATGAGAAAGTAGCCTTATTCTGCCACAGATGTACGTTAGAGAAGTCTCTGACTGGTTGTGAGTGGTAATCTCTGTACAAGCAATGGTAGACAGCTGAACTCACTAATATCCCTAGGTCGTGGTACCAGTTGCATGTGATAATCCAGTGAGGAGAATACAATGTAAATGCTTTGGTAATTTATTGAGTTTACCTTGAGCAAAGACATATAGAGGACATTAGAGTATATTAGAGGATATTAGAGGTCAAAACGAAATGCAATCACCAGCTCTGAGTCTGCTGCAAAAAAGAAGCAGAGAACAGGATGTGATGTCACCAGAGAACAGGATGTGATGTCACCAAAAGGGAGGAGTAGACAGAGCAAAGGCAAATGGGATTTACATAATACATTCATGAAACCTATAACAAGAATGAACACAGGGTGGCAGCATTACATAACATGGTAATGATATGATAACACGAATACAGCAATTAATCATAAATTGAAGAAAGAAATTTTGGGACAGCACACTCCCCATCTGAAAGCAAGCAACTCGCTTAGGACAATATCTTCTGCAGTGAGAGGTTTATGGCACACGTGCCAACTGTAACATTCAGTGTTATGTTTCTCAGCGCAAAAGCACTGTACAATGTGGACTAACTTTGCAATGGTGTGAACGAGCTTTGACCATCTGGAGAAGCGTTAAAAGTGATGACAGCCCAAGCCAGCCCTCTTTTCAGACTTGGTGACAAAGGTACTAACTTCAGGGCGAATCTCTGGATTTTCATGAGGGTCTTGGAGACTGAAGACGTCTTGAGTAGGAGTTTCTTTACTCTGGTTCAGCAAAAACTCTGGGCCTGTTAACCAAGAAGAATTTGCAGAGACTCTACCAGATGCTGGTCTGGTGGCACAATCTGCGGGATTGAGATGAGATGGAACATAGTGCCACTGTTCAGGTTTAGAGGACCTTCTAATCCTTTCAATGCGGTTACTGACATAGACGTAGAAGCGTTTCGACTGGTTGTATATATAACCCAGAACAGTGGTCAGCAAACCGCGGCTCGCGAGCCACAAGTGGCTCTTTAGCCCCTTGAATGCGGCTCTTACAGGTGCGGGCTCCCACATAGCCAAAAGACCAACCCCTCCTGCTGATTTTTGAAGCACGCACTACAGTCTTCTTGCCTGTGGAACGCATTTGCGTTCTGCAAAGCTGGAGAGGGCGTGTACATCTCATATCACATGCCCATATTTCCTCCCACTATTAGCACACGGGCATCATCACACAGAAGGCCGGAGTAATCGCTTCACTTGGGTGTACACACCTCCTTCCAAACGTTGGAACGTGCTGCGTCACAACAGGAAGTGACGAGGGTAGTGAAAGGTCCCGGGTAGGGAAATATAACAGAACACCGCTGCAGGCGCTTGCTGTGCTACGAACATTAAGCCATGGTAGGCATAGTCAAGTGTGCTACCTGCTTCTACAGGTGACTCTGAATTAATTATTTGGCATCATCATTTACATGGCATGTAAACTATTTAAACAGAAAAAGTTATAAAATAGGCGTGCACACCTTGCACTGGCTCTGCATACAAATTTAATAATCAAGATCAAAATAACAGAAAGTACATATAAAAATATGTAAAAACACACTCTAATAGTCCTCACTGGTACTGTTGACGCAATAAAAATATAGAAAACATGAGACATAGAAATCATTTATGTCATGCCCAAAGTCTGATGTCAACATGAAAAGTTCAGACTCCAAAGGCAATGCAGTGATGTATTATAATTTACCAATGGAAAATGCAATGATCAAACTGTAGAAAGGTGAGATATTGCAGTTTAGTTAATAAGCCCCACAAAAATAGGGTGCCGCCTGAGGCAATTTCAATATAGTGTGTCTTTTGCAGCTGATAGTCTTTTTATGTTTTCACCTGAAGTTTATGTCACCCTGATGAATTTATGAGCATTCTACGCTAGTTATCTTCTTCATATTGATTATCATCAGCGGACACTTATTGAAACTAAAAACAATGTACCTTCCTATATATTTTAGGTTTTAAAAATGTGGCTCTTAAAAGAAATTTCAATCATGGTTTTGTTGATATTTGGCTCAGTTGACTAAAAAGTTTGCCCACCACTGACCCAGAACAACCTTACTGTCTGTGTAAAATTGAATGCCATCCACATGAATATCTAGCTCATGCTGTATAAAGTCTGCAATCTCTACAACTAGTACCATCCCACAAAGTTCGAGCCTAGGAATGGTGTGCTCAGGTTTCGGAGCTAATTTAGCCTTTCCAAACAGAATACCAACATGAGCTTCATTAACTTCCCCAAACTCTGACTCACCATCAGAGGCATACCCAGACATCCCAACCTGCAAAAACTCATTTCAGGGAGGTGCACTTCTCATTTCAGGGAGGTTTTCTTTTCTTTCCTTTCACTAACTTTTTATTACATTTTCCAAACATATGCAGTATCTGCACACTTTGCTCTATGGTGTGGAGGACTGGGCTCATTACCCTGCCCCAAATTATCATATTTATGTGTATGATTAAAGGGATTCTGTCACCACCTATAAGCCCTGTGAGCTAAAGACATGCTCATGTCCAGGGTAGCATTCTGATTTCTAAGGTGGCCTTATTAAAGCTATTTGTGGCTTTATTCTGCGGAAAAACAGGTTTTACTAACCTGTCAATCATTGAATTAAGGTGCCCAAGCAGGGGAGGTCTGTGGATGCATGGTGCCCGGCCGCACGCATTGCCGTTCGTGCCCAGCGCCGCCTTCTACTCCTCAGTGCCGCCTCTCCCTCCCTCCCCCTCCTCCCGCTTTGAGATCCCGCGCGTGCGCACAGGCTCAGCCTGATGCGCTGTTGCGGACTGCTGGCATCGGCTTCTTCTTGCACTGTGCGCACGCGCCAAGAAGGGGACACTGCTACAGGTTGCCGGAAAGGTTTACTGCGAGTAAACTAGAGATGGGAAGTTCGGATCTTTCACATGAATCGGTTCATTTGAATCAGTTCATTCAAATGAACCGAATCATGAATCGAATCTTCGGTTCATTTGCTGAGCTGACAAGAAGCAAGTAAACAGAAGCTTAGGTTGCGCAATGCGCATGCGCGGAAGCTTGGATTCACTTGCTGACTCGCTGAGTCGGCTCTTGGTCTGAGTCAGGAAGTTTATTCTTTAAAACCCTGTGTGTAATTATCTACCCCACTGTAGGAAAAAAACAAGCATCCAGGGGGGGTAAATTTAACACTGGGGTAAATAATATAATTAAAATGGAGGGTTAAATGTGTAAATGTATTTAAAAAAAATAACATCTCTCTCAATAGTTCTATAGCTACTGAATGAGACAGAAGAAGGGATGCCTTTAACATATATATCTCCTTGAGAAGCCAATTTGACCCTAAAGGGTTAATTCAACCTGTAATCTAAACTCTGTGTCATCTGTCACTTCTCTTATCTCTCTGCTCTGCTATCAGTAAACCTTTCCGGGATATATTGTCTCACATGTGGGTGTCAGGGAGCCGCCATCTAATAGAGGGAGACTCCCTGAACCTCCGGGAGAC
This sequence comes from Bufo bufo, assembly GCF_905171765.1. Taxonomy (NCBI): domain Eukaryota; kingdom Metazoa; phylum Chordata; class Amphibia; order Anura; family Bufonidae; genus Bufo; species Bufo bufo. Next base: position 73,785,093 of record NC_053397.1, read on the forward strand.
TTGAGATCCCTGCATACCTACGTGGGCCATATGTAGCAACAGCAGGTAAAGGACTGTTACCGAACACGTGCACCTTCAAGCGGAATTCAACCGTTTCCTTGCTGGTGTCATTGTCTCTGTGCCAAAGAAACCTGAGATTATTTTATTACATGACACGGAGGCTCCTATTGCTATCTCTTTCTTTACTGAACAACCAATAGCAGCAAAGAAAAACCATAACAAGTAACCATGGTGACAAGACCCTCCCTCATAATACCAGTATAAAAGTCCTGGTTTGTACAGATTCCTCCTCTTTCTTTGCTGCTGACCACTCAGATAAGTATTCACTGTGGTCTTTGTTTTCAGAAGTAATTGAGAATATTGACCATTACTTATATTATATATATATATATATATATATATATATATATATATATATATATATCTTATATAGGGCTGGGGGTCTTTTTTCCCCTTGCCTCTGTGTCTATGTAGGGAGATATTTACATATTTATACATATATTATCAGGTTCTTTGCTCCCCAGCATTTTGACCCCTTTTACCTTCCCCACATCCCCTTTTCACCCCTTGTGGTTGATATACAGTACAGACCAAAAGTTTGGACACACCTTCTCATTCAAAGAGTTTTCTTTATTTTCAGGACTATGAAAATTGTAGATTCACACTAAAGGCATCAAAACTATGAATTAACACATGTGGAATTATATACAAACAAGTGTGAAACAACTGAAAATATGTCATATTCTAGGTTCTTCAAAGTAGCCACCTTTTGCTTTGATTACTGCTTTGCACACTCTTGGCAATCTCTTGATGAGCTTCAAGAGGTAGTCCCCTGAAATGGTTTTCACTTCACAGGTGTGCCCTGTCAGGTTTAATAAGTGGGATTTCTTGCCTTATAAATGAGGTTGGGACCATCAGTTGCGTTGAGGAGAAGTCAGGTGGATACACAGCTGATAGTCCTACTGAATAGACTGTTAGAATTTGTATTGTAGCAAGAAAAAAGCAGCTAAGTAAAGAAAAACGAGTGGCCATCATTACTTTAAGAAATGAAGGTCAGTCAGTCAGCCGAAAGATTGGGAAAACTTTGAAAGTAAGGGCTATTTGACCATGAAGGAGAGTGATGGGGTGCTGCGCCAGATGACCTGGCCTCCACAGTCACCGGACCTGAACCCAATCGAGATGGTTTGGGGTGAGCTGGACCGCAGAGTGAAGGCAAAAGGACCAACAAGTGCTAAGCATCCATGGGTAAATTTTCATATAGCTCCCTAACACGTGTTGGAACTTTCCATACATCTTATTTACAATTGGTCATGAGACCATTGATGTCCCTCGATTAACACGTGTTACAAATAATAAAATTTAACGTTTATTTCTTATCATTAAAACATTTAGAACTCCTTAAATTAAAATTATCAGCTCTGCCTGCCTTGTATATTTGTATAATCACTCAGAGTCTGATTACTAGGTGGATACACTAGGGGGCACTCTTCCCTATTACCTATAAAGGTCTCTGTTTTCTTATTGTAACCTGTGTTCAGTTAGTGCACATTGTTTCTTTCACAGTGCGCAACTCTCTAGCGGTTTTACCCCCCTTGTGAAATACACTTCTCTTAGTAGTGTCTACCAGACCTGTGTTGGCTAGGCATACGCGCAACATACCGGACGGTCGCAAGAGGATGTGCGTCATAGATATCGGGAGCGCACGCATATGTATAACCATCTGGGAAAGCCGGCTGAGTGCCCAGACATGCGCATGGAATAATAGTGCCGGTAACGAGTACTAAGTGTTGGCGCAACAGAAGCGGCGCAGACGAAGGTCCATTGGATGGAGAGACAGTGGGAGGAGCTAACATCGAGCCTCAACTGTTAGATACACAATGATAGGTCGGCTGACTTGGTTAGAGCAACAGAGGTTCAGATTGGTTTTCAGAACTATGACACATGCAGGGAGGTTTTAAGAGGTTGGTCCCGCACCCAACACACTATTCACTGCTCATACCCCTGAAGACGCCAAGTTGTTGGCGAAACATGTCGGGGAGCAGAAGTGTTATTAGGGTGTTTTAGGCAGCGTATGCCTAGCCAACACAGGTCTGGTAGACACTACTAAGAGAAGTGTATTTCACAAGGGGGGTAAAACCGCTAGAGAGTGGTGCACTGTGAAAGAAACAATGTGCACTAACTGAACACAGGTTACAATAAGAAAACAGAGACCTTTATAGGTAATAGGGAAGAGTGCCCCCTAGTGTATCCACCTAGTAATCAGACTCTGAGTGATTATACAAATATACAAGGCAGGCAGAGCTGATAATTTTAATTTAAGGAGTTCTAAATGTTTTAATGATAAGAAATAAACGTTAAATTTTATTATTTGTAACACGTGTTAATTGAGGGACATCAATGGTCTCATGAGGATTTTCAGTATCCAGACGTCCATTCGGTAAGTCTACCAACCCTATTATCTTCTTTGACTGTTTGGGTAGAGGGCAGACTCTGTCTTTTTTCCCACGCCTGGTCAGCCATCACTGCAGACCCATGGGTTCTCGCTACCGTCCACGGGTTCCATATAGAACTGGTGTGTTCCCCGATCCACATTCCACCCCCTCACCCCATAATCCTTCCCGCCCCAAAACAACTTCTTTTACACAGGGAATTGAAGGCGCTTTTTCTGAAGGGCGCGATAGAACTGGCCCCAGTCCTCTTCCAACTGCATCCTCAGCAATATGTTTCTGGTGGCCAAAAAAGGAGGCCAGATGCGTCCCGTGATCAACCTTCGGGCACTAAACGCCTTCGTCTGTTATCGCCACTTCAAAATGAAGGGCATTCACCTCCTCAGAGACATGCTCCTCCATGGAGATTGGATGGTCAAACTAGACCTAAAGCATGCCTATTTAACGGTGCCAGTTTCCGAGACATCCAGGGATCTACTTTGTTTCCAATGGAACAAAGAGGTGTGGCGGTTCACTTGCCTCTCCTCAGCTCCTTGGTGCTTCACCAAGTTGTTGCGCCCTGTCGTATCCTGTCTCCGCAGTCGCGGAATTCGTCTGATTGTTTATCTAGACGATATCCTCCTCATGGCCCAGGACCGTTCCATCCTGCTGACACACTTGACCCAGACAATGGACCTATTGTCCCACCTTGGTTTTCTCCTCAACCTGGAGAAATCCTGCCTTACCCCTTCCCAATCCATGGAATTTCTAGGCTTTACGATCAACTCGACAACAGAGATGCTCAGCCTTCCGCCATCCAAAGTCTGTGCCATCCGCAAGGAACTCCGCCACACGCTTTCCCTTCCTCAGGTTTCCTTACGCCACCTGGCCCGCATCATAGGCCTCCTCTTCAATCCAGGCAGTCTTCCCAGCACCTCTGCACTACCGAGCCATGCAGCGCCTCAAGATCGCCCACCTTCACGCGGGGGTATCCTACGCAGACTTGATCACCTTAGACGAGGAGACCAGAGACGAGCTGACATGGCGGATCCACAACCTGGAAGTCTGGAATGGCAAAGCTATTTTCGGCCCTTGTCCGGATTTCACAATAGATTCGGATGGGATGGGGCGCTTATTGTGATGGAGTGACCACGGGGGGACGCTGGTCCGAGGAAGAGTCCGGCCTCCATATCAACGCCTTGGAGCTTCTTGCAGGATCTTTCGCTATTCGCAGACCTTTTGTCTGGCCAGGGATATCACCGTGATTGCGGAATATCTGCCCGGCCTTCACAATACTCACACGGACTGGAGTTCTCGTTTTCTGTCCGACTCCAGCGATTGGAGATTGGACACGACGGTCTTCTCATCCATATCCTCCCAGTGGGGGCCCTTCTATTTAGATCTCTTCGCGTCCCATTTGAACACCCAGCATGCCAGGTTTTTCAGCTGGCATCCGGACCCAGACGCGGAAGCCATAGACGCTTTTCTACAGAACTGGTCCGGCCACCTCATGTACGCTTTTCCCTTATTTGCTCTGATCCATCGAGTCTTAGCCCAGGTCCGCCAACAGAGAGCCGAACTGGTCCTGGTAGTCCCGTTCTGGACCACCCAGTCATGGTTTCCACAGCTGCTGGAGTGCTTGATCCAGTGCCCTCTCCTTCTCCCAGTCTTCCCAGACCTCCTATTAGATCCGTCAGGTCTACAACACCCTCTCGTTTTAGAAGAATCCCTACAGCTCCTAGACTGCAGGATCTCAGGGAACCTTGAGCGTCGCTGGAGTTTCGGACTCAACTAGACGTCTCTTGACTCTTATTTATACATACATCGTCCACAATCCATGGGAAAAACAGCAGACTGGTTTGAGAGCTGTATTTATACAAGCAGGCAAATAACGCGAGTTTGTGAGCTTTCGCGTGTTTGATTTCCAGTCTGTGTTTGTATTGTGTGTGACTTTAGATCAGTGGTCCCCAACCTTTTTTGCACCAAGGACCAGTTTCATGCAAGACAATTTTCCCAGGGACCAGGTGGGGTGGGGGGGTTCTGGGGCAGGGCTTAGGGGGTGGGTGGGGCTTAGGGGGTGCTGGTTGGCGCTGAGTGATTCACGCACGTAACAAAACAAAAGATATTGCATATTAGTGCATATTAAAATATATTTAAACTTTTACACATGGACCCTCCACATAGGGCAGTGCATACAGCGATTTTAATACAGAGGTGAAACCTATCAGAGCATGTTATAAACAAAGCGATAGACATATCCACCAAGGGAAAGGTCTGGAGCCAGCGCGCGGCTACCAGCCTATTAGGTGTTATATCCAAATACAAGCATTATAGATAGGAGATCACCCTGAAGTTTTAACTATTGATGGTCAATTAGGAAATTATTAGAATAACAATAAAAGCTAAGTTTTAAGGGTGTAAGTAAAACACATGGCAAGATTAGGTAATTAGTAGTCTATGACTAAATGTAAATAAATATTAAGTCTCTACATGTGCTAGGGTCCATGTGTAAAAGTTGTATTAAAATATATAACACTATATAACTTCTATATAAACTGACTAGGGTCGCTGCTGCACTGGTCTCTGATGCACTGTACCGTATTTTTCGCCCATAAGATGCACCTAGGTTTTAGAAGGGAACAATAAGAAAAAAATATTTTCCATTACACCTCAGGTCAGACCAGCAATCAGACCCCCAATGTTAATCAGACCTCAGATCAGACCCTCAATGCCTGAAATCAACCCCCTAAACTTCAACCATCTATTAGCCCCCATGTCAGCCATCATCCGCCATGTCAGCCAGCCATCAGCCCCATGTCAGCCAGCCATCATCCCCATGTCAGCCATCCATCAGCCCGACATGTCAGCCAGCCATCAGCCCTCATGTCAGCCAGCCATCAGACCCCATGTCAGCCAGCCATCAGACCCCATGTCAGCCAGCCATCAGACCCCATGTCAGCCAGCCATCAGCCCCCATGTCAGCCATCAGCCCCCAGCCATCAGCGCAAATAAAAAAAAACAAAAAAACACTTACCTCTTCTGCTCCTGGACGCCACCGCTCCTCACCATTGCGATCCTCTTCATCCTGCTGTCGGCTGTGTATCACGGGCGCGGCGCACAGTGTGAGGTCACAGTGCGCCCTCACGCTGTGCACAGCCCTGCACAGCCAACAGCCAAGCCAAGGACCAGGAAGCGGTGAACGATCTGTACTCACCGCCGCTTCCTGGTCCTCAGCTTGGCTGTCAGCTGTGCAGGGCTGTGCTCAGCATAAGGGGGCACTGTGACCTCACACTGTGCGCCGCGCCCGCGATACACAGCCGACAGCAGGATGGTACTAATAAAGCACTTCCATAATGAAAGCGCTTCATTAGTACTGCGTTAAAGACTGCCCTGATTGCCGTGGCCCGGCAAACAATCTTCCAGGGCCCGGTCCTGGGCCACGGCCCGGCGGTTGGGGACCGCTGCTTTAGATTACGTTACTTGAGATTCAGGGACTTTAGGAGGGGACTTAAATTAGATTCTTATCACTGCACTATATTGTATTTTTCTCTTTTCTTGCGTAATCCCCACTTAGTATGTGTTCCATTATTGACAGCGCAGTCCAGTGCACATCTTGTCTAATGTATGCAGTACTGGAACAGCGGTTTGAGGGTGCATACCTTTGTTCAAAATGTGAGCAAATTGCCAGTTTAGAATCGCACATCGAGTATCTAACCGGGCGAATTTCAACAGTGAGAAGCGTTGACAATTTGGAAAAGAGTTTGCTGCTCACTGAGAAAGCACTCTATGGGGTAGATGTGGGGGAGGGTGGCAGCGAGGAGGCTCAGGAAAGTGAGGTAGCTAGCTGAGTAACAGTTATAAAGCGGGGTAGAGGGAAGACTACCAGGGAGGCTAGCCCTGATCTGACACACCCCAACAAGTTTGCACGGTTGGCAGATGAGGGGGATGTCAGTTCAGGAAGAGCACTGCTGCAGCCAGACACTTCTTCTGCCAGTCAGGGGAATGTCAGCTCCACTAATCAGGGGACCAGGAAATCAGGGCAGGCCAGACAGGTCCTGGTAGTGGGAGACTCAATTATTAGGGGTACAGATCAGTCTGTCACAAAGCCCAGGATCGTCGAATGGTGTGTTGTCTTCCTGGGAGGGGCTGGAGAAGATCCAGTGGTCATGGTCCATATCGGAAGCAATAACAAAGTTAGAGGTAAGTGGAGCGTCCTTAAAAATTATTTTAGGGATTTAGGTCAAAAGCTTAGGGCAAGGACCTCAAAGGTAGTATTTTCTGAAATACTACCGGTACCACGAGCCACACAAGAAAGGCAGCGGGAGATTAGGGAGGTTAACAAGTGGCTCAAAAACTGGTGTAGGAAGAAGGGGTTTGGGTTCCTGGAGAACTGGGCCGACTTCTCTTTTGGCTACAGGCTCTATCGTAGGGATGGGCTGCACCTCAATGGGAAAGGGGCAGCTGTGTTGGGGGAGAAGATGGCTAGAAGGTTGGAGAAGTGTTTAAACTAGGGACTGGGGGCGGGTAATTACATTATAGGATGGGAAGATAGAGTGCAGATAGATACTGGGGGCAAGGTAATGGGACTGGGGGAGAAAAGGAAGGAGGGACTAGAACAGCTCAGAAGGAAAACTGTAGGGTAAAAAATATACATAAACCTCTTATATGTCTGTATACTAATGCCAAAAGCCTGACTAATAAAACTGGGGAACTGGAATTAGTGATGTGTGAGGAGGACTATGACATAGTGGGAATAACTGAGACATGGCTGGATGATAGCTATGACTGGGTGGTTAATGTACAGGGTTACAGTCTGTTTAGAAAGGATCAACAAAACCGGAGAGGGGGAGGGGTTTGCCTTTATGTAAAGTCCTGCATAAAGCCCACATTCTGGGAAGATATAAGTAAGGGACATGAACATGTGGAGTCACTGTGGGTAGAAATACATGGAGGCAAAAACAATAATAAATAACTAATAGGAGTTTATTTTAAACCACCTAATATAGCAGAGTCCATAGACAATCTGCTACTAAACGAGATAGATGAGGCGGCAGATCATAATGAGGTCATTATTATGGGGGACTTTAACTACCCAGATATAGACTGGGAAACTGAAACTTGTATGTCTCATAAAGGAAACAAGTTCTTGGCAATAACCAAAGACAATTACCTTTCCCAACTGATTCAGGACCCGACTAGAGGGACGGCCATACTGGACTTAGTATTAACCAATACACCTGACATAACAACAGATGTGCAGGTCGGGGGACACCTGGGAAATAGTGACCATAAAGTAATGACCTTCCAATTATCATTCAAAAGAGTGTTTCTTCAGGGAGGAACAAAAATACCAAACTTCAAAAAATCTAAATTTAGCCAACTAAGAGAGGCCATGGGCCTAACTAACTGGGACAAAGTCCTCAAAAATAAAAATACAGCCACAAAATGGGATATTTTTAAAAGCATCCGAAAATCTAATTGTCAGAGGTACAAACCTTATGGGAATAAAAGGTTGAGGAACAAGAGAAAACCAATGTGGATAAATAGAACTGTAAAGAAAGTAATAAATGACAAAAAGAAAGCATTTAAATCACTAAAGCAAGAGGGTAGCGAGGAAGAACTGAAAAACTTTAAGGAAAAAAATAGAATATGTAAAAAATGAATAAAAGCAGCCAAACTAGAGACCGAGAGATTAATTGCCAAAGAGAGCAAAACTAACCCTAAAATTTCAATTATAAAAATGTTAAAAAGTATAAATCTGAAGGTGTCGGCCCTCTACAGAGTAATGAGGGGGGAGTTACAGAGAGTGACGAGGAGAAAACAAAGTTATTCAATATTTTTTTCTCCACTGTATTCACTGAAGAAAATAAACTGTCAGATTAAAAATGCAGAATGCAAAAGTTAATTCCCCATTAAAAGTGCCTTGTCTGACCCAGGAAGAAGTACAGCGGAGTCTTAAAAAGATTAAAATAGACAAATCGCCAGGACCAGGTGGCATACACCCTGGTATCCTAAGAAAATTAAGTAATGTCATAGCCAGACCCTTATTTCTGATATTTAAGGACTCTATACTGACAGGGAGTGTTCCACAGGATTGGTGCATAGAAAATGTAGTGCCAATATTCAAAAAGGGTCCAAAAACAGAGCCTGGAGACAATAGGCTGGTAAGTTTAACATCTGTCGTGGGTAAACTGTTTGAAGGTTTTCTAAGAAATGCTATCTTGAGTACCTCAATGAAAATAAGCAAATAATGCCATATCAGCATGGCTTTATGAGGGATCGGTCATGTTAAACTAATTTAATCAGTTCCTATGAGGAAGTAAGTTCTAGACTTGACAGCGGCGAATCAATGGATGTCATATATTTGGATTTCTCCAAAGCATTTGACACTGTACCGCATAAAAGGTTAGTATATAAAATGAGAATGCTTGGACTGGGAGAAAAAGTCTGTATGTGGGTAAGTAACTGGCTCAGTGAAGGAAAACAGAGGGTGGTTAACGGTACACACTCATATTGGGTCACTGTCACTAGTGGAGTACCTCAGAGGTCAGTATTGGGCCCTATTCTCTTCAATATATTTATTAATGTTCTTGAAGAAGGCTTGCACAGTAAAATAAAAAAAATTGCAGATGACACTAAACTGTGTAAAGTAATTGAAGAGGGCCATATACTGCTACAGATGGATCTGGATAGATTGGAGGCTTGGGAAGATAAGTGGCAGATGAGGTTTAACACTGACAAATGTAAGGTTATGCACATGGGAAGGAATAATGCAAGTCACCCGTACATACAAAATGGTAAAACACTGGGTAACACTGACACGGAAAAGGACCTAGGAATTTTAGTGAACAGCAAACTAAGCTGTAAAAACTAGTGTCAGGCAGCTGCTGCCAAGGCCAATAAGATAATGGGTTGCATCAAAAGGGACATAGATACCAGTGATGAGAACATAGTCCTACTACTTTAAAAATCACTAGTCAGACCACACATGGAGTACTGTGTACAGTTCTGGGCTCCTGTGAACAAGGCAGACATAGCAGAGCTGGAGAGGGTTCAGAGGAGGGCAACTAAAGTGATAACTGGAATAACTGGACTACAGTACCCTGAAAGATTATCAACATTAGGGTTATTCACTTTAGAAAAAAGACGACTGAGGGGAGATCTAATTACTATGTATAAATATATCAGAGGTCAGTACAGAGATCTCTCCCATCATCTATTTATCCCCAGGACTGTGACAAGGGGACATCCTCTGCGTCTGGAGGGAAGAAGGTTTGTACACAAACATATAAGAGGATTCTTTACAGTAAGAGCAGTGAGACTATGGAACTCTCTGCCTGAGGAGGTGGTGAGGGTAAAATAGTTCAAGAGGGGCATGGATGTATTTCTGGAGTGTAATAATATTACAGTCTATAGCTACTAGAGATGAGTCGTTGATCCAGGGAGTTATTCTGATTGCCTGATTGGAGTCTGGAAGGATTTTTTTCCCCTTAAGTGGGGAAAATTGGCTTCTACCTCACTTTTTTTTTTTGCCTTCCTCTGGATCAACTTGCAGGATAACAGGCCGAACTGGATGGACAAATGTCTTTTTTTTCGGCCTTATATATTATGTTACTATGTTACAATCACCCAGCCTAAGTTGAGTCTCTGTGCATATGGGGCGTTGTTAGGACCGTTGCATTGTTGCCGCACCTTGTGGACTCTCAGAATGTCTCTCCCGAGCAAGAGTAGGACGTCAGCATTTAAGTCCATAGGAGAAATCTCACTAGTTAGATGTTTCAAGTGGGAATGATGGTATGCAGCTTCTGGAGTACGAATTTTATCTCTTTCATCAGGTATCTGGTCACATTCAATTAACGTTGGCATGAGTATGTGAACGTTCTCTTTAATGTAGGAGATAAGGTTCCAGTGGCTCTCCTGCCATAAGTCTCTACACGACCAGAACAAGTGTTTAGGGTGTTGCTTCTCCCGTTATGCTGAAGATCTCAAAGAATTAAGGTTTTGTCAGAAACTTATTGCTTTGTTCATCTATAATAGCATACATTCTGGTAGCCTTTTCAGATTGCCCTTCTGGGTAGACGTTGACCAAACACATTTTTGCACAGCACTTGGAACCAGTCTCCTTGCCACATATTTCCATACAGGAAGAGGAGAAAGTCGTAGCTAGCTGTTGAGCCGGTGGCTCCCCACCATGAAGTGTGACGGCGTTGGTTGCGGCTTGAGATTGTGCGTTGTCTGGAGGCAAAGTAGGATGCATTGATGTAACATGCTTGTCACTGCTGCATTTTGCACACCTGATCAGTGGCGGATTACAATAGGGACGTTCGGGTCGGCAGCCCCGGGCCCAGCACCGCTGGGGGGCCCAACGCTGACACGAACGCCCACATACTGCTGCGGGGCACGGGAGCGCATAGCTCCCTGTCCCGTCTGCGATCACCGCCATAGGCTTCAGGCCTTGAAGGCCTGAGGCCTATGCGGTAGAGAAATCCCGGCGCAGGCGTGCGTGATGACGTCATCGCGCGCCTGTGCCGGGACGCAGCACTGTGACGCGCCTGACTCTGCGAGCAAGCGCCTGGCCCTGGACATACAGTAGGTGAGTATTTATCTTTTAATTTTTTTGTTCATTTATTATTTTTTTTATTTCATGTGCCTACTTTGGGGGGGGCACACAGGAGGACATATTAGGGAAGTTAAATCGAGTATATTGGGGGGGGAATGTGGGGGCAGTATGGGGCGAAATTATTATTGGAGGGAATACTATGTGGGGCTAATTACTATGTGGGGGAAGTGTGGGGGCAAATTGCAATGTGAGGGCAGTGTGGGGGCAAATTGCTATGTGGGGGCGGTGTGGGGGCGAATTGCTATGTGAGGGCGGTGTGGGGGCAAATTGCTATATAGGGGCAGTGTGGGGGAAACTATTGTGTGTGGGGAAATTGCTATGTGGGGACAAATTACTATATGGGGCAGTGTGGGGGCAAATTACTATGTGGGGGCAGTGTGGGGACAAATTACTATATGGGGCAGTGTGGGGGCAAATTGCTATATGGGGCAGTGTGGGGGCAAATTACTATGTGGGGGCAGTGTGGGGACAAATTACTATATGGGGCAGTGTGGGGGCAAATTACTATATGGGGCAGTGTGGGGGCAAATTACTATATGGGGCAGTGTGGGGGCAAATTACTATATGGGGCAGTGTGGGGGCAAATTACTATGTGGGGGCAGTGTAGGGACAAATTACTATATGGGGCAGTGTGGGGACAAATTACTATATGGGGCAGTGTGGGGGAAAATTACTATGTGGGGGCAGTGTGGGGGAAATTGCCATGTGGGGACAGTGTGGGGTAATTTCTATGTGGGGACAGTGTGGGGAAATTGCTATGTGGGGGCAAATTACTATGTGGGGAAAACTATTGTGTGGGGGCAGTGTGGGCAAATTACTATGTGGGGGCAGTGTGGGCAAATTACTATGTGGGGGCAGTGTGGTGGAAATTACTATGTGGGGGAAGTGTGGTGGAAATTACTATGTGGGGGCAGTGTAGAGCAAATTACTGTGTGGGGGGCAAACTACTATATGGGGGCAGTTTGGGGGAAATTACTGTGTGGGGGCAAATTACTATGGGGGGATTACTATGTGGGGGCAGTGTGGTGGAAATTACTATATGGGGGTGTTGCTATTGGGGAGGCACTGTAGGGGCAATTCTATTATTTCTGGGGACACTATACAGGGATTATTGCCTGGAGCACAATATAGGGTGTTATTATTACTGGGGGCACTCTAAGGGACATTATAGCTGCTGTGGACACTATAGGAACATTTGGGGTAATTTATCAAACTGGTGTAAAGTAGAACTGGCTTAGTTGCCCATAGCAGCCAATCAGATTCCACCTTTCATATTTGACAGCTCTTTTGGAAATCCAGTTCTACTTTACACCAGTTTGATAAATTACCCCAATTATGTCTATTAGGGTCACTATTTTTTCAGCAGTATAGTTCCTGGGGCATTGGGAAGCACAACGGAAACAGTATTGGGGGTGGCAGGATGACGCTGTGGGGACACCAGGATGAGGTTGATGGAAAAATTGAGAAATCTAATGTGTCTGTGTTACAAACTGTAGACGAGATGTGGCTGAAAGAATTTGCCATGGTGGTCTGGGTCAAATGGAGGAGAAGAGGAAAGAGAAGGTCTACATGACAGGAGATGTCCCTGGATGTAAGAGGTATGTGGTGCTGTATTCTCCTCCATGTCTTTTTTATTACAATTATATGTATTTTAAATTTGGTGACCAAATTTTTCAGTTTAGGACCCAATTTGGGGTATTTTTTTTAGTCTGAAGATGTCATATGGCCTAAGAAGAGACTTTGGCGCCCATGAAGTACCGCAGCCTCTTCATACAAAAAAAAAAAAAACTAAAAGGGAGGAGGAGTGGGGGGTAGACAGCCCCGGGCCTATCATGCACTTATCATGCCCCTGCACCTGATGATAGCTTTAGTCTTTTGCCATATGATTTGACGAAGTACAACACTTGTAATAGACTCCAAGCTCTTTGAGTGTCTCTCTGCGTTCTTGCAAGGTCTTTGCCCTGAGCCCACAACATTCTTTTAAAAGATGAGGTCTTTTGTGGATAGGGCACATGCGGTTAGGGTCCCTTTCTTTAAGGGCGGCGGTGTCTTTCCTAGCAGTGGAGGTTGTAATAAGTGGGACGTTTGTTTTCCTAACGGATACTGTTCTCCTTAAGTCTCTACGTTTACTTGTTGTGTTGTCATACCTTGTGCATGAGGATAAAGCAGGTAGAGTGGATTCTGTGAAGTCAAAGCTGTGATAATTCTTCTTCTGAGCTTGGTCACTGATGAATCTGGAAAAATAAGAGAGAGGGTAAAGACACATTGTGTTCTCTCTTGTATCTGGAGCACGGTCTGCCCATTTTTCTTGCATGCCTTGTGGTAGTTTCAACACAATTGGATTGACACCATCGGCAGTATCAAGATAACTCAGTCCTGGCAGATTTGGGTCCGTTTTAGCCAATTCTAATTCCTTTAGTAGATTGCTCAGATCCTGGAGCTTGCGATTATCCTTGCTAGTTATCTTTGGGAAGTCTCAAGACTCTTGAATAAGGCGCTTTCTATAGCTTCAGAACTGCCATAGTTCTGTTCAAGTCTCTCCCAAGCAAGTCAAGTTCATTCTTGGCAGTGAGGTTAAGGTCGCTGATTACTGCTTTATAGGTTGATTTCCAGGCCCTGTAGTTTTCAGCACGGTCATCATACTTCGAGAGACTCCAAAGGCGTGCGCACGGGGTGTGCCGGGTGTGCCTGGGCACACCCTAATCACACCTCCGTGCTGCAGCCTCCTGCACTGCCGCCTGCCGCAGCTGCCTTTTGAGCCCCGTCTGCCCCGCACAGCCACAATGACATCAGACTGCTCCCGTGCTCCTGGTCGGCCTGCTTCATTAATAAAGTGGGAGGAGCAGGTGCGTGCGGCGTGACGTAGTGAGTGACGTCACTCTGCCACCGGCCTAGTTTGAATGTTTGAGAGCCTGACCAGTGCCCAGTGATTGTGGAATACTAGCTGGAGTCTCCCAGTAAGTAGTACAAGTTTACAATACTTTACATAAGACCCCGGCGGCCTCCACCCCCTGTTGGGGGTCACTGTCAGGGACACTGTTATGGGGGAGGAGATCTGTGGATCATGAAACATATATACCACAAGATGCTACTATATATGTGTCATCCACAGATTCCCCCCGGCCCCACATAACAGTGTCATCCACAGATCACAGATCCCCCCACATCTGTGTCAGATTCCACACAGATACCCCCATAACAGTGCCATCCATAGATATCCTCTTAAAAGACTGTTAAGGGGATATCTGTGGTCTGTGGATGACACTGTTATGGGGGCATCTGTGTGGAATATGACACTGTTATGGGGGATCTGTGGATGACACTGTTATGGGGGTGATCTGTGGATGACGCACTGTTAATAACAGTGAGTCATCCATAGATGCCCCCATAACAGTGCCATCCACAGATATCCACTTAACAGTGCGTCATCCACAGATGTCCCCATAACCGTGTGTCATCCACAGATGCCCATAACAGTGCGTCATCCACAGATGTCCCCATAACAGTGCGTCATTCACAGATGCCCTCATAACAGTGCGTCATCCACAGAAGCCCTTATAACAGTGCATCATCCACAGATGCCCCCATAACAGTGCGTCATCCACAGATGCCCCCCATAAGAGTGCGTCATCCACAGATGCCCCCATAGCAGTGTCATCCACAGATGCCCATAACAGTGCGTAATCCACAGATCCCCCATAATAGTGTCATCGACTGATGCCCATAACAGTGTCATCCACAGATGCCCCCATAGCAGTGTCATCCACAGATGCCCATAACAGTGCGTAATCCACAGATCCCCCATAATAGTGTCATCGACTGATGCCCATAACAGTGTCATCCACAGATGCCCATAACAGTGCGTCATCCACAGATGCCCATAACAGTGCGCCATCCACAGATGCCCCCATAACAGTGTCATCCACAGATCCCCCATAACAGTGTCATCCACAGATCCGCCATAACAGTGTCATCCACTGATGCCCATAACAGTGTCATCAACAGATGCCCATAACAGTGCGTCATCCTCAGATGCCCCCATAACAGTGTCATCCACAGATCCCCATAACAGTGTCATCCACAGATCCCCCATAACAGTGTCATCCACAGATCCCCCATAACAGTGTCATCCACAGATCCGCCATAATAGTGTCATCCACTGATGCCCATAACAGTGCATCATCCTCAGATGCCCCCATAACAGTGTCATCCACAGATCCCCCATAACAGTGTGTCATCCACAGATCCCCTATAACAGTGCGTCTGCGCACTGAGGAGAGACAGAAAGGAGGGGAAAGAATCAACGGAAGCAAGCAGAGGACGGCACAGCAGACGACTGAATAGCTTCTTTTGTAAGTAAATTGTTTTATTATAATTGTAGTTTAATGTCTGTTTTTGTCTTTTATTATATTCTGGCTGTTGCTTAAAGGGACAGTAAAAAATTGTTGTTTTTTAGCTATGTATGATGCTTTTTGATAAATAAATGTAAATGTAGTGGTGCTGTAATGTGGACCCCAGGCCTCTCTGATGTCCTGCAGGCTGGGCTGGCGCTGTGGAAGCATACAGTTGGTCAGGCAGCAGAAAGGCTCTGGGGCTGTCATTGTGTGTTATGGAACTTTTCCCTTCACAGCCAATGCTATCTTCCTGGCCTCTCGTACAGTGCGGACTCTGCAAGAGGCATTCCATTTGCTCTCCATCCTAATAGAAGTCTATGGGAATCAAAACGGATCCACCTGGTTCCCGTTATGCAAGTCGGAAAACAAAGTCCTGTCGACAGGACTTTGTTTTCCGTCTTGCATAAGGGGACCCAGACGGATCGGTTATGCTTTCTCATAAACTTCTATTAGGACAGAGCAAAACGGAATGCCTCTTAAAGGTTTCCGTTTTGCATTCCATCAGGCCATTCCATTATATTCCGTTTGAAACGGAACCTATAACGGAATGGCATAACGCAGATGTGAACCCACCCTTAGGAATAGATTTTCTGAATACTCAAGCGTACCGAGGAAGAAAGGAAAACTCTTGAAAGCTTGTCTTTTAAGTATTAGGTTAGTACAATAAAAATTTACACACTGTTATGGAGGATCTGTGGATATAATATATATATACATACACACGCGCGCGCGGCGTGTGTGTTTGTGCTTTAGGGTGCACACCCTAATGCAATAGGCTGTGCACGCCTACGCGAGAGACTAATATTAATCAGCTTCCTGCGCATCATGTATCTGGCAAAGTCCGACATGTCTGATATCCCATTCCTTGTTGCTGGATTGCATTGTGGTGTCTCTGGGGCATGTAGAGGCTCTGGCACGTAAGGCTTAGATTGATCAGGACAGAATGATGTGGCATAAGGATTAAGCTGTGGTTTGGTCTCTGGAGGATCAGTTGGTTCAATGCTAGAAATTACCTTGTTATCAGTGGATGAAAATATCTGGCATTCTGTAGGTTCACCCAGTTGATGATTTAGAAGTGCTGTTTGTACATGCGATTTAGCAGGAGGAGCAGGCGATGATTGCCTTAACACATATCTGGCAGTGCAGTCGGCAGGGTCTTCGACTTCCCCTGGGATGAAACAGTCTAGGTTGGTATCTTGGCCTAATGCTTGCTTGAAGACCTTCAGTTGAGTTAAGGTAGCTGCTTCTTCCCATTCTGTTTGGAGAATTTTTAGTTGGGCTTCTGCCTCTGCCTCCATCTGCGCCATTTCTGATTTCTTCTTTGTGTTTTCAGCCTCCATTTCTGCTCTCTTCTTTGCTATTTCTGCCTCCTTCTTTGTGTTCTCAGCCTCCATTTCTGCTCTCTTCTTTGCGATCTCAGCCTCCTTCTTAGCAAAGGAACTTCTTACACTAGCTTCCACTGATTCTGCCCGGATATCTATAAGCTTGTTGTTATGCAACACCGACCTTCCAGAACAAGAGGTTTTGGAAGATGAAAGCGTGTATTTGGTTGAAGTTGATTGATGGGATCTTACATCTTGCAAGTGTGTGATGCGGATTTCTGCCTTAGTCTTAGTGTCTTGTACTAAAGCATCCTTCTCTTGGAGGAGATACTTTCTCTCTCTCAACTCCTCTGAGGCATCATCAAAATCGGAATCATTCAGAAAGGTGGTGTACTTTGCAGACAGTCGCTGATAGCGAACATAGGCGTTAGTTAAACGATTCAACGCTGTGATTAACTTTGGTGCATCATTGTTATAGCGTGAAAGAGCTGCTATATAGTGTTCAGTTCTTTGCCATAAATCATTTAAATTGTCACTCAACTCTTCTTTGGTTGCCTCAAATTTCTCTCTAATCTTTTGCGTTCGCTTGATAACACGTTTAGAGCGTACAGTTTGTTCTTCAGTGAACATGGACTCGGCTTCCTGTATATCTGAGTTTTTGGGAGCAGGGTGAGTTTCTGTATGTTCAGTGACCGAGAAATCCACGGAGCCTCTTGTGGACATGTTATTCCTGTTTAAGTGGTACTGTCTTTCCAAGAAAGGATTTCAGCTTACTCACAGTGCTTATGAAGCCACGTGCATGTAAGATGGCGGACAGCTCTAAGTTTGCTTGCAGACTGCGTGTAGACATGCAAGACTGTAGATTTAGGCTTTGTTTTGACTATTCTGCCACAGGTGTACGTTAGAGAAGTCTCTGACTGGTTGTGAGTGGTAATCTATGTACAAGCAATGGTAGACAGCTGAACTCCCTAATATCCCTAGGTCGTGGAACAAGTTGCATATGAAGCTCCAGTGAGGAGGATACAATGGAAATGCTTTGGTAATTTATTGAGTTTACCTTGAGCAAAGACATATAGAGGACATTAGAGGATATTAGAGGTGAAAACTAAATGCTCTCACCAGCTCTGAGTCTGCTGCAGAAAAGAAGCACACAGGAACAGAGAGAACAGGATGTGATGTCACCAAAAGGAGTAGACAGAGCAATGGGATTTACATAATACATTCAAGAAACCTATAACAAGAATGACCACAGGGTGGCAGCATTACATAACATGGTAATGATATGATAACACGAATACAGCAATTAATCTTAAATGGAAGAAATACATTTTGGGACAGCACAAGCCTAATGTGTGTACATACAAAAATACCCCCTCACAAAATTTGCCAGAACAAAAATGCCCCCTTATAACATGTGCCAGTACAAAAAGCCACCTTCTGTGTGCCAGTACAAAAATGTCCCCTTAATCCATTTGCCAGTTCACAAAAATACCCCCGTTTACAGGCTCAGACTGACCCACAGGGGTGCAGGTGAATCCCCAGTGGGCCCCTAGTCTCCCACCCCCTGCACAGGTGGCACATAACACAGTAGACTTAGTGCACTACATACATATATTCAATGTACAGCACCTCAACCAGCCCATGTTCACATAAAACCTTAATAGATTAGTAAAGAAACTCCCCAGTTTATTATTATAGACACGATCAGAGCTGAGATGACTTCTAGGTATAGAGGAAAGCTACCAGTGTCCTCTTTTCCCCAGAACCTACCTTGTCAAAGTTGTTACAGGGACCCCCATATTCAATCATCTGGTAGCATCTTGCTACTGTGTTAGCAGGTAATATTTGAATGTATCCGTACGGTGGGCCCCCAAAATATATTTTACAGGTGGGCCCTAGGTACCCCAGTCTGACACTGCCATTTTAGTGTCCCCAGAAGAACCTCCTTATAATGTATGCCATACAAAAATGCCCCTTTTTAGCACACCAAATGTCCCTAAAGTGCTCCCCTCATTTATAAAGAATGACCCCTACTCCAGCCCCCCAATGTGACATGCTGCAAAAAAAAAAGAAAAATGAAATACCTCCATGCGGCTATCAGGATACAGTGCAGTACACAGGCCTCTTCCAGTCTGTGTCCTGAGCTGTATACAGTCTGGTTCAGGAGCGAGATGATGATGACATCATTGCATTGCCTGCCTCTGATATGCTTCAGGCCTAGTTATGGCGGGGCAGGGAGACATTGCTCATGTGCACCACTGCAGCATTCAACTGTATCGCCGTCCTGAGGACAACGATACAGTTCAATATGCAGAGATTGTCCACATCGTTGCCTCCACCCCCCACTTGTCCCAACCTGGCGCCACCTGGAACAATCTCCTCACCTCGACCTAATTGGCGGTGCGCCGTTGCTACTAAGGGACATTTTGAAATCATACAGTGATCAGTACAAAGATAATGCACACCATGGCATGCCTCCCAACCATTTCAAATCCAGCATGACAGTCCCAGTACAGGATTGCAACATGTACCACTGTCAACTGTATCTGCTTCCTCAGGATGCAAAGGAATTAGGCTAGGTACATAATAAATTTGGAGGCATTAAGGCGGCATAATCTTAAAGGGTGCACCAAGTAAGCATCACACAGTGTGGGCAGGCACTAAGAGGGAATTATACTGCACAGTGGCACTAAGAGAGCATCATACAGAATGGAGGAGCATACACAGGGCATCATACAGTAGGAAAAGGTATAAATATATCATATTGCATGGGGGCATTAAAGGGGCATACTGCATGGGGGCACTAAGGAGGCAGCATGCTGCATGGGAGGCACTAAGGAGTCATCATGCTGCATGGAGGCATTAAGGGGACATCATACTGCATGGAGGACAACTAAGGGGACATCATGCTGTATGGGAAGGCACAATGGAGTCTTCATACTGCTTAGCACTAAGGGGGCAACATACTGCAAGAAGCATCATGCTTCATGGAAGGCACCAAAGCAGTATCATACTACATGGGGCACTAAGAAGGCAAAATACTGCATGATGCACTAAGAGGGCATCATACTGTATGCAAAGGCACAAAGGTGTCATCATACTGCATGAGGCACTAAGGGGGGCATCATACTGCATAGGAGGCAATAAGGGGTGTGGGGTTTCGCTCTGGTAGACAGGATTAGCGGACGCAGTATAGAGGCAACAACAAGTTCTTTGGATCAAACAGTTCAGTGTTTTATTCACACTTTAGGCAGGTGACAAAACAAGCAGTTATAAACAAGGAAAAAGTCACCTTGCGGTGTTGGTGGTAATTCACACCATGCGGCAATTCTGCCTGAAAGAGTCCTTGAGCATAGCAGCACCAACCTGTTTTAACGCCAAACAGGTAGCAAGCCTTCATCTCGACACAAGGCTCCCAGATCCCAAAACAGCGACCTCGCTTCTGAGACCAGCTGCCTATTTAAGGACAGCCAGGTGCTGCCAAAACCCGGACCGGCACTTAAAATCCGGTCCTGTATTTGACCTCACCTGGCTGTAAATAAGCCCAGCAGCACATGCTGGGAAGAAAATACCTGTTTTCCCAGACCAAACCTCTCACTGTGTCACAGGGGTTATAATGCAGCATGAGGAGACATTAAGGGGGCATCATAATGCATGAGGGCACTACAGAGGCACTATGCTGAGTGGAGGGCACATACAGCATGGGGGCACAAACGGTGCATCACACTGCATGGGGGCACTTTAAAAAATCGTTCCTGATTTTTTCACTCCCTGCCATCCATTTTAGTTCATACTGCCCATTAGTCAATCAAAGTAGTCATACACGTTCAGTGAAACTGGGCAATGGTCCTTTCTGGGAACATTCTTTCAAAGAAATATTTCTTTTTTTAAACAAAATATTTTTCGTCCAACTATTGGATGAGTATCTTAAACATAGCCGACTTCTTTTCGAACAATATTCGACTCTCATTGTTTGGCTAAAATAATCACTCATTAAATTTCACCCAATGAGCAATCGTTTAACTTGAAAGTGACTCTGTGACCAAGCTCTTGAAATAAAACCGAAAATGTCAGACGCATTTGTCACATATACATTTAGGCATCTTGTTGCCAATTTATTTGGAGGATATTGAAAATAAAAAATATTTTACTTGCATCTAACTTTGATGTGCAGTGGTATTTCATTAACAGAAGGACTTGGGTATATACCCACTCCACTTTGCACCTCACCAACGGACATAGAGTGCAGCCCAACAATACTATTTCACAAGTGCTACAATATCTTGGGAGATCTCCCCTCCTTGCTGCTCACCATTACTCCAGGTCAGTCCCTTGTCTTTTGTGACACTTTCTTCTAATAATGGACCCCCTAAATGCTCCCCATCTTCCTTATGACAAATGTTCATGTGATATGAAGTCAATATTTGCAAATTCAACATTATTTATTCCTGCCATTTGGCCCGGTGCAAAGCAGCAAACATTGTGTGTGAGCAGTCACGTTTCCTTCATTAACCCTTTCCTGACACAGCAATTTTCGGATTTTTTGCGTTTTCGTTTTTAGCTCCCTGCCTCCTTGGAGCCATAACAATATTTTTCTTTTCCCATAGCCCTACAAGGACTTGTTTTATGCGGGACAAGTTGTACTTTCTAATCACACTGTAACGGATCTCCTAGCACCCCGACTGGGTACCTCCATTGACAGATCATCCTAGTGTGTCCCGAGGGCTCCAAGGACTCCGCTCGACACCGTAACCACCACAGACCCCACGAAACGCCGCAGCTTGGTTGGGGTCTCGCCGTCCTCCACCCACGCTGGACCCAAGACCGGGCTTCAGCTTCCAGTGGGTGAACTTCTCCTAAATCCAGAGAGCAGGAACCAGGAACAAGCTCTTACAAGAGCTTATACTCAGGGGAGTATTGTGATTTAGTAATCCCCAAGAGTGTAGTTATCCCATCCCCCAAACAAGACTGAGCCAAGACTTCAAAAAAGGAGTAAATCAGGTCTTCTCCTCATAATGGAACACTGATTCCATACTGCTGTAGCCAGGGGCGCTGTACGGGTACTAGCATTGCCCTCAACTTTGTAAATCTACAAACGATGTCTTGGAGCTGCTTCTCCTCACACTAGGACGCCATCTCACTGCTTTCCACCAATGTAACGGATCTCCTGGCGCCCCGACTGAGTACCTCCGTTGATGGATGCTCCTAGTGCTTCCCGAGGACTCCAAGCACTCCACTTGACACCATAAGCACTGCCGACCCCACGATCCGCCGCAGCTTGGTTGGGATCTCGCCGTCTTACACCCACCCTGGGCCCAAGACCAGGATCCAGCTTCCAGTGGGTGGAACCGTGTTGCAATCCCAGGGGAGTATAATACCGATAGCAATCCCCAGAGTAAATATAGCTGTTCCTCCCACACATGAGATGAGACTCTATGTTTAGGGTAAAACAGGAACTGATTTTATTGAAGACCAACTCAGTATATATACAGTTCAAGAAGTCTAACAACATAAATCAATCAACCATGAACAACATGCAAATAGACATCACCCCTCCCCCCCCCAGTATCTTAAAGGATAACTGTCACACTTAGACCCTAATTTCAATTTTCATATATGTAGTTACTAATAACATGATATTCCAGAATCAGTTACTATTAGACTGACTTACCCCATATTTAATAAGATTCAGCCCTTAGCAACCAGTCTGCATAAAACTGCAATTTCACTATTCAGTTAAGATGGCCACCACTGCCCTCACCCTGAGGCTAATCCCACCTGCCCTCACTAGCCAGTAACAATAACCCCCCAAAAGTGTCAGTAACCAGAGCCCTCCCCCTAAAGGGTTAATCTCCTGCAGCACAAAGGGGTCCTCTTACCACATGTTGCTTTTATTTATACACTGAGCAGATGGCAGATCTCCCTTCCCTGCTCTGCGCTGATTCGGCTCTGCATCCTCCAGCTCTGCTGAGTGAGGGAGTGTCTGCCAAGTGCAGGGACAGGGAGAAGTGCACACAGCCCAGGCACTGTTATCAGCTGCTGGGGACGACCTGGCTTTAATCATTTACTTACAGTCCCTGGCTGTCAGTAATCTGACCTTGCACGCAGCCTGCTTCTGCGTCCTCCGTCCTTCAACAGAGGACGGACCCCATGCCTAGCAACCCTATTTTAAGCACAGGTAAAAGTAGGCAGTACAGGGGACAAAACTGTGGAATTAAGGGGTAATTGAATACACAGTGAAAAATTGAAATAGGGCCACTAAGGTTATATTAATCCCCACAATCCAATACTCCAAAAAAAAAAAAAAATACGACAGTTATACTTTAAAGGGGTTATCCGAGTTATGGGAAAAAAAATAAAACCTAACAAAATTAATCAGGATATACATATACATTAGTCAAGCTTGATTTTTTGAAAAAAGAACGATCCTTACACCTTTTCCAGGTTCTGTTATTGCTGTGTTTACATGCAGCAGTAACAACAATGACTCATCTCTCCCTCATGAATATTTGTGGGAGGGGTTGATCTGACCTTCTCCTCACCCTGCTCTGCACATAATGACCTTGCATAAACAGTGCCATCCACAGATCCCCCTACAGTGCCATCCACAGATCCCCCCTCCCCTAAACAGTGCCATCCACAGATCTCCCCCCTAAACAGTGCCATCCACAGATCCCCCCTAAACAGTGCCATACACAGATCCCCCTCCCCTAAACAGTGCCATCCACAGATCCCCCCTAAACAGTGCCATCCACAGATCCCCCCTCCCCTAAACAGTGCCATGAACAGATCTCCCCCCTAAACAGTGCCATCCACAGATCCCCCGTAAACAGTGCCATCCACAGATCCCCCCTCCCCTAAACAGTGCCATGATCATCATGATGGCACTGTTTAGGGGAGGGGGGATCTATGGATGGCACTGTTTAGGGGGGATCAGTGGATGGCACTGTTTAGGGGGGAGATCTGTGTGGATGGCACTGTTTAAAGGAGGGGGGATCTGTGGATGGCACTGTAGGGGGATCTGTGGATGGCACTGCCTGCCATCCACAGACCACAGATCCCCCTACAGTGCCATCCACAGATCCCCCTCCCCGACGCTCACAGCAGCAGTCAGTCACTTAATTTCTCATTGCTGAGCTCTTTACTTATTATTTTGATATCTCTGAGTCTCTGACTCTTACTTTGGCTTAGCTCCGGTAACAACAGCAGGCAGTGCAGGCGGCGTTCACTCACTGACGTCACGCGCCTGCTCCATCTAGTGGAAGGAGCAGACGCGTGACGTCAGTGACAGTGAGTGAGCGCCGCCCCCCGCACTGCCTGCTCTGCTATTACCGGAGTACGGAGCTAAGACAAAGTAAGAGATATCCTGTAATAATCCATGTAAAGAGCTCACTACAGCACCCTGTATATTCTAACCCCCAGGCAAGCGTCCCTGTCACCATGGGAACGCTTGCCTGGTTGGAATATACCATCGGATTTGAGTTTTTTACGATCTCACTGAGCTCGAAAAACTCAGATCCGATGGTATATTCTAACCAGGCAAGCGTCCCCGTCACCATGGGAACGCCTGGGGGTTAGAATATTTTATACCATTGGATCTTCTGACTGTTACTCTGCTTGGCCAGCTCGGGGCCCCAACCAGTTCGGGGCCCCAAGCTATTGCTTGTTTTGCCTGGCCTGAGGATCGCGCATATGCGATCAGCTATTAGCCGCAGGGAGGAACTTGGAGGTAGCCGCGGCACAAGTGAGGATCGCGCATGCGCGATCAACTCACAGCCGGACTGTAATGCAGAGAGGTGGGGGCGTGGCCAAGGCTGATGACGTTCCGTTTACATGGCTTAGTCACTCCGACAAGCAGAGAGCTCCATGTCAACGGAACGTCACAGCTGATAACAGACTTACTTTATTGTTTAAGGTATAATTTTAACAAAATTAAAGCAAAATATGATAAATTATTACGACAGACAAATAGAATGTACAAGGAAAAAAGTGTGTCTTCTCTGGAAGTGTTTTTATGGTGTTTTTGTTGGCTAAAAAGCGCTGTGGTCAGATGTTCTTGTAAAAGCTATAGTGAGATGTAAAAACTAATTGCCGTTTTGGTTTGTGATATTTTCATAGTGTTTTTATCAAAATCCAGCATGCCATGGCTATGGTATTTTTCCCACTGCCTTCTTTATAGGACTTGAAAAAGGTACAAAATGACACAAAATTTTAAAATTATACCAAAGAAATGTCATAAAAAAGTTATATTACATTTTCAAAAAGCTGTCATTTTACAATGCTTTTCTCAAACATCTTAAATAGGTTTTCTGGGCTTCATATATTGATGACCTGTCTGCAGGGTAGGTCATCAGTATGATATCAGTGGGGGTAGAATTTCCAGCACCTTCGCCGATCAGCTTTTTGAAGAGCTTGCGATGCTCCAGTAAGCTCTGCGGCCTCTTTCAAGACTATGATGTCACGTTCATCGGTCACATGGCCTACTTCGTGCTCAGTCCCATTCAAGTGAATGGGCCTGAGCTGCAATACCAAGCACAGCCACTATATGATGTACGGTGCTGTGCTATACTGTGTGAGGAGGCCGTCGTACTCACTGGAGCACCATGGCCTCTTCAAACATCTGATTGGGTGGGGATGCTGGTTGTCAGCCCCCCCCCCCCCCCCCCCCCCACCAATGAGAAATTGATGACAACATCAATATAAAAGTCCGGGAAAACCCCTTTAAAATGCCTGAAAATAACAATACGTGAAGGAGCTCTAACACCAGTACTGGGACATTAGCAACTCAGTGCTTCCAAATATGTTGCTGCAGTACATGGATCCTTTGTCTGTAGAGTTTGCCTTTGCTGTGAAACCTATGGATGGGGTTTTCCATGGAAAAAAATTATGTTGCAAATGGTAGCTATTAGTAATTAGCATATTTTACTAACGTACCTTCATTGCAATTTTCCATGGATGCCATAAGTTCTTGGCTCCTTCTTCCTCAACGAAAAGTTGGTCTTGACATGGGAGGAAACTGTTTCCCTCCCTTCTGTGTTGAGACATCAGCTGAGCATGTGAGCAAAAGAAGTGTGCCATATCGTGTTCCAAGCCACACTACTTGGGTCCTTCCTCCTCGCCAGCACCATCCTTCTATTCATCGGGTTATGTATCACATGATCACAGCTGCCAGACATTCGGGCCACTATGCTATTACCTTCCACTAGCTGCGTCATGAATTGTTGTGACCGCAGTTCATAGCAAACTCTGACTGGCTAGGACATTCTACTCGGCCATCCCTGTCAATCAGATATTGCTGACCTATTCCAATATTAAAGGGATACTTTCATTAGAAAGGGGTCTTTATTTAACTACAGTATGTTTCATGGAAAATATATTTTTTTGAATTTTTGGCCTGTTTTTCTTCTTCTTCTGTAGAAGTAAACACAAATGATAAGGCCTCCTACATATATATGTTATCTATTGTCAATGGATTGTTAGTACGAGGGGAAGGCGCTATTTGAAGGGTAATCCTTATTATAATAGTGGGAGTAGAATTGGGATAACAAAATTACAGTTCTATTATTCTCTTGATAGGCCTAGATAAAGATCACACAGAAGAATATTGCACGTATCAGTGTAATGTGTGACTACAGCTCTCTGATTGCAGTGGTGACCGACTAAAAAAGTTAAGTGAGGCTGTCTTCCGTGCCAAACGTCAAACCAAAAAGCTGGGACAGGAAGTAAAATACATGGAGTGACATAAAAAATCATATCCAGAAAATAAATAAATGTATATAAATTACATAGGATATTCACATATTTGTTGCTAATATGTGATAAAAAATTGATGAAAGAAATTCCTTAAAGTCCTGGAAAACTTTTTAGAGCGATTGGGCCAAGTTTTCAAGTTATCCCCTAAGCATGCACTAAATATTCATTCTCTATCGGACCGCCACCAATAGCCAGGTACTGAATAAATGGAGCCACTGGGCACATGCTCAACCTGCCACTTCATCAGGATAGGCCTATGGTTCTAGGGATCAGTGGGAACTCCAGTGGTTGGACCCCCACCAATCAGTTGTAAACTTGGCACAACTCCTTTAAGCCTGTGTGCACAGAGCTTTGTTCAAGCTTTGTTATTATTATACTAAGTTCTGAATATACTGTTTCCAGTTTTATACTAGCTCCAGTTTTGAGGGGGGTGGAATTTTGATTTTGTTTCTCATACTGCTCAACACTCACTTACCTAAATATGAAAACCACAGCCCCAACACAACAAGGAAAACAAAAGTGAAACATAGAAATACCTAATCATACAATCAAGCATAGGCATACTCACTTTTTCAGTCAGGTTCCCTCCAATTATATGGGCACCAATATAACCAATAATACCGCTATATAAACTGATCCCATATGACTAATATTGTGTAGGTCCCTAAGTCATGCTGCAAAAAACAGTTGTGACTCGAGGCATGGACTCCACAAGACTTTGAAGGTGTCCCATGCTATCTGGCACCAAAATGTTAACAGCAGATCCTTCAAGCCCTGCAAATTATGAGATGAGGCCTTTATGAATCAGGCTTGTTTTTCCAGCACATCCTACAGATTGCGATAGGTTGAATTTGGAGGCCAAGTCAACACCTTGAACTATTTGTCTTTTTGCTCAAACCATTCCTGAACATTTTTTTGCAGTGTGGCAGGACTCTTACTAAGACGTGCTACTGCTATTAGGATGTATCATTGCCATGAAGGAGTGTTCTTGGGCTACAGCAAGGTTTAGGTAGGTGGTACATGTAAAGTAATATTCACATGAATGTTAGGATCCTTGGTTTCCCAACAAAACATTACCCAGAACATCGCACTGCCACCGCCGGCTTGTATTCTTCCCATAATGCATTCTGGTGCCATTTGAAGAATATCAGAGGAATGTCATAAATCAGAATTCTAAAAAAGGTTTGTCCGAAATTGTTATCTCATGGGGAATACAAGTATTTACTAACAGCCAACAAGCTCACTTTAGCGACTCACAGGCAGCATCTTCTCTGATTTTAGTTGTTCTCTTACCTTTTCTTAATCCAGCCAGGGCCACCATGACAACTTCACCTGATGACCACAGAGTTAGTCCTTTGGCCCTTTATGGCTACAGCCTATCCACAACTTCTTGTCATGACCGACGTCACGCAAAGGGAGGGAAATGGGAAGGCCCTGTCCAAGGGAGAGGGAAAGGTGGTGACCCCTGACTCACCTTGCGACTGGTACCTGACTGCCCTGACGTCCCTAGACGGGTTCCTCACCCGTACGCCGATCACGTGCCTAAACCCTGGCTTTCCCTAAGATGAGCCCTATGTAGTGAACGGGGCGGTGGAATCACTAGTCCGCACCACTGACACTAAGAGGAAAACACCAAGGAGGGGACAGACAATACAGACAAACATATAATCCCAGGTGGGCGACAACAGCAGACCACAAAGGACCAACAGGGATCCGGAGGGTAACGTTCTGGAACAACAACCAGGGAACACAGCTACACAGCTCCGGTGGGTCAGTATAGAAGTCCAGGCAGGAAGCTCTATATCTGGCAACCAGAGAAGTGTGAGAGGGGAATATAAGGAGGTTGGGAGTGCTGGACAAGAAACAGCTGAGGAGAAGGAGCTACGGATCCCTGAGTAAGCCAAAAAGGGTTGCAAGGCAAACCCAGAAAGCTACCATAAAGAAACAGCACTATCTTTCTACATAGTGCGCGCAGCCACCCGCTGCGACTTCCTGACCCCGGGTATAACGGAGTCAGGCGTGGCTCTTGACACCCTCGTGACAGTACCCCCCTCTCTACGAGGGGCCTCCGGACACTCAGGACTAGGTCTCTCAGGATGAGAGGCATGAAAAGCCCGAACTAACCTGTCAGCGTTTACCTCAGACGCTGGAACCCACATTCTTTCCTCGGGACCGTAACCCCTCCAATGCACCAGATATTGAAGGGAGCAGCGGACCCGACGAGAATCAACAATTTTGGATATTTGAAACTCTAGATTACCATCCACAACAACAGGAGGGGGTGGCAGCGGTGACAGTTCTAGAGGTGGAGCATATTTCTTGAGTAACGACTTATGGAAGACGTTATGGATTTTAAAAGTCTGAGGTAGCTCCAGGCGAAAAGCCACGGGGTTAATGATGGCTACTATTTTGTAAGGGCCAATGAACCTAGGACCCAGTTTCCAAGAGGGAACCTTTCATTTAATATTCCTAGTAGACAACCACACATAGTCATTCACTCCTAGGTCCGGACCTGGCGACCGTCTCTTATCAGCCATGCATTTATATTTACCTCCCATATTTTTCAAGTTAGCTTGCACCTTCTGCCATACCGATGAAAGAGATGACGAAAACCGTTCCTCTTCAGGAACCCCAGAAGACCCCCCCTCTTTGAAAGTACAGATTTGGGGATGAAAACCATATGCACCAAGAAATGGTGACTTACCAGTAGATTCCTGTCGGCGATTATTTATGGCAAACTCGGCTAACGGTAAATATGATGGCCACACCTCTTGGTTTTCAGACACAAAACATCTTAGATATGTCGCAAGGTTTTGGTTGATACGCTCAGTCTGTCCATTCGACTGAGGATGGAAAGCTGAGGAAAAGGACAAGTGTACCCCCAAACGGGAACAAAAAGCTTTCCAAAATTTAGAAATAAACTGGGTTCCCTGATCCGAAACAACATCGGAAGGGACCCCGTGAAGCTTCACGATTTCACTGATGAATACCTGAGCAAGAGTCTTAGCATTAGGTAGTGCGGGTAA
This sequence comes from Bufo bufo, assembly GCF_905171765.1. NCBI lineage: Eukaryota > Metazoa > Chordata > Amphibia > Anura > Bufonidae > Bufo > Bufo bufo. The sequence goes on from NC_053397.1 coordinate 73,814,634, forward strand.
CGCAATGAAGTGTACCATTTTGCTAAACCTGTCCACTACTACCAAAATAACTGTTTTACCCGCAGACAAAGGTAAGTCAGTGATAAAATCCATTGACAGATGTGTCCATGGCCTATTGGGAATGACAAGTGGCAATAAAGACCCTGCAGGACGTGTATGAGAGACTTTCGCGCGCGCACAAGTAGAACAAGAAGACACAAAATACATTACATCCTGACGCAACCTTGGCCACCAAAAACGACGAGACAATAGCTCCAAGGTTGCTTTACTACCCGGGTGCCCAGCATTGCCAAATTATGATGTTCCTTTAATAATTCGAGACGCAGGTTCAACGGTACAAACAATTTCTCTGAGGGGCAAGAGACCGGGGCGTCCCCCTGGACCTCTAACACCTTCCCCTCCAGAACAGAGTGTACCGCAGAGACAACCACTCCTCTTTGTAGAATGGGTACCGGATCACTCACATTACCCCCTCCAGGGAAACAACGAGATAATGCATCTGCCTTGGTATTTTTTGCCCCAGGACGATAGGTAATAACAAAGTCAAACCTGGTAAAAAATAGCGACCACCTAGCTTGTCTAGGGGTGAGACGCTTAGCTGATTCGAGGTACAGAAGGTTTTTGTGGTCCGTAATCACAGTGACGGGGTGGATTGCCCCCTCTAAAAAGTGACGCCATTCTTCAAACGCTAGTTTAATAGCTAATAGTTCCCTATTGCCAAAATCATAGTTCTTTTCTGCTGCAGATAGTTTTTTAGAAAAGAAAGCACAAGGACGCCATTTGCCAGGAGACGGACCCTGAGACAGCACAGCCCCCACTCCCACCTCTGACGCATCGACTTCAACAATAAAAGGATGGGAGACATCAGGTTGGATTAGTACAGGTGCCGAGGTAAACCTGTCTTTTAGAGAGGAAAAAGCAATTTTAGCGGCGTCAGACCATTTAGAAAAATCTGTCCCCTTCCTAGTCATGTCAGTAAGGGGTTTTACAATCACCGAATAATTTTTAATGAATTTTCTATAGAAATTTGCGAAGCCCAAGAACCGTTGCAGTGCTTTGAGGTTCTCAGGAAGATCCCAATCTAAAATTGCCTGGACCTTCCTAAGATCCATACGGAAACCTGAAGCAGACAATAAATAACCTAGGAACTGTATTTCCTGAACGGCGAAGACACACTTTTCAATTTTAGCATATATTTTATTCGTCCGTAGGACCTGCAGTACCTGTCTGACATGCACCTCATGTGTTTTCAGATCAGACGAATAAATTAAAATATCATCTAGATATATCACCACAAACCTGCCGATAAGATGACTAAAAATGTCATTAACGAAATGTTGGAAGACAGCAGGAGCATTGGTCAGACCGAAAGGCATGACTAGATTTTCATAATGCCCCTCAGGGGTATTAAAAGCTGTCTTCCACTCATCCCCTTCCTTGATACGAATCAGATTGTAGGCCCCCCTAAGATCAAGTTTGGAGAACCACCTAGCACCGGCAATCTGATTAAACAGGTCAGGAATGAGAGGAAGAGGGTATGGGTCTCGGATGGTTATCCGGCAGGGCCGGACTGGGACAAAAAATAGGCCCGGGCATTTTTGACTGAGCAGCCCAATCACATGACCCCCAACAGGCCCCACCCCCTTGCAATCTAGAGGCGGAGCCAAACCCTGAAGCACAATTGAGGGGCAGGGTCAGCCACCAGTAAGATAGGAAGGCTTCAGCCAACACACAAGCTTTGCAACAACCAACATACAGATCTTGCAACAATATAGGAAGCTACAGAAAAGTCTTATAATATCAGGTCAGTGCCCCCGAAATAGCACTCACAGTTCTCCAGCAACTCTGGCAAATAGCACCTATTCCGTACAGGGTGGGTTTACATCTGCGTTATACCATTCCGTTATAGGTTTCCGTTTCAAACGGAATATAACGGAATAGCCAGATGGAATGCAATGAAACCTTTAAGAGGCATTCCGTTTTGCTCTGTCCTAATAGAAGTTTATGAGAAAGCATAACGGATCAGTCTGGGTCCCCTTATGCAAGACGGAAAACAAAGTCCTGTCAACAGGACTTTGTTTTCCGTCTTGCATAACAGGAACCAGATGGATCCGTTTTGATTCCCATAGACTTTTATGAGGACGGAGAGCAAACGGAAAGCCTCTTGCAGAGTCTGCACTGTACGAGAGAGAGATAGCAGTGGCTGTGAAGGGAAAAGTTCCAGAGCACACAATGACAGCCCCAGAGCCTTTCTGCTGCCTGACCAACCGTATGCTGCCACAGCGCCAGCCCAGCCTGCGGGACATCAGAGAGGCCTGGGGTCCACATTATAGCACCACTACATTTACTTATTATCAAAAAGCATCATACATAACCAAGCAAAAGCCAGAATATAATAAAAGACAAAAACATTAAACTACATTTATAATAAAACAATTTACTTACAAAAGAAGCTATTCAGTCATCTGCTGTGCCATCCTCTGCTTGCTTCCACTGATTATTTGCCCTCCTTTCTGTCTCTCCTCAGTGCGCAGGCGCAGTGTTATGGGGGATCTGTGGATGACAGTATGACACACTGTTATGGGGGACCTGTGGATGACACACTGTTATGGGGGACCTGTGGATGACACACTGTTATGGGGGACCTGTGGATGACACACTGTTATGGGCATCAGTGGAGGACACTGTTATGGGGGCATCTGTGGATGACACTGTTATGGGCATCAGTGGATGACACACGGTTATGGGGGCATCTGTGGATGACGCACTGTTATGGGGGCATCTGTGGATGACGCACTGTTATGGGGGATCTGTGGATGACACTATTATGGGGGCATCTGTGGATGACACTATTATGGGGGCATCTGTGGATGACACTATTATGGGGGCATCAGTGGATGACGCACTGTTATGGGCATCTGTGGAGGATACTCCAGTGTTATGGGCATCAGTGGATGACACACAGTTATGGGGGCACCTGTGGATGATGCACTGTTATTAACAGTGCGTCATCCACAGCCCCCCCCCCCCCCCCATAACAGTGTCATCCACAGATATCCCCTTAATAGACTGTTAAGGGGATATCTGTGGATTGCATGGCACTGTTATGGTGGCATCTGTGGATGACACTGTTATGGGTGGATGACACACATATATGGCAGCGCAAGCATCTTGTGCTATATATATGTGTCATCATCCACATGATCCACAGATATCTCCTCCCCCCCCCCATAACAGTGTCCCTACCTATTGTAAGACAGACCCCACCATTCCTTATGTAAGTGAGCTATTGAGCTTGTAAATAAACTTGTGCAAAGTATATGAGTAGTTAGTAACTACTCATATACTTTGCACAAGTTTATTTACAAGCTCAATTGCTCACTTACATAAGTTACTATCTAATAATCTATCACTATCACTAACTTACTGCCTGGGACAGTCAGGACTCCGATTGTATTCACAAGTACAAGTTCAATTCACAGTTTTTCTTTTTCACAGACAGTAGTCAGTGCTGCAGTGCACAAAAGACTGTCATTCACGGTTCACCACATCCATTCACTGTGGGTATGGGCAGGCGGCAGCCACAGCCAGTTGGGCACTACTGGGGCGGGCAGGCAGAAGCTGGTGGCTCCAGTCCCGCTCTTCAACATTCAAACTAGGCGGCCGGCGGCAGCGTAACGTGACGTGACGTGACATCACTCACTACATAACGCTGCACGCGCATGCTCCTCCCACTTTATTAATGAAGGCGGAGCAGGCGCGTGACGTCAGAGTGAGTGATGTTACGCTGCCGGACGCCGGGAGATGGAGTGACGGAGGCGGAGCACAGGAGGCGGAGCAGTGGGGGTGGACTGTCTCTACTCTACAGACTCAGACAGTCAGTATGTGTCTTCTTTGTGTCACTCATGATTAAGCTGTGCGGCCGGGGCTAGCAGGAGGCGGAGCACAGGGGTGTGATTAGGCCATACCCGGCACACCCACTCGAGCCCTGAGGCGGCCCGGCCCACCGGGCAAATGCCCGGTCTGCTCTATGTTATACGGTTTAATTCGCGAAAATCTAGGCAAGGACGCAGGCCCCCCATCTTTCTTTTTAATGAAGAAAAACCCTGCAGCCACGGGTGAAGAAGAGGGTCTGATGTGTCCCTTAGCCAAGCTCTCGGAGATATAATCTTTCATGGCTTGTCTCTCCGGACCCGAAAGATTATATAACCTGGTCTTGGGTAATTCTGCGCCGGGAATCAGGTTAACCGGGCAATCATAAGGACGGTGAGGTGGTAACTTCTGACAACCCTTTTCAGAAAAAACGTCCTCAAAATCCGAAACAAATGTAGGTAGGGTAGCTATGGAGGCGACTAAGCAATTGCTATTTAAGCAATTTTCTCTGCAATGCTCACTCCACTCCAATATCTCCCTGGCCTGCCAATCTACCACTGGATTGTGCGCTACCAACCAGGGAAGACCCAACACCACCGGAGTGGGAAGCCCCTCCAGAACATAACATGAAAGACACTCGTTATGGTGGTCCCCTACCCGAAGGTGTAAGTTATGGACAATGTGAGTGAGGTTTCTCTGAGACAAAGGAGCAGAATCAATAGCGAATATGGGAATAGGTCTCTGTAGCATACAGAGAGACAAACCCATAGTGTGGGCAAAATGGGCATCTATCAAATTTACTCCTGCTCCACTGTCTAGAAAAAAAGAAATAGTCTCCGTCTTAACGCCAAAAACAACAACCGCTGGCAACACAAATTGCGATGTTCGTATGGAGGAAACATATACCCCCCGTCTGACATCCTCCACACAGCCTGGGGTTAGTAGTTTTCCGACGGTCTTTTGTTTTTGAGGAAGGAAGGGCAGACATTAATAAAATTACCCCTCTCCCCACAGAAAAAACAAACCCCACGCCTACGGCGAGCCTCAGGAGGATGGACCTGACGAGTAGTTCCTCCTAGCTGCATAGGCTCGTCTAAGTCCGTACAGACTAACTGCTGCTTGGGAGGGGTTACCAATTGCTCCGGATTTTTCAATCTGTCCCTAAGACGTCTATCTATTCAGATAGAAAGGGACATAACCGCATCAAGGGAAAAGGGAGTCTCATATAGCGCAAGCGCATCCTTAATCCTTTCGGATAACCCAGAGCAGAACTGACTCCTGAGAGCCGGGTCGTTCCACTGGGTATCCGTAGCCTACGGAACTCTGAGCAATACTCCTCTACTGGCCGCTCTCCCTGTAGGAGTCTCCGTAATTTTGATTCAGCCAGTGAGACTCGGTCAGGGTCGTCATATATGAGACCCAAGGCCCCAAAAAATTCATCCACTGACCGAAGAGCCTGGGAATCAGTGGGTAAAGAGAACGCCCAGGATTGCGGGTCCCCCTGCAGCAGGGAAATAACAACCCCCACCCGCTGTTCTTCATTACCAGAGGAGTAAGGGCGCAGCTTAAAATATAATTTACAGGCCTCATGGAATGTCACAAATTTGTCCCTTCCCCCAGAAAATCTGTCAGGAAGAGCGACCTTGGGTTCCGCAACAACAACCTGGGGACCTGTAGCAACCGCTGGGCTTGCGGTCTGTTGCAATTGCTGCTGTTTCTGGAGGACCGACGCCTTCAATCCTGCCACCTCCAAAGACAGGCCTTGAAGTTGCTTTGACAAAGCAGCAATTGGATCCATACTGGAGTCTAAGTAGGTATAAAGAAAATTTTTTTTTTTTTTTTACCTACACAAAATAAGGGCCAGATATAATGTCATGACCGGCGTCACGCAAAGGGAGGGAAATGGGAAGGCCCTGTCCAAGGGAGAGGGAAAGGTGGTGACCCCTGACTCACCTTGCGACTGGTACCTGACTGCCCTGACGTCCCTAGACGGGTTCCTCATCCGTACGCCGATCACGTGCCTAAACCCTGGCTTTCCCTAAGATGAGCCCTATGTAGTGAACGGAGCGGTGGGATCACTAGTCCGCACCACTGACACTAAGAGGAAAATACCAAGGAGGGGACAGACAATACAGACAAACATATAATCCCAGGTGGGCGACTACAGCAGACCACAAAGGACCAACAGGGATCCGGAGGGTAACGTTCTGGAACAACAACCAGGGAACACAGCTACACAGCTCCGGTGGGTCAGTATAGAAGTCCAGGCAGGAAGCTCTATATCTGGCAACCAGAGAAGTGGGAGAGGGGAATATAAGGAGGTTGGGAGTGCTGGACAAGAAACAGCTGAGGAGAAGGAGCTACGGATCCCTGAGTGAGCCAAAAAGGGTTGCAAGGCAAACCCAGAAAGCTACCATAAAGAAACAGCACTATCTTTCTACATAGAGCGCGCAGCCACCCGCTGCGACTTCCTGGCCCTAAAATACAATCAGACCCCAGGCCGGAGTAATAAAAAAAAACTAGACCCCAGATCAGACCCTGCCATATACTTATGCTTATTGTTTTCAAGTACCTTTTAAGCTCTGGACACTCTCCACACAAGGTGCCAATTCTGGTAGCGTCAGGAGCACACATTATTTCCTGATACTGGACAGTGTCAAAAGCAAAGAGCTGGGAGCGAGGAAGAAGTATTATTGGCCATGATCTACTGGTATGATGATTTGTTGTATACATACTGTAAGGTGTATTCTTTTCAAGAACACCTACCAGAATTACCCTAAAATGGTCTTTTATGGGGTATAGCCTCTCTAAGAAAAAGGACAAAATAACTAGGATATAAAGGAATTGAAAAGTTGTCACACAAAAGACTGGTCTAGATGGGGGGGGGGGGGGTCCTCAAGGAGATGGTCTTTGGTAGAGGTATAACTGCAAATATAATTAAATTTAGGATGTTTATGGCAGTGTAAATTCAAAACTTCTAAAAATCATATCGGAAAGTAATAAAAACAGAAAAATAACTATTTTACGAACATGAGAAAAATTCATCCATGGGAAGCCGTGCTGTTTGACAAATAATAGAGGTACAATTATTAGATAAAAAGTATTGGTCTAAATGTGACAGAGCTTTCATGTGTACTGAATGAAGAGCTATGTCCTGCGCATACAGATAGACCAGGTATTGTATATTCCACATCTCTTGCTATTCATATGCATATCAGCTTCTGCCATCGCTATACTAATCCTTTCTTTGCCTCTCCACCACCCCTGGAGACTGGGCTTTACAAAGTACAGATTCATTAGATGTCAACCAAGGAATACAAATTGTTGAATTTCCTCTTTTTCTCACAGTGGTCATAGGGTTTGGGAGCAAAGGGTCTGGAATCTTTTCATCACTTCATTACTTTAAATGAAGGCACATCAGCAACAATTGGTTGAGTTAGTGGTTATATAAGGCATCTGAGAGGGTGCTATTAATCACTTTTATTAGGCTAGTCTCACACTAGCACCATGTATCCGACAGGATCTCTCTGCTTTCCAGCATTGCCGGAAGCTTGAATGTCACAGTCTGGCCCCATTCACTATAATGTGGACCAACGGAGAACCAGCCACAACCCGGCAAATCGTCCAGAGAATCGTCCGAAAGAAAACCCCTTTGTGTATCATTCGTCGCCCACAGCACATACATCTCATGCATTGCACCCATATAACACTCATAACACCAAGGGCATCCTAATTACCATAAGGCAGGAGCTTTAACATCAAGGCGTTCACCACGGGAAGAAGGGGTGCACCCTCCGATCACTGCCCTGGCCTTAGGGAGCATCGGTGTGAGGGCTGCCAGTGTGAATAACTGTGGAAACCAGAGCCACTACTACTCCCATCGTCCACTCTGCTCCTCTGGTGCTTGCAGCACAAGAGTAGGACATACCTGCATAGTACTGTATTTTCCTGCGTATAAGACTACTTTTTAACACATGAAAATCTTCTCAAAAGTCGGGGGTCGTCTTATATGCCGGTACACGGTGTGCTGAAACGTACTTCCTAGCCGGACTGGAGGCTAGCTGAGCCACCGTGCGCTGAATCCCGGCCAGCCGCTCCTGAAGCAGCCCTCTCTCCCTGCTCTCAGTGGTTTTCTCATGCCGGCAGTATCACATTGCGTACTACCGCTCAGATCGTCTTGATTGAAGACAGGGAGGGCTGGGCAGGCAGGGAGAGCTGACCCACCCAATCCAAGCAGGCTTTGTATGCAGTGTGCACAGAAAATACCGGTACATCGCTTGCCGTGATTGGCTAGTTGATGTATACTGGGTTGGATTGGTGATTCTGAGGGAAGGCAGGGGGAAGCAGGAGCATCTGCACTTCAGCCAATTCTAATGTTGGAACGGCGGATTTCTAATGAAGTTTGGTGTGCATCTTATCTGTGGTAAAAAAAACTGAGTCTATCTGGGGAGCAGAAACATGTGGTGGTGAATACAGTACAGCACCAGTACATACAGTACAGTATACAAATGGATAACAGTCAAGACCCCATCATGGCTCTACCAGCAAGAAGAAAGAAATATGAAGCCAGTTTCAAACTTAAAGTTGTAAACTGCCATAGAACGTAATAACTGCGCTGCTGCAAGACAATATGGAGTAACAGAAAAGATGGTTCGGGACTGGAAAGCAAATGAAAAAGCATTAAAGAGTATGCCAAGGGGTAAGTGTGCATTAAGAGGCACACCACATTGGCCAGAACTCGAAAAACATGTAGCAGACATGGTGAATGAGCATCGCCAAAACGGTTATGTAGTGACACGAAATAAAATACATTTGTTTGCACTTCAATGGGCCAATCTAACCCAGATCACAGCAACAGATTTAAGGCCACTGTATCCTGGTGTACTAGAGTCTTGGAAAGGCATAATATGGTACTGAGGCAAAAGACGAAAAATGCACAATTACCTGCAGATCTTGATGCCAAAGAAAAGAGCGTTGGAGGGGTAGTCTTATATGGCGAGTATAGCCCAAACCCTATATTTTAACTGGAAAAGTTGGAGGTCGTCTTATACGCCGGAAAATACGGTACATATTTTGGACAACCAGATACATTACATGCTTTGACTGTGTAGGATAAAGAAGTTGAAGGTACATCCCTTTAACCAACTAAACACAGAAGGATAGCGTCAGGGCTTTAAAAGAGTTATCCAACCTCCATAATGTCCTCCACAATGCCCGGGCACCTCATACAGGTTATACTTACCTCACTCCCCGGGAACCCATGTCGCTTCTGATGCCCAGACAGCCGCCACTGCGTCTCCCCGTCATGAGGATCAAAACATCTGACGACGGGGGAGGGGAGGCAGCCAATAGCAGGCCGCGACAGGGACAAGCCTCCCTAGCATCGCGGGTGGATAACCCCTTTAATACCTGCCAAAATAGGAGTTTAAATATATGTCACATACATCAGATTTGTTTCAGAGAATTCTGTGACTGCTAGCAGTTTAACTCCTTAGATGCTATGCTTAAAGGGATTTGCCACTTTCTGGCTACTGTTAATCAATGTGTTTGTAAGGGTGGGTTCACATCACGTTTTTCCAATCCTAATAACGTATACAAAAAACGTATACGTTAAGCAGATGCCTCAGACTGAAGACATTTAGAGGTATCCATCACCATAGTGTTCCATTGTAAGAAAAAAACGTATACTTTTTTTTACCGGACTGTGCAGGATACAAGAACGTGGTGTGCTGCGTTTTTGGATACTTTTTTTTTGTAACATATACATCAAATGGAGGCATAAAACATGATGTGAACCTTTGTTGATATTCTGCACCACCATTTTCTATATTTCATAAGGCATTCTCTCTTCTTTTCTGCTGTCCACACATTGCTCCTGTCCATAAAATGGCTGCTGATGGAGGGTCATGTGACCAGGCAAATCACCCAGTCTCCTCCCTTCAAATACCCTGCACCTGCACTAAGCTCAACTCAACATTGCAAGTGCACACGGCAGATGTGGTGTATTTGAATGGAGAAGGCTGAATGATGTGTCTGGAGTTATATTTGCCAGGTCACATGACTCTCATTCAGCAGCCATCTTATGGACGAACCTCTATGTGGACAGCACAGAAGATTTGCTCAACAAGGGGACATGACTTATGAAATATAGCAAACGACACAGAAAATCAACCAAGACTATATTAGTAAGTGCCATGTAGTCATCTTAGGGCACTTTCACACTAGCATTTTTCTTTTCAGGTGCTGAGTTCCGTCCTAGGGGCTCAATACCCGAAAATAACTGATCAGTTTTATCCCCATGCATTTGCAATGAGCAGGACACTGGGTCAGTGGGAATGCTATGCAGTGGGTCAGTTTATATGTGTATAAGTTTGTGACGCCAGTTGCAGCTTGCGCAGGTACTGTAGCAGGGCCCTTTAGGATGTTATGAGCTCACGTACCAGGTGAGGAATGCCAGAGGGGGATATTGTCTCTGTATAGCAGATATAGTAGTGTCAACGGTGTCTCCTACCTGTGGTAAGGGTGGACTCCTGTATCCTGGCTCACATGCAACAAATTGAGTGTGGTTAATAGGAGTAATGATGGAAATCCACACAGATAATAGGGTCCAACTTGTCTTTACTTGGTGTTATGATATGCAGCTTTGATCCATACAAGTTACAGCAATAGTCTAGAGTCCCAGCAGGTTTTAGCAATATGTGGCAGGAATTTATATGTATTCTGCATCTGATCATATGCCTATTAGAATCTGGCAGGTATCTATCTTCTGCTCTGTCTGTGGTCTGCTTGGTTTGGGTCTGACTAGCTGAAGAGGTACTTATCTTCTCTTTGTCTTGGGATCTTTACTTACAGGACTGGTCGCAGGGTATGATGGTGGCATCCTGGAGATCTGATAGTTCTGTGAAGGGCTGCTTTCTCTGTCAACCAGCTGAGGTAAGGGACTCAGACTGGGAAGGTTGATCTTGGGCCTCAGCAGAGGCTTGGATCCTTGGTTGGGGTCCCTGTTTCTGGGAGCTCCTACTAACACAGCCTACCCCAGCAGGGGGGTGGCTCACTCACTGACTAACTTCCTTCTCCTCCTCATAAAGCATGGCATGGGACATCCCACTTCTGCTCATGTAGGGGAGACTAGACTGGAATGGTCTGTTCCAGGCTAGAAGCTAACTCTGACCTGCTGCATACTGCTGCCACCTGCTGGTGTACATTGGGAATTACAGCATATATACAAAATAGGCATCAAAATATACATTTTGGCACATACACAGTTAAATTACACAAGATGGTACGACACATTTACATTTAAAATTATGAAGCAGGGGAACAGAAGTTGAGTGACATACTTCAGGATGTTACACATTCTGAATGGAGAGAAATCCGTTCAGGATGCATCAGGATGTCTTCAGTTCAGTCACTGAACAGTGTTTTTGACGGAGGAAATACCGCAGCATGCTGCTGTATTATCTCTGTCCAAAATTATTTTACATTGAAATGTACTAGTGCCGCAATAAATACCGCAATGCCGGATACGTCCTTCTGGTCTGCGCATGCGCAGACCGGTAACAATGTGAAAAAAATCTATAACAGATCCGTTTCTCCGGATGACATCCGGAGAGACGGATCTGTTCTTGCAATGCATTTGCAGAAACTGAACTGCTTGCCGGATCACTCTGCCGCAAGTGTGAAAGTAGCCTTACCTACACATTGGCCAACGGTAACCAGAAAGTGGCCAACCCCTTTAATGTAGACTCCTGCAATCCCATTGTGGGATTTTGAAGGGTTGCCTTGGCAGCCAGGGGACTAACAATTACCTTTTAGCCTTTATTTTATTTAGAAGTAATATTAAAAAAAAACGATAAATTATTAGTATTGCTGCATCCGTAATGACCCATAAAAAGAAAGGAGCATCTTATTTATCCCGTACAGTAAAGATTGTAAAAAAAAACAACAACCCACAATTGCTGGGTTTTGTTCAAACAACCTCTCAAAACTGCAATACAGAGTGATCAGTAGAAAAACATGAGAAAACTACATATCATATTGATCTGCAAAATAAATTTATTGTGTCACTTAGGCTCACGATGTGCGGCCCCGGCTCCGGAAATGCGGACCCACAATTCCGGGTCCGCATTTCCGTTCCCGAAAAAATTAGAACATGTCCTATTCTTGTCCGCACTTGCGGACAAGAATAGGCATATTCTATTAGTGCCGGCAACGTGCTGTCCGCAAAATGCGGAACGCACATTGCCGGTGTTTTGCGGATCCGCAGATCCGTGGATCCACAAAGCACGCTACGGACGTGTGAATGGACATATAAATCACAGAATAAATCACACACCCTTATACTGCATGGTGAACACCAAAAAAGCAAAATCAAAAGGCGGGAATTTATCAGGGTCTGCACTCCAGACTTTTGCAACTTTTTGAGGTCACTGGCACAACATTTTTGCGGCTTTTTGCAATTTTACACCACTCCAGTTTTAAAAAGTAGGTGGAAAAATGGGCATGGTTAGCTATGTTAGTGAGTTTCACTCCACATTCATGACTAGGACCAGTGCTTGAAGTGGGCCGGAACGCGGCGGTACTCAGTACCGCCACTTCCAAAAATTGCCCTGGAGAGTACCAGCACCTCTCCGTGCGCCCAGTACGTGGGTTTCCGGTACCGGAGCGCAGCGGAGAGCTGGCAGTCAGTGGCGGATTACAATAGGGACGTTCGGGTCGGCAGCCCCGGGCCCAGCACCGCTGGGGGGCCCAGCGCCGACCCGAACGCCCACATACTGCCGGCCGTGCCGACAGCGAGGAGGCTCCTTGGCTGGTGTAGTATTTTACACAGAGTGACTGACAGAGAGAGGAGCCCGGCCCCGCCCCCAACAGCAGGCTCCAGCACAGACATTGCCCGGAGCCTGACTCCTCCCACACATGTGACTGATCACATGATCATGACATCACGGAAGGTCCTTAAGCCTGCTTGTGCAGAGCTGTCATCCGGCTGTTCAGGGGCCAGGGCTGTGTGTCAGGTAGGAGGCTGAATACAGAGAGGCTGGTGATTTTCAATATCAATAGGAGAGGGATTGTTTCAGCAGTAAAGAAAGACTTTGCATACAAAGACAGTTATGTTCGTGGTTTAGGACACATGAGGGGACATTAATAAAGTAATGCTGTGAGTCTGTGACACATAGGGCCATGAGAGGGGCCAGCAAAACATGCTATATGTGTGTCATTCACACATATAGCATCTTATGCAGGCCCCCCTCATGGCCCTATGTGTCATAGCACACATCCCCTATAACAGTGCATCATCCATACGTCCCCCATAACAGTGCCATCCACAGATCCCCCATAACAGTGTCATCCACAGATCCCCTCCATAACAGTGCCATCCACAGATCCCCTCCATAACAGTGCCATCCACAGATCCCCCATAACAGTGCCATCCACAGATCCCCTCAATAACAGTGTCATCCACAGATCCCCTCCATAACAGTGTCATCCACAGATCCCCTCGATAACAGTGTCATCCACAGATCCCCCATAACAGCGCCATCCACAGATCCCCCATAACACTGGGGGGCACAACGGCCACAGTATTGGGAGTGGCAGCAGGATGACACTGTGGGGACACCAGGATGAGGAGGAATTTAGAAATCTAACGTGTCTGTGTTACAAACTGTAGAGACGAGATGCGGCTGAAAGAATTTGCCATGGCGGTCTGGGTCAAATGGAGGAGAAGAGGAAAGAGAAGGTCTACATGACAGGAGATGTCACTGGATGTAAGAGGTATGTGGTGCTGTATTCTCCTCCATGTCTTTTTTATTATAATTATATGTATTTTAAATTTGGCGACCAAATTTTTCAGTTTAGGACCCAATTTGGGGTATTTTTTTTTTGTCTGAAGATGTCATATGGCCTATGAAGAGACTGTGGCGCTCATGAAGCACCACAGCCTCTTCATACAAAAAAAAACACTAAACTACAATGGGGGGGGGAGAGTTGGTTAGACAGCACCGGGCCTATCATGCACTTAATCCGCCCCTGCTGGCAGTATCTCCTCCCTAATGTCGTTGGCTGGGCAGCTAGTGGAGGGGGGCGGGTCGTTGCAGAGTACGGCTCAGGCTGGCGCAGGCAGGGAGTTGATCTCACGTTAGGTGACGTCAACTCCTTCCCACGCGCCTGTGAGGAGCGATCAGTGCGGCGACCAGTGACTGGTCCTCCTTGGAGTCAGGAGTCGGACGGTGCAGCAAAGAACATCGACTTTGCTTTGGAATCCAACTTCTGAAGAGTACTGGTGAGTGACAGGCACCCCCCCTCCCCCCACACACATTAGTTCCTCTCTGTACCAGTACCCCCCCCCCCCCCCCCTGTGTAATGTGTGCGGTGGGGGGGGGGGGGGGGTACTGGTACATAGAGGAACTAATATATATGTGTCTGATGGGTGGGTCTGATGTGTAGGGGGCCCCTGCACATCAGACCCCCCCATCACACACATATATATTAGTTCCTCTATGTACCAGGACCCCCCCCCCCCACCACCGCACATTCGTTCCTCTCTGTACCAGTACCCCCCTGCACATCAGACCCCCCCCCCCCCCTCATCACACACATTAGTTCCTCTCTTTACCAGTCCCCCCCCCCCCCACCACCACCACACATTAGTGCCTCTCTGTACCAGTACCCCTCTGCACATCAGACCCCCCATCACACACATATATATTAGTTCCTCTATGTACCAGTACCCCCCCCCCCCACCACCGCACATTCGTTCCTCTCTGAACCAGTACCCCCCTGCACATCAGACCCCCCCCTCATCACACACACACACACACACATTAATTCCTCTCTGTACCAGTACCCCCCTGGCAGGGGGGTACTGGTACAGAGAGGAATTAATGTGTGTGTGTGTGATGAGTGGGGGGGGGGGGGTCTGATGTGCAGGGGGGTACTGGTACAGAGAGGAACGAATGTGCGGTGGTGGGGGGGGTACTGTACTGGTACATAGAGGAACTAATATATATGTGTGTGATGGGGGGGTCTGATGTGCAGGGGGGGGAGCACCGGCGCCTAATAGAGTACCGGCACCTCTTTTGGCCCACTTAAAGCACTGACTAGGACTTTTTTAAAAAGTTTAAAAAAAGGGGCGGTGCTGTTTGATAAATTTGGCACAAAGCGTGCCAACGCAGACTCAAGCAAAACTGACATCAAATATTACTGTAACAGCGGCTGCTGTCTGCTGCTGTTCTCCTGCTTATGTAAGCCATGTACCGGGCTCCCCAGAATACAGCGAAGTCACGAACAAGGAAAATAATTTCAACACCAGCTTTAGCCAAAACAGAATTTTACTTAAACATGGTAATGAGCAGTGGCATAACTAGAGTTCTATGGGCCCCAGGGCAAACTTTAAATTGGGCCCCCCATCCCGAGCCTCCACCTACTAGAGGTCTGGTGGGGTGTAAGTTACTAACTGCGAGTGCGCAATGCTGCGCCTCTGGCGAGGCACAGAGGACGGGGCCCGACTGGCCATTTACCATTAAAAATTTCAAAATCGCTTGCGGGGGGGCTGCGTTCCCCCCCCCCCCCCCCCCGGGACCGGTCGCACCCTCTGCGACCACGATCGTTACGCCCCTGGTAATGAGCACAACCACAAATGCTGGGAACACACAGTAAATTTACATACACCCAGCTCGAAGGCTGAGACCCTCGTGCTGCACAGCGCAGCACCCTACAATGGATGCCGGAGGAAAGTGTGCTAATTCACCTACTGGGGGGAACAACTAAATTGCCACACCTTACCTGTTATTACCCTAAAAAAACAAGAATAGCTGTATGCAGGGCCGGTACAAGGCAGGGGCCGAAGGAGCGGGTGCCCTGGGCGCTACCATTTGCGGACAGGAGGGGGGCGCAGGCAGGGCCGCTGATAGGCCAGTACAGCTGGCCCAGTTGTACCGGGCCCGGCTGGCAGGGGGGCCCGGGCTGCCGACTCCCGAGCCATTTTAATTTTTTTGCTGCGCGCTTCTAAAGGTTAAAGGGGCGGGGACTGAGTCAGTGACGTCACGGGGGAAGCCTCTCTGGGCGGCGCTGTAATCGGCTGGTGCGCTGGAGGCCGGGGAGATCCTCCTGCTGCAGTGTTGTTGTGCCGAACGAGCGCTCAGGCTGGTGCTCCGGGGGTAGCGCAAGTTGGAAACGGCAGATCAAAGGGGGTGGATCAGGCTGATGTGCTGATATCGTAGTGGCGATCTCCAGTAACAGCAGGCAGTGTGGGGGCGGCGCTCACTCACTGACGTCACACGCTTCTCCTCCCACTAGGCGGCGCAGGCGCGTGACGTCAGTGAGTGAGCGCTGCCGCCCGCACTTGTTACTGGAGGGTGGAGGGAGGAGGCAGGAGCTGAATGTAAGGTCGGTATGTGTCATCCACAGATCCCCCTCTATAACAGTGCCATCCACAGATCCCCCCATAACAGTGCCATCCACAGATCCCCTCCATAACAGTGCCAGATCCACAGATCCTCTCCATAACAGTGCCATCCACAGATCCCCTCCATAACAGTGCCATCCACAGATCCCCTCCATAACAGTGCCATCCACAGATCCCCTCCATAACAGTGCCATCCACAGATCCCCTCCATAACAGTGCCATCCACAGATCCCCTCCATAACAGTGCCAGATCCACAGATCCTCTCCATAACAGTGCCATCCACAGATCCCCTCCATAACAGTGCCATCCACAGATCCCCTCCATAACAGTGCCATCCACAGATCCCCTCCATAACAGTGCCATCCACAGATCCCCTCCATAACAGTGCCATCCACAGATCCCCTCCATAACAGTGCCATCCACAGATCCCCTCCATAACAGTGCCATCCACAGATCCCCTCCATAACAGTGCCATCCACAGATCCCCTCCATAACAGTGCCATCCACAGATCCCCTCCATAAAAGTGCCATTCACAGATCCCCTCCATAACAGTGCCATTCACAGATCCCCTCCATAACAGCGCCATTCACAGACGACCCCCCAGCGCCATAAATATCACTTGTAGACAAATCTGCATGTTGTTTCAAGGCGGCGTCTGGGGAGGGGCCAAGGGCGGGGCCAGGGGTGTGGCTGAAGGAGGGATCAGGGGGTGGAGCTGAAGGGGGCCCCGTCATGTATGCTGTACGGGGCCCCATGATTTCTATCAGCGGCCCTGGGCGCAGGTGAAGTGCCAGCAGTGTACAGCTTCACTGTACCACATTAGCCAAGCGCCACTTGCTGTACTTGCTGTGCTTGCTGTGCTGAGTGCGCTCCTGCACCTGCCTACACCGTCCACACCAGCCATGTCAGCGCTGCTCCTTCTCTCCCCCTATGAATTTTGTGCCGACTGCGCTCCTGGCTCGGGCTCCCTTTCCTCCTCTGCGTTTCCTCGCCCCCCCCCCCCATGGAGGATTCATTTGGTTGATACCACCGGCGTGCGCCGTGTGACGTCACGCGGCTCACGCCGGAGGCGAGGTGTGAGGTGAGAGAGGGAGGACTCGCGCAGCCTACAGGGAGCTGTGTCGGCGCGTGAAGAACAAGCCACGAGGAGCCTGCCTTCACTAGCTGCTACTCACACACAGACTGTAAAAAGGAGGAAAATAATGTAATACAAATAGCAAACTAATTTTTTTCTTAAAAACGGGGGGGGGGGGGGGCGCAGTTTGCCATCTTCGCCCTGGGCACCAAATGGCCTTGTCCCAGCCCTGGCTGTATGGGTGTGTGGATCAGCGTCTTGGACACAATCAGCTTCACTTAGCTGTCGCTCTGGTCACTGATGTATGCTCCCACACCTGGATGCCGTCGGATTCTCTGCTGACACAGTTCCTCAGTCTCAGCTCCCTCTAAGATGGCTGCTCCCTTTCTCTTCCTCCCCATGGTCTGTGTAACTCCACCTCTCATGAATATGGATATATGCAGTCTGCAGCTGTGTTTAGGAAACATCGGCATCTTCTGGCCAAACAGCAGAATGTCAGTCCAGATCATTTAATTTAATCTACACAAACAGTGTTCAGACAAAGAGAGCTGTTTCCTCATTTCACACTTCATGCCGTGGTCCTGGGTGCCGTGTTCAACGGTGATCTGCTGCCTGTGCTTCCCCATTCACCGCTGTAGTCCTGGGCTCTGTCCTTGCAGGTACTGTTTGTTCTGGGATCCGCTACACAGTTTCCTCTCAGCCCTGGCCAAAGCATGCTTGCTGCTTATTCCCTGCAGCACTTCCTTAAGGGCCGGCACGCGTCACTTCCTGTGCTTTTTGGGTTAGATCATGTGACCTTGCTGACCAATCCTAGCCCTCTTGCATGTATATGTGTCTCAGCCCCCTTCCCAGATGCCTGAGTGTCAAGGTCCTTGTGTCTGGCAAAGGATGCTTATATCTCTGTGCAGTGGACTGGACCGCAGGGGCAGTATGTGAGTGCACGGTGGGCTGATGGGGGTAGTAGTCGTACTCACGATTTTGCAGCTCCCTGGGTCGGTTTGCAGGGATGAGGAAGACAGCACTAAATCCTCCAGGGCCAGTGGTGTACATGCAGGGGTCGCTCTGCATCTCAGCAGCAGCATCAGAAGAAGCGTGCAGAGGAGCTGGGCCATGACCGTGGTGGAGCAAAATGTCCTGCAGCAGAACTCCCAGAAGGTAGGAGCTGCCCCCGGTGTGTGCACATCAACGGGCACTGCACCGGCCCCGCCGCAAGTGTCCCCGCCTCCTCCTTCCCCACTGATACATTACTAGAAGGAACTTATGGGGATATCTATGGAAGGCACTGTTGTGGGGGGATCTGTGGAGGGCACTGTTGTGGGGGGATCTGTGGAGGACACTGTTTTGGGGGGATCTGTGGAGGGCACTGTTGTGAGGGGATCTGTGGAGGGCACTGTTGTAGGGGGATCTGTGGAGGGCACTTATGGGGGATATCTGTGGATGGCACTGTTATGGAGATATCTGTGGATGACACACATATATAGCATAAGATGCTATATACACTCACCTAAAGAATTATTAGGAACACCATACTAATACGGTGTTGGATCCCCTTTTGCCTTCAGAACTGCCTTAATTCTACGTTGCATTGATTCAACAAGGTGCTGATAGCATTCTTTAGAAATGTTGGCCCATATTGATAGGATAGCATCTTGCAGTTGATGGAGATTTGAGGGATGCACATCCAGGGCATGAAGCTCCTGTTCCACCACATCCCAAAGATGCTCTATTGGGTTGAGATCTGGTGACTGTGGGGGCCATTTTAGTACAGTGAACTCATTGTCATGTTCAAGAAACCAATTTGAAATGATTCGAGCTTTGTGACATGGTGCATTATCCTGCTGTAAGTAGCCATCAGAGGATGGATACATGTTCTCATTCTGTTTACGCCAAATTCGGACTCTACCATTTGAATGTCTCAACAGACATCGAGACTCATCAGACCAGGCAACATTTTTCCAGTCTTCAACAGTCCAATTTTGGTGAGCTCGTGCAAATTGTAGCCTCTTTTTCCTATTTGTAGTGGATATGAGTGGTACCCGGTGGGGTCTTCTGCTGTTGTAGCCCATGCGCCTCAAGGTTGTGCGTGTTGTGGCTTCACAAATGCTTTGCTGCATACCTCGGTTGTAACGAGTGGTTATTTCAGTCAACGTTGCTCTTCTATCAGCTTGAATCAGTCGGCCCATTCTCCTCTGACCTCTAGCATCCACAAGGCATTTTTGCCCACAGGACTGCCGCATACTGGTTGTTTTTCCCTTTTCACACCATTCTTTGTAAACCTAGAAATGGTGTGCATGAAAATCCCAGTAACTGAGCAGACCGGCCTGTCTGGCACCAACAACCATGCCACGCTCAAAATTGCTTAAATCACCTTTCTTTCCCATTCTGACATTCAGTTTGGAGTTCAGGAGATTGTCTTGACCAGGACCACGCCCCTAAATGCATTGAAGCAACTGCCATGTGATTGGTTGACTAGATAATTGCATTAATAAGAAATAGAACAGGTGTTCCTAATAATTCTTTAGGTGAGTGTATGTCATTCACAGATATTCCCATAACAGTGTCATCCACAGCAGGCCGGACTGATAGTGATAGATTATATTAGATAGTAACTTATGTAAGTGACCTATCGAGCTTGTAAATAAACTTGTGCAAAGTATATGAGTAGTTATTAACTACTCATATACTTTGCACAAGTTTATTTACAAGCTCAATAGCTCACTTACATAAGGAATGGCGGGGTCCGTGACGTCTTACAATAGGGAGGGATACTGTCAGGGACACTGTTATGGGGGGGGGAGATATGATCTGTATATCATGTGGACGATGACACATTTATATAGCACAAGATGCTTGCGCTGACATATATGTGTGTCCTCCACAGATCCCCCCGGCCACCCATAACAGTGTCATCCACAGATGCCCCCCGCATCTGTGTCAGATTCAATCATTCCAAAATCCACACAGATGCCGCCATAACAGTGCCATGCCAGTGTCATCCACAGATGCCCATACCAGTGCGTCATCCACAGATGCCCCCCTAATAGTGTCATCCACAGATCCCCCATAACAGTGCATCATCCACAGATGTCCCCATAACAGTGTCATCCACAGATGCCCCCATAACCGTGTGTCATCCACTGATGCCCATAACAGTGTGTCATCCACTGATGCCCATAACAGTGTGTCATCCACAGGTCCCCCATAACTGCGTCATCCACAGATGCCCCCATAATAGTGTCATCCACAGATGCCCATAACAGTGTGTCATCCACTGATGCCCATAACAGTGTGTCATCCACAGGTCCCCCATAACAGTGCGTCATCCACAGATGCCCCCATAACAGTGCGTCATCCACAGATGCCCCCCTAATAGTGTCATCCACAGATGCCCATAACAGTGTGTCATCCACTGATGCCCATAACAGTGCGTCATCCACAGATGCCCCCATAACAGTGTCATCCACAGATGCCCACATAACAGTGCATCATCCACAGATGCCCCCCTAATAGTGTCATCCACAGATCCCCCATAACAGTGCATCATCCACAGATGTCCCCATAACAGTGTCATCCACAGATGCCCCCATAACTGTGTGTCATCCACTGATGCCCATAACAGTGTGTCATCCACTGATGCCCATAACAGTGTGTCATCCACAGGTCCCCCATAACTGCGTCATCCACAGATGCCCCCATAATAGTGTCATCCACTGATGCCCATAACAGTGTGTCATCCACAGGTCCCCCATAACAGTGCGTCATCCACAGATGCCCCCATAACAGTGCATCATCCACAGATGCCCCCATAATAGTGTCATCCACAGATGCCCATAACAGTGTGTCATCCACTGATGCCCATAACAGTGCATCATTCACAGATGCCCCCATAACAGTGTCATCCACAGATGCCCACATAACCGTGTGTCATCCACAGATCCCCCATAACAGTGCGCCTGCGCACTGAGGAGAGACATAAAGGAGGGCAAATAATCAGTGGAAGCAAGCAGAGGACAGCAAAGCAGACAACTGAATAGCTTCTTTTGTAAGTAAATAGTTTTATTATAAATGTAGTAAGTAAATGTAGTGGTGCTATAATGTGGCCCCCAGGCCTCTCTGATGTCCCGCAGGCTGGGCTGGCGCTGTGGCAGCATACGGTTGGTCAGGCAGCAGAAAGGCTCTGGGGCTGTCATTGTGTGCTCTGGAACTTTTCCCTTCACAGCCACTGCTATCTCTCTCTCGTACAGTGCAGACTCTGCAAGAGGCTTTCAGTTTGCTCTCCGTCCTCATAAAAGTCTATGGGAATCAAAACGGATCCATCTGGTTCCTGTTATGCAAGACGGAAAACAAAGTCCTGTCGACAGGACTTTGTTTTCTGTCTTGCATAAGGGGACCCAGACTGATCCGTTATGCTTTCTCATAAACTTCTATTAGGACAGAGCAAAACGGAATGCCTCTTAAAGGTTTCCGTTTTGCATTCCATCTGGCCATTCCGTTATATTCCGTTTGAAACGGAAACCTATAACGGAATGGTATAACGCAGATGTAAACCCACCCTTAATACTCAAGCGTACCGAGGAAGAAAGGAAAACTCTTGAAAGCTTGTCTTTTAAGTATTAGGTTAGTACATAAATAAGATAAAGCCCTAGTCCAGTAGTCGGCAAAGTGCGGCTCGCGAGCCACAAGCGGCTCTTTTTATACTTGAATGCGGCTCTTTGGTTCGGGCTGGCGGGTGGGCGGCCGCGCAGCCATATCGCGCCGCTCAAGCTTGCAAAATGTCCGTCATGCGCCTCCTGCCCCGTCTGTCTGCTCATTCCACTTTATGAATGAAGCAGGCAGGCGAGGCAGGAGGCGCATGACGGAGGGTGAGATGTCACGCTGCGCACAGCAGCAGAAGGGCGGGCAGCGGCGGACTTTCAGCAGAACACCGGCCATGTGAGGAGTGGTGAAGAGGCCGCCCCTCAAGTCCAGGAGGAGCGAAATGTCCTGCAGCAGAAAGGTAGGAGTTGCCCCCGGTGTGTGCACAGCGTCGGGCACTGCACCGACCCCGCCGCAAGTGTCCCTGCCTCCTCCCTTCCGCCCACTAATACATTACTTTACTTACTGGAGGGCACTTATGGGGGATATCTGTGGAGGGCACTTATGGGGGATATCTGTGGAGGGCACTTATGGGGGATATCTGTGGAGGGCACTTATGGGGGATATCTGTGGATGACGCACTTATGGGGGATATCTGTGGAGGGCACTTATATAGCATCTTATGCTATATATGTGTCATCCACAGATATCCCCCATAAGTGCGTCATCCACAGATATCCCCCATAAGTGCGTCATCCACAGATATCCAACATAAGTGCGTCATCCACAGATATCCCCCATAAGTGCGTCATCCACAGATATCCGCCATAAGTGCGTCATCCACAGATATCCGCCATAAGTGCGTCATCCACAGATATCCCCCATAAGTGCATCATCCACAGATATCCCCCATAAGTGCGTCATCCACAGATATCCCCCATAAGTGCGTCATCCACAGATATCCCCCATAAGTGCGTCATCCACAGATATCCCCCATAAGTGCGTCATCCACAGATATCCCCCATAAGTGCATCATCCACAGATATCCCCCATAAGTGCGTCATCCACAGATATCCCCCATAAGTGCGTCATCCACAGATATCCCCCATAAGTGCGTCATCCACAGATATCCCCCATAAGTGCATCATCCACAGATATCCCCCATAAGTGCGTCATCCACAGATATCCCCCATAAGTGCGTCATCCACAGATATCCCCCATAAGTGCGTCATCCACAGATATCCCCCACATTACATCCACATCTGCAGACAAGTTTAATAAAAGTAAAAAATGATAAAGATAAAATGAAATAATAATCAAGATCCAAATAAAAGAAAGTACATATAAAAGTATGTAAAAACACACTCTGGATTCATTTCCTCGAATGTAAGGGCGCCGTGCCTGTGCTGCGGACCGCAAATAGCAGTCCGCAATGCACGGACACAGACCATGGGGCAGCTGCATGAGGATCGCGGACCCATTCACTTGAATGGGGTTCGCGATCCGCATCCGACCGCCCGCACTGCAAAAAAGTAGCGCATGCTGAAGTGAATGGGTCCATGATGCGGGCTGTACACGGCCGTGTGCAGCCCGCATCATGGACCCATTCACTTCAATGGGTCCAGGATCCGGGATATGAGTGCTACAGTGTGCTTCCGTGGTGCTTCTGGCTGTGCCTCCGCACCGCAAAAAAGTAGTGCATGCGCTACCTTTTTGCGGTGCGGAGGCACAGCCAGAAGCACCACGGAAGCACATTGTAGCACTCATATCCCAGATCCTGGACCCATTGAAGTGAATGGGTCCTTGATGCGGGCTGCACACGGCCAGTGCCCGTGTATTGTGGACCCACTGTATGCGGCCTGCAATATGGCAACGGCGGGCACACGGTCGTGTGCATGAGCCCTAATAGTCCTCACTGGTACTGTTGACGCAATATTTTAGGTTTTAAAAATGTGGCTCTCGAAAGAAATTTCAATCGTGGTTTTGGCGATATTTGGCTCAGTTTACAAAAAAGTTTGCCCACCACTGCCCTAGTCTAAACAGATATATCATGGGCATGCGGTTTCAATAATTAAATGTTAACTTAGGAAAGCATAAGATAGGTTAGAAGCATTACATTTTTTTGTATTCTTTTACTTAGGCAATAAAAACATGTCTCCAAAAAAACAAAAGGGA
Source organism: Bufo bufo (assembly GCF_905171765.1). NCBI lineage: Eukaryota > Metazoa > Chordata > Amphibia > Anura > Bufonidae > Bufo > Bufo bufo. Next base: position 73,838,740 of record NC_053397.1, read on the forward strand.
GGAGCAGAAAAAATCAGGCAGAAATATAAAAAGTCTTTGGAACTCGATGCTCAGAAATGTGTTAAAATTACAGATATGTTCAGTCATTATCAACAGAGTTCAAGTGATTCCATGGCAGGGCCAAGTACAGGGGCAACACACACAGAACAAATAAATGCAGAAGATGATTTAGTGGAATGTGTTGATGTAACATCAGACTTATCCACCAAAGAAGATAGAGAACTGGGACACATTGATTTACCAAGGGAACAAGTGATTATAGATAGTTCAGAGTGCCAAACTGAAGGCACAGCTACATCATTCAATTATTTTGTTCATCCAAATAAAAATCAACTTGCTGCCTTTTTCAAATATCATCCACAGCAGGTCATACCAGATCCTGTATTACAAAAGGCTGTAAATCGTAAAGATGGAACACATAGAAAATGGCTCACCTACTGTAATGATAATAAAGCTATGTTTTGCTCTGTTTGTCTGGCTTTTTCAAAGTCAAATGAAACAAATGCTTTTTTTTAAACTCGTTTTATTGAAATTTAACAAGAAAGGCATGTTACATTTTAAGAGTAGACAAGGATTAATACATTCAGGGAATATCTCACGCAGGAGATATAGTGCAAGCACTGCAGTGCTTGACAGTTCTGCATTTAAATCCGATACAGCATAAAAATTTACATAATCAAATGACTTCTGGAGGGAGAACGATGGAGGAGATCTAGCCTCAATATACATGTTAGCATGGCATTATACATCGGTTACAGAGTACATACAAGCATTATGCACAGTCAGAGGGGATGCACACCATTCGCCCCACACTTTATCAAACTTTTGCGGGCACTTCCTATGGATAAAAATAACCTTTTCCATACTAACAGCCTGATTAACCAGCAACTTCCATTGACCCACCGTAGGCACTCTATCATCCATCCATCTCAGGGCAACAGCTTTTCTGGCAAAGAATAAGGTTTCGCTCAAGAAAATTCTGTGATGATGGCCCCAATCCTCCTCATCCAGGATACCAAGTATACAGCTCTTTGGGCACAGCGGCACCGCATTTGGAACTATAGCAGACAGCACTCCTATCACTGCTGCCCAAAAGCTCTTCAAATATGAGCAGTCCCACATGAGATGCCAGAAATCCGCTCCCTCCTGATGGCACCTATGACACCTACTGTGTGACAGTCTCCCCATTTTCTGCAGGCGAACAGGTGTAAGGTAACTCCTATGCAGGATAAACAACTGAATCAGCCTATTAGTTACTGACGGAGAGACCCTCACTGGAGACAGCAGCGCTTCATTCCAATCGTCAGCTGATAGGGAAGGGATGGAATTTCTCCATTTCTCCTCAACAGCAAGGGGATTCATCAGCGTGCGGTTATTAAGCAAATGTGTATAGAGTGCAGAGATAATACCTTTCGGGCCCTGTGATCTGAGAACTCCTATCAGAGGGTAATTAGAAATTTTCCGGCCACCTGCTGCGAACTGTGCCGTTAGCGCATGTCTCAGCTGCAGGTATCTAAAGAAGAATGAGCGAGGTAATTCAAACCTCTCCTCCAGCTGAGAGGAGGAACATAGATTACTCTCAGCATATAAGTCGTTCAGTTTGCGGATTCCCTGCGCCTGCCACCATCTAGCACCCTCTAAATCTTTTAAGTGAGCAAACATGGGATTATCCCATAACGGGATGTCATCTGGGATGTCTTTAAACGACCTCATTTTCGCAGCATTCCATACCTGATGGGCCATTCTATGAATAGGGAGCAAGCGCATGGAAATAAACCTCGGCCCCTCCAACACAGGCCATAGAGAGGATAATCCTAGATACTCCCTAAGGTAGTATTCTGCATTAGGTAGATCAGTTGCATGGACCCAGGGGGTCAGAAGTTTCAGCTGTCCAGCTAGATAATAAAGGAAAAAATCAGGTAAAGAAGCGCCACCTTCTAGCTTGGGCCTCTGTAGGACCTGAAGGGACAGCTTTCGCCTGGATTCCCCCCACACAAATTTAGTCACTAACGAATGAATGCGAGCAAAGAATCCCTGCGATATCGGGGTAGACGCATGCGCCAGCAAATACAACCCTTTGGGCAAGAGAGCCATCTTGACCAAATTTAATCTTCCCATAATAGAGAGTGGCAAGGTCCTCCATGTCCTGAATTTATCCATGAACATGGACTCCAGGGGTGCAATATTCAGGGAGTACGCTAACTGGGGGTCCCTAGTGATAACAACCCCTAAATATTTGAAGAAATCTACTACTGGCAGATTGCAATACTGAGGTGGCCACGTGTGTATCCACAGAGGCATAAGTGCTGATTTCGTCCAATTTATGTGTAAACCCGAGAACTCTCCGAACTTGCTAATTATGTCAATTGCTCTAGGGAGTGTTGTCTCAGGTTCGTCCATAAAGAGAAGGAGATCATCCGCATATAATCCAACTTTGTCCATTCTCTCGCCCATGGATATTCCCTTGAAGATCTGATCTTGTCGAATCCTTAAAGCAAGGTGCTCTATGGCAATGGCAAACAAGAGTGGTGACAGAGGGCAGCCTTGCCTGGTTCCTCTGTGAAGAGTAAAGGAGTCAGATATTGATCCATTTACAAGTACATTAGCCTTGGGGAGGCGATACAAAATCTCCACCCACTCAATAAATTTAGGGCCAAAGCCAAAGCAGCGTAGTACTTCCAGTAGGTACACCCATTCCACAGAGTCAAAGGCCTTGGCAGTATCCAGAGATGCCAAGGCCCAATGCTTATCCCCTGCCACTCCCACCTGTGCCATGACCTGCGCCCTTCTGATGTTGTCAGACGTCGATCGTCCCGGTATGAACCCAGACTGGTCCCTGTGTATGACTGTGGCAATGACCTTATTTAGCCTGGAGGCAAGCAATCTCGTGAGTATTTTATAATCAAGGTTTAGGAGTGATATCGGCCTATATGACCCGCATTCCAAAGGATCCTTGTCTGGCTTCAAAATAACCACTATGGTGGCGTCGTACATCGAATCCGGGAGTCTACCCCTCTGCTGTGCCGCCTGATACATTTTAAGAAGCTCGGGTCCTAGCTCTTCTGCATATTTTTTGTAAACTTCTACTGGGATCCCGTCTGGGCCAGGTGCTTTACCAGTAGGCAGCTCCGCCATTGCCATCTGAATTTCCTCTAGCGTAATATCAGCCTCCAGTAAAATTCTATCCTCCTCGCCAAGCTGCGGATGTGTGACCTGCCCCAGATAAGCTTCCAACTCTTGATCAGAGTATTGAGCCGCCGATCTGTATAGATCCTGATAAAAACCTTTGAATCTATTCAGTATGTCACCCACTGATTCGACTACCATCCCAGCTGTGTATTATTGTTGCGCACAACGTGGGCCAATAGTTTACCTGCCTGGCTGCCCAGCTCAAAGTTCTGTTGCTTTAGAAAGAACAGTTTGAGTTCACTCTTTTCCCTGAGGTGCGTCATGTACAACCTGCCTTTTAGCATCCAGTCCTGCCTATTCACTTCAGAGGGGTCTAACCTGAAGGAGTTCTCAGCTACCTTACAGCTGGAGTGCAGCTCTAATTCCTTGCGCGCAGATTCCCTTTTAATATATGATATGGATGACTTAAGACACCCCCTCAGATAGGCCTTTAACGTCTCCCAGAGAAGCAGTCCATCCGTCATCTCATCCTGCATTGCAAGGAATACCTGGAGTTGATCAGGGACTCTGTCATGAGAGGACATCAGAGACAACCAGAAAGGGTGCACGCGCATCTTGACACTCTGCTTGACGCCATTATACAGAGTAAACTGGGCCAGGACCGGAGCATGATCCGAGGGGCCCTGTGATCCATATTCAATGTTGCCAAGATCCGTATACACAGCCGCATTTCCAAATATATAATCTATTCTGGACAGGGCGCCCCTGGCCGGGGTGAAGCAGGAATATTCCCTCCGAAGGGGGTAACGTAGCCTCCACATATCTAGCCACCCAAGTTCAGACGCAACTCTAGCTATATTAGTGTCACTCTGAGTGTGATTACCCACTCTCCCTTCTGGACGAAACCTGTCCAAATCCTCATGCATCACTAGGTTGAAGTCTCCCATGCAAAGAAATTTGGCATTGGGGTATTGTGCTATAAATCCCATCACCACCTGAAGTATAGTTATAGTAGCTGGGGGGGGGGTTGTAGATATTTACTACCACATATGGAGCGCAGTTGATAAAAGCATATACCAAAATATATTGACCTTCAGGATCCACAACCAAATGTTGGACCTCCCACCTGATGTTCCTGTGAACAAGCAGGGCAACCCCTCAAGAGTGTGTAGACCCATAAGCATTTATTGACCATTGAACCCAGGGTTTCTTAAACCTGTTCCCTGTCTCTGGAATCAAATGGGTTTCTTGCAGGCCCAGAATGTGAGGGCCGTACTGTCTGATATGAGAGAATACAGAGATCCTTTTTCTCGGACTACCCAGACCCCTCACATTCCATGACATAACCTTAAAATCAGCCATCTCGACTTAATGATTCACTCTCCTTGCAATTCAGCCATCCTCCAACAGTTAAACCTTGTCTGCTGACATCGGACCTTCTCATACATACTCGCCTTGATATCCCACCATGCTTTACATACCATGCCTTTAACAGTATGAACCTTCTATAACATAATAACATGATAACAAATGAGTGGATAACTCCATAGTCGACGACATCTCTGTCATCACGTATCGTGGCTGTTGTCACGGGGACCTGCATAGTACATTAAGGTGACAAACCTATGCAGGTATCCGCCCAACCCCATATCAATGAGACACCACTGATCATAGCAATTTGCAAAGTCAAAAGACTAGGAGGAAAAGGGGAGCATGGAGAGGGGGGGAGGGGGAGGGGGGGGATCAGGTATCAAGGACAGGGAGAAAAACAAAATGGAGGGGACAACCACAGTAATATCGACATATGTATAGGAGCGGATCTCAGATAACATTTCCGCAATTATAAGCATCTCAGGGCCACTCCATAAACCACGCTAGGGAGTCAAAGTCTTAGATGCCTGTGGAAGCCCAACATTACCGCTCAGGGGACCTGCAGCTGTCCTAGATGTATGATCCTCAGCGCGGTTCAGGACGACTTGGCCTTTTGGAGACCCATTCCTCCGCCTCCTTAGGATCCACAAAGAAGACCGTCTTCTCTCCATCTACCACTCTAAGGCGCGCTGGGTAAGCCATGGAATACTGCAGATTCATATCACGAAGACGCCGCTTAATAGAGATGAAAGTGGCCCTCTTCTTTTGGAGCTCAGCTGAGAAGTCAGGAAACAGTGATATATTCACTCCATCATGTTTGATTTCTCTCTTGTTTCTCGCTTGCCCCAGGATTAGATCTCTGTCCTTCCAATTAAGCAGCCTCGCCAGCAAGGGCCTTGGGGGAGCTCCAGGAGGGGGAGGTCTGGCGGGGACCCGGTGAGCCCGCTCAACTGCATAGGCACCAGAAAATGGCGCATCAGGGAACTGTGCCTTGAACCAGAGTTCCAGGAAAGTAGCTGGGTCCGAGCCCTCCGCTCTCTCAGGTAACCCCAGGATCCTGACGTTGTTGCGCCTGGCCCTGTTCTCAAGGTCGTCGCATTTTTGCTGCCATAGGCCCACAGACCTCTCCACAGCCTGTATTCTGCCTGTCAGGGGCCTTGTGAAGTCCTCCAGGGCAGAGACCCTGTCCTCCGTGTGACGTACACGCTCTCTGAGCTGCTGCACATCCTGTCTGAGTAGGCCCAAATCCACCTTCACCTCCTCGATTTTACAGGTAAGGGACGTCTGGCAGGTGGAGATTGCAGCGAGGAGCTGATGAGAAACATCTTTGAGCGTTACCTCCGGTTCTTCCGCTCCCTCCGCCTCTGTCTGCAGCGCTGCTTGGCCTCTTGTCACCGCCGCCCGTGGCGTAGCAGAGCCGCCGGCGCCATTTTGGGCCTCCTGCCGAACATACTCTTTAAGCTTTTCAGCCGCAGATTGTGCCTTACTGGGGCCCATGTCTGTCTTCCCAGGTTTCCTCTTCCTCCTCTGCACTTGCCACTCGTCTTTCTGTGTAGCCAGGGTGTCAGGATGCTGAAGGATTTAGATCGGGGTACGGAGCAGAGCTCAAGTGCGTGCGCTCATGTCGGCAGTTGGCCACGCCCCCGAAACAAATGCTTTTATTGAAGGAATGACAGATAAGCGTCATGTTCATCAAAGAATTGAAGAGCATGAGAGAAGTGCAATGCACAATGCGTGTGCCGAAGCCTTCTTTCTGAAATCCAGCAGTGCTAGTGTTGATGATCTACTTTTACATGAACAAATATCTGTAAGGCGACAACAAGTGAAAAACAGGAGGCAAGTACTGCAACGAGTAGTAGATGTTGTAAAAGTCATAGGAAAACAAGGGTTGAGTTATAGGGGAAATGAAGATGAGGCCGCATACAGTCTAGAGGACATAACAAAAGAACACAGACTTTTTTAGAGCTCATTCTCCTTCTCAGCAAGTATGATATTTGTCTGAAAGAGCATGTAAACAAATGTATTGAACACAGCAAAAAATTGCAGTCTTCTGGAGGGAAAGGAAGAGGATCTTTGATAACATTGCTCTCAAAAACAACTGTTAACAAAGTAGTAGAAACTATTCGGCTGCTCATCCAGGAAAATATATCCAACAAAGTACAGGAAGCTGGGATGTTTTCAATTCAAGTTGACACAACTCAAGATATAACGTCCAAGGATCAGTGCTCCATAATTGTTCGTTATGTGACCAATTGCATCAATGAGAAGCTTCTTGCAGTGGTTGAATGTGAATCTTCAACAGGACAAAATCTTTTTGTTGGTAATTGGTAATGAACGTCATAAATTCATGCAAACTGGATATTACGAAATGCATTGGCAGTTCAACGGATGGAGCAGCAAATATGCAGGGCCAATACAATGGTTTCTCTTCTTGGCTGTCAACTAAATCACCAGGCCAAATTCACATTTGGTGCTATGCACACATACTGAATTTAGTACTTGCAGATACTACAAAAACAGTGGTTGTAAGTGCATCATTATTCAGTTTGTTGAATGACATTTCAGTGTTTATTCGTGATTCTTACCTGCGTATGAATACCTGGGAACAAGTCAGTCAAGACCCTCACCATCGAAGAATTTCAGTGATTGGTGAAACTCGCTGGTGGTCAAAAGATGCAGCTTTGAGAAAAGTGTTTGGGGAATTTTCAAATCCTGATTCTGCTTTGTTTTTTAGCTTAATTTGCACATTGAACAGAACAGAAGACAATGTGTCATCAAGACCTGAGGTCCGAGTAAGAGCAAAATCGTATGCAGAATCCCTGCTGAAATATGAAACCATACTCACAGCTCAAATATTTCTGAGAATATTTGAATTGACAACACCATTGTCCAAATATCTACAGACAAGTCAAATGGACATCTCAAAAGCTTTTCAAATGGTACAGGGAACATATGAGAAACTTCGGACAGTTGCAAGGGATTTTGAATCTGCACAACGATCTGCTGATAATTTTGTTAAGTGGGCAAATGACAAGTTTCAAGAAGAAGAAATGTTCCACCTTGAAATACAGACCACTCTACCTCAAAAAAGAATAAGAAAAAGAAAACGAATGGCAGATGAGACTGCTGAAGATGTAACAGTTTGTGATGCTATTTCAGCCTATGAAATACATGTTCACAATGAAATCCTTGATATGGTCACAGAGAGCATGAATCGATGATTTCTGTCCCGTGGAGCTCTCTTTGCTGATTTAGCTTGCTTGGAGCCAAGCTGCTTTTCTGACATAAGAAGATGTGGACTTACAGCACCAGCAATGGAAGAACTTAGCCAACAGTTAATTAAGTTTGACGAGGAAGCAATATCTGAAAATTTGCGTTCCCAGCTGGCAAATTTTGCATTGCATTGGGACAGGCTGAAAACATCACCCCTTGAAGAGTACACGATTATAGCAGATGTGGAAAATGAGGAAAGCAAATTAACAGAGGCAGAACTGGTAAACAAGTCTTGCTCAACATGTAAGAACTGTGCTATTTGCTGCTATAAAATTCTACAGCACTATAATTTGTTAACCGATGCCTACAATGTCATTGGTTTAGCCTACAAATTTTTGCTTACACTGTCTTTCACTCAAGTTGCCTGTGAAAGAAGTTTCTCTACATTGAAGTTTATTAAGAACCGTCTGAGAAATTCAATTTCCAAGGAACATTTGAACTCTTTCATGCTGATGGCAACAGAAAAAGATATACTAATGAACCTTGATTCTGAAGATATAATTGACAGAGTTGCAGAAACCAGTGAACTCCTACAAAAGTTGCTGAATCCCTAGTGGAGTTTTTTTTTGTCATGTTAATAAATCAGTAACACCATTTTAGAACATGGGTTATAATATTATAATAATGTTTATTTTTTTTCAAAGTTTGCTGTTTACTGAATACTCATTTGTACACCATTAACCCATATTTGCCTGTCTCCTATAGAGCCTGTACTGTATATGCCACCATAGAGTCTAATAAAGGTATATATATTCTCCTGGCAGCCCATATTTTATTACCTGTATGCTAGCTCCACATTCTGCAAGCATCCACCTGAGTGTCAGCATTCTCTGCTACCAACAAAGCTTTCAATTTGGAGAGGAAATTGCATATCACAATAGAGTATTGTCTTTGACAGACCAGGAAAAAGCTGTCAGTGAAGTGGTGTTGTGGTTCGCCTGTGTACGGAATTCGTGGTATTTGCCAGAGTTGCTGGAGAACTGTGAGTGCTATTTCGGGGGCACTGACCTGTACAGGGTGTGGAGGATGGGGGGGGGTTGAGATCCACTGAGGATATTATAAGACTTTTCTGTAGCTTCCTATATTGTTGCAAGGTCTGTATGTTGCTTGTTGCAAAGCTTATGTGTGTTGGCTGAAGCCTTCTTATCTTACTGGTGGCTGGCCCTGCCCCTCAATTGTGCTTCTGGTTTTGGCTCCACCCCTAGACTGCAAGGGGGTGGGGCCTGTTGGGGGTCATGTGATTGGGCTGCTCAGTCAAAAATGCCCGGGCCTATTTTTTGTCCCAGTCCGGCCCTGATCCACAGATATCCCCCATAAGTGCCCTCCACAGATCCCTCATAACAATGTGTCATCCACAGATCCCCCATAACAGTGTGTCATCCACAGATCCCCCATAACAGTGTGTCATCCACATATCCCCCAAAACAGTGTGTCATCCACAGATGGCAGTACAGCAGGATTGCCATCCAAAATCGGCCTGTCCCGCACAAAGCGGTACTGTTGGGAGGCATGTTGGGTAAATGGTAGGGGAGGTAGTGGGGGGGTGGAGGCAGGTTGGGGGGGGCGGCAGCGGGTTGGAGGATGGACGGGGAGGGGGCTCCATGGATCAGTTTTGCATCGGGGCCCCATGGATTGTGTGTACGCCACTGTCCGGGGCAATCTCTATTGCAGGAAACACCAGCCAGATGTAAGCCGAGGTGGCCTTGATGGTAATGGTTATGCTTAGGGTGCTTTGGTGGCTGGGCCCCTCTGTTCGTGACGCCAGCACCGTAGGGTGCAATTAGGAGATGACATAGAATAAGGATACCAAGTTTCTTAACAAACTCCCAGTACTTTCCTGAAGCTGATCCAAGGGTCATCAATGTATGCATAAGTCATTTACAGCAAGGCAACCTTTACAGTGATTCAAATTAGTTCCCAGAAGTTGCATAAGGAGTAGTTTTCTATGACAATCAATCTTTCTCCCTTAATTCTCCAGGCTGGAGGGATGTACTATCTCTGTTGTACTGTATAATCATATACTTCTGTATCCTCTCTAGGAATACTTTATTCTGACAGATGGCCTTTCTGTCCTTGGTTATGGTGGGCTCTGTTGTACTGTATAATCATATACTTCTGTATCCTCTCTAGGAATACTTTATTCTGACAGATGGCCTTTCTGTCCTTGGTTATGGTGGGCAGCTTGTAGCCTAGAATCTCTCCACCTAATGCAAAGGAGACTAGAGCCTGATAAATGACAGTTACCTTCCTTTGCCAATATTCTCCCTCCCTCTCTGGGTTGCCTGGTTCTGTTGTAATATATCCCTTCTATGGGCTGGTGCATGGAACTAACTGTGGAGTTTTTATAACTCTCCAAAATGGCTGCTGAGGTGCAGCTTTGTCCTCAGACATCACACACACACTGACCTTCTTCTCCTTCTCCTCTGTACTGTGTGCAGGGCAGATTCAGCCCTGGGAGGCTTGTTAGAACCTCCCCATCCCTATGCAACTTTATTGGAACTCCTATACAAGCACAATTTACATAAAACACGATCACAGTATTAAGCAGTGTATTTCAGGACACTGCATCTGCTTGTGTTCCTGTGTACCTGACACGTGCTTGTGTTTCTGGACTCCGCTACCTGTTTGATCCTTGACTCTCCTGTTGCTGACCCAGACTGCCTGACCTGTACCTGTGCCGCCTGCCCTGACCTATTGCTTGTTTGACTTCGTCTCTGCCTCATCCTTCGGTGCTGCATTGTTGCTCCTGGTTATGACTCGGCCTGCTGACAACGCCTGTACCTCTGGTACCTTGTTCTGGTACCTACTGGTCTACCTGGACGAGCTTCCTCATGTGTCAATCATTCTCAAGAGGTAGCGACCTGGTGTTCCTCTCGGGAAAGCCTATATCCACCATCAGGGGTAGAATAAACGGAGTCCAGACTTTGTATTAACATAGAACACAACTTTACTTGGCATAAACGGTAATCCAAACAGCTTCCAAACGGTATCTTGGTCATCAGCAGGTATTGGCTTAATTTTGGCAGGCAAACACTTCTGCAACAATTTTCAGCTCTGCTATGGGGTAGCTTCCTCAGCTCTGCTATGTTGGCTTAGTTAAATAGGAAACTTTCTCCTCTTCTGCTGGAACTTAGCTTAGTGGTCTGTAGTCTGTCTCTTACTTTAATCCTAGGAACTTGTTCCGGGCTTCAAGCTCTCTTAGCTTGGAGTTTAAGGCAATGTGGGACGGTGCTCTGCTAGCCAACACACAACCTTTCCCCAGGAGCGGGTAGGCTAGACTGACTTTCTGCAGGCTCGTCCAGGAGGGGCTGGGAACTAGGAGGTTCCTCTCCAGAAACACTAGCTCTGCACAGATTTGCCGCCATCTGCTGGTGAACCAGGCACATTACATGTTAACATTACATATGTAAGGAAATACACACATTGGAGGAAATGACAGTAAATATATATGAGAGGACACTTGCTGCACCAACCAAGATAGTGGGGGTACAAAAGGAGGTGGTAATTCCACTCTGGAGAGTTACAGTAGCGTCACCTGCAATGCTAGGGAGGCTCGTCCCCGTCCCCGCCTCGGATAACCCCTTTAATGAAGTGAGATCATTGTGGCAGAAAGTACCCACTAGGAGGGAGAATCTCTCTAGATGTGTACATTTGGCAATAGATTCACAAACAGGATAACATTAGCATTATTTTAAAAATCGGACAAAGTGGATGATATTGTTGTAATAAATAGAACTATATACTTGACTGAAGCCTACAATCAATTGGCTGATGCCAATGTATATAGAAAGCTCCCATTGGATCCCACCTCCATCTACAAGAGGGAAATTGATTCCTACTTGGAGGAAAGAAGGTATGGGTATCGTCAATCAAAAAACAGTGAAAGCACTTACTAACATTTACCCTAAAATCCTGTTATACCTGTTGCCGAAGGTTCACAAAAATAGGGTTCCCCTCCTGGACACTCAATTGTATCTTGTTCTGACTCTCTGCTGCAACCTTTGGCAATTTATGTTGCTTCATTTCTCCAACAGAGTGTGAAAGGTTCTAATTTTTTAGACAGAATTGACAAGGTTGCTAGCGAAGATGTCACATACTTGTGTACCTTGAATGTCAAGAGCCTTTATACTAATATAGCACAGGATAAAGGCCTCATTTGTGTAAGTGAACAAGAGGACCTTTCATCAGTTTAGCCCTAGTCTAATTATGGTCTTACCTTATAGGGTGGCCCCCACTGATGCCATGGATCCTCTATATTGGACTGGACTTTAGCTCTTGGTTATTAACGCTATGCTGGAGGGAGGTGAGCAATGTTATTTACATAGGATTGTATGTTGGAAGGGTTTACATTGGACTGTATGTTGGAGGGTGTGGTTATTTACATGGGAGTGCCAGGGGCGGACTGGCCATAGACCCTACAGGGAAAATTCCCGGTGGGCCGATGCTCAGAGGTCACCGAAGCCCTCCTCACGGCCACCACTCGGGTATATAGCGATCTGGTGCTCTCAGCAATAATTAAAGCTAGGAGCATCTCAAACTTATGCACCTGGCTGGCATAAGTAATTACCCTCCTGCATTCAACTGTATTCGTATTTTGTTTTTTCCAGGGTCACATTATGTTCCCAGTCTGCCCCTTGGGACTGTATGTTGGAGAAGCTGACGGGAGGGCATGTTCACACCACCGCTATTTATCACTGTTGTTCTGCTCAGTTAGATGAGCAGACAACAAAAATAATGGAAGTGCCGGATTGGGCACATAATTGACCCAAACGGAGCTGAGCAGACTTCACTGACTATAATGGAGTCCGTTCAGTTTCAGGATCTTGCATACAAAATCCTGCATACAAGGACAGACTTTTTGACAGAATCTGTGACAGAGGCCCAAACTGAGTCTCCAACGCAGATGTGAACAAGTGGAGGCTGCTGTATTATGTATTTGAATTATTGCAACTTTCAAACTGCTCCTCGGGTAAAAATACTCCTTAAAAATGGTACGAGGAGTATTTTTACACTTCCGGAAAAAATGTAGTGCGACCTCTGGTGCCATTTCAAGATACTTCTTGTACTGCGAAAAAAAAAAAAAAACAAGCCCTCATACTTCTATGAAAAAGTAAACAGTGGTGGCTGTTCAAATGAGGAGATAAAAAAAGAAAAAAAGGCCAAAATAGGACACGTTTAATGGTACTTTCAAAAAAGCGACATATGAAAAGTTATAATTGGTGGAGGTCCGGGTGCTCCTTGCTGCTGAAGATAGGCTCAGTATAAATTCTATGAGCCCATCTCGTGTCCATCTTTTGAAAGTACATGTACACTTCAAGGGGTTAATGCCGTTTGCCGTGCATTATTTTAGTTTATACTCAAACTGAAATGAAAGGGTAAAACTCAGCTTGTGAAAACTTGAGGGATTTCCTTGCATTCACAATTCTACCACAGACATAGATTACAGGAGTGAAAGTAGAAGTGGTTAGGTCATGGTGGAACTTCCCGTCCCAACTAAATAAATAGTAAAAGGTGGTCAGAATGACCTTTTGGTGTTTTCTCTTTTATGTAACATGCATTTAATAGTCTATAGCAGTATGATATAACGACCACTTTCACATAGTCAGTATTTGGACCAGACGCAGGTCCAAAACCCAGAAGAGGTACAAATCTTTCCATTCTAGTTTTTGTCTGTAGGTTATACTTCTGGTTTTGTCTTACAAATACTGATGGGGGAAAAAAACAGCAAATTATGACTGTGTGAATGTTGCCTAAAGGGGTTTTCCAATTCTTAAAAATATCTTCAAACGGTGAATATACTTCTGCAGCTATATGTTACACCACCAGGGTTTGTATATGTATTTTAATGATGTGTTGTACACAAGACATAGTGACAGGACTTCTGAGGTTAGTCATTGGCTCTCCTGTTCCTTCGTTGTATACGGCCCATCACTGGGCTGGGGTTGTAATGAGATAGGAAAGCAGGGGAATTTGAAAGGCAAGTATATAACGGTTTGGTATTTTTGTTAAAGGGAATCTGTTCAGCAGAAACCTCCCTATACAACTGTTGATGTAGACACATTGCTGTGGTTCATCTGATTAAAATCTGTTTTATTTTTGCTGATCCGAGGCTCCGTTTATGAGTTATGATCATTTTCCCTAATATCCAAATTAGGCGTTTCGATCATCAAGGGTCTCACCGTTGCTCTCATTGCACCCAAGCTCCATTCCTTTCTGTGATTGCCCTGTCAATCAAAGCAGTGAGGGATGGGCTGTTCACAGAAGGGAGTGGAGCGTGGGTGCAATGAGAGAAAAGGTGACGCCCTTGTTCTACGAAACGATTAATTTGCATATTAGGAGTTATATTCGGGAGTTATCCATAACGTGGATAAGGAGGTCACTGGTGACAGACTTCCTTTAATGTAGGGTTGAACATGTGGTAGAAAAATAGGGCAGTAACCCACCCACCTGTTTCCATTTACAGGTACAATATGGCAACTCACAGGGGAATATGGTTGTCTAGGCCAGCACCACAGTTATCACAGGGGTTCAGGCTGGATGATCAATTTGATGCAGGTATCGTCTAACACTATACAAACTATTGGTTGACTTAGGATAAGTTTGCATCTCCAGTAACCTGATCCTGCAGGCTGATCTGGCAGGGTGTTTCGGCAGGACCCAGCCAGCTGGAGTAGAGTGGATTGTATACAACTGTTTTTGTCCAGTCGAAACCTGGCACTCATGAGGGAAAGCTGCCGGATAATCACCAGATCCATTTATAGTCTATGGTGTCCAGAGGTGAACTCTGGCAGACTGCTGCCAGAACAGCCTGCTGGATCAGGTTACCAGAGATGTGAACTTAGCCTTAGTCTGAAACAGAATTTTTGTACCAGAATTGTGGCACAATTCTTGCACTAAATATTGCATATTAGGCCACGTTCCCCCACCCCACTAAATCACACCTATTTTCTGGCATGCACCTGCCGGTAAGCTAGGTGCAGAAAATTTCTTAAAACATAGATGCATCAAATTGCCCCAGTTTGTACCATATTTTGGTGTCGGGTATCATAGTGCCAAGGTGCACTGACATTAGCAAGGGTGCGCCATTCCAATCCATGGCAACCAATGACGACACAATTTTACTGCAAATCATGGCTGCCATAATGTGAATTGGTCACATGCAGCCAGCTGCACCATTGGGTTGCCATACCCCTTTGGTGGCATGTTCCGGATGGTTGGCGTATATTGAAAAACGCAGTATGCTGAAGCTCTTGGCCTTTTTTCTGGCTTTTTGACATCTCCTTTTCTATAGGAGAAAAAATGCCAGAAAAAAAAACATGGTTCACAATCTAAATGCAGTAGAATAAAAAAAAAAACACAAATGGTTTCCATACCATTTTTGCGTGTTAAAAAGTGCTAGATCATGTGTGTATGGACCCTGAGGCCTCATGCATATGACCATGTCCATATTTGAGTCCACAAACAGATACTTTCCACTTACTTTCCATATTTTTCTCACTCCCATCATAGAAAGGCTATTCTCGTCCGCAATATGGACAAGGATAGGACCTGCTCTATAATTTGTAGAATGGCCACAAGGATCTGCAAAAAATACTAATGTGTGCCTGGCCCCATAGAAATAAATGGGTCAGTGTGCTATCTACAAATAAGGTGGATAGCACATGGATGAAAATTGTGTGCGTGATGCCTAAAAGTGGGGTTTCTCGTTGCAGTTCTTGACCTGTTTGAAAACCACAACAAAAACAAATGGGTTTTTACCGCATTTGTGTTTTTTACTGGTGAAACGTTGTATCAATCTTGTTCACCTGTAAAAACTGCATAGGCATTTGCCACATGGCAAAAACCATGGTAACTGCGGTAAATATTAATGCACCAGACTGTCTATTACTCTGTAATTCCTCTAGCGCCGTTCTATGGAAACAGTAGGTTTAAAGAACACACCAAATTCTTGAAATACCTTCTTTATTAACTTCAACTTTTCTTCATATACAACACTGCCGCCTCCGCAGCAGATAGTCCATGTACATGCAGGACTTTCGTCTCCGCTCAAAAATCATATTCTGAGCGGACACCGAACGGGCCCCATTATACAGGGTGGGCCATTTATATGGATACACCTTAATAAAATGGGAATGGTTGGTGATATTAACTTCCTGTTTGTGGCACATTAGTATATGTGAGGGGGGAAACTTTTCAAGATGGGTGGTGACCATGGCGGCCATTTTGAAGTTGGCCATTTTGAATCCAACTTTTGTTTTTTCAATAGGAAGAGGGTCATGTGACACATCAAACTTATTGGGAATTTCACAAGAAAAACAATGGTGTACTTGGTTTAAAGTAACTTTATTCTTTCATGAGTTATTTACAAGTTTCTGACCACTTATAAAATGTGTTCAATGTGCTGCCCATTATGTTGGATTGTCAATGCAACCCTCTTCTCCCACTCTTCACACACTGATAGCAACACCGCAAGAGAAATGCTAGCACAGGCTTCCAGTATCAGTAGTTTCAGGTGCTGCACATCTCGTATCTTCACAGCATAGACAATTGCCTTCAGATGACCCCAAAGATAAAAGTCTAAGGGGGTCAGATCGGAAGACCTTGGGGGCCATTCAACTGGCCCACGACGACCAATCCACTTTCCAGGAAACTGTTCATCTAGGAATGCTCGGACCTGACACCCATAATGTGGTGGTGCACCATCTTGCTGGAAAAACTCAGGGAACGTGCCAGCTTCAGTGCATAAAGAGGGAAACACATCATCATGTAGCAATTTCGCATATCCAGTGGCCTTGAGGTTTCCATTGATGAAGAATGGCCCCACTATCTTTGTACCCCATATACCACACCATACCATCAATATTTTAGTTCCAACAGTCTTGGAGGGATCTATCCAATGTGGGTTAGTGTTAGACCAATAGCGGTGGTTTTGTTGTTAACTTCACCATTCACATAAAAGTTTGCCTCATCACTGAACAAAATCTTCTGCGTAAACTGAGGGTCCTGTTCCAATTTTTGTTTTGCCCATTCTGTAAATTCAGTGCGCCGATCTGGGTCATCCTCGTTGAGATGCTGCAGTAGCTGGAGTTTGTAAGGGTGCCATTTGTGAGTAGCTAATATCCGCTGAAGGGATGTTCGACTAATGCCACTCTCCAGTGACATGCGGCAAGTGCTACGCTGTGGGCTCTTGCTGAATGAAGCTAGGACAGCCACTGATGTTTCTTCATTAGAGACAGATTTCATGTGTCCACATTTTGGCAAATCCAACACTGAACCAGTTTCACGAAACTTAGCAAGCAGTTTGCTAACTATAGCATGGGAGATGGGTGGTCTCGTAGGGTGTCTTGCATTGAAATCTGCTGCAATGACCCGGTTACTGCGTTCACCAGACATCAACACAATTTCTATCCGCTCCTCACGTGTTAACCTCGGCGACATGTCAATGGCTGTAAACAAAGATAAACTTGTAAATAATTCATGAAAGAATAAAGTTACGTTAAAACCAAGCACACCATTGTTTTTCGTGTGAAATTCCCAATAAGTTTGATGTGTCACATGACCCTCTTCCTATTGAAAAAACAAAAGTTGGATTCAAAATCTCCGACTTCAAAATGGCCACCATGGTCACCACCCATCTTGAAAAGTTTCCCCCCTCACATATACTAATGTGCCACAAATAGGAAGTTAATATCACCAACCATTCCCATTTTATTAAGGTGTATCCATATAAATGGCCCACCCTGTAGTCTATGGGGTCTTTAGGCTCCGTTACGCTTAGTTAGGTCCCAGTTATCTGCAGAATCCGTTCTTTCTGTTCTCCTGCTCCTCAACGGAGCCGGAGAATGGAAAGGAGAAACGGTGATGTGAAAGGAGCCTTAGCTGTATACACATACAGTCAGGTCCATAAATATTGGGACATCAACACAATTCTAACATTTTAGGCTCTATACACCACCACAATGGATTTGAAATGAAATGAACAATATGTGCTTTAACTGCAGACTGTCAGCTTTAATTTGAGGGTATTTACATCCAAATCAGGTGAATGGTGTAGGAATTACAACAGTTTGCATATGTGCCTCCCACTTGTTAAGGAACCAAAAGTAATGGGACAATTGGCTTATCAGCTGTTCCATGACCAGGTGTGTGTTATTCCCTCATTATCCCAATTACAATGAGCAGATAAAAGGTCCAGAGTTCATTTGAAGTGTGCTATTTGCATTTGGAATCTGTTGCTGTCAACTCTCAAGATGAGATCCAAAGAGCTGTCACTATCAGTGAAGCAAGCCATCATTAGGCTGAAAAAACAAAACAAACCCATCAGAGAGATAGCAAAAACATTAGGCGTGGCCAAAACAACTGTTTGAAACATTCTTAAAAAGAAGGAACGCACCGATGAGCTCAGCAACACCAAAAGACCCGGAAGCCCACGGAAAACAACTGTAGTGGATGACCGAAGAATTCTTTCCCTTGTGAAGAAAACACCCTTCACAACAGTTGGCCAGATCAAGAACACTCTCCAGGAGGTAGGTGTATGTGTGTCAAAGTCAACAATCAAGAGAAGACTTCACCAGAGTAAATACAGAGGGTTCACCACAAGATGTAAACCATTGGTGAGCCTCAAAAACAGGAAGGCCAGATTAGAGTTTGCCAAATGACATCTAAAAAAGCCTTCACAGTTCTGGAACAACATCCTATGGACAGATGAGCCCAAGATCAACTTGTACCAGAGTGATGGGAAGAGAAGAGTATGGAGAAGGAAAGCAACTGCTCATGATCCTAAGCATACCACCTCATCAGTGAAGCATGGTGGTGGTAGTGTCATGGCGAGGGCATGTATGGCTGCCAATGGAACTGGTTCTCTTGTATTTATTGATGATGTGACTGCTGACAAAAGCAGCAGGATGAATTCTGAAGTGTTTCGGGCAATGTTATCTGCTCATATTCAGCCAAATGCTTCAGAACTCATTGGACGGCGCTTCACAGTGCAGATGGACAATGACCCAAAGCATACTGCAAAAGCAAGCAAAGAGTTTTTTAAGGGAAAGAAGTGGAATGTTATGCAATGGCCAAGTCAATCACCTGACCTGAATCCGATTCAGAATGCATTTCACTTGCTGAAGACAAAACTGAAGGGAAAATGCCCCAAGAACAAGCAAGAACTGAAGACAGTTGCAGTAGAGGCCTGGCAGAGCATCACCAGGGATGAAACCCAGCGTCTGGTGATGTCTATGCGTTCCAGACTTCAGGCTGTAATTGACTGCAAAGGATTTGCAACCAAGTATTAAAAAGTGAAAGTTTGATTTATGATGATTATTCTGTCCCATTACTTTTGGTTCCTTAACAAGTGGGAGGCACATATGCAAACTGTTGTAATTTTTACACCGTTCACCTAATTTGGATGTAAATACCCTCAAATTAAAGATGACAGTCTGCAGTTAAAGCACATGTTGTTTGTTTCATTTCAAATGCATTGTGGTGGTGTATAGAGCCAAAAATGTTAGAATTGTGTTGATGTCCCAATATTTATGGACCTGACTGTATAAGCCTATACTAGCTACCTAGGACAGGTCTTAGCTGGCCAGCTACACTCCCACCTAAATTACCTATAATTCTATGTTCTTAGTGATAGGACTTGAACATGAATTTGAGGGATTTTCCATTAGGTTCTCAACTTCCAAGTGTCTTTTATCACTCTCAAGTAGAACAACTAACTTCTGTATAGGACGTTCCAACTTGAGTGGAATAGTGAGACGCTTTTCTTTTTTGTCCAGTTTTGAGTCTCCTATTTGTAACAACACTCTTCTTACTAGTTTGTTTTCATCCTTTTGAACTTCTAGAACTTTGGCCAATTTCCATTGACTTCTAGATAAATCTTCTTTCACTAACACTATGTCACCAACTTGGACATTTCTTTTGGGTGTTTGCCATTTACTTCTTAGCATAAGATTGGCTAAGTACTCTTTCCTCCATCTATTCCAAAACTGTTCTGATAGATATTGAACTCTTCGCCATCTCCTTTTAGCATATAAATCCTCTTTGGTGAACTTGCTAGGTGGTGGCTGCATGTAATCCGACTTAAGGTGAAGTAGATGATTGGGAGTCAAAGGGTCCTAACTTGTTGGATTGTTGATGTTATTAACTGTAAGTGGACGACTGTTAACAATAGACATTACGTCATAGAATAGGGTCCTAAGTGAAGCATGATCTATTCTTCCAGTGTTCTTTTTCTTTTTGAACTTAAAACATTTCTCACAGTTCTGATTTGTCTTTCCCAAACTCCTCCTGTATGGCAGGCATGTGGAGCATTTATGTAAAAATCACACTGTTTCTCTAACAAATACTCAGTTACTTTTTCTTTATCGATATCTTTTAGAGCGTTCTTCAATTCATTCTTTGCTCCGACAAAATTAGATCCTTGGTCAGATCTAAGCTCTCTGACGGTACCTCTAATGGCTATGAAACATCTTAAGGCATTGATGAATGCGTCAGTTGACATATCTTCTAACATTTCCAGGTGAATTGCTCTGGAGCTTAGACATGTAAATATTAGTCCATATCTCTTATACTCCTTGCGGTTCTGTTTGGTGATGAATGAGCCAAAACAATCCATTCCGCTATAAAGAAATGGTGGTGATGGTTTACATGATCTGCCGGTAAATCTGCCATTCTTTGTTCTTTCTGTAGGTCTACGTGCCTTTCTGCAGACTACACAATTACTTATATACTTTGCCATAACTTTTCTTCCTTTCACAATCCAGTAACCACCTTCTCTCAAACTTTGGGTAAAGCTTCTTTGTTGATGCAAGGATATGTTGTGGTAGTGATCAATAATCAATCTTGTGAAGGTAGAGTTTTTAGGTAGAATTGCTGGATGCTTCACTCTGCTAGATAACTATGCATTTTCCAGTCTCCCTCCCACCTTCAGTATACCATCCTGCAGAACAAGATTAAGCTTGTACAATGGGTGGTTGTGTGGAAGCCTTTTATGTTCTTGACTAAGTCTCTTCAACTCTTCACTGTAGAATCTCTGTTGAATGAGTCTTATGACTGTTTCTTCAGGTTTCATTCTTTCTTCTACATTCAACAATTCCTTCTTTCTGATTCCTTTTGCCAAAAGTCGAATTCGGCTACTACATTTATGCCCGTATTCCATTTTGAACATCTGGCTAGTCTTTCAAGTATGTCATCTTGACACTTGGTAGAAGTGCTCAATGTTTGTACAACTTTTACTTCTGGATCACCCATAGACAATTCTGTGTAACCTTTACTGGGCATGATTACCTTTTCCCAAAGGAACTCTGGACCTGTGAACCAATTAGAATTTTTCAATTCTGTTACATTCAGGCCTCTTGAAGCATGATCTGCTGGGTTATGCTTTGTGTCATGTGATGCCAATGTTCCGGATTTGTTATTTTCCGAATTTTCTCAACACTGTTGGCGACAAAGATATGGAATCTTCGAGCTTCGTTGTTTATGTATTCTAGGACAACTTGAGAGTCTGTCCAAAAATATTCTTCATCTATTTTTAATTCCAATTCTTCTATCAGAAACTTGCTTACTGATGCTGAAACAACAGCTGCTGTCAGTTCAAGTCTTGGTATTGTCAGAATACTGGTAGGTGCAACTCTGGCCTTCCCCATAACCAGGGCAAAGTGTATCTTTTCTTCTCCTATTACTCTGATGTAGGAGCACTGACCATAGCCATAACTACTGGCATCTGAAAAGTGATGAAGTTCTATTTTCTTGTACTTTCCAAAATCATGAGGTACAAAACATCTGGGCATCCGAACTTCTCTCAAGTTTTGCAAGTCTCTTATCCAACTCTCCCACCTTGACCTCAAATTTTCAGGTATGGGCTCATCCCATCCCAACTTCTGTCTGCATAATTCTTGCAGTATTTATTTTGCTCTGAGGATTACTGGGGCCAAGAATCCCAATGGATCAAATATAGAAGCCACTGTGGAAAGAATGGTTCGTCTAGTTGCAACTTTCTCTTCAATAGATACTTCAAAGAAGAACTTGTTGTTCTCTACATTCCATCCCAATCCAAGATGATCATAATTGAGATCTACATTCTTCATTGTTGCTGCACGTTCAGAGTCACTGATGGATTCCAGTATCTCTCTGTTGTTTGAGATGAATTTGTGAAGGCGCAGGTTTCCTCTTGCGCATAACTCTTGTCTTTCTTTCACTAGTTTGATTGCAGATTCTGTGGACGCTAGACTTATAAGACCATCATCTACATAAAAGTTTTTCTTCAGAAAATTGGCTGCTGATGGGCAATCCTTTTCATTCTGATTAGCCAGGTACTTCATACCATAATTGGTGCAACCTGGAGATGATGATGCTGCTCCAAACAAGTGTACTTTGATTCTGTATCCAGCTGTCTCTGTATCTGTATCTCCATCCTCCCACCATAGAAACCTCAAGAAGTCTCTATCTTCATTCTTCACATGAAACTGGTGGAACATCTTTTTAACGTCACACATGACTGCTATGGGATACTTTCTGAATCTACAGAGTACTCTGGTCCTTTTAGTAAATGATCGTTCAATGCAACACCATTGTACTTTGCTGAGCAATCAAATACTACTCTAATCATATTTGGTTTCTTTGAGTGGTAAACACCTTGATGTGGGATGTACCACACTTCTCCTTCTTTAGGTTTGTTATTAACTTTCTCTGCATGTCCTTCTTCGAGGATGCATTCCATGAATTTCAAATAATCCTGCTTAAATTTGGGATCTCCTCTCATCTTTTTCTTCAAACATTTCAATCTTGCTAGGGCAAGATTTCTGTTATTTGGCAGACGAGGTCGTTCTCTAAAAGGTAAGGGCATTTCAAGATGACCTTGTTGATTCTGCTGAATATTTTCTTCTAGAGTGTGTACGAACTTTTTGTCTTCTTGAGATACACTCTTTTCTTTAGAACTTATATCTGCAAAGTCGGATTCAAGGATCTTGATTACTTTTGCTGGACTTACATTTGGTAACTCTTGGACAGATATTCGATGACACAATCCTGTCACCTGTCTTGAATTTGTGATCTGCTGTTTTCCTCCAACACCCCATCCTAGATCAGTTTGAACAGCGTAGGGTTCACCCTTTCCTCCTGTGATTTACCTTTCATGGTACCAAGGCTTCGGGACAATCGTAGCCTATCAACAGTCCAACGCCCAACCTCCTTCAGCGGGGACATTTCATGAGATATGACAGATAGGTGCTCCCATTCATTGTCTGTTTCACAGGTAGGTATGAGATCTCGATCTAGAGGAATATCGTCTTTCGCATAAGCTGGAGGTAGATCTAATGTGCAGTTTGAATGAAGTCCTCTAACGCTCAGTCCTTTGACCCTTTGACTGTTCACTAATGTGTCTCTTCCTGTCATTGTGGTAAGTTTGAGCTCCACTGGTTCTGTAGCCACTTGTAATTTCTTGCAGATTTCTTGATCAATGAAGGTGACATCACTCTGGGCATTCAGCAGCGCATAGGTGTATACCTTCTTGTTCCTCCTTTTAGGATTTGAAATGCACACTTGTACAACCTTTTGATGTGCCATTGCTTTCTCCTTCCCTTACTCTGCAAGAGAATACCGATACTTTCTTTTTTTCCTTAGTATCTTTAGGTATTGAGGATTTATCCTTCTTTGGACATTCTTCATATAGTGGTGTAGGATTCTGTCCTTTGCAAACGCTGCATGTGGCCTTTTTCTTACACTCCTTAGCCACATGGCCTTTTCTAAGGCATCCGAAACACAGTTGGTTATCCAGCACAAATGCTTTCTTTTCTTCTGGGGACTTCACCTTCAATTATTGGCACTTATGTATGGAGTGGTTTTCTCCACAGAACATACACTTCAAGGTAGTCTGAAGATTTGTCGGTTCTGTCTTGCTACTGATAGTGACTTTGAACTTGCTCTCGTAGGTGTCTGAACCTTTAGCTGCTGTGTTAGTTGCTCTTGCACGTCTTATCTCTCTTGCAGGCCTTTCTTCTAAGGATTTTAAGACGTAAGATGATGTTACTGGTTTACATGCTATCCGTGCTTCCTTATTGACGAACTCAGAGAACTCTTTAAAACTTGGTAAGTTCTTACATAGATCTAACTATTTAGTCACATAGCGATTCCATCTAGAAGCCACTTCTTCAGGTAGCTTAGTTAGCATCCTGTGGTTTTCTAGATAGTCGTTCAGTACTTCCAGTCCTTGAACATTTGGGATGACATTGCTGCATGTTTGCAGGAAGTCACCATACTTTTGGAGCCTGAAGTGTTCTTTAGGACCTATTTTAGGCCAGTTATTCAGTTTCTCTCTAAAGGCTCTTTGTACTAAGAAAGGATGACCATATCTTGCATTCAATTTTTCCCAAGCTTGTTTGTAGGCTTCTTCATCTTTTCTATAGAAGTTACCTTCAAGAACTTTCTTGGCTTCTCCACCAACATATCTCTAAAGGTAGAATAACTTGTCAACTGAACTGAAGCAATGATTCTCAATGATCATTTCAAAACTTGCCTTCCACTCTATGAACTTTAGTACGTCCCCTGAAAATACAGTAGGTTCCGGAACGGGAAGTCTAGCTAGGACTGTTCTCTGTGGTCTTGCTGGGACATCCTGAGCATTGCCGTGGCATCTAGGAAAAGAATCATCCGGTTCTATTTTCTCACTTAGTTCTGAATTAGGTGAGTCCTTTTCTTCATCTTTTCTGGTAGAGATAGAGGGTAAATTCACACACCTTTTTCCTGACACAGGCCTCTCTTTGTTTTTATGAGCAGAATGGAGATTTCCTTCCATTCTCATGGGCATATGAAGGAAAGTAGGAGTCTTTTTCTTCACTTAGTACAGATTTGAACCTATGACTACTCTGACTCATATCCTCCTCATGTACTCTGAGTCTGGCTTTTATGATTTTAACTTCTTTCTGCCTTCCATTTGATGGCGCTGTGCCTCCATTTCAGCTTTCATTTGATGGCGCTGTGCCTCCATTTCAGCTTCCATCTGATGACGTTGTACATCCATTTCAGCTTCCATCTGATGGCTTTGTGCATCCTTTTCAGCTTGCTTTTCAGCGATCAGTTGGCGCTGCGCCTCGATGGCAGCTTCAATTTCAATTTCTGCTCTCTTGACAGCAAGTTCTTCAGCTAATTCCTTTCTTTTGGATGAAGTAATTGAGGACTCTGATATGTGGGTGGCACTTCTGCTAGCGGGGGAAGTCACACTTGAGATTGTGGTTCCCCCTAAGGATCTAGCATAATCTCTCATAAAAAGCTTGTTTATTCTCTTTCTTGCTTTAACTTCATCATAGTTTGCTGCAGATGATAGTTCTCTCATGAGCTTTACAAAATCTTTAGTGACTGCAGTGTGTACATGTGTCCATGTTCCTTACAATATCCTGGGAAGGTGTCGTAAATGACCGCAGGTAGACATATGCTGCCATAAGCTCTGATTCAGATTCTTCTACCATCTCTACCGTATCACTCAAGTTCCCTTTTATACTTTTTTGCTTTAGCTTTCTACGAATGTCTTTAATGTATGATTTCCACCTATCATACATCTGGGCAAACTTTTTCTCCTTTAATGCTGCTTCTTGGTCCAAATTTTCCAGAATCTTTGGGATCGGTTTTCTGGCACGTGATGAACGTCTTAGTTCATCTGCTTGGGCTATATTTGTTTGAGGGAAGACTAATGCTGCATCAGACTCTTCTACCTCAGACAAGTTCCCTTGATCTTAAACTTCTACTCTATCTATCTTTGTATCCTCTAACAGTGGCATGGTAATACTAGGCTCGGACATTTTACTTTAAATGCTATAACAATCAATACAAATATTAAGAGTCCTTTCACTTTAAATGCAATATTGACAAATGCAGAAATAAATGACTTTCACTTTAAATGTAACAGCGATAAATGCAGGAAATAAATGACTTTCACTTTAAATGCAATAGAGTCTGTGTAATACAAACTGTCCTTTGTTTTACTTTAAAGTCTTTATCTGAACACAAAAATGTCTCTTTATGCCTTTAAGTAATAAAAGCAAAGCTCTGACCTTATTCTGAAGAGCAGGAACAAATGTCAATCTTAAGGGAGACATGTCTTTTCTTGATATGATCCGATGCTCTGCACTGACTTGCGATGCTCTTTGCAGGCTTGCGATGCTTTGTGATGACTTGCAATGATCTGTGATGACTTGCGATGCACTGGCTTAAATACCCTGCTGCAGGCTTTGGGCCTAGTGTCGGGAAACTAGCTGACTGCAGTAAGTGGTCTCTCCGTGGATAGCGGTGCAGGCACTTTAGCTTTGGACTTTGGCCTCCCACCATGCGTCTCTTTCTCTCTCTAGGGATCGCAGGAGGGTTGGCGCTCTTTCTCTGACTATCTTGCCTTTGCCGTTCTGCCACTTTAAGTGTCGCTGCAGTTTAACTAATGTGCACGTTCTATGGCCTTTATGGTAACTCCGCTGAGATGTCTTTGCTTTCTCACTCAGGGAACAGTTGCTGCGCAGCATTATATGCTGGCGCTCTGCTGCTCTAATACGCTATTAATTGTGCAAGTTGAGGAGCGCTATCGCCTCGCCCTCTGAGGGCTATAGTTCCACTGTGGCAGGTGCAGCACTATGAAGTGCCTTTTGCGCTGTGGCATTAGAAGAATTTTTAAATCTCTGACTTTTAGTCTAACCAGACTGTCTATTACTCTGTAATTCCTCTAGCGCAGTTCTATGGAAACAGTAGGTTTAAAGAGCACACCAAATGCTTGAAACAATTCTTTATTAACTTCAACTTTTCTTCATATATAACACTGCCGCCTCCGCAGCAGATAGTCCATGTACAAAATACGTGTTAAAAAGATAGCACAAAATGGGGGTATGCATAAGATGGTGGTTTAATGGTTCAATCTTGTCATTCAACATAAAATGGTGGATATATTTCTCTTTTCAGTATCTGTACTGTCACTTTAAGTTATTTAAGCACTTTATGATCTCTCTGAGAGGTATATCTAAGATTTGACTGATAGTTCTACTGATCTGTATGCAATTTGTATGGATTACTATTTGTATGCTATTTGTAGTTTGCAATTGAATTTGCAATTGTAGTTTGGTGGAACTGTAAGTAAACACATTGTGGCAATGTGAACATTGAGGTGTTGTTTCCCCAGGTTCCAGTCCGGGACTTAGGGCATGCTCATGTCCAGGGATCCTATTTAATCCTGCTAATGGATCCTGGGTGTGTCTCACTCTGGAGAGTGTGCAGACAGAGGCCTGGTGAGGCTCTGTCAGTGTGGTCTCAGCTAGGCAAGGCTGAGGGGCCACGAGGCTATGCAATAGCCTGGACTTTGGGGGACTTAGCGACACCCAGGAACAAGCATTGAAAGGTCAGAGTCAGGAGGACTGCTAGACCACAACCCCCTCCAAAGGTACTGCATTTGTTACAGCCTGAGGGCTGGTGGACTGTATGTCTGGGGTAAGCCGCACCTGGTTCCATGTGGGAACGCTATCGTATAGCCGAGTTAGGGATACGATGTTTATTATGTTTAGGTAGAGCCCAGACGGGCAGGCTTTTGTTTTATGCCATGTTGTGTATGAAGAGTGTAAAATAAATTGCACTGTTTGGACCTGAAACCCAGTGGTTATGAAGATCCTTGTGAGAATGACCCCCGAATAAGAGGCGATCCCTTACAATTGGTGGAGGATGCGGGCAATAACAACAGCAGGTTGCTAGGGGCAACGACCTGACGGAAAAGAGCAGGTGCTGCTGAATGTTGCCAAGGAATTGCTGTGTTTCTGTGCAGTGACTTAAAGGGCCGGAAGCCTGCTTGTTTGCTGGAGCTGGAGCAGGTGCTGCTGGAAAACTGCTGGTTAATCTGGACTTTTTTTTTCTGAGGTGTAAGGTGTGCAGGGATTTAAAGGGCACAGTAAAAGAAACTGACCTGTGAAAATGGCTGCCAAATGGTGGAGCGCGTGGGAAAAGTCCTGTGAGATGGTGATCGGGGGGATCCCGCTGCTGGTTGTACTAGACTCCCGCCAACAAGTGTCTCAGGTCCTGCCCGTAATTCTGGACTTTCTGGAGAGAGGGCCAGAGACAGATGTCACCGTGTCTCTGACCTTTATAACAGACTATGGCCCTGTGCAGTGGGAGCTCTTAAAATGTGAGACCCTGGAAGTGGAGTTTGTGCTTGGCAAAGACTTCCCGTTATTTTGGCAGCTGTGGAGAGGAGAAAATGCTACAAATTGTGTACCTGGAGAATCCGATGAACAGCAGATATGTGCGGTTGCCAAGGGCAACCGTCGGGAAGACAAAGAGGTGGAGAGCGGTGCGGTTCTCAGGAGTGCATATCTTCCCTGCGACTGTGTCCGGAGTCCTGAAGAGGGAGTGCGGAGGTGCAGTAAGGCTGTTGCTAGGAGCAACCACAACCTTGATGAGTCCGCGGGAGAGAATGTCACTACTTTACCGGAATGGTTGATTACAAAGGGTAAGACTGTTCCTGTTATTAACTATGTGGCAAACCCAGTGACAGTGAGCCGGCCGGCAGCAGTTGATACCTGCTGGTCCGGTAGGTAATAAGTCACACAGAGAAAAAACTGTGTCTGAACAGGCGGATAAGCCTGCTGTGATTGCTCCCTCGCAGAAACCTGCAGGGGAGAAGGTTTTTGGGCCGCCCAAAGAGCCGGTGATCAAAGCTAGATTTGGGGTGGTGAAAGTCAGAGATCACATGCTAGCCCAGGTAAGAGGTAGCATGATGGCCGCCCCAGAGACTGGTAGAGTGTTACATGTTCGGGACAATTATGTGAATAATACGGACTCTCAGGTGGTTCTCACTGAGGGAGAGTCTCCAGTGAGAACTGGGACTTGTGAACCTGATGTTACAAATACGCTCATACATGAGGAAATGGTGGGCCGTAATTTCCCCTTATGCTTGGAGGTTTTAAGTAATGGAGACATTTCTGCAGAGAGTGACAAAACTCCTGCAGAACCTGTACCTGTCCCTTTAAATGATAATGTGAAGGAGCTGCACATTGAGAACAAGGGTGCAGATAAGGTGCAAAGTGATGGTACCATGTTTGACGAAATGCATAATGGAAATGTGATGTCATGTGAAATATGTGATAATAATGACAGGCCTTTTCCTTTGCAGGCTGTGATTGGGGAAAAAGCTAACCCTGTTGGTAAACATGTGTCTGATATAAAAGTGTTGATAAATGTTGAAGAAACACCCCTAGGAGACCCCATTGTAGACAATGTGGCGGGGCTAGAGGGTGTACCACACGTACCAGAGGTGGATGTGCAGTCTCCACAGGTTTCTATGATTAATAAAATGTCCCAGGTGGGGATTGACTCATGGGTGCCCCTAGAGGTCAGGGTTAATAATGACACGAACAGTATAAGTGGCGTATGTGCCGTGACAGTTAGCAACTCCGAGAGTGAGGCTACCATGTCAAGACCCAGCAAAACTAAAGTGGTTACTAGTAGCGAGTCTAGCGACCAGATGACAGTTATATCTGACGAGACGAGAGTTCAGTCGGGTGACAGCCTAGTGTCTGAAGCTCATATCCTGACAGTTGTAGATGACCTAACAGGACAGTACAGCTACAAACTTGAAGATGTTTTCGCTCGCTCTGCACAGTCGCTAGATACACTAGAAATGGGGCTAGCGGTTCTCGCAGAGCAACTGCAGGAGTCTCCAGAGGAGTCACAGAAAGAGATGAATGAACTGAAGGAACTAGAGTCACTAATAGAAGCGGAAATTCTCCAACTTCAAGAGGAACTTGCAGCTTCTGAGCGATCAAGACTTCATGCAGAGCAGGAAAGAGATGAGCTGGCTGATGAGGTTCTAAACAGCGCCTCAGAAAAATCTGCTCTCTTGGAGGAGAAAAGTCATTTAGAAGCCAGGATGGCTCAACTTGATCAAGAGTTGCGTGTTCGGATGGTAGACCTGGACCACCAGAAACAAATTGTGTCTAAATTGGAGAAGAAACATAAGATGTTGGACAAGCTCCTGGCTGAAGAGAAAACCACCTCGGCCAGATATGCCGAAGAACGTGACCAAACGGAGACTGATGCTCAAGAGAAGGCGACCAAGGCCCTCTCCTTGGCTAGAGCCTTTGAAGAAGTGCTTGAGGAGCGAAATGAATTAGAGAGGCTGAACAAGCAACTCAGAGCAGAGATGGAAGCTCTCATGAGCTCAAAAGATGCCATCTATGAGTTGGAGAAGCCTAAGCGTGCTGCTGCACAGCAGGTGGAAGAAAATGAAAAACTGGAAGAGGAAGATCCTCTGGAAGGTGCCAAGAAGTCAGAGCCTGGTAAAAGTGGGTCTGGAGATGGTGGTGCCGGGGTGCTGGCCAAGGCAGAGAAGGTGGAAAAGGTATCGGCTGAACCAGTTGATGGGGCTGATGTGCATGCAGAGGCCAAGAGTCTCATGACAGTGTGTAACCAGGACCAGGTCGCAAAAGACGTCCCCTACAAGGTCTGCCAAGTAGCCAGCAGCCTGCTGGGGAAGAGATATGAGGAGATGGACGACCAGTATGCAGATCCGGGCTATTACGATGGGCTGTCTCTCCTGACTGCTCCTCAAAAGGAGTCCAGTGTCTTGGGTGAGCCTCTGGAGAAAACGCCAAAAGACAAGGAGTATGGTGAAGACCCCAGTGCCTCCAACCTTGATGCGAAAGGGAAGGAGGAATTAAGAAAGCAAGGATATGATGCCATGTCCCTGAATGGTGAGAAGGCTAATAAAGTAAAGGAGGACGCCAAAGAGACAGAGGCCAAGGAAGCTAAGGCCGAGCTCTTGAAGTGGGAGAAATCCTTGGATGTTCCAGAGATCAAGGGTAAAGCCGAAGTGGGGAGAGTCAGTGAAGAGGCAGAAGACCCTGAAACTGAGGCACCATCTGAGGAAACCACTGCTGGAAAAGAAGCGAGCGGGGGCAAGCCAGCTCTGCTGACGGAGCTTCGCAAAGACAAGAAGAAAAGGCCTAAGTGTCTGCAAGAGCCAGCGAAGTCAAACAGAGAGTCTGTCGTTTGCATAAAAATATATTCTGAAGGGAGTTCCAGAAGCCGAGATCGAAATTCTAAGAGTAAAGGAAAAATAAATGTACGATCTGCTGTTAAAATAAAGAGACAAAAAGAGGCGAGTCATAAGAAGCGTGCTCGGCTGAAGCATCTGTGTAAGTCAAAGAGAGAGAAAGATAAAAAAATAAAAAGATAGGGTCTGCCTGTCACATGGACATGGGAACATTGTAGACAATGTCTCTTTGGCAAGATGTCAGTGTGGGTAACAAACCAAGCACTGATGGCATGGGTCTGGCAAAATAAAGGGAAGCCTCTGACCCTGACCACATCTTCCAGGGGGAAGGTTGAGCCAGGCGATGGCAATAAAATGCGGATGCCCTGTCACGAGCATCCAGTTGGTACATGTGTTCACCCCCACAGGTTTGAACAGAGTGGGGGGATATGTGGCAATGTGAACATTGAGGTGTTGTTTCCCCAGGTTCCAGTCCGGGACTTAGGGCATGCTCATGTCCAGGGATCCTATTTAATCCTGCTAATGAATCCTGGGTGTGTCTCACTCTGGAGAGTGTGCAGACAGAGGCCTGGTGAGGCTCTGTCAGTGTGGTCTCAGCTAGGCAAGGCTGAGGGGCCACGAGGCTATGCAATAGCCTGGACTTTGGGGGACTTAGCGACACCCAGGAACAAGCATTGAAAGGTCAGAGTCAGGAGGACTGCTAGACCACAACCCCCTCCAAAGGTACTGCATTTGTTACAGCCTGAGGGCTGGTGGACTGTATGTCTGGGGTAAGCCGCACCTGGTTCCATGTGGGAACGCTATCGTATAGCCGAGTTAGGGATACGATGTTTATTATGTTTAGGTAGAGCCCAGACGGGCAGGCTTTTGTTTTATGCCATGTTGTGTATGAAGAGTGTAAAATAAATTGCACTGTTTGGACCTGAAACCCAGTGGTTATGAAGATCCTTGTGAGAATGACCCCCGAATAAGAGGTGATCCCTTACAACATATATATCTAGTTCAGTATACAGTTCTAAACACAATACTAACAATATTAACATTATATAAGTGTTTTAAATCCCTATATTGGCCTCTTGTTCCCATAAAACTCAGCTCTCAGTGGAGTGAATGTCTCTTTAGCTCCTGTCTCTGGTGAATAATGATTCTAGCAGCAGGAGCAGGGGGAATTCCCAGACAGGCTGTGTGTGAAGCTGGCTGAGATTGGTGAAAACTCTTTCTGTATGAGAAGCTGGCTGAGTAACACTATGCTTTCTGTTTCTGCTGTGTCACTGAGCTTACCTTATATTACAAAATGAATCTTAAAGGCATATTATCTTTTTCTGCTTCTGTGAACACAAAACATAACAGTTATATGACATCCAAAACATGATGCCACAGTAAATAACTCTGCTTTTGTCTTTAACACATAAACATAGGAACTGTAATAAAGGTTATTAGCAGGATTAGCTGTATACACATATAAGCCTATACTAACAACCTAGGACAGACCTTAGCTGGCCAGCTACAACATGCACACGACCGGATCCGTTGTTCCGTTGTTAGTTT
This sequence comes from Bufo bufo, assembly GCF_905171765.1. Lineage (NCBI taxonomy): Eukaryota > Metazoa > Chordata > Amphibia > Anura > Bufonidae > Bufo > Bufo bufo. Next base: position 73,871,066 of record NC_053397.1, read on the forward strand.
TCGTTGTGTTTCTGTGTGTCTTCTGTTGTTTTTTTTTTTGCGGACGGCAAAAAAAACTAAAGGAGGAAATTGTGTGATTTTACTATTCCCACCCAGGATACAGGTATATATGCTGGTCATCTAACTGTTTGGTGGCCATTTTCTGCAGTGTTTCCAGGGTACAGTTTCATTTGATTCCCTAGCTATGCTCATCTTGGATTCTTAAGTTTTGCATCTTGGTTTCACCATGGCAGATGACTCTGAGGATGAGGCTTATTTCTCTGCGATGGGGACAGCGGTCCCTTTTGTTGGACGAGGAACCGAGGAGAAGGAGGAGATTTTGGGTCCATCCCATTGTTTCCAAACGGTACAGGAAAGGCCACTTCCATACCCTCTACAATGATCTTCGTCAGCATCCACAGAAGTTTTTTGCGTTCTGTCGGATGTCAGTGTCTACGTTTGATCGCCTGCTGTCGTCTCTATGTAGTGTCCTCAGGAAAGGCTCATCGTCACGTTGAGGTAAGCAATATGTTATTTTTTGTTAAAAGTAATGTGCACTGCTTCTGTCATTAGTAACATGGTTATTAACCCCTTAAGGACCTCCACTGTATATGTACAGCGGAGGTCCAGTCCCTAAACATGGCGTCCGCTCGCACGTGCAGCGGGCGCCTTAGCCGCCGGGTTTCTGCTATTTTAAATAGCAGAGACCCGTGGCACATGTATGCGATCAGCCATAAGGCTGATCGCATACATTTTACCCTTCAGATGCCGTGGTCAAATGTGACCACGGCATCTGATCAGACCGGAAGCGGAAGTCGCACGTTTCCGCTTCGGTAACAGCGTTCCCCGACTGAGATCGAGGAAACCGTTACATTGTTGAAATAGACTGAAGCTTGAGGCTTCGGTGCCTATTTCAGGAATATACCAATACAGGCCACTAGGTGGCAGCATTGAATTGGTGTAGTGCAAATGAAGTGTTCAATGATGTCTATATAGACATCAATGAACACAATGGGCAATCTAATTGGCAGTTATTGTTACCCAAGGTGACTTAAAAAAAGTAAAATAAACTTTTACAAATATAAAACAAAATGTTTAAATCACCCCCCTTTCCTTAAAATAAAAATACTTAACCAATAAAAAAAATAAACATCATGGGCATTGCCGCGTGCGAAAATGCCCATACAATTAAAAAATAACAATATTAATGGCATACAGAAAATGGCATAACAGGGCGTGGCCTGAGCATGGACATGTGAACAGCTTACCTTCAGAGCTCCCGGTCCCTGGGCCCTCGTTTATACCTTAATCTAGACTCCTTGTGGCCCTTTTCTTCTCCAGGGGGTATGGTGAGACGCTCTGGTCGCCGAGGGACCCGCTTCATGCCGGCTGAACCGCAGATCGCCCGGTATTTTGCGCAGCAGCCGCCGGCAGTGCCTCTGAGCGGCTCTCCCAAGATGGCGCCTATTGAAGCGTCAGGGCCGGACGTGACTGTACGGCAGAGTCCGCACCTGTCCCCAGCCCCAGCTACCTTGCTCTCCAGATCCCCTATTGCTGCAGACCGGAGCTCAGAGGGGACACAGCTGATAGCCTGATAGCCTGCAATGGCTATCTTCGCTTTTACCTCCAGCTTCTGGCCCTCACTGCAAGCAGCCTCCCTGCCTCCCACGCCGGTGCCTGCATCCACTAGAACTGAGGTGAGATTGCCGCCCGACTCCCCCTGTCAGGAGATCCGCCGACCACAGGTTTCCGCGGCGCCCTCACAGGGCTCAGAGACTCTGGGGGTAAATCCTTTTGGAGCACGGGCACCTGAGGTAGCAGGACCGCAACTGCAGACATGGCAGTCTATCGTTACGGGGTCTCCCCCTGCAGCCACTTCGCAGACCATGCCTCCTGTCGCCCCTGTAGGGGTCCTTACCGTAGGGGGTGATCCTTTGGTGTCACAGCAGGACTTAACAGATACCCCTGCCATTTTCCATCCGCAATCAGTGTCAGAGGCCTCTGACTCGACGTCCTCAACCTCCTCCTCGCGCTAAAAGACCCAAGCTGCGTGATATTTGGTCGCTGCTCAGTACTTTGCCCACTAAAATGAACTTAGAGGCGATGTTATCGAAGCTTGAATCTAAACAAGACAAGGCAATTGCCTCAGTCAAAGCTGATATCTGCCCCATTTCTACCAAACTGTCCTCCCAGGAGAGTCTCTCTACCTCTCTGGACTCACGTTTGACTCAGGTGGAGGCAAGTGTGGCCTCTCAGAAAGCCATGAACAGACATATCCTGCTTCCGCTTGATGATCAGGAGAACAGGGGGCGCCGTAATAATATTAAGCTGCGGGGGATCCCTGAAGACATTCAGTCCTCAGAACTGTGTAAAGCGGTGACGTCTATCTTCAATACTCTCCTTGACAGACCGGAGGAGTCCGAGATTGAATTGGATAGGGTCCACAGAGTCACAGGCCCTCGACGTGTCAGTGCCTCCAACCCACGAGAAGTGTTGTGTCGCGTACACTTCTTCAGAGAAAAAGAGGACTTGATTCAGAGAGCATGGAGATGTGGCCCTGTGCCTTTTGCAGATTCTCAAGTACATATTCTACCTGATGTCTGATGTCTCTAGAAGAACCTTGATGATGAGAAGTGTTCTGAAGCCAATCCTCCAAACCATCACTGAAGCTGGAGCCACGTATCGTTGGGGACACCCCTTCCATCTGATTGTTCGCAGGAATGGGACTACCTTTGCTCTTCTCTCACCGGATCAGGCAGAGGACTTATCCCGCTTCTTGGATGTTCCAATAGATTCACTGCCAAACTGGTGGGACGTTCCGATCCCTGCTTCTTTTGTCCTGGACTCATCTAGTCTTCAGGGTGAGGGTGATAGCCGGTTATTGCCTCAGGATTGTTGGGCATTTTCATACGTATACAATATTATCTAATGACATTATAATCAAAATGAATGCTCATCTCATTGCCTTTAAGAATAAGACCAGTCTGAACCAAAATTATATTATGTGGCTGAGGAAGCCAAGATGAGTTCATGGCAAGTTCAGTCTATATAAAAAAATATATAATAATTGGGAACATAAATGGACATTGTATTTAGAAAGTTATTACTTAAGATATGAGACCATCTGTTAAGGAGTAAGTCAACTCCCTGAAACATGTCTGTCTGGAGAGAACATGGTTACTTGATAAGGACTCATGTCCTTGGAGCACACCTGCTGTATGAGATTCAATTTATATATTCATAATTATATTATATATATATCTTTGTATGGTATATTTAGTTTACAACATATGTTAATCAATAATTCATATAATGTGTTATCTATGTGTAACAATGTATCGATTTATATATATGTTATGCCATGTATTTACCATTTAGAAGGTATTGTAGAAGATACAAAAACAAGTAAGTTTAAGTTAATTGGATTCCAAAACAATAGTTATTCATGGGAGTACATAAATGTAATGTACAAGTTCCGATGCCAAGCATCATAACCGCTACATAAAATTTTCATCAAGTCAACCCATATTTCAAAAAGATAGGAGAAGACAGTCAACTCCAACAAATCCAGGATATAGGTAATTAAAGTGTAAGGAAAAGACCTTCCTCAGTGATTTATGGTAGGAAGGTCAATGAGGTCCTGTGAAAGTATTATTAGATATTTAATTTTAATGCTTAAAAAGTTGTTATATTCACCTACAGTACCGCAGTGCCATCTGGAGGCAGATGGGCAACATTATATTATTTCATTATTTGCTCTATACCATTTTAGGAGTTGAGATAACGTCATGAGGTTATTAGCATGCGAATACACCCACCCTACCTGATTGGGAATCCATAATCTAAAGGGGATGATTCTTAGATAAGGGGGGGAATAATTATTCGTGTGCGGAGTAGCAGGGGGGAGCTATCAAAAGAAAGCTAGCTAGTAGAGGAGAAGTTGAGGACTATCAAGATGGAAGCCATAATGAGATGCGCTATGATGGACCACCCAGCTTTCCTAGGAGCAGAAGTGAGATTCCTGCTAGGACTTGGTAAGAGACACAGAAAATGATATTTCATTTTATTAAGACTAATTTGATAGTGTGGGTGAAATTATACCATCTAGATTGGCGAATAAATAAATGATTAAATAAATTGATCATCTCCATATTGAGATGTAGTCTTAGGATATTGTGAGGCTTCATTCTACCTGCAGAAGAATCTAGACTCATAATCTAGCAAAGCATTAAATAATTGCTTTTATATATATATATATATATATATATATATATATATATATATATATATATATATTATATTGATAGAACATTCTTCGCCAAGCTAAGTGATGGATTCCCACCGGAAGGACTTATTTCAAATCCTTCCCATTTAAGATATGGTCTAGCAAAATCCTATTCCCTGTTATTTGTCTTAATAGTCTTACCAAAGTTATATATTTGAAAATAGTCCAGGATGAGGCGGAAGGATACAGTTGTCTCTTCTAAGTTATATCCTTGGATGGAAGTGCCCATCTTGAAGCCATGTGATGTGTAGTTGGTTAGGGGGGCAGAATGTATTTAGCATTCTATAATGATGTCTAGGATTAGACATGCCCGTCCTGATATCATGAGGTTTTCTCTGAACAGAAGTAATGTATATAACTTATGTTCCTACTTTGATATCCTAACCTAATAATAGCTTGGTTATAATGTCACAAGTTATTTCCACTCGCATCTATTGTTAAGCTTGTAATGCTTTATATTAACGCTATATATATATTCATTTGCATGTATCATTGTGTTTATTTACTTATATATGCTTATAACCTTGTAACCAATAAATCTGCATATTTTTATAATACCTGTGTATTATTGTATAATGTAGAACTACATTTTATCATTAACGTCATCTCACGTCAAAAAGAACTTATTTATCTGAGGAAATAGTCGGACTCAGATGTGAATTGTATCAATTAGGTTGTCTACAATTCACCAGGTCATGATTTTAAGAATTTATGACAAATTTTTATAAATTTTATTTTTTTATGGTTAATTATTTTTATGACCATAATTAATAATTCTTAATTGAATTATTACCACCCGACAGGATGTACCAAGGGGGAGGCGAGAGTTTTCGACCCGCGCTGTTCCAGATTGACGGGCCTTTGCTGTGGCGTGTAGGCCTCTACTGTCTTAATCAGTAACTGGTTCTCTCAGGGTCCTAGTGTGATATGCCCCAAGTACCGATACCTCACTCCTGTCGAGTGGGCTTACTGTTATTGTTTCATCTACTAGCCAGTTGATTTATTGTTTGCCATCTAGAATCATATGATCTGGGCTCAGGGATTGGGAGACATTTGGTTATTCTTTTACTGTTTGCTCTTCCTCTCTCCAACTAGGTCTAGTGAATCTTGGTCGACTCATATCGACCCTCCCAAGAATCGCATAGTGGGAGTTTGTCCCACATTTTTCTGCTGAGTTTTTCTCTGCAGGCTTTGTGCACTCTCGCTGGACTAGCCAGTTAGGGTCATATTGTACTGTTTTTAATGTCTTGTCTTGTCTCCCCCCCCCCCCTTCCTCTTGTCCTCTTTCCTCTGTTGTGAGTTTTTTATTTGCACTCTCCTCTCTCAGCAGGTTACAACCATGTCCATGGTCCAGTTTGCGTCTATCAATGCCAATGGACTGAATACCCCTGAGAAGCGTTCCTCCATTCTCCGGCTCCTATGGAGTAAGTAAGTACAGGTAGCTTTTATTCAGGAGACCCATTTCTGCAGGGACGCTATGCCAATGCTTAAATCCCCTAGGTATCCTGATACCTACCATAGTTGTTTCTCAGGGTCAAAATCTAGGGGAGTGAGCATACTCATTGCCAGATCTGTTCCTTGGGAATTTTTAGATGCTCGTACTGATGATAACGGGCGTTTTCTTTTTCTCAAGGGACGTCTAGCGGGGCAGCTTTTCACCCTGGCTAACTTGTACCTGCCTAACACTAAACAACTCAAGGCCCTAGCTGGGATACTGACTCGCCTGGAGGATTTTGCAGAGGGTGCCTTGTTGGTCGGGGGGGGGATCTCAATGTGGCACTAGATCCGGTTGTGGAAGTCTCTAGGGCATCCTCTCACCTTTCTCATTCGTATCTCTGGGATTTCAAAAAGCTTCTCCATTCTCATCAATTAGTAGACGTGTTCTTAACCCTGAGGTCAAAGACTTTACGTTTTACTCTGCAGTGAGGGACGCTTATTCCAGACTAGACTACTTTTTACTGAGACATTCGGCGGTATCCCTCCTGGCTTCGTCGGTCATAGATCCGCTGACCTTCTCAGATCACGTGATGCTCCATGTTTCATTGAATTCCCCCCTCCCTGCTCCAAAATCTTGGAAGTGGCGATTGAATGAATCCTTACTGCAGGATTTGGTGGTGGCTCAGGAGGTACATACGGAGATCTCCCATTACTTTGAAACTAATCAAACGGATGACGTGTCACCCATCTCTGTTTGGGCGGCTCACAAATGTGTAATCCGAGGTGAATTCCTCAAGCATGGAGCTAGACGTAAGAAAGAGAGGGCAGCGGAAATCTCACAGATTTTGGCGGAAATAGTTACCCTTGAACAGGCCCATAAAAAGTCTCATGCGGTGGCTGCGCACACTTCCCTCCTATTGGCTAGAAGTAAGCTTAAAGTATAACTGTCACATTTAGACCCTAATTTCAATTTTCATATATGTAGTTGCTAATAACATGATATTCCAGAATCAGTTACTATTAGACTGACTTACCACATATTTAATAAGATTCAGTCCTTAGCAACCAGTCTGCATTAAACTGCAATTTCACTATTCAGTTAAGATGGCCACCACTGCCCTCACCATGAGGCTAATCCCGCCTGCCCTCACTAGCCAGTAACAATAACCCCCCAAAAGTGTCAGTAACCAGAGCCCTCCCCCTAAAGGGTTAATCTCCTGCAGCACAAAGGGGTCCTCTTACCACATGTTGCTTTCATTTATACACTGAGCAGACGGCAGATCTCCCTTCCCTGCTCTGCGCTGCTTCGGCCCTGCATCCTCCAGCTCTGCTGAGTGAGGGAGCGTCTGCCAAGTGCAGGGACAGGGAGAAGTGCACACAGCCCAGGCGCTGTTATCAGCTGCTGGGGAGGCCCTGGCTTTAATCATTTACCTACAGTCCCTGGCTGTCTGTAATCTGACCTTGCAGGCTGTGCTTCTGCGTCCTCAGTCCTTCAACACAGAGGACAGACCTGCATACTTAGAAACCTGATTTTAAGCAGAGGTAAAAGTAGGCAGTACAGGGAACTAAACTGTTGAATTAAGGGGTAATTGAATTCACAGTGAAAAGTTTAAATAGGGCCACCAAGGAGATATCACCACAATCCAATACTCCAAAAAATAAATAAAATGACAGTTATCCTTTAAGGAAAAGTTAGATGTACGTATGAAAACCATCCTAGCCAAAGGCCGCCGATATTTCTTTGAGTTTGGAAATAAAAGTGGCAAACTCTTAGCCAGATTACTTAGGGAGCAAAGAGCTAGGAATTATGTTCCCCGTATCGCCGCTACCCGAGGGCCCCCTCTTAATAACCCCATCGCGATTGCAGAAGCGTTTGCTCAGTATTATCAATCCTTATACAATCTCTCACAACCCAACGACACGAGTGAGTCTCTGCATTCAAGGATGAACCAGTATCTGGAGGATTCGGGCATGCCGAGACTACCTGCAGACTCCCTTCGGGACTTAGATAGACCGATCTCGACAGAAGAAATAGCAGAGGCTTTGAAAAATATGAAACCCAGTAAGGCCCCGGGACCAGACGGTCTCCCTGCGTCATATTATAAGAGATTCTTACCACTGCTCCAGACCCCTCTGGCTAAGGCTCTCAACACACTTAGCACAGGACGTCCTCTCCCTGCTGACATGTCACATGCTCATATTACCGTGATACATAAAGAAGGGAAGGATCCCACCCTATGCGGCAACTATGGTCCCGTTCCTTATTAAATGTGGACCTTAAGTTGTTCGCTAAAATTCTGGCCACGCGGATGGTCCCACTGCTCTCTGGTCTCATACACAATGATCAGGTGTGTTTCATTCCGTCGCGTGAGGCGAGAGATAATACCACTAAGGTTCTAAACCTGATTCATCATGCCAGGATCCGAGATACCCCACTCTGTCTCCTGTCCACAGATGCTGAAAAGGCCTTTGACAGGGTGGGATGGCCTTGGTTGTTCACGGTGTTGCGATATCTCGGTATCACCGGTCCTTTGGCATCATGGATCAGAGTGGGCATCTGGAGCAGGGTGGATAAAAATCAATGATTTTTTTTAAAAAAATCAAAAAAATCTGATTTTTTTAATTTAAATCAGATTTTTTTTTATTCAAGACGGGTTTTTTAATATAAAATGCTTTTTGAGGAAAATATATTACCATCCAAAGGTTATTTCATTATGAAATAAAGATTACTTTTTTAATTATGTAGAATAAGGCTGTATATGTTTAATTTTTTGTTAAATTCCATTAATCCATTCACAATGTCATGCTCTTCCAGAGGTTTTTGTAAGATTATTGGGCAGTTTCTCTGCCTACAAAATATTATCACAGATGCTTGGTTTAATTTTGGAGTTCTCAAAACTGAATTTATAACATGAAAAGAGTTGAGAATATTATATATATATAATATTGTCAATATCCAGTATCAGGGTCAAAACTTAAGTGCTGAGAAAGAGGAGTTAGCTATGACATGGGTATCCAGCAATCATCCATCTGTAATGCCAACTATAATGAACTTCAAAGCCAAGGGGGAACCATTCAAGAAATATATGTTTGCTGAAGATATTTTAAAGAAAGTCACACCAGTGAACTGGTGGAAGTCACTTAAGCACTTGGATTTAGAGACTGTTCAAGTAATGATTTCACTTTTAACAGAAGTAGCTTCTTCTGCGGGCGTTGAAAGAATATTCTCTTCCTTTGGACTCGTTCATTCTAAATTGAGAAATCGTTTGGGTCCCGATAAAGCAGGAAAGCTTGTTTTTCTTTTCCAGATTATGAACAAAGAAGAAGATGAAGATGACGAGTGAGCTACAGAGGACATTATTAAGCTTTTCTTGTGTAGGCTGGGCTGACAGTCTAAGTTTCTTAAAATATAGATATTTTCTTTAGCCAAATTAGTTAACAAACATATATGGATGTTTAAGCAAATAACATGCTGTAATGTTATTGTTTCAGTTGAATAAATCCTATTTAAATTGTTATTATTAAGGTAATGATTATTTTTGTCCTTCCTAAGTACAACAGAAAAATTGTCCAAATATGAATCTTTATGTAAAAAACTATGATTTAAATCGTGATTTAAATCGGTTTGATTTAAATCAAATCCACCCTGATCTGGAGCAGTGAAATACCTAGGCACATTTATCCCCACGGATCTGAAAGAGGTGTACCACAGAAACTTTATCCCTCTCTGGGATCGGATTAGGGAAGATCTTAAGAAGTGGTCGAAAGGACTGCACACATGGTTTGGACGATGTGCCATTTTCAAAATGAACATTCTCCCACGAGTGTTATACCTCTTTCAGACCCTTCCCATCAAACTCCCTGCTAGTTTCTTCAACAGGATTCATGGGGACATATTTAGGTTTATTTGGGCAAAGGGTAGCCCGAGACTCGCCAGATCTCTTTTACACATACCGAGGGACAAAGGGGGGCTAGGTGTACCTGACTTATGTAAATATCATTCAGCCTCCCTGCTCCAAAGGATAGTGGATTGGTGTAGGCATTCACAGCTCAAGCAGTGGGTATCAATTGAACAACTATGCTCGAACTGTCCGTTAGCTTCCCTGCCCTGGGTGGATTTGAAACCACCTTCAGCCCTGTCTAATCATCCTACAATCGGCCCCACTATTTCACAGTTCCATAGAATTAGAGATAACCCCCTGATCTCCCCCTCCCCCTCACCTTTATTTCCCATCTTGGGGAATCCCACTTTCCCAGCGGGTTGCAAGGGCGGACCGTTCTTGCAGTGGAGGACTAATGGTAGGTCCCGCGCTCCCTTCTTCAGAACTTCAGGCAGATGGCGCACCTATGACGAGATTTTGAGTATAACAGATCCCTGCCCTTTGGGTTTCTGGAGATCCAGGCAACTGACACATTTTTTATCCTCTATTCCGACCTCCACGGGGTATGACAGGGCTGTTACTTCGTTTGAAAAAATTTGTGTTGGGTTGTGCGCCTACAGACATTCCCTTTCCGAATGTTATCAGTCCTTGGTAGCCCCTCGACAGGACTATATTCCACCGTTTGTGGCTAAATGGTCCCAAGACCTGGGAGTGAACATCCGCCCCGATCACTGGTCAAAACTCTTCAGTCTGCTCTACAGGTCATCCATAGCGAGTAGGTTCCAGGAGGCGGGTTATAAGATAATGTCCAGCCAGATTGCAGAAAATGTTCCCATCCGCGTCTCCTATTTGCTGGCGCTGTGACCCCGATATGGGCTCCATGATGCACATTTTCTGGGATACCCAAAATTTTGTCCTTTTTGGCAGTTGGTCCATAAGACCTTGTCCTCAATTTTCCGATTTACGATACCACACACCCCTGGTTTCTTATTATTATTTCTCTCGGATCTGCCAATGAGTGTGCTTCGGAAGTCATGTTTGTGCTCCCTGGTGATAGCGGCTAGGTCATGTATCCCTGCGAGATGGAAGCTCTCTGCGCCTCCGACAATTAGTTGTTGGATCCAAAAGGTGGAGGAGATCCGGAGAATGGAGGAACTCACCTCCCAGCTGCGAGCCAAGCATAAAGCCTTCCTTGATTCATGGGCCCCTTGGTTTTCTTTTCAGGAGTTTCAGGACCTTCTGGCCTAAGCTGCGGATCTTACGCTGTACTCTATGGGTTTACCCCCTCTCCAGTACCCACCCCCCTTTAGTGTCTATTGTTTGTGTGTATTGTCCTTCTGTTGTTTATTGTCTAGTGGTTGCTCCTCCTAATCTGTGTGCATTTATGCTGCTTTACTCTTCCTGGTAGCTTTGTTTTAAGGCCAGGATTATGTTTTTACTATTTTAGCCCGATGTGGTTATGGATCAGTCGAAAGGGTTCCTGCTCTGGCGAGGTTCCTATCATTATACCACAAGTGCCATTAGATATTGTTATGTTAGTTGACGTATAAGGTGATATCGTTGATGTGCTATATCTTTGATACAATGGATGTACTGTATTGACTTTGCTAATGCACGGTTGGACTTCCGTATTCATTTAAATAAAGAATAAAAAAATTAAAAAAGAAAAAGAAAATGGCATAACGGAAAAAAAATAAAAACAGCCAATTTGCCAATATTTTTTTTATAAAAAGTGATCAAAAAGTCGCACACACATCAAATTGGTATCACTGAAAAGAACAGATCGTCCCGCAAAAAATTAGCCCTGACACAGCCCTGTACACATAACTACAAAAAAGTCCTAATATGGTTCCAAAATTATTATTTTTTTCCTCAAAGGTTTTAATATTTTTTCAGTATTAAAACGCAAGAAAAATTATACAAGTGTGGTATTGCTATAACCATACTGACCTGGAGAACGAAGGTAACATGTGAATTTTACCGCATAGTGTACAGTGTAAAAAATAAAAATAAAAACCTTTATCATGATTGCGTTTTTTCACAATTCTACCCCGTTTGGAATTTTTTTCCGCTTCCTACTACATTGTATGCAACCGTAAATGGTGCCACTAAAAAATTACAACTTGCCCAGCAAAAAATAAGCCCTCATAAGGCTATGTGAATGGAAAAATAAAAAAGTTAGGACTATGGGAAGGGGGAGAGTGAAAAACGAAAACGCAAAAAATGGAAAATCCTCCGGTCCTGAAGGGATTAAACTGGCTGGTTGTCACGGAACCATGAACCAGACGTACAACAAGAGATAAGTGAAAATAAGAAGGCTTTATTGAAAATAAAGCTGTAAAGCAAAAGTCCAAACGGATGGTGAAACCGAGCAGAGTCTTTGCGAAGCCAGAGGTCAGGAACCAGAAGGGTAGTCAGACGAAGCCAGGATCAGGAACCAGCAGGGTAGTCAGACGAAGCCAGGATCAGGAACCAGCAGGGTAGTCAGACGAAGCCAGGATCAGGAACCAGCAGGGTAGTCAGACGAAGCCAGGATCAGGAACCAGAAGCAGCAGCAGTCTTAGAAGCATGTGAACACAAGAGGACCAAGCAAGGAACTGAAGCCACAGACCTCCTATATATATGAGCTAGGCATCCAGCTCCTCCCAGGGGAAGGAGGAGCCGCAGGGTGGAAGGCTACAAGACACCCAGAAACCAAGATGGCCGCCAGCACATGTCAAACGAAGGAGAGCAGCAAGCAGGTAAGACCATGACAGTACCTCCCCCTCAAGGGCCCCTCCTCCGCGGAGCACAAAACGGTTTCTGAGGGAAGCGTGCGTGGAAGGCTCGGAGCAAGGCAGGAGCATGGACATCTGCGGAGGGAACCCAGGAACGCTCCTCTGGACCATAACCACGCCAATGGACCAAAAACTGCAACCGACCGCGGACCAGGCGTGAGTCCAGGATATTGCTCACCTCATATTCCTCACGATTGCCCACTTGGACCGGACGAGGCCGAGGAACCGAGGAAGTGAAACGATTACACACCAGTGGCTTCAACAGGGAGACATGAAACACGTTGGAGATCCGCATGCCAGGAGGAAGCGCAAGGGCATAGGCTACCGGGTTTACCCTGCGAAGCACTCGGAAGGGACCAACAAAGCGAGGCGCCAGCTTGGGAGTGGGCACTCGAAGGTTGAGGTTGCGGGTGGACAACCATAAACGGTCTCCGACCTGGTAGGAAGGAGCAGGCGCTCGTCTGCGATCAGCCTGGAGTCTCTGGCGCTGCGCAGAGACCTCAAGGGACTTCTGGATCTGTACCCAAGAAGCACGTAGGACGGAAAGGTGATCCTCCACAGCCGGAATATCCTGGGGAGAGAATACCTCCGGTAACACGGCAGGTTGGAACCCATAATTGGCCATGAAGGGAGACGTCCCAGAGGAAGAGTTCACCGCCGTGTTCCTGGCAAACTCAGCCCAAGGCAGGAGGTCAACCCAATTGTCTTGGTGATCGGAGACATAGCAACGAAGGAATTGCTCCAAGGCCTGATTGGATCGTTCTGCGGCCCCATTGGACTGAGGGTGGTAGGCCGAGGAGAAGGAGAGATGAATCCCCAACTGGGAGCAAAAGGCGCGCCAGAACCTGGACACAAACTGACTCCCCCGATCCGACACAATCTCCTTAGGCAAACCGTGCAACCGGAAGACCTCCCTGGCAAAAATCGTGGCCAACTCTTGTGCAGAGGGTAACTTCTTGAGAGGAACACAGTGGCACATTTTGGAAAACCGATCCACAATCATGAGAATGACCGTATGGCCTCGGGATGCAGGGAGGTCCACAATGAAATCCATCCCCAGGTGTGACCATGGGCGCTCCCCGGTGGCTATGGGTTGCAGAAGGCCCAACGGAAGGTGCCGAGGGGACTTACTCTGGGCACAAACGGAGCATGCCGCTACATATGCGGCGATGTCGGAACGTAGGGAAGGCCACCAGAACAGACGTGAAACAGCCCAGGACAGCTGATTTTTTCCAGGATGCCCCGCGGTCTTGGAGTTATGGTAGGTTCGCAACAACCGAGTGCGCAACTCCTCAGGCACAAAACATCTGCCGTTGGGTCTCCCAGAGGGAGCACCAGATTGAGCCGCCAAAATCTGCTCACCCAGGGGAGAGGTCAGGCTGGTGCGAATGGCGGCCAGGATCTGATTCGGAGGTATGAACGAAGTCGGAATCGACTCCTCCCTGGACAGCTCGGAGTACTGCCGTGATAAGGCATCCGCCCTGATGTTCTTGGAACCGGGTAGGTAGGAGACCACGTAATTAAAACGAGACAAGAACAGAGCCCATCTGGCCTGACGTGGTGTCAATCTCTTGGCCTCAGAAAGGTAGGTCAGATTCTTGTGGTCCGTCAGGATGAGAACCGGAACCACCGAACCCTCGAGCAAGTGCCTCCATTCTTTAAGGGCCTGCACGATGGCCAATAACTCCCTGTCACCAATCTGATAGTTGCACTCCGCGGAAGACAGTTTCCGGGAGTAAAACCCACAAGGAAGCAGAGGACCCTCTGGTATTCTACGCTGAGACAGAAGGGCGCCTACTCCCGTCTCAGACGCGTCCACCTCGAGGACAAAGGGCAACCCAGGGTTGGGATGCGACAGAATCGGAGCCGACACAAAGGCGGACTTTAGGGCCTCAAAAGCTCGGATGGCCTCGAGCGGCCAGACCTGGGAATTACTGCCCTTCCTGGTCAGATCCGTGAGAGGCTTGGCCAGCATGGAAAAGTCCCTGATGAACTTCCGATAATAATTGGCGAAGCCCAAAAAGCGCTGCAGGGAACGAAGACCACTGGGCTGGGGCCACTGTAAGACAGCCGAAACCTTCTCAGGATCCATGGAGAACCCCTCAGCGGAAATGATGTAACCTAAGAAGGTTACCTGGGATCGGTGAAATTCGCATTTCTCAAGCTTACCGAACAGCTTGTTCTCTCGTAACCGTTGCAACACTCGTCTGACATCCAGAATGTGGGCCTCCATGGATTCAGAATATACCAAGATGTCATCCAAATAGACTACCACACACTGCTGCAACAGGTCACGGAAAACATCGTTGATGAATTCCTGAAAGACTGCGGGCGCATTGCACAACCCAAAGGGCATAACCAAGGATTCGTAATGACCGGTCCTGGTGTTAAACGCGGTCTTCCACTCATCGCCCGCCTTGATCCTTACCAGGTTATATGCCGCCCTCAGGTCGAGTTTGGTAAAGACCGTGGCCCCTTTAAGGCGATCGAACAGCTCGGAAATCAAGGGTATCGGGTAAGCATTCTTGATCGTGATGCGATTGAGACCCCTGTAATCGATGCAAGGCCTCAACTCACCGCCCTTCTTTTTCACAAAGAAAAATCCAGCCCCTGCCGGGGACGAAGATTTGCGAATGTGTCCGCGTGAAAGCGCCTCCCTCACGTACTCCTCCATGGCCTCATTCTCCGCTACCGACAGTGGATAGACTTTGCCACGAGGAGGAACGGCACCAGATTGTAACTCTATGGCACAATCGTATGGGCGGTGCGGAGGTAGGGCAACCGCGCGCACCTTATCGAATACATCCCGGTACTCCTCGTATTCAGGAGGCAACAGAGAGTCCGAGGAAGTACACAGCAACTTGACAGACCCATGGATGCAACTAGCCCCACACTGCGGTGACCACGAGAGGATCTCGACCGATCTCCAATCGAAAGTCGGATTATGCTTCTGGAGCCAGGGGTACCCCAAGACCACCGAGTAGTGTGGAGACGAAATAACCTGGAGGCAGACCGACTCTCTGTGAACGGCACCAATGGCTATCCCCACTGGAAGGGTCTCATGAGTCACGTGTGGCGGCAGAAGGGGTCTGCCGTCTATCGCCTCAAGAGCCAGTGGGGAACCTCGAGCCTGCAGAGGAATGGAATTGGCGGCAGCGAACACACTATCAATGAACAAACCACCAGCACCAGAGTCCACCAACGCCTGGGTCGTCACCGAGCCCCCGACCCAGGAGAGGACAACAGTGATCAGTGGTTTGTCAACACGGGAAACCGGGGACGAGGAGACTCCACCCAAGATCTGCCCCCGACAGGATCTCAGGGTACGAGCGTTTCCCGGACGGTTCGGACATGCCAACCGAAAATACCCACCGAGACCACAGTACATGCATCGGCCCTCGCGTCTCCGGAGTGCCCTCTCCCCCTCGGACAGGCGAGCAAACCCCAGCTGCATGGGTTCACCCCCAGACAAGTCATCCCCAGGAGGCGTGGGAGGAGAGGGAGGCACGGGTGGGACAGCAAACGTAGGCACCAATCTGTTAGAAGACCTCCGCAGGTTCTCCTTAAAGGAAGGTCTCTCCCTGAGTCTGGTGTCAATCAAAATCAGGAAAGAAATAAGAGACTCGAGCTCAACTGGTAGGTCCTTAGCTGCAACCTCATCCTTCAAGGCATCCGAGAGACCATGAGAGAAAGCAGCGACCAGAGCCTCATTATTCCAGCCCACCTCTGCTGCCAGGGTACGAAACTCAATGGCGTATTCAGCTATGGATCGTGAACCCTGTCTGATGGACATAAGGAGCTTCGCAGCAGAGGCAGCACGAGCCGGCACATCGAATACCTTCCGAAGAGAAGCAACAAAACCGGAAAACTCGGCAACCACCGGATTGTTGTTCTCCCATAAAGGGCTGGCCCAGGCCAAGGCCTTGTCCGAGAGCAGCGAGATCAAGAAGCCCACCTTTGATCTCTCAGTAGGAAAGGCATGTGGCAGCAACTCGAAATAAATGCCCACCTGGTTAAGGAAACCTCGGCACTGAGTTGGCTCTCCCCCAAAGCGCTGTGGAAGAGGGGCAGAACCGGTCATACCCCGAAACACCGCAGGCGCAACAACAGGTGTCGGGGTAGACTCTGGCGCAACAACCGGAGCGGCAGTAGGAGCGAGCCCAGGAGCGACAACCGACCCATCGGCAACGGGAGCGAAATGAGCCGTGCGTTCAAGCAGGGTTTGCAACGCCACAGCGAACCGACCCAACAGGTGATCCTGCTGATCAAGTCTGGCAACCAGCGTGGGTAGCGAGGATGGCCCTGTACCGTCAGAATTCATGGCTTGGTCCTAATGTCACGGAACCATGAACCAGACGTACAACAAGAGATAAGTGAAAATAAGAAGGCTTTATTGAAAATAAAGCTGTAAAGCAAAAGTCCAAACGGATGGTGAAACCGAGCAGAGTCTTTGCGAAGCCAGAGGTCAGGAACCAGAAGGGTAGTCAGACGAAGCCAGGATCAGGAACCAGCAGGGTAGTCAGACGAAGCCAGGATCAGGAACCAGCAGGGTAGTCAGACGAAGCCAGGATCAGGAACCAGCAGGGTAGTCAGACGAAGCCAGGATCAGGAACCAGAAGCAGCAGCAGTCTTAGAAGCATGTGAACACAAGAGGACCAAGCAAGGAACTGAAGCCACAGACCTCCTATATATATGAGCTAGGCATCCAGCTCCTCCCAGGGGAAGGAGGAGCCGCAGGGTGGAAGGCTACAAGACACCCAGAAACCAAGATGGCCGCCAGCACATGTCAAACGAAGGAGAGCAGCAAGCAGGTAAGACCATGACACTGGTGTTAGACATCTGCTAATGTTAGTCTTTGTCCTGTATTTATTCGTGCCATTGTCTATTTAAATTTTTTTTGTATTTTACCATCCAAATAACATGCAAAGATTAAGGTAGTGTTGTCTTTGAAGCTTTTTATTTTTGTCTCTGCCAACGCCATCATCATGCAGAGTGTTCACATCATCCTGCGTTCCCCATACATTCTGCATGGAAATGGCGTAACAGAGCTTGTAGGAGTAGGGCCCACACCCCCATTGTTGCTAGTGTTTTGATCATACTTACAAATTTATATTTACATACTTATAAAAAGATTGTTTTAAAAAGGGACATAGAATGTTTACCACATGTCTACTAACAACCATTATAGGAACCATGTTCATGATGTCAGAAATCCTTTCAAAGTTAATTATGTCATCCATATATTTTTTTGTATTTTTCAACAGATTCCTGGCAACTGGGAACTCCTTTGCATCCCTGCATTTTGAGTTTCTTTTGGAAACCTCAACGATTTCTCAGATTGTGCGTTACACTTGCCATGTCATCTGGCATCGACTCCGAGATACGGTGATGCCACAGCCCAAGGCGGAGGATTGGGTTTGAATCACTGAGGGCTTCAATCTTTCTGCGCAGTTTCCAAACTGCATCGGGGCAATGGATGGCAAGCACATTCGTATGAAGAAGCCTACTCACTCAGGGACCCGATTCTTCAATTATAAACAATTTCGGTAGTGCTTTTGGCTTTGGCTGACAGTAACTACCAGTTTGTAATGATTGATATTGGGCCTGTGGAAGCACAGCAGATGCTCGAATCTTTAGTGCTTCTAGAATGGATGAGCGGCTTCGGGCCAACCAGCTTGCCCTGCCCGAGTCCAAAAGACTGCCCGGATATGCAGGTCCGCCGGCTCTATTTGTGATCATGGCGGATGAAGGGTTTGCGTTGTTATGCGGCCCTTCCCAAATCGTGGTTTGGATGTCAGGAGGCATATTTTCAACTACCGGTTGACTCGTGCCTGTCGGTATGTTGAGTGCGCTCTTTGAATACTCTCTTGCAAGTGGAGGATGTTTTTGTCATCCATAAAGATAGATCCGGAGAATGCTACCCTAGTAATTCAAGCTTGTGTTGTTCTACACAACTTCACCAGGATTCACGAGGCTTACTCTTCTGGAACATGGAGGAATTTCCTACGTCATCAGGTTTGGGTTTGGGTAGGACCCTGCATAGACGAGCTGGGTCTGTAGGCATTGCAGTTTGGGAACTCTATGCAGACTTCTTTTTCAGCCCAGAGGGGTCCTTGCCATGGCAGATGGACGTTATCCATGGCAGTGTTTGATTTCTTCTGTGCTTGTTAGTTTTTTTATTTTTCAGATAGATTCTTGAATTTATGTTGTAGTTGAGTGTAGGGACTCGCAAGAGAATGAGGACCCTTGACGTGGGCTTGCGGGCTGAGGTTTTGGGCCATAAAACAATTAAAGGTGAATATAATTAATAAAGATGCTTTGCAAAGTGTATTTTTTAAACCATCATTAATCTATTTGCAATATGGTCCCAAAAACCTTCTAATACCTCATTGAAAGATTAATACTTTTCAAAGTATGTGGATAATTAAAGTGATAGTACTTAAAGGGATTCTGTCACCAGGTTTCACCCCTGTCAGCTAAACATATGCTGATGTTCAGGGCCTCATCAGGATTCCTAATGTGGGCTTCTAAATGTGATCCGTAGCCTTATTTTGCTAAAAAACAGGTTTTACTAACCTGTCACTCAAAGAAATAAGAATCCCTTTAAAGGATTGTGTGTGTCTATGTTATGTTGAAATGTGTTGAACTGTTAATGTAATTTGTCTGACAAGCAAGAACAGAAGGCAAGTGAGTTTTTTAAATAAATTCTTTACTGAAACCCTAGCCCCCCCAACAAAAAATACAGACAATCCCTGTCTCAACTAAATAAATATAAATCACAATAAATAAAACAATAAAAAAACTAAATTACATCAAAAAGGTCTCGAGTGAACGAGCCTGGGGCATATGAGGGTCCTGGGCGGACCTGGCCAGGATCCAGGGCCCCTGTAGAGTAACTGGCCAGATTAGTGGGCTGGCAGAGGGGGGGTTGGGGTATTGGGACCTGAGGAAAGGTTGGGTGGGGAAAGGTGGCCCTTGGGGTTGCCGAGGCGGGTAGCTGGTGGCCTGCTGAGAGGGGGGTATCACTATTTGACGCTGTAGGTGATCGATTTTGGAGTGTATGTCTCCCTGGTACTGGGAGGCATACATCTCGAACACCACTACTACAGAGGCAATACACATGTTATGCCTCTCTGGAGGGACCCGCCTGAGTAATGGCGCCAGCCCCATTAATAGTGCTTCTTCCTGCCCTTCAGTCCTCCTCTAGGCTAGGAACTCAATTACCCGGGCATCGATCATTTCAGCCATAGATACCTCTGCTTTATTCGGACCCTCCTCCTCCCCCAAATTAGATCATTTATTAAAGCTTCCAATCTATAAAAAAAAGCGTCCTCTGTCCAGATGGGGGAGGCGCAGATCGGATATAAGACCAGAGGTAGTATGATCATTTTTACTAGTGCCAGTCGATCAGATTGCGATATTAGCAATTTTTGCCAGGCTCTAATTTTCCCCTTTACTTTGTCCATTACCGGGGAAAGATTTAATTCATGGAATCTACCTATAGGGACACCTAACTTTATCCCCAGATAGTCCAGAGAGTCATCCAACGATAGTATCCGGATCTGGGAGCCACCGTCGGGGACATTTCGATTTAGCGGGAGGAGTGAGGACTTAGCCCAATTAATTGAATAACCAGACAATTGACTAAACTCCTCTATCACCTGCATAACATAGGGGACAGCATTCCAGCCCTGATCCAAAAAAAGTATAACATCATCGGCATAGAAATATAGAAAATATGTGGATAGCTCACCACCCTCCTCAGTATGGTAGGGGTGCTCTAGCCGAAGGACTGCTCACTCAGTCAGTACAAGAGATATGCATAAACTAGAAAAGACGGCTGGCACTCGCTACGTGGTTGCACATCAAACAACAGTTTATTAATAATTACCCGCTAGTTCAATCATATACATTAGCAGAAATATATATACTTTAACATTAAAATACCTATATTAAAAGAACCCCTAAAAAATAAATAATAAAAATTCAATGGCACTGGACTGATAGTGTCATGAACCGCACCAAAATGAAGTTGTTTGAGACAGTATAGTGTTTCTTTGCCGATTGGCAATAAGTGTCCAATCCGGTGTACTGTCTCTTTAATTGAGGAAATATAGCCAAGTCCGCAAGTTGTTTTAGTTGTTGGGGGATATCAACTCCCTCTCTAGATTTATCATCAATAATTCTTGTATTGCTGGATATCGCAGCCTTCAGTAGTTGGATATATGGTAAATTCACATAGAAATAATATCTTACCAACATACACGCCACTCTGGCCGTCTGATTTAGCCGCGTTGTTCCACTGCTCGCTCTCGGCGTCTCCGCTCTCTGGCGTCTGTCACGTGGTACCCCAGAGATATCGCGGGACTTGGGAGTTTGAGTATAATAGTCTTAGTCCGATACTCCTGTGAGAGCTGTAGGTCGGATGAAGAAATGGAGCGCTCCACTTTGTAAAAAATACTTCAACTTTCATCCATCGTCTCCAGAAACTTGATTTTGACAGGGATATAACGCTACTTTCCAAATTACGAGAACGTCGTCGATATAACGACGCCAGAGCACCAGGTTGCCCCCTCTATGTTGATCAATAGTTACCCGTTCCCATTGTGCTAGGAACAGGTTTGCATAGCTGGGGGCTCTGGGGTACCACGTGACAGACGCCAGAGAGCGGAGACGCCGAGAGCGAGCAGTGGAACAACGCGGCTAAATCAGACGGCCAGAGTGGCGTGTATGTTGGTAAGATATTATTTCTATGTGAATTTACCATATATCCAACTACTGAAGGCTGCGATATCCAGCAATACAAGAATTATTGATGATAAATCTAGAGAGGGAGTTGATATCCCCCAACAACTAAAACAACTTGCGGACTTGGCTATATTTCCTCAATTAAAGAGACAGTACACCGGATTGGACACTTATTGCCAATCGGCAAAGAAACACTATACTGTCTCAAACAACTTCATTTTGGTGCGGTTCATGACACTATCAGTCCAGTGCCATTGAATTTTTATTATTTATTTTTTAGGGGTTCTTTTAATATAGGTATTTTAATGTTAAAGTATATATATTTCTGCTAATGTATATGATTGAACTAGCGGGTAATTATTAATAAACTGTTGTTTGATGTGCAACCACGTAGCGAGTGCCAGCCGTCTTTTCTAGTTTATGCATATCATCGGCATAGAGCCTGATTTTGTCACTCTCTCCCGCTACCCCGAACCCTCGAATCTGACCATCCAAGCGAATCCTACAAGCCAGCGGCTCCAGAAATAACGCATATAATAAGGGGGAGAGGGGACATCCCTGTCTCGTGCCACGTTGATGCTCAATCATAGAGCAATTAACCCCATTAATATTAACTCGGGCAATTGGTTGAGTGTATAACAATTGAGTCATTGCAATAAAAGCATTCCCCAATCGAAAATGTGCCATGGTCCACCACAGGAAGGACCACTCCACCCTGTCGAACGCCTTAGCAGCGTCCAAAGACAGGATGGAGTGGTCTGGGCCCCCTTCCCCCCACGGCAGGTTCAAATACACCCCATATAGATTCGCCTGAATCTGTCTCCCAGGTATAAATCCTGTTTGGTTAGAATGAACCAGGGCTGCAATTACCCGTTTAAGACGGTTTGCTAAAGATTTTGCAAAGATCTTATAGTCTGTATTAAGGAGTGATATGGGCCTATAAGACCCAACCTCTCTACCATCCTTATCTTTTTTTAAGATTAAAGAAATAATTGCCTCCCTAAAGGATGGGGGAGAGAGCCATAACTACATGATTCATTTAAAACCTGCAACAGAATAGGGAGGAGTACTTTAGCGTGGTATCTATAAAGTTCAATGGCAAGCCATCCGCCCCAAGGGAAGAATTATATTTAACGGATCGAAGGGCATCCTCCAAATCTGCTTGTTGTATAGGGTGATCAAGCATTCCGGTTTCCTGAGGCGAGAGAAAAGGCATTTCTAATTGGTCCAAATAGTCATTGATTTCAGAAGGACTACATATTTCAGATCTATATATAGTGGAATAGTACTTAACAAATTCCTGTCTGATCTGATCTGGATCGTTAACTATCTGGCCCCGGGTATTCCTAATATGCCTAATTTTTGTCCCACCCCTTTGATTGGCGACCAATGCAGCTAACAGTTTCCCTGTTTTTCCCTCCTCACTAAAGCGTCTCTTTCCTTGAAAAAAAAATTTATGTTGGGCCTTATTTACCATAAGAGTCCTATACTGTAGATTAGCGGCTTTCAATTGTATGCGAAGAGTGTCCGTACCGTATTTCATCAGCTCGCCCTGCAAACTCCTAACTGTCTCCTTCATTGCATTTTCCTGCTTATGGAACTCCGCTCGTTGTCATTTTATTTTACCGCAATAAAGGCCCCTAATGTAGGCCTTCAAAGCGTCCAATACAAAATGGATATGGGTTGAGCCCTCGTTGCGATGCCAAAATTCAAGAATCTCTTCATTGATAAGTTCCCGCTCAACGATAACCTCCAACCAATATGGATTCAGTCTAAAGGCTCTATTAGGACCCGTATTTGACCCCACTCGCCTGAGCAGAAGCAGAACCGGAGAATGGTCAGAAATTCCGTGCAGTTCATATTTCATCTTCACAACTTGATCAGACATAGCCCCATTTGCGAACGCTAAGTCGATTCTTGACATTGACCTGTATGTCCGGCCAAAGCATGAATACGCTCTTTTTTCTCCATACAAATAGCGCCAAACGTCGACCCATGCCAACTCCTGAGTAAGAGTGCCCAGAAGAGATCGAGTCTTCCTCTGCTCAGAGGAGAGAGATACCCTATCCAGTTCCGGATCCAAGACCGCGTTAAAATCACCTACCAGCAACAGCAGACAGGGGGGTTTGCTACAAGTAAACGTAGAGAGCAAAGATAGAACAGTGGATGCAAATGGGGGAGGCACATACACAAAAGCTAGAATAGTCTCCTGCCCACTCCACTGACCGTGGAGGAAGACAAATCGACCCGCCCTATCCAGCCTAACATCCAACGGATGAAAATCAACCCCATGATGGATATACACACTCACACCTCTCGAATATGATGAGAGGCATGAGTGGTATTCCAATTTCGCCCATCGCCTCTTTATTGGGGGAGCTTCTCAACCGTTGCATGCGTCTCCAATAAGGCCACTATTGCCGGGAGATGCCGAGCAATAACATCAGCCACCACTGTCCTTTTAATTCTATCCCCCAGCCCTCGCACATTCCAACACAGAACCCTACGCGTCATTATAAGCTATCACAAGACGAAACTACCCACAGACCAGCAGGAGGGGGGAAAGAGGTCCCCTAGGCCCAGCGACAGCAGATAATTCCCCCACCCCTTGCCTTTCCCAAAGACCCACCCCCCACCCATAACCACTACCTGAACCCACCATTTGGCTCACAGAGAATGTTATCCCTATCAACCTCTTCCACTTCACCAACCCCACTCCCACTCAACCCCCACTCCTCACTCCACCCCACCGTGTAGTCAACGCGTAGAGATACAGACCCCATCTAGAGAGTTATGAGATCCCAGCGGGGGCTACAGACCGGCCAAATCAAGCCACTGTGCAACTAACACATTAATGGGGAAATGTATCAAGACCTGTGCATCTCAATTCTGTACTCAAAAAGTCACAAAATAGTACCTTTGCATTTTTACAATAGTCACTTCAGTTTTGAAAAGTTTTTTCACTGCTGGTTGCCAGGAGACACTAGTTTGTTTGTTTTTTCACTAACATAAAAAGCTGATGCCAACTGATACCACAAGGATGAAAAAAAAGTGACAAACTAAATGCAGGCTGAGATAAACCTGGTTCAACACAGATGGAAAATTATCGTTTTTTACTTACAGCACATGGATGAGTTTTACATCCTTCTGAATAAGCCCTATATATCCAGACAGTTCCCTCATTTTGGTTGCTTCAGGTTGCAAATTTCACAGCTGTATTCTTGAATTAACCGTCCATTTCATTCCTCTTGTGAATTTTGCCTCAAGCCACTTTGTTCCAAGTTTTTTTCAAGTTTGTTTCTAGTTGCAAGTGATTCCTGATATTTGTTGTACTATTGGCTATCCAGGACTACGTCTTGGTTTGTCCTTTTTTACTGCGGTTGGTTCCTGAACTGCTCTCCTAATATTGACCCTTAGCTACATTTGTGACTATGTCTTGCTGATTACGCTCTGTCGTCTTACTGCTTTTGGCCTCTGTGTCTCCAGGTTTTAGCTCCTTTGTCCTGCTACCAGCCTGTGACCAGGTGGCTGTCAACCTCTGATGGGACTGGCCTGCTCTGGGTGCTCCGGGTACTTCTTGGTTCCAGCCAAGGTCTATTTCTGGTCTCTGTTCTTGGTGTCTATTGGTTCCACCTCAAGTCTGCAACTGGCTGGTGCTCCTGGTGTTTCCTGTGCTCAACATCACGTCCCTGTGTTCTTGTGCTCTGGACTTCATTATTATCTCACAGACTATTTTATGTGCTCTTCATGTTTCTGTTCATTACTGCTGTATTCGTCACAAAAGCTCCACATTTAGTATGTTGTTTATGCAGTGACCTGGGGAGGCAAGAGGACAGGAGTGGCAGTAAAGGGAAGATGGTGGTGGTAGTCCTCACGGTGGATACGGTTTTCTTCAGTGCTCCCTGGGCAGGTGCACAGTGAAGGGAGTTGGCACCCTTATTCCCTCTGGGAACACAGTGGATTTGGGGGGGGTCTCCTACCTGGTGGTGGTTTGGGTTACCCTTAATGTTGGTGAAGCTATTGGGGGTGAAAGGCAGGGTACCAGAGTGGTGCAAGGCAATGCAGTACTTTGGCAATGCAGATGCTGGTGCATGCAATGAGGAGGCTGGATCTTGAAACAAACAACCGTCCTTTACTGGCAGTAACGGTGCAAAAGTTCCATTTATCATGCATAGACTGGCAGGTCTTATACTGGTTGCAATTTCCACAGTCCTCACAGTTCTATAGGCTACAAAGTTGGTAGACAGGTCTAGATGTTTCCACTCAAAGTCAATCTTCCAAATCTGTACCTTCTCTAATTCAGCAACATCAGTACATGGAAATTTCTCTCTGTATACTTCTCTCTAAATGAACAACTACGAATAGCCAACTGTGCGGTGTAGTTGTCTCAGGGAGGCCAGTCTGCCCTCAACATAAGCCAGAGTTCCTATTTTTCTCAGGCAAAAATGTTATGGAGTCCGAAAGCTAGAGGCCAGTTATCTCAACTATGGGGCGCCATTTGTTCACAGTGCATTTTGTGACACAAGAAGTAGAATTCTATGTCACAAAATGACATTCTGGGCAACAAAATGACATTTTGTGTGACAAATTGAAATCTGTGAATTTTCTGTGTCACAAAATGACCTTCTATGTGACAAAATAAAATTCTGTGTGACAAAATAAAATTCTGTGTGACAAATTGAATTGTGTGACAAAATGACATTTTATACAACAAAATGACATTCTGTTAAAAATACATTCTGTGCCACAAAGTGACATTATGTGTGACAAAGTGACACAAGAAGTAGAATTCTATGTCACAAAATGACATTCTGGGCAACAAAATGACATTTTGTGTGACAAATTGAAATCCGTGAATTTTCTGTGCCACAAAATGACCTTCTATGTGACAAAATAAAATTCTGTGTGACAAATGGAATTGTGTGACAAAATGACATTTTATACAACAAAATGACATTCTGTTAAAAAGACATTCTGTGCCACAAAGTGACATTATGTGGGACAAAGTGACATTCTGTGAAAAATATCTAACCAACCAACGAAATGCTCTCATCAGTTAGCAGTTACTGAGCAAGTATTGCAGCTTTGTTACAAAATGTAATTTTGTGTGCAGAAGATTTATTTTGTGATTCTGTCATAAAATAATATTTTGTGACAAAATTACACAAATTAATTCTGTCACAAAATAACATTCTGTGTGCAACAAAATGAATTGTCACACAAAATGAATTCTGTGTAACAAAATCAATGATGTGTCCCAAAATACCATTCTGCATTCTGTGCAACAAAATGATGGAAATGAATTTTGTGTCACAAAATGATAGTCTGCGTGACAAAATCAATTCTGTGTGACAAAATGAATTGTGTGTCACAAAATAACATTCTGTGTGACAACAAGGTTTCTGTAAAGACAAAATTAATTTTGTGATTACTACATTCATTTTGTCTCACAGAACAGTAAAGTACAGTGGACTTGTTGCATTAACCCCTTTAGCCACCATGACATTGCCGTATGTCACAGTGGTTGATGGCTTGTATAGAGCAGGCATCACCATTTGGTATCACCATAATCGTAATGAGCCGCAGAATAAGTATGTTATCTCATTTTAAGCGTGTAGTGAACCCCACAAAGAAATTTTTCAATACAAGACATGGTAAATTAAATGATGCCATTAAAAAATACAACTTATCCCGCATAACCCTCATATGGCTATATGAACAGAAAATTAAAAATGTTATGGTTATTGGAATGTCGGAAGGAAAAAACTAAAATGGGTCCAGTACTTTAGGGGTTAAATCCAGCCTCATCATTGCACTGCACTGCCGTCTACATCTTCATAATTCTGCATTGTCTGCGAGACCCCTGCCTTGCACATCAAAACTCATCTCCGCCAAGGGCACCCCACCTAACACTAGGCGGGAGCCATAAAGCCAGGGAATGCTCTGAAGGAAACAAAATGTGCACCCTTCCCATCACTGCACATCCCCATGGAGCACCAGAGTAAGGACTGCCATTGTAACTACTACCTCTATCATTGCTAATACCATTCCTGTCCTCCACTAATCCCCCCCCCTCTCTCCTGCTAGTACTCATCTATCTGATTCCCTGCCATTGCAGTACAACCGCTGCTCCAGTTTCCGCTTCTCTCCACTTCCTGGTCTCAAGTATGACAAACAGGAAATGGCTTGGATTGCCCACTAAGCCAATCACTGGCTGCAGTGGTGATCCATTTAAACCAGTGATTGGCTGGGTTGGCAGTCCAAACCATTTCCTGCATATCGAACCTGAGAACATGAAGTGAAGAGGAGCAATGACCGGAGTAGCACTGGGGATCAGTGAGGTGAAGACTGGTTGTTTGTTTTTATAAATAATTTCTATTCTGGTTTTAAATAAGATAATTCCCCCAGAAAATGCATTTACTATACAGTGACCAAGTTATTATGACCAGTAGGACACAGTAGGCAAAGTGATTACCATCCAAATATTGCTGCCCTCAGATCACTGGTATGTACAATATATGAAGGTGGCAACATAATGGCCAAACAATGTGATCTTGCAAAGTGTCACTAGTAAGGGTAGAAACAAAACCACTGGACTTGTCAATTGTTGGACTGCAGCAGCAATTTATACTGCATTCTTAGAAAGAGGATTATGAGACAAAAGCAACAACCTCTAAGCTTTTCAAAACACGAGGGTTGTTCAGTAAGTTAACTACCCTAGCATGCTCTGTCAGTGTTAGAGAGCTGAGCTTGTCTGTGCAGGTTGAGACATGTCTGGACATGCAACAGTAGCAGCTCAGTTTGATGAAAGCACTGGAAGTGACAGGATGGCAATTGCAGTACAGTGTGGATCTACAAAGAAAGTGAGGGATTTGGAGCTTCGTTACATGAAGAAAATGTTATGCAAGTGGGTGTGGACCCACTGTGCCACTGACCGGCTATACCCTGGAGGGGTGTAACTAAATAAATACCTGGTTTTCAATAGAGCCTCTGATGGCGAGGATAGGCTTGGGCCATTAGGTTAGTTACCAGGTACCACTCCAAGGCAGTCCCAAGGTCACTGGCAGCTGACCTGGGGGTCAGAGATACTATTGCAAAGCACTGAGGGAAAAGACATGTTAAGGAAGTCCAGAGTCAGGGCAGACAATAATCAAGCAAAGTCCATAATTGAAGTCCAAGGTCCGGGGCAGGCAGCAATCAAGAAAAGTCTTTTTAATCGAGAATCAGGGTCCGATATATAGTAAAGCAGAAACTTTAAAACACTTTAACAAAAAGAACTAGACAAGCTAGTGACCAAGATTGCTCAGGCGCCTTCCTGAGGCAAGAAGCGCCTTTAAATACTGTGACGAGACCAATCTCGCCACATTGCATTGGAGAAGCCTGGTTGCCCGCCTGATTCCTTTAGACTATGGCCCCATGTTGAAACGCTTGATTTTCCCCTGCAAAGACATGAAAGCCGGGTCATTTGGTACTTGCCCTATGTGAACAGTGATACCCCAGATAGCTATGCCATGGAGCCCATTCGGATAACAAAAGACTATGTGAAAGACTTTGGCTCCATGGCGATTCTACTGTATTCGTGTAGTCTGAGTGCCATTCACCTAATAATATGCACTCAGACCTGAGCTATCTGGGAATATGTTAAATGTCTGTGTTTACTGTAATGGTTGTGACATTGTATATTTGAATAGTGATTTCTGTCCTGTTGTCCCCACGTGTACAATGGCGATGTCCCTTTGTCCTGAGAGATGATTGAATTACTCCTCGGTTGTCTCCAGGGCAGAGAGGAGGAAACCAGGATGCATTGTGGGGATGTATTGTGTCTGTGTATCCTGAATTGCTGCCTCTGTCCTTGGAGATAAATTGGATTACTTCCCAATTGTCTCCAGGACAGAAGACTCTGTAAAACTGTGTATTCTCCTGCCTGTGATAATTACATTAACCCATTGTGTAAGGTAATTGTATCACAGGCAGAGGGGAGGATTTTGTGTGGGAGTGTCTGAGTGTATTGTACGTGTTTATTGGTTGTTTTTACAAAACCCTGTGGGTGGTACTAATGTGTAAGAATGTGTATAAGAACAATAAACACACAGCTCTGCCTGACCACTGCTTGACCCTCAACACAGAGCCTCATCTCGTTCTTGGGGGGATTCACTGTATACTGTTAGAGACTGATTGGTAGGAGTGTAAGCCGCTTGGGTGCGTTTCCTATTCGTCTGCTAGCAGCTATTCGTGAGGTTCCGTTCGGGAGTTTGGAGTACTATGCTGTATTCCGTTCGGGAGTTTGGTGCATTCCCTTGTATGCCGTTCAGGAGTTTGGTGTTTTGTAAGTAGCTGTGCCTGTAGCTCTGGACGGGGAAGATCGCCTAAACTGTTTTAACCCCTTTTATGCCCGGGGTGCCGTTACAAATACTTCTTGAAACCCAGCTGTAGACTGGGGAGATAGAGGGCGTTTATGTGTGGCCTCACAAAAGGAGGAGAGACACCTACGCACGCCCTAACAAACAGTACAGGACTCAAGCAGGAAGCTCCGGCATGAAACGCAGATACAACAGTTTAAGCTACCTGCTGCCCCCCTTGTCATCACGGCAGCAGGAGGGAGTGAGGGAGCCTGATGCCTGCGTGTAGGGGCAGCAACATAGGCACAGAGCGCTGGGGTAACAGAAATGAAGCATAAAGATATCCATGAAAGGTTGATTGCTGTATATGGTAATGATGCACCTTCCAACTACCAAGTAAAGTTTTCGTCCAAGCAGTTTAAATGGGGTAGGGAATCAATTGAAGATGACCCCTTTCAGGGCGACCTGTCGAAGCATCTTCAGAGGAAATGTCAAAGGTCATTTCTCGTGGGTGCCCCTTCCCTGCCCACAATTTTAGACCTGGTATGCTGTTACACAGTTAATATTTACATTAATGTAGATGGGAATTTATATAGTTTATTCTTTGAACCATTTCCTATGGATATTTCTATGGTTAGGTATATGCTGCCATGTAGTGGCCTTTTTTGGTAATGCAATTGTTTTTCCATGTTCCTTTCCCTGAGATCTATGACTCATTTCCTTTGTTTGCAATGCTCCACCCTTCTTCTGGAGTATAGCACTTTCTGTACCATGGATGCAACTAACAGGCCACATGTAACAGGGACACATATATTCTTCATGGTATGCTAAAGAAAGTATCATCTTTTGACCGCATAGTACTGAGATCCAATCATTCTGCTGTATCCTGTTGTCTGATGTACAGAATAAAGCAATTTTGTGGATGAACACGGTATTGGTGAGTTCAGCTATCTGATGAGGATTGTCCACAGTGATTACATCTGCTTATACAGGCCAGACATAGAGGTCTTACAAGGGATAGAACTCTATCACAACAATCGGAGTCAAAATACCTGGTGTGAGCAGGGAGAAGCCTGCACCTGAAATATGCCTAATTTAGGCATATTTCAGATTAGTAAATGACCCCCTAAGTTTAAATAATATAAGAAGAGGAAGAAAGATTCAAAGCTAATTAGAAGAAGTGAAGAGCACACTATTTTCTTGTATATATTCAATGAATATATCTAGAAAGATTGAGCGTATATAGTAATACATAAAGTTGCTGTGGACTATCTACCACTTTAACCCCAGTTTGGTTCTGATAGTGAATATTTTTAAATCATAATAACCTCATAACTCATTATGGAAATTATATGTGTTTGAATGTAGAGTAAAACTGACTGATAAAGTAAAAACAGGCGTGTGGTGGAATAACTGGCATGATTCCCAGGAAGCAGTCATTTCAAAGGACACTTACAGACTGTTAGACATTCCATGTGCTTTAACTTAAAGGGCTTCTGTCAGCCCACTAAACCGTTTTTTTTTTTTTTTTTTGCTTAATAATAACCCCTACACTGCGATTTATCCATACATAAGTAAAATAATAATTTTGGTTCAGTAGAATTTGCTAAAACCCTATTTTTATAATATGTAAATTACCTTGCTACCAGCAAGTAGGGCGGCTACTTGCTGGTAGCAGCCGCATCCTCCGATGGTAATGACGCCCCCTCTGCTTGTTGATTGACAGGGCCAGCGGACGGGATCTTTCTCCGCTGGCCTGATCGGTCGCCCACACGTGCGTTCACCCACGCCCGCCCCGCCTCAGTGACAAAAAATATTATATTTTTTGATCACTGCACAATCACTTTCCAAGGGCTGCGGCGATAAAAAAATCAGTTTTGATATTTTTTATGAATCGCAGCGGCCTCCGGTACTTCGCTAGCCTCCCCTTTGTAAGACAGGCTTGCTTTTTTTCTTGGGTAGTCTCAGGGAATACCCCTAAATTTAGTAGTCCAAATGTCAAACAGGGGGTATTCTTCTGAAGAGGCCTACAGGCTTCTGACCCAGTCGGATGAGGAATGGGAACCCTCATCTGACGAATCTAGCGGGTCAGAATATGAACCTGTAGAGAGCAGTGGCAGTCTGACCCAAAGTTCGGACGAGGAGGTTGAGGTCCCTGATAGCAGCAGGCGTACCCGGCCCCGTGTCGCTAGACCACAGGTTGTGCAGGATCCGTTTCAAGGGCAGCAGAGTGGGGCTGGCGCTGTCGGATCACGTGGTGAGGCATACACCAGCAGCGCAGCCCTCCCTGGACCTAGTACCAGCACTGCCGTACAACATGGTGAAGTGGCGAGCACCAGAAGGGCAGTTGAAGCTGGTACGGTGGCACGTGCAATAGTTACCCCGTCGCAGCCACCGCACAGACAGGCCCGTAGAGCCCCTAGAATCCCTGAGGTGCTGGCAAACCCTGATTGGCAGTCACCAACTTCAGCCGCACCTGTAGTTCCCCCTTTCACCGCCCAGTCTGGAGTTCGGGTTGAGACGGCTCAGATCGGTTCGGCCCTGGGATTTTTTGAGCTGTTCTTGACTGCGGAGCTCTTGGACTTAGTCGTGGCAGAGACAAACCGGTATGCCACACAATTTATATCCGCCAACCCGGGAAGCTATTATGCCCAGCCTTTCCGGTGGAAACCAGTCCAAGTTTCTGAAATTAATTTTTTTTGGGCCTTCTCCTGAACATGGGTCTAACCAAAAAGCATGAATTGCGGTCATATTGGTCCACGAACCCGATTCATCACATGCCCATCTTCTCTGCTGCTATGTCCAGGGCACGTTTTGAGACCATCCTGCGTTTCCTGCACTTTAGCGACAACAGCGCCTCCTGTCCCAGATGCCACCCAGCTTTTGACCGGCTCCACAAAATTCGGCCCCTCATAGACCACTTCAACCAGAAATTTGCAGATTTGTATACCCCCGAGCAAAACATCTGCGTAGACGAGTCCCTAATACATTTTACCGGGCGCCTTGGCTTCAAACAATACATCCCAAGCAAGCGTGCCCGGTATGGGGTCAAATTGTATAAGCTCTGTTAAAGGGCCACAGGCTATACCCACAAATTTCGGATCTATGAGGGAAAAGATCAGACCCTGGAGCCGGTCGGTTGCCCTGACTACCTGGGGAGCAGTGGGAAGACAGTCTGGGACTTGGTGTCACCCTTATTTGGCAAGGGGTACCATCTTTATGTGGACAATTTTTACACAAGTGTGCCCCTCTTCAGGCATTTGTTCCTAGAACAGATTGGCTGCTGTGGCACCGTGCGACCTAGTCGCGTGGGCTTCCCCCAACGGCTCGTTACCACCCGTCTTGCAAGGGGGGAGAGGGCTGCCTTGTGTAATGAAGAACTGCTTGCGGTGAAATGGAGAGACAAGCGTGACGTTTACATGCTCTCCTCCATTCACGCAGACACGACAATACAAATTGAAAGGGCAACCCGTGTCATTGAAAAGCCCCTCTCAGTCCACGACTATAATGCGCTCATGGGAGGGGTGGACTTCAATGACCAGATGTTGGCTCCCTATTTAGTTTCCCGATGCACCAGACGCTGGTATAAGAAGGTGTCTGTATATTTAATTCAATTGGCGATGTACAATAGTTTTGTTCTCTACAGTAAGGCTGGGAGAACGGGATCCTTCCTCAAATTTCAGGAAGAGATCATCGCGAACCTCCTGTATCCAGGAGGTTCCGTGGCCCCATCCACCAGTGTAGTTAGCTGTCTACACGAGCGACATTTCCCCAGTGTCGTTCCTGGTACCTCAACCCAACCGTCACCCCGAAAAAGATGTTGTGTCTGTAGCAGGAGTGGAATAAGGCGTGACACCCGCTATTTCTGTCCTGACTGTCCTGACCACCCTGCCCTATGCTTTGGAGAGTGTTTCCGGAAGTACCACACACAGGTACACTTAGCATAGGGATTGCATCTCACAGGACAGGTACACAGGGCTATTAGGGCCCTTACACTCACAGCTACTGCAAACCTCTCCTTTCACCTGGGATAAAGTGCATAATGTACTTCGCCACATCTTTGGGCGATTTGCACTTTGCACATTGTCCCATGGGGAAGGAGAGGTTTGTCCTATAAAGGTAAAAAAAAAAAAAAAAAAAAAAAAACAATAAGCAAAAAAGTTAACTTTCAGTTCAAAAAGTTAAAAAAAAGTTTATATGTTCTGTTCAAAAGTTATTATAAAGTTAATAAAATTTATTGCGTTGCGGCCTGGTTTTTTCTTTTCTTTTTTTTTTTTTTTTTTTTACCTTCCTGGTGGACCAACCGATCGACTAGCTGCAGCACTGATGTGCATTCTGACAGAAGCATTGCGCTGCTGTCAGATTACACACAAGTCGGTGTATGCGGCGCTGCAAGACGAGATTTCTCCTCTGCAGTAAAAGATATGTTTGCCGAGGCATATTTGCTGAGGAGGCGGCGGTGTACATATGCTTTGGCAAACACTTTGTATATATATATAAAAAAAAAAAATAAATCCCGGCAATGATTTATTCATCCACATCGATTGATGTGAATGGATAAATCTGGTTTGCCAGGGCATACGGGCTAAGTGGGTATGGATGTTGGGCGGAGCTCCTATGTCCTGGCAGACTACTTTCCCCTCCTTTTTTTTTTTGGCAGAGATTTTTTCATCCACATTGATCGATGCGAATGAAGAAATCTGTGCCGTTCATTTTTTCTTTCAGCCCAGAGGCTGAACGGAAAAAATAAATCTCATTACCCGTATGCTCAATATAAGGAGAATAGCAGAAACTCCTAATGCTGGCCATACATGTAATGATTGCGGAGACCCTCAAATGCCAGGGCAGTACAAACACCCCACAAATAACACCATTTTGGAAAGAAGACACCCCAAGGTATTCGCTGAGGGGCATATTGAGTCCATGAAAGATTGACATTTTTGTCTCAAGTTAGCGGAAAGGGAGACTTTGTGAGAAAAAAAAACAAAAAATCAATTTCCGCTAACTTGTGGCAAAAAATTTTTTTTCTATGAACTCGCCATGCCCCTCATTGAATACCTTGGGGTGTTTTCTTTCCAAAATGGGGTCACATGTGGGGTATTTATACTGCCCTGGCTTTTTAGGGGCCCTAAAGCGTGAGAAGAAGTCTGGGATCCAAATGTCAAAAAATGCCCTCCTAAAAGGAATGTGGGCACCTTTGCGCATCTAGGCTGCAATAAAGTGTCACACATGTGGTATCGCCGTACTCAGGAGAAGTTGGGGAATGTGTTTAGGGGTGTAATTTTACATATACCCATGCTGGGTGAGAGAAATATCTTGGTCAAATGCCAACTTTGTATAAAAAAATGGGAAAAGTTGTCTTTTGCCGAGATATTTTTCTCACCCAGCATGGGTATATGTAAAATGACACCCCAAAACACATTGCTCAACTTCTCCTGAGTACGGAGATACCACATGTGTGACACTTTTTTGCAGCCTAGGTGGGCAAAGGGGGCCACATTCCAAAGAGCACCTTTCGGATTTCACCGGCCATTTTTTACAGATTTTGATTTCAAACTACTTACCACACATTAGGGCCCCTAGAATCCCAAGGCAGTATAACTACCCCACAAGTGACCCCATTTTGGAAAGAAGACACCCCAAGGTATTCGCTGATGGGCATAGTGAGTTCATGGAAGTTTTTATTTTTTGTCACCTGATTTCCATGGCTGGGTTCTGACTTCTTTGCTCCACTGCTGCTGCTGCAGATTGGCAATCTCCCTGCGCCAACATCTGATTTTATATGGGTCAGGTGGCCACTGCAGCCAATGATGACCCAGGAACACGTCACCACTGCAGACAGTCATTGGCCACGGTGATCTGCAGCGTCGGTAGAGGAGTGAATGTGCCGGAACTCAGCAGCATAGATCAGGTGAGTATGATTCCCTCTGAGGGTCCGGCCACTCTGGGAGGTCTATCCCCAAAAGGCCCAAAGGAAGTGAATAACCCCTTTAAAAGCATTTTCTGGGACTTAAATATTGATAGCCTATATTCAGGGTAGGCCATCAATTTTTGATTGGAGAATTGCAACACCTGAAACCCTGCTGATCAGCAGAATGAAGATGGGGCCTCTTAATTAACTCCCCAAGCAAAGTGTTCTTCATAGGTTTGTAACTGTTCCTGGTATTGCAGCTCAGTCCGATTCACATGAATATACCCCGACCTTGGTAGGGATTTCGGGAGTCAAATTCTCACCATTAAATTACCACTGAACCTTGAAAAATTAGACTAAAAAGCATAAAATACAGAGTACGGTTTGTCTATAGCTCTTTCTGCGTGGATATCTGCAATGTGCTACAGAAAGCAGTTTTAGAAAATAGCCTGCAGTTAAAGAAATGCATGGTTTTGCCTGATCATGTGGTGCTTCACATTGGTGTCTCTTAACTCCCATGGTTCAGAAGCCACTGGAAAGACTAATCCAAGAGGTATCAGCCTAGTGGTCATACTGCACCAGAGTCCAAATCCCTGTATTGAGGTTAAAAGGAGAAGGCTGAGGGAAAGGTGCACTTAAATAACACCCTTAGGAGTAACCCCAAGCCAAATCTGTTCAGTGGCACAGGGGATCCACATCCACCTCTATAACTCTCTCTTTTTCTGTGCATAAGCATGACTTCCCAGAAGTTTGGGAGAGGGACGGGGCTTAGTGCCCATTCATTTCAATAGACATTCAGAGCACTGTGAAAGAGGTGGAAATTTCAGCAGAGTCTTAGAAAACCTGCCACCGTATGTGTGCAGGTATAGTATACGGTACTAATGCACTTATGCAGTATCCCAGGGGGTCAGTAGCCGCTTTGGGTATGCGGGGAGTCGTAGTGCAGGGCAACCCACTACCCTGGGATTCAATCTGGGTAAATACTGGAACAGGCAGTTCATAAACGTCGTGACGCCAGTGCCAATTGAACGGTGACACACCGTGTAGTGATAGGTGGAATAATAGAGTAGTCCAGGTATTCATACAACAGGTCAACTTTACTGCATGGATTTGTAGTAGGATGAACAGCCAGAGAATACAGTTCCAGAGTTATTCCACACTTTACCATACAGTTAACAGTAGTGGTTCAGGCTTTTACTTACAACAAGGTTAACTTCGAGACAGGCCTCCTAGGTACAGGTATTCCCTCTTATGCTACTTGCAGCAATACCCTCAAGGTCCAGACACCTAATTCCTGGTGATAACCCTTGAGCAAATACTTGGTAGAGGTATTCTTCCCTCCTGATGGCAGGCTCTATATTTTGAGTTCTTCAGGTATAACTAACCTGGAAAGCTGGGTGGGTATGACCCTCCACACCAGTAGTGCAATCTCTGCACTCTTGACTGAGCCCTGATCCTCTCAGCACTCACTCCAGAAACTTCTAACTAAACTCCTAGGCTAGGCCCTAGCCTATTTATACTGAACTGGGGGCTCCCTCTGCTGGCTGGAATAAAGATTGCCTGCAACAGGCCTACCTGGCTTAAAGGGAAATACACCTCACAATCTAGCAGTGTCGGGTAACCTACCCGTATGCTGCACTTACACTACAGAATGTGTTACCAGGCCATCCCAAGTGCCTGAATGTCATATTTGCCTATATAGGCAGGAAGGATTTCGTGCTGTCTAGACAAATATGACATTCCTTAGGATGGGTAAACTGGATTACAGGTCTTGTGGAGCTATACACACCATCCATATAATGCCTGCCTTACATTGTTCAATTCATCCAGTTTACCCAGGACCCAGAAAGGCGAATCTGTCTAACTATGGCACTATTTAGGAGTGAGGAGGGGGATTCACCTTGTTACATATACTATCAGGACAACTGTGAGTATATACTATATATGTAGTTTGGTCTCCAGCATACAGTACCACTACCTCCACATGCTACCCAGCTTTCCAAAAAGCTATTGAAAAGCAAATTTGCCCAATAATGCAGTGAAGGATGGAACTATCACTGGATAACTAGCCACATTAGCTATTCAGCTGTCTAGAAAAGTTGGGTCACTTTGCCTGTAGAGCTGTAAATAAGCCCCAGTTAACTGTGTACACGCTGCTTTCCTGATGCTATGTGTGTACTACAGCTGGTACTATTGGTAACACTGCTGGGACAAATGTTACTATGGTGGATACTATGGCTGGTATTATGTGTTCTCTACTGCTTGTACTATTAGCACTATGGTTGGTGCTATGTGTGCACTTCTGCATGTACTATTGGTACCTTGTCTGGTACTATGTGTGTACTGCTGCTGGTACTACTGGCACTAAGACTCTACAGCCTCTAGGTGTAATGGCAACGCCCCCGTTGCTCCTAGAGGCTAATTTGCATATATTAAAACATAATTTTTCTCAGCAGTAAGGGCACATCTGAACATGGGACCAACACAGATGCCCGAGAGATGCCTTAAGTGGGATTACCTCCACAAGAGAGTTAATGGTAACCCAAAGCAATATAACTCTGAAAAGGACACATTTTTCTTGTAAGAGGGGTAAGGCTGTTTTCAATGCTCTTACAAGTACTAACAAAGAGTCCTGGACTTTCATACAGTATATAATAAAAGTATAATAAGTACTTAACACCAAGAAACTCCATGGCTCCTTCATTATGCTTTATAGGAAAAGTGTATTGGTTTTAATAAACCCTTAAATTGGCTGTGGATCTGCCGGAGTAATGAAGAGGTGCCGGACTCTACATAACTTTGGCGCATCCTCCACCAGTTCTCAGGGCCGGTTCTAGGTGAAATGGGGCCCTGGGGTGGAAAACAATAAGGCCCCCCCCCCCCCCCATGACACTTGCTGACTTTAACGTCACTTAGCAGCAGCACATCTCTCCTTCCCTCCCCCCCAAATGCACATTTCTCCAGTCCAAACAGAACCAGGGCGGGCTAGTACACTGCTGGCACTGGGACGGGTAAGATGGTGCCTGGGATGGATCCGATCCAGTTTAATCAACCAACCTACCAGTAACTGGCTGAAGAGTTTGGAGAAGGGAACAATCTAGGACAACATAACAGAATAGGAAAGTGAGCTGAATTGGAGATTTTTTTTCAAATCAGCTATGTTGTCCTATATTGTTCACTTCTCCTGACTTCTCCAAACTCTTCACCCTTTTGTGAAATAACCCTGTGGGTGTTGTTGGTGTGTGCAACTAATACTACTTATTCTGCTTGTAACGCAGAGTGCGGCGGTCAGGGGTGCGTGTAACTCAGGGTGCGCTGGTCAGGGGTGCATGTAACACAAGGTGCGCTAGTCAGGGGTGCATGTAACGCAGGGTGCGCTGGTCAGGGGTGCATGTAACGCAGGGGGCGCTGATCAGGGGTGCATGTAATGCAGGGAGTGCTGGTCAGGGGTGCATGTAACACAAGGTGCGCTAGTCAGGGGTGCATGTAACGCAGGGTGCGCTGGTCAGGGGTGCATGCAACACAAGGTGCGCTAGTCAGGGGTGCATGTAACGCAGGGTGCGCTGGTCAGGGGTGCATGTAACGCAGGGGGCGCTGATCAGGGGTGCATGTAATGCAGGGGGCGCTGGTCAGGGGTGAAGGTAACGCAGGGGGTGCTGGTCAGGGGTGCATCGCATATAGAAAAGGTACTTACAGTTCTGATGTGCTCTGTCCTCGTGCCTTCTTCCTCTAGGCGTGGTGGCAGGGGGAGGGGCGCGCAACGATGTTTCCTGATGTTAAATCCCCAAGCCGCATTCTTTTCTGCCTCTGCAGGCCCTGCTAGGCTGAAATACACAGGCAGCCAATGGCAGTGCTGCCCTCTCCCTCCCAGCCAATAGCAGCAGAGGTGGGCGGGGGAAGATTCACTTGGCTGCCGACCGCCGAGGAGCCCATAGTGAAGCGGATGGGCAGCATGGGCAGTACTTTCAGTTTGGCAAAACTGACAGGTCCAGGGCCGTCTTTATTATTGATTGGACCCTGGGCAAGAATTTACTTGGGCCCCCTGGATCCCGCCTTCCCACACCCTAGCATGCAATAACGCCCTCCACCACAACACACACACACACACACAAAAAAATCCACACACCTCGTAGAGTAGTAAACGTTAATAATGATGAGTGGCCACTAGAGGTGTTCCTTGGCAGTAATGTAAATACTGTCTTTTTTCTGAAAAGCTTGCAGAGACATGATATAGACACCAGAACTACTACGTTTAGCTGTTGTGGTTCTGGTGACTATAGTGTCCCTTAATATAGAGGGGAAAAAAGAATCAGCACAAGTATAAAATAAAATGGCTGTATTATTATTCTAAAAATTAAAAAAAGCACAACTTCTGACACAAATATATAGTATTTTGCAGAATATTATTATTTTTTTTACAATGTGCAGATAGTACTGTACTACTAACCCCTCCATCCACCCCTACATACAGGGTAATACAGCGCCTTATGCCTCTTACATACAGTGACGTCTCTTTGATGTAGATGTCCTCTTTCCTCATCTTCTCCTTTCAGACCAGACCACCATTTTTCAGCCATTTATCGTCTCTGCAGTTTGACAAGCAAAATCTTAGATTACTACTTTTCCATCATCCTCCCATCTGGACAAATCATCCTACCACCCCCAATACTGTGCCGCTGTGCTCCCCAATACTATACTCCAGAAACAGATAAACCCCCTGATAATAGTAGTACCATGCAGAAAGTGCCCTTCAATAATTATTGGCACACAGTGCCCTAAAATAACTGCACCCAGCAAATAGTGCCCCTGACACTAATAGTGTAAACATAACGTCCCCCAAAAATAATTGTGGTAAGCTGATACTGTACCAAGGTGCCCCCACAGTAATAGTGCTCCCAAAAGTCCCACCAATAGGAATAATTCTCTGCTAGAGCACACATGGTAGTAATAGTGCTCCTACAGTGCCCCCAACATGTCCCCACTGTGCCCCAGAAGTAATAATGTTCCCATAGTGCCCATACTAGTAATCATGTTCCCCATAGATCCCCAGTAGTAATAAAGCCCATCATAATGCCCCCCAGTAGTAATAATTCTCCTTATAATGGGCCAGTGCAAAACATACCCACTTTTAATGCCCCCATAGTGCCCCCATAACGTGCCAGTATAAAATATCCCTATATAATGCCCACAGTAAATGCCCCATAGTGCTCCTCTCCCCCTTTCTTCCTAGTGCCCCCCATAATGTACCAGTATAAAATGCCCCATATATAGTGCCCCAGTAGATACCCTCAGTGTCCCCCATAATTTGCAAGTATAAAATACCCCTTCTTAGTGCCCCTCATAGATGAGCCCATAGTACTCCTTTCTCCCCTTTCCCATAGTACCCACCATAATGTGCCCCAGTATAAAATACCCCTATACAGAGCCCCCCATATAAAATACCCCTTCTTTGTGGCCTCAGTAGAAGCCCCCATAGTGTTCCTCTCCCCCCTTCCCCCATATAAAATACCCCTTCTTGGTGGCCTCAGTATATGCCCCCATAGTGCGCCCAATAATGTGTCAGTAAGAAGTGCCCCCATAGATGCCCCCATAGTGCCACCCAAAAATGTGCCAGTTAAAAGTGCCACCAATAATGTGCCAGTAAGAAGTGCCCCCATAGATGCCCGCCAATCATGTGCCAGTAAAAAGTACCCACATAGATGCCCCCCAATCATGTGCCAGTAACAAGTGCCCCCATAGATGCCCCCCAATCATGTGCCAGTAGTAGTACCATATAAATAAATAAAAAACACTTATACTTAAAAAAAAGCGAAACAAAGTAGTGGAACCTTCAAACATAAGCTTTATTAGATATCCTTAAAATGACCCTAAGTGGTCAGATGTAACTAAACAATACACAAAAATACCCTTAGATCAATCAAGGGCCCAGGAGTAGGTGTATGCAAAGAAACAACCATATGAGGAAATTCCTTTCCCTATAATGATCCTGGTTGGTTTTCAGGCCGAAGGCATCACCTAGGTGGTGATCCTCCGTCCGCGTACCTGCCCTGGATTGCCCTAATGTGCCCTAACAAACCACTAAGTACCCTATCACCCCGACAGGCTTCCCCCAATCTTTGCGTTCATCAGGGGTTACACATAGAGGGTGTTATTCACTAGCTACACCTCTCCCCCCCCCCCCAGCAGAAAAGGAGGAGAGAAAAAGTGAAGCCAAGAGGTGGGGCTGGTTGATACAGAGATACCTGAAGTGGAATATGATTCAGTGTCAAGATGACACTTATAACCGAACCCCCCTGTAGCGACGCCTATAAAGGATGGAAAGAACGGACATTTTTATTATGTGTGAGCAAGGCTTACTTTAGTGAATGAGCACATGGTCTATGGTAACACATCACAGTAGAACATAAGCATCAAATACAGGATACGTATAGCAGATCATATCAATGTGTATGAATGTACAATCTGACAACTAGACAATCTGATATTCTAGCAATGCCACATTAGACTCGAGTAGGAAAATGGCAGTGGATGCTTGTCCTTGGACTGATTGCTATGGGCTGAGCTGATGGTGTCAGCAAGGCAGGGCCGGTGCAAGGATTTTTGCCAACACAAGCAAAGCTACATTCCCCCGATCCCCCCCACCACCACCACCACCACCACCAGAACGCGGTGGGGGTGATGTGACATGGAAGGGGAGAAAAGGGACATGGAGGGGGAGAAAAGGGACATGGAGGGGGAGAAAAGGGACATGGAGGGGGTGATGTGACATGGAGGGGGGAGAAATGTGACATGGAGGGGGAGAAATGTGACATGGAGGGGGAGAAATGTGACACAAAGAGGGTGATGTAAAAAGGAGGGGGCGATGTGACATTGAGGGGAAGAAATGTGACATGAGAGGGAGAAATGTCACATTTCTCCCCCTCCATGTCACATTTCATCCCCTCAATGTCACATTTCTCCCCCTCCATGTCACATTTCACCCCCTCAATGTCACATTTCTCCCCCTCCATGGCACATTTCTCCCCTCCCATGTCACACACCCCCTCTCCCCTCTACTAATGTTGTGTAAAAAATATTATGCTCATCTGGCCCTGTCTGCAGCAGCTCCCCTTCTCCTCTGTGTGGTCCTGGTATCTTCTCTCTGGGCTCCCGACAAGTTTGAGGACCTTTCCCACTCAGCCAATAAGTGGCTGCAGCTGTGTCACGTGCCAGGCCAGTGATTGGCTCAGCAGGAAATCACTGGCCTGACACGTGACACAGCTGCGGCCACTGATTGGCTGAGTGGGAAAGGTCCTCAAACTTGTCGGGAGCCCAGAGAGAGGATACCAGGACCACACAAAGGAGAACAGCCGCGGGCGGGTGGCCGGCGGCGCGCAAGTGATTTATTTTAAAAAAAAAGTTACATTCCCCCCCCCCCTCCCCTGGGTTTGGCATCTTTGCGCCCTAAGCCAGCCGCTTGGTCTGCCTTATTATAGGTAGTAGCTACGGTGGCTGGCATAAGACAATTCTAATATTTAATGCTAGCTAACTAGAAGCATAATTGACCACTAGATAGAGTTAAAGCAGCATGAATACTGGCATTGATGTCTCCTAAAGGCATTCCAGTCATATTTATTAGCCACCTTCAATAAGATTGGAAGTTGTCTAAGTTCTTTCCAGTGGGCGGGTGCCCCAGCAATATGCTAGTGGTAATGGATCCTGCTGCTGGGACCCCCTGGAATCAATGAACAACATACCCCACCTGGTCACTTTTAGGCCTCTTTCACATAAACGATATGGAT
Organism: Bufo bufo; assembly: GCF_905171765.1. NCBI lineage: Eukaryota > Metazoa > Chordata > Amphibia > Anura > Bufonidae > Bufo > Bufo bufo. The sequence goes on from NC_053397.1 coordinate 73,914,204, forward strand.
TGGTTCAGGGTGCGTTCAGTGAAACTCGCACCATTTTGCAAACAAGTTCATTCAGTTTTGTCTCTGATTGTGTTTAGTTGTTCAGTTTTTTCTGCGCGGGTGCAATCCGCTTGGTTGCGTTTTTCACGCGCGTGAAAAAAAAAACGGAAGGGTTTTCAAACAACATCTCTTAGCAACCATCAGTGAAAAACGCATCGCACCCGGCTGCATCCAGGTTACATTCGGATGCAATGCGTTTTTCACTGAAGCCCTATTCACTTCAATGGGGACAGGGCTGCGTGAAAAATGCAGAATATAGAGCATGCTGCGATTCTCACGCAACGCAGAACTGATGTGTGAAAAAAAAAACGCTCATGTACACAGAACAATTGAAATGAATGGGTCAGGATTCAGTGCGGGTGCTATGCGTTCACGCATCGCACCCGCGCCAAAAACTCGCTTGTGTGAAAGGGGCCTTATAGAATATAATATACATCACAACATATTATGGTCTGCACATAGCATTATACAGGAATTTGAAGAATTTGGTAGATGGCAGAAATTCAAAGGGAAAACTTGGATTTCCGCCACGGATTGGCGTGCAGATCTATACTCAGATTAGCTCCATTGTAATTCAATGGATCAAATCCATGGGGTATCAGTGTGGAATCCATGCCAGTAATGACTATACTGTAGTCTGTGGGTTCTAAGAAATGCCACGTGTCATTATTCTGCGCTGTTTATTTCTGGAGTATTTGAAAGTGGCATACGAAAATGCAATGCAGATGGAATGTTGGCAGGCTCCGCAATGTGTGAACACGGTCTGATATTATTACATTATGTTTTCCACTTACATAAAAACATTTTAGAAAAGTATCATCCTGTCCCAGGAGAATAAGGATATATGTAATGAAAGCCATGGGTGATGCCCTCCATGACATCCCTGTTTCCTTCATAGATTGGGGAAATTAATTAACTCCTGAGTGGCCTGAGAGCAAAAACTATTGTCACAATTATTTTGCAGACACAAAATCCACTTGTGAAACTATATGACGGGAGAAGACCTCCGCTGTTGTGCAGAATTTTTTACAGTCTTTGAAAGCAAAGGGCTGTGTTTCCTCCAAGTGTCTCCCCAGGACAAGGTCTGACTTGGCACTGCCCTATGTAAGGAGCAGATAAAAGTTTCCGGACACCTTGTTATATGCGTTGTAATGCAGTCAATGATAGCGGTGTGGTTTAACGGAAAACTAACTGTCCATTTATTTTGAAAGTGTTTGGAAAGTAAAGACTTGTGCACATGGATAAGCTGTATCTTTCACCGCAGAACTGAATGGTTCGAGCAAGGGGGCATAGAGAGCGTGCTAATACAATAGTGCCCCCTTGTGGCTAAAATGAGCAATACAGCAAGATTTCAGCATAGGTTGTACAGACCAGTTTCAACTTTTAAAGATGTTGCGGAGAAGGGTTTGTAATTTAGCACACTTTGAGAGATCACGATCTGTTATCTGTATGGCTACAGCATAATCTTAAACCATGGTGCTAATGATGTCTAAATAATTCAGCTCTGCTACATCTGTGTTTCCCACAAAGAGTATGGTAACGTACCATGTCCGGAGATGAGCTTGAATTTGAAAATGCTGAGTCATCATCAACTAAGTTTATTTCAAAAGAAAACTTTGGCTAACAGTGCAATATGAAGCAACGGCAAATACCAGTATTAGGGATGAGCGAATCGACTTCAGATGAAACACCCGAAGTCGATTCACTCATCCCTAACCACTATGATGGTGCATTTCCAACCACACGTGCAGTTTTTTTTTTACATAGTGCATATAGCTTTCTATAGACATATGTACATTGTTGTGTTTTATACATATATTTTATGCTGTTCTTTTTTTTTGCTAAATAATTTATTATTTATTTAATATAATTATTACCATACAAAAATGAATCATCAACATTATTACTTTCCTTCTTTTCCCCCCATTTAAACCTTACCCCCCTTCCTTACCCCTACCTTTCCTCCCCATTGAGATGCTTCTTCTATCCCCTCCAACAAAAAGATGGAGACGGGATATCGATGAGGTGAAGGCAGGGAAGCTTAAGACTTTGTGTTTCGTTGCTTATATAGAATACTTTTATATCTCTTCATCTTGTTAACCAAATTTAGCCATGTAAATACAGTAGGTATATTTCGTGAAAACCAGAAACATTAATTTAATTAACAAATTCTTCTTATACTTATAACAATTAACTTGGGAAAGATAGCCAAGTATCCAGCATTGTTCCATGAACGGAATCACTACTTTCAATTTTTTGGTAATGCAGTTATTAATTGCCCTCCAATATTCTATCAATTCTCTACAAGACCAAAACATATGTAAGTAATCAGCTCCAGGTGAATTACACCGTGAACAATTAGAAGTGTTTCTCAAACCACGTTTGTTAAGCCATATTGGTGTAACATATATTCTATGTAAAATATTGAATTGAACCACCACGTGATTAAAATTATGAGACACTAATCTTAAATTAGCTAATATATTTTCCCACTCACCTAGTTGAATCGTTGAATAATCCACAACCCAAGCTCTTTGTTCGGGAGAGTGTACAGTATATTATTGTATATTACATATTACAGTATATTATTAAATAGTGCTTCCAATAACAATTTATATAACTGAGAAATCTTGACCCTCTGCCCCAAGTTTCCGATCAAATCATTCAAGGGTGTAGAAGTATCTACTTCAAACATAAACTTTCCCTGTAAACTACAAAGTGCTGAGCGTAACTGAAAATACCTAAACCAAGATAAATTATCAATGTGTTCCCTTTGTGCAAGTTCCAAGAATGGAAGTACTGCTCAATTTCTCACCACCTGTGCAACATATAAAATATTGTTTTTTGCCAATACTTATCCCTGTCTAAATTATTTAGTTCCTGTAGACAATGATTATTCCAGAGGGGCGTACAGTAAAGAGATCCCTTTACTCCAAACCATCCTTTAATGGTGCGCCAAGCTTTAGTAAATAACTTCCTAGAGTCTTTATAGTTCTGTTGGGTACTAGATAATCGCCCGGACTCTAATAACGTAAACATATTATTATGTGGGGAACTCCTAACCAGGGTCCGACAGAGTAGATTTTTCTCCCATTGGTAAAAAAACCATAGCTGTGCAGCTATAAAATAGCCCTTAAAGTATGGAAGATTCAGTCCTTCCTGTTGGTTTATAAAAGTACTCCAACTTTAGTCTTACCCGCTTTATTCCCCAAAGTAAATCATTAATAATTCTTTAAATTAGTTTGAAAAACTTATCTTCAATCCATATTGGAGAATTCCTAAGGACATAAAAGAGTTGAGGTAATATAACCATCTTCACTAGGGATATTCTGTCGGCTCTAGATAAAGAAAGTCAAAGCCATACCGTAAACTTTTGACCTCAATTTACTAATCAATGGGATCAAATTGAGCTATTAAAAAATCTTCAATCTTGGGAGATATCCTCATGCTCAAGTATTCAAATGAATCCGCGATCTTTAACATACTCAAAGGCCCATCAATAGAATATTCAGGTCTATCTAGCGGGATAAGAGTTGTCTTTGACCAATTGATATCGAGGCCTGAGACTACACCAAAGAGATTAATTATTCTAATAAATTCTGGAAGTACAGTGTTAGTATGGTTTATAAAAAAAAAAACATAATCTCAGTATAAGGAAATACGGTCTTCTACTGCTGATAACCCAAACCCTTAAATCCTAGAGTCTTTCCTGATCCTAGCAGCAAGAGGCTCAAATAGTAATGGAGAGAGTGGACATCCCTGTCAGGTGCCTCTACTCAAAAGAAAACTCCTTGTCAAACTCCCATTAATATTCAATCTAGCTATAGGAGAATTATACAAAAGTTTAATTATATTTATGAAAAGGTAAAATAATTGGGTTGCACTCGTTGTCCAATCTATGAGGTGCTTCGGTGAAGTGGATGTAATCCAGGTAAACAAACAATAGAAAGAGAGATACCACCGCAGACTCAGGGTTATCATACAAATACAATTATTTTATTGTGACATACCCTCTAATAAATACATAAGTAATTGCAGAAGAAAGCCAATTTTGTGACTCCGAGTCATCACTATCTCTTTATAGAACATAACCCTTTACCTCCGACTAATGAATTTATGTTCCTTTTTTCATTAGTGACTTATGTGACCAAGGTCCGAAGTGACCGAAACATCAAGACTCTGAGTCACAAAATTGGCATTCTTCCGCAATTACTTATGCATTTATTGGAGGATATGTCACAATAAAATAATTTTATTTGCATGATAACCCTGAGTGTGCGGTCGTATCTCTCTTACTATAATCATATTTATGAATCTGGTACCAAATCCCATTTTTACTAAAACCTTCCAGAGGAATTCCCACTCCACCCTGTCGAATGCCTTAGAGGCGTCTAGAGAAAAAATGGAGCGAAAAACCCCCCCAGAAGACTGTACAGTCGTGGCCAAAAGTTTTGAGAATGACACAAATATTAGTTTTCACAAAGTTTGCTGCTAAACTGCTTTTAGATCTTTGTTTCAGTTGTTTCTGTGATGTAGTGAAATATAATTACACGCACTTCATACGTTTCAAAGGCTTTTATCGACAATTACATTTATGCAAAGAGTCAGTATTTGCAGTGTTGGCCCTTCTTTTTCAGGACCTCTGCAATTCGAGTGGGCATGCTCTCAATCAACTTCTGGGCCAATTCCTGACTGATAGCAACCCATTCTTTCATAATCACTTCTTGGAGTTTGTCAGAATTAGTGGGTTTTTGTTTGTCCACCCGCCTCTTGAGGATTGACCACAAGTTCTCAATGGGATTAAGATCTGGGGAGTTTCCAGGCCATCGACCCAAAATGTCAATGTTTTGGTCCCCGAGCCACTTAGTTATCACTTTTGCCTTATGGCACGGTGCTCCATCGTGCTGGAAAATGCATTGTTCTTCACCAAACTGTTGTTGGATTGTTGGAAGAAGTTGCTTTTGGAGGGTGTTTTGGTACCATTCTTTATTTATGGCTGTGTTTTTGGGCAAAATTGTGAGTGAGCCCACTCCCTTGGATGAGAAGCAACCCCACTAATGAATGGTCTCAGGATGCTTTACTGTTGGCACGACACAGGACTGATGGTAGCGCTCACCTTTTCTTCTCCGGACAAGCCTTTTTCCAGATGCCCCAAACAATCGGAAAGAGGCTTCATCGGAGAATATGACTTTGCCCCACTCCTCAGCAGTCCAGTCACCATACTTTCTGCAGAAGATCAATCTGTCCCTGATGTTTTTTTTGGAGAGAAGTGGCTTCTTTGCTGCCCTTCTTGACACCAGGCCATCATCCAAAAGTCTTCGCCTCACTGTGCGTGCAGATGCGCTCACACCTGCCTGCTGTCATTCCTGAGCAAGCTCTGCACTGGTGGCACTCCGATCCCGCTGTTGAATCCTCTTTAGGAGACGATCCTGACGCTTGCTGGACTTTCTTGGACGCCCTGAAGCCTTCTTAACAAGAATTGAACCTCTTTCCTTGAAGTTCTTGATGATCCTATAAATTGTTGATTGAGGTGCAATCTTAGTAGCCACAATATCCTTGCCTGTGAAGCCATTTTTATGCAACGCAATGATGGCTGCACGCGTTTCTTTGCAGGTCACCATGGCGAACAATGGAAGAACAATGATTTCAAGCATCACCCTCCTTTTAACATGTCAAGTCTGCCATTTTAACCCAATCAGCCTGACATAATGATCTCCAGCCTTGTGCTCGTCAACATTCTCACCTGAGTTAACAAGACGATTACTGAAATGATCTCAGCAGGTCCTTTAAGGACAGCAATGAAATGCAGTGGAAAGTTTTTTTTGGGATTAAGTTAATTTTCATGGCAAAGAAGGACTATGCAATTCATCTGATCACTCTTCATAACATTCTGGAGTATATGCAAATTGCTATTATAAAAACTTAAGCAGCAACTTTTCCAATTTCCGATATTTATGTAATTCTCAAAACTTTTGTCCACAACTGTATATTCGCATATAACTGATGTAAATTCTAATGAGTGCCTTTATTGGGAATAAACCCATTCTGATCGGGATGTATAATAGATGAAATAACCTTAGAAAGCCTAGTAGTCAGAATCCTTAAGAAAAGCTTCATCTGTATTCAATAGGGAGATTGGCCTATACGATCCCATATCTAAGGGGTCCTTACCCTTTTTCAATATTAATATTACTATAGCCTCTGTCATTGATTCTGCAAACCTACCCTCTTTCAATGAACTGGTGAACACCTCCAAGAGCCAAGGAAGGATAACCTCCCTGTATTTACAATAGAATTCATATGGGAATCCATCGGACCCAGAGAAGGAGTTTTCAGAACATGCCTTCAAAGCTGCCTCTAGCTCTTCTAAGGATAAATCTGCGTCAAGGGATTCTCTTTGAATATCTGTAAGAGCCGGAAGATAGATAGAATCCAAATATGAGTCCATCTCTATATCTAGAATGGTCTTATCTGAATTATATCATTTTAAAACATAGTGCATATAGCTTTCTATAGACATATGTACATTGTTGTGTTTTATATATATTTTTTATGCTGTTCTTAACCACATCCCATTCACCTACTTGAAAGAAGCCTATTTATTCACATGGCTGTATAATGGTTTGGTGCACAAGCCATAATTTAGTGCCATGGAAGTATACAGTACGTATGTCCAGGGTAGGGTTTCTGGGCCCAGCAGGGGAAATTATTCTTGAGGCCAAACCCCTAGATCATCAATAAAGTTTAATAGTTTTTTTTCCCCTGGATACATGGGGCCTGTTATGGTATCAGAGACTGGGCCAACCGAAGGATCCTCTGATACTCTGGTGGGCCAGTGCAACCCTGCATACGTCTCATCCACAAATACATGGCCATGTGCACAAGCCTTTAAAGTGCCGGCTGCACACCTACTGTGGTCTCAATAGTGCCTGATGAAGGGCGTATGTTAGCCCGAAACGTTGCACGCAACTGATATACCACTGTCTCCGGCTGAAATAATATGAAATAAGCTATTATTTATCATCATCACGGAGTGCTGTCTAAATATTTGTGTGATACCTACAGTTCTTGAGGTGGAGCTACAGAACCAGGGCCGTTTCTAGGGGCGGGCGGGACGGGCGGCCGCCCGGGGCGCTGTCAGAAGGGGGGCGCCGGCAGGGGCGCCCTGTGTGGTGTAAAAAAATAAAAAATAAAAATTGGTTATATATAATTGCCGGCCGGCGGCGCCCGTCATGCTGCGCCTCCTGAGCGCTTGCCGCCCCTCTAAAGAATCTCCTGCCTGCTGTCTCTGCTCTGTGCTCATGTTAATGTAGCGTGGCCGAGCTCTGTTTGGTCCGCGGTACAGGAGCATTTGTTTCCTGTACCCGGCCGGACTGACAGGAAGTGCTCACTTAGTGTGCACTTCCTTTCAGTCCGGCCGGGTACAGGAAACAAATGCTCCTGTACCGCGGACCGTACAGAGCTCGGCCACGCTACACTAGAGGTGACAATAGAATGGAAATGAGTGACAAGGGGGGGGGGGGGGGAATGGAAATTAGTGACAGAGGGGGGGGGGGGAGAATGGAAATTAGTGACAGGGGGGGGGGATGAAAATGAATGACAAGGGGGGGGGAATGGAAATGAGTGACAAGGGGGGGGATGGAAATGAGTGACAAGGGGGGGGATGGAAAAGAGTGACAAGGGGGGGATGGAAATGAGTGACAAGGGGGGGGATGGAAATGAATGACAAGGGGGGGATGGAAATGAATGACAAGGGGGGGGATGGAAATGAGTGACAAGGGGGGGATGGAAATGAGTGACAAGGGGGGGGATGGAAATGAGTGACAAGGGGGGGATGGAAATGAGTGACAAGGGGGGGATGGAAATGAGTGACAAGGGGGGGAAAATGTTAATGAGTGACAAGGGGGGGGGTAGAAGAGAGTGACAAGGGAGTCCCCAGAGCCAGACTGCAGCCAGAGACCAGATCATCTTATTGTCCTGGTGGTAAGTAGACAATGCAATATGTTTATTATGTAATTGTTTAGTTATTAACCACCTCCGGACCGCTGTACGCACAGACGCGTCCTGGAGGTGGTTGATTCATTCCGCCTGGACGCATATACGCGTCCTCTCGCGAGACGCGAGATTTCCTGTGAACGCGCGCACACAGGCGCGCGCGCTCACAGGAACGGAAGGTAAGAGAGTTGATCTCCAGCCTGCCAGCGGCGATCGTTCGCTGGCAGGCTGGAGATGTGTTTTTTTTAACCCCTAACAGGTATATTAGACGCTGTTTTGATAACAGCGTCTAATATACCTGCTACCTGGTCCTCTGGTGGTCCCCTTTGTTTGGATCGACCACCAGAGGACACAGGTAGCTCAGTAAAGTAGCACCAAGCACCACTACACTACACTACACCCCCCCCCCCCCCCGTCACTTATTAACCCCTTATTAGCCCCTGATCACCCCATATAGACTCCCTGATCACCCCCCTGTCATTGATTTCCCCCCTGTCATTGATCACCCCCCTGTCATTGATCACCCCCCTGTAAAGCTCCATTCAGACGTCCGCATGATTTTTACGGATCCACTGATAGATGGATCGGATCCGCAAAACGCATCCGGACGTCTGAATGAAGCCTTACAGGGGCGTGATCAATGACTGTGGTGATCACCCCATATAGACTCCCTGATCACCCCCCTGTCATTGATTACCCCCCTGTCATTGATCAACTCCCTGTAAAGCTCCATTCAGACGTCCGCATGATTTTTACGGATCCACTGATAGATGGATCGGATCCGCAAAACGCATCCGGACGTCTGAATGAAGCCTTACAGGGGCGTGATCAATGACTGTGGTGATCACCCCATATAGACTCCCTGATCACCCCCCTGTAAAGCTCCATTCAGATGTCCGCATGATTTTTACGGATGCACTGATAGATGGATTGGATCCGCAAAACGCATCCGGACGTCTGAATGAAGCCTTACAGGGGCATGATCAATGACTGTGGTTATCACCCCATATAGACTCCCTGATCACCCCCCTGTCATTGATTACACCCCTGTCATTGATTACCCCCCTGTAAAGCTCCATTCAGATGTCTGCATGATTTTTACGGATGCACTGATAGATGGATCGGATCCGCAAAACGCATACGGACGTCTGAATGAAGCATTACAGAGGCGTGATCAATGACTGTGGTGATCACCCCATATAGACTCCCTGATCACCCCCCTGTCATTGATTACCCCCCCCCCTGTCATTGATTACCCCCCTGTAAAGCTCCATTCAGATGTCTGCATGATTTTTACGGATGCACTGATAGATGGATCGGATCCGCAAAACGCATCCGGACGTCTGAATGAAGCCTTACAGGGGCATGATCAATGACTGTGGTGATCACCCCATATAGACTCCCTGATCACCCCCCTGTCATTGATTACCCCCCTGTAAAGCTCCATTCAGACGTCCGCATGATTTTTACGGATGCACTGATAGATGGATCGGATCCGCAAAACGCATCCGGACGTCTGAATGAAGCCTTACACGGGCGTGATCAATGACTGTGGTGATCACCCCATATAGACTCTCTGATCACCCCCCTGTCATTGATCACCCCCCCTGTCATTGATCACCCCCCCTGTCATTGATCACCCCCCCTGTCATTGATCACCCCTCTGTAAGGCTCCAGACATTTTTTTGGCCCAAGTTAGCGGAATTATTATTTTTTTTTTCTTACAAAGTCTCATATTCCACTAACTTGTGTCAAAAAATAAAATCTCACATGAACTCACCATACCCCTCACGGAATCCAAATGCGTAAAATTTTTTAGACATTTATATTCCAGACGACTTCTCACGCTTTAGGGCCCCTAGAATGCCAGGGCAGTATAAATACCCCACATGTGACCCCATTTCGGAAAGAAGACACCCCCAGGTATTCCGTGAGGGGCATATTGAGTCCATGAAAGATTGAAATTTTTGTCCCAAGTTAGCGGAACGGGAGACTTTGTGAGAAAAAAATTGAAAATATCAATTTCCGCTAACTTGTGCCAAAAAAAAAAAAATTCTATGAACTCGCCATGCCCCTCATTGAATACCTTGGGGTGTCTTCTTTCCAAAATGGGGTCACATGTGGGGTATTTATACTGCCCTGGCATTCTAGGGGCCCCAAAGCGTGAGAAGAAGTCTAGTATCCAAATGTCTAAAAATGCCCTCCTAAAAGGAATTTGGGCACCTTTGCGCATCTAGGCTGCAAAAAAGTGTCACACATCTGGTATCGCCGTACTCAGGAGAAGTTGGGGAATGTGTTTTGGGGTGTCATTTTACATATACCCATGCTGGGTGAGAGAAATATCTTGGTCAAATGCCAACTTTGTATAAAAAAATGGGAAAAGTTGTCTTTTGTCAAGATATTTCTCTCACCCAGCAAGGGTATATGTAAAATGACACCCCAAAACACATTCCCCAACTTCTCCTGAATACGGCGATACCACATGTGTGACACTTTTTTGCAGCCTAGGTGGGCAAAGGGGCCCATATTCCAAAGAGCACCTTTAGGATTTCACAGGTCATTTACCTACTTACCACACATTAGGGCCCCTGGAAAATGCCAGGGCAGTATAACTACCCCACAAGTGACCCCATTTTGGAAAGAAGACACCCCAAGGTATTCTGTGAGGGGCATGGCGAGTTCCTAGAATTTTTTATTTTTTGTCACAAGTTAGTGGAAAATGCTGATTTTTTATTTATTTTTTTTCATACAAAGTCTCATATTCCACTAACTTGTGACAAAAAATAAAAACTTCCATGAACTCACTATGCCCATCAGCGAATACCTTGGGGTCTCTTCTTTCCAAAATGGGGTCACTTGTGGGGTAGTTATACTGCCCTGGCATTCTAGGGGCCCAAATGTGTGGTAAGGAGTTTGAAATCAAATTCTGTAAAAAATGACCTGTGAAATCCAAAAGGTGCTCTTTGGAATATGGGCCCCTTTGCCCACCTAGGCTGCAAAAAAGTGTCACACATCTGGTATCTCCGTACTCAGGAGAAGTTGGGGAATGTGTTTTGGGGTGTCATTTTACATATACCCATGCTGGGTGAGAGAAATATCTTGGCAAAAGACAACTTTTCCCATTTTTTTTTATACAAAGTTGGCATTTGACCAAGATATTTATCTCACCCAGCATGGGTATATGTAAAAAGACACCCCAAAACACATTCCTCAACTTCTCCTGAATACAGAGATACCAGATGTGTGACACTTTTTTGCAGCCTAGGTGGGCAAAGGGGCCCATATTCCAAAGAGCACCTTTTGGATTTCACAGGTCATTTTTTACAGAATTTGATTTCAAACTCCTTACCACACATTTGGGCCCCTAGAATGCCAGAGCAGTATAACTACCCCACAAGTGACCCCATTTTGGAAAGAAGAGACCCCAAGGTATTCGCTGATGGGCATAGTGAGTTCATGGAAGTTTTTATTTTTTGTCACAAGTTAGTGGAATATGAGACTTTGTATGAAAAAAAAAAAAAAAAAAATCATAATTTTCCACTAACTTGTGACAAAAAATAAAAAATTCTAGGAACTTGCCATGCCCCTCACGGAATACCTTGGGGTGTCTTCTTTCCAAAATGGGGTCACTTGTGGGGTAGTTATACTGCCCTGGCATTCTAGGGGCCCAAATGTGTGGTAAGGAGTTTGAAATCAAATTCTGTAAAAAATGACCTGTGAAATCCGAAAGGTGCTCTTTGGAATATGGGCCCCTTTGCCCACCTAGGCTGCAAAAAAGTGTCACACATCTGGTATCTCCGTACTCACGAGAAGTTGGGGAATGTGTTTTGGGGTGTCATTTTACATATACCCATGCTGGGTGAGAGAAATATCTTGGCAAAAGACAACTTTTCCCATTTTTTTATACAAAGTTGGCATTTGACCAAGATATTTCTCTCACCCAGCATGGGTATATATAAAATGACACCCCAAAACACATTCCCCAACTTCTCCTGAGTACGGAGATACCAGATGTGTGACACTTTTTTGCAGCCTAGGTGGGCAAAGGGGCCCATATTCCAAAGAGCACCTTTTGGATTTCACTCGTCATTTTTTACAGAATTTGATTTCAAACTCCTTACCACACATTTGGGCCCCTAGAATGCCAGGGCAGTATAACCACCCCACAAGTGACCCCATTTTGGAAAGAAGAGACCCCAAGGTATTTCGTGATGGGCATAGTGAGTTCATAGAAGTTTTTATTTTTTGTCACACGTTAGTGGAATATGAGACTTTGTAAGAAAAAAAAAAATCATCATTTTCCGCTAACTTGTGACAAAAAATAAAAAGTTCTATGAACTCACTATGCCCATCAGCGAATACCTTAGGGTGTGTACTTTCCGAAATGGGGTCATTTGTGGGGTGTTTGTACTTTCTGGGCATTGTAGAACCTCAGGAAACATGACAGGTGCTCAGAAAGTCAGAGCTGCTTCAAAAAGCGGAAATTCACATTTTTGTACCATAGTTTGTAAACGCTATAACTTTTACCCAAACCATTTTTTTTTTACCCAAACATTTTTTTTTTATCAAAGACATGTAGAACAATAAATTTAGAGCAAAATTTATATATGGATGTAGTTTTTTTTGCAAAATTTTACAACTGAAAGTGAAAAATGTCATTTTTTTGCAAAAAAAATCGTTAAATTTCGATTAATAACAAAAAAAGTAAAAATGTCAGCAGCAATGAAATACCACCAAATGAAAGCTCTATTAGTGAGAAGAAAAGGAGGTAAAATTCATTTGGGTGGTAAGTTGCATGACCGAGCAATAAATGGTGAAAGTAGTGTAGGTCAGAAGTGTAAAAAGTGGCCTGGTCTTTCAGGGTGTTTAAGCACTGGGGGCTGAGGTGGTTAATACTACATTGGAAACTAATTTACCTCACATTTAGGGTCCATTCACACGTCCGTATGTGTTTTGCGGATCCACAAAACACGGACAGCGGCAATGTGCGTTCCGCATTTTGCGGACCGCACATTGCCAGCACTAAGAGAATATGCCTATTCTTGTCTGCTATTGTGGACAAGAATAGGACATGTTCTATTTTTTTCAGGATCGGAATTGCGGCCCCATAGAAATGTATGAGTCCGCAATTCCATTCCGCAAAAAGACAGCTACAAGAAGCTGGATTAACCGTAAGGGAAGCATAGCAGTTATTTTAATTTAAAAGCTGAGAAAGGGGTGGAACATATGTGATGTCTGATAAGGGGGGGGGGGCGGCAATTTTTATCTTGCCTAGGGCGGCAAAAATCCTCGCACCGGCCCTGCCTCCCTCTGACATCTCGCCTGACCTGTGCCCGAGTGCCGAGTCCTCTCACTCTTCAGACAGTGCGGGCGGCACTTACTGACGTCACGCGCCTGCTCCTCCCACTAGGCGGCGCAGGCGTGTGACATACAGTGAGTGAGTGAGCGCCGCACTGCCTGCCTGTTACCGCCCGCCCTGAGCCCCTGAGCAGTGCTGATGCCTGCTGTGAGGCGAGTGATGGTCTGGGGGGGCATTAATTACAATGGGGGGGGGGGGGCATTAATTACAATGGGGGGGGGCATTAATTACAATGGGGGCATTAATTACAATGGGGGGGACATTAATTACAATGGGGGGGACATTAATTACAATGGGGGGGGGAGCACTGTGGGAGACATGAAAATGGGGGCCACTGTCACTGTGGGGGACATTAAGTTTAATAAGGATCACTATGGACATTATTTAGAATGGAGGCTGCTGTGGGTGTCATTACTCATTATAACTGTATAATGTCTGATAGGCCTAGTCCTGAGCTGAGTTATATCACCCTGCCCATGCCCTGTATAATAATGTACCCATCCCTGATACCCCTTAGTTATATTACCCGGCTGGGGTAATATAACTAAGGGGTATCAGGGTACATTATTATACAGGGCAGGGTAATATAACTCAGGACTAGGCCTATCAGACATTATACAGTTATAATGACACCCACAGCAGCCTCCATTCTAAATAATGTCCATAGTGATCCTTATTAAAAATAATGTCCCCCCACAGGCAGGCAGTGCGGGCGGCGGCGCTCACTCACTGTACGTCACGCGCCGCGTGACGTACAGTAAGTGCGGTGAGCACCGCCGCCCGCACTGCCTGCCTGTTACCGCCCGCCCGGAGCAGTGCTGAGAAAGAAGCCTGCTGTGAGTGAGAGCCTGAGTCTGTGGGTCACTGTGACCGTCCGTGCAATGTGGTTCCACATTTTTTACAATGGGGAGACACTTATTTCATCAAGCAGTTTTGAGGGGGGGGGGGAGTTTTTTTGACACTCGCCCTGAGAGAAATTTTACCTAGAAACTGCACTGTACAGAACACAACCCGGACGTGCACCCACCCCTGCCATTATTTGAAAAGAGTGCTGTGGCCTATTGTTTTGAAACCATAGCAGTGAATGGAGGGGGGCTGCTCTCCCTTCACATCAGGGGCCCCATTGTGGAGACAGAAGCAGGTCTCAGAGGTGGAAACCACACTTATCTGACAGTAATGGCATATGCTAGCAATAAGCCATCAATGTCCCAGATGGAAATACCACTTTTATGGATATAAATACAGATGGCTCTCCTCATGCCAAAAAGCATCAGTTTTTTCCTTCTGTCAGTTTTTATATTATTTTACTGGATGGAAAGGAGTAGATGTCTGCGCTTTTCCATACATTATAAAAACAGATGATGCCATGAAAAAAGATGACTGTCCTCCCATTGACATACTCCTTGTCCAGAAATTCAGCCACTCACAGCTTACTTGCCCATTTACCAGGTAAAAATGGTAAAAGTGGATCGGTTTAAAAAATGACAATGCAAAATGATGCAAACTTATACATTTTGGAATAGATCCAGTCTCCTTAAACAAAAACATGAAGTGAAAGAGGTCTAAACGCAGTGGACTATACTGTCTGCCTCAGAGCTCAGTGACGCTTGCCTTGCTAAATATTGGTACACTGAGGCACCATGAGTCTGCTGTATTCCTTCTAGTTAGATATTGAAATACATTGCATACTTTTATTGTGTCCTTTGGCACAGATACATAACTGAGCTGTACTTATTACAAGTTCCTCATACAGCCAACATCTATGTCTCCTCACTCCCCCATATTTTGAAATGTTTTTATTTCAGGTTGACATAATAAAAAAGGGGGATTCCCAGTCAAATTAATTGTCAACAGGAATGACTCTAACCATGTATTATTGTCTCCCACACAAGCTGCAGACATGCTGAAGAAGTGGTTTACTCACCTGCCACAAGAGGGAGACAGAGCTTATAGGAAGCAGAATCCTCCAACCCTGTCACAGGAATGGACTGTAGTGATGAGATAAAGATGGAACTCTTCTCAACTTTGGGAGGTATTTCTTCCTCCTTTTCAACTCAGGGACACACATTCATGCTTTTGTTTTAGTTCCTGGATTTTTCTTTTATCCAACCATATTTCTCTGTCTTTGTATCAGGCATATAATCTTACTCTTATTGCTGAAAAAACCTGTTTGATTTTATGACTGTTGGTTTGCCGGAGCTAACTGAACTTGGATAGCTGTTTTCCTTGTATTTTTCCTTAGTATTGTTAGTACTACTAGTATTATTCCGATACTATATTCATCTTTCCTCGTCACTCTCCTCCATAACTTTTCCAGCCCCACACATGGCAAGTGTGGAGGAGTCTGGTGAATACTTTGAAATCTTTAGATACGATATAATTCTTAGTTTTTACGTTATTGGTTTTATAAGTTATGAGGGCATTATGTTCATTGTATCACTAGGAGACATGACACAGTATGATTCTCTGACATACAACCAGGTAGTACCAATTTGGTCTTCACCTTTTATCCTCCTAAATCCACACAAGCATATAACCATATGTTCAAAATATCTTCCCTAAATGTCAAAGGATTAAATTCCCCCTTCAAGAGATCCAGTCTATGGAAAGAGGTAGCAAAATGACAGTGCGACATTGTCTGTATCCAAGAAACCCACTTACTAACTAAAGACAATTTTAGAATCCACAACCAAAGATTTCCCCACATATTTCACTCACACCCCACCCAAAAGAAAGCCGGTGTCATGATAGCGATTGAAGACACAATTTCATTTAATCTTATTTCAGTTCACACTGACACCTGTGGCCGCTTCATCATTATAATTTGCTCCATAGATAACCAAATCTATACTATCGCTTCTATCTACACCCCTAATAGGTCCCAAATCCGGTTCCTTAACAAATTCATTAATACCTTAATGCCTCTGAAGCGTGGCTACTTAGTATTATGTGGTGATTATAATAAAGTTGTAGATCCAACGATAGAAAAGTCCCCATCAGACATTAGAGACAAAGACTTCTCTGTTGGAAACCTACTTCACAAAAAAGGATTATTCGATCCATGGCGTATTCTGCACGCATCCGAAAAAGATTTTACATTCTTATCCATTCCTCATAGCTCCTATTCTCGAATAGATATGATATTAGTAGATAAAATACCGCTTCAAAATGTCACTTCATCAATTATAGGAATCATATCCTGGTCGGACCATGCTCCAACATCTATAAATATCAAAACACAATTCTCCAAATCACACTTCGCACCATGGAGATTCAACAACTCCATCCTGAATAAATCTGAATACTCAAACATATAAGTCCTTACAGGAATACTTTGAAATAAACTCCACACACCAGACGTATCCACGACAACTTTATGGAAATGAAATGAAATCTGTTGTTGGAGGGGAGAGACTGGGCTGAGAACATTAAAGGCCAATGGCATATTGACCTAAAACGGGTTTTCTCGAATGATCAATGGCAAATGTCTCTCTCTACAATATCAAAGTATTCTAAATGCAATTCTCACCTTGAGACACATCGTAAGGTTTTTTATAGATGGTATTTTACTCCGGCACGTCTCTCTCAAATTTTTCCACACGCATCCAACATGTGCTGGAGATGCGGTGCAGTGGAAGGCACATATATATACATATGTGGTGGGACTGTGTACATGTAAAGAGAATTTAGACACAAGTATTCCTGATTTTATCCAAACTTTGCCAATTCCCTATTGATCCCGATCCAGCCCTAGCTCTCCTCTCAATGGGAATAGACGGGTTCTCCTTCTTACATACCACCATTATTACGCACATGTGTATTGCAGTTAGACAAAAAATCACATCCTTTTAGAAGCAAAAGGATACTATTCATATCTCTAGTATTATAAAATCTATGAATGAACAGTGCTGGTATGAGGGAATGGCGGCCTCGGCCTTCAATTGCGTAAATAAAGATAGGTCTAAATGGGGCATCGGGACCTCTTCCCTTTTTTACAAACAGATATACTGAGACCCTTACTACCTTTTTATTATGTCATCCATATGCTTGGAAATACTGCCCGATCACTGATAATCTCCTTTCTTAGAAATCTAACTCTTGGGAACCTAACCGGTCTGACTCCTGGTACAACTGATATGCTGTAGAATATACCCCTTGAACCTCACTGATATATCTAACCCTCATGGTATTTGTTAAATTATTATTTCTTTTCCGTTCTGTTATTACTATTTTGTATATGGATTTACCATGTCAACACTACTCAATACTCTGATTTATGTCACTAAATGTGGTATACCAATAAAAATTATGTTTAAAAAAATATATAAAAAAATAAAAAAGTACATACAGTGTGATGTGAAAAGTAGTATTTTACAGCATCGTTTACAGCAAGTCTTTGGTAAAAAGCCCCAACATAGACAATCAGAGTAGTATATAGGAGCTATTATGTCAAACTTCCGACATCAGTCGGTTTTTAGAAGGGGGGTGAGGGGGGAAGGAGAGGGGAAGAGGAAAGGATGCGTTATGGGGGATTAGTACTGTAGTACAGAAACCATAACTTGACTCCTTGCAAACCGCAAGGTGAATATAACATAACAGTAGCCCAACTTGTTCACCTCTCCTCCACAGTTAGTGGAGTTAGAATCCAAGCAGGCACGCGGCGCACAGGGACCCCCGCTGAATCCTCGAATAGGATCATATTCCTGAGATTGGTGGATCGTTTAGTAAGATACGCGTCTAATACCAGGAAGTGAGTTGAAAACATTCCTGGATGCATCTTCTAACCTGGAGGGGCAGTATATCTATAAGGCTCTCCCAGCATGCAAAGAATTGCTTCACATGGATCTCCTTCCTGGAAGACACCTCTACCCAGTCCATCTTCATTAAGAAGGAGACTTTCTCAAGAAAAAGCTTAAACGGTGGGGGTGTGGGGTCGATCCTTCTGTGGAGGATAGTCTTGATTCCTGCTGCTGCTATCAGACATAATAATTTTCTACTACCTGGGGTGCACCGTGTACTGGTCGGGTCACTGTACCCAGCGATGGCCCATATAGGGTCCAGAGGTGCTGCTGATGTCAAATGGGTGGTGCTAAACGTGTGGATTTTATGCCAGAAAGATTCTATCACCAGGCACAGCCACAAACAATGGAAAATCTCTGCTCCTGTCTCTTTAGACCGAAAGCAGCTGTCAGATTCAAAGATGCCCATACGGTGGCCCCGAACTGGAAAGATATATGCCCGGTGATAAATCTGTAGGGTCATCTCCCTGTAGCGGCTGGATGACAAATAACGAAGATTACGTTCCAGAGCCTGATATAGGGTGGACATCGTTAACTGCGGGATGTCCTTGAGCTATTTAGCTATTTCCCATTCACGCTTACTATAGTCCAGAGGGGTGTATAGAAATTTATAGTAGTCCCCTTAGGGTAGGGGTATGTTTGAGAGAGGCCTGTAGAGATGGGCCCCATTCTCAGAGGGTTAAGTTGGGCAGTAATTTCTGGAGATAGCTGTTGACTTGTAAATAGGGAAAGAAGTTAAAGCGAATGTTGGGGTATTTGGATTTAAGATCTTCAAATGGTAGGATCTTGTGTGTGGTGTGGTCCACCAAGTGACTAATCAGAGTTAGTCCTCCCTTATGCCAAGCATAGAAATCCCTATGAGGTGACCCTGCTTGGAAATGTGGGTTTGCCAGGAGGGTCATTTGTAATGAACAATGAGGGTGTAAGTTTTTGAGAAGCTTCATCTTTTGAAAAGCCCGCCAGGTCGACATCAGTAGGATGCTCTCTCTAGCTCTCTGGATACCATAAGGTATCCTGGGGCGACAACCATGATATAGAGTGCGAGCGCCATTGAAAGGGGAAAGGAGAAGTCCATCTCGGTCTTGTGGGCCCTTTAAGGAGCAGAGCTTCGGATTTATCCAGGTTAAGGGTGCAACCCGAAAGCTGTCCGATATCTATAAGGTCTTGTAGTGTTTGTGGGAGTGTGGTTTCTGGGTGTTTAACGATTAACAGTATATCGTCAGCAAAAGCGGCCAGGGCGACAGGAAGATTGTCGTCTTGCGGAGAGGTGTTGAGTGTTTGTAGATAATGTACAGTCGTGGCCAAAAGTTTTGAGAATTACATAAATATTGGAAATTGGAAAAGTTGCTGCTTAAGTTTTTATAATAGCAATTTGCATATACTCCAGAATGTTATGAAGAGTGATCAGATGAATTGCATAGTCCTTCTTTGCCATGAAAATTTACTTTCCACTGCATTTCATTGCTGTCATTAAAGGACCTGCTGAGATCATTTCAGTAATCATCTTGTTAACTCAGGTGAGAATGTTGACGAGCACAAGGCTGGAGATCATTATGTCAGGCTGATTGGGTTAAAATGGCAGACTTGACATGTTAAAAGGAGGGTGATGCTTGAAATCATTGTTCTTCTATTGTTAACCATGGTGACCTGCAAAGAAACGCATGCAGCCATCATTGCGTTGCATAAAAATGACTTCACAGGCAAGGATATTGTGGCTACTAAGATTGCACCTCAATCAACAATTTATAGGATCATCAAGAACTTCAAGGAAAGAGGTTCAATTCTTGTTAAGAAGGCTTCAGGGCGTCCAAGAAAGTCCAGCAAGCGCCAGGATCGTCTCCTAAAGAGGATTCAGCTGCGGGATCGGAGTGCCACCAGTGCAGAGCTTGCTCAGGAATGGCAGCAGGCAGGTGTGAGCGCATCTGCACGCACAGTGAGGCGAAGACTTTTAGAAGATGCCCTGGTGTCAAGAAGGGCAGCAAAGAAGCCACTTCTCTCCAAAAAAAACATCAGGGACAGATTGATCTTCTGCAGAAAGTATAGTGAATGGACTGCTGAGGACTGGGGCAAAGTCATATTCTCTGATGAAGCGTCTTTCCGATTGTTTGGGGCATCTGGAAAAAGGCTTGTCCGGAGAAGAAAAGGTGAGCGCTACCATCAGTCCTGTGTCATGCCAACAGTAAAGCATCCTGAGACCATTCATGTGTCGGGTTGCTTCTCATCCAAGGGAGTGGGCTCACTCACAATTTTGCCCAAAAACACAGCCATGAATAAAGAATGGTACCAAAACACCCTCCAACAGCAACTTCTTCCAACAATCCAACAACAGTTTGGTGAAGAACAATGCATTTTCCAGCACGATGGAGCACAGTGCCATAAGGCAAAAGTGATAACTAAGTGGCTCGGGGACCAAAACGTTGACATTTTGGGTCCATGGCCTGGAAACTCCCCAGATCTTAATCCCATTGAGAACTTGTGGTCAATCCTCAAGAGGCGGGTGGACAAACAAAAACCCACTAATTCTGACAAACTCCAAGAAGTGATTATGAAAGAAAGGGTTGCTATCAGTCAGGAATTGGCCCAGAAGTTGATTGAGAGCATGCCCAGTCGAATTGCAGAGGTCCTGAAAAAGAAGGGCCAACACTGCAAATACTGATTCTTTGCATAAATGTCATGTAATTGTCGATAAAAGCCTTTGAAACGTATGAAGTGCGTGTAATTATATTTCACTACATCACAGAAACAACTGAAACAAATATCTAAAAGCAGTTTAGCAGCAAACTTTGTGAAAACTAATATTTGTGTCATTCTCAAAACTTTTGGCCACGACTGTAGAAGAGGGTCTAAAGAGATATTAAAAAGTAGAGGGGAAAGAGTGCATCCCTGCTTGGTGCCCCTAAAAATGTCTAGATAGGGGGTGTTGTAGCCATTTATCGTAAGTGTGGTGCAGACATCTGATTGAAGATGACAGATAAAGTCAGAAAACACAGGGCCAAACCGTCTGTGAGATAAAGCGGCATTCAAAAAGGCCAGGACACCTAGTATTGATCGAGCATGCTCGGCCGAACACCAGTTCGGCTTGAGCATCTCGATGCTCGGCACATGGCGGTATTCAGCCGAATACCGCATGTGCTCGAGCGCAATGCTCGGGTCTCCTCCCGCACGTTTGTTGGCTGCTATGCAGCCAATAAATGTACAGGTAAGTATTGCCCTTAACTGTAATGCCGTAGCCATGTTGGTTACTGGCATTACAGTGATTGGCTGGCCGGAACGTGTCATTGGGTGCTATATAGCACCCGATGACACGTGTTCGGCTCAGTGTTAGTCAGGGAGAGCTGTGCTGAAGAAGTTTAAAAACTTGTCAGAGACCCAAAAGTCATTTTAAGGACTGTTGTTGTGTGTGGCAGCAGCAATATATATTTTTAGTGCAACTGACTTTAGTGTAAATCTGACTTTACAGACCCAAAATTCCTTTTAAAGGGCTTCCTTTCAAAGGGCTTTTTTTTTTTTTGTGTACTTATAATCCCTATCATGCGATATTGCTATACCTTATGTTATTAATAATTTTCGTTCAGTAGATTTTGCAAAAAACTTACTTTTATGATATGCTAATTACCTTTCTACCAGCAAGTAGGGCGTCTACTTGCTGGTAGCAGCCGCAGAAAACCGCCCCCTCCTCTTGTTGATTGACAGATCCAGCTGCGATCTCCTCCTCCGGCCAGCCCTTTCAGCATTTCAAAAATCGCACGCCTGTGTTGATTCGGCGCAGGTGCTCTGAAATAAGGAGGCTCGGCTCCTCAGCACTCCCTCAGTGCGCCTGTGCAGATGATGTCACCGAAAGAGAAGACGTCATCGGCGCAGGCGCACTGAAGGAGTGCTGAGGAGGCGAGCCTCCTTATCTCAGAGCGCCTGCGCCGAATCAACACAGGCACGCGATTTTTGAAATGCTGACAAGGCTGGCCGGAGGAGGAGATTGCGGCTGGCCCTGTCAATCAACAAGAGGAGGGGACGGTTTTCTGCGGCTGCTACCAGCAAGTAGACGCCCTACTTGCTGGTAGAAAGGTAATTAGCATATCATTAAAGTAAGTTTTTTGCAAAATCTACTGAACGAAAATTATTAATAACATAAGGTATAGCAATATCGCATGATAGGGATTATAAGTACACAAAAAAAAAAATCAGTTTAGTGGGGTGACAGAAGCCCTTTCAGGACTATTGTTGTGTGTGCCAGCAATATCTATTTTTAGCGCATCCTGCGCTAAATAACGTGCAATAGTTAGTCCACTGCAGACGGCGACATTATCTGCGCTACATCTCCTGTGTAACGTGTGCGCATCCCAAAAATATCTGTGCCTCCAGTGTACTTTTTCCGTAGATGGTGTCCGCTGCGGACAGTGACATTAGCTGCGCTACATCTCCTGTGTAACATGTGCACATCCAAAAAATATCAGCAACATCCAGTGTACTTTTTCTGTAGATGGTGTCCGCTGCGGACAGTGACATTACCTGGGGTACATCTCCTGTGTAACGTTTCCACATCTAAAATACCTGTGACATTCCCTGTAATTTTTTATTAGCCGCTGGTGACATCAGCGACATTATCTGCGGTATTTCTCCTGTGTAACGTTTCCACATCCCAAATACCTGTGACATTCCCTGTAATTTATATTAGCCGCTATTGACATCAGCGACATTATCTGTGGTATTTCTCCTGTGTAATGTTTCCACATCCCAAATACCTATGACATCCCCTGTAATTTTATATTAGCCGCTGCTGACATCAGCGACATTATCTGCGGTATTTCTCCTGTGTAACGTTTCCACATCCAAAATACCTAAGAGATTACCTGTAATTTTATATTAGCCGCTGCTGACATCAGCGACATTACCTGCGGTATATCTCCTGTGTGACGTTTCCACATCCCAAATACCTTTTTTAATTATTTTGCGCATACACTTACAAATCCTACGCTACTGTACGTGTGACATACTTTCAAGCATATATAACATTTAATATGAAGAAGGCGAGCAGTAAGGGACATGGAAGTGGCCATGATGCTGATGGTGCACGCAGAAACTGTGTCTGCTGCCAGAGCACAAGAAAAGCAATCATCCACGATACCTAGCTTCAAGTCCCAGTTTGCAGGGCGGCGTAGGACAACGCTCTCAAAGTCAGACCAGTGCGACCAGGTGGTCGGTTGGATTGCAGCAGATAATGCTTCGAGTCGGTTAAGCACCACCCTGTCTTCCACCAAGTCCAGTCTCAGTAGCCAAGAGTCTGGTCAACACAATCCTCACCCTGATCCTCCTTCCTCCCACAATGGAGAGTCTTGCCAAACAAGTGATCCCACACTCGGTTATTCCGAGGAGCTCTTTTCAGCGCCATTCCTTCATTTTGGCCTCTCGACAAGCCCGCTTGAAGAGGGACATGAGAACTTGTGCCCTGATTCCCAAACTCTTGAGCATCCACAGTCACAAGAAGATGACGGTGGGGAATGGCAATTAATGTTTCACGAGGTTGATGATGAGGATGAGACACAGTTGTCAATAACTGAGGTTGCTGTTAGGTCAACAAGTCAGGAGGATGAGCAGAGTGAGGAAGTGGAAGAGGAAGTGGTGGACAATGAAATCACTGACCCAACCTGGGAAGGTGACAAGTACAGAGGGGGAAGGATCCGCAACAGGTTGAAAGATGCAGTGGGGTGGCAAAAGGGAGAAGGCGGGCCACACACAGGCCCGCAACTGTTTCCCGGAGGACACCCTTGCGGAAATCTCCCATGCCAAGGGGTAGGTGTTCCGCAGTCTTGCGCTTTTTTGAGGAAAGTGCGGACGACAAAAGAATTGTAATTTGCGACCTGTGCCATACAAAAATGAGCAGGGGCGTGAATACAAGCAACCTCACCACCACCAGCAGGATCTGCCACATGGCATCAAAGCACCGTAATAGGTGGGCCGAACGCCTGGGTCCACAATCTGTGTCTGCGGGTCACACCACTGCCTCCTCTTCCCCGGTGTTACATGCTGGCCAATCGCCTGTCGAAGGCGCAGGCCCAGATGCCTCCCACCCTGAACCTTGACCTTCGCAATCACCATCAGCGACCACATCCACTTCCGTGTCCCAGCGCAGCGTACAAATGTCCTTACCCCAGGCATTTAAACGCAAGCGCAAATACCCAGCCACCCACCCACAGGCCATAGCACTAAATGCGCAACTTTACAAATTACTGGCCCTGGAAATTTTGCCATTTAGGCTTGTGGATACTGAGGCCTTCTGCAGCCTGATGTCGGCGGCCCTCCCTCATTACGCAGACCCCAGCCATCACTATTTTTCATGGTGTGCTGTGCCCGCCTTACACCAGCATGTGTCCCGTAACATCACCCGTGCCATGCCCAACGCAGTTACTGGGAAGGTCCACTTAACCATTGACACATGGACAAGTGCTTTTGGCCAGTGATGCTATATTTCCCTGACGGCACACTGGGTGAACGTTGTGGAGGCCGGGAGTGAGTCTTACCCTGGCATGGCACAGGTGCTACTGATGCCAAGGATTGCGGGCCCTAATTCCATCAGGGTTTCTGCCACCACCTACATTAGTGGCTCCAACCCCCACTTCTCCTCCTCCTCCACTTCCACCTCAGAATTATCCTCTTGCAGCACCAGTCAGCCATTAGTCGGTAGCTGGAAGCCCACGTCTTCAACTTAGTGGTTCAGCGGTTTCTCAAAACCTACCCCAATTTGCCTGAGCTACTGGTGAAGGTGCGCCGCGTGTGTGCCCATTTCCGCAAGTCATCGACAGCTTCCGCCGGTCTGTCAATGCTGCAGCAGCGCTTACAATTGCCAGCTCACTGACTGTTGTGGGACGTGAGCACGCGCTGGAACTCCACGTTCCACATGTTGGCCAGTCTTTGTGAGCAGAAGAGGCCAGTAGTGGAATACCAGCTGCAACATGGTCGTCGCCTTTTTAGTCAGCTTCCTCACAAGCGAGGAGTGGGCATGGATGTCTGACCTCTGTGAGGTTTTAAGAAACTGTGAGGAATCAACACAGATGGTGAGCGGGGATAACGCTATTATCTTCGTCAACATCCCACTTCTGTGTCTACTCAAACGCTCGCTGCTAACATTTAAGGGCCGACGCTTTGCATGTGGAAGAGGTGGAAATGGGGGAAGACATTACACAGGGTGATAGCCAGACCACCCTCAGTTCGTCTTCTCAGTGCAAATTGGATGATGAGGAGGAGGAGGAGCAGGAGAAGGCGGCCTCCGCTACAGTGGGTAGTACCCATGGAAGTTTAATTCCATCTGTTCAGCGTGGATGGGCAGAAAAGGAGGAAGAGGATAAGGATATTGAGAGCCATCCTCCTGATGACGACAGCGAAGTCTTGCCTGTTGGGACTCTGGCACACATGGCTGACTTTATGTTAGGCTGCCTTTCCCATGACCCACGCGGTTTACGCATTTTGGACAACACCGATTACTGGTTGTTCACCCTTCTCAACCCCTGCTACAAAGAGAACTTCTCATCTCTCATTCCTGTGGTGGAGAGGACGAGCAAAATGGTGCAATACCAGAAGGTCCTTGTGGAAAAATTGCTCCAAAAATTTCCAGCTGACAACGCTGGCGGCAGAGTACGTAGTTTCTTGGGCAACCAAGGAGGGGAGACGAGGGGACCACACAGCAGTTCCAACAGAGGCAGAGCAACACTCTCTAAAGCCTGGGACAGTTTCATGACACCCCGCCAGCACCCTCACCCTGATGCGCGGCCTAGTGTCACAAGGAGGGAAAAATTTTGGAAGATGGTAAAAGAGTACGTAGCAGACCGTGTCAGCGTCCTCAATGATCCTCTGTGCCTTAAAACTACTGGGTGTCCAAGCTGGACACGTGGCATGAACTGCCGCTTTACGCCTTGGAGGTGCTAGCCTGCCCTGCCGCCAGAGTTTTGTCTGAGCGGGTATTTAGTGCTGCTGGGGGCATAATAACTGATAAGCGAATCCACCTGTTAACTGAAAATGCTGACAGGTTGACTCTTATAAAATTGAACAAGGCCTGGATTGCCCCTACTCCACCAGAGGAAAGCGGCTGAACATAAAGGCACTTTAAATGTGTTTTTTATAATGTACTGAATATTCTGTATTCCCTTCCACCACAAAAAAGGGATATATGGTTCAATCTTCCTTTTCTCGTCCTCCTCCTCTTCCATCATATCAACATGCTTATTAGTCTGCTCTCGCTCCTAATGTTGTAGAGGGTCAGCTCACCTGCAGGCCCTCAACCATAATGTTTTACAGGGTCAGCTCACCAGCAGGCCCTCACCTACAATCTTTTAGAGGGTAAGCTCACCTTCAGACCCTCGCATATAATGTTTTTGAGGGTCAGCTCACCAGCAGGCCATCAACCATAATGTTTTACAGGGTCAGCTCACCAGCAGGCACTCGCCCATAATTTTTTCGATGGTCAGCTTCACTAGCAGGCACTCGCCCATATTTTTTTTCGATGCTCAGATTAACAGCAGGCACTCGCCCCTAATGTTTTAGAGAGTCAGCTCTGCAGCAGACTCTCACCCCTAATGTTTTAGATGGTCAGCTCAGCAGCAGGCCCTCGCCCATAATGTTTTAGAGGGTCACCAGCAGGCCCTTGCTCCTAATGTTTTTGAGGATCACCAGCAGGCCATCAATCATAATTTTTCAAGGGTGTATGATGCTGTCACGGCGGACGTGCACTCAGTATAAATGATAACACACCAACCAGGCTCTGGACGAGAGACAGGGGAAGGGTCACCTCCTAGTAAATGACCTCTTTCCCTGCACTGCTAAGCCCACAGGCAGACCTTAAAGGTAGGTGTGCTGTGTCCACCAGCCTGGACTAACAAAACCCTGAACTCCCTGAGATGGTGAAGTGGGGAGAAAGGAGCAGCCTGCTCGCACAGAACCTGGATGGGATAGATGACACAAACAATCAAACTAGAAATGCCACTTATCTCTGAGAGCAGGAACTGACAGCCAACCTTTCCTCCAAACTTCCCAGACCAAAATGATCAGTATAATCCACTCAGAGCACTTAGCTGGAGGCCATTTAAACTAATGACTCCACCCAGTGCACCTGATGAGAGGCGGATCCAGCACGACACCAAAACAAATACTAAACTCGTGCTGCTATCCTGGCCGACCTCCGCACATAGTCAGATTGGGGCATGACAGATGCCCTCCTTTATGTGTAATAAAGGGTGTATTGGAGCGCCGCTTCCTTGTAATTTTTGGAAGCCCTTTCACTTAGTGCATAGGCTTTATGAGTGTAGGAATCCCACTACCTGAACAATTGTACCACAATGTGAATGAGGCCCTCCCTTATGTGATATACAGGTTGTATCGGAGTGCCTCTACCTTGTAATTTTTGGCAGCACTTGCACCTTATATACAAGTAAATATACAGGAAAGAATGTTTCCTAAAAAAAAATCCTCTAAAATCGATTTTATCTTTGGTTTTGTGCGTATTATTGTCAGTCTGTAAAAGTGGTGTACTACTCGGACAACATCGTTCCCAACAGCGACCTGGGAGTCCTAGATGCATCCAGACATCCTCCCCAAGCTGTTCCCGAACCATTTCGGTGGTGTTTCCATCAATTTCTGATGGGATAGATGACACAAACAACCAAACTAGAAATGCCACTTATCTCTGTGAGCAGGAACTGACAGCCAACCTTTCCTCCAAACTTCCCAGACCAAAATGATCAGTATAATCCACTCAGAGCACTTAGCTGGAGGCCATTTAAACTAATGACTCCACCCAGTACACCTGATGAGAGGCGGATCCAGCACGACACCAAAACAAATACTAAACTCGTGCTGCTATCCTGGCCGACCTCCGCACATCGTCAGAGTGGGGCATGACAGTACCCCCCCTTCTACGGGTGACCTCCGGACACCCTGGACCAACCTTATCCGGATGGGACCTATGAAAGGCCCTCATCAGTCGGCTGGCGTTGACAGCTGATGCCGGAACCCACATCCTCTCCTCAGGACCATATCCCCTCCAGTGCACCAGGTACTGGAGGGAACCCCGCAGAACTCTTGAGTCGAGAATCCTGGAGATCTCGAACTTCAAGTTTCCCTCGACTAGAACAGGAGGAGGAGGCAATGGCGATGGTACCACCGGTTTAACATATTTTTTTAGTAAAGACCTGTGGAAGACATCATGGATCCTCCAAGTCTGCAGAAGATCCAGCCGAAACGCCACAGGATTGATCACCGCAGAAATTTTATACGGACCAACAAATCTTGGACCCAGTTTCCAAGATGGCACTCTCAACCTGATAATCTTAGTGGACAGCCACACCAGATCACCCACACACAGGTCCGGACCAGTCACACGTCTCCTGTCAGCCATTCGTTTATACCTCTCACCCATCCTCTCCAAATTCCCTTGAATCCTCCGCCAGATAGAGGACAAGGCAGAAGAGAATCTCTCCTCCTCTGGCATCCCGGAGGAACCAGACCCAGCAAAGGTACCAAACTGAGGATGGAAACCGTATGCGCACAAAAATGGCGACTTACCCGTGGACTCCTGCCTACGGTTATTCAATGCAAATTCTGCTAAGGACAAGAATGAGGACCAGTCCTCCTGATTCTCAGCCACAAAGCACCTCAAGTAGGTCTCCAGGTTTTGATTGGTACACTCCGTCTGACCATTCGACTGTGGATGAAAAGCCGACGAGAAAGAAAGTTGAATACCAAGCCGAGAGCAGAACGCCCTCCAAAACCTGGAGACAAACTGCGTGCCCCTATCAGAGACCACATCCGAAGGAATACCGTGCAATTTCACAATATTATCCACAAAAATCTGCGCAAGAGTCTTAGCGTTAGGCAGACTCGTTAGTGGTATAAAGTGAGCCATCTTACTGAAACGGTCGACTACCACCAAAATCACTGTTCTCCCGGAGGAACTCGGCAGGTCCGTAATAAAGTCCATGGACAAATGCGTCCAAGGACGAGATGGAATAGACAATGGAAGAAGTGAACCAGGCGGTCGAGTATGAGCAACCTTTGACCGAGCGCAGGTTTCACAAGCTGTCACGTAATTCTCAATACTCTTACATAACCCTGGCCACCAGAACCTCCGGGACACCAGATCACAGGTGGACTTACCACCAGGATGTCCAGCGAGAACAGTATCGTGATGTTCCTTGAACACCTTGTATCGTAGGCCCTCAGGAAGAAACAACCTCCCTGGGGGACACGAACCAGGAGCCTCCTCCTGAGCTCCCAACACCTCCATCTCCAATTCAGGGTACAGAGCGGAGACCACCACCCCATCCGCCAAAATAGGCACTGGATCTTCAGAATCACCTCCCCCAGGGAAGCTGCGAGACAAGGAATCTGCCTTGACGTTCTTGACCCCTGGGCGAAAGGTAACCACGAAATTGAACCTGGTAAAAAACAATGACCATCTGGCCTGTCTAGGGTTCAGACGCTTGGCAGATTGCAGGTAAGCCAAATTCTTATGGTCTGTATACACAGTAACGGGGTGAGACGCCCCCTCTAACCAGTGACGCCATTCCTCAAAAGGCCAACTTGATAGCCAACAACTCTCTATCTCCAACATCATAATTCCTCTCGGCGACCGAGAGCTTCCTGGAGAAGAAGGCACACGGGACCCACTTGCCAGGAGAAGGACCCTGCGAAAGCACCGCCCCAACCCCCACCTCTGATGCATCAAGCTCCACCATGAATGGCTGGGATACATCCGGCTGCACCAGAATGGGAGCAGACGCAAAACGCTCCTTAATAGCCGAAAAGGCCTGCAATGCCTCATCCGACCAGACAGAGACATCAGCGCCCTTCTTGGTCATATCAGTAAGAGGTTTGACTAGAGAGGAATAATTCGAAATAAATTTTCTATAATAATTAGTAAACCCCAAGAATCGCATCAAAGCTTTCTGATTCTCCGGTCGGTCCCACTCCAGAACCGCCCGGACCTTTTCAGGGTCCATACGAAAACCGGAATCAGAAAGCATGTATCCCAAGAATGGAAGCTCTTGCACCGCAAACAAACGTTTCTCCAATTTAGCATATAACTTATTCTCCCGAAGGATCGTCAAAACCTGTCTCACATGATCCTGATGGGTCTTCAGATCAGGAGAATAAATTAAAATGTCATCTAGGTAGACTACTACGAACCTCCCCACCAAGTGATGAAAAATATCATTGACGAATCGCTGAAATACCGCTGGCGCATTCGTCAACCCAAAAGGCATCACCAGGTTCTCAAAATGACCCTCGTGCGTATTGAAGGCCGTTTTCCACTCATCCCCCTCCTTGATCCTGATCAGATTGTATGCTCCTCTCAAATCCAACTTGGAGAACACCTTGGCTCCAACAATCTGATCAAAAAGATCAGAGATCAAAGGAAGGGGATATGGATCCCGGACTGTAATACGGTTCAGTTCCCGGAAATCCAAACACGGTCTCAGTGATCCATCTTTCTTCTTCACGAAGAACAAACCTACAGCCACTGGAGACTTGGATGGTCTAATATGACCCTTTGCCAAACTCTCGGCGACATACTTTCGCATGACCTCTCTCTCGGGTTGAGAGAGGTTGTAAAGCCGAGACTTAGGCAACTTAGCCCCCGGAATGAGATTCACTGGACCATCATAGTCACGATGAGGGGGCAATTCCTGAGCCCCACCCTCCGAAAAAACATCCGAAAAATCCGAGAGATACTGAGGCAAGGCCGAAATGGACACTTCAAAAATAGATGTGACAAGACAATTATCCGAACAAAACTTGCTCCAACCAATGATTTGTCTCGCTTGCCAGTCTATAATTGGGTTATGTCTAGACAACCATGGCAACCCCAAAACTATTGGAGCTGGCAAATCCTTCATAACAAAACAAGAAATAATCTCAGCATGTGACTCACCCACCCTTAAATGAATACCATGAACAATGTGAGTAAGGCTCCTTTGAGAAAGAGGGGAAGAATCAATTGCAAAAACACGAATCTCGTTCTCTAACGTGCAAGTACTTAGTCCCAGGCCCTGAAGAAACAGAAAGTCAATTAAATTTACCCCAGCACCACAATCAAGAAAAACATCAACAGACACATTTCTAGACTCTAGCGCCACCATAGCTGAAAGGAGAAAACGAGAACTGAAGGGAACTTGCATACCAGTCTGCTCCACCACACCATTCATACTACCAAGTGTGAGGGGAGTTTTTTTTTTTTTTTTTTTCTTTATCTATTCCTCCTGTGGTTTAACATAAGGACAAGAAAAAAGAAAATGACCCCTCTTCCCGCAATAGAAACATAGATTGTGCACTTTTCGAAAGTCTCTTCTATCCGAATGGCAAGATATCTGACCTAACTGCATGGGTTCCTCCCCTACCCCAGAGTAACAAGCAATATCACCCTGGGCAGCTGGTGAAATAAAACCACACGCGGGAGGAATCCCCTGCACGGAGGGACCCTTACACCTCTCTCTGATACGTCTATCCAAACGTATAGCCAAAGACATTGCGTTCTCCAAAGTATCTGGGTATTCATGAAAAGCCAGGGCATCTTTCAACCTTTCAGATAACCCCTGACAAAACTGACTACGTAACGCGGGGTCGTTCCACCCCGACTCAGTAGCCCACCTCCTAAACTCTGTGCAGTAAACTTCAGCAGTATGTTTACCCTGTAGTAAGTTACGTAATTTTGATTCAGCCATCGAAACTCGATCTGGGTCATCATAAATCAATCCTAGGGCTTTAAAAAATTCTTCCACCGACCGGAGGGCCAGAGAACCGGGCGGCAGAGAAAAAGCCCAGGATTGCGCGTCCCCTTTAAGCAAAGACATGATGATACCCACCCTCTGATCCTCATTACCTGATGAAAAAGGGCACAATCGAAAGTACAAATTACATGACTCTTTGAAACTGAAAAAATCATCAGTACCCCCTGTAAATTTCTCAGGAAGAGCGACTTTAGGCTCCCCAACAATTTGACCTGTACCTGATGCCAGCACTCTCTGACACTGTGTGACCGTACTACGCAGATCCGCAACCTCTAGGGATAAACCCTGCATGCGGTCAACCAGTGCAGCAATGGCAGTCACAGTATGGCGGATTATAATGTCACGGCGGACGTGCACTCAGTATAAATGATAACACACCAACCAGGCTCTGGACGAGAGACAGGGGAAGGGTCACCTCCTAGTAAATCCCTGACCTCTTTCCCTGCACTGCTAAGCCCACAGGCAGACCTTAAAGGTAGGTGTGCTGTGTCCACCAGCCTGGACTAACAAAACCCTGAACTCCCTGAGATGGTGAAGTGGGGAGAAAGGAGCAGCCTGCTCGCACAGAACCTGGATGGGATAGATGACACAAACAACCAAACTAGAAACCACTTATCTCTGAGAGCAGGAACTGACAGCCAACCTTTCCTCCAAACTTCCCAGACCAAAATGATCAGTATAATCCACTCAGAGCACTTAGCTGGAGGCCATTTAAACTAATGACTCCACCCAGTGCACCTGATGAGAGGCGGATCCAGCACGACACCAAAACAAATACTAAACTCGTGCTGCTATCCTGGCCGACCTCCGCACATCGTCAGATTGGGGCATGACAGATGCCCTCCTTTATGATGCCCTCCTTTATGTGTAATAAAGGGTGTATTGGAGCGCCGCTTCCTTGTAATTTTTGGAAGCCCTTTCACTTAGTGCATAGGCTTTATGAGTGTAGGAATCCCACTACCTGAACAATTGTACCACAATGTGAATGAGGCCCTCCCTTATGTGATATACAGGTTGTATCGGAGTGCCTCTACCTTGTAATTTTTGGCAGCACTTGCACCTTATATACAAGTAAATATACAGGAAAGAATGTTTCCTAAAAAAAAATCCTCTAAAATCGATTTTATCTTTGGTTTTGTGCGTATTATTGTCAGTCTGTAAAAGTGGTGTACTACTCGGACAACATCGTTCCCAACAGCGACCTGGGAGTCCTAGATGCATCCAGACATCCTCCCCAAGCTGTTCCCGAACCATTTCGGTGGTGTTTCCATCAATTTCTGTCCTTTTTCTATGAACCAGACACCCTCCCCTCTTCAGAGCCAGGGGGTGCCTGGTTTAATGCTCGGGTTCTCCCATTGACTTCCATTGTGCTCACGTCCTGAGGTGTTCGACCCAAGCACCTGACCACTTTGGTGCTCGATCAACACTAATGACACCTTGTCGAACGCCTTTTCGGCATCTAGATTTAGTAGTAGGGTGGGGGGGCTGTTATTATCTTGTGTCTCAAGCGTGGCAGCTATGGCTGCCCTGATATTTTTAACAGATTGTCTAGATTTAATGAATCCTCTCTGGGAGGGATGGATGATTCTGGGGAGAATGTTTTGTAGTTTGTTAGATAGAATTTTCGCCAAGAATTTGTAATCGCTATTCAAAAGGGATATGGGTCTGAATGATTGTGGCAGTGACATGTCCTTGTTGGGCTTGGGAATCAGAATTGTCCTGGAGTCTAGAAACAAGTCCACCATGGCATGTTGTGTATATATGGCATTATACAGCTGAGTCAGTATAGGGATGATCTCAGGGTTGAGCATTTTGTAATATTCATTACAGAGCCTGTCAGGACCTGGGGCCTTGTTATTGGGTGAGGAGGAGATCACATTTTGCACCTCAGTTTCCGTGATAGCTGCATCTAGGGCTGTCCTTTGGTCCTCCGTGAGAGTGGAAAGGTCAAGAGAATCGAGAAAGGAGGCTATCTTGTCCAGATCTGTTGGGGCAGCCCTGCAAAGATCCTCATAGTACAAGTGAAATATATCTCTAATCTTCCCTGTCTCAGTGGTGGTACTTGCAGAGGCAGGGTCGTACAGGGAGTGGATATGTACATGTTTAGTACGGTTTTAGGCTAGACGTGCCAGGAGACGTCCCGGCCTGTTTGCTTCTCTGTAATATCTATTCTGTTCCAGCCGAGTCAGCCAAACTGCCTGGCTTTGGACAAATGATTCTAGTACCTGTTCGGTTTCTTAATATACTTGTTTAGTGTAAGAGGAAGGGGAATGTATATATGATTGTTGGGCTTTGAGTAGATCTCTATGTAGGGAGTAGTGCTCAGGTGCTCGAGTAGAACACTTTGGGATGCTCGGGTGCTCTACCGAGCACCCGAGCACAATGGAAGTCAATGGGAGAACCCGAGCATTAAACCAGACACCCCCTGCTCTGAAGAGGGGGGGTGTCAGGACTCTAGTTCGGCATAGGAGTCCCTGCTCTGACTCCATATATAGCTATGTCCATATATGGAGTCAGTGCTTGGGGACACCCCAGTGTATTTAAATCTAATTTAGCCTGTATTTCAGAAAAGTTTCTAAAAATTACAGATTTTTTTAATTTTAAATACACTGGGGTGTCCCCAAGCACTGACTCCATATATGGACATGGCTATATATGGAGTCAGAGCAGGGACTCCTGAGCCGCAGACTCACACTGAGGGATTCTCTCACTGTACAGTGATCTTCTGCATAGAAATAGAGGCTAAATTAGATTTAAATACACTGACTCGAGCATCGCGCTCAAGCACACGCGGTGTTCGGCCAAACTCCGCGATGTGCTGAGCATAGCGATGCTTGAGCCGAACTGGTGTTCAGCCGAGCCTGCTCGCTCAACACTAGTAGGGAGGAAATTTTTTCAGCCGCCTTTTTGCGTTGCAGGTATATGTAGTTGAAGATATGACCTCTGAGGACCGCCTTAGAGGTTGCCCATAAAAGTAGCAGGTTATCTAAGTGTTCAATATTATCGTCCACAAAATTGGCCCAGTGTATTCTGCGGTATTCATGGAACTCATCTGACTTAGAGATATGTGGGAAATTTCCATAACCTAGTTCTGATTTGTGGTTCTAAGCCTTGCATAGTCATGGTGATGGGTGCATGATCCGAAATTGCAATTGCCATGATCGAGGTGTCAGTAACAGAGTGAAAAAGGGATGCTGATGTTAATAGATAGTTGAGTCTTGAGAACCTAGCATGTGCTGCCGAATAGAAAGTATATTCTTGGGCGGTGGTGCGTTGGATTTTCCATGGATCACATAATGAGACTGCTTCCATTATATTAGTGATATCTCTAGAGGATGTTCTAGTTGATGTTTGTAAAGCAGAGTTATCTAAAAGTGGATATATAGTGGTGTTAAAATCGCCCCCAATGATTACGTTGGGATCTGACCTGGGTAAGAGAAGGGCCTGGAGCCTAGCGAATAAATCTGTGTTTGTTTGATATGGGGCGTATATGTTTAAAAGTGTATACGACTTCCCCGCTATTTGTATTCACAGCAGTAAATATCTGCCCCCTCTATCTTCCAACTCCTCCTCTACTATTACCCCTAAACTTCTACCAAATAATATGGCTACCCCTCTGGCTTTAGACGTATAGCCCGACAAGTGGCATCCGTCAAGCCATGCTGCCCGTAGTCCGCTATTAGACCCTGGCCTCCAGTGTGTTTCCTGTAGGAATATTATATCAGGCTTTGTTCATTTTAAGTGGGTGAGGACCTTTTTACGTTTAATTGGGTTGTTAAGGCCCGCCACGTTCCAGGATATAAATTTAAGTGTGGTGGGGGCATTGTAATCACCCGTGTCATGGGGCATGTATGATGTCATCTGACCTCAGGATAGTGATGTAAAGGTCCAAAGAGTTTGTCATAACTGACTTTTCCATGTCGTCCAAGCAGCAACAGAGAACAGAGTTGGAAGACCGAGATGGAGTGCTCAGGGGTCCGCGCGCCGCGGCCAAATGCCTGGAGAAAAAGAACAAGAGGTGATAAGTGGGGCATAAAGAGAAAAAAACATGTCAAAAACCATATGAACAATTGCACATTAGTGCTAACAAAGGTGAACCTCAGTAAAATTGAGATAACACCCCGCAGTCTATTACTGCGGGGGTAGTGTGACCTGTGGGCCTCCCATGTTGGTAAGACCATGAGCGTGGAGAGGTGTAAGGGAGCCTCCCAGTATGATGAAACAGGCTTCAGTTCTCATGGTCAAGTTGGAAGTGGCGGCGGGCATCCTGTGGATCCTCAAAGCTGAGTTGTCTGCCATTATCCAGCACCCGTAACTTTGCCAGATAGATCAGCTGGAATCGGATCGCCCT
This sequence comes from Bufo bufo, assembly GCF_905171765.1. Taxonomy (NCBI): domain Eukaryota; kingdom Metazoa; phylum Chordata; class Amphibia; order Anura; family Bufonidae; genus Bufo; species Bufo bufo. The sequence goes on from NC_053397.1 coordinate 73,950,519, forward strand.
GTCGTAGAGACTTTGACATATTGGGTTGAATGCTCTCCGCTTCTGGGAGACTGATGCAGAAAAGTCTTGGAAGAGTAAAATAGAGTGGCCTCTTATTTTCAGGGTGCGTTGGCGCCGATAGGCATGTAAGATCTGCTCTTTGATCGGTCGACAGCTCCAAGCCCAGTGCTGTGGGTAGGTCTACGGTGAGGTACGTAAGTAAGTCCTCTCCTACGATGTTCTCCAGGATGCCCATGAATCTAAGGTTGCTGCGACGGTCCCGATTTTCAAGGTCCTCCAGTTTAGTGGTTAGAGTAGATTTTGTTTCTCTGCATTGTGTTATGGTGCATTTCAGATTGGATATAGTTATTGCCTGGTCTGCGTATTTATTCTCCAGGTCTGAGATTTTTTGGGAGTTCGTGGTAATCAGTTGTAAGGCAGAGTTGATAGAGAAGTGGAGAAACTTCTTGTGCCACTGTAGAAGCGTGGTTAGGGTCCTCTTCAGGGTTGCAGTATCAGTGGCGGTTGGAACAGAATGCGCCTGGGAGATTTTGCGTGTAGTTGTAGAAGAGTTCTTAGCCACAAATTTGTCCATAATCTCTGTCAGCTCTAAGCCTGGCTGTCTGGTGTGATAATTTTGTTATGAGCCTGGGAGGGTGGACCTCTTAGGGCGTTTATGACATCAGGAGGAAAAAAGAAGAAAATCGCGGTACGACCTGTCGTCGCTTTGCGATGACGGATGTTTCAGGTGTCAGCAGGTCAAATTAATCCGCTCAGTGTCGTGAGACGTCTGTATTATTATGGTTGGTTTATACGCCTGAGAGGGTGATTCTCATGGATCATATGGGGTCTTGAGTGAAATCAGAGAGATTCTAGCACAATTCTAATGTAAATTGGTAGCAGAGCACTGTGGATGTATTATGAATAGCAGCAAGTGGTGTTATTCTTTTTTAGACCACAAGGTGTCATTGGTGGCTTGGAAGTAACATACAGTTGCAGACGGGAAGGAAAAAACCCTCTGGCCTATATGACTGTGTGAAGACAAGTGAGCTGACTTCTGCACAGAGGGGTATGTGATAGATCAAAGGTATTCCCTGATTCCTCCAGTCTTGCTTCACTCCCCACAACATGGAAGGGGGTGGGGGGTCGGCATGGGATCGTTGGTGCTGCTGGCAGGCTTGTCTTGGCAAAACCACTTGTGGTACAGGTTAGGTGGGGTCTTGGGTCTCGGTGGTGAGGGTGATGCTCTAGACAGCCCTGTTGTTTTATGGCTGCTGCAACTGTGTTCTTTTCTCCCTGTGTGGATTCTCCTGCTGGGTATCGTTGGGCAGGTCTGTGTGCTGCTGCTGGCCGAATGCCGAGCTGTGTGAAGGGAGATGGCGTCAGGAAGAGGAAGTAGGCCTCAGCCGCACCTTCCAGCGGCCCACATTTATGTAGTGTGGCTTACCGCCACGGACCCCGGGGTGATGTCAAGTGGCGTTCTCCGGTCGTAGGTGCCTCGGGGGGTATGTCCCCTCTTGAATACGGGCACTGAGTTATTTGTGTGTCCCGATGGAAGCAGATTCTTGGTGGGCAAGATGATTGATCAGGGGGAACAAGATGAAGATGAAGATCTGCATCTAGAGCGGTTAAGAAAAGAAAGAAACTTGTTGGACCTAGGAACATGACAAAGGAAGATCTTAGAATAGTATTTGATAAACATTTTGCAAGAAATAATAAAATGTAAATTTGTAATAAATACAAATAAAGGACAGTATGGTATAATGTCTGTCACAGGTCTTCATTCTGCGAAAGCCAAATTACAGTTGCAAGAAAAAGTATGTGAACCCTTTGGAATTATATGGATTTCTGCACAAATTGGTCATAAAATGTGATCTGATCTTCATCTAAGTCACAACAATAGACAATCACAGTCTGCTTAAACTAATAACACACAAATAATTAAATGTTACCATGTTTTTATTGAACACACCATGTAAACATTCACGGTGCAGGTGGAAAAAGTATGTGAACCCTTGGATTTAATAACTGGTTGAACCTTGCTGGGAGATAGGGGTGGATGATATTTACATACTCTAGACATGTCTGAAGATCCAGGAGTTCTGGAGAAAAGTCAGAGATAGAATAGAGCAATACCATCGGATTAAAGTCCCTAGCCAATTTGAGATATGTATACTGGGAGCGATGGGGAAAATGGATATCTCCCAACATCGAAAAATAGCTTCCAAATTACTTTTTCAAGCTAGGAGGTGTATTATCCGATATTGGGGAGGTAGTGCTGTACCCACGATCATGGAATGGGAGAATTTGGTTAGAATTTCATTGGTTTGTGAGGAAGCTCATCTGGTAAACAATAAGAAAAAATATAGATTCTCTAGAATATGGCAGAAATGGTTGGTTTAGGGACCTGTCCCGAGATGAGGGGAAATATCATGAGTTGGGGCTGGGGGGTGGAGGCGACGGAGAGAGGATGACTAGAGTGTGTTTTTTTTTAAGCGGCCAACAAATAAGGGGGGCGGGATGATGGGATGTAAGTCTTATTAAATGATATTAAATTAAATGTTTGTAAAAAAGAATTTGTATGTTAAAAAACAATAAATATTACATTTTAAAAAATAACTAGTTGAACCTCCTTTGGCAGCAATAACTTCAACCAAACGTTTCCAGTAGTTGCAGATCAGACGTGCACAACGGTCAGGAGTAATTGTTGACCATTCCTCTTTACAGAACTGTTTTAGTTCAGCAATATTCTTGGGATGTCTGGTGTGAATCGCTTTCTTGAGGTCATGCCACAGCATCTCAATCGGGTTGAGGTCAGGACTCTGACTGAGCCACTCCAGAAGGCGTATTTTCTTCTGTTTAAGCCATTCTGTTGTTGATTTACTTCTATGCTTTGGGTCGTTGTCCTGTTGCAACACCCATCTTCTATTGAGCTTCATCTGGTGGACAGATGGCCTTAAGTTCTCCTGCAAAATGTCTTGATAAACTTGGGAATTAATTTTTTCTTTCGATGATAGCAATCCATCCAGGCCCTGACACAGCAAAGCAGCCCCAAACCATGATGCCCCTACCACCATACTTCACAATTGGGATGAGGGTTTTGATGTTGGTGTGCTGTGCCTCTTTTTCTCCACACATAGTGTTGTGTGTTTCTTCCAAACAACTCAACTTTGGTTTCATCTGTCCACAGAATATTTTGTCAGTACTGCTGTGGAACATCCAGGTGCTCTTGTGCAAACTGTAAACGTGCAGCAATGGGTTTTTTTGGACAGCAGTGGCTTCCTCTGTGGTATCCTCCCATGAAATCCATTCTTGTTTAGTGTTTTACGTATCGTAGGTTCGCTAACAGGGATGTTAGCATATGCCAGAGACTTTTGTAAGTCTTTAGCTGACACTCTAGGATTCTTCTTCACCTCATTGAGCTGTCTGCGCTGTGCTCTTGCAGTCATCTTTACAGGACGGCCACTCCTAGGGAGAGTAGCAGCAGTGCTAAACTTTCTCCATTTATAGACAATTTGTCTTACCGTGGACTGATGAACAGCAAGGCTTTTGGAGATACTTTTATAACCCTTTCCAGCTTTATGCAAGTCAACAATTCTTAATCGTAGGTCTTCTGAGAGCTCTTTTGTGCGAGGCATCATTCACATCAGGCAATGCTTCTTGTGAAAAGCAAACCCAGAACTGGTGTGTGTTTTTTATAAGGCAGGGCAGCTGTAACCAACACCTCCAATCTCATCTCATTGATTGGACTCCAGTTGGCTGACACCTGTCATTAGTCTAGCGGTTCACATACTTTTTCCACCTGCACTGTGAATGTTTACATGGTGTGTTCAATAAAAACATGGTAACATTTAATTCTTTGTGTGTTATTAGTTTAAGGAGACTGTGATTGTCTATTGTTGTGACTTAGATAAAGATCAGATCACATTTTATGACCAATTTGTACAGAAATCCATATCATTCCAAAGGGTTCACATACTTTTTCTTGCAACTGTATTTGGTGCAACAACGACATACCTACTATACATGTAGAACAGGCAGGGGGGCTTTTGGAGAGATGGATCCAGTCTTAGAAGGTTCCATCCCCTTTGCTACTGGGACAAGAAGCTGTACAGGACTACCCTCTCTAGAGGACCTGCATTGTACACCACTGAGCCGATCTACTAAATGACACCCTCAAGACACCAAGGAGAGGGTCCCATATTATCGAAATTTTCCTGAACATTCATAAGCAAATTATACATGTGAGAACTTTCATGCCCATCAGTTGTTAGAAACTATAGAAAATGGTTTACAATGAAACATGTTGAGAATGTGCACTGAGTTGTATGGCTCCAGCATTTCAGTGCTTTATTTCAGATCCTCGCCATCACATTTAGCGGATATAAGTGCAGCGTCCCACTTATGTGTGTATAAGTAGTACCCTTAAATTTCTGCATATGTATTTAATGTATTGTATTTCCTAAAATCAGGCTGGCATTGTCATTACATCTATTCGCCCCTAGGTGGTGCTGGGGTTTGCTGACTCAGTGTGGAGGAAGTGTGTAGAAAGGAAACAGAGAGGAGAAGCAAGTGTATGGAGGAGCAGAGCAGGCTCAGTTCAAAATGTAGCTGCCTTTCTTTCCTCTGAGAGGACAGACCAAGTAGTCACAGCAGCCCAGCACAGACAAGTAAGCCTATGTACGAATATAAAGCAAGTCTAGTGAAGATTAGAGCCGAGTCTAGCCAAGGGACTTCACAAGTACTAGTGACCAGGAGGAACTTAAAGGTACCTGGACACAACTGGATGATTAGCGTGCAGAATTATCCTTTTTCACTAAACGCCTTCTGGGACATAGTGAACCTGAATATTTCAGGAGAGCATCCTGCATAAAAATAATGTAGCAGAGAGTTTGCCTGCCACGAGGGAGAAACGCCCTTATTGGATTGCTCAATATAAAAGTAAGGAAACCATTAGATTCAGTACCTGAGTGCTAGAGTATCTGAAGTATCTAAGAAGAGAACTTTTGTCTTGCCTGTAAAGTAACAGCATTAGGAAAACTCCTCAACTGACAATTGCCAGACCTGTTGTAAGGATTATAGGCTAAACTCATTTCTGAATCATCCTTTATTCCATATAAGTGCACTGCACTGATGAACTGTACCAACGGTCCTGAGACATTTGATTTAAGTAAAAGTTCAACTGTTTTACTACAACTGACTCCTCATCCTTTCTACTACCCTCAACATTTGCACCTTACGGTGCTTGCGCCATGAACACAGGGGCCCAGCCACCAAAGCACCTTAAACACCTATACCCTCAAGGAAACCTCAACTTCCATCTGGCTGGTGTTCCCTGCAATAGAGAGTGCCCCAGAGGATTTAGTGCTGTCTTCCCTTATACTGCACTGCCGGCCCAGGGAGGCTCTGCTAACCGTGAGTAAATGAACTACTACCCCATCGGCTCACCATAACTACTGTGTTGCCCCTGCGGTCTGGCTCGCTGCATATGTGGAACTCATCTATCCTTATGAGATGCCTTATGTGCTTTCTGGTGACAGACTCCCTTTGAAGGAATTGTCCAAAAATTAAAATTTATCTCTATCTTGTGAAGATAGCCATGGTACTCAGCTATATCTGGCAGTCCACTCAAAAAATGAATGGAGTGTAGGGCTGCAGCTATCAACTATTTTTGTAATTGAGTATTCTATTAATTAATCCAACAATTAATTGAGTACTCTAATAACAAAAAAACTAATTAAAAGAACATTTTTCTTTATAAAAACTCATCAGCCCCGCCCCAGTGCAATCAGCTTCCCCCCTAGTGCCACGAGCTGCCCCCCAGTGCCACCAGCTGCCCCCCACTGCCATCAGCTGCCACCTCAGTCCCATCAGCTGCCACCCAGTGCCATCAGGCTCCCCCCAGTGCCACCAGCTTGCCCCCAGTACCATCAGGATCCCACAGTGCCAAAAGCTTGCCACCCAGTGCCACCAACTGCCCCCCAGTGGCTCCTGGCTCACTTGCAATAAATATAAGTGTAGTGATAGTAGGAGTAATAGAGGAACTTTGCAGGATAAATGATGTCCAGACCTTTAGATAAAGTTCAAATGTTGCTTTACTTGAAATAACTTGCATCCAAGCGGTATACAGCTTTGGTCTCTTGGTCCCAGCAGGTTTTGGCAATCATTGGCAGGAATGAGTACTTCTGCTTTAAATGTGGAGCTTGCAGGATAAAACGTCTGCTTGGTAGCTCTGTAACTGTGGTAGGATTAGCTTCTTCACTTATTTGGTACCTTCTGCTTTGTGGGGACAGACTAGCTGAGGAGGAATTGGCTTCTCCTAGGCACTGGACTTATCTCCCAGATGGATTCTCAGGGGGATGCTTTCTTCCTGGAACTCTGGAGGTTGTCTGTAGTTTCTGCTTTTTTCATCCAGCTGAGCTGAAGGTGCGCAAGCTGGGTATATGGCCAAGTCTCAGCCGAGACTAGGTCATTGCTGTCTTCCCTAAGAAGGGGTTCTCCTGGACACTAACACTCAGCCTTCCCCTAGCAGGGGGAAGGATACACTGACTCTAACTTCCTTCTCCACCCATGCTGCAGGATGTGGGACCAGCCCACCTCTCCACAGAGGGGGGGGGGGAGCTAAGCTGGAATAATCCATTCCAGCTCAGATACACTAAACTGCAGCTTGTACCTGCCAATAGGTTGCTGCCACCTACTGGTAACCAGGCTAATTACATGAACCATTACTTTTAACATAGATTTATATGCACATATCTGAGGTCATAATATAAATTACATCTGATGACAGTATAAAGGCTCTTAGTAGATAGTAGTGGGGTAGAGGCGTGTAGTAACACAACTCTGGGGTGTTACACCAGTACTTAGCTTTCCTGTAGGGGCGCCGCTCCACAGCTCCTCCATCTTCTTCTCTGCGTGCTGAACTGTCGTCCTGACGTCACACAGCGTCGGGTCATAGTGCACGCTTATGTGCACTATGACCTGACAATGTGTCAGGATACAGTACAGTGCAGCACGGTGCGGGCCGGCGGGTGACCACGGAGTGGTGAGTAATAGCAAACTCTTCACTCCCGCTCTGTGGTCACATGTAGGGCTGCAGCTATCGATTATTTTAGTAATCAAGTATTCTAGCGATTAATCCAACGATTAATCGAGTACTCTAATAAGAAAAAACTAATTAAAATAATTTTTTTTATAAAAACTCATCAGCCCCCCTACCATCAGTCCCCCCCAGTGCCATAAGCTCCCCAACCCTTGTGCCATCAGTTCCCCCTCCAGTGCCATTAATTCCTCCCCCAGTGCCACCGGATCCCCCCAGTGCCATCAGCTCCCCTCCCAGTGCCAACAGTTGCTCCCCCCTATTAGTTCCTCCAGCAGTGCCATCGCTCCCCCCAGTGCCATCAGCTCCCCCCAATGCCACCAGCACCCCCCAGTGCCACCAGCTTCCCCATGTCATCAGTTGCTTCCCCTCTCAGTGCCATCAGCTCCCCCTCCAATGCCACCAGCTCCTCCCTCAGTGCCATTAGCTCCCCCATGCCATCAGCTCGCCACCAGCTGCCCCCACTGCCATCATTTCCCGCACTCCCCCTCCTAGCCATCAGTTCCCAGCCACAGCGCCAGTGAACTAAAATACTTACCTTTACGGCACTCCAGAGATCTTCCATCCTCTTCTTCACGTGCTGCACTGGGACCTGACGTCACATAGCATCAGGTCATAGTGCGCGCTTATGTGGACTATTTCTTGATGATTAGTGTTTGGCTCGAATATTCGAATAGCGAATATTAATCGCGAATATTGGCACTTCAAGAATCCGCAAATATTTAGAATACACTGCGTGCAGAATTATTAGGCAAATGAGTATTTTGACCACATCATCCTCTTTATGCATGTTGTCTTACTCCAAGCTGTATAGGCTCGAAAGCCTACTACCAATTAAGCATATTAGGTGATGTGCATCTCTGTAATGAGAAGGGGTGTGGTCTAATGACATCAACACCCTATATTAGGTGTGCATAATTATTAGGCAACTTCCTTTCCTTTGGCAAAATGGGTCAAAAGAAGGACTTGACAGGCTCAGAAAAGTCAAAAATAGTGAGATATCTTGCAGAGGGATGCAGCACTCTTAAAATTGCAAAGCTTCTGAAGCGTGATCATCGAACAATCAAGCGTTTCATTCAAAATAGTCAACAGGGTCGCAAGAAGCGTGTGGAAAAACCAAGGCGCAAAATAACTGCCCATGAACTGAGAAAAGTCAAGCGTGCAGCTGCCAAGATGCCACTTGCCACCAGTTTGGCCATATTTCAGAGCTGCAACATCACTGGAGTGCCCAAAAGCACAAGGTGTGCAATACTCAGAGACATGGCCAAGGTAAGAAAGGCTGAAAGACGACCACCACTGAACAAGACACACACAAGCTGAAACGTCAAGACTGGGCCAAGAAATATCTCAAGACTGATTTTTCTAAGGTTTTATGGACTGATGAAATGAGAGTGAGTCTTGATGGGCCAGATGGATGGGCCCGTGGCTGGATTGGTAAAGGGCAGAGAGCTCCAGTCCGACTCAGACGCCAGCAAGGTGGAGGTGGAGTACTGGTTTGGGCTGGTATCATCAAAGATGAGCTTGTGGGGCCTTTTCGGGTTGAGGATGGAGTCAAGCTCAACTCCCAGTCCTACTGCCAGTTTCTGGAAGACACCTTCTTCAAGCAGTGGTACAGGAAGAAGTCTGCATCCTTCAAGAAAAACATGATTTTCATGCAGGACAATGCTCCATCACACGCGTCCAAGTACCCCACAGCGTGGCTGGCAAGAAAGGGTATAAAAGAAGAAAATCTAATGACATGGCCTCCTTGTTCACCTGATCTGAACCCCATTGAGAACCTGTGGTCCATCATCAAATGTGAGATTTACAAGGAGGGAAAACAGTACACTTCTCTGAACAGTGTCTGGGAGGCTGTGGTTGCTGCTGCACGCAATGTTGATGGTGAACAGATCAAAACACTGACAGAATCCATGGATGGCAGGCTTTTGAGTGTCCTTGCAAAGAAAGGTGGCTATATTGGTCACTGATTTGTTTTTGTTTTGTTTTTGAATGTCAGAAATGTATATTTGTGAATGTTGAGATGTTATATTGGTTTCACTGGTAAAAATAAATAATTGAAATGGGTATATATTTGTTTTTTGTTAAGTTGCCTAATAATTATGCACAGTAATAGTCACCTGCACACACAGATATCCCCCTAAAATAGCTAAAACTAAAAACAAACTAAAAACTACTTCCAAAAATATTCAGCTTTGATATTAATGAGTTTTTTGGGTTCATTGAGAACATGGTTGTTGTTCAATAATAAAATTAATCCTCAAAAATACAACTTGCCTAATAATTCTGCACTCCCTGTATAGTGATATATATTCAGATTTTTTAATATTCTAAATTTGTTTTCATCTGAAACCATGATCCCTCCCTGCTTCTTGCTTGTGGGCCAATGAGAAGGCTGCAATGTCTTTGTCTGAGCTTAGCAACATCCCTAGCAACCAATAGGAAAGTTGCCTACCCCTTACTATATAAGAACCTTCCCAGCAGCCATTTTCTACAGTTTTTTAAAGTTGAGAGAGAGAGAGCAGTGACATTGCTGTGCTCTGTGCTTTCCACACTACAGTAGATAGATAGTTAGATAGCTTATATATATAATACAGATAGTGGGAGAAAGTCAGTGTAGGGTATATCATGATATAGTGTAGCTGTCGCAGAGCAGTGTGTTAGGTATTGTGATAGGTTCTGCTGTCCATACATACATGCTACAGACATAGTGCTGTGATGTCACACCAATCAGTAATATGTAGTCAGACCTGTGAAGTTTCACGTATTGCGCCAAAATGTGCGCATCATTAATTGCCGATTAGCGCAATTTTTAATGTTCTGCCGTGCCAACCATATTCTCCAGTCTCAGCTTGGAAAATGCAGCTTGGAAAATGTAGCAAAAGTGACCCACGCCTGTATTGAGCGCGCTTTCCATGAATATTACATTGCCGATTTTCGCAATCAAGAAAATGATAGCGAATTCTCAAATATATGAAGAATATTCTACAAAATATTCACGAAATATCGCTAATTCGAATATTGCCCCTGCCGCTCATCACTATTAACGATGTGTGTATGTCAGGATGCGGTGTGGGCATGCGGGTGACCACGGAGCGTGAGTAATAGAAAGCTCTTCACTCACACTCCGTGGTCACATGGCAAAAACGAATCATCGATGCAAAACAATTGGCATCGAGGATTTTTTTGTGTCGAGTTAATCGATTAATTTGATTGTTTTAGCCCTAATGGAGTGGCAGCACATATGCTCAACCAACACTCTTTCCATACAGGAGGACAGGATCTTCGTTCCAATAACAGATGAGGGGTCCCACCAATCAATTATCCTTTATCCTGAGGATAGAGAATAAGATTCAATCTTAGGAGAAACCCCCCTTAAAGGGGTTATCCGACTTAAATAAATCTATTCTAATTGCTTTTATTGTAGACCAGTGAAAGTTTATTAAAATCACTTTCATCACCTATCTATCACTGTTTGGCCAGTTCAGTTCAGGGTCATGTGACCCCTGACGTCAGCAAGCCTGCTCAGGCACTGACGTCTCGTTTACAAGCTTCTCCCTGCTTGAGGGAGTGGCCCTCTGGGAAATATAAATAAATTATTGGCCATCATTATTATCATCATCATTATTCAGCTATATAAAATCCTTATCTGCCACCAATATATGTATTTATCTAAGCAATATCCATATTGAATATATATTTGAATAATATAGATATTGCTTAGATACAGATAATGCTAATGATATTTTCACACTAGCGGCAGGACGTATCCGACAGGCTGTTCACCCTGTCGGATCCGCCCTGCCGCTATTTGGCCGTGCCGCTGGACGGATCCGTTATTGCAATGCATTTCTAGACGGATCCGCACCTGGATCCGTGTACAAATGCTGTCAGTTGTCACACTGATCGGCGGATCCAGCAGGCACGCAGCTCCGACGACGGAGCTGCCTTGCGGATACGGCGTTGCAAAACAACTGAAGGACGAATCCGTCTTTCCGGTCTGTGCATGCACAAACCGGGAATACTGTGAAAAAGACTGCCAGAGGGATCCGTCCATCCGCATGACAAGCGGATAGACCGATCCGTTATTGCAATACATTTCTAGACGGATCCGCAGCTGGATCCGTCTACAAATGCTGTCAGTTGTCACACTGATCGGCGGATCCAGCAGGCAGCTCCGACGATGGAACTGCCTGCCGGATCACACTAATGCTGTGTGAAAGTACCCTAAAAAGTCGGAAATCCAGTACTTTTAGTCAAGCGGCAGCTCGCTGTGCACTGCCGTGCTGCGCCATAGCTCCACCACCGTCCCCCTTATAGTCAATGGGGACAGAGCGGCAGTCCAGCGGCACGGCCAAATAGCGGCAGGGCGGATCTGACAGGGTGAACAGCCTGTTGGATCGATCCTGCCTCTAGTGTGAAAGTACCCTTAGGCTCCATTCACACATCCGCAAATGGGTCCACATTCGTTCCGCAATTTTGCGGAACGGGTGCGGACCCATTCATTTTCTAAGGTGATGGAATGGATGCGGACAGCACACAGTGTGCTGTCTGCAGCCGCATTTGCGGAGCGCGGCCCCGATCTTCAGGTGCGCAGCTCCGCAAAAGATAGAACATGTCCTATTCTTGTCCGCAGCTTGCGGACAAGAATAGGCATTTCTATAGGGGTGGCGGGCGGGTGTGTTGTGGATCCGCAATTTGCGGGTCCGCAACACACAACGTACGTGTGAATGGAGCCTTAGTGTGATCCGGCAGGCAGTTCCGTAGTCGGAGCTGCCTGCCGGATCTGCCGATCGGTTTGTCAACTGACATTTGTAGACTAATCCGTGTGCGGATCCGTCTAGAAATGCATTGCAAGAACAGATCCGTCTACGAATGCACCGAAAGGATGGATCCGTCGATCCACTTGCCATGTGGATGGACGGATCCCTCTGGCAGTCTTTTTCTCCGTTTTCCCAGTCTGCGCATGCGCAGACCGGAAGGACGAATCCGTCCTTTAGTTATTTTACACTGCCGGTGTTCTGGAAAATTTCTATACCTTGCCAGAGCTCTATACCGCAAGTGATGCGGCCACACAGAAATCAGCTGGATGAGGGTTTGTGCTTCATTTTGCAAGCGCACATCCACTTGATTATCAAAAATTCATGGAAGCGCTGGGGTCATTAGTACAGCATGTAGCAGAGCTGTGTGTGTACAGGGTGTGTAGTATAGCATGTAGCAGAGCTGTCTGTACAGGGTGTGTAGTATAGCATGTAGCAGAGCTGTGTGTACAGGGTGTGTAGTATAGCATGTAGCAGAGCTGTGTGTGTACAGGGTGTGTAGTATAGCATGTAGCAGAGCTGTGTGTACAGGGTGTGTAGTATAGCATGTAGCAGAGCTGTGTGTACAGGGTGTGTAGTATAGCATGTAGCAGAGCTGTGTGTACAGGGTGTGTAGTATAGCATGTAGCAGAGCTGTGTGTGTACAGGGTGTGTAGTATAGCATGTAGCAGAGCTGTGTGTGTACAGGGTGTGTAGTATAGCATGTAGCAGAGCTGTGTGTACAGGGTGTGTAGTATAGCATGTAGCAGAGCTGTGTGTGTACAGGGTGTGTAGTATAGCATGTAGCAGAGCTGTGTGTACAGGGTGTGTAGTATAGCATGTAGCAGAGCTGTGTGTGTACAGGGTGTGTAGTATAGCATGTAGCAGAGCTGTGTGTGTACAGGGTGTGTAGTATAGCATGTAGCAGAGCTGTGTGTGTACAGGGTGTAGCAGTGTAGCATAGCAGGAAGTCTGGTAGGGACTCGGTGACACGATTCTTTTGACTAATAAACTCTCAGACAATTCTCTGAGTCCCTGCAATAACTATAGCCACTACATCACAGTCTGCTCCACTGCATTCACTGCAGCAGAGCTGTGTTTGCCAGGAGCAAGTCCCTCCTGACCTTCGGTTCACTTGAGAGCCGACTCAGCAAGTGAACCAAAGATTCAATGAGCTGAGCATGCGCATTGATCTTCAGTTCACTTGCTTCTGCCGGCTCCGGAAGTGAACCGAAGATCCGATTCATGAATCGGTTCTTTTGAGTGAACTGATTCAAATGAACCGATTCATGAAAAAGATCCGAACTTCCCATCTCTACTGTACAGCTGCAATGTGACAGGAAGATCTTCTGCCCTGTGTGTGTATTTATTTATTTTTATGCAAAGTGCAGAGCAGGGTGAAGGAAAGGTCAGGTTGTTCACGCCCAGAAATATTCATGAGGCAGAGCTCAGGCTTTGTTGTTATACGCCCCCTCAGCATGTACTTCAGCATGTAAACAAAGCAATGACAGAACCATGAAAAGGTGTAAATATGGGTTTTAACTTGATGAAATCTAGCTTAACCAAATTATATGTATATCCTGATGGATTTTAAGTGTTTTATTTTTTTTTTATTAACTCGGATAACCCCTTTAAGGACCCTGGGATTTTCCATTTTTGTTTTTCCCTCCCTGCCTTTCCATAGTCTTAACATTTTTATTTTTAAATTCACATAGCCTTATGAGGGCTTATTTTTTGCGGGACAACTTGTACTTTCTAATGGCACTGTTTACTGTTATGTAGTAGGAAGCGGGGAAAAATTCCAAATGGAGAATTGGGGAAAAACGCAATTCTGATAAAGTTTTTTTTTTTTTTTTACACTGTACACTATGCGGTAAAAATGACCTGTTATCTTCATTCTCCAGGTCAGTACGGTACCAACGATACCCCACTTGTATAATCTTTCTTGCGTTTTAATACTGGAAAAAAAAATTAAACCTTTGAGGAAAAAAAAATGTTTTTTTCATAACCATATTCTGACCCCTATACCTTTTTTGTATTTATGTGTGAGGGCTCATTGTTTGCGGGACAATCTGTTCTTTTCAGTGATACCAATTTTAAGTGTGTGGCTTTTATTGATCACTTTTTATAAAAAAAATTATTGGGTAGTTGAAGTGACAAAAAATTGCAAATTGGCAGTTGTTTTTTTTTTCCCGCTACGCCATTTGCCCTATGCCATTATTATAGTTATATTTTAATAGTATGGGTGTTTTCTCAAGCGGCGATGCCCATGATGTTTTTTTTCTTTATTGGTTAAGTATTTTTATTTTAAGGAAAGGTGGGTGATTTGAACTTTTACGTTTTTTAATTTTTTAAATATTTTTAAAGACTTTTTTTAACTTTTTTTTATACTTATTTTAAGTCACCTTGGGTAATAACTGGCAATCATTTGCCCATAGTCTTTATTGATGGGTAAATATTCATCAGTAAAGACTTATTTTGCACTATACCAATACAAGCCTGCCACCTGGTGGCCTGTATTGGTATGTACATCTAATTGACACGGAAGCCTGCTTGAGGCTCATTTTCCGGTCTGCGCAGATGCAGTGGTCACATTTGACCACGGCATCTGAAAGGTAAGATGTATGCGATCGGCCTTATGGCTGATCGCATACATGTGCTGCGGGTCTCTGCTATTTAAAATAGCAGAGACCCAGCGGCTTAGGGACCAAACCCATGACGTACAGCTACGTCATGGGTCCTTAAAGGGTTGAATAATTATTTATATCATTTGAAAAGACAATTATACAAAGAGATCTTTGTATAATTTTCAGAGCCATTGGTCATCATCTTTTCAATTGTAGGGCTTTATATATATTTTCAAAGTCGTTTTTCTGGGACTCCTATATTGATGACCTACACCCAGGAAAGTTCATCAATATGTGAGGGTCCAACTCCCAGAAGCCCTGCCAATCAACTGTTTGTAGAGGACACAGTACTCACTGGAGCACTGTGGCCTCTTCAAATAGCTGATTAGTGGAGGTGCCGGGAGTCAGACCCTCATGGATCAGATATTGATGACCTATCCATCCCTGATGATAGGTCATCAATATAGGAGTCCAGGAAAACCACTTTAACCACCTCAGCTCCCCTAGCTTAAACACCCTTAATGACCAGGCCACTTTTTACACTTCTGCACTACACTACTTTCACCGTTTATTGCTCGGTCATGCAACTTACCACCCAAATGAATTTTACCTCCTTTTCTTCTCACTAATAGAGCTTTCATTTGGTGGTATTTCATTGCTGCTGACATTTTAACGTTTTTTGTTATTAATCGAAATTTAACAAAATTTTTGCAAAAAAATTAAATTTTTCACTTTCAGTTGTAATTTCTTTTTTAAAAAACGACATCCATATATAAATTTTTCTCTAAATTTATTGTTCTACATGTCTTTGATAAAAAAAAAATGTTTGGGTAAAAAAAAAAAATGGTTTGGGTAAAAGTTATAGCGTTTACAACCTATGGTACAAAAATGTGAATTTCCGCTTTTTGAAGCAGCTCTGACTTTCTGAGCATCTGTCATGTTTCCTGAGGTTCTACAATGCCCAGACAGTAGAAAAACCCCACAAATAACCCCATTTCGGAAAGTAGACACCCTAAGGTATTCGCTGATGGGCATAGTGAGTTCATAGAACTTTTTATTTTTTGTCACAAGTTAGCGGAAAATGATGATTTTTTATTTTTATTTTTTTCCATACAAAGTCTCATATTCCACTAACTTGTGACAAAAAATAAAAACTTCCATGAACTCACTATGCCCATCAGGAAATACCTTGGGGTGTCTTCTTTCCAAAATGGGGTCACTTGTGGGGTAGTTATACTGCCCTGGCATTCTAGGGGCCCTAATGTGTGAGAAGTAGTTTGAAATCAAAATGTGTAAAAAATGCCCTGTGAAATCCGAAAGGTGCTCTTTGGAATGTGGGCCCATTTGCCCACCTAGGCTGCAAAAAAGTGTCACACATCTGGTATCGCCGTACTCAGGAGAAGTTGGGCAATGTGTTTTGGGGTGTCATTTTACATATACCCATGCTGGGTGAGAGAAATATCTCGGTCAAATGCCAACTTTGTATAAAAAAAATGGGAAAAGTTGTCTTTTGCCGAGATATTTCTCTCACCCAGCATGGGTATATGTAAAATGACACCCCAAAACAAATTTACCAACTTCTCCTGAGTACGGCGATACCAGATGTGTGACACTTTTTTGCAGCCTAGGTGGTTAAATGGGCCCACATTCCAAAGAGCACCTTTCGGATTTCACAGGGCATTTTTTACACATTTTGATTTCAAACTACTTCTCACACATTAGGGCCCCTAGAATGCCAGGGCAGTATAACTATCCCACAAGTGACCCCATTTTGGAAAGAAGACACCCCAAGGTATTTCTTGATGGGCATAGTGAGTTCATGGAAGTTTTTATTTTTTGTCACAAGTTAGTGGAATATGAGAAAAAAAAAAATCATCATTTTCCGCTAACTTGTGACAAAAATAAAAAAATTCGAGGAACTCGCCATGCCCCTCACGGAATACCTTGGGGTGTCTTCTTTCCAAAATGTGGTCACTTGTGGGGTAGTTATACTGCCCTGGCATTTTAGGGGCCCTAATGTGTGAGAAGTAGTTTGAAATCAAAATGTGTAAAAAATGCCCTGTGAAATCCGAAAGGTGCGCTTTGGAATGTGGGCCCCTTTGCCCACCTAGGCTGCAAAAAAGTGTCACACATCTGGCATCGCCGTACTCGGGAGAAGTTGGGCAATGTGTTTTGGGGTGTCATTTTACATATACCCATGCTGGGTGAGAGAAATATCTCGGCAAAAGACAACATTTCCCATTTTTTTATACTAAGTTGGCATTTGACCAAGATATTTATCTCACCCAGCATGGGTATATGTAAAATGACACCCCAAAACACATTCCCCAACTTCTCCTGAGTACAGCGATACCACATGTGTGACACTTTTTTGCAGCCTAGATGCGCAAAGGGGCCCACATTCCTTTTAGGAGGGCATTTTTAGACATTTGGATTCCAGACTTCTTCTCACGCTTTAGGGCTCCTAAAATGCCAGGGCAGTATAAATACCCCTGTCGGGATTCGAACCCATGACCAGCCACATCCCAGGCGGTAGCCCTGCTTACTAGGCTACCGTCCTCTCTGGACATTCCTCCCTGAAGCCTATTAGTTAACCTCAGTCTTACCAAGCCTTGCTCATCACCCTTGATTCCCCACACCTGGTACTTCCCTATATAAGTCCAGCCCCTTGCACTCCAGTTTGCTGATTATTGAGCTCCTGAGCCTTGATTAAGCTTCTCCTCATCTGCTGCTCTTGCTACTACTGGAAGTCCACTGCTGACCAGGAATTGCCTACCGACTACTCTTCTGCTTTGTCCCTACCTACTGAACTGCTACCAGTGTTGCCATCCGGATTGTCTGACCACGCTTACTGCCGCCTGCCCTGACCCACCGCCTGCCTACCGACTACTCTTCTGCTTTGTCCCTATCTACTGAACTGCTACCACTGTTGCCATCTGGATTGTCTGACCACGCTTACTGCCGCCTGCCCTGACCCACCGCCTGCCTACCGACTACGCCTCTGCCAGACTTCCTGCACCTACTACCTGACTGCGGTCCTTGCTACTGGGCTCCACTCCTACCTCCAGCCAGCGGTCCTCTGACTCAGGTGAGCCTGTAGGACTGTTACAGAATAATCAGCCGCACTATGGAGTCCGCAATGGCCACTCTGCGTAAGCAGGTTTCCGAACTTCAAGAATTTGGTACTACATATCAGGAGAAATTTGCCCAGCTCCAAGGCGTAGTCCAAAGCCAGCAAAGGGAGATTATTGAACTACAGAGGAAACTCCTGGACGTCCGCGGCGCGGCCGCAGACACCCGCATGCCACTCCCATCAAGATTCGGCGGCCACAGACGCCAGTATCGGGGGTTTCTAAACCAATGCCGCATCTATTTTCAGATGTACCCGGCCCCCTTCACCACCGAGAAAAAGAAGGTGCTATTCATGGTCAATCTCCTGACGGATGAAGCATTAGCATGGGCATCACCTTACGTGGAGACTAACAGTCAGCTCCTGGACAACCTAAACAACTTAATCACCGCCATGAGCCAAGTCTTCGACGACCCCAACCGCTGTGCGACAGCCGAGGCGCGACTACATGGTCTGTGGCAAGGGAGACGCTCCATCGCCGAATACACCGCCGAGTTTCGCCGTTGGGTCACGGACACCACCTGGAACCCAGCGGCACAGAGGAGCCAATTCCGGCGAGGCCTGTCCGAATTAATAAAGGACGAACTCGCCAGAGTTGAGGCCCCGGACGATCTGGATGACTTCATTCAGTTATGCATCCGGATAGATCAAAGACTCTCCGAGAGGAAGAAAGAAAGACTCTGGTCCTCGGACCACAGATCCACTTACTCCTTCTCTTCCACCGCCCAGCACGACCCCTAATCAGCAACTGAACCTATGCAGGTCGACGCTCTACGTAGGTCTCTATCCACAGCTGAGAAGGAGAGATGGCTGGCCGAAAACCTCAGCCTCTACTGCGGGGAGCCCGGTCATTTTGCCATCAAATGTCCTCATAAGATCCGAAAGACTATTGCCGTCACGGAACTCAAGGAGCGACCACAGACTCCAACCCCGCCAGCAGCCCCGGAAAATAACAACACGGCGGCTCATGGATCCCACTTCATCGTTCCCATCCTCATCGACATTGAGGGGCGACAACTCCCCTGTTCAGTGATGTTAGACTCCGGGGCGGGAGGCAACTTCATGGACCTAACCTTTGCCCGCGAAAAGAACATTCCACTGACAATCAAGGCAGCCCCCGTTGACCTGGAAACCGTCGGCGGATCCCCACTCTCCTCGGGGCCGGCCACTCACGAGACCACCGAACTACAACTCCTCATAGAACCCGATCACCGCGAAAAGATCCACTTCTCGCTGATCACCTCCCCGAAGTTCCCGGTGATCTTGGGCATCCCATGGTTGGCCACCCACAACCCCTCGGTGGACTGGGAAACCCGCTGCATACGATTTCCGTCCGAGTTCTGCTCGCTAAATTGCTCCCACAAACCCGTCCTTCCACCCGAAGACACCACCATCTCAAAACTATCCATCAAGGATCTGCTACCCCCTCAATACAGCGAGTTCCAGGATGTCTGCGACAAGAAAAACGCAGACAAGCTGCCACCACACCGACCCTACGACTGCCCTATAGAACTGTTGCCCGGGGCCGAAATACCCTTTGGCAGTATCTACCCCCTCTCAGAGCCTGAACTCAAGGCTCTGAAAGAGTACCTGGACGAGGACCTGAGAAAGGGGTTCATCCGGCCCTCTACCTCCCCAGCGGGAGCCCCCTTTTTCTTCGTAGAGAAAAAAGACTCCTCCCTGCGTCCCTGCATAGACTACAGAAAGCTTAACAACATAACCGTAAAAAAACGGTACCCGCTCCCACTGATTTCAGAACTCCTCGAGAGACTCCGGGCAGCGAAGATCTTCACTAAACTCGACCTTCGAGGGGCCTACAACCTCGTCCGAATCCGCCCTGGGGACGAATGGAAGACCGCCTTCCGGACACGTTATGGTCATTTCGAGTACCTGGTCATGCCTTTCGGACTCTGCAATGCTCCCGCCACCTTCCAGCACTTCATTAACGACGTCCTCAGGGACATGCTGGATCTGTTTGTAGTCGTTTACCTGGACGACATGTTGATCTTCTCTGAAGACCTCGAGCAGCACCGCGAACACGTCCGCAGGGTACTGCAGAGACTCCAACAGAACTCTCTCTATATCAAGCTAGAGAAATGCGAGTTTGAGCGAACCACCACTCAGTTCCTCGGATACATCATCTCCCCTGAGGGCCTAAGTATGGACCCGGGGAAGGTCCAAGCTGTGATGAACTGGCCTGTTCCGAGAAACGAGAAGGAGATACAAAGATTTAATGGCTTCGCCAACTTCTATCGGAAGTTTATCCGGAACTTCTCCAAGGTCATAGCACCAATCACCCAACTCACCAAGAAGGCAGTCCCCTTCTCCTGGAGACCCGAGGCCCAGGAGGCCTTCACTAAGTTTGAAACTCCTCTTCACTTCTGCTCCAATCCTAATCCACCCGAACCCCGAGCTGCCATTTACAGTCGAAGTGGATGCATCAGACTCCGCTGTGGGGGCAGTTTTGTCACAACGGACAGGGGAGAGGATGCTATTACACCTGTGCGCATATTTCTCCCGCCAGATGTCCCCCTCCGAGAAGAACTATGACATCGGGAACAAAGAACTACTGGCGATCAAGGATGCCTTCTCCGAGTGGAAACACCTGCTGGAGGGAGCCACCAACCCCATAATCGTACTAACTGACCACAAGAACCTCGAGTTCATCCGCAGCGCTAAGAGACTCTCAGCCAGACAGGCCAGATGGAGCCTATTCTTTTCCCGCTTCAACTTTCTCATCACCTATCGCCCCGGATCAAAAAACGGCAGGGCTGACGCCCTCTCCAGAATGTTTTCCGAGCCCTCACAGAGTAACAAGGGCCAAAATAACATCCTACCCGAGAGAAGGGTCGTAGGGGCCACCTACTCTAAAGAACTCCTGGGCACAATCAAAGAAGGATATGAAAATGACCCCTTCCTCGCCCACCCCACAGGGAATGTCAGCCTTACGTTTAAGAACGGTCATTGGTTTCATCAGGACCTACAACTATATGTACCAGAAATCGCACGGCTCGAAGTGCTCAAACTCAACCATGACTCCAAGGTGGCCGGCCATTTTGGCACAAGAAAGACCCAGGAGCTTCTCTCCCGCTCCTTCTGGTGGCCAACATACAAGGAGGACATCAAGAGGTACATCTCCTCGTGCACGGTCTGTGCCCGCAATAAGACTCCTCGTTCCTCTCCCGTGGGTCTGTTACAACCCCTCCCGATTCCCTCCCGCCCCTGGGGCTCGATCTCCATGGACTTTGTGGTAGACCTTCCTCCTTCAAAAGGGATGAACACCATCCTGGTCGTGGTCGACCGTCTCACCAAGATGGCCCATTTCATCCCCTACAAAGGCCTACCCACCGCCAAACAGACGGCCGATCTTATTCTCAGAGAGGTCTTCAGGCTGCATGGGATCCCAGACGACGTGGTCTCTGACCGAGGCGTACAATTTGCCTCAAAGTTCTGGAAGAACTTCTGCCTGGTGCTCGGGGTTAAAGTGAACCTGTCCTCCGCTTTCCACGCTCAGTCAAACGGGCAGACGGAGAGAACTAATCAGACCCTAGAGCAGTACCTACGCTGTTTCAGCTCCCACCTGCAGAATGACTGGCTTGATCATCTCCCCACGGCCGAGTTCGCCTACGAAAATGCTGAGCACAGCTCAACCAAGCACAGCCCCTTCTTTGCTAACACAGGCTCGCACCCGGTGTTCATTCCCCACCTACCCGTCACCTCCACCCTCCCAGCAGTGGCCGAACGCCTAACAACCCTACAGGAGGCACAAAAGAACATTATAAACAACCTCCAGCTTGCCCAGAGGCGCTTTAAACAGGGAGCAGACAGACGTCGCAAACCCACCCCGAGCTTCCATGTGGGAGACAAGGTGTGGCTGTCCACCAGGAACCTCAGATTGAAGGTCCCCTCCAAAAAGTTGGCCCAAAGATACATGGGTCCGTTCCGGATCACCGCACAAATCAACGAGGTCACGTTCCGGCTCAACCTTCCGTACTCTATTAGGGTGCACCCTGTCTTCCATTGTTCACTCCTCAAGCCATACGTGGAGAACACCTTCACAGGCCGCCACTCGCCCCCTCCACCACCCGTGAGGGTGCAGGGTGAAGAAGAATACACTGTCGCAAAGATCCTCGACTCCAGGATCCACCGGGGAAGACTACAATACCTAATTGGGTGTGAGGGTTACCCTCCCGAGGATAACTCCTGGGAGCCAGAAGAAAATGTCAACGCCCCCAGACTGGTAAGCCACGGCACCTCGGTAAGCCTGCCCCTGCGGTGCCCGGTTAGTTAACCTCAGTCTTGCCAAGCCTTGCTCATCACCCTTGATTCCCCACACCTGGTACTTCCCTATATAAGTCCAGCCCCTTGCACTCCAGTTTGCTGATTATTGAGCTCCTGAGCCTTAATCAAGCTTCTCCTCATCTGCTGCTCTTGCTACTACTGGAAGTCCACTGCTGACCAGGAATTGCCTACCGACTACTCTTCTGCTTTGTCCCTACCTACTGAACTGCTACCACCGTTGCCATCCGGATTGTCTGACCACGCTTACTGCTGCCTGCCCTGACCCACCGCCTGCCTACCGACTACTCTTCTGCTTTGTCCCTATCTACTGAACTGCTACCACCGCTGCCATCCGGATTGTCTGACCACGCTTACTGCCGCCTGGCCTGACCCACCGCCTGCCTACCGACTACGCCTCTGCCAGACTTCCTGCACCTACTACCTGACTGCGGTCCTTGCCACTGGGCTCCACTCATACCTCCAGCCAGCGGTCCTCTGACTCAGGTGAGCCTGTAGGACTGTTACAACCCCACATGTGACCCCATTTTGGAAAGAAGACACCCCAAGGTATTCAATGAGGGGCATGGCGAGTTCATAGAATTTTATTTTTTTTGGCACAAGTTAGCGGAAATTGTTTTTGTTTTTTTTTTCTCACAAAGTCTCCCTTTCCGCTAACTTGGGACAGAAATTTCAATCTTTCATGGACTCAATATGCCCCTCACGCAATACCTTGGGGTGTCTTCTTTCCGAAATGGGGTCACATGTGGGGTATTTATACTTCCCTGGCATTTTAGGGGCCCTAAAGCGGGAGAAGAAGTCTGGAATATAAAATGTCTAAAAAATTTTACGCATTTGGATTCCGTGAGGGGTATAGTGAGTTCATGTGAGATTTTATTTTTTGACACAAGTTAGTGGAATATGAGACTTTGTAAGAAAAAAAAAATTTCCGCTAACTTGGGCCAAAAAAATGTCTGAATGGAGCCTTACAGGGGGGTGATCAATGACAGGGGGGTGATCAATGACAGAGGGGTGATCAGGGAGTCTATATGGGGTGATCACCCCCCTGTAAGGCTCCATTCAGACGTCCGTATGTGTTTTGCGGATCCGATCCATGGATCCGTGGATCCGCAAAACACATACGGACCTCTGAATGGAGCCAGCCTTACAAGGGGGTGATCAATGACAGGGGGGTGATCAGGGAGTCTATATGGGGTGATCACCCCCCTGTAAGGCTCCATTCAGACGTCTGTATGTGTTTTGCGGATCCGATCCATGTATCCGTCGATCCATAAAAAACATACGGACGTCTGAATGGAGCCTGACAGGGGGGGTGATCAATGACAGGGGGGTGATCAGGGAGTCTATATGGGGTGATCACCCCCCTGTCATTGATCACCCCCCTGTAAGGCTCCATTCAGACGTCCGTATGTGTTTTGCGGATCCGATCCATGTATCCGTAGATCCGTAAAAAAACATACGGACGTCTGAATGGAGCCTTACAGGGGGGTGATCAATGACAGGGGGGTGATCAGGGAGTCTATATGGGGTGATCAGGGGTTAATAAGTGACAGGGGGGGGGTGTAGTGTAGTGGTGTTTGGTGCTACTTATTACTGAGCTGCCTGTGTCCTCTGGTGGTCGATCCAAGCAAAAGGGACCACCAGAGGACCAGGTAGCAGGTATATTAGACGCGGTTATCAAAACAGCGTCTAATATACCTGTTAGGGGTTAAAAAAAAAAAAATCGCATCTACGATCGCCGCTGGCAGGCTGTAGATCCACTCGCTCACCTTCCGATCCTGTGAACGCGCGCGCCTGTGTGCGCGCGTTCACAGGAAATCTCGCGTCTTGCGAGATAATGCATAGATGCGTGACTCTGCCTGGAGCTGCCGCCTCCGGAACGCGATCCTGCGTTAGGCGGTCCGGAGGAGGTTAAAGGGGTTGTCTCACTTAAGCAAATGTCATTTATCATGTAGAGAAAGTTAATAGAAGGCACTTACTAATGTATTGTTATTATCCATATTGCTTTCTTTGTTGGATAGATTAATTTTTCCATCATGTTATACACTGCTTGTTTCCATGGTTATGACCATCCTGTAATCCAACAGCGGTGGTCGTGCTTGCACAATATAGGAAAAAAATGACAGCCTCTCTGGTGGCTGGGACCACATGAGTGTGCATAGTCCAGCACTTTTATCTATAGTGTGCAAGCACGGCCACCACTGATGGATTGCAGGGTGGTTGTAACCATGGAAACAAGCAACGTATAATGTGATGGAAAAATTAATCTAGCCAGCAAATAAAGCAATATGGACAATCACAATATATTAGTAAGTGCCTTCTATTAACTTTCTCTTCATGATAAATGCCATTTGCTGAAGTGAAACAACCCCTTTAAGTCATCATGCAATGCGTAACGACCGGCACTGGTCAGGTCTTTAAAGATAGCATTTGCTCCAGAGCAGGTGTCATAGCCAACCAATGCCTTCTTTTTCATGAAGCAGACACCCAGGGCAAATGTCTACAGTCAGCGATAATACACATTGCAGACATTTAACTCCCGCAGATGCTGTGGTCACTGTATCTGAGGCGGCTTTCCATGGGAGACCTCCATTCTCAGAGCCCGAACGGCTTCCCCTCGCTGAGATCGGGGAAGTTGTTCCTTGCTAGTGATAAACCAGAGTCTTTACAAGGCTGCTAGACTTGTCACAGGTATATTCCAATGTTGGCCTGCAGATGACAGCAGTGCATTGGAATATACTGAATTTCCCATTCATTATTGTACAGAATAAGCAATCTAATGATTGCACGCTCAGGTCCTCTGGGGGAAGGGCTAAAAAAGTTTTTTATAAAAAAAAAAAAAGATAACGCTTTTACAAATATTAAAAAACATAAAATATATTTTAAAAAAATCACCCCCTTCATAATAATAATAATAATAAAAAAATAAATGAATTGATCCCCTATGAAGAACGCCCTAATGGGACAAAATCAAAATGGCCAATTTGCAGTTTTTTCCCAACATAATGTCCCCAGAAAAATGTAATAAAAGTGATTAAAAAGTCTCCAAAATGGTATCAATAAAAGCTACAGATTGCTCCACAGAAAATGAGCCCTCAAACAGCTCCATAGACATAACTATAAAAAAGTTATGGGGGTCAGCATATGGCGATGCAAAGAAAAAATTTATTATTTCCAAAGTTTTAATTTTTTTCAGTATTAAAACACAAGAAAAACTATATAAACGCGGTATTGCTGTAATCATACTTACCTGGAAAATAAAAGTAACAGGTCAGTTTTAACGCATGGGGAAGGCCGTTAAACTGAAATTCCTAAAACCATGGCGTAATTGCATTTTTTCCAATTTCATCCTATTTGAAATTTATTTTCAGCTTTCCACTGCATTGTATGCAATAGTAAATTGTGCCATTAAAAATTACAACTTGTCCTGCAAAAAACTAGCCCTCATATGTCTACATGAACAGAAAAATAAAAAAGTTATGGCTCCTGGAAGGCAGGGAGTGAAAAATGAAAACACAAAAATGGAAAATTGCCTGGGGCTGAATGGGTTAAAAAAGTTCATGCTCCGATGCTGTCCTTTGCCCTGCACTAAATGGCGCAGGGCAAAAGCATTTTTAGGAGTTCTGGTGACATACCGGGGCTCTCCATGGGGCTGCCCATCAGAGCCGGTGACGTCACCAAACACACTGACGCCCGGCAGTGTGTTATGATAAACAAAAGAGCCCGTGCCCTGCACGATCTAGCGCAAGGCAAGGGAGTGCATCGGAGCATGAGATGCTCTGATGCTAGCCTCAGGGGGGCTGCCTGGGTGAAAATAAGGGTATGTCCGGGTTCAGCTCTGAAGCTGGACAACCCCTTTAATAGCCAGTTGTCCCTCATTCTCTTCCAGACTCACAGGGAGGAGGGTCTGCTTTAACTGCTTATATCTCTGGTTTGGTACCAGCTATGGGCTTTGTATTATCTGAAAGCTGGCATTCCAAGCTTTCAGACAATACCAGAAGGACATACATCTGTTCAGTACAGGGGAAGATATCAATGATAGAAATCGGGATGCTGTGAATGAAGCTGGAAGTAAAAGCAGATTTTACCCACGATTATTCCCGACTCTATTTCTAACAGTGATTTTTCCTCTGTTGCTTGGACTAGAGCTGTCATTCTAGTCTTGTATTAAAGCCTGGACTGGCAGCTTTCAAACAAGACTAGTTGCATATTTCTAACTGCTACCATTGAGAATATATCACCATGTAAAGCAGCCCACCCCCCTCCACTTTCTGCCTCAGCCCAGCTCCAGGCTGTCAGGGCTCATCCGTCTCTTGAGAAGACGGACTGCACATGGCAACACTGTGAGATGAGAGCTGCTGAATAGGAAAGTAGCATGCATTTGTGGGAGTTATTAGCAGGTAAAACTGAAAATAATCAAATTTCAAATCACAAAAGCACTTATACAGCAGGGTGTACTATACCATTAGGGAATAAAAAATGAAACGGCAGTTATACTTTAAGTGCTCTCGAAATTCTGGATTCAGAAAATTCCTTTGGGTTTGCCACGTATTAAGTGCAGCACTGTATTAATTTTCACTTGGCAAAACTGAGTGAGAGGCTTGAAAATATTCCAACAATGTCTGATCTTGGGAATTACGGTCACAATGAAATCATATTTCTAGTTATGAATCTCTTATTAAAGGGGAATGTGGCAATTTTAATAGATCAGATAGTAAAACCTATTCCTTTTCTCTAATCTGCTTTTATTTTCTGACTGTATATTTTAAGCTCCATTTTCTAAGCATTATAATGGGAGGAGCCATTTTGCCTGCACTGCTGTTAAAGGGGTATTCCGGTTTTACAATTTTTAGCATCAATTGACAGGAAATATCACTTGCTATTACTTAATAATAGTGATTGTTTATCAGTAATGTCCCGTTTTCCTACACTCCATTATGCTCTGCCCTGTAGACACAACATCATCAGTGACTTTACTTCTCCTGAACCCTGTCCTGACCTAAAAATCCTATCTTTACAGCATAATTGTTATATAGAGAAGTGGGTAAGGCATCTGTTCACTGTACAGCCGATATGACGTTCAAATCTCACTACTGAAACGTGTAAAGTAAAAGGCAGAAAAATATATATATTTTTTTACTTTCCAACTTTTTTTTCTTTTATGGTAAAAGTTTAAATTTTTTGCAAAGTTATTGTTACTAACAAAAAAAATATATAATGAAATATCACATGTAATTATAATAAGCAGTACAATATCATGAACATACTATTTATGGTGGTAGATGGTGCATTTGGTTATCTTTATCTACTTTTAGGAATTGTGTGAAAATATGATGGAGTTTGAAGTCAAATGTATGCAGAAATATAAAAAAATTCACAAACTTTCATGCTCCACTGTCTGTGTGTTGCCAATGCGGAAAAATATGAAAACCACTGCCAGACACTTATGGAGGAGGATTAACTTTGGGGAGAACAAAAAGATAGAGAAAAAAATATTTAGTTCTCCTGATCTGTCTCCACTCTCACATCATCAGTCAGGGAACAGTTGGTAGCCCCCCATAAACATTAGAAACGGCTAAGGCTACTTTCACACTAGCGTTCGGAGCGGATCCGTCTGATGTTTCATCAGACGGATCCGCTCCGATAATGCAGACGTTCGCATCCGTTCAGAACGGATGCGTCTGCATTAAAACTTAGAAAATTTTCTAAGTGTGAAAGTTGTCTGAGCGGATCCGTTCAGACTTTACATTGAAAGTCAATGGGGAACGGATCCGCTTGAAGATTGAGCCATATAGTGTCATCTTCAAGCGGATCCATCCCCATTGACTTACATTGTAAGTCTGGACGGATCCGCTCGCCTCCACACGGCCAGGCGGACACCCGAACGCTGCAAGCAGCGTTCAGGTGTCCGCTCACTGAGCGGAGCGGAGGCTGAACGCTGGCAGGCGGATGCATTCTCAGTGGATCCGCCTCCACTGAGAATGCATTGGGGCCAGACGGATGCGTTCGGGGCCGCTCGTGAGCCCCTTCAAACGGTGCGCACGAGCGGACACCCGAACGCTAGTGTGAAAGTAGCCTAAGGGTCAGGAATGATGAGAGTTGGATCTGTCTATGATTAGAAGCTCGTATTAACTCAAAATTATGAGGGACTGTCAAAATAACCAAGAAAATGCCCATAGAAATGGAGAGCATGCCACACATGCAAGGTGCGCTCTCCTTCACTTTTGGGGGCTTATTCTGGAGAGAGGTGTGTGTCCCCCTCTGAGAACTGCACTTATCTGCAGAATGAGCCCCCAAAAGTAAAGGAGAGTGCACTGCATGTCTGGCGTGATCTCCATTCATTTCTAGTGATATGACACAATCCTTTTAACAGCTAAGCCACCACACGCCATCAGTAACCCCTAAACCCCTCTGTTGATGCAGAAAATTGGCAAAGTCTAGACTCAGACTAGCCCACAGGGGAACAGATGAATTCATGGGTGGTCCCCTGAGCAAGTTTAAGCCCTAGCCCTCGAACCCTTGCACAAGTGGCACATGGCACCGTAGATTGACTGCACTAGATATACAGGTGAAAGTCGAAAAATTAGAATATTGTGCAAAGTTCATTTATTTCAGTAATGCAACTTAAAAGATGAAACTTACATATGAGAGACTCATTACATGCAAAGTGAGATATTTCAAGCCTTTATTTGTTATAATTTGGATGATTAAGGCTTACAGCTTATGAAACCCCAAAGTCTCAATCTCAGGTACCCTTTGCTCAGGGGGTATGGATTAATTAGCCGACTAGAGTGTGATACTTTGAGCCTAAAATATTGAACCTTTTCACAAAATTCTAATTTTAAGCTGCATTAATGCAATTCCTTTTCATTTGCATTACTGAAATAAATGGACTTTTGCACGATATTCTAATATTTCGAGTTGCACCTGTAGTTATTTGTAAACAAATACTGTAGAATTGTAGCTGTAGTACAAATTCCTCACCACTAGGTGTCACTAAAATGATGTTCTACTGTACATTAGGAGTAAGCTTACTAAGAGTTCATTTGCATACCTTCTTCCCAGAATTTAGAGAGGAGCATGTATGGCCTATAAGCTTCCGCACGCCAATTAAGGAGAGGCAGTACCCTCCCAAATCCTTACTCAGGCCTCTCACCCAGTTAAGCCAGTACTCTCTGCTCTGTACTGATGAGGGGCAATCACCCCGAAACAGCTGTCTGCAGATGAGATGCTGGCTTATTTAATATCCGAGTCATGTCTCAAGGCCCATTTAAAGGGTCGAACATTGACTTATAGGATAGCTGCCTTACATCTGGTGGAATTAGAAGCAGAGCTTGTTAAGAGTTCATTTGCATCCCTTTCTTCCCAGAACTCCAGAGGCGCTTGTACGGCTTATAAGTCTCCTCACACAGACGGCTCTCTTCATAAATAGAGATAGTACCCCACCAAATATATTTTAGAGTAGAACTTTTTTCAGAGACTAAAAATATAACTATTGCTATATATTGTTGCATGCGCAGTGCGCGCTCCTTCACTTATGGGGCTCCGTTCTCGATATACAGTACAGACCAAAAGTTTGGACACACCTTCTCATTCAAAGAGTTTTCTTTATTTTTATGACTATGAAGGCATCAAAACTATGAATTAACACATGTGGAATTATATACATAACAAACAAGTGTGAAACAACTGAAAATATGTCATATTCTAGGTTCTTCAAAGTAGCCACCTTTTGCTTTGATTACTGCTTTGCACACTCTTGGCATTATCTTGATGAGCTTCAAGAGGTAGTCCCCTGAAATAGTCTTCCAACAGTCTTGAAGGAGTTCCCAGAGATGCTTAGCACTTGTTGGCCCTTTTGCCTTCACTCTGCGGTCCAGCTCACCACAAACCATTTTGATTGGGTTCAGGTCCGGAGACTGTGGAGGCCAGGTCATCTGGCGCAGCACCCCATCACTCTCCTTCATGGTCAAATAGCCCTTACTTTCAAAGTTTTCCCAATTTTTCGGCTGACTGACTGACCTTCATTTCTTAAAGTAATGATGGCCACTCGTTTTTCTTTACTTAGAATTTGTATTATGGCAAGAAAAAAGCAGCTAACAGTCTATTCAGTAGGACTATCAGCTGTGTATCCACCTGACTTCTCCTCAACGCCACTGATGGTCCCAACCCCATTTATAAGGCAAGAAATCCCACTTATTAAACCTGACAGGGCACACCTGTGAAGTGAAAACCATTTCAGGGGACTACCTCTTGAAGCTCATCAAGAGAATGCCAAAAGTGTGCAAAGCAGTAATCAAAGCAAAAGGTGGCTACTTTGAAGAACCTAGAATATGACATATTTTCAGTTGTTTCACACTTGTTTGTTATGTATATAATTCCACATGTGTCAATTCATAGTTTTGATGCCTTCAGTGTGAATCTACAATTTTCATAGTCATGAAAATAAAGAAAACTCTTTGAATGAGAAGGTGTGTCCAAACTTTTGGTCTGTACTGTAGGTGCGGGTCCCAGTGGTGTGACCCACACCTATAAGACAATGGGGGCATATCCTAGCGATATGCCCCCATTGTCCATGATGAGACAACCCCTTTAAAATAAAAAAGGGAATGTGTCATCATAAGGTCTTTGAGAGACCCAAGTCTCTCCGGTAACCAGCAAGGTCTTTAAAGGAGTTTTCCCATTTTGCCATTTTTACAGTGAGATGGGACTAAGTGAGGACCCTAGGTGGCCAGGCTTACGGAAACAGCCTTGTGGCATGGTGCGCTGCTGTTTCCATAACTTCCGTTGTAGTGAAAGAGTGCCAGGTAACCAGTGTAGCAGAACAAGCAAGTGGAAATGGCGAGAGGACTGGGTGATTTTCCATTTTTGCTTTTCACTCACAACCTTTTTCAATCCCACTTTCTAATGGCACCATTTACGGTTGCATATAATGTAGTGGGTAGCAGGAAGAAAATTCCAAATGGGGTGGAATTAGAAAAAAAACTAATTCTGCCACAATTTTATGGTTTGGTTTTTTAAGGCGTTCACTATGCTGTAAACTTGACCTGTAACCTTTATTCTCCAGGTCAGTATGACTCCACACTTGTATAGTTTTTCTTGCGTTATAATACTGAAAAAAATCACCATATTCTGACCCCTATAACTTTTTTGTAGTTATGCATATGGAGCTGAGTGAGGGCTAATTTTTTGCGGGGTAATCTGTACTTTTCAGTGATATCATAAAAACTGTGACTTTTTGGGGAGTTGGTCATTCACATTATGAGATAAATTATATTTTAATAGTACAGGCGTTTTCACATGCAGCGATACCCATGCTGTGTATTTTTTTATTTGATTTTGGGGAAAGGGGGGGGCGATTTGAACTTTTTTTTATTTTTTTTGTATTTATGAAAACTTTTCTTTAAGTCACTTTGGGTGACTATAATTGCCAATCATTAGACTGCCCATTATGTTCTGTGATGGCTACATAGCCATCACTGAACACTTCATTTTCGATATAACAATACAGTGCTGCCACCTAGTGGCCTGCATTGGTATATTTTACTAATAGCTCAAGCAGGCTTTAGTCTATTAGTATAGTATAACAGGTTCCCCGACCTCAGCCAAAGAACACCGTTATGGGACCACGGCATCTGAGGGCTGATTGCATACATCCACCGCAGGTCTCTGCTGTTTGAAACAGCAGAAACCCGGCTGCTATGGCACGCGATGCACGTGTGAGCGGGCGCCATGTTTAAAGACGTGGCATCCTCCGTACAAATAGGGTGGTGGTCGCGAAGGAATTGAGAGACAGTGAGATAAATATTTTGTTGCTTAATAGATATTTTTTCCTGCCTACTGTGACTTCAGTATAATCTGGAAATTTCGCTTCTGTTGTCACCAGAAGCTGAAATCCCTATGCCTTCTCCTACCTGTCAAAATTCGATTAAAAATAAAAAACAAAAACAACAAAAAAAAACCTGAACAATATGTACCATTATTTTATTTCAAAATGTTCATTATCAAATTATTTTTGGCTCGTCTATTATGAAAATGCATAAATCATATTAAGTCACTGCTTATGTACAAAAAAAAGAGTGTTACAAAGCTACAAACAATCCATAAACGCTATCCCTACACAAAAACACACAGTATCAGGCCATGTTACAATAATTTGCAGCAAGACAATATGTATAAAGGAAAAATTCTCTCGTTGGATGACTTGCTTTTTTTCTCTCGTGCATATAACTGCAGTCTATATCTTAGATTTGTGATTGGCATAGTTTGGAAAACCAAACTGTGAGATCATTATATTGGAATATACCAAAGGCATCTTTCCATAAATGCCAGTTAACTTGTTAAGACAGTACGACCTTTGCAGTAAATGTTCTGCTCGGTGCCACATCCCTGTGTATCCACTTCCGGCATCCTTCTCCAAATTTCTCATATCTATAGGTTTCACCAGCACACCAGATGACATTCCTGTTCGATTTGCCACCAGGAAGTTCATGGTGATATCATCACAATTCTGCGTTAGGTCAATCATCTCATGGATTGAGCGGGGCAATTCCTGGAAAAGTCTCAGATAATCTTTATGAAAAAATGCCGCTCCAATGAGTATCATTGAATACTTGTCACCACGTCCAGTGTCTGGAGCCTGTAATTCAAAACTACCGTAGCTGAATATTCCTGCTGGGGAGGCAACGTGCTTCCGAGGCACATAACCCACAATTTGACTGGAGAATAGCTGTAGAATAAAAAGCAGATTACAATAATTACCTATTGGCAAAATAATTCCTAAGAAAACATGAAAAGATTAATATAAACCTTTTAAATTAACATAACCCATATGCAGAAGAGATGATTTTGCTCGTTAACTCTGTGCCAAGTTTTCTACTGGGACCCCAGAAATCCCCCATACTAATGGAGCGGTAGGCTGCACAAGTGTCACTTCTTATTTACTCCAAGTCAAAAATCTTTATTTCTTTCCAGAGGATGAGGTCTGTCTACAGCACTGCGAGCACATAACAACAAGAAGTAAAAATCGAGACCTGGAGAAGTTTCCTTATGGTAAGTGCATAAAAGTACTGATTCAGTAGACCCATGGTAACTTCTACCTTATCAGATACTAGTAGAAGAATAAAAAGCGAGCAGCATGTTTGTTCCTGTGCTCCCAACCTCCCCTGTCTAATCCATTCAGCACACACTTTATTACTGACTTTTTATGTAAAAAATAAATAAAAAATTACTAACTAAAGTGATATAAATGGGCAAGTAGGAATAGCTAAGAAATACAATATCTGCAAATACAGAAATTTTGAAATATTTTAAATTGCATAACATCTAGATTTTGCTTCCTTTAAATGTAAAGCGCAGATTTTGTTAAAATTGATTAAGCCCATCTGCCACAACAAGGTCAACTTATTCCTATTACCCCCTACCACTATTAAACTCTATACCTGTTCCATACAATAGCACACTGCATCTGTGTGCTTCTTTACTGGTGTCCACTTTTCGATTTTTAATTATTAAAAAGTTTGAAAACTATGCATCATTTTCTTTTCACTTCACACATACTTGCTACTTTGTGTTGGTCTATCACATAAAATCCCAATAAAATACATTTAAGTTTGTGAGTGTAACATGAAAAAATATTGAAAGGTTCTAGGGATATATATATATAGATATATATATATATATATATATATATATATATATATATATATATACATACACACACCTGATTGCATCCGCGTGACAAGAAACTGAAAGGCTGGGTTCACACGAGCGGATGCCGTGCGTGGCATCCGCTCCGTGAAAGAGTGCCAAGACCCGATGCAGACTGCAGAGGCACGGAGCATTAACATGACTGATAATGCTCCGTGCCTCTCTGTGACCTCTTTACTACGAAATCACAGTGACAACTGTGATTTCGTAGTAAAGAGGTCACAGAGAGGCACGGAGCATTATCAGTCATGTTAATGCTCCGTGCCTCTGCAGTCTGCATCGGGTCTTGGCACTCTTTCACGGAGCGGATGCCACGCACGGCATCCGCTCGTGTGAACCCAGCCAAACACTCAACGCAATTGCAGAAAAAACTGACTGCACTGCTTACAAAACCATCCGTTTTTTTCCTGAACAGATCCGGACACAATACGAATCGTTCATGTGAAAGAGGCCTAAGGCCTCCTTCACATGAGCGTTACGGATTGTGTCAGGATGAGTTCAGTGAAACTCGGACCATTTCGCAAGCAAGTTCAGTCAGTTTTGTCTGCAATTACATTCAGTGTTTCAGTTTTTCCTGCACGGGTGCAATCAGTTTCGATGCGTTGTTTACATGCGTGAAAAAGAAACCCGAAGATTTACAAACAACATCTCGTAGCAACCATCAGTGAGAAACTGCTTCAGATGCAATGCGTTTTTCAGTGAAGCCGAATATAGAACATGCAGTGATTTTTCCTGAAAACAGAAATGATGAGTGAAAAACAACGCTCGGACTCAAACAACGCGCACAGACCCATTAAAATGAATGGCTCGGGATTCAGTGTGGATGCTATGCGTTCACGTCACACATTACACCCGCACAGAAAACTGTGAAAGAGGCCTGAAAAAGCACCGAAACCAGTGACGAGCAGTTGTAAATGTGTTCAGTCAGTACGGCATCTTGTTTTTGCTGTAGGTCAAGTGAATACGTTTTGACAAAAAAAAAAAAGTACATAAACGTATGCAATTTTGTGGTTATCTATCCTATTTTTCAACATATACGTTTGACAAATGTGCATATGTTTCAATAAGTTTGTGTCCGTTTTTTAACAAAAAGTATATAAAAACAGATATGTTTAATGGATGGAGACGTATTGTCCTATATTTCCTTCTGTCTCCCATTCACTGCAATGTAAGAAAAAATTGTTTTGTTTCAGGACAGAAGAGCGTGGTATGCTACATTATTTTGTCCTGAAAAAAAAAAAAAACATACAGAAACATAAAAAATGACAGAGTCAAAAGTATGAACTTTTGAAATACATTTGCCTATTTATACTCTATGGGTAGGTCAAGTCTTACATTTCCAAATGTATCCGCTTGATGTACAGCAAAAACGAGATGTGAATAGTCCCTTAGTTGTGCGAGGATGTAATTTGTTTTATTTTTGCATTCCAAGAGCCACAAGTTTACTTTATTTTTTTGCAGAGAAAAAAAGTTGTATTTTTCATGCTTTCAATAGCTTTGGGGCACCTGCAAATGACTAACTTATTTTAACTTTATTTTTATTATATCTATAGTTTTTTGATGTCTTGGTACAGTTGTGCAATACAAGCATGCATTATGAACTGCATTTAAGTGCTCCTTTTATTTGTGGGGTGTTTTTATTTGAACCATTTTGGGGTACATGTAATTTATTGATTAAATTCCTATCTGGGATATTTATGGCATATCTAAAGGGACCTGCTCATATATCTCCAACTGGACCATGTTGCACCAGGCCACAAATGGAGAGGTGGTTGTGCACACGTGGCTCCCTCAATTCACTTTAGTAGCACTTCAGAATATTGCAGAGTGCGCTGACTGGACTTTTTTTGGGACTGCCATTAAAGGGACTGGAAATGGCATGCATGTAAGGTCACCTTTTAATTTCCTGGTCAGGCACAACAAGGTCCTCCTGTTCTTCAGATAGGAGTGGGACCTGCACCTATTGGATATTTAAGGCACATAGAAAAAAAACATTTTGTGTGTGGGGGGAGGAAAACTCACCTTTTTTTTTACACCACAGATGTAAACTTTTCTACAGGTTCTTACAATTGTGTTTCTAAATATTTTTACTCATTTTTAAACAGACATCATCTTTAATTAAAAAAAAAGTTACATTTTTTTGAGGGGAGAGGTTTTATTCAACTTTGTACTTTCGGTTGCGAATATAATACTTTGATATATTTAGTATGACAGAATCCTTGCTTGCAGTATTCAGCATGGACCTCCATTGTTTACCTTGTTCTTACTAATAGTCGGGCAAAACACTTGCTCATCGGGTGAAACAAATAAATTATCGTTTCTGGGCAGAAGATCTTCTGAACAGCACTCTTCTGCCCAGAAATAAAGCACCTACAGTACAGACCAAAAGTTTGGACACACCTTCTCATTCAAAGAGTTTTCTTTATTTTCATGACTATGAAGGCATCAAAACTATGAATTAACACATGTGGAATTATATACATAACAAACAAGTGTGAAACAACTGAAAATATGTCATATTCTAGGTTCTTCAAAGTAGCCACCTTTTGCTTTGATTACTACTTTGCACACTCTTGGCATTCTCTTGGTGAGCTTCAAGAGGTAGTCCTCTGAAATGATCTTCCAACAGTCTTGAAGGAGTTCCCAGAGATGCTTAGCACTTGTTGGCCCTTTTGCCTTTACTCTGCGGTCCAGCTCACCCCAAACCATCTCGATTGGGTTCAGGTCCGGTGACTGTGGAGGCCAGGTCATCTGGCGCAGCACCCCATCACTCTCCTTCATGGTCAAATAGCCCTTACTTTCAAAGTTTTCCCAATTTTTCGGCTGACTGACTGACCTTCATTTCTTAAAGTAATGATGGCCACTCGTTTTTCTTTACTTACTTAGAATTTGTATTATGGCAAGAAAAAAGCAGCTAACAGTCTATTCAGTAGGACTATCAGCTGTGTATCCACCTGACTTCTCCTCAACGCCACTGATGGTCCCAACCCCATTTATAAGGCAAGAAATCCCACTTATTAAACCTGACAGGGCACACCTGTGAAGTGAAAACCATTTCAGGGGACTACCTCTTGAAGCTCATCAAGAGAATGCCAAGAGTGTGCAAAGCAGTAATCAAAGCAAAAGGTGGCTACTTTGAAGAACCTAGAATATGACATATTTTCAGTTGTTTCACACTTGTTTGTTATGTATATAATTCCACATGTGTTAATTCATAGTTTTTATGCCTTCAGTGTGAATCTACAATTTTCATAGTCATGAAAATAAAGAAAACTCTTTGAAAGAGAAGGTGTGTCCAAACTTTT
Source organism: Bufo bufo (assembly GCF_905171765.1). Lineage (NCBI taxonomy): Eukaryota > Metazoa > Chordata > Amphibia > Anura > Bufonidae > Bufo > Bufo bufo. The sequence goes on from NC_053397.1 coordinate 73,987,463, forward strand.
GGTCTGTACTGTACATGAGGAGGACTTATTGCAGTAGCAATCACTCATCCTCTGTGGAGGTGATTGCTACATGTAAATGAAGAGCTTAACCCCCACTGAACGAGTAGCCGACTGTCGGGAATGAGAACACTGCCTTCCTGATCATCTGCTCCTCGCCCAATGTAAACCCACTATTACACTCCTTTCGTACTACTCAGATTTCCTTTACTGATAATATGATAACCTTCTAAACATATGGAAGCTTGCTCAGATTCGTATTTCAGATTTCCAGTAAGGCTGGCTCCAAACCAGTGTTGCTGTTTTCGTTCTGCTTCATTTTAGGAGCAGAACAAATGAAATAATGGAAGTGCTGGATCTGGCACCTAACTGAAAATGATAGCACCGGACAAACCCCACTGACTATGTCCGTTAGGGAGTCCAGCATTTTACTGGATAAAACAGCACTGCATACTGCAATATTTTATCCAAATTTTCCGGGCTTCATAAACACCCTACATGTGGCCCTAAATCATTTGCCTTGACATACCATAGGGCACATTTGATGCCCAATGCGGCTGAAAACTGTAAAGGCTCTGGGGTGAAATAATAAATGGAACACCAAAGAAGTGAACCCATTTTTAAACCTACACCCCTCAAGGTAATTATTGAGTAGAGTGAGTATTTTGATACCACAGATATTTTGCAGAAATTAATGCACAACGGACCATGTAAAGTGAAAATTACAATATTCCCACAGATATGGCATTTCACTGATCAGTGCCCAATATACCCTTTAATTTTTAGGTAGGTACTGCTGGGTATTGAAATGCCATAAATGTGGATGTAAACTGCTGTTTGGTTATGCTCAGGGTTCAGAAGGGAAAGACCACCTTTTGACTTTTCCAGCGCAGATTTTGATCGATTGGTTTACGGGCGTCATTTTGCTATTGAACAGCCATTCTCTGACAACCATACATTTTTATTATTTTTTCTCTCGATGGAGCTGTGCGAGGGCTAATATTTTTACAGGAGGAGTTGTCATCATCATTGATTCTATTTTGGAGTACATACAGCTTTTTGAACGCTTTTTATTTAGCTTTTTGTGAAGCAGGATAAAGAAAAGGCCAGAATTCTGCCATTGCTTTTTGGGTTTTGTTATTGTGGCATACACTGTGCAGGAAAAATGACACTTTATCTTTATTCTGCTGGTCAATTTGTTAACAGAGATACCAATTTTATATAGTTTTTTGGTTTTACCATTTTTACACACAGAATTTTTGAAAAACAAATCTAGTTTTTGTGTCATTGTCTGAGAGACTTTTTTTATTTTTCTGCCGATTGTCTTGTGTGGGGGCTAGTTTTTTGCGGGATGAGTTGAAGTTTTCATTGGTACCATTTTGGGGTACACAGTACTTTTTGATCGCTCACTATTATGCTTTTTCTAAGGCAAGGTGACAAAATGGCTGTTTGACCTTTATTTTTGTTTTTTACAGTTGTAAAATTGCAATTTTGGCACCATTTTAAAGTGTTATTTTTTTTATGGCACTCAACTGACGTGGTAGATAATGTGATATTTTTATAGAGCCGGTTGTTACAGATGCAGTGATACATAATATGTCTATTATATATAAAAAAAAAAAATATTGTCTATGGCTTGATGAGGGGAAAGGGGCACTTTTTTTTTTACTTGAATCTTTTAATTTTTTATCTTAAAAAAACACTTTTTTTTTTTACTTTTCATTTTTGTCCCACTGTGGGACATCAACTTTGGGGGTCTGATCCCCTCTACAATGAATGACAATACATTGTGTATTGCAATGAATTGAGTGTTTGGTAAGCTCCAATACCTGTGCATCGGGTTTGTCTGCGGCATCTAATGGGTTACTCCGCCGGCATCTGCGTTTCTAGCAATGCCGGCGGATATAGCAGGAGCCGGATGTCAGTAACAGCCGGCCCTTGCCGCTGATCGAGCAGGCGCAGTTTCTGCACTCACCTGATCAGTGTGCCATACATGTACGGCAAGACTGAAAGAGGTTAAAAGTGAAATGTTATGAGAGTAGTCATAATTACCTGCCAGACAGCGAAGGCAAAGGAGATGTCATGTGCGCTAACAAGCGTGTCGTCATCCATCATCAGTACAGCTGTGAAACAGAATTCATGGCAAATATTTCATAAAAATCTTTTCAGGTAAGTACAGAGCCTAGACAAAGTATTCAACTCCTTTAAAATTTACATGTTTTACTACTTAACATAGCATTACTAGAGTATTTTGGTCTGGCCAACATGGTCAGTTGGACACCGTTGATATCTGTCATATGACGGATACAACACTGCTGATATAAAGGAATGGAAAAGCAACATGGAAATTAGGCCTCTTTCACACGGGCGTCGCGTGTGAGGGCCAAGTAGGATGCAGGTGCGTCACGGGAAAAACGTGCAATTTTGACTGCGAGTGGGGTGAGTTTTGTATGCGATTGCGTTGCGTTCTTCAGTTTTTTCCATGCGAGTGCAATGCATTTTGCACGCGCGTGAGAAAAAACTGAATGTGGTACCCAGACCCGAACTTCTTCACTGAAGTTCGGCTTTGGGTTAGGTATTCTGTCGATTTTAATATTTTCCCTTATAACATGGTTATAAGGGAAAATAATAGCACACGTAGTGAGCGCGGTGACGTCAGCACAGGTCCTGCTGAATGAAGATAGTCTTCATTCAGCAGGACCTGCGCTGATAGTACCGCGCTCACCACGTGGTGAGTGCAATTACGTCACCAAAGGTCCTTTTGCAGGTCCTGAAAGAAGAAGCAAGTAGAGGATGCCGGCTGCGCAATCAATTGGAACAGGTAAGTTAATTATTTTTATTTTTAAAACCCTCCATCTACATTTTACTAAGCACTCTGTATTAGGAATGCTATTATTTTCCCTTACAACCATGTTATAAGGGAAAATAATACAGGGAATACACTTTAATAGGGTCTGGGGTTGCTTTCATCCCTATCATGTCCTAGCAACCATGTGTAAAAAATAAAATAAAAAAAAATTAAAAAAAATCGAAAAAACAGAATATAGAACCTGCTGCGATTTTCACGCAACGCACAAATGATGCGTAGCCTTAGAAATGACCCATAACCCACCTGAAGAATTGTCGATGTTTGTCCAGCTGTTTACACCGCCCAAGTCCTGTAGGCAGTGTAAACAATCAAAATTTGCAGCAGATTTATCCCAGTGGCTTAAGTAGGTTGAGACTGTATATTTTGTCCATGGCTAGACACATTTGTCTAACTTTCTACCACTTATTGGTTGAATTACTTTGTGACAGACTTTTGTGCGAAAATGTGAGCTCATTTTTAGTACAAACGGTTGCATGCCCTTCCCCACTAAGACAAGTCCCTCAATCAGTACCATGCAGTGGACTATTCATTTTTGCTTATTGGCTGCAAAACTAGATCTAAAATGACAAGATGCAACATTTTGTGCCAAAAATTTGCAAGTTTTGGCCCACAAAAAACAGATTCAGGCTCAGCCACAATAATAAATGGGGGCCAATATGTTTTCCAGCCCAGAAGACGGTAGATTTGTAGGGCGTCTGACTAATTCTCTAGACTGTTCAATATATTTATGAAGCAGTAACATATCCGTTTTGCCCCCTGGTCCATTTTCAGCACTAACCTCAGTGCACTGTGCACAAGAAAACATCTACCCACAGAGGTAAATTACCTTGATGGTAAACCTTCCTGCGTTATGGTTCTGCATAACTCACCCTTGGTCTCTATCTCTGGAAAGTCCTGCAGTCTGTTCCTCATGAGATTGACGGTCTGTTTTTTGAAGAAAACAGGCACAGGATGGGGTCCTAAGCGCTCCCACAATTCCTGGGGAGGGTCCTGCCCCACATTGTTCCATACCACAATCACACAGTGAAGCTGAGGCATGGCCTGGTAATGGTTCAGCATTTTAAGCAACAAATCAGTCCTGTTATAGGTCTGCATTATGAGCGTGAAAGAGTCTTGGGGAGATGGACTGGAGTGAGATATTCTCCGCTGAACGCCCGATATTACATCTTCATGTGCAGCGGGAAGCAAAGCAGCAAGGGCGCCAAGGAGGAAGAGGATAAAAATTAGGAAGGCACAGGACACACGGAGCATCTTGATCCTCAATACTCTTCCCAAAAATCTGCTTAAAATAAATAGAGGACAATATAGTTACAGTCATCTGTCTTCTTATAGGAAGAGGATTTTCTTAAATAAAATCTCATATTGCACCATTAGTATGGGCTAAAGTGTAAGGACGTGTTCACATGTTGTTGTTGAATCTGCTACCAATGCATGTCAGAGGAGTATTTTTTACTGCATTTACCAAACTATTGCAGAGGACTCACTGATTAGCCTTGTTACAGCTACTCCATGCTCACATCCATCCGTATTTAGAACAAGGCACATAAGGGCATGTGCCTAGGGCGTCAGGAAGGAGTGGGGCGGCACTTGACAAAGAAAACTAATGATTTATGTTGTTGCCAATAAGGGGGCTCTCATATAAAAGTAGTGGATGTTGGAGGTTTCGCTATACACTGAATCACCCAATACCAGTGTGTAAAATAAATAATTGTACAAATATATGATAGGCACTCCTCCTTCTGGATTGTATGTAAAACAATTTATTCCAATACAATCATAAAAGTCATAAAAAGTACTCCAAAATATTCCAAAAATAATTATATACCATCAATCTTCCATGATTAATCCATAGTTAATCAATAATTAAAAAGGGGAAACAAATTCATGGGGCCCCAAAGAAACCTATATATTACAATGTATTGATGAGTTGCTGCTGCGAGGATCGAAGGGATGTTATCACACGAGATGTTGTGTCTATTTCAGCAATTCATCAAACATTATAATCTATACATGATTATTACAACCCAAAATATATGTGAAAATATTAAAACTAATGTCACAAGTAGATATAACACTTCTATAGGATATCCAGAAATATAATTGTACTAATAAAAAAAAAAAAATTAAAATGCCAAAATATATGGCTTATTTTTATAATTTTTTCATTTTTTATTACCATCCATTGATGCAGATGCCTTTGGACTTGTGCATTAGGTTTATATTTTTCTGGCAGCTGTGTAAGGGTATATCTAGATGAGATGTTTTTAACCACACAGTCAAAATTGTATTAAAGGGGTTTTCCCATCTCAGACAATAGGGGCATATTGCTAGGATATTCCCCCATTGTCCGATAGGTGCGGCTTGGCTATTTCCGTTGGCCTCAGAGAAAGGAATGGGAGTCATGGTGATGCAAGCTCGGTGCCCTCCCATTCACTTCTATTGGGTAAGAGCTTGATGGTGGCCGGACCTGGGGAACTTTGTGGGGCTCCGTTCTCGATATAGGTGCAGGTCCCAGCGGTGGGACCTACACCTATCAGACAATGGGGACATATCCTAGCGATATGCCTCTATCGTCTCAGATGGGAACACCCATTTTAAAAAAGGCCCTTAAAACCGCACTCAGTTTTACGGGGTTTGCTGTGGTTTTGTGATGTGGTTATTTGCCATGCATTTTTTACAACGTGCCTAGGGCAACATAAACCCTAAATACAATCCTAAATCCTTGGCCAAAATCTGATTTTAGGCTACAGATTTCTGCTGTAAATTATCTTAAAATTCCCATTCCCTTGACTATGTGAACATAACCTATCCGCGGATCCGCAAAAAAAAACTGATGATGTTCGGTATGGCATCCGTTTTTTTTGCGGATCAGTTTTTTTTGCGGATCCATTGTAATAATGCCTATCCTTGTCCGCAAACTAGAAAAAAATAGGACATGCACTATTTTTTTTGCGGAGCAACGGAACGGACATACTGATGCGGACAGCACACGGTGTGCTGTCCGCGTTTTTTGCGGACCCATTGAAATGAATGGGTCCGCATCCTATCCGCAAAAAAAACCGGAACGGACACGGAAACAAAATACGGTCGTGTGCATGAGGCCTTACAGTGGACAATTGGCATATGCATCAGGAAAGCTCCTGGCGCATATGCAAAACTGATCCATGGGTACCTAACAGAGTGGATGACTAGATTAATTTCAGCTATATAAGAGATCTGTGGCGCTCTGAGTGTTCAAAAGACATGGTGAAATATCATGCAAAAAGGAGACTTTTGTATTACTTACCAGTAAAGTCTCTTTCTCGCTCTTCCTTGGGGGACACAGGAAACCATGGGTATAGCTCTGCTCCCTAGGAGGCGTGACACTAAGTGAAAGCTGTAAGCCCCTCCTCCATCAGCTATACCCTTCAGCCTGGAGAAGAGACTGCCAGTTGCGTGTCCAAGTAGTGAAAGATAACCACCAACCGGAAAAAAGAACCGTCAAGCCCCAACGGGGGCAACCAAGCCGGAACCACAACTGTAAACCCAAATGAAGGGCGGGTGCTGTGTCCCCCAAGGAAGAGCGAGAAAGAGACTTTACTGGTAAGTAATACAAAAGTCTCCTTTTCTCGCCCATATTCCTTGGGGGACACAGGAAACCATGGGACGTTCCAGAGCAGTCCCAGAAGGGAGGGACCAGAACAAACTAGACCAACACCGGAGGCATCAATCAACTGCCGCCTGCAACACCAGACGGCCTAAAGCAGCGTCAGCCGACGCATGAGTATGCACCCTGTAGAACTTGGTGAAGGTGTGCAAGGAGGACCAAGTGGCCGCCTTGCAAATCTGCTCCGTAGAAGCCCGATTTCTCTGAGCCCAGGAAGCCCCGACCGCTCTAGTGGAATGAGCGGTAACACCGAGGGGCGGAACCTTGCCCTTGGCGAGATAAGCCTCAGTAACAGCCATCTTGACAAAACGGGCGATAGCAACTTTGGATGCCGCCAACCCTCTGCGCGACCCCTCCGGAACCACAAAGAGCGAGTCAGTACGCCTGAAAGAGCTGGTTACCTCCAGGTAAACCTTGAGCGCCCTGACAACGTCCAGGCGATGAAGTTCCCTCTCCCTAGGGTGGGAAGGGGAAGGACACAAAGAGGGGAGAACGATGTCCTCGTTCAGATGAAAGGCGGAGACCACCTTAGGAAGGAAGGAAGGGACCGGACGAAGAACTACCTTGTCCTGGTGGAACACTAGGAAAGGTTCCAGACAGGAGAGTGCAGCCAATTCGGACACCCTCCGAAGAGAGGTGACGGCTACAAGGAAAATAACCTTGCAGGACAGAAGTCGCAAGGAAACCGTCCGCAGAGGCTCGAAAGGAGAAGCCTGGAGCGCTGAGAGAACCAGGTTCAGGTCCCAGGGCGGTACCGGAGGCCGGTACGGGGGAACCGCGTGAGCCACGCCCTGAAGGAAGGTCTTGACAGGACCAAGGGGGGCCAGTGGGCGCTGAAACAAAATGGACAGCGCAGACACTTGACCCTTCAAAGAACTAAGACCCAGACCTTGGGCAAGTCCGCTCTGCAGGAAGGACAAAACGGTGGGGAGAGAAAAGCGGAGCGGAGGAATCCCCAGATCGGCACAGAACCCCAAATAGGTCCTCCAGGTCCTATAATAGATCCTAGAAGAGGACGGCTTACGGGCGCGGATCATGGTGCGGACGACGTCCGCAGAAAAACCCCTACGTGTCAGGACGGTGGTCTCAACAACCACGCCGTCAAACGTAGGGACCTTAAACGCGGGTGGAAGATCGGTCCCTGAGAGAGAAGATCTTCCCTGGCGGGCAGCGGCCAGGGCGCGTCTGCCAGGAGCAGCATGAGGTCGGCATACCAAGACCGGCGGGGCCAGTCCGGAGCGACCAGAATTACCGAGACGCCTTCCGCCGCGATCTTCCGAAGGACCTTGGGCAGGAGTGGGATGGGAGGGAATATGTATGGACGCGCGAAGCCTCGCCAAGGAAGAACGAGGGCGTCGGCTCCGCAAGCTCCCGGATCCCTGGCCCTGGACAGATAGGCGGGGACCTTGTGATTGAACTTGGAGGCCATGAGGTCCACGTCCGGTATGCCCCAACGAAGGCAAATGGCCTCGAATACCTCCGGGTGAAGAGACCACTCGCCGGGGTCGACAGTGGTGCGACTGAGGAAGTCCGCCGCCCAATTGTCCACCCCTGGAATAAAAATTGCCGATAGGGCCGGGACGTGGGCTTCCGCCCAACGGAGAATGCTGGAGACCTCCCTCATTGCAGCAGCGCTGCGAGTGCCCCCCTGGTGGTTTATGTACGCCACAGCCGTGGCGTTGTCCGATTGTACACGAACTGGATGACCCTTCAACAGATGAGTCCAGTGTCGTAGAGACAAAAGGGCCGCTCTCAGCTCCAGGACATTGATCGAGAGTTTGGACTCCAACGGAGACCAAATGCCCTGGACGGATCGGGGAGGAAACACGCCTCCCCAGCCCAAGAGACTGGCATCGGTTGTAACCACCAACCAGTTGAGTGGCAGAAAAGACCTGCCCAGAAGAGGGGACTGTAACCACCAGCGGAGAGATGACCTCACCGGAGGCGATAGATGGAAGGGATGATCCAGAGACTGCGGCGATTTGTCCCAGGAGGAGAGGATCGCCCGTTGGAGAGGGCGGGAGTGAAACTGCGCAAACGGGATCGCCTCGAAGCAGGCAACCATCTGCCCCAAGACCCGCATGCAGAAGCGGAAGGACGGTCGACGGTGGAGAAGGAGACCCCGAACCGCCCCACGGAGGATCAGACGTTTTTCCGAGGGAAGACGTACCTCCGCCGCTCCCGTGTCTAAAAGCATCCCCAGGAAGACGAGTTGTCTGGAGGGGGGAAGAGAGGACTTGGGGAAGTTGATGACCCAACCGAACCTCGTCAGAGTCTCTAGAGTGAGATCCACGCTGGCAACCGCTTGAGAAAGGGACGGAGCCTTGATGAGGATATCGTCCAAGTACGGTAGCAGAAAAACACCCCTGGAACGGAGTAAGGCCAAAACCGGGGCCAGGACCTTGGTGAACACCCGGGGGGCTGTTGCCAGCCCAAAGGGAAGGGCGACAAACTGGAAGTGGAGGTCCCCCACGGCGAATCGGAGGAAGCGATGGTGACACCGGGCTACCGGAACATGGAGGTAGGCATCCTGTATATCGATGGAAGACATGAAATCTCCCTGCTCCAGGGAAGCCACCGCGGAACGGAGGGACTCCATCCGAAACCGTCGAAGGAGGAGAAAACGGTTGAGCTTTTTGAGGTCCAAAATGGGCCGCATGGAACCTCCCTTCTTGGGAACTACAAAGAGGTTCGAGTAGAACCCTTGGAACCTTTCCTCTAGAGGAACGGGGGTAATCACCCCCCTGTCCAGTAAGGCTTGAACGGCCGCGGAGAACGCAACCGCGCGTTTCGGGTCCCGTGGCGGGCGGGAGCGAAAGAACCGATCTGGAGGGAAGGATGCAAATTCGATTTTGTATCCGGAGCACACAATTTCGAGGGCCCAGGCGTCGGAGACGTGAGCCAGCCAGACGTCCCTGAAAAGGAGGAGCCGGCCCCCCACCCGGGTGGGTGGGGGCGCGCCTTCAGGCAGAGGATTGCTTTGCTGCGGGTGTGCGGGCAGCCTGCGGCTTGCGCCAGGAGGGCTGCGCCCGAAAAAACGGCTTCCTATGTTTGTCCTGGGGAGGAGCCGAAGCGGCAGCTGTGGTGGGAGCCCCAGAGGCCCTGCGGGAGGACCGAAAACGAGACGCACCAGGGCGTCCGCGGGGGGCGCCCCTGGCTTGGGGTTGAGGAAGATGGGTGCTTTTACCACCCGTGGCCTCCGAAATAAGTTCGTCTAGGCGGACCCCGAAAAGGCGGGAACCCGCAAACGGTAGCCCCGCCAAGGAACGTTTGGAGGCAGCGTCCGCTTTCCAAACCTTCAGCCAGAGCTCCCTCCTGACGGAAACTGCCAGGGCGGAGGAGCGTGCAATAAGGGCTCCCGCATCAAGGGAGGCCTCACAAACAAAATTCCCGGCCCGAACAATAAGCTGGGCCAAGGAACGCAGGTCCTGGATAGGGACGTCCGAGTCCAACTCCTGTTCCAGCTGCGCACCCCAAGCAGAAATTGCTTTCCCTGCCCAAGCAGAGGCAAAAACCGGTCTGAGAGCAGAACCGGAGGCAGCAAAAATGCCCTTAGAAAGGGTCTCCATGCGACGGTCCTCCGCTGACTGAAGAGAGGACCCGTCGGGAACAGGGATGGCCGTGTTCTTTGACAGCCGGGCCACAGGGGGGTCCACCTTGGGTGGGGAAGACCATGTGGCCACGACATCTGCTGGAAAAGGATAGCAAATGTCCAGCTTCTTGGGGTTGACAAAACGGGCGTCCGGGCGAGCCCAAGCCTTAGACACCACAGAGGAGAAATCAGAGTGGATTGGAAAGACTTTTGAGACCTGCCTGGGTCTGATAAATGAGACGCTAGCTGCGTCCGAGCTAGGGGGATCATCCTGCACCTTAAAGGCGTCACGAATATCAGAGATGAGTTGACCCATCGCTGAGGCTAGCTTGGACGGCAGGGCCGAGTCCATTTCCAAATCTGAAACCGCCAATTCACCTTCAGAGAGCGAATCCTTTGGAGAGGAGAGGCTCGTCTGGGTGCGCACGCGTGGCGGGGAGAGGGAGGCATCCGAGGAGGAGGCTCGCTCTACTCTAATACGCTTCTGAGAGTGCCTAGCTCGGGAGGGGTCACTAAAAGAGAGTGAACCCGCTGCAGCGGCAGAAGCGGTGGACCCGGAGGGCGCGACAGTAAGAGTGGCGTCCTGCGGGGTAGGCGGCCTGTCTATTAGGCGGCCCACGACATGAGTGAGGCTTTCCACGGCCTGGGACAGGGATCTAGCCCAGTCAGGCGGGTCAGAGGCAGCAGGGAGCGACACAGCGGGCGACTGAGGCTGCGGTGGAGCCCGGCATGCAGTACAGTGCGGATCAGACTGCCCCCGGGGAAAGGGTTCCCTACAAGCAGTACAGGCATGGTACCAAGGCTTGGCGGCTGCAGAAGGGTCTGACCTGGTGGAACAAAGATGTTGCACTTAAAGTGGGAGACCCCAAGGAAAGAAACGGGGATAACACCCAAGCGACAGTACTGTGGCACGGAGGGGGTTAAAAGTCCTACCAGACCCGGATGATGCAAGCGGCAGCGGTAAGGGGAACAGACTGAGGAGGCTGTGGAGGAGAGGCAGCAGCAGCACCGGCTTCGGATCGCACTGCAGAGAGGATTCCACGCAGCACTGTGCGATGAACCCGGAAGTAGCGGAGCGCATGTAGGAAGCTCCGCCCCCTCTCTGCCGCTCTGAAGCAGAGCCGCGCGCGCGCGGCAAAATGATTTTAACCCCCAAGGATCATGAAGTGCCGGCCTGAAATGGCGCCGTTCACGCCAAGAAAGCGGCCCCCTCCTTTTCCTGCAGCCGTCCCCTGAAGGTAGCGTCCCTGCCAAGGACCTGCCCAGATAAACTCCCCTGCCCGATACGGTCCCGATATATGCCCGGGGGGGGGGGGGGGGGGGGGGGGGGGGGGAGGGGTGGCGCACGATGTAGCAGTGGCCATGTAGTAACAGTGGCCATGGGAGCCCAGGAGGCCTGTAGCAGCGGTGGGAGGGAGGAAGGGGAGGCTGGAGCAGCCTGTCTCACCATACGCTGTCTTCACCCTCAATCCATCCAGCGGGGTCGCCCCTTCAGCTCCTGGCACCGCAGTGGCAGGAAGCCGGGGGAGGGACTTGGCGTGCGGGCGACCCTGAGCTGGCGGGACGCAGGGGAGCGAGGCTGCCCTGGTCCACCTTGTCTTCTGTGGGGGAGGCGGCAGTGCGGAATTACCGGCACTGGCGCAACTCAACCCCGGGAGAAACAGAGGGGTCTAATGCGCCTCTGTTGTCCCTGTAAGTAGAAAAAACCGAATTAAAAACAACAAATAACGCAAAAATAAAAATTCATAGGTAAACAACCCTGCATAAGCAGGGGGTGTCTTGCCTCCTTGGACACTAAGCAAAAACTGGCAGTCTCTTCTCCAGGCTGAAGGGTATAGCTGATGGAGGAGGGGCTTACAGCTTTCACTTAGTGTCACGCCTCCTAGGGAGCAGAGCTATACCCATGGTTTCCTGTGTCCCCCAAGGAATATGGGCGAGAAAGTGGTATTTCACTGTACAAAATTTGTGTATTCCGTACATTGTTGCAAAGTGCTATGAATAGTTGAATGGCACAAACATTTTAAAGAGGCCCTCTCCAGACATGTCTGATTTAGTACATACATGTCATTCCCATGAAATACCAATACTGGAGCATCTTTTTCTAGAACTCTACATTTTGCTGTTCCTGATTTTCCTCCCGGAAAAGTGTGAATAACTTGACAACATGGCTGTTTGTTACCTGCCCTCTTGTCAATGGGGTGTGTTCTAACAAACTAAGGCCACTTTCCCATGTCTGTGTACATGATGATGTCTGGGACAGGACGGTCAGTGTTCCATCCGTGAAGATGTCTGGAAGGGTCTGCTGTTGGTTCTCGTCTGGATTATTTGTCCTCTGTGTCATCCGTATTCTACGTGCACTGCTAGGCTGAAAAATGGACTTCCAGAACATCTACCAACGGTCCTTGAACACCACTGACACAACATGCATGCAGTCTGTGTTCCCACGGGTGGTCTTCACAAATGGGTGTGTTTGGTCTGCAGCACGGATCAAAGTAGTGCATGTCACCATTGTTGTTCCACTGGTCCGTGGTCAGTGGGAAAACAAGGACGTGTGAATAAACACATGAAAATGAATGGATAAGTGTGCTGACTGCAGAGAACATGGCCTTACACTGCCAGGAATAATTAAACATCATCAGTGCATGTAGGAACATGGCCGATTGGCACCTCACTGTCCATGAGGAATTACAGAGGAATGCAGAGTTCTATGAAAGTTACTAAGGCAGACAAATTAGGAGAGTTAAAAGGGGTTATGCAGTTTGTTTAAACTGATGATCTATCCTTTGGATAGGTCATCAGCATCTGATCGGTTGAGGTCCGACACCCCCGCCGATCAGCTGTTTGAGAAGGCAGCGGCGCCGTGGCCTTCTTTACCGCAGGCCCAGTGACGTCACAACTAGTATCACTGGCCTGGGCACGGCTAAGCTCCGTTCAAGTTAACATAGCTTAGCCGCGCCCAGGCCAGTTGATACTAGTCGTGACGTCACTGGGCCAGCGGTAAAGAAGGCCACGGCGCTACTGGAGCGCCGCTGCCTTCTCAAACAGCTGATCGGCGGGGTCCCGGGTGTCTGACCCCCGCTGGTCAGATGCTGATGATCTATCCAGAGGATAGATCATCAGTTTAAGCAAACTGCAGAACCCCTTTAAGGGTACTTTAACACTAGCGGCAGGACGGATCCGACAGGATGTTCACCCTGTTGGATCCATCCTGCCGCTATTTCGCCGTGCCGCCGGACTGCCGCTCTGTCCCCATTAACTATAATGGAGACAGGGGCGGAGCTCCGGCGCAGCACGGCAGTGCACGGCAAAGGCCGCCAGACTAAAAGCATTATAGTCAATGGTGACCGAGCGGCAGTCCGGCGAAATAGCGGCAGGACGGATCAGACAGGGTGAACAGCATGTCGGATCCGTCCTGCTGCTAGTGTGAAAATAGCCTAAGTAGGAACAATTCTTTTAATTCTTTAAAACACAAACAAGACAGAAAGACACACGGCTTGGACCATGAACAATGCTGACAATACTGTACAGAGATCTTACCTCATGTCCGTGAAAGAGTTCCCCCTGCTGTAGATCTCATGAAGACCTTACTAGAAATAAACAGAAAATGCTTATAATGTAGAATCCAACAGACAAAGGTATATGGCAATGTAATAACCACTGCATGTGTGACTAATTTGATAATGAAAAATAAATCTAAGAATTATATCTATACTCAAAACATTCAATTTCCCAAAACCATTTCCATTTTTTTCTCAGTAGGTTCCACTTTTGGTTTCTGCTTACCAATAATGATGCAAAATACTGCAATGTGAAAGTGTCCTAAAGGCCCCCAGACCATACACGTTAGTGGACTGTCAGTCAAATCCGACAAGAAAGGTGGGTTCTGCCAACCATCAAATGTGTATGGGGGGCTCCCGACAGATGATGTAAATGGAGAGAAGGATCGGATAAAGTGAATATTTCTGCCGAATCCTTTTGTACTCCCAGGTGTCTGGCAGCAGCTTTCTCCTCAATACCCATTGAATACAACTGGAGAGATAGCTGTCGGCCTCTATGTGTAGAGAGGCCTTAAGGCCTGGGCTACACTGAGACTTTTTGTAGCACGACTGATTGATTTTAACTATTGAATGACAGCTACAGCTGTAGTTAAATAGTTAAAAATCAATCAGTCGTGCTACAAAAAGTCGCAGTGTAGCCCATGCCTTAAGGGTATGTGTCATTCGAAAATGACCTATTGTTTACATTTAAATTTTTAACATATGTTTAAAGAATTTTTTATGTTATTTTTTAATTTTCCATGTCAATACTTATATTTAAACAAAAAACATAAAACCCTGCAGTTTTCGCACTGACTATAATCCTAATAATAGGTGTGAGGAATATGGATTATTGTTCATTGTCAGCCATGTTCCCACACCAGCCATCAGCTGTAAGATAGCAGAGGTAGTAAACTCCACAGGAGGGCCCTGCTTCAAAGCCCAGCCATATGGAAGAAACCTCTAGCTGTGTTCGTCACAGTGCTAGAGTCTAGCAGGCCACCGTTGTTTACAATTTCTCACCTCCATTCAGCCAGCCAGGAACCCAGCTAATGGAACAGGAAAAACCTCTCTGCAGGGGTCTAGGCCATTCTCCAGTTCACTCAAATTTAGCAGACAGCATGGAACCGGCGGTTCATAAGGAATTATGAATCGTCTGTCCATCACAGGCATAAACCCCATACATATTTGTATCTCTGTAGCCACGATGAACAGGCCCGTGGTCATAGCATACCATACCACCTGTATTTGTAGCCTCAGACCACTGTATATATCCTTGTGTGTATAGTGTATTGTCTAGTGGACCCTTAAAGGGAACCTGTCATGTGGATATTTGATTATAATCTAATTATATACAATCATTAACTACTGAAAAGTGCCTTAGATGAATTCACTTACTGGTGTGACAGATGGTTACCTCATAATATACACACAAAGATGCCGCATGCTAATGAGCTGATTTGAGTCCAGCGTGATGTCATTGAGTCCAGCGTATATTTAATTCAGAGCTATAGCCACTCCCCTGCCCACCTGCTGCTGATTCATATGGAAAATAACTGTCACTCAGCAGCAGGTAGGCGGGGAGAGTCAGGAGCTCATAAATATTCAGGACTCATCATTATCAGCTGGAGCTTTTCAATACAAGATGTTGGCAGATTGACTGGGTCAATTAAAGAAAGTGACCCAGCATTTTGCTAAGAGAATCAGTCACTTATTTATGTTGCCCTTAGTTAGGACACCATAAAACTGGTGACAGGTTCCCTTTAAGGCGATTAAATATATAATTTAATCTTGTGCTGTTTGGTATCTCGATCACAAATCCCCACGTCCGTGTTTCGGCCTAGTTATACGCTACCGCGGGTTGGTTTCTTACCCTATATAATTATGATGTGACCTCTGTGTATAGATAAGACAGGATTTACTATTCACAATAGGTGAGATCATTACAGGCAGAATTAGGCTACTTTCACATTCGGGTTTAGTGCGGATCCGTTCAGATAATACAACCGTCTGCATCCGTTCAGAACAGATCCGTTTGTATTATCTTTAACATAGCCAAGACGGATCCGTTTGGCTCAGTTTCGTCAGACGGACACGGAGACGGTGTCCGCCTCCAAAGCGGAATGGAGATGGAACGGAGGCAAACTGATGCATTCTGAGCGGATCCTTTTCCATTCAGAATGCATTAGGGCAAAAATGATCCGTTTTGGACCGCTTGTGAGAGCCCTGAACGGATCTCACAAACGGAAACCAAAACGCCAGCGTGAAAGTAGCCTTAGAATGACAGATAAAACAGTATCCACCATTCACAGTAGGTGATATCACAGCTTATCCCTTCTTTCCTTGTACAATGACCTCTGCCCAGGAAACTCTCCCATAGAAGTCATTGAGGTCCCCTCCTGACCAGTGTGTCTATGAACCATGGAGCTGCCGTAATGCTTTCTAAATGCTGTTAAGAACAGCTCAGGCAAGATGGCCGTCCCCATCATCATGTTCAGGAAATAGAACTTAAAAAAATCTGGAATGGGAAAATAAAAACAGATTAGAAAAAAGAAATATGTGCTGCTGTCTAGTTTTAACTTTGGTGACACATTTCCTTTAAGGGAGTAATCTCTCGTGCCCAGTGGCCCCAGTAGTGTCCAGCACATACAATTACCATGTGGTAAAACCAGATTGCAGCAATTTACTGCGCAGATTAATTACTAGTGTCATCCGGCAGGTGAGAATAAACCCCTGAATCACTACCTTTACAAGCAGGAGCCTTCCAATAATAGACGATGAGAGCAGCAGGGAAGGTTCTGACAGCTTCATGAGAAGATCTCTAATCAGTAGGGAATATCTTCTAGAAAATAATGGGGGGAAACGTCAAATGACACCCATGTGGACAGGCTGGTGAGGTGAGGCAACCCCTTTAGGACTTTTAAAAGGGATTATGCAAGTTTAATAAAAACTCTGACAGCAACAGTAAATGTGCTAAAATAACAAAAGAAGTGACGATTACCTTTCCTCTGCTGCTTCCAGCGCTGCCTCCGGTCCTGCTGCAATGACATCATCTTCCTGGCACGTCACTGTGCAGCCAATCACTGGCCTCAGCAGTCATGTGCCATATACTGGCTGCAGCAGTGACATGCTATGTACAGGGCATCACTGCTCCGACCCAACAAACACTGGTGGGAAGGATTGGATCATGGACAGGAAGAGGCGGGGGGGGGGGGGGGGGGGAGTGGTGCGTATCACTTCATTTCTTATTTTAACATCTCCATTTTTAAATAGGACCTGTCCCCAAACCCACAAAAAAATTGCAATGTATATATATTCCTGTTGGTTATTCTTCCCTTAACATGGCATAGTTGCTATTATGAATATGGTTGTTATTATGAAACTGGCAGTCCTCATGAGACCACGCTGCATCATAGCGGCAGACGGGGCGACGTCCCAATCAGACCACAGAGAGAGACGCCGCAGAAGACGAACAGAAGAGACCAGCAGCTGCCTCCGCCTGAGAAGAAGAGCCCAGCAGCTGCCTCTGCAGCTTCCCACTAGTGTACGTGGGCACTGCAAAAGCTTGTTATGTTATATCATGCTGTATTACATTCTTATGTGGAATCCCTGTTACCAGGCTGTTAGGTGCATTACACACATTTCACCACTAGATGGGGGTAGCACCATAGTATATATAGCACAGTTCAGGCCTAGTTAAGTGGTTGTAGTCAGAGTTTGGAGGTGGTAGGAGATGGAGTGAGGAGCAAGGGGGAAGGAGAGGACCCCTCTCCTCTCAGCTCTCTCTTGGGCTCCATGGCCCAGAGGAGCCCATTTATGGTCTGAGTGTCAAGCCAGGAAAATAGGCAGAGGTAAAGTCTGTATTCTACGGTCTACTCTTCCGGAGAGCCAAGTGGATTTTACTAAGTTTATTGTGGATAGACAAAGGAAGGACAATATCCAATATTCTAGGCTTTAGGCGCCTTTGTAATAAGGTGAAGGTTTATTAGCTTCCAGCAGCCTCACCGTTACTTCAAGGACAGACAGGCC
Organism: Bufo bufo; assembly: GCF_905171765.1. Lineage (NCBI taxonomy): Eukaryota > Metazoa > Chordata > Amphibia > Anura > Bufonidae > Bufo > Bufo bufo. The sequence continues at coordinate 74,005,132 of NC_053397.1, forward strand.
ATCTGTTGCATCACTTGTGTGTAGAAGACAAAGACTTGAACTACCTTTACTGAGACTGAAGCAAGGCAAAGAGCTGAATATCAGTGAGTACACAACTACCTACGATAGCCTGAGATATAACCACATGCACAGCCTGTTACTGGGATCTGCCACATCCAACCTGCATGTTAATAAGAGACTGTTTTATAACTGGATGTAAACTGCTGTCAAGATCCGGGTTAGGCCCCTTTTACACGGGCGAGAATTCCACGCGGGTAAAATGCATGAGGTGAACGCATTGCACCCGCACTGAATCCGGACGCGTTCACTCCAATGGGGCTGTGCACATGAGCGGTGATTTTCACGCATCACTGGTGCGTTGCGTGAAAATCGCAGCAAGCTCTATATTGTGCGTTTTTCATGCAACGCAGGCCCCATCTTGTCCGGCCCTCACACGCGACGCCCGTGTGAAAGAGGCCTTACAGTAAAGTTCTTAGTTGGATTCAAACCGTGCCTCATTCTTCTATCTCCATACTACAATTGCTGGCGTCACTACATTAACTAAGCCAGGGGCCCAGCCGCACAAGCACCCAGAAAAGCCAATTACCATCAAGGGCACCTCAGTCACCACCTGGCCAGTTTCCCCTGTAATAGAATGTGCCCCGGAGAATGCTGCCTCCGCCTCAGAAGAAGAGCCCAGCAGCTGCCTCCGCCTCAGAAGAAGAGCCCAGCAGCTGCCTCCGCCTCAGAAGAAGAGCCCAGCAGCTGCCTCCGCCTCAGAAGAAGAGCCCAGCAGCTGCCTCCGCCTCAGAAGAAGAGCCCAGCAGCTGCCTCCGCCTCAGAAGAAGAGCCCAGCAGCTGCCTCCGCCTCAGAAGAAGAGCCCAGCAGCTGCCTCCGCCTCAGAAGAAGAGCCCAGCAGCTGCCTCCGCCTCAGAAGAAGAGCCCAGCAGCTGCCTCCGCCTCAGAAGAAGAGCCCAGCAGCTGCCTCCGCCTCAGAAGAAGAGCCCAGCAGCTGCCTCCGCCTCAGAAGAAGAGCCCAGCAGCTGCCTCCGCCTCAGAAGAAGAGCCCAGCAGCTGCCTCCGCCTCAGAAGAAGAGCCCAGCAGCTGCCTCCGCCTCAGAAGAAGAGCCCAGCAGCTGCCTCCGCCTCAGAAAAAGAGCCCAGCAGCTGCCTCCGCCTCAGAAGAAGAGCCCAGCAGCTGCCTCCGCCTCAGAAAAAGAGCCCAGCAGCTGCCTCCGCCTCAGAAGTCTGTGCCGCAAAAAAAAAAAAAAAAAAAACAGAACAGAACCTTTTGCGGACATGAATAGGTCTATTCTATAGACCGGAGAGAAAAAGGCGGCATGCTCACAGTTGGGATCCGTGTTTTGTGGATCAGCAATTTGTGGACTGCAAAACACTAACGGACATGTGTATGAGCCCTTATAGGAGGGTTTCAGTTACTCCCTAATATGCCAACATTTTCAAGCTTGTTACTTAAATATAACAATTTCTCCTATCATCTAAACAGTTAGCCTTGTGTGCTCCAAGCTTCATAGTGAATTGTTCAAGTGAACAAGACAGAACTGATTAACCACCTAAGCTCCCCTAGCTTAAACCCCCTTAATGACCAGACCACTTTTTACAATTCTGCACTACACTACTTTCACGGTTTATTGCTCAGTCATGCAACTTACCACCCAAATAAATTTTACCTCCTTTTCTTCTCACTAAGGCCTCCTGCACACGACAGTTGTGTGCACCCGTGGCCGTTGTGCCGTTTTCCGTTTTTTTTCGCGGACCCATTGACTTTCAATGGGTCCGTGGAAAAAACGGAAAATGCACCGTTTTGCAGCCGCATCCGTGATCCGTGTTTCCTGGCTGTGAAAAAAATATGACCTGTCCTATTTTTTTCACGGCCAACGGTTCACGGACCCATTCAAGTCAATGGGTCCGTGAAAGAACACGGATGCACACAAGATTGGCATCCGTGTCCGTGATCCGTGGCCGTAGGTTAGTTTTTATACAGACGGATCCGAAGATCCGTCTGCATAAAAGCTTTTTCAAAGCTGAGTTTTCACTTCGTGAAAACTCAGAACCGACAGTATATTCTAACACAGAAGCGTTCCCATGGTGATGGGGACGCTTCTAGTTAGAATACACTACAAACTGTGTACAAGACTGCGCCCTGCTGCATGGCAGCCCTGATCTCTTACAGGGGGCCGTGATCAGCACAATTAACCCCTTTAGGTGCGGCACCTGAAGGGGTTAATTGTGCTGATCACGGCCCCCTGTAAGAGATCAGGGCTGCCAGGCAGCAGGGGGCAGACCCTCCCCCCCCCCTCCCCAGTTTGAATATCATTGGTGGCCAGTGCGCCCCCCCCCCCCCCCTCTATTGTAATAATAGGTTGGTGGCCAGTGCGCGCCCCCCCCCCCCTCCCTCTATTGTAAAAATTCGTTGGTGGCACAGTGTGCGCCCCCCCCCCCTCCCTCCCTCTATTGTAATAATTCGTTGGTGGCACAGTGTGCGCCCCCCATCGGCCCCCCCTTCCTCTATAGCATTAACAACATTGGTGGTCAGTGTGCGGCCTCCCATCTCCCCCCCCCCCCCCCCATCATTGGTGGCAGCGGAGTTCCGATCGGAGTCCCAGTTTAATCGCTGGGGCTCCGATCGGTAACCATGGCAACCAGGACGCTACTACAGTCCTGGTTGCCATGGTTACTTAGCAATAGTACAATAGTAGAAGATTCATACTTACCGGCTGCTGCGATGTTCGTGTCCGGCCGGGAGCTCCACCTACTGGTAAGTGACAGGTCTATGCGGCGCATTGCTAAATGAACTGTCACTTCCCAGTAGGAGGAGCTCCCGGCCGGACACTAACATCGCAGCTCCCAGGTAAGTATGAATCTTTTACTATTGTACTATTGCTAGTAACCCGCTGCCACCAATGATCGGGGGGGGGGGGGGGGGGGAGATGGGAGGCCGCACACTGGCCACCAATGTTGTTAATGCTATAGAGGGAGGGGGGGGCCAATGGGGGGCGCACACTGTGCCACCAACGATTTATTACAATAGAGGGAGGAAGGGGGGGGGGGGCGCACACTGTGCCACCAACGAATTATTACAATAGAGGGAGGAAGGGGGGGGGGGGGCCGCACTGGCCACCAATGATATTCAAACTGGGGAGGGGGGGGGTCTGCCCCCTGCTGCCTGGCAGCCCTGATCTCTTACAGGGGGATATGATAGTACATTTAACCCCTTCAGGTGCGGCACCTGAGGGGTTAATTGTGCTGATCACAGCCCCCTGTAAGAGATCGGATGCTGCTAGGCAGCAGGGGGCAGTCATGTACACAGTTTGTAGTATATTCTAACTAGAAGCGTCCCCATCACCATGGGAACGCCTCTGTGTTAGAATATACTGTCGGAAATGAGGTTTCACGATCTAACTCATATCCGACAGTATATTCTAACATAGAGGCGTTCCCATGGTGATGGGGACGCTTCAAGTTAAAATATACCATCGGATTGGAGAAAACTCCGATCCGATAGTATAAAAGGGACTCCAGACTTTACATTGAAAGTCAATGGGGACGGATCCGTTTGAAATGGCACCATATTGTGTCAACGTCAAACGGATCCGTCCCCATTGACTTGCATTGTAATTCAGGACGGATCCGTTTGGCTCCGCACGGCCAGGCGGACACCAAAACGACTTTTTTTTCATATCCGTGGATCCTCCAAAAATCAAGGAAGACCCACGGACGAAAAAACGGTCACGGATCACGGAAAAACGGGACCCGTTTTTGCGGACCGCAAAAAAATACGTTCGTGTGCAGGAGGCCTAATAGAGCTTTCATTTGGTGGTATTTCATTGCTGCTGAAATTTTAACTTTTTTTTTTATATTAATCAAAATTGACCGAAATCTTTGCAAAAAAATTAAATTTTTCACTTTCTGTTGTAAAATTTTTCAAATAAAACTACATTTCTATATAAGTTTTTCTCTAAATTTATTGTTCTACATGTCTTTGATAAAAAAAAAAAAAAATGCAATAAGTGTATATTTATTGGTTTGGGTAAAAGTTATAGCGTTTACAAACTATGGTGCAAAAGAGTGAATTTACGCACTTTGACTTTCTGAGCACCTGTCATGTTTCCTGAGGTTCTACAATGCCCAGCCAGTAGAAACACCCCACAAATGACCCCATTTCGGAAAGTAGACACCCTAAGGTATTCGCTGATGGGCATAGTGAGTTCATGGAAGTTTTTATTTTTTGTCACAAGTTTGATTGTGATGTTGGTTCTCGGCAACCACTTACTTTTTACTTAGAAATGACAGAACGCTGAAATAAACTCACCTGTCTTCACTTTATTCTGCCGTTAGTATGGGTACAGGTTCCCTTTAAAGTCCACACCGCATGTCAGGCTACGTTCGGATACCAGTGCAGACTCTCTAAGGCTACTTTCACACTAGCGTCGGGGTTCCGCTTGTGAGCTCCGTTTGAAGAGTCTCACAAGCGGCCCCGAACGCATCCGTCCAGCTACTAATGCATCAGTCTGGCGGATCCGCTCAGAATGCATCAGTCTGGCAGCGTTCAGCCTCCGCTCCGCTCAGCAAGCGGACACCTGAACGCTGCTTGCAGCGTTCGGGTGTCCGTCTGGCCGTGCGGAGGCAAGCGGATCCGTCCAGACTTACAATGTAAGTCAATGGGGACGGATCCGTTTAAAGTTGACACAGTATGGCTCAATTTTCAAACGGATCCGTCCCCCATTGACTTTCAATGTAAAGTCTGGACGGATCCGTTCAGGCTACTTTCACACTTAAGAATTTTTTTAAAACTATAATGCAGACGGATCCGTTCTGAACGGATCCAAACGTCTGCATTATAGGAGCGGATCCGTCTGGGCAGACACCAGACGGACCCGCTCTGAACACAAGTGTGAAAGTAGCCTAAGCAGCGAGTGGATTAGAGTCTTTAAAATCAACCCCGCAGATCGGCAGCACGCAACCCCTTGGCGTCTAATCCAGAGCATTTATGCCACATGTGGACATACTCTTGTTAGGCTGGATTCACACGTAGAAATATCTTACACCACAGATTTTCCCCATCAAACCTGCTGCGAAATCTGTATGTATCACATAGTGACTTGCTGTGGAATTGCCGCAGGTGGGTGAAATCCACAGCAATTCTGCTACAAACTTCCCTTAAAAATCTTGACGTAAAGCCTCATGCACACGACCGTTCTGTTTTTTGCGGTCTGCAAACGGGGATCCGCAAAAAAACGGAAGCCGCCCGTGTGCCTTTCGCAATTTGCGGAACGGAACGGGCGGCCCATTGTAGAAATGCCTATTCTTGTCCGCAAAACGGACAAGAATAGGACATGCTCTATTTTTTTTTTGCGGGGCCACGGAACGGAGCAAAGGATGCAGACAGCACATTGAAGTGAATGGGTCCGCACCCAAGCCGTAAAAAATGCGGCTCGGATGCAGACCACAACAACGGTCGTGTGCATGAGGCCTAACATACGCAAATTCTGTGGTGAATTGGCTGTGGACAAATCTGTTTCGTAATGTGAATATTAGTGTTGAGTGAATTGAGCTTCAGATCATAGATCCGAAGTCAATTCGTTCAAACACTTTGGGGGTCATTTGTTATACTGAAATACGCCTTAGGCATATTTCAGGCCCAGATGGCGGCGCTGCGACTTCTCACCGCTCGCGCCAGGTCTAAAATTGTAGGTGGGGAAGGGCCGGCAGGCCAGTCTTATTCATCATTTTCTATACCCGTTGAAAAGTAAGCTGTTTTACATTTAGAACTGGCGCTGGATGCGCCAAAGTTATGGAAAGGCCGGCGCCTCTTCGTAACTTCGGTGGATCCTCCGCCAGCGATGAGGCTTTATTAAGACTAGTGTTGAGCGAACTTGTGTTTTAAGTTCGGCATCTAAAGTTCGGGTTCGGGTTATCGAAGATTCACGTTATGGATTCCGCTACCACGGACCATAACGGAATTTAGAATCCATAACGTGATTTTTCGATAACCCGAACTTTAGACGCCGAACTTAAAACACAAGTTCGCTAAACGCCGGTCTTAATAAATGTTCCTCTTTGTTTGAATGCTGTCTGAGACCTGTCTCCATACAGCATTAGGGCTCTTGCACACGACAGAATGTATTTTGCGGGCCGCAAAAAATACGGATGATGTCCGCGTGCATAAAATATTTAGCGGAACAGAACAGCCTGTCCTAATAGAACAGTAGTACCCTTGTCCGTAATGTGGACAATAATAAGACAAGTTCTATTTATTTGCGGAACGGACATTACGGAAATGGAATGCACACGGAGTAACTTCCGTTTTTTTGCAGACCCATTGAAATGAATGGTTCCGCATACGGTCCGCAAAAAAAAAAAAAAAAAAACAGAGCGGACACGGAAAGAAAATCCGTTCGTGTGTATGAGCCCTGAAAATGTATTGCCTCCGTGGAGGAAAAATCCGTTTCAGCCAAGACTTCGGTGAATGAATTCGGTAATCACTTCTGCATCTTAAATAGCGATCCGAGGTCTGGTTTTGCACAGAGACTTCGGATTCTGAAGTTTAAATGTTTTTAAAGATGCAGAAGTGATTACCGAATTCATAGGTCTTCCACAAAGGCAATACATTTTCCGTACTGCGTTAATATGAAGTGCTTGAATGAATCGACTTTGGATTAACCCCGTGGTGTCATTAGGTATTGAAAAATCAAAAAAACACCCACTCGATAGTCTTACCCAATGCCAACGTTTGCGTCAGTTGCGTGCAGAAGCAGCATAGCAGAAATGTTCCTTTTTGTTAGAAATCCACATGAATCCTGACATCTGAGCTCGGAGTTTCTGCATTTCCTGCTCCAGACACATTCCCACAATGCTCCGCTCTGACTCGGCTCAGGTTACAGCCACTTCTACCCCAGGGTGCAGGACGTGGTACCAGGATCTCAGCAACCTCAACACTCCAGCTGTTCAGAAACTACAACTCCCAGAATCCTCCTCTGACTTATCTGCCAGTTACAAGAACAGCTGAGTGCATGGTAGGAGTTGTAGTTTCACTGCAGGTTGCTGATCCCTGATCTAAAGCAGTGCAGCCTTGTGTACTAAGGCCCCTTTCACACGGGCGAGAATTCCGCGAGGGTGCAATGCGTTAGGAGAACGCATTGCACCCCCACTGAATCCGGACCCATTCACTTCAATGGGGCTGTGCACACGAGCGGTGATTTTCACGCATCACTTGTGCATTAGGGCTGCACGATATGGGAATTTTGTGCGATTGCGATTAGGGCCCTAAAAATTGCGATAACGATATGCGATGCGATATTTTAAGGGAATTGTGCTAGAGGTCTATTCGCTTGGATTTTCCCATATGAGCCGCTGACGCGGCTGGGTATGACATCAGACATCCCAACCTGCAAAAACCCATTTCAGGGAGGTGCACTTCTCATTTCAGGGAGGTTTTCTTTCACAAACTTTTTATTACATTTTCCAAACATATGCAGTATCTGCACACTTTGCTCTATGGTGTGGAGGACTGGGCTCATTACCCAGCCCCAAATTATCCTATTTCTGTATATGATTAAAGGGATTCTGTCACCACCTATAAGCCCTGTGAGCTAAACATTTGATCATGTCCAGGGTAGCATTCTGATTTCTAAGGTGGCCTTATAAAAGCTATTTGTGGCTTTATTTGGCAGAAAAACTGGTTTTACTAACCTGTCAATCATTGAATTAAGGTGCCCAAGCGGGGGAGGTCTGTGGATGCATGGTGCCCGGCCGCACGCATCGCCGTTCGTGCCCAGCGCTGCCTTCTACTCCTCAGTGCCGCCTCTCCCTCCCTCCCCCTCCTCCCGCTTTGAGATCCCGCACGTGCGCACGCGCCGAGAAGGGGACACTGCTACAGGTTGCCGGAAAGGTTTACTGCGAGTAAACTAGAGATGGGAAGTTCGGATCTTTCACATGAACTGGTTCATGAATCAAATCTTCGGTTCATTCGCTGAGATGACAAGAAGCAAGTGAACCGAAGCTTGGGTTGCGCAATACGCATGCACGGATGCTTCGATTCGCTGAGTCGGCTCTTGGTCTGAGTCAGGAAGTTTTATTCTTTAAAACCCTGTGTGTAATTATCTACCCCACTGTAGGAAAAAAACAAGCATCGGGGGGGAATTTAACACTGGGGTAAATAATATAATTAAAATGAAGGGTTAAATGTGTAAATGTATTTAAAAAAAATACATCTCTCTCAATAGTTCTATAGCTACTGAATGAGACAGAAGAAGGGATGCCTTTAACATATAGATCTCCTTGAGAAGCCAATTTGACCCTAAAGGGTTAATTCAACCTGTAATCTAAACTCTGTGTCATCTGTCACTTCTCTTATCTCTCTGCTCTGCTATCAGTGAACCTTTGGGATATATTGTCTCACATGCGGGTGTCAGGGAGCCGCCATCTAATAGAGGGAGACTCCCTGAACCTCCGGGAGACTTGAGATCCCTGTGACATAGTTATGGGGGATCTGTGGATGGCACTGTTATGGGTGGATCTGTGGAGGACGCTGTTATGTGGGGGATCTGTGGAGGACGCTGTTATGTGGGGGATCTGTGGAGGACGCTGTTATGGGGGATCTGTGGAGGACGCTGTTATGGGGGATCTGTGGAGGATGCTGTTATGTGGGGGATCTGTGGAGGACGCTGTTATGGGGGATCTGTGGAGGATGCTGTTATGGGGGATCTGTGGAGGACGCTGTTATGTGGGGGATCTGTGGAGGACGCTGTTATGTGGGGGATCTGTGGAGGACGCTGTTATGGGGGATCTGTGGAGGACACTGTTATGGGGGATCTGTGGAGGATGCTGTTATGTGGGGGATCTGTGGAGGACGCTGTTATGGGGGATCTGTGGAGGACACTGTTATGGGGGATCTGTGGAGGATGCTGTTATGTGGGGGATCTGTGGAGGACGCTGTTATGGGGGATCTGTGGAGGACGCTGTTATGGGGGATATGTGGAGGACACTAAGTGACGTCAGTCACGCGCCGGCCGGCCTGCTCGCTGCAGTGCATTCATAGTGAAAGTGAGTACAGAGGCTGGCCATTTTATCAATAGGAGAGAGCTTGTTTCAGACAGTAGTAAAATACTTTACACACACAAAGCCAGTTATGTGAGCGGGGCCCCTTCATATATAATCGCAGCATTTTCGGGTCGGCCAAATCGCCATATCGCATTTGGCGATTATCGAGATTCAATTATTTTTTCGATATATCGTGCAGCCCTATTGTGCATTGAGTGAAAATCGCAGCATGTTGTATATTCTGCATTTTTCACGCAACGCAGGCCCCATAGAAATGAATGGGGATGCGTGAAAATTGCAAACATCCGCAAGCAAAGGAGAGGAGGGATGAGTTACCCGGGACCCCATTTTATTTATTATTTTCCATTATAACATGATTATAATGAAAAACAATAGCATTCTTTAATTCAGAATGCTTAGTAAAAGGTCCATTGTGGGGTTAAAAATCACAGAAGCACTCCGCAGTGCCTCCGTTCTGCACCTTCTGGATTGCAGAACTATTCAAGAAATGCAATACAGGCATCGGCCAACAACGGTCGTGTGCATGATCCCTTCACCTTATGCCCTGCCAATCTACGGCATTTAAATCACAGTGCATGTGAGGCACATATCTGGTGTAGTAACTACTTGCATCCCCCGTGTAATAACAGTTATGGAGCATCTATTCTTATGACTGTATGATGTGCCGTTCCTTTATTATTCCTGTTAGGAGTTATGAATGAATTGCTAGCAGTAAGCAGTGAGGGTCCAGATGGGTGTTACCAGTTAGCAGTGTGTCCCTGCACAGCCCAGGAGCTGCCAGTACCAGACTGTGCAGGGACACACCCTCAACTGGTAACACCCATCTGTACCTTCATTGCACATTGCTAGTAATTCCTTTATAACTTCTAACAGGTATAATAAAGGGATGACACATTACAGAGCCATAACAATAGATGCCCTGGAATTGTTATTACATGGGGAATGCAGTGCATTACTAAACCAGACATGTCAGAAGAAGTTAGGGCTCCTCTTTAAGACGTAGGCACTGTCAGGCTTGTCACCACTGGAGGGGTCTCTGTACCACACAGCGCTCACTCTTACCCTGCAGTCAACCTCTCCGACCACTACTATGCGCTGACGTCAGAGTAACACTGCCGCCATCTTTGTTCCGGGCACGGCTGGCTCCCATTAATGCTCCGTCAGCGCTGCACTCAGAGGCAGCCGCACCCGGAAGTCAGTAGTCTGCCCATTCGTGCGATTGGTTGCCAAGTGCCTGTGTGTCAGGCCGCCCGCAACTGCCCCGGAAGAAGGAAGCGGCGCCCGGAGAGGACTGCAGCACAGGAGGCAGCGGCTCCCCCGGTGACCCCATAAGAGAGTGCCCGCTGTACCGTGTGCGGGCGGAAGGCGCTGGGGCACAGAAGACGCCTGGGCGAGACGAGTCAGCTGGTGTCACAGCGCTCGGGTGTGTCGGGCACCGGGTGTCAGGATGTTGCCGCTGTCTATTAAGGATGATGAGTACAAGCCGCCGAAATTCAACCTCCCGTGGAAAGTGTCCGGCTGGATCAGGTAGGGTGTACACGTGTCACCCCGCGCGTCACGTGACCTCGTACATGTCCATCACCCGGTGTACGAGCCTGTGCCTCATATACAGACATGTACATCACCCCGGTGTACGAGCCTGTGCCTCCCATATACCGACATGTACATCACCCGGTGTACGAGCCTGTGCCTCCCATATACAGACATGTACATCACCCCGGTGTACGAGCCTGTGCCTCCCATATACAGACATGTCCATCACCCGGTGTACGAGCCTGTGCCTCATATACAGACATGTACATCACCCGGTGTACGAGCCTGTGCCTCCCATATACAGAAATGTACATCACCCCGGTGTACGAGCCTGTGCCTCCCATATACAGACATGTACATCACCCCGGTGTACGAGCCTGTGCCTTGTGGTTCTGCTGCGGTGGCATTGTGTGCTGCCCTGTGGTGTGTGTTTTATTTTTTTATTTTTATTTTTCACGAGAATTTGCGTGGAGAAGCCACACCTAACCAGTAAGGTGCAGGTAGCCCTTGGGGCTTGTTCACACAGTGGATTTTCCTGCATATTACATACAGAATCCGCACGGACTCTTGTGTTCATACGCGTGTATGCGGCGGCTCAGGATGAGAGGTAGAATAAATGATGAGTGGCTGTCCGAATATCTCATCACATGCCTGAGCAGGAATGTGACTGTGCTGACGGGCTGGATCTCTCACATACCGACACCTGGCGGAGGGGCGGTTCTACCGCTGATACATGACAGCGCGGTGCCACCGACTGTGTACGATTGGCTTATTTGAGTATAAATGCTGAGAGGAGGTTTCCGCTGTGACCCGGCTCCTCTGGAGATGTCGCTCACAGGGGTCTTGTAGTTTATGCTCCTTTTTCTGATTTCTTCCTCAGGTCAATCTTCTCGGACTCCACTTCTAGGAACCTCTTCGGCTTCCTCTGCTTGAATCTCTCCTTTGCGTTCGTGGAGCTTTTTTACGGGATATGGAGCAACAGGTAAGACGGGACTTTGTGGCCTCGTGGTTCAGTCATGTTCTTATTCCTGTTTCGTTGCATTCATTTGCCACGACTACAACTTCCAGGGAGGAGGCTCTTCTCTGTCTTCAATGGGAAGCCCCTGCAACCAGATAGTGACATGCAAGTGGTCCCTGTGAAGAGATCTAGAGTTACCTGCTGCTCTCCTGTCTTCTCCACCTGGTAACTTCCACATAGACGGGGCCACGTGCGCTGGAGCCAGCGGTGATGTGTCTTCGAGCAGAATGTCACATGCTGTTTGGGAGCACACCATCGCTGATGCCAGTCATTGGCTGTAGCAGGCACCTGACCCTGTCCATGGGAAAGAGCAGTGAAGCCATGGAGCCGAAACAAAGCTGCGGAGAGCAGGTAAGTATGGACCTCTCCCGTACTGGAGGGGATTGTCCTGATCAGAGGGGTACCGGGCAGTTGCACACATTAATGACATGTCCTTAGGGGTATGATGTCAATGTTTAAGGTCATACCATCCCTTTGAGCCGAATATCTCCACCTCCCATGGGAATCGCAGCCTGTTTTGTTTGGCCGTCACCTTCGCCTGACGCTGCCGGTGACATTTCCGACAGACATAACCTCTTTTGTTCCTTGGTCCACCTCTCGCCAAGTTTGATATAAAGCTCTCGCTTTCATATCTTTTCCCCACCCTTTTAATTATCAGGGTATTTAATGCTTCAACAAAAAACCATTATAAGAATGCGAAATGCCAAGAAATTCCCAATTCAGCTCTGGCTCCTGACATGCGGGTAGATGGCATCATGTCTGCAGAGCAGTGACGAGCTCCAGTGCTGTGGAAGTCGATCAGTACTGAGCCCCAAACTTAGTGACGGCACTGGATGGGTGATGGGGAGGTCAGTCAGCAGGTCCCTAGCTGCTCCATAAGCCGTGCAGTGTCTGGGCTGTCTGCCCCGAGCGCTCCGTACCCCTCCCTACTAAGTGACTGCTGCCACCGGTCGGACGCTACAGTGTGCAGTGTACCCCCCTGTACAATGTTATTTGGTCTGGGGCCACAGGTTGTGCATCCCTGGTGTAGAAGGTACTTGAAATCGCACTTGCAACTTCTTATGTAGAGAGTATGAACATGTGCTTCACCTGTCTAGTGCTGTCAGCAGTTTGATGTGCTAAAAACTGCTCACAGACTCTCTTTAGAGGGGGTGTCCCATCTGGACATTTTATGGTATAGGATAGGATATGCTATAGATGTCTGATAGGTGCAGGTCCCAGCTCTCTCACCTTCTCCTACACATCGTGTGCATGGCGTCCTCTCCATCCACTTCTATGGGTCTTCTGAAAAAAAGCGACGTGAGAGCACTCTTATTTTCCGATGTCCTGTAGCATTGAATGGAGAGCTCGCTGTATGGCCGGTCACCTCTCCATCAACCACTTTGAAAATAGTCAAGGTGGTGCATTGCTATTTTCAGAAGTCCTATTGCTGTGATAGTAGAAAACTGAAAAACCATTGCTAATTCTCCATTCACAGTGGCACCTAGCTCTGGAGAGAGGACCAGGTCCCAGAGGTGTGACCCACACTCATCAGACATGTATGACCCATCATATAACTGTGCTACAAAAGTCCAGAGGGGAATATTCCTTTAAGTCAGGGGTGGGGAGCCTCTGGCTCGGGGGGGGTCTGTTGAGGGTCTGATAGGAGGCTAATGGAGATGGGGGGGGGGGGGGGGGGGGCAGATCTGAGAAAGGGGCAAAGGCAGGGACTGTTGCGAAGAAAGAGGCAGGGAGAGTGAAAACTGGGTAAACCCCTCTCTGGACCCCTCTGGGTTTAGCTTTGTTGCCATTAATGCCAAATAAAGAACCAAATCTATAGCATTCTCAACTTAAAAATTAGACTGCTATATGTGGTCAAAGTAGCGCCTGTACTGTTTGTAATATATATAGTGCAGGCGCCATGTTGTGCTGCAAAAATACAGCGCTGTAGATTTTTATTGAAGCGCAATTTCTGTAACTTACCCCCTAAGTCACTTATATGTTTGACCAAATATAGCCGTCAAATTTTTAAGTTGAGAATTTTGTATGGCCCCCGAACGATGTTACAAATATCCAAAGGCCCTCGGCGGCAAAAAAGTTCCCCACCCCTGCGTCAAGTGAACGTTCTCTAAAAACGAGGCTCTCACCAAGATTTCGTACTTTGTTTAAGCCAGCTTAACCACGCTCTTGCAAGCTTGATTTAGTCTGCCGCAACTGCTTGATAATGTTGGCAAAAGTTCTTTGTTGGAATATTTAAGACATCACTTTGGGGATATTTCTAGGTGATTGACCGTTAATCAAAACGTAGCTAGGACATGACGGATGACCGTGTCACATTTGTTTGTCAGCATTCGGCTACTTCAGGGGTTACCTTGGTATATTATGTGCCGTTCTTGGTTTGGGGCATTGGTGCTGTAGAAATGTGTGTGTGTATATGTATGTATATGTATATATATATATATATATATATATATATATATATATATATATATATATATATTTTACACTGCTCAAAAAAATAAAGGGAACACTTAAACAACACAATGTAACTCCAAGTCAATCACAATTCTGCTAAATCAAACTGTCCACTTAGGAAGCAACACTGAGTGACAATCAATTTCACATGCTGTTGTGCAAATGGGATAGACAACAGGTGGAAATTATAGGCAATTAGCAAGACACCCCCAATAAAGGAGTGGTTCTGCAGGTGGTGATCACAGACCACTTCTCAGTTCCTATGCTTCCTGGCTGATGTTTTGGTCACTTTTGAATGCTGGCGGTGCTTTCACTCTAGTGGTAGCATGAGACGGAGTCTACAACCCACACAAGTGGCTCAGGTAGTGCAGCTTATCCAGGATGGCACATCAATGCGAGCTGTGGCAAGAAGGTTTGCTGTGTCTGTCAGCGTAGTGTCCAGAGCATGGAGGCGCTACCAAGAGACAGGCCAGTACATCAGGAGACGTGGAGGAGGCCGTAGGAGGGCAACAACCCAGCAGCAGGACCGATACCTCCGCCTTTGTGCAAGGAGGAACAGGAGGAGCACTGCCAGAGCCCTGCAAAATGACCTCCAGCAAGCCACAAATGTGCTTGTGTCTGCTCAAACGGTCAGAAACGGACTCCATGAGGGTGATATGAGGGCCCGACGTCCACAGGTGGGGGTTGTGCTTACAGCCCAACACCGTGCAGGACGTTTGGCATTTGCCAGAGAACACCAAGATTGGCAAATTCGCTATTGGCGCCCTGTGCTCTTCACAGATGAAAGCAGGTTCACACTGAGCACATGTGACAGACGTGACAGAGTCTTGAGACACCGTGGAGAACGTTCTACTGCCTGCAACATCCTCCAGCATGACCGGTTTGGCATTGGGTCAGTAATGGTGTGGGGTGGCATTTCTTTGGAGGGCCGCACAGCCCTCCATGTGCTCGCCAGAGGTAGTCTGACTGCCATTAGGTACCGAGATGAGATCCTCAGACTCCTTGTGAGACCATATGCTGGTGCGGTTGGCCCTGGGTTCCTCCTAATGCAAGACAATGCTAGACCTCATGTGGCTGGAGTGTGTCAGCAGTTCCTGCAAGACGAAGGCATTGATGCTATGGACTGGCCCGCCCGTTCCCCAGACCTGAATCCAATTGAACACATCTGGGACATCATGTCTCGCTCTATCCACCAACGTCACGTTGCACCTGTCCAGGAGTTGGCAGATGCTTTAGTCCAGGTCTAGGAGGAGATCCCTCAGGAGACCGTCCGCCACCTCATCAGGAGCATGCACAGGCGTTGTAGGGAGGTCATACAGGCACGTGGAGGCCACACACACTACTGAGCCTCATTTTGACTTGTTTTAAGGACATTACATCAAAGTTGGATCAGCCTGTAGTGTGTTTTTCCACTTTAATTTTGAGGGTGACTCCAAATCCAGACCTCCATGGGTTGAAAAATTTGATTTCCATTTTTTTATTTTTGTGTGATTTTGTTGTCAGCACATTCAACTATGTAAAGAACAAAGTATTTCAGAAGAATATTTAATTAATTCAGATCTAGGATGTGTTATTTTTGTGTTCCCTTTATTTTTTTGAGCAGTGTGTGTGTATATATATATATATTTATTTATTTTACAGTCTCAGGGAAACTTCTAATATTTGCTTCTCTCTTTCAGCTTGGGCTTGATCTCCGATTCCTTCCACATGTTTTTTGATTGCACAGCATTGTTAGCCGGCCTAGCAGCTTCTGTAATTTCCCGGTGGAAGACAAATGAAGCGTTCTCATATGGGTAAGGAGTCTGGCTGTATGTAATGATGGTCACAACTTTATGTCGTCATAGGAAATGCATGCGTGTAAAGACGACTTCAGAAAACACAAGGCCTCACACGCACTAAAAACACAGGCTATTTCCACATCTGCACATCCACTTCAGGATCCCATTATAGTCAATGGGGTCTTGCGGGGCACAGTGCTCTCAGGCTATGCCTGCTTGATACCTTTACTGCATATGTAAAGTAGCCTTTGGGGGGGACACCGTGCAAAATAAAAATACTTTTCCCTAAAAGTAAGTGTACTGAACCACAGAAAGAAGGTAAGGCTGCTTCCACACTTGCTGCCTGTGATGTCCAGCTGTTGCATCAGAGAACAGCCTGCCCGTGTCCTCCGGATCTGGCAGAGGTCCGGCCACTCCCCAGACAAAAATCCCTGCATGCAATATTATTATAATTTTTTGTTCAACCAAATCCTTGCATATATGCTGGGGAGCGGATCCCATTCTAGTCAATGTGGTCCATGAGTCAAGCAGTACTATCAGGGTGTGCCTGCCAGACAGCCATGCTGCAAGTGTGAAAGTAGCCTAACAGCGCTGTCTTACTGCATTTCCACTGTGTAAAAGTAAACCCATAAAACAATGGCAACATTCTAATTCTTTTTTCCAATTCCACCAGATTTAGAAATATTGGGGGTCATTTATGAACAGATGTACACCATTTTTGTGACCTATATCTGGCGCAGATTGTCGCACGCCATGTTGTGGCAGAATCTGCAACTTATTCCCTGCTCACACCAGGTCTTAAAAAAAAAAAAAAAAAAGGGGGGGGGGGGGGGGGAAGGGGATAGGCCGGCAGACCCATCTCATTCACCTTTTCTACGCCTGGTTTAGGCATAGAAAATGGTCTAAATGTTAGACAGCGAGAAAGATGGCTTACATTTAGAGTCAGCAGTGGATACGCCGAAGTTATGTACAGGCCGGCGTCTCTACATAACGTCGGCGATCCAGCGCAGGACCTTAAGACTGGCGTCTAAAACGCTGGTCATAATAAATGTGCCCCATTGTATTAAGCATACCACTACATCATATGTAATATTTAAAGGACTTGAAAACTTACCTTTCCAAGAATCGTTAATAATGCAATAACGCGGTGTAGTAGCGAACGAATATAAGAATATGTATTTGATCTTTGCGCTTCTTGTAAAATGACAAATGCTGTTCACTGGGTCACGTAGAAAAGTACAGAAGAATGTCCTGAGATGTATTTTACTTTGTACATGCCTCAATACAGAACCACAGCCATTCCAAGGTCCAGGCACTGCCCGATTTGTGTGTCACCAACTAGCGATAATCTTTTACTCTGGCAGGTGAAAGATTTGTCGCTCGTTGTTCCATCGTTTCACGCTATTGCTTTCAAAGATAATCTAATTTTCTCGTACGAAAATATGATATTTTTAACAAGAATGGTTTAGTCTAATAGGACCTCAAGGGTCTGTCCACGGCTGAGTTTTCAGTGACAATCCAGTGTCACATCAGTTGCTTGATTGATTCCAACACTGCCCCAAGGACTGAGTTATAATGGGGATTGTAGAATGATGTGTACAGGGAGTATTTCTTCCCTCTAAACCAACAGCGTGACTATGGTCTAAACTGTCGCCTAATTTCTTCTAGGTTCCCATTATGCGATATAATTACTTGTCATACTTTAGTTATGTAAATATTTGCTCACCGTTCTGTAATTTTCTTTTATTTGGACATTAGTGGACGTTTGATGTTTGCACAGCTAATACAGCGTCATCAGCCATACATGCATGTTCTCCGCTCTGTTCAGTGTGTGAGCCCGGATGTAGGCAGACGTACGCCATACAGCTCGTACTGCTTACGTTATTCATGGGCCCCACTGGTTGGATTGGCATATCGGGCTCCATATTTCAGTACGGTGAGACAGACAGCATTCTTCAGGGAAATCCTCAAACTAAACCATAGACGAGATGCTGCTGATCCAATCAGGTTCAGAGCTGATAAAGGATTTGTCAAGGCCTTGGACAGTTGTATACGTATATATATAAAGCCTGTGTTAGGCCTCTTTCACACGGCCGTTTTTTTTTTCCCGTTTACTGGCCGTTTTTTGCGGTCCGTATACAGTCCGTATACGGAACCATTGATTTCAATGGGTCCGCAAAAAAAACGGAATGTACTCCGTATGCATTCCGTTTCCGTTTTTCCGTTCCGTTTTAACATAGAACATGTCCTATATTTGGCCGCAAATCACGTTCCGTGGCTCCATTAAAGTCTATGGGTCCGCAAAAAAACGGAATGCATACGGAAGTGCATCCGTATGTCTTCCGTATCCGTTCCGTTTTTTGCGGATCCATCTATTGAAAATGTTATGCCCAGCCCATTTTTTTCTATGAAATTACTGTATACTGTATTTGCCATACGGAAAAACGGAACGGAAAAACGAAACGGAAACACAACGGAAACAAAAAACGGAACAACGGATCCGTTTAAAACGGACCGCAAAACACTGAAAAAGACATACGGTCGTGTGCAATAGGCCTTAGGCTGAGTTCACATTACCGTTTAGCTTTCTGTTCTTCTGATCCATCAGAAGGAGAGAGGAAAAACAGGATCCTGTAAAATAAATAAAAAACAATGGATGCTGTTGCATCAGCTGTCATCTGTTTGAGCCATTTCCATCTGAGATGCATTTTTAGACAGATAAAAGTTTGTATGCAGGACTTTTTGTCTGTCTAAAAAAAAACGGATCTCAGACGGAAATGGCTCAAAATGACGGGCAGATTTTCTGCCAGATCTCTAAGAGCGTTCGTAGTAATGCTTGTTAGCGATCGTCTGGCAGTGTAATACCGCGCTGATTACCTGCTCATTTATCAGGCAATCCAAATCTTTTGGCAGGTTTAAAAATTGTTTGCAAGCGGCAGATCGTGCTGTCTAATAATGATCTGCTGCCGGCAAACGGTGATTCAGAGTAGGGAAGTGCGATGGCATAACAATCACTCGTCCATGTTCTGAGGAGGCGATGGCTGCATGAAAAAGCAGCGCTCTCCTCCGCTAGTGAGCAGGAAGGAACGCCGGCGACGTAATACAGCCTTAACCAGTCTGTTTTGGCCCTTGCTGACTAGCGTTTTTTTTTTTTCGTTGTCTCCCTCCAAGAGCTACTTTTTTTTTTTTTTTTTTTTTTTTTTTTTTTGTCTATATAGCTGGATGAGGGCTTGTTTTTTGGGGTGCAAGTTGTAATTTTTAATGCTGCCATTTTTGGGTACACAACTTTCTGATTTAACTTTTATTAACTATTTCTGGGAGGGGGCACGCTAAAACGGCAATACTGCCACTAAATATTTGGGGGCAGAAACCGGACTAGAGGTGACAAAGCAAGAGTGCCACTAGATGTACCCGGCCTGTGTGTGCGCTCCTATATGTACTAATCCTCTCTTCTGTTCCTCTGCAGGTTTGTGCGGGCAGAAGTCCTGGCGGGTTTCGTGAATGGTCTCTTCCTGATCTTCACAGCTTTTTTCATCTTCTCAGAAGGCGTGGAGGTACGCAGCGTACAGACAGAAGCTTGGTTATTACTATTAAATTAAGTTATTTTCTCTCTCATGGGTGCAGCTCTTCTGAAAACAATTACTAAACATGGTAGCAGAGTTTTTGATAGCGGGAATGTGGGAGGATGCCAGTCTTCCCCTTAGAGCCCTTGCCAACATACGGCCACTTTTGTTTCCATATTCGTAGAATTTACTCCTGCATATTTGTATCATACGTTTATAGGATGCTTCTAGGAGGCGTTTAGCTTCCATGCGTGCCTTCTGAAGATCATGGAGAGTTTGCAGGGTAAGTGCTCGTTTGTGGGCAAGTTCCAGGGAAGTGACTTTTTGTAGAGCAAGTTTAAGAGAGTGGGCTTTCTCCTTCTTGAGACGGGAGCCATGTTTAATGAGAACACCTCGAAGAACACATTTCAAGGCCTCCCATTGGATCGGCAATGGGGTAGTATCCTCCTTGTGATCCGACAAGAAGTTCGTTATACTGCTTGTGAGCTCAGCAGCACATCCCGCGTCAAGAAGGAGGCTTTCATTCAACCGCCACGTCCACTCCTGTCTGGTAAGAAAGGGCAGATTCAGGGAACAGTGGTCAGACCATAGGATGTTTCCTATTTGTGTGGAATCAAGCCAGGATAGGGCCGGTTGCTGAATAAGAATATGGTCAATGCGGCTATATGAGTCATGAGGGGCAGAGTAAAAGGTGTAATCTTTGTCAGCTGGGTGTTGGAGACGCCAGGGGTCACGTAATTATAGTTGAAGCAGCGCCCGTTTGATCCTTTTTAATAGTGGAGTATGTGAGGGAAGTACGTCCAGTCGAATTGTCAAGTGTGGGGTCAAGAGTCAGGTTGAGGTCACCACATAGTATAACAGTGCCCCGGAGCAACGGTATGATTTTGTCAATTAGGTTTACGATGAAATGAGCTTGATTTTGGTTGGGAGCATACACGTTAAGGAAGGTTAGTTCTTGTCCCCCAATAAGTAGTGCAAGGACCAGGTATCTCGCATCTGGATCGGCAGTACATCCCAGCACTTGATGAGGTAAAGACTAGGGGTGCACCGAAATTCCGGCGGCCGAAAATGGGCCTAATCCATTTCGGCCGATATTGGTACATATCGGCTAAAAAAATATGGGGTGTGGGATTTGTCACCCGCGCCGGGCGGGCGGTTTACTTTAAGTCACTGCTTCTTTATTTTACCTTACAATCGTGACGCTCCAGTAACAACTCTGCAGGCAGAGTGGAGGGCGGCGTAACGTCACTTACTCACGTGACGCGCCTGCTCCGCCTCCTTCATTCATAAAGTGGGCGGAGCAGGTGCGTCACGTGAGTAAGTGACGTTACGCCGCCCTCCGCTCTGCCTGCAGAGTTGTTACTGGAGCGTCACGATTGTAAGGTAAAATAAAGATGCAGTGAGTGATTAGTCTGCTGTGAGCAGCAGGGCCGGGGCTGTTATGGGTAGGGGGATCGGTCTATGGCACTGTTATGGGGAAAGGGATCTGTGCACTGTTATGGGGAAAGGGATCTGTGCACTGTTATGGGGAAAGGGATCTGTGCACTGTTATGGGGAAAGGGATCTGTGCACTGTTATGGGGAAAGGGATCTGTGCACTGTTATGGGGAAAGGGATCTGTGCACTGTTATGGGGAAAGGGATCTGTGCACTGTTATGGGGAAAGGGATCTGTGCACTGTTATGGGGAAAGGGATCTGTGCACTGTTATGGGGAAAGGGATCTGTGCACTGTTATGGGGAAAGGGATCTGTGCACTGTTATGGGGAAAGGGATCTGTGCACTGTTATGGGGAAAGGGATCTGTGCACTGTTATGGGGAAAGGGATCTGTGCACTGTTATGGGGAAAGGGATCTGTGCACTGTTATGGGGAAAGGGATCTGTGCACTGTTATGGGGAAAGGGATCTGTGCACTGTTATGGGGAAAGGGATCTGTGCACTGTTATGGGGAAAGGGATCTGTGCACTGTTATGCCCATAACAGTGCACATATCCCCCCCTCCATAACAGCGCCACCCACAGATGAATTTCATTCATGAAAAAGAATTATTAATAAAATCATTTAAAAAAAAGTATTTTAAAAGTATTTGGGCAAAAAGGCAGTTTCGTTTTCGGTCAAGGGCATCCTGAATTTTCGGTTTCGGACCAGAATTTTCATTTCGGTGCACCCCTAGTAAAGACTTGTGGATCGCTATGGCGACTCCTTTTGTCTTGTTTACCGGATTGTTTGCAAAGTGCCAGGTTGTGTAGTGTCGATGTCGTATGCTCGGGGAGCTACCCTCCTTAAGGTGTGTTTCCTGGAAGCAAACATGTACCTTTTGGCGATGAAAATGGTGAAGTACCTGGGCCCTTTTTTCGGGAGTGTTGAGACCCTTCGCGTTGAATGATGCGATCTTCAATGACCCCATTGCTGTGGGGAGAGGGGAAAAAATACACAAAGAGGAGAGGGGAGACGGCCGACAAAAACAAAGAGAAGAAACGATTAAGAGTTAGGAAAGGGAAAGACAGATAAAGAAAGGTAAAGTGGTTTGAATGACCAAAAGGTCCAAAGAGGCTATCACTCGGGGTTATGCCACCCCCAGGGAGAGTCTCTAATTATTTGGGGGAGAAAGTGGCAGCCAGACGAGAGCTGACCCACCACAACACTGGCAGATGCAGATAGAAAATTATGATCACCAGCAGTTTGAGAGCATGAAGGCAGGGAAAGAGGATAGGCAAGTATCTAAGAACCAGCATGTAACATTTAGTATATAGAGGCCTTAGTAGTCCCAGGCAGGTTACGCAGGGAGCCCCTCAGGTGGTGAGGTGGGGTGGGGATCTGTGTCTCAGGCTGCCTGGTCTTTTCTGGCGTCGTCCTCTTGAGGACGGTGCAGAGGATCTAGAAGCGCCGTCAGCAGGTGATGGACGACGTCGTCCCGACGACTCAGGAACAGGCGGAAGAAGAGACGGCCAGGGCCCCAAGTCCAGCTGCTGCAGAAAGTGGGGAAGATCTGTAGGGTCCCGGAGGGTGACAACTTGTTCCTTGGGGCCTGCAAGTAGCGCAAAAGGGAAGCCCCAGCGGAAAGGAATGGCGCGCTCTTTGAGGAGGTTCAAGATTGGACGCAGGGCAGCATGCTGGGCTAGGGTATGGCGGGATAGGTCCTGTAGTAAAATAAAGGGGGCACCTTCATAGGACAGGGACGACATCTGTCGGGCTTTGAGCAGGATCTGATCCTTGATAGCATAGAAGTGGACTCTGCAAATGACGTCCCTTGGCTTCGAGGGATCAGGGTTGGGGGGCCTCAATGCCCTGTGAGCTCTGTCGATTTCGATGTTGGAGCTTGGTGGACGTCCCAGGAGATCATTGAAGATTTTCACAATGGTGGGTAAAGGTACTGCCTGCGTTATCGACTCAGGAAGGCCTCTGATCCGAATATTGTTGCGACGACTTCTATTTTCAACATCATCCAGGTGATATTGCAAGGTGTGCAGTTGCGCGTCGTGGGACTGTATTTTGTCTTTCAAGGCTTGCACATCTGCAGACAAGGAAGCATGGTCCTGTTGAATGGCATCCACCTTTGTATCAATCAGGGCCATCTCCAAGCGTACTTGTGTGAATTCTCTTTTACATTCTTGTAAGATGTTAGCTGCAAAGCTGGAGAGGTCCGCCTTGGTGGGTAGCGAACACATCAGGTTGCGTAGGTCCGCCATAGAGGGTGGCCAAGAGTCCTCATCAAACTGAGGAGCAGGGGACAAGGGTCTCTGGAATGATTGTGGGGAGCCCTGGGGGGCTATCGCTGCCAAGACGGCCGGGGTCTGTGTGCCTGGTGAAGCAGCGCCATCGTGGCGTGGATGGGATCCGTCCCATGATGAGCCTGTGGACCAGTGCGCGGATGCCGCCAGGGATGGCCCAGGAGAGGTGGGGCGAGAGGGGTTCCCGTAACAGGTACGGGGGAGAGGCCATAAACCGCGGTGAGTTCAGGGCCTCCCTGTCAGCCTCTCCGGGCTGTCCCCGGTAAGAAGGTTCACCCTGCATCAGGGAATGTCCCATGTGGCTGGCTGGAGCACATAACCAGGGGGACCCAGTAGGAGATCCTGTCCCCGGGCGCAGTGAGGCCGCTGATGGGCTGGAGGTTCCATGTCCCCGGGTAATGGGGTGAGTGGCTGTCTGAGGAGCCCTCTGTAACGGGGGAAAGTCCTCTGCACTGACCTGCGTTGCTGAAGGGCGCGGGGACAGCGCGGCGGCTGTCAGGCTTTCTCTCTGAGCCGGAGGTGGGAGCTCAGGGCTCGGTCCAGGGCCTCCTTTTTCCAGGCTATGGGGCGTCTGGGCTTGACCAGGGTCGCTGCGCAGGGTCAGCACTGATGCGGACCGGGATCTGCGCCGATCCGGTGAGTGGTGGGGAGATCCTGGTGCCGCTAAAGTTGTTGCAGGCGGATTTGCGTCAGGGCAGGCGGCGCCATCTTGGAAGCGCTCGGTGCGCTCAACCATGTCGGGGCCCAAAGTCGCAGGCTGTCTGGCAAAGAGCCTTGGTAAGTCCCCTTGTGAGGATATCAGGGGGGGCCACAGAGCGGGCCCTGCCCTTTTTGGTCACCTTGCCCATTGATGGTGGGTAGCTGAAGGTGGTTTTTCTCCAGTGCTGTGGAGGAGCTCATAGCGCACATGTCCTCACTCCTGCATAGCTGGCCATGCCCCTATTTACACTGTTTTTAAAGGGGTTGCCCAACACTTGTATCCCCAAGCGACGGAGACATGTCACATCGGTCTGGGGGGTGGTATTTAAAAAGAGGCCAGTGTTGGACAACCCCTTCAGGTGGCCATACACATTAATGTCAACCGAACCCACTGATTTTGGTGGAACTGAATTTCATCTAATGTATATTGGGTTGTCCCAAATTTCCTTTGACAGAAAAGAAGGATCAGACTGTTGTATTTTAACATTCAGTCATTTTGTTCTCAGTTGATGCAACCTGTTGCCAGTGGGGTCTGGCAGCTGCATTCTTCCCTTTCCCCATTCAGAACACATGCATGCTCAGTAAGGATGTCCTGATATCGATACCGGACATTTGCACGAGTACTTGTATTCGTGAAAATGTCACCGATACCTGATGGCCGTGCAGCGGCGGGTCCCGTGTCCCAGATGATCAGTGGTGGGGGCGGCGGCGGGTCCCGTGTCGGCTTCCGTGCAGCAGCGGCGGTGCTCCCAGCCTATCAGCGTGGGGACGGCAGCATGTCCCAGCTGATCGGCGTGGGGGCGGGACTTCTTCTGTGCAGCGGCTCCCAAGTCCCATGCGGTTGCCTAGCACTCTCCGTACTCTGGTGCATCCGCATGGGAAGGATTACGGCAGGCCAGGTGGGTATGGTGCATGAAATTTCATGTTCAAACAGTGAATATAAAATAAGGTGGGGGGGAATGGGCATATCGTTAAGCATGCCCGGACAGCCAATGGCTGTCCGGGCATGCTGGGAGTTGTAGTTTTACAGCTGGAGGCACATTGGTTGGGAAACACTGTTATATGCCCATTTATTAATTTATTAACCCTTGTACAAAGGAAAAGTAAAGCAGTTGTCCATAGCAACCAAATTGCAGCTTTAATTTTTTTCATTGCTATCAGCAATGCGCCGCTGTTTCTTTGTACAAGGTTTGATGAATCTCCCCTGTGACTAAATTAAATTGAAATTTGCTGTAAAAACATTACCACACCATAATTGGTATCGGTGAGTACTTAAATAAAAGTATCGGTACTTCGTCTTAAAAAAATGGTATCGGGACATCCCTAATGCTCAGCCAAGCATTCATCTGTATGGGGCTGTTGGCAGATTGTTTGGCCAGCTGCTAGCTAACGTGCATAAAGGCTTCTTACATAAAATCCATATTAATCAAGGACTGCTTCCTATACTGTACCGCAACGTGCAGTTCATGGGTCCACACGGGGATGCCGTGTTCACACAGCCAGTATCTTTGTTTTGCAGACCTCAAACACGGTTGTGTGAATGTAGCCTTCGAATAAGCTCACATATTTGAGCTCACCTTATCCAGCATAGCCGGATAGAGCCACACACCACCGGACCCCCATACAATGGGATCAGACCTCTTTCTGGCATAAATTCCGGCTTTCCGCTGGACTTTTTGTGCAGATGAAAGCCGGCATTTATGTAAAAAGGTGGTCTGATCCCACTATCCATAGCCCTATCTGGCTATGCTGGATACAGTGAGCTCTGGAAGTCTGTTCTTTTTCACGTATGTGAACGTCGCCCTTACAGAAGCTTTGATGAAGAAACAATCCTACCTCTGTCTCTACTATGAATTGTCTTTTCTGTTTGTCATTGTAGCTGAAGGAGGTTTAGATCCTGTTCAGCTAGGATCTGCTGGAGCTGATACAGGCGAGACCTGTTTGAGTCAAAAGACCGTCACGATCTTAAAGGTTTTTTCTGGCATTTACTATTGATGAGCTATCCTTAGGATATGTCATCAGTATCAGAACGGCGGGGGTCTGACACCCGGCACCCCTGCTGATCAGGTGGTTGAAGAGAAGGCTGCACTCATGCGGGCACTGCCTTCCATTCATTGGTTACCTGCTTGCCGTCAATATCGCGGAGGCCGAAGCCGTCCCATTCACTTCAGTGGGATGCTCCTTCCTATTCAAGTTTAAACTAAAGAGTCGTCCTATAGAAGTGAATGGGACCGCTTGTAATTGCCCCTCCTCACCGCAATGAAGGGAAGGCAGCGCTCGCATGAGTGCAGCCTTCTCTTCAACCAGCCGATCAGCGGGGGTGCCGGGTGTCAGACCACTGCCGATCTGATACTGATGACCTATCCTGAGGATAGCTCAATATTAAAATCCCGGGAAACTCCTTTAAGTAACTGTATTTCATGACTGTCCAGTTTCTGGAGGAAAGCGGACGACACACGCAATAAAGCATAGCTTATTACTAACCTGACAGATCCTGCACCTTTGCTCCAGTTCTCCTGGCGGGCGCTGTGTACCCAGTTGCAGCAGTGACGTCAGCATGTGACTGCTGCAGCCATTTACTGGCCTCAGCGGTGGATATAGATGGTTTATCTATATTTACCCTTATTGCATGTTTGCCACAGTGAATGATTTAAACAGGTTATCCAATCTGTGAAATGCCCCCAAAATGCCCGGTGCCCTCATACTGTTTATACTTGCCCCGGCACGCGCGTTGCTTCTGATGCCCGCACGGCCGCCACTGCATCTCCCTGTTGTGCGGATCAAAACATCTGGCGACAGGGGTGGGGGGGCAGCTAATAGGAGGCCGTGACAGGGGCGAGCCTCCCTAGCGTCACTTGCGATGCTAGGTCGGCTTGTCTTTGTCGTGGCCTGCTGTCGTCTAACAACCCAACCCACCGCATGGGCAGATGTTTTCATCTGGACGACTGGGAGATGCAGCGGTGGC
The DNA here is from genome assembly GCF_905171765.1 of Bufo bufo. NCBI lineage: Eukaryota > Metazoa > Chordata > Amphibia > Anura > Bufonidae > Bufo > Bufo bufo. The sequence goes on from NC_053397.1 coordinate 74,031,933, forward strand.
CGTGCGGGCATCGGGATCAATGCAGGTGCCGGGGAACGCCCGTTTATCAGGTGAACATGTTCATGCGGTCTAAACAGCAGTCTGCTTGCCAGGAACAATGGCGATCCGTCGTCCATGTAAGTGCAGAGCTTCACCTCCACTTAACGAGCAGCCGACTGTTGGGAAGGAACACTTCCTTCCCAACAATCAGCTTTTCCTAGGCGCGTGTAAAAGCACCTTTAGACTGGTTGAACTGTTGAAGACGCTACTGGTAGAAATGGCAGATGCAATGATAGCGTTCATGAATGAGCTAGATTCATATCTAAATAGTTCAGTCGGTTATAATTCAGCAGTAAATGATATCTGCTGGATCTGAGAAGGTGAACTTGAGGGACCTGTCTTATTTCAGCCTAAATGACTGCATCTAAGGTGCTCATCCGGCGGGTGTGCGATGTGTTATACCTGAATGCATGTGATATAGGTTATACGCCATATGTGTCGGTCGTGTGAGAAGCCTGTCTCTACCTGTAGTGTGTTGTGTTGTGCTGGCATGGGATGGAGCAGTAGTGGTCTGCTAAACCAGGCCTTGTGATCATCTGACCGGTGGGGGTGTCAGGTGTCGGACCCCACAAACCTACTATTAATGGCCTGTCATAAGGAAAACCCCTTTTAGGCTACTTTCACACTAACTAGCGTTTCTATTTTCCGGTATTGAGATCCGTCATAGGGTCTCAATACCGGAAAAAAACGCTTCCGTTTTGTCCCCATTCATTGTCAATGGCGACAAAATGTAACTGAATGGAATGCTCCAAAATGCATTCCATTTTGTTCTCATACCGGAGAGCATACTGTGGTTTGCTTTCCGTCCTGGGATGGCGAGCAAGACGGATCCGGCATGACCCACAATGCAAGTCAATGGGGACAGATCCGTTTTCTCTGACACAATTTAACACAATAGAAAATGGCTCCGTCCCCCTTTGACTTTTAATGGAGTTCATGCCGGATCCGTCTTGGCAATGTTAAAGATAATACAACCGGATGCGTTCATAACAAATGCAGGTGGTTGTATTATCAGTTAGGAAAGCGCCTGCCGGATCCAGCAAAGACGCTGGTGTGAAAGTATAATGGAACAATAATCCTAGAGGAGATTTAAAGATCAGACTCCATTCGCAGTAATGCAGCAGGTCTAATGCATGCGCTTTATTTCTCTCTCCAGCGGGCACTGGACACGCCTGAGGTCCACCATGAAAGGCTACTTCCAGTTTCTATCCTGGGATTCCTTGTAAACCTCGTTGGAATATTTGTGTTCCAGCATGGTGGAAATCATGGACACTCACATGATGACGGTATGTTGGGCAATCGTTTTCTACCTGTATTTCTAAGATGTGCAAAACTTTATATCTCATGATTATGATCTAGTTATTCATAGACACGTACTTTAAAGTTCATGTTGGTCATCTCTATGGCACTGCCAGGGTTAGCCGAGCGCTGTACTTGGCGTTTCTTGGGCAGTCATATACAGGGGCGGATTAAGTGCATGATAGGCCCGGGGCTGTCTACCCAACTTGGGCCCTCCCTCCATTTTAGTTTAGTTTTTTTTTTTTTTTTTTTTTTTGTATGAAGAGGCTGCGGTGCTTCATGAGCGCCACAGTCTCTTCTTAGGTCATATGACATCTTCAGACAAAAAAAATACCCCAAATTGGGTCCTAAACTGAAAAATTTGGTTGCCAAATTTAAAATACATATAATTATAATAAAAAAGACATGGAGAAGAATACAGCACCACATACCTCTTACATCCAGTGACATCTCCTGTCATGTAGACCTTCTCTTTCCTCTTCTCCTCCATTTGACCCAGACCACCATGGCAAATTCTTTCAGCCGCATCTCGTCTCTACAGTTTGTAACACAGACACGTTAGATTTCTCAATTTTTCCATCAACCTCCTCATCCTGGTGTCCCCACAGTGTCATCCTGCTGCCACCTTCAATACTGTGCCCGTTTTGCTCCCCAATGTCCAAGGTACTATACTGCTGAAAAAATAGTGACCCTAATAGACAGTCATTTATCAAACTGGTGTAAAGTAGAACTGGATTTCCAAAAGAGCTGTCAAATATGAAAGGTGGAATCTGATTGGCTGCTATGGGCAACTAAGCCAGTTCTGTGTTACACCAGTTTGATAAATTACCCCAAATGTTCCTATAATGTCCCCTAGAGACCCCCAGTAATAATACCACCCTCTATTGTACTCCAGGCAATAATCCCTGTATAGTGTCCCCAAAAATAATAGAATTGCCCCTACAGTGCCTCCCCAATAGCAACACCCCCATATAGTAATTTCCACCACACTGCCCCCACATAGTAATCCCCCCATAGTAATTTGCCCCCACACAGTAATTTCCCCTACATAGCAATTACCCCCACACTGTCCCCACATAGCAATTACCCCCACACTGTCCCCACATAGCAATTACCCCCACACTGTCCCCACATAGCAATTACCCCCACACTGTCCCCACATAGCAATTACCCCCACACTGTCCCCACATAGCAATTACCCCCACACTGCCCCCACATAGCAATTACCCCCACACTGTCCCCACATAGCAATTACCCCCACACTGCCCCCACATAGCAATTGCCCCCACACAGCAATTACCCCCACACTGCCCCCACATAGCAATTGCCCCCACACAGCAATTACCCCCACACTGCCCCCACACAGCAATTTGCCCCCACACAATAGTAATTTGGCCCCACAGCCCCCACATTCTCTCTCCCCCCCCCCCCCCCCCCCCCCATGTACTCGATGTCTCTTAATATGTCCTACTGTTTGTCCCCCACCCCCCACATGTTCCCCAAAGTAGGCACATGAAATAAAAAATGAAAAAATATTAAAAGCTAAATACTCACCTACGTCCAGGGCCAGGCGCTTGCTCGCAGAGGAAGGCGAGATGAGGCAGTGCTGTGTCCCGGCACAGGCGCGCGATGACATCATCACGCACGCCTGCACTGGGATTTCACTACCGCATAGACCTCAGGCCTATGCGGCCTAAAGCCTATGGCGGTGATCGGCGACGGGACAGGGAGCTATTCGCTCCCGTGCCCCGCCGCAGTATGTGGGCGTTCGGGTCGGCGTTGGGCTCCCAGCGGTGCTGGGCCTGGGGCTGCCGACCCGAACGTCCCTATTGTAATCCGCCACTGGTCATATAGAGTAAATGGAGCAGCAGCGCCTAAATGTGACTGTCCTCCCAGCATTGTACCCTGGTTGATCAGATATCTATCACCTATCCTATGGATAGGTCATAAGTTATCATGATTGGGTAGCCCTTTAAGATCATTGGATTGTATGGACTGGATGCAGTTTTCAGATTCTGAGTGTAAGCTGGAATTTTATTTTTCTTTCACTGATTGCAAATGGAGATCTTGAAATGGCAAGGAATCAAATGGCATTTAAAAGTTGCATGGATTTTTTATTACAAGTTTTGCATAATCATTGTATATGATAAGTACATCGTTTTTTGGGGGTTTGTTACTAGCTTAGTTGAATAATGTGTGTGTGTGTGTATATGTATATATATATATATATATATATAAAAAATATATTAAAAAAAAATCTCTTTTTCAGGTCATGGGCATAGCCATTCTTTATTTAATGGTTCCTTGAGCCATGGGCACAGTCCTAGTGGAGGTCACGGACACAGTCATGGAGGAGGTCATGGGCACAGTCACGGAGAAGATCATGGACACAGCCATGGAGGGAATCACAGCCATAAACATGGTTTTGGTTCCTCTTGTCCAGGTATGTTCTGTCAGGGGGCTGGAACATTATTTTTCTCATACAGAGGCAAAACTAGCTTAAAGGGGTTGTGCAAGAATGTGGGGGTTTTGGCAACCCCTCCACTTGGCAGGACCTGTAAAGGGATGCCCCTTCTTCTGGCCCGCAATGCTCCTCTCGGCACTGTGACAGTGAGAGGTTTGGTCTGGGAAAACGGGTATTTTCCTCCCAGCATGTACTGCTGTGCTGATTTACAGCCAGGTGAGGTCAAATACCGGACCGGATTTTAAATGCCGGTCCGGGTTTTGGCAGCACCTGGCTGTCCTTAAATAGGCAGCTGGGTTCTAAAGCCATGTCTCTGTGTTGGGATCTGGGAGCCTTGTGTCTGGATGAAGGCTTGCTACCTGTTTGGCGTGCAAACAGGTTGGTGCTGCTATCGGCAAGGACTCTTTGAGGCAGAATTGCCTCATGGTGTGAATTACCACCAACACCGCAAGGTGACTTTTTGTTGGAATATAATATGACTGCTTGTTTTGTCACTTGCCTAAAGTGAATAAAACACTGAACTGTTTGATCCAAAGAACTTGTTGTTGCCTCTATACTGCGTCCGCTAATCCTATCTACCAGAGCGAGTCCCCTCAGCGCCCTCACATTCAACATCTGGCTTGACTTTGCTGCAGCCAATCACTGGCATCACACAGCATATCTCTCCTAGGTATTTGTGGGATTGTACCAGTCTATTGTATATCGAGACCCTGACACCTCTGAGGGTCCCAGTTACCACTAGGCCTCCAGCTTTCACAGGAAGTACCTCCTGACTACCTACAGCTCCGTGCACAGTGCAAACAATTGTATTTCCACTCGGGTTTAATTATGGCTTTTCTAACCTAAGGCTACTTTGACACTTGCGGCAGTGTGATCCGGCGGGCAGTTCCGTCGTCGGAACTGCCTGCGGATCCGCCGATCTGGATGTGACTGAAAGCATTTGTGAGACTCATCCAGATGTGGATCCGTCTCACAAATGCATTGCAAGAACAGTTCAGTCTCTCCGCTTGTCATGCGGACAGACGGATCCGTCTTGTATCTTTTTTTTTTTTTTTTTCACATTTTTACCGGTCTGCGCAGGACGGATCCGGTATTTTGAATGCCGAATCCGGCACGAATACATTCCTATGGGGGAAAATGCTGTCTTCAGTTTTTTTTCGCCGGAGAGGAAACCGAAGCATGCTTTGGTTTTATCTTTGGCCTGATCAGTCAAAATAACTGAATTGAAGACGTCCTGATGCATCCTGAACGGATTACTCTCCATTCAGAATGCATGGGGATATGCCTGATCAGTTCTTTTCCGGTATAGAGTCCCTGTGACGGAACTATATACCGAAAAAGAAAAACGCAAGTGTGAAAGTACCCTTATTTTGACAGTATTTCAGGTTTTACTCCAATCAATAGATATTTTACATTATATTATTTTTATTGGTATTAACTTGATGTGTTTAAAAATTTTATATATATATATATATATATATATATATATATATATATAAAAATTTTTTTTTTTTTTTTTTTTTTTGGCTAATATGAGCACTGATGATCTAGAGATCACATAAAGGTTTTACCTATGGAAACTGACATCTCTCTCCTGTTTGTAGATGAACCACCTGAGGAGCATAGAGGATCTAGCAAACAGATTTTAGAAGGTAAGTGTTAGTCATTGATGCATATGTTACAAATGGTCATCCTTCTGAAGGTTGCTGGTAATTTCCTTAGCTAACTAAAGCTACACAGTACAGAGGATCCAGATAACTAATAGCACATGAATCTAGCAACCTTAGGTCTGTTTAAGATGCTTCTTACGGCATGTTTAGATGCTGCAAGGAGCACCCGATTGTCAGGAAGGAAGCGTTCTTTCCTGACAATTGTCTGCTTGTTAAATGGAAGTGAAGCGCTGCATGGGATCACCTCCACAGTATGGGGATGAGTGCTGGCTGCTGCTATGCTCGTCCCCATACAAAATCATTGTTCCTGGGCTGTTTAGACCAGTGATTGAGGTGTCTGCAACTCTGATCATTTTACCCGATGAGCGAGCGTTTAGATTATCAGGTGATCCGCAGCACTTTTAGACAGGCAGATGATTGATTCTTGAGAACGAGCTTTCGTAGGAACTTCAGGCCGTGTCAATCCAGCCTAAGTGAACCCTTGAATTGAATATACCATAGATCCTCCCTCAGCAGCAGTTTTCTGTACCTGCAAAGGAGATTTGCATAAAGTTGAGCAGGTTTTCTGGACCGTTCCTCCCTGCAGATGTTTTTCAATATTTCAGGGATGCCTTTTTTTGCTCTGCATCTCAGTAGACTTAAGGCAAGAGTCTCATCTCGGCTATTCCAAAGCACTTCTCTTTCAACCATTTTTTATTTTACCTGTATACTTTTGGTCCTTATCTTTTTGCAGAACCTGAAGTTCTTTAGCTTGAGTTAATAAACTGCTGCCCTTACGGTCTCCTGTAAAATGTTTTGGTACACCTTGGGCTACATTCACGTGGCCATATCCATTTCTCTGTCTGCAAACCGCAGATCTGTAGAATGCAGTTACCGACCACGTGCATCTTGCACTTTCTGCAGGCCCCGTTGTCAAAATACCGATTGTTGTCCACAAAACGGACAAGAATAGGACATGCCCTATAATTTGCGGTACAGCTGCAGGACACTTCCTGTATTTTTTTTGCAGCCCTATTGGGTCTGCATGCGATCCATTAATAAAATGCATGTCGGACTAAGACTGAGAATACGGTGAATGTATTGCTTCTAGTGTTGAGCGAACTTGTGGTTTCAAGTTCGGCGTACAAGGTTTGGGTTATCTAAGAATTCTGTTATGGATTCCGCTACCACAGAATCCTTAGATAACCTGAACCTTGTACGCCGAACTTGAAACCACAAGTTCGCTCAACTGGTTCGGGGCTGCTTTGTGTTAAACTGCCCAGAAAGAGTTGCAAACGTGTCTAATTTGCACATAACAGAGGGTGAGATCTCGAAGGGTGCTCATTTTGCACCATATTTATTATGTAAAATAAGTGAGAATGGTGCAACAACAAAAATTAGAAATTGTAGATTTAGATTTTTTTTTTCTTCTTTTGCACGTATGGTGTATTTTGAGATTTTTAGCGGTGTACACCATTTTATCATTTGCTCCATAGATCATTCCAACTTCCTCCTCTTCCTTAAGTGATGTAAGCCAATCCAAGTAAACATGAGCCCATTGTGTGACTGAAGCCCTCGTGTAGTCCAGGAGTTCAGTTTGCTCATTTAAAGGACATCTGTCAGCAGATTTGTACCTATGAGGCTACTTTCACACTAGCGTTCCGAGCATCAGACGGATCCGCTCCTATAATGCAGACGTTTGCATCGGTTCAGAACGGATCCGTATGCATTATAACTTAGAAAAATTTCTAAGTGTGAAAGTAGCCTGAACAGATCCGTCCAGACTTTACATTGAAAGTCAATGGGGGCGGATCCGTTTGAAGATTGAGCCATATAGTGTCATCTTCAAACGGATCCGTCCCCATTGACTTACATTGTAAGTCTGGACGGATCCGCTTGCCTCCGCACGGCCAGGCGGACACCCGAACGCTGCAAGCTGCGTTCGGGTGTCCGCCTGCTGAGCGGAGCGGAGGCTGAACGCTGCCAGACTGATGCATTCTGAGCGGATCCGCCTCCACTCAGAATGCATTAGGGCTGGACGGATGCGTTCGGGGCCGCTTGTGAGACCCTTCAAACGGAGCTCACGAGCGGACACCCGAACGCTAGTGTGAAAGTAGCCTGACACTGGCTGACCTGTTGCGCTTTTCAGCTGAAGACATCTGTGTTGGTCCCATGTTCATATGTGCCCGCATTGCTGAGAAAAAATTATGTTTTATTATGTGCAAATGAGCAACAGGGGGCTCAGAGGGTCAGGCGCCCCCCCCTTAAATGCTGCACCTTCTGCACTTTGACTTTAGGAGAAGTCAGGGCCAGGTGTGATCTTTTCACTACCTTGCCCTGTCAAAGTACAGAGGGCACAGCATTTACGGGGCGCGCTGATCTAGGTGTAACGTAACGCCCCTCATTTATCAGCAAAGCGGGCACATATGAACATGGGACCAACACAGATGTCTTCAGCTGCCAAGTGCACATGAAACAGGTCAGCCAGTGTCATAGGTACAGATCTGCTGACAGATTTGTGCATCACTATAAATGTCCAGCAGGGGGCAGTATAACACTAGTGTGCAGCAGGTCGTTTGGATTCTGACTTTGAATTTCTTCCATTGTCAAAAGAAATTTAGAAAAATCCAAGTGCTGAAGTGTAATGAATGCTCTGAAAAATGCAGTATTTAACGCTGTCAATTGTGACCATGATCTGCCTCGTCACAATGGGCCTTATTCTGAAGGATGACATTAGGCAGACTCCTCCAGACAGTGAATGGTTTTTGTCTCCTTGAACACTGCATACACTGGAGGCAAAAAAACGACTCAAATTATGAGCCACAAAATACCAAAAATATGAAAATCTTTATTAGTGAACAATTCATTCCAAAGTACAATGCATCAAATAAGGATGAGGGGCAGAAAAAGGCGTCCTCACCGGTAGCCCCTGCCCACACCACCCGGGAATAGATAATAATGGTCACCTATATTGAAAGGAGGCTGGAGGCATACAGGGTATGGCAGTAAGGAAACAAATAGGACATCAACCCCCAGACACGGAGCTATGTTTAGTAATATAGAGGACAGGGATCAGCAATTTTTGGTACTCCAGCTGCTGTGAAACTACAACTCCCAGCATGCAAACATGCTTTGCTGCTCTTCTAACTCCCATAGATGTGAATGAAGCATTCTGGGAGTTGTAGTTTATTAACACCTGGAGTTCTGGAGGTTGCTGATCACTGATATAGGAGGCCCACAATCTAAAGAAAAGAACCAACTCACTAAGCCGTAAAATATGATGAAGTAACATTACCCATGGTGCATGCAGCCAGGATGACGCCAACCCCACATTTCGGCGTAACTTCCCCAGTGGGGTGGGCTCCCAGTGATTAGAGAAGAATCGCTTTACTCCAATGATATAATGCAATTATAGTGTCACTTTATTTTACAGAAACATCTAAAAGTTCTGATCCAGGCATAAATGTAGAGTAAATCCATCCACGGTACAGATCAGTGGACGTTTCGGCCCAGCGGTATAATCTGTGATGTGGCATCTCTGGAGGCTGAACCCAACATCTGGGTTCTGGAGAACCCTTCTAAATCCTGGTGTCTACAGGGATTTGGAGCGGTGTATCACAGCAATGGCGTTCTGACTCTTCTAAATATATATTAAACAATTGCAAATGTGCACAGTGTTCAGCTAATCGACAGCGGAGAGAGCAACGACATAGAGCCGGCCCTAATGACGCTCTGTAGGCTTTAAAAGGTTATTTTAAATACACACAGGACTTGTTCATGCGACGTAATGTCTTTGGCATTCATATGGTCCCTGAAAATGGAACTGTAGGTAGTTATACATATAAATATCTTCACATGTGGCTGGCAATCTGGTTGTATTGTGTCAAAGAATGCTGATGGCAGCATTTTATTTTTTCCCGATCCAGAGGTAAAAGGTTCGGCACTGTGCCCCGCCCGAGGTATGGTGCACCAGGTGTCTAAATTGTCGTCAGTTGCGTCCTGTGGCCGGACACCTTGATAAACATATACAAAGAAAAAGACACAAATGCAATAGCACTCTGCAACCAGCACTCCGCCCTGCCTCTATGCTGGATGTTGAATGAGGCATTGGTGTACGTTTTGGCCAAAGCGTAGTAAGCCACTCACCACGTCAAGGTCGCCTCTATGAGTGGTCCCTAACACTAGTTCCTACCTGTTTGTGGGCCATGACAACCACACAAAGTCCAGGGAGTGCAGGTGCAGCATGCACGCCAGGCACACTCTGCTTTTAACCCCGTCCGGTGCTGTTACAGTTTTCATCGGATCCATGGATGCAAGTACCAACATGCATGCTGAGCCCACTATACACGTCTCCTGGAGCCAAATGGCTACTGGTAGGCCCTGTAGAAGTAGACTCAGTTTTATACTGACTTTAAAACCAACCTCCAGGGCAGACTAACTGGTCAGGTGTGCATGACTGCATGGAGATCGCCACGCCTCCAATATATACTACAAAGAAAAAATGTGGGGGATTCAGTCAGCACAACCCTGTATGCAGGTGCACATCGCTATGGCGAAATACATATACAAAGAAAGAGGCCTACCAGTAGCTATTTGGCTCCAGGAGAAGTATATAGTGGGCTCAGCATGCATGTTGGTACTTGCATCCCTGGATCCGATGAAAGCTGTCACGGCACCGGACGGGGTTAAAAGCAGAGTGTGCCTGGCGTGCATGCTGTATCTGCGCTTCCTGGACTTTGTGTGGCTATCATGGCCCATAAACAGGTAGGAACTAGTGTTAGGGACCACTCATAGAGGCGACCTTGACGTGGTGAGTGGCTTATTACGCTTTGGCCAAAATGTACACCAATGCCTCATTCAACATCCAGCATGGAGGCAGCGCGGAGTGCTGGTTGCAGAGTGCTATTGCATTTTTCTTTGTATATGTATTTCGCCATAGCGATGTGCACCTACATATAGGGTTGTGCTGATTGAATCCCCCACATTTTTACCTTGATAAACATGATGTTGTCTAATAATACACATTATATATGTCTAAGACCCTGGTTTACAGTGTAACGGATACCTGCGCTGAATGTTTGCATTCTTCTCTTAAAGGGGTATTTTTGCACATTGTTGCGGACACGCTGGGGAGCGTTGGTGTGATTATCTCCACTATCCTGATGCAGCGGTATGGATGGATGATTGCAGATCCAATCTGCTCAATGCTTATCGCTTTACTTATCTTTGTCAGGTGAGTGTTCTCTATAGAGCCCTGTGGTCCAGAAGTATTGTTGGTTTTAAAGAGGACCTTTCACCTGGATATCCTTAATCAAGAACAGAGTTCGTCTGCTGTGGTCCCCGTATCTTTTGGCGCCTTAAGGTGACTCTGTTATACTAGGCGTGGACTTGTATTTCTCCTGGTCATCTTCTCCCTGGCTGCGAGTGCATCCAATCAGAGCGCACCACTCTTAGCCAGGGAGAAGGAGCTAAAGTTCTCACGGGAGAAGGAGCTGCGATTCTCGCGAGAACTTGAGCTCCTTCTCCCTGGCTATGAGTGGTGCGCTCTGATTGGATGCACTCTCAGCCAGGGAGAAGATAACCACGACCAGGAAAAATACAAGTCCACGCCTAGTATAACCGAGTCACCTCAATAGCATATGAGGCGCCAAAAGATACGGGGAGGAACGTGGACGAACGGGGGGTTCTTTAGAGAAAAAGAAATATATGCCAAGACATCAGTGGGGGCCGCACTATAAGGTAGGATAATAATTAGATTAAGGATATCCAGGTGAAAGGTCCTCTAAGTCTAGAAAACCTGATATTCTAGCACATAACTAAAGGACTAACAAAGTTTATAGGGATTATCCCACGATTAAGGTAAAAAATAGACCTCACATAGTACATGACACTCTCTAACAAAGCTAGAACCAGCCCTGTACCTCACATGGATCCAGAGATCTCCCTATTCATTGCTCCAAGTGTTCTGCTCGATTTAGTTCAGGCTGGCTGCTTAGAGGGTGTGTCCTATTTAATCTTGCTGCTGTCTACCTATAACAGCTCAGGAGGCAGTGGAAGGATAGATCTGAGCATGTGCGACCATCTCAGTGAGGTAGACAGAAAAATAGGGGGGGGGGGGAGGTGGTGCAACACAAATGCATTTTATTGAATACCGCAGTGCCTATACAAAACTTATAAATTACATGAAATTACAAAAGTATTCCGATGCAGCTGCAGGTTTGAAAACAGCAGAATATTTTCCGTGTGACGACTCCTTTAATCCAACAGTCGGGGCAGGTCAGGACGTTGTATGTCTCCTCCTTCTGATACTCTGCTCTGTTCTGATTCACCAATAGCAAAGTGTAAAAAAAAAAAAAATCTGAATGTTTTTTTAATAACTGAACACATCTCTGTTCCCATTCATATTGCATTAAGGGAATATTCCAGTATGTAGATTAGTACCGGTGACTCAATGCTTGCATGCCTCACTACTTCCCCAACATCCTTTTTCTATAGAGTGGGCAATACTTGATCTTGTGGCACTTTAAGAAACAGTCACGCCGGTGTGCGTTTAGTCAAATTTTAAATGTCTGCGTTCCTCAGTACATGGACGCTAGATGTTCTACAATCCCTGCTGTAAATGTGTTCTCACTGAAGGTAAAGTGACCTCCTGTACGACTACAGTTCACGTGGGATTTCTCCAGGACCGGCAGGACGTGGCTTCACTTGTGATCTGTATATAGAGCCTTGTGTTTCCAGTGGTTATAATAATAAATAAAAATCGATTGAAAATGCAGTGTCTTATACTTTTTGACTTGCTCCTTACCACATGACTGTTCCATGGTCTGTGGGCAGACATCAGCACTGCACCCCATCACCATCTTGCCCATCTATCTGCCTGTATTTTTTCGCAGACCCGCATGGCGGAGCTTCGTTTGACAATAAATAGTGCATCGCCCGATCCCTTAGCCCCCTCTGCTCCAGATCAAATGAGTGATCTGGTATTGAATTGTTCCCTAAGCTCCTTCTCCCCGCCCGTGTAATGTAGAGGGAGAGACGCACATGGGTCACATCTGCCTGTAAGGTGGGCACTGCTTTCAGAAGACAGAAAACTAGTGGGCGCTATATTGCAACGTTTGAAATGATGACACGTGATTTGCCGTTTTTAGTTTTATTTAGATTGTGTGATAATAACCCTTTTAAATAATAATCCTGCAAATAAATGTAATTTCTTTTACCAACCCTGAAGTACAGATGTAGCAAAGGTAAGCCATTGCAAAGTCACATTAAGGGGATTGTCCTGCCTTTAAGTGATGGCGTATTCTCCAGATAGGCCGTCACTAGCTGATTGTCACCCACGCCAATCAGTTGCTGGAATTCGGCGGCAGAACTACACAGCACCATCGGCATTGTGGTGGAGGAAGCTCCCTATTACAGCGCTGCACCCTTTGGCGACAATAGGTGCAATGCTGCAGTGAGGAGGGCTGTGTAGTTCTGGTGACGGAGCTACATCAAACAGCTGATAGGCGGGTGGCAGACTTCTGCCGAAATGATGGCCTCACTTAAAATAAGGCCTCCTGTGCGCCTTGTGCCGCAATGCACGTCCGTGGGGCAGCCACATCGGATCGCGGATCCATTCACTTTAATGGGTCCGCGATCCGGCCGTTCCGCAAAAAGATAGGACATGTTCCATCTTTTTGCGGAATGGAAGTACGGGACGAAACCCCTCCGTAGTGCTCCCGTATCGTTCCGTTCCGTGCTTCTGTCCCGCACCATTCCGGATTTGTGGACCCATTGAAGTGAATGGGTCTGCATCCGTGATGCGAAATGCACACTGAACGCAAATGCTGTCCGCAATACGGCAACGGGGCGCACGTTCGTGTGCAGGAGGCCTAAGGCTGGACAACCCCTTTTAATGTTTACTGCAGCTGTAGTGTGCTGGAGAAGAGAATCATTAGACATTGTATAGTTATGTCTCCTAGCTGCTGCAGAACATCATAAGACACCTCCCCGGATGCTGCTGAAAATTTAGGAAGGCACTTGCCATCAATCAATGGTGGGATCTCGACTATACTGTTTTAAAAAGAGGTTCTGCAGCAGCCTTTAAAAGAAAAAAGAAAGAAATAACATTGGCTGCTGCACATTATTAGTAACTCGGGCCCCTGCAAACAGCGATGCGGAGTGCCGCCATATAGTACATTGCGGAGTGCCGCCATATAGTACCTTTGTGACACATCATGCAGTGGGGCATGCCCCTGTTTTCTCACATTTCTCGCACGTATTCACGTAAACTTTGAGGGGGGGGGGGGGGGAACCCCAGTGTAAAACCAGTCGCTCAGACGTCCAGTATTGAAAGATCAAAGGGCCGGGTGCTTCTCGGGTGACCCCCCCCCCCCCCCCCTCGTGACCAGCGGGCAGATTTTGAAATAATTCCCCAGAAGAAAGTGATTGTTTGTTTCTCTCGTGTCCATCTGTAATCTGTCAAATGAGGAAGTAGAAGTTATAATAGGCCCACGTCTTTCTTCACCCGCCTTTTAACTTCTTAAGTGCTGGACTGGAGGAGTATTAGTATCAGTGTGAAATGATGGCGTGGAGATAACACAAAGTGTATATATTTTATGCACTTTACACCGCTTCTGTTAATTTAAAAAAAATTTTTTATTTTTTTTGCTGTCCCTCCCCACGTGGTATGTTCTTGTATACGGCTTTGAGGGTTACATCTAGTGCAGTAGTTCCTGCTGTGGTTTATTGTAGCCAACGCCCAAACATCACCCTAATCCTTATGTAAATGCAGAGTATTGTAGCTGATCAGCAAGCCGTGACCGTGGGTAAATGTGCGTTCAGGTCTCTCGTGTCAGTCGTGGGAAGGATAGGTTATTGGTGTGATACCCTAGAACTGCCCCCCACCATTTAAAGAGGACCTTGCAAGACTACTTGCATTCCCTATGTAATAACAATTCACACTTGTGCTATTCCTTTATTATTCCTGCTAGAAGTCATCAATGGATTGCTAGCAGTCTGACACTATCCAGTCATTGCTACCGGTTTAATACCGTACTTAACAGAACATGAAACCTGTAAGTGAGTCCTTTACAGTAAGCAAGAAATACACCTGTCCCGATGTCTGTCTGCAGCACTTTCTGCCCCAGTCCTCGTGCACACAACCGTATCCGTTTTGCTTTCCGTAAATTACAGATCCGCAAAACATGGATGCCGGCCAAATGCATGCCACCATTTCACTCCTGTAGTAAATTGTCTGCTAAATGAACAAGTATAGGACAGAAATCAGAACCCCCCTTCCTACTCTGCAGACAGGGCAGAGGGGGAGGCTTCTGCTGAAGCCATATAGTACCTCTGTGACACATCATGCAGTGGGGCATGCCCCTGTTCTCTCACATTTCTCGCACGTATTCACGTAAACTTTTAGGGGGGGAAAAAACCTCAGTGTAAAACCAGTCGCTCAGATGTTCAGTATTGAAAGATCAAAGGGCCGGGTGCTTCTCAGGTGACCCCCCTCGTGATCAGCGGGCAGATTTTGAAATAATTCCAAATAAGCAAGTGATTGTTTTGTTTCTCTCGTGCCCATCTGCAATATGAGGAAGTAGAAGTTATAATAGGCCCCACGTCTTTCTTCACCCGCCTTTTAACTTAAGTGCTGGACTGGAGGAGTATTAGTATCAGTGTGAAATGATGGCGTGGAGATAACACAAAGTGTGTGTGTGTGTGTATGTATGTGTATATATGTATATATATATATATATATATATATATATATATATATATATATATATATATATAAATTTTATGCACTTTAGGGCTCTTTCACACTTGCGTTGTCCGGATCCGTCGTGTACTCCATTTGCCGGAGGTGCCTGCTGGATCCGTAACAACGCAAGTGAACTGAAAGCATTTGAAGACTGATCCGTCTTCAAAATGCGTTCAGTGTTACTATGGTACCCAGGACACTATTAAAGTCCTGGCTGCCATAGTAGTAGTGGGGAGCGGGGGAGCAGTATACTTACCGTCCGTGCGGCTCCCAGGGCACTCCAGGATGACGTCATCCATGAGCGTGGGGCGCCCTGACGTCACTCTGAAGCGCCCCGGGAGCCGCACGGACGGTAAGTATACTGCTCCCCCGCTCCCCACTACACTTTACCATGGCAAACAGGACTTTAGCGTCCTGGCAGCCATGGTAACCATTCAGAAAAAGCTAAACGTCGGATCCGGTAATGCGCCGAAACAACGTTTAGCTTAAGGCCGGATCCGGATCAATGCCTTTCAATGGGCATTTATTCCGGATCCGGCCTTGCGGCAAGTGTTCAGGATTTTTGGCCGGAGCAAAAAGCGCAGCATGCTGCGGTATTTTCTCCGGCCAAAAAACGTTCCGTTCCGGAACTGAAGACATCCCGATGCATCCTGAACGGATTTCACTCCATTCAGAATGCATTAGGATAAAACTGATCAGGATTCTTACGGCATAGAGCCCCGACGACGGAACTCTATGCCGGAACAGAACAACGCAAGTGTGAAAGAGCCCTTACACCACTTCTGTTAATTTAAAAAAAATATATATATATATATATTTTTTGCTGTCCTCCCCACACTTGGTATGCTCTTGTATATGGCTTTGAGGGTTACATCTAGTGCAGTAGTTCCTGCTGTGGTTTATTGTAGCCAACGCCCAAACATCACCCTAATCCTTATGTAAATGCAGACAGGGCAGAGGGGGAGGCTTCTGCTGAAGCCAGCTGTCTTACAGCCAGGCCCCAGATAGTGAGGAGGAAGAAGGGGAAATGGCTGATCTTCTGGGACACCTAGAGAAGGTTTCTTGACAGATGCCTTAATTTTAATTTCGTTATGAAATAAAATAGGATCAAAGGGAAGGAGGCGATGATGGGAGGAAGTTTGGGGATATTTTTTGCGCATTTGTTGTGTTTAGCTTTCCTTTTAAATAGAAATGGACATTTTAGTCTTGGCAGAACTGCTCTCGCTAGTTTGAAGGGAAATTCTTTGTGACGTCTGCTGATGGTAGTATGTACTACAGGTTGCTGTAAATGGACTGGTATTCGGGGAATATGAAGACGTGTTTATAGACGTATGTTACACAGCTATTTCAGCACTTCCTAAATATCCGGTTCAGCTAACCAATTGCCGTTTGCCTTCCAGTGTTATTCCGTTACTCAAGCAGTCTATCGGTATCCTGATGCAGAGAACTCCCCCAGTTTTGGACAATTTACTTCCAGAATGTTACCAGCGGGTATGTATGTTTGGTCTTCTGTATCATTGTGGATGTTTTGAGTTTGGGTACTTTCACACTAGCGTTTTTGTTTTTCGGTATAGAGTTCCGTCCCAGGGGCTCAATACCGGGGGAAAAAAACTCATCAGTTTTATCCCCATGCATTCTGAATGGAGAGTAATCCGTTCAGGATGTCTTCAGTTCAGTCTTTGTGACTTTTCAGGACGAAGATAATACCGCAGCATGCTGCAGTATTATCTCAGTCCAAAATTCCAGAACACTTGCTGGATCCGGCATTTTCCCATTGACATGCATTAATTCCGGATCCGCCCTGAGTGTTCCGGCAAAATGGATCCGGCATTGTGGTCTGCGCATGCTCATACCGTTTTTCTGGAGAGACTGATCCGGCATTTCAATGCATTTGTCAGACGGATCAGGATCCTGATCCGTCTGACAAATGCCATCAGTTTGCATACGTCTTGACGGATCCGGCAGGCAGTTCCGGCGACGGTACTGCCTGCCGAAATCCTCTGCCGTAAGTGTGAAAGTAGCCTTAGATTGAAACAAAAGTACTGCATGCAGGACTTTTTTTCCATTCTAAAAACTGATCTCAGGCGGAAATGGCTCAAACGGATGACAACTGATGCAACAGGATCTGTTTTTTTTACAGAATCCGTTGTGTGTGTGTGTGTGTGTGTGTGTGTGTGTGTGTGTGTTTTTTATTATTTTTTAAATATATACACTTCACTATTAGCCCCCTTATGGGCTAGAACCCTTGTCCTATTCACTCTGATAGAGCTCTTTTAGGGTGAATAGGACTTTACACTCTCCCTGCTGCTCTGTGCACATGGCAGCCAGGACTTCAGTAGCATCCTGGCTGCCATGGTAATCGATCAGAGCCCGAGGCTTACACTGCTGGGGCTCCGATCAGAAGCTGCCACCGCCACCAATGAGGAGGAGGGGACCCTGTGGCCACTGCCACCAATGATTAATACTGGGGGGGCTTGAGTGGGAGGGCACACTGCGCCACCAATCTTTTTAATACTGGGGTTGGGGGGGGGGGGGGTGCTCTGCACCACCAATGAAGATAATTTGCCGTTAATTCAAATACAGGAGGCGGGTGCTGGCTGCAGAATCTTTTAGC
The DNA here is from genome assembly GCF_905171765.1 of Bufo bufo. Lineage (NCBI taxonomy): Eukaryota > Metazoa > Chordata > Amphibia > Anura > Bufonidae > Bufo > Bufo bufo. The sequence continues at coordinate 74,049,743 of NC_053397.1, forward strand.
CTCACCCGACCTCTGAGCAGTAGCTGCGATCCGTGGCAGTTAACCCCTGCCGCACCTGAGGGGGTTAACGGCCGCGGATGGCAGCTACTTGTCATAGAGGTTGGGTGCGGCTATATGATTCTGCAGCCAGCTACCGCCTCCTGTTGAATTTGAATGAATGAGGGAGTTAACATCATTGGTGGTGCAGTGGCCACAGCCCCTCTTCACCTCTCTCCTCTCATTGGTAGATGCCGATACCGATCACTTTGAAAATCCTGAATATCGGTCGATCCCTAGATTAGAATCAGGCCTTGCACCATTTTAAGAAAAATCTCTAAAATAAAGTGGCCTAAATGGGAGGAAATGCTCAAACCCCAAACACTGTGGCGTGTTTATAACCGGGGGAGCAATTCCTCCGCATGTGATCCGTTACTAGCGGCAATCCCCGCAAAAGTGCATTCAATGGAGGATTGTCGGCAGCGGACCACATGCACCACAAAAGCATCCTACACAAGATGGAGTAGTGTGTGGATGAAAATATACAAATACATAAATCACTGCAAAAGCTGCACCACAATGATATGCAACTGACAATGCACCATTTTTTGTTAAAAAATCTTACAGTTTGAGGGACCACTCTATCTTTGTATCAACTTCTAATTGTTCTCGTTTATTAACATTAAAAGCTTTTTACTGGTTTGAACTTGTGACCCTTCTAATTGCTAGAAAGGGTTGTGCTATCGGCTTGTATCACGGTGGCCCCTCTCACCACAAGCCATTTGCTGCAGCGCATGCACCCCAACAGATGACAAGCTTTTCAGAGGTGGAGATATAATGTAACCAGGAAGGCAGTGGTACACGGTGCCTAACCAACCCGCTGGCCATTATGTGTAGAGTTTGAACAAACTGCTGATAACCGGGTTATATGCCCATATGAGGATCATCGTGAATCTGTATTCAGACTCATTGGAGGTCATTTATTAAGGAACTTGTGACTATTGGAACAAAAAATTGTTCTAAGTCCTTTTTTTTTTTTTTTTAACTGGCCGTGCAACAATATTTAGTCTCACGGCTGGTTTCACGCTGTGTCCAACTGGTGGGCGGAGCGTGGGGCCGTGTCGGGACTCCAGCCATGGCAAATTGGACAAATCCTACAGCAGCACAAGGGGGAAAACTAAGACCAACGTAAAAAGCTGGTCTTATTAGTTGTGCCCCATTTTGTTAGTCACCCTGCTGTGACTTGGTAGACCTCGGACTCTTCAGAAAGTCTCCGGCTGCCATTCTTAGTACTTGGTGAAGTTTTGATTGGAAGATATACGACGTTCACTCCCTCTGTCAAACTGCTCAGATGCTGTGGTCGCTATCCCTATTGACCTCAGCTATTGACTGTTGGGATTGGAGTGTTACATGCTTATGTGAAAAGTAGGGGTACAATGAGCTTTGTAGAGATGACGTCAAATTTTTATTTTTTTTTTATACACCCCACAATGTAAAAATGCCCCAAAATTTATATAAATATCTGCCTAAAGGGATTTTCTAGGAATAATCAGCTGAATGCCCGCCCCTAGCATGCATCCACCTACTGAAAGATTCATACTTACCTGCTCTCTGCCACTCCAGTCCTGTACGCTGAAACTCATTCCTCCATCTTCTTGTCCATGGCTTGTTTTCTTCCGAACAAGTATGTACATGGTCTTGTGTGCTGCAGCATCCAATAACTGGCTTCAGCAGTAATGTATGCCAAAGCGGCACGTCTCCAATGAAGCCAGTCGTTTGCTGCAACAGCACTGGTGACCATGTCCATATGTAGTCAGAAGAAAGCAAGCCATGGGGCTGCAAGATGGAGGAACAGGAGCCAGTGTCCATGGCCTGGCTGGTATGAATCTGAGTTGGCCATGCAGGCTCGGGGCATTTAATTAATAGTTAATTACAAGAAAACCCCTTTTAAAGTGTTTCTAAACCCTCAAACGGTTTTCTTTTAGTCCCCTTTCAGACAAGTGAGTGTCATGCTGTGGACTTGCAGCACACCACCCTTCCTGAACTTCCAGCGCTGCCGGGGACGCATAGCATTATATTGATTTATGATGCTATGTAACCCTTACAGTTCTGGAATCTATTGGATAACACTAACAGTATTAGGTCAGTGTTATAGCATCATAAATCAATATAATGATATGAAACCCCAGCAGCGAGTCCGCACCGTGACACCTGCTTGTCTGAAAGGGGACTTAAACTATTACTAATCCCTCTGAAATCCTTTTGTAATACATTTTATTAATGGATCATATTGTGTTCCTATCAAAACAGGCCTGTTCACTGCAGCGCATACATATCCTGTACATCCCAGCCATGTATGTATGTGGTGTACGGATTCTGTGTCCTACAGTAGGTGCTGCAGCGAGGACAGGCTGGAGCAGCACATTGCACATGGTACCTCAGTGATTCCAGAAGTAGGATCTCTCTTAAGGCTCATGCACATGACCATATGTATTTTGCAGTCTGGGAAACACTGATCCGCAAAAAAATGCGGATGACGTTCGTGTGCATTTCGTATTTTGCAGAACGGAACAGTTGGCTCCTAATAGAACAGTACTATCCTTGTCCCTAATGCGGACAATAATAGGCATGTTCTGTGTTTTTTTTTTTTTTGCGGAACGGCAACAGAATGCACACGGAGTAACCTCTGTTTTATTTTGCGGTCCCATTTAAATGAACGATTCCAAATACGGTCCCCAGAAAAATGGAACGGACACGGAAAGAAAATGTCTGTGTGCATGAGCCGTTAAAAATGTATTTTATATTATTTTGTGTGGGTGATTGCCAGAGTTTGGCTCACTGAATCAGTACAGGCTTTGGAAAAATTGGTATAATTTGGTGAAGGAAATGACTAAATATGGAAGCCTTTTCTTTAAATGATGATCAAATTGTTTTATTCTAGACCGTTGGCAGGCCAGATGTTCTGAAACTACAATTCCCAGCATGCTCTATTCATTTCTGTGGGAGTTCTATGCATGCTGGGAGTTGTAGTTTCACAACAGCTGGAGTACCAGTTGTTCCCTACCCCTGCTCTTAGATATTGGAGTCTTGGTTATAAAATAGGGGTTGTGTGTGTGTGTGTGTGTGTGTTCTCCATGTATGGATCTTATAGAAGAAGATACGATTCCAATTTTAGTTTTTTCCTTTATCTTGTAGGTGCAGCAGCTGCAGGGGGTTTATCATCTCCATGAGCCACATTTCTGGACTCTCTGTACTGATGTTTATGTTGGGACCCTGAAACTGGTGGTAGGACCTGAGGCGGATGCTCGCTGGATTCTCAGTCAGACTCATAATATTTTCACCCAGGTACGACATTTTACCCAAAAGGAAATTTTAAAATGCCCTAAAAGCAACAATTTTATGTGCAGTGTATAGACTGTGTGTTTCTTTTTCAAATCACAGCATATTCTGGGTGTGGCAATTTTCAGTTTTCCCAGAGACTAAATAAAAAGGCCTAAAGCTTAAAATGTGAAAAAGTCCCCAAAATGAATACCTTAGTCAACATTTAAAGTCACCTTGAAGCAGTTTCTAATGTTTTGGTTTTGTTACATCTGTACTAGCAGTATGGTGCCATAGAACCAGCAATAGAAATATAGGCTGCCAAAATGCGCTCCAATCATTTGTGGGCCCAGCCAGTAGATAAATTACACAAATGGCCTCCATTTTCACTATACAAACATACGTCAATGGTTTATTGTTTTGTCTCAAAATATTTTGTAACTAAAAATAATTGATAAGAAAAGAAAAATATTTTTTTTTTCATAATTTTCATGTTTTTTTTTCCTAAACATATTTAAAAAAAAAAAGTTATATCTGTCACCTAATGGCACAAAAGAAAGGTCTAGGGTGCCCCGTGAAAAATAACATTAAATAAATTTAGGTTGGCTTAGAAATGGCTATTTGCAGTTATGTAGGCCCATTGCTAAAACTGAAAAATTGGCCTGGTAAGGAAGGGTTAAACACTCCGGTACTGAAGTGATTGAAGAGTAACTAAACCTTTTGTATGAAATTTTAACATGATGTCCCTAAATGCCCTAATAAAAAAAAAATTCTAATCTACTTAATTAATTTTGTATTTTTCTTAGTTTTTTCCCTACCTAAAGTGCACCATTCACTGTACGCTTAAAATTCAGTTTAATGTAAACCGCTATACGGACTGTGAAATGTATGAATGGGGCCGCAGCAGCGCTGAGAGTACGGACAGGAGCGCATATTGCTGCTCCTGCCCGTGCTCTCTGCTAATCTGAGAGGTGACATGCAGTTCTTTTAGCTTAGCGGAGCAGGCAGAAGGAGCCCGCACCGCTCAGCTAATCCCGGCATAGTACATGGGTACCCATGTGCTATGCCAGCAGTTGGTAATCCTCCGGGGGGCACGGGCAGCAGCAGCAATGTGTGCTCCTGCCCGTACTCTCTGCGCTGCGGCCCTATTCGCAAAATGTCAAAGCCCGTACTCCGTACACCGCTGAGCTATTAGCAGTGTACAGAGAACTAGGTTTTAAGCGCACAGTGAATGATGTGCTTTAAGGAGGGAAAAGACTAAGAAAAATACAAAATTAATTAATAAAGTATATTAGAAAATTTTATTGGGGCACTAGGGACATCTTATTAAACTTTCATACAAAGTTTTCGTTACTCTTTAAGCTAAAATTGTGGGCTTGCTAACTTCAAACTTCTTCTTTTTTCTTTTTCTCCTCTTTTTCCGTAGGCTGGCGTCAGGCAGTTGTATGTACAGATAGACACTGCAGCCATGTAAACCTTCATCTGACCTCCTCCTCCGGACCAAAGCACCAACGTTAACACTAGGACCTGAGCTCATGCTCTGAAAAAGCCACTGCAGGGATGCACCCATTGGGACCAAGTATCTCCACATGATGACCATGTTTGGAGAGGGGTCTCCCATTAGTGCCACATTTCTTCAAATACAAGTCTACTTTTTTTATACAGAATACGGACCGCATGTCAGACGTTGCCTTCTTCTCGCATCTTGTCGGGTCGCTGTCCACGGGATACCTGTTGCCTTGTTTGGGCTTATATTTAAATGTAATACCATCCTAAATACAATCATTCTCCCAGTCGTACCATCTAGTGTATAAGCACCTTAGGCATATGGACTCTGGATTTACTTGTACTGTGAAGTCACATTGGGACCTTCCACATCTAGAAACCGAGGGCAGCACTAGAATTTATTTTAAAAAAAATCTCATGTCCAGGTACGAATGGTTTTAATCTGGCCGTCCTTCCTATCAGCACATAGGAGGCTGCAGTCTATTGCATGGCAGGGAATGCTTTGTAATAGTTTGCAGCCCTCTGTTTCGGAATCTCCTGCAAAAGGAAACAAGGATTTTTTGTAAGAAGTGTAGATATCTGTGACCAGTGTTACACATAGCTGAACTATCCACACTGCCAGTGAGGAGACTGATCATAGACTATGTACGTAGTTATCGCCGCCCCCTCCCAAATGGAAACTGGACAGAATTCTTACCCAAGTGCCTTCCCCAACCGTAAAGTTGGGAAACTTGAAGTTCCGGCAGCACGAGGAGGGATGAGAGTCGCTCTTAACGTCGCCTTGCTTGTGACTTACTATTCTACATATCGAGCTTGGAACATGATGCAAAATGAGGTGATGTCCGCCTGTTGATCTTGCACAGACTCTACTTGCCTTTTTTTATGGGACGTAACAGCAATCTTCTGGCAATGAGGTTTAGACCATGGGATAACTGTATTCTCATTCCAGGGTGTACAGCGTTCTCCATGGAGGTTCAAGTTCAGCACAAGGGCTAGAGAATTATGTCCTGGGACGTGAATACTTAGGTGAAAATGCATTCTGCTTTTATCCTCCACCACAGTTATTTTTTATTCTTTTTTTATTCTTTGTATTTTGAAATCAATGGCTTATTGATGGGATAGGCCATCAATGTCAGACACTTGCGGGTCCCACCTCTGGGACCTGCTCCTATCTCCAGAACTGGGCCTCCAAAGTAAGGGAAAACGCCACGCATCCAGTGTCTCCTCTCTATTCACCCCTATGGGAGTGCCAGAAATATCCAAGCCAGCGCTCGGTATGTTTCGGAACTCGCATAGCGTTGAACGGACAGTGGCCACTCGTGCTTGGCCGCTCTCCCTTCCCTTGGGAGGCCCGTTCTGGAGATAGGAGTGGGGCCCAGGCATATCCTGAGATAGGAATATCCCCTAAGTTTGCTTTTCTGTGTTTCCTTGTGTGCGGTGTAAAAGTACCAGATCCACTTGTGTTATTGAACCGTGCCATATTTTCCGTCTTTCATTTTAGGACGCTGCAATATATATATATATATATCTCTCTCACTTGTAGTGTTATAATCTGTGAATACGAAGGGCTTGTTTTACACAAACATGTGATTTCCGTGCCTCCCTTGTTTTAATTTATTTTCCCTAAAATAGAGAGCACACTAGGTGGTAATGAAACTTTACATTTTGTTTCCCATTCTGAAGGAAATAAGATAAAATATGCCTGTAAAAATACCCTAAAGCAACATTTCACAACCTCAGTCCTCCTTTAGTCGCGGTGTACAGTGCCCGATGCATACCTGTACCATGCTAAAGAAGTCCTGTTTGGGGGCACATAAGGACTGGAGGTGAGAACATTCCCAAAACTTTTAATGTTTATGCCGCTGGGAAGACATACATGACCGTAAACATTGACCTTGTGTCTTCAAAGGACATAGACCCCCAACTGAAAGATGTTTCAATCAGGATTTCACATCTGAGCCCCCCCCCCCCCCCCCATCCTCACTTGAACATACAAAACAATACATCTTCGTTATTGTAGAGGTGGAGCAAGAGGCTGACACCTTTGATGCCTATCCTATTGGGACAGTAGGACTCCACCTGTAAAATCAAACCTGTTAGTCCAGCTGCCCATGATGTCCACAAATTCTTCTGAAAGTGTTTCAGCTCCTATGAAAGATCTGCTATTTATCAGCTCGTCCCGGAGCTACAACCCAAGGCCAATGCAGAGTACTGTATGAACCGATCAGGATAGACGGTGTGTCTTTATTTGACTTCATAATGAAATAAAGAGCTGGAACGGTTTTACATCTTATGGTGTTTTTGGATTCTTTTTGCACTCGTGAAATGCTAACCTCTAACAATGCACATTGGTCACAATGAATGGTTCCGGATAGTTAAAGGGGTTATCTGATAATATGGGGGATGTGGTGAAAAAACAAATCCTAATAATGAAAAACCAACCTGGCAACCTACTGGACGTAAAGGGATATTGCTGCATTTGGACAAGAAATCAGTCGTCTGTAGGATGATTTGTAGAAACAGTCCCACAGGAGTCTAAAGTGGCCGATCCAGGAAAGAATTACGGTAGTTTATAACACCCCTGACGGAGTGCTGGATAGTGAGAAGCAGGAATTAGCATTTGGTGGGTAGTCAGGGCCGTCTTTGCCGCAGGGCAAAAGGGGCAGCTGCCCCGGGCCCAGTTGCTCCTGGGGGCCCAAGGGAGCTCAGTTTCCCGACTCCAATTCACTAGTCCAGGGGCGACGCTAGGTTAAAACATTCGGGGCCTGGGCCCCTGATCTTTTGTCCCAGGCCCCGAATGTCCTGCCTGCCTGCCAGATACAACTGTATTGCCGTACACAGAACGGCAATACAATTGAATCTGACTGGGAAGAGGTGAAGGACCTGTGGTGACATCACAGGTCATGTGATCAGCAAAACAGGCTGTGATAGGATGACCTGGATGATGTCACCATCATGTGACCACTGCAGGATTGGACCGGAGTGAAGAGGAGAAGGAGCCTAATGCTGATGTCTGGAGAGCTAAGTAAAGGGAGAGGCAGAGCAATGCTGGGAGTTGTAGTTATTTAACTAGGATGTATGTTATGTATGTGTATGGGCTGAAGGGAGGGATGTTATTGACATGGAACTGTGTGCTTGAGGTGGCTGGGGGAGGGAGTGATGTTATTTACATGGGACTGTATGTTGAAAGTGGATGGTGGGGGGGAATGATGTTTATGTACATGGGACTTAATGTTTAGACTACGTTCACACTTTTTTGGGATCCGGTTGTGAGATACGTTTCAAGGCTCTCACAAGCAGCCCCAAATGCATCAGTTTAACCCCAATGCATTCTGAATGGATGCGGATCCATTCTGAATGCATTCGTTCGGCTCCGTACAGCCCCCCCGTTCCGTTTTGGAGGCGGACCCCAAAATGCTGCAAGCAGCGTTTTTGTGTCCGCATGGCCTTGCGGAGCCAAACGGATCCGTCCTGACTTACAATGTAAGTAAATGGGGACGGATCCCTTTGCATTGACACAAAACGGTGCAATTGTAAACGGATCCGTCCCCCATTGACTTTAATTGTAAGTCAGGACGGATCCGTATTGGGACTTAGAAATTCAAATCTAATACAAACGAATCGGTCCTGAACGGATGCATTAGTTTGTATTATCGGTGCGGATCCGTCCTGTACAAGTACAGGACAGATCCGCACGAACGCAAGTGTGAAAGTAGCCTTAGGGGGTGATGTTTACATGGGATTGTGCGTTGGAGGCGGCTGGGGAGGAGGTGATGTTATTTACATGGGACTGTATGGTGGAGGGAGGATTATAACTGCAGGGGGCCCTACAGATCCAGGGGACATTATAGGTGGTCTTATTACTACTGGGGGCTCTATAGAAGGGTCTTATAGATCCGCCTTATTTCTACTAAGCGCACTATGGGGGCCTTATTACTACTGAGGGGTCTGTAGGGAGCTTTATTACCACTGGGGGAACAATAGGGGGACTTATTTCTACTGGGGACTCTGTGAGGGTATTATTAATATGGGAGGGCTCTTCTAATAATGAGGGCATTGTTGAGGAGCATTATCACGGTTGGGGCAGTGTTACTAATGAGGACACTCTAGAAGGGAATTACTATTGGTGGGACTATGAGGAGCACTATTACTATGGGGGGCAGTAATGTTTCTTCAGGATAGTATTTGGGGGTATTGGGGGGGGGGCAGGGGTGTAACTAAAGGCTCATGGGCTCCGGAGCAAGAGTTCAGCTTGAGCCCCCCCCTTCCCTCAGTGCTTTGTGTGTCTTATGTGGCACAAGTGTCTTTGGGCCCCTTCATGCTCCTGGGCCCGGTAGCGACTGCTACCTCTGCACCCCCTATAGCTACACCCCTGGGGGGGGGGGGATACAGCAAGCAGCAGGATAACACTGTAGGGACTCCAGTTGGGGGATAATGATAGCATGTGAGGAAGCTAAGATGTCCGTGTGTCACACTCTGCAGAGACGAGGTGGCTGAGAGAAGTTGTCCGGACCGAGTAGAGAAGATGATGACAGAGAAGATGATGACAGAGAGGAGACATCACCTGGAGGCCCTGGACGTGACAGGTAAGTGCTGCTGTATAGAAAGTACAGCAAAGTGTGGGGGGGGGGGGCAGGATCCAGGGGGCCCAAGTAAATTCTTGCCCAGGGTCCAATCAATATTAAAGACTGCCCTGTGGGTAGTCATGGAATAGCCTTCCTGCAGAAGTGGTAGCTGCAAATACAGTGAAGGAGTTTAAGCATGCATGGGATAGGCATAAGGCCATCCTTCATATAAGATAGGGCCGGGGGCTATCCATAGTATTCAGATATATTGGGCAGACTAGATGGGCCGAATGGTTCTTATCTGCCGACACATTCTAGGTTTCTATGAATAACTGCTTTAGTTTTTGGCACTTGCGCTCTATGCTTTCTGGTGTTTTTATGAATTTTGATATATCCAGCATGCATTGTTTTAATACATTAAGTTTATACAACCAAATCCTGCATTCTCACTGGGTTTTTTTTTTAAAGGGAACGTGTCCCCTTTTTTTTTTTTTTTTCCAGCTAGTTCATACCAGATTTGTGTGTGTGTGTGTGTATATATATATATATATATATATATATATGTATGTGTGTATATATATATATATATATATATATATATATGTATATGTATATATATGTATATGTGTATATATATGTATGTATATGTGTATATATATATATATATGTATGTATATATATATATATATATGTGTGTGTGTGTTTTTTCCTGATTTGTATATTTTCAATCTATTTTCTGAACATGATTACGGGGCAGCCATCTTGCCTCAGCTGTTAACAGCATTTAGAGAGATGCTTTACCGGAGCCACCATGGGTCGTTAAAATATATAAATAAATAAAAATTATATATATATATATATATATATATATATATATATATATATATATATATATATAATTATAAAAATTTCGTAGACAATATATGCAAAATTAAATGTTTCTACTAAAAAATACAAGCCCTCACAGGTGGGGAGGATAAAAAAAAAACACAAGAAAATGAAAATAAGCCGTGTGCTGAAAGTGTAAAACAACCTTAAAGGGCTTCTGTCACCCCACTAAACAGATTTTTTTTTTTTTTGTGTGTACTTATAATCCCTATCATGCGATATTGCTATACCTTATGTTATTAATAATTTTTGTTCAGTAGATTTTGCAAAAAACGTACTTTTATGATATGCTAATTACCTTTCTAGCAGCAAGTAGGGCGTCTACTTGCTGGTAGCAGCCGCAGAAAACCGCCCCCTCCTTCTTTTGATTGACAGGGCCAGCCGCGATCTCCTCCTCCGGCCAGCCCTGTCAGCATTTCAAAAATCGCGCGCCTGTGTTGATTCTGCGCAGGCGCTCTGAGATAAGGAGGCTCGTCTCCTCAGAACTCCCTCAGTGCACCTTCTTCTCTTTCGGTGACGTCATCGGCGCAGGTGCACTGAGGGAGTGCTGAGGAGCCGAGCCTCCTTATCTCAGAGCGTCTGCGCCGAATCAACACAGGCGCGCAATTTTTGAAATGCTGACAGGGTTGGCCGGAGGAGGAGATTACAGCTGGCCCTGTCAATCAACAAGAGGAGGGGGCGGTTTTCTGCGGCTGCTACCAGCAAGTAGACGCCCTACTTGCTGGTAGAAAGGTAATTAGCATATTTATAAAAGTATGTTTTTTGCAAAATCTACTGAGCAAAAATTAATAATAACATAAGGTATAGCAATATCGCATGATAGGGATTATAAGTACACAAAAAAAAAAAATCAGTTTAGTGGGGTGACAGAAGCCCTTTAACCTCTTAAGGACATAGGGCGTACAGGTACGCCCTTGTGCCCTGGTACTTAAGGACACAGGACGTACATGTACGCCCTGTGTATTTTCGATCACGGCCGCGCGGCGGGCGGTGATCGGAACCCCGTGCCTGCTCAAATCATTGAGCAGGCACTTGGGGCAAATGCGCCGGGGGGTCCGGTGACCCCCCCCATGTATGCGATCGCAGAAAACCGCAGGTCAATTCAGACCTGCGGTTTTCTGCGTTTCCGGGTTGTTCGGGTCTCTGAAGACCCGATAACCCGGAACAGGATGGTGATGGTGGTGTGATTTCACCCCACCAATCACCATCCAGCGATCCTGAGTGGTGATGGTGACATCACCACTCAGGATCGCATCCTGATTGGTCTGTGGGCGGTCCGGCGGCAAATTCAAAAGAGGCAGGCGCTCCTCTCTTCCTCCTTTTGTGTTCCGGAGCCGGAGGAGAGAGGAGCTGCCTGCACGTGTGTCTGCCAGCACCCCCAGGACCCGATCTGTGCCCCAGCACCCCCCATCAGGTACATAGGGACAGCATAGGGAAAGTTTGGTTTAGGCAGGGAAAAAAAGGGAAAGTTAGTTTTTGAACTTTTCTAACTTTTATTGCATCACCCTAAGTTAGGGTGTCTGGGGTCCACAGCACAGCTGTGTGACCCTAGACCCCCCAGGGGTGCTGCCACTTGCCCCCCCTGCCCCCCCCCCCCCCCCCCTTTTTTGGGGTGCGTTTTTTTTTTTTTTTTGTGTACGCTGATTGTGGCCGGCACTTAGTGTCCGGCCACTGTTAGCGCATCGCACACCCCACCGCTGATCAACTTCGGACAGTTGATCAGCGGTTTTGATTTTTTTTCCCCACATTTTTTGCATTTTTTTTAGTTTAGTTTATTTTATTTTTTTTCTGTTAGTTTTAGGGTGAGTTCGTGAACACCCGTGCCCCCACACACACGCACACAAAATAAAGAGTTACACACACGCACATATACACGCAGACACACACTCCCCTATGGCCCGCCGGACGTTCTCGGCCGAGGAGGCATACGCCCAGCTTGCCTTCGACTCCGAGAGTCCCAGTGAGGATGAGGATGACCCCACATTCCTGTTGTCATCCGCATCCTCCTCATCATCTAGCGATGATGATGAGCCCCCAAGGCGGCGGAGACAGGGGACCGCCATGTTAGGGACCCTGTGGCCCACACTAGTACGAGCAGCTCTGGGGCTCGTACTGGTTTCCCGGCCCACCAGTTAAATCCACCGGAGCCCCCTGCCGGTGAACTTGTCTGGTGTAGCCCAGAGCGATACGAGCCTGTGATTCCTGATTTTGTAGGCCAATCAGGAATCCAGATTTCCACAGTGGGCTACACTGAATATGACTTTTTTTGTCATTTTTTCAGTGACCCACTGGTAAATCTGATGGTGGAGCAGACGAATCTGTACGCCCAACAGTTCGTCGCTCAACACCCGGGCTCCTTTTTGGCCAGGCCCGGTGGCTGGACGCCGGTCAGTGCAGCCGAAATGAGGACATTTTGGGGCCTCGTGCTGCATATGGGCCTGGTCAAAAAAACCCAGTGTCAGGCTGTTACTGGAGAGTGGGACGTCCTATACCAGGCCCCACTTTACAGTACAGCCATGACACGCTCCCGGTTTGAGGCCATCCGGAATGTCTGCATTATTCCGATAATGCAGCATGTCCCCCCCGAGGTGATCCTGCCCATGACCGTCTGTATAAGATACGGCCGGTCATCGATCACTTTGGGGCCAAAATTCATGGAGGCCTATGTACCTGGAAGGGAGGTCGCAGTTGATGAGTCTCTCATTGCGTTCAAGGGGAGACTCATTTTCCGCCAGTATGTGCCCTCCAAGCGGGCGAGGTATGGCGTAAAGCTATACAAAATTTGTGAGAGTACCTCAGGGTTACACTTACAAAATTTCGTGTGTACGAGGGGCGAGATTCCCGGATTCAACCCCCAGAATGTCCCCCCACTCTGGGTGTTACCGGGAAACTTGTGTGGGACCTTATGTACCCACTGCTGGATAAGGGTTACCACCTTTACGTGGATAACTTTTATACCAGTATCCCCTTGTTCCAGTCCCTTGCCGCCAGATCCACGTCCGCTTGTGGGACCGTGCGGAAAAATCAACGCGGCCTCCCTGCCCACCCCCCTCCAGGTACCTATCCCCAGGGGTGAGACCTGTGCCCCTTACCACTGGAAAACCTGTTGCTGGTCAGGTATAAGGACAAGAGGGATGTCCTTATGCTGTCCACAATTCATGGTAACGGCATCACCCCTGTCCCTGTGCGAGGTACCGCGGCAACGGTCCTCAAGCCCGATTGTATCGTCGCCTACAATCGGTATATGGGAGGAGTTGATCTCTCTGATCAAGTCCTCAAGCCATATAATGCCATGCGCAAAACCCGGGCATGGTACAAAAAAGTTGCGGTCTACTTGGTGCAGGTTGCCATGTACAACTCTTTTGTACTATCCCGAAGCGCTGGCAGCACAGGGACATTCCTCCAGTTCTATGAGGCAGTCCTCAAGGCCCTGATCTTTTCGGACCGGGAAAGAGCAGGCCGGAGTACCTCGGGAACTGTAGGTGCCCGGATCGTCCCTGGCCAACACTTTCCAGGTGTGGTCCCCCATACTGAAAGAAGGGACGAACCCAAAAAAAGTGCAGAGTGTGTCGCAGGAGGGGGATACGGAAGGACACGACTACTCAGTGCGACACGTGCCCCGATCATCGGGCCTCTGCATTGACGGTTGCTTCAGGGAGTATCACACTTCCATGGAGTACTAAATTTATATCCCAATTTAGCCACTGACATTGGATAAAAAAAAATGGTCTCAGACCTGAGACACCCAAAAAACTAAAATAATTTATTAAAAGTAGACATATTAGGTATCGCCGCGTCGGTAATAATCTCCTCTATAAAACTACCCCATGACCAACCCCCCCCAGATTAACACGGTCAAGAAAAAAAAAAAAAAAGTGCAAAAAAGTTTTTTTTTGTCACCTTACATAATAAAAAGTTTAATAGCAAGCGATCAAAAAGTCATATAGCCCCCAAAATAGTGCCAATAAAACCGTCCGCTCATCCCGCAAAAAATGAGCCCCCACATGAGATAATTGGATAAAAATTTTTTTTTAAAAATGACCCTTAGACTTTAGAGATACCCAAAAAATAATTTGTATCAAAAAAGATAATATAGTCTAAAACCTAAATAATTGTAAAAAAAGTAGACTTATTAGGTATTGCCGCGTCCGTAAGAATCTCCTCTATAAAAATACCCCGATACCCAACCCCCCAGATTAACATGGTCAAAAAATAAAAATTAAATAGGTGCAAAAAAAGATTTTTTTTGTCACCTTACATAACAAAAAGTTTAATAGCAAGCGAAAAAAGTCATATAGCCCCCAAAATAATGCCAATAAAACCGTCCGCTCATCCCGCAAAAAATGAGCCCCCACATGAGATAATTGGATAAAAAAAAAATTTAAAAAATGACCCTTAGACTTTAGAGATACCCAAAAAAAGATTTGTATCAAAAAAGATAATATAGTCAAAAACCTAAATAATTGTAAAAAAAAAGTAGACTTATTAGGTATTGCCGCGTCCGTAAGAATCTCCTCTATAAAAATATCCCATTACCTAACCCCCCAGATTAACACGGTTAAAAAAAAAAAACGGTGCCAACCGCTATTTTTGGCACTTTTCATTTCAATCCGTTTTTTCCGGTAACAAAACAAGGGTTAACAACCAAACAAAACTTAATATTTATTACCCTGATACTGCAGTTTACAGAAAAACCACATTTGTGGTCGTAAACTGCAGTATCAGTAAAAGGGAGGCCGCAAAAGGAAAGGACTGACATGGTTTCTGGAAGGCCGATTTTGATGGCCTTTTTTTTATTGACACCATGTCCCTTTTGAAGCCCCCCTGATGCACTCTAGAGTAAAAACTCCCCAAAACTGACCCCATCTAAGAAACTACACCCCTCAAGGTATTCAAAACTGATTATACAAACTTTATTAACCCTTTAGGTGTTCCTCAACAGTTAATGGCAAATAGAGATGAAATTTCAGAATTTAAATTTTTGGTAACCTTGGCCTCACAAAAATGTAATATAGAGCACCAAAAATCATATTTACCCTAAAAATAGTCCCCAAAAAAATGCCACCTTATCCCGTAGTTTCCAAAATGGGGTCACTTTTAGGGAGTTTCTACTCCAGGGGTGCATCAGAGGGGTTGAAACAGGACACGGTGTAAATAAACCGGTCCATAAAAATCAGCCCTCCAAAAACCAAACGGCGCACCTTTCACTCTACGCCCCGCTGTGTGGCCGTACATTAGTTTACGGCCACATATTGGGTGTTTCTGTAAACGGCAGAGTCAGGGCAATAAAGATACAGTCTTGTTTGGCTGTTAACCCTTGCTTTGTTAGTGGAAAAAATGGGTTAAAATGGAAAATAAGGCAAAAAAATGAAATGTTCAAATTTCATCCCCATTTGCCAATAACTCTTGTGCAACACCTAAAGGGTTAACGACGTATGTAAAATCAGTTTTGAATACCTTGAGGGGTGTAGTTTCTTAGATGGGGTCACTTTTAGGGAGTTTCTACTCTAGGGGTGCATCAGGGGGCTTCAAATGGGACATGGTGTAAATAAACCAGTCCATAAAAATCAGCCCTCCAAAAACCAACGGCGCACCTTTCACTCTACGCCCCGCCGTGTGGCCGTACAGTAGTTTACGGCCACATATTGGGTGTTTCTGTAAACGGCAAAGTCAGGGCAATAAAGATACAGTCTTGTTTGGCTGTTAACCCTTGCTTTGTTAGTGGAAAAATGGGTTAAAATGGAAAATTAGACAAAAAAATGAAATTCACAAATTTCATCCCCATTTGCCAATAACTCTTGTGCAACACCTAAAGGGTTAATGACGTATGTAAAATCAGTTTTGAATACCTTGAGGGGTGTAGTTTCTTAGATGGGGTCATTTTTGGGTGGTTTCTATTATGTAAGCCTCGCAAAGTGACTTCAGACCTGAACTGGTCCCTAAAAATTTAGTTTTTGTAAATTTCTGAAAAATTTCAAGATTTGCTTCTAAACTTCTAAGCCTTATAACATCCCCAAAAAATAAAATATCATTCCCAAAACAATTCAAACATGAAGTAGACATATGGGGAATGTAAAGTCATCACAATTTTAGGGGGTATTACTATGTATTACAGAAGTAGAGAAACTGAAACTTTGAAATTTGCTACATTTTTCCAAATTTTTGTTAAATTAGGTATTTTTTTGGTGCAAAAAAAAATAATTTTTTGACTTCATTTTACCAGTGTCATGAAGTACAATATGTGACGAAAAAACAATCTCAGAACGGCCTGGATAAGTCAAAGCGTTTTAAAGTTATCAGCACTTAAAGGGATTCTGGTCAGATTTGCAAAAAATGGCCTGGTCCTAAGGTGTAAAAAGGCTGTGTCCTTAAGGGGTTAATAAAAAAGGATTTTATGGTAATTTGTTTTAATGTGTTATGCCATAATTAATGCAAAAAAATGAAGATTAGACATTATACAGTACAAGACAACCTCTTTCTAACAAAGCTAGAACCAGCTCTGTACCTCACATGGACCCAGAGATCACTCCATTCATTGCTCTGCTAGATTTATATCAAGATCAAGGGGCGTGTCCTTTCTGCTGCAGCTCCCTCCCCTCTCACAGCTCAGGAGGAAACTGAGCATGTGCGGCCATCTCATTGAGCAGGACAAAGAAATAAAAGACCAAACCAGCAGGTGGTGCTATACAGATACATTTTTTTTTTTGAATACCTCATTGACTGAAACTACATTTTTAATTACTTACAATTACAAAAGTATTCAGATCCATGTGCTGGTTTAAAATTTTTCGTGGAACAGCCCTTTTTAGTTTAGAAGCGGAAAAAGGAAGCTCTTTTTGGTAAGTATTGTTTACTACTGTATTTCTCTGTTCTAAGGTAAAATGATTTGCTTTCTTCAAAGCTGTCGAGGTTCATGTTGTAAAGTCTTTTGTAACCTGTGCATTAAGGAAGGAATGTGTAAAAAGGCAATGCACTTGTACAGTGCTGGTTGTTTTTGCAGCATTTTCCTCTGAAGAACTTTTTGTTGTGAGATTTTTTTTTTTTCTCACAAAAATAAAATCAAAATGCCATGGTGAAAGAGAATTCAAAGTAAATTATTAAAATCCTATTAAAACAAAACATTGATTTTGTTTTCCCTGGTGAAATCCAAACACCACGTAAAGGGGTTGTGCATAATATTGATGAGCTATCGCCCGGATAGGTCATCCGTATCAGATCGGTGGCGGTCTGACTCCTGGCACCCCCGCTGATCAGCTGATTGAAGGGATTGTGTGAGCGCTGCGTCCGCTTCCATATTTACCTGCACGCAGTCTCCATTGTAGCGATGGTGCAGTGTGATTACAACTGTTCTTCCCATTCACTATTCTTCCCATTCCCTCTGCACCACCTTCAAAAATCTGTTTAAATCTAGTTTTTATGTTAAACATGTGTTTGAAGAATGTTTTGTGTTTAATTTTCCATGTCACTATATTAACAAAACAAACAAGAAAATGCACTAAAGTCCTGCGGTTTCCACACTGGCCACTAAGCCTAATAATAAAATGAGCCACTTCTTGGTTCTGTACAGATCACTTTCAGCAGTCATCTCATTATCACCGGCAGGATTACAATGACGGATAACACTATTCACAATAGGGGATATCGCAGCTTATCTGCTTCCTCCTGACTTCTGCACAGGTCACAGAGCATGCCTAGAAAACTCTCCTAAGGTAGTCAATGAGATCCCCTCCTGTCTTTTGGCTGCTGTAAAGCATTTCTGTAAATGCTGTTAACAGCTCAGACAAGATGGCTGTCCCCATAATCATGTTCAGGAAATCCAAAAATAAAAACGGATTAGAAAAAATTTCAAGTTTTTAACTAGCTTAAAAAATAGTTGATACGTTCCCTTTAGTGGAAACCTACATTACTATTTATATGGCACCATTTTTTTTAAATCTGCATTGTGGGGAAAAAAAATGATATGACCAACCATGGTGCAATTTTTGTGCAGAAACATGTGGAATAGGCCTATTAATGAACTAATTTCAAAGGTTAGCGTTAGATTTCCACCACAGGTTAGGCTTCGTTCACATCGCCGTTCAGCCTGTCCGTTCTCCTCCCCCGTTGAGGGGCAGGAAAACGGAAAGGACGGATTCGGCACATAACTGAGCCGAACGGAGCCCACGGTCTCCATAGACTATAATGGGGTCCGTTAGGTTTCCGCTCAGAAGATGATTTTCGAGCTGAGACAAAAGTTGTGCTTGCAGGACTTTTGTCTCAGCTTCAAAAATCTTCTGAGTGTAAACCTAACGGACCCCATTATAGTCTATTATGTGCTCAGTTATGTGCCAAATCCGTCCTTTAGTTTTCCTGCCCCTAAACGGGGGAGGAGAACGGAAGGGCTGAACGGTGATGTGAGCGAAGCCGTAAAGACCATCTGTTAGCAGATCTGTAGCTATGACACTGGTCGTTACACGTGCGCTTGGTAACTGAAGGCATCTGTGTTGGTCCCATGTTGGTATGTGCCCGCATTACTGAGAAAAATTTATATTTTAATATATGCAAATGAGCCTCTAGGAGCAGCAGGGGCGTTACCATTACTCCTAGAGGCTCCGCTCTCTCTGCAACTGCCACGCCCTCTGCACTTTGACAGGACCAGAGGTTATGACGTTTTCACTGCCCTGGCAATTAATGTGCAGAGAGTGCGGCAGTTGCAGAAAGAGCACTGATCTCCTAGGAGTAATGGTAACGCCCCCGTTGCTCCTAGAGCCTCATTTGCATATATTAAAACATAATTTTTCTCAGCAATGCGAACACATATGAACATTGGACCAACACAGATGCCTTCAGTTACCAAGCGCACATATAACGGGTCAGCCAGTGTCACAGGTACAAATCTGCTGACAGAGTCCATTTAATAGCAAAAATACACATCGGATTTCCACTGTGTGAATATGCCCCAAAAATATAACAGGCGAGTAAAACGCTGTTGACCTGGGGGTGTTAACATTTGGACTGAATGAAAACATAATTAGGTTTATTCTTATTGGCAGTGGCTTCTTCTGTAATTCAGATAAGGGCTCATGGACATGGCCGTTGCCCGTATTGCTGCTCGCAAACAGCAGGTCTGCACTATACACGGGCACCGGCCGTTTGGGTCTTTGTGCACCACATCAGGGATATTCACTTGAATGGGTCCGTAATCCGGAAGGTGCGGAACGGAGGCACGAAAACCCACAGAAGCACTATGGAGTACTCCTGTAGGGTTTCTGTCCGTGCCTCGGCACCGCAAAAAAATTTGGCATGCAGTGCGGACCGCGAGATGTGGATTGCGAACCCCATTCAAGTGAATGAGTTCTGCCTCCGCATACGGTGGCCCTACGGTTCATGCGCATGTGCATTGTGGACCGCAATTTGGGGTCCACAGCACGGGCCCACCTGGCACCCTATTGTGTTATAAACCACAAAAAATAAATAAATAATAACACATGCAAATCTATTGATCTGCAGACTGTGTGATAGGAGATAATGACTGCCTGGTATCGCAATAGGTTTTATGCAGATAATTTTTAAGAGAATTTTCTGATTAAAGATGAACTTTGAATTATGAAAGAATCTGGAGGTGAGAATCTGGCTGTGCCCTCCCTATGGATTCTATGATATGGAATTATCTGCCACGGCGTACGCAATTTGATCGTATTGTGTTAGGCCTCTTTCACACTGGCGTCTGCGCCCCATTGCCACATTTGCGGATCCGCAATACACGGGTGTCGTTCCGTGGGCATTCCGCATCACGGATGCGGACCCATTCACTTCAATGGGTCTGCAAATCTGGAGATGCGGAATGGTGCAGAACGGAACCCTACGGAAGCACTACGGAGTTCTTCCGTGGGGTTTCGTCCCGTACTTCCGTTACGCAAAAAGATAGGACATGTTCTATCTGCTGCGGCTGCCCCACGGACTGTGCTCGTGTATTGCGGCCTGCAATACGGCAACGGGGCGCCCACGCCAGTGTGAAAGAGGCCTTAGGGAGAGTTTAAATCACCATTATTTTTCCATACGTCTGATCCATCAGAAGAACACAAAAAATAAAAAAATAAATGGATCCTGAGCATAAGTTATGCACATTTGGCATCCATTTCAGCCACTTCCATCAGAGATCTGTTATGCATGCACTACTTTTTTTCCGTCTAAAATAACGGATCTCTGACTTGAAATGGATCAAACTGATGCCAAATGTGCATGAATGATGCACAGGATCCATTTTTTTTTTTTTTCTGATCAGATATGTGATCTCGCCCTTAACCTAAGTCCTGGAAAATAAGTTTATCAATATCTTATCATCAGGACAGTTCAGACTCCTCAATATCAAATTGGTGGGGGTCTAACACCTCGCACCCCCATCAATCGGCCGGAAACTATACAGTAGACGGAACTGGAAGCACAAGGATCTATCCACTGTCTAGTGGCTGTGCCGGGGTACTGCAGTATGTCCGTGTCGGAAACTACACAGCGGACGGAACCTTGTGCTTCTGACTGTCTGCACCGCAGGTCATCTACTCTGTAGTATGTGAATGAGATTTGGTGCTGTACAACATTGTGGATTTGCTCTACCGAAATCCACGGTGCCAAATCCACAGCTTTTATGCCCTTTGTGACCCACCCTTTTACAGAGCTGTAATACTCCCCCATAGTGAAGCATTCAGCTTTTTCTGTCAGTTACAGAATTTAGCAGAAATTAAATTCTGGTCTGCTCTATGGCAGTGGTGGCGAACCTATGGCATGGGTGCCAGAGGCGGCACTCAGAGCCCTCTCTGTGGGCACCCGTGCCCAGGAAAAAGTGTATGGCGTACCAATATGCCTTAGACTTTTCCTGCCATTCATCAGCGCAGGGCACGCTATGAACAGCACAGGCAGCGCATTGAATGTAGGCAGGATATTATAGCTAAATAATAAAGTAAATGGAAGATATACTGTATTGGACTGTAGTATTCAGGGTAAATTGCCGTGTTGGCACTTTGCGATAAATAAGTGGGTTTTGGGTTGCAGTTTGGGCACTTGGTCTGTAAAAGGTTCGCCATCACTGCTCTATGGACATATACTCTCCTAGCAGCGTACAGGGCCATTCAGGGCACATAGTGCTTATAGCTCAATAGTATAGAACTGTAGGGGCGCCATGTGCCACCGTAGAGGCTCAGTTAAATCCTTACAGATACTAATGAGAATCGCAACCATTTCATTTTAGATTTATCTGGATGCTGCTGTTTAAACAGGTAATTCGTAGCGTCTTATTCTGGACAGGTTGCGTGGTATTGGCTGATGTATTTTTTCTTATAATACATACTGTAGTTTAAATTGTCTAAAACATGTAATAATTGTACTTGATTTGGTTTTGCTACCTTAATCTAGCTCGCTGGCTTAGTTTATTTTTTATTTTTTTGTATTGCAGTAATTGTCCATCGACTATCCCATACTACTTTCAGACAATATTTTTGTGTACTATAATTTTTAATAGAGAAGCAGCAAATGTAAAGTAGATTACTGCATGTCTGAATGCCTCCATATGTGTGCTGTATTATAGCTACAGAGCCCTAAGGGTGGCTCACAAATGGCATAAACCCTACGGATTTACCGCCGTGGATTTCCGTGCTGGAACCAGCAAAGTGAGATTT
Source organism: Bufo bufo (assembly GCF_905171765.1). Lineage (NCBI taxonomy): Eukaryota > Metazoa > Chordata > Amphibia > Anura > Bufonidae > Bufo > Bufo bufo. The sequence continues at coordinate 74,071,647 of NC_053397.1, forward strand.
TAAGAGAACTCAATCACGCTGCGTACAATATACACAGCGTAAATTGACCTGCAGCGCCGGTATGAAATCTGCAGCCAGTCAATTTACACTGCAGATCTCCACCGCCTATTTTACCCTTTGCATTGGAGAGGGTAAAATCCACAGACATTTCTGCGGCAAAAAACAAACTTAATTTGTCGGTTCTTGTTGCAGTTTTACAGTAAGTCTGTGGTAAAATCTGCAGGGACTTTTCTGCTGTATTTTACATCCCGTGTGGACGTACCTGAGAAGTAACCAAACCAGTACAAAAATGGTAATGATGGGGTACAACAAGATAAAGATCTTTAGATTGTAAGCTCAGATATAAAGATTAAAGGGGTTCTTTGAGTATGATTAAAAATGGCCTCCAGCAGACCGCCTTAGAATGTGACACAGGGCAGGTTGACTCCACTTGTAGAGCTGCAGTAGAGGTGGAGGGGACGGAGCCTCTCTACACGAAGTGCTCTGACCCCATATTCTTTTTATATTGCTGAGCTTTGCCATGATGGGATATCTCATTCACAATCGCTCCATCGCTATCTATTGTAGAGCAAAGTTCCTCCTCAATAGATAGTAAGGAGGTTTTTGTGCATCGGATATGCCATCATGGCTGAGCAGCCTGACAGCAGACATGTTCAAAGGCTCCCCCCGGAAAGGAGGAGGTCTTCTGAAACACCTGGCAAATCTCCAGTGCAGTGCCCTCCATGAGCTCTCGTTGTATGTGGCAATGGGATGCTGTATTATTAGACACAGCCCTGGGGCCATTACTTGATATAAGGAGTCGGGATGCTTTACGAAAGAAGCATAGCCTGTGTGGAGAAGGCAGCTCTGGCACTCAGCTCTGCACTTGGTGAAATAGGCAGGTTGGTTGATGCACATCTAATGTGTATGACCAGCTGAAGTTCATATAATAAACTGGGTACTTGGGTATCCGTCTAAAGAAAACTCACACTCCTATATGGTTGCACAAGGGTAGTACACAAAAGACTGTTTGGCACAATGTCGGTAAGCATGAAGCCTAAAAATGTACAGTAAGGGGTTGTCCGTGTAAGGCTACTTTCACACTCGTGTTTGGTGCGTATCCGTCATGGATCTGCACAAACTCATCCATTTAGAACGGATTTGTTTGTATTATCTTTAACATAGCCAAAACGGATCCGTCTTGAACACCATTGACAGTCAATGGGGGATGGATCCGTTTTCTATTGTCAGTGAAAATGGATCCATCCCATTGACTTAAATTGTGTGTCAGGACTCAGTTTTTCATCAGTTTCATCAGACGGCTCTTATCGAAGGACACAGGGAGACCCTCCCTCTGTCTAACCCCTCTAGAAGAAGTGGATCAGCACTAACTTTTTGATGCCAATAAATCTTCACTTTATTGCCAAAACAAAATACAAGCAGATGTGACACGTTTTGGCTAAACAGCCTTTTTCAAACAATGCTTTTCTGTTTAGCTGAAATGTGTCACATCTGCCTGTATTTTTTTTTTGCTAATAAAGTGAAGATTTATTGGCATCAAAAAGTTAGTGTAGGACTGATTATTTTCTAAAAATTATCTGTCTACCACCTCATAAAGCGTGTCCGCTATTGACCGAGGCGTCTGAGGGTAAAAATGACCAAGATCAGAGTTCTCTCAATCCCAGTCATTGCGGCCCTGTCTCTGCTGTATTATACAGCCTATACTCGCTGAATATGGAGCCTTCTCTAAACATTCTCTGTGTACCAACAACAGCTACGTTTGTGTGCATAAAGGTTAAGGCCCCCCATAAACATTAGAGAAAAGTATGCCAAAACCGTTGATTTCAAAAGGAGCTGCTGACTAATGTGAATGGGGTATAACCTGACTCTTACGCTGGAAATAATTCTTGACGAGGCACGGGGTCTCAAACAAAGATCAAAAGGGACCTAATTGGTGCTGTGTTTTGTTACCAAGGACCATAAGACTGTGGAGTTCATTTCTCTCTCTCCCCTGAAGTCAATTTTTGAATCCCTTGTTAGCTAACGATACAGAACCGGAGGGAACACCCACCAGAGGCCTTGTGCCACCTGATGGCAAAAGAGAATCGGAACAACAGTCTTCGGGGCCCATAATAACATTATGGTCTGCCTCTACAGTATGTCTGCCCTTGCTTCCAATTGAATGATAAATGTATATCTCAGAGGCAAGGTCCTCTCTCCTTTCTCTCTCTCAGTTCTTCACGTGCAGATGTTTCCATCATTCTGTATGCTTAATACTAGCTGGTATTTATAGATGTAAATTTCACTAGTGCTACTTAATACCTATGAAAACACTGTATGCTGTAATACAATGTTTTGTAGAACACCTTTTGCATAAAATTTAAAAGTCTTGACATCACGTAAGGAAGCCGCACAACATCATCTGGCTTCCTCCAAAGTCCCACCCTACTGCCATTTTAATGTGCAAAATTATATATATATATATGCAAAAAAAGCGCAGCAGCACACCCATGAAATTCAGGAAAACACGTGCGATTTATTCACCCAGTGTCATGTAGCAGCGACGTTTCAACCGCTTGTTGCGGTCTTTCTCAAGTGATGTGCACATGTGTTACAACCAATATACCACTGCTCAAAAAATAAAGGAACACAAAAATAACAATCCTAGATCTGAGTTAATTAAATATACTTCTGAAATACTTTGTTCTTTACATAGTTGAATGTGCTGACAACAAAATCACACAAAAAAAAAAAAATGGAAATCAAATTTTTCAACCCATGGAGGTCTGGATTTGGAGTCACACTCAAAATTAAAGTGGAAAAACCACTACAGGCTGATCCAACTTTGATGTAATGTCCTTAAAACAAGTCAAAATGAGGCTCAGTTGTGGTGTGGCCTCCCGTGCCTGTATGACCTCCCTACAAACACCTGTGCATGCTCCTGATGAGGTGGCAGACGGTCTCCTGAGGGATCTCCTCCCAGACCCGGACTAAAGCATCTGCCAACTCTTGGACAGTCTGTGGTGCAACGTGACGTTGGTGGATAGAGCGAGACATGATGTCCCAGATGTGCTCAATTGGATTCAGGTCTGGGGAACGGGCGGGCCAGTCCATAGCATCAATGCCTTCGTCTTGCAGGAACTGCTGACACACTCCAGCCACATGAGGTCTAGCATTGTCTTGCATTAGGAGGAACCCAGGGCCAACCGCACCAGCATATGGTATCACAAGGGCTCTGAGGATCTCATCTCGGTACCTAATGGCAGTCAGGCTACCTCTGGCGAGCACATGGAGGGCTGTGCGGCCCTCCAAAGAAATGCCACCCCACACCATTACTGACCCAATGCCAAACCGGTCATGCTGGAGGATGTTGCAGGCAGCAGAACGTTCTCCACGGCGTCTCCAGACTCTGTCACATGTGCTCAGTGTGAACCTGCTTTCATCTGTGAAGAGCACAGGGCGCCAGTGGCGAATTTGCCAATCTTGGTGTTCTCTGGCAAATGCCAAACGTCCTGCACGGTGTTGGGCTGTAAGCTCAACCCCCCACCTGTGGACGTCGGGCCCTCATATCACCCTCATGGAGTCTTTCTGACCGTTTGAGCAGACACATGCACATTTGTGGCCTGCTGGAGGTCATTTTGCAGGGCTCTGGCAGTGCTCCTCCTGTTCCTCCTTGCATAAAGGTGGAGGTAGCGGTCCTGGCCTGCTGGGTTGTTGCCCTCCTACGGCCTCCTCACGTCTCCTGATGTACTGGCCTGTCTCCTGGTAGCGCCTCCATGCTCTGGACACTACGCTGACAGACACAGCAAAACCTTCTTGCCACAGCTCGCATTGATGTGCCATCCTGGATAAGCTGCACTACCTGAGCCACTTGTGTGGGTTGCAGACTCCGTCTCATGCTACCACTAGAGTGAAAGCACCGCCCAGCATTCAAAAAGTGACCAAAACATCAGCAGGAAGCATAGGAACTGAGAAGTGATCTGTGGTCACCACCTGCAGAACCACTTCGTTATTGGGGTGTCCTTGCTAATTGCCTATAATTTCCACCTGTTGTCTATCCCATTTGCACAACAGCATGTGAATTGATTGTCACTCAGTGTTGCTTCCTAAGTGGACAGTTTGATTTCACAGAAGTGTGATTGACTTGGAGTTACATTGTGTTGTTTAAGTGTTCCCTTTATTTTTTTGAGCAGTGTATATATAGGTGTGTCAATTCATGATACATAAACAGTCAGCTTCACCGACTCACAGGACATCCTCCGCACCGCTGATCACATGAAAGGTCGCAGGAGGAGACCCCCCATCGACGCCCGCTCCGACACGCCGCAAAACGGGAGCGATTTCCCGCTTCTTCGCCTCCTCCAGCCAGACAGACGCTGACAAAGAAGGAGACGATTCTCCCAAGATGGCGTCTAAGCAGGTCAGAGCAGCGTCCCCTATACAGCATAAGGACTCAAGCCCACAAGCCCCAGAGTCACCGCAGCAGCTGAGGGGTACACCTACCGGTTCACCGGCATCCTATGCTGCAGCAACAAGCTCCGGCTCGTCGGCGGCTTCATCTCCACCATATACAGGGCCGTCCTCAGCAGCACCTCAGGGACATTCCCCTAGAAGCTGCTGCTCCCAGGCCACGATTCTTGAATCAGGGGCGTCCATGACCCCACAAAGAGAAGAGGAGGACTGGGACTGGAAGGTTCACCTCAAATCCCTCCCCACCAGGCATGAAATAGATGCCTTATTTTCCAGCTGGAAAACATCTCATAAAAGAGACATGGAGGCCTTGCAGCACGACTTGAAGCAGGTGGGTCAGAGGGTGGAGGAGGCTGAATCCATGCAAGATCAAGTACTGGGGGTCTTAGAATCACACCAGCAAGTCATCTAGACACACTCTGCCCAGATCCAAGATATCATCACACATCTGGACGATATTGAAAATAGAAATAGGAGGAATAACCTACGCATTAAAGGCCTCCCTGAAGATATTTTACCACAAGATCTTGAGAAATGGGCCATTTCCTTTTTAAATACATTGCTGTCCAGAGACCTGGGACAATCTCTTGAAATAGATCGTATCCACAGAGCCCTCGGCCCTAAATTAAGCGATCCTAATCGCCCCAGAGATGTCATATGCCGTATACATTTCTTTAAAGATAAGGAGGCCATCTTGAAAGCAGCCAGATCTGCAGGCAAAGTCATGCATGCTGATAAGGAAGTCATCATTCTACAGGATCTAGCTAGGCGCACCTTACAGCTACACAAAGCGCTGAAACCGCTTTTGACAGCACTCAAAGCCAAGGACATTCCTTACAGATGGGGGTACCCATTTCAACTGTCTGCTTCTAAAGAAGGGAGGTCAGCTGTATTCAGATCCCTTGATGACCTCGCTAACCTCTGTGCAGCCTTTGATATCCCGCTCTTGGAGTTACCGGACTGGCCTAGTCCGAGGCAACCCATTCCCATACCACAGAGGGAAAGATGGCAGATGACCTCACCCAAGCAGAAGAGGGCTCCTAGACGTGGGCCTAACCCTGACGATTGACTGTTGGGATATTCCTGCTCACTCACCTGAGGGGATTTACACCCTCTTGTTGCCTTCATTGTTCTATATTGTTATAGAAGTTATGTGCATACTATTATCTTGTGGATGGGTCTTCTAGACCTTCATACACACCTGTCCTGTTACATTCAGCAAATGTTATGCTTGTGTTATTGTAAGTTGGAGTCCAGTAGGGAGACGGTCGGTCCTTGCTTTCTCCTTACCCCACTTAGGGACCGCGGCACACACCGCTGCGAACGACCTCAGTCGTCACTTAGCACCTTTTGAACCGACGATGTTGGTTCTTCCAAATAAGATTTACATGTTCTATATATGCACTACCTTGTGTTTTATTGTTCCCCTTTCTGTCTTCCCTCCCTTATGTGTCCTTCCCTATACCCCAACTGCATCCCTGATGGTTTTGAAAGGATCTGGAAGATTATGCCTTCCGCCCACTAATACTCCTCAAAATGGCACCCATATCGTTTTGCACTTTTAATGTTAGGGGCCTTTAACCACCTCCGGACCGCCTAACGCAGGATCGCGTTCCGGATGGTGGCAGCCCTGCGCAGAGTCACGCATAATGCGTCATCTCGCGATGGCCGAGATGTTTCCTGTGAACGCGCGCACACAGAGCGCGCCGCGCTCCAGGAACGGAAGGTAAGAGAGTTTGATCTCCAGCCTGCCAGCGGCGATCGTTCGCTGGCAGGCTGGAGATGTGTTTTTTTTTAACCCCTAACAGGTATATTAGACACTGTTTTGATAACACCAGCGTCTAATATACCTGCTACCTGGTCCTCTGGTGGGTCCCCCTTTTGTTTGGATCGAACCACCAGAGGACACAGGTAGCTCAGTAAAGTAGCACCAAGCACCACTACACTACACTACACCCCCCCCCCCCCCCCGTCACTTATTAACCCCTTATTAGCCCCCTGATCACCCCATATAGACTCCCTGATCACCCCCTGTCATTGATTACCCCCCTGTCATTGATCAACCCCCTGTAAAAGCTCCATTCAGACGTCCGGCATGATTTTTACGGATCCACTGATAGATGGATCGGATCCGCAAAACGCATCCGGACGTCTGAATGAAGCCTTTACAGGGGCGTGATCCATGCGACTGTGGTGATCACCCCATATAGACTCCCTGATCACCCCCCTGTCATTGATTACCCCCCTGTCATTGATTACCCCCCTGTAAAGCTCCATTCAGATGTCCGCATGATTTTTACGGATGCACTGATAGATGGATCGGATCCGCAAAACGCATCCGGACGTCTGAATGAAGCCTTACAGGGGCATGATCAATGACTGTGGTGATCACCCCATATAGACTCCCTGATCACCCCCCTGTCATTGATTACCCCCCTGTAAAGCTCCATTCAGATGTCCGCATGATTTTTACGGATGCACTGATAGATGGATCCGATCCGCAAAACTCATCCGGACGTCTGAATGAAGCCTTACAGGGGCATGATCAATGACTGTGGTGATCACCCCATATAGACTCCCTGATCACCCCCCTGTAAAGCTCCATTCAGATGTCCGCATGATTTTTACGGATGCACTGATAGATGGATCCGATCCGCAAAACGCATCCGGACGTCTGAATGAAGCCTTACAGGGGCATGATCAATGACTGTGGTGATCACCCCCCTGTCATTGATTACCCCCCTGTAAAGCTCCATTCAGATGTCCGCATGATTTTTACGGATGCACTGATAGATGGATCCGATCCGCAAAACGCATCCGGACGTCTGAATGAAGCCTTACAGGGGCATGATCAATGACTGTGGTGATCACCCCATATAGACTCCCTGATCACCCCCCTGTCATTGATCACCCCCCCTGTCATTGATCACCCCCCCTGTCATTGATCACCCCCCCTGTCATTGATCAACCCCCTGTCATTAATCACCCCCCTGTCATTGATCCCCTCCCTGTCATTGATCACCCCTCTGTCATTGATCACCCCTCTGTAAGGCTCCATTCAGACATTTTTTTGGCCCAAGTTAGCGGAATTTTTATTTTTTTTTCTTACAAAGTCTCATATTCCACTAACTTGTGTCAAAAAATAAAATCTCACATGAACTCACCATACCCCTCACGGAATCCAAATGCGTAAAATTTTTTAGACATTTATATTCCAGACTTCTTCTCACGCTTTAGGGCCCCTAGAATGCCAGGGCAGTATAAATACCCCACATGTGACCCCATTTCGGAAAGAAGACACCCCCAGGTATTCCGTGAGGGGCATATTGAGTCCATGAAAGATTGAAATTTTTGTCCCAAGTTAGCGGAACGGGAGACTTTGTGAGAAAAAAATTAAAAATATCAATTTCCGCTAACTTGTGCCAAAAAAAAAAAAATTCTATGAACTCGCCATGCCCCTCATTGAATACCTTGGGGTGTCTTATTTCCAAAATGGGGTCACATGTGGGGTATTTATACTGCCCTGGCATTCTAGGGGCCCCAAAGCGTGAGAAGAAGTCTGGTATCCAAATGTCTAAAAATGCCCTCCTAAAAGGAATTTGGGCACCTTTGCGCATCTAGGCTGCAAAAAAGTGTCACACATCTGGTATCGCCGTACTCAGGAGAAGTTGGGGAATGTGTTTTGGGGTGTCATTTTACATATACCCATGCTGGGTGAGAGAAATATCTTGGTCAAATGCCAACTTTGTATAAAAAAATGGGAAAAGTTGTCTTTTGCCAAGATATTTCTCTCACCCAGCAAGGGTATATGTAAAATGACACCCCAAAACACATTCCCCAACTTCTCCTGAATACGGCGATACCACATGTGTGACACTTTTTTGCAGCCTAGGTGGGCAAAGGGGCCCATATTCCAAAGAGCACCTTTCGGATTTCACAGGTCATTTACCTACTTACCACACATTAGGGCCCCTGGAAAATGCCAGGGCAGTATAACTACCCCACAAGTGACCCCATTTTGGAAAGAAGACACCCCAAGGTATTCCGTGAGGGGCATGGCGAGTTCCTAGAATTTTTTATTTTTTGTCACAAGTTAGTGGAAAATGATGATTTTTTTTTTTTATTTTTTTTCATACAAAGTCTCATATTCCACTAACTTGTGACAAAAAATAAAAACTTCCATGAACTCACTATGCCCATCAGCGAATACCTTGGGGTCTCTTCTTTCCAAAATGGGGTCACTTGTGGGGTAGTTATACTGCCCTGGCATTCTAGGGGCCCAAATGTGTGGTAAGGAGTTTGAAATCAAATTTTGTAAAAAATGACCTGTGAAATCCGAAAGGTGCTCTTTGGAATATGGGCCCCTTTGCCCACCTAGGCTGCAAAAAAGTGTCACACATCTGGTATCGCCGTACTCAGGAGAAGTTGGGGAATGTGTTTTGGGGTGTCATTTTACATATACCCATGCTGGGTGAGAGAAATATCTTGGCAAAAGACAACTTTTCCCATTTTTTTATACAAAGTTGGCATTTGACCAAGATATTTATCTCACCCAGCATGGGTATATGTAAAATGACACCCCAAAACACATTCCCCACCTTCTCCTGAGTACGGCAATACCAGATGTGTGACACTTTTTTGCAGCCTAGGTGGGCAAAGGGGCCCATATTCCAAAGAGCACCTTTCGGATTTCACAGGTCATTTTTTACAGAATTTGATTTCAAACTCCTTACCACACATTTGGGCCCCTAGAATGCCAGGGCAGTATAACTACCCCACAAGTGACCCCATTTTGGAAAGAAGAGACCCCAAGGTATTTCGTGATGGGCATGGTGAGTTCATAGAAGTTTTTATTTTTTGTCACAAGTTAGTGGAATATGAGACTTTGTAAGGAAAAAATAAAATAAAATCATCATTTTCCGCTAACTTGTGACAAAAAATAAAAAGTTCTATGAACTCACTATGCCCATCAGCGAATACCTTAGGGTGTGTACTTTCCGAAATGGGGTCATTTGTGGGGTGTTTGTACTGTCTGGCCATTGTAGAACCTCAGGAAACATGACAGGTGCTCAGAAAGTCAGAGCTGCTTCAAAAAGCGGAAATTCACATTTTTGTACCATAGTTTGTAAACGCTATAACTTTTACCCAAACCATTTTTTTTTTACCCAAACATTTTTTTTTTATCAAAGACATGTAGAACTATAAATTTAGAGCAAAATTTCTATATGGATCTCGTTTTTTTTTGCAAAATTTTACAACTGAAAGTGAAAAATGTCATTTTTTGCAAAAAAAATCGTTAAATTTCGATTAATAACAAAAAAAGTAAAAATGTCAGCAGCAATGAAATACCACCAAATGAAAGCTCTATTAGTGAGAAGAAAAGGAGGTAAAATTCATTTGGGTGGTAAGTTGCATGACCGAGCAATAAACGGTAAAAGTAGTGTAGGTCAGAAGTGTAAAAAGTGGCCTGGTCTTTCAGGGTGTTTAAGCACTGGGGGCTGAAGTGGTTAATAAACCCGAGAAGCGTAGTCAGATTTTATACAGCCTCCATAAGAAGAGAGTTATGATTGCTATGATCCAGGAAACCCACTTTAAAGCAGGTGCCGTTCCCAAATATGCTAACCGCTATTATCAGAATTGGTTCCATGGTCCTAATCCCACCAGCAGGTCGGGGGGAGTTTCTATAGGACTCCACAAATCATTTAGCCATACAGTCTTATCTTCTGAGATAGACTTGAAAGGCAGCTTTGTTTTCATTAAGCTCTCTGTGGATCACTGTTATAACTGTAGCTAATGTATGTCTATTTTCCTAACCAGGGACAGACAACCTATGGATCCAAGATTTTGAAAAAATTATCCAAATTTGCAGAGGGTTCTCCGATCATACTTGGAGGCGACTTCAATCTAGTGATGGACCCGCTGTTGGATTCCTCATCTGGTAAGTCCTCAATCTCCCCGAGTTCTTTGCGCAGATTCAAATCTGAGCTCATGGCGCTCCGCCTGGTGGACTTATGGCGCATTTTGCATCCAGGTGTCAGGGATTACAGCTTCCACTCCCCAATCCACAACAGTTATGGTAGACTCGACCATATCTTTATATCTCAACAATTGCTGGATTCTGGGCCTAAATGCTCTATTGACACTCGCCTGTGGTCTGATCATGCACCGGTGTGTGGTATTATTTCTTCCCAACCCTCTTGTCCCCGGCCCTTCTCATGGAGACTGAATGACAACCTGCTATCAGATATAGCCTGCTTAGCAGACATCCGGAAAGCTATTACGGACTTTACTATGGATCATCTAACGGATTTGACTGCCCCCCCTATTAAATGGGAGGCTCTCAAATGCGTGCTTAGGGGGGTGTTTATTTCGCATGGCTCCAGACTGAAAAAAGAACGCTCACACAAATTGAAAGCTCTTCTATCTGATCTTGCCATAAAAGAAAATTTAAACAAAAATTCCCCTACTGACACGCTAAAATCAGACATTTCTTTAGTTCAGCATCAAATACTACAGATCCTCGACCAAAAATCCCTATGTTTTAGAGATAAAATTAGACACGGGTTCTTTGAATATGGTAATAAATGTGGTAGCTGGCTAGCTAGGGCCTTACATCCCCGAACTGCTCTGACTCACGTTCCATCAATCAATACAGTTGCAGGAGGTTCCGTACATAACCCAGTAGATATCACAGCGGAGTTTCAATCCTTTTACGCATCCTTATATAATCTCCCAGCATCTACCCTCCCACGGGAATCCTTTGGTGATGAAACTCGTGAATACCTTACCCAATTTGGCCCCACCCCCATATCTGATGAACAGGCAGCCACACTATTAGATGATTTTACCCTCCCTGAACTAGAATCAGTGATCAAGAATCTGAAGAATGGGAAATCCCCAGGCCCTGATGGATTGACCTCTCGGTTCTATAAAATTCTCCGAGAAGATCTTACACCCTTATTGGTTGAAACCTTTAATTCCATCTCACCGGATTGTCCATTTACACGGCAAGCTCTTCAGGCAAACATCACGGTCATTCCCAAGCCAGGCAGGGACCCAGCTTCATGCTCTAATTATAGGCCTATTTCCTTGCTCAATGTGGATCTCAAAATGTATGCCAAGCTTTTGGCTTTGAGGATCCATCCACACATTCCAGGTTGTATCCACAAAGAGCAAGTAGGATTTGTACCAGGACGAGAAGCCCGGGATAATACACTTAAAACGCTAGGGCTGATAGCGAGGGCACAGCAAACCAAAATCCCACTATGCCTTCTCACTGTAGACGCTGAGAAGGCATTTGATAGGGTAAGCTGGCGGTTCTTGGAGGAAACCCTGCGCCACATTGGCTTGGGAGACAAAATGACCCATAGGATATTAGCTCTTTATTCCTCCCCTTCAGCCTGTGTTCGTGTTAATGGACTTCTGTCTGCCCCTTTTGAGATTCGGAAGGGAACACGTCAAGGGTGCCCCTTGTCGCCCTTTTTATACACTCTTGTGATGGAATCCCTTGCTAATGCTCTTCGGGCAAATCCTTCCATCTCGGGTCTCAAACTTGGTAATACGGAGCACAAACTGTCCCTGTTCGCAGATGACCTGCTTATATACTTATCCTCTCCCAGGATTGGCCTGCCCTCGATTCTTCATGAATTTGATCTCTTTGGGCGCCTTAGTAATTTTAAAGTCAATGTGCAGAAATCAGAGATTTTAAACATAAACATGCCCCAACGGGAAGTAGATTCTTTAAAGGACTCTTTCTCTTTTAAGTGGACCTCCCAACATATTAAATATTTAGGAGTATACATCCCAGCAAATTTGACACATGTTTTTAAACTTAACTACTTACCCTTGCTTAGAGCTATTGAATCCAGCTTCCATAAATGGACTCCACTCCAGATCTCATGGTTTGGGAGGGTTAATGTGGTGAAAATTGACATTTTACCGCGCCTCCTATATTTGTTCCAGACGATCCCATGTAAAATTCCTTTAACCTATTTTGCTAAGATCAGGAGAATGGTATCGGTTTTTGTATGGAAAGCACCCAGAGCTAGACTTAGTTATAGCTTGATATCTCGTTCTAAAGCTTTGGGAGGTACGGGACTACCAAATTTTATATCATATTATAGAGCGACAATCATGAATAGTGTGCTTGATTTATGTCACAACCGCTCTACTAAATTATGGGTGGAAATTGAGCACGAAATGACACCACATTTGGCCACTGGAGTTTTTTGGTTGTCCCCTACTTCCTTGAATTTATTACCTAACTCGCAATCCCCGATGCCTCTATATACTTTGGCTAGGCTTTGGGCTAAATTTGCGGTCAAACTTAGCCTTATACATTCTCCTGGTCCTCTCATGATACTCACGGGTCATGCAGATCTTCCCACAGGTTTGAGTCAGCTCCCAGCCCTGGGAGACCAGAATAGACATCCAATCAAATTGATAGACGTCTATAAGCAGAATGGTTTACTCCCTTTAGATGATCTCTCCCACATTATTCCTGCGGGCCCTGGACTGTGGTCATGTCCCCCCTTAACCGAATTTGAGAAAATGTGCACAGCAAGGTCAGCTCCTGATCTCTACTATATGCCATGTTGAACTCTGGGGGGAAGGAGAATTTTTCCACAGGCACTCAAGGAACTAAACTCAAATTCATGTCTGATTGGGAATCGGAACTGGGATCTACCTTCTCTGCAGACCAATGGTCTAGATCACTTCTGTTCACTCATAAATTAACTGTGTCTTGTAATCTACAAGAACTCAACTACAAAATCCTTAGCAGATGGTATAGGACCCCAGTGCGATTACACCAATTTTATTCTCAGGTTTCTGATACATGCTGGAGGTGTCTTAATGCAAGAGGCTCCATGACACATATATGGTGGGACTGTCCAGGTGTGGCCCCCCTGTGGCGGGAGATCTTTGACTTATATAATTTCTTATACAAAGCTACTATCACACCCTCACCTGCGATAGCTCTTCTATCCATGTTCTCAGGAAGGATTTCGCAGATTAAGAAGGGCGCACTTCGCTTGTTTATCTTAGCTATGAGGCAGATAATTCCCCGTCAATGGAGGTCTACGGAGAGTCTTCTGAGAGTGACCTGGTCTAGCGCTCTGGATTCACTGGTTCATATGGAAGAGTTAGGCGCTATGGATTCAGGATCTGCTTCGGCCTTCTGGGGGATTTGGGACCCATGGAATCAGTTCCGCACCTCCTCATCTTTTCATGATTGGTCGACAACAGGTATTATCTCGGGTAATAGCTCCTAAATACTACACTAAGCAGAATCTTCTATCCTATACACCTCTTTTCCCCCTTCCTTCCTTCTGTGTATGTCTTGTCTTGGTCTGTCATGTCTTGTGATGTCTCTCCTTGTCCTATGTGGTTGCTGGTCTGGAATTTAAAGAATATATACCATGGGTGCTCTTGGATTCTTTCCAGAAGTTCCCACGGGCTTGTTACTTGAAAATAATGTTCTGAAATGCTACTCATAGAATGTACTACTACCTCAGACTTACAGTATTTGTATGACCAGTTTTTGACCTTTGTAATTTTCATGTTTATGTATACATATTTGATATATCTGTACATTACTCATTTATACGCTTTAATAAAATAATGATTGAACCGTAAAAGTGAACAAAATACATAATGCATCATATTTAAAACATACAAAAATCTCAATATTGATGTGCAAAATACATAAAATAAAATTGCAGTGTTGTATATAAAAAATGCATGGTATATTGTGACAATGCATGATACAGTGTAATTGATCATTAAAAAGTACAGGTGCGCCCATTACATAATGTGTATTAAAGAGACTCACAACAATCAGCTGATAAATTGCACGCGCCGAGCATCGCGGTCTTGGTGGCGTCCACATTCAATTACTGCGCATGCGCGAGAATGCTAACTCTCGCAAACTTTCAGGCGCACAGAAACTCAATAGAGACCACATCTAAGATGGCCTAATCCGACAATGCTCACATGTGCGCATGTCTATGCAGTAGAGGCCACCCACTTTAGAATCATGTGATCCTTGTCACATGATCCAGATAAGACCAGATAAAAAAAAAATAATAAGGGATCTGAACGGATGACTGTGGGTCAGGATCATATGCACACCCAAGTTCGCCAATGATCTGCGAACACTGCTACCAGGGGAACTTAGGGTCAGGCGTCCTGTCAACTCTCATGTCACTTTACAGACCCATTCAAATAGTGCACAATGTAGAAAAGGATGGTGTCACACAGTTAAGGCCAACCGGGTCAACAGTAAGGTCATCGCTGTGATCGGGAAACGGCGTCGTCGTCACGGGCCACCGCGACGAACCGTCACCGTCCCCCGCAAGACACCAAACCAATCCACCAAGTGCACTGTATGCATAAAGCAAACCCTGGTGTGACCCTTTATTTAAAAGGGAACAACACCTTGATCAAGTATCACAAGTATTCAATATGTTAGTGAACCTCGCGCCACAAGCGTAGCAAAAATCAGACATGGCCATCATACAAATTAAAAAAATGTAGAAAAGAATGTGGGCAGCTGATAAGGACCGGAACGCTCCTGTCTTCATGCAGAATGTCCGCCATCTACAGAGCTGTGTGAGAGCTAATTGTCTGCAAGGTGAGCTGAAGCATTTTTTGGTACCATGGGGTAAATCCTTTTTGCTCAATTTTGTATCTAGTTCTAATAGTTTGGTCTTTTTCCAGAAGTGACAGTACTAATTGTGTTTCTTTTTAATTGTTTATTTTTATATGAAATATTGTTAAAGGGAAATGATAACTCTTTTTAATATTTATGTTAAAAAGTTTTACTTAAAAATTTTTCCATCTTAGGGGACTTGAACATGACCTGATTGCTTATACCATAACCTGTGATAAATTATATTTTTTATATGCTACATAGTAATCCCTGCTGCAGGCTGTCATAGTAACCTGTTAGATCCTGTAATTTTACCATAGGGGCTCTTATCGAAGGACACAGGGAGACCCTCCCTCTGTCTAACCCCTCTAGAAGAAGTGGATCAGCACTAACTTTTTGATGCCAATAAATCTTCACTTTATTGCCAAAAACAAAATACAAGCAGATGTGACACGTTTTGGCTAAACAGCCTTTTTCAAACAATGCTTTTCTGTTTAGCTGAAATGTGTCACATCTGCCTGTATTTTGTTTTTGCTAATAAAGTGAAGATTTATTGGCATCAAAAAGTTAGTGTAGACTGATTATTTCTAAAAATTATCTGTCTACCACCTCATAAAGCGTGTCCGCTATTGACCGAGGCGTCTGAGGGTAAAAATGACCAAGATCAGAGTTCTCTCCAATCCCAGTCATTGCGGCCCTGTCTCTGCTGTATTACACAGCCTATACTCGCTGAATATGGAGCCTTCTCTAAACATTCTCTGTGTACCAACAACAGCTACGTTGTGTGCATAAAGGTTAAGGCCCCCATAAACATTAGAGAAAAGTATGCCAAAACCGTTGATTTCAAAAGGAGCTGCTGACTAATGTGAATGGGGATAACCTGACTCTTACGCTGGAAATAATTCTTGACGAGGCACGGGGTCTCAAAACAAAGATCAAAAGGGACCTAATTGGTGCTGTGTTTTGTTACCAAGGACATAAGACTGTGGAGTTCATTTCTCTCTCTCCCCTGAAGTCAATTTTTGAATCCCTTGTTAGCTAACGATACAGAACCGGAGGGAAACCCCACCAGAGGCTTGTGCCACCTGATGGCAAAGAGAATCGGAACAACGTCTTCGGGGCCCATAATAACATTAAGGTCTGCCTCTACAGTATGTCTGCCCTTGCTTCCAATTGAATTGATAAATGTATATCTCAGAGGCAAGGTCCTCTCTCCTTTCTCTCTTCAGTTCTTCACGTGCAGATGTTTCCATCATTCTGTATGCTTATTACTAGCTGGTATTTATAGATGTTTTAGGAGAACTCCTTTTGAATAAAATTTAAAAGTCTTGACCATCACGTAAGGAAGCCTGCACAACATCCTCTGACCACAGTGCCATCTGACTTCCTCCAAAGTCCCCACCCTACTGCCATTTTAATGTGCAAAAATTATATATATATATAACATCTTATTGAAATTATAAAGCTTCCTCCATATAGAACTTCTTGCAATCTATCTTTTATCTTGTGCTGGGTTCTGCTTGCCTTTTGTATACATCAAATATTTGAAGGAGAAATGAAAGCTATCATTTATCCATCCTAATGGCAATTCCCGTATAGGTCCAAGCTTTCTATTGCATAAGTCTCCGAGAAGAATTTAGAGCTGAAAGATAGGTTTAAGGAGCTGCCTAGTAACAAACCCTGCAGCTGGAGGTGACCACCCTGCATCTCCACACACCCTGGACCACACAGTCACCTTATTTTTTTACAGAAGTGTTGCTGTCACCTATTGCAGTCATGCTTCCTGCAATTGTAGACAGAAAATAATTCTTCAGAAAGGACAAAGTGTACATGCTCGAGAAATACAAGATATGAAAGGATTGTACAAGTTCCTCTTGATGTGTTTAAATTCTATTTTGCATCTACATTGAAAAGGAAGCTTACTGACACATAATAATAACCATCATCATCATCATCATCATCATAATGATGGGCTGTCAGGAGACCTCTTTATCTTTGAAGTCCACACACCTTTCAGTTTTGTACAGTGGTCCAAGTTTATAATTGGTCGTTACTGTAGATGGATAATAATTGCTACTTTTCTAATTAATAGTTTGTTTCTAAGGCCCCTTTCACACGGGCGAGAACTACTCTTTCCTGTCTGGGCCTAACTATATATATTAGGGGGTTCCCTAGCTCCCTCTACAGCTTAGGAGGAGAAACTACACCCCTAGCAGGCCTGGTACAGGAGATAATCATGAAATTATACATTACAATGCAATATAAAATACAATAGCAATTTCCCACAGGTAGGGCAACATGACCCTTACGTAGTGGGACACTACATATTACTCACAGATAAAGACAGAAGAGAAGCCGGCTGCGCGAACAAGTGGATTAAGGTGAGTTAAATATTTATTTATTTATTTTTTAACCCCTCCAGCCCTGTAATCAGAATGCTATTATTTTCCCTTATAACCATGTTATAAGGGAAAATAATAAAGATCGGGTCCCCATCCCGATCGTCTCCTAGCAACCGTGCGTGAAAATCGCTTCACATCCGCACTTGCTTGCGATTTTCACACAGCCCCATTCACTTCTATGGGGCCTGCGTTGCGTGAAAAACGCACAAAATAGAGCTTTGCTGCGAATTTTCACGCCAACGCACAAGTGATGCGTGAAAATCACCGCTCATGTGCACAGCCCCATAGAAATCAATGGGTCCCGATTCAGTGCGGGTGCAATGCGTTCACCTTACGTATTGCACCCGCGCGGAAAACTCGCCCGTGTGAAAGGGGCCTAAAGGGAAGCTTACTCACCTGCTTCACGCTCCGGTGACCAGCTCCCTTTAAATTATAACAAATGGTCAAATGACACAAAGGCCCCTTTCACAGGGGGCGAGAATTCTGTGCGGGTGCAATGCGTGAGGTGAACGCATTGCACGCGCACTGAATCTGGACCCATTCACTCCAATGGGGCTGTTCAGATGAGGTGATTTTTCACGCATCACTTGTTCTATATTCTGTGCATGTTCTATATTCTGTGTTTTTCACGCAACGCAGGCCCCATAAAAATGAATGGGTCTGCGTTAAAATCGCAAGTATCCGCAAGCAAGTGCGGATGCGGTGCGATTTTCACGCATGGCTGCTAGGAGATGATGTAAGTAAATTGATAAAAGTCAAATTACTGTATTATTTTCCCTTATAACATGGTTATAAGGGAAAATAATAGCATTCTTAATACAGAATGCTTTCTAAAATGTGGCTTTAGGGGTTAAAAAATAAAAAAAAAATTAACTCACCTCATCCTATTGTTGGCACAGCCGGCATTGTCTTCTTTCTTCTTCTTTCAGGACCTGCCAAAGGACCTTTGATGACGTAATCATGATTTCTATCTTCATTCAGCAGGACCTGCGCTGACGTCACCGCGCTCACTACGTGGTGAGCGCGATTACGTAATCAAATGTCCTTTAGCAGGTCCTGAAAGAAGAAGAAAGAAGAAGATGCCGGCTGCGCAAACAAGAGGATGAGGTGAGTTAATTTATTTCCATTTTTTAACCCCTAAAGCCACATTTTACTAAGCATTCTGTATTAAGAATGCTATTATTTTCCCTTATAACCATGTTATAAGGGAAAATAATAGAATCTACAGAACACCTAACCCAAACCCGAACTTCAGTGAAGAAGTCCGGGTTCAGGTCTGGGTACCACATTCAGTTTTTTATCACGCATTGCACCCGCGTGATAAAAACTGAACATTGGAACGCAATCGCAGTCAAAACTGACTGCAATTGCGTACCTACTCGCACGATTTTCCCTGATCGCAGAAGCAACGCATCCGGACCTAATCTGGACACGCTCGTCTGCAAGAGGCCAAAGGGTTCACAGCCAGTACCTGGCTGCAGGCGATGTCAAGCAGGATGTTTACAGCGAGGGAGCGCAGCAGAACGTCACAGGCCGGGAGAAGGAGCGGGGAGCCTGCACCGGGAAGCAGGTGAGTAAGCTTTCCTTTACAGGTCTGGCCATGTGGAGGGGTTCACCAACCCCCTCCTTCCTTCTGTTCTTGCACAATCCCTTTAAGAATAAATTAGCAATCGGTCGACTTAGGCTACTTTCACACTCGCGTTAGGTGTGGATCCGTCATGGATCTGCACAAACGCATCCATTCAGATAACACAACCGTCTGCATCCGTTCAGAACGGATCCGCTCGTATTATATTTAACATAGCCAAAACGGATCCGTCTTGAACACCATTGAAAGTCAATGGGGGACGGATCCGTTTTCTATTGTGCCAGATTGTGTCCGTGAAAACGGATCCGTCCCCATTGACTTACATTGTGTGTCAGGACGGAGCGTTTTGGTGTCCGCCTCCAAAGCGGAACGGAGGCATCTGATGCATTCTGAGCGATCCTTATCGATTCAGAATGCATTAAAGGGAGTCTGTCACCACATTCGAGCATATTAGACTGATCAAATAGCGTTATATGTGCCACCCAGAACTTAAAAATGGTACCTTTGTTGTATCTAATGGAGTTTTCTTTCAGCCAAAATGAACTTTTAAGATTCTGTAAATGCGCCCTCTCAAGTGCCCAGGGCGGCGTCTCAATCGTCCGAGCCCCAGGCAGCACCTCCCCAACGGCTCATAACCCCGCCCTCCGTGTGCCTCTGCCCGCCCGTTTACTCTCCTCCTCTCTCCTTTTCCACTGCGGCTGCGCGGTCAAATTCGTAGCGCAGTGGAAAAGGAGAGAGAGAGGAGTAAACGGGCGGGCAGAGGCACACGGAGGGCGGGGTTATGAGCCGTTGGGGAGGTGCTGCCTGGGGCTCAGACGATTGAGACGCCGCCCTGGGCACTTGAGAGGGCACATTTACAGAATCTTAAAAGTTCATTTTTGGCTAGGGCAAAACTGATCCGTTTTGGACCGCTTGTGAGAGCCCTGAACGGATCTCACAAACGGAAACCAAAACGCCAGTGTGAAAGTAGCCTTACATAAGCATGAATCCTATTTTTTTTAAGTTTCTTTGTGGCATAAGAAATGGCCTTAGCTAAGGTTACGGGGCTGAGATCAGAGGCACAACCTGCTCCCTAGTGTAAAACTTTACCTTGAATAGTGGTGTCTTCTTATGTGGCACCCTCAAGCACTAGTGGGGTCATTTATCAAACTGGTGCAAAGTAGAACTGGCTTAGTTGCCGATAGCAACCAGATTCCACCTTTCATTTTCCAAAGAAGCTTTCCAAAATGAAAGATAGAATCTGATTGATTGCTTTGGGCAACTAGTCCAGTTCTACTTTACACTAGTTTATTAAATGACCCCATAGGTTCCTGTTGAAACTGCTACCTCTGCATCTCTTATAGGTAAACCTTTTGCTGCGATGTTCTGCAATGTCCAGGATTCAGGATCTTTTTAATTCCACATGTTGTTTGAATGGATATTCCCATCTTTATCTTTTATGGCATATGCCCGGATCCCCATCTGCCTACAGAGCAGGGTTTCCCTGATCCTCATCCCGCCTAAAGAGTCAGGTGCTGTCCACTGCATCCATGTGGATAGTAAATGGGAAAGATGGCCCGCTAAATGGAGGAAGGGGGTCCTGGAGATAGGTGTTACCCACATCTATCAGATATTTATGGCATATCCTATTATACCATATCCAAACGCTTCAGTGTGCCGACATATGGTGCCTCTGCACTGCAAAGCACAGGTGCTTTATAATACAGCCCCCAATGTAGTAAGCCTTATAACGGTGGAATAATGTGGAGGAGCAGTAAGGTTCAATAGACACTGGCTTTGTTCAACGCAGAGCTGTAATATCGCCATAAGCATGAGTCCTAAGTATGGAAATATAGAATGACACTCCTTCTTGCTATCATATGTTAGGTAGAATTACTGCACTCGTTATTGACTGTCCTACACTGTAGAATAATACTGTACATAGTATGTGAGTATTACTATGGAGGTACAGATGTCTTGTGCAATATGTTTATCGAAGCAAGTCTCAAAAGTCTCACATGACAAATCTGCTATAATGAAAGTCATTTAGATGGTGGAGTCGAGGGAAATAATACCCCAGTCTACTTTAAATGTAAAAACATTTTAAAAATTTGTGAGAAGAAAAAGTGGATCAGTTGTCCATAGAAACCAACCCAACGTCTAAAATATGATCTTTCCAGCCAAAAAATTCTGTAGATAATTTATTTTTCAGTCATTTCTTTAGTCCAACGCACATACAAGGTCCGCCTGCAGGTGCTGTGTTGCGGTGGCAGTGGTCACCATGTGGCTTTGCCCCAAAGTAAAGTAAGGACCAACTCGAAAGAGGACACCATGATGTGGTGAGTAGGCCTATGCATTTGGATCCAAACATATACAAAGTGCCTCATGTACAGTTTATAAGGCTGAGAAGAAGCCATAGATGTGCGATCCAGGTTTCTTTTTCTAGATTGGCATACATACTCACTGGGCAGAGCAATGGACATTAAACTGATGTATAAGCGCAGTAGATTTTGGTAGTGTGCCAGAATTTTACAATTTAGCCACATTATGACCACCAGCTAATATCCAGTGTAACCCCCATGTGCAGCATGGACAGCATCTGGGAGTGACTCAGTAAGCTCCTGGTAGTCACAGGTATATGGGGCCATGCTGACTACAGTGCATCCCACAGCTGCTGGAGGTTGCGTGGGGGAGGATCCATAGAGTGAACACGATGATTAGGGTGGTCCCACAGATGCTCGGTTGGGTTCAACTCTGGGGATATAGGGTGTCAACGGTGGTACATGGAAATCTTGGTCATGCTCTCCCAACCAATGTCAGACTTTCCTAGTCGTGTGATATTGTCTTGCTGGAAGATCTCATCCGCCCTAAGGTAGACAATCAGCACGTATGGGTGTGCGTGATCTGCATGGATGGATCCATACACAAATCAGTTGAGAGTGTCTTCCACATGGATAAGTGGGCCCAGAGAATGCCATGAAAACATTCCCCAGATCACACTGCTTCCAACACCAGCTTGTGTTCTTCCAGCAATGGCAGCAGGGTGTTTGTTCTCTGATATTTCTCACCTGACACGCCAACGTCCATCCATTCAATATAGCAGAAAACGTGACTCGTCAGAAAAGGAAACCCTTTGCCAATCAGCAGAGGTCCAATTCCGATGCTGCCATGAAAAATGAAGCCTTTTTTGTCGATGCAACTTCAATAGAAGAGGTGCAGTGACCATCCCATACGCAGTAGCGTTTACTGGACTGTTATTTTAGACACGTCTGGCCGCCTTCTGGTTAATTTTGGTGATGAGCTGCTCCAAATGTAGCACGTCAGTCTGCCCTCACACACCTTTGTAACCGACATTCATGTGCACGGCACGTGGTGCTCCACAGTTTCCATGTCGTTTATTCACACTGGTGCCATTTGTCCTCTCACCACACACTTTCCCTACAGCAGAGCGAGAACAGTTCACAAACTGTGCAGTTTCAGAAATAGGGCCAGCCTTGGCACGAAAGCCATTATCTCTCTCACATGGAAACCACATCCATTTTTGTGTCTAGGTGGTTGGGGGAGTTACACAGAATGGCACTGCAAAACACATGTAAGCCCCTGGGTTACAAATTGTGGACACCTGCTTTAGGCTCATTTACTTCAAAGTGAGAGTTTCTTAAAAAAAAAGTCAAAAATATAAAATACAATCTCCAAGAGGAATATATCTTAAAGAGGACCTTTCATGGCTTTATGTATGACAAACTGGTATGTTTAACAGATACGGACCTTATATATGCACCTTATTTATTTATTTTAAATACCCCTCCATTCTGGCGCTGTGGCCCCCCCGCTGTTTTTGGCACCTGATATGCTAATTCAGACCATCGGTACAGGGAGGAGGTATTTGGTTTCCACAGTGGGCAACTGCTTCTCCCTTCTCAGGGAGGTGAGCTGTTCTTGTGAGATTTACGAGAGCAGGCTGTATAGTACTTACTGTACTCGCTTACATAGCTCTCCTCGTGAGATTTCGTAATCTCAGCTCACCTTCTCCCTAGCTGTGACATGGTCGGCTGCGATTGGACGGTGTCACAGCCAGGGAGAAGGAGACGGCCCCTGAGGAAACAAAATGTCTCCTCCTCCCTGTACCGATGGTCTGAATTAGCATTTTGGGTGCCAGGTAATAATTCTGGCAGATTATCAGCAGTTCTGTACGGGAGAAACTGAAACCTACACCAGCAGGGAACTGATGTAGATTTCAGGTGTAACTTGGTTAGTTTTTTGGTGCAGATATTGGAAAATGTATTGGGCCCAGGATGACAGAAAAAGTTGCACATTTTGCCACAAAAATGGCATTTTCAAAAAAATTAGCAACATTTGTAGTGGCGGGCACTAATGATACATCCCCTCCCCCATAGTTTATATGTGAACAACTAGATGGACGAGGTCATGGTAAACATGAAGAATATAAATAATGAAGATAAACGGGAAGTCTAAAAATGATATCTGCAAGCTGAATATAAACCAAAGATGCTTCGATAACAAAACAAACCACAATGCATTGTGACATCCTGATGCACAGTGACTGTGCAAAATATAACAGCTGTACATGCAGATGGACAGTGGGAAAAGTGCCAAAAACAGGACAGCAATACAGACCTCACAAGATTAGATCTGAATTGCTGTACACACACACGAGGGCAGCACGGTGGCTCAGTGGTTAGCACTGGTGCCCTGGGTTTGAATTTGACCAGGGAGAACATTTGCATGGTTTATATGTTCCCCTCATGTTTGTGTGGGTTTCCTCCAGGTACTCCGATTTTCTACCTACACTCCAAAAATATGCAAATTGGCTTCTTACAAAATTGACCCTAGTGGGCGTTGTGTGTTGGGGTCCAGTGCCTACATGGCAGCCCTTGACTTCTCAGAAAGTCACCCCAGCCACACAAGTATTCCTGCACTTTGAGTCCATGTGAGGAAAGCACCTTACAAATGGTTGTCATTGTCAAACGGCCAATTTCATAAGAAGATAATTAAACTGAGTAAGGTAAGCCTTTAGCGTGTTTGAGGAAACCAAAGTGGTGATACTTAAAATGGTTGTATCAGCTGGGACTTTGATGGCATATCCATAGGATACGCCACCAATATCAGATAGAGATGGGTCCCACCTCTGAGACCTGCACCTGTCTCTAAAACGGCCCCTGAAAGGCAAGGACAGCGCACTGCACATGTGCTCTCCATTCAGTTCTGTGGGAGCTCTGAAAATGGCCAAGCAAGCTTGCTTGACTATTTTTCGAAGTCCCATAGAAATTAGTGGAAAGAGCACCGCACAAGTGCACTCACTGCTCCATTCACTTCTATGGGACGGCCAGAAATAGCGGAACCAGCACTTGTCTATTTTCAAAACTTCTATGGAAATGAATGGAGGGCGGCCTTACTTGTGTGGTTGTTCTTTGCTCGCTTTTGGGGTCCTATTCTGGAGATGGGTGCGAGTCCCAGAGGTGGGTCCACTTTCCGCGGGCACCACTGTAGAAATGCCTAATCTTGTCCGCAAAAAGGACAGAAATGGGACTGTCAGCGCCAGCTCTGTGAGAAGATCTGGCAGACGTTCTTCTCTACCTGTTGTATGATGTTCTTTGTTTTGGTTTCACTTTCTCATCTCCTTTCCTTCTCCCAGCTGTCATCTATTTGCACTGATTGTCTCCCTTTATATTCCCTCCCATACTGCCTCACTTTGCGGTTTATACTTCTTCCTGGATTGTGTTCACTGCTGGAGGCTGCTTCTCCTGATTCCTCAGATAAGTCTGTTTCCTTTATTTGTGTTTCTTGCTGGCTTGATTGTAGGTGACCCTGACTCCGTCCGTATTAAGTGCAGGGAGCCGGTGGTCGTGTCCCCTCACTATTATACTGTTTTCAGGTGTCACATAGTATAAGGTACGAGGGCATGCAATCGTCTACCATAAAGATCTTTGCATGGGCATAGCAGTCAGGGAGAGCTCTAGGGGTTTTATAGGGCTCACCTATATGCTCCTTAGTTTGGGATCAAGCCAGTCGGATGTTTATTTATAAGTTCCAGCTTTCTGCAACACCATCCGTGACAGGGACAGGTTGTATAATTTGCAGAATGGATGACATCCGTGTGCTGTCCGCATTTTTTGTGGGGACACAGTAATGAATGGGTCCATGTGCGAGCCGCCAAAAATTTGTACAGTTCTGCAAAAATGGTCTACGCGTTTCAAACTTGCTAGTTTTTAATCATGTCAACTGAGTGCTGGACTTTCTATACATTTCTTTCATCGGACCTAATATACGGTCGTGTGCGTGAGCTCTAAGCAAGATACTGGGAGTCAATACATTGAGAGAGGTTTAAGAAAAGTTGCTGTTTCGAGGCAGACATTTCAGGCTCTGTTCAGAACTGTTTATCAAATGTAACGCTTCAAATTTATATGCAGACTAAGTAGCCTCAAGTTATGTAACTTTATGCCATCATCCAGTAGTCCTCTAATAACTGAAATAACACGTGGGGTAGACACCATATTGTGGTACCCCAGTATTAACCACTTAAGGACCACAGGTTTATACCCCCCTAGTGACCAGGCCCGTTTTTACAAATCGGCACTCCACAACTTTAGCGGTTTATTGCTCGGTCATGCAACTTACCACCTAAATGAATTTTACCTCCTTTTCTTCTCACTAATAGAGCTTTCATTTGGTGGTATTTCATTGCTGCTGACATTTTTACTTTTTTTGTTATTAATCGAAATTTACCGATTTTTTTGCAAAAAAATGACATTTTTTACTTTCAGTTGTAAAATTTTGCAAAAAAAACGACATCCATATATAAATTTTTCTCTAAATTTATTGTTCTACATGTCTTTGATAAAAAAAAAATGTTTGGGTAAAAAAAAAAAAATGGTTTGGGTAAACTATGGTACAAAAATGTGAATTTCTGCTTTTTGAAGCAGCTCTGACTTTCTGAGCACCTGTCATGTTTCCTGAGGTTCTACAATGGCCAGACAGTACAAACACCCCACAAATGACCCCATTTCGGAAAGTAGACACCCTAAGGTATTCGCTGATGGGCATAGTGAGTTCATAGAACTTTTTATTTTTTGTCACAAGTTAGCGGAAAATGATGATTTTCTTTTTTTCTTACAAAGTCTCATATTCCACTAACTTGTGACAAAAAATAAAAACTTCCATGAACTCACTATGCCCATCACGAAATATCTGGGGGTGTCTTTCCAAAATGGGGTCACTTGTGGGGTAGTTATACTGCCCTGGCATTTTAGGGGCCCGAATACGTGAGAAGTAGTTTGAAATCAAAATCTGTAAAAAATGGCCGGTGAAATCCGAAAGGTGCTCTTTGGAATGTGGGCCCCTTTGCCCACCTAGGCTGCAAAAAAGTGTCACACATGTGGTATCGCCGTACTCAGGAGAAGTTGGGGAATGTGTTTTGGGGTGTCATTTTACATATACCCATGCTGGGTGAGATAAATATCTCGGCAAAAGACAACTTTTTCAATTTTTTTATACAAAGTTGGCATTTGACCGAGATATTTCTCTCACCCAGCATGGGTATATGTAAAATGACACCCCAAAACACATTCCCCAACTTCTCCTGAGTACGGCGATACCAGATGTGTGACACTTTTTTGCAGCCTAGATGCGCAAAGGGGCCCACATTCCTTTTAGGAGGGCATTTTTAGACATTTGGATCCCAGACTTCTTCTCACGCTTTAGGGCCCCTAAAATGCCAGGGCAGTATAAATACCCCACATGTGACTCCATTTTGGAAAGAAGACACCCCAAGGTATTCAATGAGGGGCATGGAGAGTTCATAGAATTTTTTTTTTTTTGCCACAAGTTAGCGGAAATTTTTTATTTTTATTTTTTTCTCACAAAGTCTCCCTTTCCGCTAACTTGGGACAAAAATTTCAATCTTTCATGGACTCAATATGCCCCTCAGCGAATATCTTGGGGTGTCTTCTTTCCAAAATGGGGTCACATGTGGGGTATTTATACTGCCCTGGCATTTTAGGGGCCTTAAAGCGTGAGAAGAAGTCTGGAATATAAATGTCTAAAAAATTTTACGCATTTGGATTCCGTGAGGGGTATGGTGAGTTCATGTGAGATTTTATTTTTTGACACAAGTTAGTGGAATGAGACTTTGTACGAAAAAATAAAGAAAAAATTTCCGCTAACTTGGGCCAAAAAAAATGTCTGAATGGAGCCTTACAGGGGGGTGATCAATGACGGGGGTGATCAGGGAGTCTATATGGGGTGATCACCCCCCTGTCATTGATCACCCTCCCTGTAAGGCTCCATTCAGACGTCCGTATGTTTTTTACGGATCCACGGATCGGATTCGCAAAACACATACGGACATTGATCACCCCCCTGTCATTGATCACGCCCCCTGTAAGGCTGCATTGCGCGCGTTCACAGGAAATCTCGGCTCACGCGAGATGACGCCAATTGGCGTTAGCGTAGCCTGGGAGAGCTGCCGCGATGACGCCTTTCGGCGTTAGGTTTGCGGCAAGAGGTTAAAAAACACAGCTGGGTACCCTTACTGGCAAGACATTTTAAAAAAAGCTGCAATTTTGTAATATACAGAAATGGAGGTAGAGATTTTGTTGCAAAAATTAGAGAGGGTAAGTTGCCAGATTGCTGCAGATTTCACCTTCTGCATAGAAAAGGGTGAAGTCTGCAGCAGATATCCACCACATAAATTCACAGTGGATGAAATCTGCACCACATGTCAAGTTACGTGCAGCTATTGTGCTACTGTAAACTCAGATTTTCCACGTGCAATTCCACTGCATCCTGTACCCTGGTCTGAATAAGAACCCACGGCCGGATTACATGCACTAATACTGTAGGGAAGGGAAATGAGAAACACAAACAGATATTACTTGAAAATTTTATTGTTTTATTCATTTTTATGCCTAAGAACAAGCTTTTCTGGAAAACTCCTGTGCTTCCAAATAAATAACCAGTGGGATAGAAGAGTGAACATGGGTGAACTGGTTTATATTAAAATGCCTGAGCGTATATTATGGATGCACCAACATTCTGTATTTTAATAAAGCCAGCTGCTTGGAGAGCTTGGCCCACAGGAGGAATGACCATGCTTCATTTTCAGGAGTGTGATTCATTGCATGTTTCTTCTGGGTTTTCTGAGATTTTTATACTGATGACTTAGCCTCAGGATAGGAATAAAACAAGATTATAACCAGCGTTTTCCTTGTGCAAGTTTTTTTTTTATTCCCGATCAACACAGCAAACTGCCAACGTTTCGGCTTAACACAAGCCTTTCTCAAGCCATAATAAACATCACACAGTGTAAACTTATATACCTTCTCCACAAGGGGTTGTACCAATTATCACCAACCCCTTTGTGGAGGAGGTATACAAGTTCACACTGTGTGATGTTTATTATGGCTTGAGAAAGGCTTGTGTTAGGCAGAAACGTTGCCAGTTTGCTGTGTTGATTGGGAATAAAAAACTTGCACAAGGAAGACGCTGGTCATAATCTTGTTTTATTCCTATTACTTTCAGCGGGAAAGAGTCGAACCGCTGGTGACTGTGACGCTTCCAGAAAGTGGGACGTTGGTGCAGTCCTTGATACAAAATTTTCCTATCCTCAGGATAGGTCATCAGTATCTGATCGGTGGGGTTCGACACCCGGGACCCCCCACTGATCAGCTGTTTGAGAGGGCAGCAGCACTCCTGTGAGCGCCATGGCCTCCTCTCTGCTTTTCTAGGCCAAGTGACAACAGGTTCATGTGTCATGAGGCCTAGGAGCTCACAGGAGCACCGCTGCCTACTCTAAACAACTGATCCGTGGGAATCCCGGGAGTGGGACCCCCACTGATCAGATACTGAAGACCTATCCTGAGGAAAGGTGATCAGTTAAAAAAAAATCCTGGAAAACCCTTTTAAAGGCCTAAGGCACACGACTGTATGTATTATGCCATCCTCAAATTTCGGATCCGCAAAATATAGATACTGTCCATGCTGCATCCGCATTTCTTGCGGACACATTGACTCCAATTGATCCATGGTCTGCATTTTGCGGCCAAATATGAAAAAAGTTCTACTGTATCTTTTTGCTGATCGGACATACGGATTCGGAATGCACATAGGTCCACATCTGCATGTCCGTTCAGCAAAAATATAGAACATATCTGCAAAATGCGGACCACAAACTCATACGTATTTTGTGGATCCAAAAATTTGTGGACCGTCAAACTGATACGGTCGCGTGCATGAGGTCCAATTCTAACATCTGGATTTAGCTCATATATAGTAAGTGTGCAGTCGGTGCATCCCTAGGATATTACTCTATCACTACTGAGGGTGGCACAGTAACACAAGGGGACAAACACAAAGCACTGTTTGCTGCCACAGGCTGGGCAGCTGCTCCTGCATCGAGTAGGGCAGATGGTTCACGGATTGTCTATGACGACAGATATGTTGAGCTGTCCTCCACATTTATCTGATCAAAGCTACAGGGTTCCACAGCAAACAGTCTAAGCATGTCCAGTTCTAGGGGGTGCATGCAGCCGCTTATCACCAGTGAATGAAGAGGACCTCCAAAGTCAACCGTGCTGAGTTGCTGCAGAGTGCCCGCTGCTATATGTTGGTCAGTAGCCCCGACTCGGGCCAGTCCCGCGCAGATTGTGTTCTCGGTTAGAGCTGGGGGATGAAGCAGAACCAAGGTTAGAATGCTCAGTATGTGGTACATTACAAAACATGCTTCTAGTTAGCAACAGGTGACCAGTCAGAATTATCGTTATAACCCGTGACTTTTTCCCCCCACGGGGACATACCATGGTTGTGCTACATCAAAAACCGCCATGTAGCCCTGGCCTTTTACAGTGCACTGGACTCCACTAGCTGAACTATCTCCGGAGCTCCCATAGAAATAAATGGCAGGAAGGGGATTTAGGCATCAGGAAAGGATTCTTTACAGTTAGAGTAGTCAAACTATGGAATGTCCTCCCCAAAGAGTTAGTAATGCTAGATACTAGGTCAGTATTTAAAAGGGGTATTCTATGTAAAGTTATCCCCGGTCAACAGGATAGGGGAGAACTATTAGATCAGTGGGGGTCCTACCGCTGGGACCCCCACTGATTATGAGAAGGGGAGGCAGGTACCACATGGAGCCCTCGGAAATGAACAGAGCGGCCAGTTGGGCATGTGTGCGGCTGCTCCATCTATTTCCAGGGGCTCCACATGGCATGGGGTCCCTGCGGTAGGACCACCACTGATCTAATAGTTAACCCCTATCCACTTTACATAACTGGAATACCCCTGTAAATACTAACATAGTATCTGGCATTACTAACTCTTTGGGGAAAACACTCCATAGTTTGATTACTCTAGCTGTAAAGAATACTTTCCTGTCCTGATGCCTAAATCACATTTCCTCCACGCATATATAGAATATATAGACTGTCCCCTGGCCCTTTGTAAATAACCATTTAATAACCTAGTCATCCGCCTTTGAACTCCTTCCATCTCTCCTATATCCATTATAGGATTTTTAAAGAAGTAATATTACGCCATATCGGATGTGACAGTTTTTCAAACTACCCATACCACGTTCCATGAAACTGGGTAATGGACGAAAGATCTCTATGGGAACGTTCTTACAAAGATCTTTTATCTACAAATGATATTTCTTTGAACGAACAAACTTTCATACGACAATCGGACGAAAATATTAAACATGGCCGACTTCTTTTCAGACAATGATGGTTGGTTAATAAATTTCTCCGAACATTCATTTTGGTTGAAATCCTCCATTTTGATCAACTTTAGACTAATGTGTAAGGCCACCTTAAATCTAATGGGGGGTGCACAGAACTATCATAGTAGCAGAAGGGGATTGTTTTTTTAAATGTTTTAAATGAAAGTGCAATGTAATCCAACCGAGATCTGCCTGCAAGTCAGACCTAGACAGAAGCAATTCACATAGCTTCAGTATACAGTGAAACTTCCAACATGTTAGCATTAAAGGGGCTTTCCCTTTTCTTCAAGATAGGTCATCAATATGAGATTGCCAGGGGTCCAACTCCCGGCACCGACTCCCATTGTTTGTACGAAGAGGCCACTGCACTCGATGAGCACTTAGGCCTCTTCTCAAGCCATGTTCATCGGTCACACGTCCTATTCAAGTAAATGGCACTGAGCTGCAATACCAAGTACAGCCACTATCCAATAGCCGGCGCTGTGCTTGGTAAGCCGCAAGGAGGCTGAGGCGCTCACTGCGCTCTCCAGTAAGCGGCATGGCTTCCTCAAACAGCTGATCGGCGGGGGTGCCAGGAGCTGGACCCCCACCAATCTCATACAGAGGATAGGCCATCAATGTGAAAATCCTGTAAAACCCCAGTAAGGTGTATATTTATCTGTAAAATGCTGTTGTCTTTATGCAATCCGCCCCATTCGGAGGCTAAGAGCAGAAAACGTCTGAGAGGTGCATTCATCAGCAGAAAAAACTGAGTTTAGGAGCCCATTCACACAACGGTATATTTCTGTCCACATCTGTTCCACAATTTTCAATGGGGCCGCAAAAGAGGCGTGCTTTCCTCATCCGTACTTTCATTCCGTGGCCACGCAAAAAATATAGAACATGTCCTATTCTTGTCTGTAATTGCAGACAATAGGCATTTCTACACAGGAGAAAGAAGATCTGATCCGCAAAATGCAGAATGCACACGGATTCGCAATTTTGCAAAAAAAAAAAAAGATACAGCCGTGTGAATGAGACCTTACTTCCCGCTGACCCCCCCCCCCCCCATGCCCTGAGCAGGTCTGCAATGCTGAACAGCAGGATGTGCTGGGACCTGTAGTTTTACAACTACAGAGAGTTTGCAGACATGTCCTCATAGGACGTCTATGGTTTGTATGCAGGGAGTTAATCCATTTCGCACTTGTCAATCTCAATGGATGAGAGAATACAATATGTGTTCTCACTTCCTTCTTCTATCTTAAACCCTGGGGACACATACAGATCCTTTGTATTTAAATACCTATGTAAGAGATGGAAGTCGTCAGCAGATAATAATGTATTGTATGAGTAGTGCAGAGAGCCTGACGAGATTTCCTTCTGGAGTCCAATGACCATTTAGGTGTCGTCCATGTGCGTTATACATGATGTTCACCCAGGGCCTACAGGGCCTGACATCCCCAAGGACTGGTAAACAGACCGCTAGAGGGCTCTGCCAGTAATCGTACTAGGCTTCATGCACACGACCATATGCATTTTGTGGTCCACAAAATACAGATACCCTCTGTGTTGCAGCAGCATTTTTTTCCAGACCCACTGACTTCAATGGTTCCGTGGCCCGCATTTTGCGGCCAGGCCAAGTATAGGACATATAATAGACTATCTTTTTCTGGAACAGACATACGGATGTGGAAAGCACATGGATCATCTGTGTACTTTCCGCATCTGTAGGTCAGTTCTGCAAAAAGATAGAATTTTGCAGACACATTCCATCACCCAAACAGCGACTCCCCAACCGTAATTGATAATGGAAGGGATTTAAGGGTGCATAGATCGCTGATAACCCCTTTAATGCGGAGTGGGGATTATTTCATTTCTGAAACATCCCCCCCCTTCCCTTCCAAGTGCCAGGCCCCTCACAGGTAATATACCTACCACGTGCCGCTCCTGGTCCCCGCACCGTCGCTGCTGCTTCTCCCAGTACACGGATGAAAACATCATCTAGTGTAGGGGGGAGCAGCCAATGGCAGGCTGGGAAGGGGACGAGCCTCCCTAGCATCATGGGTGACGCTAGGGAGGCTCGTCCCCGCCTGCCATTGGCTGCTCCCCCCGACACTAGATGTTTTCATCTGTGTACAGGGAGAAGCAGCAGCGACGGCGCGGAGACAGGAGCGGCACGGGGTAGGTATATTACCTGTGAGGGGGCCGTTTCAGAAATTGGATAACCCCTTTAAGCTTTTGATTGAATAATATATATACATATACCAAGCACATTTTTATGAAAATAATTCATATACAAAATTAGTTTAAATCCCCACAATATTAATGAGAATGAAAACCATGTAAATCCTGGTCTATATATTACTGCAGGGCCCTTGTGGTTTATTAGAATTAGGCCTGAAACAATTACTGAAATCAATTGAGTAACTCGACACAAAAAATCCTCAATGCTAAATTTTTGGGCATTGAGAATTTGTTTGTACCATGTGACCACAGAATGGGAGTGAAGTGCTCGCTATTACTCACCGCTCCGCGGTCTCCCGCCGGCTGGAACCGCGCTGCACTGTCCTCCTGACGTACACACACACGTAAGTGCGCACTATGACCGGACACTGTGTGATGTCAGGTCCCAGGGCATCGCTCAAAGAGGACAGTAAAAGAGCTGTGGAGTGTCGGTGGCGCCCCTAGCAGGAAAGGTAAGTATTTGATTTGACTCGCGCTGGGGACTGCGGATAATCCATTTGCGGACTGCAAAATGGATCCGGTTATGTGCATGAGGCATGTGATTAATGTAGTCTGAATGCAATAGAAACGATGGTGCTTGACACTTTTCACACAATGCTGGAGGACATCCTTCCAGGCTGAGACGAGGGCAGACATGTCAGTTCCTTTGGGTGATAAAGAGGCGTTTATGAAAGGCAATTTTTGCAGATCCGTCTTAGGTTGGAGGAAGCCCATCCTGTAGTGTCTGTCAGTCTTAAGGACCTGGGTGTGTCGCAGGCTTCGTGCAGGATGTGGCATTTGCACGCCAAAAGGATGTGAATGCAACATTAAATAATGCAGCAAAGAAGACGGGGTCATGGACCTCTTCTCTGCTGGGTGGATCCAAGACAAAATATAGAGCCTGAAGACGAACAATGAAATAAACTACGCTCGACCAATACACGTTGGGGGACATTTACTAAGCATGTTGCACCAGAATTAAGGCATAAAATGCACTAAAAACAATGGCATTTTGATTTGCGCCAAATTATTCAACTGTTTTCCCCAGAATTTTGACCACAAAGAATGCATCACGCCAGAAATGAGTTATAAACGTCAAAGTGGCCGGCGATATCAAATTGGCGCATATTACTCCTCATTTATTATCCTCTTATCGGCAGAAATGCCTCACATTGTTGTGGACAATTAAGCCAGCTTATGCGGTGGTGTTTTGGTAAAAAGTCGCATTTACGGCATAAAGATGCGACTTTGTCAAAAAGTCACATTTGTGAAAAGAAAAACCAACTCGTTGTGGGAACAAGTGACAGGTAAGTATTAAAACAGACTGCGGTTATTTTTACCTAATATAAAGGAGCTAAACAGCAGCGTTCTGTCAGTAAATGGACGGTCATCAAACACAAAACAAAAATGTCCCCGAGTCCGAGACCAAAGTCGCAATTTACCAGTGGAAATGTCACAAATATGCTTCAAAAATCGCAAGCTGGGGGTGGTTGAAATGGCGCATTTAAGTTTAAAAAAAGTCGCATTTTAGTGCCTTTGGTGTTAAAATGTTGCAAATCAAGAGAAATAGGCGGATAATCAAGTTGACATTTTAAAAAGTCACATTTTACCAGCAACGTGCGCCTTTTGACAGTAAAATAAATCACCACTTTTAATTTGTAACTTTAGTATTTTTTGGAGCAAATTTACGCCATTATTGATAAATGTCCCCCACTGTCTACAGGACACGGCGTAAGCTTTAACAGCACGGATTTACATAGAACGCCTCTATGGATGTAAAGATTTGGCTGTGATACAATAGTCAAATTGTTTTCTCATTTAAAGGCCTCGTGCACACGACCATGTCCGTATTTCGGTACACAAACCACAAATCCACAAAATACGGATAACTTCTGTGGCCGTTCTGCATTTTTCTCACTCCTAACAATGGAAAGGACTATTCTCTTCCACAATGCGGAGCAGAATAGGAGATGTCATCTGTATAACGGGTCTGCATGGCGCGGCACTATAGTAGTGAGTGGGTCAGTGCACTATCCACAAAGAAATGGTATAGGAACAGTAAGGTGTGAACCTAGCCTTATGTAGGTAGGTCAGACTCACCAAGTTCCTCTCCCAGCTCCCTTCTGTTCTGCACGATCTGTAAAAGCTGCTCTGCTGCTTGATTCACAGTCATGAAACGCGGAGGCTCGAAGACCTTTTTTCCTCTGTAAGGGAAGAACAACACATTATTGCCGAGACTTTTTCGCGCACAGTTCTTGTATGAAATGCCGTTGAAATCGGCGCATGCTTTACGTCTACAATAAATGAGTGGAGCGTGACACTACAGTCATCTCATTAATAGTAAGGGTATGTTCACACATCGAGGTTCAGGTGCGGTTAAAGGGAATGTGTCATCAGAAAATGACCTAGTATAGAAATCACATTTTTACGTTAAACATATATTTTTTTTGCAGAGTCCAGGGGCGCTCCCAGGAGGAAGCCAGGCGAAAGGTTTGTCGGGGTTACTCACCCCCTGGACTCTGGGTCTGTATTTTATTACGTTGTTCCATCATTTTGTGAAACTATAGACTTGTTCAGTTGGGATGTGTTCCTTAGAGCACCTTAAATCAGGGTTTCTCAACTCTGGTCCTCGGGACCCACCTACCGGTCAGGATTTGAGAATATCCCACAGAATGAACACCTGTGGTAAGTCCTGATGCACTGACACTAATTCTATCACCTGCTCAATACTAAGGAAACCCAGAAAACATGGCCGGCAGGTGGGTCCCGAGGACCGGAGTTGGGAAACCCTGGCTTCTATTATGTTGCACTGATTATACATTTTGATGGCTGTAATATAAGCGTGATGACTAGTTAGCCACCCCTAGGACTGAAGGATATGGGTGGCAATGTATATAGGCCTTTTTCCTTGCATATGTATGTCCGAGCCAACCACAAATACACTGTGCCACCTTATCATTTGAATTGGGGTGGGATTTTTTCAGACCTGGGTTTTGTCATATTGTGAGTCCATCCTGCATATATGTATCGGGTAATATTTTATATTTTTATGATGAAATAAAGGATGTATTTATATCGGATATGTGGTTTCGTGTATTTGGCGGATTGTGCATTCGCACCACACAGTAATCTCTATCTTGATGTTCTCTCTTTTTTCGGCATGGTCTACATTGCTATGAATATTATTAAAATACGACGGCAACTGTTCTCAACTCTTCTTATACAACGGTGCTGCACCAAACAATCATTCATCTATGGACATAACAGGTAGATTCTGCTATTCTCGGATTGTCCAGTAGAGGTCAATACAAGCCTAGATAGGATTTAAAGGTACAGTGCTGCTGTCAGTATAGGAACAGCTACTCACCTCATAAGGTTCTCTATGGATTGCTCCTTCACCTTTATATCTGCAGCAGAACACAGAAACCTGTCACCACAATACTTCACGTTGGTGCCATAGTAAGATCTAGTCGAGTGGCAGGACCTGAGGGACAGGCTGCAAGGACTAAATTTTATAGGCAAGCAATGCAAACTGTTGTTACAAAAGGACAACTCATAGGTGCAGCCACTAGACGGCTTTAGGTCTAATCTGAACGAGGTATCATTGTAGTATCATTCATTTCATCTTGCAAAAATAGTCCAGATATTCCTCGTAAGCAATGGTCTTTTAAAACACAGGATGATGTAACAGGAAAACCAAACATTTCCGATAATTGCCTGGTTGTCATGTAGCAATCACTTCCTCTGTATGGGGACAAGCGATTGCTGCTTTTCATACAGATTTATGGTTTCTGGGAAGCAGATCCCCATTTACACGGGGTGATCTGCTACTCACAAACCAGGATTTTTGGTCCTGGAAGAAAATGATGGTCACCTGACGAACAAGCGGTTTCTCGTTTATTGGGTTATTGACGTCACCTTATACACAGGGCAATTATCGGGAACGAGGATTTCTACAAACACTTCTAGGGGTTTTCCCATCTCAAGATTTGTGGTATATCGCTAGGAAGTGCCACAAATGTCAGATAGGTGCGCGGGTTCCACCTCTGAGACCTGCTTCTATCCTCCAGTCCCCCGAAGTGAAGGGAGGACAGCCAGGCATGCATGGTCACCCTCCATTCAGTGCTATAGGAGTTCCCAAAAGAGCTGAGCGCTGGCTTGGCTATTTCCAGCAATCCCATAGCGGTGAATGGTTCTTGCTCTCCATTTACTGCTATGGGAATCACGATTTTCAGGAGTCCCACAGCAGTGAACGGAGAGGACACCATGCGTGTGCCGTGTGCTCTCCTTCACTTTGGGGGCCCTGTCCTGGACATAGAGGTGGTCCCAGAGGTGGAACATGCACCTATCTGACATTTGTGGCATATCCTTAAGTAAAAGTTTAGGGATTGCCATTTCTACACACAACTGCAGTGCATGGGGTGGTTTTAAAGACCCCATCCCTGGAACTTTTGCCAATTGACATCAATTGGGGAAAGACTACAAAACCAAGTGAGTTTGGTGGTCAAAAGAAAGCAGTTCAAGGAACATTTAAAGGGGGCCTCTGCAGTTAACACTGACAAAGCCCAGGGGTCTTCACAGTTTGGGGACTCCCAGCGTGAGGCGGATTTTTTTTGATGATGCAACTAGTATGAGCATGCACACGGTACGTTCTATCTGCTATGAACCTCTCCTATCCAGCAGCGTTGAGGGGTCAAAACTGCAGTGATCTCATCCAAAATCATCCTCTAGGAAGTTAAAGGGAAGACGTGACCCCCAAATTATTTATCTACCAGATTACCTAGTAAGCAGAGAGTGTGCAGTCCACTCAGTCGGTTCCTTCTGATTTTGTCATAAAAGCTCTCTGGTTTCCAGGAGTCTGTCCAGAAGACAATGGAGGCGGTCTCCCCAAAATTGTAAAGCTGCAATGCAGAAAAGATCAGAGACTTACTGCTCGACATCGTCACTAGATAAGTGGCGGTATTACTTCATGTCCTACTGAATCCAATATATTCTGCATCTTCTGTTATCAGGAAGTCTATCCCTGAACTTCATCCTCAAAAGGTTAGTGGGGTTCTGTAAGATGTCTAGTGCACAACCCTGGTAACATATCCGTGAAGTGAAGCTTTGAGATGGGGGTTGGTTACCTTACATGACTCTCGCCTGTATAGGCTCTCTCTATGGACAACACCAGTAGGATATAACTACAGAAAGCAATGGTGGCATCAAGGTGGAGGTACCTGATGGGGCTTGCTTACTCTAGGGACACATTTGGGTAATAGATACACAAGTGACTGAAATGACTTCAGAGGAGAAAAACTAAGGCCCCTTTCACACGAGCGAGTTTTCCGAGCGGGTGTAATGTGTGACGTGAACACATAGCACCCGCACTGAATCCTGACTCATTCATTTCAATGGGTCTGTGTACATGAGTGTTGTTTTTCACGCATCGGTTTTGCGTTGCGTGAAAAACGCAGCATGTTCTAGATTCTGCGTTTTTCACGCAGCCCTGGCCCCATAGAAGTGAATGGGGC
Source organism: Bufo bufo (assembly GCF_905171765.1). Lineage (NCBI taxonomy): Eukaryota > Metazoa > Chordata > Amphibia > Anura > Bufonidae > Bufo > Bufo bufo. Next base: position 74,110,168 of record NC_053397.1, read on the forward strand.
TTCAGTGAAAAACGCATTGCATCCGGAAGCAAGAGCGGATGCAATGCGTTTTTCACTGATGTGTTGTTGGCAAACCTTCAGTTTTTTATCACGCGCGTGAAAAACACATCAAAACGCATTGCACTCGCACGGGAAAAAAACTGAACAACTGAACGCAATCGCAGACAAAACTGACTGAACTTGCTTGCAAAATGGTGCGAGTTTCACTGAACGCACCCGGACCTAATCAGTCACGCTCATGTGAAAGGGGCCTAAGGCTACTTTCACACTTGCGCTTTTCCCTTTGTTTTGTCCCCATTCATTGTCAATAGGGACAAAACAGAGTGCACCAGAATGCATTCCATTCCATTTGGTTGCGTCTCCATCGCGGACAGAATAACGCTGCAAGCAGTGTTTTTCTGTCCGGGTTGTGGTGCGGAGCGAGACAGATCCGTCCTGACACACACTGTAAATTAATGGGGACGGATCAGTTTTCTCTGACACCATAGAAAACTGATATGTCCCCCATTGACTTTCAATGGAGTTCATGACGGATCCGTCTTGGCAATGTTACAGATAATACAACCGGATCCGTTCATAACGAATGCAGGCGGTCGTATTATCAGAACGGAAGCATTTTTGCCGATCCATGACGGGTCCAGCATAAACGCTGGTGTGAAAGTAGCCTAAGGTTGTAACTGGCATTGAAAGCTTCTCATGGACACGTAATTTGAGTTGGGCAACAGATGGATGAGCAATCGATTGGTTGTCTGACTGTCCTCCCGGGTGATGCCACCACAGATATACATATTCTTCCCACCATTTCAGGGGATGGTGTTTAGTACCTCCTGCCAATCCTTCAGATGTCCATGTTTGAAGATGCATTAGTCTGCTGACATATGAACTTCCTAGAGATCAGTTCTGACATCCATTAGGAACTAGTGCCTGCAGTAAGTAAATGGAGCTGCTGAGTTTCGTAGCGGCGATACTACATTTCTTATGACAAGATGTTCGGTAAATTGTATTTCTATCAATAACTGTAAGCTTGAGAACAGAGAAGTCTTTGACTTTGCTGCTTTCCTCAAGAAGCTCCAGGCGTTCCTAGGCTGACCTCTGCGCGGACATCTGGTCATCTTAACCTTAGGGTGGCAGCCGAAACAAAACTGAAGTATGCCGCGCTTTACAAGCGTATTTGTAGGACTATACTAGAACGTAACATTTTAAAGATGGTGCCTGGTAACGTACTGAACAGTCAGCAGGGCAGAGCCAGACAGCGACCTGTAGAGCAGCTGCTTCCTGCCCGTGGCACAAGAGAGGAACCTGTCAGAGTAAATAGGCGACAGGGTAGAGAGAAGCCACACGTTACTGAAGAACGCGCAGAAGATCTGGAGGAACGTGGAGAGGATGCAATGAAAATGTCAGCAGCACTACGGGATCATAGGGCATCATCCTCGAGCACTTATGAAATGTATACAAAAGCAACCATAGATCTGTCTTACCTTAGGTACAAAGTGATTCTGTCATTTGTTTGGACAGTTTTTAAAAGGGCCAATAGATAACAGAAAATCTAATGCTCGAACGTCCTGATCGGCACGAGCTTTCAATGGCCGACCCTTGGATTCTGGTTGTCATTCAAGCCTCAGCTTACCTGTAGGGAATGAGGCCTTGGTCACATTTCCATGGACAGCACATGGACCCATTGATTTTAAGGTGTTTGTTCCAGTCAGTGGAAATAAAAATCATGGAGACAGGCCCTACATTGGTTCCTGATGTGGACCATAACACACCCATTGAAGTCTATGGGTCCGTGAAAAAACCACTGGCACAACACGGACGGCATCTGTGTCGGGTCTGTTTTTCGTGGACCATTGGTAGGAGATGCTCTGGAAATTATTTTTTTTAGCGGAGCAGATTCAGTGGAATATGGTTGATAGATGGAGGGCAAAACACAAACATGGATCCTTCACAGACATCTTCACGGATGAAACAGACGGATTTTACATGAAATGACCGACCAGAGCAAGGTCCAAGATCCACTCCAGAAGCTGCTCAATCCTGCTGACCCTCCAGGCTGGAGCTCAGAAATACAGTAGGGAAAAAATGGGGGATAAGACACACTAAACTGAAGAAGACATTTATTGGGTACAAAGATATAATTACAAGGGCACGGGGTGACGCATTTCAAGGGGGATCCACCCATAATGATGGGGGAGAACCCCTTAAAATGCCTTACCCTATCCCCTTGTATTATTTTTCTTCTTCAGTTTAGCGCTCAGTATCCCCCGTTTCCCCATAGAAGCCATGTGAAGGTCGGTATCTGCTATCTGTGTATTGAGAGATGCAGTGCGGGGACGACATGGCTTCTGGAAACGAGGTTAACCGTCCTACTTATCATAAAATATCCCCTGCACACACACACCGTGCCAATGACCTGACCTGGATCTCGCTGGCTTCATAGAAGGACTTTCTGATCTATTGCACTCATGGTTTACATCTGTCTTGGCCAGCGCCTGGAAGTATCTATTCCGTCTTTCTATCAACAGGAAACACATTTCCATTCCAGGGGACACTTGCATGTAAGCTAATAACATGTCGCCTGCAGCCCTCCCAGCAATAAAGTGCTGCTCACCAGATGCTCACCGCTATCCTGCTGCGCGCTTAGCCCAGCGTCTTCCCTTCACTGCTTACATTCAAAGCCTAATTTATGATTATTTGTAAGGTGCTTCCCTTCCTCCCCCAGCCACTGATAATCACACCAAATCTGTGTAAAGTGTGAACCGTATTGTGCGGTACACATTACAATTATTTATTACCGCCACAAAGCAGCTCAATGTAGTGGATATTAATTATCCTCAGCATACCCTTGACGTTCAGATCATTACTCTCTTGTACGCCGGCGTCAGACGGCGGCTTCGTTATGTGTAAATTCACACAGATCTTTCCATTTCACAAGAATACGAAGCTGTACATCCCACAAAGATAAAAGATGTGACAACTTGAAAGGGTTTTCCAGGATTTTACTAATGATGACCTATCCTGAGGCTAGGTGAGCAGTATCTTATTGGTGGGGGTCCGACACCCAGGACCCCCGCTGATCTACTGTTTTGAGAAGGCACCGCACCGGTGCTCCTGTGGGCACCACAGCCTTTCCTCTGCTTACCAAGCACAGCGCCGCACATTGTATAGTGGCCGTGCTTGGTATTGCAGCTCAACCCCATTGACTTGAATAGGGAGGAACTGCTCCTAGACCACCATAACCATGTTGTCACTGGCCTAGGAAAAGCAGAGAAAAGGCCGCAGTGCTACTGCCAGTGCAGCTGTCTTCTCGAACAGCTGATCAGAGGGGGTCCCGCGTGTCAGACCCCCATGATCAGATATTGATGACCTATCCAGAGCATAGGCCATCAGTATAAAAATCACATTCATGCGTCCCGTGGCCTGAGCACGATGCCAAGCACAGCCGCTATACAATGTACAGCTCTGTGCTTGGTGAGAAGGCCGTGGTGCTCACAGGACAAGCTGATCGGCGTGTGTTCCAGATGTTGCCCTTCCCCCCCACGGTCAGATACTGATGACCTATCCAGAGGATCCTGGAAACCCTTTGCAGAGACTAAAGTTTACCATGATATGATGCAGCTTGGCCTTGGTTAATAAGTATCATTTTAGCCTCGAGGTAAAAACGTATGCTCACCTGAAGGCCGCAGCAGCCAATAGCACTCAGTATAGATGCATTGTGAATGACTCGATGCTGGATTCCTGCCTTAGCAGCTCGCAGAACCAGGTCGCTGTGTGTTGTAGCCCTGCACAGAAATACATGATAAATATGCAACTAATAGAACAGGATAAGGACCAAAATGGTTTACATAATTATACATATATAGCGACGGTGCTAGATAGGTGTACAAGGACTTAAATACCACATCAAAGGGCTGTCCATATACCAGACACCGTAGATGAAGGTCCCTCGAGGAGAGCGGTTATGAAGTGGCTTACTCTTTGATGTTCTTGACCTGGCCATGTAATACACGGTCATTCATTTGAAGAGGCATCATGTAATAGCAGATGTATGGGCAGTCACATACTCCTCAGGAATCTCAGCTGAGTGCTAGAGGTTTTAGCCAGACCACAGATGATCATCTGATTGCTGGAGGTCTCTGGTGATCATCTGATTGCTGGAACCACTTACTGTTAGAACAGAGGTGTCCAATAACTTGAGATAAATATAACTATACACTTACAGAGATCAAAAGGGTATTCCTCTGGATAGGTCGTCAGTATCTCATAGGTGGGGGCTTGACACCCGGACCACTGCCGATCAGCTGTTTGAGAAGGCACCAGTTCTCCTGCGAGGGCCGTGGCCTTCTCACACCTTAGCCTAGGCTGGTGACGTTAAGTTCATCGGTCACACGGCCCAAGTACAGCTCAGTCCCATTCAAGTGAACTGGGCTGAGTTGCGATACCAAGCACCGGCACTATACAATATACGGCACTGTGCTTGGTGAGCTGCGGGAAAGCTGTGGTGCTACTACGAGTGCTGCTGCCTTCTCAAACAGCTGATCGGTGGGCCGGGGGTAGGCCCCCATGATCAGATACTGATGACCTATCCAGAGGAATGGCCAATATAGACTAAAAGGCTTATGGCTGCAATGGAGTAAGGGGCATTCATCACACGATTGTTCATTCACCAGGTGCTCAGCCATCAACCTACTATTCTCTAATGTGCCACCTCTAGTAGGAAGACATGTATGCTCTATTACTACTAAACTGCTTGTAACACGCTAAATAACTGCTTAACGCACTGCACCGGGGAGGAGCAATAACCATTGTCAGCAGAGGAGGTACTAGCTTGGCTATAATCCTACATTACGTTCTATTTATAAGGTCAAATAATGACTTACAGTATAGCTACCTTACATCTGGGGCTATCAGAGGCTTAGCCTTCTTTTTGGAAAGAGAGCTAAATTGCACATCTTTTTTCCCTAGTGGAGCATTGCCTGGCCTACAGATGCCTAAAAGGAGTGAACCCATTTTTTCTCCCTTATACTGCAGTTAGGAGATATGTTGGTGTAGTGGCACAACCCCTTTAAATGGGTTTTCCAGTAGTTAAATATTGATGGCTTACCCTCATGCTAGGCCCTCAATATCTAATCAGTGGGGGTCCAGCGCGCCAATGGAACAGCTGTTGGAAAGGGCCCTCAGGACAGCTGCAGCCTCTTCTTTGGTCTGTGATGTCCCATTCATTGGTCAGATGGCCTTTCTGAAGATCAAGGGCCATACCACTCTACAAAGGATGGAGCTCACAGAGAACGTTCTACGGACACTACATGTGTGTAAAAGTGGAGCCACAAGGAAGTAGATTGTGGACCCACATGGATTCATTCCATGTGCATTTGTAATAGGGCGAAGTGTATGAGTTCTGATTCCAATAGTCCACTGGGGCTACCCTAGTGACACATGCTTGACTTCTATGGTCAGCCTGTGGAAGGCAGATGACCGCTTGGTAACAGACCACACAGGATGAAGGAGGTCTGCAGATGTCACCAAATGCTTGCTTGGACTGTTGCTATGCAATAACTAGACATTTCAGAGGATATTTCATGAAGGAATCTTCTACTTTTGAGCACCTAGGGGCACATTTAATAAGACCTGCGTTTTAGCTGGCGGTGGATCCATCGAAGGTATAAAGAGGCGCAAGCAGGGCGAAGGCGCAGACATCTGCGCCTGAAATACGCCCCCAATTTAGGCGTATTTCAGTATAATAAACGATCAACCTAGTCTCTCCCCCCCCCCCCCCAGCAGAATGCCTATTTTAGAATATGAAGTTCTAGAAACCATAAAAAATATATATATTATATCAGAAGAAAATCCGCAGCACTCCTTGAAGTAAAAAAACGTGTAGTTTTATTCACACATGTCGAAAATTGACAACGTTTCGGTTCTCTCACAGAACCTTTCTCAAGTCACCTGACTCTTCTGTGAGAGAACCGAAACGTAAATTTTTCGACATGTGTGAATAAAACTACACGTTTTTTTACTTCAAGGAGTGCTGCGGATTTTCTTCTGTTGTTTCATCGTCCTGTATCGAGGGACCACCGCGGGCACCTTACAGCTACATTAGACGGAGTGCTGCCTGACCTTTTCTATGGATGGAGATATAATATATATATATATATATATATATATATATATATACACACACACACACACACACACACACATATACACACACACACACACACACACACACACATAATAATAATAAACCATCAAAAATAAATAAAATAAATAAAATGTCCATTTCCATCAAAATGTGTATTGCTGGAGGATGGGATGTTTGGTGCATTTTTAATCTCTGTTGAAAGTTCCTATGAGGACCCATCATCAAGATTTCCTTATCACCACGATTTTCTCTAGATAAAAAACAATTTCAGTCAAAGGTCTTGATATTTCCCCCAAGTGAAATGCCCATTGACCTCTCCAGAGAGCACTAAAGGTCACCAGGCCACCTGTTCTCCACAGACAAAGGAGCCCCTCATTAAAAATTATTCTGATATGCAAATAAGGTTTTTAAAATGTATTTAAAAAAAAGCATCAAAAGCTTAATAAAATAATGTGCATAAAATTACATGCATGTTCAAAACTAAAAAGAGAATAATGAGTATTTCAGACATGGCAGAGGGGAAAAATCTTAAAAAAAGGTCTTCTATGAAGATAGATGATTATTAGGGCTCATCAAACGGCATCCCAGCATGGCCACGGTGTGACCATGTGCTGACTACTAAGTGGCTACTGGGGGCATCATTAATCAGGGTGCAGACACAGCTGGGACTGGCAGGAACGCTCATTTTATCTGTAGAAGCCATCTCCTCATTCTGTACAGGTCGAGGATTTGGATAGTCTGAACTGTCAGATAACAAGCATTGCCCACTGGGAGAACGTGCCATCTTGAACCACAATATAGTATGTGACTGTGATCCTTCAATGTCCAAATGTAAATTCCCGAAACACATTGCAGGCCCATAGATAGTGAGTAGAACTGTGCATCTGTAATGTGAAGGGATGTCTGTCCTGATCCACTTGGGCATTCAGCCCTCGCTGTATCGTGCACCGGACTAGAACGTAAAACAGTTAAAAATGATGCTAGAAAGAGCAGGGTCACGCTAGGGGGCTCTTCATTAATTGATTTTTTTTATAGATCATCTGCTGTGCTGCTGACCCATAGAAAAAAAGATGCCTGCATTCTCCAACCCTTCATCAATCAGGTGGCTGGTGCGGATCAGGGGCAGTTAGGGTTACACTATCATATCGGTACAGTTCTCCTTTTATCTGGCACCTGATAATCCAAAAAGTCTGATAATCTGGTAGAAAATTGCAGAAGGATTTTTGGAAAACAAAAAAACTCCAAACATTAAGGCCATCTGCACACGTAGAATGCACACAGTTTTTCTGTGCAGGAAAAAACGCAGCGTATTACAGTACCAGCAAAGTGTGTGAGATTATACTAATCTCATGGACACTCTGCAGTGTTTTTTTTTTCGTGCAGAAATTGACCTGCTGTGTGGATTTCAAATTAAATAGCATGTCAATTATGTTTGCGGTTTTAGCTGCAGATTTTACCCTTTTCAATAGAAGGGCGAGATCTGCGGCAAAACCGCATCAAATCCGAGCCAGAAACCGCTGTTAGACATTGCAGATTTTGGTGCGGATTTGCTGCAGGAACGCACATAAATCCGCATGGAAATTCGTGCGGACTTAATGTGCGTTTACCCGCACCCGTGTGCAGGTGGCCTACAGCTACCTGCACATCATGCGGATTACGTGCGTTTTTTCAGCATGGATTCTTGTAATACAGTACCAGCAAAGCAAATGTGCTTAGACAAATCTCAAGTACACTTTGCTTTTATCTTCACTGCAGAAACTGACTTGCGGTGCGTATATTGACATCCACAGCACGTCAGTTGTGCGATTCCACACCTTATGTACAGTCGTTTTCACCACAGACTTTAATTGGGTGGTTAATATAAAGAGAAAATCCGCACAAAAATCCACAATAAAAACAGCACAAAAAAGGCAACAAAACCGCGATAAATAGTGCAGATGTACAGTTGTGTTCAAAATAATAGCAGATTTAAATACACACTTTAGAATAATAGATCAGTAGACGTTCCTATAATATTTGAAAGATAACAGCCTGATGAACGTTTAAAACTAAAAAAACAAAACCTTTATTAAAGTCTGTTTAAAAACAGGGTGAGGGAAGACCCATATGTCACAGTCTGTGACCATCAGGCAACTAGTCTTCAAATAACATACAGAGGGGGAGAACAAATAACACCTCTGTACATTTAGAAAGACTAGGCTAGAACCTGACTTGCTAGCTAGGATTGCTAGCGTATGCAAGCCAGGAAAACGGACACTAATATCAGTGTGAACGGATGCAGAGTGTGTGTATACCAATGAACCTGTGGACTATATATACGGACAAGGTTGTACCCGCTGGTGTATATATATATATATATCCTACAATGCTCAATACACTAGGTCTCACTACCTCTGTCAGATAGAAGTCTCAATAGACTTGAGACCACTAGATATGGTACAGAGTTTGGATCAATAATGGCCAGTGGTCAATACCAGTGGCCAGTGGTCAATACCTGAGGTCACAACTCTATGCCCGCAGCCAGTATTGGCTATATACAGTCACTCAGAGCTAGTATATTTTAGCTCCATACACACAGCTGTAGCCAGTATATTTTGGCTCATCCATTCATCCCATGCATACTCTGAGGCTGACTAAAAAATTATTTGCATCTGGTGCAGTCCTGCCTAGAGAGCCGTGTCCTAGTACATTTACAGCAGCTCTACGCGTTTCCACGTGACCTGTACATTGTCACGCTTCTTCAGGAGCTTATTTTAGATATATGTGTCAAGACAGTGGAAGCCGCACTGTAGTGTGCTATGGCTCATGGCGCTGTAATGGCCGCATGCGGCCGATAGAACGCCGAGTTCATACGGCCGAGGCCCCGCCCATCAGGAGGGGTGTGCAGGTAGCACCTCCAATCAGAAGTAGGGGCGGGCTCAATGGCTCCGCCCTCCGACCGGCCGATGCCGAAAATGATTCTGACACCTCCTGGCGCATGTAGCGCTTTTACAGTAACAGGGGGAATGAAAATCGCGGCCCGCACAATGTCATTAGATCCAGAGCAGATCCACTGGACGGGGTACCATAAGGATTCATCAACCGAACCAGCAGGTACCGCTCGCCATCCATGTCATGTGACACCCACAGGGAGGGGTTCTATCAATACACTAGCAGACTTAACGATATAAATCACTGCACATCGCAGCACAAAGGCAATATGTAGAGTGTATACATAGCATGCATAGATGTATATCAACATATATGCCGGATACAGTAAATGGAAAAAAGAAGAAAGAAAAAAAAAAGAAAAATTGAACCAAATGCATTTGCATGTTATGATATAAGGCAGCATTTAGAAGAAGGATATGTGTACAACTATAACACCAGACTTGCAGTTCTGATATAGATTAACACATATCATTCCATATGTGTTGGGACTACTGTATTTAGATGAAGCTGGCAAAAGATATGGACTCATTAAGCCCAAGTGGTTGAACTGTCTGCAGCTTATATGTCCACATCGCTTCTTTTCGTAGTAGGGGTATATCAATATCCCCTCCACGAATTGACATCTTCACTTGTTCAATCCCCTGTACCTTTAACACATCAGGGTTGCCGTCATGCATATTGCATACATGACGTGCCACTGATGTGTCATGCTTATTGCGGATGTCAGACAAATGTTCACCAAATCTGCGTCTCAGTTCACGTCTTGTTTTGCCGACGTATTGTGACCCACATCGGCAGCTGATTAGATATACAATACCCACAGAAGTGCATCTGATAAACAACCGTATCTTATATCTCTTGCCTGTTGTATGGCTAATAAAAAATTCCCCTCAAGATATTTCTGCAGATGATACATGAGCCACAGGGAAAGGTACCTTTTAAGGGTATTTTTCAACCAGGTCTCAGATTTAGGTTGTGTATATAAACTATGCACCAAGTGGTCACGTAGATTTAAGCTACGTCGGTACGTAATTGAGGGAAAATCCGGAATAAGCTCCCCAATATCTGGGTCAGATTGCAAGATGGACCAGTGATTTTGTAAAATGTCACAAACATTTTTATGAGCCTTGTCAAAAGTTGCGACAATTCTGGGCGTGGAGTCCGCAGTGCTTCTAGGTTTCGGAATCAACAGCTGCGTGCGATCTGTACTCATAGAGTGATGGAACGCTTGTTTCAAAGTATATTCTGGGTATCCCCCTGAAGACTAGTTGCCTGATGGTCACAGACTGTGACATATGGGTCTTCCCTCACCCTGTTTTTAAACAGACTTTAATAAAGGTGTTGTTTTTTTTAGTTTTAAACGTTCATCAGGCTGTTATCTTTCAATATAATAGCAGTCAGACATCACTAACCTGATCAATCACTGTTTTTGGTAGAAATGATATTTCTACATGGCAAATAATTTACTAGCAGGTGTAGTAGAGTAATAGAAACCCAACAGTCATGACATGCATGCTGCTGATTCTGTGTAATTCAATCACTTATTGAAAGGGGCATGTTCAAAATAACAGCAGTTTGTAGTTCAATGAGTGAGGTCATTCATTCTTTGAAAAACAGGTGGCAATTATTGCCCTTATTTAAGGAAGGAAGGCAGCAAATGTTGCATATGCTGGTAACAGTGCATTTCTCTCTGACATTCAGAGGAAAATTGGTCGTTCCAGACATTGTTCAGAAGAACAGCGTACCTTGATTAAAAAGTTGATTGGAGAGGGGAAAACATATAAAGAAGTGCACAAAATGACAGGCTGCTGAGCTAAAATGATCGCTATATGCTTTAAAATGGCAATCAAAACCTGAAAGACGTGGAAAAAAAGCGAAAAACTACCAAATGGATAGAAAAATAGCCGAAATGGCAAGGACTAAGCCAACAATCAGCTCCAGGAAGATCAAAGAAGGTCTAAAGTTTCCTGTGAGTACTGTTACAATTAGAAGACGCCTATGTGAAGCCAAGCTATCTGCAAGAAGCCCCTGCAAAATCCCACTGTTGAAAAAGAGGCTGCAATTTGCCAAAGAGCACATTGACTGGCCTAAAGAGACATTTTGTAGACTGATGACAGTAAGATTGTTCTTTTTGGGTCTCGTGGCCGGAGACAGTTTGTCAGAAGACCCCCAAACACTGAATTCAAGCCACAGTACACTGTGAAGACAGTGGAGCATGGTGGCGCAAGCATCATGATATGGGGATGTTTCTCATACTACAGTGTTGGGCCTATTTATCGCATACCAGGGATCATGGATCAGTTTAAATACATCAGAATACTTGAAGAGGTCATGCTACCTTATGCTGAAGAGGAAATGCCCTTGAAATGGGTGTTCCAACAAGACAACGACCCCAAACACACCAGTAAACGTGCAACATCTTGGTTCCAGACCAACAAGATTGACGTTATGGAGTGGCCAGCCCATTCCCCGGATCTTAATCCAATAGAAAATTTGTGGAGTGACATCAAAAATGCAGTTTCTGAGGCAAAACCAAGAAATAGAGAAGATCTGTGGAATGTAGTCCAATCATCCTGGGCTGGAATACCTGTTCACAGGGGCAGAAGGTGGTTGACTCCATGCAACACAGATGTACAGCAGTTCTCAGAAACAGAGGTTATACAACTAAATATTATTTAAGTGATTCAAAAGAAAGCAAAATCTTCAAACATTTTTCAGTTTATATAGTGAATGTTTGAGTTTGTAAGAAGAATACAAACACTGCTATTTTTCTGAACAGTCTAAGGCCTCTTTCACACTTGCGTTGTCCGGATCCGGCGTGTACTCCACTTGCCGGAATTACACTCCGGATCCGGAAAAACGCAAGTGTACTGAAAGCATTTGAAGACGGAACCGTCTTCCAAATGCTTTCAGTGTTACTATGGCACCCAGGACGCTATTAAAGTCCTGGTTGCCATAGTAGGAGCGGGGAGCGGGGGAGCGGTATACTTACAGTCCGTGCGGCTCCCGGGGCGCTCCAGAATGACGTCAGAGCGCCCCATGCGCATGGATGACGTGATCCATGCGATCACGTGATCCATGCGCTTGGGGCGCCCTGACGTCACTCTGGAGCGCCCGGGGAGCCGCACGGACGGTAAGTACACTGCTCCCCCGCTCCCCTTACCATGGCTGTCAGGACTTTAGCGTCCCGGCAGCCATGGTAATCACTCTGAAAAAGCTAAATGTCGGCTCCGGCAATGCGCCGAAACGACGTTTAGCTTAAGGCCGGATCCGGATCAATGCCTTCCAATGGGCATTAATTCCGGATCCGGCCTTGCGGCAAGTGTTCCGGATTTTTGGCCGGAGCAAAAAGCGCAGCATGCTGCGGTATTTTCTCCGGCCAACAAACGTTCCGTACCGGAACTGAAGACATCCTGATGCATCCTGAACGGATTACTCTCCATTCAGAATGCATTAGGATAATCCTGATCAGGATTCTTCCGGCATAGAGCCCCGACGACGGAACTCTATGCCGGAAGACAATAACGCAGGTGTGAAAGAGCCCTTATATTCACTTTTCTTCAAATTTTTTTTTAGAGGAACAACACAAATTTGATATTTTTTTCTTCAGGTTTTGATTTGGAATAGAATGTGTAGTGTTCCCAATGCATTTGTGTGTATGGAAATAAAAGCTATTAGAAGGATTTGGAGCTTTATTCACTTTAAACACACTGCTATTATTTTGAACACAACTGTGTGTGTGTGTGTGTGTCTTTTGTGCGGTTTATTGCGCAGATTTCTTGATTTTCAGAATTTTCTACATACAAATCTGTACCGTGTTCAGGTAGCCTAAGGCCCCTTGCAGACGAGAGTGTCCGGATTATGTCTGGATGCGTTCAGTGAAAACTGCGCGATTTCGCAAACAAAGCCATCCAGATTGCATTCAGTTTTTATCGCGCGGGTGGAATGCGATTTACTGTGTTTTGCCCGCGCGTGATAAAAAAACCCGGAATGTTTACAATCAACATGTCCTAGCAACCATCCGTGAAAAATCGCAAGCAGGTGCAGATGCGATGCAATTTTCACGCAGCCCCATTCACTTCTATGGGGCCAGCGTTGCGTGAAAATTATTAATTTTAAAAAAGAAAAAAGCAGAATATAGAAGATGCTGCAATTTTCAAGCAACGCAAAAGTGATGCGTGAAAACCACAGCACATGTACACAGCCCCATTTAAATGAATTGGTCCGGATTCTGTGCGGGCGCAATGCAGAATTCTTGCTCGTGTGGAAGGGGCCTAAGGGTTTATGTGGATTTTCCAAGCAGATTTTTGTCCAATTTTACTGCATTTCAGTACCAATTCCACTCATGTTACTGGCAGATTTTGACGCGGATATGCATTGCAAAGGATGAAATCTGCACTGAATATTCGCACACAGTTGACATGCTGTAGGTTTCGAAATCCGCACCACAGGTCAACTTCCACGCAAAAGATTTCTGCACTTTCTAGCTGAGATTTCAAAAATCTCATCACTGTAGCTGTATTACTGAAAAATCTGCATAATACGCACTGTCTGCATGTGGCCTTCAGGTTTATTCACATTCTGAAGTTTTTCCACAATTTAACAGATTATCGGGAACAAACATCCCTGTGAACGCTCGTTCCGGACAATCTGCCTGCCTAAGGGCTCATGCACACGACCGTATGTCTTTTGCGGTCCACAAAACACGGATCCCCAAAAAATACGGATGTCGTCCGTGTGCATTTCGTATACAGCTGGCCCCTAATAGAACAGTACATTCGCAGGCATCCTCCAGAGATGAGGGGAGACATATAGCAATGACAACGGCGAATAAGGTGTTAAAACTCCCCCCATGTATCCCAAGAGCGGAAATTAACTCAAGCCGCGCCGCTTCAAACGCCATTATATAACTGGACGCAGCAGATTTCTGACACCAGTGCTGAATTATTACATAGGGGGTCGCTGCTCCTAATAAATGTGAAGGCCGGCAGCGGCGAGCCATTACTGGGGTCAGCAGCCACCTCCGTCAATTACAACAGATTGGAAATTATCCAGGACGGATACAAAAAAAAAAAAAACAGAACCCCCACAAGGAAGGTAAGCACCAGCGTCTAGGAGCCCATACACATGTTCAGCGGATCAGCTCGTGTTCATTTCAGGGGGGGATGCAGGGCCCCCCCATCGATCTAATACTTATCCTGGGGATAGGGGATAACTTGAAACAACGGGAATACCACTTTAAGATAACCCATGAACCTCCAATAGATGTCGGTGGAGCGCTCATTCATCTGGCAAGAGGTTCTTCTCCCAAATACATGTGAAGAATAATCCAACATGCCCGATCTTTCTTTTCCTTGGAGTCAGGACCTGCAAAGGGAAGAGGACTTACCAGCTCCACTGCGCCAGCTCCCCGCTCCTTCTCCTGCAGGCCTGTGATCCTCCATCGAGGTCATCATCCGTTTTGACATCGCCATAGCCAATCACAGGCCAGTGACTGGCCGTGGTGATGTCTAACCGGATGTTGACATCCATGGAGCCCTGCAGGAGAAGAAGCGGGGAGCAACGTCATCCTCTATTTGAAGGTCCTGCAGAATGGGGGGGGGGGGGGGGGGGGGGGGGTTGCCAAAACCGCCTCCATTCTTGCACAACGCCTATAAATGTCTTGGCGGTGGATTTCTCAATGAAAAAAATAATAAGTGAAAAAAAAAAAAAAAAAAGGGGCCTGTACTATGGAAGCGGAATGAGCCCTTAAGGCCCCTTGCAGATGAGTGTCCGGATTAGGTCTGGATGCGTTGCGAATGCGTATAGTAAAAAATGCGTGATTTCGCAGGCAAAGTCATTCAGTTTGGCCTGCGATCGCGTTCCGTTTTTATCGCGCGGGTGCAATGCGTTTTGCACGCGCGTGATAAAAAACTAAAGGTATACAAACAACATCTCTTAGCAACCATCCGTTAAAAACGCAGCTCCATTCATTCTATGGGGCCAGCGTTGCGTGAAAAATCGCAGAATATAGAACATGCTGCGATTTTCACGCAACGCACAAGTGATGTGTGAAAACCCACGCACATGTACACAGCCCTATTGAAATAAATGGGTCCGGATTCCATGCGGGCGCAAATGCATTTGCATCACACATTGCGCCCGCGTGAAAGGGGCCTTAGGCTTTCCATGTTATTCCAGAGGTCGGTAGGCATATGCAGATGAATTATAATTAGTGTATTGCATAAGGCGCTTCCTCTTACCCAAATGGATCGCCAACCACCAAAAAGGCAATGTCAGTGACAGCCGCGTCTCGGAGAATTTCATCGGCCTCTTGCTCCACGGTCTCGCGGTCGGCGAGGATCAGCTCGCGGCCATAGTATTCCTCCTGTACAGGTGAAGCAGACATGGCGGTACTATCATTACGGTGTGTCCTCTATGGAGTATAAGCCTTTCCTGACTGCTAAATGAAAAATATACAATCTAGCCATGTCTATCGGATGCGGCCCACGTGCCAGCCCCAGTTTTTAGGAGGACCTATATTTTGCAGACTTTTTTTTTGGCGTAATGGATATACGGATGCAGAAAGCCCATGGATGATCTGTGTGCTTTCTGGATCCGTAAGTCCGTCCTGCAGAAAGACAGAAATGCGGACCACAGAAGTCAACGGGTCCACAAAACATGTGGATGCAGCGCGGACAGTATCTGTATATTTGCAGACCGCAGAATACATAGTCGTATGCATGAGGCCTTAAAGGGAATCTGTCACCAAGCACAATGTTTGCTCGGGTTAGCTCACTGGACCTTTCATTAGCTGATCTGTGACTTCATTGCGGTGAAAAAAAACCTAAAAAACATTTTTACCTGTAGGCAAATGAGCTGCTAAGTGCACCGAGGGCAGGCCCGAGCCCCCTGGTGCCCCCTAGCTCGGTAGCCAAGCCCTCTCTCTGATGGCTGAATAACAGGGCAAGGCTGTAGCACCGTCATCCTGCCTGGCCCTGGTGAAGGAGGGGTGCTGGGGTGCACCAAGGGGCTCCGCCTGGCCCTCAGTGCACTTAAAGGGGTGGTCACACCCATTTTGTAGCAGTTCTTTTGCACTTTTAAAAATCACCATGCACACATTGTAATGTGCATCTTTTTCAGATTCCAAAGGAGCTGTGGGGGAAAAAAAGCTGCAGTCTGATTGGTTGCTATGGGCAACTAAGCCAGTTCTACTCTACAAACATGAATTTGGAGGCTGTCAATTTTTTTTTTTATTTAAAAAAAACAAAAAAGTGACCTCAACCCTAGAACCTGTTATAAATAAGGCCCAAGAGAAAGGACGGCTGGCGCACACCTAGGACCGCTCCACCTGTGCACCAAGCAGACCATGCCAATCAAAGTCTGCAGCCCTGGCAGTGCTCCCCCCACACTGGTACTACATGTATGTGAGGGCACACATAACGGCTGCATGCAATCATCTGGTGTCAGGAAGTATTCACACTGCTGGAGAATAAACGCATCATGTGCTCTGCCATGCCCATACCAAAGCCTCCTTGCCCACGGACAGTATAGACGTGTATGCCTCCAGATAGACCCGGGAGCAGCTCTTGATCACTTCCAGGCCCCTCACGGTCACATCCTTAGCATCCCCCAGACCCAGTCCGATCAGGTACAGCATGGTCCTGGCAGCCTGCAGGACGTCACTCTGCTCGGGTGTCTGCGTTATATACCAGTCTCCATACAGTCACGCTGACAGCTACAACACCGCCGCACAATACGGCTGTCGTAAGCAGCTTCCTTTGACCTCCGGTATTTGCAAAGCCCTCCATGATAACTACTGGCAGCAGCCTCTTCTTCTTAGCGGGCGCCGCCATCTTTAGGTCTTTTATAGAACACCGGTGTGGCGGAGCGCGCAGCGGCCATGTTTAATGAGGGCAGAGGTTTCTGCACTTCGCTCCTCGGTGTGAGGAGAAGACTAATGATAGTTTAGGTAAATACTTCAGAGAATGTCTATTTTCTATGATTTGCAATAAAGCAAAAATACAACTTTTTCTAACGTGCAATGCTTTCTGTAGGACAGTTTTGTGGAAGGAAGACCATGGCTATTCCCATTCCTTTCCCCACTGTGCCCCTGTCTAGCGGCCAGAACATCCCTATTCTTGGTCTGGGTGAGTATGGAAGATGTGTATTGTGTGTGTGCACTGACAATGCAGTAAGAAAGCTCTACTGTTAGTACTACAACTCCCAGCATGTCCTGTTTGAATTGTACTACAACTCCGGGCATGTCCTGTTAGTACTACAACTCCCAGCATGTCCTGTTAGTACTACAACTCCCGGCATGTCCTGTTTGTACTACAACTCCCGGCATGTCCTGTTTGTACTACAACTCCCGGCATGTCCTGTTTGTACTACAACTCCCAGCATGTCCTGTTTGTACTACAACTCCCAGCATGTCCTGTTTGTACTTCACCTCCCAGCATGTCCTGGGTTATGGGAATGTCATATGACTACCCCAAACAGAATTACCTTTTGCGCTGCTCATGCCGCTGAGGGGACGGCTGTGAGCGGAGTTATTATATTTCGGCCATACACACAGCGGTGTATGTAGTTTACGCAGATTTTCCAGGCCGATTTTCTTGTAGTTTTTGCTGCGTTTCAGCGTCCAAGCCGCATGTGTTAGTTGGAATTTTTATTTTATTGATCATTTATCTTAGGACCCGTTCGCACTTGCATTCGGAAATTATAGTTTCCGTTATAACAGAGATAGGGCAGGTTCACATCACCGTTAGGAATTCTGTTATTGTTTTCCGTTGTAATGGAAAATAACAGAATTCGTAAGACGGAATTCTAAGCGGAAACCTTTAGAGGCATTCCGTTTTGATCCCTCATAGCAGAACGGATAAGTCTGGTTTCCGTTATGCAGGACAGAAAAGAAATTGCTGTCGACAGGACTATTTTTTATGTATAACGGAAACAAACGGAAAACGTTATGTGTCCCCATAGACATGTATTAGGATGACGCAAACTGGAATACCCCTTAAAGGCTTCCGTTTTGCATTCCGTCCTAGAATTCGGTTATATTCCATTATAACGGAACTTATGACGGAATTCCCAAATGCAAGTGCGAACCTGCCCCCCTTAAGGGGTTTTCAGGTTCTTAGATTTTGATGAGCCATCCAAAGGATAGGTCATCAGTATCAGATCGGTGGGGGTCCGACACCCGGCACCCCTGCGGGGAAGGAAACGACACAAGGGAAGGAGCCGGAAGCAGAAAGCTCCATCCACTGTGTAGTGTCAGTGCTCTGTCCCATTCACTTTAATTCACTGTCCCTATGACAGTGAGTATAGGACCTGAAGTGCTGCCATGGGGACACTGAAGTACACGTTAGGGGGTTCTAGTGTGACTTGTGTGTTGGTAAAGGAAAAATGTAATATTACATTAAAATCAATGGGCAGATGAGCTGGGTCCTCCACTTGCCTTAAAGGGGTTGTCTTACTTCAGCAACTGGCATTTATCATGTAGACAAAAAAGGGGGTCCTCCGAGACTTATATCCTGATGTGATATCCTCTGGATAGGTCATCAGTATCTGATCAATGGGGGTCTGACACCCGGGACCCCTGCCGATCAGCTGTTTGAGAAGGCATCAGCGCTTCTGTGAGCTTTCCCTAGGCCAGTGACAACACGTTCATCAGTTGTGTGACCTAGGAGCAGCTCATCCCCATAGAAGTGAATGGGGGTGAGTTGCAATTCCAAGCACAGCCACTATACAATTGACGGCGCTGTGCTTGGTAAGCTGTGAGAAGGCTTGCTTGGTGTATATGGATGTAATAGAGAGCTGCTCACCCCCCATTGATTTCAATGTGATATTACATTTTGTCCTGTAAGTACATATAGGTAACCATACACAAGACCTCCCAACATATACTCCAATTTCCCATTGTCGCAGTGAATGGATTCAAATCACCGTCGATGCTTGGTTAGCGGCAGTAAGGATGTGAACAGTAATGTGATCTCAGTTCAGTGTTAACCTGGACAACTATTTCCCTTTTAAAGAGGTTGTCCACTTTTTGATATTGATGACCTTAACTATCCTCAGTGTCAGATCGGTGGGGGTTCAACTCCTGGCACCTCTGCCCATCAGCTGTTTGAAGAGAACACAGCGCTAGTATGATCTCTGCTTTCTTTGCTCTGTTAACCTGCTCGTCGGCATTGCAGCATTGAACGGGTGTAATTACAGCTTCTCCGTCCCCGTTCACTTTAATAGGGCAGCTCCTTCCTGTTCAAGTGAATAGAAGTTGAAGCTGTAATTCCCTTGCTTATCACTGCAATGTTGATGGCGAGCCGGTAAACAGAGCAGAGAAGACAGTGCTTGTACTAGCGCTGTGCTCTCCTCAAACAGCTGATCGGCAGAGGTGCCGGGGGTCAGACCCCCACCGATCTGATATTGATGACCTATCCTGTTCTGTGTTATAGGAGCAGAACAAAGACAATTACAGAAGGGCCGGACTCAACACATGACTGACACAAACGGAGCTAAACAGATCACGTTGACTATAATGGGATCTGTTTGGTTTTCATCCGGGTAAACACTTTCTTTAGTATGGAAAAAAGTCCTGCACTCAGGACTTTTCTCTCCGCTATTTTTGACTTAATCTGTGACGGAGGCCCCCGAATAGACCCTCCAATGCAGATGTGAACATATCTGCCCACTACTGACTGATCGAAGGTCATAGGCCTCATGCACACGGCCGTTCCGTGCATTGGGGACCGCAATTTACAGTCCCTAATGCATGGGCAACGTCCATGTGGCGGCTATGATGGATCGAGACCAATTCAACATGTTCTATTTTTTGCGGTGCAGAGGCACGAACAGAAACACCATGGAAGCAGTCCGTTCCGCACCGCAGCTCTGGATTCAAGTGAATGGGTCAGCATCCGTGATGCTGGGAGCACACGGCCGGTGCCCGCATATTGCGGAGCCGTTGTTTTCGGGCCACAATACAGCCACGGCCGGGCAACGGCCGTGTGCAAGAGGCCATAAAGGAAAGGCAATCTCAGCCTCCTATCTCCTGGGGAAGGAGAGACTGACAGTAGCTCAGGCTAAACCTGAATTCTGAGATTTGGGTGGAATTTCTCTTTAATGGGTAGTTGTGATTTTGTGCCTGTTATTAGCGTCCAGTGTATTTGTGTAGTCAGAGGTTGTAATGTGGTGGTTGACTGGTGAATGGGAGAAGGGCGAGGTCTAGTTAATCACTGAAGAGGAAGCCCTTTATCTGTATGGGTGTGGGGGGGCTGGGAATCCGCTCTTCCTGAAACTTGTCACATTTTTACCAACATCAAACAATATTTAGAAGGAAACGTAAGTGACGGCGGCTCCCGGCCCCTCCCGTGCACGCGGCCACTGCTCCGGCTATCTAGCTACGGACCTAAGCGCCAATGAGCTGTTGGTCTCACCTCTATTTTACTACTTTAGCTTATATTTTAGCTTATTTATTTTAATTTTTTATTTATCTATTCTCTTTTAGTAATTTTGCTTATTTATTTTTATTATTTATGTTTATTGAATTCTATTTGAGTAATTTTGCTTATTTATCTTTTGTATTATTATTTAATTCTATTTTACTGTTTTACTGAATTGTGTCTGGCTTTTTTTTTTTTTCTTTTACTAGTAAGGCCGGGTTGACATCGCCATTTAGTTATCCATTCTTCTGATACATCAGACTAACAGAAAAAAAAAAGAAGAAGAAACAAACGGATCCTGTATTTTAAGCATCCGTTATGCTCATTTATGCACATATGGCATCCGTTTTAGCCATTTCTGTTTGAGATCCGATATCTTAGGCAGAAAAAAAAGTCCTGCATGCGTGACTTTACTCTCTGCTCTTTTTGACAAAATCTGTGACGGAGCCGGCAACACAGATGCAAACATGCCCTAAACTGTTTAAAAAAAACGGATACTATTGTATGCAATCTACTCTTACACTTGCATTGTGAGGATCCAACAGGCAGTTTCGTTGCCAGAACTGCCTGCCGGATCCGGAAATCCGTATGCAAACGGATATCATTTGTAGACGGATCCGGATGAAATTCCGGATCCGTCTCTCCAGTGTCATCCGGAAAAACGGATCCGGTTTTATTTTTTTTCCGCATTTTTAAAAGGTCTGCGCATGCGCAGCCCGGAAACCGCATCCGGTTTTCCAGAACACTCGGTACTGGATCTGGCATTAATACATTTCAATGGAAATTAATGCTGGATCCAGCATTCCGGCAAGTGTTCCGGAATTTTGGCCGGAGAAAATACTGCAGCATGCCAAACACCGTAAGAGGGACTGAACTGAAGACATCCTGATGCATACAGAACGGATTGCTCTCCATTCAGAATGCATTAGGGTAAAACTGAAGTTTTTTTTTCCTATATTGAGCCCCTAGGACGGAACTCAATACTGGAAAGGAATAACGCAAGTGTGAAAGTACCTTTACATGATCCTCCTATTACTTTCAGCTGTTTGTTTTGCTGGATGGAAAAGTGCAGACATCTTTCCTATTCAGTAAAAAAAAACAAAGCTGACATGAATAGAAAATACACAAAACAGATGCACTGGTATTTTTTTTTCTATAGAAGCCTTTGTATCAGAAGGAGTTCACACCACTGCTGTTTATTTCCGTTTTTGCTCCGTTATTGGAGCAGAACAATGCAAATAACAGAAGTTCCGGATTCAGCACTTAATGGATCCGAACAGAGCTGAACAGACTACATTGACTATAATGGAGTCCACACACTTAGGCCTCTTGCACACGACCGTATGGCTTTTTCAGTATTTTGCGGTCCACAAAAAACGGATCCACAAAAAATACGGATGACGTCCGTGTGCATTCCATTTTTTGCAGAACGAAACAGCTGGCCCTGATAGAACAGTACTATCCCTGCCCGTTATGCGGACAATAATAGGACATGTTCTATCTTTGAACATAACGGAAATACGGAAGCGGAAGGCATACGGATTAGTGGAGTACCTTCCATATTTTTTGCGGATCCATTGAAATGAATGGTTCTGTATACGGTCTATATATGGAACGCAAAAAATGGAACGGAAATGGAAAATAAAAGAGGCCTTACCTTTTGGAAACCTGTTTTTTTACCAGACAAAAAAGTCATGATAGAATCTGCAACAAAGGCCCCCGAACTGAACTTCAAACTCAGATGTGAACAAGTTCTTAAACCTAAAAAAAAAGCCTAATCAGTTTGACCAAAACAGAAAAAAAATGCAGTGATAGAGCCCTAAACGCTTTTTGTGCTTTTGATGCTTTTTTTGTCATGTCTTTTCGCCATTGTTTGCATACAATGTTTACCCACTAGAGTTTTCTTCATGATGTTTTCCTCTCATAGAGAATTTGGTGTGAAACCGTGTACGCAAAAAACGGCAAGAGCTCTAGCATGTGCATTTTTTAAAGGAATCGAGAAAGACAAAAATAAAATGCCACTTGATTAACAAAAACGTAATTAGCAAAAAAAACACTGTGGGGAGATCTATCAAAGACCTGTGTTTTAGGCTAGATGCACCTGACCGTATGTGTTTTGCGGTCTGCAAATTGCAGATCCTCCAAAAAAAACGGATGACGTCCATATGGCATCAGTTTTTTTGCGGATCCATTGTAACAATGCCTATCCTTGTCTGCAAAACGGACAAGAATAGGAGATGTTCTATTTTTTTTGCGGGGCTACGGAACGGAGCAACGGATGCGGACAGCACACGGAGTGCTGTCCGCATCTTTTGCGGCCCCCTTGAAGTGAATGGCTCCGAACCTGAGCCGCAAAAATTGTGGCTTGGATGAGGAACCATACCACGGTCGTGTGCATGAGGCCTTACTCTGGTCTTTCAAAAACCCTGCTCTGCTGGATGATACTCCTAATTTATGATGAGGCTCATGCCGCATTATCGAGCAGGCCTTGCACCAGAATGAAACATACGGCATTGCTAATTTCTGTCTTTAGTTTAGGCCTCTTGCACACGACCGTATGTATATTGCGGTCCGCAAAAAACGGATCCGCAAAAAATACGGATGACATCTATGTGCATTCCGTATTTTGCGAAACAGAATAGCTGGCCCTTCATAGAACAGTACTATCCTTGTCCATAATGCGGACAATAATAGGACATGTTCTATTAACAAAAATACGGAAACTGAATTTTTTTTGCGGACCCATTGAAATAAATGGTTCCGTATACGGTCCGCAAAAAAAAACGGAACAGAAACAGAATGAAAATACGATCGTGTGCAAAATGCCTTATGAAGATAAATGTGTTGGGCTAACTGGCCCCACCCCTGCCCTCACTACACTCCCTTTTCAGAAAGTCTTGCAGAAAGGACACTTTTCAATAAATTTGTCGCAAGTGGCATTTAAAACAGTGTTTGCAACTTTTTTACGCCACAAAGGTGGTGCAGGGAGATGATAAATCTCACCTTGTGTGTCCTTTGTTTCTTATTTCCCATAGACTTTAAGCTAACATCTGGACCGAAAAAAAAACAACTAAAAAAGCAAAAATGTAGAAAGACTCTAGTAGAAATCGATGTGTGAAAGCGTCCTTAAGAGTATGTTCACACATTACTGGAATTCTGTTACTTTTAGGCCTCTTTCACACGAGCGTGTCCGGATAAGGTCCGGATGTGTTGCGGCAAACCCGCGCGAGTAGGTACGCAATTGCAGTAAGTTTTGACTGCGATTGTGTTCCGTTGTTCAGTTTTTATCGCGCGGGTGCAATGCGTTTTGCACGCGTGTGATAAAAAACTGAATGTGGTACCCAGACCCAAACTTCTTCACAGAAGTTCAGGTTTGGGTTAGGTGTTGTGTAGATTGTATTATTTTCCCTTATAACATGTTTATAAGGGAAAATAATAGCATTCTGAATACAGAATGCATAGTACAATAGGGCTGGAGGGGTTAAAAAAAATAAATAATAATTTAACTCACCTTAATCCACTTGTTCGCGCAGCCGGCATCTCTTCTGTCTTGTTCTGTGAGGAATAGGACCTTTGATGACGTCACTACGCTCATCACATGGTCCGTCACATGATCTTTTACCGTGGTGATGGATCATGTGACGGACCATGTGATGAGCGTAATGACGTCATCAAAGGTCCTATTCCTCAAAGAAGAAGACAGAAGAGATGCCGGCTGCGCGAACAAGTGGATTAAAGTGAGTTAATTATAATTTTTTTAACCCCTCCAGCCCTATTGTACTATGCATTCTGTATTCAGAATGCTATTATTTTCCCTTATAACCATGTTATAAAGGAAAATAATAATGATCGGGTCCCTATCCCGATCGTCTCCTAGCAACCGTGCGTGAAAATCGCACCGCATCTACACTTGCTTGCGGTCATTGCAACCACCCTTGCCAGTTCACTAGCATCTCAGGCCGCCGACCAGAAGAGGCCTGTGGCTTGCACCACAGATAGAACAAGGTGAGTATATTTTTTTTTTTTACTTGGGGAGCATACTATAGGGAGCATTAGTGGGGACACTATAGGAGGGCATTATTGGAGGCACTGTAGGGGGCATTACTGAGGGCACTCGGTTGCGCACTACTGGGTGCATTTTTTTTGTAAATTCTGTATTAATGTTACAAAATTAACAAATATGCGAAAACAAGAGTTTACAGAAACTGGGCATAAACATTGCATGGAATTCCCTAAGGAAATTAAAATCCAGACAAACAGTCACTTGTTTCTACCCATTAAGGCAAAAAGAAAATCATAAAAAAACAGGAGGTGGGGGGATCGATAAAAAAAGAGGCGGTGCGGAGAAGGAGATCCAACTAGCATCCGTTGAGGCTAATGAGATAGCGAAAGTGGTCTCTGAGCAGAATCAGTAAAGATGTGAATGGGGGTACAAACCCCATCGGCAACAGGTGGAGGGACGATGGCATGTCTGATATCACGCAAAGGAAAAGAATTGAGGCGAAAAATGAACGGACGGAATAAAAAACCCTGTATTCCTGCCACCTCCCTCAGACCTTAAAAAATCTGGATCATGAGCCCAACTCCTAATATGCCAGCTCTTCAAATATAACTGATCTATTTTCTCCACCCAAGATAAGATGGTGGTAGTGGGGATTGAGATTTCCAAAGCAAAGGAATTAGGCCTCTTGCACACGACCGTATTGCGGCCCGCATATGGCGGGGGCACAATACACGGAACACCGGCTGTGTGCATTCCGCATCACTTGAATGGGTCCGCAAATCTGGAGATGCGGTGCTGAATGGAACGGAACCACAGAACAGAAGCATTAAGGAGTGCTTTTGTGGGGTTCCTTTCCGCAAAAGATAGAACTTGTCCTATCTTTTTGCGGAACAGACGGATCGTGGACCCTATTCAAGTGAATGGGGTCGCGATCCGCATGCGGCTGGCCTACGGTCGTGTGCAAGAGGCCTTAGAAGTTTAGTAGCCGTTATCAGTGTAGTAGGTAGATTATTTTTGCCGGGAGTCAGACTAGAATTAGTTCGCCATAGTATGACCAAGTAGGGGTCAAGTTTAACTGATGCAGAACATATTTGATTGATCAATATTTCAACCTTTAGCCAAAAGGTTGATATTCATGGACAGAACCACCAGGTATGAGAAAGAAAACCCTCTCCCTGCTGGCATCTCCAGTAAAGGTTCAGAATGTCTGGTTTAGCATGTGCATGAACGCTGGGGGTCTTATACTATAGCATTAATAGCTTATAAGCATTTTCCTGTACAGTAACCATGTGAGTAGTCAAGATGAAGGCTTTTTTGCTTTCAATCAAAGTATTTTGGAATTCTTTTTTCCATTTGTTAGTAGAGTAGATTTTAAGGGGCTCTGTAGAGAGGAGAGAGTGGTATAGGAAAAAAGGGATTCATTGGGGGTAGTTGGGCTTCAGTATTAATTGCTCTAGCCAAGAAGGTACTTTAACGGGATCAGGTAGGAAGGAGAACTTCCGCAGGTCTCTCTGAAAATCAAGACGCCAGTAACGTCTGTGATCTGTGGGTGTATGTGTGCTTGGAGAAGACCTAAGGGCATGATTGCATGTAGTGTAACGAAAAGGTTATGGCGAATAGAGGACCACGATCACGGTTGAGCGGTGGCACTAGGCAGTAGATATCGTAGTTCCTACAAAATTCAGTGTTTCCAGCGGGGTGAGCAGGTTCCTTTCAAGACTGGTACATAAGTTAACAGGAGACTTAAAGAGTAAGAACAGCCACGTGCCTAAGTGTACAGCTTTATAGTACAGGTGCAAATCTGGAAGACCAGATTCCCCAAATCTCTTTACCCTAGTCATGATAGAGTAGGCTATCCATGGTGGTTTATTACCGCAAGTCAGAGAACATTTTATGAACGTGTGCGGAAAATAGAAGAGAGAAACCAAGTAGGGACTGATTGTAAAAAGTATAAAACTTTGGGGATTATATATGTTTTCAGGAAATTCTTTTTGTCAATCCAAAAAATAAATGGAATCTTAAGATTGTGTATATGAGATCAAATTTTTTAAGCAAAGGGATATAATTAAAGATGTAAAGTTTACTTGTCAGTGTGCAGAAGAGTTAAGGGGATCTTAGAAGCGGGGACATATTGAATGAGGCGTATCTTATTATCTTTACCTTGATGTCCGCACACAAAATCAGTTTGTTCAGGGCCTATAATATGTGGTATTACTGCTTACAAGCGGAGAGCAATAAGTTTGGCCTACCACTTAATGTCAGCATTAAGCAAAGGAATTGGGTGGTAGCTCTCACATTTCAGTTGGCCTGTCCCCGCTTTATTTAGTATGGCAATGTAAGCTTTTAAAGATTTTCTGGGTAAAGATACTCAAGCCAGTGGAACATTGCAAAGTTTGGTGAATTAGTGGAGAAGAAGCACTTTGAACTTCTTGGAAAACCATCCGGATCAGTATAGTAGTGAGGACCTTCTTCTTCATGGGAGACAGGAATCATCAGTTTAATGGAATCTGATTCTGAGACAGAAGGCAAGAAATGAAGAAGTAGCAAATATCAGGTCAGGGCTGGTTTGCTTTTCAAGTTATAAAGGTAAGGGTAGGTACTTACTAGACTTTTAGATTGGAGACATAAAGGTTTAATAAAGCTTTGGGTCACTCTGGAGCAGTCTTTGTCGCCTCTCTCCCTTCAAGCCATACCCTGGCTAACTATGACCGATAGACCCTCTCAGGAAGACTACCCATTCCTTGTGAGACATGTTCTCGCGGTCTGGGAGGAATGGATCACTAAATCCCAAATTACCAGCGTTTACTCCGGGCATGACCCCGTCCTCCTTTCTCATTAAAACCACACACAATGAATTACTGAGAATCAGCAGGGACACTATCCTCATTTGAGAATTTACGCCAGAACACAGCTTTTAGCATGACGTCCTGGCTGGGATACGCTCAATTAACCTCCTTTTTTGGAGCCACATTTTCCAGAGGAACAGTAAACCCGCTGACACATTTTGATAGGATATATCTGCAGCAATGCATAATTAAAGGTACTTTGTCCACACTATACTGGGTGCTCCTTGATCTATATAGTGGAGAGAGGGCTCCATTTTTCGATAAATGGGAATCTGATTTGAAGGTCCGGTTCACAGATGAGGAGGTGGAGAAGATGTGTACGTTCTCCCATGGAATCCCACTGGCGTCATAGGTCAAAGTAAAAAACTACTAAATTCTTTCCAGGTGGTACTATTGTCCTACTATATTACATCGGATGTTCCCTATGGTTTCAGAAAAGTGCTGGAGGTGCGAGAATGATAGGGGTTCTCTGTTACATATTTGGTCGAGCTGTCCGAAAATCCACTCGTTCTGGGAACGAATCTTGCAGATTTATGCCAAATACTCAGGCAGGACGACCCCTAACACCCCCCAACTTACTCTACTATCCATAATACCTGGCTCTCTTGCCAAGGTCAAGAAAGGGGTTCTGAGACATTTCCTGTCCGCTGCGCGGATGGTTATCCCCAGACATTGGAAATCCAGTTCTCCACCCACATTGCTTGAATGGACAAGAGAGTTAAGATTTACATTGCGCATGGAATAGTTGATAGCAGATCAGCTAGAAAGATCTGAATCCTTTGCACGTAGTTGTAACCCCTTACTCCAGTTCTTGGACTCGCCGTAGTTTAATGATTTGATAGGAGGTTAATGAGTTTTAGGAGTTTTCAGGATCTCTCAAAGTATCTTTAGGTCAGGTCCCCTTCGTATTAACATCTTTTATTGGCGTCTTCTCCTTCCACCCCCTCTTCCCTTCCCTTTTTATCCTTCTGTTCTCCTTCCCCATACTATTGTCATACTAGTCGGTGATGATATTCAACGAGGCAAGTTTACAGTCATAAGGAATATGTTGAGATTGATAATAGACTAAACAGTTTATAATGCTTTCTATGTTTATTGGCTAGCATGGGTACAATGTTAACAAGAAAATATATATTTGTATTCCTTATTAGGCGAATGTATACATTCTTTATATGTGTTGGATTAATAACAACTATTCTCATTGTCACTCAACACATTGGACCCTAGGCGATCCTATTGTAGAGTACACTGCTCAAAAAAATAAAGGGAACACTTAAACAACACAATGTAACTCCAAGTCAATCACACTTCTGTGAAATCAAACTGTCCACTTAGGAAGCAACACTGAGTGACAATCAATTTCACATGCTGTTGTGCAAATGGGATAGACAACAGGTGGAAATTATAGGCAATTAGCAAGGCACCCCCAATAAAGGAGTGGTTCTGCAGGTGGTAACCACAGACCACTTCTCAGTTCCTATGCTTCCTGGCTGATGTTTTGGTCACTTTTGAATGCTGGCGGTGCTTTCACTCTAGTGGTAGCATGAGACGGAGTCTACAACCCACACAAGTGGCTCAGGTAGTGCAGCTTATCCAGGATGGCACATCAATGCGAGCTGTGGCAAGAAGGTTTGCTGTGTCTGTCAGCGTAGTGTCCAGAGCATGGAGGCGCTACCAGGAGACAGCCAGTACATCAGGAGACGTGGAGGAGGCCGTAGGAGGGCAACAACCCAGCAGCAGGACCGCTACCTCCGCCTTTGTGTAAGGAGGAACAGGAGGAGCACTGCCAGAGCCCTGCAAAATGACCTCCAGCAGGCCACAAATGTGCATGTGTCTGCTCAAACGGTCATAAACAGACTCTATGAGGGTGATATGAGGGCCCAACGTCCACAGGTCGGGGTTGTGCTTACAGCCCAACACCGTGCAGGACGTTTGGCATTTGCCAGAGAACACCAAGATTGGCAAATTCACCACTGGCGCCCTGTGCTCTTCACAAATGAAAGCAGGTTCACACTGAGCACATGTGACAGACGTGACAGAGTCTGGAGATGCCGTGGAGAACGTTCTGCTGCCTGCAACATCCTCCAGCATGACCGGTTTGGCATTGGGTCAGTAATGGTGTGGGGTGGCATTTCTTTGGAGGGCCGCACAGCCCTCCATGTGCTCGCCTGAGGTAGCCTGACTGCCATTAGGTACCGAGATGAGATCCTCAGACCCCTTGTGAGACCATATGCTGGTGTGGTTGGCCCTGGGTTCCTCCTAATGCAAGACAATGCTAGACCTCATGTGGCTGGAGTGTGTCAGCAGTTCCTGCAAGACGAAGGCATTGATGCTATGGACTGGCCCGCCCGTTCCCCAGACCTGAATCCAATTGAGCACATCTGGGACATCATGTCTCGCTCTACCCACCAACATCACGTTGCACCACAGACTGTCCAGGAGTTGGCAGATGCTTTAGTCCAGGTCTGGGAGGAGATCCCACAGGAGACCGTCCGCCACCTCATCAGGAGCATGCACAGGCATTGTAGGGAGGTCATACAGGCACGTGGAGGCCACACACACTACTGAGCCTCATTTTGACTTGTTTTAAGGACATTACATCAAAGTTGGATCAGCCTGTAGTGTGTTTTTCCACTTTAATTTTGAGTGTGACTCCAAATCCAGACCTCCATGGGTTAAAAAATTTGATTTCCATTTTTTTATTTTTGTGTGATTTTGTTGTCAGCACATTCAACTATGTAAAGAACAAAGAATTTCAGAAGAATATTTCATTAATTCAGATCTAGGATGTGTTATTTTTGTGTTCCCTTTATTTTTTTGAGCAGTGTATATGCATACCAAATATCATTACTCATTTATTGTTATTTGTGATATCCATAAACTCAGAGTAAACATAAAGGTAAGGGTAAAACCTCTGTAACACGTTTTGCAATGTCTGAATTGGACATATTTTTATTTCCCTGTTGGTCTTTTATAGCTTTAATAAATGTGATATTTTGGGCTTAATGTACTCAGGAGAACATCAACTTGTTTCCCTTATCCCCATGTGCATAACATTTGGATTTGGAGCATAAGAAAAGCTTAGCTCGGCTATTTTCAGTGGGCCCATATGGAGGGCAGCTATGCACTTTGCCGGCTCAGTTTACGAGATAGGTGCGGGTCCTAGAGGTGGGACCCGCACCCATCAGACAATGGGGGAATATACTTTGTCCTCTTACCTTGTTTGTGGGTATTTTCCAGAAATGTGAGAGAGGAGGGGGTTTGGGAGGGATGATCTAGAAACATAGAATGTGTCGGCAAATAAGAACCATTCGGCCCATCTAGTCTGCCCAATATACTGAATACTATGAATAGCCCTTGGCCCTATCTTATATGAAGGATGGCCTTATGCCTATCCCATGCATGCTTAAACTCCTTCATTGTATTTGCAGCTACCACTTCTGCAGGAAGGCTATCCCATGCATCCACTACTCTCTCAGTAAAGTAATACTTCCTGATATTACTTTTAAACCTTTGTCCCTCTAATTTAAAACGATGTCCTCTTGTAGCAGTTTTTTTTTCTTTTAAATATTCTCTCCTCTTTTACCTTGTTGATTCCCTTTATGCATTTAGATGTTTCTATCATATCCCCTCTGTCTCGTCTTTCTTACAAGCTATAGATGTTAAGGTCCTTTAATCTTTCCTGGTAAGTTTTATCCTGCAATCCATGTACTAGTTTAGTAGCTCTTCTCTGAACTCTCTCCAAAGTATCAATATCCTTCTGGAGATATGGTCTCCAGTACTGACCACAATACTCCAAATGAGGTCTCACTAGTGCTCTGTAGAGCGGCATGAGCACCTCCCTCTTTCTACTAGTAATGCCTCTCCCTATACACCCAAGCATTCTGCTAGCATTTCCTGCTGCTCTATGACATTGTCTGCCTACCTTTAAGTCTTCTGAAATAATGACCCCTAAATCCCTTTCCTCAGATACTGAGGGTAGGACTGTATCACTGATTTTATATTCTGCTCTTGGGTTTTTACGCCCCAGGTGCATTATCTTGCATTTATCAACATTAAATTTTAGTTGCCAGATTTTTGACCATTCCTCTAGTTTTCCTAAATCCCATTTGGTGTATCCCTCCAGGAACATCAACCCTGTTTCAGAACTCCGCTTTTTCTGTCTAGCACCAAGTGCTATAAGTTCGCCCCTTAATAACCGACTTGTGTGCTTCCCAGATTGTAGGAAAGGAAGCATGATCCGTCATGTTAAACTTAAAATATTCTTCAAGTCTAGCCATAACATGGGCAGCATGTTTAGTGTCCTCTATAACTATGTCGTTTGGCCTCCATCACTATTCCCTAATCAGGAGACAGCTACGAGATAAGGACAGAAAGTCCACTCATGATTAGATAAGACTATGTTACCTATTTTGGTGTTATTGGCTAGAGCAGTGTGGGGCTTTGACAGGAAGAAGTAATCTATACTGTGGTATGTGAAGTGGGTATTGAAAAAGAAGGTAAAATCTAAAGTGGTAGAGTGGTGGCTGTGCCGTACATCTATGATTGAAGGTCATGGAGGACTCTCTTTAGTCTTCCCAGATTCCTATATGGGATTAATCCTGGGTAGGTTCCGGTGTCAAGTTAAAATCACGCCCAAAGAATTAAAACACCTTCTTTAAAGTCAGATAATTAGTGGAGGGTCTAAACGAGCCATAAAACTTGCTGTTGGTAACGGACATAAACATTGGCTAGTGTGACCATCGTGTTAGATATTGTCCCTTTCACGAATAGAAAGCGTCCAGCGGGTCAGCCTGTGTCACTGTATGTGAGGAAGGGATCTGTTTGCTGAAAGCAATACATACACCCTATACCCTGCCCAATATACCCTGCTCGCAGAAGAGTGAGTGCTGTGGAACCTATTTAGTGGGAAGAGATGGTATTCTCCTGGACCTGATATGAGTCTCTTGAAAAAAGGCTAGGCTGACTTTGTCCTTCTTGAGTAGAGAGATTATTTGACAGTGCATCCGTGGCTCGATCAGACCCTTTACATTGAATGTGAAAAAAGTGACTGATGCCATCATACAGAAAGGCAAGATCAAATATGCACCATCCCAGAGGGGAAAACAGGGAGTCAGGAGTAGGGGAAGGGAATAGAATTTCAGGAATATTATTACAAAATTACATAAAACCTGAGAACTGTGGATTGTATAAACTGACAAAAAATGTCCCCATGTGGTCACTCCATGCTTCTGAGAGCAGAAGGGGAGACGGAGAGGGGAGAAGATCTAGAATTATGGCCAGTATGAACTATGAGCCATAGCTCTGAAACCGATCTTAATAGTCATATCTGATAATTAGTCTGCTACCTGTATAAATAAGGCGCCAAATAGAGGGACCCAGGGTGAATAACAGAGTCCTCATGAGAAGTGAGAGCTACCAGTTCCATAAATGAGGCAAAGAATGCTGATGAGAGGATATGTACCTACAGGTATTGGGGTCCATAGAACCAAATACCACAGGGCAGGACAAAATACTGCCCCAGCAAAAATAAATACCACAATGCAGCACAATATACTGCCCTAGAAGCACAAAATACCTGTGATGGCCAAACTCCCTATCCTGGTGCCCCAACAGTGTTATCCTGTTACTTCTCCCAATACTTTGCCTGCTGTGCTCCCCAATGATCCCAAATACTAAACTGCCCCAGTAGTAATAATGCCCCCATTAATAATAATAATGCTTATATAGCAGTAGTAACGGTGTCCCTATAGTGCCCCCAGCAATAATAATGCACCTAAAATGCCCCAATAATAATAACAATATCCCTATTGTGCTCCCAGTAGTAATGTCTGTATAGTACCCCCAGTAATAATGTTCTCTAAAATGCCCCTAGTAATAAAAATGCCCCTAGAGTGCCTCCCGCAGTAATACTATACTATTGTACTCCCAGAAATAATGCTCATTTAGTGCCCCGAGTATTAATAATAGTGCCTCAAGCAAAAATTATGTCACCCTATTGTGCCCCCAGTACAAATAATGCCCCCAGTTCAAAAAAATTCTATTAAAATGTCCCAGTATTAAAATACCATCACTGCCTCCAGTAATGCCCTCTATCCTGCCAAGTATTGAAAAATGCCTCCTATAGTGCCCCAATATTACAATGTCCCCAGTGCCCCCAGTGATACCCTCTTTAGTTCCCCAGTATTAAAACTCCCCCCAATAATGCCCCTTATACTGCTCCCAGTATTGAAAAATTCCCTTATAGTGCCCCCAGTAATGCCCCCTATAGTTCTGCCAGTATTGTCTCCCACACTGGGCCCTCAAAATATATCCCCTAGAGTGCCCCCAAGAAATGTTACCCAGAGTGCCCCCCAGTAATCTTCCCCACAGTGTCCCCTAGTAATGTCCCCCACAGAGCCCCCTAGTAACCCACCCTCTGGCCAGGTATATAAGTACCTGGCACACCCATAGATTGCTATATACCCCACTGTTGGCTGTACTTAGTAGAGTGCCCCCCCCCCTTCCTGGCATCCTATGCACATGCCCTCGAGTGCTTTATTGTCTATACAGCACTGACTCCCGTCAATAGAAATGACTGTTCTCGTTCGCAATGCGGACCAGAATAGGTCACGTTCTATGATTTGCAGAATGGCCACGCGGATCCGCAAAAAAAATACAGATGTGTGCAAGGCCCCATAGAAATGAATAGATCAGCATGCTGTCTGCCAAAAAATTTGGATAGCATACAGATGAGACCTAAGAGACAGGAAGCAGAATCTGCTGTCTCTGTGTGTATTCAATGGGCAGACATCATTAAAACTAGTCTCCATCCACCAGCTGAAGGAGAACTGAAAATTAGAGATGCAGTATGCAAAGAGACAACTGCTAAAACATATCAGATATAAGTCATCTAATGTTCTGATATATCACCCATGTAGACACATGTGACAGCTTACTCTGACAAATGACCTTAAAGGGCATCTGTCAACAGGGGCGTTACCATTACACCTAGAGGCTCTGCTCTCTCTGCATCCGCCATGACCTCTGCACTTTGATTGACGGGGCCAGGTGATAATGTTTTCATTGCCTGGCCCTGTCAATCAAAGGCAGTTGCAGAGAGAGCGGAGCCTCTAGGTGTAATGGTGACGCCCCTGTTGCTCCTAGAGGCTCATTTGCATATATTAAAACATTTTTCTCAGCAATGTGGGCACATATGAACATGGTCCCAAGACAGACGCCTTCAGCTGCCAAGTGCCATGTAACAGGCCAGCCAGTGTCATAGGTACAAAACTGCTGACAGATGCCCTTTAAAGTCTAGTTATGCTTTCAGAAAAACAAAGCGTCCTTCAATGGGGCTAATCAGCCTGCAGAATGTGACAGAACCTGCAGAAACCTGAAGCTCAGCCTTTCTACCAAAGCTTCCACAGGAAAAATATTCATCAAATTTTGTCCTTTATTACTAGGAAGTGTAATAATCACTAATTAATACTAATGCTAGTACTTTTATCGTTATTGATACTTTATGTTCATTTTTCTGCATTTTTTGCATTGAGATTTTTTACATGTTGCATGCTCAATGGGAAAAAGTAAAATATTGTAAAAGTAAAATACTGATACTGACGGTGTTTTCTTTGCCGCGATGGGTGTTGTGTAAGGAACGCTCCCCTCTGGGGTATCAATAGCTATAGTACGGATAGGATACAAGGAGCAAGGGGGCCGGGTAGAAAGGAAGGGGCCTTTGAAGTTGGTGAGGGACTTTCTTTGTGAGTACATATAACCCTTTCACACTCAGGCAGGCGTATTATATTCTCCAAAATGAGTTCAGTGACCCTAGAAATCGCAATTGATTTGTGTCAGGAGCCCCCCTCAGCCCCTCGGTTGCCCTGGATTTCAATGGAAGAAAGCCGCCTCTTTTCACCCGTTTCCAAGGAGACCTCTGGGAGCCGCGCATCTGAGAACAATTTGGCTGAGATGAAGGCTAGTCTGAAAATTGGTGGGAATGGAAGGAAGAAAGGCAACCTCGTACGTTCCCTCTGGAAAGCATTAAAGAAGGGTTTAGGGCTTGATGCTCAGAGATTGCCGTGTGCTGAACTTTCCAAATG
This sequence comes from Bufo bufo, assembly GCF_905171765.1. Taxonomy (NCBI): domain Eukaryota; kingdom Metazoa; phylum Chordata; class Amphibia; order Anura; family Bufonidae; genus Bufo; species Bufo bufo. Next base: position 74,145,594 of record NC_053397.1, read on the forward strand.
AGCTGCTGCGAAATCTCAGCCGTCTCTACCGTTAATGTGATTGTATCAAGGTGCAGTAATGTCAGTAATCACACCATCGGTGGGAGGGAAATATTGGCAGCATTATAAAGATGAGATCTATACTATGTACATAGAACTAATTGTGACAGAGATTAAACAAATTTACAAGACATCTGCTTTAGACCGCGTGCAGATGTTGCAGATTCCATGCGTTTTTTTGCGTGCATTCTCGTGTGAAAAAACCGCAGCATAAGGCCTCATGCACACTGCCATTGCCGTTTTTGCGGTCTGCGAATCGTGGATACGCAGGGCGCGGATGCCGGCCGTGCGCATTCCGCTTTTTTTGCGGAACGGAATGTTCTGCCCTCTATAGAACTGTCCCATCCTTGTCTGTAAAACGTACAAGAATAGGACATGCTCTATTTTTTTGTGGGGCCGTGGAACGGACAAGCGTAATCTTTTGTGGCCCCATTGAAGTCAATGGGTCCGCATCCGCCCCACAAAAAGGGTTCGCATCCGACCCACAAAAAGGGTCCACAGCCAACCCGCAAAAAATGTGGATTGCTTGCGGACCAAAAATGCGTTTGTGTGCATGAACCCTAATACAGTACCAGCAACGTGTATCAGATTAGACAAATCTCATCTACACTTTGCTTTTTTTCTTCCGGGTAGAAATTGACCTGCCGTGCAGATTTTGAATTCTGTAGTATGTCAATTCTATGTGCAAAGGTGAGATCTGCGGCAAGTAACACACGTGGTTTTTGGTATGAAAATAGACAAAAAATCAGCACCGAAAACGGTGTGGATTTTCTGTTTGTAAACCTGCACCCATGTGAGGGTGCGGTGCTCTCGAATTAAACAAATGAGACCGCACTGTTCAGTGGGTCTGTACTGTTAATGGCAGAGCAGCACCTTCAATACCACGTGGCCATTATAGGGCATCTTTCAGCAGATTTCCTGGCAGCTGAAGGCATCTGAGTTGGTCCCAAGATCATATGTGCCCGCATTGCTGAGAAAAATTAGATTTAAATATATGCAAATGAGCCTCTAGGAGCAACAGGGGTGTTACCATTACTCCTAGAGGCTCTGCTCTCTTTGCAACTGCTGCACCCTCTGCACTTTGATTGACAGGACCAGACAGTGTAAGGCTCCATTCACATGTCCGCAACGTGGTTTGCGGATCCGCAAAACACGGACAGCGGCAATGTGCGTTCCGCATTTTGCGGACCGCACATTGCCGGCACTAATAGAATATGCCTATTCTTGTCCGGACAAGAATAGGACATGTTCTATTTTTTTCGGGAACGGAATTGCGGACCCGGAAGTGCGGGTCCGCAATTCCGTGTCCGGGCAGCACGTCGTGCTGCCCCATAGAAATAAATGGGTCCGCAATTCCGTTCTGCAAAATGCGGAACGAAATTGCGAACGTGTGAATGGACCCTAAACGTCATCGCACCTGGTGCGACAGTTGCTGAGAGAGCAGAATCTCTAGGGGTAATTGTCATGTATTACATGATGTCTGATTCTTATTCTTCACATTAATCAAGGTATAACCTTTAAAGGGGTTGTGCAGTGTCATGATATTGATGAACTGTCCTCAGGTGGGAGCCCGACTCCAAGTTTGAGAAGGTTGTGGCGATCATACGAGCTGTGCCTCCTCCTACATGGCATCTAGATTGCAGCAGTGGTGCAGTGTAATTACAGCTGTTTGTCTCATTGAAGAAGCAGCGCTTGCACAAGGACCGTGGCCTCTGCAAACAACTGACTACCAGGGGTGATGGGAGTCAGCACAGAGCTCAGCCTTTTCCCTCTATCATACCCTGCTCTCAGAAAATGTGGCAGAAACCACCAGACATGTTCACTTCAAATAAGGTTGGTTCCTTAAAGGGGTTATGCCGTGACAATTTCCTTCTATCAAAGCTAGAACCAGCCCTGTACCTGATATGGATCCAGAGATCTCCCCATTCATTGATCCAGTTGCTCTGCTAGGCTGGTAGCTCAGGGGACGTGTCCTTTCTGCTACAGCTCTGGTGGTATATCCTTTCTCAGGGGTTTTTTCCTGTAACTACCTCAGCTTCTAACAGAAGATATGGCTGGTGACAGTTGAAGATTTAAAGAAGTTATTCAACACTAAAAGAGTGGTCCAGTCCCGGCACACCCAGAGTGGGGGTGATGCTCACCTGATCCCCACAGCTGGATCCGGTCCAGTTCAGCTCCCATGTACGCTGAAGACATCATCTGTCAACGGCGTCACACTTGACAGCCAATTAGCCAATCACAGGCCACAGTGGTGCCATGCCCCCCCTGCATCACACGTGACTTAAGGGGAGCAGGTCACCATTCCGGACTGTGATTGGCTGCAGCGGCCATTGATAGATGTCCTCAGTGCACGTGGGAGCGGTACTACCGGCCTGGAAGCTCAACAGACTGGATCCAGTGGTGGGGATAAAGTGAGCATCACCCCACCCTTAATCACGCAGGTCTGGGCCACTCTTACATTCAGTGACTTTTTCTTTCGCACATTGCTGTGTCCTTGATGACCATTATGGCTGATATGTCTTTTCTTCTGTATTTTGATACATCACTGTGGAACATCAGAGAGAAGGAAATGTGAATCGTGAAAAAAATAATCACTTATGATTGTCCATTGCTAAATGGACGACTAAAGATGGTGACACCCATGTATAAAATTATAGCAGACACAACCTGATATCTTCTTTGATGTTCTCACCTGCTTTCGGGAAATGATAGGGAGATTGTCTTAGATAGGTCCGCTGCTTTTTGTCCCATTATCTCACCCAGGACTAGGGTTGACCTTTTATTTAGGGGAAGAAGATTTCTATTTTGTCGACTGCCTACATTTTTATTTTTGCCAAATGGTGTACTACACAAGTGCCCTGTGACGGTGCTGCTGAATCAGAAGCTTGACAAGTTGACATTGAAATGGAGGTTTTCTTGCCCTGAATGTTCTGCCAGAGTCATTAGCGCACAAGAAGGGTTTGTGCCCATTGGCAGAGTCTCTGAATGCTTTTCATTCATCCCTCTCTGGGTATTATACAGCCAGTCCCTGAGAAGTAGCAGATCTTGTATCCTACCAAGCTGAGCCCAACTCTCGCTGCTGAGAACCTGTCTCTAAGAATAGAAGTGGGACAATTACATAATTCCTCTTTGTCCTGTCCAGCCTTTTACTGGCAGAGGAAGTACCACGCTCGCTTTGTCCGCTCCATATGTTCACTAGTTCTTTGATACATACCCATGTCATTTTCACTTCCTGCACCACATAGACTGCATTTACATAAAGCATTCCTGCACCGAAATTTCAGCTTCTCCCAACAAGGGTCCAAGAAGCTGAGATATGGGCAGTTGTTTGGTGGGTTCAGTTTTTTCTGGGGAAAAAGTATTTTTGGAGAGCAGATCTTTCATAATTAGTAAAATGGACCTGGTAGGGTCAGGAAACCTTCCAGGGCCATTCATTATAGTATTTAATGTGGTCCTTCAAAACAATTTTAGGCTATTTTCCCATCTGTACTTTGTATTCCGGTTTTGACATCCGGCAGAGGATCTCAAAACGGGAGCAAAACGCTTTTTATTTTGTCCCCATACATTGTCAATGGGGACAAAACAGATTGGGATGCATTCCGTTCCGGTTTGTTCCATTTTTTGACCGGGCACAAAACCGCTGCAAGCTGCGGTTTTGTGTCTAGTCTGTAAAAACGGAACAAACTGGATCCGGTACTAAAAACAATGGATCCGAAAAAAAAATAATGATCCCATTCACTTACAATGTTTTTAGTGCCGGATCTGGTTTCGATTTAAAGGGGTTGTCCGGGTTCAGCTTTACCCTTATTTTCACCCAGGCAGCCCCCCTGAGTCTAGCATCGGAGCATCTCGTGCTCCGATGCGCTACATCGCGCAGGGCACGGCCTCTTTTGTTTATCATAACACACTGCCGGGCGGAAGCTTCCGCCCGGCAGTGTGTTCGGTGACATCACCGGTTCTGATGGGCGGGCTTTAGCGCTGCCCTAGCTGTTTTACTGGCTAGGGCAGCGCTAATGCCCGGCTATCAGTGCTGGTGATGTCACCGGGCTTCCTGGCAGCCCCATGGAGAGCCCGGTATGTCACCGGAACTCCTAAAAATGCCTTTGCCCTGCGCGATTTAGCGCAGGGCAAAGGAGAGCATCGGAGCATGAACTGCTCCGATCCTCAAGTCAGGGGGGCTGCCTGGGTGAAAATGGGGATATGTCCGGGTTTAGCTGTGAACCTGGACAACCCCACCTTATCCGAACGGATGGGATACATGATGTATTAAATCGAACGGAAGGGTTTGGCTCCAGTTTTGAGATCTTCTGCCGGATCTCAAAAGCAGAATACAAAGCGCAGATGTGAAAGTAACCCTAAAATATGCTATGTAGTCTAAAGGTCCCATGGGAAATAGGAAAATGGCTGCATTTAACTGTGCTTTATAGGGAAAAACTCCAAAACGATGCATTCTTCTTTGACATCACTCCATGTTTTTTAGTTATTGGATAAATCTGTGCCTCACAGGCTTCCTGCTCTGTCTTCCCCATACATGCACTCCGCTCTTAATACTGGGGATACTGAGCGCTCCATTTTGCTGCCTATTACCAGATTTGACCAGAAAGAATAACCTGAAAGGAAGAAGAGAGCTCCTAAGTTATTACAGGTATAATGTGCAGAGTAAATGCAGGGAGGAGGAAGAGAGGGAAGTCTGAGGACACTTCACCCAATAGCTGCAGTGCATTGAGTGATGTCCACCAATAGCCTAGTAACATGCATGTTACCATTGTAAGTTTAATCAAGAATGTGCAGTACCCCAGAATAGGGTACTTGCTAATTGTTTTTGTTGTTTAATACTGTTGTGTAATGTATTATACCCAGTACGGATCAGTCAGGGTTAACAAACCTGACTCTGCCCCTGTAGGAAGCTAGGTGATGGACTTAGGTCTGCCCCTAGCTCAGTGTAGAGTGAGTCTAGCTGAGGAAGTGAGAGGAGCTACATGTGCTCACTCCTTGTTGCTGTGCATCAAAAAAGTAATCTCTACTTTACTGTACTCCTCCAGAAGAGAGAGAGAAAGAAAGAACTAGAAGGTTTAGAATCTGCAAGGCCGAGCATTGGAGTCAGTCAGTAAGGTATTTGCTGTTTAAGAGACTTTACTGCACCTTCCACACCTGACACGCTCCTGGCCAGCTGTATCTTAATCCTGTACACCTCTGCTGGGAATTACGGACACATTTGCAAGATCCTTATTGCCAGCCTTAGATTCTGCAGAGGGAGACTGTGGGGAGATAGAGGAAAGGAGTACTACAACCCCCATCCTTGCTTATATCCATACATTGCTATCAGGGAAGATTTGCACTGTGAATTGTTTGGAAATGTTTTAATACTTTTGGATGTACTGCAACGCCCATTCTGCACTTTAGTAAAGAGAGACTTATCTGTTTTCTACAACTGACTCCAGCACCATTTCCTGGCCACAGCACTTCCCCTGCCTTGTAACACCAAGGGCACCCCAGCATCATGTTTTGCTCTGAGGGCAGAAAGGGTTCACCCTCCTGTCACTGCTCGGGAGCATTAGTGTGAGGATTGCCACTGTGAATAACTGTTTCAACCAAAGCCACTACCACACCCATCCTCTGCTCTGCTCCTCCCGGGCTTGTGGCATACAGGTGAAACTCGAAAAATGTGGATATCGTGCACAGCTCAAATATTTCAGTAATCCAACTTAAAAGGTGAAACGAATATATGAGATAGACTCATTACATGCAAAGCGAGATATTTCAAGCCTTTATTTGTTATCATTTGGATGATTATGGTTTACAGCTTATGAAAACCCCAAAGTGACAATCTCAGGTACCCTTTGCTCAGGGGGTATGGATTAATTAGCTGAGTAGAGTGTGACACTTTGAGCCTAGAATATTGAAGATTTTCAGAAAATTCAAATTTTAAGCTGCATTAATGCAATCCCTTTTAATTTGCATTACTGAAATAAATAGACTTTTGCACGATATTCTAATTTTTCGAGTTTCACCTGTATACACATCCTACTAATTATGAACATTTGCCCAGAGTTTCACTTTGAGAAAAAAAAAAAAATCAAGGCGACCCCTATTTGAGGAGTCATGTAGGGGGCAGTATACTGGAAGTAACTACTTATTCTCACAGTCATTAATTAAAGAAGTATCTGTCCTTGTCTAATGCTGCATTTAACTCCTAGGGATGTCTCATGACGGAGGATATTCCCACAATGCACTGCTTTATGCCCTGAGATCTTGTGGTATCCGGCACATTGATACAGCTAAACGGTATGGTAATGAAGAATTGGTCGGAAAAGCTATATCCGAAAGTGGAGTGAAGAGAGAAGAGCTGTGGATCACCACTAAGCTGTGGCCAGGGGACTACGGATATGAAAAAGCCACACAGGCTTGTCTAGATTCCTGCAAAAAACTTGGATTAGAGTATCTAGGTATGACCAATCTATTGTGTTACTATAGATGCCATATGGGTAATCAGTAATGCAGCCTGTGGTTATGTAACATGTGTAGCTATGCAGAATGGATACTAGCATGAAGTACTAGTTGCATTTAGTAATATTACATAGTTGCACTCTTACTTAAAGGGGTTCTCCAGGCTGTCTTGAAAATCTTGCCATGTTCTGACCTGTGGAGGGAAGATAGTCAGTACTTCCCCCTCTTTCGCACTGCTGACGGTGATGTCTCCTGGGACTAGATACCGGCTCTTCTGCTCACAACCCCTTTAAAGAAAATGCTTTTGCCCTGCGCGATTTAGCGAAGGGCAAAGGAGAGCATCGGAGCATGAACTGCTCCGATGGATCAAGTCAGGGGGGCTACCTGGGTGAAAATGGGGATATGTCCTGGTTCAGCTCTGAACCCGGACAACCTCTTTACATTTTACCTGCCATGTAGGTGGTAAATAGAGAGATCGGACAAAAACAATGGTTCTGTAGTAGGTTAAGCCCAGTAGAACCATGGAAGATTCATGTATGGCCATCTGAAACCAGAAAACTCAGTAGATAAGTACTGCAATGTATTTTGAAAATGACTCTACTTTTCTGTAGATCTAGGCTGCGAAATTATTCGGCATAAATGCCGGCTGTTGGCCGGACAAATAGGCTGCATGATGTCTCTTTCATCATCTTCTCCATTCAGCATAAACAACTTCTTTCAGCCATTTCTCCTCTATGCAGAGTTTGAGACACAGACATCTTAGGTTCCTCACTTTTCTATGATTATTCTCCCAACCCTGATGCCACATGTTATCCTGCTGCTGGCCCAGTACCATGCCTACTGTGCTCCCCAATGCACCCTGCAGAGGTTATACTGCCATAAAGGTAGTTCCCTTATAGTGATATAAAAATCCCACCAATCGCAATAATTCCCTCCCAGAGAGCCCTCATTAGTAGCAGTGCCCCCAATAATGATAATACTCCCCTAGAGTGCCCATTATTAGCAGTGCTCCTATATTGTGCCAAATAATAATGCCCACAATAGTGCACCCAGTAATAAGACATCTCTATTGCACCCCATGTATTAATAAGACTGCCCTATAGAGCTCCCAGTAGTATGTCCCCTTGATTGTGCCCTCAGTAATTATAATGTCCCCTATAGTGCCCTTACTAGTTGTGATGCCCCCTATAGTTCCCCCAGTAGTTTAATGCCCATATTTAGTGCCCCCAGTCCTTACAGTGCCCCAGGCCTTACAGAGCCCATCTTTAGTGTCCCCAGACCATATAGTGTTCCCAATTGGTGCCAACAGACCTCATAGTGCCACCATGTAGTGCCCACATTTCTTAAAGGGAACCTGTCACTGGGATTTTGTGTATAGAGCGGATGACATGGGTTGCTAGATGGCCGCTAGCACATCCGCAATACCCAGTCCCCATAGCTCTGTGTGCTTTTATTGTGTATAAAAACCGATTTGATACATATGCAAATTAACCTGAGATGAGTCAGAGCTTGAAAATATGACTCTTCTCTGGTCACACACGCAAGATATGACTCTTATGTTAATTTGCATATATATCAAATAGGTTTTTTTACACAATAAAAGCACACAGAGCTATGGGGACTGGATATTGCGGATGTGCTAGCGGCCATCTAGCAACCCAAGTCCTCAACTCTATACACAAAATCCCGGTGACAGGTTCCCTTTAAGTACCCCCATGTGATGCCCACAGGGCATATAGTGCCCTCCTGTAGTGCCCACAATTCTTGCAGTGCCCCCCAGTAGTGTTCCCAGTCTTTATAGTGCTCCCCTGTTGTGCCCCCAGTTCTTAACCTGCCACCCTGTAGTGTCCCCAGACCTTATAGTGCCCCCCTGTATCTATAATGCCCCCCATGCTGCCCAGTACTATTTTCCCCAACAGACAAAGAAAAAAACCAAGATACTCACCTGATTTCCAACTGCTGTCAGTGAAGCAGCGATGAGTGCTTGGCTTCTCAAGCACTTGTGTTTAAGTCAGCATGCCGCCTGTGTCTAGGCACAGGTGCCCGATGATGTCATTGCGCCGATTAAGACCCACCTGCACTGTACTACTTCTCGTAGGTCTCAGGCCTAGTTGCCTGTGGCCTATGAGAGAGAACGGAGGGGCAGGGAGCAATTGGCTCCTGTGTCCCGCCACTGTGATTCCATTGTATCGTCGTCCTCAGTTGCATATCTCCGGCAGCCAGTACGTTTGGGGCCTGGGACAAAACATCCGAGGGCACAGGCCCAAATGCTTTAACAGGAGTGACATTGCTTTCTGCATATAAACTGTAAAAAGCTGTTCAGGGGCGGATGGACATGTATATTTTTTCTTGTGTCTGTCACAGCCATGTTGAAAGCATTGTAAGTATTCCAGAAGACTGAAGTGTCTGTTTAATACATATCCTTTGCACCTGGACTGTTAACTGTTTTCGGATTATCCAGGGAGAAGGCCTAGAAAAGTCCGCTTCCAAACAGGAATTCTTACTAAAACAGCCAGAATAATGACAGTGTGGGCCTGCAAATCCTAAAATAGCCGGGACATTATGTAATTATGTGTGGACCTTTAATCTCACTCTCTGGGGAGGAAGCTGGTGTACGGTACGCTACCAGCTTAAGTTCATTCGTCCAAAGGAGTTAACTTCAGTCTTCATTCTAAGTGAAAATAGAAAACACTTACATTGCTGGAAATGTCAGCACCTACTCCAAAAACATAAAGGGGTTTTCTAGGTCTACTGTGGTTTTTAAAATATATGCTCATATAGTTGCTTCCCCCATGCTTTTTTTTTCAATGTGGACCTGTTTCCACCATGTAAAGAAATACTTCTGGTTGGTTTCCATCCTGTATGTAGCACTTCCTGTTGCTGTATCTAACCAAACCCATGATGCACTTTTCTTTTCACCGCCACAGCTCCAGCGCCGCCCATAATAACATCCAGCTAGTTTATAGCTTCTCCCACCAGCTAGTTATATACACACTCCCCTATCACCGCTCCTAACACCGCCCAGCTAGTTTATAGCTCCTCCCACCAGATAGTTAAATGCACACTCCCCTATCACCGCCCCTAACACCGCCCAGCTAGTTTATAGCTCCTCCCACCAGATAGTTATATACACACTCCCCTATCACTGCCCCTATTGCAGCTTTGACATGACCATGGACATAACGGAAAATAAGAAAGAGCCTCATGGACATGGTTATGTGACCACAGCCTAGAGCTAAGGATAGAAGCAACAATGCTAAAGGAATCCCTTTAAGGGTAAGGTATTAGACCTGACAATGTTGAGTGTATTAAAGGGGTCTCCACAAGCAGTTATTCTGAGAACATCTCTACAAAGCTGATGAGAAATACAATTTCTCCAATCTTGTTTATATTAACATTGTTGACAGTGGTTGGCATAATTTGCAAAAAATGCTTACAGATTTCAGCTCTGAAGCCTTCTGAATTTTAAATGTAACTGTAGATTATAATGCAGGCTATAAATGTGGTTGAACCTGGACATATCCCCATTTTCACCCAGGCAGCCCCCCTCACATGAGCATCGGAGCATCTAATGCTTTAGCCTGTAAAACGGCCAGGGCATTGCTAGAGTCTGCCCATCAGTGCTGGTGACGTCACCGGCACAACTGCTAGACGGAAGCCTCCGCCTAGTGGTGTAAAAATATAAACAAAAAAGCCTGTGCCCTGGGCAATCCTCATGTCAGAGGGGCCGGAGGGGTGAAGATGGGGATATGTCTGGGACAACACCTTTAATGGGCTTTATTTTAGGCCTTTTTACACGGCCTACAACAAGGCATGCCAATGACTTAGAATGACAGCCGGGGTCCTAATGAAGGCCCCTAGGTAGGGTTGTTTCGGGTATCGAAGTTTTGATACCCAATCGATACATTCGTCCTGGTATCGATATGATACCGGGATTTGGCTTTTATCGATACCAGGCTGTGCTACTGCACAGCCCAGTATCAGAGAACATGTATCGCCCTGCTCTCAGCGCGGCCATGTTCCCTCAGCAGCATGGGGAGAAGGAAGCAGTCTCTACCTCCCCCTTATGCTGCCGCTGCCACCAATAGGAACGAAGAGGAGGGGAGGGCGCACTGCGGCACCAATGATAACTAACGTTTAATACATTACAAATACAGCCGGTGGCCCAACCACATTGCCGACACCCGACTTCTGACAGGGCGCTGCGTCCGCGGCAATTAACCCCTCAGGGGCCGCACCTGAGGGGTTAACTGCCGCTGATCGCAGCTCCCTGTCAGAGGTCGGGTGCCGGCAATGTGTTTCGGCCACCAGCTGTATTTGTATTGAATGTTAACTATCATTGGTGGCGCAGTGCGCCCCCCCCAGTATTAAAAACATTGGTGGCGCAGTGCGCCCCCCCCAATATTAAGTCATTGGTGGCAGTGGCCACAGAGTCCCCTCACCTCCTCTCATTGGCGACAGTGGAAGCTTCTGATTGGAGCCCCAGCTGTGTAATCCCGGGACTCCGATCAGTTACCATGGCAGCCAGGACGCTACTGAAGCCCTGGCTGCCATAGTCAGCTCCCTGCTGCTGTGTGTACTATGCACAGGGCAGCAGGGAGACTGTGAAGTCCTATTCACCCTGATAGATCTCTATTAGGGTGAATAGGACAAGGGATTAAAAGATCCCAGGTTCTAGCCCCTAATTGGGGAAATAGTTATTAAATAAAAAAATAAAAAAACACACCAAAATATTAAGTATAAATCACCCCCTTTCCCAATTTTACATATAAAATATATAAACAATAAATAAATAAACATATCGCATATCGTCACATCCGAAAAGTCCAAACTATTAAAATATTTTAAAAATCTCCTATGCGGTGAACGCCATAACAGAAAAATAAACAAAAACCATGCGATTCGCCATCTTTTTTAGTCACCTTGTCCCCCAAAAAATAGGATAGGACTGTTCGATTATGGGCCGGACGTTCCATAAAATGCGGAATGCACGCAGCTTTTTTTGGTGTTTTTATTTTTTTGCCGTAGTATCGAGTATCGCAATACTTTTTTATGGTATTGAAACCGAATCAAAATTTTGGTATCGAAACAACCCTACCCCCAGGTCTGCCTGCAGTCTATCAGACTGTGCCTCTCTTGTGCAGATAGTACTGACAGTATAATACACTGTATAGCATAAGCAGTACAGTGTATCATAGAAGAGATGAGACGATCACCTGTCTAAGTTCCCTTGTGGGACTAATAAATAGTAAAAAAAATATATATATACGGTATAATGTTTTATTAAAAAAATGCCCAAGTTAAAAAAAAATACACCTTTGCTCCTAGAGGCTCATTTGCATATATCAAAACATAATTTTTCTCAATGCGGGCACATATGAACATGGGACCAACACAGATGCCCTCAGCTGCCAAGTGCACTTGTAACAGGTCAGCCAGTGTCATAGGTACAAAACTGTTGACAGACGCCCATTAACATTGAAGTCTGTTCATACAGTTGCAAATAGATACCTTCCAGTTGGCATCCATTTGTGTTTGTTTTTTGGGTATCTTTTAAACTGAGCTGCTAAGCGGATCTAATCAGTGGGTCTAGTTCTCTTCCCCTTAGCACTAGTTTTGCTAAATGCCTCCATTATCTTTTAAAATAATGAAATCCCAGGCTTTTGAATTATGAGAAATCTATTAGGTTTGTTACGTTGACTCTTTTAGCTTGGTATGTGTCCTGCATGATCATGATGTCATGATGAATAGTTTGCATGACAGCGTACCAGTCATTAGAAGGTGGCATCAACGGATGTTTCATTTTCGTATCATGCAATACGGAAATATACGTCAGATTTCGGTGTAATTGAAGGCAAAGACAAAGAACGGAAATTGTTATAGTTGTAAATAGATCTTAATGAACTCTCCATTGTTTGGTACAGTTTGTCAGCTTCTCGGGGACTGGACGGGTTACTGTTGTGCTTTATTTTTCTTTAGCACGAGACTGTTTTCACTTGAACTAGCCACAAATCGGAAAGGATGTCTCCAATTATTCTTTGTAGTGGGAGATGGAATTTCAGATAAAGCGAGCATCACCCATCAAAGTACGCAAGAGTAGAGACTTTGGCGGGAGAGAATGGAACTAAAGTTAGATCACAATGATCATACCATTTACTTGATTAAAAGACTCGTCCCCTGCCTGTGCATAGAGGGTGGGTCCCATACCTATGCTGAAGCTGAGAGAATCAAGGGCAGCCTTTATAGTAGCTTAGGGCGGGTTCACATCTGTGTTCTGGATTCCGTTATGGCCTGTTATAACGGAAAATGACGCAATCCATAAGACGGATCAAAGCCTTTAGAGGCATTCCGTTTTGATCCGTCTTAATAGAAGTCTATGGGAATCATAACAGATCCATCTGGGTCCCGTTATGCAAGACGGAAAACAAAGTCCTGTCGACAGGACTTTTTTCTCCGTTCTGCATAACGGAAACCAAACGGATCCGTTATGCTTCCCCATAGACTTCTATTAAGACGGAATGCCTTTTAAAGGCTTCCGTTTTGCATTCCGTCATAATACAAGTCTATGGGCAGCATAACGGATCCGTCCTTCCGTCTTATGGATTCCGTTATTTTCTGTCATAACCATGTTATAACGGAATCCAGAACGCAGATGTGAACCCACCCTTATACCGCAAGACACCACTGAAATTAATTGACATAGAAGATCTGTTGGTGTCATTGATTTTTTTTTCTTTCTTATCGAATCAGTAAACTATTAGGGTGCCTGCATACGGTGCATATTTGTGTGCAGAAAATCTGCAAGAAATCTGCACGAAAACTGAGCAAAAAAAACCTAACAAACACATAAATCCGCATAATTTATTATGGTTTGCTGCATTTTTGTGTTTTTCTAATGCGTTTTTTGTTGCAGATTATTGCGTGGATTTTCTGTTTATTTTAACAACCCCATTGAAATCTAGGGTGAAAGCCGCTCTACAGAAGGTGCAGAATCACCCAAACAATTGACTTGCTGTGGATTTTATTCACACGGGCGTCATGTTTTTTGCCCGGATAAGATGCGGGTGCGTTGCGGGAAAATGTGCGATTTTACCTCGCGAGTGCAAAACATTGTAATGCATTTTGCACGCGCGTGAGAAAAATCGGCATGTTTGGTACCCGAACTGTAGATTGTATTATTTTCCCTTATAACATGGTTATAGGGGAAAATAATAGCATTCTGAATACAGAATGCATAGTACAATAGTGCTGGAGGGGTTAAAAAAAATAATTAAATAATTTAACTCACCTTAATCCACTTGTTCACGCAGCCCGGCTTCTCTTCTTTCTTCAGGAACTGGGTAAAGGACCTGTGGTGACGTCACTGCGCTCATCACATGGTCCATCACATGATCTTTTTTACCATGGTGATGGATCATGTGACGGGCCATGTGATGAGCGCAGTGACATCATCACAGGTCCTTTACCCAGGTCCTGAAGAAAGAAGCTGGGCTGCGCGAACAAGTGGATTAAGGTGAGTTAAATAATTCTTTATTTTTTTTTAACCCCTCCAGCCCTATTGTACTATGCATTCTGTATTCAGAATGCTATTATTTTCCCTTATAACCATGTTATAAGGGAAAATAATAATGATCGGGTCTCCATCCCGATCGTCTCCTAGCAACCGTGCGTGAAAATCGCACCGCATCCGCACTTGCTTGCGGATGCTTGCGATTTTCACGCAGTCCCATTAACTTCTATGGGGCCTGCGTTGCGTGAAAAACGCACAAAATAGAGCTTGCTGCGATTTTCACGCAACACACAAGTGATGCGTGAAAATCACCACTCATGTGCACAGCCCCATAGAAATTAATGGGTCCGGATTCAGTGCGGGTGCAATGCACCCGCGCGGAAAACTCACCCGTGTGAAAGGGGCCTAAGGGACAGAAACATATTAGCTCATCTTTCCATGCTAGATGAAATGGATCATACTGATCAGGGAGTTACTTTTACTTTTTAAAAGCTCTTAGGGGAAATTTATCATTCCTTTTATGCCTGAAAAGTAACGTTAAAAAGTTGCAGGTGTGACTTTTTAACTGCGATTTAAAAAAAAAAAATGTCAGATCTCCCCTTTTTCGCCATCCTCGTCACTTTTCTAAAAGGGGCTGTGGGAAGGGGAGGTGGAGGGGTGTGTGACCAGCTGCAGCGACAAACTTATCTTCATTTACGCCAGTTATCTGGCGTAAATGAAGCCAGAAATCCACGGCAGTTCTAGTCTGTCATAGATCTCTGTTTAGGCGTACGGACTGCAGGAGGATACGCCTATTTTATGACAAGGTGTGCTCCTCTTTATAAATTAGGCGCATTCTCCGGCAGCGCAGGGGATATCAAGCAGAAAGCGCCAGTCTTGATAAATCTCCCCCTTAGTCTATTTTTCTTTTTATTACCGGAATTACCGGCTGGACAACACTTTTAAATGCTAGTACTATAGGCCGATCTGAATGAGATCTTATTATTAGGAGGACTAAGAGGTCTTCCTATGGTAGGAAATATGTGTCTGTTTTTCTTGAGCTACTTCCAGCCCGACTTAAAGTCCCAACAGTGTAAAAGGTTAAAAGGTTATTTTTACGTCATTGGACATTCTTTCAACCATTCGAGCCATAAATCTAAGCTTGTTCTTAACAATCTTCAACCCACTTGGAAATCACATTACTTAAAGTATTGCCCTATTGTCCTTAAATGGCCAGAAAAGCGACAGACATACTAGGAATTCAGTGTCCTAGAATTTGAGCAGAGCTCCCTGCCTTGCCATTACCAACATAGCTGAAATTCTATAAGTGTGATTAGGACTAATTTATGCTAAGAGCGTTCTCTGTGGAACATTTGATTATTATAAAGTTGCCGATTATTAACTGTAACTGTCATGTTTCCATCAAAAAAATCTAATTTGGCATATGTTACTGCTGCTGTAGCATTATGCATAAAGCAATCTTTAGTTTCTTCACATACCACTGTTTTCCTTGAGCTTTTCCCTTAGTTACGGCTGTTTTAACCTCTACAATATGAGAATTTTCTCAAGATGGCTCCTCTGCCGGTTCTCTGAGGCCAAAACTGCCTTCCATCACTTCACATACACACTTGCTGTAGCCAGCAGCTTCCTGCCAGCCAATCATATTGGATTACTGAGAGACACGCCTCTGACGCCTAAAACTACTTTCGGCAGTCTTCTCCGGCAGGCTGTTCCGTTGTTTTAAACCTGACGCCTCTTGGCATGTTTGCCGTGCTGCCACCGGACCTCCGTCCCGCCTATTACAGTCAATGGGGCCAGAGAGGACCTCCAGCGGCACGCGTGCACTACCGGCAGCACAGATCCGGCAGGCTGTTCACCCGCCTAAACAGCCTGCCGAAGAAGGCTGCCGCTAATGTGAAAGTAGCCTAATGCAGGCATGCAGCGTAAAGGACCACCCCTCTTTCTTCTGTTTACTCTAAAGGGAAGACAGAAAAGCCCTAGCAATGGTCTTTTAAGGCTACTTTCACACTAGCGGCAGGACGGATCCGACAGGCTGTTCACCCGACGGAACAGCCTGCCGGAGGTCCGTGCCGCTAGTGTGAAAGTAGCCTAAGGGACCAATGGAAAGGGACAAGGGGCATTAATGAAGGCTGTTATTATAAGGTAATTACAGATCATTTGGCAATCATTGACAGACTAACTCAGGTATACATGCCTAGCTCTAATAAACTAGCAAATAAAAAATATGACAGTTACACTTTAAGTCGTATGTACATCTATAAACAAAAAAATATTCCCAGAAAGGTATTTTTGTACATTGCCTGATACATACAGTATATAAAGTCTAACTGTCAGCCATAATGGCATGGATACTAACCATCAGCCTCTTATAGCTACACTTCCCAGTAACAACCATTTCTTAATAGCAAACACGCCTCATTCATCCTTGTCTATGTCACTACGATGTGCAATAAAAATCATATAAAAATACAGATCTGCCGGGGCGTGGCTAACGGCCGACATGAGCGCACGCACTTGAAGTCTGCTCCGTACCCCGTACTGAATCCTGCAACATCCTGACATACTGGCCGCTCCGAACATCGAGTGGCAGGTGCAGAAGAGGAGGAGAAGACCTGGGAAGTCGATGATGGGCCCCAGCAAGGCGCAATCAGCGGCTGAAAAGCTTAAGGAATACGTGAGGCAAGAGGCCTAAAATGGCGCCGCCGCTCCTGCTACACTGCGAGCGGCGGTTACGCGAGGTCAAGCAGCGCAGCAGACAGAGGCGGAGGGCTCGGGGGAGCCAGAGGTAACCCTAAAAACTGTCTCTCATCAGCTCCTGACGGCAATCTCCACCTGCCAGACATCGCTTACCTGCAAAATAGAGGAAGTGAAGGTGGATTTGGGCCTGCTGAGGCAAGATGTGCAGCAGCTCAGGGAGCGTGTGCGTCAAACAGAAGACAGGGTCTCGGCTCTAGAAGATCTTACTAGGCCACTTGCAAGCAGAGTACATGATGTGGAGAGGTCTGTGAGCTTATGGCAGCAAAAGTGCGATGATCTTGAGAACAGAGCCCGACGTAACGTCGTCAGGATCCTGGGGCTACCAGAGAGAGCGGAGGGCATAGATCCGGCTACTTTTCTGGAACTTTGGTTCAAGGCACAATTTCCTGAAGCGCCATTTTCTGGCGCCTACGCCGTTGAAAGAGCGCACCGGGTTCCCGCCAGACCTCCCCCTCCAGGAGTTCCCCCAAGGCCCCTATTGGCGCGAATGCTTAATTGGAAAGACAGGGATCTTATCCTGAGCCAAGCAAGGAACAAGCGTGACATCAAACATGAAAGTGCGAATATATTGCTGTTTCCCGATTTTTCATCTGAGCTGCAAAAGAAAAGAGCCACCTTCATCTCTGTTAGGCCTCCTGCACACGACCGTTGTGTGCACCCGTGGCCGTTGTGCCGTTTTCCGTTTTTTTTCGCGGACCCATTGACTTTCAATGGGTCAGTGGAAAAATCGGAAAATGCACCGTTTTGCAGCCGCATCCGTGATCCGTGTTTCCTGGCCGTGAAAAAAATATGACCTGTCCTATTTTTTTCACGGTCAACGGTTCGCGGACCCATTCAAGTCAATGGGTCCGTGAAAAATCACGGATGCACACAAGATTGTCATCCGCGTCCGTGATCCGTGTCCGTGATCCGTGTCCGTTTTTTCCTATCATTTCAATGGCAAACTTGACTTAGATTTTTTTTTCATTTTTCATGTCCGTGGATCCTCCAAAAATCCAGGAAGAACCACGGACGAAAAAACGGTCACTGATCACGGACCAACGGAACCCCGTTTTGCGGACCGTGAAAAAATACTGTCGTGTGCAGGAGGCCTTAAGCGTCGACTCCGTGATCTAAACCTGCAATACTCCATGGCCTATCCGGCACGTCTTCGGGTGATAGATGGAGAGAAGACGGTCTTCTTTGTGGATCCTAAGGAGGCGGAAGAGTGGATTTCCAAGAGGCCAAGTCGTCCAGGATCTCGCTGATACTTTTACCACCGCAGATGCCGCAAGTATCCTGCTCACACTAATACACTTGCCTGCTAGATGCGTTCCGCTGACTTTTAACATCATTGTCCGTGACTAGGGAGGAATTCCCTCATCTTATACTGGAGACGTGATTGAGCTCGCAGTACTTCACACTGATGTGATGGTGGAGACGCCATTACCCCTTTCTTTTCTCTCATCCTCCCCCTCATTGCCTCATCCCTTCTTCCTCCCTCCTCTATCCCTTTTCTCCTTTCTATTATCGTTACATGTGCATGCATTAAGCAGTATTATCCCATTGTTACGGGGCCGAGCAGACACCTGCATAGGTTTAACATCATACTGCACTATGCAGGTCTCCGGTAACTCAGCCATAGTACAGGATGGCAGTGATGTCATCATTTACTGGTTCACTCAATTATTTGTAAGTTATATACTGTTTATTCTGTTAAAGGCATGGTCCACTAATCACAATATTGCAGCGCAGAGGGTATGCAAGAGAGGATCTGAGGAAATGGGTCCTTATTTGCCTGAGGATGGAGGGTTGATCTGTTTGGAGAAAAAGCTGATGAAATACAAATGGCAGATTTAAATGTTGTATCTTGGAATGTAAGGGGACTGGGCAGCCCTAGGAAAAGGAATGCTGTATTCTCTCATCTCCGACAGTACAATCCCCACATCTTGGGGCTGCAGGAAACCCACCTGACGCCAGAAACAGGGAATAGAATCAAGAAGCCATGGGTCCAGTGGTCTCTGAATGCGTTTGGATCAACGCACTCCAGAGGGGTAGCTATACTGGTTCACAAGAACATTAGATGGGAAGTCCAGCAATCGGTGGTGGATCCTGAGGGGCAGTATATTCTTGTGTATACATTCATCAATTGTGCTCCATATGTTGTGGTCAATATATATAATCCCCCTTCCTGCCACTATGGCCATATTCCAGGTGGTGTTGAGCTTTGCTGCGCAATATCCCAATGCTAAACTCCTTTGCATGGGGGATTTTAATCTAGTGATGCATGAAGACATGGATAGATTTCACTCAGTGGGGAGAGAGGGTGGATACACTCAGCAAGACACTAACCTATCTAGAATGATTAAAGAACTTGGATGGCTAGATATGTGGAGACTGCGGCATCCACTTCAGAGGGAGTACTCCTGCTTCACTCCAGCCAGGGGCGCACTGTCCAGAATTGACTATCTTCTTGGCAGTGCTGCAGTATACACAGATCTCAAAGATATTATATATGGATCACAGGGGCCCTCGGACCATGCACCGGTTTTTGCTCAACTTAGACTTTATGATGGTATCAAACAGAGTGTCAAAATGCGTGTTCATCCATTCTGGTTGTCTCTTATGACCACGAATGATAGAATTCCTGATCAGCTTCAGATATTGCTGGAAGTGCAGGATGAGATGACGGACGATTTGTTACTCTGGGAGACATTGAAAGCCTACTTGAGGGGATGCCTCAAATCTTCTATATCCTATATCAAAAGAGATTCGGCACGCAAAGAACTGGAACTACATGCTAATTGCAAGGTGGCAGAGAACTCGTTCAGGTCTAGTCCCTCTGAGGTGAATAGGCAGGACTGGATGCTTAAGGGAAGGCTTTATATGATGCATCTCAGGGAAAAGAGTGAGCGTAAATTATTCTTTTTAAAGCAGCAATCCTTTGAGTCGGGTAATCAGGCGTGTAAATTACTTGCTCACATTGTGCGTAGTAATAGTATGTCCCCTCCGGTCATCAGAATAAAGAACTCTGAGGGCGCGGTGGTAGAATCAGTCGGTGATATACTGGAATGCTTTAAGGGGTTCTACCAAGATCTCTACAAGTCCGCGGCTTAATACACCACTCAGGAGTTAGGGCTTTATTTAGCGCAGGTCGCACATCCCCAGCTTAGCGAGGAGGACAGGAACTTACTAGAGGCCGATATTTCACTAGACGAAATTCAAATGGCAATAAAGGAGCTGCCAGCGGGCAAAGTGCCTGGCCCGGACGGAATTCCGGTAGAAGTGGACACTAAATATGCTGATGTATTGGGGCCCGAACTTCTTAAACTATTTTTAGCTTTTCAGCAAAGACATCGGCTACCAGAAACTATGTATGATGCTACTATAGTGGTGATCCTGAAGCCAGAAAAAGACCCTTTGGAGTGTGGGTCTTATAGACCGATCTCGCTCCTGAACCTAGATTATAAAATACTCACAAGACTACTGGCTACTAGATTAATCACCACTATAGTGCATAAAGATCAGTCAGGATTTATACCGGGTAGGTCGACATCTGATAACATTAGGAGAGCGCAGGCCATGGCGCAGATAGGTGTGGCAAGTGATAAGCACTGGGCTCTGGCTTCGCTGGACACAGCCAAAGCTTTTGATTCAGTGGAGTGGGTGTACTTAATAGAAGTGCTGCAGAATTTTGGATTTGGCCCTAAGTTCGTCAAGTGGGTGGAGATACTATACCAAATTCCCAAAGCTAATATACTGGTGAACGGGTCGCTCTCAGAGTCCTTCAAACTTCATAGAGGCACTAGGCAAGGATGCCCCCTGTCACCGCTCTTGTTCGCCATAGCGATAGAACATCTTGCCCTAAGAATCAGGCAGAACCAGGTCTTTTAAGGGGTGTGCATGGGAGACAGAACAGATAAAGTTGGATTATACGCAGATGATCTCCTTTTTATGGATGAACCTGACACTACGCTCCCCAGAGCGATTGACATAATAGCAAGGTTCGGGGAATACTCGGGATTGCACATAAATTGGATGAAATCAGCAATTATGCCCCTATGGACACATTTGTGGCCCTCGCAATACTGTAACTTGCCGGTTGTAGACCACTTCAAGTATCTGGGAATTGTGATCACCAGGGACCCACAATTGGCGTATTCATTAAATATAGCACCCCTGGAACCCCTGTTTGTCGATAAATTCAGAATATGGAAGACCCTACCGTTATCAACCATGGGGAGATTAAATCTGGTCAAAATGATCCTCTTACCCAAAGGGCTATACCTCCTAGCGCATGCATGCACACCGGTATCACAGGGATTCTTTGGTCGCATCCATTCAATGGTGGCTAATTTCATTTGGGGGGAGTCTAGACAGAAACTTTCCCTTAATGTTCTGCAGAGATCCAAGCTAGAGGGTGGTGCCGCCCTGCCTGATTTCTTCCTATACTATTTAGCTAGTCAGCTGAAATTCTTAACCCCCTGGATTCTAACGTCAGAATTGCCAAATGCAGAATATTATCTCAGGGAATATTTAAACATGTCCTCCCTGTGGCCAGTGCTGGAAGGATCACGTTCTGTTCCTATGCGCTTGCTCCCTATACACAAATTGGCTCACCAGGTATGGAGTGCTGCCAAGATGCAATCATTTAATGATCTCCCGGAGGATATACCGATATGGGATAACCCTATGTTTGCCCATCTGAAAGAATTGGAGGGAGTGAATCCGTGGAAGGCCCACGAGGTTCTTACCCTGAGAGACCTATATGTTGGGGGCACTCTATGCTCCTTTTTGCAGATGCAGGAGAAATTTGAACTACCTCGCAACTTTTTCTTTAGGTATCTGCAACTGAGGCACGCATTAACAGTTCAATTCGGGGCAGGAGGTCGGAAAATTTCAAAATACCCCCTAATAGGTGTTCTAAGATCACAGGGTCCGAGAGGTATTATCTCTGTGCTTTATACGCATCTGCTCAACAACCGAATGCTGATGAACCCTCTTGCTGTTGAGGGAAGGTGGAGGAACTCATACCTTCTCTAACGGCTGATGACTGGAATGAAGCCCTGATGGCTCCAGTAAGGGTCTCTCCATCAATTAAAGGGCTTCTGTCACCCCACTAAAGTGATTTTTTTTTTTGGGGCTAGTTAAATTAGTTATATAGCGATATATGAAAATATAATTGTGTTCCTTACTTTGATCCAGCAGTTTATTCAAAAAACGAAGTTTTATCATATGCAAATTCGGTCTCTACCAGCAAGTAGGGCGGCTACTTGCTGGTAGCTGCTGCAGAAAACCGCCCCCTCCTCTTGTTGATTGACAGGGCCAGCCGGGATCTCCTCCTCCGGCCAGCCCTGTCGGCGTTTCAAAAATCGTGCGCCTGTGTTGAATCGGCGCAGGCGCTCTGAGATGAGGAGGCTCGTCTCCTCAGAACTCCCTCAGTGCGCCTGCGCCGATGACGTCTTCTATTTCGGTGATGTCATCGGCGCAGGCCCTGTCAATCAACAAATCACTTTAGTGGGGTGACAGAAGCCCTTTAATAACAGGCTGATTCAGCTGTTTATTCTGCACAGAAGTTACCTAACGCCCACTAGACTACACAAGATGGGCAGGATATCACACAATAGATGCCATAGGTGCTGGCAGGATGGTGCTGACTTCTGGCACCTCATATGGGATTGCACGTACTTAAAAGGCTTCTGGAATGCAGTAATAGAGGTGCTGACAACTATGGTTCCCACTGCAGTGCCGTTATGCCCCAAAATTTGTGTTCTGGGGATATTAGATGAAGAGGTTTGGGGGCATCACCACAGGGTATTCTTGAGTGAGACTTTATTCTTTGCTAGAAAATTGCCATTGCTCTGAGGTGGATGGCTGATAGAGCACCCACACTAGGTCAATAGAAATCATTGGTCAATCACGCTGTCAGTATGGAAAAAATTGTATTTATTCACAGAAAATGTCCACAAAAGTTTCACAAGGTATGGGGAGAGTGGTGCTCATCTCATTTGACATTGCACAATGCATGTATGTATTCGGTGGCCGATATCATCCATATGCCTGCTGTATGATAATATGTGGATTTCGGGCTCTAGATTAATGCCTCAATACTCCCGCTGTTTCCTTATGTCTGATCGAGAAAAGATTCCGTTTTAGACCTGATGCAAGATTCTTGAGTTATATTATGATGTCAATGTATCCCCTGCGTGGGATTTACCCCTGCTTTGTCCTGATGTAACATGCCTTACTTGTTAAACTTCAATAAAACGAGTAAAAAAATAATAATACAGATCTGCCACAAGTGCAATCCATTCCATATATGCTATTAATATATGATAAAAAAAATGATGTAAGTGTCCCTTTAAAGTTAGAAGGCAGTTCCCATTCTAAATAGTGACAGCAGAATGCCCCCTATTATGCCAGGAGTGTGTCTTCTATTTTGTCTTCTATTTTGTAAAGGAAATAAATGATAAGATACTTCTAGTTTTTAGCTTAGATTGTGGTTGAAAAGTGGAAACACATGAAAGTTTTTTTGTTTTTTTTTCACCTCACCGATCCTCTGCCACTCTTGCTCTGATGCTTCCCAAGCCCCGGTCTACCTCTGTACTTCCTGGCCCCTCTACATACAGAAATGTGTGTTCAGCCAATCAGCGACCATAGTGCATCACTTCTCTCACTAGTGATTGATTGGTTTAGCAGGCACATTTTCACTTTAAATATGACCAGGAATTAGAGATCGGCAAGCGACCCGGGTAGCGGGAGAACAGAAGCGATCGGTGAGGTATTAACTGTTTTTATTTATTTTCTTCAAAGCATTCTGATTTAAAAATAAATAAATACAAAAATAAATAGATAAAATAAATTACTGGCCGGAGAACCCCTTTATAAAGATCAATGGAATGCGTTGAAAGCTGCAGCCCTGTCTGCTTCCTCTAGAATGGGAGTGATTTGGGTAATAGGTATATATTATCCTTAATAAATAGGTATAAGATAATAACGTCCTACGGAAATGACACTGTTCTCATGATGACTTATCCCTCTCAGGTCTCAGGTATATGAAAGTCATTGATGTGACAGAAATGCCAAGTGTCTGAACCCCTGCAAACCTTTTATATCTTTTTGGAGCTTATGCTTGTGTCGTTTCAAAAGAAAATGAAGATTTAAAGTCTTAACAATGTCAAGCTTCATCTATAAAGTGCTGTCTGATTATCCTGCAGAACTCCACATCCCAGAGTGTTCCGCAGCCGTACAACATGTAATTAGCATTTAGTTGTAGACCATTATCCTAGGTGCACCGGCCACTAAGATGCCTGCCGGGCTGCACTTGACACTTTGAAGTGGCATGGTTAGAGAAAGATTAGAGAAGACTGTGGGGTGTGAGTTTATGAGGCAGTCACACCTACAACTTATACCGACTTCATGTATGGATTGTATACGTACATTGACTACATTGTTTTCCCCTTCAGCATTTGTGGCATAGTGATAGGATGTGCAAATGTCAGATGGGTGCAGGTTCCACCTCTGGGACCCGCTCCTATCCCCAGCATGGAGTGAAGGAGGGTGCACCGCGCGTCTACCGCTTTCGCTCCATTCACCACTATGTAACCTCTGAAAATAGTGGAGGAGCATGCTCGACTATTTTCAGTCGTCTCATAGCAGTGAATGGAGAACAAGCCGCACATGCACGGCCACCTCTCCATTCACTGCTGTGGGATTGTCGGAAATAGCCGAGTCAGCACTTGTCTATTTCCGGAACTCCCATAGCGGTGAATGAAGGGTCACTGCACATGTGCAGCTACTCTCCCTTCACTTGTTTTGGAGGTAGGAGCATGTCCCATAGGTGAGACCCACAACTATTGGAAATTTGTAACATATCCTAGCGGTGTGCCATAAATGATCTGGTGAGAAAACCCCTTTAAATGGGTTTTCCAACTTCATATAGTTTTGTAAATCCCCCCCTTCCCTACAGGATCTGTTGAGGGAAGAATACTTACCTCTCCTCAATGCTTGGTTCCGGCTCAGTGGATCCACAGCTGTCTTCACAGCACTTTGGTCCCCAGCCGTCTGTAGGCAGTCATTGGCTGCAGTGGCACAAGTGACCATGTCTGTGCCCGGGGACCGGAACATGGAGCGCACAGGACCAGAGCGGTGTAGAGCAGGTAAGTATGAATTTTGCAGTAGGTGATGCAGGCTTGGGGCCTTCAGTTAGTAGTTTTTTAATGCCAGAAAAACCCCATTAATAAGCTTTTTTTTAATGAGGTTTCTAAGACATTTCCAAGGAAAAAAACGCTGACAACAGCACTTTAGAAGAGATTTTCAAGCTGCTCAATACATTCCTTAGGACGGTGATTTCAGGCAGACTTTTTGAGGTGAGAGATAGATGAAGTTTAGTATTAGCTTTAAAGGGGTTATCCAACCCCTATAACGACCCCCCCAATGCACTGACCCCTCATATAGGTTATACTTACCCTGCTCCCCGGCACCCGCGCCGCTCAAAATCCACGGCCGCCACTGCATCTCCCCGTCACGTGGATCAAAACATCCGGCGACGGGGGGGTGGTCAGTCAATAGCAGTCTGCGACGGGTACGAGCCTCCTTAGCGTCACTCGCAATGCTAGGGTGGCTTGTCCCCTTTCGCAGCCTGCTCTTGGCTGCCCCCCCTCCCGACGCGAGTGCCAGGGAGCAGGGTAAGTATAACCTATATGAGGGGATTAGGAAGGTCATGATAGGGGTTAGATAACCCCTTTAAGGTCCTTTTACGTTGACTATTAAGTCAGCTATCGGAGATGAACCTTTGTAGAAACGCTTGTTCCAGATAATTACCCTGTGAAAAGGTGCTGGCAATCACCTGATGAACCTGCAAGCACTCGATCGTCAGGTGACTGTGTCTTTTGGCCGGCCAAAAATAATTTCTGGGCTGCACATCTTCCTATGTCAACAGAGATCCTCTGCCCAGAAGAGATGTATATGAGGCGAACGTTCCCATACAGATTTAATGATTGCCTCGTGTAAATGCAGCTCTCACTTCCTCTTAGATCAGGCAGTTTTTTAGAAATATTTGGTTGGTTCCTGATCATTGCCTGTAACAAGGGTCCATATAAAAGGATCCCTAGCCTAAATTCTTTATTCAATATGAGGTTGAACAAAACTTTTTGGGAGAAAAGAATTCCTTCCTGTTCTTCTGGGATTTATTCATATACTGTATTTGGCAAAAAGATGCAGAGAAAGATTACAGTGAAAAAGGCTGTATAACTTTACTAAGTCTTATTAGACACATACAATAACAGCCGTGTACGGCCCAACCCCTGCTTACTGTATGTTGGTGCTCCGTGTATCCTCACCCTAAATGGAGCCTATTTTGTGCTCACTCAGTTGGCAAAAGTTGATCCCATATTTATATCACTCCTGTCAAGGGAAGGTAGTTTATTCCATCTATGTAGGGATCTGTGTTATATCTCTTTAAATGGCCTTCTGAAAACCTATAAATGGAGGATTTTATTTGCAGATTTACTAATCCTGTAGATGACGTGAATTTAGGCAGTCTAGACAGGCACCAAATTCACGCAGGATGATAAATTTGGTGCATCATTAGACACTTTTGCCTAAGTTTGTCAACTATTGGTTGGCATAGTTTGAAACACAACTTTATAACAGAATTGTGGTGCAGTTTGGCGCAAAATTCTGCATATTAGACAAGGCGCACGCCTCATTGTAAATTAGGCACACCTGTGGCAGTCCCTGCGCCCGAGCATGCCCCTTCACTTGGCGGACACGGCGTAAATCTGGCCGTCTGGCACAGACGGTTAAAAGAGTCCGTTAGTGAATGTTCCCCAATGTCTCTAAATTTCGATGTGCCAAATTGTGCCACATTTTGTTGCAATTTATGCCAAAAGCTAGGTGTGCTCACATTAGTAAATGCGGGTCTATATGCTTTTCGAAGTGTCAGTGTTAAATGTCCCTGTAACTAGTGATATGCGTGTGACTAGCAGAGGACGTCAGCAGACACAATGAAGCGCTCCAGGCTGACCCCGCCAACTGCTCAGCCACTTCCCAAGCTTCTACTTCAGCTTGCAAGGAATTTGGACTTTGGGAATTTAAATGACCTCCATAAAAGAGGCTTAAAGGGGGATGGGATTCTATTTCAACCCTGAAAAAGTGAACTGTAACATTATATATGAAATTCTAATTCTATTAGTCTATCTCTATACTATGTATATATGTACAGTGGATATAAAAAGTCTACACGCCCCTGTTAAAATGTCAGGTTTTTGTGATGTGAAAAAAATGAGACAAAGATAAATCATTTCAGAACTTTTTCCACCTTTAGGCCTATTTCCCACAGGCGTGTGCGCCCCGTTGCCGTATTGCGGACCGCATTTGCGGATCCGCAATACACGGGCGCCGTTCCGTGGGCATTCCGCATCACGGATGCGGACCCATTCACTACGGAGTGCTTCTGTGGGGTTTCGTCCCGTACTTCCGTTCCGCAAAAAGATAGATCATGTCCTATCTTTTTGCGGAACAAAAGTGAATGGGTCCGCCATCCGATGCGGTTGCCCCACGGACTGTGCTTGTGCATTGCGCATTTTGTGGGCCGCAGCACGACCACGGGGTCCGCATGCCCATGGGAAAGAGGCCTTAATGTGACCTATAAACTGTACAACTCTATTGAAAAACAAACTGAAATCTTTTAGGTGGAGGGAAGAAAACTAAAATAAAAATAAAAATGTGGTTGCATAAGTGTGCACACCCTCTTATAACTGGGGATGTAGCTGTGTTCAGAATTAACAATCACATTCAAAATCATGTTAAATAGGAGTCAGCATACACCTGCCATCATTTAAAGTGCCTCTGATTAACCCCAAATAAAGTTCACCTGCTCTAGTTGGTCTTTCCTGAAGTTTTCTTAGTCGCATCCCACAGCAAAAGCCATGGTCCAAGGGATTATATGTACCATGGAACACAGTGAAGACAGGCATCATCAAGTGGAGAAAATATGGCACAACAGTGACATTACCAACAACTGGACGTCCCTCCAAAATTGATGAAAAGACGAGAAGAAAACTGGTCTGGGAGGCTACCAAGAGGCCTACAGCAACATTAAAGGAGCGGCAGGAATATCTGGCAAGTACTGGCTGTGTGGTACATGTGACAACAATCTCCCTTATTCTTCATATGTCTGGGCTATGGGGTAGAGTGGCAAGACGAAAGCCTTTTCTTACGAAGAAAAACATCCAAGCCAGTCTACATTTTGCAAAAACACATCTGAAGTCTCCCAAAAGCATGTGGGAAAAGGTGTTATCTTTGTCTCATTTTTTTACATCACAGAAACCTGACATTTTAACAGGGGTGTGTAGACTTTTTATATCCACTGTATATTATTACATTAGCTATCATATGTAGGGAGGTAATTAGACCCTTTAATATGGCATTGGATGCATTCGGTTCCCGTTGATCAGCTCTGAGATATCTCTGTGTTAAATTCATTTGATTAAACAGGTGTTGGAAGGTACAACCCACCGAGAGGGTGTGTTCAGACAGAGCGGTTGTTATCATGCGACTGAGAACTGTGTGGCAAAAAACAAAAAGGTTTCCCATCAATTGCATCAGTTTCACAGGTAAAATTGAAAGCACAGAAATTAGCAGTCAAGTGGCACCTGGTTCTCATCAAAACCCCTCCTTCTGAATGCACCCAACAGCAAAGTCATGAAGGTGAACAAATTGTTTGTTGACCTCCAAGACAGGATAGTGATGAGGAGCAGATTTGAGGGTGGGAAACTGTTGAGTTGAAGATCAACAAACCTGTGCTTGGAAGGTCCTGGCTCTCGTTGTGGAGGTTCAGTTAACGCTGGGAGTCTCGCAGGCAATGTTCCTTGTGAAAAAGTATGCAGATTGACTCTCCTCCAGATGGAGGTAGCTACTACTAGAATATACCGATTCCCAACTCCCACAGTTTTAGACATGGCCTATCACATCCCCTGATCTAACTCTTCTCCATTCAATTCCTCAGAAGATGGTCCATTCATCCAGCTGTATGCCCCACATCCCATAAATACAAAAGCACTACATATACTGTCTGGTGGCTGACTTCCATAAAAGAGGCTAAAAGGCGGATGGCTTTATATGTATTTCCCGGTTTTGTTAAGATGGCTGGACCTTTGCGGCTCCACCTATATTTCCTCATAGATTATAAGCTCTCATGAGCAGGGCCCTCACTCATTTTGTTTTAATTGTTAAAGGAAATGTGTCACCAAAAATGTTATCTGCCAGTTAAAACCAGATGGTGAAACATCTCCTTTTTTGTAATCTGTTTTTATTTTCTGATTGCAGATTTATTTATTTTTCGTTTCCTGAACATGATGATGGGGGCGGCCATCTTGCCTGAGTTGTTCTTAACAGCATTTAGAAAGCATTAGGAAAATTGCTTTACGGCAGCTTCATGTTTCATAGACACACTGGTCAGGAGGGGATCTCACTGACTTCTATGGGAGAGTTTTCTAGGCATGCTCTGTGACCTGTGCAGTGGTCATTGTACAAGGAAAGAATAGGTAAGCTTTGGCAATCACCTATTGTGTATAGTGGATCCCATCTTATCTATACACAGAGGTGATATCATTACAGACAGGGTTAGAATTATAGATGAGCAGGTAACATGTTTAAATATATGGAAAATTTAAACAAACCATCATCAAAAAATCTTTAAAAATATGTTAAACATAAAAAGTGATTTAAACAGCAGGCCATTTTCTGATGACACACTCCCTTTAATTCTCTCTAGTTTGTTAAACTAAGTTTCTGACCCATTAAACAGCTTTGAAACATGACTAGTGATAGCAGCCAAACCAGAGACACCCATCTGTAGACAGCGTTTGAGTATTTTATGTTTAAAGGGGTTGTCATCATTAGGCTATGCCACCAGTGTCAGATAGGTGCGGGTCCCGCCTCTGTCTCCAAAATGGGCCCTAAAAGTGAGGGAGAAAGCACTATCCATGCATAGCGTGCTCTCCACTCATTTACTTTGGAGTTCCGATAATAGCTAGTGCACTTGCCTAATTTCAGAAGTCCCATAGAGATCAAGAGATTGTACCTCATAAGCAAGGCCGCCACTCCATTCACCTCTATAGGACTGCCAGAAATAGCCAAACCAGCGCTTGGATATGTTCAGGGGTCCTTTTCTGGAGACAGGAACGGGTTCCAGTAGTGGGACCTGCAACTATCTGACATTGGTGGCGTATTGGGGCAATGTACCGCCAATGTCTGAAGTGAGACAACCTCTTTTAGTTGCATAAATGTCAAAGATTTCTGTGCAACCACCTTGTTCTGGACCATGGTAGCAGTACAGTTTTTATGTGAGATTGGCCTAAAATATTGAAGTCCTAAGTCTTAAGTGATTTTACTGACAAGATTATCTCTTTCTTTTCAGATCTGTACTTGATGCATTGGCCTGATGCTCACATTCCTGGCAAGAGTTCCCGGGAGGCACGGGCAGAAACATGGAAGGCTCTTGAGGATTTGTATTACAGAGGTAACCTATTTCATCTCCTCCCATCCCCAATGTGGTTCTGAAATCCCCAGTCCATTAAGCTTTGAAGTGGATAAGGCTACATTCACACGTCAGTATTTTTCTATAATCCGATTTTCTGTCCGTTTTTTGCGGATCCGTTGTTCCTGAAAATGTTTCCGTATGTCTCCATATGTCATCCGTTTTTTGCGGATCCGCAAAAAAAACGGAAACATGTATAAATTTCAATAAGCAAATAAAGTTGTTTGGATTTCTTTAAAAAAATAAATAAAAAATTTAAATGTAATTTCCAGGAACGGATTCCGTATAAAACGGATGACATACGTAATGACATCCGAATGTCTTCCGTTTTTTGCGGATCCATTGACTTTGTATTGTACCAGGATCCGATTTTTCAGGAAAAGAATAGGACATGTTTTATATTTAAACGGACATGCGGAACGGAACAACGGAAACGGACAGCACACATTGTGCTGTCCGTTTTTTTCCAGGACCCATTGAAAATGAATGGGTCCAGATCTGGTCCAGATCTGTTCCAGAAAAAACGGAACAGATCAGGAAAGAAAAAACGGACGTGTGAATGGACCCTAAGCTTCAGCAGCAGAAGAACCTGAGGCTACATTAGGCACTGGTTTACCAAAACTTGAAAGTTGAAGAGTAGAGAAAAACAGTGTTGCATCTGGCAAAACGTAACATGCATGAGGCCGTGTGATGGACCCATCAATCCATCCTACCTTGCATCAATCGTTCAGGTTGATAGTGATCAATGAGGTGAGGAATATTTAGCAGATTGGAGACCTCTAAATACCATTTTGTCTTTGTTTTTGTATGGGCCTAAAGGTGCCCATATGCCTTCAGTAGCTGTTGGCCAAATGCTTGTTTAGCTGATAGCTATCATTCCTCATTCCTCCATACACTATCGTTTGACCCGTGCAAGTATGTCGTGTTTTCTATGAAGAGAGGACCTAAGATAGATGATGTCGGGGGGAAAAAGATGTGACATTTTGAATTTTAACACCTCCAGGGAGATAAGCCGCCACCAGAGGCTTCTGGCAGCGGCTTTTTTCCCTGAAGAACGAAGGGATCGGGTGTTAAAATTAAAAGCATCTAAACAGTTTCTCTCCCAACATCATCTGGGAAGAGTCAGGAGCTCTCCATTAGATTGTCGCCCTGTCCCACCAAAATCATTAGGTCTGGCTGACAATAGCCTAATGTATGGGGACCTTTTAGGATATATTGTCAAGCTCTTTATTTTACTGTCCAACTACTCTGTTTCTTACAGGCTTCCATATTTGAGTTGATATTAATAAAAGTAAATCTATCATCCATCTGTGACTTGAAAAGTGATAGTTGCCGGCACGATCATTCATCATTGACATCTGGGAAACAACATAATCAGTCTAAGGCCTCTTTAACACAGGCGAGATTTCCACGCGGGTGCAATGCGTTCACCTCACGCATTGCACCCGCACTAAATCCGGACCCATTCATTTCTATGGGGCTGTGCACATGAGCAGTGATTTTCACGCATCACTTGTGCGTTGCATGAAAATTGCAGCAAGCTCTATTTTGTGCGTTTTTTCACGCAACGCAGGCCCCATAGAAGTGAATGGGGCTGCGTGAAAATCGCAAGCAAGTGCAGATGCGGTGCAATTTTCACGCATGGTTGCTAGGTGACGATCGGGATGGGGACCCAATCTTTAATACAGAATGCTTAGTAAAATGTGGATTGAGGGATTAAAAATAAAAAACAAATAACTCACCTCCTCCTCTTGATCAGGTAGTTGCCGATCTCTTCTTACTTCTTTAATCATGAGCTGCCGGCTAAAGGACCTGTGGTGACGTCCCATCACATGGTCCAATCACATGGACCATGTGATTGGACCGTATGATGAGCTCAGTGACGTCACCACAGGTCCTGAAGAAAGAGCAGAGACCGGCAGCTATGGAGGAGTTAATTTTTATTTATTTTTTTAACACTCAATTGACCTTCTACTAAGCATTCTGTATTAAATAATGCACAAGATCTGTAGACAGTTCTCCTTACTGCAGCAGGAAATTGCATTTTTGAAAGCTGAAATATTTAAATTATCTGTTAAACAAACTCTAGCTAGGACTGCTGCAATGCCACTGCCACAGAGGACCCCCAGAAATGGCAGATGGGTTACTGTAGGTTCTGGAAAACTTAGAGTGGTGGATAGAAGACATGTCCCACAGTCGGTGGTTCTCCATAATTCATTTGCAGCACTCTCAGAATGTAAGGACAACATGGATATGGACTCAAGCACAGAGGATGTGAAACCATCGACTCCTATGTCTAATGTATGCAAGACTGCAGCCAAGGACAAAAAAGATAAAGTAAAGTCTCAAAGGAAGCAGCTGTTGCTGGGTGATTCAATCATAAGAAGTGTGGAGCTTAAAGAAAATGGTTTTGTGAGATGTCTCCCTGGGGCTACTGCTAGAAGAGATAGAAGACGTATTATTAATATTGTTAAGCAAGCAAAGCAGGAAGGGGACGTGGATGTTCTTGTCCATCTAGGGACAAATGACCTGGCTTGCAATGAAGTGTCAGAGGTGAAAAAATATTTTATCACACTTGGTAATGACGTACAGGATTTTGCATCCACCATTTCATTTTCTGAAGTTCTGCCTGTGCATAATGTTCAGAATGATAGGCAGAGGCGCATAAAGGAGTTCAACATATGGCTTGGTAAATGGTGTCAAGAGCAAGGATTTGGCTTTGTTTCTCATGATAGCTCTACTTGGAATAGAAAGGAACTGTACAAAAAAGATGGTTTGCATCTTTCTCTCAAAGGAACAAATGTACTTAGTGAACAACTCCAAGAATTTGCAAAAGAGTATTTAAACTAGGAAGGGGGGGGCAAAAGAGTGAAAATAAGTCCAATTGCCCCCCCGAAACAATGCCAGAACAGGTCAGAAGCACTGAGGTTAAGAAATGATAAGCTCAGAGTCCTGTCTACAAATGCTCGCAGTTTAGGTAAAAAAAAATCAATGAACTTGGGTCAATAATGGCATCTGAGAATGTAGATTTAGTGGCTGTTACGGAGACATGGTTTAATGAAAGAAATGACTGGGACATAACCATACCAGGGTACTCTTTATACAGAAGAGACAGAGAAGGCAAGAAAGGAGGAGGAGTGGCCCTGTATGTGAAAGATAGCATTAAATCTAACCTAATACAAGTTGGTGAGGCCAACATAGAGTCAGTCTGGGTTACGTTGCAGTTTGCTAACCATGCAGTAACTCGTGTAGGTGTGATATATAGACCACCTGGTCAAGTTAAAGAACTAGATGATCTACTAGTTGAAGAAATAGCCAAAATGACAATGAAAGGAGAAGTTATCATTATGGGAGATTTCAATCTTCCAGATATAAACTGGAAAACCAAAATAGCAAGTTCTACCAGGAGTACAGATATTCTAAATTCCCTACTGGGGTTATCTCTACAACAAGTGGTTGAGGAGCCAACCCGGAGGGAGGCCATTTTGGATTTGGTATTCACAAATGGGGATTCGGTATATGATGTCATTGTAGGCGAAACCTTGGGATCTAGTGATCACCAGTCAGTGTGGTTTAATATAAGAACTGTGAAAGAGTCCCACCACACAAAAACAAAAGTTTTAGATTTTAGAAAAACAGACTTTTCAAAAATGAAATTAGTCATAAATGAGTCCTTATCAGACTGGAACGGATTACATGGAGTCCAGGAGAAATGGGACTACTTAAAAGGTGCATTATTGAAGGCAACAGAAAATTGCATTAGACTTGTCAGTAAAAGCAAAAAAAGGAAGAGACCACTGTGGTACTCAGCAGAAGTGGCCCAAATCATTAAAAATAAAAAGCTAGCATTTTGTAATTATAAAAAAACCCAGAGCAATGAAGATAAGGAAATCTACAAGATTAGGCAGAAAGAGGCCAAGCAAGTTATAAGAACTTCTAAAGCGCAGGCAGAAGAAAAACTAGCTCAGTCTATGAAAAAAGGGGATAAGACATTCTTCAGATATATAAATGAAAAAAGGAAATTAAAACAAGGAATAACTAAATTAAAAACAAAGGACGGAAGGTATGTAGAAGAGAATAAAGGGCTAGCCGACTGCCTTAATGAATACTTCTGTTCAGTTTTTACAAAAGAAAAAGGAGAAGGACCTCCACTAGAAAGGATGACTAATAAATCGTTTGATGCATGTATCTTTACAGAGGAAGATGTTCTAAGTTTGCTGTCTAAGGTGAAGACAAATAAGTCACAGGGGCCTGATGAGATACACCCAAAATTATTAAAAGAGCTTAGGGTACTTTCACACTAGCGTTTTTCTTTTCCGGCGCTGAGTTCCGTCCTAGGGGCTCAAATCCGGAAAAGAACTGATCAGTTTTATCCCCATGCATTCTGAATGGAGAGTCAGTCCTTCAGGATGCATCAGGATGTCTTCAGTTCAGTCTTTTTGACTGATCAGGCTTTTCAGAAAAACGTAGCATGCAGTATTTTTAGCTCCGGCCAAAAAGCCTGAACACTTTGACTGAACGCCGGATCAGGCCTTTTTCCCATTGACTTGCATTAATGCCGGATCTGGCACTGTGTGTTCAGTCAAAACGGATCCGGCTTTTGCATGTTAAACTCGAAAAATGTGAAAAAAAAGTTAAAGTCCATAAATGGCGGATCCGTTTTTTCCAATGCATTTTTTCATTGTGATCAAAATCCTGATCAGGATTCAAATGTAATCCGTTTTCACGCGTTTTTCCGGATCCGGCGGGCAGTTCTGGTGTCGGAATTGAACGCCGGATTAAAACAACGCTAGTGTGAAAGTAGCCTTAGTGGTGAGCTGGCAAAACCGTTAACAGATTTATTTAACCAATCATTAGTAACAGGAGTCGTCCCGGAAGATTGGAAATTGGCAAATGTCGTGCCCATTCACAAGAAAGGTAGTAGGGAGGAACCGAGCAACTATAGACCAGTGAGTCTGACATCAATAGTAGGCAAATTAATGGAAACCCTATTAAAGGATAGGATTGTGGAACATCTAAAATCCCATGGATTGCAAGATGAAAAACAACATGGGTTTACTTCAGGGAGATCATGTCAAACAAATCTTATAGATTTTTTTGACTGGGTGACTAAAATAATAGACGGTGGAGGTGCAGTAGACATCGCATATCTAGATTTTAGTAAGGCTTTTGACACTGTCCCACATAGAAGACTTATCAATAAACTGCAGTCATTGAGCATGGACTCCCATATTGTTGAGTGGATTAGGCAGTGGCTGAGTGACAGACAACAGAGGGTTGTAGTCAATGGAGAACATTCAAAACAAGGTCATGTTACCAGTGGGGTTCCACAGGGATCTGTACTGGGACCAATTTTGTTTAATATCTTCATAAGTGATATTGCAAAAGGCCTCGATGGTAAGGTTTGTCTTTTTGCTGATGACACAAAGATATGTAACAGGGTTGATGTTCCTGGAGGGAAACGCCAAATGGAAAAGGATTTAGGAAAACTAGAAGAATGGTCAGAACTCTGGCAACTGAAATTTAATGTGGATAAGTGCAAGATAATGCACCTGGGGCGTAAAAACCCAAGGGCAGAATATAGAATATTTGACACAGTCCTGACCTCAGTATCTGAGGAAAGGGATTTAGGAGTAATTATTCCAGAAGACTTAAAGGTGGGAAGACAATGTAATAGAGCAGCACGAAATGCCAGCAGAATGCTTGGATGTATAGGGAGAGGTATAAGCAGTAGAAAGAGTGAAGTGCTTATGCCGCTGTACAGAACACTGGTGAGACCTCACTTGGAGTATTGTGCGCAGTACTGGAGGCCATATCTCCAGAAGGATATAGATACTCTAGAGAGAGTTCAGAGAAGAGCTACTAAACTAGTACATGGATTGCAGGATAAAACTTACCAGGAAAGGTTAAAGGACCTTAACATGTATAGCTTGAAAGAAAGAAGAGACAGAGGGGATATGATAGAAACTTTTAAATACATAAAGGGAATCAACTCGGTAAAGGAGGAGAGCATATTTAAAAGAAGAAAAACTACCACAAGAGGACACAGTTTTAAATTAGAGGGGCAAAGGTTTAAAAGTAATATCAGGAAGTATTACTTTACTGAGAGAGTAGTGGATGCATGGAATAGCCTTCCTGCAGAAGTGGTAGCTGCAAATACAGTGAAGGGGTTTAAGCATGCATGGGATAGGCATAAGGCCATCCTTCATATAAGATGGGGCCAGGGGCTATCCATAGTATTCAGATATATTGGGCAGACTAGATGGGCCAAATGGTTCTTATCTGCCGACACATTCTATGTTTCTATGTTTCACAAGGTAGAAGAAAGCTCCAGCACCAGAATGGATGTAGTGAAAATCCCGATCTTTATTCGTCACCAAAATAGGGGTGCATACAGCAAACAATGACACTGGGTCTCACTTTATCCCCAAGATCAAAGTATTGATTAAATAATGCTATTATTTTCCCTTATAACCATGTTATAAGGGAAAATAATAAAATCTACACTACAACTAACCCAAACCAGAACTTCATTGAAGAAGTTCGGGTCTGGGTACCACATCCAGTTTTTTCTCATGCGCGTGCAAAACGCATTGCATTCACACGGAAAAAACTAAACAACGCAGTTGCAGTCAAAACTGACTGAAATTGTGTGCTCACTCGCACGATTTCCCCGCCACGCACCCGCATCCTATCCGGCCCCAATCCATAACGCCCGTGTGAAAGAGGTCTAACTGCCTTAGGATTTCTGCAAGAAAATTTAGACTAGCACATCCAGAGTCACAGGTGCACATCCATAAAGCTAACATACAAACCGCAAATAAAATATGGCAGCACACCATTACACATGCAAGCAACAGAACTAGGGATTAGAGATTATTCTGGATTACATTGGTACTATACCTACTATACATGAAAATTACATTTAAACATGTGTTGAGCCCATCTACTGGTTAGGTCAATGTAGATGAGCATGATCAAAAAGTTATAGTAGGTATAGTACCACTGTAATCCATAGTAATCTCTAATCCCTAGTTCTATTGTTTGCATGTATAGCAGTGTGCTGCCATATTGTGTTTGCTGCCTTAGGGTACTTTCACACTAGCGTTAGAAGAATCCAGCAGGCAGTTCCGTTGCCGGAACTGCCTGCCGAATCCGGAAATCTGTATGCAAACAGATATCTTTTTTTTTTCCGGATCCGTTAGACTTATCCTAAAGGAATTAAGTAATGTCATAGCCAGACCCTTATTTCTGATATTTGCAGACTCTATACTGACAGGGAATGTCCCACAGGATTGGCGCGTGGCATATGTGGTGCCAATATTCAAAAAGGGGCCAAAAACAGAGCCTGGAAACTATAGGCCGGTAAGTTTAACATCTGTTGTGGGTAAACTGTTTGAAGGTTTTCTGAGAGATGCTATATTAGAGCATCTCAACGGAAATAAGCAAATAACGCCATATCAGCATGGCTTCGTGAGGGATCGGTCATGTCAAACTAATTTAATCAGTTTCTATGAGGAGGTAAGTTCTAGACTTGACAGCGGCGAATCAATGGATGTCGTATATCTGGACTTCTCCAAAGCATTTGACACTGTACCGCATAAAAGGTTAGTATATAAAATGAGAATGCTCGGACTGGGAGAAAACATCTGTATGTGGGTAAGTAACTGGCTGAGTGATAGAAAACAGAGGGTGGTTATTAACGGTACACATTCAGATTGGGTCACTGTCACTAGTGGGGTACCTCAGGGGTCAGTATTGGGCCCTATTCTCTTCAATATATTTATTAATGATCTTGTAGAAGGCTTGCATAGTAAAGTATCAATTTTCGCAGATGACACTAAACTGTGTAAAGTAATTTACACTGAAGAGGACAGTATACTACTACAGAGGGATCTGGATAGATTGGAGGCTTGGGCAGATAAGTGGCAGATGAGGTTTAACACTGATAAATGTAAGGTTATGCACATGGGAAGGAAAAATGCAAGTAACCCGTACATACTAAATGGTAAAACACTGGGTAACACTGACATGGAAAAGGATCTAGGAATTTTAATAAACAACAAACTAAACAGCAAAAACCAGTGTCAGGCAGCTGCTGCCAAGGCCAACAAGATAATGGGTTGCATCAAAAGGGGCATAGATTCCCGTGATATGAACATAGTCCTACCACTTTACAAATCGCTAGTCAGACCACACATGGAGTCCTGTGTACAGTTCTGGGCTCCTGTGAACAAGGCAGACATAGCAGAGCTAGAGAGGGTTCAGAGGAGGGCAACTAAAGTAATAACTGGAATGGGGCAACTACAGTACCCTGAAAGATTATCAAAATTAGGGTTATTCACTTTAGAAAAAAGACGACTGAGGGGAGATCTAATTAATATGTATAAATATATCAGGGGTCAGTACAGAGATCTATCCCATCAGCTATTTATCCCCAGGACTGTGACTGTGACGAGGGGACATCCTCTGCGTCTGGAGGAAAGAAGGTTTGTACACAAACATAGAAGAGGATTCTTTACGGTAAGAGCAGTGAGACCATGGAACTCTCTGCCTGAGGAGGTGGTGATGGTGAGTACAATAAAGGAATTCAAGAGGGGCCTGGGTGTATTTCTGGAGTGTAATAATATTACAGGCTATAGCTAGTAGAGAGGGGTCGTTGATCCAGGGAGTTATTCTGATTGGAGTCGGGAAGAAATTTTTTATTCCCCTAAAGTGGAGAAAATTGGCTTCTACCTCACAGGGTTTTTTGCCTTCCTCTGGATCAACTTGCAGGATAACAGGCCGAACTGGATGGACAAATGTCTTTTTTCGGCCTTATGTACTATGTTACTATGTTACTAAATACCGGATCTGTCTTTCCGGTATCATCCGGATCCGGTATTTCATTTTTTCATGTCAGTGGCCAGATGAAGCGCTAGTCCAGCGCGAAACGGCCGTCGCTGCTACACCTGCTGTGATTTGCTGCATGTATGCTCCAACCCTGCTCTTTACTCATGGAAGAATAAAGTGAGTGAATTTTTTTCTACAGTGGTGAGTGCCGCCTTCTTTTCTTTCTACTGTTGAACTTTTTAATTTTTTCAAAGCTAGAAAGAACTGCGCATGCGCAGACCGGAAAACCGGACCCGACGATGCGGCAATTTCCAGGATACTTGGTACCGGATCCGGCATTAATACATTTCAATAGAAATGAATGCCGGATCCGGCAAGTGCGTTAGTGTTCCAGGATTTGGGCCGGAAAAAATACCACAGCATGCTGCAGTATTTTGTCTGGTCAAATACCGTACAAGGGTATTTGATGCATACTGAATGCATTGCTTTCCTTTCAGAATGCATTGGGACAAAACAGAAGCGTGTTTTTTTTCCGGTATTGAGACCCTTTACCGGATTTCAATACCGGAAAAGAATAACGCTAGTGTGAAAGTACCCCTAGGATTCTGGTATTCTGTTCCTACATAAGAACAGCATACTGGCAATGCTGGTTCTGGCATATACTGGACACTGCCAGTGCCCGACGTATTGCATTCATTATAACAGGGTCCATCTGGTGTCCATACGTGAATACCACCATTTTGCGGGACAATACTATGCAGTACTTTTTTTTTTCTGGACTCTATGACGGAGGCTTCTGCTGCAGATGTAAACCTAGCCTTACTTCTGTTATAGAAGGGATGCACAGGGACTGGAGACGAGAAGAGCTTCAGTCTTGTAGCAAGTAGGAATAATTTGTTATCTCTACCAGTTATATTACATGTTAAAAGAAAAAAAATCCAGATATATAACGAACAAAAGGCTGCTGCATAGAGATAAGGAGTCTTATACAAATAATACCGTTTGACCATGGCAGCCTCCTGCCATTGTGGTAAGTTTATCGCTGGCCTCAGCGGCGCTGTATAATGTAGGAGATAGACATCCTTTACAAATGACCGTGCAGAAACGATTATGTGCCAAGTCAAAAAGTGATAGTGTACGGGCGGCACACAAGTAAGATGTCAGCTAGAGGAAGGAATATTGACACCTGTTAAACTTGAGGAACTGCGTAAGTACGGATAAAGAAGTGAGAAACCCATGTGTGTGAAATAGATGAAATGAAAATACGCACAATAGGGCAGATTTACTGCGGCAAATTGCACCAAAAAAACTAACTGCATACTCACAAAACCCCAAAATGCCCCAAATGTACAGCGTCTTTATCAAGATGTGCCAAACCAATGTGATAAATTAGGAACATCTTCTGCCTTTCTCCTGTAAGCTTATGCTGCAATTTTAATAAACCTGTGCGGCATTCAGTTCTATACGGCATTTCAGAAGTTTAGTGTCGTCATTCTTTTAAAAAAAACTTTTGATATGTCATAGTGCTGTATCAAAGGTTTTGATCGTAGGGGGTCCTAGTGCGGTGACCCTCACCGATCACTAGAATTAGGAGAGAGAGGCACTAGCATGCAGCGCTCTCTCTTCTCTGCCTTAGGCCTCATGCACACGACCGTGCAATTTTTTTGCGGTCCGCGGAACGGGGCCACGGAACGGTGCAACGGATGTGGACAGCACACGGAGTGCTGTCTGCATCTTTTGCGGCCCCATTGAAGTAAATGGGTCCGCACCAGAGCCGCAAAAAATGCGGCTCGGATGTGGACCACAAAAACGGTCGTGTGCTTGAGGCCTTAGATGGGCTCAAGAGGAAGTCTACAGGAAAGTGAACAACCAAATTAAGGTCCCCATACACACGACATGAATTTCAGCCCAGACCCAGACCGACTGACCATCTAATGTGTATGGCGGTGTCCTGACTATTCCCTGATAGCAAATGTCTGGGGAATGAAAGGTGAGACGTGTTGGATTTCAGCATGTCCGATCCTTTGTTCTCAACGGAGATAAGCCAGCAGAGGTGTTTGGCAGCAGCTTACTCCCTTCTTTCTATTGTGAATACATGCACACTCGGCCGAGTGGAGTGTTCGTGTGTATTGGAGGTAGAGCTGTCAGGCTAATGAGCATTTATCAGACAGCTCTGTAATGTATTTGCCAGCTTTACAGCAAACATATGCAGTAGAATGATCAGTAAAAGCCAACGTCACATTTATTTTTTTTGCTCTAACTTGCAAAATAGCATAGATTTTGTAGCCTACTGTATTAAGAGTTTTTCGGTTTACATCAAGATCCTTTAAAATACAATTTTTTTTCTGACTATAAGACGCACTGAACTATAAAACATACCCCAGGATAAGACAACAGGAAATTGCAAAAAAATATTTTCTACTTATGAAACCTTCTCTGGTGGTTTAATGAAGTGACGGGTTCAAGGTCACTAACTTTGTAGTGTAGCGTAGAGGGGGTTAATAGTTTTTGTCAGCTTCTGTTGACCTTAGTGTGTCATCTGCTGACCATTGTAATAGCAATAGAGCATGTGGTCACCTCATTAAAAGGGTTATCCAATCCTATAAACTGCCCCCCATATGCCCGGGCCCCTCACACTAAATCTACTTACCTGGCTTCCCGCTCCCTGCGCCGCTCCTGGTCCCCGCACCGCAGCAGCTGCATCTTTCTGTGTCGGGGGGAGCAGTCAATGCCAGGCGGGGAAGGGGATGAGCCTCCCTGGCATCGCGGGTGACGCTAGGGAGGATCGTCCCCGCCTGCCATTGGCTGCTTCCCCCGACACCGGATGTTTTCATCCGCGCACGGGGAGAAGCAGCAGTGGCGGTGCAGGGACCAGGATCGGTGCAGGGAGCGGGGTAAGTATATTCACTGTGAGGGGCCCAGGCATATGGGCGGCAGTTTATAGGATTTGATAACTCCTGTAAATGTACCTATCCAAATACATCTGTCATTAGCTCTGCGGTGTCCTGCCATGCTCATTTTGCAACACAGACAGCTTTGCCGTACACACACAGCTCTGCCACATGCACATTATACACACAAAACTCTGGAATATGCAGATTATCAACACACAGCTCTGCAGTACACATATACACACACAGCTCTGCAGTACACATATACACACACAGCTCTGCAGTACACATATTAGACACACACTGCTCTGCAGTACACATATTATAGACACACAGCTCTGCAGTACACATATTATAGACACACAGCTCTGCAGTACACATATTATAGACACACAGCTCTGCAGTACACATATTATAGACACACAGCTCTGCAGTACACATATTATAGACACACAGCTCTGCAGTACACATATTATAGACACACAGCTCTGCAGTACACATATTATAGACACACAGCTCTGCAGTACACATATTATAGACACACAGCTCTGCAGTACACATATTATAGACACACAGCTCTGCAGTACACATATAGACACACAGCTCTGCAGTACACATATTATAGACACACAGCTCTGCAGTACACATATTATAGACACACAGCTCTGCAGTACACATATTATAGACACACAGCTCTGCAGTACACATATTATAGACACACAGCTCTGCAGTACACATATTATACACACACAGCTCTGCAGTACACATATTATACACACACAGCTCTGCAGTACACATTATAGACACACAGCTCTGCAGTACACATATTATACACACACAGCTATGCAGTACACATATTATACACACACAGCTCTGCAGTACACATTATACACACACAGCTCTGCAGTACACATATTATACACACACAGCTCTGCAGTACACATATTATACACAACGGTCAGGAGTAATTCTTGATTATTCCTCTTTACAGAACTGTTTCAGTTCAGCAATATTCTTGGAATGTCTGGTGTGAATCGCTTTCTTGAGGTCATGCCACAGCATCTCAATCGGGTTGAGGTCAGGACTCTGACTGGGCCACTCCAGAAGGCGTATTTTCTTCTGTTTAAGCCATTCTGTTGTTGATTTACTTCTATGCTTTCGGTCGTTGTCCTGTTGCAACACCCATCTTCTATTGAGCTTCAGCTAGTGGACAGATGGCCTTAAAGGGACACTGACAGGCCCAAAA
This sequence comes from Bufo bufo, assembly GCF_905171765.1. Taxonomy (NCBI): domain Eukaryota; kingdom Metazoa; phylum Chordata; class Amphibia; order Anura; family Bufonidae; genus Bufo; species Bufo bufo. Next base: position 74,188,838 of record NC_053397.1, read on the forward strand.
AGCATATTTAGGTATATATATGACAGTACAGGTCTTATAAAGTGTATTAGAATCATCTAAGTATCCCCCCTGTTCACCTTATAAATACATTAAAATGAAGTTTTATAACCTGCTTGAATCGTGTTCAATCTGCCCAAGGGGCGGCGTTTCATCTCAACTTGTGCCCAGCCAGCCTCGCCCCAACTGCCGTTTGAAGCGCCGCCCAGCTCATCAATATTCACTTCGCTGGGCGGCTACTAGTGTCCCCGACGCAAGATCCGGCGCATGCCCAATACAATACTATGGGCATCGGCCTCCGGCTCATCTTCAGCGCATGCGCCCGGCACCCTCACTGGCCGGGATCGCATCACGCCTGCGCACAGTCTGATTCTCAGAGGCCGATGCAGCCTCTGCTTTATGCGCATGCGCCGGGCACAGTTCATAGCAGCGCTTCAGAGCGCTGCTCTGTTACAGCTGAAAAGGGGTTAATTAGTGCGCAGGCGCGATATGATTAGTGCGGATTAGTGCGCCGCCCAGTGAAGTGAATATTGATGAGCTGGGCGGCGCTTCAAACGGCAGTTGGGGCGAGGCTGGCTGGGCGCAAGTTGAGATGAAACGCCGCCCCTTGGGCAGATTGAACACAATTCAAGCAGGTTATAAAACTTCATTTTAATGTATTTATAAGGTGAACAGGGGGGATACTTAGATGATTCTTATACACTTTATAAGACCTGTACTGTCATATATATACAGTGGGGGAAATAATTATTTGACCCCTCACTGATTTTGTAAGTTTGTCCAATGACAAAGAAATGAAAAGTCTCAGAACAGTATCATTTCAATGGTAGGTTTATTGTAACAGTGGCAGATAGCACATCAAAAGGAAAATCGAAAAAATAACTTTAAATAAAAGATAGCAACTGATTTGCATTTCATTGAGTGAAATAAGTATTTGAACCCTCTAACAAAAAAAGACTTAATACTTGGTGGAAAAACCCTTGTTTGCAAGCACAGAGGTCAAACGTTTCTTGTAATTGATGACCAAGTTTGCGCACATTTTAGGAGGAATGTTGGTCCACTCCTCTTTGCAGATCATCTCTAAATCCCTAAGGTTTCGAGGCTGTCTCTGTGCAACTCTGAGCTTGAGCTCCCTCCATAGGTTTTCGATTGGATTAAGGTCCGGAGACTGACTAGGCCACTCCATGACCTTAATGTGCTTCTTCTTGAGCCACTCCTTTGTTGCCTTTGCTGTATGTTTTGGGTCATTGTCGTGCTGGAACACCCATCCACGACCCATTTTCAGTTTCCTGGCAGAGGGAAGGAGGTTGTCGCTCAGGATTTCACGATACATGGCTCCGTCTATTTTCCTGTTTATGCGAATAAGTTGTCCTGTGCCCTTAGCAGAAAAACACCCCCAAAGCAAAATGTTTCCACCCCCATGCTTGACGGTGGGGACGGTGTTTTGGGGGTCATAGGCAGCATTTTTCTTCCTCCAAACACAGCGAGTTGAGTTAATGCCAAAGAGCTCTATTTTGGTCTCATCAGACCACAGCACCTTCTCCCAGTCACTCTCTGAATCATTCAGGTGTTCATTGGCAAACTTCAGACGGGCCTGCACATGTGCCTTCCTGAGCAGGGGGACCTTGCGAGCCCTGCAGGATTTTAATCCATTGCGGTGTAATGTGTTTCCAATGGTTTTCTTGGTGACTGTGGTCCCTGCTAATTTGAGGTCATTAACTAACTCCTCCCGTGTAGTTCTAGGATGCTTTTTCACCTTTCTCAGAACCATTGACACCCCACGAGGTGAGATCTTGCGTGGAGCCCCAGAGCGAGGTCGATTGATGGTCATTTTGTGCTCCTTCCATTTTCGAACAATCGCACCAACAGTTGTCACCTTCTCTCCCAGCTTCTTGCTAATGGTTTTGTAGCCCATTCCAGCCTTGTGCAGGTCTACAATTTTGTCTCTGACATCCTTGGACAGCTCTTTGGTCTTTCCCATGTTGGAGAGTTTGGAGTCTGCTTGATTGATTGATTCTGTGGACAGGTGTCTTTTATACAGGTGACTAGTTAAGACAGGTGTCCTTAATGAGGGTGACTAATTGAGTAGAAGTGTCTAACCACTCTGTGGGAGCCAGAACTCTTAATGGTTGGTAGGGGTTCAAATACTTATTTCACTCAATGAAATGCAAATCAGTTGCTATCTTTTATTTAAAGTTTTTTTTTTCGATTTTCCTTTTGATGTGCTATCTGCCACTGTTACAATAAACCTACCATTGAAATGATACTGTTCTGAGACTTTTCATTTCTTTGTCATTGGACAAACTTACAAAATCAGTGAGGGGTCAAATAATTATTTCCCCCACTGTACCTAAATATGCTTTTTTGGGCCTGTCAGTGTCCCTTTAAAGAGGACCTTTCACCGATTATTACATTATGAACTAACTATACAGACATGTAGAGCGGCGCTCGGGGATCTCACTGCACTTACTATTATCCCCGGGCGCCGCTCCGTTCTCCTGCTATGCCCTCTGGTATCTCCGTTCACTAAGTTATGGTAGGCGGAGTCTGCCCTTGTTCTTCTGTAGCACTGGCCAATCGCATTGCAGAGCTCACAGCCTGGGAGAAAAGAACCTCCCAGGCTGTGAGCTTTGCGCTGCGATTGGCCAGCGCTAGAGCAGAACAAGGGCAGACTCCGCCTACCATAACTTAGTGACTGGAATCTCCGCCTACTATAACTTAGTGAGCGGAGATACCGGAGGGCATAACGGGAGAACGGAGCGGCGCCCGGGGATAATAGTAAGTGCAGTGAGATCCCCGGGCGCCGCTCTCTATGTCTGTATAGTTAATTCATAGTGTAATAATTGGTGAAAGGTCCTCTTTAAGTTCTCCTGCAAAATGTCTTGATAAACTTGGGAATTCATTTTTCCTTCGATAATAGCAATCCGTCCAGGCCCTGACGCAGCAAAGCAGCCCCAAACCATGATGCCCCCACCACCATACTTCACAGTTGGGATGAGGTTTTGATGTTGGTGTGCTGTGCCTCTTTTTCTCCACACATAGTGTTGTGTGTTTCTTCCAAACAACTCAACTTTGGTTTCATCTGTCCACAGAATATTTTGCCAGTACTGCTGTGGAACATCCAGGTGCTCTTGTGCAAACTGTAAATGTGCAGCAATGATTTTTTGGACAGCAGTGGCTTCCTCTGTGGTATCCTCCCATGAAATCCATTCTTGTTTAGTGTTTTACGTATTGTAGATTCGCTAACAGGGATGTTAGCATATGCCAGAGACTTTTGTAAGTCTTTAGCTGACACTCTAGGATTCTTCTTCACCTCATTGAGCAGTCTGCGCTGTGCTCTTGCAGTCATCTTTACAGGACGGCCTCTCCTAGGGAGAGTAGCAGCAGTGCTGAACTTTCTCCATTTATAGACAATTTGTCTTACCGTGGACTGATAAACAGCAAGGCTTTTGGAGATACTTTTATAACCCTTTCCAGCTTTATGCAAGTCAACAATTCTTAATCGTAGGTCTTCTGAGAGCTCTTTTGTGCGAGGCATCATTCACATCGGGCAATGCTTCTTGTGAAAAGAAAACCCAGAACTGGTGTGTGTTTTTTATAGGGCAGGGCAGCTGTAACCAACACCTCCAATCTCATCTCATTGATTGGACTCCAGTTGGCTGACACCTCACTCCAATTGGCTCTTGGAGATGTCATTAGTCTAGGGGTTCACATACTTTTTCCACCTGCACTGTGAATGTTTACATGGTGTGTTCAATAAAAACATGGTAACATTTAATTCTTTGTGTGTTATTAGTTTAAGCAGACTGTGATTGTCTATTGTTGTGACGAAGACTACTTTCACACCTGCGTTTAGGTGCGGATCAGTCTGGTGTCTGCACAGATGGATCCGCACCTATAATGCAAACGCTTGTATCCGTTCAGAACGGTTCCGTTTGCATTACCATGAACAAAAAATAATAATATATATATATATATATATATTGTGGGGATGTGCTCGTGGTAGGCTACGGTAGCGGCGGCAGTATTGAGGCAATCACAGACAGTCTTTGTGGTTCACCGTGACTTTATTTACACCAAAGGCATAACAGGCAATGTGCAGACCACACAGGTGCATATCCACATAGTGCATAAAACAAAAGTCCTTCCATAGAAAATAAACAGCAGGTTTGAGTCACCTTGTTTTGGACAGACCACAGCAGTTCTGCAGGCTTGTAGGCTACCTGCCTTTGTCTCCCTCAGGCCAGAGCCACTTCGGCTCGTAGCACCACAGGTCCCAGGACTATCCTTCAATGTGTGCTGCGCCCAGACTCTCCTTCTCCAGCACTGACTCTGTCTGTGGAAATCTCGAGCACAGCAAGACACACCCCACCCCCATCATCAGCAGGCTGGGTTCTTTAAAGGCCCAGCTCCACCAAAAACCTGGGCTGGCCGTGGGGAACAGGCACCCCCCCAACTCTTTACCTGTTCCCAGTAAAAACCGGCCCGGACACGCTGCGCCAGCAGCATTCGCCGCTGTAACCGCAATGATCCGGTTCTTACTCCACCGAGGCCAGGACCTCTGGTGGCACGTATCGTCCGTCCATTATTATTCCGGGGACTCTCCTACATATCCTCCCCCTTTGTTCACCCCTGAGGGCTTGAACATACTGTTCAAGCCTGAGGGGGTGAACACATGCACAGCAGTGTACCCGGGACAGGGCATCTGCGTTCCCCTGTAAGCGGCCGGCCCTGTGCTCAACAGTGAACTTAAAGTTCTGGAGGGACAACAAGAACCACCTGGTGACCCGAGCGCTCCCCTCCTTAGCTCGACTTATCCACTGGAGAGGGGAGTGGTCGGTCACCAGACGGAACCTTCTCCCCAGAAGGTAATATCTGAGAGACTTGAGTGCCCACTTGATGGCGAGGCACTCTCTCTCCACAATGCTATACCGGGTTTCTGCTGGGGTAAGCTTGCGGCTTAGAAAAACCACGGGGTGCTCTTCCCCGTTGAGCTCCTGGGAAAGCACAGCCCGTAGTCCTACTCCCGAGGCATCTGTTTGAACTACAAACTCCCGCTTGAAGTCGGGCGTCACCAGAACCGGGGACTCACATAGGGCCGACTTCAAACGGGAGAACGCCTCCTCCTCCTGCTCCCCCCAGCGAACCATCACCGACTTTCTACCCTTCAAGAGGCCGGTTAACGGGGCTGCCAAGGTGGCAAAATGGGGAATGAACCTCATGTAGTACCCAATCAGGCCCAAAAATGACCGTACTTGCTTGGACGTACGAGGCCTGGGCCAATTCCGGATTGCTTCAACTTTATTCACTTGGGGCCTAATGACTCCGCGTCCAATCACATACCCCAAATAGCGAGCTTCCTCTAGTCCCACCGAGCATTTTTTTGGGTTGGCAGTCAACCCCGCCTTCCTTAGAGAATCTATCACTGCCTGAAGTTTTGACAAATGACCCTCCCAGTCCGGGCTAAACATGACTATATCATCCAGATACGCGGAGGTATACTGGTGATGGGGCTTAAGGACGACATCCATCAGACGCTGGAACGTAGCCGGAGCGCCGTGCAACCCAAAAGGCAACACCCTATACTGAAAAAGCCCCTCCGGCCGTCTTCTCCTTTGCCGCCTCCGTCAGAGGTACCTGCCAGTAGCCCTTCGTGAGATCTAGGATCGAAAAATACCGGGCTTTTCCCAGCCGCTCTATCAACTCGTCCACCCGAGGCATGGGATAGGCGTCAAATTTTGATACCTCATTTAATTTCCTAAAATCATTACAGAACCGTAATGAACCATCCGGTTTGGGAATAAGGACAATCGGGCTAGCCCACTCGCTCTTTGACTCTTCTATGACCCCTAGACGTAGCATCGATCTTACCTCCTGCGAAATAGCCTGTCGCCGAGCCTCCGGTACTCGGTATGGTCTTAGGCGGACTTTCACCCGGGGCTCGGTGACAATGTCATGCTCGATCAAGGTGGTACGTCCAGGAAGGTCAGAGAATACGTCCCTATTCCGACTAACGAATTCTCTCACCTCTTGTGCCTGTTTGGTCGACAGTCCGTCCCCTATCGTCACCCCAGCGGCGTTCTCCGGAACACCTGGTGACCCCGGGTCACTCCCTGCCGTCCAGACAGAGGGCGGGCTGTCTCCAAACAAATTCTCTCTGTCTCTCCAAGGTTTTAGTAGATTCACATGATATACCTGTTCGGGCTTCCGCCGCCCTGGCTGGTATATCCTGTAATCAACTGGGCCCACTTTCTCCTTAACTTCATAGGGTCCTTGCCACCGGGCCAGGAATTTACTCTCGACCGTGGGCACGAGTACAAGAACTCGGTCACCCGGGTGAAATGTCCTTACCCGGGCGGACCGGTTATATACCCGACTCTGGGCCAGTTGTGCCGCTTCCATGTGCTCCCGGACGATCGGCAACACGACCCCTATTCGGTCCTGCATTTTTCCTATGTGTTCTATCACACTTTTATGAGGCGTAGGCTGTTGCTTCCATGCCTCCTTAGCGATGTCCAGTAGTCCACGGGGATGTCGCCCATATAACAACTCAAAGGGCGAGAACCCCGTGGACGCCTGGGGCACTTCCCGTACCGCAAACAAAACATAGGGCAACAGTAAGTCCCAATCTCTCCCGTCCTTAGCCACGACTCTTTTTAGCATGGACTTCAGGGTCTTATTAAACCGTTCTACTAACACATCGGTTTGGGGATGGTAGACGGACGTGTGCAGGTGTTTTATATTTAATAGCTTACACAATTCCTTTGTTATTTTGGACATAAAGGGTGTCCCCTGGTCCGTCAGAATCTCCTTTGGTATCCCCACCCGGGCGAACATACTCATAAGCTCTTTAGCTATTACCTTGGCCGACGTATGGCGCAATGGGACCGCCTCCGGATAGCGAGTGGCATAGTCTAACACTACCAGTATGTGTTGGTGACCTCGGGCTGACTTAATAATGGGGCCTACCAGATCCATGGCGATCCTTTCGAAGGGCACCTCTATAATGGGCATAGGTACCAGTGGACTGCGATACTGAGGGTGGGGGCTAGTCACCTGACACACTGGACAGGACTGACAGAACCTCCGGACTTCCTCATAAATCCCAGGCCAATAGAACCGTTGTAGAATTCGCTCCAGCGTTTTCTTAACCCCCAGATGACCACCCAACACATGCGCATGCGCTAAATCCAAGACCATTCGCCGGTAAGGCTGGGGCACCACCAGTTGTTCCACCACCTCCTGCCTCACCTTGTCTACCCTATATAACAGGTCCTGGTTATAGGCCAGGTGAGGAAATACGGTATCGGCGCCGGGACGCTGGGCAACGCCATTAATCACTGACACACCTTCTCTAGCCCGCAATAACGTCGAATCCTGGAGCTGTGCGGTCCCGAAGGTTTCTCGGGGTACCCCCAGATCCAGGATAGACGAACTTTCTACTGTCTCACCCGCCAATACTTCTAGGGGAAACCGGTCAGGGTTACACTCTACCTCCCCTACGGTGACCCCTACAGCTGGGGCCCCTGCCTCGGGGTCCTCGGGCTCGGGACCCGGACATTTTTCTTCCCCACAGGTAGGCAACCTGTTCCTCCACAAAGTCCAGAACAGGGGAAAGTCCCTTCCCAATATTGCGGCATAAGGGAGCCGTCTCCCCACTCCGACGACATGTGGTACCTCCTTCCCACACACCGCCAGGGTAACCTTAGTGGTGGGATACTCCCGGCGATCCCCATGTATACAGACAATGGTAAGGGTTCGCCTATCTGGGAGTTTTTCCGTTACCAGCGATTCATGGACCAGAGTTACCAGGCTCCCAGAGTCCAGCAGGGCCTGCACGGAGTGACCATTGACAACAACATCATCACACAACGGAGGGGTGTCCGCAGCCAGCAGGGGGTCAGCTATATACACCGGTTGGGCATAAAAAGAGGACCGGCGAGCGAACCCGCAGTCCATGGGTTCGGATGCCCTAGGGCAGTTGGCTGCCACATGTCCCCAACCCTGACAATGCCAACATCTGATCCTCGCAGCCTCCCTCCTCCCCAGGGTATTCCTCCCACGGACTGGAGATCCACTCCCCTCCTTATGAGGTGGGATCCCGTTTTCAGGATCCCGGGTCGGCAACGGGGGCTGACGTGACTTCGGTAGTACCGCTGAGTCCCGCACCAAATCCTGAGTGGCCATATACCTCTCCACCAGGCTAACCAGTTGTTCCAGGTTGCCTGGATCGCCTTGTCCCACCCAGCGCTGTATGGCTCTCGGGAGGGTACGCACGAACCTGTCGACCACGACCCTTTCAACCATCTGAGAAGGGCTCAATATTTCAGGCTGAAGCCATTTTTTTACTAGGTGGAGTAAGTCATAGGCTTGTGACCGGGTGGGTCGGGACTCGGCAAACACCCACTGATACACCCTGTGCGCTCGCACATAGGTATTTACCCCCAACCTGGCCAACACCTCACTTTTTAGCCTCTCATAGTCCTTGGCCTCATCGCGGCTGAGGTCAAAATAGGCCTTTTGTGCGTCCCCCACCAGAAAAGGCGCCACCACCTCGGCCCACTGTTCCAATGGCAGCCTCTCTTGCTCCGCGGTTCTTTCGAACACCATCAGGAACGCCTCTATATCATCTTCCGGACCCATTTTCCTCAGGGCGGATCGGACTTTATCCCTGGCGGTAGACACAGTCGGGGTTGTTGCGGTTGAAACTCCTTGCAGGGATGTTCGCACCGACTCTTGCATGGCTACCAGCTGCTGCATTAGGAGATTGTTTGTTTGCTGCTGTGCACACATAGCCTCCTCGTGTCTTTTTTGCTGTAGCTCATTATTTTCCCTCTGAGCCTGCAATGCCTGTTGCTGCTGTACATTACTCTGAATCAGGTGCTTAATGGCCTCCTCCATCTTGTCAGGAACCATAAAACTTGCAGGCCTGATATATGACATGCAGTCCAACACAACTTTTGCCTCAGGCCTGCCTCACTGCAGGAATGCCCGCTCCAAGCCACCAATTGTGGGGATGTGCTCGTGGTAGGCTACGGTAGCGGCGGCAGTATTGAGGCAATCACAGACAGTCTTTGTGGTACACCGTGACTTTATTTACACCAAAGGCATAACAGGCAATGTGCAGACCACACAGGTGCATATCCACATAGTGCATAAAACAAAAGTCCTTCCATAGAAAATAAACAGCAGGTTTGAGTCACCTTGTTTTGGACAGACCACAGCAGTTCTGCAGGCTTGTAGGCTACCTGCCTTTGTCTCCCTCAGGCCAGAGCCACTTCGGCTCGTAGCACCACAGGTCCCAGGACTATCCTTCAATGTGTGCTGCGCCCAGACTCTCCTTCTCCAGCACTGACTCTGTCTGTGGAAATCTCGAGCACAGCAAGACACACCCCACCCCCATCATCAGCAGGCTGGGTTCTTTAAAGGCCCAGCTCCACCAAAAACCTGGGCTGGCCGTGGGGAACAGGCACCCCCCCAACTCTTTACCTGTTCCCAGTAAAAACCGGCCCGGACACGCTGCGCCAGCAGCATTCGCCGCTGTAACCGCAATGATCCGGTTCTTACTCCACCGAGGCCAGGACCTCTGGTGGCACGTATCGTCCGTCCATTATTATTCCGGGGACTCTCCTACAATATATATATTTTTTTTTTTGTTCATGATAATGCAAACGGATTTGTTTTGACTTACATTGAAAGTCAATGGGAGGCGGATCCGTTTTCAATTGCACCATATTGTGTCAGTAAAAACGGATTCGTCCCCATTGACTTACATTGTAAGTCAGGACGGATCCGTTTGGCTCAGTTTCGTCAGACGGACATCAAAACGCTGCAAGCAGCGTTTTGGTGTCCGCCTCCAGAGCGGAATGGAGGCGGAACGGAGGCAAACTGATGCATTCTGAACGGATCCTTATCCATTCAGAATGCATTGGGGCTGAACTGATCCGTTTTGGGCTGCTTGTGAGAGCCTTGAAACGGATCTCACAGGCGGACCCAGAAACGGCAGTGTGAAAGTAGCCTTAGATGAAGATCAGATCACATTTTATGACCAATTTGTACAGAAATCCATATAATTCCAAAGGGTTCACATACTTTTTCTTGCAACTGTATTATATACACACACACCTTTAATAAAAACGTACATTTCTGTACACTAGTGCCGGCTGTATAGTCTGCATGCTGTGGCCACTCCCACTCGTGACATCATCAAAGGTCCTTCAGCTGCACTTAATAGGAGTTTTCATCTCCTTTATTGCAGTGGGAAGTCCTTCAGGATGGAGAGAGCTGTGTCTTCTCCATGTGCTGACTGATCGTTCGGCCTCCTCCTCTGCCTGCATTGATCACATAGATCAGTGTCGGGCAGGGAAAGAGAGAAGTGTGCAGACATACACCTCTCACACTGCAGTAAAGGAGATTGGGCAAAGCATTGTATGGGAGCTCTGCCTGATCATCAAGGGAGCAATCAGTGAGGTCTGGCACTGCTGGCCCACCCAGACTGCGGACAATAAGACGTAAACGCATTTTTGCAAGATTCTTTTCTTGCTAAAAGGTGTGTTTTGTAGTCCAAAAATATGGTTATCATTTATGAAGGTCGCTGTAATTCTGTAATGTATTTATTTTGTCTTTATTGCTCCTATTTTCTGTTCGGAGCTGTGGTCACATGACCATGTCCATGCAGCTCTTTCTTATTTCCTGTGTCCATGAGAGTGTCGGTGATAGAGGGTGTATGTAACTAGCTGGGTGGGAGGAGCTATAACCTAGCTGGGCGTTTTTAGGTGCGGTGATAGGGGAGTGTCTATGTAACTAGCTGATGGGAGGAGCTATAACCTAGCTGGACGTTGTTAGGGGCAGTTATAGGGGAGTGTGTATATAACTAGCTGGTGGGAGGAGCTATAAACTAGCTGCGTGTTGTTAGGGGCGGTGATAGGGGAGTGTCTATGTAACTAGCTGGTGGGAGGAGCTATAAACTAGCTGGGTGTTGTTAGGGGCTGTGATAGGGGAGTGTCTATGTAACTAGCTGGTGGGAGGAGCTATAAACTAGCTGGGTGTTAGGGGTGGTGATAGGGGAGTATCTATTTAACTATCTGGGTGGGAGGAGCTATAAACTAGCTGGGTGTTGTTAGGGGCAGTGATTGGGGAGTGTGTATATAACTAGCTGGTGGAAGGAGCTATAAACTAGCTGGGTGTTGTTAGGGGCAGTGATAGGGGAGTGTGTATATAACTAGCTGGTGGAAGGAGCTATAAACTAGCTGCGTGTTGTTAGGGGCGGTGATAGGGGAGTGTCTATGTAACTAGCTAGGTGGGGGGGGGAGCTATAAACTAGCTGGGTGTTGTTAAGGGGCAGTGATAGGGGTGTCTATGTAACTTGTTCGGTGGGAGGAGCTATAAAGTAGCTGGGTGTTAGGGGCGGTGCTGGAGCTGCAGCAGACAAAGGAGAAGTGCATCATGGGTTTGGTTGGATACAGCAGCAGGAAGTGCTACATACAAGAGGGTTCAAATGGAAAAAAAATGGAAAAATGTACAGAAGCTACATGAGCATATCTCGTAAAGAAAAAAAAAATAGCAATCCTGGAAAACCCATTTAAACTGGGATATGAAATCCCACGAGATTATCACTGGTCTGGGGTCATTTGGGGTTTTCTCAAGGTTCAGGTATTTTTGGAATTGGAAACCCTGATTTTTTTCCATGTATGCATGTGTGTGAAGAGCCGTTCCCATAAGCCCTGTTTCTAGCGATGACGGGCAGCAACTAATTGTAGCCATTGTTTAATAAAATGTGATATTTCTTAAATCCCCCGTTTCTTCACCAGGCATTTGCCGTTCTATTGGAGTCAGCAATTTTCTAATTCATCACTTGGAGCAGCTGAAGGAAGACTGTGATGTGGTTCCTCATCTCAACCAGGTAATGAAAGAAATCATTTTACATACCTTATGGGGGGAAGTTTTCTGACAAAGAAGTCACAAACCCATGGATTTAAACTTTTTGGACGCCATTGTACCTAAATGTAGGTGCAAGCAGGGCTGTGGAGTCGGAGTCGAGGAGTCGGAGTCGGGGGAAATTTTGGGTACCTGGAGTCGGAGTCGGCAAACAATGCACCGACTCCGACTCCTACTAAATTTAGATTGGAATTTTAAAAAAAAATTTAAATGTCCCAATTCACAAAAAGTTATAATTAATGACTTCTCTACTGTAAGAATAAAGACCAATGCATGCAGTGCCTCACGTAACCACAAAACGAACACATTAAGTGACCGTGAAGAAGCAGACTTAGGCAGACTAGATGGGCCAAATGGTTCTTATCTGCCGACACATTCTATGTTTCTATGTTTCATGCTTTTCATGTGCTTCACTATATGGCACGCAACGAACAATTAGGAGCTGCAATACTTATACTTTCCATAGTGTTGTGTTCTGCTTTTACATGTGTAACCTAGCCTCTCACTGATAAGGGATTAAATAAATATGTTTTTTGCAGGACTAGAGAGTGAGACACTTGTATAACTGAAGGGAATGGATGGCCAATAGTTCAAGACTGAAGCTGTAAACCATTGGAAAAACTGCTGTCATTTAGCTAAGGCTATAAAAATTTGTAAACTCCGATTGTTAGCTTAAACTTTAAACATGACTATGGGATTCTACTAGGGAAATCATGTTTTAGAATAAATGCCCCTTCCTGGATCCTCCCACTGCCCTATCTTCAGCAGCAGTGTTTGTCTTTTGCTTAAACTGTGCAATACAGTAGACTGTTGGCTTCCCAGCCAGTAGTCCTGTGGTAGGTTGCGTTTCTTTCCCTCAAGGAATGTATAATACGCATATTAATACAGAGGAGTCGGGGAGCCGGAGTCGGAAGTACATAAAACTGAGGACTCGGAGTCGGAACATTTATCTACCGACTCCACAGCCCTGGGTGCAAGTGCCGTTTTTGCCACTTTATGAAAAGAGGGCGGAGTGTGGGTGAGTGCCCCGGCACATATATCATCATTTAGAGCTCATGCACACGACAATATTTTGCGTTCAGTATACTGGACGTTTTTTGAGTTCAGTATACGGAACATATACTGAACCATTCATTTCAATGGTTCAGCAAAAAATACTGAAGTGTCTCCGTGTGCATTCCGTTTCAGTATTTCCGTGCCGTGAAAAGATAGAACATGTCCTATTCTTGTCCGCAAATCAAGGTGCTTGGCTCCATTCAAGTCAATGGGGCCGCAAAAAAAACTGAACACATACGGAAATGCATCCGTATGTCTTCCGTATCCGTTCCGTTTTTGCTGAACCATCTATTGAAAATGTTATGCCCAGCCCAATTTTTTCTATGTAATTACTGTATACTGTATATGGCATATGGAAAAACGGAAAGGAAACGGAAACACAACGGAAACAAAAAACGGAACAACGGATCCGTAAAAAACGGACCGCAAAACACTGAAAAAGCAATACTGTCGTGTGCATGAGCCCTTACATTGTTTCTGGAGTAGATTTCAATTTCGCACATGAACTGCCAGAGCATGCGCCTAATTGATGATGAGGCCTGCACCATTTTTTTCAAATACTGTAAACTATTTTATGGTTTTTCAATAGACTTCACTAAAATTCAATAAAAATGTAATTATTCTGTCTCTTTTTAGGCCTCATGCACACGACCGTTGTGTGCATCCGTGTCCGTTCCGTCATTTTTCACAGTTTAGCGGAGGTCCCATTCATTTCTATGGAGCTGTGAAAAAAAACTGATAGTCCTCCGTTTTTTCTACGCGTCCGTGATTCCAGTCCGTCAAAAAAATATAACCTGTCCTATTCTTGTCAGTGGAAAATGGAGGACGGACCCATTCAAGTCAATGGGTCCGTCAAAAAAAACGGATGCACAACTGGTATGTCATCCGTGTCCGTTTTTTTTCTACAAGACCTTGGTGCAATAAAATTGCACTTTTCATTAACCTTCCTTTTTTTCCCCTGTCAGACAAAATAAAAGGAAGACACAAGGAAACACAACTGAAGCAAAATCGGACACGAACCACTGAAGCCAAATCACTGACAGTGAAAAAACACTGTCGTGTGCATGAGGCCTTACTCAGATCATAGTATTGCCTCTTCCAAATGTCATTGTGCCATACTTATGAATGATTATTTAGTATAGGCCATAAGTGAGCATGCAAGTGTTTACTAAAATCAGTGTATAAAAAAAAATACCAATTACGTTTTGCCACTCCTTTTGTTATTCCTCCTGGAAGTGTATGAATACATTGACAACTGAATGTTACCGTTTCCTTATAAAAGGAGTGTGTCCGCACTGTCCAGCTGAAAGTGTCAGTCTGGATAGGGGCTCATCTCTTTTTATTTTAATCAGATAATTTTTTTTATTTTTGATTAATTATCATGACCATACAGATTATACATTGGAAATTTACAATCCAACCAGGATCACAATTCACATAACAGAATCAAGATAAAGCATTATCTCAATAATATAAATGGTCATTACACACAGTCCCACAACAATACCCACCCACCCCACTTGAGACAAATTTAGTGCAGCATAGAGCATTTTCCTAATCGCACTGAGGTAATCCCAACCCAAAGGATTCGCAGAAAGCCTAGCAGCTAGAGTCAAACCGGGCCTTAACACTTCCCAGGATCTACATCATTATATTAGCGTGGACACCCCCCGCATAGGCAGCATCGAGTACATCACCCTATACTACCCTTAAGAGCTAACCTCCTGATCTATCCATCCATAGGCCCCAGATATTTTCAAATTTCGACAGGCAATTACGCTTAAGATATACCCCTCTTTCCATCCGTATTGCAACATTCAGTCTTGCAATAAACTCAGAAGCATTAGGAGGAAGAGGCTGTATCCATGTAGCAGCCAACGTTTTACGTGCCTGATATAGTATTGTATTGATTCCAGTGATAATATAATCTTGTAGATTATCTGTTTCAAAAATGCCAAGCAGGCACATTCTGGGATCAAGAACGTACTGTGCACTATATATCTTATTAAAGGGTTTCTATCACTTCGTATGCCATAATTAGCTCTCAGACACTAGCGATCCGCTAGTGTCTGCTCTGGCCAACCATCCTAATATAAGAGCTTTTTGGGCAGCCGTTTTGCTAAAAAAATAACTTTTATAAATATGCTAATGAGCCTCTAGGTGCTATGTGGGCGTCATTAGCACCTAGAGGCTCCGTCTACCTTCATACACAGCCACCGCCCAGCGCGTCCCTCCAGCCCGCCCATCTCCTGATGAATGCGATCCTCCGTGTGACGCAACGGACGAATTCTCGCGCATGCGCCGTGCGCGGCTGTATTCGGCGCATGCGCAGAGAATGTCTGACCGCTTCCCTGCTCAGACATCTCCACTGCGCCTGTTCCTTGGAGCACTATGACGTCATCGGCGCAGGCGCAGTGGAGATGTCTGAGCAGGGAAGCGGTCAGACATTCTCTGCGCATGCGCCGAATACAGCCGCGCACGGCGCATGCGCGAGAATTCGTCCGTTGCGTCACACGGAGGATCGCATTCATCAGGAGATGGGCGGGCTGGAGGGACGCGCTGGGCGGTGGCTGTGTATGAAGGTAGACGGAGCCTCTAGGTGCTAATGACGCCCACATAGCACCTAGAGGCTCATTAGCATATTTATAAAAGTTATTTTTTTAGCAAAACGGCTGCCCAAAAAGCTCTTATATTAGGATGGTTGGCCAGAGCAGACACTAGCGGATCGCTAGTGTCTGAGAGCTAATTATGGCATACGAAGTGATAGAAACCCTTTAATTACAGTTATTACATCACTCCAATAACGTTTCAGGGCACTGCAGCTCCATAATATATGCAATAACCCAGTCTCTTCCTCTCGACATTTCGAACACAAGTAATCCCCTCTATATCCGATTTTCCACAGAAACACTGGGGTTTTATACGTCCTGTGTATCATGTACAACTGTGATAATCTAGCCGCTTCACTAAGGGACAGAGTTGGGGTCAGAGCCAATGTTTCCTCCCACTGGGTATCAGTTATTTCACCCACATCCTTTTCCTATTGCATCTTTACCGTAAGAGGAAATTTTTTCAAATGTTCTCCAAGGAGCTCAAGGTAAATAATCGAAATAGCTCCTTTCACTGAGCCCACCGCCACTATTTTACTAAGTATTCGATTAGAAGTAAATTGCAATGATAGCATCTTGGATTGTGACTTGAGAGCATGTCTTAATTGCAAGTATTTATAAAAATGAGTGGAAGGTAGACTGAACTCAGAACATAATTGCTGGGAATACAACTGACTAATATTCCAAAGACCTTTCTTTTCCCATTGGGAGAAACCTTCCAGGCAGGACAGCTCCAGCAGAGCCTGATTATGCCATAGAGGCGAGATGTGTAATAATCCTGTGATTCCCAAAATCTCTTTAACCTTCCCCCATACCTTCCTCATAAGACCAACAATCGGGGAGGATTTCAATTTTGTATCTACATCCCTTTCCAAAAACGCAGCAGGTGGAGAGCATCCGGATGCCCACTCTATAAGCTTACCACCTTTTCCACCTCCTCCAGCTAAGCTCCAGCTCTTAAAATGTTGCGCTTCGTCGGATAAGAAATATAGAAAGGGGTTAGGCAGAGCCAGGCCACCCATCTCCTTACTCCTCTGTAAGGTTTCATACTTGATCCTGCTCCTGTCATTTTTCCATAATACAAAGCGAAAAATTTGTTAGACCTTTTAAAAGTAATGCATGGGTATCCAGACAGGTGCATTATGAAGTGGAATATACACAGTGACTAATATCAACCGGAACTGAATAATAGAGCAATCAAGACTTATGAATCTTCCCTCAGCATCAACGCATACTTCATTACAGGGATCTCAAGTCTCCCGGACGTTCAGGGAGTCTCCCGCTATTAGATAGCGGCTCCCTGACACCCTCATGTGAAACAATATATCCCGGAAAGGTTCACTGACAGCAGAGCAGAGAGATAAGAGAAGTGACAGGACAGAGTTTAGATTACAGGTTGAATTAACCCTTTAGGGTCAAATTGGCTTCTCAAGGAGATATATATGTTAAAGGCATCCCTTCTTCTGTCTCATTCAGTAGCTATAGAACTATTGAGAGAGATGTATTTTTTTTAAATACATTTACACATTTAACCCTCCATTTTAATTATATTATTTACCCCAGTGTTAAATTCACACCCCCTGGATGCTTGTTTTTTTCCTACAGTGGGGTAGATGATTACACACAGGGTTTTAAAGAATAAACTTCCTGACTCAGACTAAGAGCCGACTCAGCGAGTCAGCAAGTGAATCGAAGCATCCGCGCATGCGCATTGCGCAACCTAAACTTCGGTTCACTTGCTTCTTGTCAGCTCAGCGAATGAACTGAAGATTCGATTCATGAATCGGTTCATTTGAATGAACTGATTCAAATGAACCGATTCATGTGAAAGATCCGAACTTCTCATCTCTAGTTTACTCGCAGTAAACCTTTTCCGGCAACCTGTAGCAGTGACCCCTTCTCGGCGCGTGCGCACAGTGCAAGAAGAAGCCGATGCCAGCAGTCCGCAACGGCGCATCAGGCTGAGCCTGTGCGCACGTGCGGGATCTCAAAGCGGGAGGGAGGGAGGGGCGGCACTGAGGAGTAGAAGGCGGCGCTGGGCACGAACGGCGATGCGTGCGGCCGGGCACCATGCATCCACAGACCTCCCCTGCTTAATTCAATGATTGACTGGTTAGTAAAACCTGTTTTTCCGCAGAATAAAGCCACAAATAGCTTTTATAAGGCCACCTTAGAAATCAGAATGCTGCCCTGGACATGAGCAGATATTTAGCTCACAGGGCTTATAGGTAGTGACAGAATCCCTTTAATCATATACATAAATAGGATAATTTGGGGCAGGGTAATGAGCCCCGTCCTCCACACCATAGAGCAAAGTGTGTAGATACTGCATGTGTCTGAAAAATGTAATAAAAAGTTTGTGAAAGAAAAAAAAAAAGAAAACCTCCCTGAAATGAGAAGTGCACCTCCCTGAAATGAGTTTTTGCAGGTTGGGATGTCTGTCATTAGAAGTAAAGGGAAGACTCCTATGTACAAGAACATAAACTCCCCTCGATTGAGTGGAATATGTAGAATGAAATTCATGCGCCATCCATGCTCTATGTACAAGGTGAGTCTTATAAGTGAGGTGAGTCTCAGACAGACAGAGAATTGCCGGCTGATGTGTTTGCAGAACATGGAAGACAGCATGACGTTTAGCGGTCTGACCCAGCCCCCGAATATTCCAAGCTATTACCTTAAGGGTACCCATCATCATACCAATACCAGAAATGTAGTCGACTGCTGCCACAACCCCCTACGAAGATGCTGCTAGGCCCTACATACCACACGCCACTTGTCTCAAGGTCCCCTGAGCCCCACCCCTCCCCCCAACACAGACAAACAAAACAAAAAGACATTTCTCCTTACAGTAGAAGAACTAGGGTATAAAAAATACCTGATCTGATATATCAACGAGCTGAAACTGTTAATAGAGCAACTATTACAGTAATGACACTCGGCTTCAAGCCCTGGCATAACATATTTCTTTTCACATCTCCCACCCGCATTCAACATGAACTTATGAACAGCAGAACAGACAGTTGAAAGTGTCTCCCATTCACACGGGACTACCCCTTACCAACTGCACACTCCCCCCCCCCCATTATTGCAACAACGTATCACGCTGCAGAAATATGTGAACCATAAAGCAGTATAAAGTCCATCAGTTCCTGCAGGAGAAATAAGGCAAGTAGAAGACATCACTGAAGGCACACTGTCATCTCAGGTGTTGCCACGTAGATCCTCTTCATGTGCATCCAGCCACTGGCACGCTGCTTCAGGATTATCAAACATATGTGTCTTATCTCTCGCTACCACCCGCAATTTGGCCGGGTATAACATCGAGTAAGGAAGCTGTAGAATCCGCAGCCGTTTTTTGATATCCAGAAAGTGCGCTCTCTTTTTCTGGACTTCTGCAGAAAAGTCCGGGAACAAAGAAATCCGGCTGCCATTTATAGTAAGATCCGTACACTCTCTTGCACCTTTCAGTATAGCATTCCGATCCCTGAAGTGCAGGCTTTTAAGCAGTAGCGGTCTCGGCGGCGCCCCCGGTGGTGGAGGGCGAAACGGTACACGGTGCGCACGCTCAACAGCAAAAAGCGGAGATAACTTGTCTTTACCAATTTTCTCTGCCAGCCACTTCTCCACAAACGTAACTGCGTCTGATCCTTCTGCACGCTCAGGCGTTATTGCGCCTCAGCCTGTTTTCCATGTCATCCGTTTTGGATATAAGCAGGGAAACATTGTGAATCACACGCTGGAGGTCACGCTTCACTGGCGGCACTTGATCTTCCAAATCTCTTACATGGTCCTCCATCACTCCGATCCTTTCCCTCACTTGTTTCATATCCTGTCTGATAAGCCCAATATCTTCTTTTAGGCTTCCCATATGGGTGCTGAGGGAGGCAAGCGCTTTATTACATTGCGCTACAGCTGCAAACACATCTTTAATGGTAGGTTCCGATTCTGAAGCAGCCACCCAGTCTGTCATTGCACTAACCTCTTGATCCTCTGTTACAAGTGCAGCTGGCTCAGCAGCTTTCTGGGAATTAGCTGTCTTGGAAGCTTCCAGCTCCGAATCAGGTACAGAAGGCGCCTTTGAATGCGCGAATCTCTCCTGGCGCGCCGACACCTCCGCCCTCTTCACAGGCTGCACGGCGCCATTTTGTGTCATCAGTTCGGCACTACCACAATCCTTTCCCTCCCTCTCCTTTGCCTTCTCTTGCTTCATTTTGCGGTTAATCAACAGCCAGGTACAAGGGGGACAGTTCTGCCTCTGATATAGGTGGGTCACAATCGATATTAGCTGGTAATAGAAGAAATTACAGGAGACTGTGCCAGGAGCTCCGCACCACACAACCGATCACATATCCGGTCAGACCACGCCCCCCGGATAGGGGCTCATCTTAATGACGAGATGAATGGTAATACCCGACTGTCAGTTTATGCATATATTTCTAGGAGGAATAATAGAGGAGTGACACAACACAGAGTTAAAAGTAAGATGACCCAGCATTGGTATTTCATAGAGAATGCAAGTATTCACCAAAGAAGATATTTCAGAAGAGGTGACAAATGAAAGCGTCACTGACTTTTCAAAAAGACATTTGACTGGTGGGGACCCCACGGATCTCAACAATGAGGAGAGAGAAGCACACGCATATTACGCTCTCTCTCCTTGCTGCACGAGGGGAGTTCCATAGAAGTCTATGGGCCGGTCTTGATTTCATCCTCAGCAGCAAAGAGACAGAGCGCATTACATGGGTGCTTCAGATCAGTGGTGGTCTCAGCGCTCAGACACTCACCAATCAAAACTTTATGACATATCAAAAGTTTTTGGAAAAGTTCAGCATGTGAATGTAGCCTTAGTGACGATTATTTCACTTTCTAATTTACTTCTATCAAAAATTCTGCTGCTTTTAAGGTTAGGTTAAATTGCGGCAAAATGACGCTGCTGTGATTTTGCACCAAATTCTGCAAAAATGCAATTAAACCACATCATGTAATCAGAAAAGAACTGTGCCCATTTCTTAATTCATGTATTTACAGTAAAAAAAAACTAAGCCGTCATTCTGATGTAATAAAATCTGAGACTCTTAGCCAATATATTTTGATCAAAACACATCTGTGCCCACCTACCCCCGCCAAGGTGGTCTCCGGTCAGGCAGGTCCCACGCTAAACAGTAATTATTTACAGTAAACACATTTTTTTAAAAGATTGGCGATTTTTATTTTTATTTTCCACATTTACATCTATATTAAAACTACAGTAATATCATGCAACTGGCCACTAGGTCTAATAATATGTTGAGACTTCCTGTTGCGGTCAGGTAACTTTTCAGTAGCCATTACATTATCACTACAGTTATAATTACAATTACAGCTATCACCTCTGTATAGATAACACAGGAGCCACTATTCACAAAGCTTATCTACTCCCTTCCTTCACACCTTCCGCACAGGTCACAGAGCATGCCTAGAACACTCTTCCATAGAAAGCAGTGAGATTTTGATACTGATGACCTACTCTCTGGATCCCCGGGACCTCTGCCGATCAGCTGTTTGAGAAGGCACTGGGGCTCCCGTCAGCACCGCGGACTTCTCCGTGCTTACCAAGACCCCCACTGATCAGATACTGATGACGTATCCAGAGGTCAAAATCCCAGAAAACCCTTTAAATACTTTATATATAAGGGGCATAAAAAATAAAACAAAACAAAAATCTAAAAAAATATGTTTGATTTAAACAATAGGTCATTTTCTGATGACACATTCCCTTTAAAGCAAAATACTAATGAGGTCAGCAAGATCAATAACAGGTCTGGAAATTGTGATGTTTGTAGCTCAATCATTTCTAGAGCACACAGCCCCAGAGGGAACAGTGGCACCAAATCTACAGAATATAGCACATGACGAAATTACATGGTAAATTCAAAAGTTGATTTATTTATATTAGAATGCCAATGCCTATAGAAAAATATTATTTCATCTCATTTTTGGGTCATCTGAATCTTGAAAGCAATCATGAAGAAATGATTACTCTGTAGAATAAAGCTGGATGACAGTGGTATTACTGCCGGATCACCCCATGTACACTTTATTAAGTATACAGGAGAGAAGACAATATTGCCAATAGATTTGGCCAGGAAAAATGCATATTGTTCTATTCTGGCTAGGGTTCAGCAAACTGCAGGCTTTGCACACAATTTGTGGGATTGCTATGTGTCATTCTGGACGCCAAAGGAGATCTGAAAATACTTTTCCTAGGAATTTCTGAAACATTTATTAGGAACTAGTAGATAGCCTGTCCCAGGACGGTGACTGTAAGAGAAAATCCATCCATGTTAGGGTAGAGTTCTTGTTCCAGGACAGGGGCTGCAGTCTATATATAGAAATATCTATTCTCATGAAAATTACTTACTGCAATCTGGAATAATAGTTGTAATGCCAAGGCATCAGCTATTACAAATACACGTAATACCCAGGTCAAACCAACGTGGAGGTCCCTTTGCATGTTGCCCCACTAGCCTACTTTCATGGACACTGGTGGAATTCATAACCCTTGTGCTTGGGCAGCAGGAATTGCTTGGCACAGGAGCCGCTAAGCCCCCTCTGCTTGCTAGCACCCACATCATGCTGTACATTCCTGTACAGCGCTTTATGTGGGCACTGTAAGTGTAGCAGGAGCCACTCTGCACTACACTGGTGAGTGGGTGGCACAGCATCGCTCTCCCTTAACCCCCGGCTGGTGGATGCGGGCCACAGCGTCCTCTTCAGTATAAACAATTAGGTCTCAGGTCCTCTATTGGCCCACATATATACCAGATTTCTGGACTATAACAAGCACCCCGATTGAGACAACAGAAAATTTGAAAAAGATTGTTTAAACCTTCCCTGGTGGTTTAGTGAGGTGGAGGGGTTACATTCAGCAACTTACACACAGTACCGCTGCATACACTTCTGGCAAACACAGCTCTGCAATAGGGCTGAAGTGATTACTCGATTGAATCGAGTAACTCTACACCAAAAAATCCTCAATGCAAATGTTTTGCATAGAGGATTCGCTTGTGTCATGTGACCACAGAGCGTGAGTGAAGCGCTTGCTATTACTCACCGATTTGTGGTCACCCGCCGGCACTCACCGCGCTGCACTGTATCCTGACACATCATCAGGACATAAGCGCGTAAGCATGCGCAATGACCTGACGCTGTGTGATATCAGGACGACAGTGCAGCACGAGGAGACGAGCTGTGGAGCGGCACCCCTACAGGAAAGGTAAGTATTTTATTTCACTGGCGCTGCGGACATGGCTAGGAGGGGAAGATGGTGGCACTGGTACGGCCTGATGGCACTGGGGAGGCGGCATGATGGCAAGGGGGGGGGGTGGCTGATGATGAGTTTTTATAAAGAAAAACTTTCTTTTAATTAGTTTTTGTTATTAGAGTACTCGATTAATCGTAGGATTAATCGGTAGAATACTCGATTACAAAAATAATCGATAGCTGCAGCCCTACTCTGCAACCCTGCTGATATACACTCACCTAAAGAAATATTAGGAACACCATACTAATACGGTGTTGGACCCCCTTTTGCCTTCAGAACTGCCTTAATTCTACTTGGCATTGATTACACAAGGTGCTGATAGCATTCTTTAGAAATGTTGGCCCATATTGATAGGATAGCATCTTGCAGTTGATGGAGATTTGAGGGATGCACATCCAGGGCACGAAGCTCCCGTTCCACCACATCCCAAAGATGCTCTATTGGGTTGAGATCTGGTGACTGTGGGGGCCATTTTAGTACAGTGAACTCATTGTCATGTTCAAGAAACCAATTTGAAATGATTCGAGCTTTGTGACATGGTGCATTATCCTGCTGGAAGTAGCCATCAGAGGATGGGTACATGGTGGTCATGAAGGGATAAACATGGTCAGAAACAATGCTCGGGTAGCCCGTGGCATTTAAACGTTGCCCAATTGGCACTAAGGGGCCTAAAGTGTGCCCAGAAAACATCCCCCACACCATTACACCACCACCACCAGCCTGCACAGTGGTAACAAGGCATGATGGATACATTCTGTTTACGCCAAATTTGGACTCTACCATTTGAATGTCTCAACAGAAATCGAGACTCATCAGACCAGGCAACATTTTTCCAGTCTTCAACAGTCCAATTTTGGTGAGCTTGTGCAAATTGTAGCCTCTTTTCCTATTTGTAGTGGAGATGAGTGGTACCCGGTGGGGTCTTCTGCTGTTGTAGCCCATCCGCCTCAAGGTTGTGCGTGTTGTGGCTTCACAAATGCTTTGCTGCATACCTCGGTTGTAACGAGTGGTTATTTCAGTCAACGTTGCTCTTCTATCAGCTTGAATCAGTCGGCCCATTCTCCTCTGACCTCTAGCATCCACAAGGCATTTTTGCCCACAGGACTGCCGCATACTGGATGTTTTTCCCTTTTCACACCATTCTTTGTAAACCCTAGAAATGGTTGTGCGTGAAAATCCCAGTAACTGAGCAGATTGTAAAATACTCAGACCGGCCCGTCTGGCACCAACAACCATGCCACGCTCAAAATTGCTTAAATCACCTTTCTTTTACATTCTGACATTCAGTTTGGAGTTCAGGAGATTGTCTTGACCAGGACCACACCCCTAAATGCATTGAAGCAACTGCCATGTGATTGGTTGACTAGATAATTGCATTAATGAGAAATAGAACAGGTGTTCCTAATAATTCTTTAGGTGAGTGTGTATATATATATACACACACACACACACACAGCACTGCTGCATATACAGTCGTGGCCAAAAGTTTTGAGAATTACATAAATATTGGAAATTGGAAAAGTTGCTGCTTAAGTTTTTATAATAGCAATTTGCATATACTCCAGAATGTTATGAAGAGTGATCAGATGAATTGCATAGTCCTTCTTTGCCATGAAAATTAACTTAATCCCAAAAAATCCTTTCCACTGCATTTCAATTGCTGTCATTAAAGACCTGCTGAGATCATTTCAGTAATCGTCTTGTTAATTCAGGTGAGAATGTTGACGAGCACAAGGGCTGGAGATCATTATGTCAGGCTGATTGGGTTAAAATGGGCAGACTTGACATGTTAAAAGGAGAGTGAAGAGCTTGAAATCATTGTTCTTCCATTGTTAATCATGGTGACCAGCAAAGAAACGCGTGCAGCCATCATTGCGTTGCATAAAAATGGCTTCACAGGCAAGGATATTGTGGCTACTAAGATTGCACCTCAATCAACAATTTATAGGATCATCAAGAACTTCAAGTAAAGAGGTTCAATTCTTGTTAAGAAGCCTTCAGGGCGTCCAAGAAAGTCCAGCAAGCGCCAGGATCGTCTCCTAAAGAGGATTCAGCTGCGGGATCGGAGTGCCACCAGTGCAGAGCTGGCTCAGGAATGGCAGCAGGCAGGTGTGAGCGCATCTGCACGCACAGTGAGGCGAAGACTTTTGGAAGATGGCCTGGTGTCAAGAAGGGCAGCAAAGAAGCCACTTCTCTCCAAAAAAAAACATCAGGGACAGATTGATCTTCTGCAGAAAGTATGGTGAATGGACTGCTGAGGACTGGGGCAAAGTCATATTCCCCGATGAAGCCTCTTTCCGATTGTTTGGGGCATCTGGAAAAAGGCTTGTCCGGAGAAGAAAAGGTGAGCGCTACCATCAGTCCTGTGTCATGCCAACAGTAAAGCATCCTGAGACCATTCATGTGTCGGGTTGCTTCTCATCCAAGGGAGTGGGCTCACTCACAATTTTGCCCAAAAACACAGCCATGAATAAAGAGTGGTACCAAAACACCCTCCAACAGCAACTTCTTCCAACAATCCAACAACAGTTTGGTGAAGAACAATGCATTTTCCAGCACGATGGAGCACCGTGCCATAAGGCAAAAGTGATAACTAAGTGGCTCGGGGACCAAAATGTTGACATTTTGGGTCCATGGCCTGGAAACTCCCCAGATCTTAATCCCATTGAGAACTTGTGGTCAATCCTCAAGAGTCGGGTGGACAAACAAAAACCCACTAATTCTGACAAACTCCAAGAAGTGATTATGAAAGAATGGGTTGCTATCAGGTCAGAATTGGCCCAGAAGTTGATTGAGAGCATGCCCAGTCGAATTGCAGAGGTCCTGAAAAAGAAGGGCCAACACTGCAAATACTGACTCTTTGCAGAAATGTCATGTAATTGTCGATAAAAGCCTTTGAAACGTAATGAAGGTTGCGTGTAATTATATTTCACTACATCACAGAATCAACTGAAACAAAGATCTAAAGACAATCTTTGTGGGAAACTAGATTTTTGGTCATTCTCAAAACTTATGGCCACGACTGTACATATACATACACACCTAATGTCTCTATCTTTAAAGAGGACCTTTCACCAAGGAAAGCCTCTAACTAACTATACATAGAGGGTAGAGCGGCGACCATGGGATCCCTCTGCACTTTACAGTTATCCCCGGGCGCCGCTCCGTTCGCCCGGTATAGCCTCCGGTATGTAAGTAGTTAGGCTCCACCCACTTGATCCTGCCGGCGTCTTCTTCTCCTATGCTGTAGCGCTGGCCAATCGCAGCGCTCAGCTCATAGCCAGGCTATGAGCTGAGCGCTGCCATTGGCCAGCGCTACAGCATAGGAGAAGAAGACGCCGGCAGGATCAAGTGGGTGGAGCCTAACTACTTATATACCGGAGGCTATACCGGGCGAACGGAGCGGCGCCCGGGGATAACAGTAAGTGCAGGGGGATCCCTTGGCGCCGCTCTACACCTCTGTATAGTTAGTTTAGAGGCTTTCCTCTGGTGAAAGGTCCTCTTTAACCACAGTATTCTCTTCCTGGATGTGGGCCGTACCACACATGACATCAAAGGTCCTTATGACTTTTCACATGGAGAAGGCTGTTTTCCTCCCCATGATCCTGCACCCTCCTGCCTGCATTGATCATACAGATTGTTGTTGAGCAGGGAGAGAGAGAAGAATCCAGGTGCACACCTGAGTGCCGGATCATTAAAGAAACAGGCAGAAAGGTAAATGCCTTATTCGTGTGCCACCTAGTGGCAGTATTTCAGTTACAAATCACACATCTAATACATTGGATCTGTCTTCCCTAATGTTTCTTAATAAAAATTGAATTGGTTTTAATATTCATGTTGAAAAAGTATATTTGTTAAGGCCTCATATACATGGCGATTCCCGTTTTGCGGTCTGCAAACCACGGATCCCCGAAAATCCTGACACCGGTCGTGTTCATCCTGCACTTTCCTCAGCCCCTATTATAGAAATGTCTATTCTTGTTCTCAAAATGGACAATAGGGAAAGTTATATAAACTGTGAACCGTGTGCACGGATGTGGACACCCCATGGTTGACATCTGTGTGCTGTCTGCATTTTTGTGGTCACATAGAAATAAATGGGTCCACGCGTGATCAGGAAAAAAATATGGATCAGACGCGGACCCAAAATATGTTCGTGTGTATGAGGCCTAACAGAAAGGTTTTAGAAATGAAAAGAACTGAAAAGTTTAAGTTCAGATGAGGAGACCGCATTTTCTCAGAGATGAGACAATGATGACATTCTCTTAAAGGGTTCTGCAGTCTTTTAAAACTGAAGATCTATCCACTAGATAGAACATCAGCATCTGATAGCGAGGGTCGGACACCCAGCCCCCCGCTGTTTAGCTGTTTAGAGAGTCTCTCTTCACTTGAATGGAGCTTAGCCGCGCCCAGGCCAGTCATACTAGTCGTGATGTCTCTGGGCCTGCGGTAACAGCGAGAAGGCCGCGGCGTTACTGCCAGCGCCGCTGCCTTCTCAAACAGCTGTCTAACAGGGTTCCTGGGTGTCTGACCCTCGCCGATCAGATGCTGATAATCTACCCAGAGGAAAGAACATCATTTTAAGAACTGCCAATACTTCAGGGATAGCTGCCTGAAATGTTTGAGGACTTTTTGTGGCTCAGTGTGCTGGAATATTACGGCTTTCCTGTTTTGATTTTATGGAGTTTTTTGGATGTTTTCTACAGTTGAAGGTTTCCCTGCCAGGTCCTCACTTTTTTCTGGCTTCACCTGATGATGGCAATCATCCCTCAAACTCCTCTCAGCATAGGAGAGGTCCATCTCCTTGAGCTCCAGCCAACTAATTGTTTTCCACACCATTGTCGTTAGTAGAGACAACTTGTACTAAAGATACGAAGCAGGAAATGACCAGCTTTTCCGTATTAGTGGGAAAGAAATGTTTAATGTTGGCTGCCCCTGACTGTTTTCCGCACGTTATTATTTCTGAAATTCTTTGTAATTACTCAACAGTGAGATCATTTGACAACAACTGTGCCTAAGTGCACCTTGATAGAAATGCATCCATCCAGGATCATAAGATATGGCAGATCATACTTGTCAGGTCCATATGGATGACAAATGTCTGAGCTGTGATCTACACATTAGTTGGGATTGGTAAGATTTCATATGGCTTGTAACCCTCCTATTACCACTACCAATTTTAGTAAAGTGGAAAGGGCGGCGTACAAAATATGTACGATGGTGTTTAAAAAGGGGCACTTTGTCTGTGTAAACAATATAAGGGCATACTAGGGATCTGTGGAGCAATGTGGTCCCTTATTTTGTACCCAGGGGTTGATCCTCCACAGATCTCTTAAGGGCTGTCTCACTTCAGTAAGTGGCATTTATCATGTAGAGAAAGGTAATGCAAAGCACTTACTAATGTATTGTGATTGTCCATTTTGCTTCCTTTGCTGGCTGGATTCATTTTTCCATCACATTATACACTGCTCGTTTCCATGGTTACAGACCACCCTGCAATCCATCAGTGGTGGTCGTGCTTGCACAATATAGGAAAAGGCACTAGCCTATGTGCGCTCCCATGGTCCCGGCCACCAGAGAGGCTAATGCTTTTTCTATAGTGTGCAAGCACGGCCACTGCTGATAAATTGCAGGATGGCCATAACCATGGAAACAAGCAGTGTATAGTGTGATGGAAAAATGAATCCAGCCAGCAAAGGAAGCAATATGGATAATAACAATATATTAGTAAGTGCCTTGTATTAACTTTCTCTACATGATAAATCCCACTTACTGAAGTGAGACAACCCCTTTAATCTATTAGTTGGGGAGATTCACAAAATAGAGGAGGGCATCAGTGGTATTACTATATACCAGCACATCCTACAGCACTTTACAGTCATCACTTGCTGTCCCCAGGAGAGCTCACAATCTAACTTCCTTATCAGTATGTCTTGGAAGTGTGGGAGGAAACCACAGTACCCAGAAGAAACCCACACAAACACAGGGAGAACATACAAACTCCATGCAGTAGTTGTCCTTGGTCGGATTTAAACCCAGGAACCCAGTGCTGTGCTTTTTCTGTGGAGTAAGCTCTATTTCGTTTACTTGCTTATATAGTGCCAAAATACCTGGAGGACACCCTTGGAAGCACAGGAAAAACACACAAACCCTATGCAGATGTTGTCCTTGGTTGGATTTGAACCTAGGACTTCAGCGCAACAAGGGACCGGTTTTGACCACTTTTGTGCATTGTAAAAGACCTTTAAATTTTTATTACTAAACTGATAGCAATAAAAAGTGTATATTATGCGCCATTCATAAAACATAGACTGCGGGGTTGGCTATTTTTATGGTGGCAGTATTAGTTGAATCTTTGTATCTTTAAATCCCTGAATCTTTGTCCATGATCATAATGCACAATTCTTCTCCCTCATGTTCCGGACAGTGGGGTTGAGGAAGTTGTTGTTATGGTTTATTGTATGGAAGAATATGAGCTAGACCTGGTGAATAGTGTCATGGGATCATGTAAACAGCAGCACAATGTATACTATAAATGTAACGATAGTTATTGTGGGCTTCACGGGGGGGACATTGTACTTGAGTGAATGTTTTTTTCCTACCATGCATTGTGTGCTTCCTCTCTGTAGGAACGCTCTCTCTTTTCCCACTCTTTTCTCTTTCCCCCCCTTTTCTGTTTTCCTCCCCGTCGTCTACTTGGTTTGTCTCTCCTAACATCTTGTCATCTAGTTGTCTCTCTCTCTCGGCCTGTCCAAGCCTCTCTAGTTGTTGTGCTCTCTCTTTTTGGCTAGCTATGAGGACAAACTGTTCTTGAGTTTTGTTTTTGTGGCTCCAGGGTGCATGGACGAGACTTTTCAGTTTCAGAATGAAGTGGCTTCTACAAAGGACAAAGCAAGTCAGGAGAGCCTGTGAATGGAGAAAGGGATGACCCAGTTGTCCCTTAACCTCTTTTCTACAAGTGTCGTGCCCTGAATTGTTAATGTCCATGTGTGTGTCCTGTGAAGGAATTTGGCTCTCGGTATTCATTCAAGGCATGGGTATTTTCTCTAGCTTAAAATCACATTTCACACTTTGAATGTGGCAATAATAAGCATGGAGAATAGTAATAAAATAGAGGCATTTTACTCTCACTTCGTGAAAAATATAAAATGCCAATTTCAATACCACATGGTATACAAAGGTCCTTGATGGATGTAAATCGGAAGGCTACATAGCAATGAAACAATAAAAGTGACAGCCTTTCCCTGAAATGTGGGTGCTCTTAGAGTGCTTGAACGCTCTCCCCAGGTCCCTACTGTGTTAAAGGGATTATCCGGGAATTACTATTGATGATCTATCTTCTGGATAGGTCATCAATATCAGATTGATGGGGGCCCGAATCCTGGGACCCCTGCTGATCAGCTGTTAGGAAGAGGCCAGGCACATCATGAGCACAGCAACCTCTTCCTAGGTAATATGATGTCACTGTACATCGGTCACATGGCCTAGTTGCAGCTCAGCCCCATTCAGTTTAATGGGGCTGGGTGTCACGAATGGGAGTGGGGAAAACCCCCCACCGTGCAAAGGCAAAGACTGCAATGCCAGATAGGAAGAAACAGGGAGCAGGTCACCACCTAGCACAACCCTGAACTCACCTTAGACTCCTACCGCATGAGCCGCCTCAGAAGGTAAGGGGGCTCATGCTCACCAACCTTTGACCCTACTATCCCTACAAAGCCCTAGGCTTAATGACAGGGCAGAGACCACCCATTCATCCAACACCACGGATGAATGGTGTCTCAAACGGCCCAGTGGCAAGCAGGATAGAAGGCCATGGGCTAAACAGTACGGCAGGTAAGTTACACAGTAACATAACTATGCAATCCTCACTTACCTGCCGTAGCCATGATGGAAGTTGGCTCCAAGCTGGAAAAGCCCACAGGCGAGTCTTCGCTTAAACCCCTCTGGGAAAGCCCGCCCCTTTCGGAGCCTCATACAACAATCAAACCTCCAAGCAAAACCCGCACCATAACTACATACACCAGGTGGGGGGAGGAATGACAGAAACACACCGACGGGGACAACAGACAAAGCAAGATATACAAAATAACAAATAAGGATAGCTCACACAGACAGTATCATTCAGCCCAGGAGCAGAGCTCCAAACAAAGCTGACAAACAACCAAACTGACACTCAGGCTCCACCACACCAACATATAGGAGGCCTGAGGTCACACCCACCACACCTACCAAGCACACCTTAACCCCGTGCACACAAAGCAGGGAAGGGAAAAATCCTAAAAGGTAAAGCGCACACACATGCATAAAAACAAGTTGCCACCGGCAACCAGCATGCGCGGCGAAAATGTCGCGGCACACACCGAGGCCGTGACATTCCCACCCCTCAAAGCCCCCCCGAACAAAAAAGGGGAAGTTGGTGGGGCACAACAAACAAAGGGAGGGGGGGGGGTAGGGAATGAAGGGTCAGTGTCAGCATGTCCCTCCTAGACTGTCGCCAGCAAACCAGGACCATCACCTAGGTCCCTGGCCACCAGCCACCAAAGCAGTCGGAAGGACACACTGGACACCGCGTCCGACTAAGGAAATGCTCCCACTCCAGGTCGCTGCCAGCAGCCACTCCCCAACCAGCACACAGTCGGAACACCAAAGGAATGCTGCCAGCAGACGAGCAGAGATAGGAACATAGAGAGGGACGAGGGGGCACGGACACGGTTAACAAGGTGGCGGAGAAAAAGCCACCAACCGCGCCGTTAACGGTGAACCCCTTAACGCTCTCCCTCCGGAGAACGCGCATGTATGCCCGAAAACGGCTGGCAATACATGCTGCACCCTCTTTCGAAGGCACTGCGGCTGCGGAGCTGTTATTTGTTATTATGTCACGAATGGGAGTGGGGAAAACCCCCACTGTGCAAAGGCAAAGACTGCAATGCCAGATAGGAAGAAACAGGGAGCAGGTCACCACCTAGCACAACCCTGAACTCACCTTAGACTCCTACCGCATGAGCCGCCTCAGAAGGTAAGGGGGCTCATGCTCACCAACCTTTGACCCTACTATCCCTACAAAGCCCTAGGCCTAATGACAGGGCAGAGACCAGCCATTCATCCAACACCACGGATGAATGGTGTCTCAAACAGCCCACCGGCAACCAGCATGCGCGGCGAAAATGTTGCGGCACACACTGAGGCCGTGACACTGGGCTGCAATACTAAGCACAACCACTATACGATGCAGGGCACTGTGCTTGGAAAGCTGACGGGAACCGGCTGCCCCTCACCAGAGCTCCACTGAGCCTGGCGGCTCCCTGTAACAGCTGATCGGCAGGGGTGCCAGGACTTGGACTCCCGCCAATATGATAATAATGGCCTATTTTGAGGATAGATCATTGTTATTTTTGCCCATATAACCCCTTTAATGGGACACTTCCATCAGAAAGGGGTATTTTTATTTAATTTTCTATTTGTGGCTGTTTTTATTTCATTTGGGCAGTGCTATACTTCTAGTGATAAATTACATTTATTAAGACCTGTGTTTTAGACACTGCTCTGGTGCTTTATGCGCCTAAGTTATGTAAAAGTGCCAGCCTCTACATAACTTAGACTCATCCACCGCCGACAAACAATGGCCTGAAATCTACCCCAGCTCCCTTGCTGGCGTAGATTTAGATACTTTTTTTATGCTAAAAACTGGCGTAGAAAATTATAAATGAGATAAGCCTTCCAACCTGCCCACGCCCCCTTTTTCAGAACTGGCATACATGGTGTGGAAGGGGAATCTTTGCAACAAAATCTGCGCCAAATATATGCCAAAAAGTGGAGTATATTTGGTCATAAATGACCCCCATAAGATGTTGCTGTCAGCTCAGAGAGATGAACCTTCTATATAGCTAGGTAGTCCATTGTTATTTTACTGCAGTTATTAGGGGACGATATTATCTGTTAGTAAAATAGTAGATTAGTAGAACTGGGATAACAATATGATACCTCTGTTGTTCTCTTGATAGGCCTAGATAAAGATGCTCACAGAAGAGCACGGCAATTTTCAGTGTAATGTGTGATGCTCCAGTCGAGTCACTGATCCCCCATTCCTGTTTGGTCGCAGTGAATGGTCTGACTGAGAAGGTCAGACAAGGCTTTTTGCTGTGCTAAAGGTCGAAACAAAGGAGGAAGTTAAAGAGCCTGGACAGGAAGTAGAGTCCATGGAGTGATTTAAAAATATATTTCCAGAAAACTAGGCATTTTTATGAAAAGAAAAGAAAAAGAATATGTATTCACTTATAGGTTGTTAATATGTAAGAAAATATGTTAGTGGAAGTGTCTCCTATAAAATAACTAATAAAGATTTAGCAACAGCATTCAGATTTATCAGTTTTTTTGGTCACTTGTATCTGAAAATGTAGCGATTATTACTTTAGTGTATTAAAGAATTGATTTTATTCTCAGAATTTTATAATAATCTTTACCTTGCCCCTTGCTGTCCACACTTGTCTTTCCGTAGGTTGAATACCACCCTTTTCAGAGGCCACAGGAACTGGTGGAGTACTGTAAGAGAAATAATATAGTATTTGGAGGATACTGTCCTCTGGCTAAGGGACAGGCGCTGACACATCCACTCATTCTGAAGATTGCAAAGCAGTATGGGAAGACACCAGCTCAGATTTGTATACGATGGAGCATCCAGGTGAAGAGTCTGATATGATTTGTCTGATTTTATATTGCTGTGGGAATAAGAACATACTGTAGATGTCAAACCATGACACCAAGAGATGCCATACAAGTTTTACTGCCCGATGCATAATTACTCAAAAATATCTTTGAAAAATATAATCTGGTTGGCCGCTATGGGCACCTGTTTCATTTTCCTTTTCCATCAGCTTTATGACTCATTCACACGTCAGTGTTCGGTCAGTGATTTCCATCAGTGATTGTGAGCCAAAACCAGGTGCGGCTCTAAACACAGAACAGGGGCAGATCTTTTGAATGAGACTTTAAAGAGTAACTAAACTTAAAAAAAACAACATTTTAATGCCCTAAAAATAATGTTTCTAATGAACATTGATTTTGCATTTTTACTAAAGATATTCCTGTTTAAAGTGCAGATTTCCTATCCCCTTTCTTCACACCGCTGACTTCTGAACGGAGCTAAGTTACAAGCTTATATGCAGGACTCTTAGTTTGGCCTCATGCACATGACCGTTCAGTTTTTTGCGGTCTGCAAACCACAGATCCGCAAAAAACAGAAGCCGCCCGTGGGCCATTGTAGAAATGTTTATTCTTGTCCGCAAAACGGACAAGAATAGGACATGCTATATTTTTTTTGCGGGAGCCACGAAACGGAGCAAAGGATGCAGACAGCACACGGAGTGCTGTCCGCATCTTTTGCGGCCCCATTGAAGTGAATGGGTCCGCACCCGCATCGGATGCGGACCACAAAAACGGTCGTGTGCATGAGGCCTTTAGCGAAGTAGGCACAGGCAGGAGCCACTCCACTCTGCTAATCCTGGCTGGTTACAGGGTACCCATGTGCTATGGCACCATATTGTAAATCTCGGTGGGGGGGGGGGGGTGAAATGATACAGGCAGGAGCAGCAATATGTTGTCCTGCCTGTACTCTGTTCTCTGCTGCCCCTTTCATAAAGTGTAGACTCCGCACTCCGCTGAGAAGTCGGAGGTGTGGAGAATGATAAATTTAAAGCGCGCAGGTAATCTCCACTTAAGGGGGGAATATCTTTAATAAAAATGCAGAATCTATATTTAAAGTACATTAGAAAAAATATTATTAGGGCATTTGGGACAAAAAAACTTTAGTAAAAGTTTAGTTACTCTTTAAAGGGCATCTGTCAGCAGATTTGTACCTATGAAACTGGCTGACCTGTGCGCTCCTATTGAATTCTAGTGATTAAAATATGGTGTCTCCATATTGCACCAGGAAAGCGTCAATATTATATCCATACTGCATCTGTTTTGTTGTATTATGTCAACTAAAAAGGGATTTTACAAGTCCAACGGAAGTAAACGGTGTATGGAGCCCAAACATCACAGCGCTGTACACTGTGTAGTGGTCATTCTCGGGTACTGCATCTCAGTCCCCTTATTTCTGCTCCAGTACCCTAGAATGGCCTATACACACTGTACAGAGCCAGTGCTAGCATTAGA
This sequence comes from Bufo bufo, assembly GCF_905171765.1. Classification (NCBI taxonomy): domain Eukaryota; kingdom Metazoa; phylum Chordata; class Amphibia; order Anura; family Bufonidae; genus Bufo; species Bufo bufo. Next base: position 74,223,893 of record NC_053397.1, read on the forward strand.
CGGGGCAAACTGTGCAATTCCCCAGGGCCCCATCCCTTAATGCTCAGCTTCTTCTCTGCTGTTTTTTTTTAGGCTGCTTATGGCAGGCCATGGGAGCCGATGGTTCTTGTCCCCACATTGTAACCCTAATTTTGATAATTTTTCTAAGTACTTTAGTCCACCAATTCCAGTTTTTACTTTAGTTGCCCCTCCTCTGAACCCTCTGTAGCTCTGCTATGTTTCTGCTAAGTAGCAGAACTACGTTCTTGTCAGGTTCATCTATGCCCCTTTTGGTGCAACCCCTAATCTTATTGGCCTTGGCAGCAGCTGCTTGACACTGGTTGCTAAAGTTAAAGGGGTTCTGAATATAAACGTCTGGGAGGTGGATCTTTATGTCTGAATGCACGTTTTAAAACGTCTATTCAGACATTGCAGCTGCACGCTAATCGTCAGTGACAGCAGGGCAACCCTTAGGCCTCTTTCACACGGGCGTTGCAGGAAAAGGTGCGGGTGTGTTGCGGGAACATGCGCCCAGGCCATTGATACTAGTCGTGATGTCACTGGGCCTGCGGTAAACAGCGAGAAGGCCGTGGCGCTACTGCCAGCGCCGCTGCCTTCTCAAACAGCTGATCGGCAGAGGTCCCGGGTGTCGGACCTCTGCTGATCAGATGCTGATGATCTATCCAGAGGATAGATCATCAGTTTAAAAAAACTGCAGAACCCCTTTAAATTTACTGTTAAATATGATTCCTTAAATAAAAGTCCATTTCCATGTCAGTGTTACCCAGTGTTTTACCATTTAGTATGTACTGGTGACTTGCACTATTCCTTCCCATGTGCATAACTTTACATTTATCAGTGTTAAACCTCATCTGCCACTTCTTTGCCCAAGCCTCCAATCTATCCAGATCCCTCTGTAGTAGTATACTGTCCTCTTTTGTGTTAATTACTTTACACAGTTTAGTGTCATCTGCAAAAATTTATATTTTACTGTGCAAGCCTTCTACACGATCATTAATAAATATATTGAAGAAAATTGGGCCCAACATGTGACGGTTGGTGCAATTCTTCAGAATTTGGGACTCACTTTTAATTTTGCCCAAGGCCACATTTTCTAAAACTGATGCGTTTTAGACCGACAAATCAGCTGGATCCTATTTATTATTTATTTTACTCACTTATATAGCGCTGACATATTCCACAAACTCCATGCGGATTCAAACCTAGGACCCCAGCGCTGCAAGGCACCAGTGCTGAGCAATGAGCCACCGTGCTGCCCTACTGTCTCTGAAATCAGTATGTAGGGTCCCATCTATAAGAGGTCGCCTTATGATGGAGTCATTTATTTTGATCAGAATATTATCTACATTCATCATATATGTTATGTAGTGAAAATGGAATTAGTGCAATTTATAATCTGTACAAGCATGCTGAGATGACAGAATTTCCATGCAGATTTTAGCACGGCGAGCATTCGGGCAGCGTCGGGAAATGCCGGATCCAGAGAGCTCCAGCCGGCTATTCCGACGAGCTTTACAGAGAAGGGGCCCAGCCCTAAAGGATGACAAGAACCTGTACAGAACTCCCTTTCCTCTATATGTTTGCACTGCCCCTTCACACTGTACATCTATGAATCCAGCCTTATACCGACATATCCGAGCCCCATCTTCTCCTACATCTGGAACAGAGACCTGAGACCCAGACAAGGAAATGAATCCATAACACTGTCATATTGAGATGATTTTTTTTATTAGATAGACAGTTTTTTTGGGAGGGAGGCCAAATTGTGTTTTTTAAAATGTTATTTTTGTGGGGACGGAATTGTAGGCCGAATTGTAAATGTTCTTTTTCAGGGGGGAGGAATTTTCCAAATTAAAACAACTTTTTTGGGGGCAGGGGGGCTGGTCTTTTGTGAGATGTATTATTATCTCCTACAAAATCTGTAGGCCTTATACACAGATTTTGCGCACATCACTAAGAGTGTTTTTTTCATCGATTTCTTTTTTTGTGTTGGCATGGTCAGCAAGTGCCGCATGCCAACTTTTCTCATGTAGTCCAGGACTTTGGTTCTTCTTCCACGATGAAAGCACTGTTTTGCTAGTCGGGACTTTTCTTGTATGTAACTTGCTGCCGCTCTAAGGACTGCAATATAAAAGGAAACCATCAGTAGGTTGCAAATGTTGCAGAATCTATTTCTATAAGAATGTGAGCAATGCGAGCAATACAATAATAAGGAGGACAAGGAGGTTGCATAGAAATTCCTGCAGCCCATCAGCAGACACAAGCTGTCTCACCGCTGTATTCTGCTGATATCAGGGGTATCAGAAAGACCCCAGATGTGTGGGATTCCCCGTTATAAGAGGTCATTCTAAGCCCTGCTTGTACCCTTTATATATGATATTATAAAGTCCTTGTTACCTGGCTTCTCCGCAACCACCTCCTCCAGTCGGGTGCCCAGGCCTCGGCAGCATTTCTTCATCTGCTTGTAGCTGTGACACAGAGAAATGTCCTTACATGAATAGGTGACAATGACAATATTCAGTTACCCCCAAAATATCCCCATGACCCCCTCCCCCACTACAGAGGTAAGATATAAAGCTGATGTGTATAGCAGACAGGAGGGATATGTAGATATGTGTAGAGTAGATGAAGGCTACTTTCACACTTGCGGCAGGACGGATCCGACAGGCTGTTCACCCTGTCGGATCCGTCCTTCTGCTATTTCGCCGTGCCGCCGGACCGCCGCTCCGTCCCCATTGACTATAATTGGGACGGGGGCGGAGCTCCGGCGCAGCACAGCAAAGTCCTGCATGTTCGACTTTTTAGTCCGGCGGCCTCTCACCGCGAACTGCCGTACTGCGCCGGAGCTCCGCCCCGTCCCCATTATAGTCAATGGGGACCGAGCGGCGGCACGGCGAAATAGCGGAAGGACGGATCTGAAATGGGGGAACAGCCTGTCGGATCTGTCCTGCCGCTAGTGTGAAAGTACCCGAAGACAGACACTTACCAGAAGATGAAGAGGAGTACAGATGCAATCTGTACTGCACCGTATAGCCCCAGGCCGACATAGAAGGTGGCTGGTAATAAAGAGACAAGATGCTGGTTATTAATTCTTACTACAGACAGAATATTCTATAAGACATGTGAGGATGATGGGAGTAGGATTAGAAGAGGAAAGAACTGATTACTCACTGTTATTGACTCCTCTTTTCTCAGCTTGGGGGCGTTCTCCTCTCTCCACTCCTGGGGAAGTCACTGCTCATAAAAGAGTGAAGGAAATAAAGACATGAACTCTATAATAGCGACTACTGAACCCCAATATTATAACATGAGAAGGTTATAAAAGACTCTTCTTATAAATGACTCCTAGGAACTAACCCCCCCCTCCCCCCCCTTCCCCCAGTGACGACGTCCGTTACCTGTAGGTCTTGCTGGGGGCCTCCCATCAGTATAAAGAAGGCAAAGTGCCAAAAATAATATCGCAATGCTCTGAGCAAACATATTCTCCAACTACTAATCCTCAAAAGCCTCCTGTGCACCCCAACACATAGAACACTGGACACTGCATTGTGATGTCACAGGGCCTCAGAACTGTATTGTCTGGGGGTGGGGCTACTGGCTGATGATGATGTCATCAGCAGTATGATCTTAATGATGGACAATACATATGAGGATAATATATAAAGTGACATTCTACCTCTAGTTTACCTTCAGAGAAGTCATATAGACATTTGATTTATCAGCTTAGAGGGAACATTCACCCAGAAATAATATTTAGTATTTTGTAAAGTCATGCTGATTAATTTCTTATTATATCTTTATAGCGGTCAGAGATCAGTTTTCTGATACAGACCTCAGTATCCCCTGTAATGCCATAGAGTTAAATGATAACATCTTCTGTGCCACCACTGGAGACAATATAGGAGCCTACTATATGCACATGTACATAGAGCTCAGTAATAAATCTGTATTCTGCAAGCTCCCTCTACTGGTGGCTTCAGGTAACCAGAAATGTATTACATAAAGGGCTTATGAGTTTAAAAAAACATAAAAATGACTTCTTTCTTCCTAAAGCAGCACCTCTCCTGTCTGTGGTATTGCCGTTCAGTACCTTTCAAGTGAATGAGGCTAATCTGCAATGCTGCACACAGGCCACTATAACCATGTCTCTACAACCCATAGTCATCTATGTAGAAATACAATGTGTAGGCACTATTTGTCCATTACCTGCAGGTCTCATTGTTGGCTTCCCCTCGATATGCAAAATGCAAATGACAATAAATAAAACAGCAATGCTCCGCACGTCCATAATCGCCGACTACTAATCCTCAAAAGACTCCAGTGCTCCCCCAACACATAGAACACTGGACACTGCATTGTGATGTCACAAAGCATCAGAGCTTGATTCCCTGGGGGCGGGGCTACTGGCTGGGGTTGCTGATGTCATCGGAGTTAAGGCCTGTTTGTTGGGCAGTATACAGAGGGATGATAAACCAGTGTGAAGTAATAGAGATGTAGCAGAGCTGAGTATTTTATAGTCAGACAAGTCAGTATTCAGTAATGTTCCTCCGATCAAGAAACCACAGAAACATCCAAGCATTCCATATGGGCGTAGCTGATCCAGCACATTTATTGTAATCTCCTTGCTGGTGTGGAGTTCAGTTCTGGAGCACAGAGCTGCACAGATGTACTGCACTTATTAAGAGGTGTGTGCCTCCTACTAATTGTGGTGTATCTGATACCAGCAGGAATAGAAAAAGACCAGCTTGTAAAACACCAGTCTTAATAAATGTCCCAATATTTGCCACACTTTGGCTATGATATTAAGGATATTGTCCAATGTATAATACATTTTGTCTAAAAACTGGGAGTGCTTTCAAATAATAAAACAAGATTTTTTTTTTTATATCATTTTTATTATTCAGTATTAACATACAAATATAAGATTTCACACAAGACAAAATATCAAAATATATGCCCAACCCAACCCACCATATCCAAGAGAGACAGAGAAAAAAAAAACCAGACAATTATTATGCCTTATTAATCAGCCAACGATTCCATAGTTTAGAGAACAAATCATTTTTTCCCCTATTATTATATATTATTTTCTCCATCCTTATAATATGGTCCACCGCTGTCTTCCACTCTCTCACAGAGGGGGGATCTTTTTTAATCCATTTTTTTTAAAATAAGTAGTCTTGCTTGAAACAATATTTTACAAAGTATTTGTTTATCCATACTTGAAATCCGCAAATGCATCATACCTCCTAATATACATGTCAATGGATCTCCTTCTATTTGAACTCCAATAGTTTTTTTTAATAATGCCCGCTATCTCAGACCAATATCAGAACAATTTAGGACATCTCCATACCAGATGGAAGAGGCCTGCTTGCTCCCTACCACATCTAGGACATTCATCTGTGGGTTTTATACCCAATTTTTTAAGCAATAGAGGAGATCGATATAGCCTATGAATAAAGAAAAATTGAGAAAACCCATAAGAGGCCCTCATTGAGACCATAGATCTATTCTTCAATACATCCTCCCACTGTTGTTCCGATATCCCATCTATATCTTTTTTCCATATCTCTTTAGCCACTATGATAATCTTACTTTGTTTGATTTTCAACAATTACCTATATCTTCTTGAAACACATCCTTTTACCTTTCTATTATCAAAAAGTTGGTTAATATTCTCCATAGGGGCCTTTTTGTATTTCAGGAAATCTATTGATGATGAATTAATTGCTTCTCTCAACCTTAAATATCTGAAACATTCTTTATTCAGAATCCCAAATTCTTTTTTAAGTGTTCAAAATATTTTAATAAATCCCCCTCAAATAATTGAAACCACAAACAAATACCCTTATTTTCCCAATTTGCATAATCTTTAATTTTCTGTATTTCTCGCAAATTGATATTATTCTATATAGGATTAAAATCTGTATATCCTTTAATATCCATAATTTTTTCAAATCTCTCTCCAAACATGATCCATTAACTTAAAAGTATAATTGTCAATATTTATACTCCCTAATATTCCCGATTCCAAAACCTCCTTCATCTTAAGTTAATTATCCTTCCAACGCAATTTTTTAAGTGCCAACTCATAATAGGTGAAATTAGGGGTGGGCGATATGGCCTAAAATCTATATTGGGATATAATTTGAAGCATGTGCGATATGCGATATATATTGCAATATATTATTTTCTTCTGTATGTCTACAAAAAATACAAATTAATAAACTTTGCAAAAAAAATTTAGAGGGCGCAGTTTTTGGCTATCTTTGTATTCCAAAACGTTCTTCACTTTGAGGTGATAAAACAAATTGGTTGTATTCCCTCTCTTTGCTATTATTGTCGCCCGACATAGTTTGCAGACTATATTTTTCTGACCCCTTAAACCCAAACCAGGTCCATATGACCGACGTCGCACCTGTCTTCTTTTGGAGCACCTCCTCCTCTTCCTCCCCACATGTAAGCTCCTCCATGAAGTTGACCAAAACAGGCACAGCTTGATGACATCTAGGGCGCCTGCAGGAAACGATTATTTTAGCAATCGAGTACTCGTCTCTAATAACACAAACCTTCTCTTAACCACCTCCCGACCGCCTAACGCAGGGATGCGTCCTGCGGGCGGCCAGGTTATTCCTCCTGGACGCATATACGCATCATGTCGCGAGACGCGAGATGACGCGCATATGCGGCCCGAACATGCGCAGTCCGGGTCGGCAAAAGGCGCACAAGGAGTTGGTCACCAGCCTGCCAGCCAATGATCAGCGCTGGCAGGTTGGTGACTTTTAAAATAACGAACCACCAGCCATATAACACGTTATATTTTATAAATATAATGTGTTAAATGGCTTCTGTGCTCTCTGCTGGGTCCTATTCGTCGGTTGGTCCCTGCAGAGAGCACAGATCACAGTGAGTACACCAAGCACTACATATTTAGCCCCAGATCACTCCCCCACCACCCCAATTAACCCCTTGATCACCCCTGTCAAAAACTAGTGAAAGGGAAAAAAGTGATCAGTGTAAACTGTTTTTTCCACCAGTATTGACTGCTAGGTTTAGGTTATTTTAGGCCCCTTTGGTAGGTAGTTAGCGTCGGTTAGCGCCCAGCCCACCGCACCGCAGTCACTGATTCGCTGATTAGCGTATCACTAATCAGCATTGGTACTTTATAGTATCTGTAAGTGATCAGAACTGATCACAGTCAGATCTATAATAGTATTAGTGTCACCTTAGCTCGCCCTCCACCCAAAACGCAGTGTTCGCCCGCCCTGCCGCAGTGACAATTTTTTTTATCACTGCACAATCACTACACAAGCGCTGCGGCGATAAAAAAATCTGTTTTGATATTTTTTTATCAATCGCAGCGGCTTCCTGTACTTCGCTAGCCTCCCATTTGTAAGACAGGCTTACTTTTTTTCTTGGGTAGTCTCAGGGAATACCCCCTAAATTTAGTTGACCAAATGGCAAGGAAGGGGTATTCTTCTGAAGAGGCCTACAGGCTTCTGACCCAGTCGGATGAGGAATGGGAACCCTCATCTGACGAATCCAGCGGGTCAGAATACGAACCTGTAGAAAGCAGTGGCAGTCTGACCCAAAGTTCGGACGATGAGGTTGAGGTCCCTGATACCACCAGGCGTACCCGGCCCCGTGTTGCTAGACCACAGGTTACGCAGGATTCGCTTCAAGGGCAGCAGAGTGGGGCTGGCGCTGTCGGATTACGTGGTGAGGCATACACCAGCAGCGCAGCCCATCCTGGACCTAGTACCAGCACTGCCGTAGAACATGGTGAAGTGGCGAGCACCAGAAGGGCAGTTGAAGCTGGTACGGTGGCACGTTGTCACCGCCAGCTCTGTGAGAAGGTCTGTTAGACGTTCTTCGCTACCTCTTGCCTGAAGTTCTTTGTTTTGGTTTCACTTTGTCATCTCCTTTCCTTCTCCCAGCTGTCATCTATTTGCACTGATTGTCTCCCTTTATATTCCCTCCCATACTGCCTCACTTTGCGGTTTATACTTCTTCCTGGATGAGTTGTTCACTGCTGGATGCGCCTTCTCCTGATTCCTCAGATAAGTCTGTTTCCTTTATTTGTGTTTACTTGCTGGCTTGATTGTAGGTGACCCTGACTCCGTCCGTATTAAGTGCAGGGAGCCGGTGGTCGTGTCCCCTCACTATTATAGGGTTTTCAGGTGTCAGATAGTAGAAGGTACGTGGACATGCAATCGTCTACCATAAAGATCTTTGCATGGGCATAGCAGTCAGGGAGAGCTCTAGGGGTTTTATAGGGCTCACCCATATGCTCCTTAGTTTGGGATCAAGCCAGTCGGATGTTTATTTATCAGTTCCAGCTTTCTGCAACACCATCCGTGACATTATAAACCGCCATAACCGTCTTAAGCATGGATCCGGTTTTAGCCTTGATTGACCGCATGCAAGGTCTTTCACTGGAGGTAGCAGATCTCCGTTAAACTGTCTCTCAGTTTCAGGTGACCGGTTCTGCTTGCGTTCATGGAGTTTGTTCCGAGCCTAAGATCTCGCTTCCGGATACGTTCTCCGGGGGTAGTGAGAATTTTGTTCGCTTTAGAGAGGCTTGCAAACAGAACAGGAAGCGCTATGCCGGGGCCGGGAGAGTGCAGGAGCTGTGTGAGGTCTTTCAGAGACCTCGATCAGCCCTGCACTGAGGCTGTACAGCGCTGTATTGCGCTGTACAGCCTCTCTGGGGGGTGCATTTCTCCTGTAACTGTGGCTACTATGTCAGCACCAGTTACAGGAGAAATCAACAGTGAAAAAAAAAGTAAACAAGTAAATGTCCCCCAGAGGTCTTGTATGACCTTATGGGGGACGAAAAGTGTAAAATAAAAAAATAAAGTGTTAAAAAAAAAAAAAAAAAAGGTTTCACATGTAAAAAAAAAAATCCCCATATAAGTAATAAAAAAAATGTTAAAAATAGAAAAAATAAAATAAGATAGACATATTTGGTATTGCCACGTCCGTGACGGTCAGCTCTATAAATATATCACATAATCGACCCAGTCCGATAAAGACCATAAAAAAAAAAAAATGTGTCAATTATTGTCACCTTACATCACAAGAAGCTATGTTTACTTGAATGGAGCTTAGCCCCGCCCAGGCCATTGATACTAGTCGTGATGTCACTGGGCCTGCGGTAAACAGCGAGAAGGCCGTGGCGCTACTGCCAGCGCCGCTGCATTCTCAAACAGCTGATCGGCAGGGGTCCCGGGTGTCGGACCTCTGCTGATCAGATGCTGATGATCTATCCAGAGGATAGATCATCTTTTTTAAAAAACTGCAGAACCCCTTTAAATTTACTGTTAAATATGATTCCTTAAATAAAAGTCCATTTCCATGTCAGTGTTACCCAGTGTTTTACCATTTAGTATGTACTGGTGACTTGCACTATTCCTTCCCATGAGCATAACTTTACATTTATCAGTGTTAAACCTCATCTGCCACTTCTTTGCCCAAGCCTCCAATCTATCCAGATCCCTCTGTAGTAGTATACTGTCCTCTTCTGTGTTAATTACTTTACACAGTTTAGTGTCATCTGCAAAAATTGATATTTTACTGTGCAAGCCTTCTACACGATCATTAATAAATATATTGAAGAAAATTGGGCCCAACATGTGACGGTTGGTGCAATTCTTCAGAATTTGGGACTCACTTTTAATTTTGCCCAAGGCCACATTTTCTAAAACTGATGCGTTTTAGACCGACAAATCAGCTGGATCCTATTTATTATTTATTTTACTCACTTATATAGCGCTGACATATTCCACAAACTCCATCCGGATTCAAACCTAGGACCCCAGCGCTGCAAGGCACCAGTGCTGAGCAACGAGCCACCGTGCTGTCCTACTGTCTCTGAAATCAGTATGTAGGGTCCCATCTATAAGAGGTCGCCTTATGATGGAGTCATTTATTTTGATCAGAATATTATCTACATTCATCATATTCGTTATGTAGTGAAAATGGAATTAGTGCAATTTATAATCTGTACAAGCATGCTGAGATGACAGAATTTCCATGCAGATTTTAGCACTGCGAGCATTCAGGCAGCGTTGGGAAATGCCGGATCCAGAGAGCTCCAGCCGGCTATTCCGACGAGCTTTACAGAGAAGGGGCCCAGCCCTAAAGGATGACAAGAACCTGTACAGAACTCCCTTTCCTCTATATGTTTGCACTGCCCCCTTCACACTGTACATCTATGAATCCAGCCTTATACCGACATATCCGAGCCCCATCTTCTCCTACACCTGGAACAGAGACCTGAGACCCAGACAAGGAAATGAATCCATAACACTGTCATATTGAGATGATTTTTTTTATTAGATAGATAGTTTTTTTGGGAGGGGGGCCAAATTGTGTTTTTTAAAATCAGTTATTTTTGTGGGGACGGAATTGTAGGCCGAATTGTAATTCTTTTTCTGGGGGGAGGAATTTTCCAAATTAAAGCAACTTTTTTAGGGGGCAGGGGGCTGGTCTTTTGTGAGATGTGTTATTATCTCCTACAAAATCTGTAGGCCTTATACACAGATTTTGCGCACATCACTAAGAGTGTTTTTTTCATCGATTTCTTTTTTTGTGTTGGCATGGTCAGCAAGTGCCGCATGCCAACTTTTCTCATATAGTCCAGGACTTTGGTTCTTCTTCCACGATGAAAGCACTGTTTTGCTAGTCGGGACTTTTCTTGTATGTAACTTGCTGCCGCTCTAAGGACTGCAATATAAAAGGAAACCATCAGTAGGTTGCAAATGTTGCAGAATCTATTTCTATAAGAATGTGAGCAATACAATAATAAGGAGGACAAGGAGGTTGCATAGAAATTCCTGCAGCCCATCAGCAGACACAAGCTGTCTCACCGCTGTATTCTGCTGATATCAGGGGTATCAGAAAGACCCCAGATGTGTGGGATTCCCCATTATAAGAGGTCATTCTAAGCCCTGCTTGTACCCTTTATATATGATATTATAAAGTCCTTGTTACCTGGCTTCTCCGCAACCACCTCCTCCAGTCGGGTGCCCAGGCCTCGGCAGCATTTTTTCATCTGCTTGTAGCTGTGACACAGAGAAATGTCCTTACATGAACAGGTGACAATGACAATATTCAGTTACCCCCAAAATATCCCCATGGCCCCCTCCCCCACTACAGAGGTAAGATATAAAGCTGCAGTGTATAGCAGACAGGAGGGATATGTAGATATGTGTAGAGTAGATGAAGGCTACTTTCACACTTGCGGCAGGACGGATCCGACAGGCTGTTCACCCTGTCGGATCCGTCCTTCTGCTATTTCGCCGTGCCGCCGGACCGCTGCTCCGTCCCCATTGACTATAATTGGGACGGGGGCGGAGCTCCGGCGCAGCACAGCAGTGCACGGCGAAAGGCCGCCAGACTAAAAGTCCTGCATGTTCGACTCGAACTGCCGTACTGCGCCGGAGCTCCGCCCCGTCCCCATTATAGTCAATGGGGACCGAGCGGCGGCACGGCGAAATAGCGGAAGGACGGATCTGACAGGGTGAACAGCCTGTCGGATCCGTCCTGCCGCTAGTGTGAAAGTACCCGAAGACAGACACTCACCAGAAGATGAAGATGAGTACAGATGCAATCTGTACTGCACCGTATAGCCCCAGGCCGACATAGAAGGTGGCTGGTAATAAAGAGACAAGATGCTGGTTATTAATTCTTACTACAGACAGAATATTCTATAAGACATGTGAGGATGATGGGAGTAGGATTAGAAGAGGAAAGAACTGATTACTCACTGTTATTGACTCCTCTTTTCTCAGCTTGGGGGCGTTCTCCTCTCTCCACTCCTGGGGAAGTCACTGCTCATAAAAGAGTGAAGGAAATAAAGACATGAACTCTATAATAGCGACTACTGAACCCCAATATTATAACATGAGAAGGTTATAAAAGACTCTTCTTATAAATGACTCCTAGGAACTAACCCCCCCCTCCCCCCCCCTTCCCCCAGTGACGACGTCCGTTACCTGTAGGTCTTGCTGTGGGCCTCCCATCAGTATAAAGAAGGCAAAGTGCCAAAAATAATATCGCAATGCTCTGAGCAAACATATTCTCCAACTACTAATCCTCAAAAGCCTCCTGTGCACCCCAACACGTAGAACACTAGACACTGCATTGTGATGTCACAGGGCCTCAGAACTGTATTGTCTGGGGGTGGGGCTACTGGCTGATGATGATGTCATCAGCAGTATGATCTTAATGATGGACAATACATATGAGGATAATATATAAAGTGACATTCTACCTCTAGTTTACCTTCAGAGAAGTCATATAGACATTGGATTTATCAGCTTAGAGGGAACATTCACCCAGAAATAATATTTAGTATTTTGTAAAGTCATGCTGATTAATTTCTATCTTTATAGCGGTCAGAGATCAGTTTTCTGATACAGACCTCAGTATCCCCTGTAATGCCATATTAAATGATAACATCTTCTGTGCCACCACTGGAGACAATATAGGAGCCTACTATATGTACATGTACATAGAGCTCAGTAATAAATCTGTATTCTCTAAGCTCCCTCTACTGGTGGCTTCAGGTAACCAGAAATGTATTACATAAAGGGCTTATGAGTTTAAAAAAACATAAAAATGACTTCTTTCTTCCTAAAGCAGCACCTCTCCTGTCTGTGGGCTGTGTGTGGTATTGCCGTTCAGTACCTTTCAAGTGAATGAGTCTAATCTGCAATGCTGCACACAGGCCACTATAACCAAGTCTCTACAACCCCTCAGTCATGTAAGTAGAAATACAATGTGTAGACACTATTTGTCCATTACCTGCAGGTCTCATTGTTGGCTTCCCCTCGATATGCAAAATGCAAATGACAATAAATAAAACAGCAATGCTCCGCACGTCCATAATCGCCGACTACTAATCCTCAAAAGACTCCAGTGCTCCCCCAACACATAGAACACTGGACACTGCATTGTGATGTCACAAAGCATCAGAGCTTGATTCCCTGGGGGCGGGGCTACTGGCTGGGGTTGCTGATGTCATCAGAGTTACGGCCTGTTTGTTGGGCAGTATACAGAGGGATGATAAACCAGTGTGAAGTAATAGAGATGTAGCAGAGCTGAGTATTTTATAGTCAGACAAGTCAGTATTCAGTAATGTTCCTCCGATCAAGAAAACACAGAAACATCCAAGCATTTCATATGGGCGTAGCTGATCCAGCACATTTATTGTAATCTCCTTGCTGGTGTGGAGTTCAGTTCTGGAGCACAGAGCTGCACAGATGTACTGCACTTATTAAGAGGTGTGTGCCTCCTACTAATTGTGGTGTATCTGATACCAGCAGGAATAGAAAAAGACCAGCGTGTAAAACACCAGTCTTAATAAATGTCCCAATATTTGCCACACTTTGGCTATGATATTAAGGATATTGTCCAATGTATAATACATTTTGTCTAAAAACTGGGAGTGCTTTCAAATAATAAAACAAGATTTTTTTTTATATCATTTTTATTATTCAGTATTAACATACAAAATATAAGATTTCACACAAGACAAAATATCAAAATATATGCCCAACCCAACCCACCATATCCAAGAGAGACAGAGAAAAAAAAAAAAAAGACAATTATTATGCATTATTAATCAGCCAACGATTCCATAGTTTAGAGAACAAATCATTTTTTCCCCTATTATTATATATTATTTTCTCCATCCTTATAATATGGTCCACCGCTGTCTTCCACTCTCTCACAGAGGGGGGATCTTTTTTAATCCATTTTTTTAAAATAAGTAGTCTTGCTTGAAACAATATTTTACAAAGTATTTGTTTATCCATTCTTGAAATCTGCAAATGCATCATACCTCCTAATATACATGTCAATGGATCTCCTTCTATTTGAACTCCAATAGTTTTTTTTAATAATGCCCGCTATCTCAGACCAATATCAGAACAATTTAGGACATCTCCATACCAGATGGAAGAGGCCTGCTTGCTCCCTACCACATCTAGGACATTCATCTGTGGGTTTTATACCCAATTTTTTAAGCAATAGAAGAGATCGATATAGCCTATGAATAAAGAAAAATTGAGAAAACCCATAAGAGGCCCTCATTGAGACCATAGATCTATTCTTCAATACATCCTCCCACTGTTGTTCCGATATCCCATCTATATCTTTTTTCCATATCTCTTTAGCCACTATGATAATCTTACTTTGTTTGATTTTCAACAATTACCTATATCTTCTTGAAGCACATCCTTTTACCTTTCTATTATCAAAAAGTTGGTTAATATTCTCCATAGGGGCCTTTTTGTATTTCAGGAAATCTATTGATGATGAATTAATTGCTTCTCTCAACCTTAAATATCTGAAACATTCTTTATTCAGAATCCCAAATTCTTTTTTAAGTGTTCAAAATATTTTAATAAATACCCCTCAAATAATTGAAACAACAAACAAATACCCTTATTTTCCCAATTTGTATAATCTTTAATTTTCTGTATTTCTCGCAAATTGATATTATTCTATATAGGATTAAAATCTGTATATCCTTTAATATCCATAATTTTTTCAAATCTCTCTCCAAACATGATCCATTAACTTAAAAGTATAATTGTCATTATTTATACTCCCTAATATTCCCGATTCCAAAACCTCCTTCATCTTAAGTTAATTATCCTTCCAACGCAATTTTTTTAAGTGCCAACTCATAATAGGTGAAATTAGGGGTGGGCGATATGGCCTAAAATCTATATTGGGATATAATTTGAAGCATGTGCGATATGCGATATATATTGCAATATATTATTTTCTTCTGTATGTCTACAAAAAATACAAATTAATAAACTTTGCAAAAAAAATTTAGAGGGCGCAGTTTTTGGCTATCTTTGTATTCCAAAACGTTCTTCACTTTGCGGTGATGAAACAAATTGGTTGTATTCCCTCTCTTTGCTATTATTGTCGCCCGACATAGTTTGCAGACTATATTTTTCTGACCCCTTAAACCCAAACCAGGTCCATATGACCGACGTCGCACCGGTCTTCTTTTGGAGCACCTCCTCCTCTTCCTCCCCACATGTAAGCTCCTCCATGAAGTTGACCAAAACAGGCACAGCTTGATGACATCTAGGGCGCCTGCAGGAAACGATTATTTTAGCAATCGAGTACTCGTCTCTAATAACACAAACCTTCTCTTAACCACCTCCCGACCGCCTAACGCAGGGATGCGTCCTGCGGGCGGCCAGGTTATTCCTCCTGGACGCATATACGCATCATGTCGCGAGACGCGAGATGACGCGCATATGCGGCCCGAACATGCGCAGTCCGGGTCGGCAAAAGGCGCACAAGGAGTTGGTCACCAGCCTGCCAGCCAATGATCAGCGCTGGCAGGTTGGTGACTTTTAAAATAACGAACCACCAGCCATATAACACGTTATATTTATAAATATAATGTGTTAAATGGCTTCTGTGCTCTCTGCTGGGTCCTATTCGTCGGTTGGTCCCTGCAGAGAGCACAGATCACAGTGAGTACACCAAGCACTACATATTTAGCCCCAGATCACTCCCCCACCACCCCAATTAACCCCTTGATCACCCCTGTCAAAAGCTAGTGAAAGGGAAAAAAGTGATCAGTGTAAACTGTTTTTTCCACCAGTATTGACTGCTAGGTTTAGGTTATTTTAGGCCCCTTTGGTAGGTAGTTAGCTTCATTTAGCGCCCAGCCCACCGCACCGCAGTCACTGATTCGCTGATTAGCGTATCGCTAATCAGCATTGGTACTTTTATAGTATCTGTAAGTGATCAGAACTGATCACAGTCAGATCTATAATAGTATTAGTGTCACCTTAGCTCGCCCTCCACCCAAAACGCAGTGTTCGCCCGCCCCGCCGCAGTGACAATTTTTTTTATCACTGCACAATCACTACACAAGCGCTGCGGCGATAAAAAAATCTGTTTTGATATTTTTTTATCCATCGCAGCGGCTTCCTGTACTTCGCTAGCCTCCCATTTGTAAGACAGGCTTGCTTTTTTTCTTGGGTAGTCTCAGGGAATACCCCCTAAATTTAGTTGACCAAATGGCAAGGAAGGGGTATTCTTCTGAAGAGGCCTACAGGCTTCTGACCCAGTCGGATGAGGAATGGGAACCCTCATCTGACGAATCCAGCGGGTCAGAATACGAACCTGTAGAAAGCAGTGGCAGTCTGACCCAAAGTTCGGACGATGAGGTTGAGGTCCCTGATACCACCAGGCGTACCCGGCCCCGTGTTGCTAGACCACAGGTTGCGCAGGATCCGCTTCAAGGGCAGCAGAAGTGTGGCTGGCGCTGTCGGATTACGTGGTGAGGCATACACCAGCAGCGCAGCCCATCCTGGACCTAGTACCAGCACTGCCGTAGAACATGGTGAAGTGGCGAGCACCAGAAGGGCAGTTGAAGCTGGTACGGTGGCACGTTGTCACCGCCAGCTCTGTGAGAAGGTCTGTTAGACGTTCTTCGCTACCTCTTGCCTGAAGTTCTTTGTTTTGGTTTCACTTTGTCATCTCCTTTCCTTCTCCCAGCTGTCATCTATTTGCACTGATTGTCTCCCTTTATATTCCCTCCCATACTGCCTCACTTTGCGGTTTATACTTCTTCCTGGATGAGTTGTTCACTGCTGGATGCGCCTTCTCCTGATTCCTCAGATAAGTCTGTTTCCTTTATTTGTGTTTACTTGCTGGCTTGATTGTAGGTGACCCTGACTCCGTCCGTATTAAGTGCAGGGAGCCGGTGGTCGTGTCCCCTCACTATTATAGGGTTTTCAGGTGTCAGATAGTAGAAGGTACGTGGACATGCAATCGTCTACCATAAAGATCTTTGCATGGGCATAGCAGTCAGGGAGAGCTCTAGGGGTTTTATAGGGCTCACCCATATGCTCCTTAGTTTGGGATCAAGCCAGTCGGATGTTTATTTATCAGTTCCAGCTTTCTGCAACACCATCCGTGACATTATAAACCGCCATAACCGTCTTAAGCATGGATCCGGTTTTAGCCTTGATTGACCGCATGCAAGGTCTTTCACTGGAGGTAGCAGATCTCCGTTAAACTGTCTCTCAGTTTCAGGTGACCGGTTCTGCTTGCGTTCATGGAGTTTGTTCCGAGCCTAAGATCTCGCTTCCGGATACGTTCTCCGGGGGTAGTGAGAATTTTGTTCGCTTTAGAGAGGCTTGCAAACAGAACAGGAAGCGCTATGCCGGGGCCGGGAGAGTGCAGGAGCTGTGTGAGGTCTTTCAGAGACCTCGATCAGCCCTGCACTGAGGCTATACAGCGCTGTATTGCGCTGTACAGCCTCTCTGGGGGGTGCATTTCTCCTGTAACTGGGACTACTATGTCAGCACCAGTTACAGGAGAAATCAACAGTGAAAAAAAAAAATAAGTAAACAAGTAAATGTCCCCCAGAGGTCTTGTATGACCTTATGGGGGACGAAAAGTGTAAAATAAAAAAATAAAGTGTTAAAAAATAAAATAAAAAAGGTTTCACATGTAAAAAAAAAAATCCCCATATAAGTAATAAAAAAAATGTTAAAAATAGAAAAAATAAAATAAGATAGACATATTTGGTATTGCCACGTCCGTGACGGTCAGCTCTATAAATATATCACATAATCGACCCAGTCCGATAAAGACCATAAAAATAAAAAAAATGTGTCAATTATTGTCACCTTACATCACAAGAAGCTATGTTCACTTGAATGGAGCTTAGCCCCGCCCAGGCCATTGATACTAGTCGTGATGTCACTGGGCCTGCGGTAAACAGCGAGAAGGCCGTGGCGCTACTGCCAGCGCCGCTGCATTCTCAAACAGCTGATCGGCAGGGGTCCCGGGTGTCGGACCTCCGCTGATCAGATGCTGATGATCTATCCAGAGGATAGATCATCAGTTTAAAAAAACTGCAGAACCCCTTTAAATTTACTGTTAAATATGATTCCTTAAAAAAAAGTCCATTTCCATGTCAGTGTTACCCAGTATTTTACCATTTAGTTTGTACTGGTGACTTGCACTATTCCTTCCCATGAGCATAACTTTACATTTATCAGTGTTAAACCTCATCTGCCACTTCTTTGCCCAAGCCTCCAATCTATCCAGATCCCTCTGTAGTAGTATACTGTCCTCTTCTGTGTTAATTACTTTACACAGTTTAGTGTCATCTGCAAAAATTGATATTTTACTGTGCAAGCCTTCTACACGATCATTAATAAATATATTGAAGAAAATTGGGCCCAACATGTGACGGTTGGTGCAATTCTTCAGAATTTGGGACTCACTTTTAATTTTGCCCAAGGCCACATTTTCTAAAACTGATGCGTTTTAGACCGACAAATCAGCTGGATCCTATTTATTATTTATTTTACTCACTTATATAGCGCTGACATATTCCACAAACTCCATGCGGATTCAAACCTAGGACCCCAGCGCTGCAAGGCACCAGTGCTGAGCAACGAGCCACCGTGCTGCCCTACTGTCTCTGAAATCAGTATGTAGGGTCCCATCTATAAGAGGTCGCCTTATGATGGAGTCATTTATTTTGATCAGAATATTATCTACATTCATCATATTCGTTATGTAGTGAAAATGGAATTAGTGCAATTTATAATCTGTACAAGCATGCTGAGATGACAGAATTTCCATGCAGATTTTAGCACTGCGAGCATTCAGGCAGCGTCGGGAAATGCCGGATCCAGAGAGCTCCAGCCGGCTATTCCGACGAGCTTTACAGAGAAGGGGCCCAGCCCTAAAGGATGACAAGAACCTGTACAGAACTCCCTTTCCTCTATATGTTTGCACTGCCCCCTTCACACTGTACATCTATGAATCCAGCCTTATACCGACATATCCGAGCCCCATCTTCTCCTACATCTGGAACAGAGACCTGAGACCCAGACAAGGAAATGAATCCATAACACTGTCATATTGAGATGATTTTTTTTATTAGATAGATAGTTTTTTTGGGAGGGGGGGCAAATTGTGTTTTTTAAAATCAGTTATTTTTCTGGGGACGGAATTGTAGGCCGAATTGTAATTGTTCTTTTTCTGGGGGGAGGAATTTTCCAAATTAAAGCAACTTTTTTAGGGGGCAGGGGGCTGGTCTTTTGTGAGATGTGTTATTATCTCCTACAAAATCTGTAGGCCTTATACACAGATTTTGCGCACATTCCTAAGAGTGTTTTTTTCATCGATTTCTTTTTTTGTGTTGGCATGGTCAGCAAGTGCCGCATGCCAACTTTTCTCATGTAGTCCAGGACTTTGGTTCTTCTTCCACGATGAAAGCACTGTTTTGCTAGTCGGGACTTTTCTTGTATGTAACTTGCTGCCGCTCTAAGGACTGCAATATAAAAGGAAACCATCAGTAGGTTGCAAATGTTGCAGAATCTATTTCTATAAGAATGTGAGCAATACAATAATAAGGAGGACAAGGAGGTTGCATAGAAATTCCTGCAGCCCATCAGCAGACACAAGCTGTCTCACCGCTGTATTCTGCTGATATCAGGGGTATCAGAAAGACCCCAGATGTGTGGGATTCCCCATTATAAGAGGTCATTCTAAGCCCTGCTTGTACCCTTTATATATGATATTATAAAGTCCTTGTTACCTGGCTTCTCCGCAACCACCTCCTCCAGTCGGGTGCCCAGGCCTCGGCAGCATTTTTTCATCTGCTTGTAGCTGTGACACAGAGAAATGTCCTTACATGAACAGGTGACAATGACAATATTCAGTTACCCCCAAAATATCCCCATGGCCCCCTCCCCCACTACAGAGGTAAGATATAAAGCTGCAGTGTATAGCAGACAGGAGGGATATGTAGATATGTGTAGAGTAGATGAAGGCTACTTTTACACTTGCGGCAGGACGGATCCGACAGGCTGTTCACCCTGTCAGATCCGTCCTTCCGCTATTTCGCCGTGCCGCCGGACCGCTGCTCCATCCCCATTGACTATAATAGGGACGGGGGCGGAGCTCCGGCGCAGTGCACGGCGAAAGGCCGCCGGACTAAAAGTCCTGCATGTCCGACTTTTTAGTCCGGCGGCCTCTCACCGCGAACTGCCATACTGCGCCGGAGCTCCTCCCTGTCCCCTTTATAGTCAATGGGGACCGAGCGGTGGCACGGCGAAATAGCGGAAGGACGGATCCGACAGAGTGAACAGCCTGTCGGATCCGTCCTGCCGCTAGTGTGAAAGTACCCGAAGACAGACACTTACCAGAAGATGAAGAGGAGTACAGATGCAATCTGTACTGCACCGTATAGCCCCAGGCCGACATAGAAGGTGGCTGGTAATAAAGAGACAAGATGCTGGTTATTAATTCTTACTACAGACAGAATATTCTATAAGACATGTGAGGATGATGGGAGTAGGATTAGAAGAGGAAAGAACTGATTACTCACTGTTATTGACTCCTCTTTTCTCAGCTTGGGGGCGTTCTCCTCTCTCCACTCCTGGGGAAGTCACTGCTCATAAAAGAGTGAAGGAAATAAAGACATGAACTCTATAATAGCGACTACTGAACCTCAATATTATAACATGAGAAGGTTATAAAAGACTCTTCTTATAAATGACTCCTAGGAACTAACCCCCCCCTCCCCCCCTTCCCCCAGTGACGACGTCCGTTACCTGTAGGTCTTGCTGTGGGCCTCCCATCAGTATAAAGAAGGCAAAGTGCCAAAAATAATATCGCAATGCTCTGAGCAAACATATTCTCCAACTACTAATCCTCAAAAGCCTCCTGTGCACCCCAACACATAGAACACTAGACACTGCATTGTGATGTCACAGGGCCTCAGAACTGTATTGTCTGGGGGTGGGGCTACTGGCTGATGATGATGTCATCAGCAGTATGATCTTAATGATGGACAATACATATGAGGATAATATATAAAGTGACATTCTACCTCTAGTTTACCTTCAGAGAAGTCATATAGACATTGGATTTATCAGCTTAGAGGGAACATTCACCCAGAAATAATATTTAGTATTTTGTAAAGTCATGCTGATTAATTTCTTATTATATCTTTATAGCGGTCAGAGATCAGTTTTCTGATACAGACCTCAGTATCCCCTGTAATGCCATAGAGTTAAATGATAACATCTTCTGTGCCACCACTGGAGACAATATAGGAGCCTACTATATGTACATGTACATAGAGCTCAGTAATAAATCTGTATTCTGCAAGCTCCCTCTACTGGTGGCTTCAGGTAACCAGAACTTTATTACATAAAGGGCTTATATGAGTTAAAAAAAAACATAAAAATGACTTCTTTCTTCCTAAAGCAGCACCTCTCCTGTCTGTGGGCTGTGTGTGGTATTGCCGTTCAGTACCTTTCAAGTGAATGAGGCTAATCTGCAATGCTGCACACAGGCCACTATAACCAAGTCTCTACAACCCATAGTCATGTAAGTAGAAATACAATGTGTAGGCACTATTTGTCCATTACCTGCAGGTCTCATTGTTGGCTTCCCCTCGATATGCAAAATGCAAATGACAATAAAAACAGCAATGCTCCGCACGTCCATAATCGCCGACTACTAATCCTCAAAAGACTCCAGTGCTCCCCCAACACATAGAACACTGGACACTGCATTGTGATGTCACAAAGCATCAGAGCTTGATTCCCTGGGGGCGGGGCTACTGGCTGGTGTTGCTGATGTCATCGGAGTTACGGCCTGTTTGTTGGGCAGTATACAGAGGGATGATAAACCAATGTGAAGTAATAGAGATGTAGCAGAGCTGAGTATTTTATAGTCAGACAAGTCAGTAGTCAGTAAAGTTCCTCCGATCAAGAAAACACAGAAACATCCAAGCATTTCATATAGGCGTAGCTGATCCAGCACATTTATTGTAATCTCCTTGCTGGTGTGGAGTTCAGTTCTGGAGCACAGAGCTGCACAGATGTACTGCACTTATTAAGAGGTGTGTGCCTTCTACTAATTGTGGTGTATCTGATACCAGCAGGAATAGAAAAAGACCAGCGTGTAAAACACCAGTCTTAATAAATGTCCCAATATTTGCCACACTTTGGCTATGATATTAAGGATATTGTCCAATGTATAATACATTTTGTCTAAAAACTGGGAGTGCTTTCAAATAATAAAACAAGATTTTTTTTTTATATCATTTTTATTATTCAGTATTAACATACAAATATAAGATTTCACACAAGACAAAATATCAAAATATATGCCCAACCCAACCCACCATATCCAAGAGAGACAGAGAAAAAAAAAAACAGACAATTATTATGCATTATTAATCAGCCAACGATTCCATAGTTTAGAGAACAAATCATTTTTTCCCCTATTATTATATATTATTTTCTCCATCCTTATAATATGGTCCACCGCTGTCTTCCACTCTCTCACAGAGGGGGGATCTTTTTTAATCCATTTTTTTAAAATAAGTAGTCTTGCTTGAAACAATATTTTACAAAGTATTTGTTTATCCATTCTTGAAATCTGCAAATGCATCATACCTCCTAATATACATGTCAATGGATCTCCTTCTATTTGAACTCCAATAGTTTTTTTTAATAATGCCCGCTATCTCAGACCAATATCAGAACAATTTAGGACATCTCCAAACCAGATGGAAGAGGCCTGCTTGCTGCCTACCACATCTAGGACATTCATGTGTGGGTTTTATACCCATTTTTTTAAGCAATAGAGGAGATCGATATAGCCTATGAATAAAGAAAAATTGAGAAAACCCATAAGAGGCCCTAATTGAGACCATAGATCTATTCTTCAATACATCCTCCCACTGTTGTTCCGATATCCCATCTATATCTTTTTTCCATATCTCTTTAGCCACTATGATAATCTTACTTTGTTTGATTTTCAACAATTACCTATATCTTCTTGAAACACATCCTTTTACCTTTCTATTATCAAAAAGTTAGTTAATATTCTCCATAGGGGCCTTTTTGTATTTCAGGAAATCTATTGATGATGAATTAATTGCTTCTCTCAACTGTAAATATCTGAAACATTCTTTATTCAGAATCCCAAATTCTTTTTTAAGTGTTCAAAATATTTTAATAAATCCCCCTCAAATAATTGAAACAACAAACAAATACCCTTATTTTCCCAATTTGCATAATCTTTAATTTTCTGTATTTCTCGCAAATTAATATTATTCTATATAGGATTAAAATCTGTATATCCTTTAATATCCGTAATTTTTTTTAATCTCTCTCCAAACATGATCCATTAACTTAAAAATATAATTGTCATTATTTATACTCCCTAATATTCCCGATTCCAAAACCTCCTTCATCTTAAGTTAATTATCCTTCCACGCAATTTTTTTAAGTGCCAACTCATAATAGGTGAAATTAGGGGTGGGCGATATGGCCTAAAATCTATATTGGGATATAATTTGAAGCATGTGCGATATGCGATATATATTGCGATGTATGTATACAAAAAATACAAATTAATAAACTTTGCAATAAATGTTTAGAGGGCGCAGTTTTTGGCTATCTTTGTATTCCAAAACGTTCTTCACTTTGATGTGATGAAACAAATTGGTTGTATTCCCTCTCTTTGCTATTATTGTCGCCCTACATAATTTGCAGACTATATTTTTCTGACCCCTTAAACCCAAACCAGGTCCATATGACCGTCGTCGCACCGGTCTTCTTTATGAGCACCTCCTCCTCTTCCTCCCCACATGTAAGCTCCTCCATGAAGTTGACCAAAACAGGCACATCTTGATGACATCTAGGGCGCCTACAGGAAACTATTATTTTAGCAATCGAGTACTCGTCTCTAATAAGACAAACCTTCTCTTAACCACCTCCCGACCGCCTAACGCAGGAATGCGTCCTGCAGGTGGCCGGGTTATTCCTCCTGGACGCATATACGCATCATATCGCGAGACGCGAGATGACGTGCATATGCGGCCCGCACATGCGCAGTGCGGGTCAGCAAAAGGCACACAAGGAGTTGGTCGCCTGCCAGCCAATGATCAGCTCTGGCAGGTTGGTGACTTTTAAAATAACGAACCACCAGCCATATAGCACGTTATATTTTATAAATATAATGTGTTAAATGGCTTCTGTGCTCTTTGCTGGGTCATTTTCGTCGGTTGGTCCCTGCAGAGAGCACAGATCACAGTGAGTACACCAAGCACTACATATTTAGCCCCAGATCCCCGCCCCCCCCCCCCCCTCACCCCAATTAACCCCTTGATCACCCCTGTCAAAAACTAGTGAAAGGGAAAAAAGTGATCAGTGTAAACTGTTTTTCCACCAGTATTGACTGCCAGGTTTAGGTTATTTTAGGCCCCATTGGTAGGTAGTTAGCTTCAGTTAGCGCCCAGCCCACCGTCACTGATTCGCTGATTAGCCTATTGCTAATCAGCATTGGTACTTTATAGTATCTGTAAGTGATCAGAACTGATCACAGTCAGATCTATAATAGTATTAGTGTCACCTTAGCTCGCCCTCCACCCAAAACGCAGTGTTCGTCCGCCCCGCCGCAGTGACAAAATTTTTTATCACTGCACAATCACTTTACAAGCGCTGCGGCGATAAAAAAAATCAGTTTTGATATTTTTTATCAATCACAGCGGCTTCCTGTACTTCGCTAGCCTCCCATTTGTAAGACAGGCTTGCTTTTTTTCTTGGGTAGTCTCAGGGAATACCCCCTAAATTTAGTTGACCAAATGCTAAGCAAGGGGTATTCTTCTGAAGAGGCCTACAGGCTTCTAACCCAGTCGGATGAGGAATGGGAACCTTCATCTGACGAATCCAGCGGGTCAGAATACGAACCTGTAGAAAGCAGTGGCAGTCTGATCCAAACTTCAGACGATGAGGTTGAGGTCCCTGATACCACCAGGCGTACCCGGCCCCGTGTTGCTAGACCACAGGTTGCGCAGGATCCGCTTCAAGGGCAGCAGAGTGGGGCTGGCCCTGTCGGATTACGTGGTGAGGCATACACCAGCAGCGCAGCCCATCCTGGACCTAGTACCAGCACTGCCGTAGAACATGGTGAAGTGGCGAGCACCAGAAGGGCAGTTGAAGCTGGTACGGTGGCACGTTGTCACCGCCAGCTCTGTGAGAAGGTCTGTTAGACGTTCTTCGCTACCTCTTGCATGAAGTTCTTTGTTTTGGTTTCACTTTGTCATCTCCTTTCCTTCTTCCAGCTGTCATCTATTTGCACTGAGTATATTCCCTCCCATTCTGCCTCACTTTGCGGTTTATACTTCTTCCTGGATGAGTTGTTCACTGCTGGATGCTCCTTCTCCTGATTCCTCAGATAAGTCTGTTTCCTTTATTTGTGTTTACTTGCTGGCTTGATTGTAGGTGACCCTGACCAGAGCGTCATAGACGCGTCTTCAGGCGATTTTACTCCTTAAAAAAAGTCTAAGGCGTACCAATACGCCTTAGACTTTCCCTGCCTTTCATCAGCGCTGTGAGCGGCACAGGCAGTGCAGCGATGCTGCCTGTGCCTGAAATGACCAATAACAAAGCTCCTTACAGCAAGGAGCTTTGTTATTGGTCGGATTGAGCGGGCAGCCGGACCATTCTGCAAACCGCTCTGAAGTGAGGAGGAAGAGTCCTGCAGCGGTGCGAGATTCTCACCGGGTGGCGCCTGGCGGGGTAAGCAGTCTTGGGCTGTGGGTCACTTCCTCCATGTGCTTACGGGCAGCGTCCTCTCCAGTGAAAAATGTGGGTCCAAACTCCATAGCAACTAGATACCAACAAACTCCCCCCAGGGCACTATATGCCTGAGCATGCTTGCCCTGGCCGGATGAATAAAATGATCGGGTCCGTGCTAGGCCAGTCGGGCGCAGCGCATGTTGACATGGAGACTGGGGGGGCTGATGGTGATGTGTTGGGGTGGGCTATGCGTTTGGGCGCACGTACTTCACTGGAGAGGACGCTGTGAGCACATGGAGAAATTGACCTGCAGCCCGACCGTCCAGAACATGAAGTGAATGTGACTATTGGAAGACTTATGATTGGTGAGCACATTAAATTAATTTCTCATAATTAGACGGCACAATTTGTTATTGGTGCAATGTTATGTGCCCTGCTGGGATCTAAGAGGGCTTACATTTTTAGGGAGACTCCAGAAAAACCAAGGAGGGTTGGCAAATAGGCAATAGATTGTCCCAGATATACGGACAGCCATTTTGCCTCCATTAGGTCTCATGTACACGACTGTATCCATTTTGAGGTCTGCAAATCGCAGATCCACAAAATATGGACATCCGTGTGCTATCCACATCTCCATGCTGCAAAAGATAGACCATCTCCTGTTCTGGCGGACCCACTTAAATCAATCAATCCGCAAGAAAATGCGGATTGCACACGGACCGCATCCGTGATTTGCGTACCGCAAAATGGATACAGTCGTGTGCTTCAGACCTTATAGTGAAAGCCACAGTGCTCATAGATGTAAAGTACAGAGACGCCAAGTACACTATACTGTGCAATAGTCCAATATACCGTGTATAAGACTGTCCTATAACTGACTCCTGTGCATTCGTCCCAGACCGCCACCCACTGCTCCCTGCCACAACCACCAGACGTCCCTGTTCAATTCTTATTGCATTGTGTTTTGCACAGTCTACCGCGCCGATCTCTACGTGACAGATTTGGTGCTTTAAGAAAGGTAGGGATCAGTCTTCTGAGATTAATTTAAAAAAGATCAAAATTAGCTATTTCTGCATGGAAGACATTATAGAGGAGACTGGTAATGGTTTCCTTGCCGAAATAGCAACATCTTAACATTATTTAGGCCTGTGAATTATATATATGAATTACCGCAAATTACGTACTCCTCCTCGGCTAAAAATACTCCTCAAAAATGGTCAGAGGAGTATTTTTACTCTTCCGGAAAAAATGTAGCGCGACCTCTGACCCTGACTCCGTCCGTATTAAGTGCAGGGAGCCGGTGGTCGTGTCTCCTTACTATTATAGGGTTTTCAGGTGTCAGATAGTATAAGGTACGTGGACATGCAATCGTCTACCATAAAGATCTTTGCATGGGAATAGCAGTCAGGGAGAGCTCTAGGGGTTTTATAGGGCTAACCCATATGCTCCTTAGTTTGGGATCAAGCCAGTCGGATGCTTATTTATAAGTTCCAGCTTTCTGCAACACCATCCGTGACATTATAAACCGCCATAACCGTCTTAAGCAAGGATCCGGTTTCAGCCTTGATTGACCGCATGCAAGGTCTTTCACTGGAGGTAGCAGATCTCCGTAAAACTGTGTCTCAGTTTCAGGTGACTGGTTCTGCTTGCGTTCATGGAGTTTGTTCCGAGCCTAAGATCTAGCTTCCGGATACGTTCTCCGGGGGTAGTGAGAATTTTGTTCGCTTTAGAGAGGCTTGCAAACAGAACAGGAAGCGCTATGCCGGGGCCGGGAGACTGCAGGAGCTGTGTGAGGTCTTTCAGAGACCTCGATCAGCCCTGCACTGAGGCTGTACAGCGCTGTATTGCGCTGTACAGCCTCTCTGGGGGGGGTGCATTTCTCCTGTAACTGTGGCTACTATGTCAGCCCCAGTTACAGGACAAATCAACAGTGAAAAAAAAAGTAAACAACTAAATGTCCCCCAGAGGTCTTGTATGACCTTATGGGGGACGAAAAGTGTAAAATAAAAAAATTAAGTGTTAAAAAAAAAAAGGTTTCACATGTAAAAAAAAAATCGCCATGTAAGTAATAATAAAAAAAAATGTTAAAAATAAAATAAGATAGACATATTTGGTATTGCTGCGTCCGTGACGGTCAGCTCTATAAATATATCACATGATCGACCCAGTCCGATAAATACCATTAAACATTAAAAAAAAAAGCCATTTTTGTCACCTTACATCACAAGAAGCTCTGTTCACTTGAATGGCCATTGATACTAGTCGTGATGTCACTGGGCCTGCGGTAAACAGCGAGAAGGCCGTGGCGCTACTGCCAGCGCCGCTGCCTTCTCAAACAGCTGATCGGCAGAGGTCCCGGGTGTCGGACCTCCGCTGATCAGATGCTGATGATCTATCCAGAGGATAGATCATCATTTTAAAAAAACTGCAGAACCCCTTTAAATTTACTGTTAAATATGATTCCTTAAATAAAAGTCCATTTCCATGTCAGTGTTACCCAGTGTTTTACCATTTAGTATGTACGGGTGACTTGCATTATTCCTTCCCATGTGCATAACTTTACATTTATCAGTGTTAAACCTCATCTGCCACTTCTTTGCCCAAGCCTCCAATCTATCCAGATCCCTCTGTAGCAGTATACTGTCCTCTTCAGTGTTAATTACTTTACACAGTTTAGTGTCATCTGCAAAAATTTATATTTAACTGTGCAAGCCTTCTACACGATCATTAATAAATATATTGAAGAAAATTGGGCCCAACATGTGACGGTTGGTGCAATTCTTCAGAATTTGGGACTCACTTTTAATTTTGCCCAAGGCCACATTTTCTAAAACTGATGCGTTTTAGACCGACAAATCAGCTGGATCCTATTTATTATTTATTTTACTCACTTATATAGCGCTGACATATTCCACAAACTCCATGCGGATTCAAACCTAGGACCCCAGCGCTGCAAGGCACCAGTGCTGAGCAATGAGCCACCGTGCTGCCCTACTGTCTCTGAAATCAGTATGTAGGGTCCCATCTATAAGAGGTCGCCTTATGATGGAGTCATTTATTTTGATCAGAATATTATCTACATTCATCATATTCGTTATGTAGTGAAAATGGAATGTAATTTATAATCTGTACAAGCATGCTGAGATGACAGAATTTCCATGCAGCATCGCACGGCGAGCATTCAGGCAGCGTCGGGAAATGCCGGATCCAGAGAGCTCCAGCCGGCTATTCCGACGAGCTTTACAGAGAAGGGGCCCAGCCCTAAAGGATGACAAGAACCTGTACAGAACTCCCTTTCCTCTATATGTTTGCACTGCCCCCTTCAAGCTGTACATCTATGAATCCAGCCTTATACCGACATATCCGAGCCCCATCTTCTCCTACATCTGGAACAGAGACCTGAGACCCAGACAAGGAAATGAATCCATAACACTGTCATATTGAGATGATTTTTTTTATTAGATAGATTTTTTGGGAGGGAGGCCAAATTGTGTTTTTTAAAATCAGTTATTTTTG
Source organism: Bufo bufo (assembly GCF_905171765.1). Classification (NCBI taxonomy): domain Eukaryota; kingdom Metazoa; phylum Chordata; class Amphibia; order Anura; family Bufonidae; genus Bufo; species Bufo bufo. The sequence continues at coordinate 74,253,031 of NC_053397.1, forward strand.
TGGGGACGGAATTGTAGGCCGAATTGTAATTGTTCTTTTTCAGGGGGGAGGAATTTTCCAAATTAAAACAACTTTTTGGGGGGCAGAGGGCTGGTCTTTTGTGAGATGTATTATTATCTCCTACAAAATCTGTAGGCCTTATACACAGATTTTGCGCACATTCCTAGGAGTGTTTTTTCCATCGATTTCTTTTTTTGTGTTGGCATGGTCAGCAAGTGCCGCATGCCAACTTTTCTCATATAGTCCAGGACTTTGGTTCTTCTTCCACGATGAAAGCACTGTTTTGCTAGTCGGGACTTTTCTTGTATGTAACTTGCTGCCGCTCTAAGGACTGAAATATAAAAGGAAACCATCAGTAGGTTGCAAATGTTGCAGAATCTATTTCTATAAGAATGTGAGCAATACAATAATAAGGAGGACAAGGAGGTTGCATAGAAATTCCCCGTTATAAGAGGTCATTCTAAGCCCTGCTTGTACCCTTTATATATGATATTATAAAGTCCTTGTTACCTGGCTTCTCCGCAACCACCTCCTCCAGTCGGGTGCTCAGCACTCCCTCTGTGCGCCTGCGCCGATGACGTCTTCCATTTCCGTGATGTCATCGGCGCAGGCGCACTGAGGGAGTTCTGAGGAGGCGAGCCTCCTCATCTCAGAGCGCCTGCGCCGAATCAACACAGGCGCGCGATTTTTGAAATGCTGACAGGGCCGGCCGGAGAAGGAGATCCCGGCTGGCCCTGTCAATCAACACGACGAGGGGGCGGTTTTCTGCAGCTGCTACCAGCAAGTAGACGCCCTACTTGCTGGTAGAGACCTAATTTACATATTATAAAAGTTCGTTTTTAGAAGAAACTGCTGAAGCAAAGTAAGTAAGACCATTATTTTTTCATATATCGCAGTATAAGTAATTTAACTAGCCCAAAAAATAAAAATGACTTTAGTGGGGTGACAGAAGCCCTTTAAGTTCAGTTATGCACTCAATACTTGGTCCGGTATACTTCTTGCAGAAATGACTGATTCAATGCGGCCGTGGCATGGAGGCAATCAGCCTGTGGCACTGCTGAGTTGTTTTGGAGGCCCAGGATGCTTCGATAGCGGCCTTAAGCTCATCCAGAGTGTTGGGTCTTGCGTCTCTCTACTTTCTCTTCCAATATCCACAGATTCTCTAAGGGGTTCAGTCAGGAGAGTTGGCAGGCCAATTGAGCACAGTAATACCATGGTCAGTAAACCATTTACCCAGTGGTTTTGGCACTGTGAGCAGGTGCCAGTCGTGCTGAAAATTGAAATCTTCATTTCCATAAAGCTTTTCAGCCTGATGGTAGCATGATGTGCTCCAAAATCTCCTAATTAGCTAGCTGCATTGACCCTGCCCTTGATAAAACACAGTGGACCAACACCAGCAGCTGACATGGCCCCCCAGACCATCACTGACTGTGGGTACTTGACACTGGACTTCAGGCATTTTGGCATTTCCCTCTCCCAGTCTTCCTCCAGACTCTGGCACCTTGATTTCCGAATGACATTTCAAAATTTGCTTTCATCCGAAAAAAGTACTTTGGACCACTGAGCAACAGTCGAGTGCTGCTTCTCTGTAGCCCAGGTCAGGCGCTTCTGCCGCTGTTTCTGGTTCAAAAGTGGCTTGACCTGGGGAATGCGGCACCTGTAGCCCATTTCCTGCACACGCCTGTACACGGTGGCTCTGGATGTTTCTACTCCAGACTCAGTCCACATGTCCCCCAAGGTCTGGAATCGGTCCTTCTACACAATCTTCCTCAGGGTCCGGTCACCTATTCTCGTTGTGCAGCGTTTTCTGCCACACTTTTTCCTTCCCACAGACTTCCCACTGAGGTGCCTTGATACAGCACTCTGGGAACAGCCTATTCAGTCAGAAATTTCTTTCTGTGTCCTACCCTCTTGCATTTGAAGGGGGGTTGTCAATGATGGCCTTCTGGACAGCAGTCAGTCGGCAGTCTTACCCATGATTGCGGTTTTGAGTATTGAACCAGGCTGGGAGTTTTTAAAAGCCTCAGAATCTTTTGCAGGTGTTTAGAGATAATTAGTTGAATTCAGATGATTAGTTTATTAGCCGTTTAGAGAACCTTTTCATGATATGCTATTTTTTTGAGATAGGAATTTGGGGTTTTCATGAGCTGTATGCCAAAATCATCAATATTAAAACAAGAAAAGGCTTGAACTACTTCCAGTTGTGTGTAATGAATCTAAAATATATAAAAGTCTAATATTTATCAGTACATTACAGATAATAATTCACATATGCTAATTTTTTGTGAAGGACCCTGTATAAAGTGACATTCCACCTCAGTTTTACCTTCAGAGAAGTCATATAGACATTGGATTATCAGCTTAGAGGGAACATTCACCAGAAATAATATTTTAGTATTTTGTAAAGTCATGCTGATTAATTTCTTATTATAACTTTATAGCGGTCCAGAGATCATGTTTGCTGATACAGACCTCAGTATCCCTGTAATGCCATAGAGTTAAATGATAACATCTTCTGTGCCACCACTGGAGACAATATAGGAGCCTATTATATGCACATGGACATAGAGCTCAGTAATAAATCTGTATTCTGTAAGCTCCCTCTACTGGTGGCTTCAGGTAACCAGAACTTTATTACATAAAGGGCTTATATGAGTTTAAAAAAACATAAAAATGACTTCTTTCTTCCTAAAGCAGCACCTCTCCTGTCTGTGGTATTGCCGTTCAGTACCTTTCAAGTGAATGAGGCTAATCTGCAATGCTGCACACAGGCCACTATAACCATGTCTCTACAACCCCTCAGTCATCTATGTAGAAATACAATGTGTAGGCACTATTTGTCCATTACCTGCAGGTCTCATTGTTGGCTTCCCCTCGATATGCAAAATGCAAATGACAATAAATAAAACAGCAATGCTCCGCACGTCCATAATCGCCGACTACTAATGCTCAAAAGACTCCAGTGCACCCCCAACACATAGAACACTGGACACTGCATTGTGATGTCACAAAGCATCAGAGCTTGATTCCCTGGGGGCGGGGCTACTGGCTGGTGTAGCTGATGTCATCGGAGTTACGGCCTGTTTGTTGGGCAGTATACAGAGGGATGATAAACCAGTGTGAAGTAATAGAGATGTAGCAGAGCTGAGTATTTTATAGTCAGACAAGTCAGTATTCAGTAATGTTCCTCCGATCAAGAAAACACAGAAACATCCAAGCATTTCATATAGGCGTAGCTGATCCAGTACATTTATTGTAATCTCCTTGCTGGTGTGGAGTTCAGTTCTGGAGCACAGAGCTGCACAGATGTACTGCACTTATTAAGAGGTGTGTGCCTTCTACTAATTGTGGTGTATCTGATACCAGCAGGAATAGAAAAAGACCAGCGTGTAAAACACCAGTCTTAATAAATGTCCCAATATTTGCCACTACTTTGGCTATGATATTAAGGATATTGTCCAATGTATAATACATTTGTCTAAAAACTGGGAGTGCTTTCAAATAATAAAACAAGATTTTTTTTTTATATCATTTTTATTATTCAGTATTAACATACAAATATAAGATTTCACACAAGACAAAATATCCAAATATATGCCCAACCCAACCCACATATCCAAGAGAGACAGAGAAAAAAAAAAAAAAAGACAATTATTATGCCTTATTAATCAGCCAACGATTCCATAGTTTAGAGAACAAATCATTTTTTCCCCTATTAATTATATATTATTTTTCTCCATCCTTATAATATGGTCCACCGCTGTCTTCCACTCTCTCACAGAGGGGGGATCTTTTTTAATCCATTTTTTTTTAAATAAGTAGTCCTTGCTTGAAACAATATTTTACAAAGTATTTGTTTATCCATACTTGAAATCCGCAAATGCATCATACCTCGATATAGCCTATGAATAAAGAAAAATTGAGAAAACCCATAAGAGGCCCTAATTGAGACCATAGATCTTTTCTTCAATACATCCTACCACTGTTGTTCAGATATCCCATCTATATCTTTTTTCCATATCTCTTTAGCCACTATGATAATCTTACTTTGTTTGATTTCAACAATTCATATATCTTCTTGAAACACATCCTTTTACCTTTCTATTATCAAAAAGTTAGTTAATATTCTCCATAGGGGCCTTTTTGTATTTCAGGAAATCTATTGATGATGAATTAATTGCTTCTCTCAACTGTAAATATCTGAAACATTCTTTATTCAGAATCCCAAATTCTTTTTTAAGTGTTCAAAATATTTTTATAAATCCCCCTCAAATAATTGAAACAACAAACAAATACCCTTATTTTCCCAATTTGCATAATCTTTAATTTTCTGTATTTCTCGCAAATTAATATTATTCTATATAAGATTAAAATCTGTATATCCTTTAATATCCATAATTTTTTTTAAATCTCTCTCCAAAAATGATCCATTAAGGCTACTTTCACACCTGCGTTTAGGTCGGATCCGTCTGGTATGTGCCCAGACGGATCCGCACCTATAATGCAAACGCTTAGATCCGTTCTGAACGGATCCGTTTGCATTACCATGAACATGATAATGCAAACGGATCCGTTTTGACTTTACATTGAAAGTCAATGGGAGACGGATCCATTTGAAAATTGAGCCATACTGTGTCAACTTCAAACGGATCCGTCCCCATTGACTTACATTGTAAGTCTGACGGATCGTTTGCCTCCGCACGGCCAGGCGGACACCTGAACGCTGCAAGCTGCGTTCAGGTGTCCGCCTGCTGAGCGGAGCGGAGGACAAACGATGCCAGACTGATGCATTCTGAGCGGTTCCGCATCCATTCAGAATGCATTAGGCTGGACGGATCCGTTCGGGGCCGCTTGTGAGCCCCTTCAAACGGAACTCACAAGCGTAGCCCCGAACGCTAGTGTGAAAGTAGCCTTACTTAAAAATATAATTGTCATTATTTATACTCAATATTCCCGATTCCAAAACCTCCTTCATCTTAAGTTAATTATCCTTCCAACGCAATTTTTTTAAGTGCCAACTCATAATAGGTGAAATTAGGGGTGGGCGATATGGCCTAAAATCTATATTGCGATATAATTTGAAGCATGTGCGATATGCGATATATATAACGATATATTATTTTCTTCTGTATGTATACAAAAAATACAAATTAATAAACTTTGCAAGAAATTTTTAGAGGGCGCAGTTTTTGGCTATCTTTGTATTCCAAAACGTTCTTCACTTTGAGGTGATGAAACAAATTGGTTGTATTCCCTCTCTTTGCTATTATTGTCGCCCGGCATAGTTTGCAGACTATATTTTTCTGACCCCTTAAACCCAAACCAGGTCCATATGACCGACGTCGCACCGGTCTTCTTTATGAGCACCTCCTCGTCTTCCTCCCCACATGTAAGCTCCTCCATGAAGTTGACCAAAACAGGAACAGCTTGATGACATCTAGGGCGCCTGCAGGAAACGATTATTTTAGCAATCGAGTACTCGTCTCTAATAAGACAAACCTTCTCTTAAGACTTAAACTATTACTAACGTATTGCTAATTGCTTTCTAAAAACAATATTTTTATGTGCCTGTGGTATAGCAAATCATCAGCCCCATGCCATTTGCCATCAGTCAGCATCAGCCCCACGGCATTTGCCAATTGCCATCATCAGACATGTCCCCCAGAGCCAGTGCCATCAGCTCCATGGCATTTGCCATCATCTATCAGACTGTCTGATGATGGCAAATGCATGGGGCGCTGATCTGATGGCACTGCTCATCTGGGGACACATGTCTGAATAAGACATGTGTCCCCCAGTGACCCAGTGCCATCAGATCAGTGCCCCATGGCATTTGCCATCATCAGACATGTGTCCCCCAGCAGTGAGCCAGTGCCATCAGATCAGTCCCATGTGGCATTTGCCATCATCAGACATGTGTCCCCCTGCAGTGAGCCAGTGCCATCAGATCAGCCCCATGTGGCATTTGCCATCATCAGACTCCATGTGTCCCCCAGTGAGCCAGTGCCATCAGATCAGCGCCCCATGGCATTTTCCATCATCAGACATGTGTCCCCCAGCATTTGCCATCATCAGACTCCATGTGTCCCCCCTGCTATATATTCAGACAGAGCAGCCGGTCTCAGTGCCATCAGAAGATGATCAGGTTTTGGCCATCCTTTTCAAAAAGATCCTTTCCTTATCCACTCCCCCCCCCCCCCAACCCCGATCCTCCAGCAAGAGTCCCTGTCCCCCCACAAGAGTCGCTGTTATTATACTCACCTTTCCTGCAGGGTGCTCGGCAGTGGCGTCTTCTTCAAGCACTGGGCATACAGCGTCAGCAAAGTAGGCTGGCGCTGTGTGCACGCCGGCCCTGGCCAGTACAGCGCGGTGCGGAGTCGGGAGGCCAAGGAGCGGTGAGCCCGAAGCTTCTGCGCAATCATTCACTACCGCTCCGTGGTCATATCGCGGGGCGGCGATATACACAAAATCCATATAGTGGCACATATCATATCGCCAATATCGCCCACTCCTAGGTGAAATATCACCCCCCACTCATAAAACCAAACGGTGCAACTAAAAACATATATACAATTTGGAAAGTACATTCCACCCTCTTTAAATGGTAACTGCAAAATCTCTAACCTTATCCTTGGATTCCCCTCTTTCCAAATAAATTCCCTCGTTAATCTATTCATAATAGTGAAAAACATCATTGGTAGCCGTACTGGAGCCAATTGCAGTACAAAAAAATCCTAGGAAGATTTTTTCGCCCCATCATAGACAATGGTAATCTTTTCCAAATATGTATATATTTTTTTCAACTCATCTAAGAGAGGAGACACATTCAACCTAACATATTCCATCAGGTTCCTTGCAATATTTACTCCCAAATACCTAAAACTACTTTCCCTTTCCACCTGGTGAACTTCAAAACTCCTCTCACTTACCTCATCCTCTAGCAACATCAAGTGATATTTTTCACAATTTATTTGAGTTGGAATAGTATCCAAATCTCTCAATTATTTCTATCACTTTCACCATCTCCTCATCGGTATTTGCTAAGAACAAAAGAATATAATCCGCATATAACATTATTTTCTCCCTTACATTACCGTATTAAAACCCCTTAATACTTTCATTCTCTCTGATAATTATCGCTAAGGTTCTATTGCAATTGCAAAATGCAGCGGCGATAGGGTTACATCCCTGCCTAGTGCCCCTAAGAGGGCAAAATGCAGGGACATGACCCCATTCAACGCCACCCCTCGCCCTGGGACATGAGTAGATAAGCTTGATCCAACTTATAAAGGACTCCCAAAGCCGAAACATTTAAGAATCTCCCACAAATATTCCCACTTTATACAATCAAAAGCATAATTGCGTCTAATGATAATATTGCTTTCTTACTATTTTTATCTTTATTTGCTTCTACATTGATGAATAGTCTTCTGATATTAGACTATATCAATCGCCCAGGAATAACCCCTGTTTGATCTTCTTTTATTATTGTTTTTATTACTTTTGTTAACCTATCTGCCAATACCTTGGCTAATAACTTGATATCAGTGTTCAAGAGTAAAATGGGTCTATACGACTCTGATTTTAATAAATCTTTTTCAGGTTTAGAGATCAAAACTATCTGTAAAGAATAAATCAAGGCAACTGGACTCACTGTAGATTTCTTGAAAACGTATTCACTCGTTCTCCAACGAGCTTTCTCAATTCTGAGTGACTGTACAAGAATTCTCTGGAAATAAATATGTAACTGAATCAACATCTGGTAATTATACCCAGCATGGGGTCAGAGGTCATTATACCCAGCATAGGGTCAAAGGTGTTGATACCATTATCCTAATTGGAGTCAGTAGGTGATAAAGACTTCCCAGAAAAAGGTGTCAAGACAGCATTGTATGTGGCAGACAAGAGATGTCTAACCCCCCTTGGCTTCTTCCATTTTTACGTAGATGGCCTGCCTTCACACTCGTTTGTTACAATCAGGCCTCCTTATCCAAAACACGTACTTGACTGTCTTCAAAGGTGTGACTTGTTTCTTTTAGATTGTAAGTACAACGGCTGAATCTTTACCAGAGGTTTTGGCTCTTCTATGCTGAGCCCATACGCTGATGTAGTTGTTGTTTTGTTTTGCCGATATACATTTCTGACCATTCCTCATTGCACTGGACTGCGTACACAATGTTGTCCATCTTGTGTTTAGGCGTTGGGGTCTTCTTGGGTGAACCAGTTGTATTGCCTCAGTGGTGTTTGCTGGTTTAAAGCAGAGCAGGGATGTGATGTTTATTAAAAATCCTTTTGAGTTTCTCAGACACCCCACTACATATGGAATAACCATATTCTGGTCTATCATGCTTCTCGCCCTCACTGGTACAGATATACCATGACCTGGATAAATGAGAACCTTCACAGACAAAACTACAGTTGCTTCTTCCATTGATTTAGGTAATTTATTTGATCTCTTGGCCTCAACGAGGGTCTCTATTAATTCCGGGAGAATAACTGAACTAAATTCCTTGTATACCGCAAATGGAAGACCATCCCCTCCCGGAGCTTTTTTATCTTTAGTTAAATTTAGGGCTCTCATTAGTTCATCCAACCGTATACTCTCTTCCAACTGAATCCTATGAACTTCAGCAAGCTTCCTGAAGGGAATATCATCCAAATATCTACATAAATCCTACCTTTTATACCAAATTTTTGATTTATACAATTCTTTAAAATATTTACTAAATAAAATACTAATCTGTTCTGGGGATTTAACTATTTGCCCATAATTATCTTTTAATGGACCTATCCAACTTTTTTTTTCTGTTGATTATTAATTATATTTGACAAAAGCTTACCCACTTTTTCTCCCTCTGCAAAAGACCTAAACCCCTTGAAAAACACATATATACTTCTTTAACCGTTTAATTTTCCAGTGAAGGGTCTTCTGCACAGAGTTTTTGGGCGTCTTTTAATTTCTGTTCTAAACTCTGAGTTTTACCGTTTACCTTTTTTTCCAATAAATTACTTGTTTACATAATATTCCTCTCAGGAAAGCCTTTGCCGCATCCCAAATCCACTGCTTATTAGCGGAGTCCCTATTAGGGTACTTTCACACTTGCGTTTTTCTTTTCCGGGACTGAGTTCCGTTCTAGGGGCTCTATACCGGAAAAGAACTCATCAGTTTAATCCCCATGCATTCTGAATGGAGAGCATTCTGTTCAGGATGCATCAGGATGTTTTCAGGTCAGTCTTTTTGACTGATCAGGCAAAAGATAAAACCGCAGCATGCTACGATTTTATCTCCGGCCCAAAAAACGGAAGACTTGCCTGAATGCCGGATTCTGCATTTTTTTCCCCTAGGAATGTATTAGTGCCGGATCCGGCATTCAAAATACCGAAATGCCGGATTCGTCCTTCCGGTCTGCGCAGGTGCAGACTGGTAAAAATGTGAAAAAAAAATCTAAACGGATCCGTTTGTCCGTATGACAAACGGACAGACGGATCCGTTCTTGCAATGCATTTGTAAGACGGATGAGGATCCTGATCAGTCTTAAAATGCAATCAGTTGGCATACGTTTTGCCGGATCTGCCTGCCGGATTCCTCTGCCGTAAGTGTGAAAGTAGCCTTAACAGAAAAAAAAACTTCAGTTCCTCCATAACACAGTTATCATTCAACAAATTGAACCAATGGGGATTAAATGTAAAAACCCTGGATATCTGTTTTACCAAGGGCCCAATCTCCACTACAATTGCACAATGATCTGACATAAACGTAGGAACATACTTTACACTTATTTCATTCCTTTCCTGCAGTTTCCCATTACTGAGGATCGCATCTATCCTAGACCAGGACTGATGTGTCCTCGAGTAGCAGGAAAACACCTTTTCTTCAGGATTATATAAGCGCCAAATATCACTCCAACCAAATTCCAATAATAATCTGGCAAAGTTAGTATTATAATGTAAAACGTTGCCCTTGGATAGTCTATCTATACTTGGGTCTATCACTCTATTATAATCCCCCGCTGGTAATAATATGTCTTTCAGTCATATAATTATACAACTCATATAATACGTCAAGTTTATACGGAGGTGGTATATACAGTATATGCTTGCTATTACCATCAATATACCATTAATTCTGCACTGTAAGAAGAGATACATCTGCCTTACATGAAATATACTCAAAATTAACTTTATAATGTACTAAAATAGAAACTCCCCTTGAATATGATGTATATATTGAATGATATTGTGCTCCTATCCATCTTTTATTTAAACAATTAAACAATGGATAAAGTCTTTGTCCATATGTGTTTCTTGAAGGCAGATGATGGCCGGCAAGTACCTCCCCACCCAGTCAAAAATAGAAAAATCTCTTTAACCTTTCTCTTAATCCACAAACATTAACAGAAATAATTCTTATCATTCAAAAAGCAATACCCAAAGAAAAAATAAAACCTCTCTCTCTCTCTCTCTCTCTCTCTCTCTCTCGGAAAAACATAATCCCACCCCCAACCACTCCCCCCATTTTGCTACCCATTCTATATAAACAGAGAGCCCCATTAACGTGCATGCTGTACTCCATATACCCCCCTCTTAAAATAACCATATTAATAGTTGCTGCATTTCGCACAGGCCCTTTAACTCTGCCCATTCACTTACTTCTTTAGGGGACTGGAAAAAGACGGTTTTATCCTGGTAAACCACCCGCAGTTAAGCTGGGAACACCAAGCTATATTTTACCCCAGCCTGCCTAAATCTCTTTTTTATATCAGTATATTTTTTCCTTTGGGTGCTGGTGGCCATTGAAAAATTTGGATATACTCCTATTTATGTCCCTTCTATTTGAAACTTCTCAGAGGCTCTAACCTTCCTCCACACCACCTCCCGGTCTCTATAGGAAACAAAAGTAGTCAGAATTGTTCTTGCGTATTCTCTCGGCTTTCTCCTTTGATTGAGGCGTTAAACACCGTCCCAGGTTTACAATTCTCCAGTATCCATTTTTCCATAAAGCTGACGCAATCCAATCCTTCCTTTCCCTCTGGTATTCCTACCCATCTCCGATTTTTTTCTTCTTGCTTGTTCTTTTATATCTATTAGCTTACTCTGCGTGGCAGCATTCATTTGTTTTAAAGATACTACATCTTTCTCCAGCTTAAATACTAAATCTTCTCCGGTGACTATCTACTTTCCAATTCCTGCATGCCTTTTTCAAATCATCTCTAAATAGCGACACATCAGTTTGGATACCCCCAATCTGTATTACCACCTTCCCCATCATACTCTCTAACCTCGTAACCGCACATAAAATTTCTTTCACCATTTTTGGGTCAGAGTCTCCTTTTACTCCCTCCACTTCTTTCCCTTCAGGGACATCCAAATTTATATTTTCTTCCAAACCAAGCTCTATCCCCTCCCCTGTCTCATTCCCAGGGTTAGGGGTTCTTAGTGGAGAGGATGTGGGTGTCAGATATTTACTTAAGGCATTTTGTTTCTGTCTTGTATCTGCTCCCAGACCCGCGGCAGATTGTCTATTAGCATTGTTAGTATTAGATCCATGTTGATCGTCTCTTTTTTTTAGGTGCCATTTTCAGCAGGAGTAATTAAATAACAAAATAAAAATCCACAGTTATTAATACATATACTGGTTAGAAATTTGTCAGTCCAGGTTTAGTACACCGTTAGTAAGATGGTAGGTTGGAAAGAATGTTACTGCAGTCTGTGGAAGGGTCACAGTTCCAAAACCAAGTTGGTTTTTCAACGGTTAGGGGTAGAGAATAGAGAGTAATTAAAGAATCCAAGATGCAGTGATTAGATCGGAGAAAAACGGTTAAGATGAAGCAGACAAATAAAGAGTTGCTAACAAAGTAGTCTTCTTTCTTGACTCAGTACAAAAAAGAGACCTTTATCCTAGCTCCCTCTTTATACATCAGAGGAGGAGCATGGAGTGCGTCTGGCGTGTGACGCCAGCTCCGCCCCTCCCTCAACTCCGTGATTTGCCGTGCACAGGCTGTCCACGTGAAGCTAGGCGGAAGACGCATGGGGAGGGGCCGCGTGTGTGAGCTAATGTGTCTCAGTCTCCCCAGCTGGTGTCCTATGCAGTGAGGTCAGCGGTGGCTCGTCCTGGTCTCCCGCGTATTCCAGCCCTGTTCGTGGTAGTGGTTGGTTGGCATTTGGGAGTGATGTATCTGAAGATACTGCAATTGGCACTGGGTTATTGCTGAGGAAGCCCGGTGAGAGTGGGGCTGTTGGTCCTCAGCTAGTTTGGCATGCTATGCTAAGCGGTGGGGGCGCAACCAATAAGAGGAAGAGAGGAGGAATAGATAACAAAACAAGAATTATTAATGCATTTGAGCAGAACCAGCTTCTGCTGGTGGCCAACGTGTATGTGAGTCTACTGCATAGTACCAGAGCTTATGGCTTCTGTCCCTGCCATTCAGCCACTAGGCCAGAAGCATGTGAGGCAGTAGAATGACGCAAGAGATTATGATGACATCACCCCACCCTCCTATGCCAGGACTCGCAGGATGACATGATGACGTCATGATGCAATAATTTGTTATCATGTCATCGCAGAAGGGCTGTCACTGCCTGCCCTGTGAGATATCTGAGAAGATCGGATAGACTTGCAGCACGTGGTCTATCTGACAGGTCTTTCTGTGTTTCCTCTCTGTTGTTGTGGGCTGGATCCCACCTCTCCACAGGTTCTGCTCGTTAGCTGTTTAACAGGCTATATTTAAGTCCGCCTCTTACTGCTGACTTTGCGGTTGATATTTTCCTTCTGGAGTTCTATACTGGTTGTTTGTGGATCCTCTACTTCCCGCTCATCTCAAGCTAAGTCCTCCTGTTTTCTCCTTTGTGCGTGTTTTGCTTCTAGGTCTCAGGGAGACGCTGGTCACTTCATTGTGGAAGGTATCGGCTGTCTCATTCCCCGCTCCTTAAGTAACGGTTTTCAACAGTGTCAGCAGGGCTTAGGTTCCAGCGTATGAGTTTGTTCACCATCAGGACTTTCTCATACTGTCAGCAATCAGGGAGAGGATCAGGGATTGTTAGGAGGTTACCATTCCCTCCTCCCTAGCTTTGGGGCCTAGTCTGTTTACCTGTTGCTGTTTGTTTACTTGCTGTTCCTCTTATCCCCACTTGCCGTGACAAGGGCACAGTAATGTTATTGAGGCCGCCTGCTCTGGAAGGCAGAAATTCATGGCACAGACAGGAAGAGCCAGGGGTGTACCTAGAACTGACTGGGCCCCGCAGCAAATATTTGTACGGGGGTCCGTGCTGCATAAGCTCCCTTCCTATACACTAGGTTCGTGAGGGCCTTATAGAAACCCACTAAAGCAGCTTTCAGCACCACTGCTGGATTGCTTGCATCGGCTTTAATCCATCACCCTGCATAGCTTAGCTGTACTGCCGCATAATAGAAAGATTCGGCAGCGCCAGACCTCCTTGCATATACAGCGCCTGAAGGGTGTGTCTCGCTATTCTGGGGCAGAGTTTGCACCACAGAAAGGTGGTAAACATCTTATCCATAAGTATAAAGTTTATTTTTGGTAGCACTAGTGGTACCGCCCTATAAAGATATAACAACTTAGGTAGGAGGACCATCTTTATAACATTGACACGGCCTATCAAAGTCAATGGCAAATTCTCCCATGCCTCGATTTTCCTAGTAATATATTCAATTGTGGGAACTACATTAAGCTGGTAGAATTTTTCAGCCTCCCTATGAATAACAATTCCTAAATATTTAAACTGCTCCACAACTTGGAGTTTAGACTGCAATGAAATATGAATAGGATCAAAATAATCTATCAAGCAAAGACTCGATTTAGCCCAGTTCACCCGCAGACCAGAGAAATTACCAAACTCTTCTACAGTGTCCAAGAGGGCATTCAGAGAGCTTCCTGGGTTTGCCGGGTATACCAACATTTCGTCTGCATAAAGTGAAAGTTTCTCAGTTATTCCCGCCACCTCCCAACCTTAGATGAGTTAGAAGAGATGAGTAGGGACAAGGGCTCCATTACTAGTGCAAAGAGTAAGGGGGAAAGTGGACAACCCTGTCCGTTGCCCCTTCCAAGGGGAAAGGAGTTAGAGGTATAGCCATTTACTTTGACCCTAGCTGTCGGGGACCTATAAAGTAGTTGCAACCAGCGAAGAAAGTTCCTGGGGAAGCGCATCCGTTTGAGTGTAGCCCACATAAAATCCCACTCCACTGAGTCAAACGCTTTTTCATTATCTAGTGACGCTAGGACCCTCAAGCCCCTATTATCAAGTTGAACCTGGAGATTAGTATATAAACGTCTCAAGTTTATGTCAGTGGTTTGCCCTGGCATAAAACCTGATTGATCCACCCTCACGAGATAGGTCTGTATGAGCTACATCGGTTCAGAGGTCTTCCCCGCTTGTGTATTACCTCAATGGTAGCCTCTTAAAAGGAAGGAGGTAAAGAGCCATGTTCAAAAGCATAATCAAAGAGCTTCCGGAGTCTGGCACTATGCCTCTTACAGTGGAGCTTGTACCATTCAGCCGGGAAGCCATCTGGACCAGGAGCCTTTCTCACCGCCAGGGATTTATTAGCCAGCTCAATCTCAGCGTTCGTGATCTGTGCCTCCAAGACTCTCCCAGCTGCGTTCACAGGGAACAAGTTGGATTTGTCCCTGGCAGGGAAGCGCGGGATAATAGCCTGAAGTCGATTGGCATTATATACAAGGCGAGACAATCCACAACACTGCTGTGTCTTCTCTCAGTCGATGCCGAGAAGGCATTTGACAGGGTGAATTGGCAGTTTCTCTCTAGAACATTAGAACACATAGGACTGAGGTCTAGGATGATAGGTAGGATTATGGCGCTATATACTTCCCCGTCCGCCCAAGTACGAGTCAACGGAATACTCTCCAGCCCCTTCAAGATACAAAATGGGACACGTCAGGGCTGCCCACTCTCCCCTTTCCTATACATTCTGTGTATGGAGTCCCTGGCCAATGCCCTACGAGCCAACCAGTCCATCAAAGGCATAATAGTGGGACACACCGAACACAAGCTGTCTCTGTTTGCGGACGACCTCCTCCTGTATTTGTCCTCCCCGAGAGTGGGTTTGCCCTCGGTCCTCCGAGAATTTGAAACATTCGGTCGCCTTAGTAACTTCAAGGTGAACATGCAAAAATCTGAAATCCTGAATGTTACTCTTCCGCAGCGGGAGGTCGCCCACATCAGAGACACCTTCTCGTTCCGCTGGACTACCCCTGCTATCAAACACCTGGGGATCTACCTACCAGCCAATCCAGCACACCTATACAAACTCAACTATAAACCTTTCATCAGCTCTATTGCAACCAGTTTACAGAGGTGGTCCCCCCTCCATATCTCGTGGTTTGGGAGGATTAACGCTCTTAAGATGGACATCCTTCCCAAGCTATTATATTTGTTTCAGACGGTCCCGTGCGTCCTCCCACTAATGTTTTTTAATCAGATTTGCAAGCTAGCCTCGCAATTTATATGGGCTGGGTCCAGAGCCAGGCTTAGTTACGCCATCTTGTCTCGCCCCAAATCCTTGGGAGGAGCAGGTCTGCCCAATTTTAGCTCTTATTATAGAGCTGCGATAGCAAACTGTGTCCTAGATCTTTTCCATAACCGGGAAGGGAAACTGTGGGTGGAGATGGTCCATGAACTGGATCCTTCCCTGGCGACCCCAAACACCCATCCCTCCTTTATATGCTCGCTAAATCCTGGGGTAAGTTCGCAACCAAACTCAACCTGATCACAGCCTATGACCCCTTAACGGTCCTTAACATCTGTCCTAATTTGCCGGCGGCTATCAGGCACCTACCATCCTTCCATGCCACTTCTTTACCCTTGATCAGGATACGAGACCTTTTCGGGAACTCTGGTATACACCCTGTGGCTGACCTATCACATATATTACCAAGATTCCCAGGGAAATGGTTTCTCTACTTCCAGCTCCGCAACTTCCTCTGTTCCCTGGCCCCCGGATTACAGCTATCGGCCAATTTAACTGACTTTGAGAAGCTCTGCCTAGCAAACTCCTGTCCGGGACATGCTATCTCTCTAGTATATGGCTTGTTGGGCGCTGGGGAGATTGGAGACGGACCACTTAAGTCCCAAATAGCGGATGCTAAGTTTGCGACTGACTGGGAGAGGGACCTGAACACCACATTATATGATGATCAGTGGAAAAGAGCACTCCTGTACACGCACAAGTCCATTGTCTCTTGTCGACTACAGGAACTTAACTATAACATACTCATGCGATGGTATAGAACTCCAGTGAAGGATCACCGATTCTACCCTTCGGTCCCCGGCACGTGCTGGCGCTCTAACGCAGCGGTGGGCACCATGCTTCATATATGGTGGGAGTGCCCAGGAGTCTCTACTTTATGGTCAGATGTCTTTGCCCTATACAATGCTTTACATCACCCGAACGTCACACCCTCACCATTGATTGCCTTACTGTCCATATATCCCCATCGCCCCCAACAGATAAAAAGAGGGACGCTTAGAATCTTTATACAGGCCATGAGACAAATTATCCCGCGCAGATTGCGGTCCACGGACAGCTTGCAGAGAATAACCTGGACCTCAGCCCTGGACACCCTAGTTCGTATGGAGGAACTTGGGTCAGAATCCCATAACCGAGTACAGATTTTCTCACGCTCTTGGGAGCCATGGTTCCAATTTCGAAACTCATCCTGTTTTGCAAACTGGTTGGCTACTGGTACTATTGAGACCCATAGTCCCTGAATGTAGTTCCAGGGATACTAGGTAGTACAGAACATCCTCAGCTTCCTTACCGGCTATTCTATGGCCTTTCCCCCTCCCTCTGATCTTGTGTGCCTGCTATCCCTGATTCCATACAGCGGGTAAATTGAACAGCACTACGCTACTCATACAATATACGTGTTACCTGACCCCGTCTTCCCACCCATTGCCCCCTAGTCTGTCCCCCCTCCCCTCTGTCTTTGTGTATTTGTACCCCCGGTTTCATACAGTTGGTAATTTGATTAACAGTGTATTTCTCATGCATTATGCTTGTTCTTTTGGAATATGATTACCCCACCTATATTTGGATTAACGTGAACTTGCTGGTTACTCTACTATTCTTTTTTGCGTAATAAAAAATGATTGAACCATAAAAAAGCCATTACAGTTGTGGAACAACATCCTATGGACAGATGAGACCAAGATCAACTTGTACCAGAGTGATGGGAAGAGAAGAGTATGGAGAAGGAAAGGAACTGCTCATGATCCTAAGCATACCACCTCATCAGTGAAGCGTGGTGGTGGTAGTGTCATGGTATGGGCATGTATGGCTGCCAATGGAACTAGTTCTCTTGTATTTATTGATGATGTGACTGCTGACAAAAGCAGCAGGATGAATTCTGAAGTCTTTTGGGCAATATTATCTGCTCATATTCAGCCAAATGCTTCAGAACTCATTGGACTGTGCTTCACAATGCAGATGGACAATGACCCAAAGCATACTGTAAAAGCAACCAAAGAGTTTTTTAAGGGAAATAAGTGGAATGTTATGCAATGACCAAGTCAATCACCTGACCTGAATCCGATTGAGCATGCATTTCACTTGCTGAAGACAGAACTGAAGCGAAAATGCCCCAAAAACAAGCAAGATCTGAAGACAGTTGCAGTAGAGGCCTGGCAGAGCATCACCAGGGATGAAACCCAGCGTCTGGTGATGTCTATGCGTTCCAGACTTCAGGCTGTAATTGACTGCAAAGGATTTGCAACCAAGTATTAAAAAGTGAAAGTTTGATTTATGATTATTATTATGTCCCATTACTTTTGGTCCCTTAACAAGTGGGAGGCACATATGCAAACTGTTGTAATTCCTACACCGTTCACCTGATTTGGATGTAAAGACCCTCAAATTAAAGCTCAGAGTCTGCAGTTAAAGCACATCTTGTTTGTTTCATTTCAAATTCATTGTGGTGGTGTATAGAGCCAAAAATGTTAGAATTGTGTCAATGTCCCAATATTTATGGACCTGACTGTATATCAGGGCTATAGCCTCTCAAATAGTTATTGACCAATGATCGTTTAATCTCATTGTTAAGACCCCTGACGTTCCGTGACATCAATTTAACTGATGCCATATAGCCACTAAAAGAATATATGTGACATCTTAGGTCCCATGGTGGAGCAATCATTCACACCCATACACCCGGACACAAACAAACAAAAACTTGATGCCCACACCCACCCACCCTGCCCAGTCCATCCCAACATGGTTGAGCCTCAACCCGTAACTGAAAGCAATTGGGTATTTTGTTACCCCTAGCTAACTAGGCGCATATTCACGCCATATACACCATAAAGGCACAGTAGTCATAAAGACAATAAAACAGAAAAAATAAACAGCGTTCCTATCTGACAGTACTTGCACCCAGCAACCTGTATGCATACTTTGCCCCAGTTGGTAAACTGGAGTGGAAAGTAAGAAATGCAATTTAGGGAAATAAAAGTTTAAAAGTCCCCTCATATCTACGTAAATATCCGTGGTGAATCAGCGGCGAGGTCTCACGTCCAGACGCCTATCAATCCAGTGTGCTGCAGCCTTTCGGGGTTTCAAAGAAGCGGACGGTCTCTCCATCTTGCACTCGAAGCCGAGAGGGATATACCATGGCATATTTTATATTTCGTTCCCGGAGTCTTGCCCGGACATCATTAAACTGCCTCCTTCTCTTTTGGACCTCCTATGTAAAATCCGGATAAAGGGACAGCCGAACAGTGACATTGCCTTTCTTTTGGGCTGCCAGCAGGATAGCGTCTCTGTCTCTATAATTTAGGACCCTCATAATAAATGGCCTGGCAGGGGCTTCCACAGGTAGAGGCTTGGAAGGGGCCCTATGTGCTCTCTCAATAACAAAGCAACTTGACAGGACAATAGTTAGTAGAACGTCCCTGATCAGTTGTTCTGGGGTAGACCCCTCAGCTCGCTCTAGCAGGCCCAAAAAGCGAATATTATTATGTCTGTTACGGGATTTCAGCATCTTCAGCTCTGGCTTGTAACATCTTAACTTGCTGCTGCAGTTGACTAGTATCATTCTCACCCGCTCGGGTCATGTCTTCTACATCACTTAATCTGCGCTCCACCTCGGTGGTCCTTTCACATATTTTGTCAAAATCATGCCACAGACAGCTAAAATCAGACTGAAGATGGTAAATTTTTACTGTGAGAGCTGCTTGACATTTGGCTAATGCCTTCATGATTTAGGAGGCCTCTGTGGAGGTTTCCAGGGAATGAGCCTCTCCGTCTCCCTGCTCTGTTTGACTCATGGCATCCATGTATAGTTTGGCAGCAGGGGGAGCAAGTGTGGCAGTTTTGCGGCCCATATAAAAAACTCACAGCAGTTAAAGGGGTTATCAAATTTCAAGAATCCCCCCCACATGTACCGGGCCCCTCACCTGTAATATACTTACCCCGCTCCCGGCACTGCTCCTGGTTACCGTATTGCCGCTGCTGCTTCTCCCTCCACACGGATGAAAACTGTATATTGAAATTGGATAACCCCTTTAACTTGTATGAGACAGTCTCCCGAGTGCTAGCAACAGAGATTGGACAGTCATACTGTGGTAGATATTAATAGAATACAAGAGAAAAGAGAGCTGGACTGTCAGAGAGGTAGCTCAATGGTTTTAACTGTAGCAGTCTTGTAGGTTTGGGGCGCTACACAGGAAAAGAGTACGTTACACAAATAATGGCGGGCCATTTTTTTTTGCCCGGTGGCTATATAAATAAGCCTTCTCTAAGGTGCAGGGCTTGTTGCCCAGGGTCCCTTATCAGGGGAGAGAGTTTTAGGGATCTTTCTGACCTTTCTTCCACATAGCAGCCCCCCCCCCCCCCCCCTCAGTATGGTGCTGTAGGGTCGGCACGCAGCTGCCTGCTACTAAGATGGCGCCTGCCACGTGTCTCCCCCACCGCTTCTGCCTCCGTCTTCTCCGCTCTGCAACTGACTGCGCCAGCCAGCAGCAGAACTTCTGGGGGTACCGCTCTTCAGATAGGCCTGGCAGGTAACTGTATATGCCCCCTGGTATCAGCGCTTGCTCCCCCCAGGTAGCACTGCTCCTCACTCCACCACCGCTCCTTCTCTGTCAGGTCTCCGGTACTACTTCCCAGTGCTGTTCTCCACTGTTGTATCCTCTACCCTGGAGGCCCAGGGGCTTTGAGGTTTAGGATAGAGCCACAGAATATAGTAAATTGCTGGATGTTAGAAGGATATCATCCAGGATTCCGACGGAGCACTGTATCCTTGCTTCCTCATGCCATGCAAGCTAGGCCATGCCCCCCAGGTATTACTTTAGTTGCCCTCCTCTGAACCCTCTCTAGCTCTGCTATGTTTCTGCAGAACTATGTTCTTGTCAGGTTCATTCCCCTTGTGATGCAACCCATAATCTTATTGGCCTTGGCAGCAGCTGCCTGACACTGGTTTCTACAGTTAAATTTACTGTCAAGTATGATTCCTTAAATAAAAGTCCATTTCCATGCTAGAGTTACCCATTGATTTACCATTTAGTATGTACGGGTGACTTGCATTATTCCTTCCCATGAGCATAACCTTACATTTATCAGTGTAAACCTCATCTGCCTCTTATCTGCCTAAGCCTCCAATCTATCCAGATCCATCTGTAGCAGTATACAATGTTCTTTTGTGTTAATTATTTTAGACAGTTTAGTATTGTCTGCAAAAATTTATATTTTACTGTGCAAACCTTCTACAAGATCATTAATAAATATATTGAACACAATAGGGCCCAACATATGACTGTTGGTGCAATTCTTGAGAATTTGGGACTCCACTTTAAATTTTTATTATTATTATTATTTTTTTGGTGCACCGGTCCTGGAGGTACTGCAATACCAGGTCAAAATCCATTTAATATATGGTCCCCAGATAGGGGACGTATCAGATATTAAACTGATAAGAACAGATACTACACTTGATCTTAGCCAAAAGGCCGAGAAGCGATTCCACTTTTAATTTTGTCCAAGGCCACATTTTGTCTAAAACTGACCCTGCACAGGAAAGACCCGAACACACAACGGATGCGTTTTAGACTGACAAATCAGCTGGATCCTATTTATTATTTATTTTACTCACTTATATAGCGCTGACATATTCCACAAACTCCATGCAAATTCAAACCTAGGACCCCAGCGCTGCAAGGCACCAGTGCTGAGCAACGAGCCACCGTGCTGCCCTACTCTCTGAAATCAGTATGTAGGGTCCCATCTATAAGAGGTCGCCTTATGATGGAGTCATTTATTTTGATCAGAATATTATCTACATTCATCATATTCGTTATGTAGTGAAAATGGAATTAGTGCAATTTATAATCTGTACAAGCATGCTGAGATGACAGAATTTCCATGCAGATTTTAGCACTGCGAGCATTCAGGCAGCGTCGGGAAATGCCGGATCCAGAGAGCTCCAGCCGGCTATTCCAACGAGCTTTACAGAGAAGGGGCCCAGCCCTAAAGGATGACAAGAACCTGTACAGAACTCCCTTTCCTCTATATGTTTGCACTGCCCCTTCACACTGTACATCTATGAATCCAGCCTTATACCGACATATCCGAGCCCCATCTTCTCCTACACCTGGAACAGAGACCTGAGACCCAGACAAGGAAATGAATCCATAACACTGTCATATTGAAATGATTTTTTTATTAGATAGATAGATTTTTTTGGAGGGAGGCCAAATTGTGTTTTTTAAAATAAATTATTTTTGTGGGTGACGGAATTATAGGCCGAATTGTTGTAAATGTTCTTTTTTGGGGGGGGGAGGAATTTTCCAAATTATAGCAACTTTTTTGGGGGCAGGGGGCTGGTCTTTTGTGAGATGTATTATTATATCCTACAAAATCTGTAGGCCTTATACACAGATTTTGCGCACATTCCTAGGAGTATTTTTTTCATCGATTTCTTTTTTTGTGTTGGCATGGTCAGCAAGTGCCGCATGCCAACTTTTCTCATATAGTCCAGGACTTTGGTTCTTCTTCCACGATGAAAGCACTGTTTTGCTAGTCGGGACTTTTCTTGTATGTAACTTGCTGCCGCTCTAAGGACTGCAATATAAAAGGAAACCATCAGTAGGTTGCAAATGTTGCAGAATCTATTTCTATAAGAATGTGAGCAATACAATAATAAGGAGGACAAGGAGGTTGCATAGAAATTCCTGCAGCCCATCAGCAGACACAAGCTGTCTCACCGCTGTATTCTGCTGATATCAGGGGTATCAGAAAGACCCCAGATGTGTGGGATTCCCCATTATAAGAGGTCATTCTAAGCCCTGCTTGTACCCTTTATATATGATATTATAAAGTCCTTGTTACCTGGCTTCTCCGCAACCACCTCCTCCAGTCGGGTGCCCAGGCCTCGGCAGCATTTCTTCATCTGCTTGTAGCTGTGACACAGAGAAATGTGCTTACATGAACAGGTGACAATGACAATATTCAGTTACCCCCAGAATATCCCCATGGCCCCCTCCCCCACTACAGAGGTAAGATATAAAGCTGATGTGTATAGCAGACAGGAGGGATATGTAGATATGTGTAGAGTAGATGAAGACAGATACTTACCAGAAGATGAAGAGGAGTACAGATGCAATCTGTACTGCACCGTATAGCCCCAGGCCGACATAGAAGGTGGCTGGTAATAAAGAGACAAGATGCTGGTTATTAATTCTTACTACAGACAGAATATTCTATAAGACATGTGAGGATGATGGGAGTAGGATTAGAAGAGGAAAGAACTGATTACTCACTGTTATTGACTCCTCTTTTCTCAGCTTGGGGGCGTTCTCCTCTCTCCACTCCTGGGGAAGTCACTGCTCATAAAAGAGTGAAGGAAATAAAGACATGAACTCTATAATAGCGACTACTGAACCCCAATATTATAACATGAGAAGGTTATAAAAGACTCTTCTTATAAATGACTCCTAGGAACTTTTCCTAAAGCAGCACCTCTCCTATTTGTGGGCTGTGTGTGGTATTGCTGTTCAGTACCTTTCAAGTGAATGAGGCTAATCTGCAATGCTGCACACAGGCCACTATAACCAAGTCTCTACAACCCCTCAGTCATGTAAGTAGAAATACAATGTGTAGGCACTATTTGTCCATTACCTGCAGGTCTCATTGTTGGCTTCCCCTCGATATGCAAAATGCAAATGACAATAAATAAAACAGCAATGCTCCGCACGTCCATAATCGCCGACTACTAATCCTCAAAAGACTCCAGTGCTCCCCCAACACATAGAACACTGGACACTGCATTGTGATGTCACAAAGCATCAGAGCTTGATTCCCTGGGGGCGGGGCTACTGGCTGGGGTTGCTGATGTCATCTGAGTTAAGGCCTGTTTGTTGGGCAGTATACAGAGGGATGATAAACCAGTGTGAAGTAACAGAGCTGAGTATTTTATAGTCAGACAAGTCAGTAGTCAGTAATGTTCCTCCGATCAAGAAAACACAGAAACATCCAAGCATTTCATATGGGCGTAGCTGATCCAGTACATTTATTGTAATCTCCTTGCTGGTGTGGAGTTCAGTTCTGGAGCACAGAGCTGCACAGATGTACTGCACTTATTAAAGGGTTTCTGTCACCAGAATTAACCCCATTAAACTAGCTGACATTAGTGATGTGCTAATGTCAGCTGAACCTAACTAGCCTATTCCTACTTTTATCTATGCCCCCGTTACTTACTGATGAATTTCAAGCGCGGACCCTGAATTGAAGTTTATTTTGGTTAAGAAAGGAGAAGAGACCTACTCCTGTTGTTTGGGACTGCTGCTGATTGTGCCGCTTTGAAGACCACACAAGATATCTATTTCCTGTCAATCTAGTGTAGCAGGGCGTGGCCAGAGGTGGGACAACGGAGCCTCTATGAGCAGGAACAACGCCCCCCTGCTCCTAGAGGATAATTAGCAACGGGGGCATAGATAAAAGTAGGAATAAGCTAGTTAGGGTCAGCTGACATTAGCACGTTGGGTAACGTAGGGTTAACGTAGGGTTAAATCTGGTGACAGAAACCATTTAGGAGGTGTGTGCCTCCTAATAATTGTGCTGTATCTGACACCAGCAGGAATAGAAAAAGACCAGCGTGATGACAACACCGCGACTTCCTATGCCAGGACTCGCAGGATGACGTGATGATGTCATGATGCAGTCCTTTTTTTCATATACGTCATGGCAGAAGGGCACAGTGAAGATGTCATTGAAGCTGGAACGCAGGAATTCAGGCTACAGATAGGAAGGGGAGTACCTAGAACTGATTGGGATCCACAGCAATTATTTGTATGCACCCCCCCCCCCAACTTTTTCGCAATCCCTCCTTCCGTGCAATCCCCCGCTCCAGCGGCTAGTCATGAACTCTCTCTCAGACCAGGCCCAGACAAATCGCACATCTTTGAGGAAGATTTATCAAGACCAGCGCTTTCTGTGGCAGAATTGATATCCCCTGTGCTTCTGGAGGATGCACCTAGTTTATGACGAACTCATAAATTAGGCACATCCTCCTGCAGTTATTGCTTAGAAAACTGGTGAAAATGAAGAGAAATTTGTCAGGGCGGCCGGCCACAACCCCTTTAAGGAAAGTTGAGCTTAGACTCCATACACTGTTGACTTCTGGAACCTGCTGCTGCATCTAACAGTTAGTTATGGGGGTGGCTGGTGGTCAACCCCCACTGATCTGACATTGATGACTGATGAATAGGTAATAGGTCAATATGCTAGTCCCAGAATTTTTTATTTTTTTTAATCCCTTATCATTTTATTTCTAGTGAGTGTTATGGTTCGTGAATACTGATGACATACGGATGCAGTTTGATCTGTACTGTATGTCCATATTGAGGATCAGTATTATGTAGATTTCCAAATATGCTTGCATGAAACTGTCCTAAAATGTGTGAAGACTGATGACAGTGACATTGCACACTTATAAAGGGAAGTGTATGTTGTAATATTTTTTCTTCTTTTTTTAGAATGGCGTCGTCACCATCCCAAAGTCAACAAAAGAGAGCAGAATCGATGAGAATTGTCAGGTGAGGCCACCAACTACTGACCACTTGGAGTGGCAGGCACAGACTTCAGGGGGCTCCTGTGCAAAAACTATGAATGGGGCCCCCTGCTCTCAAATACCTCAGAATTCAGCACTCCCCCCCCCCCCCTTTAAAGGGGCATTTACACTGACAGAACATCGGGTAGATCATCACTATCAAGACTTGTTAGCATTAATCTGCCAATGTAAGGCCAAGTTCACGCTTCAGTTATTGTCATCAGTTATTGTGAGACAATACTAGGTGCGGGTCAAAAACACAGAACAAGTGCTGATCTTTCCATTATACCTGATCTCTGAGTAGGGTTTACTATGGGTAATCAATAACTGATGGAAATAACTGATCAAATAACTGAAGTGTGAACTCAGCCGGAAGGTGCCACCAATTTCAACTAAAAGGATTGTTCATGTGATCACCTAAATCACTGTGCTCTGCTTAAAGGGGTTCTCCGGGCTTTTAATATTGATGACCTATCTTCAGGATAGGTCATCAATATCAGATCGGTGGGGGTCCTACACTCGGCACCCCCGCTGATCAGCTGTATGAAGGGAAGGCGTGCGCCGTGTTCATAGACATCTTTGCCATAGACATAGCAGCAGAGAGCAGAAAGAGAGACAGGACGTTCAACTGAGCGCGCCTTCCCTTCATACAGCTGATCAGCGGGGGTGTTGTATCCCGCCGATCTGATATTGATGACCTGATCGGCTGTATGAAGGGAAGGTGCGCTCAGTTGAACGTCCTGTCTCTCTTGCTATCATCCTCGCTGCTGCTATGTCTATGGCAAAGATGTCTATGCACACGGCGCACGCCTTCCCTTCATACAGCTGATCAGCGGGGTGGCGGGTGTCGTACCCCCGCCGATCTGATATTGATGACCCATCCTGAGGATATATCATCAATATTAAAAGGCCAGAGAAGCCCTTTAACAACATTCTTATTTAGTGAGGACATAAGAAATCTGATATGATGTACAGGCAGATAGAAGTATGTGCTGCAGATTTTACAAAACATCCACGCGGAAAATGACTTGCGGCGCTTCATTTTAAATCTGTGGAATTCACCCTATTAATTTGCAATGTATAAAGTCAAACCCGCAGCAGATCGGCAGCAGCATCGACATTGCATCTAAGTGGATCTTTCCACTGATTTAGTGTGGAATTTGCCGCTGTGGATTTATCCTCTGCTTTTTAGGCCCATGTAGACAATAGATAGAAACTGATGAACCTATGTTACAGTCTTTCAGTTTTTGACTCCATTTGTACAAAAAATATTAAGGATGGGCGGAATAGTGCAACGTTACTGTATTTGCCGTTTTGCCTGTTCCTCAATGTCCCTTTCTTAAACATTTGAAGTCCGTGAGAGACTGATGTAAACTGTATGGGATCCTTTTTTTCAAGCATATGTCATCAATTAGTTACATTATGTCACCAGATTAGGAATAATAACAGTCCTGTACATTACCCTATCCATATGTTCTGCGTGGCTGATAAGGTAAGATAAACCGCTCCATTCACAGCTCGCCTAATCACAGCAGGGAAATACAGCGATATTGTCATCTTTTGTCTGGGCCTTAAAATAACAAAAAGGAAGACGTGCCATATCTCAGAGACGTCAATCACGTGCTGTTTGCACTCACAATGAAGTATTTTATGCAAGTGTCCAGCATCTTGGATGCTCCACCAATATCCAAAATACAGCCTGAGCATTGATTGTCATCAACTTCACGTGCACCAGCTTTTTTTACTGAAATAAACAGGAGTTAAAGCGGTTTTCCGTTTTTTGGGGGGATTTTTTTTTTTTTAGATTAGCAATGTGATAAAGGGCCTAGTAAAATAATACAGAAACTTACCTCCCACTCCAATCCAGCTCTGTCTCTTGGTATTCTACCTGGGCTGCAGCCAGTGACCTATTGTTTTGATGCAGTGGTGGCATCCCATATAACACTGCAGCCAGTCTCTGACCTCAGCAGTCTCATATCATACGCGGCTAAGGACAGTGATTGGCTGCAGCGCTATAGGGAATGGTACCACAACAATGTCACTGGCTGCAGTCCAGGAAGATGACAGCGGTGGTGCTGGATGGGAAGATAACATTTTTGATACTTTACCTTGCCCCCCCATTACTTTGGTAAAATAAAAATAAAAAACTTGCACCCTTTTACATGGGCCAGTATCCAGGAGAATGTTGGTTTATAATCGTGGCCCCATGGGACCATGGCAGCGATCAGCATGCTCGATTGTTGGCTGATTGGATCTTTTATGTTGGCCTAAAAATGATGATTGTTGGCAGCACATCTCCCCATATAAACGGAGGTGTGAGGCCGAAATGTGCCAACTGTATGGGGGACAAACCATCACAGTAACAACCACTTGCCTCTATACAGATTGCATTGGCTCATTTAAGGGAGTAATAATCGTTTTATTGTTCCAGCCTGAAATTGGCCTGTATAAAAGGACCCTTAGGCTGCTTTCACACATTGAACTCGCAGCGTGTGTCCGCCAAGGGCGGATTGGGAATTTAAAGTGGCCCTGGGGAAAAAATAAATAAAGTGGTCCTGTAAGGAGCCCCTGCTCGCTCTATTCTGCTCTCACGGCACTCCCTGATGTGGCCACAATATCTGCTGGCTCCGACGTTTATGATCCGGCCTCAAACGGCCGCTCGTGTCGTGTTAATTGTCACAGAACTAACACCAGTCAGGCTGCATGTGAGTTCAAACTGACAAAATCTTTATTGAATGCATCACATATATTTATATTGACAGTTGGAACACCTCTTTCAATTGGTAAATTGTAAAACCCCCTCTGATTGGCTATGCAAATGAGGTAAGCAGGGATTAGTTCAAGAGCTTGGCTGGGAGGCAGATGGGTGTGGCCATTGTCACAGAGAGATTCAAACCATGACAGGCCCCATGTTGTAGGCGGGTCCAAATTGACAGAAGCTGGGGCCTACAATACCGTGTGCAGGACATAAAACCACAGTCCAGCATAAAAAAGCACCCGCAGAACCAGATACCACAGTGCAGAGCAATATACTGCCCCAGCAAAACCAAATACCATAGTGCAGCACAATATACTGCCCCAGCAAAAGCAAATACCACAGTGCAGCACAATACACTGCCTCAGCAGAACCAGATACCACAGTGCAGAGCAATATACTGCCTCAGCAGAACCAGATACCACAGTGCAGAGCAATATACTGCTCCAGCAAAACCAAATACCACAGTTCAGCACAATACACTGCCCCAGCAGAACCAGATACCACAGTGCAGAGCAATATACTGCTCCAGCAAAACCAAATACCACAGTTCAGCACAATATACTGCCCCAGCAGAACCAAATACCATAGTGCAGAACAATATACTGCCTCAGCAGAACCAGATACCACAGTGCAGCACAATATACTGCTCCAGCAAAACCAAATATCACAGTGCAGCACAATACACTGCCTCAGCAGAACCAAATACCATAGTGCAGAACAATATACTGCCCCAGCGACACCAAATACCACAGTGCAGCACTATACACTGCCTCAGCAGAACCAAATACCATAGTGCAGAACAATATACTGCCCCAGCAAAAGCAAAAACCACAGTGCAGCACAAAATACTGCCGTCCACGCCACAGTATCTTCATCCTGAGAACGGCAATACAGTTGAATTCAGGAGTATACCTGTGGGCTAGGAGCATAAGTACCTGAAGCTCGTACATTAATTAATGCTGAGAGCATCAGATCCATCAGATCTTTATATACCTTGCTGGCGGCCAAGAGGAAGACTTGGGCAGCCCTCTGGGCATCAGCCCACCAGGAAATTTGCGGAAGCTCCTGTACTGACCTCCCAGCACTGACTGGGTTGCATAACATTATATTGATTTATGATGCTATGTAACCCTTACTGTTCTGGGATGTATTGTATAACACTGACATAATGCTGACAGTATTAACCCCTTTAAGTCACCTATTCATTGCATTTGTCCATACGATATCAGCAGTAGTTCATTGACTTTTGTGCACCTCACGTTGTTACTTACTGTTTAATCTTGATTACTAAACTAACCTTAGAGTAATTGTATGGTGTGTCCAGAATGTACACGCTTTGTGATAGGGCGTTTAGTCCATCTAAAGAGTACGTTCCCATGGGACGGAGACACTGCAGGTCTTCACAGTAGCAGCAAAGTGAATGAAATTTAGCAAATTCCCTGTGAAAAAAATAATAATCTACAGCGGAAAATTGACATGTGGTGCAGATGTTAAATCCACGCTATAAATGGCAATGCAAGGGCTAAAATTCCACATCAGATCCATAGTAAGATCCTCAGCTAATGTGCCTGGAACTCATGCAGCACATGAGCTAAGTCGTCACTGACTTTGTGTCTGCAGTTTATGCACCATGGGAACGTACACTAACAGTGAAATAACCCATATGTCCATTCTCCTTACACACTAACCCGCCTGCATCCCCTTAGGTGATGGGGTTCATGCTAGCAGATGAGGACGTTTTCACCTTAAATTCCTTGTACGATGGACGACACGTGTCCTGGGATCCTACCAATGTATTGTAGCTGTCAAAGGTTTGAATATCCATTCACACTTTCTCTCAGTACAGTCTGACAGATATCATACTTTTTCACATGCACAGTTTTTTCCTGTATGCCAAAGCCGTGTTCCCATGCCAAAGTCTTGTGCATAAAGAGCTTCTCTTTTCTTAAGGGATTAGAGGAAAAATGGATGATTGGGTAAACATCGATAAAGAATATGGAAAATTGGCCACACACAATGCATTTTTCCAGCCAATAATAGACCTGTGCCTGGGAAACTATGAATGAAATACGGTACTATAATCCTTCTCCTTTTCTGTGCTGGTAGATGATGCTGGTGAGACGGCTCGGAGTGGGTTTACACGTTTCAACCACATTGCTGTGCAGTTTTTGCTGCTGTTTTCTAAAATAGCTGCAAAATGCTGCTGCAAATTTAAAACCAGCCACACTATGCATGGAGAGTGGAAAGGATTGCCTGTGAATCTGGCCATTTCCCTCCATCTTTTTGAATACCATATTATATGAACAAGTCATCTGTAGATACGATAAATACAAAAACAGTCAAAGGTTGGGCTATTATACAGTGGCATGCGCACCCCTGGTCAAAATTACTGTTACTGTGAACTATTAAAGGGATTGTCCACTTTCTGGCTACTTTTGAGCAATGTGTAGGTAAGATGAGTATATGACACTTACTAATATAGTCTTGGTTGATTTCCTGTGCCATTTACTATATTTCATAAGTCATGTCCCCTTGCTGGGCAAATCTCCTGAGCGGTCCACACAGAAGACCTGTCCATAAGATGGCCCCTGATGGAGGGTCATGTGACCAGGCAAAAATAGCTCCAGAGACATCGCTAAGCCTTCTCCACTCAAATACACCACATCTGCCGTCTTGCAATGTTGAGAGTTTTATTGCAGGTGCAATGTGTTTGAATGGAGGAGATTGAGTGATTTCCATGGTCACATGACCCTCCATCAGCGGCCATGTTATGGACAGGACCTCTGTGTGGACAGCACAAAAGACAACAAGGGAGAATACCTTATGAAATGTAGAAAATGGTGCAGAATTTCAACAAAGGCTATATTAGTAAGTGCCATATAATCATCCTTCAAACACATTGATCAAAAGTAGCCAGACAATAGACAATCCCTTTAAGCAAGATAAAGATGAAATGATCATGAAAAGGCATAAAGTTAAAGATGATACATTCCCTTTGTGTTTTAAGCAAAACCATTTTTTATTTTCATTGTTTACATTTTCAAAATAACAAAAAAATGAAAAGGGCTCAAAGCAAAACTTTGGCAAGTACTACAGCTTGTGAACGCTTTTTGAAGCCAGCCAAGAGTCTTTCACTTCTTGTTTGAGGGATTCTCATCCATTCTTCCTTGCAAAAGTCTTCCAGTTCTGTGATATTCTTGGACCGTCTTGCATGCACTGCTCTTTTGAGGTTTATCCACAGATTTTCAATGATGTTCAGATCAGGGGACTGTGAGGGCCATGGTAAACCCTTCAGCTTGCGCCTTTTGAGGTTGTCTATTGTAGATTTTGAGGTGTGTTTAGGATCATTATCCATTTGTAGAAGCCATCCTCTTTTCAACTTCAACTTTTTTACAGTTGATGTTACTTTCCTTCCAGGAATTTCATTGAAACCATTCTTTCCTCTATCGGTGAAATGTTCCCCGTGCCATTTGCTGCAACACAATCCCAAAGCATGATTGATCCACCCTCATGCTTAATGGTTGGAGAGGTGTTCTTTTCACAAAATTCTTTTTTCTCCAAGCATACATTTGTTCATTGTGGACAAAGAGTTCTATTTTAACCTCATCGTTCCACGGAATTTGTTTCCAAAATGCATTAGGCTTTATTAGATGTTCTTTTTAGATGTTCTTTTACAGTTTCATAAGCAGACATGAATTCAACCGGAGAAGATACAGTATGATTCTCAGTGGTCATTCCAATAATATTTTACAAGCAGTCACTTTAGGGATGTCTCCAGGGAGGACAGTGATTTATTTTGCTAGGATTGGTCATCTCTCTGTTTTTTTTAAGAAAATACAGTATTGTTTCCCTTTATAAGACGCAGCCGATGATAAAACGCACCCCAGATTTTAGAGTAGGAAAATAAGAAAAAAATATTTTTAATCAGACCTCATATCAGCTCACTCAGACCCCCATCAGACCTCATATCAGCCCACTCAGAGTCTTATCAGACCTCAGATTAGCCCATCAGACCCTTATCAGACCTCAGATTAGCCCATCAGACCCTTATCAGACCTCAGATTAGCCCATCAGACCCCCATCAGGGCCCATCAGACCACCATCAGGCCTCAGAATAGCCCATAAAACCTCAGATTAGCCCATCAGACCCCCATCAGGCCTCAGATTAGCCCATCAGACCTCAGATTAGCCTACCAGACCCCCATCAGACCTCAGATTAGCCCATCAGACCCCAGATTAGCCCATCAGTATCTCCAATCAGACCTCAGATTAGCCCATCAGTACCCCCAGACCTCAGATTAGCCCATCAGTACCCCCAGACCTCAGATTAGCCCATCAGTACCCCCAGACCTCAGATTAGCCCATCAGTACCCCCAGACCTCAGATTAGCCCATCAGTACAACCTCAGATCAGCCCATCAGTACCCCCAGACCTCAGATTAGCCCATCAGTACCACCTCATATCGGCCCATCAGTACCCTCAGACATCAGATCAGCCCATCAGTACCCCCAGACCTCAGAATAGCCCATCAGTACCCCCATCAGACTAAAATAAAAAATCATCTTACCTGTCCTGCGCCGCGGCTCCTCTTCAGCTGTCGAGCTCCCATCTTCCCGGCCTGCGCTGCACTGTCACGTGATTGCGTGCAGCGTCAGGTCATAGTGCGCGCACTATGTCCTAATGCTGTACGGGGTCAGGACAGTGCAGCACAGGCCGGGAAGATGGGAGCGCGACAGCTGAAGAGGAGCCGCGGCACAGACCAGGGAGGGTAAGTATTACCTGCACTTGCGGCGCTTCGCCCCCCACTCCTAATACATACTAGTGAGCGCTTCCATAATGCAAGCGCTCACTAGTATTCGTTTTATAAGACGCATGGGCATTTTCCCCCCACTTTTGGGAGGGAAAAAGTGCGTCTTATAAAGTGAAAAATACAGTATAATTAGGATCAAGGTCCTGATACTAAATTATTGGCCTATTCAATCTGACTACGTATTTAGTAAAATAGAGACATAGTTTATAAGGCTGAAAAAAGACATCTGTCCATCCATTTCGGCCTGTTATCCTGCAAGTTGATCCAGAGGAAGGAAAAAAAAAAAAAACCCTGTGAGGTACAAGCCAATTTTCCTGACTTGAGGGGAAAAAAATTCCTTCCCAACTCCAATCAGGCAATCAGAATAACTCCCTGGATCAACAACCCATCTCTAGTAACTTCATAAGTATTTCATCCCTCTTTGTAAACACAATCTTCCCAGCATATCAGAATTTTTATCATTCTGCTCGATCTGAGCCAGGAAAGAATAAAAGTACCGTCGTGATTGGAATTGCTGTTAGGCCATATGCACACGGCAGTGTGCTTTTAGGGATTTTCCACATGGATTGTCATGCGGATTTTGATGTCTCTGCAACAGACTCTGAGATTCTGCACAAACAATTGACAAACTGCAGATTTCCAAAATCCGCTCTGCAGGTCAATTTACACAAAAAATGTCCACACGGTGTAGGTGAGAGTTGGAAAATCTCCTAACGGTAGCTAGTATTGTACCACACAAACATCAGCACTGCAAATCTGTATGTAATATGCAGGTGCCCTTAAAGAGGACCTTTCACCGATTATGACACTGTGAACTAAGTATACAGACATGGAGAGCGGCGCCCGGGGATCCACTGCACTTACTATTATCCCCAGGCGCCGCTCCGTTCTCCCGCTATGCCCTCCGGTATCTCCGTTCACTAAGTTATGGTAGGCAGAGTCTGCCCTTGTTCTGCTGTAGCGCTAGCCAATCGCATTGCAGAGCTCACAGCCTGGGAGAAAATAACCTCCCAGGCTGTGAGCTCTGCGCTGCGATTGGCCAGCGCTAGAGCAGAACAAGGGCAGACTCCGCCTACCATAACTTAGTGACTTAAATCTCCGCCTACTATAACTTAGTGAGCGAAGATACCGGAGGGCATAGCGGGAGAACGGAACGGCGCCCGGGGATAATAGTAAGTGCAGTGAGATCCCCGGGCGCCGCTCTCCATGTCTGTATACTTAGTTCACAGTGTCATAATCGGTGAAAGGTCCTCTTTAAGGCAGAATTTTAGCTGTGGATTTTGCTGCGTTTCGGCAGCTGAAGTTCCTCTGTGTATTTTTTGTGGCTTTTGCTGATGATTTTACCTTGTACATTGCAAAGGCGGCATCATAAATTGACATGCTGTGGATTTAAAATTTGCAATGCTGGTCAAGTTAGGCTGTGAATTTTACTAGTTTACTGATGAGATTTTATAAAATCCACTTTACTGGTAGTGTAAAAATATGCAACAGATCCTCAGTATATGCCTCCCAAGTGGACATATCCCTATTGTGTTTTTTTAAATAAGTAACCTAGCTAGGGTTAAAGGCATTTTTCCCATCTGTGACATTTATGGCATACATTTCCTGTAGGTGTAGGACCTGCTCCTATCTCAAGAATAGGGCCTGGCTGTGAATGAAGAACACAATGCACTTGCACAGGGTCTTCTCCTTTCACTGCTATGGGACTCTTAAAAATAGCCGAAGTAGTGCTTTCAGAAGTCCCAAAGCAGTAAATAGAGGGCATGTGCAGTGTGTCCTCCATTGACTTTGAGACCAATTTTGGAGACAGGAGCAGGTCCCACACCTTTTGGACACTTATGCAGTTATGCCATAAATGTCCCAGATGGGAATCCCATTTAATGAAGCTGTATGGGTTTTTATTTTTCCAAAACAGTGCCACCTGTGTCCATGGTCTGTGTAGGTTCACATCTGCATTAGGGAAATCCAATAGTTTAAGCAGAGGTGCACACCACTGGAATTACTGTACCTGGCATAGCCAGACATGGCATAGCCGGACACTTTTAGGGCCTGCAGGATCTCGATTGTCACAGTGTAAGGGGAGGAACACTAGAATGACAACAGAAGGAAAATGAACGGGAACTAGGCCTCAAGGCTAAGGAAAGGAAAACGGCAACCACCTATGAAAATCCTAAACATAGCCCTGACTCCTGTCAGTATGAATAGACCCTGAAGGTGGGAATATTCATACCCCGTAAACCTAGGCCCTAGTAAACCTGAATAGCCCTAGGAGTAGTGACAGGGTCTAAGACTACTGGTTCCTTCCCAGATGAACGAACCAGCGTCTCCCTGTGGTCTAGTAAACAACGAGCAAATGGGAACAATGCAATACAAAGAGAAGTACACTTATCTTTAAATAGAAAATGGATGAGCAGGAACTCAGATGAGGACCACACACCAGCTCTTCCAACTACACCAGAGAATATCAACCGCATGGTATAAAGTGTGAGTCCAGACTAAATAGAGGAGCAGTAATGACCACAAGCTACACCTGAGACAAGAGGTGTGGTCACTACCAACAACAACACTGCAACAAGTGAAAATAGAGAGACTGTCAGATAACCTCACGTGTAACCAGTCTCTCAGATCTTCTAACCTCTGTCATGGGAGGGACCGTGACACCCATTCACTATAATGGGATCTATTGGGTTCTGCCAAAATATACCATTACATACAGAGTTTGCAGAAAGCCGACACCCAAAAAATCACATTATAGTGAATAGGGATCTGGCGGGCCACAGCAGTGTCCGACTATGCCAGATACGGTAATTCTGGTAGTTTGCTCCTCTGATAGGACAGACTACCTGATATACAGAATGTAGATGTGGATGTAGCCTTATATACATTAACTAAATTGTGGCCAAGCTAATCTTTAACATACAAATTATATAAATAGTGTGAAAACCGCAGAGTAGCCTTGGCTGGTGGTGAGAGGTGTGCAGTATACAATAACATAGTTGTTCTTTTGTACATGATATGATTCTGCAGTTCTAGAGAGAAAAAAACTGAAATGGTTTCCTGCACCATGACAATGATATAAACCTTTATTGTTGGTGGTTTTTAATTACTATTTTATTAATGAAATAACAGGGTAAATAAACTGTGGGGCGGCCTCATTACTCAAGTTAATCAGCTCAGCCTCTCTGGAAATCAGATTATTCTGGCACTTTGTACACAAATCCATAGCATCAGAGGAAAGTTGGCAAGTCTATGCACTGTACATAGTGGTTTTACGTTATTGTAGATATCCAGGGGTTTTAGATCTGTGAGGACTTACGTGTCACAGTCATGGCAAAACATTTACCTTCATTATGTTGCGATGTAAGCATTATTGTGACCTTTAGCCATCTCTTGCTATACAAGCAACTTGTTCTACCTCTGGCCATATGCTCCACCTCATTGCAATTATGTTTGCGGTATTGAATTGAATTGATTGTATTAAGCAATCCAAAAATGTACGGCTTAGAGAACCACAAAAATTTGTATAGTGGGGGAAACATACAGAAAATGTAGTGAGGAACCTGGTCAGAAGATACTGACCAGGTTCCTCACTGGTACTGACACATTCATTAGTTCAGAAGGTATTTCCCCCACTTTTACACCACTGACACCAGTCTGTACCAGTAATTGTAATGGTCAGTGTTGGGGTCTGCAGTAGAAACTAGGCCATCATGTGGGAGAGGTTACATAGTCAGCTCCAAACGTGGAAGGCATCCAGCACCTGGAAATAGAATCCAATGGCTTTATTTGGGGCACATAGAAAATTTAAAATCCATTTTCTATGTGTCCCAAATAAAGTTATTGGATTTTATTTGATTTTTGGATACCTTCCACCTTGTTTGTCCGAGCACTGGCAGAATTTTAGGCGGCTTTATATTTAGGCAGGATAGTTGCCAATGGACAAAACACATGTTTATGGGCACTTGTTTGCAGCCAATGCAAAATGAACAATTACTACTGCAGTCATTCCTCCCTCATTCGGTTCTGTTGCTAGTCCAAATGGCTATATCTGAAGCAATGACATACTTGTTATTTATGACATCTTTTATCCTGGCTCTCCTATAAATTGAATACATCTGCAAATGATGTATAGATATATGTTTTAACTATGGCATGGAACTGGAATGCCCAGGACACCCAGGCGAACAAGGACACATAGTTAAAACCTCAAGATCATGTGGCGATCAGTGAATACAGAATCCTGAGTTATGGAATAATAACGGTCCGAAATTACAGAAGAAGCATAGCACAGATCACTTGAGTGTTTCTTTAACATTAGAGCCCGTGAGTGACGTATTTGATTTTATGGCTATACAGTAGCATGTGTCAGAGATGTACTATATGTCAGGAAATCCTCCCAACATATACCTCTGATGTTTACTGCAAACACAATGTAAATAGACACTTAAGGGCCTTTTGATCAGCCAGATTGTGAGTCGATGATCAGCCAAAAGCAACATCATGAACCAGTGTAAAGATGACACATTCCCTTTGTACTTTTTATTTTCATCTTTTTCAAAAGTGTCTGAAGCAAAGGTTTGGGAACCCTGCATGGTTAGTACCTAGTAGCACCCCCTTTGGCAAGTATTAATGCTTTTTGTAGACAGCCAAGAGTCTTTCAATTCCTGTTTGAGGGATTTTCATCCATTCTTCTTTGCAAAAGTCTTCCAGTTTTGTGAGATTCGTGGGCCGTCTTGCATGCACTGCTCTTTTGAGGTCTATGCACAGATTTTCAATGATGTTCAGATCAGGGGACTGCGAGGGCCATCGTAAAACCTTCAGCTTGAACCTTTTGAGGTAGTCTTGTGGATTTTGAAGTGTGTTTAGGATCATTATCCATTTGTAAAAGCCATCCTCTTTTCAACTTCAGCTTTTTTACAGTTAAAGTTATGTTTGCTTCCAGAATTTGCTGGAATTTCATTGAATCCTTTCTTCCCTCTACCCTTGAAATGTTCTGTGGCGAAACCAACCTCGCCACTGGGCTTTGGAGAGGACTGGCTGCTGGCCTCTTGCCCCTGGATTATGGGCCATATACTAACTTTTGAACCCCTGGTCTGATTCATGCCATTTTTTAATATGTTGTTCCCCTGAATGGATTGATTGTGAATATGTAATTTTCATGTAAATGTGATGTATGGTTTTAGAGTTATGAAAGTTGGGTAGAAAGTATGTTTAACTGTATGTATAATTGAGTCTCCTTTCAGGATAAGGGGAGGGAATATGCTGGGTGTGTTTCTATTGTCTCATTGTGTGTTTAAAATGGTGATGTCTGTTCTGTTGTCCTCACATGTGTATTGGCGATCTCCCTTTGTCCTCGGATATAATTGGATTGCTCCACAGGTCGTCTCCGGGACAGAGGAGGAGACCATGATGCATTGTGGGGATATGTTGTCCTATGTCACAGTCTTCATTCTGGTCCTCTGGGGGCGTGAACGATTGGTTGCTGTAGTTACATTGTATGTGTTGTAAATTACTGATTGGTTGTATTTCAAACCCCTGTGGGCAGTACTATGTTTGTGGTTTATGAATAAAAGAGGCTGTATGTGAAGTACAGTCAGTCCACTGTTTGACCCTCAACACGGAGCCTTGTCTCGTTATTGGGGGGATTCACTGTATGCTGTTAGAAGACCGATTGCCAGGATTGTATGCTTTTCCTGTTCGTCTGCTAGCAGCTATTCGTGAGTTTCCAGTTTGGAGTGCTACTTTGTATCCAGTTCGGGAGTTGGTGTTCTGCAAGTAGCTGTGCCTGTCTCTCAGAAAGGGGCTTATCGCCTAAACGGATTTTAACTCCTTGTCTGCTGAAACGGTCCGTTACATTGGTGGCAAGCAGCGGGATCGTTCCTACAGCGAGAAGGACAGCTACAGGAGACACCATTTCTGTGGATTCTACAATTTAAGGACAACGCATGTCCCAGTACAGCGTCCCTGACAGCACCAGGATGGAACCAGCAGTGTTATACGAGGAGGAGGACCTGGATGGCCGGGATGCATTAAGGAAAGGCATCTGGTACCAGGCCCTGGATAATCTACAATACCAGCGGGGTGAGAGTCTCCCCAGTGAAGAGCAGCGGTTGCAGAAGCAAGTGGCCCTGCAGATGCCCTTCCTGGGAGAGCAGCCCCTGG
The DNA here is from genome assembly GCF_905171765.1 of Bufo bufo. Lineage (NCBI taxonomy): Eukaryota > Metazoa > Chordata > Amphibia > Anura > Bufonidae > Bufo > Bufo bufo. The sequence continues at coordinate 74,291,837 of NC_053397.1, forward strand.
AGGAATGGGTGAAGGAACTAGAGCACCGGGTATGGCAGAAGCTATGGCTGGAGGATGCCTACCAGGCGCTTTGGTGGTATATGGCACAGTATATACCCTGGACAGCCGAACATGACAAGCCAGAGGGAGAGGAGTTTTATGGTCCTGGCTTGTTATGGGAGTCCTTTGCAGAGCCTGACTTCGGGAGCCCTGCACAGTCCAGACTTCAGGACATTTTTTATGAGCGGGAGGCTAGGCATGAGTGGGATGACCCCCATGAAGTAGAGCAAGACCTGGCTCACCTAGCAACCCTGGAGTGGGAACTGGAGCAGGACTACCGAGATCTCTTCCACTCCATTGAGAAGGCTCAGCAGGACGGTAAGGTGACAGACCAAGATCCAGACCCATTCAGCTGGGCAGATATTGTAGAGTGTTACTGGGAAGGACCCCAGGTGGCCGGTAGAGATGGGACCGAGGTCTCTCCACCGGTCCTGCAGGGAATTGGGAGCTCAGTCTCCATTCCCCAGCGGCAGTGTGAAGTGCAGGGAGAGGAGAGCAGCGTCCTCCCTCCCCAGCAGCAGGCTGAGTTACGGGGGGCAGAGGTAGTTGTTCCTGCCCCCCAGCAGCAGCATGATTTTTTGGGAATAGAGAGCCCAGTCTCCTTTCCCCAGCAGCAGGACACTGTATTGGGAGTAGAGACAGTCGGTCCTGTCCCCCAGCGGCAGAGTGTCCAGCAGGGAATAGAGAGCCCAGTCTCCTTTCCCCAGCAGCAGGACACTGTATTGGGAGCGGAGACGGTCGGTCGCCCTCCCCAGCGGCTGGAGGTTTGTATGGGAGAGGAGCTTGTTACCCCCTCTCCCCAGCGGCAGCTTAACGCACCAGGGGGAGACAGTAAGCCCCACAACAGTGCAGATGGGACCATGGTCTCTGCACTTACAAAACAGGGGGTAGAGACAGTCGGTCTCCCCCTCCAACAACCAGACTCCAACCAGGCTTCTTCCGTGGTAGCGCTGGCACCAGGGCAGAGTACCACTGATACCTGCCCACAAAGCAACCTCCACTCTAAGCCAGGGAGCAACACAGAGACCAGGAGTACCAGCTTCCAACATAACCTTGGTGGACTCACTGGACAGAGACAGGCTACCAAATGCAACAGGTCCAGTATTGGGTTGAGGGTGGGCTGCCAGACTAACTCAGGTACCGACCGGCGTGAGGTCAGGTACCTGGTTAGTCTTCCCTGGGGGGGGGGAGATGTGTGGCGAAACCAACCTCGCCACTGGGCTTTGGAGAGGACTGGCTGCTGGCCTCTTGCCCCTGGATTATGGGCCATATACTAACTTTTGAACCCCTGGTCTGATTCATGCCATTTTTTAATATGTTGTTCCCCTGAATGGATTGATTGCGAATATGTAAATTTTTATGTAAATGTGATGTATGGTTTTAGAGTTATGAAAGTTGGGTAGAAAGTATGTTTAACTGTATGTATAATTAAATCTCCTCTCAGGATAAGGGGAGGGAATATGCTGGGTGTGTTTCTATTGTCCCATTGTGTGTTTAAAATGGTGATGTCTGTTCTGTTGTCCTCACATGTGTATTGGCGATCTCCCTTTGTCCTCGGAGATAATTGGATTGCTCCTCAGGTCGTCTCCGGGACAGAGGAGGAGACCATGATGCATTGTGGGGATATGTTGTCCTATGTCACAGTCTTCATTCTGGTCCTCTGGGGGCGTGAACGATTGGTTGCTGTAGTTACATTGTATGTGTTGTAAATTACTGATTGGTTGTATTTCAAACCCCTGTGGGCAGTACTATGTTTGTGGTTTATGAATAAAAGAGGCTGTACGTGAAGTACAGTCAGTCCACTGTTTGACCCTCAACACGGAGCCTTGTCTCGTTATTGGGGGGATTCACTGTATGCTGTTAGAAGACCGATTGCCAGGATTGTATGCTTTTCCTGTTCGTCTGCTAGCAGCTATTCGTGAGGTTCCAGTTTGGAGTGCTACTTTGTATCCAGTTCGGGAGTTGGTGTTCTGCAAGTAGCTGTGCCTGTCTCTCAGAAAGGGGCTTATCGCCTAAACGGATTTTAACTCCTTGTCTGCTGAAACGGTCCGTTACATGTTCCCCGTGCCATTGGCTGCAACACAACCCCAAAGCATAATTGATCCACCCCGATACTTATTGTTTAGAGAGATGTGCTTTTCATGAAATTCTGTGCTCTTTTTTCCTCAAAACATACCTTTGCTCATTGTGGACAAATATTTCTATTTTAACTTCAGTGGTCCACAGGACTTGTTTACAAAATCCATTAGGCTTGTTTAGATGTTCTTTTGCAAACTTCTGACTCTGAATTTTGTGGTGAGGATGCAGGAGAGTTTCTATTCTGATGAACCTTCCATGAAGGTCATACTCGTGCAGGTGTCGCTGAACAGTAGAACAATGTACCACAACTCCAGAGTCTGCTAAATCTTCCTGAATGTCTTTTGCCGTCAAGCGGTGGTTCCGATTTGTCTTTCTAGCAATCCTACAAGTAGCTCTGAAATCTTTCTTAGTCTTCCACGCCTTCTCTTGACCTCCACTGTTTCTGTTTATTTTATTTATTTGTTTTACTCTCTTATATAGCGTTGACATATTCTGAAGCGTTTTACAGACATTACCACACGCTGTCCCTAATGGGGCCCACAATCTAACTTCTCTATCAGTATGTCTTTGGAATGTAGGAGAAAATCTAAGTACCTGGAGGAAACCCATGCAAACACAGGGAGAACATACAGTTGGTGACCTTGGTTGGACTCGAACCTAGGACTCCAGTGCTCTAAGGCACCAGTGCTAATCGCTGAGCCACCGTGCTGCCGACAATATGAAAACTGTGTGGCGGACATAAAATTGCGGTGATGATCATCTGTTTTTCATTTGGTTTGTATCAGATTGTATAAAATGAGCGCCCATTGACTTGCATATTGTTGTTTAGCGCTTATTCAGGGCTGAAATTGCATGTGTAAAAGGACCCTTGACTATAATCTGTACAGGGGTTGATTATTTCACCTTCCCCCCACCATTACCATGCAAAAATTTTTGTTTGAAGGTGTACTTACACCATTAAGATTTGGCACTGATGATCAGATTGTTTTAGATATGAAATAAAATGTATCTAGTATCATCAGGAAACTGGTAAATTATCCTATCATGTAAATGCATGCCCGGGCTCCCTGTATCCTTCAGGCCATGTCATGAGTTCCTTGGCCTTACAATCTGGGTAGTTATGTTTAATGATAACCTAGAGTGAGTCAGGGATGTTATTCTCCTGGCATATTGTTACTGGGCTGTACAGGCAGGATTCTTCCAGACTACTTACAACAAAACAATTGTTAATAGTTTGTGAATAGAGAAGAGATTTATTGACCTAATCCCAGGAATGTCAGTAGACACAGACACAGCGTACAATGAAATCCCTGAAAATAATAGCATGTGAATGGGATCTCTGATAAGACTGTGCCAAGGTTAGCTATAGATATAGGTAACCTGCAGCTATTTTGTGATTGAATACTGACTGGCATTTTATCAAGATTACAGTTTGAGAGACTTAACACGTTAAGGACCCAGGACGGGAATGCTCGTCCTAAAGGGCCGGTACTTAGTGCCCCAGGACGAGCATTCTCGTCCTGCGATCCTTCCTCCCCCCCGCGTGCCGCGAAGCGATCAGCGGCAGAGAACCAGCTGTTACTGACAGCCGGATCCCTGCTGCACCCACCAGCATCGGTGATAACGCCAATGCCGGTGGATTAACCCCTCATATGGGAGGTGTGCGCTCCCTCACCTCATCCATCGTTTCCCCTCGCTGCTGTGGCGGGGACTCGATGGTTGCCATGGCAGCCCCAAGCCATTCCAAAGCTTGGGGCCCGGCTTGTACGGAGGCCTAAGAGTCCCAGCCCCCTAGGCTGGGTCTCCTAGGCCAGTGTTTCCCAACCAGTGTGCCTCCAGCTGTTGCAAAACTACAACTCCCAGCATGCCCACACAGCCAAAGGCTGTCCGGGCATGCTGGGAGTTGTAGTTTTGCAACAGCTGGAGGCACACTGGTTGGGAAACACTGTCCTAGGCAACTGTTAGCGTCTTACAATGTAAGACACTAACAGTTCAATACAGCACAATACAGATGTATTGTGCTGCATTGAAACAAGGATCAGACCCTGTAATGTTGAAGTCCCAGAGTGGGACACATAATAAAGGGAAAAAAAATTAAAATTTTCAAGTAAAAAAAAAAAAGCGTCCTTTTCCCAAAATAAAGTTAATTTTTTTTTAAAAAATAGGGAAAAAAAGAAAAGTAGACATATTAGGTATTGCCGCATCCGTATCGACCAGCTCTATAAACCTAAACCTAACCCCTCAGGTGAGCACTGTCAAAAAAATAAAATAAAAGCTGTTCTTAAAAAGCAATATTTTTTTCACCTTACATCACTAAAAGTGCAACACCATGAGATCAAAAAGGCGCATGCCCCCCAAAATAGTACCAATCTAACCGTCACCTCATCTCACAAAAAATGAGCCCCTACCTAAGACAATCGCTTAACAAATTTAAAAAAAACTATAGCTCTCAGACTATGGAGACACTAAAACATCATTTTTTTGTTTCAAAAATGCTTTTAATGTGTTAAATGTAATTTTTTTTAAAAAAAAGTTGACATATTAGGTATCGCCGCATCCTTAACAACCTGATCTATAAAAATACCACATGACCTTACCCCTCAGGAGAACATTGTAAAAAAAAAAAAAAAAAAAACGGTGTCAAAAGCCATTTTTTGTTGCCTTACATTACAAGAAGTGTAATAGCAAGCAATCAAAAAGTCATATACAACCCAAAATAGTGCCACTCAAACCGTCATCTCATCCTGCAAAAAATGAGCCCCTACTTAAGACAATCGCCAAAAAAATTTAAAAAAATATGCCTCTCAGACTATGGAGACACTAAAACATGATTTCCTTTTTTGTTTCAAAAATGATATTATTGTGTAAAATTTAAATAAATAAAAAAAGAATACATATTAGGTATCGCCGCGTATGTAACAACCTGCTCTATAAAAATAAGATATGATCTAACCCCTCAGGTGAACACCGTAAAAAAAAATTGAATAAAAACGGTGTCGAAAGCCATTTTTTGTTACCTTACATCACAAAAAGTGTAATAACAAGCGATCAAAAAGTCATATGCACCCCCAAAATAGTGCCAATCAAACCGTCATCACATCTTGCAAAAAATGAGCACCTACCTAAGACAATCGCCCAAAAAATAAAAATAATATGGCTCTCAGACTATGGAGACACTAAAACATGATTTTTTTTTTGTTTCAAAAATGATATTATTGTGTAAAACTTAAATAAATAAAAAAGTATACATATTAGGTATTACTGCATCCGCAACAACCAGCTCTTTAAAAATATCACATGACCTAACCCCTCATGTGAACACCATAATTTTTTTTAAATAAAAACGGTGTCAAAAGCAATTTTTTGTCACCTTACATCACAAATAGTGTAATAGCAAGCGATCAGAAAGTCATATGCACCCCAAAATAGTGCCAATCAAACCGTCATCTCATCTCGCAAATAATGATACCCTACCTAAGACAGTCGCCCAAAAAAAAAAAAAAACTATGGCTTTCATAATATGGAGACACTAAAACATGAATATTTTGTTTAAAAAATGATGTTATTATGTAAAACTTAAATAAATAAAAAAGTATACATATTAGGTATTGCTGCGTCCATAAGAACCTGCTGTATAAAAATATCACATGACCTAACCCCTCAGGTGGACACTGTAAAAAATGTTTTTTTTTAAAGTGTGTCAAAATAGCCATTTTTTGTCACCTTACATCACAAAAAGTGTAATACCAAGCGATCAAAAAGTCATATGCACCCTAAAATAGTACCAATCAAACCGTCATCTTATACTGAAAAAAATGAGCCCCTACATAAGACAGTCACCCAAAATTAAAAAAAATATATGGCTTTCAGAATATGAAGACACTAAAAAAATAATTTTTCTTTCAAAAATGCTTTATTATGTAAAACTGAAACAAAAAAAGTAGTCATATTTGTTTTTGTCACGTCCATAACCACCTGCTCTATAAAAATATCACATGATCTAACCTGTTAGATGAACACTGTAAATAACAAAAAATAAAAACGGTGCCAAAACAGCTATTTTTTGTTACCTTGCCTCACAAAAAGTGTAATATAGTGCAACCAAAAATCATATGTACCCTAAAATAGTACCAACAAAACTGCCACCTTATACTGTAGTTTCCAAAATGGGGTTAATATTTTTTGGAGTTTCTACTCTAGGGGTGCATCAGGGGGTCAAATTTGACATGACAGCTTAAAATTATTCCAGTGAAATCTGCCTTCCAAACCTGCCATCTTCAATTTCCATTCAATTTTTGAATACCTGGAGATGTGTAGTTTTGAAAATGGGGTCACTTTTTTGGAGTTTCTACTCTAGGGGTGCATCAGGGAGTCTTCAAATGTTACACGGCAGCTTCAAATTATTCCAGTGAAATCTGCCTTCCAAAAACCATATTGCGTTCTTTTCCTTCTGCGCCCTGCCGTGTGCCCGTACAGCAGTTTACGACCACATATGAGGTGTTTCTGTAAACTACAGAATCAGGGTAATAAATATTGAGTTGTGTTTGGCTGTTAAACCTTGCTTTGTTACTGGAAAAAAATTGATTAAAATGGAAAATCTGCCAAAAAAGTGAAATTCTGAAATTTGTGCTCCATTTTCTATTAATTCTTGTGGATCACCTAAAGGGTTAACAAAGTTAGTAAAATCAGTTTTGAATACTTTGAGATGTGTAGTTTCTAAAATGGGGTAACTTTTTGGAGTTTCTCCTCTAGGGGTGCATCAGGGGGTCTTCAAATGTGACATGGCAGCTTAAAATAGCCCTAGTGAAATCTGCCTTCCAAAAACCATATGGCGTTCCTTTCCTTCTGCGCCCTGCCGTGTGGCCATACAGCAGTTTACGACCACATATGGGGTGTTTCTGTAAACTACAGAATCAGGGTAATAAATATTGAGTTGTGTTTAGCTGTTAACCCTTTGCTTTGTTAGCAAAAAATTTTTTTATTAAAATGGAAAATCTGCCAAAAAAGTGAAATTCTGAAATCTCATCTCCATTTTCCATTAATTCTTGTGGAACACCTAAAGGGTTAACAAAGTTTATAAAATCAGTTTCGAATACCTTGAGGGATGTAGTTTCTAAAATGAGGTCTTTTTTGGGGGTTTTCTATTATGTAAGCCTCACAAAGTGACTTCAGACCTGAACTTAAAAAGTGGGTTTTGGAAATTCTCTGAAAAATTTCAAGATTTGCTTCTAAACTTCTAAGCCTTCTAACGTCCCCAAAAAATAAAATGGCATTCACAAAATGATTCAAACATGAAGTAGACATATTGGGAATGTAAACTATTTTTGGAGTTATTACTATCTATTATAAAAGTAGAGAAATAGAAATTTGGAACGGCACCCGTGTATTGCGGATCCGCAAATGCGGTCCGCAATACGGCAACGGGGCCAGTGTGAAAGAGGCCTAATACAACCGGATCCATTCATGACGGATGCATGCTGTCGTATTGTTATAACGGAAGCATTTTTGCAGATCCATGACGGATCCGCAAAAAACGCTAATGTGAAAGTAGCCTTACACAGTAGCATTAGGTATAGTGTTAAAGTAATACAACCACATGCATAAAATGTATGCCATACTGTGAAAGGTGCAAGATCTGGTGAGAATAAGTGGTTTTAGTGAACTTGCATGTCAGAACCTGCCTTCTGTCGTTGGTGTAAATAATAGTAAAAATATCACACATTTTGCTTTCACAAGCAAGCACATAAAAATGAACCAAACTGGGGGTCATGCCCGTAAATGTATTAGAGCACGTCCATATATACTGACAAAAATGTGCCATAGGTTTTCTGCACATTTGTAGCTAAAATACATATAATATATAACAAAATCTGCAGGTGGATTATGATGCAGATCACACCCCTGCTATGTTACAAGGGGAATAATCAGTGGTGAAAATCTGCAACAGAAATTTACTTGTTGCAGATTTTAAATGTATACTGCATGTCAAAAAGTCTTTAGCATATGAGTATTATTTTTAAAATGTCATCTATTTTCCTGGTATTGTATTCTGCAGCGGATTTTACCTGTGCAAATCCACAGTTAATGTCTATCCCATGTACACTTACCCTTAAGGTCCATTCAAACGTCCGCAAGTGTTTTGTGGTCCGCAAATTGCGGATCTGCAAAACACGGATAGCGGCCCTGTGATAGAAATGTCTATTCTTGTCCGTGATTGCGGACAAGAATAGGACATGTTCCTTCTTTTTTGTGGGGCTGCGGAACGGAACTACGGATGCACACCGTGTGCTGTACAGTGCATTTAGAAGTTTCCTTTTTAATTCAATTAGCTTGCTTATTTTACAGGGAAATTAAAGGGAATGCATCATACAAAATGACATTGTTTCAATCATGTTTTTATGTTAAACATATTTTTTAGACTTTTTTAAAAATGTATATAATCTTGCAGTATTCACACTAGCCACTAGATCTCCTGTCTTGTGAGAGCAGCTACATGGACCGTAGACACAATGGACAGGAGCTGGCCTCATTGACTTCTATGGGAGCGTTTTCTAGGCATGCTCTGTGACCTGTGCAGAGGGAGTAGATAAGCTGTGATATCACCTATTGTGAATGGTGGATTCTGAGTTATCTATATAAACGTGTTACTTGTCATTATAATTCTACTCTGTGATGATAATGCGATGGCTACTGAAAAGTTACTTGTATAGAACAGGAAATCATGACCTATTGTTAGACCTATTGGTCAGTGTGAAAATTTGCATGGTTCTGTACATTTAAAAAAATATGTAGACAGTGACATGGAAAAATATATATAAAAAAACTCACCAAATATTCTAAAAGAAATCTTTAACATAAAAATATGATTTAAACAATAGGTCATTTTCTGATGACACATTCTCTTTATGAGTGAAATATCACATGCAAACTTTTTTTTATCACATTAGACGGAAAACTTTTTATTGAATGCAAATATACTGTAAGTAAAAATGTAGCACATTGTACATACTGTACATTGTAAGTAGGGATGAGTGAATCGACTTCGGATGAAACATCTGAAGTCGATTCACATAAAACTTTGTTATAATACTGTACGGAGCAGGAGCCCAGTACAGTATTAGAATGTATTGGCTCTGATGAGCCAAAGTTATTGCTCTGAGACTTTGCGCAATAACTTCATAAATGAATTTGTACTGTAAAAAGCCATTTCCCGAACTCTGGTTCGGTTCCAATATTGGAGCCAATACATTCTAATGCTGTACAGAGCTCCTGCTCCGTACAGTATTAGGACAAAGTTTTATGCAAAGTCGATTCGCTCATCCCTAATTGTAAGTCTCTCTTGTAGTAAGATTAATGTCTATATAGCACCTACTCTTCTTCACCCTCCACTGCCTTTGTCTCATGACTTTCATTTTATTCCATTATTGATTGCTCTAATAGGTTTTTTTATGTTTCTTCTTCAATTTCTTCTGGTTTCTGCGATTTTCTATTCTGCACCATGTTTTTATTATATTTAAACAGACTCCTGGAGCTCTATGAAATGGTCCTCTGCGGGGGGCAGCCACAGAGAGCTATATTATAGAGCTCCAGCACATCTTGTCTCTGCCAAATTTACTTTGACTAGTAAATAAAAAGTAAATTCAAAAGTATAGCTTTTATTAATATTTAAAATAAAAAAAGTATCTTGTATAAAAGGAAACAAAAATGGTGTATTCAGGTTACTGACCCATGAGTGACAAGCAGCAGGACTGTTCTTCTCCCATTGTAACTGCTGGAAAAATAAGTGGAAGCTGTCTGTTTTCATTTATTGCACTTATTTCCAAAGCTGTAATTTAGCCACTGCAGTTCTATCATTCCATATACTGCCTTGTTTTCCAGGAATACTCGAGCACGTAGAGTGGAGGAATAAGTCAATAACTGCTCACTTTTTTCATTTTTTCTTGTGTCATTGAGAGCTTAGTGGATTTGCAAGCAGAGATCTAGAAGCCTCCCATTTAATCCCTTAGATGCCACCATCAATAGTCACCCTATTGCCGCGCCCCACGTGAGGCCATCACCAGTGCTGATGGTTGCCCTACAATGGGATCTGGGTCTGCCATGTACTGAAGCCTTCCAGGGTCTAATAGGCTGCTGTCAGTATAAAACATAAGTAGTGCAGTGTATTATCTAAGCATTCTAATGATCACATATTCAAGTCCCTTCGTCGGACTAAAAATAAAAAACATCCTAAATTTAAAAAATCTTGTTTTGATTTTTATGGAAAAATGGCATTGTCACATCCATAGCTATAAAAAATATTTATCCTGCAGAGTCAACAGTGCAGAAACAAAACTGAAAAAACAATCAAAAAGTATCCCAAAATGGCATCAATAAGAAAACTGCTGGCTAGCAACGTGTCCCATAAAAAATGGGTGCTCATACAGCTCAATCGAAAGAAAATTTTAAATGTTACAGCATTTGGCAACACAAAAACAAGTGTTTTTATTGTGCAAAAATATTTAAAATTCAACAAAAAAGCCTAAATTTCACCACAATTGCACTGACCTAAAGAATAAAGTTATCGAAATGCGTAGGAGTATGGACTGTAAATATGGACCACAATTTAACATATTTTAATGGATCATAAATAAAGGGTGATGCTTTTCATTTTAGGCTACTTTCACACTCGCGTTTGGTGCGGATCCATCATGCATCCGTTTGTATTATCTGTAACAAAGCCAAAACTGATCCGTCTTGAACACCATTGAAAGTCAATGGGGGACGGATCCGTTTTCTATTGTGCCAGATTGTGTCAGTGTGCCAGATTGTGTCGTTTGCCTCCGCGTCGTCAGGCGGACACGAAAACGCTGCAAGCAGCGTTTTGGTGTCCACCTCCAGAGCAGAATGGAGGTGGAACGGAGGCAAACTGATGCATTCTGAACGGATCCTTATCCATTCAGAATGCATTAGGGCAAAACTGATCCGTTTTGGACCGCTTGTGAGATCCCCAAACGGATCTCACAAATGGAAAGCAAAACGCCAGCGTGAAAGTAGCCTAAAATGCTGGTTCTCTGGTTATCATATTGATAAAGCAGCCCTAAATTAGAGCATTTGAGATGCACTCTGGTGCTCCAAATCAATGTACCCCCCCCCAGGGGTTAATATCCACGCGTGGCTGAGAGACTAGACACTGACACATAGATGGTCAATGCAATCTCTCACTTTTATTACATGGGGTAAGCGTATATACATCTTCAGAAGAGGGCAGTCCTCACTGAGGCTTAAACATTGTTTCATTGGTCAAAAAAGAGGAAGAGATAAGAGAGAGGAGATAACACCCTGGCATCTGCGCACTGGGCCCTACTTTGGAATGTGAACTAATGTAAATATCTGGTTACCATCGCCATTTTGTAATGGCTTCTATTCTAACAATAATACTGCATACGTCATATGTGACACTTCAAAGAGGTGCTTCTCTATAGGCAGTGAATAATATATACATATCATCGAGCCATATAATTGGCTTATGCACTCCTTCACACTCTATATACCTCCCTTGTTGGGACACCTGTACAAGGATGAGAAATCAGACACTTCTCACAGCACAGCTCTTTGCCCCCCCCTCTCTTCTCCAGTCTTGAGACAAAGAGAGGGGTGGGAGGAACTTGAAAAAGAAAAAGTTAACTCATTACAGTCCTAGAGATACAAAATATAGAATAAAATTCACACATCTTTAACAATATTGACCTTGCCTTGCTGCTAGCCAGCAGCTTTCCTTGCACTTGTACACGTTTTTTTTCCAAGAAGTAAGGGCTGAAATGATGAGCAATTTAGTTATCACTTTTCCTCCATATTATGTTATTTATGCTTTTTCCATCCCCTGATATCATTTATAAAACTTTTTCAGTACATTGTATTTTACTTCACAATGGTGGCATTAAAACTTGATCTTGACTCAAATTGTTCTGCAGAAAAACAAACCCTCAGATGACTATGTCGATCTAAAAATCAAAAAAGAAATGATAGCTCTTGTAAAAAAAATACTTAGTCATTAGGGCAAACTGGGCTGGTCACCAACAGGTTAAAGGGAGTCTGTCACCAGCGACCTCCCAATCCAGACGTTTTCATAGACACATAGTTCACTTGAAAGGGGCCTTTATTTTTTTTTATTTTTTGTTTTGTTTATCAGGGTTTCTGTTACCAAATTTTGATACTTTTTCTGATATAAAAATTAGGCCTTTGGTGCAACAAAGGCATCACCATGGCTCTAATTGCACCCACGCTGCACTCCTTCCTGTGGCCATCCCCTCACTGGCTTTGATTGATAGGGCCAGGCAGGAGCAAAACAGCAAGGGGAGAGCTTGTTTCCAACGAGAGCAACAGTGACATCCTAAAATGTATTTAGTCTTGAGAAGAGACGTCTAAGGGTCCATTCACACGTCCGTATGTGTTTTGCGGATCCGAAAATTGCGGATCCGCAAAACACGGACACTGGCAATGTGCGTTCGCCGGCACTCTCAGAAAATGCCTTTTCTTGTCCGCAATTGCGGACAAGAATAGGACATGTTCTATTTTTTTGCGAAACGGAAGTGCGGATACGGAAGTGCGGTTTTTGCAAATACAGATGCGGACAGCACATTCCAGCCCCATTGAAAATGAATGGGTCTGCACCTGTTCCGCAAAATTGCGGAACGGATGCAGACTCATTTTGCGGACGTGTGAATGGACCCTAAGGGGGAACATGATTAGCCTATACAAATATATAAATGGGCCATACAAAAAAGACGATGAAAAACTGTTCCATGTAAAATGCCCTCAAAAGACAAGGGGGCACAGCCTCCGACTGGAGAAGAAAAAGTTCAGTCTCCAGAAGCGTCAAAGCTTCTTTACTGTAAGAACTGTGAATCTGTGGATTAGACTACCTCCGGACGTGGTCACAGCAGGAACAGTGGACAGTTTTAAAAAAGATTTAGATAAATTCTTAAAAGTAAATGACATTAATCTGAGTCTCACTTCTGGGATTCACATCCCCACCTATCCCTTGGTTGAACTTGATGGACTTATGTCTTTTTTTCAACCGTATTAACTATGTAACTATGTAACCCTCATTGCACCCAATGCCAAATTTGCATATCAGGAAAAAGTTGCATAACTCGGGAACAGAGGCTGAGAAAAGCAGCACTTTTTTTAAAATCTGATAATTTTTATTAAAGGTTTTACATACAGCCAATTATTCAGATTAACCGTACATTATATGACAATAGGATATCAATACATTTAAATCAATCATACTTTATCCAAATCAGCACGTCAATAACACTGCATCAAATAAACCTTTATTAATCTCCCAGTCCCCCCCAACTCCCTCCCCACCTCCCGCTCCCCGTGTGGTCATCTCCCTCGATATGGACAAAAATGGTCCAATTCTCTTACATCTTAACTTCCAAACCCCCTTAGGACCATTCCATTCCAAATATGCATCAATCTCAGAGACTTCCCCCCAGGTCCAGCCAGCCACACCTGCCATTGCTTCTTAAATTTCTGTACAGTGCCTCTTTTAATATAGATGCCACTTTCCATGGATATCATATGATTGACCATATTTATCCACTCTAATTTAGTCGGAGAGATCGGCTGTATCCAGTGTTTTGCAATGGATTTACGTGCAATGTACAATAATTTAGCAATTGCTCATTTATAATCATTGGTGGTTGTTAGGTCCTCTACATACCCAAGATACCCCACCAGTGGAGACTTTGGTAAAATAACTCCATAGCTGTTTTCTGTTTGTCTATACACTCTACACCAGAAACGCTCCAGTTCTGTGCAGGACCAAAACATATGAGCCAAGTCTGCATCCGGGGCAGCACACCTAGTACAGTTAGAGTCCGCACGTAGACCCATCTTAAACAGGAGTCGTGGCGTCTTGTATACCCTATGAATAAGGAATAATTGCGATCGCCTATGTGCCACACTCATAGATATCGCGGGTACTGCCCCCAAAACATCCCTCCATTTTTCCTCCAACATTTCTCCTACATCCCTCTCCCATTTAGTCTTAAGACTGGTTAATGGATCACGTACTACTTTATCTAGTAGACTGGCATAAGTCATGGAGATAATCGTGCATGATAATCTGGCCTGCACCACTGAATCAATCACCGGCATGGAGTGCACAGTCAAAGGAGGAGTCTTCCGTTCCTGAGTCTGCATGGCATGTCTCAATTGTAAGTATTGGAAAATACACGGTTCGACAATTGAAATTCTGTCTGTAGTTGTTGAAAGGATTTAAGATTATTCTCTAAGTACAGATGTGCTATTCTTGTTACCCCAGCTTTTTCCCAACTGTCAAAACCTTCCAGATGGAATAGTTCCCACAACCTTTCATTCTTCCAAATAGGGGTATATTTTGTACATCCAGTAACTCCTATTAACGCCTTTGCTTTCTCCCAAATTTTATGTATCAGGAGCATGGTAGGTAGGCCCGGTGATCTCAGTCGAAATTTATGTGCCTCTATTGCCTCCATCAAAGATTTGTCAGACAATAGGGACTGTATAATTAACCTCCTAGAGTCCAATACAATACTGCCATCCTCTATCCCCCATCCTTGCATATGCTGCAATTGTGCAGATATATAGTACACAGAAAAGCACGTTGTAGGCGGGTCCAATTTATAGACAGTGTGGCAACAGAAGTAGGCAGGGACAATGGAAGTAGGCGGAGCCTGCATTACTGTGCAGAACAAAATACCACCCCAGCAGAACCAAATAGCACTGCCGCCTTCACCACAGTATTCAACTGATACATTTGAGTTCAGGGGGGAACCTGCAGCTGTTGGCCAGGTGTATAAGTACCTGATGCTCCCAGCATCAATTACTGCTTAGAGTAGGGTTTCTGAATCCGGTCCTAGGGACCCACCTACCCACCCATGTTTTCAGGATTTCCTTAGTATTCAGCAGGTAATATAATTAGTGTCCATGCATCAGGACTTACCACGGATATTTATTCTGTGGGATATTCTCAAATCCTGACCGGTAGGTGGGTCCTGAGGACCGGAGTTGAGAAACCCTGGCTTAGAGTATGAGATCATAATGTACCCAGCCAGCAGCCACAAAAAGGGCTCGGGCGGAACCCCTGGGCATTGGCCTACTGAGAAATATCCCTGTAGGGTCTATGACCAGTCCGCCCCTGACAGCTATGTGTCTGTGCAAACAGTTGGATATGGAAGTCACTGGTGACAAATTCCCTTTAAGATGTTTTATGTCCTTTTGTCCATCTTACTAATTGAATATATAACTAAAAATAAATGAAGTCTGCAAAAGAGCAAGAAGTTTGCTAGAAATTTTTATCAACTAGCTATACTGCCCTGAACTTAAGTATAAATGAGGCACATACTGAGCGTAGGAAAATCTCCTTTCTCCTTACTGAGTTACAAGAGAGCTGTAACACAAAAGAGGCATGTATCTGTGTGAGTTAGGTTTTACATCAGCAGTGGGTGTCCATCGCTGCCCCACTACTTCTATTAGGAACATTGTTCATTGAACTACTACTACTCCTGTTTTTGCCTTCACCACCACTCCGCTCCTCTACGTCTGTCTAGTTGCATGATTGCTGCTGCTATAATTGCTGGACCAGTGAAGGTGTGCTATTCTGATTGTCTGCCTAGTTACTGATCTTCTGCCTGTTAAACTAACTCTATTTCTCTGCTGCCTGCCCTGACTTTAGCCTGCCTACCATACTGACCCTTTGCTGCCTGCCCTGACCTCATATTGTCTCACGGAATTGCACAAACGTTGCCACCCCTGACCTCTGCCTGTTTACTGTATACGAATATTGCCTGACCCTTTGGTGCTTCACACTGGCGTCTCTGGCCCCCGTGAGTCAGCTGCCAAATACAAGAAGTAGTGGTCTGGTGGGTTCCCTGCAGCGAAAGCCAGATACCTTTTATAGGGGTTAACGGGTGAAAACCAGGGGATCACCAGGATAATGCCTTTAGGACTAGCCCACAGTTAAACCGGTTAGTTGGTACAGTGGGTCCACACCCACTGCCCATTACATTAGGTCTCATGCACTTGGCCAGGTTATAGACTTACAGTATGTAAGGCTCTTTGTACCTCTGTATGCCCCTCATGACATCTGCCATTATACAGATACTACGGAGGCACTATATGGCAGCACATGGCATGCCTATGGCTCTGTTACATTTTCAGAATCTTGGTCTTGTATGACAGCTTTATTGAGCAGCACAAAGAGCACCCACTGCGCCATGCTACAGGAACTACGTGTGCTGCCAAACATGACCATCCCAGGTTTCCAGCCCGTGGATGTAAACATGAATATTTCAGCTCACTTACTTTGCTAGAGATCCTGAAGATGGTAAGATAATGAAACCCAACATACTATTAGCAAGTTGCAAATTACATTGATAAACTTCACGTTGAACTGATAAACCCCTTTACCACATTCTCAGATGTTCTACTATTGCCTGAAGGTGATGATCACATGATGGTTGGCGGGAACATGGATGTTGTACACAGCCACAACTGGCAGGATTGGAGAAAACTCCCGAACTGTTAGTTACTAAATATTTCAGTGCCATGATCAAACCTTAACACAGCACCGTACAACCAGTCTTATGCCCTAAGAAGTACATATTGCTGTGCACAGGTGCTGTATACGGGTGCATGTACCTATGCCAATATATTGTCAGTTTAAAATAAAAACGAGAGGTTAAAGTGTCTTAAAGAGTCATTTATATGAATATAACCTTAGTAACCTTTATATAAACTTTTAATATGTTCTCCCTAATAAAACTATCTCTAATATACTTTATTAATGAATTTTCTATTTTTACTACACTTTTTCCTGCCTAAAGTGCACCATTCACTGTGCGCTTAAAACTTTGTTCTCTGTACACCGCTGAGCTGTCAGTGGTGTACGGAGAGCACTTTACGAATGGGCAGCAGCATCGCTGTGAGTATGGGCAGGAGCACACATTGCTGCCCCTGCCTGTGCTCCCTGGACGATTACTAACTCTTGGCATAGCACATGGGTACCCTGTGGGACCAGAAAAAAGTAAAAAATAAAATAAAATGTAAAAAATACCATATGGCAGAAAAATGTTTCTTCTTTCTCCATCCCTCCAAATTAAACACTTCAACAATTTAGACAGCACTCCAAATTTGGTTAATTGATTTTTATTTTGTATTAGCCGGACATAGTGGTCCTTTTTTCAGACTGAAGCAACGTTTCGGGCAAAAGGTGTGCCCTTCGTCAGGCTGAGGTAAAAAATAATAGTAAACAAACATGTGTAAATACATGTAAACTAGAATAATGGGCGAGCACACTTCATTTGTATCATATAGTGCATAAAATTTAATTAAATCCAATACGTCAACACGTGATATAAATAAAATCCAGTCATACAATAAAATAAAATACAATAAAATACTATAAAACCAATATGCTTGGATTAATACACTTAAATAAATACCGCAGATAAATAGGATGGTTTGCACAATATGGTGAATTCAATTAATGGTGTATGTATCAAAGTATCATATGAAAGTCCATTAATATGATAGGATATCTAAAATTCTCCTGTCCAGGAGATCTTTGGTCACAAGTCTATTTCATAAATAGCGCACCAGAAATATGCGCTGGTGTTGTAGCTCCAATGTGAAAAAAGGATATATGGATCTCCTCTTTCAATCTCTGGCTGACTTGCATATAGTGGACTCCTGTATGTTTCCACAAACCTTGGGTGCTGGTTTTTATGCCCCAGTTTTCTGGATGGTATTGCAAAGTCCCGTAGTCACTGTGAATGTAGCAACTTGTGTATACAGTGCTTCTTACCTCCCTCGTGGTGAACGGACTGTTTCCAGCGTGAGTCGGGCGACGCGGAATACTGCCGCGCCTGGCTTCGTTCAGCTGCAGCTGACTTACCCGAAGTCTCACGAGATTTCTCAACGGGATTTCGTCCGGCACAACAAAGAGGACACAGTGAATCTCCAATGTGTTCTTGGTTATTGAAAAAGTCCTTCAATTCAATTTCACAGCATGGCCATGCTTGCGGACGTGGAGGTGCTTCAATTACAGGTATGCGATCCGGCCCATACGCGTTTCGGGAACTCTTCTTCCCACTGATGAAGGGAAGGAGAGTTCCCGAAACGCGTATGGGCCGGATCGCATACCTGTAATTGAAGCACCTCCACGTCCGCAAGCATGGCCATGCTGTGAAATTGAATTGAAGGACTTTTTCAATAACCAAGAACACATTGGAGATTCACTGTGTCCTCTTTGTTGTGCCGGACGAAATCCCGTTGAGAAATCTTGTGAGACTCGGGTAAGTCAGCTGCAGCTGAACGAAGCCAGACGCTGGCAGTATTCCGCGTCGCCCGACTCACGCTGGAAACAGTCCGTTCACCACGAGGGAGGTAAGAAGCACTGTATACACAAGTTGCTACATTCACAGTGACTACGGGACTTTGCAATACCATCCAGAAAACTGGGGCATAAAAACCAGCACCCAAGGTTTGTGGAAACATACAGGAGTCCACTATATGCAAGTCAGCCAGAGATTGAAAGAGGAGATCCATATATCCTTTTTTCACATTGGAGCTACAACACCAGCGCATATTTCTGGTGCGCTATTTATGAAATAGACTTGTGACCAAAGATCTCCTGGACAGGAGAATTTTAGATATCCTATCATATTAATGGACTTTCATATGATACTTTGATACATACACCATTAATTGAATTCACCATATTGTGCAAACCATCCTATTTATCTGCGGTATTTATTTAAGTGTATTAATCCAAGCATATTGATTTTATTGTATTTTATTTTATTGTATGACTGGATTTTATTTATATCACGTGTTGACGTATTGGATTTAATTAAATTTTATGCACTATATGATACAAATGAAGTGTGCTCGCCCATTATTCTAGTTTACATATTTTACCCTCTGAGGGTGGGTGTCCCTCACACTTGGGCTAGCAGCACCTGTTCCACATCTCCATCTTGAGTGAGCCACCGCCCCACTATATGTGTAAATACATGATTATGTGATGCACAGGAACAATAGATACAAGAACAAAGACCTGAATAGGTATATAATTCATATAATACACGGTTCCTATGGAGAAATAATTAATTGATATGATGCATGATTCACAAGAAAATTAAACAAAAAACATGATTCGAATGAAATAATGGATCTCATTGTAAGTGTGTAGTTCATATAGTACATGATTCCTATGAGGAAATGGTTTAATCATATGATGCATGAAAAATAGAAAAATAGAAACATGATTCAAAGGAATAATGGATCCCATTTGCTCCATGGGATACAAAATACTCAAATCTGGTTGTATAGGTCCATAATGCCAGGAATGAGAGGACATGCATCAGTATTAAATCAATTGCATCAGAGGTCGGAACAGAGGGGATCACTAGAAATTGGACAAGATACATGATTCACATGAAATGATGGATCCCATTGTAAGTTAAAATAGTACATATAGTACATGATTCCTCATAGGAATCATGTACTATATGAATTACACACTTACAATGAGATCCATTATTTCATTCGAATCATGTTTTTTGTTTAATTTTCTTGTGAATCATGCATCATATCAATTAATTATTTCTCCATAGGAACCGTGTATTATATGAATTATATACCTATTCAGGTCTTTGTTCTTGTATCTATTGTTCCTGTGCATCACATAATCATGTATTTACACATGTTTGTTTACTATTATTTTTTACCTCAGCCTGACGAAGGGCACACCTTTTGCCCGAAACGTTGCTTCAGTCTGAAAAAAGGACCACTATGTCCGGCTAATACAAAATAAAAATCAATTAACCATATTTGGAGTGCTGTCTAAATTGTTGAAGATTTATGCGTTCCAAGAGGTGGAGCTAGGAACACACCGAGACGTGCACCCAAACCAGTCAGCAATAGATAGAGTGCTGTGATCACTACGAGATTTTCATATTCCAAATTAAACACTAGTGTAAATGTAGTCCAAAATGGCACGTAGAATACACAGCTTGTTCCACAAAAAAACATCTGTTATTGTAAAAGAAAGTTGTCATTGCAAAATAGGCTGTATAGCCTCAGGGTTTCTGAGAAGGTGCGTTCCTGAGTCGTTCTGCTTCTGTGCCTCCTGTTTTGGTAATGTGTGATGTTGATTACCAGCCTTGTAAAGCTCCTCACTCCTTACTGCCCTGGTAACCAAATTCTCTCTATGTATTGTGTCTCCATATTTGCTCCATGTAATGTACACAACATACAGATGTGGGTGCAGAGTATTATTTGTCTTAATACATGGGGAAGACCATGGGTCACAACACATGGCACAAGCCCATTATGCCTGCCCAAGAGCTTATCCTAGAAGAACTTCTGTAGGTCAGGCTGAGCTCTATGTTGGAGTCCAATAAAGGGGGATGGGAGGAGAGCAAAATAGACAATTCACTTTCATTTCCATTTTATTTTCTGGAAAGACTATTTTGTTTCTTCTAGAACTCCATATAAAGGTGGAAACGTTTCATTTTTTTGCTCTGAAAAATGAGCAAATTCACTGTTTTGTCCAACAATAATAAATCTATTATGCTGTAAATGAGGGTTTACAGTTTCTGGTTTTAATGTGATAACGGGAATCGTACATTGTCCCCTTATTATTCTGCTTCCAGTCACAATCTACTTGTGTGGGAATACCCCTGGTAACCATGCCAAGCTTCATGAGAACTGTTATTAGGATTGAACACTTGCTGAGAAAATGTAATAACAGGCTAAAAAATAAACCAGTCCAACTGAAAGGTCACTGTGACCATGAATGGGAGCACTCAGGAATAATGTGATAACAGACTGTACATTCTCTAGGCAACTAATGTATATTACTGAGAAGATGGGGAGCTTCTAGACCGATGTTTCTTCCAGAGGAGAGCTAGTTCACATACTTTTCCCATACGCCTAGAGACTCCCTACAAACCGAATCTCCGCAAGCAGAATCAGTACCTTCCGATATGAAGGATAAAAGAGCGATACTCCAACATCCCTCTCTGTTAAAATGTGTTCCTGAAATGATGATTATAGGGACCACTGCTGAGGTGATGACATCTCATTCCCTGTATATGTATGTATACAGGCTGCTGTGTCTAGATGGACATTTATCCAATTTATCCTTCCATATAAATGAGCCTGCATGGGCAGGAGTGCAGAGGGAGAGCAATAGAAGTCTATGAATGTGTTTATTTGCCCTTTTTTCTTAGAGAACCCCAATATACTTTGACATGCACCACAGTGCAGTATTATGCAAAAGTTGCTGAGAGGTCCCTAAAACGTATCATCTGCTTTATCTGACCTACTTTTCTAATTATACACACTCCGAGTACCTTATGCCCATTCTATTCATTATATTAGACCCCCATAAATCGTTACTCAGCTCGAACTTGAAAATCAGGTCATGTGTGTGCTAGTGACCTGGAATGTATAATAGCTCTAGTGACCCAAATGTTAATATTACAAGATAACAATGGCAGAGGCATCTCATTCACCCTCTCCATGTGTGTCATGCTGTGCTATGATATATACTACTACTCATGCCAGTTTCTGCTCTTCCTACAAGAAAAATGTATGAAGTCTCTTACATTTAGCCTGCCCTGTCCAGAATATATGTCCCAGTTCTATGCCGTACATAGTAGAAATGTCAAACGCACATGCATTTCAAAGTGATATAAATCTCATTGTTTTTTCGAGGAGGGCTCCCATATTACTAAGAGCATCTCTGTGTGTGATCGTGCATCATGTGCACTCTCTTGATCGACAGATGTGCTTGTATTATTGTATTCTTCTTCTCACTTTTGTTTGCGGTTCACAAGAGAGACGGACAAAGGGAACCTACTTGTTAAGCAGAGTCTGTCAGCAGTTTTGATCATTTTGAACTGTTGACAGCACTAGGTAGGGGCTGGGGAGAGCAGTACAAACATACCTATTTTGAAGCTTTTCTTATAAGGAGTAGTGAGAAAATGAAGTTTTATTCTGCCAGATTCTGCTCTTATACATGTCCAGGGCGGAGCTTCACTGTGAAGTGCTCCTTGCATTCAGCTGCTTCACAGCTCCTCCCCTCTGCTCTGTAGCGGCTGTAGTGGTTACCTGATTTGATGCTACAGCTGTCACTCAGATCAGAGGGGAGGGGCTATGAAGCAGTTCATTACCAGTGCAATGACAAGCAGTCATTGCTGGCAGTGTCATCATAAGGTACTCATAATCCCCCATGCCATAGGAAAACTTGACTCCTCCAAGTGGTTAGTCTGGGTTCACATCTGTGCTGTGAAGTCCGGCAGTCTGTTTCGGCAGAGGAACAGACTGCAAGAGTTTACCGTATCCGGCATAGCCAGATGCCACTGTCCGTCGCCAGATCCCTGTGAAGGGATTCGGTGGTAAACCAGCCGCTTTCCGGCATATATGCCCACTTTCGGCCTGACAAAAAATGTTACGCGTAGCATTTTTTGTCCGACTGAAAGCTGGCATTTATGTCAGACACAGTGACCGGATTACAATGCCGGAGTTCACATGCAGAAGTGAACCCAGCCTTACAGGAACAATCTCAGCAACTCTGTAAAACATGCAGCTAATGGGTAATCTTTGTGCTGTCCATGGTTCAGAGATTCCTCCACATGCAGGCTTAGTAACTAGAACATAATCTAAGCATTTAGCCCATCACTTGTCCATCATGAGAAAAGCCACCATTTAAATCACCATTTAGTCCATCAGGAGAAAAGCTGCACAAAAAGGTTATGGGGCACATTTATTAAGACTTGCGTTTTAGACACCGGTCTTAATAAAGCCCTAAGCTGGCGGTGGATCCAACGAAGTTATGAAGAGGCACTGGCTGCTCAATCGACAAATAAAACTTTTTCATCATAAAGTACCTGTCACCCTGTGAGTGAGGGAAAGTAATTGCTTTGATTGTACAGTCACTCATAAAATAGTTACTGTATTTGAACATTCACTTGGTCAGGGAAGTTAATTTGAATTCACTTCTCTCCCTCGTGTCTGGTGACTTTCTGGACAGCCATCTTGGTTTTTCACCAGTCCTCTGTATACCACCATTAAAGCTGGCCATAGACATTTAATAGCTGTTGGCCAATCGATACTATCTCTCCCATATTCCTCTCAGCTTTCCCTTACACATGTATGTTAGACTCAGCTAAACGTGTCTGTCTATTTTTTAGGAAGCCCCCACCAGACAGTTCTGGCAGTGGCTTATCTCCCTGGAGAACAAAAGGGTCGGGTGAAAATATTCATTTTGCCCAATCCTTGTCACCTCTGGCATCATCTATCAAAGGAGTGTTGGAAGCTCCCCACAGACATCAGTTTGTCGGCCGAACCTACCGTTTTCGGCATATGTGTATGGCCAGTTTAGACTACCTTCACAATTCCAGTGTTAATTTCCAGCAGGCTGTTCTGCCAGAGAACAGCCTTCCGGAATTCACCGGATCTGGCACTGCCGGATGTGGACGAAATGTCCGCAGGCCCCATTAAGTATAATGGGTTCTGGTGGAGATCCGTACTCTGTTCCAGCAGACAAGTGAAGCGTCAGCCAGACACAAACCGCTGCATGCTGCAGTTTGTGTACGGACGGTTCTCTGTTTGACTGCCGTAACAGCATGCTGGAGTTTCACACCAGAGGTGTGAAGCTAGCCTCAAAGGGGTCTTCTGAGACCTATATACTGATGACTTCTCCTCAGGAGAGGTCAAGCTTTTCTAATACATTGGGTATCGTGAGTAGCTGATAATGACATGAGTGATTGGTGCGCTGATGTTTTTTTTTTGTATTTCCTACTGTTTGATCATTTCATCTATCTACTGTACCTTGCCCCATATCTGAATTAAGACAGATTAGCTGAATGTGATATAGTGGCCAATGTTCACTGCATCGGTGGAATATTTATATTTGTGACACATTATTGGAACAATATCCCCCGATATCAGGAATTTACAGCACGGCTTTCATCTGATTTGCTTGACCTTTTAGTAGAGACCAACTGCTTGGATTTCCCTCAAGTTATACTGTAGACACACTATAACAGCTGTCATTGATTACATAAGAGCGGCATCTGGTCAAACTCCTCTAGAAAACCGCCAGTACTCCTTTGCACATTTCAACAGTACTGAAATTATCTAAGGGCAGTATATCCACATATGGGGCCTGGGATTATTTGGCTTGAGCAACGATTGCCAGCTTTGTTCTTCCAAAACTTGCTGCTAACACTTAGTAATGGCATGTAAAAGGACAGATCACTCTTGGCTCAATGATTCAATTAAATTGGACATTCCGTTATTATTTTTATAATTATTCTTTATTATAAAAGCTCCATTCATTCCATGATGCTGTACATATAAAAAGGAAGAGTGGTCTCTGCTTCTTCCTTTCCTCCTTCCATGTGAACTGATACTAAACCCATTTACCTTGCATATGCGTTTTCATCTGAATTTTAATAAGTAATTTTGTTCCGATATAATCTAGTATATTTTTTAAGGACTTTTTATGATATATGCACAATTTTGTAGGATCGGTGTGGGTTAGTGATTTTAAATGTTTGTTCATATTCATGTGTGGGATGTGGTTTAAGCTTGAATGCGGTGTGTCCGACCTAATGAGGGTGATTCCTCTTCTGTTATTTTTTCCACCTGTGCTCCCCCCCCCCCCTCTCTTCTTTTTCCCGGTCCCTCCAAGATTTCATTTATTTTTTCTATTGGAGGGGTCGATCTATTTGAATCACTGAGGCTAGACACACCGCAAGGTTACGACTAAGAACACTTCAGTTCGAAACATGTCAACCGGTGGTGGTGGGAGGTGATGTCCTGAACATGTAATGCGCAACACGAACAATAAAGACGAACCAATTAAGAAGCGATCCTGTGCTGGAATATTTCTTTATATATTGTCTATATTTGGTCTTGCGATGTGGCTGGAGCATCACAGGATTTTCTAAGCTTGTCGCATAACCGTAATGTCCCCTCCCCTTCTGCAGAAATGATAGCAGCTGTATATGCACGTTAAATACCAAGCTGTGGATGTGTATCCTATCCTGGATCAATGGATGTGCCTTGTGAAGGCCATAGATTCTATCATAGATTCCTGTTTGGCTTTTTAGAGTAGAGGTTCTCTTCGCCCTAATTGTGTGACTGTTTGATGTGGTCCACATTATAATTTTTTGTATAAAACACAAGCCCTCTCTGTGTAGCCTCCACCTGTGTGTGTGTATATGGTTGTAGTTGTGACCAAAAATCTTGTTGAAGCTCATAGTGAAATCTAAAAAAATATGTGTAAGTATTGTCATAAATTCAGAAAGCTCCACCTAGCCGTGAGCATAGCAGTATACATGTCTATTCGCTCCAAAGCATGTCTCTAAACTCTCTTGGCTTTTTCACGTTAGGAGCCTTTATCTCAGATTCTATCAAAAGATGTCAAAATAGCACAGTATGCATCGCCAATTGGTCTGGTAATATAATGGACACCATGGCAAGGACCACAACTGACCCTAGTATATTTAGGTGGGTCTATCGGGCCCCTGTTAGTGCATGTCATGTGATGGATCTGTAGTCATTTTTGTTGTTCTATACCTATGATGGTGCAGAACAACAGAAAAGAATGTCAGAGAGGTGAACAGAGTTTTCCGAGATTTTAATGCTGATGACCTACAGTATCCTCAGAACAGGTCATCAGTATCTGATCGGTGGGGGTCGGTGCCTTCTCACACCTCAACAAGCACAGCACCGTGTATAGCGGCCATGTTTGGTATTACAGCTCAGCCCCATTAACTTCTATGTTGATGAGATGCTCCTAGGCCATGTGACACATGAACGTGTCGTCACTGGCCTAGGAAAAGCTGAGAGAAGGCTGCAGTACTCAAAGGAGCACCGGTGCCTTCTCAAACTGCTGATCAGCGGGGTCCTGGGTGTTGGACCCCCACTGATCAGATACTCATGACCTATCCTGCGGACACCTCATCGTTCCCGGGCAGCAGATCGTGCTGTCTAAACATCACTCCCTGGCTCAGGAGCAAAGATTATGTATGAGGATGAGCAATAGCAGTAGCGATCGTGTGTCCTCATACTGGGGAGGTCATCTGTTAGGCCTCTTTCACATGGGCGTCGCATGTGAGGGCCGAATAGGATGGGGTTGCGTCGCGGGAAAATTGTGCGATGATTTTGCCTGCGAGTGGGGTGAGTTTTGTATGCGATTGCATTGCGTTCTTCAGTTTTTCCACGCGAGTGCAATGCATTTTGCACGCGCGTGAGAAAAAAACGAATGTGGTACCCGGACTTCTTCACTGAAGTTTGGGTTTGGGTTAGGTATTCTGTAGATTTTTATATTTTCCCTTATAACATGGTTAATACAGAATGCTAAGTAAATTAGGGATGGAGGGGTTAAAAAAAATTAAATTAATTAAACTCACCTCATCCATGTGATGGACCATGTGATGAGCGCAGTGACGTCACCAAAGATCCTTTTCTCCCAGGTCCTCAAAGAAGAAGAAAGAAGACAAGCCGGGTTGCGCGAACAAGTGGATGAGGTGAGTTTAATTTATTATATTTTTTTTTTAACCCCTCCATCCCTAATTTACTTAGCATTCTGTATTAAGAATGCTATTATTTTCCCTTCTAAGCATGTTATAAGGGAAAATAATAAAGATCGGGTCCCCATCCCAATCGTCTCCTAGCAGCCATGCGTGAAAATCGCACCGCGTCTGCTCTTGCTTGCGGATGCTTGCAATTTTCACGCAACCCCATTCACTTCTATGGGGCCTGCGTTGCGTGAAAAACGCACAATATAGAGCTTGCTGCAGTTTTCACGCAACGCACAAGTGATGCATGAAAATCACCGCTCATGTGCACAGCCCCATTGGAGTGAATGGGTCCGGATTCAGTGCGGGTGCAATGCGTTCACCTCACGCATTGCACCAGCGCGGAATTCTCGTCCGTGTGAAAGGGGCCTTATGTAACACCTCCACTGTCCGCTGCCTGTCAGGAAGGAATGCTTTCTTCCCGACAATTGTCCTCTCCTCGCTGCGTCTAAATGCAGCTTTAGGCCTCTTTCACACGACAGTATGTCTTTTTCAGTGTTTTGCGGTCTGTTTTAAACGGATCCGTTGTTCCGTTTTTTGTTTCCGTTGTGTTTCCGTTTCCGTTCCGTTTTTCCGTTCCGTTTTTCCGTATGGCAAACACAGTATACAGTAATTTCATAGAAAAAATTGGGCTGGGCATAACATTTTCAATAGATGGATCCGCAAAAAACGGAACGGATACGGAAGACATACGGATGCACTTCCGTATGCATTCCGTTTTTTTGCGGACCCATAGACTTTAATGGAGCCACGGAACGTGATTTGCGGCCAAATATAGGACATGTTCTATGTTAAAACGGAACGGAAAAACAGAAAAACGGAAACGGAATGCATACGGAGTACATTCCGTTTTTTTTGCGGAACCATTGAAATCAATGGTTCCGTATACGGACCGCAAAAAACGGCCCGTAAACGGGGGGAAAAAAACGGTCATGTGAAAGAGGCCTTACCGTGAGGTACTGCTGAGAGCTGTTAGAGAGGAAACAATAGATATTTGCAAAATTAGAGCTTGTTTTAAAGAGATCTCGGGAGTTCTGAAGGGACCTTAGGGCGTCATGAGGTGTAACCCCACCTCTAAAAATCATTAGATCACAGACCCTTAAAATGAATCAGAACCCAGGCAACAAAGGGGATCAAAAGACAGTGACAACTTGGGACAAATGGTATGGATATAATAGGTCAAAGGGTAAAAAGCAAGCTGAACAAGGGCACAGGGAAGATGCCATATTAGGGGAAGTATATAGGCACTAAGAATCACTGGGATTCTGGCAGGTATTGCAGGAGATGACTGGAGGGGATGCCACATATTGAGCTGATCACCCGGGGACAGTTAAACGGTCTGGAGCCACTGACAGATTATCTGGGCAACCCACAGAACATAGACTGAGTATGGAGGACACTCAGTTTACACCTTCATCTCCCATGACTCTTGTGGGCATGCAGTTCTCCAATCCTGAGAAATGATTCCAATTATGGTTATGCAAATCGTCTTTTTAGTGCACTGTGGGCGGGGCTGCTCCATTCAGTGCACTTGGCTTCACTTCCTGTCATCACTACCGAATCTGAAATCTCAGGGATAGACAAGCAAACAACCGTGACCTCTGTGCAAAACCTTATCTCAATTTCCGAGGACCAGATTTTCACAAGAATTCTTTTTAGGGGGACCCTACTCTACATGGCGGTACGCTTACTTTGAAACCAATTTTGTAGGTGACAGACTCCCTGTAACAAAGCCATACTGCATGCTGAGGGACATCTCTACATGAAGTTTTATAGTAATAACTGGTCATCTGCTTTAAAGTCAAACTTCACTTGAAAAACCACTTTTCTGCAATGTAATAACAGGAAAATACCTTGCAACACTCTGCTGTGTTTCCACTGAGGTCCTCCCCTCTGTAATCTCTGATGCCAATAGCCTCCCGTATCAGCGACAATATATTAGGAATCAGGAACAAATTAAAAAGTCGGGAGAACTGTGAATATTCCATTTATGTTTGAAGTTATGGCAAACAATGGAATTTTGCAAATGAGCCACAACCTGCTGTGTATCATACGCATCATATGGGATTTTTTTGCCCATCTTCCAGTGCACAACTTGGACTCAAAAAAGTACCTTGTAAGCCTGACCATCCGTCTAAGGGCTCATTCAGACGGCTGTATGTTTTGTTCCGTTCTCGTTCCGCATTTTTCGGAACGGGTGCAGACCCATTCATTTCAATGGGGCCGCAAAAGTTGCGGACAGCACACCGTGTTCCGTTCTGTGGCCCTACAAAATATGTAGAGCATGTCCTATTCTTGTCCGCAATTACGGACACGAATAGGCATTTTCTATGAGAGTGACGGTGATGTGCGAACCGCAAAACACATCTGGCCATCTGAATGAGCCCTAAAGGTAATTATGCATATTAGAGGATGCCGACTTTGGTGGGACCAGCCAACCATCTTATTTATATGGAGACTCTCCCCTAACGGCAGATGTCTGGGGGTATAAGGATTGGGCCATTGGATGGCAACATGCCCAATCCTTTTGTTCTCAAGAGAAATAAATTGTCTGGCAGCCATTTATTTTTCTCTTCCTATGGTGCTATGTGAGTTCAGATTGAATAACTGTCAGTCAAACACTTGTAAAAATACATGGCCACCTTAAAGGGGTTATCCCATGATTAATGTAAAAAATAAAAATCAGACATCATATATTACATCTTTCAAATAATCTTAGAACCAGTCCTGTACCTCACATGGATCCAGAGATCTCCACATTCGACTCCAATAGGTCTGCTAGATTTATTTCAAGCTGGCAGTTTAGGGGTGTGTGTCCTTTCTCAGAGGGAGTGTCCTTTCTGCTGCAGTATGGAAGTGAGCATGTGCTTCCATCTCAGTGTGCTGGAGAAAGAATTTAGAAAAAGAGCAAACAGGTGGCGCTATACAGACCGATTTCAGGGAAAAACTCTGCCACATTTTTAATTACATGAAATTACAAAAGTATTGGCACTGGTCTGAAAAATGTAGAATATTTTTAAGAGTAGTTACGGTAGCAACCAGCCTCTCTGCCATGCCATAAGCTATAGAGGTAGGTACAAAAGATGGGGAAGGGGATGGAACTAAAATAATTTGGGTTTATGTCACAGTACAAGGCGTATTGTAATAATAGCAGAAGTGCTATTTTCAGCTCTTGTGACCTTTCTTTGCAACTTCATTAAAAAGTGGAATTTCCTTCGCTTTAATCAGAAGCAGGAAAATGATATTCTACAGATAACTTTACATTGCTATTCATCTGTCAGTACAAGTTGAGGAAGGAGAACATAATCTTAAAAGGCTTTTCCTTACATAGGAAAAAAAACTATCAGTTTCCCCCCAGAAACAGGGCTGCCCCTGTCCATAAGCTGTGTCTGGTATTGCAGCTTAGACCCATTTGCTTGAATTTTTATTTTCAGAGAACCCCGTTCATTTGATAGATGTCATCACAATATTCTTTGAAATGTCCTGAGACTCGTCATAGGCGTCTCTAATACAGAATGCCGTTATAAAAGGATTCAAAAGCTCCATGTAAGTATGAACTGCTGCACATACGCTCCAGGGGCTAATATTATAAGAAGATATTCACCGAGACTGCAACCGAAGGAGGTCTACGTATACTTGTCCATAACTGTGGGATACATGAAAAGTATATACATCCTGTCCACATGAGTGAGGCATATATATACAAACAATAGCAAGCGCTGTAGCTGAGGTCCCTGAGAAAGTCTGCACATTTTGGACTGGCCTAATGATACAGCAAGACGGTGATATGTGTGAGCAATATTTAATGTGATGTTTATCTATAGCAGGGATCAGCAACCTCCAGCAGTCCAGCTGTTCTGAAACTACAACTCCCAGAATCCTCCTTTCACTTTTATGGGAGTTACAAGAATAGCTGAGTAAGTATGTATGTTGGGAGTTGTAGTTTTACAACAGCTGGAGTGCCGAAGGTTGCTGATCCCTGATCTATAGTGTCACAATGCGACATAGAACATGCTGCGATGTGACAGTCGCAAAAAATCCAGATATGTCGCATTTTATGTAGCAAGTCGCGGTCGACTTTTCCTCCTTAGACTTTAATAGAAGTCACTCACAACACGATACTTAGCTGTGCTTTCACACCTGAATCACATTCCTAAAATACACTGCGTTATTATGCAAATTATATTTTTCTCTGATTTTCCTAAATGGTCGATGCAAATGACAGTCAGTATAATTTTATTGAACAAACCTCCCAACGACGATAACAGTATTTTCTTCTAAAAAATTCACAACAGAGTTTCCATACATTTTATAGGTTGTAAAGAACTGGAAATGGTCATTTGTTGAATTTGCAGCATTAGGAGGTCACATTTACTAAAATCAAAAGCTACTTTAATCAAAAATATTTTCACAG
Organism: Bufo bufo; assembly: GCF_905171765.1. NCBI lineage: Eukaryota > Metazoa > Chordata > Amphibia > Anura > Bufonidae > Bufo > Bufo bufo. Next base: position 74,323,001 of record NC_053397.1, read on the forward strand.
ACCAAGTTACAAGTTCACATAGGACCCCTTATTTGATATCACCTTCACAATTCTTTCATCCATTGAACCAGTGAGTTTTTGGAGAATTTCTACTTGAATTTCTTTGCAGGATGTCAGAATAGCCCACTAGAGATGCTGTTTTGATGTGGACTGCCTCCCACCCTCATCGATCTTTTGCTTGGGGATACTCCAAAGGTTCTCAAGGTTCTAGGGTTGAGGTCAGGGAAGGATGGTGCCACACCATGAGTTTCTCTCCTTTTATGCCCATAGCAGCCAATGACTCAGAGGTATTCTTTGCAGCTGGTGCATTGTCATACATGAAGATGAATTAGCTATGGAAGGCACTGTTCTTCTTTTTGTACCATGGAAGAAAGTGGGCAGTCAGAAACGCTATACACTTTGCCAAGGTCATTTTCACACCTAGCAGCTCTCTGCATGATTCCAGCCTAAAACACTACTCCCAATAAGGCTGACATCACAGCCTTGTTGGACATGGTGGTGTCATGCCCTGCTCAGGTTATGTGCGGAGGTCTGCCAGGTTAGCAGCACATGTGTAGTTTTTTGTTTTTGTTTTGTTGAGTTGAGCTGTATCCGCCTCCCTTCAGGTGCTCTGGGTGGGGTCGTTTGTATGAGTTTAAATCACGCCTCTTCCCAGTGTCCTGTGTGGGTTATAGCTTCTATCTTGCTCTGTGGAAGGAAGGAAGGAAGGAAGGAAGATTTGCCATTTCTGCTATGTGACAAGATATGTTGGTTTTGGTTTTCTTTTGTGTGTTCTGTCTAGGCTGTTAGGGAGACGCCTGCCTCCTCCAGGTCCTGAGGAAGCAGGCTGTCTCTTTTCCCCTGTCACCATCTTAGGGATTTTAGGGTATCTTCAGCCTTAGGCACGGGGGCACGTTTATTCCCACTTTCAGGGTCTGAACGTGGGCACAGTAGTCTAGGGAGAGCTGGTAGGGATTTGTAAGGAGGTGACCTTTATCCCCAGCTTCTGGCCTAGACACCTGTTTGTGGTTTTCTGTGGTATCTTGTATCCTGTCCAGCGTGACAGGTGGCCATCCACCAACCATCCACTACTCCATCCATCTGGACCATCCAGGGTTGCACAGCACTCATCAGTAAACAAGACTGTGTGAAAATCAGTCTTTATGTTTATCTAGGCCCACTGCAACAGTTTCTGCTTGTGAGCACTGGTTAGGGGGGCCGAATGGTAAGTTTATGCACAACTGCAAGCCTATGGAGCATCCTACACCTTGACATTCATGGGACTCCAGCAGCTTCAAAGACCTGTTTGCTGCTTTGTAATGGCATTTTAGGAGCTGCTCTCTTAATCCGAGGAAGTTGTCTGTCAGAAACCTTCCTCATTATGCCTGTATCTGCACGAACCCGTCTGTGCTCTGAATCAGCCACAAAACTCTTCACAGTGCGATGATCACGATTATGTTTTTGTGAAATATCTAATGTTTTCATACCTTGTCCAAGGCATGGCAGAGAGAGATCCTTTTTCTTTCCCATATTGCTTGAAACCTGTGGCATGCTTAATAATGTAGAATATCCTTCTTAAGTAATTTTCCAATTCATTTCCTGCCTTTAGCCAAGTGTTTTGTTATCATGGACAAACCCTTTAAAGTTGTACTGAGGACACAGTTCAAACTAATTTTGGTGTTGGAGATTGCTTCAAAGAGCCCTGAGATGCAATATCATCCGGGAGTTTAATTGAAAAACCAAAAATTACATCTTTATGACACTTAAATCCAATTAGGAAAATAATTAGGAATGCGGTGTAGTGGATAGGGAATAAGTTATTATCATGGGACAGCCCTTCTAATGGGATTTGCCCTTTTATCTGCCTTCTTCGATTATCTCCTGTACAGATGTGTATCATTTTGCGCTAGAAGTGTTAATGTAGACCCTTTTTTATGGTGTGCCAACACTTTCTTCTTTACTTAAACAAGAAGGGTAGAAGTGAAAGCTAACTAACCACCAGAAAAATGAATCACAGCCAGAAGGTTTATTCTTCAATGTACGTGAGGCATCAGTATCAACATATTGTAGTATGTATATCATATGTATGTATAATTACGGTATATTTGTCTGCAGTTATCATTTCTGGCTGGTTGAGCTGATAATTTGTATGGGTGCTGGTAGTCCCCAATGGGCACCTAAGAGGATTAGTTATTTAGAATGTTTTGACCTACTGTATCTCCCCTGGGATGAGCAGCACTGGTCTAGGACCAGTTTATGACTATGAAGGGTAGGGGCACCGTTAACCAACCATGTGACAGCATTTTACTAACATGCTGTAATCTATATCCTTTACACAGGCAGATCAGGAAGATTTCTGTGTAATCCTAGAACTATGGTTATGATGGAAAAAATTAGAAATGTTATCTCAACAAACTCATCGCTAGAAACAATGTTTCAGGAAAGCTGGGAAAATAAACAAAGAGTGGAAGGGAGGGGACACGGAGAGTGACGAGAGCGCGGCTTCCTGTCTGCTGGCCATACAATACTCTGATTAATCTCCATGCCCCTGGAAAGCGGCCAGCTGGAGAAAATACTCCATGATCCTGGCTTCCCTAGTCAAATTCAGAGAAGGCTAGAACTTGGTCTACCACAGCTACTAGTCATGTTAAAATACCGGGTTTGCTATATACTGATATATTAGATATTTCCTTATTATTTCACTGCATTTAGATAGATTTTTCTAAAGGTATAAAAGGTATATACATATTTTTGGTCAGTGTGCAGTTGCAGTCATGTCTTCTCCGTCCTGTTTTCGTGGCAGAGGCGTGCAGTTATTGGCCACAATTCACTCTGTTGAGTACAGCTGTCTTGTACATGGCTAATGAGCTAGTAAGCTTTCGCCTCAAGTTCATACGTGAAGGTGCTGACACACGGTCAGATTTTGTATGCAGTTTTTTAAGCCAAAACCAAGAATAGGTTAAAAAGTGGAGAAGTAGTATTTGCCCTAATATTTTCTCTCACCTAATTGTGGCTTCAAAAACTGTATCAAAAAGTCTGAACGTGGATTTTACTGTGGCAAATGGCAAAACATATTAGGATGCTGCCACACATTCGGCCTTTTTGATGCAGTATCTGATGCCAAAATCAGGTGTGGATCTTAACCGAAGATAAAATATTGAAGGGGTTATCCTGACAGGAATTGATAATGATGACCTAACCTCAGAACCTTTGTCTTCATTATCACATAGGCGGGGGTCCCCACTGATCAGTTTCAGGGAGACACCAGCTCTGGTGAGTGCAGCCGGCCCCTGGCAGCTTTCTAAGCACCATACTTTGTATAGCGGATGTGCTTGGTATTGCAGCTAAACCCAATGAACTTGAATGGGTCTTAGCTGCATCTAGTCCATGTCACTAATCTACAGTGATGTCACATGGCCTATGAAGAGCCTGCAGCACTCACGGAGCGCCGACCTCTTTGAATAGTTGATTGGCGATCGTGCGTCAGTGTGATAATGGTGACCTATCCAGAGGATAGCTCATCAATATAAACTCCCCGATAACCCCTTTAAGGGCAGATACAACTTCTCCACTTTTTTCAATCCACTCTTGGTTTTGGCTTCATAATCTGCATGAAAAAAAACTGAACTTGTGGCAGCACCTGTTTAACATAGGTGTTCCTACTATAGTCCATGGGTACGTTGATGTATATCTTGGTTGTGTTACTGCACATGAAGCAAGTGACTTGCTTTATGATCACACGGTAAGGTTTCTTGGTGCAGCTTTGGAAGCCAAAATCAGAAGTGTATTCAACAAAGAGAAGTTGTATATGTCCTTTATACTTTTTATCCTTTTATGATCCACTCCTGATTTTGTCTCCTAAAACTGTATCAGGAAACCAGAACGTGTGATCTTATTCTTGCACCATATTAGCAAAATTTTTCACCCTTTGCCCCCGTTTCATTCTCATGAAGCGTGCCCATATATCCCTTGCAAGTGCTGCAGCCATTCACCATATATACCACAGAGGCCATTGAGTGGCTGCAGCGGTAATGTGGGCATGTCATTGCTGTAGCCATGTAAGCAAAGCCAGGAGGGGAGGATTAGAGAAGCAGTGTAGGAGTGGAGGGAGATTAATCTAGTGAGTATAGGATATTATTACAATTCATTTCCTGCCTTTAGCCAAGTGTTTTGTTATCATGGACAAACCCTTTAAAGTTGTACTGAGTACACAGGGAACAAATGTAAATTGACAGATTTTTTTTAAATTTTGGTATGGACTTTAATTACGGCTGGTAGAAGCCAGGCCTCAATATTTTGTGGGGGGTGAAGACCCAGTAGAAAAGCTTGAGACTAAGGGGCACATTTATTAAAAACCAATGTTTTAGATGCAGGTCTTAATGAGCCCTATACGAGGCGGTTATGAAGAGGCGCCGGCCTCCCCATAACTTTGGCGTATCCAGCGCCACTTCTAAATGTAAGTCAGCTTCCTAGCTGTTTTACATTTAGACCATTTTCTACGCCTAAAACAGGAGTATAATATGGTGAATGAGACGAGCCTGCCAGCCCATTCCCTTCCCCGAACACGCCACGCCCACAATTTTAGAACTGGCGTGAGTGGGGCACCTAATTTAGGTGTATTTCAGCTTAGTAAATTACCTCCTTAGGCTACTTTCACACTAGCGTTCGGGGTTCCGCTTGTGAGCTCCGTTTGAAGGCTCTCACAAGCGGCCCCGAACGTAGAGCCCCAATGCATTCTGAGTGGATGCGGATCCGCTCAGAATGCATCAGGATGGCTCCGCTTGGCCTCCGTTCCGCTCAGCAGGCGGACATCCGAACGCAGCTTGCAGCGTTCGGGTGTCCGCCTGGCCGTGCGGAGCCAAACGGATCCGTCCAGACTTACAATGTAAGTCAATGGGGACGGATCCATTTGAAGTTGACACAATATGGTGCAATTTCAAACTCCGTCCCCCTTTGACTTTCAATGTAAAGTCTGGACGGATCCGTCTGACTAACATTCACACTTAGAATTTTTTCTGAACTATAATGCAGACGGATCCGTTCTGAACGGATCCCAACGTTTGCATTATAGGAGCGGATCCGTCTGTGCAGACACCAGACGGATCCGCTCTGAACGCAAGTGTGAAAGTAGCCTAAATCTGCATTTACAGTGCCCAATTGTCGGGCCGATTATCAACAATAAATTTCCCTACAAGCGTTCGTGCTCAATAATCTGTCCGTGTAAAGATGCTGCAGATCACCTGATCAGCGAGCAAAACACTCGTTAATTATGTGAAGTTATCTTTCATATGGACACCTCACTCTGCTGCCCAGAGACAATGAATTTGTATGCGGATGAGCCATCGCTTGTCCTCATACAGTGGAGGTGATTGCTACATTTAAATGCAGCTCTTCACCCCCACTAATGAGCAGGCAATTGTCAGGAGGGAACACTTCTTTCCTCACAATCATATGCTCATCGGTGCTGTGTATTATTATTATTAATTATTATTAAAGCGCCATTCATTCCATAGCGCTGTACATATGAGAAGAGGTATACATACATAATGCAGACAATTACACTAATCATGAACAAGACGAGTTACAAACTGGTACAGAAGGAGAGAGGGCCCTGCCTGTGAGGGCTTACAATCTACATGGTATGGGAGAAGGACACAGTAGGTGCGGGTGAAGTTGGTGATGGCGGTATAGAGGCAGCAGGGTCACTGGTTGTAGGCTTGTCTGAAAGAGGTGGGTTTTCAGGTTTCTTTTGAAGGATTCCACTGTAGGAGAGAGTCTGATATGTTGGGGTAGCGAGTTCCAGAGTGTGGGGGATGTACAGGAGAAATCCTGGAGTCGATTGTGGGAAGAGATGATAAGAGGAGAGGAGAGAAGGAGGTCTTGTAAGGATCGGAGAGTGCGTGTGGGAATGTATCGAGAAAGTAGCTCAGAGATGTATGGATGGGACAGGTTGTGGACAGCCTTGTATGTATTTGTTAGTATTTTGAACTGAATTCGCTGGGCAATGAGGAGCCAGTGAAGGGATTTACAGAGGGGAGAGGCAGAGGAGTAACAGGGTGGGAGGTGGATTAGTCGAGCATCAGAGTTGAGGATAGATTGGAGGGGTGCGAGAGTGCTAGATGGAAGGCCACAGAGGAGGATGTTGCAGGGGGGAGATGATGAGGGCATGTACAAGCATTTTCGCGGATGCGTGAGATGTTTTTGAGTTGGAGGCGGCAGGTGGTAGAAATGGCTTGGATGTTCGGTCGGAAGGAGAGGGCAGAATCCAAGGTCGCTCCAAGGCAGCAGACTTGGGTGACCGGGGAGAGTGTGCAGCCATTGATCGTGATAGATAGGTCTGTTGGGGGGGTTAAGCAAAATGGGGGAAAGATGACGAATTCTATTTTATCCATGTTAAGTTTTAGAAAGCGAGAGGAGAAGAAGGATGCACCTTATCCCACATCCTTTTTAACTATGTGAGATGGCTACCTGTAATATAATTATGGTCATTCCATTTCCATCTTGTTAAATGATCCCCCTCCTCATTCAGTGTCTGTCACGGTTATAAGCCACCCGTGAACATCTGTCTAATCAAGCACCTTAATGCCTCATTAGGATATGGATTAAAGTGGCTTTTATGAAGACATAATGCAAGTTCCAAAAAAAAGAAAAACACATGAAAAGAAGGTATGAAGTGCTGTAAGGACATACTTTTCTTTAATATTGATTCTCTAGGTGACACATTCCCTTTAAAGGGGTTGTCTCACTTCTTCAAGTGGCATTTATCATGTAGAGAAAGTTACTAATGTATTGTGATTGTCCATATTGCTTCCTTTGCTGCTTGATTCATTTTTCCATCACATTATACACTGCTCGTTTCCATGGTAACAGACCACCCTGCAATCCACCAGTGGTGGTCGTGCCTGCACACTATAGGGAAAAGCACTAGCCTATGTGCGCTCGCATGGTCCAGGCCACCAGAGTGTCATGCTCTAATGTGGGAGGGAAACCCCACACCGAACATAGGAGGGAAAGGGGAAAGGAAATAAGGCCTGAAAACTAGGGAAGGAAGATGGACACCTCCTAGTGGAAAACCCTAACCAAAGCCCTGACTGGCTACCAGTATGAACAAACCCCAAAGGTAGGTGAGTTCATACACAGGAATACCTGAAGTCCTATCTAACCCTAAAGGACCCTGGTACTAATGACAGGAATGAGACAACCTGTTCCTCCAAAAAGAAGGATGAACGGGAGTCTCCCTGATGCCCAATACAAAACAACAAGGAAATGCAACACACAGAAAAGTAAAAATAAAATACAAAAGGGAAAGGTAACACTTAACTTCCAAGAAGCTATGGCAGCGCCAGGAACTCAGCCGAGATCCAAACACCAGCTATCCACAGGTCCAACTGAAGCTATAAACCACACAGCATTGTAGGAGAAACAACTATAAATAGGGAAAGTTAAATGACCACAATAGCAACACCTGGAAGTTAATGGTGTGGCCAGTACCAGAAACAACACAGACGTCTATTGATCCACAAGGTAAACGTGTCAAATCAAACCACGTGTTGCCAGTCTCAAAAATATCCTGCCACTCACTGTTGCGGGGACGTCCATATGTCTCAGTACATCCGTGACACAGAGAGGCTGACGCTTTTCCTATAACATGCAAGCATGACCACCACTGATGGATTGCATGGTGGTCTGTAACCATGAAAACGAGCAGTGCATATTGTGATGGAAAAAATAAATCCAGCCAGCAAAGGAGGCAATATGGATAATAACAATATATTAGTAAGTGGCTTGTATTAACTTTCTCTACATGATAAATGCCACTTGCTGAAGTGAGACGACCCCTTTAAATAAGAGACAGCTGCGGCCTAATTGTCTGCGCGGCACTCGACTGCAGCATGGCTGTGCCCTACACAGATAACGACCGCGCCATGTGGTCGTACCCGAATGAACCAAATGTTCCCAAAAACTGCCTGATCATGAGTGCATGACCTGCATTTAGAGAAGTGATGATTTTGGGGGGAACAAGAGTTCATATGAATGTTCATTCCCGATAATCAGCCCAGTAATCTGTCTGTGTGAAAGGGCCGTAATATGGAAAAGGGAGATGAATCACTACATCATATAGCAGATATGAGAAAGACGTATTGGGACTGTATTGGGTGTTACCCAGGTTTACTAGGGTACGGCCACACATTCAGGTTTCTTGATGCGGTTTTGGAAGCCAAAATCATGTTTGAATCATGAAAGCAGAGAAATTATAAAGGACAGATACAACTTTTTCCTCTTTTTTGAATTCACTCCTGGTTTTGGCTTCAAAAACTGCATAGAAAAAACCTGACCATGTGGCTATAACTCTAGAAACATGCATATCTAAGAAATGACATAACAAGATTCTGGATTGAAGCCAGATTATTGTTCCCTCAGTTGAAGACTAGCCGTGAGTAAGTAACCTTGTAGTAGAACATGACATTTCTGTGAGGCCTTGTTCTCCCTCCACCGTTCTCGCAGCCTCTCTGCAGTTTCTTTGTAGCTGTTCTGGAAAATACATAGATTTGTGCTCCCAAGTATCTGGTGCAATGATATACTGTGGCGAACACTACAGGGTCATCAGTGGAAATCACAGCCCTACAAGAACATTCCTGAATTATCTTATAGTACAAGTATATATCACATCATGTGAACGAGCCTTCTTAGATTAAAAATGATTCATCATGCAGTTGTGCAGACGTACACCACGGGCTTATCAATTCATTTTCCCAAAAATTTTGGAGTAGAAAAGTTGTAAGTTACAACGCAAGCCATATTTCTCTCCTCTCACTATTTGTGAAAAAAGGCCAAAAAAAAAAAACGGATACTTGGGTGATGGCCAGAGGCGTTTCGACAGATTTATGATTTGTAAAGATAAACAGAGCAAATCTATATCTGCTCATTGCAGGCGTAAAGTTAATTTTCTGTCTTTAGCACTTGAAGCAATCAGTTTACTCAATCGTACTTTGGTTTACTACATTTGGGTGGTTTTTACTAAGATCTTTCCTCAATATAAAATTAGCGTTCATGGTGAGGGTACAGCCACACGGTTAGGTTTCCTGATGCAGTTTTGGAAGCCAAAATCAGAAGTGGATCATGAAAAGAGACAAAGTATAAAGGACAGATACAACTCCTCTGTTTTGGATTCATTTCTGATTTTGGCTACATGCAGAAACCGGACTGTGTCGCCGTACCCCAGGAAGTCTGTCGAGACTTCTTTCTGTTACCTAAAAATTCTTAGGGCTGTATTGTCCATCTGTTCTAATGTATTCCTCCCATAACCTATCCAGCTAGCGGCACGGTTCTCAGAAATGAGTGGCATTAGAATTTGGATATGTTTTTGTCACTTATCTAAGATGTTGTGAGTAATCAGCCTTCCTCCACTCTAAAAGTTTCACTTTGATTTGTGTCATGTCAGTAAAATACACATTAAAGACCATTTATGGAATAGAAGATAACAAATAGAACAGACAGCGACACTGATAGTAATCAGCAAGTGTTCTTTGTAAATAGCACCTTCCTCTCTACTAAAAGGGGTCATCCTAGTTAACCTAACTTAAGTCAGTTAAGCTATTGGAATATAAAGAAATTGTTATAATTATCATTCCAAATTCCTTCCGTTCTCGCACCACTGCTTTGTCGTCTCCACTGGGCAGTTTCTGTGACTGCAGTGGGGAGGTGCCTGTATACCGCAGATGACCACTGCAACCAGTCGCTGGCCTTAAAGGGGTTATTATTTGGTTAGAATCATGTGCCCAATGATTTATCAACTGCAAAAATTCTCACAATCTTTCATCAGTAAAGGTACAGTATAGAAAGTGTTACTCCATCTTGCTACTGAAGTTTTAGAATTAAACGCATGTTCAATCAGTTTTTTCTGCGATTGAGTTCCGTGTGTGCGTCTTTTCCGTCCGGATTGTATCCGGATTGCATGCGTATTTCATGCGCGTGAAGAAAAACTGAAGAATAGCAATCTACATCTCATAGAAACCGTCAGTGAAAAACTGATGCATTGCATCCGAATGCCTTCCGCTTTTCACACAAGCCCCATTCACTTCTTTGAAGCCAGGGCTGCGTTAAAAACACACTTAGCGATTTTTCCTGAACGCAAAGATGATGCGTGAAAAACGTGCACGGACCCATTAAAATGAATGGGCCAGGATTCAGCATGATATTCGGATGGAAAACTCACTCGTGTGAAAGAGCCTTAAAGATTTACCAAATCTATCAAACTTCGTGTGACATTTGATCAATTTGGAGCAAATTACGGCAGCACAGAAGGCATCTGCCTTTAAAAGTTCTCATGCTAATGCTCCCTCGATGTAGGTGTGTTATAGACAGTATTTATGAGAGAGTACAGGAAGGAGGGATGAGCAAACTTGTGTTTTCAAGTTTGGCGTACAAGGTTCGGGTTATAACTTATGGTCCTTGGTAGCGGAATTCCTAGATAACCCGAACCTTGTACGCCAAACTTAAACACAAGTTGGCTCATCCCTAACAGGAAGTAGAGGGGGCCCATACTGAAATACTAACGACCCCTTCCTTCTGCAGTTAAGTTGATTTTGTGTTTAGTGGCAATCCCCCCCCCCCCCCCCCCGTAGCCCCCTCTGGATACAGAAGCAGGCTAAGGTTCTTGGACTTCGTGTCTAGATTATTCTGTGCTCCAGAGGCGTCTAACAGCAACACCGTATGTCATTTTATGTACTGTACAAACTTGGGATATTTCTAATGTCTGGTACCTTGTGTCCACAGGTGTTTAACTTCCATCTGCAAGAGGCTGACATGACACGGATCACGTCACTACATAGTAACAAGAAGCTAATCCATCTGACATACCCATTGTGGAAAGGGTGAATCGAGGATCCACATGACGTCCGGTGCACAGATCCAGAATAACCACTATTACATCAGCCATTTCATCTCTCACCTGTGCTACTTCCCGAACAGTGTTAATCTTTATTATCTTTATCATGTAATAAAATAATAAGTTGATGGTTTTTACCAGTTGGTGGGGGGGGGGTGTCCCTGTAGAGTCTGTCATTATCCAATCAATGCTGCCTGTGGCCGACTGTGCAGGGACACCCCCCAAACTGGTACCGCTCATCTGTATCTTTATCCATAAACTTCTAGCAGGAATAAGAGAAGAACAGCACAATATAGATTCATAAAGTTACCTGCACATGGTGCTGATTTGTGTGAAGAAAATCTGCATGAAATCAGCACCAAAACCACACATAAATTCGCATTATTTATTGCAGATTTGGTGCATTTTTATGCCGATTTTAGTTTAGAAATTACGCGTTTTTTGGTGCGAATTTTCTGTTTATGTTAACCACTCTATTGAAGTCTATGGGGAAACCACTCTAAAGAAGGTGCGGAATCTCACAAACAATTGACAATGCTGTACATTTTAAAAAGTCAATTTCCGATCATACGCAATGAACACATGAATGGCACTTTAATAATAATTAAAAAAAATAAAAATAATAATAATATGTAGGGAGAAAATGTGTTATGGAGCAATAAGCTGCTACAATGTAGAAACCATACTGTAACACTGGAGCAGCACAAAGCTTTGACACAGCCACAGATCCCATTCAGACATGTAAGGGCTCTATCACACCTGCGTTATTGTCTTCCGGCATAGAGTTCCGTCGTCGGGACTCTATGCCGGAAGAATACTGATCAGGATTATCCTAATGCATTCTGAATGGAGTGAAATCCGTTCAGGATGCATCAGGATGTCTTCAGTTCCGGTACGGAACGTTTTTTGGCCGGAGAAAATACCGCAGCATGCTGCGCTTTTTGCTCCGGCCAAAAATCCTGAAGACTTGCCGCAAGGCCGGATCCGGGATCAATGCCCATTGAAAGGCATTGATCCGGATCCGGCTTTAAGCTAAACGTCGTTTCGGCGCATTGCCGGAGCCGACATTTAGCTTTTTCAGAGTGGTTACCATGGCTGCCGGGACGCTAAAGTCCTGACAGCCATGGTAAGTGTAGCGGGGAGCAGGGGAGCAGCATACTTACCGTCCGTGCGGCTCCCGGGGCGCTCCAGAGTGACGTCAGGGCGCCCCAAGCGCATGGATCACGTGATCACATGGATCACGTCATCCATGCGCATGGGGCGCTCTGACGTCACTCTGGAGCGCCCCGGGAGCCGCACGGACGGTAAGTATACCGCTCCCCCGCTCCCCGCTCCTACTATGGCAACCAGGACTTTAATAGCGTCCTGGGTGCCATAGTAACACTGAACGCATTTGGAAGACGGTTCCGTCTTCAAATGCTTTCAGTACACTTGCGTTGTTACGGATCCGGCAGGCACCTCCGGCAACGGAAGTGCATGCCGGATCCCAACAACGCAAGTGTGAAAGAGGCCTAAGAGGCATTCTGACCGGGAAGCTTGAGTCATCTGTTTGCAAAAGAAAAATCTGTGCTCTAGTTGTTTTTTCTCTGTTAGTTGCAAAACTAGGACTAGAGATAAATGGCCTAATGTTCTAGGCTTTAAATTTGGCAATTAGCAATGTTTTGCAACATTCTGAGAATCTCATAATGGATGTGGTTATAATGTGCCTCCAATTTGGAGGAATCTAGGCTGCAATATTAGAAAACTGCTCGTTTGGTGTCCTTTTATATTGTCATTAGCAAAATCACTTCTGCTGATTAGGTCTTGTTCACGTCTGCCTAGACTACTCCCTGATTCTGTTCCGTTGAGTAGATTGAATGATGGATAGAAGCAGAGTGCCTTCTAAGGCATCCAGTCACTATAATGTTAAAAAAAAATCTAAACATGGAAACTTCCATTGTATCATATATACATCATTTTTTTTCTGCACACGGCACTGTTCCTTCTGCCAAAAACAGTGGACCCCAACTTAGCATAATTGATGTTCAAATGCACCCCTTTAACAAGTGGGGTTTAAAACAGACTCAGGAGGCAGTTGAGGGATGGAACTGAGCATGTGCGGCCATCTCAGTGAGCAGGTCAAAGAAATAAGAGAAAACAATCAGCAGGTGGCGCTATACTATACAGATAGATTTTATGGAATAACTCAGTGGCTATACAAAATTTTAATTACAAGCAATTACAAAAGTATTCAGATCCAGGTGCTGGTTTGAAAACTATAGACAATTTTTCACGGGACAACCCCTTTAATGTGTAGAATGTAAAACCTAAAACTTAAAAAAATAAAATAAAAAATTTATATAAAGCTTAAAGGCTATGTACACCTTTTGGGAGCAATTTTATTTGAGTACATAATGAGTACAATGCAATAATTAAAAAATAAAATAAAATAATTGCTCCCAAAGGTGTACATAGCTTTTAAAGTTTATGAAAAGGGTCTCTATTTTTACCCGAAAACAGCTGTCTGGTATTACAGCTCAGTCTCATAATTTGAATGGGGATGAGCTGCAATACCCGGCAGCCTATGGACAAAAGTGGCGCTGTTTTTAGACACAGACAACTCATTTAAGAGACGAAAATCAAAATGGAATCTGCTTGTAGACAGGTTGAATAAATTCTGCCTTGGGACAGCGCTGATAAGCAATCGGCAGCCTTCAAGGAATTTGAACACCCTATTTGTGGCTTTACTGCTTTCAATTCAGATCATTCGTAAAAAAATATATTTTAAAGGAGTATTTCCATCTTAATCATTAATGGCATATCCACATGCCATAAATGTTTTTATGGAGGCCACTGTTAGGACCTTCACCCATTGAGAGAATTGGGTCCTGTGACCTTCCTTCACAGATTCATGACCACAGCAGGTTCCATAGAGTGTCAAGGAGAGGCGGCCATGCTTCCATTCCTATGGGACTTATAGAAGAGCTTTCTTTACTGTATAATGACTGTTTGGTTGTGAGTTAGTGAAAGAGGTCAGGGGACCCTGCTGTTCCAGTAAGTTAGGGTTCTTGAAGTTGGATCCATTCTATTCAGGCATGTTCTGCGGGAATGTACCAGTATATTTCTTTCATTATGTGCACACGCTTTTCTCTGTTATTTTAGCCCATATATCTTCAGCCCAGATATAACACTATTAAGAAATTCTGCATTTTTGTGTGGCTGCCATATATTTGCTGCTGAAAGCAGTTGGTTGTGTGTGCACACTGCTTGATTTTGCGTAACTGAGTATGGTTTTCACATAGAGCTGTGATATAGTTGATTTGTGTAGAAAGCTTTCTTTAGAGGGGGGGGGGGGGGGGGGGGGGGACGGCCACACAGTCAGCTTTCCCGATGCAGCTTTGAAAGCCAAAACCAGGAATCAATTAAACAAAGAGGAGAAGTAGTATCTGTCTTGTATGCTTTCTATTCTTTTATTATTCACTCCTGATTTCAGCTTTAAAAACTGCACCAAGAAACCTGACCATGTGGCCTTACCCTAAGGATAGGTTTATACCTTAGCTTAACTGATCCGGTAGAGAACCGCCTGCCAGAGATCACCGGATTCAGCCTTGCAGATGCCGCTGTTCACCGCTAGACATATTGATTATAATGGGATCTGCCTGGTGAGTTTCGGCAGGTTGGCTGGACGATGATTGGCGGGTTTCGGCTGGATGAAAACCAGTGCATGCAGAGTTTTTGGTCTGGCCGAAACCCGACGCTCCTGCTGAAAAGAGTCTGGATCCTGACCGGATCCTATAATAGTCATTAGGGTTCAGCGATGAACGGTAGTATCCAGCAGGCCGTTCTCTGCTGGAACAGCCTGCCGGATCAGTTAAACAGAGGTGTGAATTTACCCATTCCAACGTTCGTAGTTCTGGGTCTGTTCCTCAATTTTGCAGAATGGGTGCATACCCATTCATTTCAATGGGGCCGCAAAAGATGCAATCACGGACAAGAATAGGCATTTCTATCATAGGACCGGCCATGTGTGGAACGAACACGGTATCTGTGTTTTTCGGATCTGCAATTTGCGGACTACAAAACACTTACAGACGTCTGAATGGACCATTACACTGTGAGTCTGTAGATAAATCTGTAGATGAGAACACATGGCTACCAATCAGATTCCACCTTTCATTTTCCAAAGAAGCTCTGAAAAATGAAATCTGATTTCTAGGGGTAACTAAGCCACTTTTCCTCTACACCAGTTTTGATAAATCTCTCCCTACGAGTCCCAAGTGCCGATTAGCAGCTTCGAGCTTCCATTGATGAGATTTCGCTTTCCGTCACATCTGTCTTCTCATCAGCAGACGACAAACTCTGTTTTATTAGTATGTGCCATGTAATAACAGCTCAGAGTCATAAATGTCATTAAAAGGAATCTGTTACTACAGGGACTCCAATAATAATAAAATAAAATAAAACGCTCTTTCAGAATCACACCAGAGGTAATGAATTGCATCTGTCTATAACGTCTGATTTTGATTTTGTAACAGAATCTAATAAATTCCTAAAACTGTAACATATTTAAAAGTTGACTTCACCAAAGTAGCAAAGCCACATGTAGCAGTGTGTTTTACATGATGTGACTGGATTGTTTAATGTTCTAGATTTCAGCATTATTCTCCAAAAGAACACTTGACGCTTTTATTAACCTTTTAGTGCCTTGTCTAATTTTTTAAAGTGCTTATTGATTTTATAGTTTATGTACATGCTGATATAACAAAAAGCTAGATAATCAAGTCGATCACCAGAGAATCAGACAGTAATACAAGAGGCGATCGTTTTATAATGGAACAAAGTCTAAAACATTTCTTTTAATATGTCAATAATAAAAATCTCAAAATGACCCTTAAATAACAAACAATAGGTGAAAAGATCGTGGCAGAGGACTGGTGCACGGCGGCACCCAACCAGCTTAAAGATATAATAAACATAGTGTCCTACCACTCCATAGGCAAGTTCACCTTGTAGTCGGGTATCCATAGTGGGTGTCCATCGCGTATCCCTAAAACATGGATAAAAGACCATTTTTGAAGGGGGGGCAGCTGACCCTAATAGTGTCCTATCGGGGGTGCTAACTCTGGCCCTAATAGCTGAGCCACAGAGCACCCGCCTTGATAAGGGCGACCCAATCCAGAACCTTGACCTATATAAACCAGCTCTGTACAGCCCTATCCTGCTAAATCCCTACATGAATGTTTCACAACCTACGGTGCTCATCAGGGGAAACAGAGATGCAAGTTGGGCGTACACAAAAAGGGGAAGGGACATTGGTCATCTAGATAGTGGACCATATGCCCAGCCTGGAGAAATATATAAATAACTCAGCCAGCTAGGGATAACTGGTGGTAAAGATGGACCACCAAACAAATAAATGGACAAAACTGAAAGCTATAAGGGTAAATGATAGTTCAGTATAGTAGGAGGTGGCAGCTGGTCAATGCCGTACACCTTCATGCACAAGGACCTGATAAGTCCTGTGGGCAAGTGGTAGCCTGAAGTGCTTACCTTTCCCACATGTATTTAAACGCTGAGCCGGGGAGATAAGGGGTAAGAAAAGAAGGGATACACAAATAAAGCAGCCATAGTTTAGTTGTTCATTGAGACCCGACGGGAAAACAGTTTTTAATAAGAATATCCATCAGGCCTCACACTGGAGTAAAGTGCGGTCCCAGTCTCAACTCCTACTGGGGAGTTTAATCTGTTCAATGCCAATGACCTTAATGCAGTTAATATTGCCTTGATGATGATCATGCACATGTCTTGACACCGCAGTGTCCCTCCTGTTTTCAATATTCCTAGGATGTTCCCCTATCCATCTGCACAATTCCTGTTTCGTCTGTCCTACATATTCCTTTTGACACTCACAGGTAATTTTATATATGACACCACATGTTCTATAGTTTATAAAATTACTACTATGGAAACATTTGCCACTTTGTATTAATTTACAGGCCACACAGCCGCTACATCTGAAACAGACCTTAGGTTCTCTATCCAGCCATGTACCCCGGAGCAGGGGCATAATGGCTGTGTACCAATATGTCTCTATGGCCGTTCCCTTTTCTGAATGTAATCTGTGGGTAGTCCTCGATTACCCCTTTAATGTCTGGATCCATCAGAAGAATAGGCCAATGTTTGTTCAAGATCCTTCTGGCCTGATTTGTGGCACCATCAAAGGCTGTAATTAGACAGATTTTATGCTCACCGTTCTCCTTTTTCTTGGGTAGTAGTAGTTCAGTGCGATCTCTACTAAGTGCTGTTTGGTATGCTACTTTCAGAGTACAGTCCAGATAACCCCTAGAAAAGAACCATTCCTTAAGTTCCTTGGCCTGTTGTATAAAATCCGTTTTCTCTAAACAGTTACTGCGAAGACGCAGATTTTGTCCCCGTGGGATCCCCCACCTCCTACTATACTGAACTATCATTTAGCTTTCAGTTTAGTCCATTTATTTGTTTGGTGGTCCATCTTTACCACCAGTTATCCCTAGCTGGCTGAGTTATTTATATATTTCTCCCTGCTAGTCATATGGTCCACTAGATGACCAATGTCCCTTCCTCTTTTTGTGTACTAGCATCTCTGTTTCCCCTGATGGGCACCATAGGTTGTGAAACATTCATGTAGGGAATTAGCAGGATAGGGCTGTACAGAGATGGTTTATACAGGCCAAGGTTCCGGACGGGGTCGCCCTTATCAGGGCGGGTGCTCTGTGGCTAGGCTATTAGGGCCAGAGTTAGCACCCCCAATAGGGCAGTATTAGGGTCAGCTGTCCCCCCGTCAAAAATTTTCTTTTGTCCATGTTTTAGGGATACGCGACGGACACCCACTATGACAAGGTGAACTTGCCTATGGAGTGGTAGGACAACCGGTTTATTATATCTTTAAGCTGTTTGGGTGCCACCGTGCACTAGTCTTCTGTCACAATCTTTTCTTTTTGCTTATTGTTTGTTATTTAAGGGTCAGTTTGAGATTTTTATTATTGACATATTAAAAGTTATGTTTTAGACTTTGTTCCATTATAAAACGATCGTCTCTTGTATTACGGTCAACTTTATGTACATGCTGCAAATACTACTATCTAAGGCAGGGATGGGCAAACTCGGCCCTCCAGCTGTTTTAAAACTACAAATCCCATAATTCCCAGTCTGCCTTCAGCTATCAGCCTACAGCAGGGCATGATGGGATTTGTAGTTTTAAAACAGCTGGAGGGCCGAGTTTGCCTATCCCTGATCTAAGGGCTTTCTGAAATAAATTAATACGCACATGCTTCCATGTTGTAAGCTACAAACATCCAAAGAAAATAAAGTAAAATTAAACAAAAGTACAAATTGCTTGTTAATATTTCTTAGACCAGGTCTGTGTGTGAAAGAAATCGTCTCAGCATACACATCTAACATTGCCCATGTTAACCAAGCGTATGCCAAAAGAACATCTCCAAACCAGAGACAGTAGTCCTTTAAGTTACATCAACTGGATCCAGGATGAACTTAAGATCATAATTCTATGGAAAACTACACTGACCAAAAATATAAACGCAACACTTTCGGTTTTGCTCCCGTTTTGCATGAGCTGAACTCAAAGATCTGAAACATTTTCTACAAAAGACCCATTACTCTCAAATATTGTTTACAAATCTGTCTAAATCTGTGTTAGTGAGCACTGCTCCTTTGCCGAGATAATCTTTCCCACCTCACAGGTGTGGCATATCAAGGTGCTGATTAGATAGCATTAATATTGCATAGGTTTGCCTTAGACTGCCCACAATAAAAGGCCACTCTAAAATGTGCACAGTTTTACCTTACGTGGGGGGGTCCGAAAACGAGTCAGTATCTGGTGTGGCCACCATTTGCCTCACGCAGTGCAACACATCTCCATCGCATAGAGTTGATCAGGTTGTTGATTGTGGCCTGTGGAATGTTGGTCCACTCCCCTTAATAGCTGTGCAAAGTTGCAGAATATTGGCAGGAACTGGAAAAACGCTGTCATATATGCCGATCCAGAGCATCCCAAACATGCTCAATGGGTGACATGTCCGGTGAGTATGCTGGCCATGCAAGAACTGTGATGTTTTCAGCTTCCAGGAATTGTGTACAGATCCTTGCAATATGGGGCCATGCATTATCATGCTGCAACATGAGGTGATGGTCATGGATGAATGGCACAACAATGGGCCTCAGGATCTCGTCACGGTATCTCTGTGCATTCAAAATGCCATCAATAAAATGCACCTGTGTTCATTGTCCATAACATACGCTTGCCCATACCATAACCCCACCGCCACCATGGGCCACTCGATCCACAACGTTGGCGTCAGCAAACCACTCTCCCACACGACGCCACACACCCTGTCTGTTGCCCTGAACAGTGAAAACCTGGACTCATCCATGAACAGAATGCCTCTCCAACGTGCCATCGAATGTGAGCATTTGCACACTCAAGTCGGTTAGGACGACAAACTGCAGTCAGGTCCAGACCCCGATGAGGACGACGAGCATGCAGATGAGCTTCCCTGAGACAGTTTCTGACAGTTTGTGCAGAAATTCTTTGGTTATGCAAACCGATTGTTGCTGCAGCTTTCTGGGTGGCTGGTCTCAGATGATCATGGAGGTGAGCATGCTGGATGTGGAGGTCCTGGGCTGGGGTGGTTACACGTGGTCTGCGGTTGTGAGGCCAGTTGGATGTACTGCCAAATTCTCTGAAACGCCTTTGGAGACGCCTTATGGTAGAGAAATGAACATTGATTGCACGGGCAACTCATCTGGTAGACATTCCTGCAGTCAGCATGCCAATTGCACGCTCCCTCAAACGTTGCGACATCTGTGGCATTGTGCTGTGTGATCAAACTGCACATTTCAGAGTGGTCTTTTATTGTGGGCAGTCTAAGGCACACCTGTGCAATATTCATGCTGTCTAATCAGCACCTTGATATGCCACACCTATGAGGTGGGATGGATTATCTCTGCAAAGGAGAAGTGCTGACTAACACAGATTTAGACAGATTTGTGAACAATATTTGAGAGTAATGGGTCTTTTGTGTATGTAGAAAATGTTTCAGATCTTTGAGTTCAGCTCATGCAGAATGGGAGCAAAACCGAAAGTGTTTCATTTATATTTTTGGTCAGTGTAGTAATTGGTTCCAAAGCCCCAAGATGAGAAAAGTTGAAGATTTAAGAAAAATATACAGATAACTAGGACTGCTGGAAACTGTAAAGTACTTCCTGTGATGAGGAAAGGAGCTTCTTCAGGTATATATTGCACAGAGTGTACCCGAAAAATAAAAATGAAGCCGCACTCACCATAGATCCTAAGAAGCACCTCATCCTGCCACAGACAGGACAGTTCAGAACATGTAGTACCATACCATGCTATAAGGAGGCACTACTAAACAACCAATACAGGTGTTTTACCAGAGAAATGGCCATGTTGATTGGATCTGAGTCTGAAGCATTGTATGCGGAGTCTAGTTTCAACATAAGATAAGCTGCCCATACACATTTAGTAGCTCCCTCCCGGCTTCCCTATACACATACACATTGTGTTTGGCAGAACATATATGTGTATTCTACTGGGAGAGAGGAGAAAGCTGCTGACAGACACTTCTAGGGGCAGCTTACCTCCCAGGAGAACAAAAGGATCTCGCGAAAATATTCATTTCGCATGATCCTTGTTCTGATCAACATCATCTTTCGGGGGAAAATCTGGAGCTCCTGACACACATTAGTGTATCGGTCGAACCCATCATTCTCGGCGGGTTTGGCCAACAAAAGACTAATGCGTATGGCCAACTACAGCCCATGAAAGATGATCGTGAGTTGAAAATATTGTATCCTGAGGCCTTTGTATCTTGAGGGACCACCATACCACATAGTACATTTTTTCAATGGAAGTTAGTGACAGAATTTTCCAGTTACTGTACATAGGCGTACAATTGCACATGTTTTAAGCAGTGTTAACAGCACTTGAAGCGTACAAATATTGTGCATTAATGAAATTCAAAACTTCTGGAGTGATGAAGCCAGTGTGGAAACATCGTCTTAGAATAGAACGTCAGGTCTAATGAAATCCCACCACTTTGTATAATCACAGGATCCCCTTACCAACCATGAAGAATGGTTGGTAACGGGATCCTGTGGTAACGTGGAGCTGCAGTAATGGAGACTGCATACAAGTTCTGCTGCTCATCAGCCAAATCCCCCCTTCTCTCTGTACTTCAAGTCTCCTCATGAACACGATTACTACAGAGATTCAGCTGAAGATCATATTAAAAGTATTTGGGTATTTATACTAAAGTAATATTTAAGTATTTGCATTTACTTAATTCCCGGAGAACCCCTTTAAACAAAGGCAGAGTTTAATGTTAAATCTAGTAATTTGCAGGGTTCATGTCTGGCGATCCGGTTCAGTTGCCCTCCGTTGTGAAGCAGAAAACGTCAATGAACTGAAGACTGAACTGACCCCATAGTTTTCTTTGGGATTCTTCTGATACATCTGGTGCATCAGTTGTGAAGCTGGATGTCAAATAGGGCTTCGCAGAAAAACAAAGCATACTCAGTTTTACTGTCTGGTGCTATCAATGTATGTACGCCAGATCTGTGCGCTGTGGTGCACTACAAATATATCATTGTATAGGTGCTAGATCTTTGTGCTGTCGTGCACTACACATATATCATTGTATAGAGGCTGGATCTGTGCGCCATAGTGCACTACACATATATCAGTGCATAGACTCTGGATCTCTGCACCGTACTGCACTACACATATATCAGTGTGTAAACTCTGGATCGGTGCACTGCAGTGTAATACACATAAATCATAATTTTTCCATCGCATTATACACTGCTCGTTTCCATGGTTACAACCACGCTGCAGTCCATCAGTGGTGGTCCTGCTTGCACTATAGGAAAAAGCACCAGCCTATGTGCGCTCCCACTGTCCCGGCTACCAGAGAGACTGGCATTTCTTCCTATAGTGTGCAAGCATGACCCCCACTGATGGATTGCAAGGTGGTCGTAACAATGGAAACAAGGAGTGTATAATGTGATGGAAAAATTAATCCAGTCAGCAAAGGAGGCAATATGGATAATCAACTGTATTAACTTCCTCTACATGATAAAGGCTATTTGCTGAAGTGACACAACCCCTTTAACGGCAAAATTCACAACAGGTGTTTGATCCATGAATCGCCCAATAAATTTCCTGGTTCAATAAGAAATGGTATTTAAACAGTCCTCCTCATCATGCTGTTCACATTTTGACATCATGAGACCAAGACGACACCTAACAATTGATCAGCAGGACCTCACTATTGCAAGTCTTCAAGCAGGATGTTCTCAGACGAAAGTGGCCACTGAGAATAGAGTGCCACAGAGAGACTGGAAAAATCACAGAAAGGTATAGAAGATGTATTTTGGCCACATCCCACACTGATGAACGCTTCATTGTGAACAATGCCCTGTGGAACCTGATGATGAATGCCACACAACTCCAGGCATATTTAAGGGAGATGAGAGGCACCCAAGTGTCACGTCAGACCATTCTAAACCGTTTACATCAGCGAGGTCTGCGTGCTAGATAACCTGCAGGGGTTCCTGACCACACCACCAGGCACAGACATCATCGTCTTGTATGGGCCAGAGACCCTCTACGCTGGATGGGGGACCAGTGGGCCTCAGTGCTGTTCACTGATGAAAGTCGATTCACACTGAGCATAAATGATAGCAGCCCACGATGTTGGAGATGTCTAGGAGAGCGCTATGCATCAGCCACAGACGAGCCTTTGGTGGCGGTGGTGTTACAGTGTGGGCAGGTGTGTCTAGTCAATACATAACTGCCCTACACTTTGTGAATGGTACAGTGACAAGCCCATACTACTTGAATAACATCATTAATCCAGTCATTGTGCCTCTGCATGACAACACAGGCCTAATTTTATCTTTATGAACGACAATGTGCCAGCTCATCGAGGACGCATCATTAGGGAACGGCTGCTGGGAGACTGGGGTACCTGAAATGGAGTGGCCTGCACTTTCTGCAGACCTGAATCCCATTGAAAACCCATAGAATCAGCTGAATCGCCGTGTAGAGGCTCGTAACTCTGTACCCAAGAACCTCAATGACCTGAGGGCCGTCCTTCAATAAGAGTGGGATGCTGTGGCTCAGCAGACAATAAGTCGACTTGTGAATTGACATTTTTGTAGGGGTATACCCACCACTGTTGTTGGCTTTTATTTCAATAAATTGTTTGAAATTAGGAAAAGCTTCTATTTAAATGCCCTACTTTCATGATATATCACTGTAGTGTGAACTTTTTACGTTTTCCATAAATTTCACCCGAAATAGCCAAATATCTCTAACTTTTTATAAGTAGTGTATATCAGTTGTGTCCAGCTCCCGGCCTAAAATAACCGGCTGGCAACAACTGATATATGTGAAGTCATTTGTTGCAGAATAACCAGAAAGTAAAATCTGTTTGTTTACGTAAAATCAGACTAATGTAAGTTACTTGGCAAGTGTCCCTCTCTTGACGGTCATAGCTTTTGGCCGGCATCCCTATTTATGAAATAACTTTTTTTGGAACTAGTCTATAAATTGACAACTGGGTATAATCAGGTGGAGGGGGGAGGGGGTGTCCCCACACAGTCTAACACTGTCCAATAAGTGCAAACTGTTCCAGACTGTTTAGGGGCAGACCTGAGTTCCATCAGTTGACGACTCATGTGAAGCCTTATCTCTGGTCTCCTGACCTCATGAACACTCAGATGAACTCATCAAACTAATAAGAATATAGCTTAAATGAGGTCAGGAGATAAGCTTCACATGAGCCATTACCTGACAGAACTCAGAAGGGACAATCTGCAAATAGACTGACTTTTAACTGCATGTATCACAGAAACTACTGGCTTTTTGACATAAAGACCAATTGAAAAATTAATATTTAGCCCAAACAGAGTAAAATACAGTCATAAAAATGCCCAGAAGGTGTACATTGCATTTAAAATCTTTAGCATTTTCCAGAAGGACTGGTACCTATAATAGGGGCTCCAAGAGTAAGAGAAGACCAGCTTCATGCCTCAGATTAAGTGAGAGAATATACATTTCTGCTGGAAGGTAAACTAGAGCTCTGTGGTCTGGGAGGTTGTGGTGAAAGTTCTCCTTCCGCTGTTTATATATCCTTGTTTCCATTTCTTGGTGAAGCAGATCACTTGTGTGTAGGGTGAGGGAGAAATCCAGGGAGTTTTATTGTCTTCCATATGGCAGGCAGATGTGATTACATATCGTAAAGTTACGATTCCCCGAGTGTGCCAAGCATATATCTGATAGATGTAATTTTATGTTTCCTATTCCCACAGGGCTGAACTGCGGAGTGAAAGTTAGGATACGCTGAAATTATAGTAGAAAGTTTTGATTATTCTGGTTTCACATCGTGTGCAGTATACTGTCTAAATATAAACTGTGCAGTTACACTGCAAAGTGAAATGTGGCTCCTGTTTCTTAAAGAGGTAAGTATAAATGCATAGAAAAAGATAAAAATTAGGAGTCCTTAGTAACTAATACCTTTTGTTACAATACTTAAGATTCCCATCAAGAAGACTATATCCCATAAAAAAGATCTTCCAAAGAGGAACACATTTGTTCAGTACCTGATACCTGCCTTGTCATGATAATCAGATCACTGGGATTGCTATACAAATGACCGATGTGAACAATATTTTTAGCTGGTGGCGCACAAAAAACTGCAGTGACTTTTTTCCAACAAAAAAAACTATGTCCCAGATTTACTAATGTCTCTGCGCCTACAATCTGTCTAAAAAGTGCTTCAAATTGGTGTCATTTTGTGCAGTTGTAGTATCTACGTTTTTTCCGACTTGCTTAAAGGGAATCTGTCACCAGTTTTCTGCTGCCCTCAATTTTAAATTCTAACAACTCCAGCACATGCCAATGAGTCCTGATATTCATGAGCTCATGGCTCCTCCGCCCACCTGTCTTTGATTGACAGTGTTTTTTCAAGTTGAATCAGCAGCAGGTGGGCGGGGAAAGCCATGAGCTCATGAATATGGGAACTCATTGGCATGCGCCAAGATTTTGGCAAAATGGCTGGGTCAATCAGAGAAAGTGACCCAGCATTTTGATAAGGAGACCTGTCACTAGTTTATGTTGCCCTTAGTGAAGACACCATAAAACTGGTGACAGATGCCCTTTAAAATGAGGGCAAGACATCACAACTAAGGTCTAAGATGTGCCATTTTGCACCAAATTGGACCCCCTGTGATAGATGAGGTGCAGGTCAAGGCAGCATAGGTTTTAACTGTTTGTAGGATTAGTAAATCTAGGCTGCGTTTGAGAAACCAGCCTTATGTTGTATTGTAGTGTTGGATTTTTACCAACTTTCGTTTTGTTATTTTCAAGCTATAACGAGCAAATGTGTACATGAAGAATAACAGTATTTCAGACCGGTATATGATTTGTATTTGGTGTGGTTTAACAGTTTCACCCTTCTGCAGGCTCCATCTCTAACTGTTTACCATAAACTGAGCTACATTCTGAGTGAATGTGTGTGTGATTTAAAAAGAGCAATAGCACGAGAAAAACCTGATAGAATCTGTGAATGAAATAGCGGACAATTAGGTGAAAAGTGGGAGTGCACACCACTTCACCTACCTGCAGTTAAATAGATACAATGATCAGACTTGTGCAGTAGTATTGCGCAAGTTGCTCAGATACCTTTACACAGCAGACATCTGCCAGCAGAGTCCATGATCAGAGACAACTCCAATCATGGACTTTTAATCCCTCAAATTCCATGGTTTATTGTGACCACGACATCGGAGCACTCATTTACTGGGAGCAGGATGCAGCTTCTTTTTTAATGAGATTGCGAGAGCAGTGTGGTTCCTATAGAAGTCAGGAGTCTTCTGAAGGGTTCCCAGGCCTGCCATAGTTAAAGGGGTTGTGCCACAAAACATATTGTACATTTTTCAAACCAGAACCTGGGTGTAATACTTTTGTAATTGTACGTAATTAATTGCATGAAACAAATTTAGTATAGCCACTGAGCTATTCAATAAAATGTATCACTGAGGTGGTCGCACGCGTTCAGTTTAAATCTTAAGCTGTCAACAGCCATATCTTCCGTTAGAACCTGTGTCTGTTACAGTAAAAGAGCTACAGCAGAAAGTACACACCCCTGAGGAAGAAAATACCCCTGAGATGCAAGCCTGAAGAGAACCTAGCAGAACATTTGGAGCAATAAATGGGGAGTTCTTTGGTTCCATGTGAGGTACAGGGCTGGTTGTAGCTTTGGTAGAAAGAGATTCCCATGTACTATATGTCTGATTTAAATTTTTTAGATCAATCATGGTATCTGACAGCGACTTACTCCCTTCTTCCCATTGAAATAAGCTTGCACATCTGGCCATGTTTGAGTTTAAATGTAGAGGTGAAATAAGACTTTTTTTCTTTGCTACAAATGAATACACTTGTACCATGTACTTTAAATAAACTTGTTTGGGTGGAAAAAGGACTTTTTCTTAATAATAACAAACTTTGTTTAAAAAGTAGACATAATAACTGTTGGAACCACATGTGGGAACCTCTGCCATGATCATGTATTTCCTAGATTTTATTTTAGTTGCTTATACTGACAGTTGAACCTTATGTTTTATTTTGTGATAGAAGGGAGAACTGCTTGTACTCCTTCCAGTAGCTGAATTTCACTATATTTTGTTCTACAGAATGGTTCAAAAAGAATGGTGCAAATTATAGCCTCAGTATTCATAACTGAGGGAACGTAGCATAAATGTATTAACATGAAAAGTCACACTGTCTATGCAAGTTTTATCTATAGTCTACAAATGTTTGATGTGAGCACCACTGGTAACACGCCAGATGTCTAGGTGGTGGTCCAGTTCTGTCCATGGATATGGACTCCATTGTTTCAGTGATGCATCGTCTCAGATCATTCAGATCCTTTGGCTGGGGGAAAGGGGGCAGATGCACAAATTTTTTGATGTAGCCCCACAGAAAGATGTCATAGGGTGTTTGATCTGGTGATTGTGGAGGTAGGTGAATCATTTATTCTGGCTTAGCCAATCCTACATTCCTGTAGAGTTTTATTCAGGTATTGGCTAATATTCAATTGTAAATGAGGAGGAGCACCATCCTGCTGTTAGACTGTTTGGCAGATCTTCCTCCATCTCTTGCAATAGCCATCCCATAATAGGAGCTGCCAGTGACAGCATCCTCAGCGAAAAAAAGAAGGGACCATAGACTTTGGGCCTGCTCATTGCACAGAACATATTTACTAAGGGTGAGTCCCTCATGTGTTCGATGGGGCACATGAGTTTTCTGAGCCCCAGATTCTAACGTTGTGGTGATTGACCTTACTACTGAGGTGAAAGTTGGCCTCATCACTGAATGCAAACCTGTCAGCAAATTCATCCTCTTCCAGTCATTCCTGCGAGACAATGAAAAAGTCATGGCCATCCGGTTTGCCATCCAGTTTCAGATCCTGAAGAATTTGTACAGCTGTACGGCTTACAACATAGATGTTTTCGTAAGATATGACATACCATGGTTTGTGGCACTTGTAGTTCCATACTAGTCAGCCCGGTTGACTTTCTAGGACTATGCTCGTACACGGCTTAAACCCTGTTCACTGTATCTTCTCTTTGGGTGGCCTGGACTTTAACCATGATATAAACAGCTATTGGTCTGTGCAGAGCATGTTTACCCAATTTATTCTGAAAATGTCACTGTACTGTCACAACAGACCTTGTTCTTGCAAATTCCAACTTGCAAAAAGCTTTTTTTTTCTTTGCTGTGATGTCGCCATCTTAAACTAACCTGTATACAAAGGGGCAGGTTCATGAAAATGGTCATGAAAACTGACTTTCTTGTCCAAAGCAACCAATCACAGCATAGCTGTTAAATTGTGTCCTCAAATCGATTGTGTAGCCCTTAGGGCCTGCTCACACACTGACAAATTCTGCTGCAGTTGTTTACTTTAGATGCCATGGATCCACTCGCAGTTTTTACGTTATAAATTTTACAGCGTTCATTTTTCGGTATAAATAACATAATATCTTTATTCTCTGGGTCAGTACGATTACAGTAATACCAAATACATATAGTTTTTTTTACATTTTACTACTTTTTTACAATAAAACCCCTTTTTTTAAAAGAAAAAAATGTTTTTGCATTGCCGCTTCCCAAGACCCATAACTTTTTTATTTTTCTTTCTATGGAGTTGTGTTGTATTTTTCATTGGTATCATTTTGAAGTAAATGTCTCCTTTTGATCGCTTATGTTTGATCGATTATGTTTTTTTTCGGTGGCATCTAAGAATAAATTAGCAATTCTGTATTTTTTTTATGGCGTTCACCGTAGGGGATAATTTACATGATATTTATGTAGTCTGGGTCGTTACAGATGCCTCAATACCAAACATATGGGTAAGATTCTTTTTTGCTATTTTTTTCATTGAAAAGTGTATTTTCAATTAAAAAAAAGCATAATTTTTTAATGGGATTTTTTTATTGAATAATTTTTTTTTTTTTTTTACTTTTTATTACCCATTAATAGTCCCACAAGGGGACTATAACAGACAGCTTTTTGATTGCTTTTAAAATGCAATGCACTATTCCTATAGTGCATTGCATTTTAATGGCAATGCTATTCTGACATTGACCAGCAGGCTGCCTTCACACATATCGGCACCTCGCGATCGCATTAGTTCGCTCCTTCTGTTAGCACTTTACATGCGTCGGGCGCCATTGATCGCGGTGTGTTAAACAGCCCGGATCGGCACTCCTGCCGATCCGGGCTGTTAGAGCAGGGCCGCGGCTCTCATGTCAGAGCCGGTTCCCTGCTCGTAAAAAAGCGGCGGCCTAGCCTAAGGCCCCTTAGTGACTGCCGTAAAAACACATATGGGTGGTTAATACAGGCATATTTTGGGCACCTGTATTATGGCTGCAAGTTCTGGTCCAACAGCTCGTCTAATGACAAACTAACAGTATTATAGGGATCTGTGATGCTGTCTGTTCAGGTCATTTGACCCTTGATTGGGCAGAGACTTACCGTTGTAACACTGGCATACATATTAAAATAATGTGAAACTACCCTCAGTCTGCTTTTGTACAAGCTCATTTTTTCATCTGTATTCCATCTATTTTTTTCCTATGAAGATATTTGAAAAATTCAAAGCTTTTACTCCTCTCTCCAGGGCTTCTCTCGAGATACACCAGGTCTCTGGAATGCACCACCCCAGACAATCAGGTTGATTCCCATATATCCACAGTTTTGAGTGTTCCCTAAAAACACATCTATTAAGGCTAACCTATAAAAGTCTCTAATCTAATCATTCTCCATTATCCCCCCTATTGTATTGTTCTTAGCAACTCATTCCCTTTATCTAACAGTATGTCTCTTGGTCAGATTTGAATCCAACACCCCAGCGCTGCAAGACAACAATGCTGACCACAGAGTTCATTGTAGTCAATGCCCACAGGGTTATTAAATGGCTGTCTAACAGCATTTATCGCCTTTCCACAAGACAGGTAATGAGTGTATGATTGCTTTGGCTATGACCCCAGGGACACCCACAATCATGAGAACGGAGGTCCCCAAGTCTCTCGTGAGAATGTAATTTTGCAGTAATTTGCCTGCAATCCCCCCCCGCCTTCCCCCAGGAAATAATTGTAGTTGTATTGCAAACATGATTGTAACTTTTAAGCTGCCAATAAAAGTCAGGATCAGGTAATTTAGGCAGGATCAGCTAATAATCTCATTTGTGCAGAGACCTGCCTGTCCCCCTATTGCCAATAGCTGTTAGATTTCACATCTCTCCTCTAAGAATCTCCAGAAACATTTTACACATAGAATTATAGTAAATAATAGTAACAGCTCTTTGTATGAGACTCGTGTACATTAAGTGCTGACTTGACGTTTCGTGGTAACCAAAAGCTATAGATCTCTACTGTATAATTGTGGTTTATGCATGAAAGTGGTATGTGCCCCACCTCTCAAAATGAGTCAGCTAGGGGAGAATCGTTTACCTGCAGTCTGATATTCTGGAAATTTCTTCATAAAAAAAAAAAAAAGCACAAAAAGTCACATTTAACAACATTTGATATCTAATCAGGACATATCAAAAGTTTTGATTGGTGAGGGTCTAAGCACCGAGACCCCCACCGATCTCAAGAACGAGAGGAGATAAGCTTGCGATTAGTCGCTCTCTCTCCTCGCTGCACAAGATGGGAGGGAGGGGGGCCCATAGACTTTCTATTGAGTCCTTCTCGCTTCCTGTCTTTCAGTGAGGAGAGAGAATGTACTAAGCGCACACTTCTCTCCCTCTTCTAGAAATTTGTAGGGGTCTCAGCACTCAGACCTTAACCGATCTAAATTTTTGATATATCCCTGTAACATATCAAAAGTTTAATGAAAGTACAGTGCCACGTTAAGTTTGTCAGGTTTTGGATTTTCTATTCCTCAGTTTCTAGTAGATGTGAGCAAGATGGAATATGGCCACCACTACATCTCCCTCAGCTTCGACAGTTCCCTGAATGGCAAAACTGTCTAGTCATAGAGTGATGTCCGGAATACATTACTGCATAACTAGGTAGATTTGTTATTCCGGGGTTTGAGTTGCCACACAGCTTTGTAGCTGTGGAGCAATTCCTGACACAATGTTGGGTCTGGAGGAACCCATTTTTCAAGGTTTGTTGGAGGTACCAATGCTTGGGTATCCACTGATCATAGTAAACCCTTATATATAGGTGTAGGTTTACCGATGGTAACCTCTCACACTCAGCAAATGCTCTGAGACTCTTGTAAAACAGTAAAGACATATACAGACACTAAAAATGACAGCTGTAGTTACATTTCCAACATGAAAGACGTAATCATTGATGTATCTACAAAGTGAGAGTCCACCTCTGGCTTTCCATTAAAAACATCTTACTCAAGCAGTAAACTGACAGCCACTAGAGCTGACTCATTCTTAGAGGTGGGGTCCAATAATACATCTTGAAACTGAAACCTCAAACCGAGCCTCTAATCTATGTTTAAAGGTGGTTTCAATTCCGTGTTTTTCGGATAAATGCAGTGATTTTTTCTTTTTTTTTGTTCCATTTTTCAATAGTGAAATATAATTAGGGATTTAGGTCACAAGCTTAGGGCAAGGACCTCAAAGGTAGTGTTTTCCGAAATACTACCAGTACCACGAGCCACACAAGAAAGGCAGCGGGAGATTAGGGAAATTAACAAGTGGCTGAAGAACTGGTGTAGGAAGGAGGGGTTTGGGTTCCTGGAGAACTGGGCCGACTTCTCTATCGGCTACAGGCTCTATCGTAGGGATGGGCTGCACCTCAATGGGGAAGGGGCAGCTGTGCTGGGGAGAAAGATGGCTAGAAGGTTGGAGGAGTGTAGGAACTAGGGACTGGGGGAGGGTAATTACTAGGGTTGTCCCGATACCGATACTAGTATCGGTATCGGGACCGATTCCGAGTTTTCTCGGCGGTACTCAGCCGCCGATACCCCGCCCCGATACATAAATAGAATACTTTTTTCCCGCAATGAATATTTTTGCGGCCCGGCAAAGATGCAGCATCGGGAGAGAGGAGGGGCTGGAGTCCGTAACTATGGGCGGGGCCCGGTGCAGTCACTGTACTCTTACACCGGGCCCCGCCGCTCACCAAAGTATTTATAAACGTGAATCCTTATCCTGTTATTAAGTTGAACTAACGCTGCCCTCTCCCATGTTCCCCTGTATCCCCCTGTATCCCCACAGCACTTATTTAAGCTTCCATAGCAGGCAGAGCAGACGGCAGCAGTAACGTCACTCACTGACGTAGAGCGCCTGCTCCGCCCACTTTATGAATGAAGCAGGCGGAGCAGACGCGCAACGTCAGTGAGTGACGTTACTGGTGCCGTCCGCTCTGCCTGCTATGGAAGCTTAAGTAAGTGCTGTGGGGATACAGGGGAACATGGGAGAGGGCAGCGTTAGTTCAACTTAATAACAGGATAAGGATTCACGTTTATAAATACTTCGGTGAGCGGCGGGGCCCGGTGTATTGGGGGACACTGTTATGAGGGGGATCTGTGGATGACATATAGCAGTGTCATCCACAGATCCTCCCCATAACAGTTCCATCCACAGATCCCCTATAACAGCACCATCCACAGATCCCCCACCAAATAACAATGCCATCCTCAGATCCCCCCACCCCATAACAATGCCATCCACAGATATCCCACCCCATAGCAGTACCATATACAGATCCCCATAACAGTGCCATCCACAAATCCCCATAACAGTGCCATCCACAGATCCCCCATAACAGTGCCATCCACAGATCCCCCATAACAGTGCCATCCACAGATCCCCATAACAATGCCATCCACAGATATCCCACCCCATAGCAGTACCATCCACAGATCCCCATAACAGTGCCATCCACAAATCCCCATAACAGTGCCATCCACAGATCCCCCATAACAGTGCCATCCACAGATCCCCCATAACAGTGCCATCCACAGATCCCCCATAACAGTGCCATCCACAGATCCCCCATAACAGTGCCATCCACAGATCCCCCATAACAGTGCCATCCACAGATCCCCATAACAGTGCCATCCACAGATCCCCCATAACAGTGCCATCCACAGATCCCCCATAACAGCGCCATCCACAGATCCCACATAACAGTGCCATCCACAGATCCCCCATAACAGTGCCATCCACAGATCCCCCATAACAGTGCCATCCACAGGTCCCCCATAACAGTGCCATCCACAGATCCCCCACATGACAGTGCGTCATCCACAGATCCACAGATCCCCCAAAACGGTCACATGACATTTAAAAAAAGTATCGGTATTCGGTATCGGTGACTACTTGAAAAAAAGTATCGGTACTTGTACTCGGTCCTAAAAAAGTGGTATCGGGACAACCCTAGTAATTACATTATAGGAGGGGAAGATAGTGCAGATAGAGACCGGGGGCAAAGTAGTGGGACTTGGGGAGGAATGGAAGAAGGGACTAGAACAAAATGGTGTAGGGTACAAAATATACATAAACCTCTTAATTGTATGTATACTAATGCCAGAAGCCTGACTAAAAAACTGGTGAAATGGAATTAGTGATGTGTGAGGAGAACTATGACATAGTGGGAATAACTGAGATATGGCTGGATGATAGCTATGACCAGTGGCGTATCCAGGCTATGGCAGCCATGGCTAGTGCCATAGGTGCCAAGCGGGGGGGGCGACGAGGCCGGCGGCAGGGCAGAGCAGCAGGAGATGAGCGCCTCCATTGCGGAAGCGCTCATCTCCATAGTCATCTGTATTGCCGTCCTCAGGACGGCAATACAGATGCCTGTCTGTGCTGCGGCAGAGGAGGGAGAGGTGTGTCCCCTCCTGTTCCTCTGATAGGCTGCCGGCTTAGTGCTGGCAGCCTATCAGAGGCCGGTGCAGGCGGCGCGATGACGTCATCGCGTCGCCTGAGCCGTATAGCGAGGGACACAGACGGAAGAGGCGGCCTGCATCGCATCGCATTGCTGGAGGTAAGTATAAGTGTATTATTTTTTTTTATTTTTTTATATAGGTACAATACTGGGCTGGCACATGATAAGGGGGGCTACTGGGCTGGCACATAAGGGGGGCTACTGGGCTGGCACATAAGGGGGGACTACTGGGCTGGGCTGGCTGGGCTGGCACATGATAAGGGGGGACTACTGGGCTGGCACATGATAAGGGGGGCTACTGACACATGATATGGGGGGGCTCTGGCTACTGGCACATGATGGTGGGGGGGGGGCTCTGGCTACTGGCACATGATATGGGGGGGGCTCTGGCTACTGGCACATGATATGGGGGGGGCTCTGGCTACTGGCACATGATAAGGGGGGCTACTGGGCTGGCACATGATAAGGGGGGACTACTGGGCTGGCACATGATAAGGGGGGACTACTGGGCTGGCACATGATAAGGGGGGCTACTGACACATGATATGGGGGGGCTCTGGCTACTGGCACATGATGGTGGGGGGGGGCTCTGGCTACTGGCACATGATGGTGGGGGGGGGGCTCTGGCTACTGGCACATGATATGGGGGGGGGCTCTGGCTACTGGCACATGATATGGGGGGGCTCTGGCTACTGGCATATGATATGGGGGGCTCTGGCTACTGGCACATGATGGTGGGGGGGCTCTTATTTCTGGCACATGATTGGGGGCACTCTGGCTACTGGCACATGATATGGGGGGCTCTGGCTACTGACACATGATATGGGGGGGCTCTGGCTACTGACATGATATGGGGGGGCTCTGGCTACTGGCACATGATGGTGGGGGGGCTCTTATTACTGGCACATGATTGGGGGCATCTATGGGGGCACATCTTACTGCAGATTATTGGGGGGCACTATAGGGGCATCTACTGAGGCTAAAAAAGAAGATATTTTATATGGGGGCTCTGTATAGGGGCATTTTATACTGGGACACATTATGGTGGGTACTATGGGGAAGGGGGGGGCACTATGGGGGTCATCTACGGGGGCACTGAGAAGGGGTATTTTATATTGGCACATTATGGGAACATTAGCTCAACTGGGGGCATTACAAATGTTTTGCATATTATAAGGAGAATTATTACTACTGGGGGGGCATTATGGTGGGCTTTATTACTCCCCCATGGTATGACCCCCTAGTAGCTGCACCAGCCTCTCCCTGCTCTGCTATCCCTCTGCCCTTTCTCCAAATCCTTATTATGAAATCTTTCTCATTAGGTTAAAGCACAACATCAGCTCCGCCGAGCCCCCGGCCAAAGTGTTGAAGTGGCGTCCGAGATCCCCAAGGGCCAAGTCAAGTAACTGTAAGTTTTTATGGGGGTTCTACAAAAGAGCTTTTTTTTTTTTTTTTTTTGTTAAGGTTATCTGAAAGATGGGTTTAAAATATTTTGACAGGGGCGCAGTTTCAGTGCTTGCCATAGGCGCCATTTTCACTAGATACGCCTCTGGCTATGACTGGGCAGTTAATGTACAGGGTTACAGTCTGTTTAGAAAGGATCGCAAAAACTGGAGAGGGGGAGGGGTAAGTAAGGGACATGAACACGTGGCGTCACCGTGGGTAGAAATACATGGAGGCAAAAACAATACTAAAATACTGATAGGAGTTTATTATAAACCACCTATTATACCAGAGTCCACAGAAAATCTGCTACTAAACGAGATAGACGAGGCGGCAAATCATAATGAGGTGGTTATAATGGGGGACTTCAACTACCCAGTTATAGACTGGGAAACTGAAACTTGTATATCTCATAAAGAAAACAGGTTTTTGGCAATAACCAAAGACAATTACCTTTCCTAACTGGTTCAGGACCCGACTAGAGGGACAGCCATACTGGACTTAGGCTACTTTCACAATTGCGGCAGAGTGATCCGGCAAGCAGTTCCGTCGCCGGCAATCTGCATGCAAACGGACAGCATTTGTAGACGAATCCGGATCTGTCTTACAAATGCATTGCAAGAACGGATCAGTCTCTCCGGATGTCATCCGGAGAAAGGGATCAGTTATATATTTTTTTCACATTTTTACGGACGGACGGACCCAGCATTGCGGTATTTTTAATGCTGGATCCGGGACTAATACATTAATGTAAATTAATGCCGGCATTCCGGCAACTGATCCGGAATTTTGGACGGAGATAATACCGCAGCATGCTGCGGTATTTCCTTTGTCCAAAACACCATTCAGTGACTGAACTGAAGACATCCTGATGCATCCTGAACAGATTTCTCTCCATACAGAATGCATGGGGATGAAACTGATCAGTTCTTTTCTGGTATTGAGCCCCTATGACGGAACTCAGTGCCGGAAAAGAAAAACGCTAGTGTGAAAGTACCCTTAGTATTAACCAATAAACCTGACAACAGATGTGCAGGTCGGGGGACACCTGGGAAATATTGACCATAAAGTAATAACCTTTCAATTGTCATTGAAAAGAGTGTTTCTTCAGGGAGGAACAAAAATACCAAACTTCAAAAAAGCTAAATTTAGCCAACTAAGAGAAGCCATAGGCCTAACTAACTGGGACAAAGTCCTCAAAAATAAAAATACAGCCACAAAATGGGATATTTTTAAAAGCTTCCGAAATCCTAATTGTGAGAGGTACATACCGTATGGGAATAAAAGGTTAAGGAACAATAAAAAAAAACAATGTGGATAAATAGAATGTAAAGAAAGCAATAAATGGCAAAAAGAAAGCATTTAAATCACCATAAAAAATAAAATAGAATATGTAAAAAACTAGAGACCGAGAGATTAATTACCAAAGAGAGCAAAACTAACCCTAAAATGTTCTACAATTATATAAATGGTAAAAAGTATAAATCTGAAGGTGTCGGCCCTCTACAGAGTAATGAGGGGGGAGTTGCAGAGAACGATGAGGAGAAAGCAAAGCTATAAAATATTTTTTGTGGGTGTGGCTGCTTGTACTATTTAGCCTCTGCTGGTTGCCTGAAGCTGGGGGCTACTCCAGCCATGGTGTATGCTGGAGTTATCCTCCTGGTCGTAATATACCATCTTTCCAGTGAGGGCCACCCTTGTGGTCATAGAAGATGTTCTTGTGGTGTCTCACGTTATTGCAGCTATGGAGTCCTGGGTTCCTGTGTGGTTTGTGGTGTGTGCTGTGTCCTTTCGCTTACCTGCCATCTCCATATGCTGTATGTGTTCCCCTCTCCTTGCAGCCTGGCCTCAGATAGAGACTCCTGTTTCTCAATTACTGGGATGAACAGGTCGTCTCTTCCCTGCTCCTAAGCGAGGGATTACCAGGGCGACTTATGGTTTATAGGAATCCTGAGTATGAGTCGTCCTACCATCGGGGTCCGCTCATACGGTGAGGAGTCAGGGAGAGGATTAGGGACGCGGTAGGAGGTGACCTGCTCCCTTATTACTCCTTTTGGCCAGGCTGATCTCCTTTACCCTCTGACACCGCACGGTGGGGGGTTTCCCCCCACTCCCCGTCGTGACATATAGACTTGACAGGGGCGAATCAATGGATGTCGTATATCTGGACTTCTCCAAAGCATTTGACACTGTACCGCATGAAAGGTTAGTATATAAAATGAGAATGCTCGGACTGGGAGAAAATGTCTATGTGGATAAGTAACTGGCTGAGGGATAGAAAACAGAGGGTGGTTATTAATGGTACACACTCAGATTGGGTCACTGTCACTAGTGGAGTCAGTATTGGGCCCTATTCTCTTCAATATATTTATTAATGATCTTGTAGAAGGCTTGCACAGTAAAATATGAATTTTAGCATTTTTTTTTTGACAATAAACTGTGTAAAGTAATTAACACGGAAGAGGACAGTATACTGCTACAGAGGGATCTGGATAGATTGGAGGCTTGGGCAGAGAAGTGGCAGATGAGGTTTACATACTAAATGGTAAAACACTAGGTAACACTGACATAGAAAAGTACTTAGGTACAGCAAACTAAGCTGTAAAAACCAGTGTCAGGCAGCTGCTGCCAAGGCCAATAAGATAATGGGTTACATCAAAAGGGGCATAGATGACCGTGATGAGAACATAGTCCTACCACTTTATAAATCACTAGTTAGACCACACATGGAGTACTGTGTACAGTTCTGGGCTCCTGTGAACAAGGCAGACATAGCAGAGCTGGAGAGGGTTCAGAGGAGGGCAACTAAAGTAATTACTGGAATGGGTGGACTACAGTACCCTGAAAGATTATCAAAATTAGGGTTATTCACTTTAGAAAAAAAGACGACTGAGGGGAGATCTAATTACTATGTATAAATATATCAGGGGTCAGTACAGAGATCTATCCCATCATCTATTTATCCCCAGGACTGTGACTGTGACGAGGGGACATCCTCTGCGTCTGGAGGAAAGAAGGTTTGTACACAAACATAGAAGAGGATTCTTTACGGTAAGAGCAGTGAGACTATGGAACTCTCTGCCTGAGGAGGTGGTGATGGTGAGTTCACTGAAAGAGTTCAAGAGGGCCCTGGATGTGTTTCTGGAGCGTTATAATATTACAGATCATAGCTACTAGAGAGGGGTTGGTGATCTAGGGAGTTATTCTGATTGCATGATTGGAGTCGGGAAGGAATTCTTTACCCTTAAGGTTTTTTTTTTGCCTTCCTCTGGATCAACTTGCAGGATAACAGGCCGAACTGGATGGACAGTTGTCTTTTTTCGGCCTTATAAACTATGTTACTCTAAAGAGCACTACAAACAGTGTGTTTCTGTAGTGTTTTCCTCACTTTCGGCACCATTTATGGACACATAGGGGGAGAGTTATCAAAACTAGTGTAAAGGAAAACTGGCTTAGTTACCCATAGCAACCAATCAGATGCCTATTTTATTTTTCAGAGCTCCTTTGGAAAATGAAAGGTAGAATTTAAATGGTTAATTTGTGCAACTAAGCCAGTTTTCCTCTCCGCCAGTTTTGACAAATCTCCCCCCATAACCTTTTTTTCCCTTTAAACACAAAATGCTAAAGGACGTAAATGGCATTTTTTTCAGGCATTTTTCCATATGCGTCTATAAAGAGAAGAAGCGAGTGGTGCACAGTGGAGCACATTTATCAAGGGAACACTTGCTTGAAAATGTGTGACTTTTTGGGGACACACGTATTATAATTTACTCAGGAAAACAGTAAAATGTATGCAAGAAAACTGGTGCAAATGATATATGAAATTCTTAAATTCTGGCACAATGACGGCCTGAGATGCACCATAATTATTAAGAGTCGTGCATATAAAACGACAATAATAATACATTGTTTTTAATTAAAACTACCTTATTTCTGTTCTTTTCTGCATTTTTTGTGCAATCAGTTGTGGTTTTTAGAGACATTGAAATTGACTGCAAACATTTTATTGTTTGTTGTTTTTTTGGAGGTTTTTAGGCCCATTGTATTTTCCACAAAAAGCAGCATGTTCTAAGTATAACATTATTCCTACTGTTTTTCCCGTATGGGACTTGAAAAACAAACTGAATGAATAAATGCTGCATTGGAGATGGTTCCATGTACAGATGTAGAAGACATTCAGTTGACGGTCACCTCGGTCACCTTTGGGACTTCATGGTTTCTGTGCTGTGATACATAAATCCACAAGGAACACATTGTTATATCATCTATCATCCATAGGAATTGTGAGAGCATCCTGAATACAGGGGCATGGCGAGGAATGGCAAGCGAGGCTTGTGGCCCGGGCGCAGGGACTTTAGGGCGCACCTGCCTGGGCAGTTCGTTTAGATCAGGGGTGCACAACCTGCGGCCCGGGGGCCACATGCGGCCCTCAATACCATTCTATGCGGCCCCCAACCACCTGGTAGCAGACATGTATGTCTATGTCTTGTGGCTGCTCACATAATTCTTTAATGTATTGTCCCATAAGATGGGAGTCCTGGAAGTGTAACTAGACATTTATAATATATACTGTATGTTCAATATTCCTTAAATATAGTATTTCACTTGGTAATACCCCTTTAAAGTTTATTTTCGGCCCTTGGAATTGGTTCAGGTTGACAATGTGGCCTCCAACCAGAAAAGGTTGTGCACCCCTGGTTTAGATGATACAGCAAGGAGCTGTCCTGTCCCTGCCTCACTATTAGGCCTCTTGCACACAAGCGTTTTTTTTTTCCGTTTCCGTTCCGTTTTTTCGCGAATTCCGTTTGCGGTCCGTATGCGGAACCATTCATTTCAATGGGTCCGCAAAAACAACGGAAGGTACTCTGTATGCATTCTGTTTCCGTATTTCCGTTCCGTTCAAAGATAGAACATGTCCTATTATTGCCTGCAAATCACGTTCCGTGGCTCTATTCAAGTCAATGGGTCCACTAAAAAAACGGAA
Organism: Bufo bufo; assembly: GCF_905171765.1. Classification (NCBI taxonomy): domain Eukaryota; kingdom Metazoa; phylum Chordata; class Amphibia; order Anura; family Bufonidae; genus Bufo; species Bufo bufo. The sequence continues at coordinate 74,362,777 of NC_053397.1, forward strand.
TGCATACGGAATGCATCCGTATGTCTTCCGTATCCGTTCCGTTTTTGCAGAACCATCTATTGAAATTTTTTTGCCCAGCCCAATTTTTTTATGTACTTACTGTTTAAACATTATTGTATCCTTCCGTTTCCGTTTGCGATCGGCAAAAAACATATCACAAACGGAAAAACGGAATGCCAAAGCAGAAAGGAAGCGGAAACACTACTGAAACAAAATAAAGGAAAAACGGACCTCAAAATACTGAAAAAGCCATACGGTCGTGTGCAAGAGGACTAAGCTGAGCTCCAGCGCTGAAAGTCCGGGAGTCAGCCTCCTGCACAGCCAGCAGTGCGATGTGTGTGTGTGACCGCGTCTGCTGCTGGGGAACGCATAATGTGCCGATCGTCAGGGAAACAGGTAAGTATTTGTGTGTGTGTGTTTTTAACTTTATTAATGGAACTGAAGGTGGGCATTACTACAGTGAGGCAGCACAATGTGGGCATAACTACTGTGAAGGATGTATCATGTGGGCATCACTACTATGAGGGGCACAATGTGGGCGTAACTACTGTGAAGGATGTATCATACGGGAATTACTATTGTGAGGGGCATAATGTGGGCATAACTAATGACAGGGGCTACAATGTGAAAATTCTTACTGTGAGGGGGCACAATGTGGACGTAACTACTGTGAACTATGTATCATGTGGGCATTACTTCTGTAAGAGGTCACAATGTGGGCATTAGTACTGTGAGGGGGCACAGTGTGGACATTAGTACTGTGAGGGGGTACAATATGGGCATTAGTACTGTGAGGGGGTACAATATGGGCATTAGTACTATATGGGCATTACTATTGTGAGGGGGCACAATGTTGGCATGAGTACTGTGAAGGGGCACACTGTGGTCATTAGTACTGTGAGGGGGCACAATATGGGCATTAGTACTGTGAGGGGGTTACAATATGGGCATTAGTACTGTGAGGGGGCACAATGTGGGCATTAGTACTATGAGTGGGCACAATGTGGGCATTAGTACTGTGAGGGAGCACAATGTGGGCATTAGTACTGTGAGGGAGCACAATGTGGGCATTAGTACTGTGAGTGGTCACAATATGGGCATTAGTACTTTGAGAGGGCACAATGTGGGCATTAGTACTGTGAGTGGTCACGATATGGGCATTAGTACTTTGAGGGGGCACAATGTTTGCATGAGTACTGTGAAGGGGCACAATGTAGTCATTAGTACTGTGAGGGGGCACAATATAGGCATTTGTACTATGAGGGGGTCACAATATAGGCATTAGTACTGTGTGGTAGCACTAAGGGGAAACCAACGCCATAGATTACCTTGTACTATATTGGGATGGCTGGGTCTTTCAGGGCAGCACAGCGCCCACTGCTAGGTATTTACCAGGTACAGTCACCATCCCTTCCTTATGTGATTTTTCTTTTTGCTCTGTCACCACAGGCACCTTGTTCCGGATCTAGCAGACATCACGCTGACATGCCAGCAAAACCCTGGATGAGGTAGGAAAAGTTGGTTCTTTAATTTATTGCAAGGTGTATTGGTACTGCCGTGTACCCTGTTTTATCATGTAACATATTGGGGGTCATTTACAAATATCATTTTTGTGCCGGCCTTTATTCCTTTTCTGCATTGCTGGAGGATTAGCCTGATTTATGGATTTTGTGCACTTTAGGCAGTCCATACACCTGCAGTAAAAATTACTGGTGCCCTGTTAGATAGTAAATGTGTTGGGGCCAGGCCATTCTCAAACCTTTGCCACTCCTAAACAGTTGCAAAAAGGGGTCTTAGGAAAATGTTTACTCCTAAAACAGGCTTAAAAATATTCAGAAGGATATTGTTAAAAGTTACATTTTAAGCTATTTAAGCATAACCCTAAGGGGGCTGGGTGGGATTGGTAGAGTACAGGTGGCAGATTTTGTCCTTCTCTCTGATCTAATAAAATTGGGTGGTAAGTGCTGGGGAAGGTGGGGGGGAGCCGCTGTGAGTCCGGGTGCTGGAGAGCAGAGCTAGGAGCTGCACCTCTGCTGAGCAGGAGGAGCTTGTGAGAAGACAAGGGTGTCCACACTGTGTGAGGAGGCAGAACAGACAGCACTCAGCGCTCTGTGGACCTTGTATGGAGGATCTTCTGGGCAGGAAAGCCAGCAGCTATGAGGTCTCCTTATGAGAGATGAAGGATTTGTCACTTCTGGAGTAACCTGACCACATGGGAAGATATTTAAAAAGTTCATTTTGCAGGACAAGAGAAGACTGCCTGACGGCAAGAACTTCAACCTCACACAAAGGTATGATGTATAGTAATGTATCAGATATGTATGCTTAATAGTAAAGGTATATATCTATAGTGACAAACATTTGTAATGGGATTTTCTCACCCAAGGGACTTAACGTCGCAGTTGCACATACAGTGTGTAGTCAGTGTATAAGTAGCTATACCATGCCTAATAATGTAGAGGATGTATACTGTATAAAATGTATAGCAATATTATAGGATGTATGGTAAAGAGCCACCTATGCTATCCAAAGGCTCCGGATATTGTGCTTAGTTTTCCCATGGGAAAGTCATGCTTTGCATGGAAATTCTTGAACAATTGTACTAGTCTCAATGACTAAAGGCTGAGAAACATTTCAGAGCCTGTTTGATAGACCCTTGGATCAATTGCATGGATTTGTATTTGCCAGAAGCCATTATTTTGGTTGCATGGATTGTCCATTATGGGTTGCATCAGCATCATTCAGGATATGTGTGTTATCAGTTAATAAATACATAAGACTATCGGGATGTCCACTGAGAATCCATCTCATCAGCATCTCCATCTAGTTCTCCTCACTTATATCCAGACAATATTAGGAGAATGATTATTTCGATCAGCAACCTCGGATCTGGGCACCCTTCCCCAGTATGATGGATTTAGATCCTGAACAGCCCTGACATGGAATAATAGACACTTTACACAGGATTTTGTCTCTAATCTGTTTGCTGAGCTCATTTAAAACCAGCCAGGGGCACAGGAGCCATGCTGGGGGGGGGGGGGGGGGGGGGGGGGGGGTGCAGTTTATATGGATCTTCTGCTGTCTTGCTGGATTACTTTGGATCCACACCTGCCATACTATGCACCTATGTAAACAAGTATAGCTGCATTTATTTGTACTTCAGCTAACCTCTTCTTTGATTAACACCAAAACTAATTATCTCCAGGGATTGAGAACTCACAGAGAGAAGTGAAAACCTGAGGTTTCTACATACAGTTTTGGAAGCCAAAACCAGAAGTGAATAAAAAAAAAATAGAAGTCGTATCCGTCCTTTATACGTTCTCTCTTCTTATTGATCCGCTCCTGATTTTGGCTTCCAAAACTGCATCCAGAAAACTGACTGTGTGGTCATACCCTAAGTCATTAACTGAAAACCTTTAGACATTTTTTACTATGTCACTTCCATTCCTGGTATTGTCCTGTAGTAGATACTTTCAGTATGGCAAAACTTTGGAGCTCCCTGTGGGAGAGATTTATTAATGTGCCAGAACTCTGGCTTAATTTGCATCACCTCTATTTCGTGTTTTAGGCATTTTTTTTGCACCTCGCTTAACTAGAGGACATTGCTTAAGATGCCGCAAAATTTTGGTTCAAAGTGAGACAACCAATAGGTGGTGTAAAACTAGACAAACATGCCTAAAAATGCACCAAATTAACATCTAACCTGAGGCACGGTGATACATGATGCATCTTCAAGACTGCCTAGTCTTAACTTTACACTTTCTTCACATTACATAGGATTAGTAAATCTGCTCCATCGGTGTCATGTTCTACAAGAGGACCACGAGTGACCGATTGCATGCTCTGTCAAATGTAGAGATGTTTCTTAAATGAGTAAGAATGAATCATAACTGAGATGCAGAGTGAACATCTAAGGTTCGCAAGTTTTTGCAGGAGCCCTTGCTTCCACCTCGGTTAATGCCTGAGGTCTGAAGATTCAGTTCCCTGAACTTGGTCTCCTGAAGGAGGTTGGCACTTGCTTCAGGTGCAGTAACGCGGCCAACATATACATACATCAAAGTACCTATGAACTATAGAGGGAAAACCAATGGCAAAAGGTTATCCTTTTGACATACTCTTGGCCAGGATATGTCAGGATCCCGCTGTCCCAACTGTACTGAAAGTGTAGTCAACTGCAGTTTTCTACACAAATATATATTTCATAATGGTAGTCTATCCTAGATATATGCAGCTGTATAGACTACCTATTTTTATATTTAATGGTTCTGCTGAATTAAACCTTATAAATCAGCACATTATAAAAAAAAATTATATTGTGAAGGAACCTGAGAAAGTATCAGTTTCATAATTGACCATAATTGTAGCAAAATAAACTACAACGTTTAAAGCAATGGGAGCTGAGGCTACATAGCAGCTACACAGGCTTTACCTGTAGTACATACTACATTACTGCATGGTTACACATGCATTGCCTGCACATCACTTCATTACTACAGACAGAGAAGTTCCCATTGCTCTGGACCCAGTATGCGTCTCCTCTGGATGCTGAACAAACTGTACTTTTATCTGATCCTCTAATTTCCTTTCTTCCAGTTCATTGTTACCCAAGTTTTACCATCACTTGCGCAAACAAGAAAACCTTCCCCCACATACAGAAAGCTTCCTTTAGAGTAAAGTGACATCATACAGAGGGTTACCCGCTCCTCTCTTCCTAGACAGCAGCTATATAGTACTGTATATGATGTGTATATATATATATGCTCCTCATATTACCTATGCCTTTTCCATAGAACGCCAAAAAACTGAGTAGAGCTGAGTTTGTCACTTGGCACAACTCATAATGTACAGTACTACCTTTGGTCTATAGACTGCAGGCAATCCTGCTTTAACTTAATGGAGTAATCATGGGGCAAAATGCTGCAGCTTTAAAGAACTAAATGGCAAATCCAGCTTTACAATGTGTATATAAAGTATAGGGGTCCCAGAACCCACATTGGTTGCATATGATTAATTCCACTATGTTTTAAAGGCAAAATTGTGCATTGTAGTTTCAGTTTTTTGTAGCTTCATGAATTCCAACGCGAATCTGTTGAATGCAAAGACGTATTTTAGAGTTAAATTGTGAAATGCACCTAGATTTCTAGATATAATAGACAAAATGATGTTATTTGATGTTTTTTTAGATGACAACCCATAAACCGTACTAATGATATAAGTAATGTACATCAGATAAACAAAGAACAATGAAGCTAACATGGCAATGTAATGTTTTTCAGGATAAGTCCCAAATTAGTGCCTGGAGTTTGATTTTCAAAGCACTACCGCCACCTTGTGTTGGAGAACCATAGCAGTCATGACTCCTACTGTGCTTCCTCATAAGAAGAGCCTTTATTACAACCATGAAGTCATCGTGACCCATTACAATTACACGGGAAAGTATAAGAATAACTCTACCAATGAACTAAAGCCAACCTCCATCATCTTCATCATTATCTGTTGCTTCATTGTGCTGGAGAATGTCCTGGTGCTTCTTACTATCTGGAGAACCAAGAAGTTTCATCGACCCATGTATTACTTTATTGGTAATCTGGCACTCTCTGATTTATTAGCCGGTACTGCCTACACTGCCAACATTCTCCTATCTGGATCTAATACCTACAAGTTAACTCCAGTTCAGTGGTTCATACGGGAAGGGAGTATGTTTGTTGCCCTCTCTGCCTCAGTCTTTAGCCTTTTGGCTATTGCTATTGAGCGCTACATTACCATGTTAAAAATGAGGCTGCACAATGGTAGCAAAAGCTCCAGGTCATTCCTTCTGATTAGCGGCTGCTGGGTGCTGTCACTATGTCTTGGAGGACTTCCACTCATGGGATGGAACTGCATGACAAACATGAGGCTTTGCTCCACAGTGCTCCCTCTGTACCATAAACATTACATCCTTTTTTGTACCAGTATTTTCAGCATTTTATTGCTAGCCATTGTTATTCTCTACGCCAGGATTTACTTTTTGGTAAGAACACGGAGCAGAAGTTTGACCTTTAGAAGGAACTGTGCAAGAGCAAGTAGGAGTTCTGAGAAATCTATGGCCTTGCTCAAAACAGTCATCATTGTCTTAAGTGTTTTCATTGCATGTTGGTCGCCTCTCTTCATTTTTCTCTTGCTGGATGTTGGCTGCAAGGTTGGGTCCTGCCAGGTTCTGTTCAACGCAGAGTACTTTTTGGCTCTTGCAGTTCTCAACTCAGCCACTAACCCCATCATCTACACCTTGACCAACAGGGAGATGAGGCGTGCCTTCCTAAAGATGGCAGGTTGCTGCCACTGCCCTATTCTGAATCCAGGAACGAAAGTTAAAAGACCCATCATCACAGGAATGGAGTTCAGCAGGAGCAAATCAGACAATTCTTCTCATCCTCAGAAAGATGAGGTGGAATACCACGGGACCATTATGTCTTCAGGCAATGTGACTTCCTCATCCTAGAACATGGGTAATGGGATGAAGTTGAATAGGTTCTTATAAGTGTGTCATATCATGAAGGGAAATTAATCTGGATATGCCAAGGCCACTTTGAGTCCAGCGTAGAACTGGGCGGAGATGAGTGGAACATTTGACTGGAAGGATGAGGAGCAGGCAAGCTGCATAGACAAGATGAAGGGCTTGTGGAACACTAGTCTTAAATGCAAGAATGGGATATAAACATTATGTATAATGTGGATTTATTGCTCCATGAACAGTGCAAATGTGGGATCTAACATCACTTACCCTAAGCATATAGGACTCTTAATATAGAACATGACTCTCTGTAGAAGACCAATACTGGGCAAGAGTTTAACAAGCTCCTATGTAAATCCTATGTGTTCTATATGGTGGAGTCCAATTGTTTTGCTTTGTAACAAAGTCTGCCTGGAATATGGGTGAACTATAGAAAGGCGGCATCACTACATGCTTGTCCCAAATCTGAATCACTTGGTGTTGATGATGGTGTGCAGATGTAGCAGAGCTGAGCTTGCCTCTCACAATGTTTTATCTGTGGTACATAAGACAGCAGGTAACATCTTGAGAGATGATTCAGAGTTGTTTTGTGCACAAACAATGAAACCTTAACAGAGTTAAATGGAAGATTAAACTCTACTACATCTGTATATTCAAAAATCACCAGTGTGGTTTGAATTGGATGGGGCTCAGCACTTACGTATTTTTTAGTCTTTTTAACGTGTTGTAATCTCCAGTTTAAAGGAGACGTGTATTCTGTAATTGTGGCACACATGACTGCTCTGAGGTTAATGGAGCGTCCCCGTAGCACGCCTATTGTCATGTGTGTCTTGTGAAGTTGCAGTGGTTTAGTCTAGAATGAGATCCAGGTTTCATGTCCAGTGGGATTGGGAGCTTTTTGCCCTTGTCGGATGATTCATTGGTGCAGGATACAGGCTCTATGCAGAACATTCACATCAAAGACCGATAGTATGGACAGAATTTGTCAGTGTCAGTCAATCTTTTGTCTCTTTGGATCGAGCAGAGTCCATATCACATTTCATTTCATTGTAGGGAATCATGGACACGACCGTATGTTTTTTCAGGTCTGCAAAACATGGATCCACAAAATACAGATGATGTCTGGGTGATGTTTGTGTTGCATCTGGTTTTGTGATCCCATGGACTTCAAAAGGTCAGTGGTCCGCATTTTGCAGCTAAGAGTAAGACATACGGATGCAGTAAGCACACAGAATATCTGTGTGCTTACTGCATCTGTATGTCTGTTCTGGAAAAAAGTTAGAACATGTCCTATACTTGGCCTCAAAATGCCTACCATGAATCTATGGAAGTCAACAGGTCCGCAAAAAAACTCATGCAACACGGACAACACACAGACGACATCGGTATTTTGCGGATCACAAAATACATATGGTCATGTGTATAACTCTTCAAGAAGATTGCTATCTCTAAAACTGATCTTGCCATTTGAGGCAGTGGGACACTATTTTGGCTAAATTTAAACTATAGTATTGTATAGTAAGTAAGTTCGTTTTATGGGAAACATTCACATTTTTGGCAAGAAATATTTATGACCTAAACCCACCTAGTGAATGTACTGTAGGAATATCAAAACTTTAAAAGAGTTGTCCCAGAATAGCAACTTATTATTCATAGGGTAGGGATCATGAAAATGTTCCCGGTTTGAATGGGACCCCCACTTATCATGAGAAAAGTTAAGCATGTGATCTGCCGCGCCATTCAAAGTTGATGGGACTAAAACTATTCTGTCTCTGATATACCGTTCAATACAGTGTATAAGGGAATATTCATAGCACCTAATGAATATTACATTTGTCCAGAATCGTCTCAACTTTATGTGCACAATAGGTACACATTATGTTAAGGGAGCAAATGTCTGTAGTGGTATCTGAAATAAAAGGCTTGCATGCTTATATAACGTTAAGGGTACGGCCGACATGTTCAGGTTTTTTTATGCAATTTTTGAAGCCAAAACCGGGAGTGGATTCATAAAAGTGGAGAAGTGGCATCTGTCCATCATACTGTCTCTCCTTTAATGCTCCACTCCAGATTTTGCCTACCAAAACTCCATAAAAATCCTGCCATACCCTAACTTATTTAGAATGTAGTCAGAAAGGTTTTATCATAAAATCCCACCAACAATCCATGATCCTTTTCTATTACTCTCAAGGGTTCCCGTACACATGTAAATGATGGCGGTTACTGATGACCCGTGTGCGGTTGCTGCCCTCATATGCAATGTGCACAGGCATCCTTTAGGACAGGGATACTTAAGCTGTGGCCCTCCAGCTACAACTCCCAACATGCATTTCTGTAGGCTGATAGCTGTATGCTGTCTCGGCATGATGGGAGTTGCACTTTTGCAACAGCTGGAGGGCCACAGGTTGGGCATCCCTGCGTTAGGAGGTTGTATAAGATTAGAAAAACATGGCTGTTTTATTCTAAAAAAAAAACATCACTGCTCTTATGTAAAGGCTGTGCACCAAATTTATCAACCATTTTGGGATATTTGATAAATGTGGCCCAAATTATGGCAACAGGCTTTCTTTGAAAATTTGTCTCCTGATAAATCTCCCCATCCGTTTATTCTAATCTCGTCCAACCTCTTTACAACATATCTACAGTATACTTATGAGCTACTCTTTGCATCAGATATTACAGAGCTACATGAAATCACTGAGCTCCAGGCTGCTGCTTATTTAAAACCAATTCCTTGATATTCAGTGCAAAATGTTGCTTCAGAATGTAGCTATATATCAAGCAGATGGCAAAATCAAGCACTTATTTATGACTGCACTCTGAAGGGGGGTGCAAATGGGTCCAACAGGTCTGCCTAACCTACAAAAGACATGGAGCTTGTATACCGCCAGACTAGTTGGCGCTGCTCTTGTAAACTGTAATGCTGCAACATAAAACTGTTTTGAATGTAACGGTGAAGGCAAAGTAGTATTAATTTTTTTTCCATTTGGGAAGCCTTTTTCTCAGATTATACCAAGCTGCGTTGTTCTAAATGCACATTATTGACAGGTGGTCTTATTGTACCATTTGTAATACTTTTATGTTACTATTTAGTATTTTTTATCAGTGCAATTATACAGACATTTTGGTTTGTTTTTTGTTTTGTTGGTTATTTTTTTTTTTACATAGTATTTAAAAGAGCTGACTCTTCTTGTTGGTTTTGCACATAGAAATACTGTATTATAAACCTGTAATAAAACTGATACTTTTGTAAGTACCTCTGTGTGATCAACTTCAGCCATTTCCAAATATGGCTGGAATGAAGGATCCAGGAAATACCATCTGTGGAAAGAATGGCCAGACAGGAAATCCCAAGAGAGCAGAAAGCGTATTCACATGGTTCTCAGGCAGTGGTTGAAGTGCAGTACACATGTGATTTATAGGTCATACCAATGAATGCCTGGAAAGAATAGCATTGCAAAACACTGGTCTCTAGTTATTTTCCACTGTCACATCCTTACTGGGCCATCAGTCACAATTAAGAAGTGGACGAGACACCTTATTGTTCTAGATAACATAACTCTAGACATTAACCATAACTACAAAGCTTCCAAATGTATGTTTATGAAGAGAGCTTGGAGAATCATACAAAAATCTAAATGTTTCCACTGGGGTTGTAGAGACAAAAGTAGTCAAAAGTACTTTTTCATGGACTTACAATCAGTAATTCCTGGAAAGACTAGTCAGAGTCTTCCTGGTTCAAAATGGCTGTCAACAAAGAACAGTACATTACATTATGCACAGTAAATGGAGGTAATATAGACCTTACAGTTAAGTCAGTAAAACAGTGACATGATTGGGCAGCTGCTTCATTTTTCCATTGCAGCATATCCCCCAAATCCTCATTAGCATATTTTAAAAGTATTTTAATTCCTCAAGGACACAGCCTTATTTCACCTTAAGGACCTGGCCATTTTTTGCAAATCTGACCAGTGTCACTTTAAGTGGTGATAACTTTAAAACGCTTTGACGTATCAAGGCCATTCTGAGATTGTTTTTTCGTCACATCTTGGACTTCATGACACTGGTAAAATGAAGTAAAAAATAATCATTTTTATTTATAAAAAAAATTGTAAAAAATTGCAAATTTCCAAGTTTACATTTCTCTACTTCTATAATACATAGTAATACCTACAAAAAATGTTATTACTTTACATTCCCCATAGGTCTACTTCATGTTTGGATCATTTTGGGAATGATATTTTATTTTTTGGGGATGTTACAAGGCTTAGAAGTTTAGAAGCAAATCTTGAAATTTTTCAGTAATTTTCAAAAACCCAATTTTTAGGGACCAGTTCAGGTCTGAAGTCATTTTGTGAGGCTTATATAATAGAAACCACCCAAAAATTCTAGAAACTACACCCCTCAAGGTATTCAAAATTGATTTTACAAACGTTGTTAACCCTTTAGGTGTACCACAAGGATTAATGGCAAAGGGAGATAAAATTTCAGAATTTAGATTTTTGGGCAAATTTTCCATTTTAATAAATTTTTTCCAGTAACAAAGCAAGGGTTAACAGCCAAACAAAATGCTATATTTATTCCACCGATTCTGTAGTTTGCAGAAGCACCCCATATGTGGCCGTAAACTACTGTAGGGGCACACGGTAGGGTGTAGAGGGAAAGGTGCGCTGTGTGGTTTTTGGAAGGCAGATTTTGCTGGACTGGTTTATTTACACCATGTCCCATTTGTAGCCCCCCTGATGCACCCCTAGAGTAGAAACTCCATAAAAGTGACCCCATCTAAGAAACTACACCCATCAAGGTATTCAAAACTGATCTTACAAACGTTGTTAACCCTTCAGTGTTGCACAAGAGTTCTTGGCAAATGGGGATGAAATTTGAGAATTTCTATTTTTTGGCAAATTTTCAATTTTAATCCCTTTTTTCCAGTAACAAAGCAAGGGTTAACAGCCAAACAAAATGCTATATTTATTGCCCCGATTCTGTAGTTTGCAGAAACACCCGATATGTGGCCGTAAACTACTGTACGGCCACACAGTAGGGCGTAGACGGAAAGGTGCGCCGTGGGGTTTTTGGAAGGCAGATTTTGCTGGACTGGTTTATTTACACCATGTCCCATTTGAACCCCCCCCCCCCCCGATGCACCCCTAGAGTAGAAACTCCATAAAAGTGACCCCATCTAAGAAACTACACCCCTCAAAAAACCTTTTTTTTTATTTTATTTTTTACCGTGTTTATCTGAGGGGTTAGGGGAGGTATTTTTATAGAGCAGATTCTTACGGACGCGCCGATACCTTATATGTCTACTTTATTTTTAAAAAATTATGTTTTACACTATATTATCTTTTTATAAACAAAAACAACATTTTAGTATCTCCATAGTCTAAGAGTCATTTTTTTTTTTTAGCCGATAATCTTAGGTAGGGGCTAATTTTTTTTTTTGTTTTAGTGTCTCATGAGACGACCTTGACGCGGTGAGTGGCTTACTATGCTTTGGCCAAAATATAAACCAATGTCTCATCCAGCATGGAGGGCAGAGTGCTGGATGTAGTGTGCGATCACATTTGCATTTTCCGTTTATATATGTATTTCGCCATAGTGATCTGCACCTACAGGCAGGTTGTGCTGACCCAACCCCTTATTTTTTTCTTTGTAGTATATATTGGAGGCGTGGCGATCTCCTTGGAGTCATTGCACACCTGACCAGTTAATCTGTCCTTGAGGCTGGTTTTAAAGTCAGTATAAAACTGAGTCTGCTTGTATAGAACCTACCATTAGCCATCTGGCTCCAGGAGAAGTATATGGTGGGTTCAGCATGCATGTTGGTACTTGCATCCCTGGATCCGATGAAAGCTGTAATGGCACCGGACGGGGTTACAAGCAAAGTGTACTTGGCTTGCATGCTGACCTGCATTCCCTGGATTTTATGTGGCTGTCATGGCCCATGAACAGGTAGGAACAAGAGTTAGGGACCACTCATGAGACGACCTTGACGCGGTGAGTGGCTTACTATGCTTTGGCCAAAATATAAACCAATGTCTCATCCAGCATGGAGGGCAGAGTGCTGGATGTAGTGTGCGATCACATTTGCATTTTCCGTTTATATATGATTGGGCAGCTGCTTCATTTTTCCATTGCAGCATATCCCCCAAATCCTCATTAGCATATTTTAAAAGTATTTTAATTCCTCAAGGACACAGCCTTATTTCACCTTAAGGACCTGGCCATTTTTTGCAAATCTGACCAGTGTCACTTTAAGTGGTGATAACTTTAAAACGCTTTGACGTATCAAGGCCATTCTGAGATTGTTTTTTCGTCACATCTTGGACTTCATGACACTGGTAAAATGAAGTAAAAAATAATCATTTTTATTTATAAAAAAAATTGTAAAAAATTGCAAATTTCCAAGTTTACATTTCTCTACTTCTATAATACATAGTAATACCTACAAAAAATGTTATTACTTTACATTCCCCATAGGTCTACTTCATGTTTGGATCATTTTGGGAATGATATTTTATTTTTTGGGGATGTTACAAGGCTTAGAAGTTTAGAAGCAAATCTTGAAATTTTTCAGTAATTTTCAAAAACCCAATTTTTAGGGACCAGTTCAGGTCTGAAGTCATTTTGTGAGGCTTATATAATAGAAACCACCCAAAAATTCTAGAAACTACACCCCTCAAGGTATTCAAAATTGATTTTACAAACGTTGTTAACCCTTTAGGTGTACCACAAGGATTAATGGCAAAGGGAGATAAAATTTCAGAATTTAGATTTTTGGGCAAATTTTCCATTTTAATACATTTTTTCCAGTAACAAAGCAAGGGTTAACAGCCAAACAAAATGCTATATTTATTCCACCGATTCTGTAGTTTGCAGAAGCACCCCATATGTGGCCGTAAACTACTGTAGGGGCACACGGTAGGGTGTAGAGGGAAAGGTGCGCTGTGTGGTTTTTGGAAGGCAGATTTTGCTGGACTGGTTTATTTACACCATGTCCCATTTGTAGCCCCCCTGATGCACCCCTAGAGTAGAAACTCCATAAAAGTGACCCCATCTAAGAAACTACACCCATCAAGGTATTCAAAACTGATCTTACAAACGTTGTTAACCCTTCAGTGTTGCACAAGAGTTCTTGGCAAATGGGGATGAAATTTGAGAATTTCTATTTTTTGGCAAATTTTCAATTTTAATCCCTTTTTTCCAGTAACAAAGCAAGGGTTAACAGCCAAACAAAATGCTATATTTATTGCCCCGATTCTGTAGTTTGCAGAAACACCCGATATGTGGCCGTAAACTACTGTACGGCCACACAGTAGGGCGTAGACGGAAAGGTGCGCCGTGGGGTTTTTGGAAGGCAGATTTTGCTGGACTGGTTTATTTACACCATGTCCCATTTGAAGCCCCCCCCCCCGATGCACCCCTAGAGTAGAAACTCCATAAAAGTGACCCCATCTAAGAAACTACACCCCTCAAAAATCCTTTTTTTTTATTTTATTTTTTACCGTGTTTATCTGAGGGGTTAGGGGAGGTATTTTTATAGAGCAGATTCTTACGGACGCGCCGATACCTTATATGTCTACTTTATTTTTAAAAAATTATGTTTTACACTATATTATCTTTTTATAAACAAAAACAACATTTTAGTATCTCCATAGTCTAAGAGTCATTTTTTTTTTTTTTTTTAGCCGATAATCTTAGGTAGGGGCTAATTTTTTTTTTTGTTTTAGTGTCTCAAGTCTGAGAACCAGTTTTTTATCCGATTGTCAGTGGCTAAATTGGGATATAAATTTAGTACTTCATGGAAGTTTGGTACTCCCTGAAGCAACCAATAATGCAGAGGCCCGGATGATCGGGGCACGTGTCACATTGAGTAGTGGTGTCCTTCCGTATCCCCCTCCTGTGACACACTCTGCACTTTTTTTTGGGTCCGTCCCTTCTTTCCACACCTGGAAAGTGGGGGACCACACCTGGAAAGTGTTGGCCAGGGACGATCCGGGCGCCTACAGTTCCCGAGGTACTCCGGCCTGCTCTTTCCCGGTCAGAAAAGATCAGGGCCTTGAAGACTGCCTCATAGAACTGAAGGAATGTCCCTGTGTTGCCAGCGCTCCGGGACAGCACAAAAGAGTTGTACAAGGCAACCTGTAACAAGTAGATCGCAACTTTTTTGTACCATGCCCGGGTTTTGCGCATGGCGTTATATGGCTTGGGGACTTGATCAGAGAGATCAACTCCTCCCATATACCGATTGTAGTCGACGATACAATTGGGTTTGAGGACCGGTGCCGCGGTACCTCGCACAGGGACAGGGGTGATGCCGTTACCATGAATTGTGGACAGTACAAGGACATCCCTCTTGTCCTTATATCTGACCAGCAACAGGTTTCCAGTGGTAAGGGCACGGGTCTCACCCCTGGGGATGGGTACCTGGAGGGGGGGGTAGGTAGGTAGGGAGGCCGCGTTGATTTTTTCGCACGGTCCCACAAGCGGACGTAGATCTGGCGGCAAGGGACTGGAACAAGGGGATACTAGTATAAAAGTTATCCACGTACAGGTGGTAACCCTTATCTAGCAGTGGGTGCATAAGGTCCCACACAAGTTTCCCACTAACACCCAGAGTGGGGGGACATTCTGGGAATTGAATACGGGAATCTCGCCCCTTGTACACACGAAACTTGTAAGTGTACCCTGAGGTACTCTCACAAAGTTTGTACAGCTGCACGCCATATCTCGCCCGGTTAGAGGGAACATACTGGCGGAAAAGGAGTCTCCCCTTGAACGCAATGAGAGACTCATCAACCGCGACCTCCCTTCCAGGTACATAGGTCTGTACAAATTTGGCCCCAAAGTGATCGATGACCTTCCTGATTTTGTACAGGCGGTCATAGGCAGGATCACCTTGGGGGGGGGGGACATGCTGCATTATCTGAATAATGGAAAATGCAAATGTGATCGCACACTACATCCAGCACTCTGCCCTCCATGCTGGACGAGACATTGGTTTATATTTTGGCCAAAGCATAGTAAGCCACTCACCGCGTCAAGGTTGTCTCATGAGTGGTCCCTAACTCTTGTTCCTACCTGTTCATGGGCCATGACAGCCACATAAAATCCAGGGAATGCAGGTCAGCATGCAAGCCAAGTACACTTTGCTTGTAACCCCGTCCGGTGCCATTACAGCTTTCATCAGATCCAGGGATGCAAGTACCAACATGCATGCTGAACCCACCACATACCTCTCCTGGAGCCAGATGGCTAATGGTAGGTTCTATACAAGCAGACCCAGTTCCATACTGACTTTAAAACCAGCCTCAAGGACAGATTAACTGGTCAGGTGTGCAATGACTCCAAGGAGATCGCCACGCCTCCAATATATACTACAAAGAAAAAAATAATAAGGGGTTGGGTCAGCACAACCTGCCTGTAGGTGCACATCACTATGGCGAAATACATATACAAACGGAAAATGCAAATGTGATCGCACACTACATCCAGCACTCTGCCCTCCATGCTGGACGAGACATTGGTTTATATTTTGGCCAAAGCATAGTAAGCCACTCACCGCGTCAAGGTTGTCTCATGAGTGGTCCCTAACTCTTGTTCCTACCTGTTCATGGGCCATGACAGCCACATAAAATCCAGGGAATGCAGGTCAGCATGCAAGCCAAGTACACTTTGCTTGTAACCCCGTCCGGTGCCATTACAGCTTTCATCGGATCCAGGGATGCAAGTACCAACATGCATGCTGAACCCACCACATACCTCTCCTGGAGCCAGATGGCTAATGGTAGGTTCTATACAAGCAGACCCAGTTCCATACTGACTTTAAAACCAGCCTCAAGGACAGATTAACTGGTCAGGTGTGCAATGACTCCAAGGAGATCGCCACGCCTCCAATATGTACTACAAAGAAAAAAATAATAAGGGGTTGGGTCAGCACAACCTGCCTGTAGGTGCACATCACTATGGCGAAATACATATACAAACGGAAAATGCAAATGTGATCGCACACTACATCCAGCACTCTGCCCTCCATGCTGGACGAGACATTGGTTTATATTTTGGCCAAAGCATAGTAAGCCACTCACCGCGTCAAGGTTGTCTCATGAGTGGTCCCTAACTCTTGTTCCTACCTGTTCATGGGCCATGACAGCCACATAAAATCCAGGGAATGCAGGTCAGCATGCAAGCCAAGTACACTTTGCTTGTAACCCCGTCCGGTGCCATTACAGCTTTCATCGGATCCAGGGATGCAAGTACCAACATGCATGCTGAACCCACCACATACCTCTCCTGGAGCCAGATGGCTAATGGTAGGTTCTATACAAGCAGACCCAGTTCCATACTGACTTTAAAACCAGCTTTGGCCAAAATATAAACCAATGTCTCGTCCAGCATGGAGGGCAGAGTGCTGGATGTAGTGTGCGATCACATTTGCATTTTCCGTTTGTATATGTATTTCGCCATAGTGATGTGCACCTACAGGCAGGTTGTGCTGACCCAACCCCTTATTATTTTTTTCTTTGTAGTATATATTGGAGGCGTGGCGATCTCCTTGGAGTCATTGCACACCTGACCAGTTAATCTGTCCTTGAGGCTGGTTTTAAAGTCAGTATGGAACTGGGTCTGCTTGTATAGAACCTACCATTAGCCATCTGGCTCCAGGAGAGGTATGTGGTGGGTTCAGCATGCATGTTGGTACTTGCATCCCTGGATCCGATGAAAGCTGTAATGGCACCGGACGGGGTTACAAGCAAAGTGTACTTGGCTTGCATGCTGACCTGCATTCCCTGGATTTTATGTGGCTGTCATGGCCCATGAACAGGTAGGAACAAGAGTTAGGGACCACTCATGAGACAACCTTGACGCGGTGAGTGGCTTACTATGCTTTGGCCAAAATATAAACCAATGTCTCGTCCAGCATGGAGGGCAGAGTGCTGGATGTAGTGTGCGATCACATTTGCATTTTCCGTTTGTATATGTATTTCGCCATAGTGATGTGCACCTACAGGCAGGTTGTGCTGACCCAACCCCTTATTATTTTTTTCTTTGTAGTATATATTGGAGGCGTGGCGATCTCCTTGGAGTCATTGCACACCTGACCATTTAATCTGTCCTTGAGGCTGGTTTTAAAGTCAGTATGGAACTGGGTCTGCTTGTATAGAACCTACCATTAGCCATCTGGCTCCAGGAGAGGTATGTGGTGGGTTCAGCATGCATGTTGGTACTTGCATCCCTGGATCCGATGAAAGCTGTAATGGCACCGGACGGGGTTACAAGCAAAGTGTACTTGGCTTGCATGCTGACCTGCATTCCCTGGATTTTATGTGGCTGTCATGGCCCATGAACAGGTAGCAACAAGAGTTAGGGACCACTCATGAGACAACCTTGACGCGGTGAGTGGCTTACTATGCTTTGGCCAAAATATAAACCAATGTCTCGTCCAGCATGGAGGGCAGAGTGCTGGATGTAGTGTGCGATCACATTTGCATTTTCCGTTTGTATATGTATTTCGCCATAGTGATGTGCACCTACAGGCAGGTTGTGCTGACCCAACCCCTTATTATTTTTTTCTTTGTAGTATATATTGGAGGCGTGGCGATCTCCTTGGAGTCATTGCACACCTGACCAGTTAATCTGTCCTTGAGGCTGGTTTTAAAGTCAGTATGGAACTGGGTCTGCTTGTATAGAACCTACCATTAGCCATCTGGCTCCAGGAGAGGTATGTGGTGGGTTCAGCATGCATGTTGGTACTTGCATCCCTGGATCCGATGAAAGCTGTAATGGCACCGGACGGGGTTACAAGCAAAGTGTACTTGGCTTGCATGCTGACCTGCATTCCCTGGATTTTATGTGGCTGTCATGGCCCATGAACAGGTAGGAACAAGAGTTAGGGACCACTCATGAGACAACCTTGACGCGGTGAGTGGCTTACTATGCTTTGGCCAAAATATAAACCAATGTCTCGTCCAGCATGGAGGGCAGAGTGCTGGATGTAGTGTGCGATCACATTTGCATTTTCCGTTTGTATATGTATTTCGCCATAGTGATGTGCACCTACAGGCAGGTTGTGCTGACCCAACCCCTTATTATTTTTTTCTTTGTAGTATATATTGGAGGCGTGGCGATCTCCTTGGAGTCATTGCACACCTGACCAGTTAATCTGTCCTTGAGGCTGGTTTTAAAGTCAGTATGGAACTGGGTCTGCTTGTATAGAACCTACCATTAGCCATCTGGCTCCAGGAGAGGTATGTGGTGGGTTCAGCATGCATGTTGGTACTTGCATCCCTGGATCCGATGAAAGCTGTAATGGCACCGGACGGGGTTACAAGCAAAGTGTACTTGGCTTGCATGCTGACCTGCATTCCCTGGATTTTATGTGGCTGTCATGGCCCATGAACAGGTAGGAACAAGAGTTAGGGACCACTCATGAGACAACCTTGACGCGGTGAGTGGCTTACTATGCTTTGGCCAAAATATAAACCAATGTCTCGTCCAGCATGGAGGGCAGAGTGCTGGATGTAGTGTGCGATCACATTTGCATTTTCCGTTTGTATATGTATTTCGCCATAGTGATGTGCACCTACAGGCAGGTTGTGCTGACCCAACCCCTTATTATTTTTTTCTTTGTAGTATATATTGGAGGCATGGCGATCTCCTTGGAGTCATTGCACACCTGACCAGTTAATCTGTCCTTGAGGCTGGTTTTAAAGTCAGTATGGAACTGGGTCTGCTTGTATAGAACCTACCATTAGCCATCTGGCTCCAGGAGAGGTATGTGGTGGGTTCAGCATGCATGTTGGTACTTGCATCCCTGGATCCGATGAAAGCTGTAATGGCACCGGACGGGGTTACAAGCAAAGTGTACTTGGCTTGCATGCTGACCTGCATTCCCTGGATTTTATGTGGCTGTCATGGCCCATGAACAGGTAGGAACAAGAGTTAGGGACCACTCATGAGACAACCTTGACGCGGTGAGTGGCTTACTATGCTTTGGCCAAAATATAAACCAATGTCTCGTCCAGCATGGAGGGCAGAGTGCTGGATGTAGTGTGCGATCACATTTGCATTTTCCGTTTGTATATGTATTTCGCCATAGTGATGTGCACCTACAGGCAGGTTGTGCTGACCCAACCCCTTATTATTTTTTTCTTTGTAGTATATATTGGAGGCGTGGCGATCTCCTTGGAGTCATTGCACACCTGACCAGTTAATCTGTCCTTGAGGCTGGTTTTAAAGTCAGTATGGAACTGGGTCTGCTTGTATAGAACCTACCATTAGCCATCTGGCTCCAGGAGAGGTATGTGGTGGGTTCAGCATGCATGATGGTACTTGCATCCCTGGATCCGATGAAAGCTGTAATGGCACCGGACGGGGTTACAAGCAAAGTGTACTTGGCTTGCATGCTGACCTGCATTCCCTGGATTTTATGTGGCTGTCATGGCCCATGAACAGGTAGCAACAAGAGTTAGGGACCACTCATGAGACAACCTTGACGCGGTGAGTGGCTTACTATGCTTTGGCCAAAATATAAACCAATGTCTCGTCCAGCATGGAGGGCAGAGTGCTGGATGTAGTGTGCGATCACATTTGCATTTTCCGTTTGTATATGTATTTCGCCATAGTGATGTGCACCTACAGGCAGGTTGTGCTGACCCAACCCCTTATTATTTTTTTCTTTGTAGTATATATTGGAGGCGTGGCGATCTCCTTGGAGTCATTGCACACCTGACCAGTTAATCTGTCCTTGAGGCTGGTTTTAAAGTCAGTATGGAACTGGGTCTGCTTGTATAGAACCTACCATTAGCCATCTGGCTCCAGGAGAGGTATGTGGTGGGTTCAGCATGCATGTTGGTACTTGCATCCCTGGATCCGATGAAAGCTGTAATGGCACCGGACGGGGTTACAAGCAAAGTGTACTTGGCTTGCATGCTGACCTGCATTCCCTGGATTTTATGTGGCTGTCATGGCCCATGAACAGGTAGGAACAAGAGTTAGGGACCACTCATGAGACAACCTTGACGCGGTGAGTGGCTTACTATGCTTTGGCCAAAATATAAACCAATGTCTCGTCCAGCATGGAGGGCAGAGTGCTGGATGTAGTGTGCGATCACATTTGCATTTTCCGTTTGTATATGTATTTCGCCATAGTGATGTGCACCTACAGGCAGGTTGTGCTGACCCAACCCCTTATTATTTTTTTCTTTGTAGTATATATTGGAGGCGTGGCGATCTCCTTGGAGTCATTGCACACCTGACCAGTTAATCTGTCCTTGAGGCTGGTTTTAAAGTCAGTATGGAACTGGGTCTGCTTGTATAGAACCTACCATTAGCCATCTGGCTCCAGGAGAGGTATGTGGTGGGTTCAGCATGCATGTTGGTACTTGCATCCCTGGATCCGATGAAAGCTGTAATGGCACCGGACGGGGTTACAAGCAAAGTGTACTTGGCTTGCATGCTGACCTGCATTCCCTGGATTTTATGTGGCTGTCATGGCCCATGAACAGGTAGGAACAAGAGTTAGGGACCACTCATGAGACAACCTTGACGCGGTGAGTGGCTTACTATGCTTTGGCCAAAATATAAACCAATGTCTCGTCCAGCATGGAGGGCAGAGTGCTGGATGTAGTGTGCGATCACATTTGCATTTTCCGTTTGTATATGTATTTCGCCATAGTGATGTGCACCTACAGGCAGGTTGTGCTGACCCAACCCCTTATTATTTTTTTCTTTGTAGTATATATTGGAGGCGTGGCGATCTCCTTGGAGTCATTGCACACCTGACCAGTTAATCTGTCCTTGAGGCTGGTTTTAAAGTCAGTATGGAACTGGGTCTGCTTGTATAGAACCTACCATTAGCCATCTGGCTCCAGGAGAGGTATGTGGTGGGTTCAGCATGCATGTTGGTACTTGCATCCCTGGATCCGATGAAAGCTGTAATGGCACCGGACGGGGTTACAAGCAAAGTGTACTTGGCTTGCATGCTGACCTGCATTCCCTGGATTTTATGTGGCTGTCATGGCCCATGAACAGGTAGGAACAAGAGTTAGGGACCACTCATGAGACAACCTTGACGCGGTGAGTGGCTTACTATGCTTTGGCCAAAATATAAACCAATGTCTCGTCCAGCATGGAGGGCAGAGTGCTGGATGTAGTGTGCGATCACATTTGCATTTTCCGTTTGTATATGTATTTCGCCATAGTGATGTGCACCTACAGGCAGGTTGTGCTGACCCAACCCCTTATTATTTTTTTCTTTGTAGTATATATTGGAGGCGTGGCGATCTCCTTGGAGTCATTGCACACCTGACCAGTTAATCTGTCCTTGAGGCTGGTTTTAAAGTCAGTATGGAACTGGGTCTGCTTGTATAGAACCTACCATTAGCCATCTGGCTCCAGGAGAGGTATGTGGTGGGTTCAGCATGCATGTTGGTACTTGCATCCCTGGATCCGATGAAAGCTGTAATGGCACCGGACGGGGTTACAAGCAAAGTGTACTTGGCTTGCATGCTGACCTGCATTCCCTGGATTTTATGTGGCTGTCATGGCCCATGAACAGGTAGGAACAAGAGTTAGGGACCACTCATGAGACAACCTTGACGCGGTGAGTGGCTTACTATGCTTTGGCCAAAATATAAACCAATGTCTCGTCCAGCATGGAGGGCAGAGTGCTGGATGTAGTGTGCGATCACATTTGCATTTTCCGTTTGTATATGTATTTCGCCATAGTGATGTGCACCTACAGGCAGGTTGTGCTGACCCAACCCCTTATTATTATCTGAATAATGCAGGCATTTCCGGATGGCCTCAAACCGGGAGCGTGTCATGGCCATACTGTAAAGTGGGGCCTGGTAGAGGACGTCCCCACTCCAGTAATGCCTGACACTAGGTTTCTTGACTAGGCCCATATGCAGCACGAGGCCCAAAAATGTCCTCATCTCGGCTGCACTGACCGGCATCCAGCCACCGGGCCTAGCCAGAAAGGAGCCCGGGTGTTGAGCAACAAACTGTTAGGCGTACAGGTTTGTTTGCTCCACCATTAGATTTACAAAGTGGTCACTGAAAAAAAGACTAAAAAAGTCATATTCAGTGAAGCCCACTGTGGAAATCTGGATTCCTGGTTGGCCTACAAAATCAGGAATCACAGGCTCATAAAGCTCTGGGGTATACCAGACAAGTTCACCGTCAGAGGGCTCCGGTGGATTTAACTGGTGGGCCGGAAAATTAGTACGAGCCTCAGAGCTGCTCGTACTAGGGTGGGCCACAGGGTCCCTAGCATGACGGTCCCCTTGCTCCGCCTGGCGGCGTCTCCGCCGCCTTGGGGGCTCATCATCATCGCTAGACAACAGGAAAGTGGGGTCATCCTCGTCCTCACTGGGACTCTCGGACTCGGAGGCAAGCTGGGCGTATGCCTCCTCAGCCGAGAACATCCGGCGGGCCATAGGGGAGTGTGTGTCTGCGTGTGTGTGTGCGTGTAAATCTTTATTTGGTGTGTGTGTGTGTGGGGGCACGGGTGTTCGCGAACTCACCCTAAACCTAACAGATAAAAAAAAATAAAAATACTAACTAAAAAAGGGAAAAAATGTGAAAAATAAAAATAAAAAATTCTAAATCGCTGATCAACCTGTGTGCGATGCGCTAACAGTGGCCGGACGCTAAGAGTGCCGGCCACAGTCAGCGTACGCACAAAAAAACAAACTGCCTGTACCCCCAAAAAGTTGTGGGGGGGAAGGGGGGCAAGCTGCAGCACCCCTGGGGGGTCTAGGGTCACACAGCTGCGCTGTGGACCCCAGACACCCAATTTAGGGTGATGCAACAAAAACTTTTTTTTTTTCTTCAACTAACTTTCCCTAAAGATCCCTGCCTAATCTAACTTGTCCCTAGCCTTTCCCTAAATACCTGGTGGTGCTGGGGCACAGATGGGGTGCTGGATCCTGGGCTATGAACAGATGGGGGGTGCTGGCTCTGAGACACGATGCTCCTCTCTCCTCGGGCTCCCGGACACAAAAGGAGGAGGAGAGTAGCGCTGCGATAATTTGAATGAACCGCCCGCCCAGCCGACCAATGAGAGCGATCCTGAAAAGTGATGTCACCATCACCTCTCAGGATCTAAGGATGGTGATTGGTGGTGTATTATCACACCACCGATCACCATCCTGTTCCCCGTTATCGGGTCTCCAGAGACCTGAATAACCCAGAAACGCATCAAACCGCAGGTCTGAATTGACCTGCGGCTTGCTGCGATCGCCTACACGGGAAGGGGGGGGGGGGGTCACAGGTCCCTCCCTCGCATTTAGCCAAGGTGCCTGCTCAATGATTTGAGCAGGCACCGGGTTCCAAACACCGCCCGCCGAGCGGCGGTGATCGGAAATACAAAATACATAGGACGTACCCGTACGCCCTGTGTCCTTAACGATCAGGAAATCACGGCGTACCGGTACGCCCTATGTCCGGAACAGGTTAAGAGAACGGCAGCAGACAGGGAGTTATAAATCATACAGTTATGTTCTGCTGACATTAGCACATCGCTAATGTCAGTCAGCTAAATAACGTTATTTCTGATGACAGAAACCCTTTAAGATATGAATACAAGGAAATATTACAAGAACAGGACTCCTGTGCAGAAGGACATGTGATTGAGGCCTGCAGCAGAATAATAATAGCCAGCTACTGAAATAAAGTTTGACTATTGGGGTGGCCTTGATCTGGCAATTGTTCCAACATGAGATCATTTGTCCATAGAGCACATTCTGGTGAAGATGTTCTGTAATCACTGTAATTTTGGTTCAGTAGAACCATTGGAGTTCAGGGTATTACATCTAGAATATTGTTTCCACTGGGATTGTAGAATACAAAGTAGTGAAAGTACTTTTTCATGGACTTACAACCAATAATTACATTGAAGAAGACTAGTCAAATTCTTGTTCAAAATGGCTGTCAACAAAGAACAATAGATTGCATTATGCACAGTAAATGGAGGTAATATACACCCTAAAGTTTAGTCTACAGCAGTGATATGACTAGGCAACTGCTTCACTTTTCCATAGCACTAGTTTTAAGCATCTCCTCCAAATCCTTAAGATCTTTATACAAGGAAATATTAGAGGAGAAGGACTCATGTGCAGAAGATTTTGTCCTGCAGCAGAATAATAGTAGCCAACTATCCAAATAAACTATTGGATATCAGATCTGTTCGTAGACCACATTCTGGTGAAGATATTTTGTAATCGCTGTAAGTTTGCTTCAGTAGAACTATGGGAGGTCAGGATATTGCATCCAGAATGCGGATATTTAAACATGGGTCCTATACAACTATCTGAACCAAATTGCAATAGTGATAGCATATGCAGCTCAGCTCCTTCAAAGTTTCCTCTGTAGGGCAGCACTCACAACCACTCGCTATGCAGGGGACTGCAGCACAGCTTTGTACACTTAGGGCTATGTTGCAGTTCCTTGCACAGTTGGTGAACAGGAGCCCACTGTGGAGGGAAAAAGGCTAAATGGGTACTTTACAACCAAAGCGTGTATCTTCTGTGATTGGGAAGATAACATAAATAAAAGTTCCTATATCACCACTGGGGTCACTGGAGGCTATGCAGGTTTCAGAAAACAGCATTGAGTGGCTTTTAATAAAAGCTGTAGCCTTTACATACTGGTTGTGGCAAGTGTTTAAAGTCATGATAAATTACTTAAATTCTTGACAGTAAAAGGATTAATATTTAAATTTACATTACAATAGAAATTGGTTGCCAGATGACCAAAATACTTTTTTGGAAGGTGATATCACTAATGAAGACATGCAGCAAGCAAACCCCAGGCCTCCTCCAATATGTCATTATAAATGTGGCATTATCATAGTGGCCTCCTTCAACATCCTCCCTCCCTGTTCCTGCTTTGGTGCATTTCAGAAATTTTTATTAACCCTTTAACGAACAGTCTTGTTTGGGCCTTGATGTCCATGCAATTCTTTTCATTTTTTTCATCATCCCATTCCAAGATTCCATATTTTTTTTTCCTTTTTCCATTCATGTAGCTATGTGGGGGCTTGTTTCTTGCAGGATACCTGTTTCCATAAGCCCTATAGACTTTAAACTGATCAGCGCTGTGCATGCTTAACCACCAGTCCATTTAAACACCTCCTCATGTATGGTAGTGCAGTGAGCAGGAAAGAGGGACCCTGGACGTTAGAAGGTTTAGAATTTTAGAAGCAATTTTTGAAATTTTCCAAAATCAACTTAAAAAGCAATTCAGTTCTGAACTCACTTTGAGGAGCTTAGGTAATAAAAACCACACATAAATTAACCCATTTTAGAAGCTACATCCCTCAAACTGTTCAAAACTGATTTTAGAAATGTCGTCAACCCTTTAAGTATTCCACAAGAATTAAAGAAAATAAAGGTGAAATTTCAAAATTTCACTTTTTTATGCAAATTTTCCATTTCAATCCATTTTTTACTTGTAACACATCAAGGGTTAACAACAAAACAAACTTCAATATTTATTACTGTGATTATGCGGTTTACACAAACAACCCATATGTGGTTGAAAACTGCTGTATGGGGACACAGCAGGGCTCAGAAGGCAAGGAACCCCACATGGGTTTTGGGGTGCACATTTTAGCTGTAATGGTCTTTGGGCACCATGTTGTATTCGAAACGATCTTGAGGTACCCCTACAGTGAAAACCCCCAAAAAGTGACCACATTTTGGAAACTACACCACCTAAGGAATTTTTAAGGGGTTTAGTGAGCAGTTTGACCCAACAGGCATTTCATAGAATTTATAGAAGGAAAACTTACATTAATTCTTTTGTTTTTACAAGAACGTGGTGCTTTAGGCCCAAACTTTCTTTTGCACAAGAGATAACAGGAGAATATCACCCCACAATTCGCTACCCATTTTCTCTTGAGTACAGAAGTTCCACACTTGTTGTCATAAACTGCTGTTGGGGAGATGCCAGGGAAGGAGAAGAAGGGAAGGAGTAGTATCTGGATTTTCTAACATGGAATTTGCTGAAATGGTTTTTAAGAGCCATAACTTTTTTTTTTTTTTTTTTTGACTTGTGTGAGGGCTTATTTTTTGTGCAACAAACTTTAGTTTTTATTGATTCTATTTGGGGTACATTTGGCTTTCTGTTTGCTTTTTTTGGGAGGTGAAGTGGGCAAAAATGAAAATTATGTCTGTTTTTTATTTTTATTTTTATGAGTTTCACCATATGGTATATATGATACATTTATTCTGCAGATTGATACGATTATGGTGATACCAAATTTATGTGGCTCTTTTCATGTTTTACTACTTTTGCATAATAAAATCCCTTTTTTATAAAAAATCTGTTATTTTGCATTGCCATATACTAACATCCATAACATTTTTATTTTTCTGCCAATGTAGATGTCCAAGGACTTGCCTTTTACAGGACAAACTGTACTGTTTATCGGTGCAAATTTTGATGAGCTGATATGATGTTCTTTGGGAGGCAAGGTGACAAAAAAAGCTGTTTTTGCATATTTTTTTATTTATATTTTTTACGGTTCACCTGATAGAATGGATTATGTGATAATTTTATAGAGCAAGTTGTTATGGACATGGCAATACCAGATATGTCTATTTTTTTTCTTACACAATAAGTGCATTTGTGGGAAATAAAATTATGTTTTTGTGTTGCCATATTCTTACAGCAATACTTTTTTTTATTTTTTTTGGCTATGGCCTTGTGTGAAGGCTCGTTTTTTGCAGGATGAGGTGATGTTTTCATTGGTACCATTTTGGGGTTCATATGACTTTTTGATTGCTTGATATGTTTTTTTGGGAGGCAAGGAGACAAAAAAAGCTGTTTTGGCATAATTTTTATTTCGTCTTTCAATGGCATTCACCTGATGGGACAGATCATGTGATAATTTTTATAGAGCTGGCTGTTATGGATGCAGTGATACCAAATATGTATTTTTTTCTATTTTTAACAATTTTTAAATGACTTAATTGGGGAAAAGAGTGCTTTTTTACATGTGAAACTTTTGTATTAAAAAACCCCACTTATAACATTTTTATTTTATTTTGCACTTTGTAACTACACTAGTAGTCCATCAAAATGCCCCTAGTAGTAATAATCCCCTAATAAGCAATAATGACCATCTATAGTGCACCAGTATTAATAAAGCCCACCACAGTGTCCTTCTGTGGCTATAAAGTCTACCATAATGCACCCAGTACTGTTGAACACTTCACAGTGTGCCTTGTAGTGCCCCCAGTAGTACTAAAGCCCCTATATAGTATGCCCCAGAAGTAATGATTCCTGCCTATAGTGCCCCCTGTAGTAATAAATCCCCCATAATGTGTGCAAGTAGAATAAATGCTGTACTATTTTAGTGCGCACAGTGGGGGCCCTTCTGAAGATAAACAGTGGTTTATCTGGGATCATTGGGCCAATAACCGCATCATTTTTCAGGACTCTCTAATTTCTCTGGATTATTTGTTTAATCCGGGGACATAGGGCTGAATAGGTGGTTTTAAACGCCCATATGTATTTGTCAGTATTTTTATTTCTATTATCCTTTTTAGCAGTATTGTTCTCGCCAATTGCCCTTCTCTGTTCTTCTAGCGACTCCTCATTATACCCCTTTTCTCTGAACCTATTTAGAATAATAGTACTCTGCACCTCATAATCTTCCTGACGGGAACAATTCCTTTTTATGCGCCGGAACTGACCCCCAGGGACCTTTTGTAACCATGGGCTATAGTGACAGCTGGTTGCGTCAATATACCCATTCCTATCCGTGGGTTTAAAAAAAGTTTTAGTTGTTATACACTGATTTGTTATCGATATTTCCAGGTCCAGGAAATTAACCTTGACCTTGCTGGTATCTTTAGTGAACTTAATATTCCAATGGTTACTGTCAATATGCCATATATAAAACACATGAGAGAGGACTCGTCACCCTTCCAAATACACAGTCAGTCATCGATGTATCTTTTCCATAAAATCAACATCCCTTATGCACCTTCTTTTTGTATGAGTTGGGTAATGAAAAATTGTTCCCAATAGGCCATAAAAAGATTGGCAAAACTGGGTGCGAATTTTGCACCCATCGCCACTCCGGATGTCTGTAAATACAATGAATCACCATACCAAAAATAATTATGGGTCAAACAATAATCTATACATTTTAAAATGAATTCCTTATGATCATTTTCCATATGCTCATACTTATCCATAAAAAAACTTCACTGCCTCCAATCCCTTATCATTTGGAATTATAGTAAACAGTGATGTGACATCTGCTGTCATCAGATGCACATCATCTGTAATTGTACCCAACTCCTTCAAAACTTCAAGAACATGAACCTGTATCTTTAAGGTAGGAAGGTACAGTGGGCACGTATCTCTGGAGAAATACGTCCACATATTCTGAAACCCTGCTGGTAATAGATCCGATCCCGGAGACAATGGGTCTCCCAGGTGGGTTTATCGGATCCTTATGGACTTTGGGCAGGTAATAAATGAAGGATGTTATTGGACGGATGTTAAGGAGATAATTATACTCCTTATTTAAAACTCCTTTTTCCAACCCTCTCTCAAATAATGTTTTCAGTTCTTTTTTATATTCATTAACAGGATCCTTCTTCAACATCTTATAGGTTACCCGATCTCCTAAAATTCTTTCCATTTCTTTCTCATAACTGCTCTTATCAAGGACAACTATCCCCCCCCCCCCCCGTTTGTCCGCAGGTTTTATTATTATATTTTTTTGTTTTTCTCCGGATTTTTTAAAGCATCTTTCTCTTTCCGGCTGAGATTGCCTTTCTTATTATAATTATCCTGTATCCCTTCCAATCTTTTTATTATTCCTCTTTTGAAGGCCTCGATACACTCATTGTCCCTGTTGTTGGGGTAGAAGTTGGATTTATTTTTAAGGGTAGTATGTGAATATTTTTCTACCGGGCCTGTACTTATTGATGGTTTGGATGTCATGTATTTAAAAATATTACGTTTCCTAATGTATCTGTGTATGTCTAGATACACCTCAAATTTATTGCCCTTATGGGTAGGGGCGAACTTAAGACCTTTATTTAGGACTCTTATCTCATCCCCCATTAACTCATAAGAACTTAAATTGTATATCCCTATTTGCTCTCCCGACTTTCTTGGCCTGTGGACTTTCGTTTTCCTTGTCCTCCCCTCCTTCCGCTATAGGTCTTTTTTTCTTCCCTGGAGGGTTTCTCAATCTCTCCTCCTTTTGGGCATCGTTTATTAGTAATCCTTTCATCATTTGGTGGGGAAAATTTTCCAACCCCATATCCTCCGGTCTACTCTCTCCCTTCACCCTCCCCCTCTCCCAACCTTCTATACTCTTAACTTGCTCTTTTCCATTAGATCTTTTTGATTGCTACTTCACTTGTTCATTGGTCACCTTAAAACATCCCTCTCTAGTATCACTATAGTAACCTCTCCCATATGTCCTCCCACCTCTAAAACCTCCTTCATATTGCTGTGGTCCCCTATAGTTTCCATATCCATATTCATATTGCTGGGTATAGTCACTACGTAGTGGGTAATATGGCTGATGGTAATTGTACCCATATCTCGGTGCACAGATACTAACCTGTCAGCGATGTGGTTCAGGACCATGAGTCTCATGTTCTGGTTGCAGCCCGGCTCAGGCGGAGCTATGATGATGATATCATTGTACCACCTGCGCTAGCTTAACCCCTTAAGGACTCATCCCTATTTCACCTTAAAGACCCGGCCATTTTTTGCAAATCTGACCAGTGTCACTTTAAGTGGTGATAACTTTAAAATGCTTTGACTTATCCAGGCCATTCTGAGAATGTTTTTTCTGCACATATTGTACTTCATGACACTGGTAAAATGAAGTAAAAAAAAATATTTTTATTTATAAAAAAAATACAAAATTTACCAAAAATAAAGTAAAAAATTGCAAATTTCCAAGTTTCAATTTCTCTACTTCTATAATACATAGTAATACCTCCAAAAATAGTTATTACTTTAAATTCCCCATATGTCTACTTCATGTTTGGATCATTTTGGGAATGATATTTTATTTTTTGGGGATGTTACAAGGCTTAAAAGTTTAGAAGCAAATCTTGAAAATTTTCAGAAATATTCAAAAACCCACTTTTTAGGGACCAGTTCAGGTCTGAAGTCACTTTGTGAGGCTTATATAATAGAAACCACCCAAAAATTACCCCATTCTATAAACTACACCCCTCAAGGTATTCAAAACTGACTTTACAAACTTTATTAACCCTTTAGGTGTTCCACAAGAATTAATGGAAAATAGAGATACAATTTCAAATTTAACTTTTTTGGCAGATTTTCCATTTTAATAATTTTTTTCCAGTTACAAAGCAAGGGTTAACAGCCAAACAAAACTCAATATTTATGGCCCAGATTCTGTAGTTTACAGAAACACCCCATATGTGGTCGTAAACTGCTGTACGGGCACACGGCAGGGCGCAGAAGGAAAGGAATGCCATATGGTTTTTGGAAGGCAGGCTTTGCTGGACTGTTTTTTTTGACACCATGTCCCATTTGAAGCCCCCTTGATGCACCCCTAGAGTAGAAACTCCATAAAAGTTACCCCATCTAAGAAACTACAACCCTCAAGGTATTCAAAACTGATTTTACAAACGTCGTTAACCCTTTAGGTGTTCCACAAGAATTAATGGAATATAGAGATACAATTTCAAAATGTCACTTTTTTGGCAGATTTTCCATTTTAATAATTTTTTTCCAGTTACAAAGCAAAGGTTAATAACAGCCAAACAAAACTCAATATTTATGGCCCAGATTCTTTAGTTTACAGAAACACCCCATATGTGGTTGTAAACCGCTGTACGGGCACACGGCAGGGCGCAGAAGGAAAGGAATGCCATACGGTTTTTGGAAAGGAGGTTTTGCTGGACTGGTTTTTTTGACACCATGTCCCATTTGAAGCCCCCCTGATGCACCCCTAGAGTAGAAACTCCATTAAAATGACCACATCTAAGAAACTACACCCCTCAAGGTATTCAAAACTGATTTTACAAACTTTGTTAACCCTTTAGGTGTTCCACAAGAATTAATGGAAAATAGAGATACAATTTCAAAATTTCACTTTTTTGGCAGATTTTCCATTTTAATAATTTTTTTCCAGTTACAAAGCAAGGGTTAACAGCCAAACAAAACTCAATATTTATGGCCCAGATTCTTTAGTTTACAGAAACACCCCATATGTGGTTGTAAACCGCTGTACGGGCACACGGCAGGGCGCAAAAGGAAAGGAATGCCATACGGTTTTTGGAAGCAGGTTTTGCTGGACTGTTTTTTTTTACACCATGTCCCATTTGAAGCCCCCCTGATGCACCCCTAGAGTAGAAACTCCAAAAAAGTGGCCCCATTTTAGAAACTACGTGATAGGGTGGCAGTATTGTTGGTACTAGTTTAGGGTACATATGATTTTTGTTTGCTCTATATTACACTTTTTGAGAGGCAAGATAACAAGAAAAAGCTGTTTCGGCACCGTTTTTATTTTTTGTTATTTACAACATTCATCTGACAGGTTAGATCATGTGATATTTTTATAGACCAGGTTGTCACGGATGCCGCGATACCTAATATGTATACTTTTTTTTTATTTATGTAAGTTTTACACAATGATTTCATTTTTGAAGCAAAAAAAATCATGTTTTAGTGTTTCCATAGTCTTTTTGGGCGATTAACTTGGGTAGGGTATGATTTTTGCGGGATGAGATGACGGTTTTATTGGCACTATTTTGGGGTGCGTGTGAGTTTTTGATCGCTTGCTATTACACTTTTTGTGATGTAAGGTGACAAAAAATGGTTTATTTAGCCCAGTTTTTATTTTAAATTTTTTACGGTGTTCATCTGAGGGGTTAGGTCATGTGATATTTTTATAGAGCTGGTCGATACGGATGCGGTGATACCTAATATGTATACTTAATTTATGTAAGTTTTACACAATGATTTCATTTTTGAAGCAAAAAAATTCATGTTTTAGTGTTTCCATAGTCTGAGAGCCATAATTTTTTCAGTTTTTGGGCGATTACCTTGGGTAGGGTAGGATTTTTGCGGGATGAGATGATGGTTTTATTGGCACTATTTTGGGGTGCGTGTGACTTTTTGATCGCTTGCTATTACACTTTTTGTGATGTAAGGTGACAATTTTTTTAAAATTTTATTTCATCTGAGGGGTTAGGTCATGTGATATGTTTATAAAGCCGGTCGATATGGACGCGGCAATACGTATGTATGTATACTTCCCCCCCCCCCTACTTTTTACCAATTTTTTTTTACTTTATTTGGGGAAAATGAAGTTTTTGTTTATTTTTACTTGAAACTTTAAGTTTTTTGGGGGAAAACTTTATTTTTTCAACTTTTTCACTTTATTTTTTGTCCCTCTTTGGGACTTGAACTTTTGGGGGTCTAATCCTTTACAATGCATTCCAATACTTCTGTATTGGAATGCATTGGCTGTATGAGTAATACAGTGAGTACTACTCAAACAGCTTCCGGCCTGTGAGATCCAGGGGGCTAGATCTCACAGGCTCGTCACCGGAAGGCAGCGCGATTCCTTCCTTAGGCATCGCGCTGCCTTCCATGCCATCGGGTCCCCCCTACAGCCGCATGGGGACCCGATGGCACTGCCCGCCGCCCAACCGCAACCACAGGTAAAAGCTGCAAACCGCAGGTCTGAATTGAAGTCACGGGACCCCCCCGCGCATTTAGCCAAGGTGCCTGCCAATGATTTGAGCAGACACCGGGTTCCGATCACCGCCCGCCGGGCGGTGGTGATCGGGAATACACAGGGTCCTTAAGGACTCGGGAAACATGGCGTACCGGTACGTCCTAAGTCCTTAAGGGGTTAAAATAAGCTACAGGGACTAGGCCTGAAACCTATCAGAGTGAACGGTAGGGCTGGGAAACTTAAGATCCCATCACAGCGTTCAACTGAATTGCCGTTATGAGGATGGCGATTCAGTTGAATATCGAGATTTCCTAGCAGCCAGCAAGAAAACATTGCCGGCTGCTAGGGCAATCCTGTGTGCCCCCGTCACCCTGCGGCATGTACTTCTTGGGGTACATGTACTGCTGGTTGAGACTTTGCCGGTTTGCAAATCAATGGTCAGACCACACATGGAGTACTGTGTACAGTTCTGGGCTCCTGTGAACAAGGCAGACATAGCAGAGCTGGAGAGGGTTCAGAGGAGGGCAACTAAAGTAATAACTGGAATGGGTGGACTACAGTACCCTGAAAGATTATCAAAATTAGGGTTATTCACTTTAGAAAAAAGACGACTGAGGGGAGATCTAATAACTATGTATAAATATATCAGGGGTCAGTACAGAGATCTCTCCAATCATCTATTTATCCCCAGGACTGTGATGAGGGGACATCCTCTGTGTCTGGAGGAAAGAAGGTTTGTACACAAACATAGAAGAGGATTATTTACAGTAAGAGCAGTGAGACTATGGAAATCTCTACCTGAGGAGGTGGTGATGGGGAGTTCACTAAAAGAGTTCAAGAGGGGCCTGGATGTATTTCTGGAGTGTAATAATATTACAGGTTATAGTTACTAGAGATGTGTCATTGATCCAGGGAGTTATTCTGATTGCCTGATTGGAGTCGGGAAGGAATTTCTTCCCCTAAGGCCTCCTGCACACGACCGTTGTGTGCATCCGTGGCCGTTGTGCCGTTTTCCGTTTTTTTTTCGCGGACCCATTGACTTTCAATGGGTCCATGGAAAATTTCGGAAAATGCACCGTTTTGCAGCCGAGACCGTGATCCGTTTATCATGTCCGTCAAAAAAATATGACCTGTCCTATTTTTTTGACGGACAACGGTTCACGGACCCATTCAAGTCAATGGGTCCGTGAAAGAACACGGATGCAGACAAGATTGGCATCCGTGTCCGTGATCCGTGGCCGTAGGTTAGTTTTTATACAGACGGATCCGAAGATCCGTCTGCATAAAAGCTTTTTCATAGCTGAGTTTTCACTTCGTGAAAACTCAGAACCGACAGTATATTCTAACACAGAGGCGTTCCCATGGTGATGGGGACGCTTCAGGTTAGAATATACTAAAAGAACTGTGTACATGACTGCCCCCTGCTGCCTGGCAGGTGCTGCCAGGCAGCAGGGGGCACCCCCCCTGTAGTTAACACATTGGTGGCCAGTGTGGCCGCCCCCCCCCCTCCCTCCCCTGTAGTTAACTCATTGGTGGCCAGTGGGCCCCCTCCCTCCCCTGTAGTTAACTCATTGGTGGCCAGTGCGGCCGCCCCCCCCCTCCCTCCCCTGTAGTTAACTCATTGGTGGCCAGTGCGGCCGCCCCCCCTCCCCCCCCTGTAGTTAACTCATTGGTGACCAGTGGGCCCCCCTCCCTCCCCTGTAGTTAAAGGCTCTTTCACACTTGCGTTCTTGTCTTCCGGCATAGAGTTCCGTCGTCGGGGCTCTATGCCGGAAGAATCCTGATCAGGATTATCCTAATGCATTCTGAATGGAGAGTAATCCGTTCAGGATGCATCAGGATGTCTTCAGTTCCGGAACGGAACGTTTTTTGGCCGGAGAAAATACAGCAGCATGCTGCGCTTTTTGCTCCGGCCAAAAATCCGGAACACTTGCCGCAAGGCCGGATCCGGAATTAATGCCCATTGAAAGGCATTGATCCGGATCCGGCCTTAAGCTAAACGTCGTTTCGGCGCATTGCCGGAGCCGACATTTAGCTTTTTCAGAGTGGTTACCATGGCTGCCGGGACGCTAAAGTCCTGGCAGCCATGGTAAAGTGTAGCGGGGAGCGGGGGAGCAGTGTACTTACCGTCCGTGCGGCTCCCCGGGCGCTCCAGAGTGACGTCAGGGCGCCCCAAGCGCATGGATCATGTGATCACATGGATCACGTCATCCATGCGCATGGGGCGCTCTGACGTCACTCTGGAGCGCCCCGGGAGCCGCACGGACTGTAAGTATACCGCTCCCCCGCTCCCCACTACTACTATGGCAACCAGGACTTTAATAGCGTCCTGGGTGCCATAGTAACACTGAACGCATTTGGAAGACGGTTCCGTCTTCAAATGCTTTCAGTACACTTGCGTTTTTCCGGATCCGGCGTGTAATTCCGGCAAGTGGAGTACACGCCGGATCCGGACAACGCAAGTGTGAAAGAGGCCTAACTCGTTGGTGGCCAGTGGGCCTTCTCCCCTCCCTCCCCCTCCTAATTAAAATCTCCCCCTCCTTATCATTGGTGGCAGCGGAGTGTACTGATCGGAGTCCCAGTTTAATCGCTGGGGCTCCGATCGGTAACCATGGAAACCAGGACGCTACTGCAGTCCCGGTTGCCATGGTTACTTAGCAATTTGTAGAACCATTATACTTACCTGCGAGCTGCGATGTCTGCGATGTCTGCGTCCGGCCGGGAGCTCCTCCTACTGGTAAGTGACAGGTGAAATACAAGACACAACAAGCGGAACACTTAACTTCTGAGGATGATGGATGAACAAGACTTCAAAAAGAACCACACTCTACCTCTTCCAAAACCAAATGAAGCTATCCAGTGCAAGGAGTGATGGGTGAAGTCAGACTAAATAGGGAGAGGTAAATGTCACATGATCCACACCTGAACAGGGGGTCTGGACAAACCAGCAACACACAGACAAAGTGAAACCAAAAGAGGCTGTCAGATCACACATGTGCAGTCAGTCTTTCAGACCTTCTAACACCTGTCACAGGTGTGACAGTACCCCCTTATACGGGTGACCTCTGGGCGCCCAGGACCGACCTTATTAGGATGAGCTCTGTGGAATGCTCTCACCAGACGACTAACTTTAACATTGGTTGCTGGAACCCACATCCTCTCCTCTGGTCCGTACCCTCTCCAATGAACGAAATACTGGAGGGATCTCCGGAGATCTCGGGAGTCCACAATCTTGCTGATCTGAAATTCTAAATTGCCGTCCACCATGACAGCAGCGGGAGGTAAGGAGGACGGCTCAACAGGTTCGACACATTTCTTTAACAACGATTTATGAAATACGTTATGGATTTTCAAAGCCTGAGGAAGTTCAAGACGGAAGGCTACAGGGTTAGCAATGGCATTGATGTTATATGGACCAATAAATCTTGGGCCCAACTTCCAAGAGGGTACCTTAAGTTTAATGTTTCTTGTAGACAACCACACAGAATCACCCACTCTCAGGTCCGGACCACTCATACGTCTCCTGTCAGCCACACGCTTATACCTGTTGCCCAACTTTTTCAGGTTATTTTGGATTTTCCACCAAATAGAAAACAAAGAAGAGGAAAATTGTTCCTCCTCAGGAATGCCGGAATTTTGAGCACCAGAAAATGTACCAAACTGTGGATGGAACCAATATGCCCCAAAAAACAGCGGATTCCTGTCTACTGTTATTTATAGCAAACTCAGCTAACGACAAAATGAAGACCACTCTTTCTGATTCTCTGAAACAAAACATCTCAAGTAAGTCTCCAGATTCTGATTAGTGCGCAGAGGATGAAAAGCCGAAAAAAAAGGACAATTGTACACCCAGACGAGTACAGCACTCTTTCCAGAATCAGACACCACATCAGAGGGAATTTCCATGTAGTTTCACGATAAAAACCTGTGCAAGAGTTTTAGCATTGGGTAGACTAGGTAATGCAATAAAGTGTGCCATTTTATTAAAAAATTCGACAACCACTGAAGAATTCGGTAAATCTGTGATAAAATCCATGGACAAATAGGTCCAAGGTCTGGATGGGCAATGGAAGCAGAGATCCGGAAGGCCGAGTATGTGTCACCTTAGCACGAGCACAGGTACCACAGGCTGACACATAGTCCACAACACACTTACGCAACCCCGGCCACCAGAATCTGCGAGAGATGAGATCGACAGTCGATCTGCTTCCAGGGTGCCCAGGAAGCACCGTACAGTGATGTTCCTCGAACACTTTGAGACTTAATTCGGAGGGAACAAACAATTTCCCCGGAGGACAAGAGTCCGGAGCATCCTCCTGTGCCTCCAACACCTTGGCCTCGAGATCAGGATAAAGATCGGATATGACTACCCCTTCAGATAAAATTGGACTAGGGTCATTAGATTAACCCCCCAGGAAAGCTACGCGACAAAGCATCCGCCTTGACGTTCTTAACCCCAGCGGTAAGTGAAGATGAAGTTAAATCTGGTGAAAAACAATGACAATCTGGCCTGCCTTGGGTTCAGTCGCTTAGCCGACTCCAGGTAGGCCAGATTCTTGTGATCCGTAATTACCGTAATAGAATGAATTGCTCCTTGCAACCAATGCTGCGATTACTCGAACGACAACCTAATGGCCAGCAATTCCCTATTCCCCACATCATAATTCCTTTCAGCAGTCGAGAGATTTTTTAGAGAAAAATGCACATGGGCACCATTTACTGGGTGAAGGACCCTGCGACAACAATAAATGGCTGAGACACGTCCGGTTGCACCAGAATAGGGGCCGAAGCGAAACATTCTTTCACAGCAGAAAAGGCCTGATAGAAATATCAGCACCCTTCCTAGCCATGCCGATTAAAGGTTTAACCGTTGAATAGTTCAAGATAAATTTACGGTAGTAGTTGGTAAACCCCCAAAACCGCATAAGCGCCTTCAGATTTTCGGGTCGATCCCATATAAACACGGCACGGAGCTTCTCGGGATCCATACGAAAATCTATGGATGAGAGCAGGTAACCCAGAAATTGCACTTCCTGTACAGAAAATACATTATTTTCCATCTTAGCATACAACTTATTCTCTCTTAGGATCTGTAACACCTGTCTCACATGATCCTGATGAGTCTCCATATTAGGCAAATAAATTAGTATGTCATCAATGTATACAACTACAAACCTCCCCACCAGATGATGAAAGATGTCATTGATAAAGTGTTGAAAAACCGCAGGAGCATTGGTTAACCACTTCACATCCGGGCCATTTCCCCCTTCCCGACAGAGACATGTGTCACTTTATGTGGTAATAACTTAAAAACACTTTTACTTATCCAGGCCATTCTGAGAATATTTTCTCATCACATATTGTATTTCATGACAGTGGTAAAATTGAGTCCAAATTTTTTATTTTTAATTATAAAAAATACCAAATTTACAAAAAAATTGGAAACATTTGCAAATTTTAATTTCTCTACTTTTATAATAGATAGTAATACCCCTAAAAATAGTTATTACCTTACATTCCCTATATGTCTACTTCATGTTTGGATCATTTTGTGAATGTCACTTTATTTTTTTGGGGACGTTAGAAGGCTTAGAAGTTTAGAAGCAAATCTTGAACTTTTTTCTGAACATTTCCAAAATCCACTTTTTAAGGACCAGTTCAGGTCTGAAGTCACTTTGTGAGGCTTACATAATAGAAACCACCCAAAAAATCACCCCATTATAGTAACTACACCCCTCAAGGTATTCAAAACTTGATTTTACTAACATTGTTTACCCTTTAGGTGTTCCACAAGAATTTATGGAAAATGGAGATTAAATTTCAGAATTTCACTTTTTTTGGCAGATTTTCCATTTTAATCATTTTTTTCCCGCTAACAAAGCAAGGGTTAACAGCCAGACAAAACTGAATATTTTTTACCCTGATTCTGTAGTTTACAGAAACACCCCATATGTGGTCGTAAACTGCTGTATAGCCACACGGCAGGACGCAGAAGGAAAGGAGCACCATATGGTTTTTGGAAGGCAGATTTTGCGGGACACCATGTCCCATTTGAAGCCCTCCCTGATGCACCCCTAGAGTAGAAACTCCAAAAAAGTGACCCATTTTGGAAAATACACCTACTCAAGGTATTAAAAACAGATTTTACAAACTTTGGTAACCCTTTAGGTGTTCCACAAGAGTTAATGGAATATGGAGATGAAATTTCAGAATTTCTATTTTTTGGCAAATTTTCCATTTTAATACATTTTTTCCAGTAACAAAGCAAGTGTTAACAGCCAAACAAAACTCAATATTTATTGCACTGATTCTGTATGTTACAGAAACACCCCATATTTGGTCGTAAACTGCTGTATGGCCACAAGGCAGGCCGCAGAAGGAAAGGAGCGCATATGTGGTTTTTGGAAGGCAGATTTCGCTGCAATGGTTTTTTGACACCATGTCACATTTGAAGACCCCCTGATGCACCCCTAGAGTAGAAACTCCAAAAAAGTGACCCCATTTTGGAAACTACGGGATAAGGTGGCAGTTTTGTTGGTACTATTTTAGGGTACATATGATTTTTGATTGCTCTATATTACACTTTTTGTGAGACAAGGTAACAGAAAATAGCTGTTTTGGCACCGTTTTTATTTTTTGTTATTTACAATGTTCATCTGACAGGTTAGATTATGTGCTATTTTATAGAGCAGTTTGTTACGGATGCGACAATACCAAATATGGCAACTTTTTGGG
Source organism: Bufo bufo (assembly GCF_905171765.1). Classification (NCBI taxonomy): domain Eukaryota; kingdom Metazoa; phylum Chordata; class Amphibia; order Anura; family Bufonidae; genus Bufo; species Bufo bufo. The sequence goes on from NC_053397.1 coordinate 74,402,712, forward strand.
TTGTTTGTTTCAGTTTTACATAATAAAGCATTTTTGAAAAAAGAAAAAAAATTTGTGTCTCCACATTCTGAAAGCCATAGCTGGTTGGTACTATTTTAGGGTGCATATGACTTTTTGATCGCTTGGTATTGCACTTTTTGTGATGTAAGGTGACAAAAAATAGCTTTTTTTATAAAATGTATATATTTTTTTTTACGGTGTTCACCTGAAGGGTTAGTTCATGTGAAATTTTTACAGAGCATGTTCTTACGGACGTGGTGATGCCTAATATGTATACTTTTTTATTTATTTAAGTTTTACACAATAACAGCATTTTTGAAACAAAAGAAATCATGTTTTAGTGTCTCCATATTCTGAGAGCCATAGTTTTTATATTTTGTGGGCGATTGTCCTAGGTAGGATCTCATTTTTTGCGGGATAAGATGACTGTTTGATTGGTATGATTTTGGGGTGCGTATGACTTTTTGGCCGCTTGGTATTACACTTTTTGTGATATTTTAATAGAGACGATCGTTATGGATGTGGCAATACCTAATATGTATACTTTTTTATTTATTTAAGTTTTACATAATATTTTTGACAACAAAAAAAATCATGTTTTAGTGTCTCCATAGTCTGAGAGTCATATTATTATTATTTTTTTGGGCGATTGTCTTAGGTATGGTATCCTTTTTTGCGGGATGAGATGACGGTTTGATTGGCATTATTTTGGGGTGCATATGACTTTTTGATCACTTGCTTTTACACTTTTTGTGATGTGAGGTGACAAAAAATGGCTTTTTTGTGGCACTGTTTTTATTTTATTTTTTACGGCGTTCGCCTGAGGGGTTGGTTCATGGGATATTTTTATAGAGATGGTTGTTACGGACGCGGAAATACCTAATATGTCTACTTTTTTTTAATTATTTCACTTTAACACAATAATAGCATTTTTGAAACAAAAAATTATGTTTTAATGTCTCCATGTTCTGAGAGCTATATTTTTTTTTTTTTTTTAGCGATTTTCTAATTTAGGGGCTCATTTTTTGTGAAATGAGGTGACTTTTATTGGTACCATTTTGCGGGACATACGCCTTTTTGATCACTTGGTGTTACACTTTTTGTGATGTAAGGTCACAAAAATGGCTTCTTTTGACACTTTTTTTTTTTTTTTTGGTGTTTATTGGACAGGGTGGATCATGTGAAATACCAAATATGTCTATTTTATACATTTTTTCCTATTTTCGATATATACTTTTTTAATTACTTAATTGGGGAATTTTTTTTTACATGTGAAACTTTATTTTTATTTTTTTATAAAACACTTTATTTTTTAATTTTTTATTTTACACTTTGTGTCATACAAGACCTCTGGGGAACATTTGCCTTTTTTTTTTTTCACTATTGATTTCTCCTGTAACTGGGGCTTACATAGTAGCCCCAGTTACAGGGGAAATACACTCCCCAAAGAGGCTATACAGCAGAATAAAGCGCTGTACAGCCTCAGTGCAGGGCTGATCGAGGTCTGTGAAAGACCCGTCAGCTGCTTCACTCTCCTGGCCTTGGCGGTCACATGGCGCTTCCTGATCTGTATACACAGCGCTCGGTGAGTGCTGTGTATGCAATGATCTAGAAGACAGGGACACCTGGGTACTGTCCCTCCGTTCTCTCTGGGTTGCCCTGCTGTCACTGACAGCGGGCAACCCGCTCTGCAGCTGCACGATTAGCGTGCAGCTGCGATCTCTGAATGTAAATTCCATAACATCCATTCAGAGTTAAACATCCACCCATAGGACGTTTATATCCTATGGGCGGATGGGAAGTAGTTAACTCAATAGGCATGACCAGGTTTTCAAAATGACCCTCAGGGGTATTAAATGCGGTCTTCCACTCATCCCCCTCCTTGATCCTTACCAAATTATATGCCCCCCTCAGATCCAATTTAGAGAACACCTTGGCACCGACAATCTGACTAAACAAATCCAGAATCAAAGGAAGGGGGTAAGGATCACGGACGGTAATACGATTGAGCTCACGAAAGTCCAAACATGGCCTCAGGGTACCATCCTTTTTCTTTAAAAAGAAAAATCCAGCAGCCACTGGGGACCTGGATGATCTAATATGTCGATGGTAGAGATGCCCATACAAAGGAACCTGAAAAACCCTGGTAACCCTTGGGATGCCCTAAAGGTAATGACAGGGCAGAGACAACTCGTTCCTTCCCTCGCTGAGGCCTAGAAAACAAAGGGGGGGGGGGGGTGGAATACAAAACACAACAAGCGGAACACTAAACTTCTGAGGATGATGGATGAACAGGACTTCAACAAAAAACACACTCCAGCTCTTTCAAAACCAAATTAAGCTATCCAGAGCAAGGAGTGATGGGCAAGGTCAGACTAAATAGGGAGAGGTAAAGGTCACATGATCCACACCTGAACAGGAGACAAAGTGAAACCAAAAGAGGCTGTCAGATCACTCATGTGCAGTCAGTCTTATAGACATTCTAACACCTGTCACAGGTGTGACAGTTGCTCTCTGGCTCTGCTGTGCTGACAGGATAGCTGTATAATTTAGCTTTAGCTATAGACTGAAACTTCTTTCTGTAGTCTGACTCTAGATTTGTCCAGGAAAACTTTACTCCTGGCTTCTGAGGCTTCAAGCTGTGGCCTCCACATCCAGCAGGGCTGAAGGTGCTCTAGCTGGCTTGGGCAAGGCTTGGCGTGGGCACATCAAACGGTGATGTGCCCAGCCCTTGCTTCCTTCCCCTAGAAGGGGGTAAGCTAAACTAACTCTAACTAGAACTCCACCCTCCCTGCAACAAGTGGGAACCGCCCACCACACCACAGAGGGGGATGTTAGAATGGAATGGAAAACTCCATTCTCTGTACCTGTAGCTCTGCCATTTATGCTGCCACCTGCTGGTGAACCAGGCATACTACACGTGAACATAACAGTTGCAAAATGGGAAATGCACATTATACAGGACCTGGTAATATATACACAGAATGACATTAGGTTAACTATAGGAGATATTAGCAAGGTGCAGAAGTGGTAATGCCACTCTGGGGCGTTACACATATGACATGGGTGGTGTAGAGCAGTGGTCCACAAGCTTTTTTGCACCAAGGACCAGTTTCATGCAAGCCAATTTTCCCAGGGACCGGGTGGGGTGAGGGGTTCTGGGGCGGGGCTTAGGCAGTGGGCGGGGCTTAGGGGATGCTGGTTGGCGCTGACTGATTCACGCACATAACAAAACACAAGGTGCATTTTAAAATATATAACACTATATAACGACTATATAAACTGACTAGGGTCTCTGCTGCACTGTACTGTATTTTTCACCCTATAAGATGCACTGCCCATAAGACGCACCTAGATTTTAGAGGAGAACAATAAGAAAAACATATTTTTCACTACACCTCAGGTTAGACCAGCAATCAGACCCCCAATGTTAATCAGGCCTCAGATCAGACCCCCAATGCCTCAGATCAACCCCCAACCTTCAGCCATCTATCAGCCCCCATGTCAGCCATCAGCCCCCATGTTCTGCCATCAGCCCCCATGTCAGCCAGCCATCATCCCCATGTCAGCCAGCCATCAGTCCCCCATGTCAGCCAGCCATCAGCCCCCCATGTCAGCCAGCCATCAGACCCCATGTCAGCCAGCCATCAGCCCCCCATGTCAGCCATCAGCCCTCATGTAAGCCATCAGCGCAAATAAAATAAAAAAACACTTACCTCTCCTGCTCCTGGACTCCACCGCTCCTCACCATTGCGATCCTCTTCATCCTGCTGTCAGCTGTGTATTGCGGGCGAGGCGCACAGTATGAGGTCACAGTGCGCCCTCACTCTGTGCGCAGCCCTGCACAGCCGACAGCCAAGCCAAGGACCAGGAAGCGGTGAGTACAGATCCTTCACCGCTTCCTGGTCCTCTGGTACTAATGAAGCGCTTCCATAATGGAAGCGCTTCATTAGTACCGCGTTAAAGACGGCCCTGATTGCCGCGGCCCGGCAAACAATCTTCCAGGGCCCGATCCTGGGCCGCGGCCCGGCGGTTGGGGTCCGCTGGTGTAGAGGATGTGTTCCACAGTGTCATGTGATATATTTCACTAGTAAAAAATATATGGTCAATAGTGAGAAGTTGTAATGTATGTAGATAGAGCAAAAGAATAAAGAATAAAGTTATTGAGAACAAAATGAAATAAAATAAAAAAAATATAGAAAGGAGATGGAAAATATAGTAGTAAATGCGTTAAATAAAGCAAACAAAAGGAAAAAATATTTGGAAAATTATATAAAAATTAGACAAAAATTATTTGGTTAATGCTACTAAAGAGACAATACTGGCAAGTTAGGAGTGGGGTGACTTGATATATGTCACCTCAACTGAGGGTTTGTTACAGTTACATCCAGTCTATACTATTCTCTCTGTCCTAAGAAGCAAAGACTCCGGATTGATACATGTCACTGCAGCTGAGGGTTTGTTACAAATGCATCTAGCCTATACAATTCTCTCTGAGCTAAGCAGTACGGACTTCAGACTGATACATGCCACTGCTGCTGAGGGTTTACTACAGTTGCATCAAGTCTATACAATTCTATCTGAGCTAAGCAATAAGGACTCCAGTATGATACATGTCATCGCAGCTGAGGGTTTGTTGCAGTTACATCCAGTCTACATAATTCTCTCTGAGCTAAACAGTAAGGACTCCAGACTGATATATGTTACCTGAGCTAAGAGTTTGCTACAGTTGCATCTAATTATTTCTGAGCTAAATAGTTAGGTTCTCCAGACTGATACGTGTCACTGTGGCTGGGGGTTTGTTACAGTTGCATCTGTTGTGAAAAATTCTCACTGAGATAAACAGTTAGGAGTCCAGACTAATATATGTCACCTCAGCTAGGGGTTTATTTCAGTCACATCTGGTCTACAAAGTGTTCACTGAGCTAAACAGTAAAGGCTCCAGACTGATACATGTCATCACAGCTGAGGGTTTGGTACAGTTGAATCCAGTCTATACACTGCGTGCAGAATTATTAGGCAAATGAGTATTTTGACCACATCATCCTCTTTATGCATGTTGTCTTACTCCAAGCTGTATAGGCTCGAAAGCCTACTACCAATTAAGCATATTAGGTGATGTGCATCTCTGTAATGAGAAGGGGTGTGGTCTAATGACATCAACACCCTATATTAGGTGTGCATAATTATTAGGTAACTTCCTTTCCTTTGGCAAAATGGGTCAAAAGAAGGACTTGACAGGCTCAGAAAAGTCAAAAATAGTGAGATATCTTGCAGAGGGATGCAGCACTCTTAAAATTGCAAAGCTTTTGAAGCGTGATCATCGAACAATCAATCGTTTCATTCAAAATAGTCAACAGGGTTGCAAGAAGCGTGTGGAAAAACCAAGGCGCAAAATAACTGCCCATGAACTGAGAAAAGTCAAGGGTGCAGCTGCCAAGATGCCACTTGCCACCAGTTTGGCCATATTTCAGAGCTGCAACATCACTGGAGTGCCCAAAAGCACAAGGTGTGCAATACTCAGAGACATGGCCAAGGTAAGAAAGGCTGAAAGACGACCACCACTGAACAAGACACACAAGCTGAAACATCAAGACTGGGCCAAGAAATATCTCAAGACTGATTTTTCTGAGGTTTTATGGACTGATGAAATCAGAGTGAGTCTTGATGGGCCAGATGGATGGGCCCGTGGCTGGATTGGTAAAGGGCAGAGAGCTCCAGTCCGACTCAGACGCCAGCAAGGTGGAGGTGGAGTACTGGTTTGGGCTGGTATCATCAAAGATGAGCTTGTGGGGCTTTTTCGGGTTGAGGATGGAGTCAAGCTCAACTCCCAGTCCTACTGCCAGTTTCTGGAAGACACCTTCTTCAAGCAGTGGTACAGGAAGAAGTCTGCATCCTTCAAGAAAAACATGATTTTCATGCAGGACAATGCTCCATCACACGCGTCCAAGTACTCCACAGCGTGGCTGGCAAGAAAGGGTATAAAAGAAGAAAATCTAATGACATGGCCTCCTTGTTCACCTGATCTGAACCCCTTTGAGAACCTGTGGTCCATCATCAAATGTGAGATTTACAAGGAGGGAAAACAGTACACCTCTCTGAACAGTGTCTGGGAGGCTGTGGTTGCTGCTGCACGCAATGTTGATGGTGAACAGATCAAAACACTGACAGAATCCATGGATGGCAGGCTTTTGAGTGTCCTTGCAAATAAAGGTGGCTATATTGGTCACTGATTTGTTTTTGTTTTGTTTTTGAATGTCAGAAATGTATATTTGTGAATGTTGAGATGTTATATTGGTTTCACTGGTAAAAATAAATAATTGAAATGGGTATATATTTGTTTTTTGTTAAGTTGCCTAATAATTATGCACAGTAATAGTCACCTGCACACACAGATATCCCCCTAAAATAGCTAAAACTAAAAACAAACTAAAACCTACTTCCAAAAATATTCAGCTTTGATATTAATGAGTTTTTTGGGTTCATTGAGAACATGTTTGTTGTTCAATAATAAAATTAATCCTCAAAAATACAACTTGCCTAATAATTCTGCACTCCCTGTACAATTCTCACTGAGCTAAATAGTAAGGGCTCCAGACATAAAGTGGGAAGTGGAAAAAAAGGAAGGGAAAGGGAAGGAAGGGTGGTGGGGAAAGAAGGGGAAGGGGGGAACCATGTCTCACCCTTGCCGGATGCCCAGATTTTCAACGGGTCTGTAAGAAAATAGAAAGCAAATTATAAATAGTTATATATTAATAAAGAAAATCACATTCACGATTTAGTCAATTAGGTGTAAGTGTCCCCAATCTGTGAATCCAGAATGCTTCTCTTTGTTTAAGCAGCAAAATTCTGTTGCCACCTCTTGCTTTGTTACTGGAAAAAAAAATTTTTTTTAATGGTAAATCTGCCAAAAAAGTGAAATTCTAAAATGTCATCTACATTTTCCTTTAGTTCTTGTGGAACACCTAAAGGGTTAACAAAGTTTGTAAAATCAGTTTTAAATACCTTGAGGGGTGTCGTTTCTAAAATGGGGTGATTTATAGGTGGTTTCTATTATGTAAGCCCCAGAAAGTGACTTCATAACTGATCTGGTCCTGAAAATATTGGGTTTTGGAAATTTTCTTAAAAATTTTAAGATTTGCTTCTAAACTTCTAAACCTTCTAACATCCCAAAAAAAATATATATAATTTTCAAAATGATCCAAACATGATGTAGACATATGGGGAATGTAAAGTAATACTTATTTTTGGAGGTATTACTATCTATTATTAAAGTAGAGAAATTGAAATTTGGAAATTTGCTAATTTTTCAAACTTTTTGATAAAAATGAAATATTTTGACTCAATTTTTCCACTGTCATGAAGTACAATATGTGACGAGAAGACAATCTCAGAATTGCCTGGATAAGTAAAAGCATTTTAAAGTTATTAGGTCATGAAGGTGAAAAATTGCTGTGTCCTGAAGGGGTTAATGACATTGGAGCACTGTGCACAACCCAAGCACGGAAATGTTCCTTGTCGTTGACTCCGTAAAAACTGTTGTACTGGTTTCTTTGTGAAGCTTCCAATGTCGGCCCTAAATAACTTGTCCCTAATGTTGTGGGGTCTTTTGTAACATGCTAATGGAGTTTGTTGAAATTCATGAGTCTGGGGATATGCCTGAACAAGGTGTGACCAATGTTTCTTCAGAGTCTGGCGAATTTTGGGCATGAGAGGATGATAGGTAGTAACACATGCTATTCTCATGGTGTTGTCCTTCTTTGGTGATGGGGTTCTGTTAATATTAGTTAGGGTAGTTTCAAGGAGGGGTTGTGTATCATTTCTTGGAGTCTTTCTTTTTTAGTTACATAATTACATAGTTGATACGGTTGAGAAAAGACATAAGTCCATCAAGTTCAACCAAGGGATGGGTGGGGATGCGAATCCCAGAAGGGAGACTCAGATTTCTACACATTTTCATAAGCATTAATGTTGTTTACTTTTAAGAATTCATCTAAACCCTTTTTAAAACTGTCCACTGTTCCTGCTGTGACCTCTATTCCACAGATTCATAGTTCTTACAGTAAAGAAGCTTTGACGCTTCTGGAGACTGAACTTTTTCTTCTCCAATCGGAGGCAGTGCCCCCTTGTCTTTTGAGGGCATTTTAAATGGAACAGTTTTTCACAGCATTTTTTGTATGACCCATTTATACTGTATATTTGTATATGTTAATCATGTCCCCTCTTTGATGTCTCTTCTCAAGGCTAAATAAATTCAATTATTTTAATCTTTCTTCATAACTAAGACCCTCCATGCCCCCTATCAGTTTAGTCGCTCTCCTCTGTACTTTTTCCAGCTGCAGTGTATCCTTTCTATGGACTGGTGCCCAGAACTGAACTGCAATTCCAGATGAGGCCACACCAAGGCATATTCCACATGAGGTCGCTTTGTAAAGTGGTAATATCACATCCCTGCCCCGCGAGTCCATGCCTCGTTTGATGCATGACAATATCCAAGTGGCCTTAGAAGTAGCTGATTGACATTGCATGCTGTAATTTAATCTACTATCCACAAGGACACCCAAATCCTTCTCTATAAGTGACTCTCCCAGTGTTACCTCACCTAGGACATATGAAGCACAGAGATTATTACTACCAAGATGCATAACTTTACATTTATCCACATTGAACCCCATTTTCCAAGTTGATGCCCAATCACTCAGAGTGTTCAAGTCAGCTTGTAGTATATGGACATCTTCCATAGACTGTACAGTACTACATAGCTTAGTGTCATCTGCAAAAATAGAAATGGTGCTATTAATTCCGTCCTCGATATCCTTAATAAATAAATTAAATAACAGAGGGCCCAGCACTGAACCTTGGGGTACACAACTTACCGTATTTTTCGCCCTATAAGACGCACCGGCCCATAAGACGCACCTAGGTTTTTGGGGAGGAAAATAAGAAAAAAAATATTTTTAACCAAAAGGTGTGCTTTTGGTGGGTTTGGAACTAATGGTGGTCTGTGGATGGCACTATTACTGGGGATCTTTGGATGACGGACACTGTTATGGGGGGATCTGTGGATGACGGACACTGTTATGGGCGGATCTGTGGATGACGGACACTGTTATGGGCGGATCTGTGGATGACGGACACTGTTATGGGGGGATCTGTGGATGACAGACACTGTTATGGGAGATCTGTGGATGACGGACACTGTTATGGGGGGATCTGTGGATGACGGACACTGTTATGGGGAGATCTGTGGATGACGGACACTATTATGGGGGGATCTGTAGATGACGGACACTGTTATGGGGGATCTGTGGATGACGGACACTGTTATGGGGGATCTGTGGATGACGGACACCGTTATGGGGTGATCTGTGGATGACGAACACCGTTATGGGGGGATCTGTGGATGACGGACACCGTTATGGGGGGATCTGTGGATGACGGACACCGTTATGGGGGGATCTGTGGATGACAGACACTGTTATGGGGGATCACTCACTGACGTCACTTGCCTGCGCCGCCTGCTTCATTCATAAAGTAGGCGGCGCAGGCACGTGGCATCAGGGAGTTACGCTGCCGCCCGCCCGGCCTGCCTGCCGGCATTGTACAGAAGCTAATAGGATGTACGGTACTATTAGGAGTTGGGGGACATGTTTAATAACTTTTAATTGAATAAGACATTTTATATTTGTGCAGCACTGGAGAGGCGGGGGTATAGTACAGTGACTGCACCACCCTGCCGCAATTGCCGGCCCCCAGCTCCTCCTCCCAGTCCCTCCCCCGCTCGCTCGTACATCGCAAACTGCGATGTTAAACTGTCAGCATTCGCCCCATAAGACGCAGGGGCATTTCCCCCCCATTTTTTGGGGGGGGGAAAAGTGCGTCTTATGGGGCGAAAAATACTGTATAGACCGGGACCATTTTGAATAGGAATCATTGACCACAACTCTCTGAACACGGTCCTTCAGCCAGTTTTCAATCCAATTACAAACTATACTTTCCAAGCCAATAGACCTTACTTTACCTATTAAACATCTATGAGGGACAGTATCAAAAGCCTTTGCAAAATCCAGAAACACTCACCTCCTCATAAAAACAAATCAGGTTAGTCTGACAACTTCTGTCCTTGGTAAACCCATGCTGGTTATCACTTATAATATTATTTACAGTCAGATACTCCTGTATATAGTCCCTTAAGAGTCCTTCAAACCTTTTTCCCACAACAGAAGCTAAACTAACTGGTCTATAATTACCTGTAGAGGACCTAAATCCTTTTTTGAATATGGGAACCACAATTGCCTTGCGCCAATCACTTGGCACTGTACCAGTCCCTAGAGAATCCTTAAAAATTATAAACAGGGGCACAGCTATGACTGAACTGAGCTCTTTAAGAACTATTTGGTGTAATCCATCTGGACCTGGAGCCTTGTTCACATTTACCTTATTTAACTTATCTTGGACCATAGCTACAGTTAGCCAATTGAGTATATCACTGGATGTACTAACAGCCCCAGCACCACAGATATCAGACCCTTTCTCTTCTTTTGTATATACAGAGCTAAAAAAAACATTTAGTAACTCTGCATTTTCCTTATCTTCAGTGACTACCCCCCCCCTTTACCATTATTTAGGGGACTGACCTTTGTTTTTTAGCATTTATAAATTTTTATAATTTTTGGGGATTTGTTTTGCTCTCTGTTGCCACCTGCTGTTCGTTTTGTATTTTTGCAAATTGTATCTCCTTTTTACAGATTTTATTAAGCTTTTTGTAATCTTCAAACGCTATAGCTGACCCCTCAGATTTGAATTTTTTTAAATGCCCTTTTTTTGTCTTTTATTAGTGTTATTGCATGAGACAATGTGATTAATCCTTGTTTACTGCAATCGGGGAAGGGATTTCTTGGTAGCTTTGGGGTAGCAGCTATTGTATTTCAAGAGGCTATTACGGTCAGTGGGTTCACCGTATAAGTCTACCGTGATGGCCCCTATTCCGTCAATTTGTACTAAAGTGCTGAGAAAGCTAATTCTCTCGTTACTTACATGGGTGGTGAACTCCAATTCAGGATAAACTTTGTTGAGATCTTGTACAAATTCATAGATAGTGTGTTCGGGGCCCCTCCATATGCAAAAGATGTCGTCAATAAATTGAAACCATGTAATGGCATATTCGCGAAAAGATGGATGAAGGTATACAAAATCCTCCTCGAATGCAATTATATAAGGGTTAGCATATGTAGGGGCCACATTATTAACCATTGCGGTTCCCCGTTTCTGTCCATAGAATGTGTCTCCAAAAAAAAAGAGGTTCTTGGTCAATACGATGTTAAGTAATTTGAGACAAAACTCTTATTGAGTAACACTTAGTGTGGATTGCTCAGCAAGTAATCGGGTTGTGGCCATTATGCCTTTATCATGCTCGATGGACGTGTACAAGCTGTTGACATCTAACATCACTAAAAGACTATTGGGTATTTCCCCGAGCTGGTGTAGTTTAGAGAGGAAGTCCGAGGTGTCAAGTAAGAACAACTTAGATGATTTAATCAGTGGCGTTAAGATTTTTTCTATGTAAATTGCCAGAGGGGAGAAAATGGAGTCAGTGGAAGCCACTATCGGCCATTCAGGGGGCTGATTGAACTCTTGTGTATCTTTGGCAATGTGTAAAATACCAGGGTTAAAGGGTCTTGCTTGGTGATAAATATAACGGTTTTGGAGTCTATGACACCCTAGAGCAGGGGTACTCAACTGGCGGACCGCGGTCCAAATACGGACCGCGGCCGCCAGTTGTCCGGACCCCGGCACACTGTACCGTGCAGGAGGAGGAGCTTACAGGCGCACTTCCACCTGTCCCACAGCGCAGTGAGACAGGGCTTCCTCCACATGTAGCGCTCCTCCTCCTGCACACTCTGGCAGCTCTGCTCAATACAGCGGCGGGCACAGGAGGAGTCTCTCCCTCCCCCCTGTGCTGCTGCTGTCCCCGCCGCTGCCAATAAGAAGAGGCAGGAGGAGGAGGGGAGGGGCTGTGGTCACTGCGCCACCAATGATGAAAACCGACCTGTAATACAAATACAGGAGGCGGGTGCTGGAATCAAATAGCCGGCACCCGACCTCTGTGACAGGGAGCTGCGATCAGCTGCAGTTGAGTTAACCCTTCAGGTGCGGTACCTGAGGGGTTAATTGTAGCTGATCGCAGCCCCCTGTCACAAAGGTCGGGTGCCGGCTATTTGATTCCAGCACCCGCCTCCTGTATTTGTATAAGAAACGTTGGTGGCACAGTGCGCCCCCCCCCCCCCCCAAACCCCAGTATAAGAAACATTGGTGGCGCAGTGCGCCCCCCCCACTAGTATAAGAAACATTGGTGCGCAGTGCGCCCCCCCCCCAACACCCCAGTATAAGAAACATTGGTGGCGCAGTGCGCCCCCCCCCCTAGTATAAGAAACATTGGTGCGCAGTGCGCCCCCCCCCCAACACCCCAGTATAAGAAACATTGGTGGCGCAGTGCGCCCCCCCCCCTAGTATAAGAAACATTGGTGCGCAGTGCGCCCCCCCCCCCCTTCCCCATTATAAGAAACATTGGTGGCTCAGTGGGAAGTGCCAATGAGGGTTAAAAATAATAAAAGAAAATTAACTCACCTCCTCCAGTTGATCGCTTAACTGCCGGTCTCCTGTTCTTACTTCTTTCTTCAGGACCTGTGGTGACGTCACTGAGCTCATCACATGGCCCATTACCATGGTGATGGATCATGTGATGAGCTCAGTGATGTCACCACAGGTCCTGAAGAAAGAAGTAAGAACTGGAGACCGTCAGCTAATCGATCAACTGTAGGAGGTGAGTAAATTATTTTTTAACCCTCATTGGCACTGCCCACTGCGCCACCAATGTTTATTATATTGGGGGGCACACTGCGCCACCAATGTTTATTATGTTGGGGGGCACACTGCGCCACCAATGTTTATTATGTTGGGGGGCACACTGCGCCACCAATGTTTATTATATTGAGGGGGGCGCACTGCGCCACCAATGTTTATTATATTGGGGGGGCACACTGTGCCACCAATGTTTATTATATTGGGGGGCACACTGCGCCACCAATGTTTATTATATTGGGGGGCACACTGCGCCACCAATGTTTATTATGTTGGGGGGCACACTGCGCCACCAATGTTTATTATATTGAGGGGGGCGCACTGCGCCACCAATGTTTATTATATTGGGGGGCACACTGCGCCACCAATGTTTATTTTATTGAGGGGGGGCGCACTGCGCCACCAATGTTTATTATATTGGGGGGCACACTGCGCCACCAATGTTTATTATATTGGGGGGCACACTGCGCCACCAATGTTTATTATATTGAGGGGGGGCACACTGCGCCACCAATGTTTATTATATTGAGGGGGGCGCACTGCGCCACCAATGTTTATTATATTGGGGGGGCACACTGCGCCACCAATGTTTATTATGTTGGGGGGCACACTGCGCCACCAATGTTAATTATATTGGGGGGCACACTGCGCCACTAATGTTTATTATATTGAGGGGGGTGCACTGCGCCACCAATGTTTATTATATTGGGGGGGCACACTGCGCCACCAATGTTTATTATATTGGGGGGCACACTGCGCCACCAATGTTTATTATTTTGAGGGGGGCACACTGCGCCACCAATGTTTATTATTTTGAGGGGGGCGCACTGCGCCACCAATGTTTATTATTTTGAGGGGGGGCGCACTGCGCCACCAATGTTTATTATATTGAGGGGGCCGCCAGACGAAAAAGTCGGACATGTAGTACTTTTAGTCTGGCAGCCTCTCACCGTGCTGCGCCGTAACTCTGCCCCCATCCCCATTATAGTCGATGGGCACAGAGCAGCGGCACGGCGAAGTAGTGGCAAGATGGATCTGACAGGGTGAGCAGCCTGTCGGATCCGTCCTGCTACAAGTGTGAAAGTACCCTTACTAATGAGCGCTTCCATCATGGAACGCCCATTAGTACAGCCTTTACCTCCACCGCTACTTGTGCTAGTAAAAAAAATATATATATTACGGCAGTGTTTCCCAACCATTGTGCCTCCAGCTGTTGCAAAACTACAACTCCCAGAATGCCTGGACAGCCTTTGGCTGTGCGGGCATGCTGGGAGTTGTAGTTTTGCAACAGCTGGAGGCACACTGGTTGGGAAACACTGTATTACGGTACCTCCACCTCCATTTGCTCACGCTGTGGAGAACACTCCCTGCTGACTAGAAGCTCAGGACAGGACCTACAAGACGCCATCACGTTAGAGCACCGGTCCTGAGCGTGTAGTCAGCAGCGAATGTTCACCGCAGCCAGGTGAATGCAAATTTTTTTTTTTTTTTTGCAAAAGCAGAGAGGGGGGGCACTAATGGGGGCAATACTCTTACTGGGGGCACTAATGGGGACATTATTCTTACTGGGGCACTAATGTGGCCATTACTAATTCTGGGACTTACCCGGGGCGCTCCACTATAACGTCAGAGCGCCCCACGCGCATGTATCACATGATCGCATGGCATCTTTACTGTTGGCGTTCAGCTCGGACCTTCACCTGACTGCAGACCCTGGTATGTGGACCTTTAATAAAACTAGTTGAGTACCCCTGCCCTAGAGTGTGTCTTGAGTGTGTTTGCAATAAGTCTATGAATGGAAGTGGTAGGATCTCTAGGTAGGACCCCATATGTCTCAGTGTCTGCTAATTGTTGTCTGATTTCTGATAGGTAATCAGTTTTATCCATCACTACTAGGGCCCCTCCCTTGTCTGCGGGTTTGATGATGAGATCCTTATTTTTACTCAATTCTTCCAATGATGCCCTCCCCTCTGAAGATAGGTTGTTGGTGTGTCTGAATTGGCCCTGAGAGTTACCTATTTATATGTTCTGAATGGTCTCCTTGGTAAGGAGATATAGGTCTTAATAGGATGCCTGGTTTTAGGGGGCATAAAAGAGATTTTGTTCCTAAGACCCAGGTTGTGGATGGAACCCTCAGCTGCAGTGGCATGTATCAGTCTGAAGTCCTTACTGCTTAGCTCAGAGAGAATTGTATAGGCTGGATGCAATTGTAACAAACCCTCAGCTGCAGTGACATGTATCAGTCCGGAGTCTTTGCTGCTTAGGACAGAGAGAATAGTATACACTGGATGTAACTGTAACAAACCCTCAGTTGAGGTGACATATATCAAGTCCTACCACTCCTAACTTGCCGGTATTATGTCTCTTTAGTAGCAACAATACAAAAATCATTTTTATATAATTTTCCAAATATTTTTTCCTTTTATTGTTTTCTTTATTTAATGCATTTACTACTATATTTTCCGTCTCTCGCCTATATTTATTTTATTTTATTTTATTTTGTTCTCCATAACTTTATTCTTTATCCCTTTCCTTTATCTACATACATCACAACTTCTCACTATAGACCATACATTTTTTACTAGTGGAACATATGAAATGACATTGTGGAACACATCCTCTACAGTGTCTACACCACCCATATCACATGGCAACATTATCATTTGATAATTACCGACATCTCTGTATTCTCATTTATGTTGCCTACTGTACTACCTTGTCTTTTATCTCGCATTCTATATATAGCTGTACTTTATACAACCACCATACTACTATATACCGTCTACCAGCTACCACCTCTAATATTGTCCAGTACATAGAGCAAAATGACATTTTGGTCTATATTTTCCTTACACCCCCACACAGGATTCCTCCCATACTCTCTCTTTCCACCACTTTTCCTCTATATATTGGTCTTTATCCTCACTATGTATCTAATGAATTGTGTATATATATCCATATTGAATACTTCATTTATCCAGGGGATGTGGATAGTTAGCAGACACTGTTCGCATGTGGACAAGTCTGGGGAACATGGTGGCGATAACATTTTGCTCCTCCATAAACAGATCATGAACCCGTGTCAGTGAGTTCCGTGAGGTGCAGCATGTTCCCCCATCTTGTTGGAAAAAGCAGACATTTTCTTCTTCTGGTGTTAGTCGGTTGTAGAACTGTTTAAAGATGTCCAGGTAAATTGCGGTGTTCACAGTTGATTTGAAGAAAATTGGGCGCACTATTATTCGTGTTCCTGAAACTGCGCACCAAATGCCAATTTTCGGGTCGTGATGGTGTTTTGTGAGTTAAATGGGGATTTTCAGCTGCCCAGTACCTCGTATTCTGGGAATTTACATGACCTGATAAATTAAACCAAGCTTTGTCCGTCATGAAGTACCGCAATGGGTCCAGCAATCATAATCAGTGTCCAAATCCAGTAATTTACGCATTTAGCATTTTCAGACTCTTTCAGTTCCTGCACACACGTTATTCGGTACTGTTTTAGGTTCAGATATTTCAGCACTCGCTGACACGTCAATCATACACCAATTTGCTGAGACCGTCTTTAAGTTGATTTTTGGGGGCTACTTACAATCCGCTGCTGAATTTCTTGCACAACTTCAGCCATCCTGATCGATGGAGACCTCGGTTTCTTCATGTTTGCAACGGAGCCAGTTTGATGCAATTTCCGAACCAGACTCTGAATGCAACGTTTAGCTGGTGGTTTTGTTCCTGGGGACTTGTCAGCAAAGGCTTCTTGCATTTCCTTATTCAATCTGCTTTGCATACAGCCTTCCATAATCACTATTCGCTGTTTCAGGTAGAACACCATCTATCTGACACAATAGGGCACTTTTATCAAGCAGATTAATAAATCAGTCTTAGTTGCCCATAGCAACCAATCAGAGCTCAGCTTTCAGTTCCTACAGGGCTCTGAAAAAATTAAAGCTGAGCTCTGATTGGTTGCTATTGACAACTAAGACAGATTTACTGTTAGGCAGTTTGATTTGGAGATATTGGAGGGGGACTAGTTTTTTTTTTATCCTGTATAAATCTCCTCCATTTTCAAGGCAGGATTATACAGATTTTCCAAGATTGTCTCTGAAAATTCAGGACAATCCCAGCAAATTCATGACTGTTGGCAACTATGATATATAAAAAACAGTATTGTCAAAATGGGGGGGACAAGTACGTGAGTTAGAGAGGTGGACATAGGGGGAGCTTCTAAATCATTTTTTGGGGTTTATAATGGCAAATAAGCACTCTCTGGGGAGAAGATGTGATCTAGAGTCTCTAGCAATTGTCCAAGAGACAAATTATGTGCAGTTTTCCAATGTTGGAAAATCGTTCGCCTTGCTACTATTATGTGGCTAATTGACACTTGATGACAGACTTGAATTTTATCAATTCCAAGATAACATAAGACCAGGAGAAGGGTGTGTCTTATATCCCCTTGTAAGTAGTACCTTCATTTAGTAGGGGACATGTTTTGGGCAAACGGATCCAAAGGTGAGAAAGATCTGGACCATTCCTTTTCTCATTTCTCCATGTGGGGTATTTTGTGGTAGGCCTCTGGGCATTTCTCACTGCTGTAAAATAGGAAGATCCCTTTTTAGTGTTTTTAAGGATGTTGAAATATAAGGAATAACATTTGGGGAGATTTGCAGTGGACAAATAACATATTTTTTTTGTGCACATAAAAGATGCAATCATTCGACTGATCAGATGGGGCACTGATTGAAAAGGCGATTATTCACCCAGTCATCTGCCTCTGTAAAAGCCCTTTAAGATTCTTTGATGTATTATTGTCAATAGGTTCCACCACTTTCAGCAGGATCTCCCAATATTTTTTCGTCTTTGGGCATTGTCAAATATGTACTTTTCTGGTGTTAGCTTCAAGCAGACAATATACTACACTTCTTATTAGCCAAGTGTTTTATTAGAAACAGTCATTCAGAAACTTTCTACACTTGTTGTCAATAGACTATGCAGTAACATCCATATAGATGCCCATACACATTGAAGGAGATTTGGCATTGCTGGGGCCAAATCAAAATTCTGTCTTGTGGCCTCTGTGCCAACGCTAAACTCTGCCCCAACAACCCACTAAACCCCACTCTGAGTTTAGTGGTGCAGACTGTGCCCTTTTGCTGCTGCTCTACAGCTAGGAAGGGCACCCCATGCCCCTATGCAACTGAACTGGCTCCACAGGCAGTATATTAACCCTAAGGCTACTTGCACACATGCAATATAGGTATCTGCCTCTGCCAGAGTTCACCATATCTGGTATAACAGGAATCGCCCATTGACTATAATGGGATCCACTGACGATTCAGCCACATTCTGGCATGAGCACCAAGTTTCGGACAGACAAAAGGCGGTGGAAACCCAGCACGCATGCCAGAAACTGGCTTGATCCCCACTGGATCCCATTATAGTTAATGAGCTCTGGTGGTGAACGGCTGTATCCAGCTAGGTTGTATCCTGTGAACTCTTCCTCTGCCAGAAAATCCTGCTGGATACCTTTCCCCAAAGGTGTGAACCTAGTCTAAGCATTTGCTTGGTTTCCACGGCCGGGAAGCCCACCACTGCGCACACATGGTACATTGTGGCATGTCTGCGCAAACCACACAGCAAATACTGCACAGAGTTTATAGAAAATTGTTTTGCAATGCAATTTCCACCATGGGGATGGTTGTCAATTCTTCACCCGTAATTTGCAGACTTCAAGACTGTGTGCAGATTTTGGCACGTGGCACACAATGCTACATGTACAAGCACCCCATGTTTAGCCTACTTTGATGATAACTAACTTTTGCTAATATAACATATTATGATATTCACTCTTCCAGTTTTAAGAACCCCTCATGCAATCAGGAGGAAAATCTTAAAAAGTCCTTGTAACTGTCATTAGAATAACACTATGATTTTTGCATGGTATACAAATATATCTTTACCTGCTCCAGCAAGACTCAATAATTAGAAAAGGGTTAATGGAATTAAGTCTTGCACTGTATATCTGTCTGTGTGTCAGTATCTGGTGATCTTTACATCTGGTGTAGGAAGTTTTGATAAGCTGTATGCAGTGGGTCATTACGCAGGCTCTAACCTTGGAAGGGATCCATACAGGATCTGGGAGTCACATAGTGGAAATCAACTTGCACCAGTCATGGAAATGACCATTTTCCAAATTGTATGGAAGTGTGTCACTTTCTAGCAATAGGATGAAGCTTCACAATCATGGGAAATATCACGTGCTTTGGAAATAATATGGGTGACAGAGCATGATTATGCCTGGATTATATTCATGGTCCAATAACTGTGTGCAGATCGCAGTGTTTCTATTATACCCAACCAATGTCACAGGAAAACAAGACAGCTAAAATCCTAGCCCAACGTAAACTTCATTTATCTACTATATATTTTATAGCATCAACATATTCTGCAGCGCTGCACACAGATTGTCAGGCAGGGGTTGCAGTGAGCCGGACATTTCAGAGTGTAATACAGTGACATTGTAAGTGTCTTCTCTGCCGCCTACCACGTCTTCTGACTTTATTTTGTCTTCCCTACAACAGCTTATTTAGAGAGAGAGACTCTGCTTGTAGCAAAAGAATATTAAATCTCGTTATTTTTTACTGAAATTAAATCTTCAGGCTTGGTCAGAACAGTCAAACGTACCACTGGACCAGGTCTGTCGTGTTTGTACCCTTTCTGGACCAGAGATTAAGCCAAAGGCTACAGTCTGGGTTTGGAGGACATTGCTGCCCTGCCAATAAAACTCAGTAATGTGCCAGCTCCTGAATGGTGTGGCAAAGCACAGTTGTAGTACACTGGGTATGAATTGGTGAAGTTGGTTAAGTTCATAAGGTTCATTGCCAGGAAAAAAAAATAAGTTAGACCGGTGCAGTGAGCCCCTGAGGAGCCAGTGCTGAGGATGGGAGAGGCAGTGGTCCTGATGAGATGTGGTGTCACGGTGTGTTCCCTCAGGCCGTCGCTCCCTGGGATCGGTGCAGTGAAAAGATGGATTGAAGGAATGAGGCAGGCGTAGAAGAACAAGAAACATCCTTTTTTACTTGCGTTATGTCCAGCAATAATAATTGCAAGATGCAGTCTCTGTTACCAGATGATGACGTATCTTGCTGATTTTTCCAAGTGCATTGGAGATATTCAGGAGATACTCTGGAGGTAATCTGGAGGTGGATACAATCTAAACAAGTAAGATTTGTTTGTTTATAATCTTTCCCCTCTTTAAAATGGCAGACCTGGTTCTGTGCAGCAATTGTTGTGCTTTTATTTCAGGTTCCACTCTTCAGAGGCTGAGAACGTTGCAATGCCACTGCCACAGAGGCTCCCTAGAAATGGAAGATGGGTTACTGCAGGTTCTGGTAGACTGAGAGTTGTTGATAGAAGACATGTCCCACAGTCTGTGGCTCTCCATAATTCATTTGAGCACTTTCAGAGTGCAAGAGCAACATGGAGGATGGCTCAAGCACAGTGGGTGAGAAACAATCATCTCCCATGCCTAAAGTATGCAAGACTGCAGCCAAAGACAAAAAGGAGAATGTGAGGACTGATAGTAAGCAGCTGTTGGTGGGCTATTCCATCATAAGAGGTGTGGGATAGACAGGGATAGACAACGGATCCTTAATATTGTTAGGCAAGCAAAGCAAGAAAGGGAGGTGGATGTTATTGTCCATCTTGGGACAATTGATCTGGCTTGCAATGAGGTTTCAAAGGTGAAGGAAGCTTTTCACACACTTGGAAATGATATACGGGAGGTTGCATCAACTGTTTCATTCTCTGCAGTTTTGCCTGTGCATAACTTTCAGCATGACAGGAAGATGCGCATTAAGGAATTCAATGTATGGCTTGGTGAATGGTGTCTGAACCAAGGGTTTGGCTTTGTGTCTCATGTTAGCTCTCGTTGGAATGGAAAAGAACTGTACAAGAAAGATGGTTTGCATCTTTCTCTCAAGGGAACGAATGTCCTCAGTGAACAGTCCCAAGTATTTGCTAAGGAGCATTTAAACTAGGAAAGGGGGTCAAAAGAGTGATAATCCAGCAGTCCGACTGCCCCCCGGAACAATGCCAGAAGATGCCAGTAGCACAAAGGTTAAGAAATGACAAGCTTAGATTTTTGTCTACAAATGCTCGCAGTTTAGGGAATAAGATCGATGAACTTGAGGCTATAATGGCATCTGAGAATATAGATTTAGTGGCTGTTACTGAGACGTGGTTCAATGGGAGTAATGACTGGGATATAACAATACCAGGGTTCTCTCTATACAGGAAAGACAGAGAAGGCAAGAAGGGGGGGAGGGGTTGCCCTGTATGTGAAAGATAGCATGAAATCTAATTTGATACAAGTTAGCGAGACCAATTTAGAGTCAGTTTGGGTTATCTTGCAGCTTGATAATCATAGGGTAACTCGTGTAGGTGTGATATATAGACCACCTAGCCAAGTCAAAGAATTAGATGATCTACTAGTTGAGGAAATAGCTAAAATGACATTGAAGGGGGAAGTTATTATTATGGGAGACTTTAATCTTCCTGATGTAAACTGGAAAACGAAAATAGCTAGTTCTGTCAGGAGTACAGATATTCTAAATTCCCTACTGGGATTATCTCTACAGTAAGTAGTTGAGGAGCCAACCTGGAAGGAGGCCATTTTAGATTTAGTATTCACAAATGGGAATTTGGTATCTGATATTACTGTAGGGGAAAGCTTGGGATCTAGTGATCACCATTCAGTGTGGTTTACTATAAGTACAGTGACTGAGTCACACCACACAAAAACAAAAGTTTTAGATTTTAGAATAACTGACTTTTCTAAAATTAGATTAGTTGTATACGAGTCCCTATCAGATTGGAACAGTTTCAATGGAGTCCAGGAGAAATGGGACTACTTAAAAGTGGCACTATTGAAGGCAACAGAAAATTGCATTAGGCTTGTCAGTAAAAGCAAAAAAAGGAAGAGACCACTGTGGTACTCAGCAGAAGTGGCCAAAATCATTAAAAACAAAAAGATAGCATTTAGTAATTATAAATAAATAAAAAAAATGAGGATGACAGGCAAATTTATAAGATTAGGCAGAGAGAGGCCAAACAAGTTATAAGAGCTTCTAAAGCACAGGCAGAAGAGAAATTAGCTCAGTCAGTGAAAAAATGATTTGTAACAGGGTTGATGTTCCTGGAGGGATACACCAAATGGAAAAGGATTTAGGAAAACTAGAGGAATGGTCAAAAATCTGGCAACTAAAATTTAATGTTGATAAGTGCAAGATAATGCACCTGGGGCTTAAAAACCCAAGAGCAGAATATAAAATCAGTGATACAGTCCTAACCTCAGTATCTGAGGAAAGGGATTTAGGGGGTCATTATTTCAGAAGACAGGTAGGCAGACAATGTCATAGAGCAGCAGGAAATGCTAGCAGAATGCTTGGGTGTATAGGGAGAGGCATTACCAGTAGAAAGACGGAGGTACTCATGCCGCTCTACAGAGCACTAGTAAGACCTCATTTGGAGTATTGTGCGCAGTACTGGAGACCATATCTCCAGAAGGATATTGATACTCTAGAGAGAGTTCAGAGAAGAGCTACTAAACTAGTACATGGATTGAAGGATAAAACTTACCAGGAAAGATTAAAGGACCTTAACATGTATAGCTTGGAAGAAAGACGAGACAGAGGGGATATGATAGAAACTTTTAAATACATAAAGGGAATCAACAAGGTAAAAGAGGAGAGAATATTTAAAATAAGAAAAACTGCTACAAGAGGACATAGTTTTAAATTAGAGGGGCAAAGGTTTAAAAGTAATATCAGGAAGTATTACTTTACTGAGAGAGTAGTGGATGCATGGAATAGCCTTCCTGCAGAAGTGGTAGCTGCAAATACAGTGAAGGAGTTTAAGCATGCATGGGATAGGCATAAGGCCATCCTTCATATAAGATAGGGCCAGGGGCTATTCATAGTATTCAGTATATTGGGCAGACTAGATGGGCTAAATGGTTCTTATCTGCCGACACATTCTATGTTTCTATGGTGGCTGGTCAGATGGCACTCATAAATATGCTAGCTGACAAAGTCTCTCTCTTATGATTCTTTTTACTATGGATATAAAGCTGGCACCTGTGACTGTAGGTGTCCACCACACAATGCAGGCTTTCAGATTTGACTATCCAGCCCTGGGGTAATAGGTGCCTTAACTTGTTATCCTCCACCTCTCAGAGGCTTGGGATATGGTGATGAGTGTTGTTTTCTCCCACCTTGCAGCAGGGTCGGAAAACCTATTGTAGCTAGTCACTCTTCTGTCTTGAATGCTGTACCTTGATGGGTTTCTGCAGCCCCTGGACCTTACTGTTCCTTCGGGGCAGTGTGCCTCATTATGGGGATGGATTTCTGGTCTAAGGTCCTAAGGAGTAGGAGCTGATAGATTTTCTCCCTGTCTCCTCACTAGCCTAGCTAGCTCTCTCTTACTGACAAGAATTTGGCCCAACTCACTCCTATCCAGAAGTGGGGGATGGTCCATTCCCAGTGCCACTCATATGCCATTTGCTGGTGTAAGAGTACATGTGCATGAAAACACTGGAGACATGAATAAAGGTAAATGGCAATACTTCTATACTTACTATGTGAAAATTGGAAGCTCTTTGAACACATTTTTAATAAAAAAATGGTGGGCTTTTTGGATTACAAAATTCAGGGCAATGTAGAATCTTGCTATATTATACTCTTAATAGAAGCCTTGGGCAGGTTGGCAGAGAGTGCTCAGTCCAAATGGTGGCAGTCACTTCCCCAAATGTACTGTACAATAACTGCCCCCATTTGAAACGTGTACTCCCTGCTCAGGGCTTCAGAATGTAATAAAGCTGGATTCTACATTGCCCTAAATTTTGTGGGCTTAGGCCAAGGAGAGAAAAGTCTGTTATTTTAGGTTACAAGGTGGAAAATTCCTCTATAAATTGTATCTACTGTTCCAATGAATAAAACAATTGCTGAATATTTGAAACACGAAAAAATAAAAATAATTGAATACAATCCTTTTTTTTACCCCGCAGTTTAAATGATCTCTAAATAAAGGTTATGTGATGTACAATATATCAATACATGGAGAGTTTTTTTTTTTTTTTTCGCTGTGGGAAAACAGTATCAGCAAAATGGAAAAAGGTCACAACCTGTTGCTTCCTATAGGAAATTCCAAATATTCCTGTTAGACAAAGTTCTGGAAATGAAGAGGATGTTAAAGAGCAGCTTAGATCCTCAGGAAGAGATGACTTCATACCATCCCAGTCAGACATGCCATGATAGTGTGTAAGGCCATCTTTATCAGTGATTGCCTCATGCCTAGTTCTATTATTTCATGGAAGGTTTCAGGTATTTGTCTATTTAGTCTCCTGAATGCCAATAGCTTCCATCATGACACTGAGACTAATGGCTGAGACATGTTTTGAAGCATGTGTGTTCCAACTCGAGATGAGCAAATTTCCCATACTTTGCTTAATGCCCGATTCTATTGAATCGGCCGTCAGATTTGATTTAATTCTAATCAAAACTGGAAGACAGCATTAGTAATGTTAAAGTGACAGTGACATATATGGCGGTGGGTAAATTGATGGTAGCTGGTGCTAACAAACAGCCTGTTTAATAACATACTAGACTATCAAATATTTTTTTAACCACTTCCCTTCTGCGGCACGAGTTTATATGTCTTGGCAGTAGGCTGTTAACTGTAACTCGATGTATAAAAGGGTGGGGCTGCAGATCGCTGTGACCACCCTGTAATTAGACGAGCATGTGGTCACTGGGATAGCTTGTCACAGTGATCCACTGTGAAGAAAGATATAAAGCCAGCACAGCCTCTCTCTGCTAAGATGGTCTTGATACAAAAGAAAAAGACAAGAGGAGGCAGTGCCTCATGTGTGTTGCTGTATAGAATCAGTTAGCCGTATGAGATAAGTTGCGCTTACCTTCTTAAGTTGTGAATAGTCACAACTGCTTTATGCACCTTTGCTGGTATTTTCCCGTCCAGCCTGCGGGATGCCTGCGCTGCTGCCTGGGTTCTTGCCTGTGCCACAGATACGGTCCTCAGGATGCGAAGATTCGTAGATAAATAGGTAAAAGGTTAGAACCACTAAGTTGGCGCTGTCAGCAGGAACGTGGTCTCAGATGAATATAACGTGGTCTCAGATGAATATAGATACAAGTTTTCTTTATTAATTGTACAGGTCAACACGTTTCAAGGGTGAACAGCCCCCTTCATCAGGACAATAGTACAAAATCAGAAGTGGATCATAAAAGGAGAGAAAGTATAAAGGACAGATACAACTTCTGTTGAACTCCATCATGGTTTTGGCTTCCAAAACTGCATCAGGAAACCTGGCCGTGTGGCCGTACCCTTATATTTTTACATAGCAACATAGTTTATAAAGCCGAAAAAAGACATCTGTCCTGCAAGTTGATCCAGAGGAAGGCAAAAACAAAACAAAACTGTGAGGTAGAAGCCAATTTTCCCCACTTAAGGGGAAAAAAATTCCCTCCCAACTGCAATCAGGCAATCAGAATAACTCCCTGGATCAACGACCCATCTCTAGTAGCTATAGCCTGTAATATTATTACACTCCAGAAATACATCCAGGCCCCTCTTGAACTCTTTTAGTGTACTCATCACCACCTCCTCAGGTAGAGAGTTCCATAGTCTCACTGCTCTTACCGTAAAGAATCCTCTTCTATGTTTGTGTACAAACCTTCTTTCCTCCAGATGCAGAAGATGTCCCCTCATCACAGTCACAGTCCTGGAGATAAATAGATGATGGGAGAGATCTCTGTACTGACCCCTGATATATTTATACATAGTAATTAGATCTCCCCTCAGTCGTCTATTTTCTAAAGTGAATAACCCTAATTTTGATAATCTTTCAGGGTACTGCAGTCCCCCCATTCCAGTTACTACTTTAGTTGTCCTCCTCTGAACTCTCTCCAGCTCTGCTATGTCTACCTTGTTCACAGGAGCCCAGAACTGTACACAGTACTCCATGTGTGGTCTGACTAGTGATTTGTAAAGTGGTAGCACTATGTTCTCATCATGGGCAACTATGCCCCTTTTGATGCAGCCTATTATCTTATTGGCCTTGGCAGCAGCTGCCTGACACTGGTTTCTACAGCTTATTTTGCTGTTCACCAAAATTTCTAGGTCCTTTTCCATGTCAGTGTTACCCAGTGTTTTACCATTTAGTATATACGGGTGACTTGCATTATTCCTCTACGGGTGACTTGCATTATTCCTTACCATGTGCATAACCTTACATTTGTCAGTGTTAAACCTCATCTGCCACTTATCTGCCCAAGCCTCCAATCTATGCATATGGCTCTGGAGCAGTATACTGTCCTCTTCTGTGTCAAGTACTTTACACAGTTTAGTGTCCCCTGCAAAAATGTATATTTTACTGTGAAAGCCTTCTACAAGATCATTAATAAATATATTGAGGAGAATCAGGGACATCTATGGTCCTAGTGACCAATTGTAAATAAAATACCGTTAATAACCACCCTCTATCACTGAGCTAGTTACTTACCCACATACAGACATTTTCTCCCAGTCCAAGCATTCTCATTTTATATAATAAGCTTTTATGCGGTACAGTGTCAAATACTTTGGAGAATATGACATTCATTGATTCGCTGCTGTCAAGTCTAGAATTTACCTCCTCATAGAAACTGATTAAATTAGTTTGACATGACTGATCCCTCATGAAGCCATGCTGATATGGCGTTATTTGCTTATTTTAGTTGAGATTCTCTAAGATAGCATCTCTTAGAAAACCTTCAAACAGTTTCCCCACAGCAGATGTTAAACTTACTGGCCTATAGTTTCCAGGCTCTTTTTTTGGACCCTTTTTTAATATTGGCGCCACATTTGCTATGCGCTAATCCTGTGGAACACTCCCTGTCAGTATAGAGTCCTTAAATATCAGAAATAAGGTTTGGCTATGACATTACTTGATTGTCCTAGGATACGGGGGTGTATGCCATCCGTTCCTGGCGATTTCTTTATTTTAATCTTTTTTTAAGACGCCGCTGTACTTCTTCCTGGGTCAAACAGGGCACTTTCTAATGGGGAATTTACTTTTACATTCTGCATTTCATCTAAGGCTACTTTCACACCTGCGTTCGGGTGTCCGCTCGTGAGCTCCGTTGGAAGGGGCTCACAAGCGGCCCCGAACGCAGCCGTCCAGCCCTAATGCATTCTCAGTGGAGGCGGATCCACTGAGAATGCATCAGTCTGCCAGCGTTCAGCCTCCGCTCCGCTCAGTGAGCGGACACCTGAACGCTGCTTGCGTTCAGACTTATAATGGAAGTCAATGGGGACGGATCCGCTTGAAGATGACACCATATGGCTCAAACTTCAAGCGGATCCGTTCCCCATTGACTTTCAATGTAAAGTCTGAACGGATCCGTTCAGGCTACTTTCACACTTATGAAACACAGAGAGGAAATGCACCAACAAGAAATGCTACTGACTATACTGGGAAGTCATAAATGCAGGTATTAAAAGCTGAGACTTTCGCCAATATGTTCCAGTCAGGAAAATATCAGAGCCCATCACTGCACCACGTCACGGTCACTCAGCATGGCAGAGGGTCCTAGCCGCTGCTCTAACTATGGTGTGAACACGGTCTGGGGGTGATATAATTCAGCTCACAGCCAAGCTCCCACACAAAAGCCCAGCATGAATACTGCGGTAGTATAATCTGAATGAGGCCAGGCTGTGAGCCACACCTATACCAGACCATGTGATGGAGGTTACCAGGTGCAACAGAGTGTTTTGGGCTTTTGTGTGGGAGCTTGGCTGTGAGCTGAATTATATCACCCCCAGACCGTGTTCACACCATAGTTAGAGCAGCGGCTAGGACCCTCTGCGATGCTGAGTGACCGTGACGTGGTGCAGTGATGGGCTCTGATATTTTCCTGACTGGAACATATTGGCGAAAGTCTCAGCTTTTAATACCTGCATTTATGACTTCCCAGTATAGTCAGTAGCATTTCTTGTTGGTGCATTTCCTCTCTGTGTTTCATATGTTTATTTGCTACATTCTGTGTAGTTTGCTCTTGTGGTGCATGTGGACCGCGTCGACATCCTCCATTGTATGCATATTTTGCTGGGGTTAGTCGATTACTGCGGTCCACATGCGGTGGGGCTGCTCCTCCAATATAAAGACACGCCACAGTGTCAGGGGCTGAGCAGCTCCTCCAGAATTGCCACTTCATTTCTGTGTTTTTACTTTCACACTTAGAAATTTTTCTAAGTTATAATGCAGACGGATCCGTTCTGAACGGATGCAAACGTCTGCATTATAGGAGCGGATCCGTCTGATGAAACATCAGACGGATCCGCTCTGAACGCTAGTGTGAAAGTAGCCTTACAGTTTATTTTCCTTAGTGAATACAGTGGAGAAAAAGATATTTAATAGCTTTGCTTTCTCCTCATCGCTCTCTGCAACTCCCCCCTAATTACTCTGTAAAGGGCCGACACCTTCAGATTTATACTTTCTACCATTTATATAATTGAAGTACATTCAAGGGTTAGTTTTGCTTCCTTTGGCAATTAATCTCTCGGTCTCTAGTTTGGCGGCTATTATTTGTTTTTTACATATTTTATTTTTTTCCTTATAGTTTTTCGATGCTTTCTTGCTGCCCTCCTGTTTTGGTGATTTAAATGCTTTCTTTTTGTCATTTATTGCTTTCTTTACATTTCTATTTATCCACATCGTTTTTTTCTTGTTCCTTAACCTTTTATTCCGATACGGTATGTACCTCTCACAATTAGATTTTAGGATGCTTTTAAAAATATCAATTTTGTGGCTATATTTTAATTTTTAAGGACTTTTTCCCAGTTAGTTAGGCCTATGGCCTCTCTTAGTTGGCTAAATTTAGCTTTTTTGAAGTTTGGTATTTTTGTTCCTCCCTGAAGAAACACTCTTTTCAATGACAATTGGAAGGTTTTTACTTTATGGTCACTATTTCCCACATCTGTTGTTCTGTCAGATCTATTGGTTAATACTAAGTCCAGTATGGCTGTCCCTCTAGTCGGGTCCTGAACCAATTGGGAAAGGTCTTTGGTTATTGCCAAGAACCTGTTTTCTTTATGAGATATAACGGTTTCAGTTTTCCAGTCTATATCTGGGTAGTTGAAGTCCCCCATAATAACCACCTCATTATGATCTGCCACCTCGTCTATCTCGTTTAGTAGCAGATTTTCTGTGGACGCTGGTATATTAGGTGGTTTATAATAAACTCCTATCAGTATTTTATTATTGTTTTTTCCTCCATGTATTTCTACCCACAGTTACTCCACATGTTCATGTCCTTCAGTTATATCTTCCTGGAATGTGGGTGTAGTGTCCCACTAGGTAAATGTGGGCACTACACAAGGGTCGATTGGGTCACGTTGTTCTCCACCTCCTGTGGAAAATGGTTATTGTATTCTATATGCCATTTTAATGTATGATTGTCATTTTATTAATGTATCTCCTGAGTACCAGGCCTATTAGGGGTGTAATTTCTCCTCCTAGACTGTAGAGGGAGTATAAATAGCCAGGTCCAGACCAGAGAGATAGGTCAGTGTGTACAGAAGCCAAGAGTCACCTTAGCCAGACAGTAGCTGAGGTGCAGCTTCTGACATGCAGCTAGATAGCCCAGGCTTCTAGCTTGCCACCAGGAGAAGAGCCTGCCTCCTGAGAAAACCCAGTTCCCACAAAAGTACAGTGCAGAGCCATCATTTCAGCCAAACAGAGAGCTGAAGGGCAGAAGGATATATATGCAAAGCAAGGAGTCATATACCTGAGGAAGGTTCCCTAACCAAGGATAAAGCCAGCAATAGGGCATACGGGCCTTGGGATAAAGACAGACAGGATTCTGAGGAAAAGTGCAGCCTGATCTGTAAGTGTTTAACCCTCTGAGTATCTTGCAAGAACATTGTACCTGCCAATTGATGTCAAGCCTGCATGTTACTGCCTCTTACTTGCGGAACTGAACAAAGGACTGTAAATAGTTAACTGTTTCAGTAAAAGGAAGTTTTGGTTCACTGCAACTTGTGTTCCTCCATTATTACTGCAACAAATCGGTGTGCCACCGTTACCGGCACTGGCGTCACAAACTTAAAGGGATCTTGCCACCGGCACATTAAACCTGCAACACCCAGGGCACCTCACCTACCATCGGCCTGGTCCCTATACACAGAGAGTGCCCCAGAGGACCCCTGTGCCAGCCTCTCCATCACTGCTGTACGCTTGCCCAGGGTCTTCTATAAACTGTGAGTACCAAAGACACCCTCGGTTAGTGACTACCCCTGTGACCTCACATTCGCAAAACCCTGCAGGGCTGCGTCTTGCATATTTTGCCATCACGAACAGGATTTACGGATCATTTCTATGCCATTGTGGAATTTAAACTGTGTGCCGTTATTGCCCATAAAGTGATAAAGCCCTATCTGTTTATTTGAAAAATTGCTGGGCCAAGAACTGTGAAAATCGCGGTGTGAAAATTGTATTATTGTGGACTGTTTGCCGCTTCTTAAGTCACCGCTTGCTGTCAGTGAATTGACAGCCCTATGCTCAAAGATGGCCTCCTAAGCTGACTGAAATAATTGCTGCGCCATCCCTGTATTGTATTGGTGGAAAGAATTTGGCGCCGTCTGCTGAAAAAGCGGGAAAGACTGGATGTCCACGCCACCGCCTTATCAGTTTTGGCAATCCTTTCTAAACAGACTGTAACCCTGTACATTAACCGCCCAGTCATAGCTATCATCCAGCCATGTCTCAGTTATTCCCACTATGTCATAGTCCTCCTCATACATCACTAATTTTAGTTCCCCAGTTTTATTAGTCAGGTTTCTGGCATTAGGATCCATACAATTAAGAGGTTTATGTATATTTTTTACCCTGCACCTTTCCTTCTGAACTGTTCTAGTCCCTCCTTCCAATTCCTCCCCCAGTCTTATTACCTTGCCCCGGTCTCTATCTGCACTATCTTCCCATCCTATAATGTAATTACCCTCCCCCTCAGTCCCTAGTTTAAACAGTCCTCCAACCTTCTAGCCATCTTCTCCCCCAACACAGCTGCTCCTTCCCAATTGAGGTGCAGCCCATCCATACGATAGAGCCTATAGTTGACAGAGAAGTCGGCCCAGTTCTACAGGAACCCAAACCCCTCCTTCCTACACCAGTTCTTGAGCCACTTGTTAACCTCCCTTATCTCCCGCTGCCTTTCTTGTGTGGCTTGTGGTACAGGTAGTATTTCAGAAAACACTACCTATGAGGTTCTTGCCCTAAGCTTGTGACCTAAATCCCTAAAATAATTTTTAAGGACACTCCACCTACCTCTAACTTTGCCATTTGTTCCGATATGGACCATGACTGCTGGATCTTCCCCAGCCCCTCCCAGTCAACCCGATCCGCGATGTGTCAAACTCGAGCGCCAGGAAGACAACACACCATTCGACAATCCCGGTCTTTGTGACAGATCGCCCTATCTGTACCCCTAATAATTGAGTCTCCCACTACCAGCACCTGTCTGGCCTTCCCTGCTCTCCTGGTTCCCTGCTTACTGGAGCTGACATTTCCATGACTGCAGAGGAAGGATCCGGCTGCAGCAGTGCTCTCCCTGAACTGACATCTCCCTCATCTGCCAACCTTGCAAACTTGTTGTGGTATGTCAGATCAGGGCTAGCCTCCCTGGTAGTCTTCCCTCTACCCAGCTTTATAACTGTTACCCAGCTAGCTACCTCACTTTCCTGAGCCTCCTTGCTACCACCCTCCCCCATATCTACCCCTGCTCAGTGAGCAGCAAACTCTTTTCCAAATTGTCAACACTTCTCAGTGTTAAAACTCGCCCGGTTAGATACTCGATGTGCGATTCCAAACAGGCAATTTGCTCACATTTTGAACCAAGATATGTACCCTCAAATGGCTGTTCCAGGACTGCATACATTAGACAATATGTGCACTGGACTGCGTTGTCAATAATGGAACACATACTAAATGGGGATTACGCAAGAAAAAATACAATATACAGTGATAAAAATCGAACTTACTGTAGTCTCCTCTTAAAGTCCCTGAATCTCAAGTCACGTAATCTAAAGTCACACACTTAATACAAACACACACTTGAACTCAAACACGCGAACGCTCACAAAATCGCGTTGTTTGGCTGCTTGTATAAGTGCATGTCTCGACCATACTGCTTTTTTCCTCTGGATACCTAAGAAATCCACCTTGCATGTACAGTCGTGGCCAAAAGTTTTGAGAATGACACAAATATTAGTTTTAACAAAGTTTGCTGCTAAACTGCTTTTAGATCTTTGTTTCAGTTGTTTCTGTGATGTAGTGAAATATAATTACACGCACTTCATACATTTCAAAGGCTTTTATCGACAATTACATGACATTTATGCAAAGAGTCAGTATTTGCAGTGTTGGCCCTTCTTTTTCAGGACCTCTGCAATTCGACTGGGCATGCTCTCAATCAACTTCTTAGCCAATTTCTGACTGATAGCAACCCATTCTTTCATAATCACTTCTTGGAGTTTGTCAGAATTAGTGGGTTTTTGTTTGTCCACCCGCCTCTTGAGGATTGACCACAAGTTCTCAATGGGATTAAGATCTGGGGAGTTTCCAGGCCATGGACCCAAAATGTCAACGTTTTGGTCCCCGAGCCACTTAGTTATCACTTTTGCCTTATGGCACGGTGCTCCATCGTGCTGGAAAATGCATTGTTCTTCACCAAACTGTTGTTGGATTGTTGGAAGAAGTTGCTGTTGGAGGGTGTTTTGGTACCATTCTTTATTCATGGCTGTGTTTTTGGGCAAAATTGTGAGTGAGCCCACTCCCTTGGATGAGAAGCAACCCCACACATGAATGGTTTCAGGATGCTTTACTGTTGGCATGACACAGGACTGATGGTAGCGCTCACCTTTTCTTCTCCGGACAAGCCTTTTTCCAGATACCCCAAACAATCGGAAATAGGCTTCATCGGAGAATATGACTTTGCCCCAGTCCTCAGCAGTCCATTCACCATACTTTCTGCAGAAGATCAATCTGTCCCTGATGTTTTTTTTGGAGAGAAGTGGCTTCTTTGCTGGCCTTCTTGACACCAGGCCATCTTCCAAAAGTCTTCGCCTCACTGTGCGTGCAGATGCGCTCACACCTGCCTGCTGCCATTCCTGAGCAAGCTCTGCACTGGTGGCACTCCGATCCCGCAGCTGAATCCTCTTTAGGAGACGATCCTGGCGCTTGCTGGACTTTCTTGGACGCCCTGAAGCCTTCTTAACAAGAATTGAACCTCTTTCCTTGAAGTTCTTGATGATCCTATAAATTGTTGATTGAGGTGCAATCTTAGTAGCCACAATATCCTTTCCTGTGAAGCCAGTTTTATGCAACGCAATGATGGCTGCACGCGTTTCTTTGCAGGTCACCATGGTTAACAATGGAAGAACAATGATTTCAAGCATCACCCTCCTTTTAACATGTCAAGTCTGCCATTTTAACCCAATCAGCCTGACATAATGATCTCCAGCCTTGTGCTCGTCAACATTCTCACCTGAGTTAACTAGACGATTACTGAAATGATCTCAGCAGGTCCTTTAATGACAGCAATGAAATGCAGTGGAAATTTTTTTTGGGGATTAAGTTAATTTTCATGGCAAAGAAGGACTATGCAATTCATCTGATCACTCTTCATAACATTCTGGAGTATATGCAAATTGCTATTATAAAAACTTAAGCAGCAACTTTTCTAATTTCCAATATTTATGTAATTCTCAAAACTTTTGGCCACGACTGTATACACTCAACTCATTTCAGACAGAAGGACGTTTGTATGACATTTCCTGAGTATGGCACAATAAGACTGACAGTGGTTTGCTCTATCTCTATCTCTATCTGTAACTTCCTTCCAGTTCTCACATTATGACATTACACTGGTTGAATGCTTGTCATAGGGCATGTTGATATGAATATTCTGATGGCCCAATCAGCTGCTGGTTATATGACTGCAATGCAAACCAATGCACCTCGTCAAAAATAGATGAACAATAAGGTTAATTCCTGTTTTAGAATACAATAATCGCATTACTTGTATACTACTGTATACATGATAAAGGTATGAAAGCTGAAAATTCAGACTCCTGTACTCCACTTTGCTATTTAGGTAAATGCTTTATTTCAAAGAGCGGTTTCCAGTCAAAAAAACGTTTTTCGGCATATAGCCTTCTTCAGCATAACTGGAAGGGCATACAGAAATATCTTAGTAAATACATGACATTAATCTTGGATACAAACTAAAAGGTATGAAAGCTGTCACCAATGCAATGCTGATCAGCAAGAATGATATCAATTACCTAAATTACTCCAAGTATGTAAAAATGGTTATACAGATTCTAAAATAAATGTTTAAACTGTTGTAAATAATATAAAACAAAAAAATAACTAGTATTCAGCTCTTTCCCATGATGATCAATGGCTTGCTCTCCTCTGGTGCTGATCTGCAGAGGTCACGGGTGTTGGACCCCCACCAATCAAATACTGATAACCTATCCTCTAAGGTGCATACAGATACGTTGAGCAAGCAGGCAATTATCGGGAAGGAACCGTTCCTTCCTGATAACTGCCTTCTCTTCAGTGGAGAAAAGTGCTACATTTACATGCTGCAATCTCCTCCACTGTATGGGAACGAGCAATGGCTACTGTGATTACTCCTCCCTATA
Organism: Bufo bufo; assembly: GCF_905171765.1. Lineage (NCBI taxonomy): Eukaryota > Metazoa > Chordata > Amphibia > Anura > Bufonidae > Bufo > Bufo bufo. Next base: position 74,437,329 of record NC_053397.1, read on the forward strand.
TAAATTCTCACAGCACAATATGCTGCTCAGAAATGATGATTTAATGTGCCGCATAAACGACTATTTCTCCTGATGATCGAGCGTTTTGCATTTAAACAGGCTAATTATTTGGAACAAGCATTCATTCCCAATAATCAGTCCGACTGTTGGGCAGTGTTAATCAGCATTAAGTTGCTTTCACACAGGATTTTAGCATCTAAATTAGGTCCACAATACCTTAACCTCCTGTAGGTCTACTGACAAGCAGTTAGATCACCATAGTGCAAGTCCAGTTCAGTAGAAAAGTGAAAGGTTGTGGTATTGTAGCTAGAAGCCATAACATGGACACTTAAATGCTAATGCTACTCATCCACACTTGCTTATTTTGGTCAATATCTTACACGAGTAAATGTAAGTTAAAATCAGTGGTGGAACATAAAACAGAGCAAAGTTATAATGTAAATATTTCCGCTCCATCCGTGTTTTGGATCCACTCCACTGCATAAATCTATTCTCCGTGAGCCTGTCCATTAAGTAACCTAATGGATATATTACATTTGGCCATTTTTTTTAAAATAAAGGCCTAACACAGTGGGAGTGGTGAACATTGTTAATGGCCTCAATATTGTGAAAGTCTGTTGTAACCTCTCAAAATCTGGAAAGAATTGCATAACATATGTGTTTCATAATTTTTTAGTTTCAACCTTTCTAAATGCGTTGACCAAGAATGTGCATTCACATATTAATTTTTTTATTTATTTTATGCACTATAGCGCTACTATATTCTGCAGCACTTTACAAACATTAGCATCACACTGTACCCTATCAGTATGTCTTTTGGAGTGTGGGAGGAAACCGGAGTACCCGAAGGAAACCCACACAGACACGGGGGAGAACATACAAACCATGCAGATGTTGTCCTTGGTCGGATTCAAGCTTAGGACCCCAGCACTGCAAGGCACCAGTGCTAACCACTGAGATGTACAAAGCAATTACAGTTACAATACTAACATAGAAATGCTTCAATTAAACATCAAATGCTATGTTTATCTTCCCAAAAACCAAAGTGAGATTATAACTAATGTTTGAATTTCAAAAGATGAGGAGTTCTCATACACACTAGTTGACATGGGGTAATGACTAGTGTTGAGCGAACCCGAACTTTGCGTGAAAAGTTCAGGTTCGAGTTTGGTGTTCGGGTCTTTAATATAGCTTGTTGAAAGGATGCAGAGCAGCTAATCAACAAGCTTTTAAGCTGTAGGCACTTAGAAGCCATCACAGCCATGCCTACTAATGGCATGGCTGTGATTGGCCGGTGCATCATATGACCCAGCTTCTATAAAAGCTGTATCACCGCCCATCAGCTCTGAGCATTGCAGGGACAGGAAGCAGGCAGCTGTACTGAGGGAGAGAGTTAGGAATCTGGCTATTTGTTTTGTGGGTGACCTACAGTATAAAGATTTTTTGTGGGGGCAATACACCAGCTTTGCAACCCTGACACAGAAAGTTAGTTCAGTGGGTGACCTCAAAGAATGAGGAAAGCATCAAATAAGGGACATGGCCCTGGTCGTGGTGCTGCTGGTGTTGGTGGAGCTCCAGTTGCAGGGAGAGGACGTGGTCGATCTGTGCCAGCTACACGCCCAAATGATGCACCTCCTCAGGTGCACGTAGACAACGAAAACTTCAGTGTTATTTTGTAGGCCCAAATACCGGTGTACGAATGGTGAGGCCAGAACAAGTAGAGGCGGTAGTAGATTGGGTGGCTGACAGTGCCTTCAGTTTCTTCACATTGTCTCCCACCAGGTCCCCTGCTGAAAGCGCAGAGTTGACACCTGCAGCCCATGGGCATCTGTCTTTCACCTCACCCTCTTGCAAATCAGCCAAGCAGTCTGAGCCCCAAGTCATGCAGCAGTCTCTTATGCTTTTTGATGACTCTGCTGGCAGGGTTTCCGTGGGCCATCCACCTAGCCCTGCCCCAGAAGTGGAAGAGATTGAGTGCACTGATGCCCAACCACTTATGTTTCAGGATGTGGACATGGGCAGTGTGCAGACCGGCAAGGAGGGCAGGGGTGAAGAGTGGGTGGAAGATGAGGATGATGAGGTCCTAGACCCCACATGGAATCAAGGTCATGTAAGTAACATGTGCAGTTCAGAGGAAGAGGTGGTGGTTAGAGTTGAGCGAACACCTGGATGTTCGGGTTCGAGAAGTTCGGCCGAACTTCCCTGAAATGTTCGGGTTCGGGATCCGAACCCGACCTGAACTTCGTCCCGAACCCGAACCCGAACCCCATTGAAGTCAATGGGGACCCGAACTTTTGGGCACTAAAAAGGCTGTAAAACAGCCCAGGAAAGAGCTAGAGGGCTGCAAAAGGCAGCAACATGTAGGTAAATCCCCTGCAAACAAATGTGGATAGGGAAATGAATTAAAATAAAAATTAAAAAAATAAAAATTAACCAATATCAATTGGACAGAGGTCCCATAGCAGAGAATCTGGCTTCACGTCAGCAGAGAATCAGTCTCTTCATGCCATAGCAAAGAATCTGGCTTCATGTCAGCACAGAATCAGTCTCTTCATGCCATAGCAGAGAATCTGGCTTCATGTCAGCGCAGAATCAGTCTTCATGTCATAGCAGAGAATCAGGCTTCACGTCACCCACCACTGGAACAGGCCACTGTCACACATTTAGGCCCAGGCACCCAGACAGAGGAGAGAGGTCCCGTAACAGAGAATCTGGCCTTATGTCAGCACAGAATCTGTCTTCATGTCATAGCAGAGAATCAGGCTTCACGTCACCCACCACTGGAACAGGCCACTGTCACACATTTAGGCCCCGGCACCCAGGCAGAGGAGAGAGGTCCCGTAACAGAGAATCTGGCCTTATGTCAGCGCAGAATCAGTCTTCATGTCATAGCAGAGAATCAGGCTTCACGTCACCCACCACTGGAACAGGCCACTGTCACACATTTAGGCCCCGGCACCCAGGCAGAGGAGAGAGGTCCCGTAACAGAGAATCTGGCCTTATGTCAGCACAGAATCTGTCTTCATGTCATAGCAGAGAATCAGGCTTCACGTCACCCACCACTGGAACAGGCCACTGTCACACATTTAGGCCCCGGCACCCAGACAGAGGAGAGAGGGCCCGTAACAGAGAATCTGGCCTTATGTCAGCGCAGAATCAGTCTTCATGTCATAGCAGAGAATCAGGCATCACGTCACCCACCACTGGAACAGGCCACTGTCACACATTTAGGCCCCGGCACCCAGGCAGAGGAGAGAGGTCCCGTAACAGAGAATCTGGCCTTATGTCAGCACAGAATCTGTCTTCATGTCATAGCAGGGAATCAGGCTTCACGTCACCCACCACTGGAACAGGCCACTGTCACACATTTAGGCCCCGGGACCCAGGCAGAGGAGAGAGGTCCCGTAACAGAGAATCTGGCCTTATGTCAGCACAGAATCTGTCTTCATGTCATAGCAGAGAATCAGGCTTCACGTCACCCACCACTGGAACAGGCCACTGTCACACATTTAGGCCCCGGCACCCAGGCAGAGGAGAGAGGTCCCGTAACAGAGAATCTGGCCTTATGTCAGCACAGAATCTGTCTTTATGTCATAGCAGAGAATCAGGCTTCACGTCACCCACCACTGGAACAGGCCACTGTCACACATTTAGGCCCCGGCACCCAGACAGAGGAGAGAGGTCCCGTAACAGAGAATCTGGCCTTATGTCAGCGCAGAATCAGTCTTCATGTCATAGCAGAGAATCAGGCTTCACGTCACCCACCACTGGAACAGGCCACTGTCACACATTTAGGCCCAGGCACCCAGACAGAGGAGAGAGGTCCCGTAACAGAGAATCTGGCCTTATGTCAGCACAGAATCTGTCTTCATGTCATAGCAGAGAATCAGGCTTCACGTCACCCACCACTGGAACAGGCCACTGTCACACATTTAGGCCCCGGCACCCAGGCAGAGGAGAGAGGTCCCGTAACAGAGAATCTGGCCTTATGTCAGCACAGAATCTGTCTTCATGTCATAGCAGAGAATCAGGCTTCACGTCACCCACCACTGGAACAGGCCACTGTCACACATTTATGCCCCGGCACCCAGACAGAGGAGAGAGGTCCCGTAACAGAGAATCTGGCCTTATGTCAGCGCAGAATCAGTCTTCATGTCATAGCAGAGAATCAGGCTTCACGTCACCCACCACTGGAACAGGCCACTGTCACACATTTAGGCCCAGGCACCCAGACAGAGGAGAGAGGTCCCGTAACAGAGAATCTGGCCTTATGTCAGCACAGAATCTGTCTTCATGTCATAGCAGAGAATCAGGCTTCACGTCACCCACCACTGGAACAGGCCACTGTCACACATTTAGGCCCCGGCACCCAGGCAGAGGAGAGAGGTCCCGTAACAGAGAATCTGGCCTTATGTCAGCACAGAATCTGTCTTCATGTCATAGCAGAGAATCAGGCTTCACGTCACCCACCACTGGAACAGGCCACTGTCACACATTTAGGCCCCGGCACCCAGACAGAGGAGAGAGGTCCCGTAACAGAGAATCTGGCCTTATGTCAGCGCAGAATCAGTCTTCATGTCATAGCAGAGAATCAGGCTTCACGTCACCCACCACTGGAACAGGCCACTGTCACACATTTAGGCCCAGGCACCCAGACAGAGGAGAGAGGTCCCGTAACAGAGAATCTGGCCTTATGTCAGCACAGAATCTGTCTTCATGTCATAGCAGAGAATCAGGCTTCACGTCACCCACCACTGGAACAGGCCACTGTCACACATTTAGGCCCCGGCACCCAGACAGAGGAGAGAGGTCCCGTAACAGAGAATCTGGCCTTATGTCAGCGCAGAATCAGTCTTCATGTCATAGCAGAGAATCAGGCTTCACGTCACCCACCACTGGAACAGGCCACTGTCACACATTTAGGCCCAGGCACCCAGACAGAGGAGAGAGGTCCCGTAACAGAGAATCTGGCCTTATGTCAGCACAGAATCTGTCTTCATGTCATAGCAGAGAATCAGGCTTCACGTCACCCACCACTGGAACAGGCCACTGTCACACATTTAGGCCCCGGCACCCAGGCAGAGCAGAGAGGTCCCGTAACAGAGAATCTGGCCTTATGTCAGCACAGAATATGTCTTCATGTCATAGCAGAGAATCAGGCTTCATGTCACCCACCACTGGAACAGGCCACTGTCACACATTTAGGCCCCGGCACCCAGGCAGAGGAGAGAGGTCCCGTAAAAGAGAATCTGGCCTTATGTCAGCACAGAATCTGTCTTCATGTCATAGCAGAGAATCAGGCTTCATGTCACCCACCACTGGAACAGGCCACTGTCACATATTTAGGCCCCGGCACCCAGACAGAGGAGAGAGGTCCCGTAACAGAGAATCTGGCCTTATGTCAGCGCAGAATCAGTCTTCATGTCATAGCAGAGAATCAGGCTTCACGTCACCCACCACTGGAACAGGCCACTGTCACACATTTAGGCCCAGGCACCCAGACAGAGGAGAGAGGTCCCGTAACAGAGAATCTGGCCTTATGTCAGCACAGAATCTGTCTTCATGTCATAGCAGAGAATCAGGCTTCACGTCACCCACCACTGGAACAGGCCACTGTCACACATTTAGGCCCCGGCACCCAGGCAGAGGAGAGAGGTCCCGTAACAGAGAATCTGGCCTTATGTCAGCACAGAATCTGTCTTCATGTCATAGCAGAGAATCAGGCTTCACGTCACCCACCACTGGAACAGGCCACTGTCACACATTTAGGCCCCGGCACCCAAACAGAGGAGAGAGGTCCCGTAACAGAGAATCTGGCCTTATGTCAGTGCAGAATCAGTCTTCATGTCATAGCAGAGAATCAGGCTTCACGTCACCCACCACTGGAACAGGCCACTGTCACACATTTAGGCCCAGGCACCCAGACAGAGGAGAGAGGTCCCGTAACAGAGAATCTGGCCTTATGTCAGCACAGAATCTGTCTTCATGTCATAGCAGAGAATCAGGCTTCACGTCACCCACCACTGGAACAGGCCACTGTCACACATTTAGGCCCCGGCACCCAGACAGAGGAGAGAGGTCCCGTAACAGAGAATCTGGCCTTATGTCAGCGCAGAATCAGTCTTCATGTCATAGCAGAGAATCAGGCATCACGTCACCCACCACTGGAACAGGCCACTGTCACACATTTAGGCCCAGGCACCCAGGCAGAGGAGAGAGGTCCCGTAACAGAGAATCTGGCCTTATGTCAGCACAGAATCTGTCTTCATGTCATAGCAGAGAATCAGGCTTCACGTCACCCACCACTGGAACAGGCCACTGTCACACATTTAGGCCCCGGCACCCAGGCAGAGGAGAGAGGTCCCGTAACAGAGAATCTGGCCTTATGTCAGCACAGAATCTGTCTTCATGTCATAGCAGAGAATCAGGCTTCACGTCACCCACCACTGGAACAGGCCACTGTCACACATTTAGGCCCCGGCACCCAGACAGAGGAAAGAGGTCCCGTAACAGAGAATCTGGCCTTATGTCAACGCAGAATCAGTCTTCATGTCATAGCAGAGAATCAGGCTTAATGTCACCCACCACTGGAACAGGCCACTGTCACACATTTAGGCCCAGGCACCCAGACAGAGGAGAGAGGTCCCGTAACAGAGAATCAGGCCTTATGTCAGCACAGAATCTGTCTTCATGTCATAGCAGAGAATCAGGCATCTTGTCACTCACCACTGGAACAGGCCACTGTCACACATTTAGGCCCAGGCACCCAGGCAGAGGAGAGAGGTCCCGTAACAGAGAATCTAGCCTTATGTCAGCGCAGAATCAGTCTTTATGTCATAGCAGAGAATCAGGCTTCACGTCAACCACCACTGGAACAGGCCACTGTCACACATTTAGGCCCCGGCACCCAGACAGAGGAGAGGTTCATTCAACTTTGGGTTGCCCCGCAATATAATGGTAAAATGAAAATAAAAATAGTATTGAATGAGGAAGTGCCCTGGAGTAGAATAGTATATTGTTAAGGGGAGGTAGTTAATATCTAATCTGCACAAGGGATGGACAGGTCCTGTGGGATCCATGCCTGGTTTATTTTTATGAACGTCAGCTTGTCCACATTGGCTGTAGACAGGCGGCTGCGTTTGTCTGTAATGACGCCCCCTGCCGTGCTGAATACACGTTTAGACAAAACGCTGGCCGCCGGGCAGGCCAGCACCTCCAAGGCATAAAAGGCTAGCTCTGGCCACGTGGACAATTTGGAGACCCAGAAGTTGAATGGGGCCGTACCATCAGTCAGTACGTGGAGGGGTGTGCACAGGTACTGTTCCACCATGTTAGTGAAATGTTGCCTCCTGCTAACACGTTCTGTATCAGGTGGTGGTGCAGGTAGCTGTGGCGTGGTGACAAAACTTTTCCACATCTCTGCCATGCTAACCCTGCCCTCAGAGGAGCTGGACGTGACACAGCTGCGTTGGCGACCTCTTGCTCCTCCTCTGCCTTCGCCTTGGGCTTCCACTGGTTCCCCTGTGACATTTGGGAATGCTCTCAGTAGCGCGTCTACCAACGTGCGCTTGTACTCGCGCATCTTCCTATCACGCTCCAGTGTAGGAAGTAAGGTGGGCACATTGTCTTTGTACCGGGGATCCAGCAGGGTGGCAACCCAGTAGTCCGCACACGTTAAAATGTGGGCAACTCTGCTGTCGTTGCGCAGGCACTGCAGCATGTAGTCGCTCATGTGTGCCAGGCTGCCCAGAGGTAAGGACAAGCTGTCCTCTGTGGGAGGCGTATCGTCATCGTCCTGTGTTTCCCCCCAGCCACGCACCAGTGATGGGCCCAAGCTGCTTTGGGTGCCACCCCGCTGTGAACATGCTTCATCCTCATCCTCCTCCACCTCCTCCTCCTCATCCTCGTCCTCCTCATCCTCCAGTAGTGGGCCCTGTCTGGCCACATTTGTACCTGGCCTCTGGTGTTGCAAAAAACCTCCCTCTGAGTCACTTCGAAGAGACTGGCCTGAAAGTGCTAAAAATGACCCCTCTTCCTCCTCTTCCTCCTGGGCCACCTCCTCTTCCATCATCGCCCTAAGTGTTTTCTCAAGGAGACATAGAAGTGGTATTGTAACGCTGATAACGGCGTCATCGCCACTGGCCATGTTGGTGGAGTACTCGAAACAGCGCAACAGGGCACACAGGTCTCGCATGGAGGCCCAGTCATTGGTGGTGAAGTGGGTCTGATCCGCAGTGCGACTGACCCGTGCGTGCTGCAGCTGAAACTCCACTATGGCCTGCTGCTGCTCGCACAGTCTGTCCAGCATATGCAAGGTGGTGTTCCACCTGGTGGGCACGTCGCATATGAGGCGGTGAGCGGGAAGGCCGAAATTACGCTGTAGCGCAGACAGGCGAGCAGCGGCAGGGTGTGAACGCCGGAAGCGCGAACAGACGGCCCGCACTTTATGCAGCAGCTCTGACATGTCGGGGTAGTTGAAAAAAATGAACTTCTGCACCACCAAATTCAGCACATGCGCCAGGCAAGGGATTTGCGTCAAACCGGCTAGTCCCAGAGCTGCAACGAGATTTCGCCCATTATCGCACACCACCAGGCCGGGCTTGAGGCTCACCGGCAGCAACCACTCGTCGGTCTGTTGTTCTATACCCCCCCACAACTCCTGTGTGGTGTGGGGCCTGTCCCCCAAACATATGAGTTTCAGAACGGCCTGCTGACGTTTACCCCGGGCTGTGCTGAAGTTGGTGGTGAAGGTGTGTGGCTGACTGGATGAGCAGGTGGAAGAAGAGGAGGAGGAAGCTGAGTAGGAGGAGGAGGAGACAGGAGGCAAAGAATGTTGCCCTGCGATCCTTGGCGGCGGAAGGACGTGCGCCAAACAGCTCTCCGCCTGGGGCCCAGCCGCCACTACATTTACCCAGTGTGCAGTTAGGGAGATATAGCGTCCCTGGCCGTGCTTACTGGTCCACGTATCTGTGGTTAGGTGGACCTTGCCACAGATGGCGTTGCGCAGTGCACACTTGATTTTATCGGACACTTGTTTGTGCAGGGAAGGCACGGCTCTCTTGGAGAAGTAGTGCCGGCTGGGAACAACATACTGTGGGACAGCAAGCGACATGAGCTGTTTGAAGCTGTGTGTGTCCACCAGCCTAAATGACAGCATTTCATAGGCCAGTAGTTTAGAAATGCTGGCATTCAGGGCCAGGGATCGAGGGTGGCTAGGTGGGAATTTATGCTTTCTCTCAAATGTTTGTGAGATGGAGAGCTGAACGCTGCCGTGTGACATGGTTGAGATGCTTGGTGATGCAGGTGGTGGTGTTGGTGGTACATCCCATGTTTGCTGGGCGGCAAGTGCCAACGTCCCTCCAGAGGCGGAGGCGGAGGAAGAGGCCGAGGCGGCGGCAGCAGCAGAAGAGGCCGAGGCGGCAGCAGCAGAAGAGGTAGCAGGGGGAGCCTGAGTGACTTCCTTGTTTTTAAGGTGTTTACTCCACTGCAGTTCATGCTTTGCATGCAGGTGCCTGGTCATGCAGGTTGTGCTAAGGTTCAGAACGTTAATGCCTCGCTTCAGGCTCTGATGGCACAGCGTGCAAACCACTCGGGTCTTGTCGTCAGCACATTGTTTGAAGAAGTGCCATGCCAGAGAACTCCTTGAAGCTGCCTTTGGGGTGCTCAGTCCCAGAAGGCGGCGGTCAGTAGCAGGCGGAGTCTCTTGGCGGCGGGTGTTCTGATTTTGCCCACTGCTCCCTCTTTTGCTACGCTGTTGGCTCGGTCTCACCACTGCCTCTTCCTCCGAACTGTGAAAGTCAGTGGCACGACCTTCATTCCATGTGAGGTCTAGGACCTCATCGTCCCCTGCATCGTCTTCCACCCAGTCTTGATCCCTGACCTCCTGTTCAGTCTGCACACTGCAGAAAGACGCAGCAGTTGGCACCTGTGTTTCGTCATCATCAGAGACGTGCTGAGGTGGTATTCCCATGTCCTCATCATCAGGAAACATAAGTGGTTGTGCGTTAGTGCATTCTATCTCTTCCACCCCTGGGGAAGGGCTAGGTGGATGCCCTTGGGAAACCCTGGCAGCAGAGTCTTCAAACAGCATAAGAGACTTCTGCATAACTTGAGGCTCAGACAGTTTCCCTGATATGCATGGGGGTGATGTGACAGACCGATGGGCTTGGTTTTCATGCGCCATCTGTGCGCTTTCTGCAGAAGACTGGGTGGGAGATAATGTGAACGTGCTGGATCCACTGTCGGCCACCCAATTGACTAATGCCTGTACCTGCTCAGGCCTTACCATCCTTAGAACGGCATTGGGCCCCACCAAATATCGCTGTAAATTCTGCTGGCTACTGGGACCTGAGGTAGTTGGTTCACTAGGACGTGTGGCTGTGGCAGAACGGCCACGTCCTCTCCCAGCACCAGAGGGTCCACTAACACCACCACGACCATGTCCACGTCCGCGTCCCTTATTAGATGTTTTCCTCATTGTTCCCGTTCACCACAATTTTGAGAATGGCAAATTTGGGAATCGTTTTTCAACCCAGAACAAAAACTGTGCTTTTACGGTCACTACAAATAACTTGACCAGCTAAAACAGTACAGATTTGGTTGAATAGAAATGTTAGGGCCTATTTTTTTTTGCGCTGTGTGACAGGTATACGTTTAATCACAGAATTAGACTTGTATCTGCACGGTAGCGTGTGTGTTAAGTTTTTCTGAATGACACTATCAGCACCTTGAATCTAAGATATCCTTTTTGGGATAGATTTCAAGTAAGCCTGATATATATAGCATAAACTACTTATTTTGAGAATTGCAAATTTTGGAATAGTTTTTCAACCCAGGACAAAAACTGTGCTTTTACGGTCACTACAAATAATTTGACCAGCTAAAACAGTACAGATTTGGTTGAATAGAAATGTGAGGCCTATTATTTTTGCGCTGTGTGACAGGTATACGTTTAATCACAGAATTAGACTTGTATCTGCACGGTAGCGTGTGTGTTAAGTTTTTCTGAATGACACTATCAGCACCTTGAATCTAAGATATCCTTTTTGGGATAGATTTCAAGTAGGCCTGATATAGCAGAAACTACTTATTTTGAGAATGTCAAATTTGGGAATAGTTTTTCAACCCAGAACAAAAACTGTGCTTTTACGGTCGCTACAAATAACTTGACCAGCTAAAACAGTACAGATTTGGTTGAATAGAAATGTCAGGTCTATTTTTTAGGCGCTGGGTGACAGGCTCAACTTGCCCCTGATGTAGTATATGGCCAAAAAATAACCACACTATTGATGGTTAAATGCACTTGGGTGACACAGGCTCAGCCTGCACCAGATGTAGTATATGGCCAAAAAATAACCAGACTGTTGATGGTTAAATGCACTTCGGTGACACAGGCTCAGCCTGCAGCTGATGTAGTATATGGCCAAAAAATAACCAGACTGTTGATAGTTAAATGCACTTCGGTGATACAGGCTCAGCCTGCAGCTGATGTAGGATATAGCACAAAATAACCACACTATTGATGGTTAAATACACTTGGTGATAGCTTGTGCTGGCGCACCACAAGCCACAAAATGGCCGCCGATCACCCCAGAAAAAAGTGATCTAAAAACGCTCTGGGCAGCCTCAAAAAAGTGAGCAAGTCGATATTAGCACTTCAATGATCCACAGCTGGAGATCGATCACAGAATGAAGTCTTTTGGAGGAGTTAATCTGCCTAATCTCGCCCTAACGTCGCAGCTGCAACCTCTCCCTATGCTTGAATCAGCAGAGTGACGTGCAGCGCTACGTGACCCAAGCTTATATAGAGGCTGGGTCACATGCTGCACTGGCCAATCACAGCCATGCCAATAGTAGGCAAGGCTGTGATGGCCTCTTGGGGCAAGTAGTATGACGCTTGTTGATTGGCTGCTTTGCAGCCTTTCAAAAAGCGCCAAGAAAGCGCCGAACACCGAACCCGGACTTTTACGAAAATGTTCGGGTTCGGGTCCGTGTCACGGACACCCCAAAATTCGGTACGAACCCGAACTATACAGTTCGGGTTCGCTCATCCCTAGTGGTGGTCACACAGTGCCAGCCGCACAGCAAAAGAGGGAGCAGGGTGCAAAAGCAGAGTGGCCGTCTTCTAGCCAGTATGCCTTCTACTGCCCACCACACCCAGGGACTGAGCACACCAAAGCCAGCTCCAAGGAGTTCCCTGGCGTGGCAGTTCTTCAGACAATGTGCTGACGACAAGACGTGAGTGGTTTGCACACTGTGCAATCAGAGCATGAAGCGAGGCATAAATGTTCTAAATCTGAGCACCACCTGCATGACTAGACATCTAAATGCAAAGCACGAGCTGCAATGGAGTAAACACCTCAAAAACAACAAAAAATCTCAGGCTCCTCCTGCTCCCTCTTCTGCTGCAGTCTCGGCCTCCACCGGTAGCGGACTTGATTGTCCCACAGGATTCTAGTGAGGGGGGCAAACTCCTTCCTTTTGGCCAGGGTTGTCGCAGATAAATCCGGGAATACCGAGATGCCGCCAAAGGAGCTGGTGGGCTCCGGGTCCTTCTGGAGTGCTTTCAGAAAGGCTTCTTTGACTTGGTAGAAGTGTATCCTCGCCAGGACATCATGAGGGACCTCTGGAGCAAGGCTTGCCGGCTTGGGGATCCTGTGAATGCGGTCAATAGAAAGGTCCATCTCTGAGAGACTTGGTAAGGCCTCTTTGAGTAAGGTTTGCAGCAGTGAGAGTAGCTGATCAGGGCCCACCGTCTCAGGCACACCCCGGAGTCTGACATTGTTTCGTCGACTCCGGTCCTCCATGTCGGCAACTTTAGATGGTAGCTTGTCTACCTCCTCCTCAAGGGCAGCGTTAGCGTCTATCAGCAGATTATGTGAGGCGGTAAGTTCCGCCATCTTGCCTTCTAGATGCGAAGTGCGCTCTCCCAGCTGTGTTATTTCAGCTTGTACTTCCCTGAGAACGATGTGGAAGTCCTCTTTTATTGAAGATCGTAGGGAGTCCAGCATACTCCGGAGCAGCTCCTCTGTAAGCGGTGAGGAGCTATCTGATAGTTGTCGGGATGTGGCGCGAACTTCACTCGACGAGGAAGCGGAGGAGCCATCACAAGATGGCGTGGAGGGCAGCTTCGGGCTTACGCTCAACGGCAGAGTTTTGTGAAAGAACTCTGTGAGTTTCGCCGGAGCCTGGCGCTTCTTGACTCGCCCCATATGTGGACAGGATGCAGGAGGAGAGATCCTCATAAATTTGGTAGCAGGAAAGCTGATTAAGCCAGATTGTAGTGCTGGAAGCGGAGCTCCTCAACTAAGCAGCCAGCGCCATCAGCGTCCAGGCAACGCCCTCCACTTGTTAGTTTTTTTTTTGTGGAGGTGAGGTGACAAAAACAGCAATTCCATTATTGTTTTTAACAATATTTTTACAGCGTTCACCACGCAGGATTAGTAACTTGATACCTTTATAGATCAGGTTGTTACGGAGGCAGCGATACCAATTATGTGTAGTTTTTTGATTTTTTAATAACTTATAAGTGAACGGATATGGGTTATATGCCATACATGCCATTTGGATGTAGGGTTGTGTCCAAATGCGTGAAGGGGTTAATATGCCTGGCATATATTTCTATACTTTTTTTAAAGCTACTTTTTTTTTTTTTTTAAAGGGGATGTCGAGTATCATTAATGGAGTTTTCTGGAAGGGACATGTTTTAACATAGAGACACTGTATCGAGACAAGTCTTTTTAGACTTGTATGCTCTCCATTAAAGATAAACCAATGACTGTAGAGTCTAAGGATTCGTTAGATATAAGATAATCACGCTACTACCAGATGATGGTGAATGGTACTGTTTATTGTTTATTGGTGGTAAATGTCCTCTTCGGTCCCTCTATGCCACTAGTGGATGGTGTGAGCAACACTGAGGGCAGAGTCCAACAAGTTACCATTTTCTTGTTGATGTTGTTATCCGTTGGCACGCAGGAGAGGAAAAACCCCCTGTGGAGGAAACCTCTAGGGAACCATGGCGTAAGGACTACCCTTCCCTTGGGTACAAGAGGCAACTTGTGGACTAGAAGCGCTGGCGGTCAATTCATTGATTCGTGGAAGAATCTTCATCGACTTCCTGCTGCTTCTCTGCTCCTGCTACTCTGCAGGTTATGACCCTCAGGTTACTCCTAGTGGCAGTTGGAAATGAAACTGAAGGACCAGGACTGTTATATCACAGTACCGATAAGTCGTCAGGAGAGTACATAGAGGTCAGAGGTTGGAATTTGAGGCTCATACAAGGACAGCAATTCTCGGTGGATTTTCCTGGTGAGTGTGATGTCATCAAGAGGCTCTGCTATAACATGATGGTTTTCTCCCACTGATCTATTGCGGACATCTGTATATATAGTAGAGCTGCTCACTTCCAGTGGTTTATCCTCCTCCAGATCCTGTGGACGATCTCTCTCACAATTCTGCCAAATGTTCTGCCAAGAGATAAAATAGCATTGTAATAGTGGTAACCACCTGCACTTTTACCCTGTGGACCCATCAGCAGACTATAAGCTTCCATCAGTGGATGGACTCCACACCACACTCTGCTGATAGAATTACAGGTAATGGAGGGAACTTTCAATAATCCCCATATTTCCCTCTCAGTTACGATGACCCACCTGCGATGACGTATGACAGGTTCTTGTATTGGCTTTATGACCTGCCATCTGGCATTGGCAAAAGTGAATCCACAGAATAGCTTTTGATCTTTATCGGCCATTGGTGGCTTATTGGCTTCGGTGGAGGATAGGACATCATTTATTTTTTTCGATGTCATCACTGGTGGCTGTGGAGAGAAGATCCAAGATCCTGTGTTTAACAAGAAAGGGCACAATGGAACTTTACTACTACCCACATATTCCCTGGATCCTGTACTTACTGGTCCTGGTTGGAATGGTGGACAAGCTGCTGCTTCCTCTATATCTGTCCACTCGATGTCCATGAAAAATGGATGTTCCCTGATGTTACAT
The DNA here is from genome assembly GCF_905171765.1 of Bufo bufo. Lineage (NCBI taxonomy): Eukaryota > Metazoa > Chordata > Amphibia > Anura > Bufonidae > Bufo > Bufo bufo. The sequence goes on from NC_053397.1 coordinate 74,452,334, forward strand.
ACCACTAACTGGCGACTTTCTGGTGACTTGATTAAGAGCTGTAAAAAAATATATTGAAGACATTTCAGAATTGTAGATCACACTTTACAATGTAGCCCCTAGTTTTCAATGTCATATTTAGCCGCTGTTGTACTGCTATATATTTTTATACTAACCCTCTCTATGAGGTCTCTGGCTTGTGGGTCGAGTCGTTTTGGGTAGGTGGGAACATCGTTGATCAGTGACTTCTGAATTTTTTCAGGAAATATACTGTCAGAGAATGGATATTTGCCAGTAGCCATCTGATATATCGTCACACCAGCTGAGAACCAGTCCACTGCCGTGTTGTAGGGCTTCTCCAGAAGAATCTGTAGAAATATCAGGTTGACAATAAAAAAATAAGAGCATTGTCCAGAGCAGCAGAAGTCATGGAGATGTCCAGCCCTATGCACAGTGAGAAGCACATAGATGATTCCTCACCTCGGGTGCCATGTAGCTAAGAGTTCCGGCATATTGTGAGATCTTCCTTTCCCCAAAGATGTTCATCACGGCAAGACCGAAATCGGCAATCTTCAAGTGACCGGCGCTGTCCATTAAGATGTTTTCTGGTTTTATGTCTCTATGTATGATGCCTCTGTTATGGAGAAACTGCAGCCCACAGATGATCTCAGCTGCAAAAAATCTGATCACAAAAAAAGAGAAAACATCAACATTGAGACCAATAAATGATATAAAGATGGATGTTCCTGACAACTATTGTCTTTATCTAAGATATCTATGTTCTGCCTTACCTGGTGACTGGAATGGTGAATGGGGCTTTGGCATGTATTAGGTCACCTAGGTCTCCTCCGCTGAGAAACTCCATGATGAAGAAGGCATAGTCCTGTGATAAAGATAGAGCATATCATGTAAGTTTCAAAAAAACTTAACTATGGAATATTAGAGTGCATATATATATACCCTGCTTTGGAGATGTTATGCTTCTCAAGTAGAAGAAGCCAGAGGTTCAGGTTGACCTACCATCATAGTGCAAGTCTGGGAACTCATTTAAGTACAACAATGTTGGCAAAAGTAGGATGGGGTTGGAAAGAACTGACCTACTCACAAAACCCAGTAGTGAATAAGACTCTTACCTTGGTCTGGAAGGTGGCATAAGCATGGGTGAATAGTGGACTTTTCCCAGTCACCTCCAGGACCTGTCGCTCAATCAGAACGTTGTTTCTAAAGTTCTGAAGCAGGACCCTCTTCTTCACCAGCTTCACTGCCAGTTGTTGTTGGCAGTCGGGATGTGTGGCCAGCATGACCTAGAGGAGACAGAACATTAGAACTTGAGGCATCCTGCCATGAGAAGACGTGAAATCTTGATTTTGCTATAGTCATATTACTACACATAAGGAAAAAGTGACAACAACTCCTGATACTTACTTTACCAAAACCACCCTCTTCAAGAATTTTATGGAAGGTGAAGCTTTCCAGTCCGGTCACAATGATGGGGGTTTCTGCTGGGGTTGTCACTGGTAGAGAGAAGAGACATTATAGTTAATATTCCTGCGTTTGGCCTCCAATAGTAATTACGTTATGAGAGGATAAGAGTTTTATGGGGCATGAAAGACATGAAAGACAAAAATGCTCATTAATCATGTTCATAAGTGGGCAAACCCATTGATACGTTATTGGGGGATATTGGCTCTCGATGTCTTAGATCTGCACTCACCTGACAGCTGTTCCATCTCAGTGTTATAGGATGTGCTGGGTCCATCTTCAGCTTTTACCCCTGTTTTTTCTCCCCTCTTCCTCTTTTTTTGGATACTCTCCTGTATAGGGCTTCCAGGTCTTTTCGAAGCCTTGATCATTTTTTCTTTGCCGCCATCTTTCGCCTTCTCTGATGTTTCTATTCTCCTCCTCTTATTTGGCGGCTGAACTCTCCTCTTTCTCTTCCTTTTTCTTTTTTTGGGAAGATTCTTTGGAATCTCCATGTTCAGCCCATAGATGTCACTGGGTTGAGGAAGGTCCTGTGCGCCTTCAGCGCGTTCCATGATGACACTTGGAACGGCTTGGCTTACAGGCCCTCTTTTCTGGTCTTTGAACAAAACCAAAATTTGCTGAGCGCAAGTAAAAGTCGCCTTCACCCGTCAAGTGATGAAGAAATATGGCCGAAAGTCAGGCTGCAGAAAGCTAGAATCAATTGATATATGACATCACAAAGGCATCTGTGACATCACCACATTCTAAAGGTCACATGACTTTACAGAGGTACCTGTGTCATGGCTGGCTGTCAAAGGTGACATGACATTAGGGGTACCTGTAACATCATCAGCCTGGCTGACAGGCCTGTGTTTATCAGCAGTTTTAAAGGTCCATGATTTTCTATTTACTAAGTCTCTCTAGCATTTATCATTTATATTATATCCAGTTTATTCCCAGAATAAAAACTCTCCTCTACAAACAGTTTAGCAATGGAACAAGATGCAATTCTACTCTAATTATGCATCTTGTTATGGAAAATGATACATTGTGTCCAGGGTAGACATGACGTCCCTTCATTCAGCTGATTGTCGGCGACAAATTACACAAGGATAGACATTCCTAAGGATACATCATTAATATTTAGGACTAGAATAATACATGCTCTTTCTTTGAAAATGAATGGGTCCGCACCCGTTCCATAAAATTGCAGAACAGATGCGGACCCATTCATACAGTCGTGTGAATGAGCCCTAAGGTCTGTTAAGAACGGATAAACTGTCCATTTTTAACAGACTTTTTTTTCACTGATGCCTTTCTGAGAAATGGGCATTCAAAACGGACCCATTCAATTGTATGGCGGCAGTCAGTCAGTGAAAAACAGACAAGATAGAACATGTTCTATTTTTTGACATCCGTTATTCACTGGCCGTCAAAACAACTGCCGGGTAAATAACCTCGTAGACTACCATTGGCCTTAAAATGGATGTGTGATGGCCGTTAAAAAAAACCATCACATGTCCGTTTTTTTTTACTGTCATGTACATGTAGCCTAAGGCCTTTTTATGCTACTTTTGTATTTTTCTTTGCTAGCATTTTAGAGTACACTATGTTTTTATGTAATTTATTAACTTTTTTTTTTACCTTTTTTTTTATACCATTTAGCAATCATTTTACATAATGTGATATATTTATAGAGTAGGTTGACACTACTATGTGTGTATATTATTTGCTGCTTTGTATAATATTCAATCGCATCAAACCCTTCAAGCAAAAGCCAGTTTGGACCAAATGCCGGATTCCCATTTTTCAAATCTGACATGTGTCAGTTTATCTGGTGTTAATTTTGGAATGGTTTTACTTATCCAAGCCATTCTGAGATTGTTTTCTCGTGACACCATACTTCATGTTAGTGGTGAATTTGAGTTGATATGTTTTACCTTTATGCATAAGAAAAAATCCAATATTTTCAAAATTAGAATTTCTCTGCTTTTAAAACGGATAGTGATACTTCATAAAATAGTTATTACTTTACATTCCCCATATGTCTACTTTATGTTGGCATCATTTTGTAAATGCTATTTTATTTTTTTAGGAAGTTAGAAGGCTTAGAAGTTTAGAAGCAAATTTTAACATTTTTAAGAACATTTCCAAAACCCACTTTTTTAAGGACCAGTTCAGTTAAGAAGTCACTTTGTGGGGCCTTCATAGTAGAAACCGCCTATAAATCACCAAATTTTAGAAAATACACCCCTGATTTTACAAACTTTATTAAACCATTTAGGCGTTCCATAAGAATTAAAGCAAAGTAGAGGGGACATTTTAAAATGTGACACCCCCTAATGCACTGCAAAAATAGAATCTAAATATATAATTATTTTTTTTACAGTAAAAATAGCAAAGACAAGGTGGAACAGCACCCGTGATCAGTTTAGAAGGGAGTTGTCGGAAACTTCACATAGCAGTGACGCGGGTGCAAAGAAACCTCCCTACATATACACCAAGCAGCTGCGGTTCTTAAGAGATATCATGGAGTTGCGGCCGTAAGTAAATATATATTATTACATTTTTATTTTTACTGACAAGTGACGTACTATTATTACACTGGGGCGAACCTATGGCACGGTTGCCAGAGGCGACACTCGGAGCCCTCTCTGTGTGCTCCTGCACACAGGAAAAAGTCTATGGTGTACCAATTTGACTTGTAATTTCCCTGCTATTCATCATCGAGGCCCTTGCTGGGTTTTCTAGGCAACCTGTTAGCAGGGATGGGCAAAATGCGGCTCGCCAGCTGTAGCAAAATTACAACTCCCAGCATACAAAGTCTGTCTACAGTTAACAGCCTACAGCAGGGCATGGAGGGAATTGTAGTTTTTCAACTGCTGTAGAGCAGCAGTTTGACCATCCCTGTGTTAGTGGATTAGGCAATGCATCACAATACAGAAGTTTAGTGGCGCCAGGGGTGGTGTGGAGTGGGCCCGGCGTGCATGCTGGTAACTGCTTTCCCTGGATATAATGGAGGCCATTTTGGCACCGAAAATGACGGAAATTCAGGCGGATCCAGCATGTAAGTGGAACCTACACTTTCTGAATTTTATGATAGCCGCTATGGCACATAACAGGTATATTTAGTGTTAGGAACCCGTCTAACTAGAGATTGCCTTGACGTTCGGCAGACGGGCTCAAATAATTTTGTACAAAACGATTTGCCAAGTATCTCTAACTAATTAGTTCAGCAATTGCTATTATGATGCAATTTTGTACTTTTTTTGGTTTGCAGTGAGCTGTTGCATTGCTTGTTTTGCTTAACAGTCTTGTTCTCAGCCATAGCAACGTGCCCCTGCGCTTTGGGATGTGCTGACTGACCCCCTTTTTTCTTTGCAGTTTGTACTGGAGGTGTGGCTGCCTCCCCAGTCGTGCACTCCTTCCAGCTCGTCTGTCCCACAGGTTTATTTTAATTACTGTTAGTATTTAGCTTGGCCTGCTCCCCCCCACCCACTGAAGCCACCTGGCACCAGGAGAGAGATAGTGTGTGGACTCTCATTGCAGTCCTTGGTGACCATGTGGCGCCAGGGGTGGTGTGGAGTGGGCCCGGCGTGCATGCTGGTAACTGCTTTCCCTGGATATAATGGAGGCCATTTTGGCACCGAAAATGACGGAAATTCAGGCGGATCCAGCATGTAAGTGGAACCTACACTTTCTGAATTTTATGATAGCCGCTATGGCACATAACAGGTATATTTAGTGTTAGGAACCCGTCTAACTAGAGATTGCCTTGACGTTCGGCAGACGGGCTCAAATTATTTTGTACAAAACGATTTGCCAAGTATCTCTAACTTATTAGTTCAGCAATTGCTATTATGATGCAATTTTGTACTTTATTTGATTTGCAGTGAGCTGTTGCATTGCTTGTTTTGCTTAACAGTCTTGTTCTCAGCCATAGCAACGTGCCCCTGCACTTTGGGATGTGCTGACTGACCCCCTTTTTTCTTTGCAGAAGTTTAGTAATGCATTGAAAAGGGGTTCAGACCCCCAAAAGTTGAAGTTTCAAAGTACCAATTGTGGGACAGAAATAAATGTTGAAAAAAAGGCCAATACATTTTTTTAATTAAACAAACTGTTTGTAGAGGAGAGTTTTTAACAATATATATTGTAAGAAGGAACAAGGAGCCGTCATTGACGGAAGATACGTGTCACCAAGGTTCCTGGCCTCGGTGAGGTAAGAACCAGATTTTTTCCTGACGTGTCAGTTCTGTAGTGCAGTCTGACACTTCAGCTGTCAGAATAGCTGTAATCCAATCCGGGCCGGTTCTTATTGGGAGCAGCCAAAGAGCAGGGTGGGTGTCTGTTCCCCACGGTTCCAGGCCGGGTTTTGGCTGGGATATAAAAACCCAGCCAGCACGTTCAGCTGTGTGGATTATCCTCCATGACAGAGGAGCTGAGGAGTCTGTGGTTTGAGACACTGAGGCATCTATTTGTGAGAGCCATAGGCTGGGGAAACAGGCCATTAAAGCCTGCTGCGGACTGCGGGTGAAAATCATCTGCTGACCAGGTGAAGTCTTTTTGCACTGTGAACTTTGTGTGGTGTGAACAGGCACCAAAACTGAACACTTACTTTTGGCTTGTTTTCTTGCTATGTGTGAATAAACACTGAACTTTGATTTACAACCTCCCCAAAAAAGGTAGCAAGAAAACCTCTACTCTTTCAGCAAAGAGACCCTGCAAAAACCAATTGGTGGTAAAACAAAAAAAGGTGTATAGAAAATTTAGACAAAAACAGTAATTTTTTAAATTTTTATTACAGCACTGTTGATAATCTGGAGGAGCAAACTGGGTCGGTAGATTCGAATGAGACCCAAATAGAGACTCAGAAATCACCGGATGACGCCACAACAAACCCACCAGAGATGTCACAGCAAATTCAGACATCAAGTGGTCCAGAGGATACACCAGCAGAGATCCGTCCAGCACCAAGACGCCGGGGCCGGAATCCTCCTGTGCAAGCACCAACAGATAATCGTGCTGTCATAGATAGTCGAGTACTAGACTATCTAAATATAAATCAGAGAGCCCTGAGGAATTAATGCTCCAATCTCTGGCTCCATTCCTCTCTTGTGTGCCAGAAGTGCGTCGGCCCGTGTTCATGTCTACCCTGAACACGATCCTTGATATCTTCTCATGGCCCCAAGACCCCGCAGAATTGGTACTGTGAGACAGTGACAGGTCTCACTCAGGTGAGAGGCAAGGAAGGGGTGGATAGTGCGGTCCACACCCCTGTTCCACCACAGGTGAGAGAAGCTGGAGGTAATCAGCCTGGCATAAGGCACCTCCCAGAGTGTCAGAAAGGGGGTAGTGTGTTACCTGTGGACCGAGGCCTAGAGGCTCTGTCTGTGTGGTCTCAGCTGGGCAAGGCTGAGGGACCACAAGGCTGGGAGATAGCCTGGAGTTGGGGGACGCAGCGACGCCTGGGAGGGTCGCAGGGCCATAGTCAGGCAGACTACTGAGCCCCAATCCCCCACAAGAAATACTGAACTGGAGACAGTGGGCGTACTGTGCTCTGTACAGCCAGGAGGCTGTGGGACATTGGCTGACAAAGCCGCATGGTGAGTCAGGAAACTTTATGTTTAGTTAGAGCCTGGACGGGCGAGTGTTTATTATTTTATGTGGATGTCACATGTGTTAGGTGAAGCTGCGACTTCATGATAACCTGTATTGGTTGGAGTGTGCACAATAAATACACTGTTTGGACCTGAAACCTGGTGTCCTAAAGGCGTATCTGTGAGAATGACCCCCGGTGAAGAGCTAACACCCCACAATTGGTGTCGGATGCGGGCAGGTGTCCCTGCTGATAAGTAAAAGTGCTGGAAGCCTGCTAGTTTGCAGAGCAGAGACTGCTGGTGTTAAACTGGACATTTTTTTTTCTGTGGTGCAAACAGTGCAGGATTTAAAGGGCCAGAAGCCCAGTACAAGAGACTGAGCAGTGGAAATGGCTGCAAAATGGTATAGCCCGTGGGAGAAATCCTGCGAGTTAGTGATAGGCGTAATCCCGCTGGGGGTCATTCTAGACTCCCGCCAGCAAGTGTCTCGGGTCCTGCCTGAAATTCTGGACTTTGTAACAAGGGGGCCAGAGACAAAAACTACGGTGTCACTGACCTTTGTGACGGACTATGGCTCTGTGCAATGGGAGCTGTTAAAATGTGAGACACTGGAAGTGGAATTTGTACTGGGCAAGGACTTTCCATTGTTTGGACAGTTGTGGAGCGGAGTTCCTGATAAAAGGCAAAGATATGCCGTTGCCAAGGGCAACCGTCGGGAAGACAAAGAGGTGGAGAGTGATGCGGTTCTCAGGAGTGCATATCTTCCCTGTGACTGTGTCCGGAGTCCTAGAGAGGGAGTGCGGAGGTGCAGTAAAGCTGTTGCTAGGAGCAACCACAACCTTGATGAGTCCGCGGGAGAGACTGGCACTGCTTTACCAGAATGGTTGATTACAAAGGGTAAGACTGTTCCTGTTATTAACTATGTGGCAGACCCAGTGACCGTAAGCCGGCGGCAGGGGATACCTGCTGGGCTGGTAGGTAATAAGTCACACAGAGAAACTGTGTCTGGACAGGCGGATAAGCCTGCTGTGATTGCTCCCTCGCAGAAATCTACAGGGGAGAAGGTTTCTGTGTTACCTCAGTTGCCCATGACCAAAGCTAGTTTTGGGATGACAAGGATCCGGGATCCCATGCTAGCCCGGGTAAGAGGTAGCACAATATTGAAACCTGAGACTGGTAAAATATTAAAGGTGCTGGACAGTCGTGCAGATAAGGACTATCCGCTGATTTTCACTGAGCGTGAGACTCCAATGAGAACAGAGACTGATGAATTTGATGTTACAGATACGATCATGCATGAGGGAGTATTGGGCCGTGATATCTGTTTGTTGCTGTGGGGTAAGGTAGACACTTCTGCAGATAGTGACGAAACTCCTGCAGAACCTGTACCTGTCCCTTTAAGTGAGGATCTAAGGGAGCTGCACTTTGACCTGCATGGGGAAAGAATATTGACCATTGGAAACAATGGTGCTGGTCAAGTGCAAAGTGATGGTGACAAAAGTGCGGAAATGCATAAGGAAAATATGATGTCATATGAAATACGTGGTGACAGTGATATAACTTTTCCGTTGCAGGTTGTGGTCAGGGGAGAAGCGCCCCCTGGTGGTAAAAATGTAAATGATGATGAAACTTTATTTTCTGCATCTGCTATGTTTCATGAAGCGCGATATGACGTAATCAAAAGGTTTGAAGACATGCATATAAGTAGTGTGGAGCAAAGCCCAGCTCCAGCTCAGTGTTTGAAGGTGCAGGAAAATATGATTAGGGCTAGAGGGTGTACCGCACGGACCAGAGGTGGAAATGCAGTCTCCACAATGTTGGTTGGTTACTAAGGAAGTGTCCCAGGTGGGGATTAGCTCATCGGTGCCCCTAGAGGTCAGGATTAATAATGACACGAGCGGTATAGGTGACGTATGTGCTGTGACCGATAGCAACCCAGAGAGTGAAGCTACCATGTCAAGGTCCTGTGAAACAAAGGTGGTTACTAGTAGCGACCAGACAGTTCTATCTGACGAGATGGGAATTAAGTCGGGTGACGTCAGCCTAGAGTCTGAAGCCCATATCCAGACAGTTTTAGGTGACCTGACACGACAGTACAACTGCAAACAGGAGGATGATCTCTCTCTCTCCTCACGCTCCCTAGAAACGTTAGAGACGGGACTAGCTGTCTTCACAGAGCAACTGAAGAAAATTTCAGAAAGGGCAAAGAAGGAGAGCCAGAAAGAGAATGGTGATACTCCTACATCTGCTGCAGCAGAGCCGAGCAAGGAGCAGCTGGAACCGGAGGCCCAAAAGCGGGGCACTTCCCACAAGCTTGTGCAAAAAGCTGAAAAGAAACTGCTGAAAAACATGGAGTTGGTGGTTCAGCGCCTGGAGAAACAGGGTGTGACATACAAAAAGGTGGAGAAAACCAAGAACAAACTTCAGCGAGGATTGGATGATCTGATGGTGGACCTGGACCACCAGAAGCAAGTTATGTCTAATCCAGCGAAGAAACAGGAGAAGTGTGACTGGCTCCTAGCTGAAGAGAAATACATCTCAGCTCGATATGGTGAAAAACGTGACCAAACAGAGACTGATGCTTGGGAAAAGGAGACCAAGGCCCTCTCCTTGGAAAAAGCGCTTGAGGAGCATGCTGAATTGGAGAGGCTGAACAAGCAACTCAGAGCAGAGAATGAAAATCTCATGAGGTTAAAAGAAATCTAAGTGTGCTCTCAAACAGCAGGTGGAAGGTGAGAAACCTGAAAAGGAGAGTTCTCTGGAAGATGTCAAGAAGCCAGAGCCTATTAAAAATGGGACTGGAGAGGGTGGCACTGTGGTGCTGGCTGTGGCAGAGAAGATGGAAGATGCTTCTGCTAAACCAGATGATGGGGCTGATGTGGATGCCGAAGACCACAGACCCGTGGTAGCGTGTAGCCTAGGCCTGGAAGACGTCCCCTCTGCATACAAGGCCTTCCAAATAGCCAGCAGCCTGCTGGGGAAGAAGGAGGTGAATGATCAGTTTTCGGATCCGGGCTATTACAATGGGCTGTATCTCCTGACTCCTCCACAAAATGAGAACAGGGTCCTGGGTGAGCCTCTGGAGAAAATGACAGAAGACGAGGAGTCTGCTGAAGACCCTGGTGCCTCCTGCCTCGATGAGGGGGAGGGGTTAACAGGGCAAGTTTATGGTGCCATGTCAGAGAAGGATGAGAAGGCGGTCAAAGAGACTGGAGACTTCAAGAAGACAAAGACTGAAAAAGTTAAGGCCGATATGTTGGTTGACATGAAGTCCCCAGGTTCTACAGAGACCAAAGTTAAGCCAAAGGGAGCCGCGGCCGAAGTGGAAAAAGCCGCTAAAGAAGCAGAGGTCTCTAAAACTGTCATAGTAGCTGGAGTAACTTCTGTTGGAAAGAAGGAAGAAGTGACCCAGATGGACGTAAAAGAAGCGAGTAGGGGCAGGCATGCTCTGCTGAAGGAGCCCTGCAAAGCAAAGGAGAAGGTGTCGGGATATGACCATGACAGGAACAGTTCAGGCAAGAGGTTGGTTTTGGTGATAAACCAAGCTCTGCTGGCGTGGGTCTGGCAGAACAAAGGAAAGGTACGTGTCACCGAGGTTCCTGGCCTCAGTGAAATAAGAACCGGTAATTTTCTGTGTCAGCGGCAGCTAGTGCTCGCTGATACTGGGTTACTTAGTGTGGCTGTAAAGCCAATCTGGGCCGGTTCTTATTGGGAGCAGCCAAAGAGCAGGGTGGGTGGCTGTTCCCCACGTCCAGGCCAGGTCGATACCCTCTCACCAGCCTCCCGTGGTTATGCAGGTGTTCACCCTCACGGGCTTGAACAAAGGGGGGGATATGTGAGACAGTGACAGGTCTCACTCAGGTTAGAGGCAAGGAAGGGGTGGATAGAGCGGTCCACACCCCTGTTCCACCACAGGTGAGAGAAGCTGGAGGTAATCAGCCTGGCATAAGGCACCTCCCAGAGTGTCAGAAAGGGAGTAGTGTGTTACCTGTGGACCGAGGCCTAGAGGCTCTGTCTATGTGGTCTCAGCTGGGCAAGGCTGAGGGACCACAAGGCTGGGAGATAGCCTGGAGTTGGGGAACGCAGCGACGCCTGGGTGGGTCGCAGGGCCATAGTCAGGCAGACTACTAAGCCCCAATCCCCCACAAGAAATACTGAACTGGAGACAGTGGGCGTACTGTGCTCTGTACAGCCAGGAGGCTGTGGGACATTGGCTGACAAAGCCGCATGAGTTCACAGGGTGTGAACTGGGACCTAGGTGAGTCAGGAAACTTTATGTTTAGTTAGAGCCTGGACGGGCGAGTGTTTATTATTTTATGTGGATGTCACATGTGTTAGGTGAAGCTGCGACTTCATGATAACCTGTATTGGGTGGAGTGTGCACAATAAATACACTGTTTGGACCTGAAACCTTGTGTCCTAAAGGCGTATCTGTGAGAATGACCCCCGGTGAAGAGCTAACACCCCACAGTACATATAATAGAGCAATACAAATGGAGAGTAATTGGAACACCATGGGTTCCAGTAAGCACCCCTGGGCCTCGTCCATCTCTGTCCAGATGCCCTGTTACTTCCCCACCACTGTACAGCCATGATTGGCCAGCAGCTCTTATACTGGCCAGATACACTGACGTGAACATGAAGAGGGACGGGCCACCTCCACAAGGCCTGCAGGCCAATTTACTAGGGAATTATTTGACTTGTAAAATTTTATTTTTGTTTTATATATGCCTATCTTCAGACTTAAAGTTTATTTTGGTTCTAACGTATTTGTGCAATATATTTTTTTAAAAGGGATGTGAAACCTCAAATTTTTTTAGTACAGTTAGGAGCCTCTATTAACCACTTTCCGTCCGCTCATAGGATATAAACGTCCTATGGGTGGATCTCTATTTCTGAACGGACGTTCCAGAACGGACGTTCCAGTCAACTGCTATGACAATGCGCCCTCTGGGCTGATAAAATAGTCAGCATATAAATCACGAATATGCAGGCCTGATGATCCTGGTCTTCCATGCAGCGTCTGGTCCAGGCTAAACGATGAAGAGGTCATGTATTGGTCCAGGTCTGCATCGAAGGAAGCATCGTACATCCTGATGAAATTTTGAAGAAGAACACACGCTTGAATCACCAGGGTAGCATTCTCAGGATCCATTTGTATAGCTGACATAAAGACCCTCCACTTATTGGAAAGTAGTCCAAAAGCGCACTCAACATAACGGCCTGTAGTTGAAGACAGACCTCCTTTCATGTAAATCACGTCTTGGGAAGGGCCGCATCACATGTGGTGTCAGAGCAAAACCTTCGTCAGCCACAATGACAAAAGGAGCCGGACGTCCAGCTGATCCAGACAGTCTTCTTGGCTGGGGCAGGTCGAGTTGGTTGGACTGAAGCCGTTCACCCATTCTGGAAGCACAAAATATTTGTGCATCAGAAGTGCTCTCATAGGCCCCGATGTCGACAATTATAAACTTGTAGTCACTGTCAACCAAGGCCAACAGGACCACAGAAAAATATTGCTTATTATTGAAGAATCGGGACCCTAAGTGCGCCGGCTTCTTCACACGTATGTGCTTGCCATCCAGCGCCCCAATACAGTTTGGAAACTGGGCACATTGTTAAAATCTCCTAGCAATACGTAGCCAATCTTGCACTCTGGGCTCCAGCATCGCCATCTCTCGAAGTTGATCCCAGATTACTTTACAAGTGTGTGGAACGATCGTAGAAATGGTAGAAATCCCCAGCAAGAACTCAAAGTGCAGTGAGGCAAAAGAGTTGCCTGTTGCCAGGAATCTGGTAAAAAAAAAAAAAAAAGGTTTAAATTAACTCATACATATATGAGGAGGTGGAAAAAAATAAAATTGTACATACTTTAGAATATTGGTATTTACCTCAAGGTGACGATTAGCCTTTCTTCAGGTGATATGCTGCGCCTCATATTAGTGTTCTGCAAGATGAGACTAGGACGAAGAGACTCCAGCAGACGGTCAAAGGTGGACACCGACTTCTGGCAAAATAGATGAAATTTCTCCGGGTGTTGCCTCAAGTCGGCGTACAAAGTGTGAAAGTGGCCCTTCCTGCACCATTGTGAGACAATGGGGTGAACCCAAAGGTGCTTCCTACTCGGTTCCTCATCCAACATTGGTGACTGCTGTCCGTATCACCGAGAGAGAAGCCAGTACAGGAGAACTGTATCCACACGTGTTTTGGGCATGCTGAAGCAACAAAAATCGCCAGAAAGCTATGCAAGCAAAACTGAGGATTCTAACAAAGCACACTACGCTCTAAAAGCAGTAGAAAATGGTGCCTGAGCGATCATGTAACCTTGTTATGTCAGTTTGAAAGGGGTTGAACATTTAAATTTGTCAATTTAACCCTTCCGGTTTTTTTGCGGACCGTGAAAAACGGATGACACACGGAAGCACCACGTCCGTATTATACGGACTTACGGAATGGAAACTAAAGGATAACTGGAGACATACGAAACACACGGATCCGTGATTTGCGGACCGCAAAACCAACACGGTCGTGTGAATGCTCCCTTAGACACAGGGCGGGGACAAGGTCCACCACCAACAGAGGCTGAGCTGCCCAAGTGCCCCCCCCCCCAACTTGTGGAGTCTTTACTAAACACTTACTATTATAATCACACATAAATATGCACAGTTTAATGTACCAATTAACTATAGCTGTAAACAAATGCACAACCTCTTTAGATCCATATAAAGATAGAAATAAAGTGCAAAAACAAGTCATATAAGACAATAACCACATAATCTTAATATAAATAAACATAATCCTGTCAACAAGACAGAATAAAAACTAGCAAGTTTTGCATCAAAAACTGTATAGTTTTGTGGTCATTTATCTCCAAAGGAGTGAGAGCAAAATTCCAAGTGCAAAACAGATACGGGTGTAAACTACAGTGTAATTTTTCTTGCCTTCATTGAAGCAAATTGGTCAATCACCTTTTCAAAGTCAATTTGCTTTGCCATTGCATAGTCAATGGAAAGAATGGCAAGATTTGAAAGTCTCTCTTGTCCCATACTGGAGCGTAAATAGTTTTAAATAAGTTTTAACTTGCTGAAACTTCTTTCTCATGATGCTACAGTGACAGGTAGAGTCAGAAATATACGCAACGCCGTTTCAATATTTGGATAGCAAGCTGACAGTGAATAATCATAGATCATTTGACAGATATCAATAACTGTTGCCGACATAGCTTGTGGCAATATGGCTTGCACCTGAAACCTAAAGCTTTCAATTTCTGAAGACAGCTCTATGGCATCTAAGTCTTTGTTATACTTCAGAGCCAAATCGGAAGCAGCCTTCTGTAACTCCGCCATATCCAGTGTAAGAAGTGCAGGACAAAAAAGAAACTCAAAATCTTGGGATGTTTCCATTAGTGCTTTTGATTTCCAAGTTAAGTCAGAAATGAGAATGTCAAAAACCTGTTTTACAGTAATTCGGAAGTTGTCCTCAGAAGTCAGATTGGCTCCTTCATCAGGGGATTCATGAGGTGCTTTGTTTTTTTTTCTTTCTTTGCCTTTTTTGAGGAAACATTGCAGGGATGTCAAGTTTTCCACATGCCTCTGAAGCATACTGGTATACTTCCTGAAAATCAATATTCCTCATTTCCTGAAAGGTTTCTCTTAAACCGTCAATCATTTTTGAAGCCTGCAACACAGAAACGCCTTTGGCCTGTATGGCTTGATTTACTCTGTCGACATGACCCAAGATTTTGTTCCAAACAAAAAGTTTGCACAGGAAACCATAGTCCATGTAACGGTCGCGTACACACACACACAGGGGGGAGGGAAGTGACCACTGCGCTCCACCCTTACCCCTGGCCCTGCCTACTTGCCTCGCGAGTCCTAATGACAGGGGACAACTGGACGGCAATCCCTAACTTGGAGTAAGTGCAGGGATGACAGACAGACAAACAACAGGACGTGAACGGACCGAGTCAATACCAGGAAAGCTGCAAAGTACAAATGGAGCAAGCAGAGAATTGTCAGGAGAAGCCGGGGTCATAAATACCAGGAGAGCAGAGAAGTACAAGAGGAGTCCTAAGAGAGTAGTCAGGTGGGAGCCGAGGTCACAATACCAGGACGGATGCGCAGTACAGGAGGATCAGGCAAAAGGATGGTCAAGGAACAGGATCAGGTAAGTATTCAGCAGTCCAACAAATACCAGGAACCTAGAAATTAACAGGCAACCTGTAGCCAGCAGGCTGCCTGTATTTATAGTGGGGAGTGAGGGTCATGTGACGTGGCCAGTGTCACATGACCGACAGACCAACCAGTCGAGCACCGAGTGATCAGCTCGGCGCTCAAGGCAGACTTAGGAGCAAGGAGCCACCCAGCTAGTAAAGCCGCCCTGGGAATGAGGTCAAACACAGAACCTCATTCCAAAAGCTAAGCAACAGTTCTGCGGGCAATGGGGGACCGAGTGCACCTTCGGAACCCCGTGACAGTACCCCCCCTTTTACGAGGGGCCACCGGACCCAAGACCTCAGGCGATGGCTTTTCAGGGTGTTCTAAATGAAATTTACGAACAAGTCTAGGAGCATGAACCTCCCTGGCAGGTACCCAAGATCTCTCTTCAGGTCCATACCCCTTCCAGTGAATCAGGTACTGCAAGGAATTACGCACTTTCCTGACATCCACTATTTTAGACACCACATACTCGACAGCATCATTAACAAGAACCGGCGGAGGCGAGGCTTTTGATGGTACTACCGGTTCAAAATATTTTTTAAGCAGAGATTTATGGAACACATTATGAATGTGGAATGACTCAGGCAGCTCCAACCTAAAAGATACCGGGTTAATCACTTCCGTGATCTTATATGGTCCAATAAAACGAGGAGCAAATATTTTAGAAGTTACCTTGAGAGATAGATTCTTGGAGGACAACCATACTTTATCCCCAACCTGAAAGTTTACCCCCCTTGAACGTCTCCTATCGGCCTTGAGTTTTTGAGAACATTGAGCCTTTTCTAGGTTCGATTGAACCCGGGCCCAAACTGTGCACAGTTCGGAGGAGAGTTTATCAGCTTCAGGGTTAGAGGAGGAGACAGACGACCCAGAATGAAAACGGGGATGAAAACCATGGTTACAAAAGAAAGGGGAGACCCCAGCAGAAGAATTGACACGGTTATTCAGAGCAAATTCAGCCAACGGAAGGAATTTGACCCATAACTGCTGGTCATCAGCAACATACAACCTCAGGAATTGTTCCACAGACTGATTAAGGCGTTCAGTCTGCCCATTACTCTCAGGATGGTAGGCGGAAGAAAAAGACAACAAAATTTTACATCTTTGACAGAAGGCCCTCCAGAATTTGGACACAAACTGCACACCCCTGTCCGAAACAATATTTTCCGGGATACCATGCAATCAAACAATTTCTTTCACAAAAATAGACGCCAGGGTTTTGGCATTCGGGAGTTTAGACAGGGGAATGAAATGGACCATCTTGCTAAACCTATCCACCATTACCCACACTACAGTCTTACCCTCCGCCAGCGGTGGGTCAGTTATAAAGTCCATCGAGATATCGGACCAGGGTCTACTGGGAATGGGTAGCGGTCGTAGGTTACCAGCAGGGCGAGTCCTAGGTGTCTTGGACCTGGCACAAACCTCACAGGCTGACACATAGGACTTGACATCCCTAGTTAGAGTGGGCCACCAATAAGATCTAGAAACCAGATCCTTAGTGCCCTCAACACCCGGATGTCCACAAAAGGCAGAATAGTGACACTCACCCAACAGCTGGAGACGAAATTGTACGGGAACAAACAACTTATCTGTTGGGGTGGATACCGGTGCCAGATGTTGTTCCGACCTAATGCGAGCCGAGATATCCTGGGTAAGAGCTGCTAAGAAGATTTTTGCTGGTAGGATGGATTCAGGTGGTACCTCAGTAGGTTGAAAAGCCTGGAAGCTCCGAGATAATGCGTCCGCCTTCACATTTTTACTTCCCGGCCTGAACGTGATGGAAAAATCAAAACGAGTAAAAAACAGAGCCCATCTGCCTTGTCGGGGATTCAACCTCTTAGCAGACTCGAGAAACATAAGGTTTTTATGGTCAGTGACAACAGTTACACAATGCCTTGCCCCCTCCAGAAAATGCCTCCACTCCTCAAATGCCCATTTAATGGCCAGCAGCTCCCTATTCCCTATGTCGTAGTTTCTCTCCGTGGGAGAGAATTTCCTGGAGAAGAAGGCACATGGTCTCAGATTAGTGAGGCTGGCAGGACCTTGTGAAAGGACTGCTCCTGCGCCGTCCTCAGACGCATCCACCTCCACAATAAAAGGTTTCTCCTGATCAGGCTGGATCAGAATGGGAGCGCTACTGAATGCCTTTTTTAATTTTTCAAATGAAGAAATGGCCTCAGTAGACCAATTCTCCAAATCCGCCCCTTTCTTAGTAAGGTCGGTCAACGGTTTAGCAATTACGGAAAAATTCATAATAAATTTACGATAGTAATTGGCGAAACCTAAGAACCGTTGTAAGGCCTTTAAGGATGAAGGTCTTACCCATTCCTTAATTGCTAGTACCTTACCAGGATCCATCTTGAAGGCGTGAGGAGTCAGAACATGCCCTAGAAACAGAATCTCCTGCACACCAAAGACACATTTCTCTTGTTTAGCGGATAGCTGATTCTCCCTCAACACCTCTAATACTTGTCTAACATGAGACACATGGGATTCGAAGTCACGAGAGAATATCAAAATGTCGTCAAGATAGACAATAACAAATTTACCTAAGAATTCCCTAAGAATGTCATTCATGAAGTTTTGGAACACAGCTGGGGCATTGCTGAGTCCAAAAGGCATCACCTGATATTCAAAGTGTCCTACCGGAGTATTGAACGCCGTCTTCCATTCGTCTCCCTCCTTGATTCGGATTAGATTGTATGCCCCTTTCAGGTCAATTTTGGAAAACCAGGTTGCCCCCAGGACCTGGTTAAATAAATCCGGAATCAATGGGAGGGAGTATCTATTCTGGACAGTGATTTTATTTAATCTCCGGTAATCGATACATGGCCTAAGACCACCATCTTTTTTCTTAACGAAGAAAAACCCCGCCCCCATAGGAGAGACAGAAGGTCTAATATGCCCTTTACCAAGGCTCTCCTTAATATAATCTTCCATGGCCTTGCGTTCGGGCATAGAAAGATTATAAATTCGTCCTTTAGGAAACTTGGCCCCCTCTACTAGCTCTATGGTACAATCATAAGGTCTATGAGGGGGTAGAACCTCTGGGGTTGGTGATGAGAATACATCAGAATATTCTCTAACAACAGAGGGTAAAGTATCAGACTTTACTGAGACCCCAGCCTGTACCACGGACAGGCACGAGTCACACTTAGGCCCCCATCTCACCAACTCCCCATTGGACCAATCTATAGTGGGGTTATGTAGTCGGAGCCAAGGCAACCCTAGTACCACCTCAGCAGGTAGGTTCTCCAGGACTAGAAGCGAACATCTCTCTGAGTGGCACACACCCACGGTTAGAGAAATCTCCGAGGTACATAAGCTCACCGTACCACCAATAAGAGGAGTAGCATCAATAGCCATGACATGGATAGGAGTTGGTAAGGCAAACATAGGAATACCCAATCTAACAGCATACTCAGAGTCAATAAAGCTAGCCGCTGAGCCAGAATCAATGAAGGCCTTACCCGCCCATTTATCTACTCCCAGAGAAATCGTAATGGGTACCGAAAGCTTACATTTAGAAAATTCAGGGTGTACCTGGTCTTTAGGTTGCCTTGCCTTAGGAGACTTGACAGAGAGGACCTTCTTAGGACACTGGTTAATCCAATGGTCAGAATCTCCACAGTAAAAGCATTCTCCACGTCTGCGGCGAAGATTCCCTCGGGTCATGCCAACCTGCATGGGTTCCTCGGTGGAGACCTCAGCATTGTCTCTGGGATAGGCCTCTGGCTGGACCACCATCTGGGAAGAGAACTGTTGTTCCTGTCGTCTCTCTCTAACCCGTCGGTCAAGTCGGACAACAAGGGTCATCAGCTCCTCTAAGGTCTCTGGAAGTTGATAACTGACCAGAAGATCCTTTAATTTATCAGACAGACCTGACCTGAACTGACTCTTCAGGGCTGGTTCGTTCCATCCTGAGGGGACACACCACCTTCTGAATTGGGTGCAATAATACTCCGCTGGTAAATTGCCCTGAACCAGTGCCTTTAGAGCCGTCTCGGCTACTAGAGCCCTGTCTGGTTCATCATAGAGGGTACCTAGGGCCTGAAAGAACCCCTCCACAGAATATAAACAACTGGCGCCAGCAGGTAAAGAGAACGCCCAGTCCTGGGGATCACCCTGTAATCGGGAAATGATAATGCCCACGCGTTGACTCTCGGGGCCAGAGAACACGGGGCGCAAACGGAAGTAAAGTTTACAACTCTCCTTAAAAGAGAGAAACTTCTTCCGGTCTCCAGAAAAGGTTTCTTGGAGCTTAATCTGGGGCTCAAAATGCGGACTGGAGGCCTGAGGAGTGGAAGAGCCTTGCCCTAACTCAAAAGAGCTGAGTTTTTCCCCTAACTCCTGCACCATCTGCGTCAGATTAGAGACATAGTCAGTCAGGGTCACCAGAGGATTCATAATACAGTGGTTATTGGGCCTGTTAATCTGTAACGGTCGCGTACACACACACACAGGGGGGAGGGAAGTGACCACTGCGCTCCACCCTTACCCCTGGCCCTGCCTACTTGCCTCGCGAGTCCTAATGACAGGGGACAACTGGACGGCAATCCCTAACTTGGAGTAAGTGCAGGGATGACAGACAGACAAACAACAGGACGTGAACGGACCGAGTCAATACCAGGAAAGCTGCAAAGTACAAATGGAGCAAGCAGAGAATTGTCAGGAGAAGCCGGGGTCATAAATACCAGGAGAGCAGAGAAGTACAAGAGGAGTCCTAAGAGAGTAGTCAGGTGGGAGCCGAGGTCACAATAACAGGACGGATGCGCAGTACAGGAGGATCAGGCAAAAGGATGGTCAAGGAACAGGATCAGGTAAGTATTCAGCAGTCCAACAAATACCAGGAACCTAGAAATTAACAGGCAACCTGTAGCCAGCAGGCTGCCTGTATTTATAGTGGGGAGTGAGGGTCATGTGACGTGGCCAGCGTCACATGACCGACAGACCAACCAGTCGAGCACCGAGTGATCAGCTCGGCGCTCAAGGCAGACTTAGGAGCAAGGAGCCACCCAGCTAGTAAAGCCGCCCTGGGAATGAGGTCAAACACAGAACCTCATTCCAAAAGCTAAGCAACAGTTCTGTGGGCAATGGGGGACCGAGTGCACCTTCAGAACCCCGTGACAGTCCACTTGCATAACCATAACTTTCTGCCGTTGAAACTGAATCTGGATTTGCTGAATTTTCCGCAATGTCTGTGAGTGATTCACATATTTCAGTGATCTGTTGTCACGAGGGTGTCAAGAACCACGCCTGACTCCGTTATACCCGGGGTCAGGAAGTCGCAGCGGTTGGCTGCACTCTCTATGTAAGATAGGGCTGTTTCCTTATGGTAGCTTTCTGGGTTTGCTTTGCAAACCCTTTTGGCTCACTCAGGGATCCGTAGCTCCTTCTCCTCAGCTGTTCCTTGTCCAGCACTCCCAACCTCCTTATATTCCCCTCTCACACTTCTCTGGTTGCCAGATATAGAGCTTCCTGCCTGGACATCTATTCTGACCCTCTGGAGCTGTGTTGCTGCGTTCTCTGGTAGTTGGTCCAGAACGCTACCCTCCGGATCCCTGTTGGACCTTTGTGGTCTATTTTGGTCGCCCACCTGGGTGTATGTGTGTCACGACCGCTACCCCAGCAGCAGTCGTGTCGCACCAGACGGAGGGGAAGGGGGACCCTTATCTACGGATAGGAATCGTATGGCCACCCCTGACTAACCCTAAGCTGGCACCTGTCTGCCCTGATACCCTAGACGGGGTGTGAACCCGTGCGGCGAGCAGGATGCCTAAACCCTCAGTCACCCTAAAGCCTAGAGTGGGGAAAGGCCGATGGAAGCACTAGTCACCATCACTCATGTCTAGGAGAACAGCAGGGGAAGACAGCAACAAACTATATCAGAGATAGACTTATCCAGTCACGAGCAGAGAAGGCGATCCCAATCACGACCGTCCACGCCGGACAAGAGCTCCACAGCAACACCATCAAACGATCTCCTTCAAAGGTCAGAATAGAACTGGAAGTAAGGACTATATCTGGCAATGACTGCAAGTGAAAGTGAAACTAATATAGTAGCTGGGAGTGGCAGACAGGACTCACCTGAGAAGGATGCCTACAAACTCTCAGTCAGGACAAAAAGGTTCACAAGGCAAAACCCAGATGACATACCCTGAACGACGGAGCAAACTCACAAGCTATCGCGAGTAGCAAGTCGCTGCGACCTTCTCCTCCCAGACCTGTCTGGATCAGTCACAGTCGTGACAGTACCCCCCTTTCTACGAGGGGCCCCTGGACCCTCAAGACCAGGCCTCTCCGGTTTGGAGCTATGAAAAGCCCGAATGAGTCTGTCCGCTTAGTATTTTTTGCCCCCGGGCGATAGGTTATTACAAAATTAAACCTAGTAAAAAATAACGACCACCGAGTCTGTCTAGGGGTGAGACGTTTAGCAGACTCCAGATATAATAAGTTTTTGTGATCAGTAATCACCGTGACGGGATGAACCGCCCCCTCCAAAAAATGACGCCACTCCTCAAAAGCCAACTTAATAGCCAAAAGTTCCCTGTTGCCAATATCATAGTTCCTTTCTGCAGTAGACAATTTCTTCGAAACGAAAGCACACGGACGCCATTGACCAGGGGACGGGCCCTGAGATAGTACCGCTCCCACCCCCACCTCTGATGCGTCAACCTCTACAATAAAAGGAAGCGAGACATCTGGCTGTACGAGAATAGGGGCCGAGGTGAATCTCTCCTTCAGAGATGCAAAGGCAGTTTTGGCTGCATGTGACCATTTGGAAAAATCGGATCCCTTTCGGGTCATGTCCGTCAGTGGTTTGACCACCAAGGAATAGTTTTTTATAAACTTTCTATAAATATTGGCAAACCCCAGGAAGCGTTGCAATGCCTTCAGGTTCTCAGGCAGATCCCAGTCTATAATCGCCCGGACTTTCTCTGGATCCATGCGGAAACCTGAATCTGACAACACATACCCCAGAAATGGCAGTTCTTTTACGGCGAACACACATTTTTCTAACTTAGCAAACAATTTGTTGGCCCTTAATATCTGCAGCACTTGTCTCACATGGATCTTATGTGTATCCAGATCCGGGGAATAGACCAGGATGTCATCAAGATATATCACAACAAATCTCCCGATAAGGTGACTAAAAATATCGTTGACAAAATGTTGGAATACCGCAGGCGCATTAGTAAGACCAAATGGCATGACCAGATTTTCATAATGCCCTTCCGGAGTATTAAAAGCCGTCTTCCACTCATCCCCCTCTTTGATGCGAACCAGGTTATAGGCTCCTCTGAGATCCATTTTGGAGAACCATTTAGCACCAGCAACCTGATTAAAGAGGTCGGGAATGAGAGGAAGAGGATAGGGATCTCGGATAGTTATCCGGTTTAATTCCCGGAAATCCAGGCAAGGACGTAGGCCCCCATCTTTCTTTTTAACGAATAAGAACCCTGCAGCCACAGGTGAAGAAGAGGGTCTGATGTGTCCCTTAGCCAAACTCTCCGAAATATAATCTTTCATAGCCTTCCTCTCCGGGCCGGAAAGATTGTATAACCGGGTTTTAGGTAGTTTGGCCCCAGGTAGTAGATTAATCGGGCAATCATATGGACGATGAGGTGGTAACCCCTGACAACCCTTCTCAGAGAACACATCCATAAAATCTGACAGAAAGGCAGGTAAAGATGTTACAGAGAGTGTAGAGCACCTACTACTCAAGCAGTTGTCCTTACAATGTTCACTCCACTCCACAATCTCCCCGGCCTGCCAATCCACCACTGGATTGTGAGTCACCAGCCAGGGAAGCCCCAATACCATAGGAGCCGGAAGACCGTCCAGGACATAACACGAGATATGCTCTTTATGGAGGTCCCCTACCTGCAGATGGATATTATGAATGATCTGAGTTAACTCTTTCTGAGTAAGAGGGGAGGAGTCGATGGCAAAAACAGGAATAGTTCTGCGTATCGGTTCTGGAGTAAAACCCAGAGCCTGAGCAAACCGTGAATCCAACAAGTTGACCCCCGCCCCACTGTCCAAAAAGACGGAACAGATCTCAGTCTTATTGCCCGCCTTAACGGTAGCGGACAACAAAAACTGAGACATGCGTATGGAGGAAACGAATACGCCCAGACTGTTATCCTCCGCACAATCTGGGGACTCTAGTTTTCCCGGCGGCTCCTTTGTTTGTGGTCTCTTGGGTTCTGAGGGACAAACCTTTACAAAATGACCCCTCCCCCCACAACGAAAACAAACCTCTGACCTACAGCAGAACTTAGGAGGATTCACCCGTCTAGTGGCGCCCCCTATTTGCATTGGTTCGACTGGATCATAACAAACCGATCCCTGCCCTATAGAGGCCTCCGTAAAATTTAATAGTCTCTCCCTGAGTCGTCTGTCGATTCTTATGGACAGAGACATAGCAGCCTCCAGAGACCCAGGGACCTCGTATACCGCCAGCGCGTCTTTTAATTTTCCAGACAACCCCTGGCAGAACTGACTCCTAAGGGCCGAGTCGTTCCATAACGTATCAGTAGCCCACCTACGGAATTCGGAACAATATAGTTCAGCAGACCGGTTCTCCTGCCGAAGTCCACGTAGCTTAGACTCAGCCAGTGAGACCCTGTCCGGATCATCATATACGAGACCCAGGGCTTCAAAAAACTCCTCCACTGATCGTAAGGCCAGAGAGTCTGATGGTAGGGAGAAAGCCCAAGCCTGCGGATCTCCTTGCAGGAGAGAAATTACAATACCCACCCGTTGTTCCTCACCGCCGGAGGATCTAGGGCGTAACCTGAAGAACAATTTGCAAGCTTCTCTGAAGGTTACAAATTGGTCTCTCCCTCCTGAGAACCTATCAGGTAAAGCCACTTTTGGCTCAGGAGTACCTTGGTTTCCCGTAGCAACGGTGGAACCCAAGGATGGCTGCTGCTGCAGCACTGTTGCTTTTAATCCTGCCACTTCAAGGGATAATCCCTGTAATTGTTTCGCCAAAACCGTAACCGGATCCATAGTGGAACAGAAAAATACAAAGCAAAACAGCAAGCTAAAAAAAAAAAAAAAGTCACTTTTATTTTTTTTTAAAGTGCCAGATATACTGTCATGACCGCTACCCCAGCAGCAGTCGTGTCGCACCAGACGGAGGGGAAGGGGGACCCTTATCTACGGATAGGAATCGTATGGCCACCCCTGACTAACCCTAAGCTGGCACCTGTCTGCCCTGATACCCTAGACGGGGTGTGAACCCGTGCGGCGAGCAGGATGCCTAAACCCTCAGTCACCCTAAAGCCTAGAGTGGGGAAAGGCCGATGGGAGCACTAGTCACCATCACTCATGTCTAGGAGAACAGCAGGGGAAGACAGCAACAAACAAACTATATCAGAGATAGACTTATCCAGTCACGAGCAGAGAAGGCGATCCCAATCACGACCATCCACGCCGGACAAGAGCTCCACAGCAACACCATCAAACAATCTCCTTCAAAGGTCAGAATAGAACTGGAAGTAAGGACTATATCTGGCAATGACTGCAAGTGAAAGTGAAACTAATATAGTAGCTGGGAGTGGCAGACAGGACTCACCTGAGAAGGATGCCTACAAACTCCCAGTCAGGACAAAAAGGTTCACAAGGCAAAACCCAGATGACATACCCTGAACGACGGAGCAAACTCACAAGCTATCGCGAGTAGCAAGTCGCTGCGACGTTCTCCTCCCACACCTGTCTGGATCAGTCACAGTCGTGACAATGTGTTTGTCTGTTTTGTCTGTCCTCTCCCTGGTGTTTCCCTCTTAGTGTCAGTGGTGCGGACTAGCGATCCCATCAGCCCGTTCACTATCTCACATTTTAGGGAAAGCCAGGGTTTATGCACGTGATCGCTGCACGGGTGAGGAACCCGTCTAGGGACGTCAGGGCAGTCAGGTGCGAGCCGCAAGGTGAGTTAGGGGTCACCACCTTTCCCTCTCCATTGGGCAGGGCTTTCCCTTTTCCCTCCCTGTGCGTGACGCCGGTCATTACATTATATCTGGCCCTTATTTTGTGTAGGTAAAAAAAAAAAAAAAATTTACCTACTTAGAATCCAGTATGGATCAAATTGCTGCTCTGTCCAAACAATTTCATGGCCTGTCTTTGGAGGTGGCAGGATTGAAGGCGTCGGTCCTCCAGCAACAGCAGCAATTACAACTGACCGCTACTGGTAACCAGGTCGTTGCGGAACCCAAGTTCCCTCTCCCTGACAGATTTTCTGGGGGAAGGGACAAGTTTTTGACATTCCGTGAGGCCTGTAAATTATATTTTAAACTGCGCCCTTACTCCTCTGGTAATGAAGAACAGCGGGTGGGGGTTGTTATTTCCCTGCTGCAGGGGGACCCGCAGTCCTGGGCGTTCTCTTTACCTACTGATTCCCAGGCTCTTCGGTCAGTGGATGAGTTTTTCGGTGCCTTGGGTCTCATATATGACGACCCTGACCGAGTCGCACTGGCTGAATCAAGATTACGGAGACTCTTACAAGGAGAGAGGCCGGTAGAGGAGTATTGCTCTGAATTCCGTAGGTGGGCTACGGATACCCAATGGAACGACCCAGCTCTCAGGAGTCAGTTCTGCTCTGGGTTATCCGAAAGGGTTAAGGATGCGCTTGCATTATATGAGACCCCCTTTTACCTTGATGCGGTTATGTCCCTTTCTATCCGAATAGATAGACGCCTTAGGGACAGGTTGAAAAAACCGGAGCAATTGGTAACCCCTCCCAAGCAGCAGTTAGTCTGTACGGACTTAGACGAGCCTATGCAGCTAGGAGGAACTACTCGCCAGGTCCGTCCTCCTGAGGCTCGCCGTAGGCGTGGGGTTTGTTTTTTTTGTGGGGAGAGGGGTCATTTCATTAATCTCTGTCCTTCTTTCCTCAGAAACAAAAGACCGTCGGAAAACTACTAACCCCAGGCTGTGTGGAGGATGTCAGCCGGGGGGTATAAGTTTCCTCCATACGTACATCGCAATTTGTGTTGTGCGGTTATTGTTTTTGGTGATAAAACGGAGACTATTTCTTTCTTTCTAGACAGTGGAGCAGGGGTAAATTTGGTAGATGCCCATTTTGCCCGCACTATGGGTTTGTCTCTCTGTACGCTACAGAGACCTATTCCCATATTCGCTATTGATTCTGCTCCTCTGTCTCAGAGAAACCTCACCCACATTGTTCATAATTTACACCTTCGGGTAGGGGACCACCATAACGAGATGCTTTCATGTTATGTTCTGGAGGGGCTTCCCACTCCGGTAGTGCTGGGTCTTCCCTGGTTGGTAGCGCACAATCCAGTGGTGGATTGGCAGGCCAGGGAGATATTGGAGTGGAGTGAGCAGTGCAGAGAAAATTGCTTAAATAGCAATTGCTTAGTCGCCTCCATAACTACCCTACCTACATTTATTTCGGATTTTGAGGATGTTTTTTCTGAAAAGGGTTGTCAGAAGTTACCACCTCATCGTCCTTATGATTGCCCGGTTAACCTTATTCCCGGCGCAAAATTACCCAAGACCAGGTTATATAATCTTTCGGGTCCAGAGAGACAAGCCATGAAAGATTATATCTCTGAGAGCTTGGCTAAGGGACACATCAGACCCTCTTCTTCACCCGTGGCTGCAGGGTTTTTCTTCGTTAAAACGAAAGATGGGGGCCTGCGTCCTTGCCTAGATTTTTGCGAATTAAATCGGATAACCATCCGAGACCCATACCCTCTTCCTCTCATTCCTGACCTGTTTAACCAGATTGCGGGTGCTAGGTGGTTCTCCAAACTTGATCTTAGGGGGGCCTACAATCTGATTCGTATTAAGGAGTGGGATGAGTGGAAGACAGCTTTTAACACCCCTGAGGGGCATTATGAAAATCTAGTTATGCCTTTCGGTCTGACCAATGCTCCTGCCGTCTTTCAACATTTCGTTAATGACATTTTTAGTCATCTAATCGGCAGGTTTGTGGTAATATACCTAGATGATATTTTAATTTATTCGTCTGATCTGAGAACACATGAGGTGCATGTCAGACAAGTACTGCAGGTCCTACGGACGAATAAATGATATTCTAAAATTAAAAAATGTGTCTTCGCCGTTCAGGAGATACAATTCCTAGGTTATTTTTTATCTGCTTCAGGTTTCCGTATGGATCCTAGGAAGGTCCAGGCAATTTTGGATTGGGATCTTCCTGAGAACCTCAAAGCACTACAACGGTTCTTGGGCTTCGCAAATTTCTATAGGAAATTCATTAAAAATTATTCGCTTATTGTAAAACCCCTTACTGACATGACTAGAAAAGGGACTGATTTTTCTAAATGGTCTGACGCCGCTAAAGTTGCTTTTTCCTCTCTAAAAGAGAGGTTTACCTCAGCACCTGTACTAGTCCAACCTGATGTTTCTCAGCCTTTTATTGTTGAAGTCGATGCATCAGAGGTGGGAGTGGGGGCGGTGCTGTCTCAGGGTCCGTCTCCTGGCAAATGGCGTCCTTGTGCTTTCTTTTCTAAAAAACTATCTGCAGCAGAAAAGAACTACGATATTGGCAATAGGGAACTATTAGCTATTAAACTTGCGTTTGAGGAGTGGCGTCACTTTTTAGAGGGGGCAGTCCACCCCCTCACTGTGATTACGGACCACAAAAATCTTCTGTACCTCGAATCAGCTAAGCGTCTCACCCCTAGACAGGCTAGGTGGTCGCTATTTTTTACCAGGTTTAACTTTGTGATTACCTATCGTCCTGGGGCAAAGAATACCAAGGCTGATGCACTATCTCGTTGTTTCCCTGGAGGGGGTAATGTGAGTGATCCGGTGCCCATTCTTCAAAGAGGAGTGGTTGTTTCTGCGGTACACTCTGTTCTGGAGGGGAAGGTGTTAGAGGCCCAGGGGGACGCCCCGGTCTCTTGCCCCTCAGAGAAATTGTTTGTACTGTTGAACCTACGTTTCGAATTATTAAAGGAACATCATAATTTGGCACTTGCTGGGCACCCGGGTAGTAAAGCAACCTTGGAGCTATTGTCTCGTCGTTTTTGGTGGCCAAGGTTGCGTCAGGATGTATCAGATTTTGTGTCTTGTTCTACCTGTGCGCGCGCAAAAGTTTCACATACACGTCCTGCAGGGTCTCTATTACCACTCGTCATTCCCAATAGACCATGGACACATCTGTCAATGGATTTTATCATTGACTTACCTTTGTCTGCGGGTAAAACAGTTATTTTGGTAGTAGTGGACAGGTTTAGCAAAATGGTACACTTCATTGCGTTACCCGCACTACCTAATGCTAAGACTCTTGCTCAGGTATTCGTCAGTGAAATCGTGAAGCTTCACGGGGTCCCCTCCGATGTTGTTTCGGATCGTGGTACCCAGTTTATTTCTAAATTTTGGAAAGCTTTTTGTTCCCGTTTGGGGGTACACTTGTCCTTTTCCTCAGCTTTCCATCCTCAGTCGAATGGACAGACTGAGCGTACCAACCAAAACCTGGAGACATATCTAAGATGTTTTGTGTCTGAAAACCAAGAGTTGTGGTCATCATATTTACCGTTAGCTGAGTTTGCCATAAATAATCGTCGTCAGGAATCCACTGGCAAGTCACCATTTCTTGGTGCATATGGTTTTCATCCCCAATTCTGTACTTTCAAAGAGGGGGGGTCTTCTGGGGTTCCCGAAGAGGAACGGTTTTCGTCATCTCTTTCATCGGTATGGCAGAAGGTGCAAGCTAACTTGAAAAATATGGGAGGTAAATACAAATGCATGGCTGATAAGAGACGGTCGCCAGGTCCGGACCTAGGAGTGAATGACTATGTGTGGTTGTCTACTAGGAATATTAAATTGAAGGTTCCCTCTTGGAAACTGGGTCCTAGGTTTATTGGCCCTTACAAAATTGTAGCCATCATCAACCCCGTGGCTTTTCGCCTGAATCCATAATGTTTTTCATAAGTCGTTACTCAAAAAATATGTTCCACCTCTAGAACCGTCACTGCTGCCACCCCCTCCTGTTGTCGTGGATGGTAATCTAGAATTTCAGATATCCAAAATTGTTAATTCTCGTCGGGTCCGCCGCTCTCTTCAATATCTGGTGCATTGGAGAGGTTACGGTCCCGAGGAAAGAATGTGGGTTCCTGCGTCTGAGGTAAACGCCGACAGGCTAGTTCGGGTTTTTCATGCCTCTCATCCTGAGAGACCTGGTCCTGAGTGTCCGGAGGCCCCTCGTAGAGAGGGGGGTACTGTCACGAGGGTGTCAAGAACCACGCCTGACTCCGTTATACCCGGGGTCAGGAAGTCTAAATAGTAGCTGAATATTGCTGAATACCAGATATGGAAATCTCCTGCTAGAAAATTGCGGTTAGCTTACAGTGTTGAATCTAAAGCGTTTGGACTGCAACACTGTAGCAAAAGTTCATTTCCAGGAAAGCGGTCACGAGTGAAATACTATCTCTATATTAATATTGTCTAGCCCTTACAGACCGTGGGCAATACGCGATCCAATATTGCGACTGAACAGCATATTATTTTGAGCACAGTAACACAGTATATGTTACACTATTGGATTTTCATGCACGTTTACAAAGTTATATTAACACGGATAAAGTTACTTTAACACGGATGGACTTTGACCGATCACCAGTGATTTTTTTTTTCTATTTTTCTACTACCAGCACTTTTGGATTCTGACCTTTTTTTATTTATAGGGAGTAGGAATTTTTTGGACTCAGTCACTATTTTATATTTTATATCAGTATATTGCAGTAGGATCATCTATTTGTTTGCGGACTGGATAGACTTGGTCAGTCTGGCCCCAGCAGCCATCTCACTCAATCCGCAACAATTTACTGTGTACTCTCAGTAGCCATTTCAACAAATCCATATCAATTAGTACCTTATTGTATTTTATTCTATTTTATTGTGTATTTACAGGCCTGTATCTTATCTATGATATTTTATTTTAATAGATACCGGATATATTAGCAAGGCTATTCATATACACTCACCTAAAGAATTATTAGGAACACCATACTAATACGGTGTTGGACCCCCTTTTCCCTTCAGAACTGCCTTAATTCTACGTGGCATTGATTCAACAAGGTGCTGATTGTTGGCCCATATTGATAGGATAGCATCTTGCAGTTGATGGAGATTTGAGGGATGCACATCCAGGGCACGAAGCTCCCGTTCCACCACATCCCAAAGATGCTCTATTGGGTTGAGATCTGGTGACTGTGGGGCCATTTTAGTACAGTGAACTCATTGTCATGTTCAAGAAACCAATTTGAAATGATTCGAGCTTTGTGACATGGTGCATTATCCTGCTGGAAGTAGCCAGCAGAGGATGGATACATGTTCTCATTCTGTTTACGCCAAATTCGGACTCTACCATTTGAATGTCTCAACAGAAATCGAGACTCATCAGACCAGGCAACATTTTTCCAGTCTTCAACAGTCCAATTTTGGTGAGCTCGTGCAAATTGTAGCCTCTTTTTCCTATTTGTAGTGGAGATGAGTGGTACCCGGTGGGGTCTTCTGCTGTTGTAGCCCATCCGCCTCAAGGTTGTGCGTGTTGTGGCTTCACAAATGCTTTGCTGCATACCTCGGTTGTAACGAGTGGTTATTTCAGTCAACGTTGCTCTTCTATCAGCTTGAATCAGTCGGCCCATTCTCCTCTGACCTCTAGCATCCACAAGGCATTTTTGCCCAGAGGACTGCCGCATACTGGATGTTTTTCTCTTTTCACACCATTCTTTGTAAACCCTAGAAATGGTTGTGCGTAAAAATCCCAGTAACTGAGCAGATTGTGAAATACTCAGACCGCCCCGTCTATCACCAACAACCATGCCACGCTCAAAATTGCTTAAATCACCTTTCTTTCCCATTCTGACATTCAGTTTGGAGTTCAGGAGATTGTCTTGACCAGGACCACCCCCCTAAATGCATTGAAGCAACTGCCATGTGATTGGTTGACTAGATAATTGCAATAATGAGAAATAGAACAGGTGTTCCTAATAATTCTTTAGGTAAGTGTATATTCCTGATTCGGATTTGTGTTTTATGTACTTTTCATCATTATCATATGTATTAATAAATATAGACAGTGTGACTACACTAAACCTATGTTCTGGATATAAGAGTGCCCATTAATTTCTTTGATACAATTTTCCTTGGTGATTTGAGTGCGACATCAGATTGGTGCACCTTGCTATCCCCAATCAGAGGTAGAGCCGTCCTATATCTTCCTCTTTATTCTATTAATGATTTGAGAGCGGACTGTATCCCCCAAAATACTGATAAATTCATTTAGAATTTTGCTTGAAAGGTAATTGACACAGCGCTTCTGATGAGTCTCAATCTTCTCTTTCAGTGACATGTTGTGATGACTTATTACCTCCATTAGATCAAGGAATATGCCAGCGTGTGGACTTCCAATAATATCTTCAGAACCTCTGAGTGCAAGGTTGTTTTTTGCACAAAACAAAATTCCATCCAAAATGCACTTCAAGACATCTCACCACTTTTGTTTCTCAGTCAAAACCATTTTCTCTATAGTGCTGTCAAAAAGCTTGCCGGTTTTCATGTTCTTTTCCATTACTTTCCATTTATAGTAGTTGGTCCGATGCTCTGCTGAATTTTCATGTGTGGGGATACGTGGGTTTAGGTTTTTCCAATCAGAAAAAAAATAATTGGGATTCGTTATTGAAAAATTGTGCTTTCCGAATAAGATACATGGAAAACAAAACACTGCATTTGATGTTTTGCAGTATATCAACCATGCACGGTCAATTTTCCTACCACCAGGTAGATGTTTTATAAACCAACTGGGATAGAATGTACGCTCTTCTTGGAACTGAGATCTTCCAAAATCTCCATCGATTCCTTGATGTGGGCCTTGTTCTATTAAATAACGTCGAATTTTGTCTGTGATATCAGGCCATGAGGGTGGATCATTCAAGTTAAACGTCATTCTGCTGGGCTCTTCAGCTGCCATTTCTTCGGGCATGAGTTCACTTGGTATTGCCGATGTGTCTTCAGCTTCTTGCAAGCATTCTTCACCTTCAATCTGTTCACTTTCTGACACATTGTACTCCGGACTTTCTGCCGTTTCAGTGGAAAAAACAAAATGTGGATCTGTAGGACTGCAACCAATCTCTGTAGCAGTTGAGGTTGGCTCTCTGGAACTTGAACTTGCTCATGCTTCTGAATCTGTGTCTGTACCTTTGCTTGGCTGTAGCCATTTTTGCAATTTTTGAGAACTCTTACTTGCTTCCTCTTCCCTCAACTTTCTTCTTTTTCTGAACTCTGCTCCAGAAGGTTTTTTAGAAGACATTCTGTAATAAGCAAATAAAAAGCATAGGAGGTTCCCAGTAGTGACAGCAACTGTGTAAGCATAAGGTCAGGTGTAATTTCATACTATTATATATATTTTTTGTTCCACAATTATCTATTTTTAATCATATTTTTCGTCCAGGATGTCTCTGTACATTGCTGCAGTCATCTTTCCCTTTATCCTGACTAGTTCCTGCCCCTGAAAAACTTCCCCACAGCATGATGCTGCCACCACCATGCTTCACTGTAGGGATGGTATTGGCCTGGCCTGGCGATGAGTGTTGCCTGGTTTCCTCCAAATGTGACACCTTGTATTCAAACCAGAGTTCAATCTTTGTCTCATCAGACCAGAGAATTTTGTTTCTGATGATCTGAGAGTCCTTCAGGTGCCTTTTGGAAAACTCCAGGTGGGCTGCCATGTGCCTTTTACTAAGCCATCACTAATTTTGGCGAGGCTGGGTGAGTATTTTTGGGGGGAGATTTTTGCTTTTTTGGCCGATTGCTCCAGCAACAGGCAAGCACATTTATCTGGCATCAGGCGATCCCCGCGGGTGCCAGATACTGAGGACTTGTCTGCTGTAGTAAGTAATTTTAATTGCCTGGTACCTGCAATGAGCAGGATCGTGGTACGGTGGCCAATTATGCAGTGGGTCAGAGCTTGGGTATATAAGTCTATGGTTTGCTCGTGACGCCAATTGCAGCGTGCGCAGGGTACTGTTGCAGGGCCCTTTAAGGTGTTGGAACTCACGTACCAGGTGAGGAATGCCAGAGTGGGGATAATGTCTATGTGTAGTGTCAACGGTGTCTCCTACCTTGGTACGGCTGGACTCCTGGATCCTGGCTCACTTGCAATAAAATGAGTGTTGCTAGTAGGAGTAATGGAGGAATTTGGTGGTAATGAATAAGATCCAGACTTGTAATAAAGTTCAACTTGTCTTTACTGGTTGCAGCTTTAATCCATACGAGATACAGCATTAGTGTTTAGGTCCCAGCAGGTTTCTGGAAATGTATGGCAGGGATCAATATCTCTTCTGCTCCTATACTACGTGCCTGGAGAATATGGCAGGAATCTGTCTTCTGCTCTATCTTCTGCTTGGTGTGGGCCTGACTAGCTGAGGAGGAGTTTGGCTTCTCATGGTCTCTGGATAAGTTACTCACAGTTCTGCTCTCAGGGAATGTTTCTTCCTGGAGATCTGTAATACTGGAGGTGCTGCTTGCTTGTCAACCAGCTGAGGCTGAGGGCTCAGTCTGGGAAGGGTGATCTTTGGTCTCAGCCGAGACAGATCCTGGTCTGGGATCCCTATTTCTGGGAGCTCCTACCAACACAGCCTTCCCCTAGCAGGGGGGCTGGTACACTGACTGAACTTCCTTTCCTCCCCAAGAGGCAGGATGTGGGAAGATTCCACACCTCCTCAAAGAGGGGGGAGCTAGATTGGAATGTACTATTCCAGTCTAGAAATACTAAACTGAACTAAGACCTGTTGAATACATTGCTGCCACCTGCTGGTGTACATGAAAATTACAGCAAACATATATATCAGGCTTAGAATATGCACATTATGAAGAAAGTGATGTAAACTTATACCAGATGACAATATGCATACACTTAATGGGATGTAGCGGAGAGAAAAAGTTTAGTAACCTAACTCTGGGATGTTACATTCCCTTTACTTTAAGGTAAGCCGTCCTCGGCTTGTGCTTAGGAGGGTGAGAAAGAACCAGCTCTGAGGTACCCAATAAATACAAAGTGCTGCGTGACTTACATATAATGATATACAAAGACAAAACATGGCTTTCCCCAGTTTCCTGCCCGCTAGAGTAAGGTGTCCAACACACAGTTTCCTTCTCTTGGTATAACCAGGTAACCTAAATACTGCACAAAGCAAAACCTTTATTGACTGACTTTTGGAATATTGTCCACCAATACCAAAGAAAGCATGGGGGTGTCTTTACTCTGTAATCCCACCATTGTGTAATGGAATGCCCGCAAATGAAAGGGTGGCTTTATCCTGTATTCCCTTCCCTGCACCAAAGCCGGAGAAATTTGGTTTAAAGCACGATCACTATGGTGACTAAGGGGTAGCTAAAATATGGCTCTAAGGTTTGAGGCGCCTTACCTTAGGCAAAAAGGCTCAGAAGGGGAGGTATTTATCGTCTCCGTATACTTCTGGCAATGTCACAGGAAGAGGGTATTACGATCCCATGGATCTCCTGGAAATGAGACACCTCAGGATGGGAACAATCCCGAACATGAAACAAGCGGGAAGGAGCAGTCTAGGACTTCTAACGATTCCCGAAGCAGCGGGGGTACCTGTGTAGTAACTGGATCTGCCAGGACTTACCACTTGGTCCTACCCTGGGTACCCGGCATATATGACTCCAGGTGTAGGCCATTAGTATTAAGCTTCCGTATGAAGACAGTACGTATAAAGGGGGGAGAGAACGAGAGCTGTTAAATACGGCATACAAAAGGTAAGTTGCTACATTTTAAATTACGTGCAATGGTTAAGTGCAATCATCACAATAAGTGCATAAATTCACATTGCGGCACCTAGGAAGAGAATACACGCAATGGGCATGTTATCTTGAACGTTACATAACCTGTAAACTTGAAATGAAATTAGTGCAAAAACATTATGGAAATATCAATGCAATAATACGCTCAAATATGGCTTGAGTCTTTTTCCTTGAAGTGCTTGACTGTGGACAGGAACAATAACTCCATAAATCACTTGTAATCCACAGGAAATAAACAAAAGTCACTTGTAATCCAATGGGCAACAATAGAGTTAATTGTAATCCACACAAGGTAGTGGGTAATTTCTACAATGGGTAGTTTTCCTCACAGGAAAGTCTGGAAAACATCCTCCGGGATCCCATGTTTGAGGAGGCAAAAGTTCTTCTTTAACCTGGGTGCTCTCAGCAGCTGTAACTCTAGCATAAACTTCATCTGTGATCTCGTGGTGGCTTTCTGTGGCAGAACTTTGAATTGCAGGATCACCTTTCTCTGGAAAATCTTCTGTAAGCCTTGGCTTTTTCCTTGTAGGTGACAGGTTTTCTGGACAGCAATAAAGGATGGTGTCAGGACTGGAATAGTGGATCAGGTATGGAATCCTTTGGCAGGGACGAAATAATTCCAAAAATTTGCGTAGTACAAAAAGGTTAATCCAATCGGGTAGTCGGTTCCAGTTCCAGGTCGTGGCGGGCAGCAGAATTCGTAATCGAGGAAACAGGCAAGGAGTCGGTAGCTGGGAAGTCAGATTAAACAACAGGTTCACAGGAGGGAGCTGGGTGTTCACCATAAGGTTGAATAACTCAGCAATGAGTCAAGGCTCTGACTGGCTTTAAGTACACAGTGAACCCAGGACCGCCCCCCTGGTTGCCGGGCAACCAGGAGGCTTCCTTAGTCAGAAGCCAATCATAAGGCTGAGGGCGGTGACGGAGGCTGAAGCCCTCCCCCAGCCTGAGTAGCACCTGTGGTCTGGAGTGGAGCATGTGCACTACGCTTGTATCCCTGCGCACGCGGCTTGTGTACCGCGTACGCGCACCCGGCGTCCGACTCGCGCAGGCGCACTGGCCACATTGACGTCAGGTGTCCTGTCAGGAGGAAGAGGAGGAGCTATCTGCGCCCGCCGCCCGCGCCTGCGAACCCGATGCAAAACGGCCCCCCTGGTTCCCTGACAGAGCCCCCCACCAAGGAGCGGCCGCCGGACGCGAACCTGGGATGGCCGATCAGGATGAGCCCTGTGGAATGCGCGGACCTTGGCGTCTGCATGAAGGTTACCTGCTGGTTCCCAGGAACGCTCCTCTGGCCCATATCCCTTCCAGTGGACAAGGTATTCCAAGACTCCACGGCGTCTGCGGGAGTCCAAGATCCCCTGGACTTCATATTCATCATTGTTATCCACCTGAATGGGAGCGGGTGGCACCGGCACTCTGCCCACAAGGGTGTTGACACGGTAGGGTTTCAGTAGTGATACATGAAACACCGGATGGATGGTAAATGAAGTAGGCAGGTTTAGTCTCGCCGCGACGTCGTTGACCATTGAGGCGATGGTGAATGGTCCCAAATAGCGAGGGCCCAATTTTTTGGACGGGCAGGTCAGTTTAAGGTGCTGAGAAGATAACCATACCCTATCCCCACTTCTGTACTTGGGACTCTCGGTGCGTCTCCGATCGGCCTGAGTCTTTTGCTGTTGCTGGGTAGTGCGGAGCTTCCGCACTAGGGTACGTAGCAAACCCCGGAGACGACGGAGGCGCTGGGCCACTTCAGGTACGGGAATGTCCACCGGAAGGTCTGGAAGAGTCAAGGGATGGTACCCGTAATTCGCATAAAAGGGCGAGAGTCCCGTAGAGGTATGCTGCTGTTGATTGTATGCATATTCTGCCAGAGGGAGAAGGTCCACCCAGTCGTCTTGTAGGTATGACGAATAGCAGCGGAGATATTGCTCCAAGGTTTGGTTCGTCCTCTCTGTCTGGCCGTTGGACTGGGGATGATAAGCAGAGGACAGGTTGCGGGTGATGTGGAGGCAGCGGCAAAATTGGCTCCAGAAACGGGAGGTGAACTGCGAACCCCGATCAGATACAATAGAGGAGGGGAGTCCATGTAGGCGGAACACGTGCTGTAAAAACAATTTTGAGGTATGTTGGGCTGTTGGAAGGCCGGTCGTTGGAATAAAGTGGGCCATCTTGGTGCATCTATCTACTACAACCAAGATCGTAGTGTGGCCCTGTGAAGGAGGTAAGTCCACCACGAAATCCATGGCGAGGTCCCTCCAGGGCACTGTTGCCACGGGTAGAGGTTGTAGTGGGCCGACTGGCCGGGTGTGCGGTCTCTTGTGCATGGCACAGATGGTGCATGAGCCCACAAAGGAACGTACATCCGCCGCTAGGGAAGGCCACCAGAACTGCCTTTGCACGTACTCTAAGGTATTGCGTATTCCCCTGTGACCTGCGGTTGGGTGGTCGTGATGATGTTGCAGGATCGGCACCCGATGGGAAGTAGGCACGTAGATCTTTCCCTGATGGTAACGTAGACCCTTCCTTTGTGGCAGGTGTGCTGCTTCTGACGGTACGGTCACGCTGGCTTGTCGGATCTCTTCGAGTAATGAATGTTGTGTGGCCAAAAAGTAGGTGCTTGGAAGGATGGTTTCTGGAGGTGAAAACACGGCATCAGTGTCGTGAAGACAGGAGAGGGTATGGGCCTTCCCATTCTTTGATCCAGGACGATATGTTATCTGGAGGGTAAAGCGGGAAAAGAAGAGGGCCCACCTGGCTTGCCGGGGCCGTAACCTCTTAGCAGTACGAAGGTATTCTAGGTTACGGTGATCAGTATAGACAGAGACCGGGTGCTTGGCTCCCTCCAGCAGATGCCGCCACTCCTCCAGCGCATTTTTTATGGCCAGTAGTTCCCTCTCGCCCACATCGTAGTTTTGTTCCGCCTTGGTTAACTTGCGGGAGTAGAACGCCACTGGGTGTAGGAGTTGTTTCTCCCCTTGTCTTTGGGAGAGAACTGCCCCGACAGCTTTCTCTGAGGCATCTGTCTCCAGGTAGAAGGGGAGAGCAGTGTCAGGCTGCGCCAGTACCGGAGCTTGTGTGAAAAGCCTTTGGAGGGTTTGGAAGGCCTTATGAGCGGCAGGGGTCCATACAAATGGAACGTTGTTCTCGGTTAGGACCGTAATAGGAGCGCATATGGCCGAGAAATTCCGGATGAAGCGACGGTAAAAATTCGCGAAACCGATGAACTGTTGGACCATTCGTCGGTTTCGTGGGATAGGCCATTCTAGGACGGCCTGAACCTTCTTGGGGTCCATCTCCACTTTTTCGGGGGACAGTATGTATCCCAAGAATTCAATAGAAGGAACCTCAAAAATGCTCTTCTCCAGCTTCCCATAGAGTCGGTGTGTCCGAAGGCGCTGGAGGACTACCTTCACATGTCTCTCATGCTGCTGGAGTGTGTGGGAAAAAATAAGGATGTCATCCAGATACACTACCCCATATGTGTCCAGAAGGTCACGGAAGACATCGTTGATAAAGCTTTGGAAGGTAGCTGGGGCGTTGCAAAGCCCGAAGGGCATCACCAGATACTCATAATGGCCGAATCTGGAACGAAAAGCCGTCTTCCATTCATCGCCCTCACGGATCCGCACAAGATTATAGGCCCCCTCGGAGGTCGATCTTGGAGAAGACTTTGGCATCCTTCACTCGGTCCAGGAGATCAGGGATGAGAGGGAGAGGGTATTTATTTTTCCTGGTGATGTTGTTAAGGCCCCGGTAGTCCACACAGGGCCGAAGACCCCCGTCCTTCTTCCCCACAAAAAAGATACCTGCACCGACTGGGGAGGTGGACGGGCGGATGAAGCCTTTCGCCAGGCTTTCCTCAATGTAATCCCTCAGCGCCTGGGTCTCGGGCTCAGACAAGTTGTATAACCGTCCGTACGGCAGCGGGGCCCCGGGGAGTAGATCAATGGGGCAGTCATAAGGTCTGTGGGGAGGTAAGGTGTCTGCCCCTGCTTTCTCAAAGACATCCGCATATTCTTCATATTTAGCAGGTAATACCCGGGAAGATGAGGCCAGGACCAGCAGAGAGCCAGGAGCGGAGGAGATGCAGTGGGAGATGCAATAAGAGGACTGAAATGTGACACGTCCCAGGGCCCAGTCTATTTGGGGGTTGTGCTTTCTAAGCCATGGGATGCCCAAGATAACAGGAAATAAAGGAGAGGGTACGATGTCCCACACGATCTCTTCACGGTGGTGGCGACCAATGGAAAGGGTAAGAGGGTGTGATTCCAAAGAGACAGGTCCGGTTTTTAATGTACTGCCGTCCACCATGTGGAGTCGGGATGGGTGTTCCTTGGGGCGCAAGGGTATTCCTAGCTGCGTGGCAAGTTTGGAATAAAAAAACCAGCTGCTTGCACCCGAATCGATTAAGGCCGTGAGTTCATGGCCAGTTCCGTTCAGCTGCAGAGAAACACATAGAGTTAGATGTGAAGAACCGTGGTATACAGGTATGTTCAAGAACACAGCGGAACTGACAGTCCTACCTGTAGGTGGTTTGACAGGACAGTCTCTCAACATATGCCCGGATTTGGCACAGTAGAGGCAGAGATTGAGAGTCCGCCTTCTGGACCTCTCAACTGCTGAGAGTGGACCCCTGACTACTCCGACCTGCATTGGTTCGTCCGGGGTGAGGTCTCCCACTGTGGAGGATTGCCCAAGGACTGAAACGGGAAGAGGATTGGATCGCTGTGCAGGAGGAGGCAAAGTGTGCTGTCTCTCCGCCCTTCGTTCCCGGAAACGGCGGTCCAGTTGGGTAACCGTGCTCATCAGCCCTTCCAGGACCTCCGGGACCCCGATACGGGCGAGTTCGTCTTTTAATTGGTCCGACAGTCCGATCCGGAACTGGTCAATAAGGGCCACTTCATTGAGTCCGGTATCTGGTGCGATCTCCCGGAACTCCGTAATGTAGTCCTCCACTGGACGCCTTCCTTGTCGCAGGGAACGGAGAGTGTCCCTAGAGGTGGAAGCACGCAGGGGGTCATCAAAGAGTGCCTGCATGGCGGAAACAAAGGAGCCCCAAGAGGAAAGCACTGGGCTATCAGTTTGCAGGAGCTGATGGGCCCAGGTCTGTGGGGGTCCCGTGAGCAGGGAGATAGCTGTCCGTACTTTGACGTAGTCCGAGGAGTAAGTGCGGGGTTTCAAGGAGAACAGTAGCTCGCAGGAAATAATAAACAAACTGCATTTCTTCCTGTCTCCAGAAAAGCGTTCTGGTAGAGCTACGGCTGGTTCACTGTTCACCACTTCTAGTGAGGTGTGTGGAGCGGGAGGAGGTGAGGGTGGTAGTGCAGTGAACTGGGCCTGGCGCAGCTCCTGGGCACGCATTCTCCCTAATAGGTGTGCATGGCTGGCCTGCATGTCCTGAAGGGCTTGCGCCATCATCGTCAGTTGTTCGGACAAAGAAGGGGCACCGTCTGCAGGTCCCGCGGATTCCATGGTTTGGCTGAGTTATTATGTCAGAACTGGAATAGTGGATCAGGTATGGAATCCTTTGGCAGGGACGAAATAATTCCAAAAATTTGCGTAGTACAAAAAGGTTAATCCAATCGGGTAGTCGGTTCCAGCTCCAGGTCGTGGCGGGCAGCAGAATTCGTAATCGAGGAAACAGGCAAGGAGTAGGTAGCTGGGAAGTCAGATTAAACAACAGGTTCACAGGAGGGAGCTGGGTGTTCAGCATAAGGTTGAATAACTCAGCAATGAGTCTGGAAAGCGCCTGACTGTATAGGGAGGGTGCTTAGGGACTGATGGTCCTCCCCCTCCCCCCTTTTCCCCTTAGGGGTATTTAGGAATCTGGCCCCGTCTCAGTAATGGTTAAGTAGGTTGCAGATTAGGGTCATTGAGGGTTAATCACTGGGGAACCTCCTTAGACAGGATGGGGGCGGTGCAGGAAATCCTGAAGGTCACATATACCTTCTCTCTGTCCTGGTCACTTCCTCTTGCAAGTGGAAGCAGATTGGTATGGACATACCCCTTTGCTCTGTCCACACCAGGAGTCCACAGGTGGTTCTGCCCTTTGGGCTGCTTCCTGGTGAGTTACATGAGGAGGGGAGGGTTAGCTGTGCTCTGTTAGAGCAGCTTGAGCTCTACCCTGCCATCCTCCTCCCCTGTGCCTGCTTCTGGGGCTTTGTGCAGCTGCTGCTGCGGTATACATGCAGCTCCAGCGCTTCAGCGAAGGTCCGGCGGTCTGCTCGCCGTTCCTCCTAACCCCCCTCCCCCCGACTCTTATTATCCCCCTGCTTCCCGCGTGTGTGCGCCGTTTCTTTCGACCCATCCTGTGATGTCTGTGGTGCTGCGCTGTGTCAACGCCCCCCCCCCCCTTCCCAGCTTCTGTTCCATGGCGTTAGGGCTAAGCAAGCCGGGCGGGATTGTTGGTCTCCCCGGTAATATAGGGCAATATGGGGTCCTCACCCCTCCCCCTGCTGCTTTGGACGGCCTCCTTTAGCTCCCATGGCGCAAGCTAGGTCGCTTCGCCTAACCCCCACCCCCCTTCCCCTGCAGCGTTTACCGGGTCCCGTACCGGGCACCGCTGGGCAGGCGATTTTTCATATGTGCTGCTTGTTTTAGGTTCCCCCAGTCTCCTGTCCAGTATTATAGATTAACCCCTCGTGCTTGCCATGTCCGATTTCGGTGCACCTGTGCCTATGGCTTCTAAGGGGTATTCCTACTGTCCCAGCTTTGCGATCAGAGCCCCTTCCGTACAATGAGACTCTCTGGGTCTTATTTGCAGCCATTATGGCGACACCCCCCCCCCTCCTTCCTCCCCTTCACGCAGGCACAGGTGCGTTTTTTTTTTCTTCCCTTAGGTTGCCTGGAGGCATGGCCGTAATGGATTCCACATGCGCCAGTCCTGTCGCCGTTCCTGGGTTTCAAGGAGAAATGGGCGCTCCAGATCCTCAGGTGGCGCTTATCATCGTCTTTAGGACGGATGTCAGGCGCATCGGAGGAGTCTGGTTATACAATCACCGTATCGAGGCTGTTGCCTGACCGTCACTCCAGGGCTCGGCCTGGTCGCTGCAGCCCGTACCCGCTCCTTTGGAGGTTCCGTCCCTCTCTGTGACTGGTGAGTACTGCGGGGAGGATGGTTCTTGTGCAGAGTTAGAATCACTGGTAGAGGCGGTGTCCCTGCCTTAATAATTAAAAAATTTAAAATAAAAAAAACTATCTCGATGGTCGCTTAATGGCTTAAAAATAGGGTGGATTTACAGAGCCTGTAGGTTACCCGCACATATTTTCCTGGAAATTGGGCAACTCAGGTGCAGCCCTGAGCAACGGGATATCATTAGCATATATGGAGGTTTTTTCTGTCTATACATTTAAAAAAAAAAAAAAAAAAGAAAATTACTAACCGAATTAATATATTATAGGCATTAAAATATCCAAATGAATAACAAAGGGTATTATAAAAAATAATAATAATAAATAATGGAACTGAGTATATATATATATATATATATATATATATATATAGGTATTATATAAAAAAAAATAATAATTAAAAATATATATTTTTTTTAAATAAAACGTGATTAAAAAGAATGAAATGATACTAATAATAAATGATTTAACAATGTAATTTTATGGATAAAAAAATAAAAAATAAAATGGAATATATATATATTACGATAAAGGTATAAAAAAAAAAATGAATAAATACATATATAAATAAATAAACAGGTTTGATCGATGTATATATTTATTATGTATGTTTATATTCTCCTGCATGAGAAGCCTTGCTTCTATCTTGTGCCTTGTTTATTGGCTGGCCTTTTTTGCGGATGTTTTTCAGGATAGATCAGTCCTGTCGGGTGTTCTCCCAATTTCCCTTTCAGCATGGAGTGTAGTATTTAAAAAATAAAAAATAAAAAAAAAAGTAGTACTGCCTGTTATGCACCTATCTGCCGTCACTAGGCCGTGTGTATATAAAAAATAAAATAAAATATATAAGCGTTTTATTTGGCCTTTCAACAATGACATACAGGACATGGTTAGTACATATATACGGGGGCTGGGCGCAGTAGTAGTAATCCCTCTAGCATTCAGCTCTATAGCTCGTGGCTATGGACCTTCCTTTAATGTAAATGGTTGTGAGTTCATATCATCACAGACGCAATTACGGTTTTCTCTTTCTGCAGTCTACGGTACGGGTCTCCGTCCCAAGGTTCTGTTGGTATGGTTGATACCTGGGCACTGCTGCTGAGCTTCTAACATGTCTGTGCAGGCGGGCAGCTTGGTGGTGATGCACTTTCCTCATGTCCAGTGCTACAGGAGTTACAGTGCGGTGGGATCCAGTTGGGTCGAATCCAGGGGAGATGTACACGATGTTAGCAGTTCATGAGACTTTCCTCTAGTCCAGCTGGGTTGGTTGCCGTGAGGGCGGTATTAGTATACTGGTGCCGCATGGTTTGTACGAAGCAGGGCTGCCCCTTGTTGAGTGGATATGGCGGAATCAGTAGTCGCAGGTATAACTAGATGGTAAGCCAGTAGCGGATAACCAGGTCCGTTCGTAGACATCGGTCAGGAGCCTTGATATAACACCATTCATGGAGTTACACTGTTAAACTGCAGCCTTTCATTCCCCGTTCGGATCTAGGTTGTGATGCGGGTCAGACCCACTGA
Organism: Bufo bufo; assembly: GCF_905171765.1. Lineage (NCBI taxonomy): Eukaryota > Metazoa > Chordata > Amphibia > Anura > Bufonidae > Bufo > Bufo bufo. The sequence continues at coordinate 74,496,078 of NC_053397.1, forward strand.
CAGGTCCTCTTGAGAGGACTTCACAGGTCGGCATGGTGACCCTCCAAGCATTATTTGCATGTATCGTGTCATTGTATGGTAGGCGAGACCGGTATAGTTAGGGAGTATTTAGTTTGGATAGTCACGTCCCGTCTCCTTCAGCCTTCTGTTCTGGCTGATTGATATTTTCTCCAAGGTGTTTGTCTCTTCATTCAAGGCCGCACTGCGTGGGGGGTTGTTGTTCCAGAATTTTTGTATGGGGTAATAGTACTCGGGATTGGGGTCCGTCTATACATGTCGTTCTAGTTAATATAAAGGGGTGGGTACCTCCCCTCCGCCTGGTTTCGATCCGGCTGGTCGGTTCGTTTGGTATTCTGTAATGACTTTACGCATGGTGGGGCTCCAATTGTTTTTCCCTTTAGGTTAGGTTTTCCCCAGGCGGTTTGACAATTTGTGGGTGATTTGGGCCGGCGCTCGGGGCGCCCGGGGGTGTGTGTACCCGGACTGGTTTGTTCGGGTACGGTAAAATAAAATAAATCTGGTTGCATTTATTATCTATGCCAGTCTGGATAGGCACAACCCTGTTCTCTATATAGAGCTTTGAGGATACAATTCTGATTACTCCTACTGGGACACAGCTTTTATCATCTCCACTGGACTCACCCATATGATATGGGCTTATTGCACTGGGACTTTAATTGTGAGAAACATCTAGGTCTCCAGGAAAATCGAGTATTCATCGATTAAGGATATTGTTTTGTTAGTTGCTTTTTAATTTTATGCATGTATCTTACCTTCTCCAGAGCAAGGGGTGGCTCTCTTCGTCCAGAGCACCTAGCGTGATCAATCACAGTGAGCCATCCGTTTACTCTTTCCAAGGGCACTATGGTTTGACAATTTACCTTGGTCTTTAAAAAATAATAATAATAATAACAAAAAAGAAAATACTTTTTGGATGAAATATAACTATTCTGTGTCTAGTTGTGCGATCCTCTTTTGCGTGTTGTGGCTTGGGCTAATTGTTTTTTCTTTCAGATTTGGGGCGTTTAGCGGTTCGATGGCTGGCTTTCGTATACCTTCTGTGCGGTGTGGAGAGAGGAACAGAGGCTGGTGGGCGCTCTTTGGTTTTTCAAGAGGTGGAAGTCTTTTGGACAGGGATCCTGGAATTCTGGTGGTCATAACTCCTTCCAGAGGTGGTTGGTATAGAGTTCCGCCGGAGGCGCGGTGATGCTGGTGACCCGCGCTGTGGTAATGCGCCTTTGTCTATTCCAGAGCTCTGGACCTCATGTGTCCTGACATATGATTATCCCTTTCTCATCCACCTCCTCAGGTAGAGAGTCCCATAGTCTCACTGCTCTTACCGTAAATAATCCTCTTCTATGTTGTGAAAATACATTCTTACCTCCAGACACAGAGAATGTTCCCCTTGTCACAGTCCTGGGGATAAATAGATGAGGGGAGTGATCTCTGTACTGACCCCTGATATATTTATACACAGTTATTAGATCTCGCCTTAGTCATCTTTTTTCTACAGTGAATAAACCTTATTTTGCCAATCTTCCAGGGTACTGTAGTTGCCCCATTCCAGTCATTACTTTAGTTGCCCTCCTCTGAGCCCAGAGCTGTACACAGTACTCTATGTGTGGTCTGACTAGTGATTTGAAAAGTGGTTGGACTATGCTCTCATCACGGGCCTTATTGGCCTTGGTTTTTAATGGGACCTGATGGTGTCTTCCTTTTGGGTGTTAATTTGGACAATTCCTTTTCTGGCCTGTAAGTGAACTAAAACAGACTCGGTTATGCTGGGTGGTGGTCGGAGCCCCGTTGGGAGAACGGGCCTCCTCCGTGGCGGCATTTGAGTACAGCGGAGATATGGTGGTAGCAGATGGAGTAACTGCCCGCTGGGAGTCCAGCGGTTGGCAGACAGCTCTGATGATTACGGTTTAACTTGCCCGCTGGGAGTCCAGCCTTTGGCATACCGTTCCGATATTATGGTTTATTAAGGTTTGCCGCTTTAATAAAGAAGCTGTGGCCGATCACCATCCAGCAATAAAGTGATACAGTTGTCGTGTCTTTTGTTATGGGTCAAGGTTGGGTAAAGGGGCCAAGGGTGAGTTAAAGGTGGTATCCCCTCCCCCTGTTACCCTGGATACCAGCAGTCTGGAAAGCGCCTGACTGTATAGGGAGGGTGCTTAGGGACTGATGGTCCTCCCCCTCCCCCCTTTTCCCCTTAGGGGTATTTAGGAATCTGGCCCCGTCTCAGTAATGGTTAAGTAGGTTGCAGATTAGGGTCATTGAGGGTTAATCACTGGGGAACCTCCTTAGACAGGATGGGGGCGGTGCAGGAAATCCTGAAGGTCACATATACCTTCTCTCTGTCCTGGTCACTTCCTCTTGCAAGTGGAAGCAGATTGGCCCTCCCTCCCTCCCTTTGCGGTTATTCTTGGGAGGCGGGTCGAAGTGCACGGTTCTGTTCAGTTATGGATACTTGGTTATTCTGTTTTGTTTTTCTATTTTTAAGAGACCCTGCTGGGAGTCCAGCGGTTTTGAATATTGCTCCGATGATTACGGCTTTGGAGAGCTGCGAATTTTGGTCGAGTTTATCAATAAAGTGAAAAAAAAAAAAAAAAAAGAAGTCACAGCTGGCGGCATTTGAGTACAGCGGAGATATGGTGGTAGCAGATGGAGTAACTGCCCGCTGGGAGTCCAGCGGTTGGCAGACAGCTCTGATGATTACGGTTTAACTTGCCCGCTGGGAGTCCAGCCTTTGGCATACCGTTCCGATATTATGGTTTATTAAGGTTTGCCGCTTTAATAAAGAAGCTGTGGCCGATCACCATCCAGCAATAAAGTGATACAGTTGTCGTGTCTTTTGTTATGGGTCAAGGTTGGGTAAAGGGGCCAAGGGTGAGTTAAAGGTGGTATCCCCTCCCCCTGTTACCCTGGATACCAGCAGTCAAGGCTCTGACTGGCTTTAAGTACACAGTGAACCCAGGACCGCCCCCCTGGTTGCCGGGCAACCAGGAGGCTTCCTTAGTCAGAAGCCAATCATAAGGCTGAGGGCGGTGACGGAGGCTGAAGCCCTCCCCCAGCCTGAGTAGCACCTGTGGTCTGGAGTGAAGCATGTGCACTACGCTTGTATCCCTGCGCACGCGGCTTGTGTACCGCGTACGCGCACACGGCGTCCGACTCGCGCAGGCGCACTGGCCACATTGACGTCAGGTGTCCTGTCAGGAGGAAGAGGAGGAGCTATCTGCGCCCGCCGCCCGCGCCTGCGAACCCGATGCGAAACGGCCCCCCTGGTTCCCTGACAGATGGACCCTTTGTCTTTCATAGCAAAGATCTCCGGATTCGGTGCTGGTTCTGATAGAGTAATATCAGGTGTGCTGTCTTCAGCAGGCGGCTGAGAAGAAGACTTGGAGGCTTCATCACTAAACATCCTCTGTATCTTTTTCTGTTCTTCCGTTCTTTTTAGAAAGTCCTGTAATTTACTCCACCTGTGGGCTTTCCATTGGGCAAGATCATCCTGCCAAGTGGCCTCTTCATCACTGCAGGAACTGTTGAGGAACACAGGAGGGCGCTCCTGCATCTTGTAGTTCAGGCTGGCTGCTGTGATGGAGCTACACTGACCTCTTGTGGCAATTTCTGGTACTGTCTGGGTAGTGAGGCTGGTCAAAGCTGCGGTGAGCTGCTGTACATCGGGAACTCCTGCCGGGGAAGAAGGACTCAGAACTCCTGGCTGTAGTGGCTCTGGCAATGGTATCACCAGTGGTGGTGATGGCAGGGAAGGAGCGCTCTCTCTGGGCGGCGGAGTGGGAGCTTTGGCCGCCTCTGCCGTGCCAACCGGCGTGATGAGGGACACCTTACGGACCTCTCTGGGTAAGACGTGCCCCTGTACTATGAGATTGAAAGTCATTACTAAGTAATTTATTTGCCCCACCTGTAGATTTGAGGCAGCAGGGAGTTCAGGGATCACCATGGGGACCTCCGGGTTCAAGCGTCCCGCTCTGGCGGTATTGGTTCTGGGCGGCGGAATGGAAGTTCCGGCTGCCTCTGCCGCACCAGTAGGTGTCCTTGGCGGAGCAGGCCTAGGCCTGTTTGGGGTATCGGGACCCTCAGGGAGCGGTGCAGGGGCAGGTACGGACCGGGCCTGGGCCTCAGGGAGCGCGTCTGCTCCTACCTGATGTCGCGGCCGGGCGGCCGGTTCCGGTGCCTCCTGGTGGTCATTGCGGCGTCCAATCACCGTCTGCGGTGCAGGCTGGTCCAAAGCCTGGGCGACTGTATCAGCGGCATCCTTCGTGGGAGCAGGCTCAGCATCGGCGGCCATCTTGGTTTCCGGGTTGGCGGCCATCTTCTTTTCCATCATGGTGCATGCAGGAGGTGAGGGTGGAGCCCAGAGGGAGGAGTCTGCACTCCCTTGGCTCGCATTGCAAAGTTCTTGGTGGGCAGGCTTTAGATTTCCCGCTTCTAGGGGGGCGTATTCGGCATCTTCCCGCTCTTGAAAGGGCGTTCCTGAGTTTTCCTGCTTCTGGGCATGAAGAAGCAGCACCATCTTGCGAATATGGCGAATTAACCCTTTGAGTGCTGGAGCGCACGTTTAGTGCTTTCTGGCACAGCAATAAAGCAATAAAGTCAATTTTCAGGGTTTTGTACAATTCTCAGAACTTGCAGTACTGTGATCCGGTTAAACACACAATTGGATCCGGTTCTGTTGTCAGGGATAGGCACACAATTCGATCCGATCCTGTTCCAGTGACGCCACTTATGCAATGAGCAGGACCGTGGTACGGTGGCCAATTATGCAGTGGGTCAGAGCTTGGGTATATAAGTCTATGGTTTGTTCGTGACGCCAATTGCAGCGTGCGCAGGGTACTGTTGCAGGGCCCTTTAAGGTGTTGGAACTCAAGTACCAGATGAGGAATGCCAGAGTGGGGATAATGTCTCTGTGTAGTGTCAACGGTGTCTCCTACCTTGGTACGGCTGGACTCCTGGATCCTGGCTCACTTGCAATAAAATGAGTGTTGCTAGTAGGAGTAATGGAGAAATTTGGTGGTAATGAATGAGATCCAGACTTGTAATAAAGTTTAACTTGTCTTTACTGGTTGCAGCTTTAATCCATATGAGATACAGCATTAGTCTTTAGGTCCCAGCAGGTTTCTGGCAATGTATGGCAGGGATCAATATCTCTTCTGCTCCTATACTATGTGCCTGGAGAATATGGCAGGAATCTGTCTTCTGCTCTATCTTCTGCTTGGTGTGGGCCTGACTAGCTGAGGAGGAATTTGGCTTCTCATGGTCTCTGGATAAGTTACTCACAGTTCTGCTCTCAGGGAATGTTTCTTCCTGGAGATCTGTAATACTGGAGGTGCTGCTTGCTTGTCAACCAGCTGAGGCTGAGGGCTCAGTCTGGGAAGGGTGATCTTTGGTCTCAGCCGAGACAGATCCTGGTCTGGGATCCCTATTTCTGGGAGCTCCTACCAACACAGCCTTCCCCTAGCAGGGGGGCTGGTACACTGACTGAACTTCCTTTCCTCCCCATGAGGCAGGATGTGGGAAGATTCCACACCTCCTCAAAGAGGGGGGAGTTAGTCTGGAATGTACTATTCCAGTCTAGAAATACTAAACTGAACTAAGACCTGTTGAATACATTGCTGCCACCTGCTGGTGTACATGAAAATTACAGCAAACATATATATCAGGCTTAGAATATGCACATTATGAAGAAAGTGATGTAAACTTATACCAGATGACAATATACATACACTTAAGGGGATGTAGCGGGGAGAAAAAGTTTAGTAACATAACTCTGGGATGTTACATACCTTTCTCCGATCTTAAAGCAATACTGAAACGAACAAAAAATTACTAAAAATACAGATACAGGTACTTACCTATGGAGAGGGAAGGCTCTAATTCCTATAGAGCATTCCTGTTATTATAATGTCTCCTGGTTCCAGTGCTGTCACCCCCTTAAGAATCTGTTGCTGTGGAAGGCATTGGGAGCCCGAGTGCTCCCAAAGATAGGCGGCTCCGTGCAGGGCCAGACTGGGGATGAAAACCAGCCCTGGAAGAAATTACATACCAGCCCCATAGCATTACGTAATTATACCAGCACAATTGCAATTGCGGACCTGGCAGAGTCTGCGTTGCCGGCCGCATAGAACCTAACAGGAAATAATATTACTGTATTTTTCGCCCTATATGACGCACCTGCCCATAAGATGCACCTAGGTTTTTGAGGAGGAACATAAGAAAAAACTAATATTTTTAACCAACAGATGCTTTGGGTGAACTAATGGGGGGTCTGTGAATGAGACACTGTTATGGGGGATCTGTGGATGACACTGTTATGGGGGATCTGTGGAGAACACTGTTATGGAGGATCTGTGGATGACACACTTATGGGGGACCTGTGGATGACACACTGTTATGAGGGAATCTGTGGATGACACACTGTTATGGGGGGATCTGTGGATGACACACTGTTATGGGGGGATCTGTGGATGACACACTGTTATGGGGGGATCTTTGGATGACACTGCTATGGGGGATCTGTGGATGACACTGTTATGGGGGATCTGTGGATGACACTCTTATGGGGGGATCTGTGGAGGACACTGTTATGGGGGATCTGTGGATGACACGGTTATGGGGGATCTGTGGATAACACACACTGTTATGGGGGATCTGTGGATAACACACACTGTTATGGGGGATCTGTGGATAACAAACTTATGGGGGACCTGTGGATGACACACTGTTTTGAGGGAATCTGTGGATGATACACTGTTATGGGGGGATCTGTGGATAACACTGTTATGGGGGATCTGTGGATGACACTCTTATGGGGGATCTGTGGATGACACTGTTATGGGGGATCTGTGGATGACACTGTTATGGGAGATCTGTGGATGACACTGTTATGGGGGATCTGTGGATGACACTGTTATGGGGGATCTGTGGATAACACACACTGTTATGGGGGATCTGTGGATGACAAACTTATGGGGGACCTGTGGATGACACACTGTTTTAAGGGAATCTGTGGATGATACACTGTTATGGGGGGATCTGTGGATAACACTGTTATGGGGGATCTGTGGATGACACTCTTATGGGGGATCTGTGGATGACACTGTTATGGGGGATCTGTGGAGGACACAGTTATGGGGGGATCTGTGGATGACACTGTTATGGGGGATCTATGGATGACACTGTTATGGGGGATCTGTGGATGACAGTGTTATGGGGGGATCTGTGGATGACAGTGTTATGGGGGGATCTGTGGATGACACTGTTATGGGGGGATCTGTGGATGGCACTGTTATGGATTGTGATTCACAATGGATATTGGGGGCCAGCAAATTACAAGGAAGGCAGCGGTGGGGGATGATGATTGATAACATACATATCTAAATGGCGGGGGGGGGGGGAGGGCTTGACTTGAGTCATCTACTGATCAGAGCATTAGAATTTTAGAATTGCAGGAATAAATAACATCTAAATGTCTGATGGGGTAGATGGGGGGGGGGGGGTACGGGTAGATGGGGTGGTAGGACAAGGGCTGATGGGGAAGGGGGGCTGGGTTAGATCATCTAATCCCCCCCCCCCATCTACCCCACCAGACATTTAGATGTTATTTATTCCTGCAGCTCTAATGCTCTGATGATCACTGATCAGTAGATGACTCAAGTCAAGCCCCCCCCCCCCCCCCGCCATTTAGATATGTATGTTTGTTATTAATCAGACATCCACCCCAACCCACCCAACCCCCCCTGCCCCCCCCCCCCCCGGGGCGTTCCTTGTAATTTTACCCCATCCAGAACCCCATCAGACCTCAGATCAGACGGAAAAGAATATTATCTTTATTTAAGAACTATCTTACTTCACTTCAGGGCAGACTCTCACGCTCTATCCCTGCTGGGGCCTGGGCTGGGTCATGACACAGTGCTGTGCTGTGCTGCTGCCCGCCCTGCTCCTGGTCTCCAGAGGGCGCACATGTGACCTGACTGCGTACAGCGTGTCAGGTCAAAGTGCGCGCTGTACGCAGCCAGTCAGGCAAGCGACTGAGCAGAGACCAGAGCAGCGGAGCGGCCGAGCCAGGAGGCGGAGCGGGGAGGGAGCACGTAAGTCAGTGCCAAGTGCTCACTACTCCCTCCGTCCTCCTGCGCGGCAGCAGCAGCGACGTGGTTAGTGGCCTGCCTGCTGCCCAGAGGCTGGGGAGCTGGCCTGCGCCCTGAGGCTGGAGCCTCCCCAGCCTCTGTCTCGGCCCGGCCCTGCTTAGACACCACTCTTTTTAACATGTTTTTTAATGTTTGATTAAATCGTTCTACAAGGCTATCTGTTTGCGGATGATACACGGACGTCCGTAGCTGTTTTATGTGGAGCAATTTACAGAGTTCCTTCTTGGACATAAAAGGGGTACCTTGGTCGGTCAGAACCTCTTTAGGTAGTCCCACTTGGGAAAACATCTCTATTAACTCCTTAGCTATGAGTTTGGCTGATGTATGTTGCAATGGCACCACCCCCTGGTACCGAGTGGCGTAGTCAAGGACGACAAAGATGTGTTGGTGCCCTCTAGAGGACTTCGGTACTGGGCCTATGAGATCCATAGCGATTCGCTCGAACGGGACATCGATAATCGGGAGAGGTGCCAGGGGACTCTGGAAATGTGACTGAGGGCTATTTATCTGGCAGGTTGGGCAAAATTTACAAAACTCTTCTACCTCTCTGAACACACTGGGCCAGTAAAACCGCTGTAGTATCCAGTCCTGCATTTTCTGTTGTTCCAAGTGATCCCCAAGAACATGTTGGTGGGCAAGTTCCAATACGAGCTTGCGATACGCCTTGGGCACCACCAGCCAACAGACGATCCAACATAGCAATGGAACTCAGCACATCAGGTTGCAGCCATTTTTGCAAGAGTTGTAATAGGGTATAATATTGGGGCCTTGCGGGCTCAGCCGGGTTAAACTCCCACTGATGCACCCGTTCGGCCCGGACTAATACATTCACCCCCGGTGTCACCAGGATCTCACCCTTTACTGTCGGGTAATCAGCCGCTTGATTGTCCGGTAAGTCAAAATACACCTGCTGGGGTCCAGAAGCCAGGAATGGAGCGATGACCTCAGCCCATTGCTCCCGGGATAGCTTCTCTCTCACGGCTACCTTCACGAAGATCGCCAAATAGGTCTCGACGTCGTCTGCGGGGGTCATCTTGGGATCTCTGCACGGACCGCTTTCCGGGCATCGTGGATGCTCTGGGATGCTCCTGCTGCTTGTAAAGCCATCACATGTTGTAACAGCAGCTGGTTTGTTCCCTGCTGCTGCTTATTGGCCTCCCGCTGTTGCAGGTTAGCCTCCACGAGGGCTTAAATTACAGCCTCCATTTTGTCGAAGGACACAGGTTGTAATTTCGCTGGTTTGATGTAGGACAACCATCCCCGGAAAAACTTAAATATTTCGGCCTTCACGCCAGCCTCACTGTTATGCTGCATCCTCCACCAATTGTAGGAATTCGCTCTGGTAGACAGGACAAGAGGATACAGTATAGAGGCAAAGACCATTTTGTAACTCAAAAAAACTTCAGTGTTTTATTCACACTTATAGCAACAAAACAGTACGACAGTCCATTTGCAGTTTCGGTGTTCGTTCACACCTAGACAGTTCATACAGCAACACAGTCATCTGTTATCCTAGGTTTTAGTTCACACCCGATCAGCATTGCTCAGGACAGAGCAGACCTCCCAAACTCAGGCCTCCAGCCTAGCACATGGCTCAGATCCCAATCCAGTGATTGCCAGAGCTCCTCTGTCAGAGAGAGAGGTAATCACACCCAGCTGACACTGACGGTTGTTTTTATTTATAGGCCAGTCAAGACCCGGCCTGGCCAGTAGTCACCCACCCAGCACTTTGACTACTCCCAGTATGAGCCATCTAGGATCAGCTATACAGTTATACTAAATAGCTAGGTGTCAAACAGCAACTGCTGCTGACTAGTGATGAGCGGCAGGGGCTATATTCGAATTTGCAATATTTCACCAATATTTTGTAGAATATTCGTCATATATTTGCGAATTTTGAGAATTCGAGATTATTTTATTAAAAGCAAAAAGTCGGCAAAGTAAAATCGTGTAATGCCAATTCGTAACGCGCAATACAGGCGTGATTAGAATATTTTTTCACACTACATCCAACTTCACTTTTGGCAGGTCTGACTACAGATTACTGATTGGTGCATTAAGTATTGTTGTGAACTTGACATTGCTTTCTTCTCATTGGCCCACAAGCAAGAAGCAGAGAGGAATCATGTTTTCAGATGGCAAAAAATGCTGAATATTCGATATAACGAGTATATAGCACTATATTCTAAATATTCGCGAATTCTCAAAGTGGCGATATTCGCGATAAAAATTAGCTTTTTGAATATTTGTGCTCAACACTACTGCTGACAGGAACCTCGGTGACACATACGGATGTAGCAGGGTTAACACACATGCTTTATGAGACATGTTATCTAAACTAAATGCAACTAAATGTGTTAAGCAATTGCTTTTCAATGGCTTTTGTTTCAAGAAAACGCAATGAGTTAGGAAATTTGAGTTAAGTGTGTGTGTTACCCCTGCTACATCTGTATGTTCCGTCAAGCCGTGTACCGGGGTGGGCTCTCCAGGATACAGCAACGTCATAAACTATGAAAGCAACTCCAACAACAGTTTTGCCAAAACTGTATTTTACTTAAACGTGGTAATGAATGCGACCACAGATACTGGTTATACACAAATTAATTTACATACACCCAGCCAGGAGGCTGAGACCATTGTGCTGTACAGCGCAGTGCCCTCCGGTGGATGCTGGAGGTATAAGTGGTAAATTTACCTACTTCTCGTCTCAAATAGACCAGTCACACCTTACCTGCTATTACGCTAGAATCAGGAACAATTATTTGGCTGCGTGACAAATAGCACGTGTAAACACCAGCCTGGTTTGAATTCGTTATGACGCTTATCAGCGCTACTGTGTAAACTGGCACTTTAAATGTGAAGTCCTTGTTATGAATGGTTAACAATACTTGTGGCCTGACACAAAAAGCAAACCTGCAATAATGTTAGGCAAGAGGGGCACACTCACCATAACAAGGAGTGCAAAAACAGTTTAAATACAGTAATAAACAACCAAAAGACCAAGAAAACCGCAATAAACTGCACATCCAATAATTATAAAATGTATGAAGCAATTTTATTATTAAAGGACAAACATACAAACACTTAAAAATTGTATACAATAAGAGATGTCCTGGTATAGATAAAACCAGGCTCAGACAACCAGCCCACCAATGTCCACAAATATAGACCAAACATGTAAAGTCCGGGATAATACACAATCAAATCTAATGCCAATGTAACAGTAATAATACAGCATCAATAAATATGGAACAATACCTGCAGAAATGAAATAAAAATGACATAAATCCAGTACATGTATGTGGACCTATGTTGGAAAGACTGCCCCATGCGTATCACCGGAAATGCACAGCTTCCTCAGGGCAGCCTCAATCTCTAGGATCCTAGGCGCCAAAACTATAATAAAGTACGTGTACGATTAGTCTTACCGACCCAGGTCTGCTTTGTATAAGCTGGTGAATGTGGAGGGAATAGGGGTTTCTCCAACAAGCGTGCGGAACTGTAAGCCGTGTAGCGGGGTGGGCTCCCCAGGATACAGCGAAGTCACAAACGAGGAAAGCAACTCTGACACCAGCTTTTGCAAAAACTATATTTTACTAACACGTGATAATAAACACAACCACAAATGCTGAGAACACAAAATAAGTTTGCATACACCCAGCCCAAAGGCTGAGACCCCTGTTTTGCACAGCACGGCGCCCCCTGATGGATGCCAGCGGAAATTTCACGGTAATTTACCTACTGGCGGGCACAACTAAAACTGCCTCGCCTTACCTATTACTACCCTGAAACAAACACGAACAATTGGTTGGGTGCTTAGTACGGGCTGGCGGTGCAACATAACATTTTACAATCTTACCATGCTCTATATTATTTCCCCTCCCATAACTAGTCCGGTTGCAGGTGCCTGATTATTTCTCCTGAGCAAAACGCTGAACTGCATAGAGTTCATGGGGGTATTTATCAGCTCTCAAAAGCCCAATGTCCCTTTTAGTAATGAAGTCCTTGTAGTACAGTAGCAACACTTTAGGCCTGACACAAAGCAGAGACCCTAACTATCTAGCTACAGGCCTGGTCTTAGTCTCTAGGCACCAACACTGCAGTGTGATGCATGCACGATCTTACCGACCCGGGTTTGCTCTTTATCCACTGATGTCTCTGAACCAAACAACCAGTCTCTCCAGCAAGCATTGTTGGATACGTAGAACTACAGGTAACAGCACTCTGCTAGTCAATTGCGCAAAGATATAAGCAAACACTAAAAGAATAAATGCTTGGGGGTCATACTTACTGCAAATGCAGCTAGAAGCTTTTTGCGAATATAATTGATCAAAAATATTTCGGGCCCATCTACCGGTCGTCAAGGTCGCTTCTAATCAGATGGGTCCTACTCTGACATGCCTCTCCTGGGCTTACAGCCTACAATCTGGGCAAAGTAGTACCAAGCTGCATCCTACACATGCCTCTCCCAGGTTGTGAGCCTGCAGTATGGGCTGGGTAGAATACAGCTGTACAAGCTATCTAATTAAAAGCACATGGTAAATGGGCTGGTGGTGCACGGTTCAATCTCACCACCAGGGGGAGCCACTCCCCTAGTGGCAGTGACAATGGGGAAAAAATAAACGAACCAGCACCTCCACAATAAGTGAATATAAGAACGCAGGTGCACGCTACCTTGGCTAAAACACACTTGGATACGTAGAACTACAGGTAACAGCACTCTGCTAGTCAATTGCGCAAAGATATAAGCAAACACTAAAAGAATAAATGCTTGGGGGTCATACTTACTGCAAATGCAGCTAGAAGCTTTTTGCGAATATAATTGATCAAAAATATTTCGGGCCCATCTACCGGTCGTCAAGGTCGCTTCTAATCAGATGGGTCCTACTCTGACATGCCTCTCCTGGGCTTACAGCCTACAATCTGGGCAAAGTAGTACCAAGCTGCATCCTACACATGCCTCTCCCAGGTTGTGAGCCTGCAGTATGGGCTGGGTAGAATACAGCTGTACAAGCTATCTAATTAAAAGCACATGGTAAATGGGCTGGTGGTGCACGGTTCAATCTCACCACCAGGGGGAGCCACTCCCCTAGTGGCAGTGACAATGGGGAAAAAATAAACGAACCAGCACCTCCACAATAAGTGAATATAAGAACGCAGGTGCACGCTACCTTGGCTAAAACACACTTGGATACGTAGAACTACAGGTAACAGCACTCTGCTAGTCAATTGCGCAAAGATATAAGCAAACACTAAAAGAATAAATGCTTGGGGGTCATACTTACTGCAAATGCAGCTAGAAGCTTTTTGCGAATATAATTGATCAAAAATATTTCGGGCCCATCTACCGGTCGTCAAGGTCGCTTCTAATCAGATGGGTCCTACTCTGACATGCCTCTCCTGGGCTTACAGCCTACAATCTGGGCAAAGTAGTACCAAGTACTAGTAGGATGCAGCTTGGTACTACTTTGCCCAGATTGTAGGCTGTAAGCCCAGGAGAGGCATGTCAGAGTAGGACCCATCTGATTAGAAGCGACCTTGACGACCGGTAGATGGGCCCGAAATATTTTTGATCAATTATATTCGCAAAAAGCTTCTAGCTGCATTTGCAGTAAGTATGACCCCCAAGCATTTATTCTTTTAGTGTTTGCTTATATCTTTGCGCAATTGACTAGCAGAGTGCTGTTACCTGTAGTTCTACGTATCCAAGTGTGTTTTAGCCAAGGTAGCGTGCACCTGCGTTCTTATATTCACTTATTGTGGAGGTGCTGGTTCGTTTATTTTTTCCCCATTGTCACTGCCACTAGGGGAGTGGCTCCCCCTGGTGGTGAGATTGAACCGTGCACCACCAGCCCATTTACCATGTGCTTTTAATTAGATAGCTTGTACAGCTGTATTCTACCCAGCCCATACTGCAGGCTCACAACCTGGGAGAGGCATGTGTAGGATGCAGCTTGGTACTACTTTGCCCAGATTGTAGGCTGTAAGCCCAGGAGAGGCATGTCAGAGTAGGACCCATCTGATTAGAAGCGACCTTGACGACCGGTAGATGGGCCCGAAATATTTTTGATCAATTATATTCGCAAAAAGCTTCTAGCTGCATTTGCAGTAAGTATGACCCCCAAGCATTTATTCTTTTAGTGTTTGCTTATATCTTTGCGCAATTGACTAGCAGAGTGCTGTTACCTGTAGTTCTACGTATCCAAGTGTGTTTTAGCCAAGGTAGCGTGCACCTGCGTTCTTATATTCACTTATTGTGGAGGTGCTGGTTCGTTTATTTTTTCTCCAGCAAGCATGAGATCCCACAGGGTATGCAGCTTGTTCCTTATCTCTTTTCAGCCTTCCTGGAAACAATCCTCCTTTCCCCGGAAAGGATCTGGGTCTTTTTGAATCAGATAATTTTTTATTGCTTTTTCAAGAAAATTTGTAATACAATTACAACAATAAAAAAACCCACCCCCCCAACCCCACCCCTACCCCACCCCAAAGCACGACCATCTAGAAGAAGCAGTATACAGTCCATAACTGTGATTGGAAAGTCCAAATGGAAAAATCATAGTCCATTCTCTTAAATCGTAGTACATGGCATCACAGAGCTTCCGTACTTCTAAATATATATCCACATAACATACCTGCATAAATATACCATCATAATCTACTATCCCATATTTTATCCTTCACACACTCATACACATCCGTCTCTAACACTCCTTTCATACCCTGCAGACATACTCTAGGACAAGTTATAATGTGTAATCCATGAGGACCATATCCCTTCAAAAAAAATTCTCGAGTTCCTTTTCAAATAAACATATTCCTCCAGCTTAACCAGTGTATGCACCCTACCTACTACTTCCTGAATCGTAGGAGCTGTTTCATCAATCCAGTGAAATGCTATGCACTTCCTCGCTTGATATAATATCCTCATAATGGCCACCTTTTTTTTGAGCATGTTTCTTGGTACTTTCACAAAACCAAGTAAACAGGTCAATGGTCCAACTTCTAGATTGATTTGAAAAACCCTGTTTATAAGTTCCACTATCTCAACCCAATACCTTCTTAATCGTGGGCAATTCCACATAAGATGGATCAAATTTGCACTACTAATATTACAACGTGGACAGACATCATTCTCCCTATAACCCATTCTGAATAGTAGTGCAGGTGTTCTATAGACCCTATGTAGGAGATATAATTGTGAGATCCTATATGACTCGCTCAATGACAACGTCGGTAGGTCGGTGAGAGTTTCCTTCCATTGCTCCTCAGTTAGCTCCTCAATATCCTTCTTCCATTTCTCATACAATTTCAGTGGGTTGGATTTAGCAATTTCCTCCCTGAGTGTGTTGTAATATATGGATATCACCCCACTAGTGGACCCTGACCTTGCTGTGTAGTCAATGATGGGGCATCTGGCTGCCTGTTGGATCTTTCCCTTCTTTTCCTGAGTTTGAATAGCGTGCCTCAACTGTAAATGCATATAGAAATATTTATGTGGAATACTAAATTCCTGTCTTAATACCTCAAAGTTCTTCAATGACCCATCCGAAAACAGTTGAGCCATCCTCCCCAACCCATATTGCTCCTACTGTTGCACTCCACTGATCTTATTCAATTCAGAATATAGGCAATTGGGCCATATAGGTGTGTGAATACTATACCCGGTTATACTCATTCTTTTTTTGGTTTTCCACCATATCTTATGCATCATGTTTATCAATGGGTATTGAGTACCATGAGAATGAAATGAACCATCTTCTAGAGCCGACAATAAGCCCGTACGATGTATCAAATGTTGAACAATGCGACCCGCACTATTCAATTGCGTCACATCCCCCCATCCTCTAAAATGCTGTAACTGGGCTGCAATATAATAGGACCAAGGATCTGGTACTGCCAGTCCTCCTTGTGTTTTAGGTCGTTGCAGGGTTGAAAGCTTAATCCTAGGGACACCTCCCCTCCATATTAAATCCCTGAACACTGCGTTGACAGTATTAAAAAACCTAAGCGGAATCCAGGTCGGTGCGTTATGGAGAAGGTATAAGAGTTTTGGCATCAATATCATTTTAAAGAGATTAACCCGTCCGATCACAGATAAGGGTAATTTGCTCCAGGCCTGTATTTTCTTCCTAAATTCAGTGAGCATTGGCACCAAGTTTAGACGCTCATAGTCACCTAGATTCGCAGTTACCCACACCCCCAAATACTTTAAAGACGACACTACCTGCAACCCTCCCGTATCAGGTGGTGGCACAATATTACTACCACCTAGGGGTAATAAGGCAGATTTTGACCAATTAATCACTAACCCAGACATAGCCCCAAATTGATTAATGATTGCCATAGCAGCAGGAAGAGACTGCTCCCAGTCGTCCAAGAATAAAAGCAAGTCATCTGTATATAATGCTACTTTTTCTATTCTAGGCCCGTACTGAAGTCCTTTGACAGTAGCAGCCATTCTCAGAGCTTCCGCTAAGGGCTCCACTGCCACCGCGAAGAGAAGCGGCGACAGTGGACACCCCTGTCTAGTTCCTCTAAACAACATGAACGGATCAGACAGGTCTCCGTTAACCCTCACCGCCGCTCTAGGACATGCATATAATAGTTGAACCCATGAAATTAATTCAACTCCAAAGCCCATTTTTTCAAGTACCAACCATAAATAACGCCATTCCACGCTATCAAACGCTTTGGCCGCATCAAGAGATGCGACCGCCGCTGTCGAGGCGTGGACATGTGTTGCTTGAATGTTCAGAAATAGACGTCTGATATTTACCGCCGTCTACATATTCGGCATAAAGCCTGCTTGATCCTGACATATTAAGGTAGTTATCACTGAGTTCAGACGATTTGCTAATACTTTCGCTAAAAGTTTAATATCAACTGGGAGTAAAGAAATAGGTCTATATGATTCAGCTTCAAGCACATCTTTACCTGGCTTGGGCAGGAGCGCGATGACTGCTTCATTCATGGAGTCAGGGAGCCGACCCCTCCGCTTGGCATCATCACAAACCTCCAGTAATTGAGGGAGGAGAATGTCGGAATAACGTTTGTATATCTCGGCCGGTAGGCCATCCCTTCCTGGGGCTTTGTTATTAGACATTGTACTTAATGCTACCTCTAACTCCTGAACAGTAATAGGACCATCCAATAGTGCTTTATGTTCATTTGATAGGGTGCGCAAGTTTAGGGGTTGCAAAAACTGACCTATCTCCCCATCTGTAACTTTCAGTTTGGATTTATATAGTGTGGAATAGAAGGAATACATGACCTGGAGCAAATGCGGTGGTTCAGTTTGAATAACACCATATGAATCCCTCAAAGCTGCAATATACGTAGACTGTAATTGGGCTTTAGATATTAGTGACAAAAGTCTACCCGCTCTCTCTCCCTCTTCATAAAAGTTTTGCTTTTGAAAGAATCGTTTATTTTTTGCCTGCATCAGTAACCTGTCATTCAATTTTTGTTGGGACTCTTTCCATTTCTCTCTAGTGACATCCTGTGGTTGTAGGATAAAATCCGCCTCTGCTGCCTCTACTTCCATGATTAACTTTTTTGTGTGTGCTCTAGATTCACTCTTTTTCCTGTTTACTTCTGCTATAAGTAGACCCCTCAAAAATGCTTTCATAGTCTCCCACACTACCGACTTGGTTGCAGACGGTAAATTAATCTGGAAGAATTCCTTAAGTTTTTCGCCAATTCCGCCAGCATCTGGTAGGAGAGGTAACCAGTAAGGATTAAACTTCCAAACCCCACACTTATTGCTCCGCGTTTTACGAAGGTCAAGCGCCATCAATACCGGTGAATGATCTGAGATCCTGCGTGGTAAATACTGCACGTCCCTTACGTATTGTCCTATAAGGGCATTTCCAAGAA
Source organism: Bufo bufo (assembly GCF_905171765.1). Lineage (NCBI taxonomy): Eukaryota > Metazoa > Chordata > Amphibia > Anura > Bufonidae > Bufo > Bufo bufo. Next base: position 74,514,116 of record NC_053397.1, read on the forward strand.
CGAGGTCTATCCTGGATAGAGAATTATATGTACTAGAGCAGCATGAAAATTGCTTTACTAACAGATTTTTCAACCTCCAAAAATCTAACAACATAGCTTCCTGCATCAAAACCCCAAAAGGTGTCATCCCTTTCACTTGAGGAGTTTGACCCGACCCCATTCTATCCAGGTCATGATGGAGAATATTATTGAAGTCCCCCAATAATAAGACTGGAATATCAGGCACATCTGCTATAAACTGTAAAATACTTTTAAGTACCACTGGTGAATATGGCGGTGGAATGTACACTCCTACTAGAACACATGTAGTTGCAAAAATCACACAATGCAAACAGATATACCTCCCCTCTTTGTCCACCTTTTTAGCAATGCATTGAAACGCAATTGACCTGTGCATCAGGAGACTCACCCCCCTCGCATAGGACGAGAAAGTGGAATGGTAACAGTGTCCTGCCCACCTAGGGGTAAGCAATTTAGTCTGATCTGAGGTAAGATGAGTCTCCTGCACACAACAAATCAAAGGTTGATGCTGACTTAAGCAGTCCATAACCGCCCGTCTTTTAATCTCATCTTTAATCCCCCGTACATTCCAGCTGAGAACATTAACCTTCCCTGCCATGTTTAAATATCTTAGAATGTGTACATCTAGCATCCAGACTAATAGCATTAAGAGAACAGACATAGTAGTAGGACATGCCATATTTAGACCGTAGACTTATACCTACAACCTCATATACAGTGCGTGCATTTAGGCTAAACAAAACACCCCCCTCCCACTCCCCAAAACTTTCCCTCCCAAACATTCTAAGTTATTACTCAACTCAGCGATCACCCCAACAACGGGCCCCACAATAACTGTGGGAAAAAGGGTACACAACCCGCTATTGAAGTTAATCGCGTGCTGAGAACCTTCCTCCAGTCACTTGGAGAAGAGGTTAAAGCGTACCTAGAAATAACTGTGGGTGCGCAACCATTAGGTAGTGAGCTCATAAAAGGGCCCAGAACCTCCCTCACATTACTCCTCGGACAATTATGTGAGAAAACAGTTAAGGAATGATTATACCTATCAGACTATACATTCCAATAGAATATTACAGTAAGACTCTTGTTCACATACCCACATCATACATAACACCACACCTGAACACTCACACCCAAACACCACAAGGCCGCATCAACAGAATTATATGACCTGAGCCTATAAACATAATGGCACTTCTTCTAGTGCGGATCAGCCTTGTTCCGCTGCAAGCTGTCTCTCATGTCGATCCGTCCATCTTGCTGCCTCTTTCGGATCCTCAAAAAAATGTGTGGCTCCCAATGCGGCTACCCGTAGCTTGGCCGGGTACATCATGGAATAGGACACGCCATGTGCTCGCAAACGCCTCTTCACATCTGTAAATCTGGCCCTTCGCTTCTGGACCTCTTGCGAATAATCCGGGAAGAGTGCTACTTTATGACCATCAACAGACAGATCCGGTTTATCCCACGCTTTTCTTAAGATAATGTCCCGGTCTCTGAAGTGTAGGATCTTGATCAGGACTGTTCTGGGTGGGGCACCCCGCGGTAAAGGGCGCGTAGGGACCCTGTGGGCCCTTTCCACTGCAAATAAGGGAGTTAATACATCTGCGCCAAAGTTCTCCCGTAACCAGGATTCAAAATATTCTGACGGATTCCCGCCTTCCACTTTCTCTGGTGCTCCCACCACCCGCACATTATTTCTGCGAGATCGGTTTTCGAGATCATCCTGCTTTGCGGCAATAATGTCCAATCTCATTAAATAGTCCCTCACATTATTAGTCAGAGGTGTCATGGCGTCCTCCATTTCTCCCATCCGACCCTCCAGAGCTGTCGTGCGGTCAGCCAGCTTTCTCATATCGTGCCTCACTATAGAGACATCCTCCTTAATGGCCCCCACTTGCATGGTAAGGGTGTTCAATGACTTGCCACATTTAGCTATGGCTTGCATGACATCTTTTAAAGTCGGCTCCTCTGCATCAGAATCTAGCGTTCCTGAGGGCAAACATTCGTGTGTATCGGCTAGCGTGCCAAAACGATTTGAACAAGCCGCCGTAGTATTATCCGGATCAGGCCCTTCAGCGTCAGATGAAACACAGAGAGAAAATGCACCAAACCGATAAACCACTAACTATACTGGCAGGTAATAAATGCAGGTATAAAAAGCTGAGACTTTCGCCAATATGTTCCTATCAGGAAAATATCGGAGCCCATCAATGCACCACGTCACGGTCACTCAGCATGGCAGAGGGTCCTAACCGCTGCTCTAACTATGGTGTGAACAAGGTCTGGGGGTGATATAATTCAGCTCACAGCCAAGCCTCCACACAAAAGCCCAGCATGAATACTGTGGTAGTACAATGTGAATGAGGCCAAACTGTGAGCCACACCTATACCAGACCATGTGATGGAGGTTACCAGGTGCAGAAGAGTGTTGAAACACACTCCAATCTAACAAGACAAAAACACAGAAATATAGTGGCAATTCTGGAGGAGCTGCTCAGCACCAAACACTGTGGCGTGTCTCTCATTGGGGGAGCAGCCCGACCGCATGTGGACCGCAGTAATCGACTAACCCCAGCACAATATGCATACAATGGAGGATGTCGACGCGGTCCACATGCACCACAAGAGCAAACTACACAGAATGTAGCAAATAATCATATGAAACACAGAGAGAAAATGCACCAAACCGATAAACCACTAACTATACTGGCAGGTAATAAATGCAGGTATAAAAAGCTGAGACTTTCGCCAATATGTTCCTATCAGGAAAATATCGGAGCCCATCAATGAACCACGTCACGGTCACTCAGCATGGCAGAGGGTCCTAACCGCTGCTCTAACTATGGTGTGAACAAGGTCTGGGGGTGATATAATTCAGCTCACAGCCAAGCCTCCACACAAAAGCCCAGCATGAATACTGTGGTAGTACAATGTGAATGAGGCCAAACTGTGAGCCACACCTATACCAGACCATGTGATGGAGGTTACCAGGTGCAGAAGAGTGTTGAAACACACTCCAATCTAACAAGACAAAAACACAGAAATATAGTGGCAATTCTGGAGGAGCTGCTCAGCCCCAAACACTGTGGCGTGTCTCTCATTGGGGGAGCAGCCCGACCGCATGTGGAGTCAGCGTCAGAGTCTGCATCAGACATGTCTTCAGTAACCCTTGATTTTCTAGGAGTACCTTTCCCAGATGCAGCCGTCGATAATCGGGCATATTTCACTAACTTGGCCGCTGCTTCTTTCTGCCGCCGGCACCATCTTGGTTCTCCTTCTCCGGCCCTCGCTGCTCCTTTCTACGGGTCATGCTGACCTGTTACGGTCTCCCCAGCTATCCAGGGGGGTTCTCTGATGTCCGTCCAACCAGGTATAGGTAGGAGAAGTTCAGCTTCAGGAGTCTAACAGCATAAATTAGCCGAGGTAGCGGAGGAGCTCTGCACCACATGTCCGCTCACATACTCCGCTAGGCCACGCCACCGGAAAGGATCTGGATCTTGGACAAGGATAGCTTCACGCTGATTCTCTGCTCACACACAGCTCCTCAGCTCTCAGCATCCTTCTTCATGCTTTCTGGAACCATACCTCTCATGAATATGGAAATATATATGCAGTCAGTCAGTTGTGCCTAGGAAACAGCAGCATCTTGTGGCCAAACAGAAAAATGTCAGTCCATAGCATTTAATTTGATCCACACACAAAGAGTGTTCAAAAAATGGGAGCTGTTTCTCAATCTCACATACCACCCCACTAGAGGTTGTGGTCCTTTGCAACTCTCCCCATACAAACTCATCCCGGGCATAGCGTTGTTGGGGCACGCCAGCATTGGGCCTCATTGACCTACATAGAGTGATAGGCTCGGAAACACTAGGGACGTCAGGCACATTTAATGGGAGAGGAGCTGCTGACCGTTCAACACTTTCCCTGGATGGCAAACTTGCCACGGCTGGTGCCTCGGTAGGTACCGGGGTAGGGGCAACCCACCTTTCCTCCTCCTGTAAGGGAATTTCCTCTGTATTTTAATAAGGAGGAGGCATCTCCTCCGCGCACACCAGCTCATCAAAATTACAACTCCTCAAAATGTTACGATGCTATTTTCGTGAGGGCCCCCCAGTTCCTATTGGCTCTACCTCATAGACCGGGATGGCAGGGTCTACCCTCCTATTCAGCGTGTATGGGACCGCCTCCCACCGCCCATCCAATTTTGAAGATGGCCGTTTGGCTTTGACCATCTCTCGATCACCTGGGGCATACCCATCCCTCTGCACTGGTCTAGGGTTAGGGTGTACCACTTGTCCCAGGGGCTCCCCCACAACCTTGTGGATTGCTCTGAGCCAGCGGCGGTGCTCTTGCACCCATGCGGTGGTGTTTCTCGGTGGTGGCTCCATCAGATTGGGCATGTGGAGATCTTCAATCTCCCGTCCGGCTCTCCCAAACATGAGCATATGTGGGAAGTACCCGGTAGTACTGTGTACCCTGTTGTTATAGGCCCACATCAGTTCAGGTAGGTACTCGGGCCAATGAGCCTTTTGGCTGTCCTCACTCCACAGCATCTGGACCAAGGTGCGGTAGAAGCGCTCACACGCCCCGTTTCCCTGGGAATGTTCGACCCCATACAGTTGGCACAACTCATTCATTAACCCCTTACGGACACATGACGTACCGGTATGGCATGTTTCCCGAGTCCTTAAGGACACATAACGTACCGGTACGTCATGTGTTGTTCCGATCACCGCCGCACGGCGGGCGGTGATCAGAACAAGGTGCCTGCTGAAATCATTGAGCAGGCACCTCGGCTAAATGCGCGGGGGGGTCCCGTGACCCCCCTGTGTCGGCGATTGCCGCAAACCGCAGGTCAATTCAGACCTGCGGTTTGCGGCTTTTACCTGGTGCAGCGGTGGTGCCATCGGGTCCCCATGAGGCTGTGGCGGGGACCCGATGGCATGGAAGGCCTTCCGGTGAAGAGCCTGTGAGATCCAGCCCCCTGGATCTCACAGGCCCCAGAAGCTGTATGAGTAATACACACAGTATTACTCATACAGCCAATGCATTCTAATACAAAAGTTCAAGTCCCAAAGTGGAAAAAAAAAAAGTGAAAAAAAAAGTTGAAAAAATAAAGTTTTCCCCCCCAAAAAATTAAAAGTTTCAAGTAAAAATAAACAAAAACGTCATTTTCCCCAAATAAAGTAAAATAAAATTGGTAAAAAATAGAGGGGAAAAAAAATGTATACATATTAGATATCGCCGCGTCCGTATCGATCGGCTCTATAAACATATCACATGACCTAACCACTCAGATGAACACCGTAAAAAATAAAAAATAAAAACTGTGCTAAATAAACCATTTTTTTGTCACCTTACATCACAAAAAGTACAACAGCAAGCGATAAAAAAGGCGTTTGCCCACCAAAATAATTCCAATCTAACCATCACCTCATCCCGCAAAAAATGAGCCCCTACCTGAGACAATCGCCCAAAAAATAAAAAACTATGGCTCAGAATATGGAGACACTAAAACATCATTTTTTTTGTTTTAAAAAAGCTGTTATTGTGTAAAACTTACATAAATAAAAAAACTGTATACATATTTGGTATCGCCGCCTTCGTATCTACCGGCTCTATAAAAATATCACATGACCTAACCTCTCAGATGAACACCGTAAAAAATAAAAAATTAAAACTGTGCTAAATAAACCATTTTTTGTCACCTTACTTCACAAAAAGTGTAATAGCAAGAGATCAAAAAGTCATATGCACCCCAAAATAGTGCCAATAAAACCGTCATCTCATCCCGCAAAAATCATATCCTACCCAAGGTAATCGCCCAAAAACTGAAAAAATTATGGCTCTTAGACTATGGAAACACTAAAACATTATTTTTTTTGCTTCAAAAATGAAATCATTGTGTAAAACTTACATAAATAAAAATAAAGTATACATATTAGGTATCGCCGCGTCCGTATCGACCGGCTATATGAAAATATCACATGACCTAACCCCTCAGATGAACACCGTAAAAAATGTAAAATAAAAAAAATGTGCTAAATAAACTATTTTTTGTCACCTTACATCACAAAAAGTGTAATAGCAAGCGATCAAAAAGTCACACGCACCCCAAAATAGTGCCAATAAAACCGTCATCTCATTCCGCAAAAATCATACCCTACCCAAGGTAATCGCCCAAAAACTGAAAAAATTATGGCTCTCAGACTATGGAAATACTAAACATGATTTTTTCTTGCTTCAAAAATGAAATCATTGCGTAAAACGTACATAAATGAAAAAAGTATACATATTAGGTATCGCCGCATCCGTGACAACCTGGTCTATAAAAATATCACATGATCTAACCTGTCAGATGAATGTTGTAAATAACAAAAAATAAAAACGGTGCCAAAACAGCTATTTCTTGTTATCTTGCCTCACAAAAAGTGTAATATAGAGCAACCAAAAATAAAATGTACCCTAAACTAGTACCAACAATACTGCCACCCTATCCCGTAGTTTCTAAAATGGGGCCACTTTTTTGAAATTTCTACTCTAGGGGTGCATCAGGGGGGCTTCAAATGGGACATGGTGTCAAAAAAAACTGTCCAGCAAAATCTGCCTTCCAAAAACCGTATGGCATTCCTTTCTTTTTGCGCCCTGCCGTGTGCCCGTACAGCTGTTTACGACCACATATGGGGTGTTTCTGTAAACTACAGAATCAGGGCCATAAATATTGAGTTTTGTTTGGCTGTTAACCCTTGCTTTGTAACCAGAAAAAAAATTATTAAAATGGAAAATCTGCCAAAAAAGTGAAATTTTGAAATTGTATCTCTATTTTCCATTAATTCTTGTGGAACACCTAAAGGGTTAACAACGTTTGTAAAATCAGTTTTGAATACCTTGAGGGGTGTAGTTTCTTAGATGGGGTCACTTTTATGGAGTTTCTACTCTAGGGTTGCATCAGGGGGGCTTCAAATGGGACATGGTGTCAAAAAAAACAGTCCAGCAAAACCTGCCTTCTAAAAACCGTATGGCATTCCTTTCCTTCTACGCCCATCCGTGTGCCCGTACAGCGGTTTACGACCACATATGGGGTGTTTCTGTAAACTACAGAATCAGGGCCATAAATATTGAATTTGGTTTGGCTGTTAACCCTTGCTTTGTAACAGGAAAAAAAATATTAAAATGGAAAATCTGCCAAAAAAATGAAATTTTGAAATTGTATCTCTATTTTCCATTAATTCTTGTGGAACACCTAAAGGGTTAACAACGTTTGTAAAATCAGTTTTGAATACCTTGAGGGGTGTAGTTTCTTAGATGGGGTCACTTTTATAGAGTTTCTACTCTAGGTTTGCACCAGGGGGGCTTCAAATGGGACATAGTGTCAAAAAAACAGTCCAGTAAAACCTGCCTTCCAAAAACCGTATGGCATTCCTTTCCTTCTGCGCCCTGCCGTGTGCCCGTACAGCGGTTTACAACCACATATGGGGTGTTTCTGTAAACTACAGAATCAGGGCCATAAACATTGAGTTTGGTTTGGCTGTTAACCCTTGCTTTGTTACAGGAAGAAAAATATTAAAATGGAAAATCTGCCAAAAAAGTGAAATTTTGAAATTGTATCTCTATTTTCCATTAATTCTTGTGGAACACCTAAAGGGTTAACGACGTTTATAAAATCAGTTTTGAATACCTTGAGGGGTGTTGTTTCTTAGATGGGGTCACTTTTATGGAGTTTCTACTCTAGGGGTGCATCAGAGGGGCTTCAAATGGGACATGTGTAAAAATAACCAGTCCAGCAAAACCTGCCTTCCAAAAACCGTATGGCATTCCATTCCTTCTGCGCCCTGCCATGTGCCCGTACAGCTGTTTACGACCACATATGGGGTGTTTCTGTAAACTACAGGATCAGGGCCATAAATATTCAGTTTGGTTTGGCTGTTAACCCTTGCTTTGTAACTGGAAAAAAATTATTAAAATGGAAAATCTGCCAAAAAGTGAAATTTTGAAATTGTTTCTCTATTTTCCATTAATTCTTGTGGAACACCTAAAGGGTTAACGACGTTTGTAAAATCAGTTTTGAATACCTTGAGGGGTGTAGTTTCTTAGATGTGGTCACTTTTATGGAGTTTCTACTCTAGGTTTGCATCAGGGGGGCTTCAAATGGGACATGGTGTCAAAAAAGCAGTCCAGCAAAACCTGCCTTCCAAAAACCGTATGGCATTGTTTTCCTTCTGCGCCCTGCCGTGTGCCCATACAGCGGTTTACGACCACACGACCACATATGGGGTGTTTCTGTAAACTACAGAATCAGGGCCATAAATATTGAATTTGGTTTGGCTGTTAACCCTTGCTTTGTAACAGGAAAAAAAATATTAAAATGGAAAATCTGCCAAAAAAATGAAATTTTGAAATTGTATCTCTATTTTCCATTAATTCTTGTGGAACACCTAAAGGGTTAACAACGTTTGTAAAATCAGTTTTGAATACCTTGAGGGGTGTAGTTTCTTAGATGGGGTCACTTTTATAGAGTTTATACTCTAGGTTTGCACCAGGGGGGCTTCAAATGGGACATAGTGTCAAAAAAACAGTCCAGTAAAACCTGCCTTCCAAAAACCGTATGGCATTCCTTTCCTTCTGCGCCCTGCCGTGTGCCCGTACAGCGGTTTACAACCACATATGGGGTGTTTCTGTAAACTACAGAATCAGGGCCATAAACATTGAGTTTGGTTTGGCTGTTAACCCTTGCTTTGTTACAGGAAGAAAAATATTAAAATGGAAAATCTGCCAAAAAAGTGAAATTTTGAAATTGTATCTCTATTTTCCATTAATTCTTGTGGAACACCTAAAGGGTTAACGACGTTTATAAAATCAGTTTTGAATACCTTGAGGGGTGTTGTTTCTTAGATGGGGTCACTTTTATGGAGTTTCTACTCTAGGGGTGCATCAGAGGGGCTTCAAATGGGACATGTGTAAAAATAACCAGTCCAGCAAAACCTGCCTTCCAAAAACCGTATGGCATTCCATTCCTTCTGCGCCCTGCCATGTGCCCGTACAGCTGTTTACGACCACATATGGGGTGTTTCTGTAAACTACAGGATCAGGGCCATAAATATTCAGTTTGGTTTGGCTGTTAACCCTTGCTTTGTAACTGGAAAAAAATTATTAAAATGGAAAATCTGCCAAAAAGTGAAATTTTGAAATTGTTTCTCTATTTTCCATTAATTCTTGTGGAACACCTAAAGGGTTAACGACGTTTGTAAAATCAGTTTTGAATACCTTGAGGGGTGTAGTTTCTTAGATGTGGTCACTTTTATGGAGTTTCTACTCTAGGTTTGCATCAGGGGGGCTTCAAATGGGACATGGTGTCAAAAAAGCAGTCCAGCAAAACCTGCCTTCCAAAAACCGTATGGCATTGTTTTCCTTCTGCGCCCTGCCGTGTGCCCATACAGCGGTTTACGACCACACGACCACATATGGGGTGTTTCTGTAAACTACAGAATCAGGGCCATAAATATTGAATTTGGTTTGGCTGTTAACTCTTGCTTTGTAACAGGAAAAAAGATATTAAAATGGAAAATCTGCCAAAAAAGTGAAATTTTGAAATTGTATCTCTATTTTCCATTAATTCTTGTGGAACACCTAAAGGGTTAACAACGTTTGTAAAATCAGTTTTGAATACCTTGAGGGGTGTAGTTTCTTAGATGGGGTCACTTTTATGGAGTTTCTACTCTAGGGGTGCATCAGGGGGGCTTCAAATGGGACATGGTGTAAAAAAAGCCAGTCCAGCAAAACCTGCCTTCCAAAAACCATATGGAATTCCTTTCCTTCTGCGCCCTGCTGTGTGCCCGTACATCGGTTTACGACCACATATTGGGTGTTTCTGTAAACTACAGAATCAGGGCCATAAACATTGAGTTTGGTTTGGCTGTTAACCCTTGATTTGTAACAGGAAAAAAAGTATTAAAAAGGAAAATCTGCCAAAAAAGTGAAATTTTGAAATTGTATCTCTATTTTCCATTAATTCTTGTGGAACACCTAAAGGGCTAATGATGTTTGTAAAATCAGTTTTGAATACCTTGAGGGGTGTAGTTTATAGAATGGGGTCATTTTTGGGTGGTTTCTATTATGTAAGCCTCGCAAAGTGAGTTTTTGAAAATTTCTGAAAAATTTGAAGATTTGCTTCTAAACTTCTAAGCCTTGCAACATCCCCAAAAAATAAAATATAATTCCCAAAATGATCCAAACATGAAGTAAACATATGGCGAATGTAAAGTAATAACTATTTTTGGTGGTATTACTATGTATTATAGAAGTAGAGAAATTGAAACTTGGAAATTGATGAAAAAAAAATGTTTTTTTTTTACTTCATTTTGACAGTGTCATGAAGTACAATATGTGAAAAAACTATCTCAGAACGGCCTGGATAAGTCAAAGCATTTTAAAGTTATCAGCACTTAAATTGACACTGGTCAGAATTGCAAAAAATGGCCTGGTCCTTAAGGTGAAATAGGGCTGAGTCCTTAAAGGGTTAAAGTACCCTGAAAACATGAAAAAATGCCCCCTGGTCAGAATGTATCCTTTGTTGACACCCGAACACCTGTATAAAGTGTTTGCAGACCGCTTCAGCGGACGACTCTGCCGTCTGGTCTCTGGTGGGTACAGCCACTGCATACTTTGTGAAATGATATGTCATGACTAAACAGTATGAGTGTCCCGAGGTAGAGTACCAAATCTGTATGTAATCGATCATAAGGAGCTCTAGAGGCGCTGAGGCCTGGACAGGAGCTTGCTGTTCAGTACTCTTATTCAGCCCGCAGGGCCGCCACTTAAGACATGCCTCGGCCACCATGTCTGCCAGATCTGGACAGTATACTAGTTGTTGGAGCCACTTTTTTGCTCCTGAATTGGGCGCCCCTCCTATGGGCTTCCCCGGCAGCCTCCAGTCCCAATGACATGGGGATGTGTCACGACTGTGACTGATCCAGACAGGTCTGGGAGGAGAAGGTCGCAGCGACTTGCTACTCGCGATAGCTTGTGAGTTTGCTCCGTGGTTCAGGGTATGTCATCTGGGTTTTGCCTTGTGAACCTTTTTGTCCTGACTGGGAGTTTGTAGGCATCCTTCTCAGGTGAGTCCTGTCTGCCACTCCCAGCTACTATATTAGTTTCACTTTCACTTGCAGTCATTGCCAGATATAGTCTTCACTTCCAGTTCTATTCTGACCTTTGAAGGAGATCGTTTTATGGTGTTGCTGTGGAGCTCTTGTCCGGCGTGGACTGTCATGATTGGGATCGCCTTCTCTGCTCGTGACTGGATAAGTCTATCTCTTATATAGTTTATTTGTTGCTGTCTTCTCCTGCTGTTCTCCTAGACATGAGTGATGGTGACTAGCGCTCCCATCGGCCGTTCCCCACTCTAGGCTTTTTAGGGTGACGAAGGGTTTAGGCATCCAGCTCGCCGCACGGGTTCACACCCCGTCTAGGGTATCAGGGCAGACAGGTGCCAGCTTAGGGTTAATCAGGGGTGGCCATACTATTCCCATCCGTAGATAAGGGTCCCCCTCCCCCTCTGTCTGGTGCGACACGACTGCTGCTGGGGTAGCGGTCGTGACAGTATATCTGGCCTTTAAAAAAAAAAAAAAAAAATATGACATTTCTTTTTTTTTTTGCTTGCTGTTTTGCTTTGTATTTTTCTGTTCCACTATGGATCCGGTTACGGTTTTGGCGAAACAATTACAGGGATTATCCCTTGAAGTGGCAGGATTAAAAGCAACAGTGCTGCAGCAGCAGCAGCCATCCTTGGGTTCCACCGTTGCTACGGGAAACCAAGGTACTCCTGAGCCAAAAGTGGCTTTACCTGATAGGTTCTCAGGAGGGAGAGACCAATTTGTAACCTTCAGAGAAGCTTGCAAATTGTTCTTCAGGTTACGCCCTAGATCCTCCGGCGGTGAGAAACAACGGGTGGGTATTGTAATTTCTCTCCTGCAAGGAGATCCGCAGGCTTGGGCTTTCTCCCTACCATCAGACTCTCTGGCCTTACGATCAGTGGAGGAGTTTTTTGAAGCCCTGGGTCTCGTATATCATGACCCGGACAGGGTCTCACTGGCTGAGTCTAAGCTACGTAGACTTCGGCAAGAGAACCGGTCTGCTGAACTATATTGTTCCGAATTCCGTAGGTGGGCTACTGATACGTTATGGAACGACTCGGCCCTTAGGAGTCAGTTCTGCCAGGGGTTGTCTGGAAAATTAAAAGACGCGCTGGCGGTATACGAGGTCCCTGGGTCTCTGGAGGCTGCTATGTCTCTGTCCATAAGAATCGACAGACGACTCAGGGAGAGACTATTAAATTTTACGGAGGCCTCTATAGGGCAGGGATCGGTTTGTTATGATCCAGTCGAACCAATGCAAATAGGGGGCGCCACTATACGGGTGAATCCTCCTAAGTTCCGCTGTAGGTCAGAGGTTTGTTTTCGTTGTGGGGGGAGGGGTCATTTTGTAAAGGTTTGTCCCTCAGAACCCAAGAGACCACAAACAAAGGAGCCGCCGGGAAAACTAGAGTCCCCAGATTGTGCGGAGGATAACAGTCTGGGCGTATTCGTTTCCTCCATACGCATGTCTCAGTTTTTGTTGTCCGCTACCGTTGAGGCGGGCAATAAAACTGAGATCTGTTCCGTCTTTTTGGACAGTGGGGCGGGGCTCAACTTGGTGGATTCACGGTTTGCTCAGGCTCTGGGTTTTACTCCAGAACTGATACGCAGAACTATTCCTGTTTTTGCCATCGACTCCTCCCCTCTTACTCAGAAAGAGTTAACTCAGATCATTCATAATATCCATCTGCAGGTAGGGGACCTCCATAAAGAGCATATCTCGTGTTATGTCCTGGACGGTCTTCCGGCTCCTATGGTATTGGGGCTTCCCTGGCTGGTGACTCACAATCCAGTGGTGGATTGGCAGGCCGGGGAGATTGTGGAGTGGAGTGAACATTGTAAGGACAACTGCTTGAGTAGTAGGTGCTCTACACTCTCTGTAACATCTTTACCTGCCTTTCTGTCAGATTTTATGGATGTGTTCTCTGAGAAGGGTTGTCAGGGGTTACCACCTCATCGTCCATATGATTGCCCGATTAATCTACTACCTGGGGCCAAACTACCTAAAACCCGGTTATACAATCTTTCCGGCCCGGAGAGGAAGGCTATGAAAGATTATATTTCGGAGAGTTTGGCTAAGGGACACATCAGACCCTCTTCTTCACCTGTGGCGGCAGGGTTCTTTTTCGTTAAAAGAAAGATGGGGGCCTACGTCCTTGCCTGGATTTCCGGGAATTAAACCGGATAACTATCCGAGATCCCTATCCTCTTCCTCTCATTCCCGACCTCTTTAATCAGGTTGCTGGTGCTAAATGGTTCTCCAAAATGGATCTCAGAGGAGCCTATAACCTGGTTCGCATCAAAGAGGGGGATGAGTGGAAGACGGCTTTTAATACTCCGGAAGGGCATTATGAAAATCTGGTCATGCCATTTGGTCTTACTAATGCGCCTGCGGTATTCCAACATTTTGTCAACAATATTTTTAGTCACCTTATCGGGAGATTTGTTGTGATATATCTTGATGACATCCTGGTCTATTCCCCGGATCTGGATACACATAAGATCCATGTGAGACAAGTGCTGCAGATATTAAGGGCCAACAAATTGTTTGCTAAGTTAGAAAAATGTGTGTTCGCCGTAAAAGAACTGCCATTTCTAGGGTATGTGTTGTCAGATTCAGGTTTCCGCATGGATCCAGAGAAAGTCCGGGCGATTATAGACTGGGATCTGCCTGAGAACCTGAAGGCATTGCAACGTTTCCTGGGGTTTGCCAATTTTTATAGAAAGTTTATAAAAAACTATTCCTTGGTGGTCAAACCACTGACGGACATGACCCGAAAGGGATCCGATTTTTCCAAATGGTCACATGCAGCCAAAACTGCCTTTGCATCTCTGAAGGAGAGATTCACCTCGGCCCCTATTCTCGTACAGCCAGATGTCTCGCTTCCTTTTATTGTAGAGGTTGACGCATCAGAGGTGGGGGTGGGAGCGGTACTATCTCAGGGCCCGTCCCCTGGTGAATGGCGTCCGTGTGCTTTCTTTTCGAAGAAATTGTCTACTGCTGAAAGGAACTATGATATTGGCAACAGGGAACTTTTGGCTATTAAGTTGGCTTTTGAGGAGTGGCGTCATTTTTTGGAGGGGGCGGTTCATCCCGTCACGGTGATTACTGATCACAAAAACTTATTATATCTGGAGTCTGCTAAACGTCTCACCCCTAGACAGGCTCGGTGGTCGTTATTTTTTACTAGGTTTAATTTTGTAATAACCTATCGCCCGGGGGCAAAAAATACTAAGGCGGATGCATTGTCTCTAAGTTTTCCTGGAGGGGGTGATGTTGAGGTACCAGAGCCCATTTTGCAAAAGGGGGTGGTGGTCTCTGCATTACACTCAGGTTTGGAGGGGAGGGTGTTGGAAGCGCCGGGGGACGCCCCGGCCTCCTGCCCCTCGGGTAAACTGTTTGTGCCAGAAAATTTACGACTGGAGATACTAAAAGAACACCATAACTCCACACTGGCAGGACACCCAGGTAGTAGGGCAACCTCTGAGTTAGTGTCTCGTCGGTTCTGGTGGCCTAAATGGCGCCAGGAGGTGTTGAATTTTGTGTCTGCATGTGCTACCTGTGCTCGTTCTAAGGTAGATCATACTCGTCCGGCAGGGCGTCTTTTACCTCTGGCCATCCCCAACAGGCCTTGGACGCACCTGTCAATGGATTTCATTACGGATCTACCACTATCAGCGGGGAAGACTGTTATTCTTGTAGTTGTTGACAGATTCAGTAAAATGGTGCACTTTATTGCTCTTGCCGCATTGCCTAATGCTAACACACTGGCTCAGGTTTTTATTGACCACATCGTGAAGCTTCACGGGGTCCCTTCCGATATTGTTTCGGATCGTGGTACCCAATTTGTTTCTAAATTTTGGAAAGCTTTTTGTTCTCGTTTAGGGGTTCATCTGTCGTTTTCTTCATCTTTCCATCCACAGTCCAACGGTCAGACTGAACGTACCAATCAAAACCTAGAGACATATTTGAGATGCTTTGTTTGCGAAAATCAGGAGGAATGGTCATCTTATTTACCGTTAGCCGAGTTTGCCATTAATAATCGTCGTCAAGAATCCACCGATAAGTCACCATTTTTTGGTGCGTATGGTTTCCATCCTCAGTTTTGTACGTTTAGTGAGGGGGGGGCCGTCTGGGATTCCCGAGGAGGAACGATTTGCGTCTTCACTTTCTTCAGTGTGGCAGAGTGTGCAAGAAAGTTTGAAGAGAATTGGTGGTAGATACAAACGTGCGGCTGATAGGAAGTGCTCTGAAGGTCCGGACCTTGGGGTGAATGACTTGGTGTGGTTGTCTACCAGAAATATCAAGTTGAAGGTTCCCTCGTGGAAATTAGGTCCGAGATTTATTGGTCCTTATAGGGTAATTAAGATCATTAACCCGGTGGCTTTTCGTCTTGAGCTACCTCAGACTCTAAGGATCCATAATGTCTTCCACAGATCTCTGCTCAAGAGATATGTAGAACCTCCTGAACCATTGCCACTAACGCCTCCACCGGTGCTTGTTGATGGCAGTCTTGAGTTTCAGGTAGAAAAGATTGTTGATTCACGATATGTTCGCCGCTCTCTTCAGTACCTGGTGCACTGGAAAGGTTATGGTTCCGAAGAGAGAATGTGGGTTCCAGCATCAGAGATAAAAGCGGACAGACTCATTCGGGCTTTTCATAGCTCCCATCCGGAGAGGCCTGGTCTTGAGGGTCCAGGGGCCAGTTTGTAGGCATCCTTCTCAGGTGAGTCCTGTCTGCCACTCCCAGCTACTATATTAGTTTCACTTTCACTTGCAGTCATTGCCAGATATAGTCTTCACTTCCAGTTCTATTCTGACCTTTGAAGGAGATCGTTTTATGGTGTTGCTGTGGAGCTCTTGTCCGGCGTGGACTGTCATGATTGGGATCGCCTTCTCTGCTCGTGACTGGATAAGTCTATCTCTTATATAGTTTATTTGTTGCTGTCTTCTCCTGCTGTTCTCCTAGACATGAGTGATGGTGACTAGCGCTCCCATCGGCCGTTCCCCACTCTAGGCTTTTTAGGGTGACGGAGGGTTTAGGCATCCAGCTCGCCGCACGGGTTCACACCCCGTCTAGGGTATCAGGGCAGACAGGTGCCAGCTTAGGGTTAATCAGGGGTGGCCATACTATTCCCATCCGTAGATAAGGGTCCCCCTCCCCCTCTGTCTGGTGCGACACGACTGCTGCTGGGGTAGCTGTCGTGACAGGATGACAATCTGTCCCCGGTACTGCAACTCTGATTGTAAGTATATGGTTTGACACAGGAGGCCCTGGGTAACAGTCAGCTTATCCCACTGCCTCAACAACTTTTGGCCCTCTGTAGTCAGATGGGCCCGCTCTTCTTTTCACGGACAGCTATTTTGGACTCTCTCCCAATCAGTAATACAATGTGTCGATCGGCACTGCGGTGAAGTGGAGTATCGGTGCACGTGTCTCAGGGCCGGCGTCTCGTGTAGATAAGGAGAAAAGAGACCAGCACTCGCTTGTTTACATAATCTTGCTGTGATTTATTGTCACATTCCAGTGACGCGTTTCGGCATACAATCTGCCTTTTTTTAGGAAAGACCAACTAAAGCAGCTGAACTTTATTTGGGGTTAATCAGAGGCACTTTAAATGATGGCAGGTGTATGCTGACTCCTATTTAACATGATTTTGAATGTGATTGCTTAATTTTGAACACAGCTACATCCCCAGTTATAAGAGGGTGTGCACACTCATACAACCACATTATTATTATTATTTTTTCTTCCCTCCACCTAAAAGATTTCAGTTTGTTTTTCAATTGAGTGGTATAGTTTATAGGTCACATTAAAGGTGGAAAAAGTTCTGAAATGATTTATCTTTGTCTAATTTTTTTACATCACAGAAGCCTGACATTTTAAGAGGGGTGTGTAGACTCTTTATATCCACTGTATATTAATACCAACTCGAAGTTGAGATCTCCCAGACAGTGCTCCATCAACAGCTGGAATATTCCCGGGCATTGGAAAGGCCGAATGGCATCCAGTTGAACTTGTAGAGTCCCATAGGTAGGATGAAGGCCATCTTCGCTTTGTCTCTCTTGGCCACCGGTACCGGCCAATACCCACTGGCCAGGTCAAGAGTCGAGAAGAACTTCTCATGATTTAGGGCGGATAATGACTCCTCAATTCGCGAAAAGGGGTAGGCACCCCGGACGGTCAGGGCATTCAGCTTCCGATAATCCACGCAAAACAGGAGACTCCCATCTTTCTTCCGCACCAAGACTACTGGTGCAGCCCACAGGCTTTGACTCTCCTGGATCACCTGGTTTTCCAACATGCTGGCCACCATGTTCTTCACCTCCTGGTACATTTTAGGTGGTATTGGCCGGTAACGTTCCCTGATTGGTGCAGCATCACCGGTGGGGATTTTGTGCTCGATGGCGGAAGCACACCCAAAGTCCTCATCATGTCTTGAGAACGCCTCCTGAAATTCCCAAAAGGTGTCTTCCAGCGAGTTCCTGTTGTCCTGGAGTCAGGGTCTTGCAGTCAACCCCCATCCGGGCCATGATCACTTGACCGTTCCACTCCACTGTTGGGGTCTCCCTTTGATGGACCTCTACAGCGCAGGTCCAGGCTGATCTACTATCTGGCTGTAGTGTGAAGCCCCTTCGTCGAAGGATTCCCCCTTCGGACACATAAACTTTTGCCAGCAAGGTATTCCCAGGAACGGTTAACTCGCACTCTTCAACATTGAGACAGCGTACGGGCACACATCCATCCTTCACAATAGTAAGGGCCCTGCCTACCAGTGGGCGAGTATGCACTTCGTGTTGGTAAGCAGGCTCGATAAAGACCTCCATTCCATTCAGTTGTCGTCCAGCCCCCACAGGCACCATCAATATTTGTTCTTGTCGAGGTGGGATCTTCACCGGGGTCCTCCGCGGCACCTTCACGTGTCCAATAGTCAGACCGGATGTTGTTCTTTTGCAGATTACAGCTCCTCACCATCTGCTGTAAAACCTTCTGGGTTGGCCGGTGCATGGTGGCCCGTTGCCAATACCTCGGCCCTTCTTTGGCATAGAGTTGATGGTCTAGGTCTCCTATTTCTGGAGGCCGGGGAGATTCTATCTTCATCTGGGACACTTCCAGCCGAAGTTCTCTCAATTCTGTCCGGAGGGCCTGGATCACATCCTTTAAGGACTCTGCGTCTTCAGACCATAACCGGTCCCCTGTAGCATGGGTGCTACTCACTACTCTTTCCGACACAGGCATGTGCTCTTCCCCTCTCTCCACGGCGGCTAGGTAGACGCTGTAGAATGTCATGTCGGTCGTCGGCCGGGTCATTTCTTGCAATTCGTCCTGTATGCCCCACTATGAACTGGTCTCTTAGTAGCCTGTCCATCTCCCAAAAGGCTCCCATGGCCTCTGGGTCTCGCTGCTGTATTTAATTTAGCGTCTACTGTAGGCCATTGGAGTACTGCATCAGGGTCTCGCCCTCTCGCTGTGGTCGGTTAAAGAAGTGGCTTCTCATCTGCACTACTTTAGCACGTCCCCAGGCTCTCTCCAGCAGGGAGAATATTTTCTCTAGGGTGTCTTCTCGGATTTAGGCTTTACCATCACTGTCCATCTGACATCACCCCCTAGAGCCCCCAATGCAACCTCTGTCTGCAGCTCAGGGGTCAGGTTACACATTCTAACTGCACTTCGCACCCTTTCAGTCCAGTCCTGCAACGTCATGTTTTTACAGTCAAATTTTGCAGGTGACGCAACAGTGTCCCCACGGGGATGTACCCTACTGGGGCGGGACTG
Organism: Bufo bufo; assembly: GCF_905171765.1. Taxonomy (NCBI): domain Eukaryota; kingdom Metazoa; phylum Chordata; class Amphibia; order Anura; family Bufonidae; genus Bufo; species Bufo bufo. Next base: position 74,533,050 of record NC_053397.1, read on the forward strand.
GTCCGATTGGCGCCAGGGGAATGTTTCCCGCCGCTTTCCAGTCCATAACGGTCGCTGTATCCTGCTGACTACGCCAAGTTCTAAGCCGTGTATCGGGGTGGGCTCCCCAGGATGCAGCAAAGTCACAAACGAGGAAAGCAACTCTAACGCCAGCTTTTTCAAAAATGGAATTTTATTAACACTTGATAATAAACACAACCACAAATGCTGAGAACATAAAATAAGTTTACATACACCCAGCCCAAAGGCTGAGACCCCTGTGTTGCACAGCACGGCACCCCCTGATGGATGCCAGCAGAAATTTTGCGGTACTTTACCTACTGGCGGCCACAACTAAAACTGACAGTGTGAAAGGCAGAGGACAGGTCAAGGAGAAGGAGGACAGATTAATGTTTTTTAGTTTAGCTTGTTAGTAGGTCATTGGTGACTTTGGTGAGGGCAGTCTCAGTTGAGTGGTTGGGTAGGAAGCCAGATTGTAGCCGGTCAAAGAGGGAGAAGGAGAAGAGATGAGAGGACAGTTCAGAATGGACATGTTGCTCAAGTAGCTTTGAGGCATATGGAAGAAGTGATATGGGGCGATAACTGGACAAAGAAGATGGGTCAAGGGAAGGCTTTTGAAGATGGGTGTAATGGTAGCATGTTTAGTGATAGGTTGAAGAGATGAGTTAGGGCTGGGATAAACACTGTGGTGAGGTTAGGGATGAGGTGGGATGGGATTGGGTCAAGTGCACAGGTGGTGAGATGTGATCTGGAGAGTAGAGTGGAGAGTTTTTCTTCTGTAATGGTGGAGAAGCAGGTTTTGGGAGAAGAGTACTGAGCAGTTGTGTAGAGGGTCTGTTGGGGCTGTGCACTGAAGCTTTCTCTGATGTTGACTATTTTTTGTTTGAAGTATGTGGCAAAGTCCTCAGCTGAGATGAGAGGGGAGGGTGGGGGCGCTGGGGGACAGAGAAGGGAGTTAAAAGTTTTAAAAAGTTGTTTAGGGCTGTGGGACAGGGAAGATATGAGAGATGTGAAGTAGGCCTGTTTTGTATCAGCGAGTGAGAATTGGAAAATGAGGAGGGATTGCTTGTATGTGGTGAAGTGAAACTTAGATGGGATTTCTTCCATCGCCGCTCAGCAGCCCTGGAAGCTTGTCTGAGATTTTTGGTCAGGTTGGTGTGCCAGGGTTGTCTGTTGATTTTTCAGGTTTTGTTGTGTGTGAGGGAGCAACAATGTGCAGAGCTGTACTTATTATGGTGTAATATAGCGTGGTGGGTCTTGGAGGGAACAAATGGTAGAGAGTGGCAGAAGAGAGTCAGAAAGCAAGCGAAAGTCGAGATGTTTAAGTTTCCTGTGGGGGTGTGTTAGTGTGTGGACCGGAGGAGCAGCAGAAGAGAATGCTAATGTGAAAGTAGCCTTAGCTGTTTACAGTACATCAAATAGATACATAAACAATTATAACTGAGCTCTAAAATATACACAATTAAACACTTCCACAAATTTATTAAATATATAAAGAAATCAAATCAAAGAGATGTTCATGTTACACTAAAAGGTGTTCTTTTAGATAAAACTGAGAAAAAATTGGGATAACTAAAAGACCATGGTGGAGATTTATCAAACTGGTGTAAAGTAGAACTGGCTTAGTTGCCCATAGCAACCAATCAAATTCCACCTTTCATTTTTCACAGCTCCTTCGGAAAATGAAAGGTGGAATCTACATGGTTGATATGGGCAACTAAGCCAGTTCTACTTTACACCAGTGATAAATCTCCCCCCATGTTCTTTGCAGGTTATTTTGTGATGACGATTGTTATAACTAGAGATGAGTAAATTTCTCAAAATTCGATTCGGACGGTTCGCTGAATTTCCCAAAAAGATTTGATTTAATTCAAATTTGATTTGATTCGAAATCTGTGATGAATCAGGTTAAAAAACTGCTATTTCCTGGCTGCAGAGTGCCTGTATAGTGGTGTAGAACACTGTGCCTTGCAGTCATGGGCGTAGGATGCGGGGGGGACGGGGGGGACGGAATCCCCCCCAGGAAATAATGTGGGGGGGACAGGTTTGGTTAAATCCCCCCCAGGCTCCAGCCAGGCCAGCGGCAGTGTCTGTGTGCGGCGGGTCGGCGGCGGCAGGCAGTGTGCGGCGGCGGGGCAGGCACTGAGATGAGCGCTTCCATTGGGGAAGCGAAGCGCTCATCTCCATGGTGATCTGTTTCTGTTTATATCGCTGTCCTCAGGACAGCGATACAAACAGAAGGCTGCAGAGGAGCAGGGCAGGGAGGTATGTCCCTTTCCTGTTAGTCTGATACGCTGCCGGCACTACTAGGCCGGCAGCTTATCAGAGGCCGGTGTAGGCGGCGCGATGACGTCATCGCGCCGGCCTGAGCCGTACAGAGCTGGAGTCAGGACACAGGCTGGAAGAGGCCTGCATCGCATCGCTCCAAAGAGCCGAGGTAAGTATAAGTGTTAATTTTTTTTTTTTTTTACTATATACAATAATTAGTTGGCACATAAAAGGGGGGCACTGGTATTATACTGGCACATGATTGGGGAATTTGGGGGGGCCCTGGTATTATACTGGGCTGGCACTTGATTGGGGAAATTGGGGGGGCTCTGGAATTACTGACACAGATTGGGGGGGTGTCTGGTATTACTGGTGCCACATAATTGGGGGGTCTGTCTGGTATTACTGGCACATGATTGGGGGGGGTCTGGTATAGTGGCACATGATTGGGGGGTCTGGTCTGGTATTACAATACTGCCACATGATTGGGTGGGTCTGGTATTACTGGCACATGGGGGGGGGGGGGTCTGGACCGTCTGGTATTATTGGCACATGATTGGGGGGTCTGGTATTACTGGCACATGATTGGGGGGGGGTCTGGTATAGTGGCACATGATTGGGGGATCTGGTCTGGTATTACAATACTGCCACATGATTGGGAGGGTCTGGTATTACTGGCACATGATTGGGGGGTCTGGTATTACTGGCACATGATTGGGGGGTCTGGTATTATACTGGCACATGATTGGGGAATTTGGGGGGGGGGTCTGGTATTACTGGCACATGATTGGGGGGTCTGGTATTACTGGCACATGATTCGAAGGTCTGGTATTACTGGCACATGATTGGGGGGGTCTGGTATTACTGGCACATGATTGGGGGGGTCTGGTATTACTGGCACATGATTGGGGGGGTCTGGTATTACTGGCACATGATTGGGGGCACTGGTATTATACTGGCACATGATTGGGGAATTTGGGGGGCCCCTGGTATTATACTGGGCTGGCACATGATTGGGGAATTTGGGGGGGGGGGGGCCCTGGAATTACTGGCACAGATTGGGGGGGGGTGTCTGGTATTACTGGCACATGATTGGGCGGTCTGTCTGGTATTACTGGCACATGATTGGGGGGGTCTGTTATTACTGGCACATCATTGGGGGGGGTCTGTTATTACTGGCACATGATTGGGGGGGGGGTTCTGTTATTACTGGCTGATGAGAGGCGCCCCGGGGGGGCTGATGAGAGGCACTGGGGGCTGCTATGAGGCATGGGGCTCTTATTTGAGGTCTGATTGGGGGTCATTCATATTGGGGTCTGAGCTGAGGTGTGATCTGAGGTCTTATTAACATTGGGGATCTTATTGGGGCTGTTAGCTGAGGTCTGATTAACATTGGGGGTCTGATTGGTGGTCTGACCTGAGGTGTAATGAAAAATATTTTTTTCTTATTGTGCCCACTTCCAGCCCGAAGCCCAGCTGCCCAGAGAACTGATCCGGAGCAGCTTGGAGAAAAAGGCCTCACAGTCTCCCACACTCCTTCTGCCCGGCCAAGCCAGCACCCCTGAGTCTTCAGAACTGTAAGTTTATACCCGGCGAGAAAAAATGCTGTCCCCCCCAGATTTTTGGGGGTTCCTACACCCATGCTTGCAGTAACACGTATAGAGAGTCTGCTGTGGTAGTGAAATAATACTGTGAGTCCGTATGACATGTAGATGACAGGCGACAGTGACAGAGTGGTGAGGGTGGCAACATCATAAGGAGTCTGCACAATGGCCCAGTGACAGAATGGTGAGGGTGGCAACAGCATGAGGAGTCAACACAGAGTGGTGATGTTGATCGCTGCATGTTAGGCCTCTATCTGGAGTTGGGAGAGTGTTGTGTGCAGGAGTGGTAGCGATTCTAACGTGTCAAGCCTCTTTAAGGATAGTCATAATAGAAGAAGAGAAAATACGTATCCCCATGTCCCACAGACACATCCACTTAATGGAGGTAGCACCAAATATAAAGCATACGACTTCTCTATACCCAAGTAGCAGTGTGACGCACTTACTACCCTGAGCACTAAAACTTCCACAACTGTACTTCGTTATCTATCTCTTTACAGTGGCACCAGGTAAGACAACTATATATCTTGTAGCCACATCAGGTTATATTCCTAACTTATTTTACAGATACAGAATCGCCTTATGGATACTTACTTTGAGACGCTTTGCATTCTCTTTACATTCTGATTTGCTAATACCTTATCTCAACTGAAAAATGTGTATCATTTATGTATATAAAAAAAAGTCAAAGTTTTGGTACTGCATATGAAATATTATGGCACTATATATCTGTGTACTATATTGCCCCTTGCTTCTATATTCAAAAGGACAGTAAATTACCTATATACGTGGATAGATATTCTAGAACTACTATAGGACATTATCTTACATATGACCATTGGCTGTGTCTTCAATATCTGTTTAATTTTCTTAAATTTTTATTATTTACTTATCTTTTTGCTGTATCTTTAGGCCGGATAGGCCGAAATGTCGCAATTGACGCATCCGCTTATCAAATAATAAAAGCATACCTATTGGACAAACATCACTTTGAGCTGGAGTTTTTAAGCTTCTAATTGTAAGCCGGCTTCCTTGCTGGCCTACAGTTAGACCATTTTCTATGCCTATAACAGGTGTAGAAAATGAATGAGATGGGCCTGCCGGCCCGCCCCCTTCCTCGCCGCACCCACTTTTTTAGACCTGGCGTGAACGGGGTAAAATCATAGATTGCGGCACAACTAACCGATGCGCCGCAATCTGTGCCTGAAATATGCAAAATATAGGAGTATTTCTTGATGACCCCCTATGAGTCCTAGAAGGCTAGAGGTGGTTATATACCAACTATCAGGGCAATTCGGTTTGGCCCGAAATTAACCAGACTTTTTACAAAATTCGGTGAACCAGACCCGAAACAAATCTTGACTGGTTCGCTCAACTCTAGTGTATGGTAAAGTGCTGGAAGGGATGTATATTTTACCCAGAATCCTTAGCTGGTAAGACAAATGAAATCCAGAAAGCTGCAGTCGTTTCAGCAAAGCATAGTTTGCCGAGATGGGTCATTAAGCCTTTGTTTAGGGCTGGATTTTTTTGTACTGGTACACGCAAGGGAGCATTGGCACACATTTATATGAGAATTATTATTGCTGGGGTCATTATGGTGAGTTTTATTACCACTGGGGGACTATGGGGAACATGATTACTAGAATGGGCACTATGGGGGCATTATTACTTCTGGGGCACAGTGGAGGTATTATTACTGTTGGGGGCACTGTAGGGGCACTATGAATGCTAAGTACACTCTGGCAAATCATTATTTGTGTGACTTTGGGGAGCACTATTACTGTGGGGGCACCCTGGCACAGAATCATCTTAGCACAGTTATTTTTGGGGGACATTATGGTTACACTATTAGTGTCAGGGACACTATTTGCTTGGCGCAGTTATTTTAGGGCGCTGTGTGCCAATAATTATTGAAGGGAGCACTATCTGTGTGCTACTAGTATATTCAAGTGGATTGTTTCTGCAGTATAGTATTCGGGAGCACAGCAGCCACAGTATTGGGGGTGGCAGGATGGCGTGTTCAGAAGGTGGGAGGGTGATGGAAAAGTAGGAAAATACGATGTCTTTCTGTCAAAATCTGCAGAGAAGAGAGATGGCTCAAAGATAAAATCATGGTGGTCAGAATGGAGAAAATGAGGATAGATAGCATCTCCATCAAAGGATATGTCACTGGATGTTAGAGGTACGAGGTGCTGTATTACTCTGTATGTTTTATAGCAGTGTACGCAATGTTAAGAGGGAAGGGGTTAGGTTGAGAATTGGTTATGGGGGTGGGCTCCACTTAAATTTTTGCCTCAGGCAGTAGAAAGGCTATTTGCATCCCTGAATGGCCCCTTAAAATCCATGGCATTATCATGACTTGTGTGGCAAAATAAAGTCCCCTTCTCCTACACATTACCTGGCAGCAGGGTTATGGCTTTTCACATTCCCTGTTCTGGGATCATATTTCACCTAAAAATCATTTTACCAGTGCTTCGTTTATACCACTAGGGGGCAGGAGCATACCGTTTACAAGCTATTGTAAAACGTTAGGCGGGATCTACTCCTGGACTTTTTAGAGCACTACTCAATGGAGGAGATTTTATCAAAGCTGACATAAAGGAAAACTATTAATGAGAAAAAAGAAAAGAAATCAGAACCACTTGTTTCCTTGATATAAGGGAACAAGGGTGGCGCCACTATCTGATCAGTAGATTGGAAGAATAGGTTATGTGTATTTTTATATTAATATATAGAAATTGTAATATACAAATATTGGTAGTATTCTTGTAGATGCACCCCACAGATGCTCTTTAGTGAATAAAGGGGGATACAGTAGGGAGTCACAAGTGTCGCTGCTCTCTTTATATATCCTGGTATCCGCATCAGGGGGAAGGGTGTAGTGACAGGCACAAATACTGACCTCCCAAGTGTCCCTCTTTCGGAGCGACAGTCCCTATTTTGGACCCAAGTCCCTCTGTCCCTCTGTCCCTCTTTTTTCCTTACATGTCCCTCTTTTTGATCTGAGGTGTAGATTTGCATTGTTACATTTACAATATTGATCAAGAAAGTATTTGGTCCCTATCTGTATATTTGACCCCCACCTTGTATATTAATTCATTATTTGATGCAATTAGATTTTAGAAATTTCTATATTCAGATAATTTTTGCGGTAAGAAAACTACTAACGTGTATGAATATACAGGAAAACTGGACTTTCACAGAATGAACCATTACACTAGGGCTACTGGGCAACCACGATTTCTTGTGATTGTTGTGGCGATCCCATTCATTTCTATGGGATCACCGCTACTCAGCAATTCTGGCCGCGACAGCTGTCGAGCAACCAGCGTGGCCGTGTAGCCCTAGCCTAGGTGTTCCTCTTTGACCATCCGAAAATTTGGGAGCTATGCAAATGTTAGTTGAAAACTACATCAGTTTTTACTCCAGGGTCACGGACTACTACAGATGCATCAAATTTATGACGAGGTGCACGCCTCTTCATAAATTTTACGTACCTAGCGGCAGCGCAGAGTGGTAAACTAAGTCCGGTGTAAAAAGCCAGTCTTAGTAAATTAGCCCCATGTGGTTTCTGGTGCAGATTTGGTGTGGAAACACATAGAAATCCACTGGAAAAGACAGGTAGTCTCTTTAGTGATTCCAACCTGGTTTTAGCTTGCATATGAAAATGTCATCATGTACAGGCAGCCTTAGGGTTCATATCGAGGATTTCGTCATTGTGCTGCGGTTTCTGCCATGGGTTTTCATGTGGACCCACTCTAGGTTTAGCCCAATTAAATGGAGCTAAACTGCTAGCAGGCTCGTGCTGTGGCTTTGTGAGGGGTCTTCGCGGTAACCGCTCCAAGAATGGGCATGTACATTCTTGGCGGTGTCTTGAAAACAAACCTTGGCCTCCCACTGTAAAGAATGATTCAGCTTGAGTATCCGCACCAAATTCAAGCTGAAAGCAGGGAGAAAGTCCTCCATGTGAACATACCCTTAGGGTACCTATGAATTACATGTGGTTTTTCCACACAGATTTTTATGGAGGTTTCTCTGCATTTCCCCAATCTCACACTTTACAGTGCAATGCGCACTAAAAATCCACACAAATAATTGACATGCTGTTGATTTCAAAATCAGGTCAATTTTCACATGGAAAATATTCTCAAAGTGTACTGGAGATTGGTAAAAACGCATTCATTTTGTTGGTACTATATTACGCTGCAGTTATTCCGCATGAAAATCTGGTCAGAAAAAGCATGCAAAATCCACAATGTGTGCAGGTAACCTAAGGTTTTTTGGTGCAGTTGTTGAAGCCAAAACAGGAGTGGAAAAAAATAAATAAATAGTGGGGGCCATTTATGAACAGTTTTATGGCTCTTTATGGCATAAAATTGTCGTAAAGCCCCTTTTTAAGACTATTTAAACACCCATGAGACAATATTTGTTGCATAGACGTTGTTATGCCCCGTTCAACGCAAAGGAGTGTCAGGGGAGTGGTGAGATATGGCGCGGGTCGGGCCGGGGCTTGGACTCGCGCCACGGCAAATGTAATAATTTTAATGCAGGAAAACGTTGCCAAAAAACTACTGGCTGGTGTGTATATTTTAGCAGGCACATGGACTACCAAAGATGTGCCTAAATTATGATATAGCACAAGTCCCTTCATAAATTAGCTGCATCTTCCAGCAACAACTCTGATGAAAAAGACCACCTAAAAATTACAGTCTTAATAAATGACCCCCGGATTTGTACTTTCGCTCCTTTCATGATCCTCTCCTGATTGTACCACCACACATCACTACTACTACACATAGTGTAGTGTTTTGCCTCTTTTTGGACAACAAAAAAGGTCTCTTGAGGGTCCTTACACATATAAATGTTGTCTGTTTTACTGCTAAAAAGCACCAGATAAAGAGTATGCATTGTTTTTTTTTTATCACCTGTGCATTTTGCATTTTTTTTGTATGTCTATTTAAACATTTTAAGCAAACAGCGGCCCAGATTTACCAATGTGTCTTCCCCAAAAGTCTGCTGAGAGTGGCGCAAATTGGTCACAATCTCTCTGTGTGGCTGTACCCTAAAGGTGGCTTAAAAACTGTATAAAAAAAACTAAAAATGAGGAAGCACCTATAGCCACAATGATCAGTCATGCTGCTGTTAGGATGCCACCGCCTTGTGGCTAATTGCACCAATTTTTGACAGATTTTAAACATACGGTATGTGTATATTATTAATGATTCATGCATATGAGCTCCTTACTTTTCATTTCTACCCAGTGGCGCACCTACAGGGGGGGTCCAGCGGGTCTGGACCCCCCTAGAACAACCAGCCAATATTTTTTTTTTTCATCCTTCAGGGCCGCACCGCCGATCACCACAGGCGGCGCGGCCCTGGATGTATTTGCGGCAGCGGTGGGGGGGCCGGGGGGGCAGTAGGAGATAAGCGCTTCCATTGTGGAAGCGCTCATCTCCATATCCATCTGTATCGCCGTCCTCAGGACAGCGATACAGATGCCTGTGCTGCGGCAGGGGAGGGAGAGGTGTGTCCCTCCCCTGTTCTTCTGATAGGCCTATCAGAGGCCGGCTCAGGTGGCGCGATGACGTTATCATCGCGCCGCCTGAGCCGGGCAGCACACAGCAGGGACACAGGCCGGAAGAGGCCTGCTTCACATCGCTGCTGATGGAGGTAAGTATCAGTGTTTTCTTTTTCTTTTTTGGAGGGGGGGAGCTGGCACTATGGGGGCATCTGACAATTCTTACAGCCCAATTTTTTTTGGGGGGTGGCACATTATGGGGGGGCACCATGGGGGAGAGAAACACTATGGGGGCATCTGGGGGCTCTAAAGGGGCTTTTTTTTTGGACACATTATGGGGGGCACTATAGGGGAGAACGGCACTATGGGGCATCTGGTGGCACTATAGGGGCATTATTTGGGGGCACTATGGGGAAGTGGGGGTTCTAAAGGGGCCTTTTTTTCTTATTGGCACATTATGGGGGGGCATTATGGCATCTGGTGGCACTAAGGGGGCATTTTTTACTGGCACATTATGGGAGGCACTATAGGGGAGAGCGGCACTATGGGGGAGTGGAGCACTATTGGGGCATATGGTGGCACTTCGAGGGGCATTTTTTACTGGCACATTTATGGGGGGGCACCATGGGGGAGAGGAGCACTATGGGGGCATCTGGGGGCTCTAAAGGGGCTTTTTTTTATTGACACATTATGGGGGGCACTATAGGGGAGAATGGCACTATGGGGCATCTGGTGGCACTATAGGGGCATTATTTGGGGCCACTATGGGGAAGTGGGGGCTCTAAAGGGGCCTTTATTCTTATTGGCACATTATGGGGGCATTATGGCATCTGGTGGCACTAAGGGGGCATTTTTATTACTGGCACATTATGGGAGGCACTAAAGGGGAGAGTGGCACTATGGGGCATTTTTTGGGGGCACTATGGGGGAGTGGAGCACTATTGGGGCATATGGTGGCACTTAGAAGGGGCATTTTTTACTGGCATATTATGGGGGACACTATGGGGAAGGGGGAGAGGAGCACTATGAGGGCATTTACTGGGGCACTATATAGGGGTAATTTATACTGGCATACATTATGGGGACATTAGCTCAACAGCGGGCACTAAGCGGGGGTATTTCATGTACTGTCATATTGTAGGGAGAATTATTAGTACTGGGAGGTATTATGCGGAGCTTTACTACTACTGGGGGGCTATGAGGAACATAATTACTAGTATGGGCACTATAGGGGCATTATTACTACTAAGTGTGCTCTGGGAGAGAATTATTTCTATTGGTGGGATTTTGGGGAGCACTGTTACTTTGGGGGGTACCCTGGCACAGTATCAGCTTAGCACAATAATTTTTGGGGGACATTATCTTTATACTATTAGTGTCTGGGCAGTTATTTTTTAGGGCACTGTGTGCCAATAATTGTTTAAGGGGGCACTATCTGTGTGGTAGTAGTATTCCCAGGGGGACTGTTTCTGCAGTATAGTATTGGAGGTGGCAGGAAAGAGTGTTCAGAAGATGTGAAGATGATGGAAATGTGGGAAACTAATGTCTGTTTGTTAATCTCTGCAGAGATGGGAGATGGCTGAAAAATCATCATGGCCGTCTGGTCTGAATAGAGAAGATATAGAAAGAGAACGTCTACAACAAAGGTGACATCACTGGATGTAAGAGGTATGGGACGCTATGTAGGAGAGGAGATGCTCCGGCTCCTCCCCCTGCCATTTGCAGAAGGAGGATTCAGAGCTGGGTGAGGAGGGCCAAAGGGGGCAGCAGGCCACGGGCGGGTGGCAGATGGTGGGGGGAACCACAAGCCTTGAGCAGGATCTGTGGAGGGCGGAGAGCGGAGGAGCTTCCTGGCTGTAGCTTGTTGTATAAGCAGGTAGTGCAGCCAGGACAGACCCTCCCCTCTTCGTATGATGTGTAGAGACAGGCCTCAACAATAGAATTTCAGCTGTACAGTGTTTGTTGGGCGTGGCCTATTATATGTAGGAGGCAGGGGCGGATTAAGTGCATGATAGGCCCGGGGCTGTCTACCCAACTTGGCCCCCTCCATTTTAGTTTAGGTTTTTTTTTGTATGAAGAGGCTGCGGTGCTTCATGAGCGCCAGAGTTTCTTCTTAGGCCATATGACATCTTCAGACTAAAAACAAATACCCCAAATTGGGTCCTAAACTGAAAAATTTGGTCGCGAAATTTAAAATACATATAATTATAATAAAAAAGACATGGAGAAGAATACAGCACCACATACCTCTTACATCCAGTGACATCTCCTTTCATGTAGACCTTCTCTTTCCTCTTCTCCTCCATTTGACCCAAACCACCATGGCAAATTCTTTCAGCCACATCTTGTCTCTACAGTTTGTAACAGACACGTTAGATTTCTCAATTTTTCCATCAACCTCCTCATCCTGGTGTCCCCACAGTGTCATCCTGCTGCCACCTTCAATACTGTGCCCGTTGTGCTCCCCAATGTCCAAGGTACTATACTGCTGAAAATTTTTTGACCCTAATAGACATAGTCATTTATCAAACTGGTGTAAAGTAGAACTGGATTTCCAAAAGAGCTGTCAAATATGAAAGGTGGAATCTGATTGGCTGCTATGGGCAACTAAGCCAGTTCTGCTTTACACCAGTTTGATAAATTACCCCAAATGTTCCTATAATGTCCCCTAGAGACCCCCAGTAATAATACCACCCTCTGTTGTGCTCCAGGCAATAATCCCTGTATAGTGTCCCCAAAAATAATAGAATTGCCCCTACAGTGCCTCCCCAATAGCAACACCCCCATATAGTAATTTCCACCACACTGCCCCCATTGTAATTTTCCCCCACCTAGCAATTTCCCCACACTGTCCCCACCTAGCAATTTCCCCACACTGTCCCCACCTAGCAATTTCCCCACACTGTCCCCACCTAGCAATTACCCCACATTGTCCCCACCTAGCAATTACCCCACACTGTCCCCACCTAGCAATTACCCCACACTGTCCCCACCTAGCAATTACCCCACACTGTCCCCACATAGCAATTACCCCACACTGTCCCCACATAGCAATTGCCCCCACACTGTCCCCACATAGCAATTGCCCCTACACTGTCCCCACATAGCAATTACCCCACACTGTCCCCACCTAGCAATTACCCCACACTGTCCTCACCTAGCAATTACCCCACACTGTCCCCACCTAGCAATTACCCCACACTGTCCCCACATAGCAATTACCCCACACTGTCCCCACATAGCAATTGCCCCCACACTGTCCCCACATAGCAATTGCCCCCACACTGTCCCCACATAGCAATTGCCCCCACACTGTCCCCACATAGCAATTGCCCCCACACTGTCCCCACATAGCAATTGCCCCCACATAGCAATTGCCCCCACACTGCCCCCACATAGCAATTGCCCCCACACTGCCCCCACACAATAGTAATTTGCCCCCACATCGTAGTCCCTCCCATAATAATTTGGCCCCACAGTCCCCACATTCTCCCCCCCCATGTACTCGATGTCTCTTAATATGTCCTACTGTTTGTCCCCCACCCCCCACATGTCCCCCAAAGTAGGCACATGAAATAAAAAAATATTAAAAGCTAAATACTCACCTACGTCCAGGGCCAGGCGCTTGCTCGCAGAGGAAGGCGAGATGAGGCAGTGCTGTGTCCCGGCACAGGCGCGCGAGGACATCATCACGCACGCCTGCACCGGGATTTCACTACCGCATAGACCTCAGGCCTATGCGGCCTAAAGCCTATGGCGGTGATCGGCGATGGGACAGGGAGCTATGCGCTCCCGTGCCCCGCCGCAGTATGTGGTCGTACGGGTCGGCGTTGGGCTCCCCAGCGGTGCTGGGCCCGGGGCTGCCGACCCGAACGTCCCTATTGTAATCCGCCACTGGTAGGAGGGGCTTTTAATAATGGACGGGGCTAAAAAAATTGCAGCGCGCTTGTTCATTCAGAGCTTTTAGAATCGCCAAGTAAAAGAATCAGCGCAACACACTACACCCCCCCCCCCCCCCCCGCATTTTTAAATATAAAGGGGGCTTTGAAAAATGGGCAGGCAAAAGAATTGGCACAGCGCACTACACGTGCCACATTTTTTTGCCTTTCGGACCCCCCTAGACAAAATTTCTGGGTGCTCCCCTGTTTCTACCCATGCCCAAGAGCAGTAACTTAGTGTACTCAGCTGTAGTCACATACGGTTTTATTGACCTATCTGTATCCCATGTGCCACAAGGTCCGGAGAAGCAGGAGCAGAGGATGGGAGTGGTAGTGACTGTGGCTGCAATATCATTCACAGTGGTAATCCTCACAACAATGATCCCTAGGGCCAGGGCAGTTATAGGAGGGTGCACCCTTTCTTCTCTGGTGGCATACCTTGATGTTGTGGCTACTGCATGATGGTAGCTGGGGTTCACCTGGTGTTGTAGGTCTGATGCGGCTGCAAAGCAGATGTAGGCGCTGTGGCCAGTGTATGGTGCTGGAGTCAGTAACCAGACCAGTCTTAGAAAATAAACAAGCCTCCTTTTACTAAAGTGTAAAATGAGAGTTGTAGTACATCCAACGTTATGAAAACACAGTTACAAATTGACAGTACAAATCAATGTGTGGATATAAGCCAGGATGAGGATTGTAGTACTCCTTGCACCTACCTATCTAAAGTCTCTCTCTGCAGAATCTAAGGGTGGTAATAAGGTTCTTGTAAAACCTGTCGGTAATTCCTAGCAATGGGGTACAAGATTTTGATGCGGTGGACCAAACAGTGTCCAATTGTGAAGGGTGTCTTAACAATTTTCCTCTCTCTGCAGTAAAGTCAGGATTATTAACCCCTACTAATCCATACAAAGATATGCTGGTACACTACGAGGCATTAAAGGGGTTTTCTGAAACTTTAATACTGATGACCTATCTTCTGGATAGGTCATCAGTATATGATTGGTGGGGGAACTTCAGACGATCAGTTGTTTAAGAAGGCACAGATCAGTAATAAAGTCTCGGATAACACATTTAACATAATGAATAAAATTACATAACAAAAACATTTTGCAAGCACCCTAATATTGGGTACTGCACATGTGCCATCTTGCTTCCTATTATAGTCAAATAATCTAATATATAAAGCTGAGTGTATGTATATGTGTGTGTGTGTGTGTGTGTGTGTGTGTGTATGTATGTCCGCTAAAGGAAGGTTTAGACCGGGTCTCAGCTCTCTAGCTCGTACCGTTCCTGAGATATTCACAAAAAATTAATTAGCCAATAAAAGCCTGGTCACATGACCCTTATCAGCCAATAGAAGCTCGCAGGTCCTTAGTCTCCACATACACACAGTTTTAAGCCACCAAACACAGAGCCATTTTTCTTGACTGCTGTAGGTCAGCTTTAACTCCTTAAGGACACAGCCTTATTTCACCTTAAGGACCAGGCCATTTTTTGCAAATCTGACCAGTGTCACTTTAAGTGGTGATAACTTTAAAACGCTTTGACTTATCCAGGCCATTCTGAGATTGTTTTTTCGTCACATATTGTACTTAATGACACTGGCAAAATGAAGTAAAATAATTTTTTTTGATTTATAAAAAAATACCAAATTTGACAAAAATTTCAAAAAATTTGCAAATTTCCAAGTTTCAATTTCTCTACTTCTATAATACATAGTAATACCTACAAAAATACTTTACATTCCCCATATGTCTAATTCATGTTAGGATCATTTTGGGAATGACATTTTATTTTTGGGGGACGTTACAAGACTTAGAAGTTTAGAAGTAAATCTTGAAATTTCTCAGAAATTTTCAAAAACCAACTTTTTAAGGACCAGTTCAGGTCTGAAGTCACTTTGTGATGCTTACATAATAGAAACCACCCAAAAATTGCCCCATTCTAGAAACTACACCCCTCAAGGTATTCAAAACTGATTTTACAAACGTTAACCCTTTAGGTGTTCCACAAGAATTAATGGAAAATAGAGATACAATTTCAAAATATCACTTTTTTGGCAGATTTTCCATTTTAATAATTTTTTTCCAGTTACAAAGCAAGGGTTAACAGCCAAACAAAACTCAATGTTTATGGCCCTGATTCTGTATGTTACAGAAACACCCCATATGTGGTCGTAAACTGCTGTACGGGCACACGGCAGGGCACAGAAGGAAAGGAATGCCGTACGGTTTTTGGAAGGCATATTTTGCTAGACTGTTTTTTTTTTTACACAATGTCCCATTTGAAGCCCCCCTGATGCACCCCTAGAGTAGAAACTCCATAAAAGTGACCCCATCTAAGAAACTACACCCCTCAAGGTATTCAAAACATATTTTAGAAACATCATTAACCCTTTAGGTGTTCCACAAGAATTAATGGAAAATAGAGATACAATTTCAAAATTTCGCTTTTTTGGCAGATTTTCCATTTTAATATTTTTTTTCCAGTTACAAAGCAAGGGTAAACAGCCAAACAAAACTCAATATTTATGGCCCTGATTCTGTAGTTTACAGAAACACCCCATATGTGGTCGTAAACTGCTGTACGGGCACCTGGTAGGGCGCAGAAGGAAAGGAATGCCATACGGTTTTTGGAAGGCAGATTTTGCTGGACTGGTTTTTTGACACCATGCCCCATTTGAAGCCCCCCTGATGCACCCCTAGAGTAGAAACTCCAAAAAAGTGACCCCATTTTAGAAACTACAGGATACGGTGGAAGATTTTTTGGTACTAGTTTAGGGTACATATGATTTTTTGTTGCTCTATATTACACTTTTTGTGAGGCAAGGTAACAAGAAATAGCTGTTTTTTTTTTGTTATTTACAACATTCATCTAACAGGATAGATCATGTGGTATTTTTATAGAGCAGGTTGTCACGGATGCAGCGATACCTAATATGTATACAATTTTTTTATTTATGTAAGTTTTACACAATAATATCATTTTTGAAACAAAAAAAAATCATGTTTTAGTGTCTCCATATTCTGAGAGCCATAGTTTTTTCAGTTTTTGGGCGATTATTTTGGGTGGGGTATGATTTTTGCGGGATGAGACTTTTTGATCGCTTGCTATTACACTTTTTGTGATGTAAGGTGACAAAAAATGGTTTATTTAGCACAGTTTTTTTTTTTTTTTTTTTTACGGTGTTCATCTGAGGGGTTAGGTCATGTAATATTTTTATAGAGCCGGTGGATACAGACGCGGCGATACCTAATATGTATACTTTTTTTTTTATTTATGTAAGTTTTACACAATAATATCATTTGTGAAACAAAAATAAAATCATATACAAACGCAAAATACAAATGCAAAAGCACTCTGCAACCAGCATTCTGCCCTGCCTCTATGCTGGATGAGGCATTGGTGTACATTTTGGCCAAAGCGTAATAAGCCACTCACCACGTCAAGGTCGCCTCTATAGAGTGGTCCCTAACACTAGTTCCTACCTGTTTATGGGCCTTGACAGCCACACAAAGTCCAGGGAATGCAGGTCTAGCATGCACGCCAAGCACACTCTGCTTTTAACCCCGTCCGGTGCCATTACAGCTTTCATCGGATCTAGAGATGCAAGTACCAACATGAATGCTGAGCCCACTATATACTTCTCCTGGAGCCAAATGGCTACTGGTAGGTGCTTTATAAGCAGACTCAGTTTTATACTGACTTTAAAACCAGCCTCCAGGACAGATTGACTGGTCAGGTGTGCATGACTGCATGGAGATCGCCACGCCTCCAATATATACTACAAAGAAAAAATGTGGGTGATTCAGTCAGCACAACCCTGTATGCAGGTGCTGACTGAATCACCCACATTTTTTCTTTGTAGTATATATTGGAGGCGTGGCGATCTCCATGCAGTCATGCACACCTGACCAGTCAATCTGTCCTGGAGGCTGGTTTTAAAGTCAGTATAAAACTGAGTCTGCTTATAAAGCACCTACCAACATGCATGCTGAGCCCACTATATACTTCTCCTGGAGCCAAATGGCTACTGGTAGGTGCTTTATAAGCAGACTCAGTTTTATACTGACTTTAAAACCATAGCGATGTGCACCTGCATATAGGGTTGTGCTGACTCAATCACCCACATTTTTTCTTTGAAAAATAAAATCATGTTTTAGTGTCTCCATATTCTGAGAGCCATAGTTTTTTCAGTTTTTGGGCGATTATCTTAGGTAGGGTCTAATGTTTTGCGGGATGAGATGACGGTTTGATTGGCACTATTTTGGGGTGCATATGACTTTTTGATTGCTTGCTATTACACTTTTTGTGATGTAAGGTGACAAAAAATGGTCTATTTAGCACAGGTTTTTTTTTGTTTTTTTTACGGTGTTCATCTGAGGGGTTAGATCATGTGATATTTTTATAGAGCCGGTCGATACGGACACGGCGATACCTAATTTGTATACTTTTTTTTATTTATGTAAGTTTTACACAGTAACAGCTTTTTTAAAACAAAACAGTAAAAAGTATGTTTTAGTGTCTCCATATTCTGAGAGCCATAGTTTTTTATATTTTTTGGGCGATTGTCTCAGGTAGGGGCAAATTTTTTGTGGGATGAGGTGACGGTTAAATTGGTACTATTTTAATGGCCGTACGCCTTTTTGATCGCTTGCTGTTGTACTTTTTGTGATGTAAGGTGACAAAAAATGGTTTATTTAGTACAGTTTTTATTTTTTACGGTGTTCATCTGAGGGGTTAGGTCATGTGATATGTTTATAGAGCCGGTCGATACGCACGCGGCGATACCTAATATGTCTATTTTTTTTTTTCCTATTTTTTATGAATCTTTTTTTACTTTTTTGGGGGAAAATTACGTTTTTGTTTATTTTTACTTAAAACTTTAAATTTTTGGGGGGAAAACTTTTTTTTTTCGCAATATTTTTTGACCCACTTTGGGACTTCAACTTTTGGGGGTCTGATCCTTTACAATGCATTCCAATACTTCTGTATTGGAATGCATTGGCTGTATGAGTAATACTGTGTGTATTACTCATACAGCTTCACATCACAGGAAGGCATCGCGTTGCTTTCCATGCCATCGGGTCCTCCCTACAGCCCCATGGGGACCCGATGGCACCGCCGCCGCCCCCGCACAATAAAAAGCCGCAAACTGCAGGTCTGAATTGACCTGCGGTTTGCGGCGATCACCGACATGGGGGGGTCACGGGTTCCCCCCCGGGCATTTAGCCGAGGTGCCTGCTCAATGATTTGAGCAGGCACCGGCTTCCGATCACCGCCCGCCGCACGGCGGTGATCGGAAATACACAGGGCGTACAGGTACGCCCTGTGTCCTTAAGTACCAGGACATCAGGGCGTACCTGTATGCCCTGTGTCCTGAAGAGGTTAAAGGGCACTGTGGATGACACTGTTAAGGGAACGGAGTGCTGTGGAGGTCACAGTTCAGGGGCAGGTAGGGTGACCATTTAGGCCACCCTCAAAAGACAGACTTAAAAACTCAGCCTCCGATCCAGCTAAGCCACGCCCCAATCCGATTTGGCCATGCCCCCTCCCACTCCACAGCCGACTGGTATTGAAAAATTTAAGGTAAAAATCAACTTCTGTCAGCTGCAGGGGTGGAAGGGAGGGTGACTTTCTCTATGTAGCTCACGTTCAGACAGCACAGTGCTGCTGTCTGAGAGTGAGCTGTTCAAAACGACATCCCTGTGTCCATCCAGGCCCTGCGCCGGACAGAGGACAGGGAGTCTGAAAGTCGGATGGTCCAGCCTAAAACCGGACCTCTGGCCACCGTAGGGGCAGGCTGCTGTGGAGGTCACAGTTAAGGGGACGGTCTGCTATGGAGGTCAGTGTCAAGGGGCAGATTGCTGTAGAGGCCACTGTGAAGGGGATGGGATGTTGTGGAAATCACTGTTAAGGAGACGTGGTACTGTGGAGGCCACTGTTAAAGAGGCTGGTGCTGTGGAGGTCTCTGTTAAGGGGGCAGGATGCTGTGAAGGTCACTGTTAAAGAGGCGAGTGCTGTGGAGGTCTCTGTTAAGGTCTCTGTTGCAGGATATTGTGGAAATCACTGTTAAGGAGACGGGATACTGTGGAGGTCACTAATAAAGGGGCAGCCGCTTTGGAGGTCACTGTTAAAAGGGGGGGCTCTGTGGATGTTACTGTTAAGGGGGCAGGCCGCTGTGGAGGTCACTGTTAAGGGAGGAGGGGACTGTGGAGGCCACTATTAAAGGGGCAGCGGGGTACTGTGAGGTCAGTGTTAAGGGAGCGGGGTACTGTGGCAGTCACTGTTAAAGGGGCAGTCGCTGTGGAGGTCTCTGTTAAGGGGGCCGGTAATGGTGAAGGTCATTCAAGAGGACTGTTACCTATGGTCAGTGTTAATGGGCGGGTGCTGTAGAGGTCACTGTTAAGGGGACGGGCCCCTGTGGAGGTCCCTGTCAAGGGGGTGGGGTGCTGTGGAACTCACTGTTAAAGGGACAGGCTGCTGTGAAGGTCAAAGTTAAGGGGGTGGGCTGCTGTGGAGGTCCCATTTTAAGGAGATGGGCACTGTAGGGGGGTCAGTGTTAAGGGGTAGGGGGGCTGTGGAGGTCACTGTTAAGGGGGTAGGGTACTGAAGATGTCAGTGTTATAGTGGATACTGTGGATATCTTTTAACGACACACACAAACATTAAATGAAATAGATTAAATATACCCGTGCAAAGCCGGGTCCATCAGCTAGTTAATTATATTTATGAAAATGTTATTATATTTTATGACTGACCTAGAAAAAAATTTAACTATAACATATGACTGACCTGTGTAAAAGTCTGGCCACCCTTTCAGTAAAAATAAATTCTTCTTACATAGACAGTAGGTGGCAGTATTGAGTTTCCAGAAATGCTGCTCACCTATTTGAAATTAAAAACCTAACAGATCTCTCTTTGAGATATTGAGATTCCATGATGCATTATAAAATAAAGGGGTCATTTACTAAAATCCTATGCCCATTTTTGGCTTGGAAAAAGCCACAAAACCACTTTTTGCTAATTTTTAAATGCCCATGCAACAATATTTTGTAGCGAATAAAGGCACTAATAGGTTATGTTTGTCATGGTGGTCCCCAAGGAGGGTATACAGTGCACTCACCTATTCTATAGTGATTAGCGCAGTGATGTTATAATTTTCTGCATTCAAACTGGGATGGTCGGTGCTGTCTGTGCCATTCTGATAGAATCCTCCGGATGACGGTCAACAACCAACCAGGAGAATCTCCACAGCTGCCTGCCACATGTGTTCAGAGCGTCTAAATGCCTATTCCAATAGTCACCGAACACCAAGGCTGGTGCCCCCCACCTCCCACCCCCAAATACAAAGACCTGAGAAAGGGGTCCTGGAACTCCGAAACGCGTTGTCTAACTTTAAATAAAGTACTCATCTTGGCCTACTGGTCGTTTTCTTGTGCGTGTGAGCCCTCTAAATGTGATAGGACCTGTCACCTGTCCATCTTCTCTTGTTGCATGGGAGTTTTTACACCATCCTCGCCACTTAAGAATGGCGGGGGCGTGATAAGGCAGGGCCAGGACACGACCATCCCCCCTGACAAATTCATTAACATTTGTACATGGAAACATGTGCCTGGAGTAGATTTCGCAGACTGCCAGAAGTGTTCCTAATTTATGATAAGGCCTGCGCCGCGTCATAAATTATGTGCTTCCTCCAGCAGTACAGGGACTATCCAAGACTGGATAAAAAGTTGGTCTTTATTAAACGACCCCCAAGGTGTTTATTATCTGCTACAGGAATTTCACCATGGAGGTGAAAACAGCCCAAACACCAAAGCAAACAACAACAGGAACAGTCTGGGTGGCGCTGTGACTCTTGAACTTGTGCCAGTGTTTCCGGCATTCTGCAGCAGAATATGAAAAGGGCAATAAAACTGAATAACATGACGTCTTCTTGTGAACACAAGTACTTGGTCTTATATGGAATAAGAGTTACCACAGGCCTTGTTAGTAAGCTACAGGAAATAAAACTCTATTAATATATTACACCTCTCCCTCGCCTAGTTACTTCTTCTTTCAGTGTCTAAAAAAACACCTGAAAACGTGCAGCCCTAAGGTTGAAAACACACATAAGTATTTTGGGGGTCATTTATCGTACTGGATTTTTACTCAGTCCTTGAGAGTCCCTGCACCACCGAAAGAAGCACCTTATTTATGATGAGGCGCAGACCTTGTAGCAAATTAGGAGCACCTAATAGTACCTGGAGTGGAAACAAGTGTTGAGGATGGCGTAAAAATGTCTGTACAACAAAATACTTTCGCCCAGGCATTTTAAAAAGTTACAAAAAGGGGTCTTGTGACTTTTTACAACAATAATTCACATAGTGATCTTAGTAAATGACCCCTTTTGTGTTTTATTTTTTCTGCACTTTTGCATTTTCAGTTGTGTTTTCTTGCAGTGACACATTTACTATAGTGTTTGCCCCTGTTTTATAATTATTATTAATATTATTGTTATTACTATTTATTTTAAAGTGCCATTAATTCCATAGCGCTGTACATCCAGATGGGGTAACACAAATATGAAATACAATAAACAAGACAACTATTAACAGACTGGTACAGAGCGGTAGAGGAACCTGCCTGCAAAAGCTTACAATCTATAAGGAAAGGGGAGAACACAGTAGGTGAGGGTATAGGTTGCTCATGTGGCTGTGTGGTGGCAGCAAGCTCATTGCAGATGGTAGGCTTTCCTGAAAAGGTGTGTTTTCAGGTTACTCTTGAAAGTTTGGATGTTGGTGATTGTGTCTGAAGCCAGATTGCAGCTGATCAAAAAGTGAGTGGGATGAAAGGTGAGAGGATAATTTGAGATTGAGATGGCTAAAATTAAACCCCCCATGGCTTACAGCTACTGTAAAAAGGGCAATAAAAGACAAAAAGAGAGCATTTTAAAAATACAAATCTAAGGGGTCAGCTGTAGCGTTTGAAGATTACAAAGAGCTTAATTATATCTGTAAAAAGGAGATAAAATTTGCAAAATTACAAAATGAACAGCAGGTAGCAAAACAGAGCAAAACAAATCCCCAAAAATTCTTTAAATATATAAATGCTAAAAAACCTAGGTCTGAGCAGGTAGGTCCATTAAATAATGGTAAAGGGGGGGGGGGGGGGGTAGTCACTGAAGATAAGGAAAAGGCAGAGTTACTAAATATTTTTTTTTAGCTCTGTATATACAAAAGAAGAGAAAGGATCTGATATCTGTGGTGCTGGGGCTGTTAGTACATCCAGTGATATACTCAATTGGCTAACTGTAGATATGGTTCAAGAGAAGTTAAATTGGGTAAATGTGAACAAGGCTCCGGGTCCAGATGGATTACACCCAAGAGTGCTTAAAGAGCTCAGTTCAGTCATTGCTGTGTCCCTGTTTATAATTTTTAAAGTTTCTCTAGGTACTGATACAGTGCCAAGTGATTGGCGCAAGTCAAACATGGTGCCCATATTCAAAAAAGGATCAAGGTCCTCCACAGGTAATTATAGACCAGTTAGTTTAACTTCTGTTGCAGGAAAAATGTTTGAAGGACTCTTAAGGGACTATATACAGGAGTATGTGACTGTAAATAATATTATAAGTGATAACCAGCATAGGTTTACCAAGGACAGAAGTTGTCAGACTAACCTAATTTGTTTTTATGAGGAGGTGAGTAGTAACCTGGACAGAGGGGCGGCTGTGGATGTAGTGTTTCTGGATTTTGCAAAGGCTTTTGATACTGTCCCTCATAGATGTTTAATAGGTAAAGTAATGTCTATTGGCTTGGAAAGTACAGTATAGTTTGTAGTTGGATTGAAAACTGGCTGAAGGACCGTGTCCAGAGAGTTGTGGTCAATGATTCCAATTCAGAATGGTCCCAGGTTATAAGTGGTGTACCCCAAGGTTCAGTGCTTGGGCTTATTTTTATGCAACAGTTTTGAGTGGTAAAGTGCAACTTTTTTTGCATTAAAAGTCACACTTTCAGAAAGACATACAAATTTTCTCTGCACTGATGTGACTATTTTTAATGGGCAAATAAAGTGAATACAAACCTGTCTTACCACCATTGGTCAGACTAATAACAATAGTCTAATTTATCAACTGCTGTGCGACTCTTAGTAAATACTAGGCAAAAGACTGACAGCCAAGTCAAATACTTCAGTCTAATTTTACTCCTAAAAACAGGCAAAGTGTATGGGGATCTTCTGACCTTCTGACTGCCTGAGCCTTTTGTTCTCAGGGAGATAATCCGATGCCGCAGAATCCTAGCATCTGATTCCTCACTTTATTCCTACTGAGCACACATGCTTGCTTTAAAATACCTTCATATGCAGATTTTGATGAGCCAAAGACGTATAAGCCCTTCCTTCATGTTTCTCATTCCTTTTGGATCCACTCCTGGCTTTGACTGAAAAAAACTGCAACAAAACTATACTAACAAGTATAACAAAAACTGCATGTGTGATTTCAGCCTCACAGCAACCCTCAGAACAAAGTAGTCATACAAATCCTCTATTCATATCTGCCATAAATGTCTGACAGGTGGGGTCCTACATCTAGGATGCCAGCTAGCAGAAGAACAGAACTTAGAAGAACACTGTGCACATGATCAGCTGCATATCCTCTGGAGGTCATCAGTATCTGATTGGTGGAGTTCTGAATTCCAACCCTATCCCCATCCCCTTTCCCCCGCCAGTCAGTTGTCTGAAGAGGCCTCACCCTACACCTGTGACATCACGTCCATCAATCACATGGCCTTACCACATAAGAATAAGACTCAGCTGCAATAACCAGCTCAGCCACTATAAAATGTATGGTATGGCGCTTGGAACTGTAAAAAAATGTTGTCTGAGCACAATGGCCTCTTCAAACAGCTGGGGCTGGGAGTTAAAACCCCACCTATATGAAAATGATGACTTACCCCAAGGACAGGTCATTGAAATTTTGTTTGAAGAGGCCGTGGTTCTCCAGTGAGCACTGTGGCTTCTTCTTATGCCAGTTATATTACCTTCATTGGTCACGCAGGCTAAGAACAACATAGCCGCCTCTTGAAAAAGCTCATTGTTGCAAGTGCCGACAGTCGGACCCCCGCCAATCCGACATTGATGACCTATTTTACTCCCAGATGACCAATTTAATTTCATAGATGTCTATGGACAATCTTTGCACAGTAAAGTCAATAGGCATGGATGTGCAGTTATTCTGTTTTAGTATAATTATGTGATAGTTATGCTATGTTATATTCATTAGGGTGCATATACTTGTGCAGAACAAGAGAATCGTGCACAATTTGGGTGAAGATACAATAGTGTCTATCAGACCTTAGAAGAATACATTGCTGCTTAGTGGATAGAGTATCACACCTTGACAGATCTCCAGCGATGAAATGTTTGAGGGTTTGAAATACCATCTTCAGGATGTGGGAGTTTAATCTTCCCCCCCACACACAGTTTTCCCTCGGTCTTCTGTAATATCCAGCATTGCAGTTCCGAAACCATCTCCTCCGGTAGAGGAGGAAGCTGTGAATCACAAATAAGCACATGTTTTCCAAGGATAAGACGGGTGATAATTGTGAAGGCTTCCGTTACTGGAAATTTTCAGTGCCTAAGGAGATGAGAGGAGTTCTGCTAATGTAGACATGTTGTAATAGCATCTTATATATTATGAAGAATATAAAGACTGTTCAAAATACCAGTAGCTTTGTATATGAATGTATCAATCCAATACGTTGAGGAGTCTCATTAAACCATCCTACAATAGAGCAGAGGACGTGTAATGCTGGAAACATTTCGACTGAGAGGTTCCACTAATATATATATTGTCTCTGGGTGCTAAGGGCCATGGAAGCCTCTGCA
The DNA here is from genome assembly GCF_905171765.1 of Bufo bufo. Taxonomy (NCBI): domain Eukaryota; kingdom Metazoa; phylum Chordata; class Amphibia; order Anura; family Bufonidae; genus Bufo; species Bufo bufo. Next base: position 74,558,240 of record NC_053397.1, read on the forward strand.
ATTTTCTACTGTATGGCATACTGCCATTCTCAATAATGTATGCTGCTTGGGATACTACTTTGCAGATGCCAGTGTATATTGTTGCAGATGCCAGTGTATAATAATTTGTGTTATGTGGCCTCGAGGCAGTGTCCATCACCTGGCTCCTTAGAATCTGTTCAACAGAATATATTCAATAGAATCTATCGAACATCGTCTGTAAAGCTGGGTGATGTGCTCTGGCTCTAAATCAGGAAGCCTGCCCCTTCCCCATGGTCCTTTGCATTAGCGTCATTACATCGAAGCATATGTGAGTAGTACCTGACTCCATGGCAAGCAGTAAGACAAGGGCTACACAGCAACATATGGGACAGCAAGTCTCACACGTACGTTTCAGGGCTGCGATTTAACTGTAAAAAACAATCAAGTTATAGGCAGGTCATAGGCGCAAAAATCTGCATTGCTGTCTATGATGACAAAGTCTTATATAACGTGCAACCTGCAATCCAACATTTAACATGGTTGATTTTTGAGATTGGCATAATGCAGTTGCTCTGGGTCATAGGTCGCAAAGCGAATCCATTGACAAACAGAATCAATGTCATAATGCAAAATGCCATCTTTATGCAGCATGGCATAAAGTACCGTATATCACTGTGCAGACCTGCAGAATAAACTTCATACCACCCATTATCTACTCTGCACCCACTGTCGATCTACCTGACCTAAACTATACAGGTCACAATACAAATCTTATCTGTTTGTGACCTATTAAAGTAGACATGAGCCTGCTGTCCCATTTACTTACTGCAAGTATGGATTTTAACCTCTTAGGGACTGGGCTCATTTTCACCTTAAGGACCAGGCCATTTTTTGCAAATCTGACCAGTGTCACTTTATGTGGTGATAACTTTAAAACGCTTTTACTTATCCAGGTCATTCTGAGATAGTTTTTTCGTCACATATTGTACTTCAGGACACTGGTAAAATGGAGTAAAAAAAAACATTTTTATTTATAAAAAATTACCAAATTTACCAAAAATGTGGAAAAATTTGCTAATTTCCAAATTTCTATTTCTCTACTTTCATAATAGATAGTAATACCTCCAAAAATAGTTATTATTTTACATTCCCCATATGTCTACTTCATGTTTGGATCATTTTGGGAATGACATTAAATTTTTTGGGGACGTTACAAGGCTTAGAAATTTTGAAGCAAACCCACTTTTTAAGGACCAGTTCAGGTCTGAAGTCACTTTGTGATGCTTACTTAATAGAAACCACCCAAAAATGACCCAATTCTAGAAACTACACCCATCAAGGCATTCAAAACTGATTTTACAAATGTTGTTAACCCTTTAGGTGTTCCACAGAAGTTAATGGAAAATGGAGATAAAATTTCAGAATTTAAATTTTTTGGCTAATTTTCCATTTTAATCCATTTTTTCCAGTAACAAAGCAAGAGTTAACAGCCAAACAAAACTCAATATTTATTGCCCCGATTCTGTAGTTTGCAGAAACACCCCATATGTAGCCGTAAACTACTGTACAGGCACACGGTAGGGCGTAGAGGCAAAGGTGCGCCGTGTGGTTTTTGGAAGGCAGATTTTGCTGGACTGGTTTATTTACAGCATGTCCCATTTGAAGCCCCCCTAAAGCACCCCTAGAGTAGAAACTCCATGAAAGTGACCCCATCTAAGAAACTTTACCCCTCAAGGTATTCAAAACAGATTTTTACAAATGTTGTTAACCCTTTAGGTGTTCCACAAGAGTTATTGGCAAATGGAGATGAAATTTAAGAATTTAAATTTTTGGGCAAATTTTCCATTTTAATCCATTTTTTCCAGTAACAAAGCAAGGGTTAATAGCCAAGCAAAACTCAATATTTATTGCCCCGATTCTTTAGTTTTCAGAAACATCCCATATGTGGCCGTAAACTACTGTATGGGCACATGGTAGGGTGTAGAGGGAAAGGTGTGCCGTGTGGTTTTTGGAAGGCAGATTTTGCTGGACTGGTTTATTTACACCATGTCCCATTTGAAGCCCCCCTGATGCACCCCTAGAGTAGAAACTGCATAAGAGTGACCCCATCTAAGAAACTACATCCCTCAAGGTATTCAAAACTGATTTTACAAACGTCGTTAACCCTTTAGGTGTTCCACAAGAGTTATTGGCAAATGGAGATGAAATTTAAGAATTTCAATCTTTTGGGCTAATTTTCCATTTTAATCAATGTCGTAATGCACAATGCCATCTTTATGCAGCATGGCATAAAGTATATTACTGTGCAGACCTGCAGAATAAACTTCATAACACCCATTAGCTACTACTTTAAGAATTTAAATTTTTTGGCAAATTTTCCATTTTAATCAATTTTTTCCAGTAACAAAGCAAGGGTTAACAGCCAAACAAAACTCAATAGTTATTGCCCCAATTCTGTAGTTTGCAGAAACATCCCATATGTGGCCATAAACTACTGTACGGGCACATGGTAGGGCGTAGAGGGAAAGGTGCGCTGTGTGGTTTTTGGAAGGCAGATTTTGCTGGACTGGTTTATTTACACCATGTCCCATTTGAAGCCCCCCTGATGCACCCCTAGAGTAGAAACTGCATAAGAGTGACCCCATCTAAGAAACTACATCCCTCAAGGTATTCAAAATTGATTTGACAAATGTCGTTAACCCTTTAGGTGTTCCACAAGAGTTATTTGCAAATGGAGTTGAAATGTAAGAATTTAAATTTTTTGGCTAATTTTCTATTTTAATAAATTTTTTGCAGTAACAAAGCAAGGGTTAATAGCCAAACAAAACTCAATATTTATTGCCCCAATTCTGTAGTTTGCAGAAACACCCCATATGTGGCCGTAAACTACTGTATGGGCACACGGTAGGGCGTAGAGGGAAAGGTCCGCCGTGTGTTTTTTGGAAGGCAGATTTTGCTGGACTGGTTTATTTACAGCATGTCCCATTTGAAGCCCCCCTGATGCACCCCTAGAGTAGAAACTCCATGAAAGTGACCCCATCTAAGAAACTATACCCCTCAAGGTATTCAAAACTGATTTTACAAACGCCGTTAACCCTTTAGGTGTTCCACAAGAGTTATTGGCTAATGGAGATAAAATTTAAGAATTTAAATTTTTTGGCTAATTTTCCATTTTAATCAATGTCGTAATGCACAATGCCATCTTTATGCAGCATGGCATAAAGTATATCACTGTGCAGACCTGCAGAATAAACTTCATACCACCCATTATCTACTACTTTAAGAATTTAAATTTTTTGGCAAATTTTCCATTTTAATCCATTTTTTCCAATAACAAAGCAAGGATTAACAGCCAAACAAAACTCAATATTTATTGCCCCAAATCTGTAATTTGCAGAAACATCCCATATGTGGCCATAAACTACTGTACGGGCACACGGTAGGGCGTAGAGGGAAAGGTGTGCCGTGTGGTTTTTGGAAGGCAGATTTTGCTGGACTGGTTTATTTACACCATGTCCCATTTGAAGCCCCCCTGATGCACCCCTAGAGTAGAAACTCCATAAAAGTGACCCCATCTAAGAAACTACATCCCTCAGGGTATTCAAAATTGATTTTTCAAATGTCGTTAACCCTTTAGGTGTTCCACAAGAGTTATTGGCAAATGGAGATGAAATGTAAGAATTTAAATTTTTTGGCTAATTTTCCATTTTAATCCATTTTTTTCCAGTAACAAAGCAAGGGTTAACAGCCAAATAAAACTCAATATTTATTGCCCCGATTCTGTAGTTTGCAGAAACACCCCATATGTCCCCGTAAACTACTGTACGGGCACACGGTAGGGTATAGAGGGAAAGGTGTGCCGTGTGTTTTTTGGAAGGCAGATTTTGCTGGACTGGTTTATTTACACCATGTCCCATTTGAAGCCTCCCTGATGCACCCCAAGAGTCGAAACTCCATAAAAGTGACCCCATTTTGGAAACTACGGGATAAGGTGGCAGTTTTGTTAGGACTATTTTTAGGGTACATATGATTTTTGGTTGCTCTTTATTACATTTTTGTGAGGCAAGGTTACCAAAAATAGAAATTCGGAAATTTTATCTCCATTTGCCATAAACTGTTGAGGAACACCTGAAGGGTTAATAAGGTTTGTAAAATCAGTTTTGAATACCTTGAGGGGTGTAGTTTCTTAGATAGGATCACTATTATGGAGTTTATACTCTAGGGGTGCATCAGGGGTTCTTTAAATGGGACATGGTGCCAAAAAAAAAAGGTCATCAAAATCTGCGTTCCTGAAACCATACGGCGTTCCTTTCCTTCTGCACCCTGTCGTTTGGTCATACAGCAGTTTACAACCACATATGGGGTGTTTCTGTAAACTGCAGAATCAGGGTAATAAATATTAAGTTTTGTTAGGCTATTAACCCTTGCTTTGTTACTGTTAGCTGTTTTGGCACCGTTTTTTCTTTTTTTTTCTTACCGTGTTCTTACCGTCATGGGGTATTTTTATAGAGAAGATTCTTATGGATGCAATGATACCTAATATGTCAATTTTTGTAAATTTATTTAGGTTTTACACTATATTATCTTTTTATAAACAAAAAAAAAACCATTTTAGTATCTCCATAGTCTAAGAGTCAGCTTTTTTTTTTTGTTTTTAGCAGATTATTTTAGGTAGGGGCTCATTTTTTTCAGGATGAGAGGACGGTTTTATTGGCACTATTTTGGGGGGCATATGACTTTTTGATCGCTTGCTATTACACTATCTGTGAAGTAACAAAATCCAGCCTTAATGGATATAAATAAATATAATGGGTTAAAGGTAAGAATAATTAGTCCAGCTACAGCAGGATAAGGACGGCTATAGAATTTTACCCTCGGAATCCTACTCAGATATTTTTGGCTGATCTTAAACAGATTCTGTTGGCTGGCTTGGAGAAGAAAGTGATAGGGACACTCGAATTTGAGTTCCTGTTACCCACTAAACCCTTGATAGCGACCTTTTACGGGCTCCCCAAGATTCATAAAGGGGTTAACCCGTTGAAGGGCCGCCCTATAGAATCGGGAGTCAACTCACTTACTTAGAATTGTGGGGTATACTTGGACAAGGTGTTGAGGGAGTTCGTTGTGTCCCTCCCAGCATATACGAGGGACACAATGGACTTCCTCAACAAAATTGATGCTCTCGTTCTTGACCCTGACTGTATCCTATGTAGCATTGATGTTGAGGCATTATACAGTTCGATTCCACACCAGCATGGCCTTAAAGCCATAGAGTATTTTTTGTGTGCTAGGGGTATACAATACGATTCACACAATAGCTTTATCATCAGGCTACTCGAATATACCCTAACCCATAACTTCTTTCTATTCAACTCAAGATTCTACCACCAGCTCAGGGGGACGGCGATGGGGATCCCATGTGCCCCCACGTACGCCAATCTCTTCCTGGGCTGGTGGGAAGATACACACGTCTTTCCAGATCATGACATCTGGTGGTCCAGAAATATTCAATTCTGGACCCGCTATATCGACGACGTGTTCGTTGTCTGGAAGGGAGACTCGATGGAGCTTAAGCGCTTTGTTTCTGATCTCAACAAAAATGAAATTGGACTCCATTTTACCTATGAACAAAATCCGTCCAGCATTATATTTCTGGACGTAAAGGTAACAATAGTAGGGGACCATCTATCTACTAATTTATACAGGAAGACAACAGCCACTAACTCTCTCCTTCACTGGAGCAGTTACCACCCTACCTCCCTTAAACAGGGTATTCCGAGAGGACAATACCTTCGGGCACGGAGGAACTGCTCCAGTGATGAAGCATTTTTTAGAGAGGCGAGGGCCCTCCAGGACAGATTTGCTGCCAGAGGATACCCACAACCAGTGCTCAACGATGCCTTTAAACATGCACGGTCCAGAGTACGCAGTGATTTACTTACCCCAAAAATGAAAATAGACAGCCCCCAGCCAATGAGAATTATCTCTAATTTTGACACTGCTAATCAAGATGTCAAGAAAATTTTAAATAAATACTGGCCCATCCTGAAAATGGACCCTGACCTCTCTGAAGTTGTGACCGAACGTCCATCCGTCTCTTATAGACGGGGAAGAAGTCTCAGGGATCGGCTGGTGGCTAGTCATTTTATACCACCTGTGAAAGAGGGTACCTGGCTGGACCGACGGCCGATAGGTGTCTATAGATGCGGCGGATGTAAGGCATGTGAATTTTTGAATACAGCTAAAAATATCACTGGATCAACATCGGGTCAGACCTTCCAGGTACGTGATTTTATCAATTGCAGATCTAAGGGCCTAGTATATCTATGTCAGTGCACTTGTCCTCTGGACTATGTCGGTAAGACAGTCAGAGAATTCAGAAGGAGAATTCTCGAACATGTCAATGATGTTAAGAATAAGGAGGCGACCCCGATTGCGACACATGTGAATGAGGTCCACGATGGTGATCCCAGGTCCCTCCGCTTTACTGTTCTTGACTTGGTACACCCATCTCCCCGGGGGGTGATTGGGATAGGAGGATTCTACAAAAAGAAAGTGAATGGATCCATAGACTCCGGTCCCAATCCCCCCATGGTCTTAATGAAAGACTTACATTTTCATGCTTTTTGTGACCTGTTTTGCTTTTCGGCCTTGTGGCCTATCCCTGATATATTCTTTTCTTCCCATCCCCCCACCCCTACCCCCTTCCCTTTTGTTCCCCTGCTACTTATGGGCTCGGTTGACCTTTTGGTCCCTATAGACTGTGCCTGGTGCGTGAAGCACCTATATGCTACTATCATGGACAGTGAATAAGCACACTTTCACTTATTTAGTTATAATTCACTTATCAATTATTCTATCAATGACTGCGATCTTAAATTTGTCTTATGTCATACCCTTGGTCTAGCCACCCCCCATAGCTATCGTCTATACCTCTTATCCAAAGTAATGAAAATCTACACAATCACTGCCCCCTGTAGAGACTCCTTATCCCTTATCTATTAATAGGGGCTATATCAGGGCTGTGTATAATATTTATAATTTTATTCTAACTGTCCCTCCTCTTTGAGTCCGGCCGACCAGCGTTCCACTCTGGAACGCATGTCCACCGGTGATGACGTCCTATTTGGACGCCACACACACGATCTATCAGCCTAGCTCTGAGATGCGCTCCACTCTGGAACGCAGGGCCCATGACGTCATATCTGGGCGTCGTAGCCGGAAGTCGCTTGTGCGGCGTGCGTTCCACAGTGGAACGCACGCTTTCTACACAATCGCCATTAGCTGGTATGAGACGGCTGTCTGTATACCTTAGCCCTTACACAGGGGCCATCAATTATCATTGATTAGGAGGGGCTGACTATAAGAGGGGGCTGTCCACTGAGGCTTATTGTTGGACCCTGGGAGAAGTGATCTTCACCTATCATGGGAGGATAAGTTGTTAATAGGCACCAACAGTAAGTAACCTTAGTTACCACATTGATACATGTGGGGCATGTTACTATGTTTTTAAAGGGGACACACGCTTTATCATATGCTTTTGTTATATAGGGGACGCATGATGAATAGTCTCTTTACCCTAAAGGACTGTCTAATTTGATTCAGGACATATTGCAAGGTATGCCTATTTCCCCTATCTAGGCTTTACTATGAGGGTCCAATTGAGCACATCTCTCTATTCATCGGCCACTACATTATGTTTCAGCTTATCGTTGCCAGCTATATCTATGTATACTGGACTCTGTGAACACCATTGGTCTATGTGAATATCATCTTGAAGGCTAATCTTGGCCTTGTCTGAGAGACCGAGCGTGGCTGTATATATATAGTGAATTTCCTCTGGACACAGTGAGTGACCCTCTTGAATGAGGCCTTTGTTGGTGGTGGTCCCTCACGTAATTTATTTTGGTGTTTGGATGTAGATATATGTGTATATATATATATACATCTGTATATTTTCCTCTCTTTTCTACAGGTATCCACTCTGGCTCTATAACGCCAAAATTACGTGCCTTAAATATCAAGACTGTTGGTGTTTGTCCCTCCCTCCCTTTCTCCCAGTAAGGTCATCTGGTCCAATCTTTTAACTGTACTATTGACCGTCTTTTGACACCATTGTCTGCCGAACGGGTGTATCGCGGTTGTCCCAATTTTTATTGGGCCTCACTCCGTTCGACATTTGTCAATTTAGCTATCTAATATAATACATTTACCCCCTCATGATCCCACACCATGGGGGAAACGCGTTGGGATTGAGCACAGAATTGTCTGTGTAATTAATAGTTATCTTCTTAGGTGTCGTGTATTGTTTTATGTAGTCGGTTGCACCGTGTACCTCTTGGTATTGTATACCATCAGGGCTGTATACACTGTGCATATTGTTACATCCTTTCTGTCCGTGCCTATTCCAGTCCACCACTAGATTACTTATTATCAGCCCATACACATTAGGGCCAACTAGGAGCTGCCAGATAGGTTCGAGGACGGGGGGTCTCCACCTTCAGGAGTCGCCCCTGGGCAGAGGGCCTAGTTTTAGGTATTGTAATTAGGGTCACCTACTCCCCACTTCATAATAGTATCTTGGTGGACGGTTATATGTATGGACATTATAGGACAAATTGCTTGCTGTATGAGTAATATTAAAGTTTATCCTCTTGTAAGGGTTATGCTGTAGCTGGACTAATTATCTGTGAAGTAAGGTGACAAAAAAATACCTTTTTGCTCCGTTTTTATTTTATTTTTTTGAACGTGTTCATCTGAGGGGTTAGGTCATGGGGTATTTTTATAGAGCAGATTCTTACGGACGCGGCGATACCTAATATGTCTACTTTATTTATTTATTTTAGGTTTACAAAATAATATTTTTTTAAAAATTTGGTTTTTGTTTTAGTGTCTCAAGTCTGAGAACCATATTTTTTTTTTCCGATTGTCAGTGGCTAAATTGGGGAAGGGGAGTATAAATTTAGTACTCCATGAAAGTGTGGTACTCCCTGAAGCAACCCGCAAGGCAGAGGCCCAGATGATCGGGGCACGTGTCACACTGAGTGGGGGTGTCCTTCCGTATCCCCCTCCTGTGACACACTCTGCACCTTTTTTGGGTCCGTCCCGCCTCCAGTTCCCGAGGTACTCCGGCCTGCTCTTTCCCGGTCAGAAAAGATCAGGTCCTTGAGGACTGCCTCATAGAACTGAAGGAATTTCCCTGTGTTGCCAGCGCTCCGGGACAGCACAAAAGAGTTGTACAAGGCAACCTATATCAAGTAGACCGCAACTTTTTTGTACCATGCCCGGGTTTTGCGCATGGAATTATATGGCTTGAGGACTTGATCAGAGAGATCAACTCCTCCCATATACCGATTGTAGTCGACGATACAATCGGGCTTGAGGACCGTAGCCGCGGTACCTCACACAGGGACAGGGGTAATGCCGTTACCGTGAATTGTGGACAGTACAAGGACATTTATTTTGTCCTTATATCTGACCAGCAACAGGTTTCCACTGGTAAGGGCACAGGTCTCATCCCTGGGGATAGGTACCTGGAGGGGGTGGGTAGGGATTTTTCTGCACGGTCCCACAAGCAGGCGTGGATCTGGCGGCGAGGGACTGGAACAAGGGGATAGTAGTATAAAAGTTATCCACGTACAGGTGGTAACCCTTATCTAGCAGTGGGTGCATAAGGCCCCACACAAGTTTCCCGCTAACACCCAGAGTGGGGGGAGATTCTGGGGGTTGAATACGGGAATCTCGCCCTTCATACACACGAAACTTGTAAGTGTATCCTGAGGTACTCTCACAAAATTTGTACAGCTTCACGCCATACCTCGTCCGCTTAGAGGGAATATTCTGGCGGAAAATGAGTCTCTCCTTGAAAGCAATGAGAGACTCATCCCTTCCCTCCCTTCCAGGTACATAGGCCTCCAAAAATTTGGTCCCAAAGTGATCGATGACCGGCCTGATTTTGTACAGGTGGTCATAGGCAGGATCACCTTGGGGGGGACATGCTGCATTATCGGCATAATGCAGGCATTTCCGGATGGCCTCAAACCGGGAGCGTGTCATGGCCATAATGTAAAGTGGGGTCTGGTAGAGGACGTCCCCACTCCAGTAATGCCTAACACTAGGTTTTTTGACTAGGCCCATGTGCAGCACGAGGCCCCAAAACGTCCTCATCTCGGCTGCACTGACCGGAGTCCAGCCACTGGCCCTAGCCAAAAAGGAGCCCGGGTGTTGAGCAATGAACTGTTGGGCGTACAGGTTTGTTTGCTCCACCATCAGATTTACAAAGTGGTCACTGAAAGAAAGACTAAAGTAGTCGTATTCAGTGAAGCCCAATGTGGAAATCTGGATTCCTGGTTGGCCTACAAAATCAGGAATCGCGGGTTCAAAATGCTCTGGGGTACACCATGCAAGTTCACCGGTAGGGGGCTCCGGTGGACTTAACTGGTGGGCCAGAAAACTAGTACGAGCCCCAGAGCTGCTCGTACTAGTGTGGGCCACAGGGTCCCTAGCATGGCGGTCACCTTGCTCAGCCTGGCGACGTCTCTGCCGCCTTGGGAGCTCATCATCATCGCTAGATGATGAGGAGGACACGGATGAGAAAAGGAAAGTGGGGTCATCCTCGCCCTCACTGGGGTTCTCGGACTCGGAGGCAAGCTGGGCGTATGCCTCCTCGGCCGAGAACATCCGGCGGGCCATAGGGGAGTGTGTGTGTGTGCGCGTGTGTGTGCGTGCGTGGAAATCTTTATTTGGTGTGCGTGTGTGGGGGAGCACGGGTGTTCGCGGACTTACCCTAAACCTAACAGACAAAAAATAAAAAATAAAAATTAATTCAAACTCGCTGATCAACCGTCTGAAGTTGATCAGCGGTGGGGTGTGCGATGCGCTAACAGTGGCCAGACGCTAGGAGTTCCGGCCACAGTCAGCGTACGCAGAAAAAAATAATAATATGCTTGCGCCCCAAAGAAAGTTGGGGGGGGCAGGGGGCAAGCTGCATCACCCCTGGGGGGTCTAGGGTCACACAGCTGTGCTGTGGACCCCGGAAACCCGATTTAGGGTGATGCAACCAAAAACATATTTTTTTTTTTCAACTAAACTTTCCCTGAATATCCCTGCCTAACCTAACCTGTCCCTAACCTTTCCCTAAATACCTTTTAGTGAAGGTGAAGGGGGTGCTGGGCACAGATGGGGGTGCTGGGTTGCTGGCTCTGGAGATCCGTGCAGCGCTCCTCTATCCTCGGCTCCCAGACACAAAAGGAGGAGGAGAGGAGCGCTGCAATAATTTGAACTGCCCGCCCGCCCCTGCAGCCAATAAGAGCCGATCCTGAGAGGTGATGTCAACATCACCTCTCAGGATCGCAGGATAGTGATTGGTGGTGTATTATCACACCACCGATCACCATCCTGTTCCAGGTTATCGGTTCCCCAGAGACCCGAATAACCTGGAAACGCAGCAAACCGCAGATCTGAATTGACCTGCGGTTTGCTGCGATCGCCGACTCGGGGGAGTCACAGGACCCCCCCCCCCGCACATTGTCCCAGGGTGCCTGCTCGATGATTTGAGCAGGCACCCAGTTCCGATCACCGCCCGCCGCGCGTCGGTGATCGGAACTACACATGACGTACCGGTACGTCATGTGTCCTTAAGTACCGGGACATCATGCCGTAACGGTACGTCATGTGTCCCCAACAGGTTAAAAAGATGAAAAAAAAATCTATTAGAAAGTTGAATACATTTTCTTTATTTACATGAATCCAGAAAACCTCATTACTTTTCGGTGCAGGAGATCCATAAGATTTAATGGTCTGATAAGAAATCTGCTGCGACATCACACACATATTCAAAAAAGATAACGGGCTATTTTGCAGAAAGATAAATGTATTCAGTGGAAGAGCCGCTCTAATAGCATATTGGATAAAGAAATGTAAGAAGTGCAAGATTCTCTTCTTCATGTGCTTAGAAAATTTAGTGCAGAAATTCCGCATCTCTATAGATGTAAAAGCTATCTGATTACATTTTAATGTAAACTAATGGCTGTGCATTAATTATGTATATGTCAATGGGAGGCTGTTTTCTTTCTTTCTATGCAATTCGGCTAATTTGAGGTACATTATTGTATCTCCATCTGTTGTGATTTTTTCCAGTTCATAAGGTACAGGGGGAATTACATTTGAACATGTGGAATAAGGGTAATTTTTTACTTAGCTAAGAGTCCTTCATTCAGGGTCTGGAGAAAATGTTAGGACTGGTCTTGAGTCTTGATGTTGCAATCTGTTGGTTTCTCAGTAGACAAAAATCGACTGCAATTTATGTAAACGAGGAAAGCAAGATTCAGTGGGTGAATAAAAAGGGTTATCCAACTCTAACAGCACAGATCTGCCCGAACCCAGGGTGGGGTGTTGTTCACCTATCCCCACCGCTAGATCCGATCTGTTGGCCTCACAGGCTGGCAGATACGCACACGTTACCCCTGCAGCCAATCACAGGTCACTTGCTCCCCCTGCGTTACATGTGTTGTTACGCATGTTGATGGGGGGCAGGTTACTGCTGTAGCCTGTGATTAGCTTCAGCGGTCACGTGTACCCCCGTCGATGGATTTTGTCCTCCGTGCAGCTGTGAGCAGAACTGCCGGCCTGGGAGCCCAAGAGCAGTGATGGTCAGTTCGCAGTGTTTGCCAGCGAACACATGCGGGCTGCCATCTTTAGTAAGGTAGATTTACCCGTCCAGCGATGCACAGGTAAGCCCTTACCTATGCCTGTGCCGGGAGCCGGTCTGAAATCAAATGCAGTCACAGGGAGCAGGCAGTTCCGAGAACAGCCGCCGGGGGCCTTCATCGGGCTGTTTTTGGAACTGCCTGCTCCTGGTGACTGCATTTGATTCCAGACCGGCTCCCGACACAGGCACAGGTAAAGGCTTACCTGTGCATTGCCGGACGGGTGAGTCTACCTTACTAAAGATGGCAGCCCGCATGTGTTCGCTGGCGAACACTGCAAACTGACCATCACTGCCCAAGAGACTGGATCCAGTGACAGGGATCAGGTGAGCATCACCTCCACCCTGGGTTGGGCAGGTCTGGGCCACAAGTCCTATTCTTTGAGAGCCGTGATTCACTGGCTGTTAAACAGCCATGTGAATAGTCCCATAGACTTTAATTGGTTCTAAAAACGGCCTAGTGACCGCCGTCACAAGAATGGGCATCACACGGCTATTTTTTTTACTGAGTTTTTAATGTGAAAGTAGCTGTAAAGTCAAACTCTGGAAGGATTACCACCATCATTGCTACTGCCTATACACAACTGTTAGATCAAATCTGCTCTTTAACATACTTCAGAACTGTGCCTTTTGCTACTATATGTACTACTACACTCATTATCTGTTCAGTAAAGAAAGACTTTATTGTACCCAATGGGTCTGATCATAGATTCCACTATCATTAGCCAATCCCCTATCCAGACATGCTCTCCTGCCAACCATCCACCATCAAGGGCACTCCAGTCTCAACCAAGCAGGAGACCCGTAAAGTTCATGGTGTGCCCCGAGCAAAGAAAGGTTGTGACCTCCAATCACTGCCCGGCCCTGGGAGTGCCAGGGTGAGGACTGTCACCCATAGAGGTGTATGAGCTACAGTACAAAGCAAAGCTTTAAGTTGCATACAATCTTTACAGCTGTAACACCTTTCTGCTGAGGTTTCCTCCAAGTACTCCCATCTCCTCCAACACTCCAAAAACATACTGGTAGGTTAACTGACTTTTTCTTAATTTTTCTGAAGTATGGGTACATTGTGTCTGAGACAGGGAAATTCCATTTATAATGCGAGCCCTGTTGGGGACAGTGATGGACGTACATTGCTGTGGAATACGTTGGTTCTATATAGAGATAGAGATGAGCAAATTTCATACTGAAATTCGTTCACGCTTAGTTTACTGGTAAAAGGTCAATTGTGTTATGGATTCCATTACCACGGACCATAACGCAATTCCATGATGGAATGCATAACGGAATGCCTTTAGAGGCATTCCGTTATTCATTCCATCATAATAGAAGTCTATGGGCTGCATAACAAATCCGTCCCGTTATGCAAGGGAGTCCTCTCCATAGACTTCTATTATGACGGAATAAATAACCTTTAGAGGCATTCCGTTATTTATTCCATCATAATAGAAGTCTATGGGCTGCATAACAAATCCGTCCTGTTATGCAAGGGAGTCCTCTCCATAGACTTCTATTATGACGGAATAAATAACCTTTAGAGGCATTCCGTTATGCATTCCGTCATAGAATTGCGTTATGGTCCGTGGTAACGGAATCCATAACGCAATTCACCTTTTACCAGTAAACGAATCGCAAATGAATTTCATAACCGGAAATTCGCTCATCTCTAGTTCTATACAAACAAAACTACAGTATAAATAAAATATAAATGAAAAATAATTCTAATTGCAAAGTTACCAACTGAATGGTAAGTAAATGGTGAGCTAAGTTTATGTTTCAGCAAGCAGCCCCTCATACGTCTAGATTAAGAGAGGCTCAAGTCTTCACTTAAATTGTTTATAGAGTAAAATACTGGTTTACACGTTCTGTAACTTCTCCAAGCTTCATAACAACTGTGGCCAAGACTGTGCAAAAGTAAATAAATTGTGTGGAGTCTGTTAGTGCTTGAGATGAAAGGCTGCAGCAGTCGAGCAAGAACTGAGTTCTATTATGAAAAACAATCGCACATTACTCATTAAAGTGAACAGAATCTAAACAGAAAAAGAGCAGCATTTTAATGTTGTACCAGGACTGCAGATGTAATAGCCAAAAGTTAAGGATGACAGCCTCCATGCAATATTTTAACTTTTTATTGTCCCATTACACAGTTCATACAAAAAAACTGACAAAACATACCATCTTAGGGTACTTTCACACTAGCGTTTTTTTTTTTCCGGCATAGAGTTCCGTCCTGGGGGCTCTATACCGGAAAAAGAACTGATCAGTTTTATCCCCATGCATTCTTAATGGAGAGCAATCCGTACAGGATGCATCAGGATGTCTTCAGTTCAGTCTTTTTGACTGTTCAGGATGGAGATAATACCGCAGCATGCTACGGTTTTATCTCCGGACAAAAATCCGGAACACTTGCCGGAATGCCGGATCCGGCATTCAAAATACCGCAATGCTGGATCAGTCCTTACGGTCTGTGCATGCGCATGTGAAAAAAATAAATGCCGGATCCGTTTTTCCGGTTGACACCGGAAAGACGGATCCGGCATTTCAATGCATTTGTAAGACGGATCAGGATCCTGATCAGTCTTACAAATGCCATCAGTTGGCATAGGTTTTGATGGATCCAGCAGGCAGTTCCGGCGCGAAAGTACCCTTAGTAAAAAAATTAATGCCCCTAAAGTAATGGAGCTATTCATTATGTGAAAGAATTAAAGAAAAACTTTTGTTACAACGGGGTATTTTTTTAACATTTTTATTCATTGTAAACAGACATAGTTTTTTGGGCTGTTTTTCTGTTTTATTTCTTACTATGCCAGTAAAAATCAAAGTTTTTTTTTTGGTTTGCATTAACATCCTTAAGAATTATCATTTATGGAGGTCACTGTAATTCTGTAATGCATTTCTCTTACCTTTATTGCTCCTATCTCTCGGTCTGAGCTGTGGTCACATGACCATGTCCATGCAGCTCTTTTTTTTTGTCCATGGGCGCATCAGTGATAGGGGAGTGTCTATGTAATTATGGAGGAGTTAAATAGTAGCTGGGCATTGTTATGGGAGGTACTGGAGCTGTGGCAGAGGAAGGAGAAGTGCATCATGGGTTTGGTTGGATACAGAAACAGGAAGTGCTACATACAGGATGGAAACAAACCAAAGAGATCTGCTTACATGGTGAAAATGGGTCAGGAGAGTCTAAATTGAAAAGCATAGATTAAAAAAACATAGGGAAGATGTACATGAGGTAAGCAACTACACAAGCTTATCCGTTAAAAACCATACTAATCCCGGAAATCCCTTTAACCCTTTCAAGATCAAGTCATTTTTCACCTTCGTGACCAGGTTTAATTTTGCAAATCTGACATGTGTTGCTTTATGTGTTAATAACTTTGGAATGCTTTTATTTATCCAAGCCATTCTGAGAATGTTTTCTCGTGACATCTCGTATTTGATGTTAGGGTTAAATTTTGGTCGATAAGTTTTACCTTTATATTATAAAAAATCCCAAATTTACAGAAAATTTGGAAAAAAATGTAATTTTCTAAATTAGAATTTTTACGCATTAAAGGCAGATAGTGATACTTCATTAAATAGTTTTTGCTTAAGATTTTTCTATATATCTACTTTATGTTGGCATCATTTTGAAAATTACATTTTCTTTTTAGGATGTTAGAAGGATTAGAATTTAAGAAGCAATGTTTCCAATTTTATATAAAATTTTCAAAACAGTTCTGAAGTCAATTTGAGGTCCTTACATAATAGAAACCACCCATAAATGACCCTTATTTTAGAAACTACACCCCTCAAATTACTCAAAACTGGTTATACAAACTATGTTAACCCTATGTTAATTAAAGGAAAATGGAGGTGAAATTTACAATTTTCTGTTTTTGTACAGATTCAAAATTTTAATCACATTTTTCCTATAACATAGCAAGGGTTAGCAGCAAAATGAACCTCAATATTTATTACTCTGATTCTGCTGTTTACAGAAACACCCCATTTTTGTTAGTTAACAGCTGTAAGGGCACACAGCAGTTCTCAGAAGGAAAGGAGCAATATCTGGTTTTTGGAAAGCAGATTTTGTTGGAATTACTTTTGTGTGACTTGTCATATTTAAAGGCACACTAAGGCACCCCTGCAGTAGAACCCCCCCCCCCCCAAAGTGACTCCATTTTGGAAACTACACCCCCAAAAGAATTTAGTGAGGTGTGTAATGACCACTTTTACCTCAGAGACGTTTCATAATATTTAGAAAAACACTTCACACACGCTGTGAAGAAAAAGTTGCTTAAGCCCAAGTTTTTCACTTTAACAAGCGATAACAGGAGAAAATGCACCTCATAATGTGTTAGCTCATTTTTTGCGGGATGGGCTTTAATTTTTAGTGGTACCATTTTTGGGTACATATGACTTTTTGATTGCTTTTTATTAAATTTTGCCCATTTTTAAATTTTTTTTTTTTTATGGGGTTATCCATGTGGTATATTTGATAAGATAATTTTATTCTGTGGGTTTATACGGTTACGGTGATACCAAATTTATATTGTTTTATTCATGTTCTACCACTTTTATACCATAAAATGACTTTTTATTAAACTTTTTTGCATCACCAAATTGAAGACCCATAACTTTTAGATTTTCCCGTTAATGTAGTTGTGTGAGAGCATGTATTTTGCAGGACGGGCTGTAATTTTTACTGATACAATTTTGGGGTCTATATAACTTTTTGAGCGCTTTTTATTCCATTTTTTAGGAAGTTGGCAAAATTGCATTTCTGTCACTGTTTATTATGTTTATTTTTATGGGGTTCTCCATATGGTATATTTGATATGATAATGTTATTCTGTGGGTTGATACGGTTATGGCGACAGCAAATTTGTAACTTTTTTTTTGCATCACCAAAATCTAAGACCCATAACTTTTTTAATTTTTCTGTCAACATAGTTTTGTGAGGGCTTATTTTTTGTGGGATGGGCTGTAGTTTTAATTGGTATCAGTTTTGGGATGTATATACTTTTTGGTCGCTTTTATAAAATTTTTTGGGAGGTAAGGTAAAAAAACAGCAATTCCACCATTGTTTTTTATTTTTTATTTGTACAGCGTTCACCACTAGTGATGGACGAACATCTGCCGGGACGGTTCACGAACGCGATCGCGCAAACGCGATCAAATGTTTATAAACCGCAAGTTCGCAGCGGGTCCCATTCATTTTAATGGCAGGCAAACCTGAAAAACCTTCAGCTCATATTTGCAGGCAAGAAATAATTACTAGAAGTGCACAAATAGTCCCAGAACATGGACAGTGACATACCAGATGTATTATTCGAATTTGCAATCTCCATTCATTATTTTTTTTCAATGCGAAATATCGGCAATATAATTTTCGCGTACGCGCATGCGCAAATGCACGATACAGTACCCAAATGCACTATAAAAAAAGTATATTGGTATATAACACCCCGCTTCAATCAGTTTTTTGGGGGGGGGGTGACTGGTATATCACACCAGTAGAAATTATTTGTTCCAATAACGCTTGTCCCTCTATATACCGGCAGTATCGCAGCAGAACCGCACACAACTGCTGCACAATACAAATGCACTATAATATACTTTCTAACATGGAAAGTATATTATAACATTATACAAGGAAGGCAATCCATTAGAATATACATAAAGATAAAACGTAACCTTTAATAATGTTACTCTGAGGGTCCATTCACACGTCTGTAAGTGTTTTGCGGATCCGCAAAACACAGACACCAGCAATGTGCATTCTGCAATTTGCGGACCGCACATTGCCGGCACTATAATAGAAAATGCTAATCTTGTCTGCAATTGAGGACAAGAATAGGACATGTTCTATTTTTTTGCGGAAACGGAAGCATGGATGCGGAAGTGCGGACAGCACATTCCGGCACCATTGAAAATGAATGGGTCTGCACCTGTTCCACAAAATTGCGGAACAGATGCGGACCATTTTGCGGACATGTGAATGGAAAAGATATCCCTGAAAATGAAATAAATAAAATTATTAAAGTTAAGCAAAAAGCATAGATGTGGTCGGCAATAACAAGTGCTCGGCGGCACTAAATCAGGTCCTTGGCGGCACGAAATCAGAAACCATATGTCCTACCACAATTCGGGGGGTTCCAGTGCACATCCATGAATCCCGGAGGGAAAGCAAAAAACATCTATCCCTGGGCTAGATGATAATGTGGTATTGAAGGACAGGGTGGGCAAAGAACTGTCCCTGATATTGCCCTACAGGGGGGTGCTATTCTGGCCCTGATAACCTAACCACAGACAACCTGCCCTGATAAGAGCGACCCCGTCCGGAACCTTACCCTATATACAAATGGCCCTAGTAAGTCCCTAGCCCCTAGGCCCCTGACTTCCAGGTGATCACTATATAGATCTATGTGTTTTTAACTCATTATAAAAGTATATTATAAGTATATCGCACCCCTCTGTGTATCACACCTATCGATAGCACATCTATACTAGTCCTTAAAAGGACTTTTGTGGCCCTATTAGCTAGCGTTTGGGGTCCCTAACAGCCTGTCCCTGCTCCACACAGTAACCTCTCCCTACACTGGCAAAACACTGAATGTAAAATGGCGGCCAGATCAGGTTTATTTATAAGGTAGGGGGTATGTCCATGTGCTGAAACGTCTCAATTGGCTGTCCTGTACGACCTGATGGATGTGTCATGGGTCAAAGTTCTTCACAATGTAAAAGAATATTGCAGGCGCGAATATCTCCATATGTTCGCATGTTCGGCGAATCGCGAACACGCAAAGTTTGCCGCGAAACGACCGCCGGGCGAACCGCAAGGCCATCTCTATTCACCACGCTGGATTAGTACCATGATAATTTTATAGATCAGTTCAATACGGATACGGCGATACCAATTATGTGTAGTTTTTTGAATTTTTTTTTATCTCTTATAAAAGAGCAGATATGGTAAAAGTCAATTCATTTTCATTTACATTTATTTACATATTAAATATATTTACATATATTTTTAAAGTTTTTGTATTTTTGCACTTTTTTTTTATCTAGTCTCACTTGGATCTTGAAGATCCAGTGGGGTTGATGCCTGTTCTATACTTTGCAATGCTCTTGCATTACAAAGTATAAAACTATCAGCTTTACACTGATGGATGGCAACACTGGACAAGGTGTCCGGTTGCCATGGCAACCATCAGGCCGCTGCCATCGGAGCGCAGCAGCCCAATGGCTAAGAGAGGGAGCCCCCTCCCTCTGTTAACCTCTTGGATGCCGCTGACTGTGGCATCTAAGGGGTTATAGCAGAGTTTCAGCATACAGCTGACCCTTGCTGCTGATGGAGGCGGCTCAGGAACAGAACTGCCAATATTACATACAGCAGGGGAAACTCACAAGGGGGCACAGGTGAGGGCAGCAGGGGGACTTCACAAGGGGACACCGATGAAGGCAGGGGCACTCATGGGGGCAGACTACATGTATGGGGGCAGGCGGGTACAGATGCTGGCAGGGAGAGCGCATGGCCTGCAAAGTTATGGGTTTAAGGCCGACAGATTGGGGGCACGGAGCACATACTACCTGATTTCAGGCTCTCATCTGCAGAGTGCAGATCAGAGCCTGTAACCGGCACTTTTACACTGCCGAGATCCGATTGGTTAGTCTGCACAGACTAACCAATCGGATCGATCGCCGGCAAGGGACCACTCTAATTTCATTGTCCGTGACAGCGGCAGTGCAGGGGCAGAAACTTTAATCCAAGTGCTTTGCCTTGCTTGGATTAACCCCTTAAGTTGCGATGTCGGGCAGGGATCGGAGCTGCCTTTGGGTCCCCGTGCTGCTGTGACGGGAACCCGATGGCATGGAAGGCAGCCCGATGCCTTCCTTAGGCATCGGGGCTGCCTTACGGTGGAGAGCCTGTGAGATCCAGCCCCCTGGATACCAATGCTACAGATATATACTACTCACAATAGTGTGATGCTCTAATTGAGTCACTCATCGCTTCCAGTGCATGGTGCATGGTCTGAGTGAGAAAAGTCAAGCAAGGCTGTTTGCTGTGCTAAAAGTTCAAACAAATAGGAAATAGACCAGGACAAGAAGTAAAATACATAGAGTGTATGTAAATTATATCCAGAAAACCATTCATTCTAGGCAAACTTCTCCAACACCTTCAAATTAGATGGATTGTGTTGGTGTACTGCAGTATATGCCACATATTCTTCATTGGCTTGAGGCATGTGCTTTTACTGGGCCATTTTAACACATCTCGTTTCACCTTAAATCACCCCAGTGTAGCTTTCTCAGTATGTTTAGGGTTAGCACCCTGCTGGCTCCATCCCAGTCTCAAAGCTCTGGCAGACTGAAAAAGGTTTACCTCAAGAATTGCCTAGTATTTATTACAGACAGTGGATGTGGATCCACTGTGCCAACCATCCAGATCGACTTTTGGCTAGTCCTGAGGGTGTTATCCTGGAAATATCCAGTTTTTCACCCTTTATACAGGGATCTTGACACATGGAAAACAGAGACACTTTTGCTTGGCACTGAGAGAACAGGTTATACACATAGACAGGAAACAGGCAGAGATCAGGGCTGGCAGAGTTCATGCAAATCTGTGAAACAGGGCAAGCAACACAGAATCAGCATGGTTAACAGGCACAGGTCAGGCAGCAGAGGGTCAGAATTCAGGAAATTAGGCAGAGGTTGGTACACTGGTACACAAACGGATTTTAGCTCTTTACAAGCTCTAGCAAGTTAGAGAGACATACCAAAATCAATAGAGACTAATTGCTGAGGCAAGGAATTGAGGTCAGCCACACAGCTATATAGGAGAGTTAATTAGCTCATTAGGCAAGCAGATGAGCGCATGATCAGAGAGGGAATTAACTCTTGCAGAGCCACAGGGAAAAGTCTCTAATAAAACATAGGAAGAGGCCTTGCAACCAAGCTGCAGCCTGCATCGTGGGGGACAAGAGTGTGGTGGATGAGCAGAAGTGCAGTACCCAAAATCTGGGGGGTATCTGCAAAGTTTGTGTCATGAACCAGCGGGTGTGAACCCACTGTGCCACGTGTCCCATCTTCTCTAAGGGCGTTGTCTAAGTGTACACCTCGATTCTTCACAGTACCCCTGATGGTGGGGATAGACTTTCCCGAGGGGAACACCAGGTCGCTACCTCTTGAGGAGGGTAGGCACACGAGGCAGGTGGCCCAGGCGGAACAGGAGGTACCTGAGTAGGTACCAGAAGTACAAGCGTAGTCAGGCAGGTGGGGTCGTTACTAGGAGCAACAGCGCAGGACAGAAGAATGAGGCAGAGGCATAGTCAGACAGGCAAAAGGTCAGGGCAGGCGGCACAGGAACAGGTCAGGCAATCCGGGTCGGCAACAGGAGAGTCAGCAAGGTCACATTACCCAACCCATGCAGCCCAGTGAGTGATGCGCGCCAACCTTAGGGCAGTGTAACAAGAAACCAGCAGCAAGCCTGCTGTGGCCAGGGCTGAGTAGAACCTATGGAACGGAATCCTCAGCACCACAGCATGTACAGCGACAGAGCCCAGGACTGCAGCGGTGGACGGAAGGATCACCGCTGAACATGGTGCCCAGGACCACGGCGGTAAGCGGGGGAACAGTGGCGTACAGCAGCCGCTGTTACAGTTAGATTTATTATGTAACATTACATTTATACTGTACACCTGCAGGTGAGGTATGGTGGGCATAGACATGAGGCTATTCACCACATTCCTCCCCTCTAAGTAGCAGTGAGCTGGTCCTGCTTCCTGTCAAGAGATAAGGTATTATCTTGGACAGTGAGAAGTGAGGTAGCGTGTCTTATTGATCCTGCTGAAAGGACTTTAGGGACCAGAAAACGAACTCATCTGGAAACCATTACTCCATAGAGACTTCAAAGACAAAACTACATATATTCTGCAATGCTATAGCGTTTACAGTCACCAGAGTGACCAGCTACCACAGCTATTCAGGCCCTGCTGCAGGTGAGGGACTATGACTTAAACACCCATCACCTAGATCACCTCTATGTTAGGCCAACTCATAAAATAATGTATTTTCACTTAGTGGACACCGCTCACAGCCAATATAAGCTAATTTGGCAGCCACCATACCTCATCATCTGGAGAGAGAAACTATACTGTATACAACTATTTTGCACTTCTGGCCTGATTCCTTGTATCACTGTAAGGTATGCAGGTGGATGGCGAAAAACTCACTCCAACAACTGAGGAACACTGGAACAGCTTTACTAAAGATGATTTTGCCAGATTGACTTGTGCCTGGGGGTGCTCAGGCAGGGACCGAGGCTGTGGAAATGTAACTCACACTGGCTGAATGTGCTGGGTGACTTTTCCAGGATTTCTCTACAGATCAAGGAATTTTTCGCTATCAATACGGGGACGGCTTCAGTACCAGGTGTCTGGGATGCCATGAAAGCATTCTTGAGGGGAGTCTTGATGAAAGAAATTAGCAAGCATAAATCTAAGTCTAGAGAGGCGGATGTTAAAGCTCATGTCCTAGTGGCTGAGGCTGAGAGGGAGTTTGGTAGATCCCCTACCCTGATTAATAGTGAGGCGCTGGCGGTAGCTCAGGAGCAGCTGAGGTGTCAATTAGTGCAGGCCGCAGAAAGGAAGAGAAGTTTCTATCGCCAGAGATCTTTTGAAGAGGGTGAGAAGGTGGGTCATCTGCTGTCGGTCGTTTCCCAGGCCCAGAGAGGCTCCTCTTGTATTCAGGAATTGAGAGATGGCATGGGGAACAGTAGTCAGGACACGAAAGAATATTAGATATTTTAAAAAGTTTTTATGTGTCTCTGTATGCTTCTACTGTCTCTAGTTCTGAGGAGGCTTTAAATGCTTTCCTGATGGAGGCACAGTTATCGGTGCTGTCAGAAGAGGATAGAGAACGGTTGGAGGAGCCGATTTCACTTGAAGAATTGGAAGCTGCGCTTGGGGATATGGCGAACGGTAAGGCGCCGGGGGCTGATGGCCTACCAGTAGAAGTATATAAAAAGTTGCAGGGGATACTCCTTCCTGAATTACTTAAGGTGCTTGAGCACTCATTGGAGGCAGGTTCGCTACCACATTCGATGCAGGAGGCTATAATTGTGGTTATACCTAAACCTGGGAAGGATCCTAAACTACCGGATTCCTATAGACCAATTTCACTTCTAACGGCGGATGTAAAGCTCCTGGCGAAGGTGCTGGTGAACAGGTTGTCCAAGGTGATTCTGACCATTGTGCACCCGGATCAGACGGGTTTTATGCCTGGGAAATCGACCGCTATTAATCTCTGTAGACTATATGCTAGTTTGAATATTCCGGCAGATAATTGTGGAGACAGGGCCTTGCTTGCTCTTGACGCCGCCAAGGCGTTTGATAGTGTGGAGTGGAATTACCTGTGGGGGGTCTTGAGAATCATGGGCTTTGGCGCGCGGTTTATTCAGTGGGTAAAGGTATTGTACTCGAGTCCCAAGGCAAGAATTAGAGCTAATTGGGGGTTGTCAGACTGTTTTGCCTTGGCTAGGGGCACCAGACAGGGATGCCCATTGTCGCCCTTGCTGTTTGCTCTTGCAATAGAGCCGCTAGCGGCTTTTATTCGCCTGTCATCAAATATTGAGGGGTTTCGATATGGTGGGCTGCACAATAAAGTGGCTATGTACGCAGATGACACTCTGCTTTTTCTGGGTGATACTGGTGCATCCCTGGATGCGGCCATGGCATTGATTGACAGATTCGGTAGCTTCTCTGGGCTTCAGATAAATTGGCAGAAGTCTGCTTTGATGCCAGTTGATGGACAGGCCCTGTCAGGCAGGCAAGTTGATAGTTTGGTTCCTTGGGTGGATAAATTCAAATATTTAGGGCTATATATATCACCTAGACTGTCGGAATTCGAAGACCTTATTCTGTCTCCGCTGCTGGCTACTTTTAGACTAAAGGTGAGGACATGGTGTAGACTTTTTCTTTCAGTGGTGGGTAGAGTGAATCTTTTAAAAATGGTTATGGTTTAAAAATGGTTTATGGAGGTGGTCCATAAACTTGTTCTCCCGACAGAGGGGGGGGGGGGAGGGGAGAGGACTGATATCACAGGTGTACACTCTCCTACTAGATAAATTCTTGGAAGGATTTCCGCTCTCAAGAATGAAGAAGTGGGAGGCTGACCTGGGGGATATCTCTAAGGATAAGTGGGATGACCAGGGCCGTCTTTACCGCAGGGCAAAAGGGGCAGCTGCCCCGGGCCCAGTTGCTCCTGGGGGGCCCAAGCAGCATTTTACTTGGATTTTACTTGGGCCCCCTATATTTTGTTGCCGCTGCCGCCCACCGGCCATGTAACATAACAAAGTCATGGTCCGGACTATAGAAAGAGAGAGTGAGGAGGAGGCGGGGCCCGGGGCCGCTCTGCGCTCCGCTGCCTGGCCTGCCTGTCTCTTTAACAGAGCAGACCAGTGGCTGCTGGAGCAAACGCAGCTGCCGCACAGGCAGAGAGAAGAAGGAGGCGGAGCCCGAGCCGGCAGCCACAACAGACAGCCTGAGCCAGCCAAGCAACAACAGAACTTACAGGTATTTGGTAGCCATGGGGGGGGGGGGGGGGCTCATATAGGACAGGGAAGGGGGGGCTCATATAGGACAGGGGAGGGGGGGCTCATATAGGACAGGGGAGGGGGGGGCTCATATAGGACAGGGGAGGGGGGGGCTCATATAGGACAGGGGAGGGGGGCTCATATAGGACAGGGGAGGGGGGGACTCATATAGGACAGGGGAGGGGGGGCTCATAAAGGACAGGGGAGGGGGGCTCATATAGGACAGGGGAGGGGGGGGCTCATATAGGACAGGGGAGGGGGGGCTCATATAGGACAGGGGAGGGGGGGGGCTCATATAGGACAGGGGAGGGGGGGCTCATATAGGACAGGGGAGGGGGGGCTCATATAGGACATGGGAGGGGGGGCTCATATAGGACAGGGGAGGGGGGCTCATATAGGACAGGGGAGGGGGCTCATATAGGACAGGGGAGGGGGCTCATATAGGACAGGGGAGGGGGGGCTCATATAGGACAGGGGAGGGGCTCATATAGGACAGGGGGGGCTCATATAGGACAGGGGGGGCTCATATAGGACAGGGGGGGCTCATATAGGACAGGGGGGCTCATATAGGACAGGGGAGGGGGGGCTCATATAGGACAGGGGAGGGGGGGCTCATATAGGACAGGGTAGGGGGGGCTCATATAGGACAGGGGAGGGGGGGCTCATATAGGACAGGGGAGGGGGGGGGCTCATATAGGACAGGGGAGGGGGGGCTCATATAGGACAGGGGAGGGGGGGGCTCATATAGGACAGGGGAGGGGCTCATATAGGACAGGGGGGGTGCTCATATAGGACAGGGGGGGGCTCATATAGGACAGGGGAGGGGGGGTTCATATAGGACAGGGGAGGGGGCTCATATAGGACAGGGGAGGGGGGGCTTTTATAGGACAGACGGGGGGGGCTCATATAGGACAGGGGGGGGCTCATATAGGACAGGGGGGGGGCTCATATAGGACAGGGGGGGCTCATATAGGACAGGGGGGGCTCATATAGGACAGGGGGGGCTCATATAGGACAGGGGAGGGGGGGCTCATATAGGACAGATGGGGGGGCTCATATAAGACAGGGGGGGCTCATATAGGACGGGGGGGCTCATATAGGACAGGGGGGGCTCATATAGGACAGGGGGGGGGGCTCATATAGGACAGGGGGGGCTCATATAGGACAGGGGGGGGCTCATATAGGACAGGGGGACAGTGTGTGCTTTCCTGCTACTACATCAAACCCCCCCCCAGGGATCTTGGGGGCATTAAGGGTTGGACTTTAACTCCTTGCTGCTGATTTTGAGTGTGCCAGTGTGTGTGTCCGTCCCTGTGTGTGTGTGTGTCCGTCCCTGTGTGTGTGTGTGTCCGTCCCTGTGTGTGTGTGTGTGTCCGTCCCTGTGTGTGTGTCCGTCCCTGTGTGTGTGTGTCCGTCCCTGTGTGTGTGTGTCCGTCCCTGTGTGTGTGTGTGTGTGTGTGTCCGTCCCTGTGTGTGTGTGTCCGTCCCTGTGTGTGTGTGTCCGTCCCTGTGTGTGTGTGTGTCCATCCCTGTGTGTGTGTGTGTGTCCGTCCCTGTGTGTGTGTGTGTCCGTCCCTGTGTGTGTGTGTGTCCGTCCCTGTGTGTGTGTGTGTCCGTCCCTGTGTGTGTGTGTGTCTGTCCCTGTGTGTCCATCCCTGTGTGTGTGTCTCTCCCTGTGTGTATCACCATGCCCACAGTGTTCCTATGTCTTGACGCAGCTGCTTCAGAACATTCTGTGCGGGACAAGAGGAAGAAGATGGAAGAGGAGGCAGCGCCAGCATGGAGTCTGTGCGATAGACACAGGGAGGCACACTAAGGACGAAGGTAACACTTCCACATGATCTACACTAGTGTTATCTGTGGTTTTACATAGGACTGCAGGTAACACTACCACAAGGTTAGCTCGCACAGGGCGCCTGAACACCTAAGGCCGGCCCTGGCTGCGCACCCCAGCGCCAAGGGATGACGTCACTGATGTAATATGCCTCTTATATGTGGAGAGCGGTGATGTCACAGATGTAATATATCACCTATATATGGACAGCGGTGATGTCACTGATGTAATATATTACTTATAAGTGATATATTACATCAGTGACATCACCACTCTCCACACATAAGTAATATATTACATCAGTGACATCACTGCTGTCCACATATACCGGTAAGTAATATATTACATCAGTGACATCACCGCTCATCACATATATGTGGAGAGCGGTGATGTCACAGATGTAATATATCACCTATATATGGACAGCGGTGATGTCACTGATGTAATATATTACTTATAAGTGATATATTACATCAGTGACATCACCACTCTCCACACATAAGTAATATATTACATCGGTGACATCACTGCTGTCCACATATACCGGTAAGTAATATATTACATCAGTGACATCACCGCTCATCACATATATGTGGAGAGCGGTGATGTCACTGATGTAATATATCGCCTATATGTGCACAGCGGTAATGTCACTGATATAAAATATCACTTATATGTGGAGAGCGGTGATGTCACTGATGTAATATATCATTATATGTGGAGAGTGTTCATGTCACTGATGCAATACAGCGCTCCAGATAGCGAGCAAAATGGTCGCCAATGTGGCTTAAAATTTGCAGATGGCGACAAGACTTGTCATAGACTACAGGCCTGAGGTCTATTTGGTAGTGAAATCCCAGCGCAGGCAGGCGTGATGATGTCATCACGCCCGCCTGTGCCAGGACGCGGTGAGGTGTGCGCGTCTGCTTTGCACCATCCCTCGCCGTACCAGCAGCTAGTGAGCGCCAGTGAAAGGAAACAGGTGAGTATAAGATTTTCGCTTTTTTTTAAGGTGTGGGAAGGCGGGATCCAGGGGGCCCAAGTAAATTCTTGCCCAGGGTCCAATCAATATTAAAGACGGCCCTGGGGATGACATACTGGAAGGAGTCCCCAAAGTGTCCCTGAGTGAACAGGGCAAGATGTCCTAATTATTTATTATACATAGAGTGTATAAAACGCCAGTGTTCCTAAAAAAGGTTGGAGTAAGAATGGATGACAAGTGTCCAAAGTGTATGGAAGACGGTGCGGATCTGCTGCATATGCTTTGGTCTTGTCCAGTAATAGGTAATTACTGGGAAGGAGTAATAAATATGATCAACAGTAAAATGGCGTTGAGAATTCAAAAAGATCCCAAGGTGTGTGTATTGGGGTATGTGTCTGAGATTGGAGGGACTGAACTGGTTAAGATAGCGGTGGGGAGGCTGTTGTACGTGGCCAGGAAATTGGTGGCTCGGAGGTGGATTCAGGGAAGTCCGCCCACACTGGAAGAGTTTGTGCGGAAGGTGCATGACATGCTGATGCTGGAAAAAGGGGTGTATGTGAAGAGAGGTTGCCCTCAGAAATTCGAGAAATTATTGAGTGATTGGTTATCTCATACTCATGTGGTTATTTGGGTTCTTAATGGGTTCACGACTTGTTTATGGGGAGAGGAGAGGGGGGGAAATGGAGGGGGGGATGGGAGGGTGTTAGAGGCTGTTAGGATATATGCACCTTTTGTCTTAATGTTTGATCCTACATGTATACAAGCTATGTACAGCTATATGATGATACTGTGTGATGTTACCATTGGATATCGCTGTACAATGATTTCACATTTTGAAAGGAAAAGAAAAAGACAATGTAATGTTGTGAAATATGATGCATTTATTGGATCAATAAAAACGATTTGATTTTTTTTTAAAAAGATGATTTTGCAATACAGCAACAAACTCTTGTACTTGTGAAACATTTATATTCGATAGGGATGCTGTCTCTTTAAGAAACTGAGTTGATAACAGGGAGGGTGTAACTACAGTCTCTGTGCAATTGGTTTAACTTTATAAAGTCTCTCAGGGGCCACACTGCTTGTTCCTGCTAGCGGGCGAGGGACCCTCCTGGTGCTCGATCTCTATTACCCCGAGGTGGCACCTTTCTCTTTGCTGCAGTGGAGAATCTGGCAGGACACTTCTGAGGCTTTGCTTGTCTGCCACATGTTCTCCACACTCTGCTCCCTTGCACTAGTCCGTGTTGCACTCTTCCTTCAGTGCCACACAATGCTCTGCCTGCTACAGCCTCTCTGTACATATCTGGACTGCATTGCTTTACTTGGGTGGCCACATCACACTACCCCTGAGCTCTGGTAACAGACCCTGCTTTGGATCTCCTGCACTGCACTCCTCTCCTTCTCCCGGCCCTGGCGGAACTGCTTTTCCTGTGCGGCAGGCTTTGTCCAGCTGGGAGCTGGCTCCCTCTGCTGTACTGGAATGATGACAGCACGTATATGTCCCACCACTGCAACAGCTCCTCCTGACACTACATCAACTTTTCACTGTGTAACACCCCAGAGTTGTGTTACTACACTCCTCTACCCCGCTACTATCTTCTAAGCGCCTCTTATAACGTCATCTGATATAATTGACATTATGTCCTCCAGAAATGTACATATAAAACGATGTTAAATGTAATGGTTCATGTAATTATCCTGGTTACGGGTGGCAGCATCATTGGCAGAGATAGTCTTAATGTTATGGCACTTCAGAGTGGAACATTCCTGTTCTATTCTGCCCCCCCCCCCCCTTCTGGAGAGAGGTGGGTGAGTCCCTCTTCCTGCAGAAAGGGAGGGAAAAAACAGTTAGAACCAGTTATAGTTCACCACCTTCAGCTCTACTGGGTGAAGAGAGCAGAATCTACAGTCAAACTCCAGAGTTCCAGGAAGAAAGCATCCCCTGAGAATCCATCTGTGAGATAAGCCCAG
Source organism: Bufo bufo (assembly GCF_905171765.1). Classification (NCBI taxonomy): domain Eukaryota; kingdom Metazoa; phylum Chordata; class Amphibia; order Anura; family Bufonidae; genus Bufo; species Bufo bufo. Next base: position 74,588,271 of record NC_053397.1, read on the forward strand.
AGTCCTAGGAGAAGCCTAGTCTGTCCCCACACAGCAGAAGTTACAAATAAGTGCAGAAGCTAATCCTGCCACAGTTACAGAGCTATTAAGCAGACGTTTATCCTGCAAGCTCCACATTTAAAGCAGAAGTACTCATTCCTGCCAATCATTGCCAAAACCTGCTGGGACCAAAGTTATATACTGTTTGGATGCAAGTTATTTGAAGTAAAACAATGTTTGAACTTCATCTAAAGGTCTGGACATCATTCATTCTGTAAAGTTCCTCTATTACTCCTACTATTACTACATTAAAGACATTATAGGCCATTACCCTACTCTGGCATTCCTTACCTGGGATGTGGATTATAACACCTTGGAAGGGCCCTGGGATAGCACCCTGCGCACGCTGAAATTGGCGTCACGACAAATACTGAATATTATCCACCTGTACCTGTCCACTGCAACTGCACAAATCCCGAGTCTGAGGGTGTATATTATGACACATCATCCCATTGTATCCACTACCACTCCTATCCTCTAAATTGGCTCCCCAGGGCTTGCTGCAGAAGGTAGGTGATTGATGCAGTATCCATGCCCACCCTGGATAGTGTGGCAGTGGCAGGTTCGGAGCACTGCCTTGACTAGTATTTGAAAGTATTTGCTAAGGAGCATTTAAACTAGGAAAGGGGGGCAAAAGAGTGATAATCCAGCAGTCCGACTGCCCCCCGGAACAATGCCAGAGTCTTGTCTACAAATGCTCGCAGTTTAGGGAATAAGATCAATGAACTTGAGTCTACAATGAGAATATAGATTTAGTGGCTGTTACTGAGACATGGTTCAATGGGAGTAATGACTGGGATATAACAATACCAGGGTTCTCTCTATATAGGAAAGACAGAGAAGGCAAGAAAGGGGGAGGGGTGGCCCTGTATGTGAAAGATAGCATAAAATCGAATTTAATACAAGTTAGCAAGACCAATTTAGAGTCAGTTTGGATTACGTTGCTGCTTGATAATCATAAGGTAACTCGTGTAGGTGTGATATACAGACCACCTAGCCAAGTCAAAGAATTAGATGATCCACTAGTTGAGGAAATAGCTAAAATGACATTGAAAGGGGAAGTTATCATTATGGGAGACTTTAATCTTCCTGATGTAAACTGGAAAACCAAAATAGCTAGTTCTGCCAGGAGTACAGATATTCTAAATTCCCTACTGGGATTATCTCTACAGCTAGTAGTGGAGGAGACAACCCGGAAGTAGGCCATTTTAGATTTAGTATTCACAAATGGGAATTTGGTATCTAATATTACTGTAGGGGAAAGCTTGGGATCTAGTGATCACCATTCAGTGTGGTTTACTATAAGTACAGTGACTGAGTCACACCACAAAAACAAAAGTTTTAGATTTTAGAAAAACTGACTTTTCTAAAATAAGATTAGTGGTATACGAGTCCCTATCAGATTGGAACAGTTTTAATGGAGTCCAGGAGAAATGGAGAAATGGGAATACTTAAAAGTGGCACTATGGAAGGCAACAGATAATTGCATTAGGCTTGTCAGTAAAAGCAAAAAAAGGAAGAGACCACTGTGGTACTCAGCAGAAGTGGCCAAAATCATTAAAAACAAAAAGATAGCATTTAGGAATTATAAAAAAAAAAAAAAAAAACGAGGATGACAGGCAAATTTATAAGATTAGGCAGAGAGAGGCCAAACAAGAGCTTCTAAAGCACAGGCAGAAGAGAAATGAGCTCAGTCAGTGAAAAAAGGCGATAAGACATTCTTAAGGTATATGGAAGAAGATAAAGAACTAGCTGACTGCCTCAATGAATACTTCTGTTCAGTTTTTACAAAGGAAAATGAAGGAAAAGGACCTCAGTTAGGAAGGAAGACTAATGAATCTTTTGATGCATGTGTCTTTACAGAGGAAGAGGTTCTAAATCAGCTGTCTAAAATTAATACAAATAAGGCTACTTTCACACTTGCGTTCGGGGTTCCGCTTGTGAGTTCCGTTTGAAGGCTCTCACAAGGGGCCCCGAACGGATCCATACAGCCCCAATGCATTCTGAGTGGATAAGGATCCGCTCAGAATGCATCAGTTTGGCTCCGTTCCGCACCATTCCGCTCAGGAGGCGGACACCCGAACGCAGCTTGCAGCGTTCGGGTGTCCGCCTGGCCGTGCGGAGCCAAACGGATCCGTCCAGACTTACAATGTAAGTCAATGGGGACGGATCCGTTTGACGTTGACACAATGGTGCAATTTCAAACGGATCCGTCCCCCATTGACTTTCAATGCAAAGTCAGGACGGATCCGTCTGACTAACAATTAGACTTAGATTTTTTTCTGAAATATAATACAGACGGATTCGTTCTGAATGGATACCATCGTTTGCATTATAGGTGCGGATCCCAGACGGATCCGCCCCGAACGCAAGTGTGAAAGTAGCCTAAGTCACAGGGGCCTGATGGGATAAACCCAAAGCTATTAAAAGAGCTTAGAGGTGAACTAGCAAAACCATTAACAGATTTATTTAACCAATCACTGGTAACAGGAGTCATCCCAGAAGATTGGAAATTAGCAAATGTTGTGCCCATTCACAAGAAAGGTAGTAGGGAGGAATCGGGCAACTATAGACCAGTAAGCCTGACATCAATAGTGGGGAAATTAATGGAAACCATACTTAAGGAGACTGTAAAACAAAACATGTGATGCAACAGCTCACTGCAATCAAATAAAGTACAAAATAGCATAGTAATTGCATGTACTATGCTAATAAGTTAGAGATGCTTGGCAAATCATTTTGTACAAAATTATTTGAGCCCGTCTGCCGCACGTCAAGGCGATCTCTGTAAGACGGGTTCCTAACACTAAATACTACCTGGTATGTGCCATGTCGGCTGCCATACAATTCAGGAAGTGTAGGTTCCACATGCATGCTGGGCCTGCTTTGATTTCTGTCATTTATGGTGCCAAAATGGCCCCTATTAGTATCCAAAGAATGCAGGTACCAACATGCATGCCGGGCCCACTCCACACCACACCTGGAAGGCAGCCACACCTCCAGCACAAACTGCAAAGAAAAAAAAGGGGGGGGGGGGGTTTGGGAGAGGATTGTGGAACATCTAAAATCCCATGGATTGAAAGATTAAAAACAGCATGAATTTACTTCAGGGAGATCATGTCAAACTAATCTTATTGATTTTTTTGATTGGGTGAATAAAATAATAGATGGAGGAGGTGCAGTAGACATCGCTTATCTAGACTTTTGAGACTGTCCCACATAGAAGGCTTATCAATAAATTGCAGTCTTTGTGCTTGGACTCCCATATTGTTGAATGGATTAGGCAGTGGCTGAGGGACAGACAACAGAGGGTTGTAGTCAATGGAGTATATTCAGACCATGTTCTTGTTATCAGTGGGGTACCTCAGGGATCTGTTCTGGGACCCATATTGTTTAATATCTTTATCAGCGAAATTGCAGAAGGCCTCGATGGTAAGGTGTGTCTTTTTGCTGAGGACACAAAGATTTGAAACAGGGTTGATGTTCCTGGAGGGATACACCAAATGGAAAAGGATTTAGGAAAACTAGAGGAACGGTCAAAAATCTGGCAACTAAAATTTAATGTTGATAAGTGCAAGATAATGCACCTGGGGCGAAAAAACCCAAGAGCAGAATATAAAATCAGTGATACATTCCTAACCTCAGTATCTGAGGAAAGGGATTTAGGGATCATTATTTCAGAAGACTTAAAGGTAGGTAGACAATGTCATAGAGCAGCAGGAAATGCTAGCAGAATGCTTGGGTGTATAGGGAGAGGCATTACCAGTAGAAAGAGGGAGGTGCTCATGCCGCTCTACAGAGCACTAGTGAGACCTCATTTGGAGTATTGTGCTCAGTACTGGAGACCATATCTCCAGAAGGATATTGATACTTTGGAGAGAGTTCAGAGAAGAGCTACTAAACTAGTACATGAATTGCAGGATAAAACTTACCTAATTAGAGGACCTTAACATGTATAGCTTGGAAGAAAGACGAGATGATAGGAACTTTTAAATACATAAAGGGAATCAACAAGGTAAAAGAGGAGAGAATATTTAAAAGAAGAAAAACTGCTACAAGAGGACATAGTTTTAAATTAGAGGGGCAAAGGTTTAAAAGTAATATCAGGAAGTATTACTTTACTGAGAGAGTAGTGGATGCATGGAATAGCCTTCCTGCAGAAGTGGTACTTGCAAATACAGTGAAGGAGTTTAAGCATGCATGGGATAGGCATAAGGCCATCCTTCATATAAGATAGGGCCAGGGGCTATCCATAGTATTCAGTATATTGGGCAGACTAGATGGGCCAAATGGTTCTTATCTGCCGACACATTCTATGTTTCTATGTTGACAGTATATACTGCAATGCCTCTTTTTTTCAATCCTTCCCAGTTTTCTAGTTTCTGCTGAGAAAAAAAAGCATCCCAACAGAATGATGCTACCACTACCATGCTCTGCTGTGGGAATGGTGTTCTTGGGGTGATGGGAAGTATTGGTTTTCAGAACACATAGCGTTTCTTATAATGACTAAAAAGTTTGATTTTAGTCTCATCTGACCACTGAAACTGTTTCTATGTATTGGCGAGTCTGCCACAAGCTGTTTGGTGAAGTCCAAACATGTTTTCTTAATGTTTTCTTCAAATAGCTTATAGGTGGGGAGACAGGAGTCAGGTCCCCTTTAATGGTGTTCCATTGGATGTTCAAAATTTGTATTATTTTTTATAACTCGACCTGACCTATATATCTCTCCTCAGCTTTGTCTCTGACCTGTTTGGAGATTTCCTCGGTCTTCCTGTTGCTTGCTTAGGCTACTTTTACACTGCAGGCAGGAGTTACGGTAGGCTGTTCTAGCAGAAAACAGCTTGCAAGATCTCAGCAGGACTCCATTATAACCAATGGGCTGGCGGGCATTCCGGTACCGCCCGCAAAGCCGGATCCAGAGAGCTCCAGCAGGTTGTTTTCTGTCGGGGCAGCCTGCTGGAACTCCTGCCGGCAGTGTGAAAGTAGCCTTATACTCAGGTATATTTATACTCCCATCATGTAACAGTTTGACTATACACAGGGGATTTTATTGAACTATTTATGGGACTTCGGAAATTAATTGATTGGACGAGACCTTATTAAGAGGTTTCACAGCAAAGGAGGTGTATACATATGCACTCACAGCGTTTCCGATTTTAGTCATGTTTTAAACAAGGTTCTTTCATTCCTCGGTAACAAATTGGATTATTTTGTCATGGTCATTACATGAAATCTAAAACAAAAAAACATTTATTTCAATGCAACAAAACAGTAAAAACACCAAGGGGTGAACTGTTTCACAAGGCAATGTATATACTGTATAACTATAGCAGTTTTGACAAGTTGGTACTATATAACAGGAATGCACTTCACAGAATGGGGAGAATTTTTATTATGTTTATACCATTACGTGACAGGAGGCTGGGTGTTTGTACATGTTTCCTTGGTCTTGGCGTTTTTACAATACAAACAGCTCAAACCTTTGCATAGCTCAGAATAAATAAAGAAGGATGATTGGAGAGCATTTAAGCTGAGGCATACCAAGTGTATCATACTGAATCTGCAGAATCCTTTCTCATTTATAAATTTCCCTGTGCATTTAAAAAAGTAGAGCAACTGACAAGCCAAATGGATAAGTACATACAAAAAGCAAAATACGAATATGCAAAAACACACTTATACAACAACCAAAAATGTGGAACAAATCAAAAGTAATATTTTAGATTACACTATTGCCATTTCCTTCACATTTAAAAGGTATCAAATTATAATATTCTATATTGTTTTTCTTTTTGAGAGCATGAAGACCTCCATCTTTATGAAGTACTGTAGCTGGAATTCCCATATACAATATGTTGAGCACTTGTTGACTTTTTGGTCCAACTAATTCCAGACTATATCTATAGGGTTTTGTTTAGGTGGTTGTGGAAGCCAGGTCAGGCTATTAAATGTGTGCTTTGGGTAATTGTCCTGTTGAAGATAATAATCAGCCAACTAATCCAAAAGATGGTGTATGCTGGAGAATATTGTGATAGTCATGCCGATTAAAGGGGTTTTCTTTTAACCTCTTCCTGTTCAGTGACATATTATGTTACAGAGTGCTGATAGTGAATTTTGAGAAGATGTCCAGCATCGGAATAAAAATATTCAGCTTTATTGTAGAAATAATTAAAATTCCATCTCCACAGTACAAGAATATCTTATAGCCAACATGTTTTCAACAGGTGATTGAAACGCGTTGGGTATAAGATATCCGTGTACTGTGTTCATTATAAAGACATACTGATAGGGACCTTAGATTGTTAGCCCCATTGGGGACAGTTGGATGCTAATGCCTGTAAAGCGCTGCAGAATATAGTAGCGCTATATAAGTGCATAATATAAATTGTGGTGATGTGCATAGTATAAGTGCTTGGAGGTTTGTATATCCCACCCAGATACCTCAGCTGGGCGAGATAACTGAAATCCAGAAAGCTGCAGTGGTTTCAGCAAAGTGTAGTTTGCTGAGGCAGTTTTGTCTAGATGTTGTTCTGGGCTGGATTTCACGTGGACTGGGGGATAGGTTTGGTAGTGGGATCTGCCAGTCCACACCCTTCCACTACATGTATTGTCTTTTGCCGGAGGTGATCGCAGGTGAGGCCTGCTGCTGTAATCAAGGAGAGATAAAACAACCCTCTGTGCATGATTTGGAGGGAGAAAGGCTGAGTAAGCCTGAGAGAGAGGGGAGCCTGAAAGGCTCTGTGTGGTCTCAGCCAGGAGGGCTGAGGGGCCACAAGGCTTTGTAGAGACTGAAGTTTGGGGGGCCCAGCGACGCCTACGGAAAGAGGGTCATATGGTTAGAGTTGGAAGGACTTCTGGACCATCTTCCCCTAAGGGTGCTGGTGTGGCCCCTGCCTGGTGTGTGAACAACGCTCTATAGATGAGGTAGAGACAACACGTGTATTATGTAGCGCCCAGACGGGCAGGTGTTTATTTTCGATGTTTATGTGTGTGATGGTGCTGAAGTGCTAAAATAAAGCACATTTTGGACTTGAACCCCGTTGTCAGAGGAGAAGTCTGTGATTGCGACCCCTGAAGAGAGAGCGATCCCTTACAAAATAAATAAAATAAATACATTATTTCTACAATAAAGTTCAAGATTTTTATTCTAGTGCTGGCCATTTTCTTCTCAAAAGTTGCATCCATGAACTGGAACGGTCCACGCACGGAGATTATTTCAGATAGTGCTGGCGTAAGTTTCATTTCTCTTAGGCTAGGGCTACACAATGACAATTGTCGCGCAACACTTTGTTGCACCAATGTCGTGCGACAATTTTTATAATGATAGTCTATAGTGTCGCACTGTGACAAAAAAAAAATTTCGCTGGATTTTGTGTCACATGGTGCATGTTGTTAGCGACATTTTTCCCATAGGCCATTGTTTGAGTGTCTGTTTTTTTACCCAGACAAAGTTTATAAAAAGCCCTTATGTGCTCATCTTTCTGCAGATGCCATTTTTGGACTATGCTGCTCATGCCAGGCTTCTTCTATGAGGATTTTTCAATTTCTTCTCTGCCAGGCAATTATTCTGCTCCTTATTTCAATTTCTAATTACCATGGATCTTTAAAAAAATGGTGTATATTGCATGATTTCCACAATAGCTGTTATTTCTGTCAGTGATATTTTATAATGTAGAGCCACTTATATTTACAGGTATGATGTGTGTAGCTTTCAATCTACAGGGTGGGCCATTTATATGGATACACCTTAATAAAATGGGAATGGTTGGTGATATTAACTTCCTGTTTGTGGCACATTAGTATATGTGAGGGGGGAAACTTTTCAAGATGGGTGGTGACCATGGCATTTTGAAGTTGGCCGTTTTGAATCCAACTTTTGTTTTTTCAATAGGAAGAGGGTCATGTGACACATCAAACTTATTGGGAATTTCACAAGAAAAACAATGGTGTGCTTGGTTTTAATGTAACTTTATTCTTTCATGAGTTATTTACAAGTTTCTCTTTGTTTACAGCCATTGACTGTAAATATGGCAGCATACTTAGTTCACATAGTTTTTACAACTGAAAGGTCCTCTTTAAATCAGGAAGTTCATGGAAGGAGACAGCGGAGGTCCCGGGTTCAAGTCCAGATCCTAACAGTACTCCCGTCCTCCCAGGACATCCCCTGGATGTCTTAGGGCCAGGTTTGTGAGGAAACCTCTGGTGGAATTCCTTTGTTAATCTAGGGGCATGAACATTCTGATCAGGCTCCCAAGAGTTTTCCTCTGGCCCATATCCTTCCCATTGAACCAGATATTGTAATTTGTTCCGAAAGATCCAGGAGTCAAGAATTTTTTCCACCACAAATTCTTCTTCACCCTGTACTTCAACAGGTGGAAGAGGAGGATGAATTCTTCCAGAAAAAGTATTTTCATGAAACGTTTTGAGTAGCGATATATGAAAAACAGGGTGAATCCTCATATTGTTGGGAAGTTTTAGGCGAAAAGTGACCGGGTTGATTTGAGCAGAAATCTCAAAAGGTCCCACAAACTTTTGACCCAACTTAGCACATGGAACTTGAACCTTCAAATTTTTGGTAGATAACCAAACTTTGTCACCTACGTGATGGGTGGGGATTGATCTCCGATGTCTGTCAGCAGCCTTCTTGTAATATTCCTGAGCCTCCTTCAATGTATCCGTCAATTTCTCCTGGATCTCCTGTAATGAAGTTAATCTGTTGGTAACAGCAGGAATTGGAGTTGAAATAGGTAGATCTGGAATAAAAACTGGATGATACCCAGTGTTTAGGAAAAAGGGGCTTTGAGAAGTGGAGCTATGTTTAGAGTTATTATAAGCAAACTCTGCCGTATGAAGGTAGTCCACCCAATCATACTGAAGATAAATCACAAAACATCGAAGGTATTGCTCCAAAGTTTGATTCGTCCTCTCGGTCTGACCATTAGACTGTGGATGAAAAGCTGAGAACAGATTATTTGTTACACCCAACGCTGAGCAAAAACTTCTCCAAAATTTAGAGGTAAACTGTACTCCTCTGTCAGACACCACATCATCAGGAATTCCATGTAGTTGAAAAACTTCCCGGACCATTACTTCTGCAGTATGTTCGGCAGAGGGTACCCCCTTAACTGGAATAAAATGAGCCATTTTAGTGAGACGGTCCACAACTACCAGGATGGTGGTCATCCCTTTAGAAAGGGGAAGGTCGATCACAAAGTCCATAGAAATTGACCCCCATGGTCTTGATGGAACAGGCAGTGGTTGAAGTAACCCCAGAGGAGAAGATCGGGGTGTCTTATTGCGAGCACAGGTTCGACACGAAGCCACATAACTTTTGACATCTTTCTTGTACCCAGTCCACCAAAAGGAACGTGATAAGAGTTCCTCTGTCTTAGAAACCCCAAAATGACCAGCAAGTTTAGAGTCGTGAACCAACCTGAGGGCTTCTACTCAAACTGATTGAGGTACATAGAGGCAATGCGCTTGAGTCCAAAAACCATTGCTGTACTTGAGGTTAAAGTCTTTAGGAGGATGATTAAGAAGTGGGTCATTCTCATACCCCTCCTTGAAACTCATGGCCCCTAGAAAGTTCTTTTGAGGCAGGATCGTACATTCACAGTTGCTTTCCTGGAGAGGCCCAGACAACATCCGTGACAGGGCATCAGCCTTACCATTCCTTGACCCAGGGCGGTACGAGATAACAAAATTGAACCTCGAGAAGAATAGGGTCCAACGTGCTTGTCTAGATGACAACCTCTTGGCAGAATGAATAAATTCTAAATTTTTATGATCCGTGAGAACGGTTACAGGGTGCTTAGCCCCTTCCAGCAGATGCCTCCACTCAGAAAATGCTTGCTTAATTGCCAGCAGCTCCTTGTTTCCAATGTCATAATTCTTCTCGGCTGGAGACATCAGTCGAGAGAAATAAGCACAAGGATGAAGCTGCATTTTTTCTCCAATTCGCTGAGAAAGGATAGCTCCCACAGCAGAATCTGAAGCATCAACTTCTACGATGAAAGGTAGTTCAGGATCTGGATGTACCAGTATTGGTGCAGTAGTGAAGAGAGTCTTTTGTTTACTAAAGGCAGCCTGTGACTCAGGTGACCACAAAAAGGGTATTCCTTTCTTTGTCATCTGTGTAATTGGAGCTATTACCTTGGAGAAATTCCTTATAAATCTTCTGTAAAAGTTGGCAAATCCAACAAATCGTTGTATCTCCTTAACATTCCTAGGGACAGGCCAATCCACCACTGCTTTGATCTTATCGGGATCCATGCTTACCCCTTCAGAAGAAATTATGTAACCCAAAAACTGGATCTGACTTTGTTCAAACTCGCATTTCTCTAGTTTGATGTAAAGCTGATTCCGCCTTAGTCTCTCGAAGACAATACAGACATGCTTGTGGTGTTCTTCCAAATCATCAGAAAAAATGAGAATCCAAATATGCTATTACAAACTGATCCAGCAAATCTCGGAAAAACATCATTAATAAAATGCTGAAAGGTTGCGGGAGCATTGCACAGTCCAAAGGGCATGACCAAAGACTCAAAATGTCCATATCTGGTTCTGAAAGCAGTTTTCCATTAATCTCCAGGACGAATGCGGACAAGGTTGTATGCCCCCCGTAAATCTAATTTGGTAAAGAGCTTGGCGGAGCGGAGTCTCTCTCGAGCATTTCTGGAATCAGTGGGAGTGGATAGCGATTTCTAATTGTGATCCTGTTTAAATCTCTGTAGTCGATACACGGACGCAGGGTTGAGTCCTTTTTCTCCACGAAAACCAAGGCTGCCCCAGCAGGAGAGGTTGAGTGTCTGATAAAACCCTTCTCCAAATTTTCATTAAGCCACTCCCGGAGCACCTTCAGTTCAGGTTCTGATAAAGAAAAAAGGCGACCAAACGGTATTTCTGCCCCTGGAAGCAATTCAATGGGGCAATCATTAGAGCGATGAGGAGGCTGGCGTTCTTTTTATCACAAACGTCCCGAAACTCAAGATATTGTGGAGGTAGCTTGTCGTATGACTGGGTAGTTACCATAACTGCTTGTGAATCCAGGGTTGGTGGAGGGCTTATTTGATAAGATTCCTTGCAATGTTTTTTGCAATGGTCAGATGTAAAGCTTAAAGAACATGTTTCCCAGTGGATGGAGGGATTATGGATAGAGAACCAAGGAATGTCCAGGATGATAGGGAACTTGGGTGATGTGATCAGCTGAAAGCTGATAGTCTCCTGATGGTCAGTCTCAATTAGGAGTTTAAGTGAAACAGTCTCATGGGTAACAGGTCCTGAAGATAAGGGTGAGCCATCCACAGTTTCCATATCAATAGGGACGAGTTTATTTCTTATTTGAATGTTATGATTTTGGGCAAATTCAATGTCCATGAAGTTTCCCCCGGCTCCTGAGTCCATAGCTGAACAAGGTATTTCACCATCTTCAACGATAAGCTTTATAGGGATGATAAAATGAGTTGATAAAGAATTAACTTTATTTGCTTCCTGAATCAAAGGAGAGACAGACTGAGAAATTGAGTTTATTTGTTCAGATACAACATCAGTTGCCGCAATTGTTCTTCTAAATTTATTGGGACAATTAATTGCCTAATGTCCAGAGTTTCCACAATAAAGACATAAGTTCTCTGAACGTCGTCTTTCTTTCTCCTGAGTAGTAATAGATTTTTTAATAGCATCCACCTGCATACAGTGGCGGAAATAATTATTTGACCCCTCACTGATTTTGTAAGTTTGTCCAATGACAAAGAAATGAAAAGTCTCAGAACAGTATCATTTCAATGGTAGGTTTATTGTAACAGTGGCAGATAGCACATCAAAAGGAAAATCGAAAAAATAACTTTAAATAAAAGATAGCAACTGATTTGCATTTCATTGAGTGAAATAAGTATTTGAACCCTCTAACAAAAAAAGACTTAATACTTGGTGGAAAAACCCTTGTTTGCAAGCACAGAGGTCAAACGTTTCTTGTAATTGATGACCAAGTTTGCGCACATTTTAGGTGGAATGTTGGTCCACTCCTCTTTGCAGATCATCTCTAAATCCCTAAGGTTTCGAGGCTGTCTCTGTGCAACTCTGAGCTTGAGCTCCCTCCATAGGTTTTCGATTGGATTAAGGTCCGGAGACTGACTAGGCCACTCCATGACCTTAATGTGCTTCTTCTTGAGCCACTCCTTTGTTGCCTTTGCTGTATGTTTTGGGTCATTGTCGTGCTGGAACACCCATCCACGACCCATTTTCAGTTTCCTGGCAGAGGGAAGGAGGTTGTCGCTCAGGATTTCACGATACATGGCTTCGTCCATTTTCCCGTTTATGCGAATAAGTTGCCCTGTGCCCTTAGCAGAAAAACACCCCCAAAGCAAAATGTTTCCACCCCCATGCTTGACGGTGGGGACGGTGTTTTGGGGGTCATAGGCAGCATTTTTCTTCCTCCAAACACAGCGAGTTGAGTTAATGCCAAAGAGCTCTATTTTGGTCTCATCAGACCACAGCACCTTCTCCCAGTCACTCTCTGAATCATTCAGGTGTTCATTGGCAAACTTCAGACGGGCCTGCACATGTGCCTTCCTGAGCAGGGGGACCTTGCGAGCCCTGCAGGATTTTAATCCATTGCGGTGTAATGTGTTTCCAATGGTTTTCTTGGTGACTGTGGTCCCTGCTAATTTGAGGTCATTAACTAACTCCTCCCGTGTAGTTCTAGGATGCTTTTTTACCTTTCTCAGAACCATTGACACCCCACGAGGTGAGATCTTGCGTCGAGCCCCAGAGCGAGGTCGATTGATGGTCATTTTGTGCTCCTTCCATTTTCGAACAATCGCACCAACAGTTGTCACCTTCTCTCCCAGCTTCTTGCTAATGGTTTTGTAGCCCATTCCAGCCTTGTGCAGGTCTACAATTTTGTCTCTGACATCCTTGGACAGCTCTTTGGTCTTTCCCATGTTGGAGAGTTTGGAGTCTGCTTGATTGATTGATTCTGTGGACAGGTGTCTTTTATACAGGTGACTAGTTAAGACAGGTGTCCTTAATGAGGGTGACTAATTGAGTAGAAGTGTCTAACCACTCTGTGGGAGCCAGAACTCTTAATGGTTGGTAGGGGTTCAAATACTTATTTCACTCAATGAAATGCAAATCAGTTGCTATCTTTTATTTAAAGTTATTTTTTCGATTTTCCTTTTGATGTGCTATCTGCCACTGTTACAATAAACCTACCATTGAAATGATACTGTTCTGAGACTTTTCATTTCTTTGTCATTGGACAAACTTACAAAATCAGTGAGGGGTCAAATAATTATTTCCGCCACTGTAGGTTCAGGACTGTCAGAATCCGGAAGAACTCTTGGACCCTTAGGAGTAAACTGACTAATAGAAAAATGCATGTCACCATTACTGCCTAGGATTCCCAGTCTCTCTTTTCTCCTTTCAGTAAGCCTCTGATCAATTCGAATACATAATTTAATAAAAGCCTCAAGGTCTTCAGGACTTTCTACTCTGGCAAGTTCATCTTTTACTTGTTCAGAGAGTCCTTGACGGAACTGACTCTTCTGTGCTGCTGGATTCCAATTGGTATCTGAGATCCAACGTCGGAATTCCGCGGTGTACTCTGCAACAGAGCGTCTACCCTGCCGTAATTTGTGCAATTTTGCCTCAGCAGTAGCGCAGCGGTTAGGATCATCGAAAACTTGATTCATAGCAGCCACAAAATTATTGAAATGATCCAGGATGACATCATCTTTCTCCACATAAGGGGAGGCCCAGGCTAAGGCTTCCTCAGTCAGCAGATTGATAATAAACAGCACCTTTTTCCTGTCAGAAGTAAATGCAGCTGGTTGCATCTGAAAGTATATACGACACTGATTAAGGAAACTACTTACATGTATTAGAAAGAGTGACTTTTAAAATTACCTTTATTTATGATCAAGCGGGTATAGGTATGTATATACCAACAGTAGTGTACTACAGTTACCAAAATTTCTTTATAGGGGAGTCAGGGATCTCAAGTCTCCCTGAAGTTCAGGGAGTCTCCCGCTATTAGATAGCGGCTCCCTGACACCCACATGTGAGACAATATATCCAGGAAAGGTTCACTGATAGCAGAGCAGAGAGATAAGAGAAGTGACAGGACAGAGTTTAGATTACAGGTTGAATTAACCCTTTAGGGTCAAATTGGCTTCTCAAGGAAATATATATGTTAAAGGCATCCCTCCTTCTGTCTCATTCAGTAGCTATAGAACTATTGAGAGATGTATTTTTTTTAAATACATTTACACATTTAACCCTCCATTTTAATTATATTATTTTCCCCAGTGTTAAATCCCCCCCCCCCCCCCCCCCCCCGGATGCTTGTTTTTTTTCCTACAGTGGGGTAGATAATTACACACTGGGTTCACTTGCTTCTTGTCAGCTCAGCGAATGAACCGAAGATTCGATTCATGAATCGGTTCATTTGAATGAACTGATTCAAATGAACCGATTCATGTAAAAGATCCGAACTTCCCATCTCTAGTTTACTCGCAGTAAACCTTTCCGGCAACCTGTAGCAGTGTCCCCTTCTCGGCGCGTGCGCACAGTGCAAGAAGAAGCCGATGCCAGCAGTCCGCAACGGCGTATCAGGCTGAGCCTGGGCGCACGCGCAGGATCTCAAAGCGGGAGGAGGGGGAGGGAGTGAGAGGCGGCACTGAGGAGTAGAAGGCGGCACTGGGCACGAACGGCGATGCGTGCGGCCGGGCACCATGCATCCACAGACCTCCCCTGCTTGGGCATCTTAATTCAATGATTGACAGGTTTTTCCGCAGAATAAAGCCACAAATAGCTTTTACAAGGCCACCTTAGAAATCAGAATGCTACCCTGGACATGAGCAGATGGTTAGCTCACACGGCTTATAGGTGGTGACAGAATCCCTTTAATCATATACAGGGTAATGAGCCCCATCCTCCACGCCATAGAGCAAAGTGTGCAGATACTGCATATGTCTGGAAAATGTAATAAAAAGTTTGTGAAAGAAGAAAAAAAAGAAAACCTCCCTGAAATGAGAAGTGCACCTCCCTGAAATGAGTTTTTGCAGGTTGGGATGTCTGGGGAGTAGTGGCCCCCAAAAAGAAAAACATTCATGGTGACGGGATAGACACACAGGTTCAGGCGGAGGGATATAGGTATAGTCAAACAAGGGCAGGGCAAAACACTTACCCTAGATGCCCTAAAGACTGCTAAGCCCAGGGCGACCCCCTGATGGTGGTGGTTCCCTGTCCCCGAACCTAATGCTATCCGGTCCCTAGTGAACCCTAATCAGGGAAAAGATAATAACAATAAGGTAGAAAGTGGCTGGTTATCCTATGGAGTGGACACCACCACCACTGTGCCTTGGCATCAAAAGATCCTCCCTTTTCTTCGACTCTGCATATTGGAAGGATTCCCTTAAAAGGGGCAAGGGATAACTTCTCTGTAGTATGATTAAGGAAACCTCTGTAATGGTGACGGTCTCCATTAAACTTGAGTGGTAGGGGCATTCGTGCGTTAGTATTGTTGCACTGATTACTCCTTTTCCTGAGGTCTAACTAGGGTGAACGGAGTCCGTGTGTCGGTGCCAGAAACCCTGGGGGCACCTCAGAGGCAAACGAAGGGGAGTAACAGCCGCCCAGCGTGTGTCGCAGGGCAGTCCTTGCGTAGGTCGCGGGACAATTCCTTGCGTAGGTCGCGGGAAAATTCCTTGCGTAGGTCGCGGGAAACTGGAGATGGACGCATCTACTTTTAGAAGGCTCGAGCATGAGTTTAGGGTAATTTAGGGAACAGAAGGGTACCACTTCTGACTATAGGATAGCCAAGCAGTACATGAAATCCATCTATGGAGGAGGAGTTGTTAAGCCCCTCAAAGATTGGCACCAATGGACTGTAGGTTCAGAGTGGACCATCCCCAAAGAAGGGACCTTTGAGGTCTGGATTTGGGAAAAGTTTGTCCGTGAATTCCCCACTAGACTCCAAAGCCATGGTTCCCTCCAGAAGGCAGAACTGTGGCTGCACGAATCCATCGAGCTCCAGCAACAGGGCATTCAAAAGTCCCAGACAGTGCGAACTAACACTGTCATGTAATCCCGTCCCGCTAGGACTGCAGAGTCCAAGAGAAGCGCTTTTCTCTTTCTCTATCTCTCTGTCATCTCTCCCTCTAACCTTGAGACGATGCACCATGTTTAATCCAGCTTCTCTTCGTCCTGGTTTTAAGGACGATGAGAAGGGGGGAAAGTGGTGCAGAAAACAACGATCTTCAAACTGTTTAACCTCTCAAATGTCAATCCTTTTCTTTGCTGGTACTTGGGTCCGATTTTTGCAAAAAAAGGTAAAAATCACGGCCGATCCATGGCCTGAATGTTCCACTGTAACCCTTTTATTCCATCAGGTATGCCCCCAGGCAGCCCCACGGGTTATCACCCGATGTCCACCACCGGGTTCGGGAGTTCTCTTCCGGACCCAGACTTAATAACCAGTGTTCATTCTAGTCAACCAGGTGATTGGGTCGTGCTAAAGAAACATCCGAGGACGGGACTAGAGCCGAGATATCTTGGGCCATTCCAGGTGCTGCTGATGACGCCAACCTCTCTGAAGTTCGAAGGACGAGATAACTGGATCCACACCAGTCACTGCAAGAAGCTGCTCAACTAAGTCAAAGAATGCAGAGTATCCCTTTTGTTTATTTGTTACAAGGAGGCATTTGTTGATAGACGATACATTATTAATATTAGCTCTGGCTCCTGCTCCTTGCTTATTAATCCTGTATGGGTGGTCGGGCAGCTAGGCGACCCGTAGATGTGGGATCCTCCGGTGGTGAGGAAGGTTATGCCTGGCTAGCAGACACCATTGACAAGGGTCAGGCCCATACTGACAGGAGCAGGACAGAGGCGGAGCTATGACTAGTGACGGTCAGAATCCTTTTTAAAGTATTGAATGAGGTCTTGGGGCTCACTGGTTTTCCATTGGATCCGGGTGAAAGGAAATGGGACATGTACTTATGTTTTTTGTTTCCATTCCTTCTATACGCCGGAGTGCGATGTTCCTGATGTCTAATCGACTGAGTTACCGAAGACCGAACAGACAAGACGCCCTGAAGACCAAACCATGGACCAGATGCAGAGGATCCCAAACCAGCCGGCGACCAACGCGAAACGTCACCTCCCGAAGAAAAGAAGACGTGTCAAGATTGACTTTACAAAGACTGTTTTTTTTTCAAAGAAGAAGATCGAGATCCGTCGAGGGACATTGGCGAGCATATGACAAAGAGGAGGGACTGTTGTGGAAATTTTATTATGCGGACATTTTACTTTAGGATGTGTGTGTGTTTTTATAGTTTGTCATCTGTCTCCCTGTGTCTTGGAGAAATGTCTGCTTTTAAGACATGCATATCTGCCTTGTCGGTATACTAGTACCGTATACTGACAATAGCTGTAGCAATGTCTCGCAGATAATTTCAAACCTATGGGAACCAGTAGAATGATCTTTATTAGACACTGATCACCTTTGAGCAGTGTTGAATGCTGACAGGGATGGGGCGTGTGCATTGTCCTAGCCACATTGATTGCCCCGCCCTGTCCTTTGACATCTCTTCCTGCATGTTATCACTTCCTGTATCCTTGTCTTGGGCCAGCCCCTTTTATACCTTTTGTTAGTAAATAAAGGTGAGGAGACTGAGAAGGGCGGGAGGAGTCTCTTAGAATCTTCAACCAAGATGGTAACAGATGTGTGGCTCTCTGACTGGGGCTGAGGGGGGAGACTTACCTTTTTCCTTACACAAACTTTGATGCGAGCTAATTACAACTATTAATATTTACCACAACAGTATCTACGGCAGCAGTATCGCGGGAACGAAAGTCCTGCAATTGTCTATGCAGATCAAGGATGTCCTCTTGTAGCCCTTTCACTTCAATTTGTAAATCAGCAAACTTCTCCTGGTAGTTAACACCAAATACCTGCAACTCAGAGATTTGCACCCTGAGAGGAGCCACAGCAGCTGCTACAATGGCCTCCATGTTTTAGGCCAGAATATTCTGTCACGGTCTGGAGTCAGGCTCGGAGGCCAGTAGCTATAGCAGATATTCACACAGGACACCTTGGCTGATGACACGGGTTCACCTGAGGTGCGGGGTCTAAGTACTAACCGGTATTCGTCAGAGCTCCTGATGGTGGAGATGGACTTTGCTGCGTGTTAGTACCAGGTCGCGGTCCTCAGGATAGCCCCACCAGGAGGTGAGCAAGCCAAGGTCCAGTAGCAGATATAGCAGGCAGGGATCAAGCAGAAGCGTGGTTGAGAAACAAGCCAAAAGTCGGTAACGAATAGTACAGGTTGGGATTAAGCAGGAGCGTAGTCGAGGAACAAGCCAAAAGTCAGTAACGGATGGTAGCAGAGATACGGTCGGCAGCAGGATAGACAGGAACGAGATATTGGCTGGTAAAGGCACAATATTCTAGCAACCAGGAAGTGCAGAGACATGGCTTAAATCAGGAAGTTCATGGGAGGAGCAAAGAGTTCAAGGTTCAAGGCAAACAAGATTCAAGACAAGATCATTCAAGGAATTGTCTAAGGAACTGTCCAGCATTTCAGGGGGCTCAGCAAGTAGAGGCACCGCCAGACACAGCGGAAGTCCCGGGTTCAAGTCCAGATCCTAACAGCGATAGAGGTATGATTCAGAGATTTAGCCAAGTCACGTGCAATAGAATTTATAGTACGAGTATTATATATAGCCAGTCCAGGCACTCCTAATATAGAGGCGCCCAAACTTGTATATTCTGCACGACTGAGAAGGGGTAAAGTAGAGTCACAATCTTCTGATAAAGTCTTGGTAACCGATCTGTAAGCTCTCCTGATAGGGGGTTGACTGGGAAGGGCCAAAGTCAGCCTGGATAACGCACAGGGACCTCCAATAACATTAGCAGGAATGTAATTGTAAGTGCTGTTACCACAAGACAAAAACCATCCCTTAGGGAGCATGATATTACACTGCGTGCAGAATTATTAGGCAAATGAGTATTTTGACCACATCATCCTCTTTATGCATGTTTTCTTACTCCAAGCTGTATAGGCTCGAAAGCCTACTACCAATTAAGCATATTAGGTGATGTGCATCTCTATAATGAGAAGGGGTGTGGTCTAATGACATCAACACCCTATATTAGGTGTGCATAATTATTAGGCAACTTCCTTTCCTTTGGCAAAATGGGTCAAAAGAAGGACTTGACAGGCTCAGAAAAGTCAAAAATAGTGAGATATCTTGCAGAGGGATGCAGCACTCTTAAAATTGCAAAGCTTCTGAAGCGAGATCATCGAACAATCAAGCGTTTCATTCAAAATAGTCAACAGGGTCGCAAGAAGCGTGTGGAAAAACCAAGGCGCAAAATAACTGCTCATGAACTGAGAAAAGTCAAGCGTGCAGCTGCCAAGATGCCACTTGCCACCAGTTTGGCCATATTTCAGAGCTGCAACATCACTGGAGTGCCCAAAAGCACAAGGTGTGCAATACTCAGAGACATGGCCAAGGTAAGAAAGGCTGAAAGACGACCACCACTGAACAAAGGGCAGAGAGCTCCAGTCCGACTCAGACGCCAGCAAGGTGGAGGTGGAGTACTGGTTTGGGCTGGTATCATCAAAGATGAGCTTGTGGGGCCTTTTCGGGTTGAGGATGGAGTCAAGCTCAACTCCCAGTCCTACTGCCAGTTTCTGGAAGACACCTTCTTCAAGCAGTGGTACAGGAAGAAGTCTGCATCCTTCAAGAAAAACATGATTTTCATGCAGGACAATGCTCCATCACACGCGTCCAAGTACTCCACAGCGTGGCTGGCAAGAAAGGGTATAAAAGAAGAAAATCTAATGACATGGCCTCCTTGTTCACCTGATCTGAACCCCATTGAGAACCTGTAGTCCATCATCAAATGTGAGATTTACAAGGAGGGAAAACAGTACACCTCTCTGAACAGTGTCTGGGAGGCTGTGGTTGCTGCTGCACGCAATGTTGATGGTGAACAGATCAAAACACTGACAGAATCCATGGATGGCAGGCTTTTGAGTGTCCTTGCAAAGAAAGGTGGCTATATTGGTCACTGATTTGTTTTTGTTTTGTTTTTGAATGTCAGAAATGTATATTTGTGAATGTTGAGATGTTATATTGGTTTCACTGGTAAAAATAAATAATTGAAATGGGTATATATTTGTTTTTTGTTAAGTTGCCTAATAATTATGCACAGTAATAGTCACCTGCACACACAGATATCCCCCTAAAATAGCTAAAACGAAAAACAAACTAAAAACTACTTCCAAAAATATTCAGCTTTAATATTAATGAGTTTTTTGGGTTCATTGAGAACATGGTTGTTGTTCAATAATAAAATTAATCCTCAAAAATACAACTTGCCTAATAATTCTGCACTCCCTGTATAGATAAAACTGGGAGTCACAATGGTCTTATTACAACTCATGGAATTATTCAGGGAGCTAGCAAGCCTACTATTCTTTTTACAGGTGTCGTCAATATAATCATATACACTATTAGGTAATCCACTTTTTATGTCTCTACTATCACAATATATAGTCATATCCTGGGAAAAGGTAAAACAAGTCTCTGCTGTAGTCACATTAATAGTAATTATTCTAATATTATCCCTGCTATTTCCTAATTTCTGACACTCCCCACAGAAGTCATACAATGGAATAAAAGATTGTGTATTGTTAGCCTTCGACCAGACTTCAAGGAGGGATTCATCGGGTGCAGGTACAGCAATAACACATGTTTGTATAAGATCCTGTGGGCTCTGTAAGTCTTTAAGGCACAATGCATTTGCCATCCTAACTATACTGTTCTGTTCAGAATAAAAGGGGACGGGTGCAAAGGGATCTTGCTCCTGAGCTCTTTTATATACTGACTGATTATTTGGTGCACCACAGAATAAACTCATCTCCTCTGGGTGATAAATACATGTAGTAATTAGCCAGACTGGCAAGAAAACACAAAGATTAATAATTATCAGCAGACAAACAAATCTCCCAGAATATTGTGGGGTCATCATCTTCAGCCTGTGGCAAGGCACTTTTCAAGGAAACTTCTTCTGAGCTCCCCTCTTTGTTCAGGGATTTCACACCTGCTTCACCCTCTTTGTCTTTGTCCATCACCGGAGAAGAAGCCTCAGGGACCCTTTTCACTCTGCTAGCGTGATCCAGATTGGAGCCTCTTCTGTAAGAATCGCTGTTCTGGTGACTGCTACCACTCGGGTGGGTGGTCCAAACGGGAACTCAATCTGTTTTCGTCCTTTTGACAGGCGCTGGACTATCACCACATCTCCTGGTTGGAAAGGATGCGTAGGTTCCTGTGGAGAGATAGGAGAGGCACGAGCAACATTTTGTTCAATTTGATCTAAAGTTTCTACAAGTTTCCTCACATATTCTGCCTGTACTACTTCTAGATCCCCTTGTTCTATTATGGGGGCTTTTGGACCCCAAGGAGTGGGGAAGGGTCTTCCCATTAGGACCTCAAATGGTGAGTAACCAGTATTCTTATTAGGCTGCATCCTAATTTCTGCTAGGGCTATAGGCAAGAACTTTTTCCAATTAGTGAACGTGCCTCCAGTAATTTTCCGTATTATTTCTTTAATTGTTCTATTCATCCTTTCTACTACCCCGGAACTCTGTGGGTGATAAGGGAGGTGGAACTTCCAGTCAATCCTAAGGGCTTTGAAAAGCTCCTTACATACCCTAGACGCAAAAGCTGGGCCATTATTTGAGTTAATTTGAACAGGACAATCCCCATTTGGGGATGATCTCTTGTTACAAAATTTTTACCACAATTTGTGTGGTTTCATTGGTAGTAGGAAAAACCTTCGGCCATCTAGAGAACATATCCACAATTACAAGGGCATACTCCTGCTTTCTTCCTGTCTTTGGGATATGGGTGAAGTCAATTTGTAAGTGAGTGAATGGCGAAGTCGGGTAATTCAGATGCTAGTGTTGGGTCTTCTTTGAATTATTTGGGTTGTTTCTGAGACATATAATACACCGTGAAACATAAGATTGTACCTTTGATCTAAGACTTGGTATAAAAAAATCTCTCCAAATGAGGTCAGTGGTTGCCTGTGCTCCCCTATGGCCAAGACCATGATATTGTGCAATTAAAATCGGGGCACTTACAACTGGAATACATGGTTTCCCCTCTTTGCAGATAAGACCCGTATCAGGGTCTTGTGCTACGCCTACCGACTGACATTCTATTTTGTCACTACTGGTAGCCAAATCCTGGAGGCTTAGCAATAGATTGTCAGTAAGGGTAATGTCTGGAACTAGAGAGGGCATTTGAACTGTTGCTGCCTGATCAGCTAGGACATTCCCTTTAGCTATGTGCGTTTGGAGACCAGTATGTGCCTTACAATGGATAATAGCAACTTTGCTCGGTAATTGGATGGCAGCCAGGAGATCATGTACTAGGGTGGAATGTGAGATTTGCCTAGCATCTGCAGCTATGAAGCCTCTCCTCTGCCAGATTACCCCATGATCATGTACAACCTCAAAGGCATATTTAGAATCGGTGTATACATTTACATCTCTCCCCTCAAAAAGACAACAAGCTCTAGTGAGGTCAATCAGTTCAGCTGCTTGGGCTGACTGAAAAGGTATAGGATTCGATTCTAGAATAACATCAGGGAGTTGAACCACAGCGTATCCTGCATGATAAGTGTTGTCATTAGGGTGGGAACAGGATCTATCCATAAAAATATCAGGTGCTCCTTCAATGAGTGTGGACTGTAAGTCAGGCCTAGGTGAGGTATGTTCATGTATAAGTTCAGTACATGCATGGGGAGGAGGCAAATCATCCTGCTCTCCCCCGTGTAGCCAAGTAGGACATTCAGTATAGCCATTGGACCGAATGTGGGTGCTGAGTATTTGATATGAAGTTGAGGATTAGATAGCAACAAAACTTCATATCCACTCAGTCTTTGTGCTGACATATGTTGTGTATGTATGTTCTTCAATAGGGCCTGAACATTGTGTGAGGTATGCCGAGTGGTGGGATGACCTAGGGTGATAGGCGTGGCCATCTCAGCGACCATAGCACAGGCTGCCAAACTCCGGAGACACGCAGGCATGCCCTGAACCTGTACGGGAACCATTTTTGAGAAAAAATCAACAGGGCGGAATTTGCCTCCATGATCTTGCACCCGGAATCCCGCCATGGTTTTACAATTGTTCCTGGCAAATAAGTGAAACATCACGCCATATTCGGGTAGGCCCAAACCAGGACTTGAAACCATTGCACATTTCAAATGACTAAAAGCTTGTAACATTTCATCAGACCATTTAATGAAGTCAGGCAATATTATCATAGTAGGAACAATCAGCAAACCATTGGCGGCAGTAACCAATCATGCCAAGAAAGGTCAACATGTCTTTCTTGGTTTGTAGGCGGGGCAGACCCAGTACGGCGGTAATTCTGGCATGGATGATTTTCCTCTCGACTTTACTGAGAACAAAGCCCAAATACTCAACACTTTCCATACACCATTGTAATTTCTTCCTAGAAACTTTGTGACCACATTCACATAACCACAGTAATAAACTAACACAGTCTGCCTGGCAGGCCTCCCGAGTAGAACTACATATAAGGAGATCGTCCACATATTGTAGAAGGACAGAACCATGAGGGGCAGTCCAAGGGCACATTGTAACTTGGAGGACAATGGAGTAGACTACTGGGGAGTCTACATAACCCTGAGGCATTCTACACCAAGTATACTGGCGAAATTTAAATGTGAAGACAAAGAGTGGCCATGTCTCCTTGTCAACTGGGTCAGAAAAAGATGCATTCTTTAAATCAATAACAGAGAAAAACTCTGCATGGGCAGGAATAGCCGATAGCAGAGATGGTACGTCTGGAACCACAGGGGATATGGGTATGATCTGTGCATTTACCGCTCTAAGATCCTGGACAAACCTAAAGGTATTATCTGCCTTTCTCACTAGGTTGATAGGTGTATTATAGGGGGAAATAATTTCCTCAATAACCCCTGCCTCTAGGAATTCCATCAACATAGACTCAATCCCATTTTCTTAATATAAACAGGTACAGCGCCGGGCTTAAGCATTGCCTTATATGGTGTACAAGAGATAAGGCCAACATCTTGGTCAGTATTTGCCCAAACCTCAGGAGGAACCGGATCAAGTAGCGGATCCTGAGGTTGGCATTCCAAATATAAAAACAATTACCCTTTGGTACATGAATGGGCATAACTGAGGATGTGACACGTAGGTGTCCCGTCTTGCTAATCCCCAACTGCAACCTTAACAGAACAAAAAACTCTCCCTAATAAATTCACAGGACAATTTGGAATGATCCTAAAACTGTGTGTTAACATTGACTGGTGCTTGTATGGATGTTGGATTGAGAGGGGAGGAGTTTTATAAGATCTGGTCAGTATCCCATTAATTCCCATAGAGGGCTCAGCATTCTCTCTTGGACCACTATAATAATCCTCACATATAGTACTACTAGTAGCACCAGAATCCACAAGAAAAGGGAGAGGACGTCCTTCTATGGTTAACACAATCAGTGGTGATTCCTTATAGTGGTTTGTGATAAGAGTGAATGCTGGGATACTGGGATATAGTTAGTTACTACTAACTGCATACTGCAAATTGCGACCAAATTCAGCAAGTAGAACTATTAGTTAGACCTCAGATATACCTCTCATTGAGATCATAAAGTGCTTAAATAAGTGAGAGTACAGATACTCAAGAGAGAAATATATCCACCATTTTATGTTGAATGACAAGATTAAACAGTTGAACCACCATCTTATGCATACCGCCATTTTGTGATATATTTTCAACATGTGTTATGTACATGGACTATCTGCTGCGGAGGCGGCAGTGTAATACATGAAAAAAAGATGAAGTTAATAAGTAGTTATAAGAAGTTATTTCAAGCATTTGGTATGCTCTTTAAACCTACTGTTTCCATAGAACGGTGCTAGAGGAATTACAAAGTAACAGACAGTCTGGTTAGACTAAAAGTCAGAGATAATAAAAATTCTTGCTGTCAAGAGAGCAGAAATTGAAATGAAAGCTGCCATCGAGGCACAGCGCTGTCAAATGGAAGCACAGTGCCATCAAATGGAAGCTGAAATAGATGCACAATGCCATCAGATGGAAGCTGAAATGGAGGCACAGCACCATCAAATGGAAACTGAAATGGAAGCACAGCGCCAACAGATGAAAAGTCTGGAAAGGCAGAAAGAAGTTAAGATCATAGAAGCTATACTCAGAGTACATGAGGAGGATATGAAACAGAGTAGTCATAGGCTCAAATCTGTACTAAGTGAAGAGGCAGACTCCTACTTTTCTACATACTCCCAAGACAATGAAAGGAAATTTCCAGCATGTAGTGAGGAAATAAGTAATTATCCTTCCATCCCTGCTCAGAAAGACAAAGAGAGGCCTAGTCCAGTGTTAGGAAAAAGGTGTGTGGATTTACCCTCTATCTCTACCGGAAAAGATAAAGAAAGGGACTCACCTAATTCAGAACTAAGTGAGAAAATAGAACCAGATGATTCTATTCCTAGATGCCATGGCAATTGCCAGAAGAATGTTACAACCATTGTCTCAGCAAGACCACAGAGAACAGTCCTAGCTAGACTTCCCGTTTCGGAACCTACTGTATTTTCAGGAGACGTATTGAAGTTCATAGAGTGGAAGGCAAGTTTTGAAATGATCATTGAGCATCATTGCTTCAGTCCAGTCGACAAGTTATTCTACCTTCAGAAATATGTTGGTGGGGAAGCAAAGAAAGTTCTTGAAAGTAACTTCTATAGAAAAGACGAAGAAGCCTACAAGCAAGCTTGAGAAAATATAAATGCAAGATATGGTCATCCTTTCTTAGTATAAAGAGCTTTTAGAGAGAAATTGAATAACTGGCCTAAAATAGGTCCTAAAGAACACTTCAGACTCCAATAGTATGGTGACTTCCTGCAAGCATGCAGCAATGCCATCTCACATGTTCAAGGTCTAGTAGTACTGACTGACTATCTGGAAAACCACAGGATGCTAGCCAAGCTACCTGAAGAAGTGGCTTCTAGATGGAATCGCTATGTGACTGAACAGTTAGATCTAGGCAAGAACTTTCCAAGTTTTAAAGAGTTCTTTGAGTTCGTCATTAAGGAAGCACGGATAGCATGTAATCCAGTAACATCAGAACCCACAAATCTTCAGACTACCTTCAAGTGTATGTTCGGTGGAGAGAACCACTCCATACACAAGGGCCAACAATTGAAGGAGAAGCCCCCAGATGAAAAGAAAAGGTTTGTACATGTTACTAAGGAGTGTAAGAAAAAGGCCACATGCAGCATTTGCAAAGAACGCCATCCTACACCACTACATGAAGAACGTCCAAAGAAAGATAAATCCTCAATACCTAAAGATACTGAGGAAGGAAAGAAAGTATCAGTATAATCTTGCAGAGTGAGGGAAGGAGAAAGCAATGACACATCAATGGTTGTACCAGTGTGCATTTCAAATCCTAAAAGGAGGAACAAGAAGGTATACGCCTATGTGCTACTGGATGCCCAGAGTGACGTCACCTTCATTGATCAAGAAATCTGCAAGAAATTACAAGTGGCTACAGAACCAGTGAAGCTCAAACTCACCACAATGACGGGGAGAGACACATTAGTGAACAATCAAAGGGTCAAAGGACTGAGAGTTTAGAGATGGCCTTGCGGTTCGCCCGGCGGTCGGTTCGCGGTGAACTTTGCCCGTTCGTGATTTGCCGAAAATGCGAACATATGGAGATATTCGCGTCCGCCATATTCTTTTACATTGTGAACAACTTTGACCCATGACACATCCATCAGGTGGTACAGGACAGCCAATTGAGACGTTTCAGCCCATGAACCTTATAAAGCCTTTCAGCCCCTACCTTATAAATAGACCTGATCTGGCCGCCATTTTACATTCAGCCTTTTGTCAGTGTAGGGAAAGGTTGCTGTGTGGAACAGGGACAGACTGTGAGGGACAAAAACGCTATCAAATAGGTCCACAATAGTCCTTTTAAGGACTGGTATAGGTGTACTATTGATAGGTGTGCAGTACAGAGTGGTGTAATACACTTATAATATACTTTCTAACATAGAAAGCATATTATAGTGGATTTGCATTGTGCAGCAGTGGTGAGCGGTTCTGCAGCGATACTGCAACTACACAGAGTGTCAAACGCAATTAGAAAAAATAATTATAACTGGTGTGATATACCAGTCGCCCCCCCCCCCCCCCAAAAAAAAAGCTGATTGTATACCATAAATATACTTTCTATATAGTGCATTTGGGTACTGCAGCATTTGTTTGCTGTTTTGCTGGGTTCCCTCTGCTACACACAGTGACAAACGGTATTAAAAAAAAAAAAATTATAACTGGTGTGATATACCAGTCGCCCTTCAAAAACACTGATAGAAGCGGGGTGTATACCAATAATCTACTTTCTATATAGTGCATTTGGGTACTGCAGCATTTGTTGGCTGTTTTGCTGCGTTCCCTCTGTTACACACAGTTACAAACGATATTGGAAAAAATAACTATAACTGGTGTGATATACTAGTCGCCCCCCCAAAAAAACTGATTGTATACCAATAATATACTTTCTATATAGTGCATTTGGGTACTGCAGCATTTATCTGCGGTTTTGCTGTGTTCCCTCTGCTACACACAGTGACAAACGGTATTGGAAAAAATTATTATAACTGGTGTGATATACCAGTCGCCCCCCAAAAAAACTGATTGAAGCGGGGTGTTATATACCAATATACTTTCTTCATAGTGCATTTGGGTACTGTATAGTGCATTTGCGCATGCGCGTATGCAAAAATTATATTGCCGATATTTCGCATTGAAAAAAATTATGAATGGAGATCGCAAATTCGAATAATACATCTGGTATGTCCCTGTCCATGTTGTGGGACTATTTGTGCACTTCTAGTAATTATTTCTTGGCTGCAAATATGAGCTGAAAGTTTTTAAGGTTCGCCTGCCATTAAAATTAATGGGACCCGCCGCGAGCTTGCGGTTCGCGAACATATGATTGCATTCGCAAACCGTCCCGGCAGATGTTCGTCCATCACTATGAGAGGACTTTATTCAAACTTCACATTAGATCTACCTCCAGCTTATACAAAAGACAATATACCTCTAGATCGAGATCGCATACCTACCTGTGAAACAGCCAATAAATGGGAGCACCTATCTGTCATATCTCATGAAATGTCCCCGCTGAAGGAGTTTGGTGTTGGACTGTTGATAGGTTACAATTGTCCTGAAACCTTGGTACCATGAAAGGTAATCACAGGAGGAAAGGGTGAACCCTACGCTGTTCAAGCTGATCTAGGATGGGGTGTTGTTGGAGGAAAACAGAAGATCGCAAACTCATGACGGAGATACTGGTTAATACCGTTCGACCCCTCAGTCCCCACCAACCCCACCTCCCTCAAAATGCCTCCCCAAACCCATTACCCAATAATGACACAGACACAGCCTCTTTGGATTAATTTTGGCCACAGCAGCCTATTTATTACTAACATACATATAATAATAATAATAATAATAATAATAATATAACAATAATAATAACCCCAAAAAATGTCATACCAAACACATAACAATATGTATGCCTTCTTCCCGAGGGGGAGGTCCTTGAAGCCCTGAAACCCAAAAACCACCGTGCCGAGGTGAGCCGACTTACCCCCAGCCGTTGACCGCTAGCTTGGAGGCACCCCTGATGGCTCACCCTGACAGTTCCACCACAGCAGCCCAACAATCCTGGGAGTCCAGCCCCACCTGTAGGGCCCTCCCATCCTCCTTACCATAGAATCACTCCGAATCCAAGGACCTCCCACCGCCAAACTGTGTGACAGTCTTTCCCTAACCCGCTTCACCCTCACTCAACACCTTTTCACCCTTGCACCACTCCCTCCTGCCCTCCTGCCTTCCACACAGGGCGGGTGGGTGGGCGCTAACTTGACAAAATGACCCCGAACGACTGCTGCACCTCACTTTTTAACCCCTCGGCCACCCCCCTTTATTAAATCCCCCAATCTCTGCCCAGGGGGTCTCACTAACCACCCCCCCGTCATGGTCGACTCCCCTAAAGGCTCCCGTCCCCCAGTCCGGCTCTACTAGACAGGTGACAGGATTGTGTCAACGAATATCTGTCCAAGAGTTACCAACTTTAAGTCCAGCAAAAGTAATCAAGATCCTTGAATCCGACTTTACAGACATAAGTTCTAAAGAAAAGAGTGTATCCCAAGAAGACAAAGTTCGTACACACTCTAGAAGAAAGTATTCAGCAGAATCAACAAGGTCATCTTAAAATGCCATTACCTTTTAGAGAACGACCTCGTTTGCCAAATAACAGAAATCTTGCCCAAGCAAGATTCAAATGTTTGAAGAAAAAGATGGGAAGAGATCCCAAATTCAAGCAGGATTATTTGAAATTCATGTGAAGAATGAAGCTAGAGACTTCCTGAGGTTTCTATGGTGGGAGGACAGAGATACAGATTCAGAGCCAGCAGAATACAGGATGAAAGTACATCAGCAGCAAATTTTCTGAAGAAAAACTTTTATGTAGATGATGGTCTCATAAGTCTAAAGTCCACAGAATCTGCAATCAAACTAGTGAAAGAAAGCCAAGAGTTATGCGCAAGAGGAAACCTGCGCCTAAATTCATCTCAAACAACAGAGAGGTACTGGAATCCATCAGTGACTCTGAACGTGCATCAACAATGAAGAATGTAGATCTCAATTAAGATCATCTTCCAGTTCAAAACGTACTTGGATTGGGATGGAATGTAGAAAATGACAAGTTCTTCTTTGAAGTATCTATTTAAGAGAAAGTTGCAACTAGACATACCATTCTTTCCACAGTGGCTTCTATATATGGTCCATTGGGATTCTTGGCCCCAGTAATCCTCAGAGCAAAATAAATACTACAAGAATTATGCAGACAGAAGTTGGGATGGGACGAGCCCATACCGGAAAGTTTGAGGCCAAGGTGGGAGAGTTGGATAGGAGACTTAAAACTTGACAAAATAGGAAAATGTCACACTTCTCCTCTCAAGTTATAACGTCCTATACATAAGTTAGTTGTTCTACTTGAGAGTGATAAAAGAGACTTGGAAGTTGAGTACCTGATGGAAAATTCCTCAAATTCATGTTCAAGTCCTACCACTAAGAACATAGAATTATAGGTAATTCTGGTGGGAGTGTAGCTGGCCAGAAAAGATAATATGCCTTTAAGATTCATTATATGCATATGAGGTAAGCTCAATGACACAGCAGAAACCATAGAAAGCATAGAGTTAAACTGTTGTTGCTTGGTAGGAGTCTAGAACAATCACAGCCAGCCTCACACACAGCAGGAGTTTTAACCAATCGTAGCCAACCTCACACACGGCCTGTGTGGGAAATTCCACTAGCAGGAGCTGCTAGAAATCATTATTCACCAGAGAGAGACGCTGAACAGACATTCACTCCACTATGAGCTGTGTTTTATGGAAGCAGAGAGGCCAAAATAGGTATTTAAAACAGTTATATAATGTTCCTACGGTTAATATAGTAAATAGAACTATATACTGAACTAGTTATATATGTGTTTACTTACAGTTCCACCAATTGCAAACTACAAGTTCAATTGCAAACTACAAATTTAATTGCAATCCAAATTGCATACAACCATACCAAATCATACTCAACCAATCTGCAAATAGTTACTGCTAACTGCATACTGCAAATTGCGACCAAATTCAGCAAGTAGAACTATTAGTTAGACCTCAGATATATACAGAGAGATCATAAAGTGCTTAAATAAGTGAGAGTACAGATACTCAAGAGAGAAATATATCTACCATTTTATGTTGAATGACAAGATTAAACAGTTGAACCACCATCTTATGCATACCGCCATTTTGTGATATCTTTTCAACACGTGTTACGTGCATGGACTATCTGCTGCGGAGGTGGCAGTGTTATATATGAAGAAAAGTTGAAGCTAATAAAGAAGTTATTTCAAGCATTTGGTGTGTTCTTTAAACCTACTGTTTCCATAGAACGGCGCTAGAGGAATTACAGAGTAAGGCCTCTTGCACACAAACGTTTTTTCTTCCACTTCCGTTCCATTTCTTGCGTTCCATATACGGACCATATATGTAAACATTCATTTCAATGGATCTGCAAAAAAAAGGAAGGTACTCCGTATGCCTTCCGTTTCCGTATTTCCGTTTTTCCGTTCTGTTCAAAGATTGAACATGCCCTATTATTGTCCGCATAACGGACAAGAATAGTACTGTTCTATCAGGGGCCAGCTGTTCCGTTCCTCAAAAAACGGAATGCACACGGACGTCATCCGTATTTATTGCGGATCCATTTTTTTGCAGACCGCAAAATACTGAAAAAGCCATACGGTCGGGTGCAAGAGGCCTAACAGACAGTCTGGTTAGACTAAAAGTCAGATATATCAAAGTCAGATATATCTAAATTCTTCTAATGCCACAGCGCAAAAGGCACTTCATAGTGCTGCGCCTGCCACAATCTGTATGCAAACGGATACCGTTTGTAGACGGATCCAGAAGCGGATCCGTCTCACAAATGCATTGCAATACTGGATCCATCTCTCCGGTTGTCATCTGGAAAAACGGATCCGGTATTTATCTGTTTCCCATTTTTAAAGGTCTGTGCATGCACAGACCGCATAACCGGATCCGTTTTTCTGGAACATTTGGGGCATTAATGCATTTCAATGGAAGATAATGCCGAATCCGGCATTTCGGCAAGTGTTCCATAATTTTGGACGGAGAAAATAGCGCAGCATGCTGCGGTATTTTCTCCGTCCAAAAACCGTACAGTGACTGAACTGAAGACATCCTGATGCATACTGAACGGATTGCTCTCCATTCAGAATGCATTAGGATAAAACTGATCAGTTTTTTTTCTGGTATTGAGCCCCTAGGATGGAGCTCAATATCAGAAAAGTTTAGCGCAAGTGGAAAAGTACCCTTACTTTAAAATGGTGCCCTTCAATGGTTTACTGTAGCCATGTTTTTTGGCTCAGTCACTACTTTATTGAATGTGGTTTGTGAATAAAGTAGTCTGTGTCTCTTATTCTTTCGATTAAAGCCGGCCGCACATACCGTCTAACATCCTGCTAGTTGTCCCTTAACTTGGCCCACTAATTTGACCTGCTATTTTTAGGCAGATATTTTTTTAGTTGCATCTTTAACATTTGACGGTGGTGTTTTAATTGTGGAAAAGCTTATTGCTCCTGGATGGGATTTTTGGGTGATATATAAGGTTGGCTCAGACTGACTTTGAATGTATACATACAATTTATGAACATGTTGGAGCTGCAAGTCTATATAGTTGAGCAGTGTATGTATTGGTGCTAGATGTGTGTGTGTGTGTGTGTGTGTGTAGTTGAGCAGTGTATGTAGTGGTGCTGGATGCGTGTGTGTGTAATTGAGCAGTGTATGTAGTGGTGCTAGATGTGTGTGTGTGTGTGTGTGTGTGTGTGTGTGTGGTTGAGCAGTGTATGCAGTGGTGCTGGATGTGGGTAGAGTATTTTACATATTTTTAATTTGATTTGTCACAGTGTCTTATATTCTTTCCTTCTAAAATGTGGCTTGTCATTAAGTTCCAGAATGGCTGCATCCCGCTTAGATGTGGACGAGGAAATTCTAATTGGTGCCGTCCAGCAAAGGTCATGCATATGGGACAGCAGGGATGTTGCTTATGCAGATCGTGGCCAAAAAAACTAAGCTTGGGACGAAGTTGTTACTGCTGTGTTACCGGAATCGCCCTCACTGTTATCCAGCCAACAAATGATTAAATGTAAGATTTCAATTTACATTTTATAATGTAATTACCATGTTTGCTGAGATTTCATGTGTTTACTCCCAGGATGTGTTTTAAAATTAAAGAGGTCCAGGCCCCCCTTAACTATACATGACACCATGTAGTAGGCTTGGCCAAATTGACATAAGTAGAAGTTAGGCCCAACTTGACACTTTTGAAATTCAACCCCGGCCTCCTTTACTTCCACAGATTCCTTTTAAAAGTGCATTTTCAGAGTAGGTGAAACTATAATTTATTTTGCCAAAACTCACCCAAAACCTGGTGGATGCTGCACTAAAGGCATATACAAGCCCACATGTGGCCTTTTTGGTGTGAATGAAACATTTGCTATATTAAAAACAAAAAGTACATGCTGTTCATAATGTGACGTTTGTGTAAATACAGGGAAGGCAGTGCAAACACGTTGGCGATCTTTAAAGGACTGTTACACCTGGGAGTTGCACCAAATAAGGCTACTTTCACACTGGCGTTTTGAATTCCATTTGTGAGATCTGTTTCAGGGCTCTCACAAACGGTTCAAAACGGATCAGTATTGCCCCAATGCATTCTGAATGGATAAGGATCCGTTCAGAATGCATCAGTTTGGCTCCGTTCTGCCTCTATTCCGCTCTGGATGCGGGCACCAAAACGCTGCTTGCAAAAAAATATAACCTGTCCTATTTTTTTCACGGAAAACGGTTCGCGGACCCATTCAAGTCAATGGGGCCGTGAAAAAACGTGGAGGCACACAAGATTTTCATCTGTGTCCCCGCATCTGCGTCTGTTTTTTCCTATCATTTGCATGGCAAAACTGTCTTCGATTTTTTTTTACCTTCCTTCATGTCTGGTGATCCTCCAAAAATAAAGGAGGACACACGGAAACAAAAACGGAAACGGATCACGAAACAACGGAACCCCATTTTGCGGAACGGAACACAACAGCGGTCGTGTGCATGAGGCCTAATTCACATGTAATTGATATTGGTCAGTGATTTTCATCAGTGATGGTGAGCCAAAACTAGGAGTCAAAACAGGATGGTGAGCCAAAAGAGGTAAAGATCTGCACCTGTTCTGTGTTTAGACCCTCACCTTGATTTGGCCTCATAATCAATGATGGAAATCACTGACCGAACACTGACGTGTTAATGAGGCATTATTTTGGTAAGATATCTCTTTTGCAGTACCAGCTGGAATCTGCAAAGATCCAGTGGTCCAGAACCTGACCATGACAACTCTGATACACCACCAGAGTCAACAGCTGAGACGTCAACTGAAATATCCACTGAGGTCTCTTCTGCTAGTTCTCTTCGAGGACGAAGGAGACGACCCAATGAGCCCAACATTCCACTATCAGGGTAGTTAAGCTCACTTCTGGATGAGCGCAGGGGATTAATGGATGATCCCAACTACCATTTCTCAATGTTTGCTTTTACTGTCCTTAAAAAGCTACCAAAAGAGAAAATGGATGCATGTTGCAAGGAGTTATGGGAGATTCTAAATAAATATATTTCGATGTCTGAACAAACACAGGGAAACCAAAATAATCCAACACAAACAGCTACCTTACCCAAAGACAATTTCCAACTTCAGCACCACTCCATTACTACCCTGCACCACCAAACAGCTACCAAAATACATACCCATCCACAACAAACCCATACAGTCAATATAACCCACCACCTGCTGATTTTCAAACTATGCATCCAACACCGTATGCTCCAAACTTTCAGACGAACCCATATCCAAGCCAATGTCAAACATACCATGCACAGTACTCAGCACCATTACCAAACACAATGCCACAAACATCCACCACTGTTCCACCACCCAGCATTCAACCATTTCTGCCACAACAGCAATTTGAGCCCATCCAGGCAAATCCTACACAAAAAACTGCAGTACAATCAAGCCAGCCTTGGAGCCAAGGCACAACTCAAGAGACCCGTCCATCATCCAGACAGTCCACAGTTGCTGGGTCACATTCCACTTCATCTGGTGGCCAATCGCGGACACCATCCACACATACCACTCCTGAGCCAGATTTTGCTCCGTTTTCTGATTGAAGAAACCCACAATAACATAACATGCATATGACATGTACTAACATGTCATGTTTGGAAATGTCTGGGCCCGTATAGTAAGTAATGGCTGTATTTTACCGGCTGAGACAGCAGACAATGGTCTGGAGGGAAGTGTTCACTCCTGGCCAGTGGCGTACATAGAGAAGTAAAGGCCCCATAGCAAATATCAAACCAGGCCCCCCACACAGCACAGAAGGGTTTCTGCCTAAACCCCTTTCAATGACCCTTGGGCCATTTTTCCACTGCCTCATTTGCTAAAAGTTGTTCCTTTAGAGGGAAGACACCAAAATATTAAGTATAAATCACCCCCTTTCCGAATTTTACATATAAAATACATAAACAATAAATAAAAAAACATATCATATATTGCCACGTCTGAAAAGTCCAAACTCAGTGCTGCCATTGACAGACTGTGCTGGGGCACCCCCACCCCCCCCCCCCCCCCCCCGAACTGGTTACCACCCCTCTGTATTCTTCTTACAGATTGCTGCAAAGTAATTCCTAACTTTTAGTAGGAATAATAAAGGAATGGCACAACATAAAGCCATAAGAATAGATGCTCCAGAACTATTACATGGAGAATGCATGTAGCTATTAAAAAAGACATCTCTGAAAATGTGACAAGTCCTCTTTAACACAAGGTCAAGGCTGTGTTGAAAGAGCTATTTGGCCAAAAAGAATGTTGAACATGTTCAATACCTCAAGTTACTAAGTATGCAAAACAGAAAACACCAAAGAAAACTATAAAAAGGGACAGGTTTTTTTTTATGAAAAGAGAGCTTACAGCACATACAGTGCTTAGTTGACACGCTGAATACATAAGGTATAATTGTGATCAGATCGGCTAGCAGATGATGAGTCCTAACCTTAGCAGTGGGGGTGTGGCGGAACTGCTTGTGTAAGGAAAGCCTAAAGGGGGCCACCTTGGAAGGAGGATGTGTGAGTTGAGGGCTGTGGGTGGGAGGGTGAGCTGAAGCTGAAGACCGCGTCACCCGGGAGCTCCCTGCTCCCACCTTTTGTAGTGGTGCTGGCGCCTCCCCTCACACAAATGCGGCGTCTACCGCGCCTATACTTGTGATCGGATCGGCTAGCAGATGATGAGTCCTAACCTTAGCAGTGGGGGTGTGGCGGAACTGCTTGTGTAAGGAAAGCCTAAAGGGGCCAAAAATGACGCGTGAGACACGGATGGTACAAAGGACTCATGTTACGGACTTACAGTACTACCTTCTGAAAAGCGCAAGACATTTCGGAGCGTGGATTGGGAATGTACCCGGTATAGAAAGAAGACCGCCACCGACCTAGTCTCTCTACGACGTGCACCAGGGTGCTATATTTTGAAGCTGCGGAAGCCGCGCCCGTCCTAAAGGAATGCCCCGCGATTGATTGCGGGTTTACCTTTACCTTGGAGAGGAGGCTCCGGACATGCTCTAGGAAGACCTGAATGCTGAGGGGAATGGAGCCAAGAGCTAGTAGGGGAGATCAGCTGAATGATCGTCAGCCTGGGCCCACAGGTGCCTATGAATAGCCTAGTAATCAGCCAGCCTGGGCCCACAGGTACGTATAATCAGCCCAGCGGTCAGCCAGCCTGGGCCCACAGGTGCGTGAAATTAGCCCTGTAATCCGCCTCCCCTCCCACAAATGCAGCAATATATTTGCTTGATACCTGTGGTCGGACAGGCCGTCAGAAAGGTGAACCCAACCTATCTACCCCAGTCCATGACAAGCAGTAGAATCACGCCACGACTGCCGCGGTATGGCAGCCCTAAGGGGCCAAAAAGAGCAGCCCTTGTTTAGAATAAATATATACATACCGTTACGACACCCGATTTTGAACGGAAAAAGACCTTTCACGATGGAGGTGCGGAATATACCGTATATACCCCAGTGACTACCATCTACCTTACCTCTTTGTCATGTGAACCGCCACCTCGTTCTTGGAGATGGTTAATGCGATGTAATTGAAAGAGTGGCCAGTAACCAGAAACGATTTACTCCTATGTTGACTAACGTATGACCATATTACGAGAAGGTCTGAATCCTGAGAGCTGCAGACTGAAACAAATAATGGTGAATCTGTTGGTAGGGCCTAGATGAATTCCAACCATCCGCCCAGGGCCCTGATCGGGCACCCACTGTTCCTGGTGGCAAAATACTTTACCTCTACTTATTCCCCAGGCCACACTTCCTATTAAGGGCCCATGAGTCAGAACATGGTGTCTGCCGTCTTACTGTAGTAGTAATTTAAGTGAAATGTGTGACCCACCAGGCCTGGGGAACCATCCACCAGAATACATGGCTATTTGATTAACGAGCTAATGTTGCCTGTAATGAGGGCAGAACGTACACGATGCCTGCAGTTGTGACAGAAAATGCTTAAGGTCGTGATGAACTGTGTATGCTGCGCCTGTAGTCGTGATAGGACTGGTCGTGTCAGAAGACATGACAGACTTCGTAAGCTGCGCCTTATTACTGTACCTTCTACTGGAAGATGGACCGATACTCAGGACTTAGGCCGGACACCAACACCCTCAGCCCGAGTTTGTAGCTGAAGTAAGCATGCCTGGGAGAAGATGATGTCCGCAAAGGCAGGCTTGGGATGACTGCTAATAAAGAAAACAATGAAACCCAACAACCTAGAAAATAACAGTCAGGGAAAACAATAACGTGCGTGAGACTCTGTTGGCACGAGTCACACGTGCGAGCCACCACGAGAAATTTGTTTTGCGAACCACAGATTGCCGAGCCATGCGAGCGGGTCTGAAGGCAGAAAAGACATGGGACTTACTTGTTGTGGGACTGCGCAGCCGGCCTCGAATGGCGTTGTTGTGTGTAAAATTTGAACGGAGAAGCCATACGTGAGAGACTCTAATGGCGGAGCCATGCGTGAGAGACTCTAATGGCGGAGACATGTGTAACACTGAAAAGGAGAAGCCAAGCGTGCGAGACTAATGGCGGAGTCATATGTGTAAACTAAACCGGAGAAGCCATGCGTGAGAGACTAATGGCGGAGTCATATGTGTAACACTAAAACGGAGAAGCCATGCTTGAGAGACTAATGGCGGAGTCATACGTGTAACACTAAAATGGAGAAGCCATGCGTGAGAGACTCTAATGGCTAAGCCATGCGTGAGAGACTCTAAAGGCTGAGCCATATGTAACACTAAAGGGGGGAAGCCATGCGTGAGAGACTCAGATGGCTAAGCCATGCGTGAGAGACTCTAATGGCGGAGTCATATGTAACACTAAAAGGGGGGAAGCCATGCGTGAGAGACTCTAATGGCTAAGCCATGCGTGAGAGACTCTAATGGCGGAGTCATATGTAACACTAAAAGGGGGGAAGCCATGCGTGAGAGACTCTAATGGCTAAGCCATGCATGAGAGACTCTAATGGCGGAGTCATATGTAACACTAAAAGGGGGGAAGCCATGCGTGAGAGACTCTAATGGCTAAGCCATGCGTGAGAGACTCTAATGGCGGAGTCATATGTAACACTAAAAGGGGGGAAGCCATGCGTGAGAGACTCTAATGGCTAAGCCATGCGTGAGAGACTCTAATGGCAGAGTCATATGTACCACTAAAAGGGGAAAGCCATACGTGAGAGACTCTAATGGCGGAGCCATGCGTGAGAGACTCTAATGGCGGAGTCATATGTACCACTAAAAGGGGAAAGCCAAACGTGAGAGACTCTAATGGCGGAGCCATGCGTGAGAGACTCTAATGGCGGAGTCATATGTGTACCATTAAAACGGAGAAGCCGTTCGTGAGAGACTAGTGGTGAAGTCATATGTGTAAACCTAAACGGAGAAGCCATGCGTGAGAGGCTCTGATGGCGGAGTCATGTGTGTAAACCTAAAATGGAGAAGCCATACGTGAGAGACTAATGGCTAAGCCATGTGTGAGAGACTAATGCCGGAGTCATATGTGTAAACCTAAAACGGGGAAGCCATGCGAGAGACTAATGGCGGTGTCATATGTGTAACCAAAAACCCGAAGAAGCCATGGTGAGAAACTAATGGCGAAGCCATGCGTGGGAGGCTCTAATGGCGGAGTCATGTGTGTGAAACTAACCGGAGAGCCATGCGTGAGAGACTAATGGCGGAGCCAAGCGTGAGACTCATGCGGAGTCATATGTGTAACCTGGAAACGGAGAAGCCATGCGTGGGAGACTCTAATGGTGGAGCCATATGTGCAACACTACAACGGAGAAGTCATGCATGAGAGACTAATGGCGGAGCCATGCGAGAGATATTCTAATGGCGGATTTTTTATTATATTTTAATTTTATTTTTATTTTAATTTTATTTTTTTATGACCACTTATGCAGCTCCAGTATGACTTGGGGACTCGCATATATGTGCCCCTAACGAACGGTCATCGGGCCCCCTAAGCCACGAGGCCCCCTGAAGCCAAGAGACTGACCTGGATGACTTTACAGTGACGATAAGTACTTTAAAACGTGAGCCAGACCTAATGGAAAATGCATGACATTAGTGATCCAAACCACTTGCATAAACGAAACATTAACCGACCGCAAGATTGAACAGATGGGAGAAACCAAGAGCCAGAGGCATGCGTTTCGCTAAGCAAAGACCCTTGTCATGACAACCAAAATGAACAGCTGTGAAAACATAGTAGGAACTTACTCCTATTGGCCCACTATCGCTAGGGAGCTATTTGGTTAACTGGGGCGGGGGATCAATCTGAGTGAATACAAACCAGAAGTAAAGAAGACCAGTCTGAGTGAATGCCAACCAGGATTTAAAGAACACACCGAAAAAGGTAGGCCTAAGGAATGTAACAAACCACCGAGGTAAGAAACGTAAGCCTGAAAAGAGCAGCTATGTTTATTGGAAGAGCAGTATCAGAGCAGTGCGCTGATAGCCCTAGTAAGAATACGGAGTAACCCTTATGAAGTAATGAAAGAAATGCAGCTTTAAGTGGAAACGGAGTATACCACATGATGTAAGAACAAGTGGGTAAATGCAGCTCTGGATGTGAGTGGAGCCTTAAACATAGTATGGGCACAGCTCTGAGTGAATATGCGGAGCATGGTATGGAGCAGCCGTATGAATGCAATCTGAAGTGAGCAGAGTATTAATGTAATGCAACAGCGAACGCTGCTCTAGTAGTGAATGGCGTATAGGACAAAAGTAAATGCAGACACACGGATGTAGCTTTGAAGGTAACCATCCTAACCACGATCATTTGACCATTGGAACCCAACCCCCTTCGCCCCAAAGCGCTACACGTCACGGACCGCTTTTAAACCATTGACCGTTGATCCACGTTTACCATTACTTGACCCAGCATGTGTGCTTGAGCCAACTGCAACACGCGCCCCGCGTGCGCTAAGCGTATTTGGGTACTCAGAGGGGACTGACAGACACGTGAGCCTGACAATACGTGGTGATGCGCGAATGGCGCCCCAGCGATGGGGGGGCGCAGCTGATTGTTGCAGATACCCGGGCCGTACTGCCCCCTATGAATATTTCCCCTACACGACCTATCATGCAGCAGGATAATGTCACCTTCGCCCATATTTCCTCTCCCCCCCCTCCCCCACAGGCAGATACTCCCCCTTTTTTTTTTTTTTTTTTTTTCATTTTTTACTGAGACTGGCGCCCTGTAAAGGAAGATGTACTTTATGATCAAATCCCAGAATTGCAGTGCCACGGCCCTAACATCCCCAGACAATACCTGTAACACACCCACAGTAAGCGCTGCTATAGTGAGGGATGCCGGAATGCCACTAGCGACGACCTGTAGAAAGAACACATGTGAGGAGGCGGGTGGATGCGGCGCAAGGATCGGGCGTGCGTGCCAGTGATCCGGCTGCCGCTGGTGAGTGTGAACCTGTCTGGTTGGTGTCAGCGCCGTGCCGCCCCCCCCGCCCTACTTACCCTCCGTGTGTAACGATGTACGGCCCCTCGCTTCGGCTGCACGCCCTATACTTACCCACCGGAGGAAGTATCGGGGGATCGCGTATCCACGCCGACGCCGGAGCAAGAATGGGAGCAGGAGAATCCCGGAAGTGACGTCAGACGAGCTGAAGCTGAAGACCGCGTCACCCGGGAGCTCCCTGCTCCCACCTTTTGTAGTGGTGCTGGCGCCTCCCCTCACACAAATGTGGCGTCTACCGCGCCTATACCTGTGCAAATCATTTTGTTTATTTGATGTTAAAAGGAAATTAGTCAAAAGTGACTGCTGCTATCCCGTCTGAATAAGGGTCCATTCACACGTCCGTAGAATGTGTTCGCACCCGTTCAGCAATTATCCGGAACGGGTGCGGACCCATTCATTTTCAGGAATGGATGCGGACAGCACACATTGTGCTGTCCGCATCCGCATTTCCAGGGCGTGGCTCCAAACTTCCGGTCCGCGGTTCCGGAAAAAAAATAGTACATGTCCTATTCCTGTCTGCAATTGCCGGGTGTATTGCGGATCCGCAATACACTACGGAAGTGTGAATGTAGTGTGAATTTGCACATCAAAAAAGTGTATGACCATTATTGTTGCAAAATATACACATTGGTACAGTAGACCACAAGATCAAATAAATTTCAATCACATATTAAATAGAATCAAGCTGCCAGGGTAGAGAGCCTTCTGGCGACATAAAATAGGCAGCAAATTCATCACAAAGCAACATTGAACGTTGTGTAGAATGGTAAGGGTGATGTTGTAATCCTGGGAAGGGAATAGTTAAAGTGTCTGAATCCTGGCCTTCATCATGTCGGCGCAACAAATTGTGCAAAACACAAGCACATTTCACTATAATTTCAGCAGTAACTACAGAAACATTCATGGCACTGTAAAAAAATCCGCCTTTTAGCGACTAATATCCCAAATGCACATTCAACAACCCCACGTGCAGGACATAACCTATAATTAAATACACAGTCCCAGCTAAAAAAATCAATCATAAATATAATGGGTTTCAAATGGTATAAATATAAGTTCCAGCAGAGAAATGACCCCTAAAATCACAATTTTAATGATATGCGTTAAAAAAAGATCCAATATAGATCCTCTATCCAAAGAAAAAGAAAATTACATACAAGGTATGTGACTAATATATTGCATCCAGAGTCTTGATAATATACCTGGGGTGTGGAAATAAATTATCACTAGATCCGCCCCTATCCTAAAACCTCAGCCCATGGGAAGACTCCTGATGGTGGAGGCCCCCTGTCCACGTTCCTAGACTAATGTCCCTAAGTTGTCCCTGAAAAGATGAAAGAAGGGGAATATTCTGGATTATCCCAGGTATGAGGTGAGGATAATAAGGTACCAATGGTACATCTATTAACTGGATGCAGAGTAACAAAGTACAAACATATAAGACAAGACAAACGGATAGTCAGGGTTGACAATATAGTCGAACACCTGGATTACCTCAACGCGTTTCCCCCTAGACAGTGCTATGGGATCATCAGGAGGTATGATAACAAAGACACTCAAAATCTATACAATGTTAATGTAACACGATATATGCTGGCAAACAGCCAGGTTACATAGTCAAACAATCAAGTCATCGCTCTACATAGAATTTATACAGGGGGTGCCGTTCTAAGACCAAACCACATAAAATGTGGCACTATCCCAGCCCAGTCACAGACTAGATATATCCTGTGTGGTTATGGTGCCATGGTCCAAATCCTGGATGCCAAATCAAGGTGTATTCCACTTATCCTGTTGGACAAAGATAATCATATACCCAAATCAATATGGTGTCCAGCAGTGCTATACATTAAATTCATTGTGGTGCGGTGCACACTCACGGTTTAGAAGGTATGATACACCCCAACCAAACAGCGGTCCTGTCGTCTCACTGTGGAAGGGTCTTAATAAGACCCACACTGCAATCAAA
Source organism: Bufo bufo (assembly GCF_905171765.1). Lineage (NCBI taxonomy): Eukaryota > Metazoa > Chordata > Amphibia > Anura > Bufonidae > Bufo > Bufo bufo. Next base: position 74,631,149 of record NC_053397.1, read on the forward strand.
AGACAGGGTCACCGCAAATGCATAAAGAGAATTGCACCAGATCAATCAAGCGCTATAGTGGAATCAACTTACATCCTGAAGGCCACCCCTTGGTAAATGCTCCCCCTGGTAGGCGATCTGTTAACATGCTGCAGCTGTATTTAAAGCCCTACCTATTAGCGCCACTAACCTTATTGGAGAATCACACTGCTTCCGCGGCGGCCCCTCCTCCCGATGTTGGAACGCACATGCGTTCCAATCGGCGGTTTCCGGTTCAAAGAGAGGCAGTTCCGGTTCCTGGAACATATTCCTCTGCTGATCCTGCGGCCATTGTACATCCCCGCTTCCGGTCCCTGGAACGCACATGCGTCCGGCCGGACATTGAGGAATCTGATACATTGTAAGAACAGGAACTGCCCTCCTGCGTTCCGGAAACTGCCTTCTGGAACACATGTGCGTTCCCACAAGCTGGGAATCCAATATAGAGTACAAAAGAATTTCGGCATCCATTTCACAAAATAACACCACTTGCAAGGTAGTCAGGCATCATTCTTGTGCCCATAAGTCCATTTTTTTAACTGAGCAAAGTGGTTTGTCGTGAGACAAAAAAGAGAAAAATGTCGCACGACATACATGCGACTGCGCGTCGCGGGCAAGTCGCAACACATTTTTGACGTGCGACAAATGTCGTCGTGTAGCGCTTGCCTAATTGCTGGTAGTGAATGCCTTGTGCCGATTTCTGCAAGAGTTGAAAGGGACAGTAGCAAAAGTTGGGAGCTAGTTCTTGCTCTGCAACGTACATTTTTGTCTTTGTGATCCTGAGGTGGCTGTGAGTGTACCCACAAGATCAGCAGCAGGAGCAAGGTTGTATTACACCAGATCAGAAATAACTCTGATCATGGAAGTTTAACTCCTTAAATGCTATTGACTATGGCATTAAAGTGGAGTGGCTAGACAGAGGGAGGAGGCTCCCTCTATAATCTCCCCCAAAACCACAGGATGCGATGTCAAGTTACTGATGGTTACTATGACATTTGGAGTGTTTAACAATGGCTCCAAGGTCTGCCATGCCTGTTAGAATACTACTGACAATAACAATACACTACAAAATAGAAGTACATTAGATCCCTAAGGGGTGTCCCCTTAGGGATCTAATGTACTTCTATTTTGTAGTGTATTGTTATTGTCAGTAGTATTCTAACAGGCATGGCAGACCTTGGAGCCATTGTTTTTTTGAGTTTTATAGCAGAATTTTGGCGCAGACAGCAGATCCTAAATTTCACCAAAATCCTGCCGGCAGCCACATGGTTTCTGCCTCCCATACATTTCAACACTGAGCGGCCACACGGCCACCAGCAAGATTTCAGCATTGGTGTCCGTGCCAAAGTTCCATGGCAAAAGATGCTGTAAACTGGCTGGACTGAAAAAAAGGAAAAATAGTGAAGTGAAAAAAAAATAAAAAAATAGACAGAAGAGAAAAAAACATAAAAAAAAGGTTCTTATAAAATGCAATGATGTCCCATAATAAAAAATCTATTTAACCCACATGGTAAACACCACAAAAAAAAAACTTTTCCAGAACTGCAATTCATTTCGCCACCTCACCACCCAAAAAATTTAATAAAAAGTTATTAAAAAGTGCATCTACCCCAAAATGGTACTAATGAATCTATCAAAACGCAGTTTGAATTTTGTTGTTCTGAGGCTCCATTCCTAAGTTATGATACTTTTTCTTAATATGCAAATTAGACCTTTGGTGCAATGAGGGCCTCACCATTGCTCTCGTTGCAGCCAATCTCCACTCATTTCTGTGGCCAGACCCTCCCTCTTTGCTTTAATTGACAGGGCCAGGCAGTGGCAAAGCAACTAAGGGCTCATGCACACAAACGCATTTTTTGTCCATGTATGTTTCGTTTTTTTTGCGGCCCATATGTGGAACCATTCATTTCAATGGTGCCGCAAAAAAAAAAGGAAATTACTCCATGTGCATTGCCAATCTGTATGTCCGCAAGTATTTTCCGCAAAAAAAAATAGAACTTGTCCTATTCTTGTCCATTTTGCGGTCAAGGACAGGCATTGTTACAAAGGATCTGGAAAAAAAAGATTAAACACGGACGTCACACGGATGTCATCATATTTTTTTTGTGCGGATCCATGTTTTGCGGACCGAAAAATACATACGGTCGTGTGCACGAGCCCTAAGGCTGGGACTACACGAACATTGCTGTATAGCAGTGCAGCCACTGAACTTAATAGGGTTCCAGTGTCACTACCACCGATACCGCGACCCCAGAATTATAAAAGATCCAGCAGTTTTGGAAGCAGCGGTACACGTCACCACAGGCAGTATGTCCTATGTAACCTGAAGGAGGGGGCATGGAGCTTCGGTGCTGGATGGGAGTAGCGGTGGAAAGGTAAGTGCCTTTTTCTCTTACACACTTTTCTGGCCATAACTAACACAACATTAGTTTTGGGGTTTGAAGACCCATTTACAGAGAACCTGTCACCACAAAATGCAGTGTACTCTGCAGGCACCATGTAATAGAGCAGGAAGAGCTGAGCAGATTCATACAGTATATATTTTTGTGGGGTTTTCCACTTTCTGTCTACTTTTGACCGATGTACATGTAAGATGACTATATGGCACTTATTAATAAAGTCTTTGTTGATAATCTGAGCCATTTCTTGTATTTCATAAGCCTTGTCCTCTTGTAGGGCAAATCATCTGTGCCGTCCACATAGAAGTCCTGTCCATAAGGTGGCTGCTGATAGACAGACACATCACTCAGCCGCCTCCTCCTCCATTCAAATGGAGATGACAGGTACAGTGTATTTGAATGGAGAACTGAGTGATTTGTCTGGTTACCTGACCCTCAGGCTACTTTCACACCTGCGTTAGGTGCGGATACGTCTGGTATCTGCACAGACGGATCCGCACCTATAAATGCAAACGATAGTATCCATTCAGTACGGATCCGTCTGCATACACTTAGTCAAAAAAAGTCTGAGTCTAAGTGAAGTCAAACGGATCCGTCCTGACTTTACATTGAAAGTCAATGGGGGGGACGGATCCGTTTACAATTGCACCATATTTGTGTCAATATAAACGGATCCGTCCCCATTGACTTTCATTGTAGGTCAGGACAGATCCGTTTGGCTCCGCACCGCCAGGCGGACACCGAAACACTGCAAGCAGCGTTTTGGTGTCCGCCTCCAGAGCGGAATGGAGGCTGAACGGAGCCAAACTGATGCATTCTGAATGGATCCGCATCCATTCAGAATGCATCGGGGCCAAACTGATCAGTTTTGGGTCGCTTGTGAGAGCCTTGAAACGGATCTCACAGGCGGACCCTGAAACGGCAGTGTGAAAGTAGCCTAGATCAGTAGCCATTTTAAGGACAGAGCAAAAGGGTTGGCCAACAAGGAGCCATACCTTATGAAATATAATGATCGTCGGAGGGGAAGACCGCCGGGGTCTCGGAGGCCGATTGACCAGACTGGTGGCGGCACGCAGCGGCCAGTCCTGTCTCCGGTATCACCTGTGGGTTCAGTACCAGCGTTCGTGCCGACACGATTGTGTATTCACGCTGGGCCGCTTGAGCGTCCGCGTGCACGCTCGAGAGGAGGTTTTGCAAAAGTATACGCGGCCGAACGCGCGTGCATCTTATTCGCTACGCCGGCCGCTGATGGGGAAAATACCTGTACGTTAATTCTAGTAGATTAGAGGGCAGGCATAGGTTAAGTGACTAAGGACCAGCCTAGGCCGCACAAGTGTCAGGGATTAGGATCATTATATGACCTATTAGGAATAGACACATGGCACTTTGTGATTGGCTAGCAGATACTTAAAAGGTGATTCCCCCCCCTGGCTGGTCAGTGCCCACTGTTGTTTTGACAACCCGGATGTATGTTGCGGTTCATATTCTCCCAGACTTACTTGTGCATGACCTCTGCCTTCCTCGATTTATCTGTAGAGACTGCCTCTGGATACCTCATTTTTGCCGAACAGTTTGTCTCATGTATGACCTTGGATTGGACCCTGGAAATCCTGACGTTTCATCCCTAGGTACCACGTTACACAGACTAATACTGCGCATATGAACTTTGGCCTGGTCACTGGCTGTCCCCTTGGTGTTTCCCTGCACAGGTTATTATTTGGTTTGGTTACCTGTATTAGACTGTACTGCTGTTTATTTAATAAATCCACTATTGTTTAACCTCTGTCTGGTTGCTTGGGGTTCTGCACCATTACATGTGGTCTTACATTCAGTAAAAACTGAGATATAAATGATAAGCTTTACTAAATCTTTTCCCACAAATCTACACTCACTTAAAGAATTATTAGGAACACCTGTTCTAGTTCTCATTAATGCAATTATCTAGTCAACCAATCACATGGCAGTTGCTTCAATGCATTTAGGGGTGTGGTCCTGGTCAAGACAATCTCCTGAACTCCAAACTGAATGTCAGAATGGGAAAGAAAGGTGATTTAAGCAATTTTGAGCGTGGCATGGTTGTTGGTGCCAGACGGGCCGGTCTGAGTATTTCACAATCTGCTCAGTTACTGGTATTTTCACGCACAACCATTTCTAGGGTTTACAAAGAATGGTGTGAAAAGGGAAAAACATCCAGTATGCGGCAGTCCTGTGGGCAAAAATGCCTTGTGGATGCTAGAGGTCAGAGGAGAATGGGCCGACTGATTCAAGCTGATAGAAGAGCAACGTTGACTGAAATAACCACTCGTTACAACCGAGGTATGCAGCAAAGCATTTGTGAAGCCACAACACGCACAACCTTGAGGCGGATGGGCTACAACAGCAGAAGACCCCACCGGGTACCACTCATCTCCACTACAAATAGGAAAAAGAGGCTACAATTTGCACGAGCTCACCAAAATTGGACTGTTGAAGACTGGAAAAATGTTGCCTGGTCTGATGAGTCTCGATTTCTGTTGAGACATTCAAATGGTAGAGTCCGAATTTGGCATAAACAGAATGAGAACATGTATCCATCCTCTGATGGCTACTTCCAGCAGGATAATGCACCATGTCACAAAGCTCGAATCATTTCTTTCTTTTTAAAATCTTTTTATTGATTTTAACCACCTCAGCCCCTATAGCTTAAACACCCTAATGACCAGGCCACTTTTTACACTTCTGACCTACACTACTTTAACCGTTTATTGCTCGGTCATGCAACTTACCACCCAAATGAATTTTACCTCCTTTTCTTCTCACTAATAGAGCTTTCATTTGGTGGTATTTCATTGCTGCCTGACATTTTTACTTTTTTTTGTTATTAATCGAAATTTAACGATTTTTTAGCAAAAAAATGACATTTTTCACTTTCAGTTGTAAAATTTTGCAAAAAAAACGACATCCATATATAAATTTTGCTCTAAATTGATTTTTCTACATGTCTTTGATAAAAAAAAAAATGTTTGGGTAAAAAAAAAATGGTTTGGGTAAAAGTTATAGCGTTTACAAACTATGGTACAAAAATGTGAATTTCCGCTTTTTGAAGCAGCTCTGACTTTCTGAGCACCTGTCATGTTTCCTGAGGTTCTACAATGCCCAGACAGTACAAACACCCCACAAATGACCCCGCTCGGAAAGTAGACACCCTAAGGTATTTGCTGATGGGCATAGTGAGTTCATAGAACTTTTTATTTTTTGTCACAAGTTAGCGGAAAATGATGATTTTTTTTTCATTTATTTTTTTTCTTACAAAGTCTCATATTCCACTAACTTGTGACAAAAAATAAAAACTTCTATGAACTCACTATGCCCATCAGCGAATACCTTGGGGTGTCTTCTTTCCAAAATGGGGTCACTTGTGGGGTAGTTATACTGCCCTGGCATTCTAGGGGCCTAAATGTGTGGTAAGTAGTTTGAAATCAAAATCTGTAAAAAATGGCCGGTGAAATCTGAAAGGTGCTCTTTGGAATGTGGGCCCCTTTGCCCACCTAGGCTGCAAAAAAGTGTCACACATCTGGTATCTCCGTACTCAGGAGAAGTTGGGCAATGTGTTTTGGGGTGTCATTTTACATATACCCATGCTGGGTGAGAGAAATATCTTGGCAAAAGACAACTTTTCCAATTTTTTTTTATACAAAGTTGGCATTTGACCAAGATATTTATCTCACCCAGCATGGGTATATGTAAAATGACACCCCAAAACACATTGCCCAACTTCTCCTGAGTACGGAGATACCACATGTGTGACACTTTTTTGCAGCCTAGGTGGGCAAAGGGGCCCACATTCCAAAGAGCACCTTTCGGATTTCACCGGCCATTTTTTACAGATTTTGATTTCAAACTACTTACCACACATTTGGGCCCCTAGAATGCCAGGGCAATATAACTACCCCACAAGTGACCCCATTTTGGAAAGAAGACACCCCAAGGTATTCTGTAAGGAGCATGGCGAGATGATTTTTTTTTTTTCTTACAAAGTCTCATATTCCACTAACTTGTGACAAAAATAAAAACTTCCATGAACTCACTATGCCCATCAGCGAATACCTTGGGGTGTCTTCTTTCCAAAATGGGGTCACTTGTGGGGTAGTTATACTGCCCTGGGATTCTAGGGGCCCTAATGTGTGGTAAGTAGTTTGAAATCAAAATCTGTAAAAAATGGCTGGTGAAAACCGAAAGGTGCTCTTTGGAATGTGGGCCCCTTTGCCCACCTAGGCTGAAAAAAAGTGTTTTGGGGTGTCATTTTACATATACCCATGCTGGGTGAGATAAATATCTCGGTCAAATACCAACTTTGTATAAAACAATGGGAAAAGTTGTCTTTTGCCAAGATATTTCTCTCACCCAGCATGGGTATTCGTAAAAAGACACCCCAAAACAGATTGCCCAACTTCTCCTGAGTACGGGGATACCAGATGTGACACTTTTTTGCAGCCTAGGTGGGCAAAGGGGCCCACATTCCAAAGAGCACCTTTCGGATTTCACCGGCCATTTTTTTTATAGATTTTGATTTCAAACCACTTCTCACGCATTCGGCCCCTAAAATGCCAGGGCAGTATAACTACCCCACAAGTGACCCCATTTTGGAAAGAAGACACCCCAAGGTATTTCGTGATGGGCATAGTGAGTTCATGGAAGTTTTTATTTTTTGTCACAAGTTAGTGGAATATGAGACTTTGTAAGGAAAAAAAAATAAATCATAATTTTCCGCTAACTTGTGACAAAAAATAAAAAATTCGAGGAACTCGCCATGCCCCTCACGGAATACCTTGGGGTGTCTTCTTTCCAAAATGGGGTCACTTGTGGGGTAGTTATACTGCCCTGGCATTCTAGGGGCCCTAATGTGTGGTAAGTAGGTAAATGACCTGTGAAATCCGAAAGGTGCTCTTTGGAATGTGGGCCCCTTTGCCCACCTAGGCTGCAAAAAAGTGTCACACATGTGGTATCGCCGTATTCAGGAGAAGTTGGGCAATGTGTTTTGGGGTGTCTTTTTACATATACTCATGCTGGGTGAGAGAAATATCTCGGCAAAAGACAACTTTTGCCATTTTTTATACAAAGTTGGCATTTGACCAAGATATTTATCTCACCCAGCATGGGTATATGTAAAATGACACCCCAAAACACATTGCCCAACTTCTCCTGAGTACAGCGATACCAGATGTGTGACACTTTTTTGCAGCCTAGATGCGAAAAAAGGGGCCCACATTCCTTTTATGAGGGCATTTTTAGACATTTGGATCCCAGACTTCTTCTCACGCTTTAGGGCCCCTAGAATTCCAGGGCAGCATAAATACCCCACATGTGACCCCATTTTGGAAAGAAGACACCCCAAGGTATTCAATGAGGGGCATGGCGAGTTCATAGAAATTATTTTTTTTGGCACAAGTTAGCGGAAATTGATATTTTTTTTTTCTCACAAAGTCTCCCTTTCCGCTAACTTGGGACAAAAATTTCAATCTTTCATGGACTCAATATGCCCCTCACGGAATACCTTGGGGTGTCTTCTTTCCAAAATGGGGTCACATGTGGGGTATTTATACTGCCCTGGCATTCTAGGGGCCCTAAAGCGTGAGAAGAAGTCTGGAATATAAATGTCTAAAAAATTTTACGCATTTGGATTCCGTGAGGGGTATGGTGAGTTCATGTGAGATTTTATTTTTTGACACAAGTTAGTGGACTATGAGACTTTGTAAGAAAAAAAATAATAATTTCCGCTAACTTGGGCCAAAAAAATGTCTGAATGGAGCCTTACAGGGGAGTGATCAAAGACAGGGGGATGATCAATGACAGGGGGGTGATCAGGGAGTCTATATGGGGTGATCACCCCCCTGTCATTGATCACCCCTCTATAAGGCTCCATTCAGACGTCCGTATGTGTTTTGCGGATCCGATCCATGTATCAGTGGATCCGTAAAAATCATACGGACATCTGAATGAAGCCTTACAGGGGGGTGATCAATGACAGGGGGGTGATCAGGGAGTCTATATGGGGTGATAACCCCCCTGTAAGGCTCCATTCAGACGCCTGTATGTGTTTTGCGGATCCGATCCATGTATCAGTGGATCCGTAAAAATCATACGGACGTCTGAATGGAGCCTTACAGGGGGGTGATCAATGACAGGGGGGTGATCAGGGAGTCTATATGGGGCGATCACCCCCGTCATTGATCACCCCCCTGTAAGGCTGCATTCAGATATCCGTATGCATTTTGCGGATCCGATCCATGTATCAGTGGATCCGTAAAAATCATACGGACATCTGAATGCAGCCTTCCAGGGGGTTGATCAATGACAGGGGGGTGATCAGGGAGTCTATATGGGGCGATCACCCCCGTCATTGATCACCCCCCTGTAAGGCTGCATTCAGATGTCCGTATGCGTTTTGCGGATCCGATCCATGTATCAGTGGATCCGTAAAAATCATACGGACATCTAAATGCAGCCTTACAGGGGGGTGATCAATGACAGGGGGGTGATCAGGGAGTCCATATGGGGTGATCAGGGGTTAATAAGGGGTTAATAAGTGACAGGGGGGGTGTAGTGTAGTGTAGTGCTTGGTGCTACTTATTGCTGAGCTACCTGTGTCCTCTGGTGGTCGATCCAAACAAAAGGGACCACCAGAGGACCAGGTAGCAGGTATATTAGACGCTGTTATCAAAACAGCGTCTAATATACCTGTTAGGGGTTAAAAAAATCGCATCTCCAGTCTGCCAGCGAACGATCGCCGCTGGCAGGCTGGAGATCCACTCGCTTACCTTCCGATCCTGTGAACGCGCGCGCCTGTGTGCGCGTGTTCACAGGAAATCTCGCGTCTGGCAAGATGACGCACGGATGCGTCCAGGAGGAATGAATCAACCACCTTCCGGACGCATCCATGCGTTAGGCGGTCCAGAGGTGGTTAAAACATGTAAAGTAGGTATTACAAACATGGAATACAAGACCATATTTTTTTTACAGAGCACAGATAATGTCACAATAGGCAGAGCTAATACAGCAGAATATGTGAGAACCAGGCTAACAAGCGGCATGAACAGATGGTAGTCGGAGAAGCACCCTTAAAAGGGTGATGTTAAAGCATGAAGGTGAAAGCCATACCATTGGATGTGCCTGCATTAGGAACCGCAATTCACCTTTGACACTTATCTGTGATACAGCTCAAACACTATATGAGGTCAGGTGGAAGCGAGCCTAGTCTTAGTGAGGTAAAAGTGCTGTTAAAGGATTGGACAAACATTATGCTGGTGACTGTATTCCAGAAATAAAACTGTAGAAACAGTAACATCAGAAGTAAAGGCTAAAGGGGAAATATGGGGGGGGGGGGGGAGGGGAAGTATGTGGAGGAACTGAGGGAGAAAGGTGAGAAGGGCGGGAAGGGAGGGAGGGGGGAATGTGAACCAGACTGCGTGAAGGATTTGGACCAGCGAGTCAAAGGGATGCAGACCAAATATTGGCATGTAGGGTATGCTAGTATGGCGAAAAGGTTTTTCTACGAAGTCGTCAGTGTTGCAGACGTTTTGATATAAAGGTGGCTCTCTGCACACTGAAATTGTTGGGGAGAGGGGTAAAGTGGCCTTGCGTTCAGGGAGAGGAGGCGGTTAATTCTCCAAGCTGGTGGGGAGTAGGGCTGCAGTAAACGATTATTTTAGTAATCGAGTATTCTATCGATTATTTTTTACAATTAATCGAGTACTCTAATAAGAAAAAAATAATAGACTGTTTTCCTTTATAAAAACTCAGACCCCCTGCCATTAGTCCCCAACACCCTTTGTTCCCCCTGTGCGATCAGCCCAAGTGCATCAGCTCCACTATCACCCAGTGCCATCAGCTCTCCCTCACCCCAGTGCCATCAGCTCTCCCCCACCCCAGTGCCATCAGCTCTCCCTCACCCCAGTGCCATCAGCTCTCCCTCACCCCAGTGCCATCAGCTCTCCCCCACCCCAGTGCCATCAGCTCTCCCCCACCCCAGTGCCATCAGCTCTCCCCCACCCCAGTGCCATCAGCTCTCCCCCACCCCAGTGCCATCAGCTCTCCCCTACCCCAGTGCCATCAGCTCTCCCTCACCCCAGTGCCATCAGCTCTCCCCCACCCCAGTGCCATCAGCTCTCCCTCACCCCAGTGCCATCAGCTCTCCCTCACCCCAGTGCCATCAGCTCTGCCCTCATTGTGCCATCAGCTCTGCCCCCATTGTGCCATCAGCTCTGCCCCCATTGTGCCATCAGCTCTGCCCCCATTGTGCCATCAGCTCTGCCCCCATTGTGCCATCAGCTCTGCCCCCATTGTGCCATCAGCTCTGCCCCCATTGTGCCATCAGCTCTGCCCCCATTGTGACATCAGCTCTGCCCCCATTGTGACATCAGCTCTGCCCCCATTGTGCCATCAGCTCTGCCCCCATTGTGCCATCAGCTCTGCCCCCATTGTGCCATCAGCTCTGCCCCCATTGTGCCATCAGCTCTGCCCCCATTGTGCCATCAGCTCTGCCCCCATTGTGCCATCAGCTCTGCTGCCATGCTCCTCCTGACACCCGGATTGCACAGCGTCACTTTTCTATGACGCTGTGCACTCCAGGCGCCTGGCCTTAGTCGCGCTCCCACCCCCTCGGTTTCACCAACTTACCTTTCCAGCAGGGGCGCTGCCGACACTCCATCGTTCTGCTCTGCTCTGCCCCTGACGTCACACAGTGCGTCAGGTCACGGCGTGCGTACGTCAGGAGGTCAGAGCAGCGCGGGACCATAGACGTGCTGTGAAGTGTCGGGATGCCGCCTGCTGGAAAGGTAAGTATTCCAAGCGACGCGGGAGACCACGGAGCGGGAGTAATAGCAAGCGCTTCACTCCCGCTCCGTGGTCACATGACACAAACGAATCTTCGATGCAAAAAATTTGCATCGAGGATTTTTTTGTGTCAAATTACTCGATTTAATCGAGTAATCGTTTCAGCCCTAGTGGGGAGAAATGATATTTTTCTTAGTCGTCCATGGAAGCCATATTTTAATATATTTATGGCGGGAGCGGAGTTCCCAGTGTGAGAGTTCCTCCATTCTGGCTATGGCTTCTATTTTACCTCTCCATTGAGAGATTGATGGGGAAACCACTGATTTCCAGTTAGAGGCTATCAGTAATCTCGCTGCTGCCAGTAGTACCTTCAGGAGATATGTTTTTGAAACTGAAATAGGGACAGGTATTAAAGACAACAGAGCTATTTCTGGGCAGCATGAAAGCACATCTCCTTTCATATCAAGGATGTCCCTCACCAGCTTAAAGACTAGGTCCCAAAAGGATTTTATTTTGGGGCATGACCACCATATATGTAGGAAAGAACCCCTTTCGGACAAACATCTCCAACATCTGTCAGATGTGTCTCCATACATCAGGCTTATCCTAACTGGGGTTAGGTACCATCTTGTGAGAACTTTGTATGCATTCTCCTGTATGATTATACATCTTGAGATGTTTTTCGGAGCACTTAAAATAATCTGTATCTCTCTATCGGAGAATTTCTTGCCTAAATCATTTTCCCATTCCCTAATGAAGTATTAAGAGGATGGAACATCTAAAGGTAATAGATTTCTCATCACCAGGGAGGTAATCTTTGATGGGTAATGAGTTTGTGAGGCTAGTTTTTCAAACCAATTTAATGAAGGGCAGGCTTGGTACTTTTTAAGAATAGGGCTGAATATAGTTTTTAAACATAAAAATTGCATCTGGTTGAGGTTAGGTAGATTAAATTTACTCCTTAGGGAGGGGAGATCAAGAAAGGTGCCTTTTTCATCTAGTAGCTCCTGTATGGGCAGGTTAGAGTTTCTTAATTGAGGTGGGAAGATATTAGAGCTGTCTTTTCAAATGCTGATGCAGTCCCCGATGTTTATAATTGATGATGGGTATTTAAGACAGGTACCCCTTTATATCCTGGTTCTTCCAAAGTGACAACGTTACCGACGCCAATGGACCTCCTGTGGTGGCTCGAGGTGGCTTCTCAAAATCTGATAGTAATAAAGGTCTAATAGGACAGCCCACCAGTTTGTTTTCCAATGGGATCCATAGTTTGTGGTGAGGTCTCCTAATCAGATCAATGATTCTATTAAGGTGTACAGCTCTGTGATATCTTTTAATAGACGGTAGTCCAATTCCACCTTTTGTGAAAGGGAGGAGCAGAATCTTATTAGAAATTGTGGGTTTTATGTTTCCCCAGATATAAGAGGAGCTCAGTTTCCTGAAAGATTCATAGAAGCTGTTTGGCAGTTTTACTGGGAGGGCTTGTAGTAGGTAGGTGAATTTAGGGACTATTAGAGAATTAAATATATTACGCCTGCCTATCCATGAGATAAAAGAGGGTGACCAAGAGTTTAATATTGCCGGGATGGATTTTAAAAGGGGAGGGAAGTTAGCTTCGTATAATTTGTTTAAGTCTGGTGTGATGTTTATTCCTAGGAATTTTATATGTGAGTTAGTCCATTCAAATGGGGAGTTTTCTTTAAGTTTCTGAAGGAGTTTAGGGGGGAGGTTTATGTTCATCGCTTCAGATTTGGCTAGATTTATTTTGAAGTTTGAGATAAAGCCGAAGGTGTTAAAAATCTCGATTATAGCAGAGAAAGCTTGTGTTGGGTTTGAGATCATTAAAAGTAGATCGTCAGCGTATGCTGCTTGCTTGATCTCCAATGGACCACATGTCAAGCCCCTTATCTCTTTAGATTGTCTAATGCATTGAAGAAGAGGTTCAATCGTGAGAATGAAGAGAATCGGTGACAGGGGGCAGCCTTGTCTGGTTCCATTGTTTATCAAAACAGACTGAGAGAGGGTATCTTTGACTTTAATATTGGCGCTGGGAGATGTGTACATAGAGAAAATCGCCTCTATAAAAGGGGTAGGTAAACCAAACTTGATCAGGGTACTTTTAACAAAGGCCCATGACACTCTGTCAAATGCTTTCTCAGCATCCGTCCCCAGTACCACAAAAGGAGTCCCAGTCCTTTTAGCAAGAGCCACAGCATTAATAACTTTGTACGTGTTATCTTTACCTTCACGTCCAGGAACAAATCCTGTCTGGTCCGGGTGTATGAGATCACTTAATAGAGGTTTTATTCTGTTAGCCAGTATTTTGGCATATATTTTAATATCTAAGTTCAAAAAAGATATAGGTCTATAACTGGAGCATAAGGTGGGGTCCTTTTGTGGTTTGGGGTGCTCGAATCATTTCAAATTGGTTTTTTGAACATGACAATGAGTTCACTGTACTAAAATGGCCCCCACAGTCACCAGATCTCAACCCAATAGAGCATCTTTGGGATGTGGTGGAACGGGAGCTTCATGCCCTGGATGTGCATCCCTCAAATCTCCATCAACTGCAAGATGCTATCCTATCAATATGGGCCAACATTTCTAAAGAATGCTATCAGCACCTTGTTGAATCAATGCCACGTAGAATTAAGGCAGTTCTGAAGGCAAAAGGGGGTCCAACACCGTATTAGTATGGTGTTCCAAATAATTCTTTAGGTGAGTGTATATATCAATATGCTCAGCTCCTCCTGCTCTATAACATGCTGCCTGCTCTATAACATTGCAATACATTTTGTGTTGACAGTTTCTATTTAAAGAGGTTTTCTGAGATTTTTTTACTTATATCCTAAGTCCTCAATATCTAAATCACGGGGGTCTGACAACCAGGACCAATCCAAAGGATAGGTAGTCAGTTAAGAAAATTCTGGAAATCCCTTTAAGCTTGAACATGTTTTAGTAATTCAACTAATGTGATTAAGAGGGGTTTCATGATGATGGATCTGCGATATGATATATTTTCCTCCCCTTGCCTTCCACTGTATCATTATTTGGTCATATTTCCTTTGGACTAATTACTGCTGTAATAAATTTAATGCAGCAGTCACTTCAAAAATTATGTGATATGCTGTTTGCTTTATAACTAGTGCTTAGAGGATTTAACTTGTATTTCTTAGAACAACAGCTCACTAATGACTCTCGTCTATACTATACAAGACTCTAGGGTTTAAAAAAAAATATATCATATATTGGCTGGAAGGTGTAGAGGTTCAAAGCTGCATAATAAGGCTGGCTGCACATGTAAGTTTAAAAAAACAAAAACTGCATTTTTTAGAAGCAAAAACTGCTGCAGCCAGACGTTACATGTTAAGCCAATAGGAAATTATAATATACTCTACAAACACTGCATTTTCTGTAGTGGTGTTTCAAGAAAATTTCCAGACATTTTTTTTTGTTCTGTGACATTTTGTTTTTCAAATCACAGCATGCTCTGGTTGTGGCATTATCTATAGGAAAAATGTCTGAAAAAAGTCCTTCAAAAAGCTTGCAAAGCGCACATAAATTTAAGGTCCAAAAACTGTGTGAAAAAACACTACACCCCAGTTCTAATATTTCTCAAATGACACATTTGTGCACAGTAGGTATAGTGAGCAAAACATCTGAACGGAAACAATGTTATAAACTGAATGTGAAACAGAATGAAAATAATGAACTATACAAAAAACACCCAACCCTTCCAACAACCCCTACTATATACAAAGCCCTAGTCTTAGGCCTCATGCACACGACCGTATTTTTTTGCGGTCCGCAAAACGGGGTTCCGTTTTTCCGTGATCCGTGACCGTTTTGTCCGTGGGTCTTCCTTGATTTTTGGAGGATCCACGGACATGAAAAAAAAGTCGTTTTGGTGTCCGCCTGGCCGTGCGGAGCCAAACGGATCCGTCCTGAATTACAATGCAAGTCAATGGGGACGGATCCGTTTGACGTTGACACAATATGGTGCCATTTCAAACGGATCCGTCCCCCATTGACTTTCAATGTAAAGTCAGGAGTTAATATACCATCGGATTGGAGTTTTCTCCAATCCGATGGTATATTTTAACTTGAAGCGTCCCCATCACCATGGGAACGCCTCTATGTTAGAATATACTGTCGGATTTGAGTTACATCGTGAAACTCAAATCCGACAGTATATTCTAACACAGAGGCGTTCCCATGGTGATGGGGACGCTTCAGGTTAGACTATACTAAAAGAACTGTGTACATGACTGCCCCCTGCTGCCTGGCAGGTGCTGCCAGGCAGCAGGGGGCAGCCCCCCCCCCTGTAGTTAACACATTGGTGGCCAGTGTGGCAGGCCCCCCCTCCCTCTCCTGTAGTTAACTCATTGGTGGCCAGTGCGGCCGCCCCCCCCCTCCCCTGTAGTTAACTCATTGGTGGCCAGTGGGCCCCCCCCTCCCCTGTAGGTAACTCATTGGTGGCCAGTGCGGCCGGCCCCCCTCCCTCCCCTGTAGTTAACTCGTTGGTGGCCAGTGGGCCCCCCCCTCCCTCCCCTGTAGTTAACTCGTTAGTGGCCAGTGGGCCTTCTCCCCTCCCTCCCCCTCCTAATTAAAATCTCCCCCCTATCATTGGTGGCAGCGGAGTGTACCGATCGGAGTCCCAGTTTAATCGCTGGGGCTCCGATCGGTAACCATGGCAACCAGGACGCTACTGCAGTCCCGGTTGCCATGGTTACTTAGCAATTTGTAGAACCATTATACTTACCTGCGAGCTGCGATCTCTGCATCCGGCCGGGAGCTCCTCCTACTGGTAAGTGACAGGTCCGGCCGGGAGCTCCTCCTACTGGTAAGTGACATGACCTGTCACTTACCAGTAGGAGGAGCTCCCGGCCGGACCTGTCACTTTGCAGTAGGAGGAGCTCCCTCGCAGGTAAGTATAATGGTTCTACAAATTGCTAAGTAACCATGGCAACCGGGACTGCAGTAGCGTCCTGGTTGCCATGGTTACCGATCGGAGCCCCAGCGATTAAACTGGGACTCCGATCGGTACACTCCGCTGCCACCAATGATAGGGGGGAGATTTTAATTAGGAGGGGGAGGGAGGGGAGAAGGCCCACTGGCCACCAACGAGTTAACTACAGGGGAGGGGGGGGCGGCCGCACTGGCCACCAATGAGTTAACTACAGGGGAGGGAGGGGGGGGGGCCGGCCACACTGGCCACCAATGTGTTAACTACAGGGAAGGGGGGGCCGGCCGCACTGGCCACCAATCAGTTAACTACAGGGGAGGGGGGGGGGGTCACACTGGCCACCAATGTGTTAACTACAGGGGAGGGGGGCCGGCCGCACTGGCCACCAATGAGCTAACTACAGGGGAGGAAGGGGGGGGCGGCCACACTGGCCACCAATGTGTTAACTACAGGGGGGGGGCTGCCCCCTGCTGCCCCCTGCTGCCTGGCAGCACCTTCCAGGCAGCAGGGGGCAGTCATGTACACAGTTCTGTTAGTATATTCTAACATGAAGCGTCCCCATCACCATGGGAACGCCTCTGTGTTAGAATATACTGTCGGTTCTGAGTTTTCACGAAGTGAAAACTCAGCTCTGAAAAAGCTTTTATGCAGACGGATCTTCGGATCCGTCTGTATAAAAACTAACCTACGGCCACGGATCACGGACACGGATGCCAATCTTGTGTGCATCCGTGTTCTTTCACGGACCCATTGACTTGAATGGGTCCGTGAACCGTTGGCCGTGAAAAAAATAGGATAGGTCATATTTTTTTCACGGCCAGGAAACACGGATCACGGATGCGGCTGCAAAACGGTGCATTTTCCGATTTTTCCACGGACCCATTGAAAGTCAATGGGTCCGCGAAAAAAAACGGCACAACGGCCACGGGTGCACACAACGGTCGTGTGCATGAGGCCTTATATGAATTTCCCTAACTAGAGCATGTAATCTATCTAAATCAATGGCAGATGACTGTGGACATAAAGCAACAATTTGCAACCATTTAATTTAAAGGGGTCCCCCCTTTTCACCCAGGCAGCCCCTCTGAGATGACCACACAGGGCAAGGGGTTTTTCATTAGATCCTGTGACGTACCGGGTCTCTGCTAGGCAGTGTCTTCCCCTAGCAATGTTCCCGGTGACATCTCTGGCACTAGTGGGTGGGCTTTAGCGCTGCCCTAGCCTGTAAAATGGGTAGGGCAGCGCTAAAGCCCGCCCATTAAAGCCAGTGATAACCCCCGGGAATGCTGCTAGGCGGAAGCCTCCGCCTAGCAGTGTAAGCTTGTAAACAAAAAAGCGCATCGGAACATTTCCCCATCTCAGAGGGGCTGTCTGGGTGAAGATGGGGATATGTCTGGGTTCCTTTGTGAACCCGGATAACCCCTTTAAAGATACACAAAACCAGATCCTGGAACAGTTCCCCCATACAGAGATTGGGGAAGCTATTAATTTGTTCTGAAAGGCTAGAGCTGGTGGAGGCTCCAATGCCTTTCACATGTATATTCGAATATAAAAACCGACCAAAAGGAGTGGGTCAAATATATTGCAAATAACACTAGTGGTACAAAAATAGTCAAAAAATAACATAATTTTATTAGAAAATCACAGAAAGACACATGATTGACACAAGTCACACTAAAACATTTAATACAGGTCACAATACATATTAAAAACCAATGGGACCGATGGTGAACTGCCGGTATATATAAATAAAGTGCACGTGCAAAAGACTTCCTGATTGGTCATCACAAAGAAGGTATGTTATACCTACACACTATGGCTCAAAATTTGCATAATTTACCTAAATGCATTGTTTGTACACAGATACCAGGATGGGAGTGATAATACACACCACAGATGGCTAACTGAGGCAATAGGGTAAATAGAGTTATAACCAGCACATAGAAAAATACTGACCACACAGTTATAGTATACCGTACAGCAACACCACCGGTCCACTCCCCAACGCACGTTTCGCATACAGCTTTTTCAAGGGGTACTGGTTGGTGTGGTGAGAGTAGTCCCTTAAGTAGGTGGGACGACTGTATCTTATTTGGTGGTGGGCTGTCATTAAATCAAAGCACTGATATCATTGGCTAGCCTGCCATCCTTCTATTTCAACTCACCTGAGTGCTATCACATGGTGAGTGCTCTGTACATGGCGCCCGGCATTCCACCATGAACGCAGCTCCGCAGGCCACGCCACGACGGTCCGGAGGAGGGAGGTCACGCACTTACTGCGCAACGATCGTCATCCAGGAGCGGCGGGCGGCGCCCCAGCACGGCGCATGCGTGGAATGTCGGGCGCTCTCACCATGTTAGGTGAGGGCATGCGGAGCGGCTACCATTATAGTTGCATGCACCATAATTGTATTTACTATCCAGACCCAATATAAATCGGCCACCAGTTCATAGTCATACAGATATAAATTCACTCCAAATGGTGTGTTTCAAGTGCAATATACAATATATTAATGTAGCATCCTAGAGACAGAGGTAACAAACATAGACACCTGTTATGAGAAACAAGATACACAACAAATCAATTGGACCTATTGCTGATCATAACTGAAATGCAACATCTCTCATTATTTTTATTATTATTTTTAGATTTTAGTTGTTTTTAATATATATATATATATATATATGTCGGTATGGTGCATGAATGTGCAGCGCGATTGCGCTATACACATGCCGCGCACCATACAGGGGTAGTACTGTACCATCCGGTCGTCATATACACTGGATTATACAGTAGTTCAGTGTGTTAAAAACAGAGCTGGGATATGAGGACAGGAAGATTTTGACGCTTGCGCAACAGAGTCTTTTTAAAAAGAATATAAGAACTATAAATAAAAAGATCATGTATTACCTGTGAAAAAATATATAAATATTAATAAGTGAATACATATGCAATCTGCATTAACATGCACAATGGACTGGTGAAGCACATATAATCAGCAATCTAGATCGACCCCAAAAGGTTGATTGATTATATTAGACTAGTGTAGCACAAAATGAACAAATTAAGGCTACTTTCACACTAGCGTTCGGAGCGGATCCGCTCCGATAATGCAGACGTTTGCATCCGTTCAGAACGGATCTGTCTGCATTATAACTTAGAAAATTTTCTAAGTCTGAAAGTTGTCTGAGCGGATCCGTTCAGACTTTACATTGAAAGTCAATGGGGAACGGATCCGCTTGAAGATTGAGCCATATGGTGTCATCTTCAAGCGGATCCGTCCCCATTGACTTCCATTATAAGTCTGGACGGATCCGCTTGCCTCCGCACGGCCAGGCGGACCCCCGAACGCTGCAAGCAGCGTTCAGGTGTCCGCTCACTGAGCAGAGCGGAGGCTGAGCGCTGGCAGGCGGATGCATTCTCAGTGGATCCGCCTCCACTGAGAATGCATTAGGGCCAGACGGCTGCGTTCAGGACCGCTCGTGAGCTCCTGAACGCAGGTGTGAAAGTAGCCTAACCCAACCCAAGGGGGTTGGAAGTGACGTGCTCGACTATTTATCTCTCTGTGATACTCAACATTGTGCACACAGGGAGAGAGAGTTTTTATGAAAGAATAATGAATGAAAAATATATAATAAGTGAAGACATTAATAATGTGCTCAAAAGAGCACAAAGGTGAATTATTAAACATCCATCATATAGGAAATACTGTGATATAATTAACCGCCTCCGGACCGCCTAACGCAGGATCGCGTTCCGGAGGCGGCAGCCCTGCGCAGAGTCACGCATATATGCGTCATCTCGCGAGACGCGAGATTTCCTGTGAACGCGCGCACACAGGCGCGCGCGCTCACACAGGCGCGCGCGCTCACAGGATCGGAAGGTAAGCGAGTGGATCTCCAGCCTGCCAGCGGCGATCGTTCGCTGGCAGGCTGGAGTTGTGATTTTTTTAACCCCTAACAGGTATATTAGACGCTGTTTTGATAACAGCGTCTAATATACCTGCTACCTGGTCCTCTGGTGGTCCCCTTTGTTTGGATCGACCACCAGAGGACACAGGTAGCTCAGTTAAGTAGCACCAAACACCACTACACTACACCCCCCCCTGTCACTTATTAACCCCTTATGAACCCCTGATCACCCCTGATCACCCCATATAGACTCCCTGATCACCCCCCTGTCATTGATCACCCCCCTGTCATTGATCACCCCCTGTAAGGCTCTATTCAGATGTCCGTATGATTTTTACGGATCCACTGATAGATGGATTGGATCCGCAAAACGCATACGGACGTCTGAATGGAGCCTTACAGGGGGGTGATCAATGACGGGGGTGATCACCCCATATAGACTCCCTGATCACCCCCCTGTCATTGTTCACCCCCCTGTCATTGATCACCCCCCTGTAAGGCTGCATTCAGATGTCCGTATGATTTTTACGGATCCACTGATACATGGATCGGATCCGCAAAACACATACGGACATCTGAATGGAGCCTTACAGGGGGGTGATCACCCCATATAGACTCCCTGATCACCCCCCTGTCATTGATCACCCCCCTGTCATTGATCACCCCTCTGTAAGGCTGCATTCAGATGTCCGTATGATTTTTACGGATCCACTGATACATGGATCGGATCCGCAAAACACATACGGACGTCTGAATGGAGCCTTATAGGGGGGTGATCAATGACAGGGGGGTGATCACCCCATATAGACTCCCTGATCACCCCCCTGTCATTGATCACCCCCCTGTAAGGCTCCATTCAGACATTTTTTTGGCCCAAGTTAGCGGAAATTTATTTATTTTTTCTTACAAAGTCTCATATTCCACTAACTTGTGTCAAAAAATAAAATCTCACATGAACTCACCATACCCCTCACGGAATCCAAATGCGTAAAATTTTTTAGACATTTATATTCCAGACTTCTTCTCACGCTTTAGGGCCCCTAGAATGCCAGGGCAGTATAAATACCCCACATGTGACCCCATTTCGGAAAGAAGAGACCCCAAGGTATTCCGTGAGGGGCATATTGAGTCCATGAAAGATTGAAATTTTTGTCCCAAGTTAGCGGAAAGGGAGACTTTGTGAGAAAAAAAAAAATCAATTTCCGCTAACTTGTGCCAAAAAAAAAAAAATTTCTATGAACTCGCCATGCCCCTCATTGAATACCTTGGGGTGTCTTCTTTCCAAAATGGGGTCACATGTGGGGTATTTATACTGCCCTGGCATTCTAGGGGCCTAAAGCGTGAGAAGAAGTCTGGGATCCAAATGTCTAAAAATGCCCTCATAAAATGAATGTGGGCCCCTTTGCGCATCTAGGCTGCAAAAAAGTGTCACACATGTGGTATCGCCGTACTCAGGAGAAGTTGGGCAATGTGTCATTTTACATATACCCATGCTGGGTGAGATAAATATCTTGGTCAAATGCCAACTTTGTATAAAAAAATGGGAAAAGTTGTCTTTTGCCGAGATATTTATCTCATCCAGCATGGGTATATGTAAAATGACACCCCAAAACACATTGCCCAACTTCTCCTGAGTACGGAGATACCACATGTGTGACACTTTTTTGCAGCCTAGGTGGGCAAAGGGGCCCACATTCCAAAGAGCACCTTTCGGATTTCACAGGTCATTTACCTACTTACCACACATTAGGGCCCCTGGAAAATGCCAGGGCAGTATAACTACCCCACAAGTGACCCCATTTTGGAAAGAAGACACCCCAAGGTATTCCGTGAGGGGCATGGCGAGTTCCTCGAATTTTATATTTTTTGTCACAAGTTAGCGGAAAATGATGATTTTTTTTAATTTATTTTTTTCCTTACAAAGTCTCATATTCCACTAACTTGTGACAAAAAATAAAAACTTCCATGAACTCACTATGCCCATCACGAAATACCTTGGGGTGTCTTCTTTCCAAAATGGGGTCACTTGTGGGGTAGTTATACTGCCCTGGCATTTTAGGGGCCGAATGCGTGAGAAGTGGTTTGAAATCAAAATCTGTAAAAAATGGCCGGTGAAATCCGAAAGGTGCTCTTTGGAATGTGGGCCCCTTTGCCCACCTAGGCTGCAAAAAAGTGTCACACATGTGATATCGCTGTACTCAGGAGAAGTTGGGCAATGTGTTTTGGGGTGTCATTTTACATATACCCATGATGGGTGAGAGAAATATCTTGGCAAAAGACAACTTTTCCCATTTTTTTATACAAAGTTGGCATTTGACCAAGATATTTATCTCACCCAGCATGGGTATATGTAAAATGACACCCCAAAACACATTGCCCAACTTCTCCTGAGTACGGAGATACCACATGTGTGACACTTTTTTGCAGCCTAGGTGGGCAAAGGGGCCCACATTCCAAAGAGCACCTTTCGGATTTCACAGGTCATTTACCTACTTACCACACATTAGGGCCCCTGGAAAATGCCAGGGCAGTATAACTACCCCACAAGTGACCCCATTTTGGAAAGAAGACACCCCAAGGTATTCCATGAGGGGCATGGCGAGTTCCTAGAATTTTATATTTTTTGTCACAAGTTAGCGAAAAATGATGATTTATTTTTTATTTTTTTTACTTACAAAGTCTCATATTCCACTAACTTGTGACAAAAAATAAAAACTTCCATGAACTCACTATGCCCATCACGAAATACCTTGGGGTGTCTTCTTTCCAAAATGGTGTCACTTGTGGGGTAGTTATACTGCCCTGGCATTCTAGGGGCCCAAATGTGTGGTAAGAAGTTTGAAATCAAAATGTGTAAAAAATGACCGGTGAAATCCGAAAGGTGCTCTTTGGAATATGGGCCCCTTTGCCCACCTAGGCTGCAAAAAAGTGTCACACATGTGGTATCTCCGTACTCAGGAGAAGTTGGGGAATGTGTTTTGGGGTGTCATTTTACATATACCCATGCTGGGTGAGAGAAATATCTTGGCAAAAGACAACTTTTCCCATTTTTTTTATTCAAAGTTGGCATTTGACCAAGATATTTATCTCACCCAGCATGGGTATATGTAAAATGACACCCCAAAACACATTCCCCAACTTCTCCTGAGTACGGCGATACCACATGTGTGGCACTTTTTTGCAGCCTAGGTGGGCAAAGGGGCCCACATTCCAAAGATCACCTTTCGGATTTTACCGGTCATTTTTTACACATTTTGATTTCAAACTACTTACCACACATTTGGGCCCCTAGAATGCCAGGGCAGTATAACTACCCCACAAGTGACCCCATTTTGGAAAGAAGACACCCCAAGGTATTCGCTGATGGGCATAGTGAGTTCATAGAAGTTTTTATTTTTTGTCACAAGTTAGTGGAATATGAGACTTTGTAAGAAAAAAATAAAATAAAAAAATCATCATTTTCCACTAACTTGTGACAAAAAATAAAAAGTTCTATGAACTCACTATGCCCATCAGCAAATACCTTAGGGTGTCTACTTTCCGAAGCGGGGTCATTTGTGGGGTGTTTGTACTGTCTGGGCATTGTAGAACCTCAGGAAACATGACAGGTGCTCAGAAAGTCAGAGCTGCTTCAAAAAGCGGAAATTCACATTTTTGTACCATAGTTTGTAAACGCTATAACTTTTACCCAAACCATTTTTTTTTTTTACCCAAACATTTTTTTTTTATCAAAGACATGTAGAACAATAAATTTAGAGAAAAATGTATATATGGATGTCGTTTTTTTTGCAAAACTTTACAACTGAAAGTGAACAATGTCATTTTTTTGCAAAAAAAATCGTTAAATTTCGATTAATAACAAAAAAAGTAAAAATGTCAGCAGCAATGAAATACCACCAAATGAAAGCTCTATTAGTGAGAAGAAAAGGAGGTAAAATTCATTTGGGTAGTAAGTTGCATGACCGAGCAATAAACGGTGAAAGTAGGGTAGGTCAGAAGTGCAAAAAGTGGCCTGGTCTTTAAGGGTGTTTAAGCTTAGAGGGGCTGAGGTGGTTAAATAAAGTCCCCTCATAATATCCCAACTATAAATAGGCGCATATCCTGGGGTTTTGGTGGGACATAATGGCTGGATACCAAGATGTCATTGAGATTCTTGCTACATCGGGATACCAAAGTGGGGCTCGAGGTGAGCACTGAGTTTAGAACATGATCAGTCTGCAGGATCGGACAGAACTTCACAAAGGTTTTCCGGATATTATTCCATTGTGTGCTGTAATCTGTGATCATGCAGACTGGTCGCGTCCTGTCAGATGTAATATCCGACAATTTCTTATATATATCTAATATATTCGAATATAGACCTGCAGGTGGCAGAACTACATTGGTATATAATTAAACTTCTATTTATCAATGGATCTATTGCTAAATAGAAGTGATAATCTGATAACTACATGTTGTGAGGCCCTTGGGGCCCTAAAAAAAAAAAGGTTAAAAGGTTAAAAAATATATTTAAAAAACTTATTAAAATATAACAATTCAAATATCCCCCCTCTTACCAGAATAAAAATAAACATCATAGGCATTTCTGCATCCAAAAAAGCCTGTACTATTAAAATATAAAAATATTTATCCCATACTTTGAACAGTGCAACAGAAACAAATCAAAATGTCTAATTCTCAATTTTTCCGTCACTTCACCTCCCCAAAACAATTGAATCAAACCTGATCAAAAGTCATACACACTCCACAGAGCTTCATAGATGAAACTATGAAATAAATTAGAATATAGCAATGAAAGTAAAGCTAATTTTTCCAAAGTTATTTTTTTCAGTATTAAAACACAAAAAGCTATATAAATGTGGCATCATTGTAATCATAATAACCCAGAGAATGAAGAGTATGGGTCAGTTTTACAAATGACAAAAACAAAAATCATAAAACTGATGGAATTGCGTTTTGTTTCCAATTCCACATTTGGCATTTTGTTCCCCAGCTTCCCACTACATTCTATCTCAGTGGCTAGCAACTTTCTGCACTCCAGATCTGCTGAAACTATGACTCCCAGCATGCTCCATTCACTTATATGGGAGTTCTGAAAATAGTGATACCTCAAAAAATAATTATTACTTTACATGTCCCATATGTCTACTTTATGTTTGCATCACTTTGTAAATGTAATTTTTCTTTTTTTAGGACATTAGAAGGCTTAGAATTTTGGAGGTGATTCTTAAATATTTTAAGAACTTCCAAAACCCACTTTTTAAAAGACCAGTTCAGTTATGAAGTCACTTTGCAGGGCTTATATATTAGAAACCACCCATAAATGACCCCCATTTTAGAAACTACACCACTCAAATTAACCCATTAGGTGTTTCACAAGAATTAAAGGAAAACAGAGGTAAAATTTAAAAGCTTCACTTTTTTTGGCAGATGTTCCATTTTAATCTATTTTCACAGTAAAACTCAATATTTATGTAGAGCCTTTATTCCCTGAATTTATTTGAGGCCATTGTAACATCAAAAGAGGTATAATACAGTGTGGGCTCAGCATGCACATGGGACCTGCATTCCTTGAATTTAATGAAGGCCAGTATGGCACCGGTGGAGGTAGTATTTAGTGTAGGTTTCTGTCCAAAAGATTGCCTTGCCGGTGGCTGACGGGCACAAATCATTTTGTACAAAATGTGTTTCCCAAGCATCTCAAAATTATAATGAAGCATTAATATTAGTACATTTTCTATAGTGAGTATGGCACTATGGTTTTTAATTTATTATTTGTGTTTGCAGAGTGCTGCTGCATTGTGTTTGTTTTTGCTTTCGTGCTTTTAGCCACGGTGACGTGTACCTGCACATTGGGATGTGCTGATTAACCCAAATTTTTTTCTTTGCAATCAATATTTATTACCCTGATCCTGCAGTTTACAGAAACATCCCATATGTGTTTGAAAACTGCTGTATGGGCACAGCACAGGGCTCCGTATGGGCACAGCGAAGAACGCTGTATGGTTTTTGGAGGGCAGATTTTACTTGAATAATTTTAAGTTGCCATGTTGCATTTGAAGACTTTCCCCCAATGCATCCCTACAGTAGAAGATAGATCATAATTTATTATTAAAGAGCAGGTTGTTATGGATCTGATGATACCGTATATGTCTATTTATACACTGCTCAAAAAAATAAAGGGAACACAAAAATAACACATCCTAGATCTGAATTAATTAAATATTCTTCTGAAATACTTTGTTCTTTACATAGTTGAATGTGCTGACAACAAAATCACACAAAAGAAAAAAATGGAAATCAAATTTTTTAACCCATGGAGGTCTGGATTTGGAGTCACCCTCAAAATTAAAGTGGAAAAACACACTACAGGCTGATCCAACTTTGATGTAATGTCCTTAAAACAAGTCAAAATGAGGCTCAGTAGTGTGTGTGGCCTCCACGTGCCTGTATGACCTCCCTACAACGCCTGTGCATGCTCCTGATGAGGTGGCGGACGGTCTCCTGAGGGATCTCCTCCCAGACCTGGACTAAAGCATCTGCCAACTCCTGGACAGTCTGTGGTGCAACGTGACGTTGGTGGATAGAGCGAGACGTAATGTCCCAGATGTGCTCAATTGGATTCAGGTCTGGGGAACGGGCGGGCCAGTCCATAGCATCAATGCCTTCGTCTTGCAGGAACTGCTGACACACTCCACCCACATGAGGTCTAGCATTGTCTTGCATTAGGAGGAACCCAGGGCCAACTGCACCAGCATATGGTCTCACAAGGGGTCTGAGGATCTCATCTCGGTACCTAATGGCAGTCAGGCTACCTCTGGCGAGCACATGGAGGGCTGTGCGGCCCTCCAAAGAAATGCCACTCCACACCATTACTGACCTAATGCCAAACCGGTCATGCTGGAGGATGTTGCAGGCAGCAGAACGTTCTCCACGGCGTCTCCAGACTCTGTCACGTCTGTCACATGTGCTCAGTGTGAACCTGTTTTCATCTGTGAAGAGCACAGGGCGCCAGTGGCGAATTTGCCAATCTTGGTGTTTTCTGGCAAATGCCAAACATCCTGCACGGTGTTGGGCTGTAAGCACAACCCCCACCTGTGGATGTCGGGCCCTCATATCACCCTCATGGAGTCTGTTTCTGACCGTTTGAGCAGACACATGCACATTTGTGGCCTGCTGGAGGTCATTTTGCAGGGCTCTGGCAGTGCTCCTCCTGTTCCTCCTTGCACAAAGGCGGAGGTAGCAGTCCTGCTGCTGGGTTGTTGCCCTCCTACGGCCTCCTTCACGTCTCCTGATGTACTGGCCTGTCTCCTGGTAGCGCCTCCATGCTCTGGACACTATGCTGACAGACACAGCAAACCTTCTTGCCAAAGCTCGCATTGATGTGCCATCCTGGATAAGCTGCACTACCTGAGCCACTTGTGTGGGTTGTAGACTCCGTCTCATGCTACCACTAGAGTGAAAGCACCGCCAGCATTCAAAAGTGACCAAAACATCAGTCAGGAAGCATAGGAACTGAGAAGTGGTCAGGTCACCACCTGCAGAACCACTCCTTTATTGGGGGTGTCTTGCTAATTGCCTATAATTTCCACCTGTTGTCTATCCCATTTGCACAACAGCATGTGAAATTGATTGTCATTCAGTGTTGCTTCCTAAGTGGACAGTTTGATTTCACAGAAGTGTGATTGACTTGGAGTTACATTGTGTTGTTTAAGTGTTCCCTTTATTTTTTTGAGCAGTGTATATTTTTTGTTTCATTTTTACAAAATAAAGCATTTTTGAAAACAAATCATATTTTTGTCTCCATTTTCTGAAAGTCATTTATTTTTATTTTTATGCCGATTGTCTTGTCTAAAGGCTCTTTTTTGTGGGAAGAGTAGACATTTTTATTGTTACTATTTTTGGGTAAATATTAGTGTTGGTCGAGCACCAAAGTGCTCAGGTGCTCGAGTAGAACACCTCGGGATGCTCGGGTGCTCTACCGAGCACCCGAGCACAATGGAAGTCAATGGGAGAGCACGAGCATTAAACCAGGCACCCCCTGCTATGAAGAGGGGAGGGTGTCTGGTTCATAGGAAAAGGTCAGAAATTGATGGAAACCCCTCTGAAATGGTTCGGGAACAGTATGGGGAGGATGTCTGGATGCATCTTGGACTCCCAGGTCGCTGCTGGGAACTATGTTGCTCGAGTAGTACGCCACTTTTACAGACTGACAATAAAACGCACAAAACCGAAGATAAAATCGATTTTAGAGGAAAAATTGTTAGGAAACATTCTTTTCTATATATTTACTTGTATATAAAGTGCAAGTGCTGCCAAAAATTACAAAGAGGCACTCTGATACAACCTGTATCTCACATAAAGGAGGGCACCATTCACATTGTGGTACAATTGTTCAGGTAGGAGAACTCCTACACTCATAAAGCCTATGCACTAAGGGAAAGATCTGCCAAAAATTACAAGGAACCAGCACTCTAATACACCCTTTATTACACATAAAGGAGGGCATCATACACATCCTTGAAAAATTATGATTGCTGGCCTGCTGGTGACCCTCAAAAACATAAGGAGCAAGGGCCTGCTGGTGACAATCTAAAACATTAGGGGTGAGGGCCTGCTGCCAAGCTGACCATCTAAAAAATTTTGTGGGCGAGGGCCTGCTGCCGAGCTGACCATCTAATAATTAAGGGGTGAGGGTCTGCTGCTGAGCTGACCCTCTAATAATTAAGGGGTGAGGGTCTGCTGCTGAGCTGACCCTCTAAAACATTAGGAGCGAGGGCAGCCTAATAAGTATGTTGATATGATGGAGGAGGAGGACGAGAAAAGGGACATTGAACCATATATCCTTTTTTGTGGTGGAAAGGGTGCATGGGAATACAGTGTATTCAATACACCATAAAAGCCACATTTAGAGTGTCTATGTTCAGCTGCTTTTCTCTGGTGTAGTAGAGAAGTCAGGGGCAATCCAGGCCTTGTTTATTTTTATGAGTCAACCGGTCAGCATTTTCAGTTGACAGGCGGATGCACTTATCAGTTATTAAGCCCCCAGCAGCACAAAATACACGCTCTGACAAAACGCTGGTGGCAGAGCAGGCCAGCACCTCCAAGGCGTAGAGCGCCAGTTTGTGCCACATGTCCAGCTTGGACACCCAATAGTTGTAAGTAGAGATGGACGAACATCGGATGGGACGATTCGCGAATGCGATCAAATGTGCGTGAACCGCAAGTTTGTGGGAGGCCCCATTCACAGTACTCCATGTGTGGTCTGACTAGCGATTTGTAAAGTTGTAGGACTATGTTCTTATCACGGGCATCTATGCCGCTTTTGATGCAACCCATCAGGTCATATTTGCAGCTACCAAATACTTACAAGAAGTGCACAAATCGTCCCAGAACATGGACAGTGACATACCATTGGGGGATCAATGGCAAAAATTCCCACAAAAAATATGTATTTTAATCAGGGGTCATTTTTATGCATCTTAACGGGAAACTCTCTAAAATGTGCCATGCTGGAGCCTAGAAATTTTTTATTTTGAGCGTGTGTTAATCCAGTAGAGACAATATCTTCATATAAAAAGAAAGAATCGGAAACATTTGGATTCGGTGAAAGCTGTCCCTCACCAGTGACGTCACTTTAGCTTCATCCGGTTTGCAGAGCAACCAGGCCACGTGGGACGCCACGCAGAGGTTTAGCACACCACGTGGGATGCCGTTGGTATGCGGCCGCCTGGAACCAGCGCTGCAGAGTCGCAGTGAAGAAGGGTAAGACCCGGCTCCTGTCAGGAGTTTGTTCGATAGTTGTGCACACACTGAGCACTTTTGCTGAGGCCAATTCTGAGCTGCTACAAGTGACTGCTTACGAATATAATATAAGTGCATACTGGACTATATCTGGAGTTTGAACCTATGCAGCGGGCCAGCTACTGATGTCAGTGGATGAATTGTGATATGTTCTTCTACACCGCAACAGCTATCTACATATAGTGTATTGGCATGTGGAATTAACCATCTGGCTGATATTCACTTTATGCTGAACGATCTGAGGAGCAGTTATATACTGGTGCAAGAGACAGAACACTTGCTTTATAGTGATATACAGCCAGCATAAGATATATAGGGGTCTTGTTTGTTAGGGCCCATGTGATTTATGCATTGTCGCCATTTTATAGCATTTTATATGTGTGTGTTAATAAATTACATTCATCCGGTGGATTTAGTGCCCCCATTTGAGCTTGTGTGCCCCTATACATTCACTATTGTTCAGGTATATTAAACAGTCAATGGATATCAATTTTACGGCAGGCCAGTAACATAGTAACATAGTACATAAGGCCGAAAAAATACATTTGTCCATCCAGTTCGGCCTGTCATCCTGCAAGTTGATCCAGAGTAAGGCAAAAAAAAAAAGAGGTAGAACCCAATTTTCCCCACTTTAGGGGAATAAAAAGTTCCTTTCCGACTCCAATCAGGCAATCAGAATAACTCCTGGATCAATGACCCCTCTCTAGTAGCTATAGCCTGTAATATTATGACGCTCCAGAAATACATCCAGGCCCCTCTTGAGAATTGTACTCACCAACCCTAATTTTGATAATCTTTCAGGGTACTGTAGTTTCCCCATTCCAGTTATTACTTTAGTTGTCCTCCTCTGGACCCTCTCCAGCTCTGTCTGCCTTGTTCACAGGAGCCCAGAACTGTACACAGTACTCCATGTGTGGTCTGACTAGCGATTTGTAAAGTGGTAGGACTATGTTCTTATCACGGGCATCTATGCCCCTTTTGATGCAACCCATTATCTTATTGGCCTTGGCAGCAGCTGCCTGACACTGGTTTTTGCAGCTTAGTTTGTTGTTTATTAAAATTCCTAGATGCTTTTCCATGTCAGTGTTACCGAGTATTTTACCATTTATTATGTACGGGTGACTTGCATTATTCCTTCCCATGTGCATAACTTTACATTTGTCAGTGTTAAACCTCATCTGCCACTTATCTGCCCAAGCCTCCAATCTATCCAGATCCCTCTGTAGCAGTATACTGTCCTCTTCAGTGTAAATTACTTTACACAGTTTAGTGTCATCTGCGAAAATTGATATTTTACTATGCAAGCCTTCTACAAGATCATTAATAAATATATTGAAGAGAATGGGGCCCAATACTGACCCCTGAGGTACCCCACTAGTGACAGTGACCCAATCTGTGTACCACTAATAACCACCCTCTGTTTTCTATCATTGAGCCAGTTACTTACCCACTTACAGATGTTTTCTCCCAGTCCCAGCATTCTCCTTTTATATACTAACCTTTTATGTGGTACAGTGTCAAATGCTTTGGAGAAGTCCAGATATACGACATCCATTGATTCGCCGCTGTCAAGTCTAGAACTTACCACCTCATAAAAAACTGATTAAATTAGTTTGGCATAACCAATCCCTCATGAAGCCATGCTGATATGGCGTTATCTGCTTATTTCTGTTGAGATGCTCTAAGATAGCATCTCTCAGAAAACCTTCAAACAGTTTACCCACAACAGATGTTAAACTTACCGGCCTATAGTTTCCAGGCTCTGTTTTTGGACCCTTTTTGAATATTGGCACCACATTTGCTATGCGTCAATCCTGTGGGACATTCCCTGTCAGTATAGAGTCCGCAAATATCAGAAATAAGGGTCTGGCTATGACATTACTTAATTCCCTTAGGAAACGGGGGTGTATGCCATCCGGTCCTGGCGATTTGTCTATTTTAATCTTTTTAAGTCGCTGTTGTACTTCTTCCTGGGTCAGACAGGACACTTTTAATGGGGAATTTATTTTTACATTCAGCATTTCATCTGACAGTTTATTTTCCTCAGTGAATACGCTGGAGAAAAAAATATTTAACAGTTTTGCTTTCTCCTCGTCGCTCTCTGCGACTCCCCCCTCATTACTCTTTAAAGGGCCGACACCTTCAGATTTATACTTTTTAACATTTATATAATTGAAGAACATTTCAGGGTTAGTTTTACTCTCTTTGGCAATTAATCTCTCGGTCTCTAGTTTGGCCGCTTTTATTTGTCTTTTACATGTTCTATTTTTTTTCATTATAGTTTTCAATGCTTTCTCGCTACCCTCCTGTTTTAGTGATTTAAATGCTTTCTTTTTGTCATTTATTGCTTTATTTACAATTCTATTCATCCACATTGTTTTTTTCTTGTTCCTAACCTTTTATTCCCATAAGGAATGTACCTTATGTTCCAGTTAGTTAGGCCTATGGCCTCTCTTAGTTGGCTAAATGTTACTTTTTTGAAGTTTGGAATTTTTGTTCCTCCCTGAAGAAACACTTTTTTGAATGACAATTGGAAGGTTATTACTTTATAATCACTATTTCCCATTTGTGTATTGTAATGCATTGCCTGTCAGTATATTACCAATGTAATACACTGACAGCCTGCCTATGAGACCCAGTAAAGGGGCTGGGTCTCACTGGCTTCTGTAGAAGGCTAGCGCCGATGGCTATGGAAGGCATCGGGCTGCCTTCTCACCCATTAGGTCCCTGTCACCGCAGCACAGGCACCCGATGAAGACCCGTACCCTCCGCAAACACCTTCTATGCTGCTGTCAGCGCTGACCTTAACATAGAAGGGGTTAATCCGCCGGCATCGGCTTTCAAAGCGATGCAGACGGATATAGCAGGTCCCAGTTCACTGACAGCTGGGCCCCTGCACTGATCAGGTGCCCCCAGCTCTGATGCCCGTCTGATCAGCATGACGAACTAGTATGTCAAATTGTGGGAAGTCACAAGGTAAGGTAAGGGTGACCTGTAGCCTTAAGTGTGGGCATAATACTCTGCCAAGATTATATTTGTATTATACACATTGGTCTGTTTTTATTTGGAAATGTGACAAGACTTTTTTTTAATTTCTCAATGTCATGTGACCCAAGGTAATAAAGTATCGTAATTTTTGTGTATACACATATTTGAGCACCAGGAAGCAATGACCACATAGTAGAACACTGACACAATGACATTTTGTGTGCCTTTCATTTTTATTTAATTGACCAGGGGAAAGAGTTTTTTTTTATTTTATTTCAGTGATAATAGACGCAGATACAAAACATTCTGCACAGTAGGTAAATAACCAGGCAAGGCAAGTATCACATTAACCTATATAACGGTATACTGTGTGTGTGTGTGTGTGTGTGTATGTATATATATATATATATATAAAGTAAAAAATAGAAGAGCAGCACACAATGTATCAACAGGTGCAATACCTTGAAAAGGGCCACGGGACCTGGTCCAAATTAGATATACAGAAGGAAAAATCCTTCTGCCTAGTGATGGTATCATGTGACTCCTCACATGATCGCTGTGTATGCCGTTTGACTACCCGCCCAGTGTGAGGAATGAGCATGCCCAGTTCGCCTGTGTTGCCGTGTGGCCATATTGGATGTGGGCCGCCGATCTCCGCATACCCAGAACAGCTCGCGGGATGAAGCTCGTCTCGCGCATGCGCAGTGCCGAGTTCCGGACGCCGAACAGGTCCTGCGATCTTCCGCTGCACATGGGACATCCAGAAGTAAATATGTTAAAGATTTTACTGTTTTGTCATTAACACAACTAGGGGCACCTGGCACTGATGATTGCCTTATGATATGTATGTATCACAATCATGTAGGTGGATGTTTTTTAAGTACTATTGGTGACACTGTTCTATATATAATACAGTGTTTGAACGCACTGTGTACAATTTCACTTTATGATGTCATGTTCACTGGAATATTTTACAGTTTTTGATATAATTGATGTATAATCATGTAATGAGATGGTTGTAAATTTGTATGCTTTATAAGCACCTGATGTTGCACTGACCACTATGGCTTGACAAAGGCTCCAGTGAGAGAGCTGAAACGTTGCTGTCCACATATGGGTCAATAAACACCCTTTTTTTCACGGATAACTTGTGTGCTGCCTTGGATTTTTCCTTCTGTATATATAATCATGAAATTTGGCACACAGGTACATCAGGTGTCCGGGAAGGTTTTAGACCAGGTCTCAGCTCTCTAGGACGTACCGTTCCTGAGATATTCCCAAAAATGCTACATCACATGACCTACATTAGCCAATAGAAGCCTGAAGGTCTTTCACTTCATATCCCAACTGCCATACACACGGTAACATGTCCCTTATCAGCCAATAGAAGCTCGCAGGCCCTTAGTCTCCACATGCACACAGTTTTGCACCAGGTTTCCATAACAACCCAGCCATTTTTCTTCACTGCTGTAGGTCAGCTTTAAAGGGGCAGGGCGCTGTGGGTGACACTGTTAAGGGAGCGTTGTGCTGTGGAGGTCACAGTTAAGGGGGCAGGTAGGGTGGCCATTCAGGCCACCCTCAAAAGATGGACTTAAAAACCCTGCCCCCAGGTGCAGCTAAGCCACACCCTTGACCCGGTTAGGCCAAGCATCCTCCCACTCCGCAGCTGACGTGTATTTAAAAAAAAATGAAGGTAAAAATCTACTTCTGTCAGCTGCAGGAGTAAGAGGGAGGGTGACTTTCTCCCTGCAGCTCACACTCAGACAGCACAGTGCTGCTGTCTGAGAGTGAGCTGTTCAAAAGGACATCCATGTGTCTATCCAGGCCCTGCGCCGGACGCATAGGGAGTCTGAAAGCTGGACTGTCCGGCCTAAAACTGGACCTCTGGCTACCCTAGGGGCAGGCTACTGTGGAGGTCACAGTTAAGGGGACGGTCCGCTATGGAGGTCAGTGTTAAGGGCAGATTCCAGTAGAGGCCACTGTTAAGGGGTTGGGGTGTTGTGGAATTCACTGTTAAAGAGATGGGGTACTGTGGAGGTCACTAATAAAGGGGCGGCCACTGTGGAGGTCACTGTTAAGGGGGTGGGATGCCGTGGAGGTCACTGTTAAAGGGCAGGCACTGTGGAGGTCTCTGTTAAGGGGCAGGGAACAGTGGAGGTCACAGTTAAGGGGACGGTCCGCTGTGGAGGCCAGTGTTAAGGGGCGGGGTGCTGTAGAGGTCACTGTTAAGGGAGTGGGGTGTTGTGAAAGTCACATTTTAAGGGAACTGAGCTCTGTGGAGGTCACTGTTAAAGGGGCGGGTTATTGTGGAAATCAATGTTAACGAGACGGGGTACTGTGGAGGTCACTGTTAAAAAGGAGGGTACTGTGAATGTTACTGTTAAGGGGGCAGGCCACTGTGGATGTCACAGTTAAGGGAGGAGGGGACTGTGGAGGCAACTATTAAAGGGGTAGCGGGGTACTGTGAGGTCACTGTTAAGGCAGCAGGGTACTGTGAGGTCGCTGTTAAGGGAGCAGGGTACAGTGAAGGTCACTGTTAAGGGAGGTGGGTACTGTGGCAGTCACTGTTAAAGGGGCAGTTGCTGTGGAGGTCTCTGTTAAGGGGGCTGGGAATGGTGGAGGTCAGTTAAGGGGACTGTAACCTATGGTCAGTGTTAAGGGGCGGGTGCTGTAGAGGTCACTGTTAAGGGGGTGGGCCCCTGTGGAGGTCAAAGTTAAGGGGGTGGGCTGCTGTGGAGGTCCAATTTCATGGAGATGGAGCACTGTGGGGGGGTCAGTGTTAAGGGGTGGGGAGCTGTGGAGGTTACTGTTAAGGGGGCGAGGTGCTGTAGATGTCACTGTTATGGTGGATACTGTCGATATCTTTTAACGACAAACACAAACATTAAATGAAATAGATTAAATATACCCGTGTGGATCCGAGTCCTTCAGCTAGTATATCTATATATATGTTCGCAAGATGGAGTGGCTCTACTAATCAGTAGGAAGGAATGGTGCTCAATATCTATGTGTTAACTCCAAAACACAGGGGGTTGATTTATAAATAAGTTCCTAGTAAAGAATGTAGATAATATCAAACCCTTCATCCAAGTTATTAAGGGTAAGTTTTCAGCAGCATTTGTGAAAAAAACGCATCGGTAGATAAAAACCGCATCACTACCGCACTTGCGTTTTTTCAATTGGAAGTAAGATTTTGATATAATATATATGTATGAGACTTATTAAACATGGAGAGATGCAATATCTTTAAATAATCTTACTTTATCACCAATTCTATTATATTGGGACTTCGCCATCACAATCCGGGCCGGATCTTCGTTACCATGTGACTTGAATCCCGATTTAAGACTGGATTCTGCACCATCTGGATCCGATTAGGAAAGAGGATATAAAAAGGTGGTTCAGTGGGAGCCAGGTTACCACTGAGGAAGAAGTCAGTACCTTTTTTGGGACTTCGAAACGCGTCTGGGAGGAATCTGGACCCCACAATACCACCACTCTGGCGTACGCAGAACATCTTTACTTTCACCTCCTCATCAATAACCTTCTGAGAGACTGATTCGTCCCATACAGAAACCTGTGCTCGTTAACTTCCTGGAGTAATACAGTTCCATTTCCATCTTGATCGGAGCAAGCCAGGATTCGAGCACGAGGGACGCTGAAGGAGCGGAGATCAAAGGAATAAGCCGCACTCTGAGGTTGGAGGTAAGGGAATAGTACAGCTCGTTAACAGGTGGGACGCCACCTAGAGCTGAACTCCCGAATAATTGAAATTTCGATCAGCCTACGAACTGTTGCATAGAATTATTACTATGAAATATTGACTCTTTCAGTCGCTCAAACTAACAATCGAATTGAAAAAGTATATAAGTGCATTATACTATCAAAAATTGGCGATTATACTAACCGAATATTTGGTGCCCATTTAATCGAGAACTTTATTTCGGTGAATTATCGAGAACTTTACTAACCGAATATTTGGTGCCCATTTAATCGAGAACTTTACTTCGGTGAATTATCGATAACCAGATTTGATCGTGGTGGATATGCCAAGCACCTATACGCTGTCTGACCTATGTGATAATTAGTTAATCCATACCTCAAGTGATTTTTATCTCAATCGTCATTTTTGTGATGTTTTATTCATTAGTTTTTTAATTTCTGTGCAATTACGTATCTTGTATGACTTTTTAACATCATGATTTTTTAAATATTGTGACATATTACTAACAGTTGAACTTAAATAAAATAGTTTGTTTAAGCAGTCCTCCAGATATATGAGTGCCATATCTTCTATTACTATGTATATATATATTTCCTGATCGTCCTTGGCAGCCATAATTGTCAATTAAACATAGCGCCTACCTGTATAAAGCCTCACAGAAGACACAGGGCCATGTATTGTATTTTTCTCTAGGTAAAACATTGGAAGAGACCATTGCCCACAGATTATCCCCTCCAGGCGTGATACTTATGTCCCTCACCCTGAACATGGTGATGAGTGTGTTTTCCCCTGTGTATTTTATACAGCACCTTGCTCCATTCTCTGCTTGCTTCCCTCTGCATGCTTGGAGTGGAGGTTGAGGCAGCAGAGACGCACACTATAGCGGACAGCGCATGCGTGAGAAGATCTTAGGGAATCGCAGGTCGCATGCGTTTATGCTCATGCTGGCGTGTCCCGGAAGTGGGGCTGTTTAACTTTCAGAGTACTGCAACTGGTGTTCGCCAGGATGCTACACCTGCTGCTTACCAGTGTAAGTAGGTAGTAGCGTGAAGGGGATAATAGCCGATTTGGCAAACTCTGGCATAGGTTCAAGCTAAGTATGCGGTCTGTCTTCCTCCTTTGGGCACTTTTTTTCAGTGGTGTGAATGGGGATATATGATTCAATACTCAGGTTCTGAAGATATGGAGGATGATATCCTGTTCTGTAAAGAGAAACTAGGGGGTCTTCTTAAGGCGGTCAAGGACACTATTGAAACTAACAGAGATGTGTCAAAATGTGCCAAGTTATTCTGTTTTCCCAAAACAGGAAGTAAAAGTGATTAGATAAAGCAGGATGGGTACAGACTGGATAAAAAGTGAGAACCTAGTGCTAGATTGCAATATACTGTACCTATGAATTGCCGGAGGCTGTTTGCAAGGAGTGGATATCGGTCCCTAAAGTAGATCTTCCAGCGGCCAGACTGTCCAAAAAAAGGCAGTTTTTCTTTCAGAATCCTTTAATCAAGGATCTGGTAGATAAAAAGGCAGAGTCTCTCCTTAAAAAAAGCATACGTGTCCACTTCAACTTCCTGTATGTCTGTTCTAGCCTCTGGACCTAGAGGAAGGGGTCCCAAGGGACGAAATCCCAAAATGTATCCCAGTTATGAGGAATGCGTCTGAATCCTTGTGTGATAACCCACTAGACTCTCTGAGGGTTGTGTCCTATTCCTTGGCGCTTATCAATGCATCCATGAGGTCAGTGTGGATCAAATAATGGTCAGGTGACCTTTTGTCTAAATTTCTTCCAGCCTATGTCTCTTTTTGCAGGAGCATGTTTTACTTCACCCAGGTTCAGGGCGGCCAGGGTGCTGTAACCATTGTCACTGACCACCTTGCCCAGTTAGAATCGGGGGGTGACAGCCAGTGGGATGTTTGCTGCTTGATGTACTTCACCGCTGTACTTCACTGCTCGCTTGTGTGGCTACTCTTTCTAAGGTTGATCAGCTCCAACATGGTGTGTCAATGCTTCAAATGACACATGTGATAGGAAGGAGGGGTTGTGTTGCTGTTGGGGACAGGAATGTATCCATGGAGGAGGCGGATAAGTGCCAGGTGTGGGAGCCAGGCCGACACAATGGGGCGGAGGTCAAAAGGACCTGGACTCATTGCCAGGGTGCTGCCTCTCCGCTTCCAGAAAAAACATTGACCCATAGGCCCTGCAAACATATACTGTCCCTGTCCCTCTAGGTGTCCACTGCAGCATGAACCTTGCTGCACACCAAGAATCGCAGGGAGCGCCCCACGTTTTCCACTACGCCCGAGTACAAGGCAGGGTTGGCTTTTTGGGAGAAATAATGCCATCAAGGCAAAGTGTATGCCATTAGACTCAAATAAATGGTATAGCAGCGACTAGACCTCCAGCAACTTGGCCAGTTGGGAATTAAGCTTGTGCACCATTGTATTGCTGGGCGCATACAGTTGTTTCCTGGACTCGTTATCGATGGCTTGTGATGGATCGGAGGAGGAGGAGTCTGAGCAGGAGAAGCTGAAAGGGTTAATGAGGATGTGAAAGACACTGTACTGCCTATGGATGCAGCGTGGATGCCACAAGGGGAACCGGGAGAAGGAGGGGACTCCTGCTGCAATGGCTGGCTGCCACCTCTGTTTGTCTGCGGGATGGGGTGATTCCACTCCATGTGATTCAATAGAGCTGTGGTGCCTACATTTGTGTTTGTCTTCCCAGGTCTCATTTTGGTCTTGTACAGCTTGCACAAGGCAATGCTTTTGTCTTCTGCCAGCATAGAGAAAAAATGCCAGATGGGAGATACTTACACAGCAGAGGTAAAGGCAGCTGAGCTCGGCTTAGCACTGGCACGTTCTGGGCCTAACCCACCCACAGCGTCAACGGCATCACCACATCCCAAAGCAGACGTGGCCCTGGCTGTTCTTTGAGTACATAAGTACATAGCCTCTGCTCTTTATTGCTGCCGCCATCACCCTCCTCCTCTGATGTTGCCTCCTCCTGAGCACGCAGATCCTTTCCAGCACACAATCGCCATTGGAGTCTTCACCCTCCCTTCCAGCAGACTGTAGGATATCATGGTGGGTTCTTTGGTGCCCTTCCCCTCCTTTTACCCAACTGCTACTGTTGCTGCCCCCAACGCCAATATCATGGCTACGGGAGCCAGTATTACCACCATCAACACGGCTATTCCTGCAGTCTGCATCCTCGTTCTCCTCAGGGCAGTACAAATGCTGACTGCTCCCACACAAGTCGTTAACAGGGAGACTCTCTTGACTATCTGCCGTAGGGCGTGGTGGGGTTTTCTTGCCACTTCTTTGGAAAAAGGAAGACGCCTCACTACAAAGGAGCAGTGAAGACTAAGAAGACTCCAGTGAAAGCCTTTGCTGCAAGGAGGAGGAGCAGGAGGAATGCTGTGACCCCCACCTCCAAAGCACGGTGTCAGACTCCGAAGCCATCTCCACGTCATCCTGCTACGACTTAGAGAAGAGTGAGCCATCCAATACCCAATCTCATCTTTCTCCTCAACTATAATGTTGCGCCTTACCGAAGCTTGCAGGGACAACTGCGGCATACTACTAATACTACTACAAGTACTACTATTACTACTACTAATTCTTGTCAGATAATTGGAGCTGCTACCACCCACAATCTGGC
The DNA here is from genome assembly GCF_905171765.1 of Bufo bufo. Taxonomy (NCBI): domain Eukaryota; kingdom Metazoa; phylum Chordata; class Amphibia; order Anura; family Bufonidae; genus Bufo; species Bufo bufo. The sequence continues at coordinate 74,671,429 of NC_053397.1, forward strand.
TCTGGGTCTTTCGTTTAGAACCCTTCCATAGACCTGACATTTTTGGGCCTTTCAGATTTGAATATAATCAACAGCGCCCCCCCCCCCCCCCAAAAAAAAAAAAAAAATAATAATAATTGATAGGAAACACGTGGAAACAGAAATAAAGGGAAAAGATATAGGCCTAAATTCGTTATCACTCACGGATAATTTGTGCCGTACCCTGTGTATTGTTGTAGTAATCATGTTTATATGCTGGTCTCATTAAATTGAACAATCCCCCAAAAATTCAAATTCCAACTGTGTGGATATAGAATAAACGCAAACGGATGATTGAGATCTGATGCTCAATACTCGTTATCACTCACAGAAAAGTAGGTGCCCTAGCACGTAAATTGCTGTACCAGTGATCACCTATATGCTGGTTTAATTAAATAAAAATTAGTCGGTATAAGGCTGGATTCATAGATGTACAGTGTGAAGGGGCAGTGCAAACATATAGAGGAAAGGGAGTTCTGTACAGGTTCTTGTCATCCTTTAGGGCTGGGCCCCTTCTCTCTAAGGGCCCCAGCTGCATGACATATTACCCAGTGTCGATACAAGCAGATTTCCTCTCTACTTACAATCTCGTCCTATGTACCATCTGGACCATAAGGAGAAGCTGATAAGGATTGGGGATAGATACGGACATGGCGATGGCAGCTCTGGATTCTTATCTGCCACCGTCTGCACTGGAAACATTTAGGGTAAGTTCACATGAGGTAAATATAGGACAGAATCATCTGATGTCTATTTGTCGTAGAATACACCAAAATCCGAGGTACACACTTGGATTAGTAGTTGGTTTGCACACAGATCCGACCGCTGATTAGTCCTATTCCATGGGGTTAATCTACGTTCAAACATCTGCTCCAGTTTCAAAGTTATATAGTACAACACCCCAGCACCACTTAATATACAGTATATAGTATAACACATCCTGCCCCACAGAGTATATAGTATAACAGCCCACACAGTGTATACAGTAGTATAACAACCCCAACCCCACACAGTATATAGTATAACACCTCCTGCTCTTCATAGTATATAGTATAATACCTCCTGCCCCACATAGTATATAGCAGGGGTACTCAACTGGCGGACCGCGGTCCAAATACGGACCGCGGCCGCCAGTTGTCCGGACCCCGGCCATCCTTCAGAGCGCTCCTCCAAACGATTCAGTTCAGAGTGATCCGATCCGTTTGAATCGGCTCGGCTCAGGGCTCTTTCACACCTGCGTTATTGTCTTCCGGCATAGAGTTCCGTCGTCGGGGCTCTATGCCGGAAGAATCCTGATCAGGATTATCCTAATGCATTCTGAATGGAGAGTAATCCGTTCAGGATGCATCAGGATGTCTTCAGTTCCGGTACGGAACGTTTGTTGGCCGGAGAAAATACCGCAGCATGCTGCGCTTTTTGCTCCGGCCAAAAATCCGGAACACTTGCCGCAAGGCCGGATCCGGAATTAATGCCCATTGGAAGGCATTGATCCGGATCCGGCCTTAAGCTAAACGTCGTTTCGGCGCATTGCCGGAGCCGACATTTAGCTTTTTCAGAGTGGTTACCATGGCTGCCGGGACGCTAAAGTCCTGACAGCCATGGTAAGTGTAGCGGGGAGCGGGGGAGCAGCATACTTACCGTCCGTGCGGCTCCCCGGGCGCTCCAGAGTGACGTCAGGGCGCCCCAAGCGCATGGATCACGTGATCGCATGGATCACGTCATCCATGCGCATGGGGCGCTCTGACGTCATTCTGGAGCGCCCCGGGAGCCGCACGGACTGTAAGTATACCGCTCCCCCGCTCCCCGCTCCTACTATGGCAACCAGGACTTTAATAGCGTCCTGGGTGCCATAGTAACACTGAAAGCATTTGGAAGACGGTTCCGTCTTCAAATGCTTTCAGTACACTTGCGTTTTTCCGGATCCGGAGTGTAATTCCGGCAAGTGGAGTACACGCCGGATCCGGACAACGCAAGTGTGAAAGAGGCCTCAGTCACAGCAATGCTGACAGAGACGCTCAGCTCACCTCACGCTGGCAGCAGGAGCCTGAGGGCGGGACTGGGAGGAGCGTAATATGATCCTAGAGTGGAAGCTGGCTTCTGCCAGCCCCTCCCCTCCCCGCCCACCAACCAATCACCGACCAGAGCTGAAGGGGCGAGGCCAGCACAGCACACTAGCAGCTCTGACTCGAGTCCTCGGAGTAGTGCAGGGTCAGGGAGTCTAAATGAATGGAATGAGTCAAAAGAATCTAAAGATCCGATTAGTTAGTGACTCATTCGATTCATTGAGTTAAAAGAGCCGTGAGTCGGACTGTAGAACAGGTTACACTGAGGCTGTCGGCTCTTGTTGCAGCAGTGATAAGGAGCAGAGAGATAAGAGAAGGGACAGATGACACAGTTCAGCACATAGTTTTCCCTGTGCATTCACATTTCACTTCACTTGGTTGGTAGTACTACTGTCAGTGTCAGACTGTTGTCACTGTGGGGAACAATGCACAACAGACAACAATTCACATTGCACACCACAGTGACAGCTTCCTCCTCTCCGCCTGTCCAACGTCAGCCTCAGCTTCCCTTTACTATAAAAAAATCACTCTTCCTGACTCACTCAATACTAATCAGAGACCAGTTCAACTTCAGAGAGCTGAAGAGCCGACTCACTGCAGTGTCACTGACTGAGTCAGCAGCTGCGCATGCGCACCGGCACCTAGAGTCTTCAGTTCACTTGCGAGTCAGCTCAGCAGTCTGACTCGCCAAGTGAACCGAAGATCCGATTCTGATCCGAATGAGCTGATTCAAATGAACCGATTCACCTAAAAGATCCGAACTTCCCATCACTATCTCCTGCACACTGTGCCGTGCAGGAGGAGGAGCTTACCGACGCACTTCCTCCTGTCCCAGAGCGCAGTGAGACAGGCCGGCTCCCTCCACATATAGCGTTCCTCCTCCTGCACACTCTGGTACGTGCAAGAGGCGGAGCTTACCGGCGCACTTCCTCCTTCGCAGGGGCGCAGTGAGAGACGGCTCCCTCCACATGCAGGCACCAGCGCTTTCTCCCTCAGTGCGCTCACAGGTCCCTCCTCCCCTGCAGCAGCGGCAGCACGTAAGGGAGCTTCAAGCTCCAAAGGACACTTACGTGCTGCTGGAGAGGGGAGGGACATCACCACTGCCACCAATGAAATAAATGTCACATTTGGAAAGTAAGGGGTGCGTGGAGAGGGCTACAGAGAGGCGGGAACACGTCACTGACTCCAGTGTCGTGTTCCCATCTCCCCTGGGCCATCTTCTTTAGGTAACCTGATTAAATAAAGTGATTAAGCCCCATCAAACCATGATAGTTTTGTTCCGCATCCAATTCCCATTATTGGGGCATTGGATGCGGACCCCTTAGTTTCAATGGAGCGGAAAAAGATGCAGACAGCACACAGTGTGCTGTCTGCATCACTTGGGGCCCCATTGTAATTAAGGGGCCGCATCCAATCCCCCAATAATGGGAATTGGATGCGGAACAAAACTATCATATGTCTGTTCTGTGGCTTGGGTTGCCACCCGGCCAGTAGTTCACCAGCAAGGCTGGTATTTTAGTTCCCTTGCCGGTGCCAGAATTTTCCTGTAAAGACTGTTAAGGTACTTTCACACTTGCAGCAGGACGGATCCGACAGGCTGTTCACCCTGTCAGATCCGTCCTGCCGCTATTTCGCCGGACTGCCACTCCCCATTGACTATAGCGGGAGTGGAGCTACGGTGCAGCATGGCAGTGCGCGGCGTGAGGCCGCCAGACGAAAAAGTCGGACATGTAGTACTTTTAGTCTGGCGGCCTCTCACCGTGCTGCGCCGTAGCTCTGCCCCCATCCCCATTATAGTCGATGGGCACAGAGCAGCGGCACGGCGAAGTAGTGGCAAAATGGATATGACAGGGTGAGCAGCCTGTCGGATCCGTCCTTCTGCAAGTGTGAAAGTACCCTTACTAATGAGCGCTTCCATCATGGAACGCCCATTAGTACAGCCGTTACCTCCACCGCAACTTGTGCTAGTAAAAAAATTAATAAAATTACGGTACCTCCACCTCCATTTGCTCACGCTGTGGAGAGCACTCCCTGCTGACTAGAAGCTCAAGACAGGACCTACAAGACGTCATCACGTTGGAGCACCGGTCCTGAGCTTGCAGTCAGCAGCGAATGTTCACCGCAGCCAGGTGAATGCAAATTTTATTTTATTTTTTTGCAAAAGCAGAGAAGGGGGGGCACTAATGGGGGCATTACTCTTACTGGGGGCACTAATGGGGACATTATTCTTACTGGGGGCATTATTCTTACTGGGGCACTAATGTGGCCATTACTAATTCTGGGACTTACCCGGGGCGCTCCACTATAACGTCAGAGCGCCCCACGCGCATGGATCACATGATCGCATGGCATCTTTACTGTTGGCGTTCAGCTCGGACCTTCACCTGACTGCAGACCCAGGTATGTGGACCTTTAATAAAACTAGTTGAGTACCCCTGGTATATAGTATAACACCCCCAGCCCCACAAAGTATATAGTATAACACCCCCAGCCCCACACAGTATATAGTATAACACCCCCAGCCCCACTAACACCCCCAGCCCCACACAGTATATAGTATAACACCCCCAGCCCCACACAGTATATACGAACAAAGGATAAACTGAGACTAGATGGGTATAGTAGCAAAATATACATATACTTTATTAGACAATACATAAAAAGTTAATTTATATGTGATGTATCACATCAGATAAAAAGCTGGACTACACCTGAGGGGACATAACATGGTTACATACAATTAGAAAAAGAGGGCAGTGAGGCTAACAATCAGCTAAGATTCACAAATGTCCAGAAAAAGTGCAAATGCATATCTCCAAACTTGTACACATATATACACGCACATAGGACCTATTTCACATGTAAAGAATTGTCACAAGTATCCACAATTTTACTGGTATACACGTATGTATCTCCGGAAAAAAGGCTGCCAGTCCATCAAAGACCCTGATTTGAGACATACACGTGTATAGCAACTGGACAATCACAAATTCCCATCCACTTGTAAAAAAGGACTAATGCCTCAATCTCAGCAAAAAAGTGCATATGTGCATATTATCATCCATTATAAAAATAGAGATACAAAACCAAGTCCCATAGACATGCGTGAACATATATGTACATATCACCTTAAGGGCAAGTAGGATTACTGCCAGTGCCCTAAGAATAGAGCCATGTATGGATGCATATACAGATACATACACACAGGAATCGATCACCTAAATAGCTGTGCATAAACAGATAGAATAAAAAAAAAATCACAGAGGTCAATCCCTGCAACAAACACAAGAGTAACTAAGTTATATCACAAAGACATTGGTTTACAGAGCAAAGAGTAGCCTCACACTATGAAATTACATACCCATACAATGAAAAACTGTCCAAACTCAGGAGAGCCACGTACCCCACACAGTATATAGTATAACACCTCTTGCCCCACACAATATACAATATAACACCCCAGCCCCACACAGTATATAATATAACACCCCAAACCTCTCCCACACAGTATATAATATAACACCCCCAACCTTTCCCACACAGTATATAGTATAACACCCCCAGCCCCACACAGTATATAATATAACACCTCCAGCCGCACACAGTATATAGTATAACGTCCCACACAGTATATAATATAACACCCCCAGCCGCACACAGTATATAATATAACATCCCCAGCCACACACAGTATATAATATAATACCCCCAGCCCCACACAGTATATAGTATAGCACCCCCAACCTCTCCCAAACAGTATATAATTAGGGATGAGCGAACCCGAACTGTATAGTTCGGGTTCGTACCGAATTTTGGGGTGTCCGTGACACGGACCCGAACCCGAACATTTTCGTAAAAGTCCGGGTTCGGGTTCGGTGTTCGGCTCTTTCTTGGCGCTTTTTGAAAGGCTGCAAAGCAGCCAATCAACAAGCGTCATACTACTTGCCCCAAGAGGCCATCACAGCCATGCCTACTATTGGCATGGCTGTGATTGGCCAGTGCAGCATGTGACCCAGCCTCTATTTAAGCTGGAGTCACGTAGCGCCGCACGTCACTCTGCTATGATCAGTATAGGGAGACGTTGCAGCTGCGACGTTAGGGTGAGATTAGGCAGATTAACTCCTACAAAAGACTTCATTCTGTGATCGATCTGCAGCTGTGGATCATTGAAGTGCTATTATTGACTTGCTCACTTTTTTGAGGCTGCCCAGAGCGTTTTTAGATCACTTTTTTTCTGGGGTGATCGGCGGCCATTTTGTGACTTGTGGTGCGCCAGCACAAGCAATCACCAAGTGTATTTAACCATCGATAGTGTGGTTATTTTGTGCTATATCATACATCAGCTGCAGGCTGAGCCTGTGTCACCGAAGTGCATTTAACCATCAACAGTCTGGTTATTTTTTGGCCATATACTACATCAGCTGCAGGCTGAGCCTGTGTCACCGAAGTGCATATAACCATCGACAGTCTGATTATTTTTTGGCCATATACTACATCTGGTGCAGGCTGAGCCTGTGTCACCCAAGTGCATTTAACCATCAACAGTGTGGTTATTTTTTGGCCATATATTACATCAGGGGCAAGTTGAGCCTGTCACCCAGCGCCTAAAAAATAGACCTGACATTTCTATTCAACCAAATCTGTACTGTTTTAGCTGGTCAAGTTATTTGTAGTGACCGTAAAAGCACACTTTTTTTTCTGGGTTGAAAAACCATTCCCAAATTTGCCATTCTCAAAATAACTAGTTTCTGGTATTTGAGGCCTACTTGAAATCTATCCCAAAAAGAATATCTTACATTGAAGCTAGTGATAGTGTCATTCAGAAAAACCTAAGACACACGCTAGCGTGCTGATAGAAATCTGATTATGTGATTAAACCTATACCTGTCACACAACGCAAAAAAAAACAGGCCTCACATCTCTATTTAACCAAATCTCTACTGTTTTAGCTGGTCAAGTTATTTGTAGTGACCGTAAAAGCACACTTTTTTTTCTGAGTTGAAAAACCATTCCCAAATTTGCCATTCTCAAAATAACTAGTTTCTGGTATTTGAGGCCTACTTAAAATCTATCCCAAAAAGAATATCTTACATTGAAGCTAGTGATAGTGTCATTCAGAAAAACCTAAGACACACGCTAGCGTGCTGATAGAAATCTGATTCTGTGATTAAACCTATACCTGTCACACAGCGCAAAAAAAAAAACAGGCCTCACATCTCTATTTAACCAAATCTGTACTGTTTTAGCTGGTCAAGTTATTTGTAGTGACCGTAAAAGCACACTTTTTTTTCTGGGTTGAAAAACCATTCCCAAATTTGCCATTCTCAAAATTTTGGTGAATGGGAACAATGAGGAAAACATCTAATAAGGGACGCGGACGTGGACATGGTCGTGGTGGTGTTAGTGGACCCTCTGGTGCTGGGAGAGGACGTGGCCGTTCTGCCACAGCCACACGTCCCATACATATCAGGGAAACTGTCTGAGCCTCAAGTTATGCAGCAGTCTCTTATGCTGTTTGAAGACTTGCCAGGGTTTCCCAAGGGCATCCACCTAGCCCTTCCCCAGGGGTGGAAGAGATAGAATGCACTAACGCACAACCACTTATTTTTCCTGATGATGAGGACATGGAAATACCACCTCAGCACGTCTCTGATGATGACGAAACACAGGTGCCAACTGCTGCGTCTTTCTGCAGTGTGCAGACTGAACAGGAGGTCAGGGATCAAGACTGGGTGGAAGACGATGCAGGGGACGATGAGGTCCTAGACCCCACATGGAATGAAGGTCGTGCCACTGACTTTCACAGTTCGGAGGAAGAGGCAGTGGTGAGACCGAGCCAACAGCGTAGCAAAAGAGGGAGCAGTGGGCAAAATCAGAACACCCGCCGCCAAGAGACTCCGCCTGCTACTGACCGCCGCCATCTGGGACCGAGCACCCCAAAGGCAGCTTCAAGGAGTTCCCTGGCATGGCACTTCTTCAAACAATGTGCTGACGACAAGACCCGAGTGGTTTGCACGCTGTGCCATCAGAGCCTGAAGCGAGGCATTAACGTTCTGAACCTTAGCACAACCTGCATGACCAGGCACCTGCATGCAAAGCATGAACTGCAGTGGAGTAAACACCTTAAAAACAAGGAAGTCACTCAGGCTCCCCCTGCTACCTCTTCTGCTGCTGCTGCCTCGGCCTCTTCTGCTGCTGCCGCCGCCTCGGCCTCTTCCTCCGCCTCTGGAGGAACGTTGGCACCTGCCGCCCAGCAAACATGGGATGTACCACCAACACCACCACCTGCGTCACCAAGCATCTCAACCATGTCACACGGCAGCGTTCAGCTTTCCATCTCACAAACATTTGAGAGAAAGCGTAAATTCCCACCTAGCCACCCTCGATCCCTGGCCCTGAATGCCAGCATTTCTAAACTACTGGCCTATGAAATGCTGTCATTTAGGCTGGTGGACACACACAGCTTCAAACAGCTCATGTCGCTTGCTGTCCCACAGTATGTTGTTCCTAGACGGCACTACTTCTCCAAGAGAGCCGTGCCTTCCATGCACAAACAAGTGTCCGATAAAATCAAGTGTGCACTGCGCAAGCTCATGTCGCTTGCTGTCCCACAGTATGTTGTTCCTAGACGGCACTACTTCTCCAAGAGAGCCGTGCCTTCCATGCACAAACAAGTGTCCGATAAAATCAAGTGTGCACTGCGCAACGCCATCTGTGGCAAGGTCCACCTAACCACAGATACGTGGACCAGTAAGCACGGCCAGGGACGCTATATCTCCCTAACTGCACACTGGGTAAATGTAGAATATATTATTCTACTCCAGGGCACTTCCTCATTCAATACTATTTTTAATTTCATTTTACCATTATATTGCGGGGCAACCCAAAGTTGAATGAACCTCTCCTCTGTCTGGGTGCCGGGGCCTAAATGTGTGACAGTGGCCTGTTCCAGTGGTGGGTGACGTGAAACCTGATTCTCTGCTATGACATGAAGACAGATTCTGCGCTGACATAAGGCCAGATTCTCTGTTACGGGACCTCTCTCCTCTGCCTGGGTGCCTGGCCCTAAATGTGTGACAGTGGCCTGTTCCAGTGGTGGGTGACGTGAAGCCTGATTCTCTGCTATGACATGAAGACAGATTCTGCGCTGACATAAGGCCAGATTCTCTGTTACGGGACCTCTCTCCTCTGCCTGGGTGCCTGGGCCTAAATGTGTGACAGTGGCCTGTTCCAGTGGTGGGTGACGTGAAGCCTGATTCTCTGCTATGACATGAAGACAGATTCTGCGCTGACATAAGGCCAGATTCTCTGTTACGGGACCTCTCTCCTCTGCCTGGGTGCCTGGGCCTAAATGTGTGACAGTGGCCTGTTCCAGTGGTGGGTGACGTGAAGCCTGATTCTCTGCTATGACATGAAGACAGATTCTGCGCTGACATAAGGCCAGATTCTCTGTTACGGGACCTCTCTCCTCTGCCTGGGTGCCTGGGCCTAAATGTGTGACAGTGGCCTGTTCCAGTGGTGGGTGACGTGAAGCCTGATTCTCTGCTATGACATGAAGACAGATTCTGCGCTGACATAAGGCCAGATTCTCTGTTACGGGACCTCTCTCCTCTGCCTGGGTGCCTGGGCCTAAATGTGTGACAGTGGCCTGTTCCAGTGGTGGGTGACGTGAAGCCTGATTCTCTGCTATGACATGAAGACAGATTCTGTGCTGACATCAGGCCAGATTCTCTGTTACGGGACCTCTCTCCTCTGCCTGGGTGCCGGGGCCTAAATGTGTGACAGTGGCCTGTTCCAGTGGTGGGTGACGTGAAGCCTGATTCTCTGCTATGACATGAAGACTGATTCTGCGCTGACATGAAGCCAGATTCTCTGCTATGGCATGAAGAGACTGATTCTCTGCTGATGTGAAGCCAGATTCTCTGCTATGGGACCTCTGTCCAATTGATATTGGTTCATTTTTATTTTTTTAATTTTTATTTTAATTCATTTCCCTATCCACATTTGTTTGCAGGGGATTTACCTACATGTTGCTGCCTTTTGCAGCCCTCTAGCTCTTTTCTGGGCTGTTTTACAGCCTTTTTAGTGCCCAAAAGTTCGGGTCCCCATTGACTTCAATGGGGTTCGGGTTCGGGACGAAGTTCGGATCGGGTTCGGATCCCGAACCCGAACATTTCCTGGAAGTTTGGCCGAACTTCTCGAACCCGAACAACCAGGTGTTCGCTCAACTCTATATATAATATAACACCCCCAACCTTTCCCACACAGTATATAATATAACATCCCCAGCCCCACACAGTATATAGTAAAACACCCCCAGCCCCACACAGTATATAGTATAACACCTCCAGCCCCACACAGTATATAGTATAACACCCCCATCCGCACACAGTATATAGTATAACATCCCCAGCCCCACACAGTATATAATATAACATCCCCAGTCCCACACAGTATATAATATAAGACCCCCAGTCCCACACAGTATATAGTATAACACCTCCAGCCGCACACAGTATATAATATAACATCCCCAGCCCCACACAGTATATAATATAACATCCCCAGCCACACACAGTATATAGTATAACACCCCCAGCCCCACACAGTATATAATATAACACCCCCAGCCCCACACAGTATATAATATAATACCCCCAGCCCCACACAGCATATAATATAACATAACTTTTACTTATAATATTATAAAATAATACCACCGTAGTGGTTCACCAGTGAAAAATAGTGAGACGAACAACAATAATAGAAGATACAAGATGCTCCTGGGAGCCAGCCATAGATACACTGGTTAGGTGGTGAGTAAACACACGGCAGCTGGGGGGAGCAGTGGGTGAAACTGTCCTGTCCCTACACGCACCCTGGCTAAAACCTCAGCCCAGGGACGTCCCCTGATGGTGGAGACTCCCTGTCCTCGTGCCTGGGCTGACTGCCCTGCGTTTACCCTCCTCTCCAACAGTAAAATAACAAATACGCTCCCCAGAGAACTGACGGGTGTAATTAGGCGTCCCTGGTAACTAATTACCCTGAGGGACACCGATGGATAAACATAGACCAAATCAATTTAGGTGAATAGGATAAGTATCACCTATAATGAGGAGCCAGGCACAGGGGCCTCAAAACAGTGCGTTCCCAGGCTGGTTCCCCATAAGCCCCTACGCATTTCCCCTATTGCTAACCTCTCTTATGGTTTTGCCTATGTAGTCCATAGGGCAAGGGCACTGGCATATATACACCGCACCCTTGCTCCTACAGTTGTAAAAATCCCTGATTTGGTAGGCTTGACCAGTGACTGAGCAAATAATTGATTTTGCGGTGGAAATAAAAGCACATGCTTTACAGGAGCCACACTTGAACATACCGCAGGGTTTCCGGTCCAGCCAGGTCCCCACTCCACTTGGTGTAGTGTAATGGCTATGGACCAGGCGGTCTCTTAGGCTCCTCCCCCGCCTATAGGTGACACTCGGCTACTTAGTCAATACATCCTTCAGGTCAGGGTCCATGTGAAGAATTGGCCAGTACCTTTTCAGGACTGACATTACTTCCGTATTTGCGCAGTCAATCACAGATATCAGGCGTATCGGTTGTTGTCCACTCTGTGCCTTAGGTTTGGGGACAAGGAGTTCGGTACGTTCCTTGCTTAAGGCATTCTGGAACGCACCCCAAGGACCGTTTGGGGGTAACCCCTCTCCCTAAATCTCGTCTGTAACTTCTTGGCCTCAGTGTAGAACGTTTCACCCTCAGAACAGTTTCTCCGGGTCCTCAAATATTGGCCCCTTGGTATACCGCGTTTAAGCGGTGTCGGGTGATGGCTTTCCCAATGCAGCAACGAGTTGGTTGCGGTGTCCTTCCTAAACATGTTGGCAATAAGTTTTTCTCCCTACCTGGTTACCCGTACATCAAGGAAAGGAATAGAGTAAAGGTCGAACTCGAAGGTGAACCGCAAACCAAAGTCGTTGCTGTTGAGGGACCTGACAAACTCCCGGAGTTCCTCTGACCCACCCTTCCAAATCACGAAAATGTCATCTATATAGCGTGTCCAGAAGGTGATCTTGTCGGACCACCAAGTCACAGCATCTGGGAACACGCAGGTGTCCTCCCACCAGCCCAGGAAGAGGTTGGCATACGTTGGGGCACATGGGCTCCCCATTGCTGTCCCCCTGAGCTGGTGGTAGAACCGTGAGTTGAAGAGGAAAAAATTGTGGGTCAGAGTGAACTCCAGGAGTCTGAGGGTGAAGAGGTTATGCGCTCTACAATGGACATCCCTTGTCCTCAAGTAGTACTCTGCGGCAAAGAGTCCTTTGTTATGTGGGATTGAACTGTATAAGGACTCTACATCTATACTGGCCAATATACAGTCCTGATCAACATTGATCGCGTCAATCTTGCTGAGGAAGTCCATCGTGTCCCTCGTATAAGAGGGTAAAGACACGACGAACTCCCTCAGCACGCGATCAACGTAGATACCGCATTTCTGTGTTAGGGAGTTAACCCCAGAGACGTTGGGGCGTCCCTTAAGGGGTGTGATCCCCTTATGGATTTTTGGTAATCCATAGAAGGTAGCTATGGTGGAATGAGCCGGAAGAAGAAAGTCGTACTCGGCCGCCGAAATCAATTTGTCTGTCAAAGCATCAGTCAAGATGACCTTAAGATCCTCATAAAAAGTGGCCGAGGGATTAGTGTCTAATAACCTGTATCCCTCCCTGTCTTTCAAGAGGTCTAGACACATAGTCTGGTAAGCTACATGGTCAAGAATGACCAGATTCCCACCCTTATCAGATGACTTAATAATAATGGATTTATCTTTCTCCAGGGCAGTGAGTGCTGACATCTCTGCTCGAGACAGATTGAGGTGGCGGGGAGACATCCCTTCTAATCTCTCAAGGTCATTCGTCACCATCTGCATGAAGATGTCCACACACTCATAATTCATGGGTGGGGGCATCTTCCTGCTAGTTGGCTTGAGATTGGTATAAGGTCCCTGTCCTGGACACCGGCTACCCTCCTCTCTCAGTTCACAGAGAGACTGCAGTGAGGTCAGGTCGCCCTCACTCAGGCCAAGTCTGGCACAGGTTTGTCTGTCATTATCCCTAAAGAATTTATGCCACTTAAGGCGTCTAGTGAACAGACTCAGGTCCTTGATCCACGTGAATAGGCAAAAATTGGTGGTAGGTACAAAAGAGAGGCCCTTACTCAGTACACCAAGTTCGAGTGTACTTAGTACCCGTGATGTTAGGTTAATAACCTGCAAACCTCCTTTCAAGCCCTGTCGGTTTTGTTCCTCTCCCGCAGATGGTAAGAGACCTGGCTTTTCTCTAAAAAAGAAGAAGCAGACGAAGATGCATTGGGAAAGCCATCACCCGACACCGCTTAAACGCGGTATACCAAGGGGCCAATATTTGAGGACCCGGAGAAACTGTTCTGAGGGTGAAACGTTCTACACTGAGGCCAAGAAGTTACAGACGAGATTTAGGGAGAGGGGTTACCCCCAAACGGTCCTTGGGGGTGCGTTCCAGAATGCCTTAAGCAAGGGACGTACCGAACTCCTTGTCCCCAAACCTAAGGCACAGAGTGGACAACAACCGATACGCCTGATATCTGTGTTTTACTGCGCAAATACGGAAGTAATGTCAGTCCTGAAAAGGTACTGGCCAATTCTTCACATGGACCCTGACCTGAAGGATGTATTGACTAAGTGTCACGGATGGTGTACAGGAAACAAGACAATACCATATAAACAATGTCTCTCTGGATCCACAACTAAGGAACAAAGGGAGACCCCTGCAATAGACCTGCCGCTCTCCCTCACTGCTCAGCCTATGCGAACACCCCAAAGGTGGATGGCCGCATATCCACATTCCTCGGCTATCTATTACCTGAAGACCCTACAATAGTGAAGGGACACGACCACCGGCTCCCTACACTGACACGGAGGGAGTCAGGGTCACCTGGATCCAGAAAAGACAAAATCATAAATACATAAACAGCACTTATCTTGCAGACGAATGACGACTGACGACTGGGAACAGGGAACAGGGAACTGGGAACTGGGAACTGGGAACAGCATGCACACACACTCCAGGAAGTTGTTTCAGCCGCACACTACTGCATTATGGGGAGGAACTTAAAGGGTAGCGATCAGTCTAACTGCATGACAGCTGAGATAGACTAACGAGATGAGAAACTAAACCAAAACAAAGAAATTCAAGGAGGAGGATCTGAGAAGCTCCTGTGAGCGCTTCTCAGCTGTCTGGCTGTGACAGTACCCCTCCCTCTAGGAGTGGACTCCGGACACTCAGGGCCCACCTTCTCAGGATGGGACCTATGGAAAGCCCTGATGAGACGAGAGCAGGGCCGCTGATAGAAATCATGGGGCCCCGTACAGCATACATGACGGGGCCCCCTTCAGCTCCACCCCCTGATCCCTCCTTCAGCCACACCCCTGGCCCCGCCCTTGGCCCCTCCCCAGACTCCGCCTTGAGACAACATGCAAATTTGTCTACAAGTGATATTTATGGCGCTGGGGGGTCGTCTGTGAATGGCGCTGTTATGGAGGGGATCTGTGAATGGCACTGTTATGGAGGGGATCTGTGAATGGCACTGTTATGGAGGGGATCTGTGAATGGCACTTTTATGGAGGGGATCTGTGAATGGCACTTTTATGGAGGGGATCTGTGGATGGCACTGTTATGGAGGGGATCTGTGGATGGCACTGTTATGGAGGGGATCTGTGGATGGCACTGTTATGGAGGGGATCTGTGGATGGCACTGTTATGGAGGGGATCTGTGGATGGCACTGTTATGGAGGGGATCTGTGGATGGCACTGTTATGGAGGGGATCTGTGGATGGCACTGTTATGGAGGGGATCTGTGGATGGCACTGTTATGGAGGGGATCTGTGGATGGCACTGTTATGGAGGGGATCTGTGGATGGCACTGTTATGGGGGGATCTGTGGATGGCACTGTTATGGAGGGGATCTGTGGATGGCACTGTTATGGGGGGATCTGTGGATGGCACTGTTATAGAGGGGGATCTGTGGATGACACATACCGTATATAGCATCTTATGCTATGTGTCATCCACAGATACCCCTCCATAACAGTGCCATTCACAGATACCCTCCATAACAGTGCCATCCACAGATCCCCCCCATAACAGTCATCCACAGATCCCCCCATAACAGTGTCATCCACAGATCCCCCCATAACAGTGTCATCCACAGATCCCCCCCATAACAGTGTCATCCACAGATCCCCCTCCATAATGGTGCCATCCACAGATCCCCCCCATAAGTGTCATCCACAGACCCCCCGGCCCCCCCATAAGTGTCATCCACATGACAGACCCCCCCCCCCATAACAGTGCCATCCACGGATCCCCCGCCCTCCCTATAACAGTGCCGTCATGACGTCATCCATATAGATCCCCCCCCCGCCACTCACAGTAGTATACATTAATAAATCGGTGCAGCCGTGCAGGCTGCAGACAGTAACTTTAATTTTAGCACAGGCACAGCGCTCATCTCTTTACTAAAATACTACCTTACATTCAGCTCCTGCCTCCTCCCTCCACCCTCCAGTAACAAGTGCGGGCGGCAGCGCTCACTCACTGACGTCACGCGCCTGCGCCGCCTAGTGGGAGGAGCAGGCGTGTGACGTCAGTGAGTGAGCGCCGCCCCCACACTGCCTGCTGTTACTGGAGCCAGCCCACTGACAGCAAAAAAATTAAAATGGCTCGGGAGTAGGGTTGCCACCTTTTCTTCAAGCCAAACCCGAACAGAAGGGAGGGAGGGCCCCCTTCCAGGCCCCGCCTCCAGCCACGCCCATGTCCCGCCTCCAACCATGTCCCGTCTCCACCCTTGGTCGCTGTCGCACCGCGATCGTTACGCCCCTGATCCCACGCCTGCGCCGTCCCGTTTAGTATTCGGCGCAGGCGCGGGATTTACGGGACGAAGAGGAGAACTCGGACGTCAATCAACTGGACATGGGCGTGCCACTGCCAAAGGGTGAATAGACGGAGCCTCTAGGTGCTGCAGGAACGCCCTCATAGCACCTAGAGGCTCATTAGCATATGATAAGTCTTTATTTTAAGAGAACGGCGGCAGCGGCAGGCAGGGAGTTATGTACTGCTGACATCAGCACATCGCTAATGTCAGTCAGCTACATAACATAACGTTTTTTCTGATGATTGACAGATTCAGAAACCTGTTTAAAGGGCTTCTGTCACCCCACTAAACTCTTTTTTTTTTTTTTTTTCCGGCTTCTTATAATCCCTATACTGCGATATATGAATACATAATGTTATTAGTCATTTTGGTTCAGTAGATAATGAATAAAACAGATTTTTATAATATGTAAATTACCTCTCTACCAGCAGGCAGGGCGGTTACTTGCTGGTAGCATCCGCATCCTCCTATCATAATGACGCCCCCTCCTCATGTTGATTGACAGGGCCAGCGAACGCGATCGTCCTCTGGCTGGCCCTGTCTGCTATCAAGTTATTGCGCCTGCGCCGTAGCGGTCTTCAGTCGGCACAGGCGCACTGAGAGGAGGACGCTCGCTCGGCCGCTCCTTCCTCAGTGCGCCTACACCAATGACGTCACATCTACACCCGGCGCAGGCGCACTGAGGAAGGAGCGGCCGAGCGAGCGTCCTCCTCTCAGTGCGCCTGTGCCGACTGAAGACCGCTACGGCGCAGGCGCAATAACTTGATAGCAGACAGGGCCAGCCAGAGGACGATCGCGTTCGCTGGCCCTGTCAATCAACATGAGGAGGGGGCGTCATTATGATAGGAGGATGCGGATGCTACCAGCAAGTAACCGCCCTGCCTGCTGGTAGACAGGTAATTTACATATTATAAAAATCTGTTTTATTCATTATCTACTGAACCAAAATGACTAATAACATTATGTATTCATATATCGCAGTATAGGGATTATAAGAAGGCAAAAAAAAAGAGTTTAGTGGGGTGACAGAAGCCCACACTGTTACATACAATTACACAATTCAAATGTTTTATATTTCTACCTTTTTAGAAGTGAGTGACAGACTAGGACAGGTGTCAGGACTCAGGAGTCAGGACTGTCTTGGTCAGGTTGTCTGCAGGCAGGGCACAGTGGGCACTACATGGGCAGGCTGCTGGAGCTGGACTGGAGAGGAGAAGAAGAATGATTTCTCCCACGGAGCTCCCTCTGCCTCTCTCTCTGATGTCATCACTTCCTTATCAGAGAGAGGGAGGGAGGGACTAGGAGGCAGGGGAGGAGCGAGGGGAGGAGCCTGAACAGTGAGTGAACACAGCGCTGCCTGGCATCACTGTACTGTAGTGTGTAGACTGGAGGAGGGAGGAGGGAGGAGGGAGGAGGGGAGGCTCGGGAGCGCTGCGCTCAGCTGATCACCCGGAGTGACAGCTTAAATATGCGATCGGAGTCTCGGTCGGACCACACTGCAGTTTGAATGAATAATCCTGTGCCCGGGTCTAAGAAAGGCTTGTACCCGGGCACAGGATTACAAACCCGGACTGTCCGGGTGAATCCCGGACGGGTGGCAACCCTACGAGTCGGGAGTCGGCAGCCCGGGCCCCCCTGCCAGCCGGGCCCGGTACAACTGGGCCAGCTGTACTGGCCTATCAGCGGCCCTGGACGAGAGGCCTTAATGTCCGTCACTGGGACCCACATCCTCTCCTCAGGACCATAACCCTCCCAATGAACGAGGTACTGGAGGGAACCGCGGACAAGACGAGAATCCACAATTCTAGAGACCTGAAATTCAAGATTTCCATCAACCATAATCGGAGGAGGAGGCAAAGGCGAGGGTACAATAGGTTGAACATAAGGTTTCAATAAGGACTTATGAAAAACATTATGGATCTTCCAAGTCTGAGGAAGATCAAGACGGTAGGCAACAGGATTGATGACAGACAGGATCTTGTAAGGCCCAATAAACCTAGGACCCAACTTCCAGGAGGGAACCTTCAATTTGATATTCTTGGTAGACAACCACACCAGATCACCAACATTCAGGTCCGGACCAGGCACACGTCTCTTATCCGCCACACGCTTATATCTCTCACTCATGCTCTCTAGATTATCCTGAATCTTTTGCCAAATAGATGACAAAGACGAGGAGAATCTGTCCTCATCAGGCAAACCAGAAGAGCTCTCTCCCGAGAAAGTCCCAAACTGCGGATGGAACCCATATGCACCAAAAAATGGTGACTTATCAGAGGACTCCTGACGACGGTTATTTAAAGCAAACTCAGCAAGGGACAAAAAAAGAACACCAATCCTCCTGATTCTCCGCCACAAAACAGCGCAGATATGTCTCCAGATTCTGATTGACGCGCTCTGTCTGGCCATTCGACTGCGGATGGAAAGCAGAAGAGAATGACAACCGAACCCCCAAGCGAGAACAGAAAGCCTTCCAGAATCTGGAAACAAACTGCGTGCCCCTATCAGAGACTATGTCTGAAGGAATCCCATGCAATTTGACAATGTGGTCAATAAATGCCTGCGCCAGCGTCTTAGCATTGGGCAAACCAGGAAAAGGGATAAAATGCACCATTTTGCTAAAACGGTCCACCACCACCAGAATCACAGACTTCCCCGAGGAACGAGGCAAGTCCGTTATGAAGTCCATGGACAGATGTGTCCAAGGACGGGAAGGAATGGGCAAAGGAAGGAGAGGACCTGATGGCCGTGAATGAGGGACCTTGGCACGAGCGCAAGTCTCGCAAGCTGCCACAAAACCCTCAAGCGACTTACGAAGCGCAGGCCACCAGAATCTCCGAGCGATGAGATCCAGTGTGGCTCTTGCCCCCGGGTGCCCAGCAAGGACCGTGTCGTGGTGTTCTTTAAAAATCTTGTGTCTCAAAGCGAGAGGCACAAACAACCTCCCAGGAGGACAAAGATCAGGAGCTTCTGACTGGGCTGCCTGCACCTCTGCCTCCAATTCAGGAAAAAGAGCAGAGACCACCACACCTTCAGCCAAAATGGGACCCGGGTCTTCAAAATTCCCACCTCCCGGAAAACAACGTGACAGGGCATCTGCCTTCACATTCTTAACCCCAGGGCGGAACGTAACAACAAAATTAAACCTTGAAAAGAACAAAGACCATCTGGCCTGTCTCGGGTTCAGACGCTTGGCTGACTCCAAGTAGGCCAGATTTTTATGGTCAGTAAACACGGTAATAGGGTGTCTGGCTCCCTCTAGCCAATGGCGCCATTCCTCAAAAGCCAACTTGATGGCCAACAATTCCCTATCTCCCACATCATAATTTCTCTCTGCGGAGGAGAGTTTCTTTGAGAAAAAGGCACACGGTTGCCATTTGGCAGGAGAGGAACCCTGAGACAAGACCGCACCCACCCCTACCTCAGAAGCATCAACCTCAACTATGAAGGGTAACAAAATATCAGGTTGTACTAGGATGGGAGCGGAAGCAAAACTCTCCTTGATATTAGAAAAGGCCTTACGCGCCTCTACCGACCAGGAAGAAAAATCTACCCCCTTTCTGGTCATATCAGTGAGTGGTTTAACGACAGAGGAATAATTCTAAATAAATTTCCTGTAATAATTGGCAAAGCCCAAAAAACGCATCAGCGCCTTCTGATTCTCAGGAAGCTCCCACTCAAGCACAGCGCGGACCTTCTCGGGGTCCATGCGAAAACCAGAAGCGGAGACAAGAAACCCCAGAAATTGGATTTCTGGAACCGCAAACACACATTTTTCCAGTTTCGCGTATAATTTATTCTCCCGCAGGATGAGCAAGACCTGACGTAAGTGTTCCTTATGAGTCTTGAAATCAGGAGAAAAAAAACAAAATGTCTTTCAAATACACTAATACAAATTTTCCCATTAAATGATAAAAAATGCTGTTGACGAAATGCTGAAAAACGGCTGGGGCATTCATCAAACCAAAAGGCATAACCAAATTCTCAAAATGGCCCTCAGGGGTATTGAAAGCCGTCTTCCATTCGTCTCCTTCTCTGACCCTAACCAGGTTGTATGCCCCTCTTAGGTCTAATTTGGAAAAGACTTTAGCCCCAACAACCTGGTTAAACAGGTCCGGGATCAGAGGAAGCGGATAAGGATCACGAATAGTGATACTGTTCAGCTCCCTGAAATCCAGACAAGGTCTTAAAGAACCATCTTTTTTCTTAACAAAGAAAAAACCAGCGGCAACAGGTGACTTCGAGGGTCGTATGTGTCCTTTTCTCAGACTCTCAGAGATATAAGCCCGCATAGCGACCCTCTCAGGTTGGGAGAGATTGTATAAACGAGATTTAGGCAGCTTGGCGCCTGGGATGAGATTAATAGGGCAATCATACTCCCTGTGCGGAGGTAAACCCTGAACTCCACTCTCAGAGAAGACATCCAAAAATTCAGAGAGGAAAGGTGGTACAGTCTTAGTAGAAACCTCAGAAACAGATGTTATGAGGCAATTCTCTCTGCAAAAGTTACTCCAACCATTTATTTGCCTCGCTTGCCAATCAATGGTGGGGTTATGTTTAGTGAGCCAGGGTAGCCCCAACACTAGAGGAGTAGGCAAACCGCTAAGGACGAAACATGACACATCCTCAACATGAGCATCACTCACAATTAAACGGATATTGTGAACTATGCCCTTTAATGATTTCTGAGAAAGTGGAGCTGAATCAATAGCAAAAACAGGAATATCCTTTCCCAAAGTGCATACCTGGAAACCATGAGTTATTGCAAATTGATTATCAATGAGGTTGACAGCTGCTCCACTATCCACAAAAATCTCACAAAAAATGCTCTTGCTCTCTAGCGCCACCCTAGCAGGCAGGACAAAACGGGAACTACAAGCAAACAGAAAACCTTCAATTTCCGCCTCAACCCTGCCAATAGTAACAGACGGAACATTTTTAAAAGATTTTTTTCTTTTTGTCTCTTTATTACTCCCAGAAAACTGCCTGAATCTCCTAGAGGGACAAACATTTGCCAGATGATTTATACCTCCACAACAAAAACAAACCCTCCCCTGTGGGCTGAATCTTCTATTGTCAGAGGCAATCAACCCCAGCTGCATGGACTCCTGCTCAGAAGGTGCTGACAGCGACTGAGACCCCTGTGCACAGAATGAGACTGCTGCACTGTCCCGGGACTGAGCATGACAGGAAGGAGAGATCTCTCCTCTCTCTCTAAGACGCCTGTCAATACGAACAGCCTGAGACATAGCAGAATCCAAGGAGGTAGGTCTTTCATGAAAGGCAAATGCATCTTTCAATCCCTCTGAAAGACCATAGCAAAATTGACTTCAGAGTGCAGCATCATTCCAACCCGTATCTGCTGCCCATCTCCGAAATTCTGAACAGTATATCTCTGCGGATTGTTTACCCTGGCATAACAGACGTAGTCTAGACTCAGCCAGAGCAATACGATCCGGATCATCATATATCTGACCCAGGGCTAAAAAGAATTCATCCACTGAATGAAGGGGCCGTGCCCCCTCCGGCAGCGAAAAGGCCCAGGACTGAGCGTCACCCCTGAGCAGCGATATAATGATCCCCACCCTCCGTTCTTCATCACCAGAAGAATGGGGAAGAAGGTAAAAATGGAGTTTGCAAGCCTCTCTGCAGCACGCCAGACCTGCAGGGTATAGCGAAGCGAGGTCACGGTTATAGGCAAGCGAGGGTTGCTCACTGTATTGGAGAACCCTGGGCAGGCATGTGGCAGTGAAGGAGAGGTAGACACAGTTCCTCTGGGGCACACTCTGTATATAGGGACCAGGCCTGATGGTGGATGAGGTGCCCTGGATGTTACAGGTATTTTTAGTGCCTGGGGCAAGGTCCCTGTTGGATTCGTGACGCCAGTGCCTGTAACGGTGGCACACCGATTTATAGGAGGAATAACTGAGTACTCAGTGGATAAACCAAACGTTGCTTTACTTGGTGAACACAGTCCAACTTTGTACATACAGTTACAGGTGATTGTGATGATAATGCAGTCCCTTGAACAATACTTCACAAGCAGGTAGACTTTGAATAATGGCAGGTATTAATCATGCAAGATACTTGGAGGGCACAACGGTTAATGCTTTGCAGTGCAATGCTGCTCTATCCCCTTCAGCTATTCTAGCTGGCTGGATCCCAAGGCCCGGATGCCTAAATGCTGGCTTTAATCCTTGGTATATAAATCCTCTCTCCAGTATTGGCGCTTGCTGTACTTTATAGAACCTCTGCCCATCAGGGTACTTATCTGACTTGTATTATCCTTGCTTGGTTGGGAAGCTGCAGGTTTCTCCCAGGAGGTGCTGTCCTGCAACTGGGGTGTTTCTACTGAGCTAATCCTAGCCTCAGGAGCTTCAGGTGGACGAAGTAACTCCTCTAGTCCCCTGGAATGAACTAACTCTCCCCTGTCTGGGCCTTCCTATATATATCTAGGGCTCTCTATCTCCCTCTAACGTCTGGGAGGCTAAACTACACCCTGACAGGCCTGACACCCAGCTAACACAGGGAAATGCATACATATAACATTACAGGTAATAACAACACATTAACCCCTTTTGTGCAGTGCCCACCTTAACCTAGTGGGACACTACATACAACCACGCTATAACGTTGCCCGTCCTCGGCGCAACATGGAGGGGCCCAGCCCGGCTGGATACTGCAGCCTGAAAGACAAAATGAGAACCGGCATACATGGCAAATATCACAGCAACAATACAAACATTGAACTGAAGGAATGGTGAAAAGGGGCGTCGTTCTCTTCTCTCAGGATAATGGAAGGGAACAGGGGCGCTGACCTGGTGCAGCGTATCAATAAACCAGGATAGTCCATAAATGCAAATTGTCCATAATATAACAGTAGAACAATATAAAACGATGTAAAGTTCTTGGAGGCTCAAGGAACAAATATGAGTCCGTACCCAGGCTTACAACAGAGTTAAACAGGGGTTTCCCGTGAGGGGCTACCTGGGCTCATGATGTAGTCCTCAAACCTCACAGGCGGGTGCCCCCTGGTAGAACGGGTAGACCTCCTTAGTGGCGGAGATTCTTCCTGCCTGGACTCAGGAAGGTCAAGGGAGCTCACTGCCTCTGGAACTTCTTCAGGAGCTCTTGGAGGTGAAGTCTCCTGAGACGGGAGACCAACAGGAACAGGAGCAGGAACCAACAAATTCAGCCAAGGCGTGAGGGCCCAGTGGAGCGGCTCTTTATCATGGATCAAGTTCTCCACAGCCTGCATAGGGTCCATAGGTGGAGCCGGCAATTCCTCCTCAGCAGGCTCAGGCTCCATCTCCTCCGCCGCTGGTTCTCCTTCAATACAGGGCTTGAGGCGGTTCCGGTGAACAACTTGGGGACCTTTTCCTTCTCTGGAGACCTGGTATATGTGGGCTGCAGCATTAGGTATGGCAGTAACCAGGTAGGGAATCCTTTCCCATTTGCTGTCCAACTTGCTGGTCCGGTGGTTGTTTTTCAACCAAACCTTGTCTCCAAGAGCCAGGGGTCCCGCATGGGCAGTCTGGTCGTAGTCTTTTTGCTGGCGTTCCCGGACATTCTCCATGCGTTCTTGCACAATCTCCTTGGCATTAAGAAGATGCCTCTGGTGCTCCACTACCCAATCAGTCCTGGGCAGTGGGTTGATCACATCCGGCACTTGTACCCCCAGGGAGTGATCCGCAGGTAATCTGCCTTGTCGCCCAAACATCAGGTAGAACGGGGTGGAACCGGTGGAACAATGGATGGTGTTGTTATAAGTGTACATCAGTTGTGGCAACAGAGTAGGCCAATCACCCCTCGTATCAGGGGGTACTGCTCTCAGCATTTCAATGAGAGTCTTATTCATCTTTTCACAGAGTCTGTTACCTTGCGGATGATAGGCGGTGGTCCGGACTTTCTGGCAGTTGTGCAGCAGGCACATCTCATGGAACAGCTGTGACTCAAACGCAGACCCTTGATCGGTGAGGATCCTTTCTGGACAGCCGTAGGGCAGAAGGAAATGTTTCCAGAACGCCTCCGCTGTAGTCTTGGCTGTCAGGTCTTTCACAGGCACTGCTACGACAAACTTGGTGAAGTGGTCAATTATAGTCATGGCATATGTATACCCAGAGCGACTCGGCTCCAACTTCACATGATCAATCGCGACAAGTTCTAAAGGAGCTGTACTTACAATAGGATGGAGAGGCGCCCTCTGGTCATGGCGTTCAGTCCGCCTCACAGCACAGGCAGTGCATTCTCGGCACCATTTCTCGATATCTTCTCTCATCCCAATCCAATAGAATCTCCTCCGTATAGTGGCCTCAGTTTTTTGCACCCCGAAGTGTCCGGACTGGTTGTGGTACATGTCCAGTACCAGGCTGGCATCCCGACGTGGCAGGAGAATCTGGTAGACTCTATCACAGGACACTGGATCCAGACTCCTTCTGAGCAACAGGCCTCTTTGAAGGAATAGTTGGTGGCGATGTCTCCACAGTCTTACTAGTTCTGGGTCTGCACTCTTCCTCCGGATTCTCTCAGGGATTTTCCCACTGGTAAGGAAGTCCAGTAGTTCACCCAGGACTCTACTTTCGGACTGGAGCTTAATCCATCTTTCTTGATCGCCTCCGGACTCAGGATCATCTGAGGAGGGAAGATCAGCAGCAGGGAGATTTTCAGTACGGATATTATCCTGCTGGGCGAACTTATTGTAGAACGCAGGCATCTCCACTTCTTCCCAGGCATCTTTTAGATCATCTGGGGCCTCTGTAGTGGGAAGCCGCGACAGGGCATCAGCATTATCATTGGAGCGGCCTGCCCAGTACTTCACAGTAAAGTCATAGTTGGCAAGGCGGGAGGCCCATCTTTGCTCCAGTGCCCCTAACTTGGCCATGTTCAGATGCGCCAGGGGATTATTGTCCGTGAAGGCAACAAACGGTGTGGCAGTGAGATAGTCTTTGAACTTTTCAGTCACAGCCCACACTAAGGCAAGAAACTCCAGCTTGAAAGAACTGTAATTCTGATCATTCTTTTCAGCTCCCTTCAGGGATCTGCTGGCGTAGGCAATTACCCTTTCTTTGTTGTCTTGCACTTGAGCCAACACGGCCCCCAGGCCTCTTTTACTGGCATCCGTGTAGAGGAGGAACGGCTTCTGATAATCTGGGTAACCCAGAACAGGGGGTTCAGTCAACTTCTTCTTTAGGATTTGAAAGGCAATTTCCCGTTCTTGGTTCCATTCCACAGGAATAGGGGTTTTCGGGCTCTTCTTTGGATGCCCCCTCAACAGTTCCTGGATGGGATCCGCAATTTGTGCGAAGTGCGGGATGAAACGCCTGTAGTACCCTGCAAAACTGAGAAAGCTTCTCACCTCTTTCACGGTCGTTGGAGTAGGCCAGTTTCGGACAGCAGCCAGTTTATCAGGATTAGGCTGTATTCCATCGGCACTGACAACATGCCCAAGGTATTTGACCGCTGGTTTCAGCAGGTGGCACTTGGATGGTTTGATCTTGAGGCCATATTTAGCAAGAACTTGAAACACCTCACCCAGGTGCTTTAAATGGTCCTCATACGTCTTGGAATATACAATGACGTCATCCAGATATAAGAGTACAGTCTCAAAATTCCTATGGCCTAAACAACGTTCCATCAGCCTCTGGAACGTTCCTGGAGCGTTACACAGTCCAAACGGCATATAATTGAATTCAAACAGGCCCATAGGGGTAGTGAAAGCAGTCTTTTCTCGATCTTCTGGGGCCATGGGTACTTGCCAGTACCCACTGGTTAAGTCCAAGGTAGAGAAATAGGCTGATGACCCCAGAGCAGTCAAGGACTCCTCAATGCGTGGCAATGGATATGCATCTTTGTGGGTGATTTGATTAATTTTCCTGTAATCCACGCAGAACCTTATGCTGCCATCTTTTTTTCGGACAAGAACTAGGGGCGCAGCCCAGGGACTATGGCTGTCCCGAATTATATTAGAGTCTTTCATCTCTTTTATCATTTCTTTCACAGACTGATAGGTAGTAGGTGCTATGGGTCTGTGCCTCTCCTTAATAGGAGGATGAGAGCCAGTGGGTATGGTGTGTTTGATTACACTGACCTCTCCGTAGTCCGTGGAGTGCTTGCTGAAAGCCTGGTGGTGCTCCTTCACCAGCTTCAGGACTCCCTCTATTTGCTCTTTTGGGGTGGATTCGTTCCCCACATGTAATTCTTCCCACCAGGATGTTGTAGGGGTGCTGCTGCTCTGTGTGGTCTGGAACGCCTCCGTGGCAGGCAGACGGATCACATCCTGGAAAGACACTTGAAAAAGCTGAGCAACGGGGCAGTGTTTAAGGAGAGTAACGGGATGATCACCAAAGTTAATTAAACGGACAAGCACTTTACCTTGAGACACAGTCACCATGCTCTTGGCTGTCCGTACGAAGGGATGATCTTCAAAGGGAATAGGTTCCACTAGGGCTTGATAGTCCTGGCCCTGGATCCCTAACACCGCACGGCACCACAGGATGATCTGGGAATTTGGAGGCAGAATTACCGGCCGGTTATCCCGGATCCGGACAGTGCAAATTTCTCCTTTCTTGTTGGCAAACTTTTGTTGAGCACTCAGCACACTAATAGTCTTTTGGATAACTCTTCTGGAAGCAGGTGAGGCTGAAGATATAGTTTGATTTAAGGCGTCAAGCACTTCAGAGTAACAATTTTTCTGAACGTTAGTCCCTAAGATCACAGGGTGTCCTCCTTTATCTCCTGCTTGTACCACAATCACGCCTTGCTGTGGCAGGGTGGCTTCTCCCACTTGAAGGGTAGGTTCCCAATACCCATGCACTTTCACTGGCTTACCGTTGCTGGCAATGATATCTAGCCAGGACTCTGGTGGCTGGGTGAGAAGACTTGGATCCCAGAACTTGTCAAATGCAGGCCGTTGAATGGTGGTGACCTGTGACCCAGTGTCCAAGAGGGCTTCAAAGGGTATCCGGTTGATGCATATATTAATTTTTGGACGGGATCCTACATACTTAGGCATCCAGCTTGGATCCTTTGGACCTACTGTTCTACCTCCCGAGGGGCGGTCCTCTGCCTCAGGGGTTGCCCGTTTAACTGCCAGCACATTGATTTAGTATGTCCATATTTCTTGCAGTGGTGGCAGACAGGCTGTTTTCTACTTCTGGGCCGGTACCTCGGTCGCCCATCAGGCTCTTTTGGGTATACGTCTCCATATGCAGGTGGGAGCCTTGGAGGAAGAGGACTTTCATCTTCTAGTAATAATGGTCTCTCCCATTCCTCTATCTTTTTGCACACCTTCTCTAGACTTAGAGTAAGGTGGTTCACTTGCTCCATGAGGGCTGCCACTACGTCTGTAACTGGAGCTTGGGTCGCCTGACTGACTCCTGCAGGTCCCACATTAACAGTCTTTGGTTGGCAAGCCTGGGGTTCATAGGAGGCTGCCGGCCCTGGAGCAGGATTCTGGCCTAATATACTGATGGCCAATTCTTTAAAGTCCAGAAATGCACAGTGGGGGTGTTGAGCTGACAACATGCGTAGCTGGCCCTTTAAATGCTCATTACTTACGCCTGCAATGAATTGCTCTCTAAGAGTCCGGTCCTGGTCCTCAGCTTCTTTAGGATCCACTTGGACTACAGCTCTCAGTGTCTCTTGTAAGGACAGGGCAAAATCACAGAGCGACTCCCCAGGTTGCTGCTTTCTGCTGAAGAAACGCATTTTAACTTCTGACACCGTTCTGGCCTCAAATGTGGTGCCCAAGCGATCAAAGATCTGTTCCAGGCTACTTTTCTCAGAGCGGGGCCACGACATGACTTCCCTGCGGGCGGCCCCTTCCAACTGAGCTAGGAGGATCTCCATTTGCTGTTCGGCATTTATGGGGTAAAGCCGGAACAAGGCCAGTATCTGTTCCCTAAAGTCTTTTAACTTATGGGCTTCCCCTGAATAACGTGGGAACCAGGGGGCCCCAAAATAGTACGGCATAGTTAGCGGCATCATGCTTGGCGGTGCCGCGGCGGCAGGGGCCCTAGGGTCGGCTGGGGGTATTCCAGAAGGCGCGACTGGGGCCACCTGTCCGATTTCCTCAGGTGTGGACATGGCGTTGCTAGGTGGGTATGGCCCTTTAAATTTAGCAGAGCGGACCGGAGCGGCAATGATAATAACTTTTTTTTTTTTCCACAGAAAAGTCTTTTGTCGCTAACGGGGCTCCCTCCGGTGCCCTGGCAGGGGTCGGGAACGTTCCGGTAAGGTAAATAGCAGAGCCGGCAACAGTTTTAAGTTGGTACTCACTCCGGTGGTGCTCGCTCCAAGTCTCGCGAGATGAGTGGCTACGGGCGTCGGACGTCCTGCGTACAGCGTCAGCAGGTGGGCGCGGCCTCTCGTAGCTCCGGGACTCAGGTAGGCGGCACCTTTTTCTCCAGACAGGGCGGCGTTCTTCCTCCTCGCCGGCTGGGTGATGACTCCGCCTGGTTCTTTTCGCGCCAAAGTCCTCTTTTTCGCGCCAAACAGTTCACCGGGCGCACTTGCAATCCACCTCAAGTTTAAGTGGCAAAATGGCTGTCTATTCACTGACAGCAAGCGGTGGCTCAAATAAGCAGCAAACAGTCCAGAACACACTATCTTCACACCGCTAATGATGACAGTTCTTTGGCCCAATAATTTTGAATAAAACAATAGGGCTTGGTCACTTTAAGGCACTTTTTAGCACACAGTTTTATATCCGCAATGGCGCAGGAATGTTCCGTAAATCCTGTTCGTGACGCCAATTTATGCAGCACGCCAGACCTGCAGGGTATAGCGAAGCGAGGTCACGGTTATAGGCAAGCGAGGGTTGCTCACTGTATTGGAGAACCCTGGGCAGGCATGCGGCAGTGAAGGAGAGGTAGACACAGTTCCTCTGGGGCACACTCTGTATATAGGGACCAGGCCTGATGGTGGATGAGGTGCCCTGGATGTTACAGGTATTTTTAGTGCCTGGGGCAAGGTCCCTGTTGGATTCGTGACGCCAGTGCCTGTAACGGTGGCACACCGATTTATAGGAGGAATAACTGAGTACTCAGTGGATAAACCAAACGTTGCTTTACTTGGTGAACACAGTCCAACTTTGTACATACAGTTACAGGTGATTGTGATGATAATGCAGTCCCTTGAACAATACTTCACAAGCAGGTAGACTTTGAATAATGGCAGGTATTAATCATGCAAGATACTTGGAGGGCACAACGGTTAATGCTTTGCAGTGCAATGCTGCTCTATCCCCTTCAGCTATTCTAGCTGGCTGGATCCCAAGGCCCGGATGCCTAAATGCTGGCTTTAATCCTTGGTATATAAATCCTCTCTCCAGTATTGGCGCTTGCTGTACTTTATAGAACCTCTGCCCATCAGGGTACTTATCTGACTTGTATTATCCTTGCTTGGTTGGGAAGCTGCAGGTTTCTCCCAGGAGGTGCTGTCCTGCAACTGGGGTGTTTCTACTGAGCTAATCCTAGCCTCAGGAGCTTCAGGTGGACGAAGTAACTCCTCTAGTCCCCTGGAATGAACTAACTCTCCCCTGCCTGGGCCTTCCTATATATATCTAGGGCTCTCTATCTCCCTCTAATGTCTGGGAGGCTAAACTGCACCCTAACTAGGCCTGACACCAGTTAAACACAGGGAAATGCATACACATAACATTAAATGTAATAAAGACACATTAACCCCTTTTGTGCAGTGCCCACCTTAACCTAGTGGGACACTACATCTCTAAAACGCACAAAATTCTCACTACCCCCGAAGAACGTATCCGGGAGCGAGATCTTAGGCTCAGCACAAACTCCATGAACACAAGCTGAACCGGTCACTTGAAACTGAGAAAAAGTCTTACGGAGATCAGCTACCTCCAAAGAAAGACCCTGAAAGCGTTCAGCCAAAAGTGAAACCGGATCCATGCTTGAGACGGTTTTGGCGGCTGATAATGTCACGGATGGTGTACAGGAAACAAGACAATACCATATAAACAATGTCTCTCTGGATCCACAACTAAGGAACAAAGGGAGACCCCTGCAATAGACCTGCCGCTCTCCCTCACTGCTCAGCCTATGCGAACACCCCAAAGGTGGATGGCCGCATATCCACGTTCCTCGGCTATCTATTACCTGAAGACCCTACAATAGTGAAGGGACACGACCACCGGCTCCCTACACTGACACGGAGGGAGTCAGGGTCACCTGGATCCAGAAAAGACAAAATCATAAATACATAAACAGCACTTATCTTGCAGACGAATGACGACTGACGACTGGGAACTGGGAACTGGGAACTGGGAACAGCATGCACACACACTCCAGGAAGTTGTATCAGCCGCACACTACTGCATTATGGGGAGGAACTTAAAGGGTAGCGATCAGTCTAACTGCATGACAGCTGAGATAGACTAACGAGATGAGAAACTAAACCAAAACAAAGAAATTCAAGGAGGAGGATCTGAGAAGCTCCTGTGAGCGCTTCTCAGCTGTCTGGCTGTGACACTAAGCAGCCGAGTGTCACCTATAGGCGGGGGAGGAGCCTAAGAGACCGCCTGGTCCATAGCCATTACACTACACCAAGTGGAGTGAGGACCTGGCTGGATCGGAAACCCTGCGGTATGTTCAAGTGTGGCTCCTGTAAAGGATGTGCTTTTATTTCCACCGCAAAATCAATTATTTGCTCAGTCACTGGTCAAGCCTACCAAATCAGGGATTTTTACAACTGTAGGAGCAAGGGTGCGGTGTATATATGCCAGTGCCCTTGCCCTATGGACTACATAGGCAAAACCATAAGAGAGGTTAGGCGTCGGATCTGTGAACATGTGAACGACGTGGTTAAGAAAAAGATCACACCCGTCGCGTCACATGTAATCGACGTCCATGGCGGCGATCCCAGTTGTCTGTGATTTTCGGTCCTTGAAACCATCCCACTGTCACCAAGGGGTGGAGACTGGGACCGGAAAATCCTTCAAAAGGAGTGCGTCTGGATTCATCGTTTTAGATCCCAGGCACCACTTGGGATCAAAGAGAGACTCACTTTCTCTTGTTTTCTGTGACTTGCGGGGGTTGGCCCTATATGTGTATGTTCCTCTTATCTTTCTGTTTAAGAATAACGCCATTTCGGTAATTTTATCAAGGCCTAGATTAAATAATTAGGATACATTTTGTATCCAGATCGCACATTAAAACATCTAATGTGCCCTAGGTGTCACCTTTATCGTAGGGAATACACCCAAGTGAAAAGTATGATAATGAATAATTATGTATCACCCTTCACACCCAATTCCCCTGACCCTTACCAACAGCTCTGTGTAATTATACAGTTTTACACCTGATGATCATTGCTGCATGTATATCTATATTTAGCATCGCCTGGGGTGCGGGGCCGCCTCCTATGACAGAGCATTTCGATGCCCTGTGAATGGCACGGCCGACAGACCGGATGTGACGCATTCGTACGTTCCATAGGACCGGATGTGGCCGCTCTGTGCGTTCCACCTGGTTCAAACGTCGCACAGACCGGAAGTGACGCGAGTATGCGTTCCACGTGACCGGATGTGACCGCGCAGTGCGTTCCACCTGATCCAGGCGGCGCACGGAACTGGTAGGAACGCCTCTATTTTCTGTTGGGATTGGTAGCCACACGGACCGGCTGTGACGCCGGTTGTGGCGCCTCACTTCCGGACATGCTCTGGTTTACGGACTAACTAGCGCGAATTTTGAACAGATGGTAAGTGGGTATATAGGGGGAGTGAGAGAGAGTGTGTATGATGGGAGGAACAGGACGCTACTAGGACGCAGTCTAACTGTAAGTAAGGACCGTCTATTGATAGCTGCAAATGATCACCATGGCATGCAATGTGCTTCATAGTATATGCAAATTTTTTTGCTCACAGCTTCTTGGGTGAAGTATTGGCCCGTATCCTTTTGGGCCCTCTAGCCTCCTGACTGCACAGGACATTAAGTAAGTGCTGATTTACAGGAGCCTTAGGGTATATTATATATCTGACACCCACATTTATAATGTCTTTATTCTCTACAGGCGGGACATACCAAATTGGTCCTTTGGTCCTATGCTTATCATCACCTGCGTCTCTGGTCCTGTGTCCTCAACTAATATCTTAAGTATATTTGATTTATCTTATTTGATGATGGTTGTATCTCTGACCGCTAATGCCCCCTGATGAACCTAGCAATAGGGGAAACACGTAGGGGCTTATGGGGAACCAGCCTGGGAACGCACTGTTTTGAGGCCCCTGTGCCTGGCTCCTCGTTATAGGTGATACTTATCCTATTCACCTAAATTGATTTGGTCTATGTTTATCCATCGGTGTCCCTCAGGGTAATTAGTTACCAGGGACGCCTAATTACACCCGTCAGCTCTCTGGGGAGCGTATTTGTTATTTTACTGTTGGAGAGGAGGGTAAACGCAGGGCAGTCAGCCCAGGCACGAGGACAGGGAGTCTCCACCATCAGGGGACGTCCCTGGGCTGAGGTTTTAGCCAGGGTGAGTGTAGGGACAGGACAGTTTCCCCCACTGCTCCCCCCAGCTGCCGTGTGTTTACTCACCACCTAACCAGTGTATCTATGGCTGGCTCCCAGGAGCATCTTGTATCTTCTATTATTGTTGTTCGTCTCA
This sequence comes from Bufo bufo, assembly GCF_905171765.1. Lineage (NCBI taxonomy): Eukaryota > Metazoa > Chordata > Amphibia > Anura > Bufonidae > Bufo > Bufo bufo. Next base: position 74,704,104 of record NC_053397.1, read on the forward strand.
CTATTTTTCACTGGTGAACCACTACGGTGGTATTATTTTATAATATTATAAGTAAAAGTTATGTTTTAAAGGGATCAATACTGCTGGACATTACTTTGACTCTATGATCCTTTTCATTGATTCATATTGATTTAGCTGGACATTTATATAATATGACACCTCCAGCCCCACACAGTATATAATATAACACCCCCAGCCCCACACAGTATATAATATAACATCCCCAGCCCCACACAGTTTATAATATAACATCCCCAGCCCCACACAGTTTATAATATAACATCCCCAGCCCCACACAGTATATAATATAACACCTCCAGCCCCACACAGTATATAATATAACACCCCCAGCCCCACACAGTATATAATATAACATCCCCAGCCCCACACAGTATATAATATAACACCCCCAGCCGCACACAGTATATAATATAATACCTCCAGCCCCACACAGTTTATAATATAACATCCCCAGCCCCACACAGTTTATAATATAACATCCCCAGCCCCACACAGTATATAATATAACACCTCCAGCCCCACACAGTATATAATATAACACCCCCAGCCCCACACAGTATATAGTATAACACCTCCAGCCCCACACAGTATATAATATAACACCCCCAGCCGCACACAGTATATAATATAACATCCCCAGCCACACACAGTATATAATATAATACCCCCAGCCCCACACAGTATATAATATAACATCCCCAGCCCCACACAGTATATAATATAACATCCCCAGCCACACACAGTATATAATATAACACCCCCAGCCCCACACAGTATATAATATAACACCCCCAGCCCCACACAGTATATAGTATAACATCCCCACACAGTATATAATATAACACCCCCAACCTTTCCCACACAGTATATAATATAACACCCCCAGCCCCACACAGTATATAATATAATACCCCCAGCCCCACACAGTATATAATATAACAACTCCAGCCCCACACACAGTATATAATATAACATCCCCAGCCCCACACAGTATATAGTATAACATCCCCACACAGTATATAATATAACACCCCCAACCTTTCCCACACAGTATATAATATAACACCCCCAGCCGCACACAGTATATAATATAACATCCCCAGCCCCACACAGTATATAATATAATACCCCCAGCCCCACACAGTATATAATATAACATCCCCAGCCCCACACAGTATATAGTATAACACCCCCAGCCCCACACAGTATATAGTATAACACCTCCAGCCCCACACAGTATATAGTATAACACCTCCAGTCCCACACAGTATATAGTATAACACCTCCAGCCGCACACAGTATATAGTATAACACCTCCAGCCCCACACAGTATATAATATAACATCCCCAGCCCCACACAGTATATAATATAACAACTCCAGCCCCACACAGTATATAGTATAACACCCCCAGCCCCACACAGTATATAATATAACATCCCCAGCCCCACACAGTATATAGTATAACACCCCCAGTCCCACACAGTATATAGCATAACACCCCCAGCCCCACACAGTATATAGTATAACACCCCCATCCGCACACAGTATATAGTATAACACCCCCAGCCCCACACAGTATATAATATAACACCCCCAGCCCCACACAGTATATAATATAACACCTCCAGCCCCACACAGTATATAATATAACACCCCCAGTCCCACACAGTATATAGTATAACACCCCCAACCTTTCCCGCACAGTATATAGTATAACACCCCCAGCCCCACACAGTATATAGTATAACACCTCCAGCCGCACACAGTATATAATATAACATCACCAGCCCCACACAGTATATAATATAACACCCCCAGCCCCACACAGTATATAGTATAACACCCCCAGCCCAATACAGTATATAGTATAACACGCCCAGCCCCACATAGTATATAGTATAACACCCCCAGCCCAATACAGTATATAGTATAACACCTCCTGCTCCACACAGTATATAGTATAACACCCCCAGCCCAATACAGTATATAGTATAACACCTTCAGCCCCACACAGTATATAGTATAACACCCCCAGCCCCACACAGTATATAGTATAACACCTCCAGCCGCACACAGTATATAATATAACATCACCAGCCCCACACAGTATATAGTATAACACCCCCAGCCCCACACAGTATATAGTATAACACCCCCAGCCCAATACAGTATATAGTATAACACACCCAGCCCCACACAGTATATAGTATAACACCCCCAGCCCAATACAGTATATAGTATAACACGCCCAGCCCCACATAGTATATAGTATAACATCCCCAGCCCCACACAGTATATAGTATAACACCCCAGCCCCACACAGTATATAATATAACACCTCCAGCCCCACACAGTATATAATATAACACCCCCAGTCCCACACAGTATATAGTATAACACCCCCAACCTTTCCCTCACAGTATATAGTATAACACCCCCAGCCCCACACAGTATATAGTATAACACCCCCAGCCCCACACAGTATATAATATAACACCCCCAGCCCCACACAGTATATAATATAACACCTCCAGCCCCACACAGTATATAGTATAACATCCCCAGCCCCACACAGTATATAGTATAACACCCCCAGCCCCACACAGTATATAATATAACACCTCCAGCCGCACACAGTATATAATATAACATCACCAGCCCCACACAGTATATAGTATAACACCCCAGCCCCACACAGTATATAGTATAACACCCCCAGCCCCACACAGTATATAGTATAACACCCCCAGCCCAATACAGTATATAGTATAACACCCCCAGCCCAATACAGTATAGAGTATAACACCCCCAGCCCCACATAGTATATAGTATAACACCCCCAGCCCAATACAGTATATAATATAACACCCCCAGCCCCACACAGTATATAGTATAACACCCCCAGCCCCACACAGTATATAGTATAACACCCCCAGCCCCACACAGTATATAATATAACACCCCCAGCCCCACACAGTATATAATATAACACCTCCAGCCCCACACAGTATATAGTATAACATCCCCAGCCCCACACAGTATATAGTATAACACCCCCAGCCCCACACAGTATATAATATAACACCTCCAGCCGCACACAGTATATAATATAACATCACCAGCCCCACACAGTATATAGTATAACACCCCAGCCCCACACAGTATATAGTATAACACCCCCAGCCCCACACAGTATATAGTATAACACCCCCAGCCCAATACAGTATATAGTATAACACCCCCAGCCCAATACAGTATAGAGTATAACACCCCCAGCCCCACATAGTATATAGTATAACACCCCCAGCCCAATACAGTATATAGTATAACACCTCCTGCTCCACACAGTATATGGTATAACACCTTCAGCCCCACACAGTATACAGTATAACACCCTCAACCTCTCCCACACAGTATATAGTATAACACCCCAAGGCCCACACACAGCATACAGTATTATACTCCCTTATCTGATATTGATGGCATATCCTAGTGACACACCATTAATGTCTGAGATGGGAATACCCCTTTAAAATGAATCTGTCTCCTACAAAATCGTTTAGAAATCAGCATACTACTATGTACGATGTTTATGAGTAAATATATGACTATGTCATGAAGCAGGTGTTACTGTAGCTTTAATCTCTATCATCTTCTCCATACAGATCTGTGAAATACAGAAACCAGGAAACATGCTGATGTCGAGAGCAGGAAGCAGGTGTCGCTTCCTGTGTCTTCAGTTATTCTAATATTGTGTGCCTGTGATCTTTAACTCATGTGCATCTGGAATTGTCACACCTTGCTTCAGTTCTGCAGATACAGTGGTTATCATAATGCTAGTATCCATACGAGCGAAGGATAGAATGGGGCGCATGTTGACACGGAAGAGGACAGTATACTGCCACAGAGGGATCTGGATAGATTGGAGACTTGGGCAGATAAGTGGCAGATGAGGTTTAACACTGACAAATGTAAAGTTATGAACATGGGAAGGAATAATGCAAGTCACCAGTACATACTAAATGGTAAAACACTGGGTAACACTGACATGGAAAAGGACCTAGGAATTTTAGTGAACAGCAAACTAAGCAGTAGAAACCAGTGTCAGGCAGCTGCTGCCAAGGCCAATAAGATAATGGGTTGCATCAAAAGGGGCATAGATGCCCGTGATGAGAACATAGTCCTGCCACTTTACAAATCACTAGTCAGACCACACATGGAGTACTGTGTACAGTTCTGGGCTCCTGTGAACAAGGCAGACATAGCACAGCTGGAGAGAGTTCAGAGGAGGGCAACTAAAGTAATAACTGGAATGGATGGACTACAGTACCCAGAAAGATGATCAAAATTAGGGTTATTCACTTTAGAAAAAAGATCTAACAACTATGTATAAATATATCAGAGGTCAGTACAGAGATCTCTCCCATCATCTATTTATCACCAGGACTGTGACTGTGACGAGGGGACATCCTCTAAGTCTAGAGGAAAGAAGGTTTGTACACAAACATAGAAGAGGATTCTTTACGGTAAGAGCAGTGAGACTATGGAACCCTTTGCCTGAGGAGGTGGTAAATTCACCCAAAAAATTCAAGAGGGGCCTGGATGTATTTCAGGATAACAGGCTGAACTGGATGGACAGATGTCTTTTTTCAGCCTTACAAACTATGTTCTAGCACATTTTATAATATATTATGCCGATTTTTGTCACTATTGATTCTTTTATTTATTTTTATTTCAATAATGTAGAAGAATCTTCCTATGATCTTTCCAAATACATTACAGCTACTGTTCAACAGTATGGTCTCATTGCACAAAATACTGTACTACAGATGGATTATATGAATATCATAACTGACCCCTGACACAAAGAAGCATCTTCTCATATACATATATCATTTCTAAGGTCTCATGCACACAAGCGTATACATTATCCGCAAAATACCGATACCGTCCGCATTTCATCAGCACTTTAAGTGGACCCACTGATTTCAAGTATAGGACATGTTCTATTTTTTTGTGGAACGGACATAAGGATGCAAAAATGTACATGTATAATCTGTGTGCTATCCGCATAAGTATTTCTGTTCTGCAAAAAGTAATATGTCCACAAAATGTGGACCACGGACCCATTGAGGTTAATGTGTCCAAATGCGGATGGCATCCATCGGTATGTTGCCTTATCATGCATATGCATCTCTTGTTACACAGGGCATGCTTTCCATTCACTGCTTTGGGAGTTCTGCAAATAGCGAGCATGCTCAGCCCCCTATCGGTGTTTGGGGAGTGCACTGCTTTCCGCATCCATAAGAAGTCAATGGGTCCACAAAAAAATGTGGACAGCAAACGGACCACATCCATGTGCATGGTGCCTTAAACTGTATATGCATCTCTTGTTACAAAGGATTAGATTATTGGCAGCACTGCCACACCCAAGCCACTTTGCATAAACCATGCTGCCAGTTTTATTAGTTTAGCAGCAAATAATAGACTTGTTTAAAAGAATTGTCCGGCTTTCACTTAAGGGTGTATTAGACAACCCAATGCAGCAGACGATTGTCTGGAGTGAAGCGTTCAGCTGATTGGCAATGTTGTAAGTAGGGATGAGCGAACTCGTATTGACCGTTGGCAAATCAGGGAAGGGCAGGGGGAAGAGCCTCCTCTTCTTCACCAGGGCCCCCCCCCCCCCATTTTTTGTTATCCTTTATTCTATAAGAAACACACTAACAACATGTTAACTCTTTGATGGGAGGTGATCGGCCACAGCTTTTATTATCAATATGTAAACCAGGCATCCTCAAACTGCGGCCCTCCAGCTGTTGTAAAACTACAACTCCCACAATGCCCTGCTGTAGGCTGATACCTGTAAGCTGTTTGGGCATGCTGGGAGTTGTAGTTTTGCAACAGCTGGAGGGCCGCAGTTTGAGGATGCCTGATGTAAACTGTTATAAATATAACATCGGTCGGTAATGCCCAACCGCCGGGCAAGTACGCCAACAACTTCCACCAAACTCTGCCATCTCATATGCCGCCACGGACCAGTATTACAAGACCCCTGGAATGCGCCCCAATATCCACCACCTCAGTAAGGATTTGAGACCACCTGAGCCCTCTGATTCCTCTCCAGGACACGTCCACTTCTTGAAACCCCAGAGTCCTTCTGCCGGGTCTGCAGTCCGTGCGCTGTGCTGCCCGAAATACAGTCAGGTCCATAAATATTGGGACATCGACACAATTCTAACATTTTTGGCTCTATGCACCACAAACAAGATGTGCTTTAACTGCAGACTGTCAGCTTTAATTTGAGGGTATTTACATCCAAATCAGGTGAACGGTGTAGGAATTACAACAGTTTGCATATGTGCCTTCCACTTGTTAAGGGACCAAAAGTAATGGGACAATTGGCTTCTCAGCTGTTCCATAGCCAGGTGTGTGTTAATCCCTCATTGTGTTTTACATTTAGTCGTGAGACTACTGATTGCCTACTCTTGACGTGCGCTTTTTTTGGATTAGTGATTTTTATTTAATAAAAATTAACTTTTATTGGGTTTTAATTAAATAAACAGTGATAACTTATACCTAACCTACCTAAATAATTAAAACTCTCAACAGTGGACTTTGACAGTGCTATACTGTATAAATTCGTCTGCTGACAATCGTTTTTGCATTAGCAGTTTAGCTTTGTGTAGCTGGCTATTTGTTTGTCTGCTGAGATAGATACTTTGTATCTGCTAAATTGTAGCGATGACTTGCTACATTGTCAGCAGGCTGTTTGGCAATTGTGTCGGTCGGCTCTATATAGTGACGTTTTGTGGTAATAAGTTTGCTGCGCTTGCTGCCTACTGCCTGTCTAGATGCTTCGGTTCATTCAGTTTATATTCTGATACCAGAACAGTCTTTGCTATGCTGCCTTCAGATGACGGGGCAGTGACTTGTTAGATTGCCGACTCGTTACTCAGTAGCTAGCACTATCTAATTCTGTCCACTGTGGCCTAAAAACTTAGCGCTGCCCCCCGACATGTTTCGCCATAGATATGGCGTCCTCAGGGGATCGGGCAGTAAAAATCACTAATCCAAAAAAAGCGCACGTCAAGAGTAGGCAATCAGTAGTCTCACGACTAAATGTAAAACACAATAAAAAGTGCCTCTACGTGTGCTGGGTATACACCAGTGTAATATTAATCCCTCATTATCCCAATTACAATGAGCAGATAAAAGGTCCAGAGTTCATTTCAAGTGTGCTATTTGCATTTGGAATCTGTTGCTGTCAACTCTCAAGATGAGATCCAAAGAGCTGTCACTATCAGTGAAGCAAGCCATCATTAGGCTGAAAAAAACACAACAAACCCATCAGAGAGATAGCAAAACCATTAGGCGTGGCCAAAACAACTCTTTGGAACATTCTTAAAAAGAAGGAACGCACCGGTGAGCTCAGCAACACCAACAGACCCGGAAGACCACGGAAAACAACTTTTTGAAGAATTCTTTCCCCGGTGAAGAAAACACCCTTCACAACAGTTGGCCAGATCAAGAACACTCTCCAGGAGGTAGGTGTATGTATGTCAAAGTCAACAATCAAGAGAAGACTTCACCAGAGTGAATACAGAGGGTTCACCACAAGATGTAAACCATTGGTGAGCCTCAAAAACAGGAAGGCCAGATTAGAGTTTGCCAAACAACATCTAAAAAAGCCTTCACAGTTCTGGAACAACATCATATGGACAGATGAGACCAAGATCAACTTGTACCAGAGTGATGGGAAGAGAAGAGTATGGAGAAGGAAAGGAACTGCTCATGATCCTAAGCACACCACCTCATCAGTGAAGCATGGTGGTGGTAGTGTCATGGCGGGGGCATGTATGGCTGCCAATGGAACTGATTCTCTTGTATTTATTGATGATGTGACTGCTGACAAAAGCAGCAGGAGGAATTCTGAAGTATTTCGGGCAATATTATCTGCTCATATTCAGCCAAGTGCTTTAGAACTCAGTGGACGGTGCTTTACATTGCAGATGGAAAATGACCCAAAGCATACTGCAAAAGCAACCAATGAGTTTTTTTAAGGGAAAGAAGTGGAATGTTATGCAATAGCCAAGTCAATCACCTGACCTGAATCCGATTGAGCAAGCATTTCACTTGCTGAAGACAAAACTGAAGGGAAAATGCCCTAAGAACAAGCAGGAACTGAAGACAGTTGCAGTAGAGGCCTGGCAGAGCATCACCAGGGATGAAATCCAGAGTCTGGTGATGTCTATGCGTTCCAGACTTCAGGCTGTAATTGACTGCAAAGGATTTGCAACTAAGTATTAAAAAGGGAAAGTTTGATTTATGATTATTATTCTGTCCCATTACTTTTGGTCCCTTAACAAGGGGGAGGCACATATGTAAACTGTTGTAATTCCTACACCGTTCACCTGATTTGGATGTAAATACCCTCAAATTAAAGCTGACCGTCTGCAGTTAAAGCACATCTTGTTTGTTTCATTTCAAATCCATTGTGGTGGTGTATAGAGCCAAAAATGTTAGAATTGTGTCGATGTCCCAATATTTATGGACCTGACTGTATATAGGAGCGTCCTAACAGCCATACCGCCGGGCGCGTTGCACCTGCAAGGAAAAACTGTTAGCAAAATCTGAAGAAGATAACTCGCACGTGAAAACCGTAATCTCATCTCAGAACGCTAAACATTGACAAAGGAATAACAACTCATAACTCCCACTTATATTCCTGTATTTCTTTTTTTCTTTTTTCTTTTCTTTTATTATTAATAATTCAACAAGTCAGGTCTAATATACCTAGCATAGCAAGCAGACTGCCACCTGCCTATGCGCATCACCACAGCTTCTGGCAGGCCTGCCCTCGCCGCTTCTGTAGCGGCGCCAATTCGAAAGGAGTGGGTACCAAACTCCTTCGGCTCTACCCCCCACCCGTGCCAAACAAGAGCGAAATACAGCGGTAAACTGAAACTTCGTAAGGGGGGACCCATCCTGGTGTGAAAAGAAACTGACTCCCCCCATACGAATAGCCATGTATTCTGAAATCAGGCGAACCGGACAAACCGACCCCGCCACCTGGTGTAGAGGGATCCAAGCCCCATTGCCCCACTGATCCATTTTAGACCTGCGGATCAAAACCCGGACAGAGTTATTGGCAACCACCACGTCCTGAAACAATAAACCACCAGACTTGCCGATTCGAAGAGCGGCGAAAAAAGCCAAACTGAAACAGGCAGAAAACAGGACAGACTCAAAAGAGGAGACACACACACATGAGCAAGCATCCACTAATCTGTTTAACAGGCTGAATGAGACAGGTCTGCGAGAGTCCCTGGAGACATGTTCTTTCCTCCAACCCCTTAATGCCTGGAGCACAATGAAATGCTTTGTCACATCAGGCCAGCCGCACAACTGGAAGTGGAAAGCCAGCCCGGACAACCTGCGCTGCGCCACAAGAGCAGGCACACCCTGGGATCGTAACTTAAGCAGCCACTCTACCGTTACCTCTAACCGAAGATCATCATGAGAGGACACTTTCCTCACACCCACCCCGGACAGCAATCGGCCCAGGCCTTACCGTGAGCTTGCCATGTAGACGGGGATACAGATTAGCTGACGAGAAACATCAGTTGCTGGCCGCCAACTGCCACAGGTGAGGTGGGCATTCCACTCCAAACTGATCTGCTTCCGGATGCAATTCCTGAAAAACCTGCCAATGAAAGCGCGAAAGAGCATCAGCAATACTGTTGTCCACACCCGGAACGTGTCGAGCCCTGAAATGAATGTTATGCTCCAGGCAACGCAAAACCAGATGAAGCACCAGGGAAAGAACCGGCAAAGACCATGATGACAGGCTATTTATACATTGAACGGCCCCCATATTGTCCGACCAGAAACAAACGTGGCGGTTAGCGAGAATGGAGCCCCAAATCTCGACCGCCACTATAATAGGAAAGAAACAAGAAAAGTAAAATTCCTACACAAACCCGTGGAATGCCAGGAGTCAGGCCAGGGGGACGCACACCATCTGTTGCCCAGGACAATGCCAAAACCACATGAACCACATGCGTCCGAGAACAATACAAGAACCGTATTTGGGACCTCCTCGGACATAAAAAACGTATGCCCATTGTATGAGTTGAGAAAGGTCCTCCAAACAACCAAATCAGCTTTTAGGGACCTAGTGAGATGGATGCGGTGGTGCGGAGACTGTATACCACGGGTAGCTAACGACATATGCCTGGAAAAAACCCGCCCCATGGGCATGACCCTACATGCGAAACAGAGCAGACAAGAGCAACGATTGTAGTTGCCTAAGAGTAACCTTACGAACCGCCAAGAAACCATCAACTAACTCAAGCAGCTTCCGTAATTTGTCCACTGGGAGACGAAATACCATATCCATGGAATCTATCTCGATACCCAGAAACGAAAGTCGCGTAACCGGGCCCTCCGTTTTCTCCGCCGATATAGGAACACCAAACTGGGCCATACGCAACAGAAATGTGTTCAGAAGGGAAAGACATCCGTCACCTGTCCCCGGGGAAGACAAACCAGACTCATACCGCACGACCCATTCCAAAAAACAACCGAACATCTCAAAATAATGACAAGAAATGGAGCATCCCATGGGAAGACACATATCATAGTAAAATTGACCCTCAACTGAGCAACCCAGAAGGTGAAAACAGTCGGGATGAACAGGGAGGAGCCTAAAGGCAGACTCAATGTCCGATTTCGCAAGGAGTGCACCCCTACCAGCCTCCCTGACCAACGCGACCGCCCTGTCGAAGGAGACATAGTACACCGAAGCATCAGCAGGAAGGATGGCATCATTGACTGACGCACCCTTAGGGTGAGATAGGTGGTAAATAAGGCAAAATTTTCCAGGCTCCTTCTTGGGGACCACCCCCAAAGGTGACACCCTAAGATTGGAAAAGGGGATGGATGGAAATGGACCCTTAATTCTGCCCAAGGACACCTCCTTATCCAGCTTCTCCTTAAGGACCTCCGGGAGGTCTCTGGCAGACCGGAGATTCTCAGAAAACATAGGAAACCTACACAGCACAAGTGGATCAAAAAACCCCAACGTAAAACCGGAGCGAATCTGAGCAGCAGCTGCTTTATTGGGGTACCTGTCGAGCCATGGTGACATCTCAGCTACGCTCACCGGAGTCCTTGGAGGCACCTGCGGCAGGTAACTTGGTGAATTTAACGGGGGGGCGAGGACATCAGTTCGCAGCATGGGAGCCACCACAAGCCGAGCATTCATGCTTGTATTTCCATAAACCCGCGTATTTGCAATGCCCCGCGTTGAATAACCAACATGCTCCAGGTCGGCGAACAGCCACTGGTCCCTGGGGAATTGCTCCGGAAGCAGTGGCCGCTCTGTGAAAGGGAGGCTGGCGTTGAGACATCATGAGGCGAAGCCAAACATCGGTAGCTTTGACCCCCCAACCAATTTACGGGTGCAACGCCAAACGTCGGCGGAATTCTTCTTCATACAGCCACTAGACACTACCGCCATGGGCCTTGTAGGCGTTGTAAATCATGTCCTGGTAGACGAAAAGCTCAGAAGAACGCTCGGGGTGCTTCTGGCCCATGATGCATCCCAAAACCGAAAAAGCCTGTAACCAATTATTCATGGTCTTGGATACCTTGGGCCTACGCTCATAAGGTTTGTCAGATACCCGCCGCTCCCTATCTATGGTATGCTGGTCCACGAATACCAGGGACCAAATATCAACATACTGGTTAGCCCAAATCTTGTCCCTAACTGACTCCTCTACATGGCATCCCAGAGGACTGACGCCCTTATGGACCCAAGCTAAAATGGGCGCAAGCTTCTGTGAAGGAGGGGGAGGAGGCTGGTAAGATTGGGGCATCTTTTCCAAAAGCGCTTTCAATAATGACTATGTTCGACCCAAACCTTCCCGCCCCCCATGCCTCAGTATATTCGTACTCACCGAGTGCTGAAGACTCTGCTACCACCGAAGGACCGGGTACCGGGACGATCTCCTGTTGTACCGCAGCGGCGACCAAGCTAGGAGCCCTGGATGTGCGAGAAGGCACCTGTCTTTTACGTTGTGACCTGGACGTTCGGCCAGACTCCCCTGACGCGCTCGTCGATCCATCAGAAGACGACGTAGAGCGCCATCTAGAGGACCTGGATCGCCTGCTGCTCCTCGGAAGCCCTGGAATGGCGTCGGGACCGGAGCCGGCGAGACCCACAGCGGTGACACCTCCTATCTCCCTGCGATGAAGAGGATGAGGCCGATCGCTCCCTGCACCTGCGCGATCTACGATAGGCCGCTAGTGGAGGAGAAGACAATGGTGGAGCCATAGTGGGAAGAACCTCATGTGGATCAACTAATTCAACCTGTTCCATACTGCCTGCGGCTATAGACGCAGAGGTGGGAACAGGCGGCAAAACAAGATGGCGAGCAGCAGATGCAGGAAAGAGACCCGATGCCACCGGGGGGAGAAGGACCGCGGGGTGGGGGGGGGGGGGGACGCACCGGCATGGGCCAACATTGCTGCAGGGGAAGGAGGACGTGAAGGTGGTCAGCCAGCACTGGGACCACCACTGCACTATCCTGGGGCTGGGAAGGAGGAGTGAGAGGGGGATCCCTAAGATCAGCGCTCTCCTGCGCACCAATCCCTCCACTAACTAAGTGACTCGCCTGCCACGCGCCGAACGGAGCAGCCAAAACCGGAAGTGACTCGGGCGGATGGGGCGGAGCAATGGCGCCGACCCCCGGCTGGAACACCGGAGCTGTCCACAGACTGAGCCAGCTCCGGCCGGGCACCCATAGCGCCAGCAGTAGCAGGGGAGAAGGATAAATGAGGGGAGCTGAGGCTGTGCAAAAATGCACGCAGCCATCCCTCACCTTCCTCATCAAATCGCGCCAGGAGGGAATCCCTCAAGGCTGCATCTCCTGCGGACATCCTGGAGTGGGAAGAGCTAATAGGTAACATACCAATTCAGCTTCCACGGACAAGAGGAAGTCCAGCAGGGAGGAGGGGGTATATATGCCCTCTAGATAGTAGGGGTTACCAAGCCACCCCCCTTACGCAGGGCCCAGAAGATGCTACTATAATTAACCCCCACATGCCCAAAATGCTGCATCAAAATCACTTTGGGGGTCATCTCAGATACCGAACCATGCTCAGGGAAGAGGAGGGGAACCACCAGTCCCTAAGCACCCTCCCTAACCTGTCGGGCTCTTACCAAGAGCAAAGTTTTTAGTGAATCGACTTCGGTGATTCGCTCATCTCTAGTTAAAAGTAGTGTTGAGCAAAGTGAAGCATTCGAAGTGGAATTTGGTCCAAAGTTTAGGAAAACTTTGATTCGGAATGAATCCGAATTTCCTGGTGCTTCGTGTAACGAATCAGGTTTTCCTAAAATGGCAGCTGCACGTGTTAGAAAGTAAAAGTAAGACCCTTGCAGACAAGCGTGTCCAGATTAGGTCCGGATGCGTTGCGGATGCGTTCAGTGAAAACTGTGCGATTTCGCAAGCAAGTCCATTCAGTTTTGTTTGCGATTGCGTTCAGTTGTTCAGTTTTTACTGCGTTTTGCACGCGCGTGATAAAAAACAAAATGTTTACAAACAACATCTCTTAGCAACCATCCGTAAAAATGTATCTCATCTGCACTTGCTTGCGGATGCAATGCCATTTCCACGCAGCTCCATTCACTTCTATGGGGCCAGCGTTGCATGAAAATCGCCGAATATAGAACATGCTGCGATTTTAACGCAACGCACAAGTGATGCGTGAAAACCAATGCAAATATACACCACCCCATTGAAATTAATGGGTCTGGATTCCGTGCGGGCGCAATGCGTTCGCATCACGCATTGCACCCGCGCGGAATACTCGCTTGTGTGAAAGGGGCTTAAGTGTAGAGGAGACAAGCCCGGAAATGCGAAATCACCCTTAATGCCGTCCAGCCAGTCAATCTGCAGATAGCCTTCACCCTGTGATGTCACAGCTCTATAAAACCCTCATTAATGGTTTCATCATTTGAGGTCATTAGATCGTGCTGTCTAAGCTCCCATCTTTATAAGGATGAGTGATGGCACTAGCAATCGCTCGTCACCATACACAGTGGAGGGGATCACTTCACATAAATGTCTCCTTCACTGACAAGAAGCCAGTTGTCAGGAAAAAATGCTTCCTTCCCAACAATCGCCTGTGCCATCCAGCCATGTAAACTGGACCTATAATTCTCCCCCAAATACCCGGCCCCTTCACAGAGATTGTACTCACCTTGCTTCCCGGCACCCATGTCGCTTGTGAAGCCTGCATGGCCGCCGATGCATCTCCCCATCGCACAGATGAAAACATCCAGCACCGCGGGGGGACGTTTGCAGGCCGCTACGGGAACGAGCCTCTCTAGCATCGCGGGTGACGGTAGTGAGGCTCGTTCCCGTCGCGGCCTGCTATTGACTGCCCCCCTGACGCCGGATGTTTTTTTTTCATCCACACAATGGGGAGATGCAGCAGCGGCCATGCGGGCATCAGAACTGACGCGGCTGCCGGGGAGCGAGGTGAGTACAATCTGTGTCAAGGGGCCGGGCATTTGGGGGAGCAATATAGGTATTGGATAACCCCTTTAACAGAGCATTAAATGAGGGATTCCACCATGGCTTTTCTTTGTGAGAGTGCCCAGCAACATGCTAGCAATAGGTAACATGGGGATAGTTTGTCCCGTACACACAGGCAATAAAGCAGGAATTACTCGATCTTACTGTTTCACTTTTGTATTTTCTTAGTGTTGCAAAAGACCAATAAAAATTTATGGATGCTAACACACAACCTTTGACATTCATTTCATGGAGCGACAAGTCACCTATAAACACCTGTTGCTTGCTCATACAACCATATGCATATTTTTTTACCATCAGTAGAAAATCCTGTCAATGTTTCCCATACTGGCAAAATGTTTTTCTTCCCCTATTTTTCCGGCTACAATAGCTATCAGCCTGTAATACAGGTCCAGATGGGTGTTACCAGTTGGTGGTGTGTCCCTGCACATTAGTCTACAAGCACACGAACGTTGTCTGTTTCCGTGTCCGGTCCGTTTTTTTTTGCGGATAGGATGCGGACCAATTCATTTCAATGGGTCATGCCATACGGAACGTCATAATTTTTCTGGCGGATCCGCAATTTGCGGACCGCAAAACACATACGGCCGTGTGCATGTAGCCTGAGGGTCTATTCACACGTCGGTACTGTGTTTTGCGGATCCACAGATCCGCGGATCCGAAAAAACACGGACACCGGCAATCTGCACACTGCCGTCACTAATAGAATATGCCTATTCTTGTCCGCAATTGCGGACGAGAATAGGGCATTGTAACGGATCTCCTAGCACCCCGACCGGGTACCTCCGTTGATAGCTGCTCCTAGTGCTTTCCGAGGACTCCAAGCACTCCACTTGACACCGTACGCACTGCAGACCCCACAAACCGCCGAAGCTTGGTTGAGGTCTCACCGTCTCCTACCCACCCTGGACCTACGACAAGGCTCCAGGCTCCAGTGGGTGAACCTCTCCTAAAACCAGAGAGCAGGAACAACTCTTAAAAGAGCTAGTAGTTATAGCCAGGGGAGTATAGCAAATCTCCCAGCGTATAGCAATCCCCAGCGTCGATCAGTTACCCAAACATCAGCCTCAACATGATAAAGGGTAAAACAGGAACACTTTATTGAGGGCTACCCGCCCGTATTTATGCAGGTCCCCATCTGGTGGACATGCCCCTAGGGGACCAGAATGAAGACTGTGACACAGGACAGATATGCAGCACTGCAGGATAGACAGACACAATACATCCCCACAATGCATCATGGTTTCCTCCTCTCTGCCCTGGAGACACCCGAGGAGTAATCCAATTATCTCTCAAGACAAAGGGAAATCGCCAATACACATGTGGGGACAACAGAACAGAAATCACCACCCAAACACACAATGTCACACCCCCACAGCAAACACAGACATTTAACATATTCCCAGATAGCTCAAGTCTGAGTGCATATCATTAGGTGAATGGCACTCAGAATACACAAATACAATAAAATTAGCTATCTGGGTACCCTCACATAACAAAATACAATTGCAAAGACAGTTTTAAGCTGTGCGGCCGGTCTGTCTGCTCCTTTAAAGTTAGTATGGGCCATAATCCTGAGGCAAGAGGCTGGTAGCCAAGCCCCTCCGAAACCCAGTGGCGAGGTTGGTTTCGCCACAGGCATGTTCTATTTTTTTCGGGAATAGAAATGAATGGGTCCGCAATTCCGTTCCGCAAAATGCGGAACAGAATTGCGGATGTGTGAATGGACCCTTAGGCTACATGCACACGAACGTTGTTTGTGTCTGTGTCCGTTCCATTTTTTTTTGGAGGATAGGATGCGGACCCATTCATTTTAATGGGTCTGCAAAAAAGGCGGACAGCACACCATGTGCTGTCCGCATCAGTATGTCCGTTCCGTTGCCCCGCAAAAAAAATTGTACATGTCCTATTTTTTCTAGTTTGCAGACAAGGATAGGCATTATTACAATGGATCCACAAAAAAAATTGATCCGCATAAAAATTTGCTGATCGCAAAACACATACAGTCCTGTGCATGTAGCCTTAGTCTGACATTATGGAATCAGTGCTGTCAGTGTCATACTGTGCAGGGGCACACTGCCAACCGGTAACATTTTGCATGCTACTGGATATTCATTCATAAACTTCTAGTAAGAATAATTGAGGAACGGAACATAGAGTCATAAGAATAGATTCTCCAGAGTTCAGAATTATTACATGGGGAATGCTTGCCAGGAGAGATGACAGGTCTTCTTTCATAGGCAACAGAATAAGCTGCACAAGTCTGGCCTGTATTGAGACTAGGGAGCGCAGGATTGTGAGATCAAAAGATGAGTGCTTGTTAAAGTTTTCAGCAAAATAAATAAATAAACAAAAATAAATAAAAAACATGCAAGCGAGCTGGTCAGGAGACATAAAGCCAACCAGATCAATAGACAGAGGAAAGATGCTTTGCTCACAGAGAAGCACAGTTTGGGTAGCACAGATGACCCATCACCACCATCCACCTTGTTGCTGTGGTTTCCCCCCATGATGGTGTGATTATGAGTAGCCTTTTGGATCTGGTACAGAGCATCGAGGGGTGAAATACTCCATGAAGATGACTCCATAAGTGAGACACTTTCCATTATGTATCCTAAGAGTGTTGCTTTCAGCTTTGTGGCAAAAGGCCTTTTCCTGTTTCAGCATGACTGTTTCCCACAAAGTGAGGTCCATAGAGACATGGTTTGATGAGCTTGATGTGGAGGGTGGCACTCAACCCTATTGAACACCTTGAGATGAATTAGATCATGGCCTAGACCGGATGCCCACTAGTGTTGATCGAGCATGTTCGGCCGAACACCAGTTCGGCTCGAGCATCTCGATGCTCGGCACATGGCGGTATTCGGCCAAATACCGCCATGTGCTCAAGCGCAATGCTTGAGTCTCCTCCCTGGACGTTTGTTGGCTGCAACGCAGCCAATAAACATGCAGGTAAGTACTGCCCTTCACTGTAATGCCAGTAGCCATGTTGGTTACTGGCATTACAGTGATTAGCTGGCTGGAAAGCGTCATCGGGTGCTATATAGCACCCGATCACACGTGTTCGGCTCAGTGTTAGTCAGGGAGAGCTGCGCTGAAGAAGGGAAAGATAGTGTAGGGAGTGAAATTAGTTTTTTTCTGTAGAAAAACTTGTTAGAGACCCAAAAGTCCTTTTAAGGGCTATTGTTACGTGTGGCAGCAGCAATATATATTTTTAGCACAACCTGCGCTAAATTGCTAAAACATTACAGACCCAAAAGTCCTTTTCTATTTTTGTCATCCTGCGCTAAATAGCGCGCAATAGTTAGGCCTCTGCAGACAGCGACATTATCTGCGCTACATCTCCTGTGTAACGTGTGCGCATCCAAAATACCTGTGACATTCCCTGTAATTTTATAGTAGCCGCTGCTGACATCAGCGACATTATCTGCGGTATTTCTCCTGTGTAACGTGTGCGCATCCCAAATACCTTTTTTTATTTTTTTTGCACATACACTTACAAATCCTACGCTACTGTACGTGTGACATACTTTCAAGCATATATAACATTTAATATGAAGAAGGCGAGCAGTAAGGGACAGGGAAGTGGCCGTTATGCTGATGGTGCACGCAGAGGCCGTGGCCCTGGGCACGGTGAAACTGTGTCTGCTGCCAAGAAAAACAATCATCCACGATATCTAGCTTCATGTCCTAGTTTGCAAGGTGGCGCAGGACAAAACTTTTAAAGTCAGACCAATGCGACCAGGTGGTCGGTTGGATTGCAGCAGATAATGCTTTCAGTCGGTTAAGTACCACCCTGTCTTCCAACAAGTCCAGTCTCAGTAGCCAAGAGTCTGGTCAACACAATCCTCACCCTGATCCCGCTTCCTCCCACCATGGAGTCTTGGCAAACAAGTGATCCCACACTCGGGTATTCCGAGGAGCTCTTTTCAGCGCCATTCCTTCATTTGGGCCTCTCGACAAGCCCGTTTGAAAAAGGGACATGAGATCTTGTGCCCTGATTCCCAAACTCTTGAGCATCCACAGTCACAAGAAGTTGACGGTGGGGAACGGCATTTAGTGTTTCAAGAGGTTGATGATGAGGATAACACACAGTTGTCAATAACTGAGGTTGTTAGGTCAACAAGTCAGGAGGATGAGCAGATGAGTAAGTGGAAGAGGAGGTGGTGGATGATGAAGTCACTGACCCAACCTGGAAAGGTGGCAAGCCGAGCGAGGACAGCAATCCAGAGGGGGAGGGATCCGCAGCAACACAACAGGCTTGAAGAGGCAGTGGGGTGGCAAAAGGGAGAAGGCGGGCTACACCAAAAATGCCCGCAACTGTTCCCCGGAGCACCCCCTCGCGGCAATCTCCCTAGCCAAGGGGTAGGTGTTCCGAAGTCTGGCGTTTTTTTGAGGAAAGTGCAGACGACAAAAGAATTGTAATTTGCAACCTGTGCCATACAAAAATGAGCAGGGGCATAAACACTAGCAACCTCACCACCACCAGCATGATCAGCCACATGGCATCGAAGCACCGTAATAGGTGGGCCAAACGCCTGGGTCCACAATCAGTGTCTGTGGGTCACACCACTGCTTCCTCTTCCCCTGTGTTACGTGCTGGTTAATCGCCTGTCGACTGCGCAGGCCCGGATACCTCCTGCCCTGCACCTGGACCTTCGCAAGCACCATCAGCGACCACATCCACTTCCATGTCCCAGCGCAGCGTACAAATGTCCTGACCCCAGGCATTTCAATGCAAGCACAAATAACAGCCCATAGCACTAAATGCGCAAATTTTCAAATGACTGGCCCTGGAAATGTTTCCATTTAGGCTTGTGGACACTGAGGCCTTCCGCAGCCTGATGTCGGCGGCCGTCACTCGTTACGCAGTCCCTAGCCTCCACTATTTTTCAGTGCCGTGCCTGCCTTACATCAGCATGTGTCCCGTAACATCAACCGTGCCCTCACCAACTCAGTTACTGGGAAGGTCCACTTAACCACTGACACATGGACAAGTGCTTGTAGCCAGGGAGGCTACATTTCCCTGACGACACACTGGGCGAACACTGTGGAGGCTGGGAGTGATTCGTACCCTGGGATGGCACAGGTGCTACCGACGCCAA
Organism: Bufo bufo; assembly: GCF_905171765.1. Taxonomy (NCBI): domain Eukaryota; kingdom Metazoa; phylum Chordata; class Amphibia; order Anura; family Bufonidae; genus Bufo; species Bufo bufo. The sequence continues at coordinate 74,723,835 of NC_053397.1, forward strand.
GGATTGCGGGCCCTAATTCCATCAGGATTTCCGCCACCACCTACGTTAGTGGCACCAACCTCCACTTCTCCTCCTCTGCTTCCTCCTGCACTTCCACCTCAAAATTATCCTCTTGCAGAACCAGTCATCCATCAATCGGTAGCTGGAAGCAGTGTAGCCCTGCAGTGGGGAAGCGTCAACAGGCTCTGCTTAAGCTGATCTGCTTAGGTGACAAACAGCACACCGCCGCAGAGCTGTGGCAGGGGATAAGAGACCAGACTGAGCTGTGGATCTCAACACTCAACCTAGAACCAGGCATGGTTGTGTCTGATAATGGCCGTAACTTGGTGGCGGCTTTGGAGCTCGTGAAGTTCACACACATCCCATGCCTAGCCCACGTCTTCAACTTAGTGGTTCAGCGTACCCCAATTTGCCTGAGCTACTGGTAAAGGTGCGCAGCGTGTGTGCCTATTTCCGCAAGTCATCGACAGCTTCCGCCGGTCTGTCAATGCTGCAGCTGCCAGCTCACCGACTGTTGTGCAACATGAGCACGCTCTGAAACTCCACGTTCCACATGTTGGCCAGGCTTTGTGAGCAGCAGCGGGCAGTAGTGGGATACCAGCTGCAACATGGTCGTCACCTTTCCAGTCAGCTTCCTCTCTTCACAAGCGAGGAGTGGGTATGGATGTCTGACCTCTGTGAGGTTTTAAGAAACTTTGAGGAATCAACACAGATGGTGAGCGGGGATAACGCTATTATCAGCGTCACCATCCCACTTCTGTGTCTACTCAAACGCTCGCTGCTCACAATTAAGGCCGACGCTTTGCATGTGGAAGAGGTGGAAATGGGGGAAGAAAGTACACAGGGTGATAGCCAGACCACCTTCAGTTCCTCTTCTCAGCACGAATTGGATGATGTGGAGGAGGAGGAGGAGCAGGAGACGGTTGCCTCCGCTACAGAGGGTAGTACCCATGGAAGTTTAATTCCATCTGTTCAGTGTGGATGGGCAAAAGAGGATGAGGAGATTGAGAGTCATCCTCCTGATGAAGACAGCGAAGTCTTGCCTGTTGGGACTCTGGCACACATGGCTGACTTTATGTTAGGCTGCCTTTCCCGTGACCCACGCGTTTTATGCATTTGGACAACACCGATTACTAGTTGTTCACCCTTCTCGACCCCCGCTACAAAAAGAACTTCTCATCTCTCATTCCTGTGCTGGAGAGGACGAGCAAAATAGTGCAATACCAGAAGGTCCTTATGGAAAAATTGCACCAAAAATTTCCAGCTGACAACTCTGGCAGCAGAGTACATCGTTTCTGGGGAAACCGAGGAGGGGAGACGAGGGGAACACACAGCAGTTCCAACAGAGGCAAGGCAACACTCTCCAAGGCCTGGAATAGTTTCATGACACCCCGCCAGCACCCTCACCCTGATGCGCGGCCTAGTGTCACAAGGAGAGAAAAGTTTTAGAAGATGGTGAAGGATTACATAGCAGACCGCGTCAGCGTCCACAATGATCCCTCTGTGCCTTGCAACTATTGGGTGTCCAAGCTGGACATGTGGCACGAACTGGCACTCTACACCTTGGAGGTGCTGGCCTCCCTGCCTCCAGCGTTTTATAAGAGGTATTTAGGTATTTAGTGCTGCTGGGGGCATAATAACTGATAAGCGTATCCGCCTGTCATCTGAAAATGCTGACAGGTTGACTCTTATCAAAATGAACAATGCCTGGATTGCCCTTGACTTCTCTACTCCACCAGAGGAAAGCGGCTGAACATAAAGGCACTTTAAATGTGTTTTATATAGTGTATTGAATACACTGTATTCCCATGCACCCCTTCCAACACAAAAAAGGGTATATGGTTCCATCTTCCTTTTCTCGTCCTCTTCCATCCTATCAACATGCTTATTAGTCTGCCCTCGCTCCTAATGTTATAGAGGGTCAGCTCACCTGCAGACACTCGCATATAATGTTTTAGAGGGTCAGCTCACCAGCAGGCCCTCAACCATAATGTTTTACAGGGTCAGCTCACCTGCAGCCCCTCGCATATAATGTTTTAGAGGGTCAGCTCAGCTGCAGGGCCTCGCATATAATGTTTTAGAGGGTCAGCTCACCAGTAGGCCCTCACCTACAATCTTTTAGAGGGCCAGCTCACCTGCAGGCCCTCATATATATTGATTTAGAGGGTCAGCTCACCAGCATGCCCTCATCTACAATCTTTTAGAGGGTCAGATCACCTGCAGGCCCTCGCATATAATGTTTTAGAGGGTCAGCTCACCAGCAGGCCCTCAACCATAATGTTTTACAGGGTCAGCTCACCTGCAGCCCCTCGCATATAATGTTTTAGAGGGTCAGCTCAGCTGCAGGGCCTCGCATATAATGTTTTAGAGGGTCAGCTCACCAGTAGGCCCTCACCTACAATCTTTTAGAGGGCCAGCTCACCTGCAGGCCCTCATATATATTGATTTAGAGGGTCAGCTCACCAGCATGCCCTCATCTACAATCTTTTAGAGGGTCAGATCACCTGCAGGCCCTCGCATATAATGTTTTAGAGGGTCAGCTCACCAGCAGGCCCTCAACCATAATGTTTTACAGGGTCAGCTCACCTGCAGCCCCTCGCATATAATGTTTTAGAGGGTCAGCTCAACTGCAGGGCCTCGCATATAATGTTTTAGAGGGTCAGCTCACCAGTAGGCCCTCACCTACAATCTTTTAGAGGGCCAGCTCACCTGCAGGCCCTCATATATATTGATTTAGAGGGTCAGCTCACCAGCATGCCCTTATCTACAATCTTTTAGAGGGTCAAATCACCTGCAGGCCCTCGCATATAATGTTTTAGAGGGTCAGCTCACCAGTAGGCCCTCACCTACAATCTTTTAGAGGGTCAGCTCACCTGTAGGCCCTCGCATGTAATGTTTTAGAGGGTCAGCTCACTAGCAGGCCCTCAACCATAATGTTTTACAGGGTCAGCTCAGCTGCAGGCCCTTGCATATAATGTTTTAGAGGGTCACCTCACCAGCAGGCCCTCACCTACAATCTTTTATAGGGTCAGCTCAGCTGCAGGCCCTTGCATATAATGTTTTAGAGGGTCAGCTCACCAGCAGGCCCTCACCTACAATCTTTTAAAGGGTCAGCTCAGCTGCAGGCCCTCGCATATAATGTTTTAGAGGGTCAGCTCCCCAGCAGACCCTCACCTACAATCTTTTAGATGGTCAGCTAAGCTGCAGGCCCTCGCATATAATATTTTAGAGGGTCAGCTCACCAGCAGGCCCTCAACCATAATGTTTTACAGGGTCAGCTCACCTGCAGGCCTTCGCCCATAATTTATTCAATGGTCAGCTCAGTAGCAGGCCCTCGCCCCTAATGTTTTAGAGGGTCACAAGCAGGCCCTTGCTGCTAATTTTTTTGAGAATCACCAGCAGGCCATCAATCATAATTTTTCCAGGGTGTATGATGCCCTCCTTTATGTGTAATAAAGAGTGTATTGGAGTGCCAGTTCCTTGTAATTTTTGGCAGCCCTTTCACTTAGTATATAGGCTTTATGAGTGGAGGAGTCCCACTACCTGAACAATTGTACCACAATGTGAATGAGGCCCTCCATTATGTGATATACAGGTTGTATCGGAGTGCCTCTTCCTTTTAATTTTTGGCAGCACTTGCACTTTATATACAAGTAAATATACAGGAAAGAATGTTTCCTAACAATTTTTCCTCTAAAATCGTTTTGTGCGTATTAGTGTCAGTCTGTAAAAGTGGCGTACTACTCGGACAACATCGTTCCCAGCAGCGACCTGGGAGTCCAAGATGCATCCAGACATCCTCCAAATGCTGTTCCTGAACCATTTCGGTGGTGTTTCCATCAATTTCTGACCTTTTTCTATGAACTAGACACCCTCCCCTATTCAGAGCAGGGGGTGCCTGGTTTCATGCTCGGGTTCTCTCTTTGCCTTCCATTGTGCTCAGGTGCTCGGTAGAGCACCCGAGCATCCCGAGGTGTTTGACCCGAGCACCCGAACACCCGAGCACTTTGGTGCTAGATCAACGCTAATGCCCACCAATCAGACCCTTAGGGGGTCATTTATCAAACTGGTGTAAAGTAGAACTGGCTTAGTTGCCCATAGAAACCAATCAGATTCCACCTTTCATTTTTCTTTTGGAAAATGAAAGGTGAAATCTGATTGGTGTCAGACGCACGCCGATCTGATATTAATGAACTATTGTGAGGTTTGTTCATCAATATTAAAAGCCTGGAGAATCCTTTCTCTACATCAGGGGTCTCCAAACCCCGGCCCGCGGGCCACAACCGGCCCGCTTGTGCGTTCGATCCGGCCCGCCCGCAGCTGGCAGGTTGCAGGAACCAAATCCGCACAACCGCCCATGCTGTCACGCTTGTGTTGTGTGTTCGATTCCGCGCCCGCCCGCAGCTGACAGGTTGCAGGAACGAAAGCCGCACAACCGCCCATGCTGTCACGCTGTGCTTTTTGATTGGCTGCTGGGACCGCCGATGTCCCGGCAACCAGTGACGTCACAGGTGCGGCACCTCCCCTCTTCCCGCCCGCTGTTTGAAATAACAAATCCACGTGTGTAGCAGCGGGCGGGAGTCGGGACTCAGGAGTCCAAGAAGAAAAAAAAAAGAAGAGGAGCAGAAGCCGGCTACAGCGGAGGCAAGTGTTGCACAACGCTGATGGGGACACAATGGGGAACGCTGACATTGCTGTGCTGCGCTGATGGGGACACAAGCTGCTGAGGACACATACTGATGGGGATATTGCTGTGCTGCTGGGGACACTGCTGATGGGGACTTTGCTGTGCTGATGGGGACATTGCTGTTCTGATGGGGACACCGTTGATGAGGACACGGGTGTCCCCATCAATGGTGTCCCCATCAGCACAGCAATGTCCCCATCAGAGGTGTCCCCATCAGCGATGATGGGCACACTGCTGATGGGGACAATTCTGTTCTGATGGGGACATTGCTGGGGACACCGCTGTTTGGCACACTGCTGATGGGGACATGGGTGTCCACATCAATGGTGTCCCCATCAGGATAGCAATGTCCCCATCAGCGGTAACCCCATAATCGATGTCCCCATCAGCACAGCAATGTCCCCATCAGAGGTGTCCCCATCAGCGGTGATGGGGACACATGCTGCTGGGGACACCGCTGACAGGGACATTGCTGTGCTGATGGGGATGTTGCGGTGGACACTGCTGATGGGGACATTGCTGTTCTGATGGGACATTGCTGGGGACACCGCTGATGGGGACATGGGTATCCCCATCAGCGGTGACCCATCATCGGTTTCCACATCAGCACAGCGGCGTCCCCATCAGCAATGATGGGGACGCTGCTAATGTGGAAACTGCTGATGTGAACATTGCTGTGCTGATGGGGACATTGCTGAGGACACCGCTGATTGGCACACTGCTGATGGGGACAAAGGTGTCCCCATCAATGGTGTCCCCATCAGTACAGCAATGTCCCCATCAGCGTCCCCATTCTGATGGGGACATTGCTGTTCTGATGGGGACACCACTGATAGGGACACGGGTGTCCCCATCAACCGCGTCCCCAAAGGCAGTGTCCCCATCAGTGGTGTCCCCATCAGCTGCTAATGGGGACTCCGCTGATGGGGACATTGCTGTTCTGATGGGGACATCATTAATGGGGACATTGCTGTGCTGATGCTGACATTGCTGTTCTGATGGGGACATTGCTGTGCTGATGGGGACACCGCTGATGGGGACATTGCTGTGCTGATGGGGACACCGCTGATGGGGACATTGCTGTGCTGATGGGGACAACGCTGATAGGGACACGGGTGTCCCCATCAATGGTGTCCCCATCAGTGGTGTCCCCATCAGCACAGCAATGTCCCCAACAGCAGCGTCCCCATCAGTGGTGTCCCCATCAGCACAGCAATGTCCCCAACAGCAGCGTCCCCATCAGTGGGTGTCCCCATGATGGGAATATTGTTTTTCTGATGGGAATATTGTTTTTTTGATGGGAATATTTTTTTTTTTATGGGAATATTGCTTTTCTGATGGGGACATTGCTGTTCTGATTTGGCCATTGCTGTTCTGATGGGGACACCGCTGATAGGGACACGGGTGTCCCCATCAATGGTGTCCCCATCAGCCGCGTCCCCAACAGCAGTGTCCCCATCAGTGGTGGCCCCTATCAGCTGCTAATGGGGACTCCGCTGATGGGGACATTGCTGTTCTGATGGGGACATCGTTGATGGGGACATTGCTGTGCTTAAGGGTGACACGGCTGATGGGGACATTGCTGTGCTGATGCTGACATTGCTGTGCTGATGCTGACATTGCTGTGCTGATGCTGACATTGCTGTGCTGATGGGGACATTGCTGTGCTGATGGGGACATTGTTGTGCTGATGCTCACATTGCTGTGCTGATGCTGACATTGCTGTGCTGATGCTGACATTGCTGTGCTGATGGGGACATTGCTGTGCTGATGGGGACATTGCTGTGCTGATGGGGACATTGCTGTGCTGATGGGGACATTGCTGTGCTGATGGGGACATTGTTGTGCTGATGCTGACATTGCTGTGCTGATGCTGACATTGCTGTGCTGATGGGGACATTGCTGTGCTGATGGGGACATTGCTGTGCTGATGGGGACATTGTTGTGCTGATGCTGACATTGCTGTGCTGATGGGGACATTGCTGTGCTGATGGGGACATTGCTGTGCTGATGGGGACATTGCTGTGCTGATGGGGACATTGTTGTGCTGATGCTGACATTGCTGTGCTGATGCTGACATTGCTGTGCTGATGGGGACATTGCTGTGCTGATGGGGACATTGCTGTGCTGATGGGGACATTGCTGTGCTGATGGGGACATTGCTGTGCTGATGGGGACATTGCTGTGCTGATGGGGACATTTTTGTGCTGATGGGGACACCGCTGATAGGGACACGGGTGTCTTTGCGTTGTTTTGCTAAAGTTTTTTCTCTTTTGTTCTCAGTCATATCATGCTGATTACAAAAACGATCCATGTAAAATATATACATTTAATTTAATACATAACTGATTTTTTTTTACGGCCCCCGAATACTTGTAAAATCTTCAATGTGGCCCTCCTGTTGAAAAGTTTGGAGACCCCTGCTCTACATGATAAATGCCTCTTGCTGAAGTGAGACAACCCCTTTAACCTCTTAACAGTCATGTTAGAATTAGAAAAACCCTCCCAAAAATGTCACTTTTTTATTGTAGAATTTGAATGCGTGTCTGCAGTAAATCTTGTTGGCACACAACTCGGGGACACAATTGCATTTTTAACCCGTTAATGACATAATTATTTTAGCCTTAAGGACCAATAATATTTTCCCCCTTTATGTTCTAGCAGTCATAACTTTTTAATTTTTTTTTTCTATATTTTTTTTATTTTGCGGGATTAGTTGTAGGTTTTTTAGAAACCATTTTGGGGTACATGTGTGTATTAAATAACTTTTATTATTTTATTTTTAGGGGAAAGATAAAAAAACAGCAATTTTTACATTATTTTGTGGAATTATTTTATGGTGTTCACTGTGTGGTAAAAATAACATACTTTTATATATTTTTACCATTTTTCCTTTCCTCCTGCAGCCTGTCAGCTCTGCAGATGCTCCCTCCTCCACCAGACTGAAGAGGGGATGCTTTAACTGCCCATATCTCTGGTTTGGTACTGTCTAAAGATATGGGCTTTGTATTGTTTGAAATCTGGCAAGCTATCAACCAATGCCAGAATGACAGCATTATCTTCAGTACATGGAAATATATCGCTGTTAGAAATCAGGATGCACTGAATGAAGCTGAAAGTGAAAGTAAAAGCATGTTTTACCCACGATTTTTCCAGACACGATTTCTAACAGTGACATCTCCTGCTTATCTTGGACTAATGCTGTCATTTTGGAAAGTCAGCTTTCAAACAAGACCAGTTCCATGTTTCTAGCTACTACCATTCAGGAGATATCAGCATCTAAAGCAGCCCTCCCCCTCCACTTCCCCCTCGGGCAGAGCAGTTCAGTACCAAACTAGACTGCATTCTTTTCAATGAAAAATTCAAATTGACATGTATTATACAGTGCATGTATTTCACATTTTGTTATGTTGAGGACTCGTGCTAAAAGTTGAAAATAAAAATCAAGTTTTGATATCATTCTCCATTCAATACCCCATACTGAGAAAGTGAAAAACAGAACATCTTTGCTAATTTTTAATTTATTAAAAAGGAAATCTAAAATCTTCAATTTAAGTATTCTGATCCTTTACTCAGGACTCAGTTGAAGCACCTTTGGCAGCGATGACAGTCTCCAATCTTCTGGGGTATAAGGTTTGCACATCTGCATTTGGGGATGTTCAGCCATTCTTCTTTGCAGATCCTCTCAAGCTATGTCAGGTTGGATGAACAGGTATTTTCAGGTCTTTATAGAGATGTTCGATTGGGTTCAAGTCAGGGCTATGGATCAGGTTTTCATTAAGAATATCTCTGTACTTTGCTCCATTCAGCTTTCTCTCAACCCTGACTAGTCCTTATCCCAGCCACTGAAAAATACTCCCACAGCATGATACTGTCACTACCATATTTCACTGTAGGGATGGTATTGGGCTGTGCTAGACATAACACTTGAGGCAAAAAACGTAAATGTTGGTTTTATCTGACCAGAGAATCTTGTTGCACACAATCTGAGAGCCCTTTAGGTGATTTTTTTTACAAACTTGTGGTGGTTTACTGGCTACCCTACTATAAAGCCCAGATTGGTGGAGTACTGCAGTGATGGCTGACCTTATGGAAGTTTCTCCCATTTACACACAAGGTCTTTGGAGCTTAGCCAGAGTGACCATTGAGTTCTTAGTCATCTCTCTTACCAAGGCCTCTCTTAACTTAAGAATTACAGAAGCAACTGAGCTCTTGGTAACTTTCAGAGCAGCTGAATTTTTTTTGTATCCTGTGCTCTGTCTCCACACACTTCTGTCTCTGAACTCTACCGGCAGTTCTTTCCTCTCATGGCTTGGTTTTTGCTCTGATACGCAGTTAGCTGTGAGACCTTATATAGTCAAGGGAGTGCAATCAAGGTGTAAAAACATGATAAGCAAAAGAAATGGGGCGGGGGCGGAGCTGAATTTAAAGTGTCATTGCAAAAGTTCTAAATACTTATGTCCATGCAAAATTTTATTTTTTTCCTTTTTCATAAATTTGAAGACATTTCCAAAATTCTGTTTTCACTTTCTTATTATGGGGTATTGAGTGTAGATTGTTGGGGGAAAATTTGATTAGCACATCATAAAATCTGAAAAAAGTGAAAGGGTTTGAAGACTTTCTAAATGCATTGTACATATATAATATACATTACACAATGTAATCACTCTGTAGCAAAGGTATGTGTTCCTAAACTACCACAAGTTTCTTAGGTGTTGGCATTTGCATTTGTAGATATAACCAGGGGTGTAATTATCTCTAGGATATGACCCCATTGTCCGATATGTGTGGGTCCCAGCACCTATCTCCTAAATGGAGCCCCGAAAGTGGTGGAGGGCGCACTGCACATATGCAGCCACCCTCCATTCATTTCTATGGGGCCGCCGAATATAACTGGCTTGGCTACTCTCGTCGGGCCCATAGAAGTGAATGGAAGCGGTGGCTGGTCATGCGTTGTGCGCTCCCATTCACTTCTATGGGGAAAGTGTTTGGTGGTGGCTGGAGCAGAGTCCTCCAGCCACCACTTTGCCATTTATCACAGTTTTTTAAGTTAAAAAACGGCTTGCTAACATTGTAGTTTGTCTTTTCGTAGTTTCTTTTGAACTTCTGTTTACTACAGTCTTCTGCTCTGTGGTTGTACACAATGATTCTTCTGCTATTCAAGCATATACCTTTGCATATAAATCATCGCTGTCCAGCAGTTCCACTCCTTTCTCACACCACCTACAGTATTTATGTAGCATTCACCAAAAGTGGTAGATGCTACATTTATCTCTATCCTGATGCAAATTTATAAAATAATAGAATTTGAACCTGGCCAACTTTTTCTCATTGAGCTGAAAACCATATCATCAGCAAGTGTCCCGGGTGTCAGACCACCACCAATCAGATACTGATGATCTATCCAGAGTATAGGTCATCAGTTCAAAAATCCCAGAAAACCTATTTAACCACCTCAGCCCCCAGTGCTTAAACACCCTGAAAGACCAGGCCACTTTTTACACTTCTGACCTACACTACTTTCACCGTTTATTGCTCGGTCATGCAACTTACCACCCAAATGAATTTTACCTCCTTTTCTTCTCACTAATAGAGCTTTCATTTGGTGGTATTTCATTGCTGCTGACATTTTTACTTTTTTTGTTATTAATCGAAATTTAACGATTTTTTTGCAAAAAAATGACATTTTTCACTTTCAGTTGTAAAATTTTGCAAAAAAAACGACATCCATATAGAAATTTTGCTCTAAATTAATAGTTCTACATGTCTTTGATAAAAAAAAAATGTTTGGGTAAAAAAAAAATGGTTTGGGTAAAAGTTATAGCGTTTACAAACTATGGTACAAAAATGTGAATTTCCGCTTTTTGAAGCAGCTCTGACTTTCTGAGCACCTGTCATGTTTCCTGAGGTTCTACAATGCCCAGACAGTACAAACACCCCACAAATGACCCCATTTCTGAAAGTACACACCCTAAGGTATTCGCTGATGGGCATAGTGAGTTCATAGAACTTTTTATTTTTTGTCACAAGTTAGCGGAAAATGATGATTTTTTTTTTTTTTTTTTTTTCCTTACAAAGTCTCATATTCCACTAACTTGTGACAAAAAATAAAAACTTCTATGAACTCACTATGCCCATCAGCGAATACCTTGGGGTCTCTTCTTTCCAAAATGGGGTCACTTGTGGGGTAGTTATACTGCCCTGGCATTCTAGGGGCCCAAATGTGTGGTAAGGAGTTTGAAATCAAATTCTGTAAAAAATGACCTGTGAAATCCGAAAGGTGCTCTTTGGAATATGGGCCCCTTTGCCCACCTAGGCTGCAAAAAAGTGTCACACATCTGGTATCTCCGTACTCAGGAGAAGGTGGGGAATGTGTTTTGGGGTGTCATTTTATATATACCCATGCTGGGTGAGAGAAATATCTTGGCAAAAGACAACTTTTCCCATTTTTTTATACAAAGTTGTCATTTGACCAAGATATTTATCTCACCCAGCATGGGTATATGTAAAAAGACACCCCAAAACACATTCCTCAACTTCTCCTGAGTACGGGGATACCAGATGTGTGACACTTTTTTGCAGCCTAGGTGGGCAAAGGGGCCCATATTCCAAAGAGCACCTTTCGGATTTCACTCCTCATTTTTTCCTGAATTTGATTTCAAACTCCTTACCACACATTTGGGCCCCTAGAATACCAGGGCAGTATAACTACCCCACAAGTGACCCCATTTTGGAAAGAAGACACCCCAAGGTATTCCGTGAGGGGCATGGCGAGTTCCTAGAATTTTTTATTTTTTGTCACAAGTTAGTGGAAAATGATGATTTTTTTTTTTTTTTTTTTTTTTCATACAAAGTCTCATATTCCACAAACTTGTGACAAAAAAATAAAAACTTCCATGAACTCACTATGCCCATCAGCGAATACCTTGGGGTCTCTTCTTTCCAAAATGGGGTCACTTGTGTGGTAGTTATACTGCCCTGGCATTCTAGGGGCCCAAATGTGTGGTAAGTAGGTAAATGACCTGTGAAATCCGAAAGGTGCTCTTTGGAATGTGGGCCCCTTTGCCCACCTAGGCTGCAAAAAAGTGTCACACATCTGGTATCTCTGTATTCAGGAGAAGTTGAGGAATGTGTTTTGGGGTGTCTTTTTACATATACCCATGCTGGGTGAGATAAATATCTTGGTCAAATGCCAACTTTGTATAAAAAAATGGGAAAAGTTGTCTTTTGCCAAGATATTTCTCTCACCCAGCATGGGTATATGTAAAATGACACCCCAAAACACATTCCCCAACTTCTCCCGATTACGGAGATACCAGATGTGTGACACTTTTTTGCAGCCGAGGTGGGCAAAGGGGCCCATATTCAAAAGAGCACCTTTCGGATTTCACAGGTCATTTTTTACAGAATTTGATTTCAAACTCCTTACCACACATTTGGGCCCCTAGAATGCCAGGGCAGTATAACTACCCCACAAGTGACCCCATTTTGGAAAGAAGAGACCCCAAGGTATTCGCTGATGGGCAAAGTGAGTTCATGGAAGTTTTTATTTTTTGTCACAAGTTAGTGGAATATGAGACTTTGTATGAAAAAAAAAAAAAAAAAAAAAATAAGCATTTTCCACTAACTTGTGACAAAAAATAAAAAATTCTAGGAACTCGCCATGCCCCTCACAGAATACCTTGGGGTGTCTTCTTTCCAAAATGGGGTCACTTGTGGGGTAGTTATACTGCCCTGGCATTTTCCAGGGGCCCTAATGTGTGGTAAGTAGGTAAATGACCTGTGAAATCCTAAAGGTGCTCTTTGGAATATGGGCCCCTTTGCCCACCTAGGCTGCAAAAAAGTGTCACACATGTGGTATCGCCGTATTCAGGAGAAGTTGGGGAATGTGTTTTGGGGTGTCATTTTACATATACCCATGCTGGGTGAGAGAAATATCTTGGCAAAAGACAACTTTTCCCATTTTTTTATACAAAGTTGGCATTTGACCAAGATATTTCTCTCACCCAGCATGGGTATATGTAAAATGACACCCCAAAACACATTCCCCAACTTCTCCTGAGTACGGCGATACCAGATGTGTGACACTTTTTTGCAGCCTAGATGCGCAAAGGTGCCCAAATTCCTTTTAGGAGGGCATTTTTAGACATTTGGATACCAGACTTCTTCTCACGCTTTGGGGCCCCTAGAATGCCAGGGCAGTATAAATACCCCACATGTGACCCCATTTTGGAAAGAAGACACCCCAAGGTATTCAATGAGGGGCATGGCGAGTTCATAGAAATTTTTTTTTTTTGGCACAAGTTAGCGGAAATTGATATTTTTAATTTTTTTCTCACAAAGTCTCCCGTTCCGCTAACTTGGGACAAAAATTTCAATCTTTCATGGACTCAATATGCCCCTCACGGAATACCTGGGGGTGTCTTCTTTCCGAAATGGGGTCACATGTGGGGTATTTATACTGCCCTGGCATTCTAGGGGCCCTAAAGCGTGAGAAGAAGTCTGGAATATAAATGTCTAAAAAATTTTACGCATTTGGATTCCGTGAGGGGTATGGTGAGTTCATGTGAGATTTTATTTTTTGACACAAGTTAGTGGAATATGAGACTTTGTAAGAAAAAAAAAAAAAATTCTGCTAACTTGGGCCAAAAAAATATCTGAATGGAGCCTTACAGAGGGGTGCTAAATGACAGGGGGGTGATAAATGACAGGGGGGTGATAAATGACAGGGGGGTGATAAATGACAGGGGGGTGATCAATGACAGGGGGGTTGATCAATGACAGGGGGGGTGATCAATGACAGGGGGGTGATCAGGGAGTCTATATGGGGTGATCACCACAGTCATTGATCATGCCCCTGTAAGGCTTCATTCAGACGTCCGGATGCGTTTTGCGGATCGGATCCATCTATCAGTGCATCCGTAAAAATCATGCGGACATCTGAATGGAGCTTTACAGGGGGGTAATCAATGACAGGGGGGTGATCAATGACAGGGGGGTGATCAGGGAGTCTATATGGGGTGATCACCACAGTCATTGATCATGCCCCTGTAAGGCTTCATTCAGACGTCCGGATGCGTTTTGCGGATCGGATCCATCTATCAGTGCATCCGTAAAAATCATGCGGACATCTGAATGGAGCTTTACAGGGGGGTAATCAATGACAGGGGGGTGATCACCACAGTCATTGATCATGCCCCTGTAAGGCTTCATTCAGACGACCGGATGCGTTTTGCGGATCCGATCCATGTATCAGTGCATCCGTAAAAATCATGCGGACATCTGAATGGAGCTTTACAGGGGGGTGATCAGGGAGTCTATATGGGGTGATCACCACAGTCATTGATCATGCCCCTGTAAGGCTTCATTCAGACGTCCGGATGCGTTTTGCGGATCCGATCCATCTATCAGTGCATCCGTAAAAATCATGCGGACATCTGAATGGAGCTTTACAGGGGGGTAATCAATGACAGGGGGGTAATCAATGACAGGGGGGTGATCAGGGAGTCTATATGGGGTGATCACCACAGTCATTGATCATGCCCCTGTAAGGCTTCATTCAGACGTCCGGATGCGTTTTGCGGATCCGATCCATCTATCAGTGCATCCGTAAAAATCATGCGGACATCTGAATGGAGCTTTACAGGGGGGTAATCAATGACAGGGGGGTGATCACCACAGTCATTGATCATGCCCCTGTAAGGCTTCATTCAGACGACCGGATGCGTTTTGCGGATCCGATCCATGTATCAGTGCATCCGTAAAAATCATGCGGACATCTGAATGGAGCTTTACAGGGGGGTAATCAATGACAGGGGGGTAATCAATGACAGGGGGGTGATCAGGGAGTCTATATGGGGTGATCACCACAGTCATTGATCATGCCCCTGTAAGGCTTCATTCAGACGTCCGGATGCGTTTTGCGGATCCGATCCATCTATCAGTGGATCCGTAAAAATCATGCGGACGTCTGAATGGAGCTTTACAGGGGGTTGATCAATGACAGGGGGGTAATCAATGACAGGGGGGTGATCAGGGAGTCTATATGGGGTGATCAGGGGTGATTAGGGGTGATCAGGGGCTAATAAGGGGTTAATAAGTGATGGGGGGGGGGTGTAGTGTAGTGTAGTGGTGCTTGGTGCTACTTTACTGAGCTACCTGTGTCCTCTGGTGGTCGATCCAAACAAAGGGGACCACCAGAGGACCAGGTAGCAGGTATATTAGACGCTGTTATCAAAACAGCGTCTAATATACCTGTTAGGGGTTAAAAAAAACACATCTCCAGCCTGCCAGCGAACGATCGCCGCTGGCAGGCTGGAGATCAACTCTCTTACCTTCCGTTCCTGTGAGCGCGCGCGCCTGTGTGCGCGCGTTCACAGGAAATCTCGCGTCTCGCGAGATGACGCGTATATGCGTGACTGTGCGCAGCGCTGCCACCTCCGGAACGCGATCCTGCGTTAGGCGGTCCGGAGGTGGTTAAAGGGAATTTCCCATGGCTAAAGGTGGAATTCCCTTTTAATGTCCCCTAAAGGTGGCCACACACATTAGATAGAAGTTGGTTGACGATGTCACCATCACATAAGTGCCTGTCCATATGTATGTCTGTCCCTGTGTCTGTTCCTTTGTGTGTCTGTCCCTGTGTGTGTGTGTCTGTCCCTGTGTGTGTGTGTGTCTGTCCATATGTATGTGTCTGTCCCTGTGTGTGTGTGTCTGTCCCTGTGTGTATGTGTGTGTCTGTTCCTGTGTGTGTCTGTCCGTGTGTGTGTGTTTCTCCCTGTGTGAGTCACCATCACCATGCCCACAGTGTTCCTATGTCTTGACGCAGCTGCATCAGGACGTTCTGTGTCGGGCAAGAAAAAGATGGAAGAAGAGGCAGCGCCGCCAGCATGGAGTCCGTGGGAGAGACACAGAGATGCACACTAAGGACGTAGGTAACACTACCACATGATCTACACTAGTGTTATCTGCAGTTTTACATAGGACTGCAGTTAAAACTACCACATTATCAGCTCTAGTGTTATCTGTGGTTTTACATAGGACTGCAGGTAACACTAACACATTATTAGCACAAGTGTTATCTGCGGTTTTACATAGGACTGCAGGTAACACTAAGACATTATTAGCACTAGTGTCATCTGTGGTTTTACATAGGACTGGAGGTAACACTACTACCGTTTCTGCACTCAGATAGCCATGATTGTGTTATCTGTGCTGTTACATAGGACTTCTGTTACATAGGACTGCAGGTGATAAATAATTTGTCACAAAGCAAATATTTTTGTAAATTTGGCAAAGCAGCAGAATTGAATTTTTGAATACTTCGCTCATCACTAGATGTCAAATATATGCACAGGTTAGGTTATTGATTTATATTTGGATCTGATATATTGTTTGTCTTGCACTTTGAACATTATTTGGCTATTTGTTTATAGAGATGGGCTTGCGGTTCACCCGGCGGTCGTTTCGCGGCGAACTCTGCGTGTCCGTGATTCGCCGAACATGCGAACATTTGGCGATGTCCGCCGGCGCCATAATCTTTTGCATTGCCCCAAACTTTGACCCATGACACATCCATCAAGTGGGACAGGACAGCCAATTGAGACATTTCAGCACATGGACACACCCTATCACAGAACCCGATCTAGCAGCCATTTTACATTCTTGTGCAGCAGTTGTGTGTGGTTCTATTGCGATACAGCAGTTATACAGAAGGACAAACGCTATTGGAACAACTAATTGCAATGGGTGTGATATATCAGTTGCCCCCAAAAAAACTGATTGAGGGGTGTGATATACCTATAATATACTTTCTAACATAGAAAGTATATAGTGCATTTGTATTGTGCAGCAGTTGTGTGCAGTTCTGCTGCGATACCGCAGCTATATAGAGGGACAAACGCTATTGGAACAACTATTTGCAATTGTTGTGATATAGCTGTTGCCCCCCCAAAAAAACTTATTGAGTGGTGTGATATACCTTCTTCCACAAAATACTGACTGAGGGCTGCGATATACCTGTTGCCCCAAATAAACAGGGTGGTGTGATATAACTGTCATGGCAAAAAAAAAGAATTGAGGGGTGTGATATGCCTGCTTCCACAAAATACTGATTAAGGGGTTTGATATACCTGCTTTCACCAAATATTGATTGAGGGGTGCGATATACCTGCTTCCACAAAATACTGATTAAGGGGTTTGATATACCTGCTTCCACCAAATATTGATTGAGGCCTGTGATAAACCTGCTTCCACAAAATACTGATTAAGGGGATCGATATACCTGCTTCCACAAAATACTGATTGAGGTCTGTGATATACCTGCTTCTACAAAATACTGATTAAGGGGATTGATATACCTGCTTTGACCAAATATTGATTGAGGCCTGCTAGAAACCTGCTTCCACAAAATACTGATTAAGGGGTTTGATATACCTGCTTCCACAAAATATTGACTGAGGCCTGTGATATACCTGCTTACACAAAATACTGATTAAGGGGATGGATATACCTGCTTCCACAAAATACTGATTGAGGGCTGCGATATACCTGCTTCCAAGAAATACTGATTAAGGGGATTGATATGCCTGCTTCCACCAAATATTGATTGAGGCCTGCGAGATACCTGCTTCCACAAAATACTGATTAAGGGGTTTGATATACCTGCTTTCACCAAATACTGATTGAGGGCTGCGATATACCTGCTTTCACAAAATACTGATTAAGGTGATTGATATACCTGCTTCCACAAAATACTGATTGAGGGCTGCGATATACCTGCCTTCACAAAATAATAATTAAGGGGATTGATATACCTGCTTCCACAAAATACTGATTAAGGCCTGCGATATACCTGCTTTCACAAAATACTGATTGAGGGCTGCGATATACCTGCCTTCACAAAATAATAATTAAGGGGATTGATATACCTGCTTCCACAAAATACTGATTAAGGCCTGCGATATACCTGCTTTCACAAAATACTGATTGAGGTCCGCGATATACCTGCTTCCACAAAATACTGATTAAGTGGATTGATATACCTGTTTCCACAAAATATTGATTGAGGCCTGCGAGATACCTGCTTCCACAAAATACTGATTAAGGAGTTTGATATACCTGCTTCCACAAAATATTGATTGAGGCCTGCGATATACCTGCTTCCACAAATGCTGCTCTTCTCTAGGGACTTAGGCACAGGGTCATTTTGAAAATGACAGGCAGAGGAAGAGGCAGGCCTTTCCGCAGGGGTGAGAGGGGTCGGGCAGGTGCACCAGGTTGGAGCCTAAGTGGGAAGTTGGAGAAGGTGCGTGTGATTTCTTCAAAGGACGCACCAGAGTTAGTTGAGTGGCTCATTCAGCCTTCCACTTTTGCACCCTCCTCATCCTCTGTATCTGCACTCTCCTCACTCTCTGCGGTGTGCACCCCCAAAAACACCAACACCACCACCATAGCCCCTCCACCTGAGTCAGAGGAATTATTTTCTTATCCATTCCCAGACCATACCGATGCGCAGCCATTCTTGACATCGGATGAGGAAGAGGAGGTAGCAACGACCGCCACCCAGCGGTCTGATGACAGTACCCAGATCAGCCCAAGGAGGGAGGTTCCCACTGTTGCTGCCTACTCCGACATCTCAAATGTCAGTGGTGGTGAAGGTGACGATGATGACGTGTCGATGGACGTCACGTGGGTGCCCACAATAGAGGAAGAGGAGGGGAGTTCAGGGGGAGAGACGGAGCAGCAGAGAAGGAGGAGAAGCAGGCAGATCTTGCAGGGCACAGGAGGCAAAAAGCAGACTGCAAATGTATTTGGAGCGAGCCATCACCATGCACGGTCACTTCTGGCGCTCCCAGGACGCCGGCACATGGCTCCGCAGTGTGGGCTTTTTTTTAACGTGTCAGCTGCTGACAATAGTGTTGCCATCTGCAGCCTGTGCTGTCAACGCATAAGTCGCGGTAAGCCGAACACTCACCTAGGGACGACCGCCTTAAGAAGGCACCTAGCCTCCCATCACCAAGCCCAGTGGGAGCAACACCGTCAGAACCCACAAAGCCACACTCCCGACGCTCCACGTCCTGCCTCTTCTCCTTCTCCCTCTCCTTCCATTTGTCCTCCACTCCACCTTCCACCATGCCGTCGTCGCGTTAATCTGGCAGAAGGCAGGCTTCCGTGGCCCAAATGTTCGAGCGTTAAAAGTTGAATGATCTTGCCCAACGGCTGACCGCTGGCTTGTCGGAACTGCTAACCCACCAACTACTGCCATATAAACTGGTGGACTCAGAGGCCTTTAGAAGATTTGTGGCCGTTGGCACACCGCAATGGAAGGTGCCCGGAAGGAAATATTTCTCCCAGAAGGGCACCCGAGAGCTATATGGCTACGTTAAGCGACAAGTGAATATATCTCTGGCACACAGTGTCAAGATACATCTGACCACAAACACGTGGTCTAGCAAACACGGGCAGGGAAGGTACATAACTTTTACTGCCCACTGGGTGAACCTTCTGACGGCCGTTAAGCATGTAACCCGTGGCTCCCGTGTGGATTTGGTGTTACCGCCACGGATTGCATGCAGGCCTGCCTCTTCTTCTCCTCCTCCGTCTCCTCGTTGGCTGATTCCTCCTTTTTCACAGCTACCGCGTCTTCCGCTGCGCCCCCCAAGCTCCCCAGAACCTGTGCCAGGTGAGACGTTGCCATGCTGTGCTGCGGCTGTTGTGCCTGGAAGCGGAGAGCAACAACGGTCCGGCACTGCTTTCAGCTCTGCGGTCACAGGCCGATCAGTGGCTAACCCCGCTCAATTTGTCAGTTGGTAAAGTGGTGTGCGACAGAGGTGCCAATCTGCTGAGCACGCTGAAACAGGGCAAAATGACACACGTGCCGTGCATGGCACACATTCTGAACTTAGTCGTGCAGCGATTCCTTGCCAAATATCCTGGGGTCCAGGACGTCTTACGGCAGGCCAGGAAAATCTCTGGCCATTTCAGAAGATCTTACACGGCCATGTCTCGCCTTGCTCACGTTCAGCGGAGACACGACCCGCCCGGCAGACGTCTAAGTTGTGACAGCCCGACGCGCTGGAACTCCACCTTGTATATGCTTGATAGGCTGCTCCAATAGCAACGTGCCGTTAGCGACTACCTGTACGAACTCTGCAGCAGGACAGGTTCTTGGTTTCTTTTCACCGTGCCAGTGGCTGCTCATGCGCAACGCATGCAGACTTCTGCTGCCATTTGATGAGATCACCAAACTGGTCAGTGGCAGCCAAGGCGCAATCAGAGACATCGTACCTTACGCCTTCTTTCTGGAGCATGCATTGCGTCGTGTCATTGATCAAGTCATTGAGGAGCAGGAGCTGGAAGATAAGGAAGTCGCAATGCTAAATTAATTCCCAGGGGTACTACTCCACCTGAGACAAGCCAGCAGGAGTCTGACGGGGAGTCAGAGGAGGATGGTGGCTGGGGGGAGGAGGAGGGGGAGCATGAAGAGCAGGGTTTGAGGGGGACTTTAAACTTTTTGGGGATCCCTAGTGTTGTCCGTGGCTGGGGGGAGGAGACCGAGGACAACATTCTCCTGGGCGATGAGCAGGAGCCAGGGCACTCCACCGCTTCCAATTTAGTGCAAATGGGGGCCTTCATGCTCCAGTGTTTGAAGAGGGACCCCCGTATAAAAAGCATAAAGGGCAAGGACCAGTACTGGGTGGCAACGTACTTAGACCCCCGGTACAAACACAAAATGGCGGTCATGTTACCAGCATCACAGAGGGCTGGCAGAATGCAGCATTTCCAGGCCTTGCTTCGAGAGATGCTGCATTCTTCTGTTGCGGGTGCTGGCAGAGGAATTTCCACCCACAGCGAAACAGGTGCGGGTACCAATCCTACCGCGCCTGCAAGAAGAGGGCGGTTTGAAGATATGTTGGTCACTTTGGATATAAGATCATTCTTGCAGTCAACCCATCGACAGTCACCCTCCATATCCAGCCTCAGGGAACGCCTAGACTGACAGGTGTCCAACTACATCGGGTTAAGCCGATGTGGACGCTCTGAGAAGTAAGGAACCCCTGGACTACTGGGTGTGCAGGCTTGACCTGGGGCCAGAGCTGGCACAATTTGCCCTGGAACTCTTGGCTTTCCCCTCGTCGAGTGTCCTGTCGAAAGGACGTTCAGCGCAGCAGGGAGGATCGTGACCGATAAGCGCACTGGCCTAGCTCACGACAGTGTGGACTACCTCACATTTCTAAAAATGAATGAGGCATGGATCTCTGAGGAATTCAACACCTGTGATGACCACGTGTAAATTAATTTCCTCATGCCAGCCCACACATATTCGCCACCACCCAGAACAAAGAATGGTCCTTGTCTTATGTATTTACAACGGCCTAAAAACCCTTTTCTGTCAGGTGAATGCCTAATTTTTGAGGCCTGTACTGGCCGACAGTAAAATTTGTATCCAGTGACCGCCTAATGTACCTCCAGCCACATCATCACAAGTTCTTTTCTGTCAAGTGAATGCCTAATTTTTGGGGCCTGTACTGGCCTACAGTAAAATTTGTATTCAGTGACCACCTAATGTACCTCTAGCCACATCATCACAAGTTCTTTTTCCGTCAGGTGAATACCTAATTTTTGGGGCCTGTACTGGCCTACAGTAAAATTTGTGTCCTGTGACCGCCTAATGTATCTCCAGCCACATGATCACAATTTCTTTTCTGTCAGGTGAATGCCTAATTTTTGGGGCCTGTACTGGCCTACAGTAAAATTTGTATCCAGTGACCTCCTAATGTACCTCCAGCCACATCATCAAAAGTTCTTTTCTGTCAGGTGAATGCCTAATTTTTGGGGCCTGTACTCCAGTGGCCTACAGTAAAATTGTTATCCAGTGACTGCCTAATGTACCTCCAGCCACAACATCTCAAGTTCTTTTCTGTCAGGTGAATGCCTAATTTTTGGGGCCTGTACTCCCGTGGCCTATAATTAAATTTTTCTAGGCTCCAGCAAGGCACATTTTTGAGAGTTTCCCTTTAAGACCCATAAAAATGGCCCCTGATTAAAATACATATTTTTTGTGGGAATTTTTGCGAAATGATACCCCTCTGGTATGTCACTGTCCATGTTGTGCTATTATTTGTGCACTTATAGTAAGTATTTGGTGGCTGCAAATATGACCTGAAGGTTTTTCAGGTTTGCCTGCCATTAAAGTCAATAAGACCTGTCGCGAACGCGAGTTCGCGTTACGTCCCGGTCGAGGTTCGTCCATCACTATCTGCTTCCACTAAATACTGATTAAGAAGTTTGATATGCCAGCTTCCACAAAATACTAATTGAGGGCTGCGATATTCCTGCTTCTACAAAATACTGCTTAAGGGGTTTGATATACCTGCTTCCACCAAATATTGATTGAGGCCTGCGAGATACCTGCTTCCACAAAATACTGATTAAGGGGTTTGATATACCTGCTTCCACAAAATATTGATTGAGGCCTGCAATATACCTGCTTCCACAAAATACTGATTAAGGGGTTCGATATACCTGCTTCCACAAAATACTGATTAAGGGGTTCGATATACCTGTTTACACCAAATATTGATTAGGGCCTACGATATACCTGCATCCACTAAATACTGATTAAGTGGTTCGATATACCGGCATCCACAAAATACTCATTGTGGGCTGCGATATACCTGCTTCCACAAATTACTGATTAAGGGGTTCGATATAGACTAAAACAAGCAAGTGGAACTAATGTATCAAAAATATCATTTATTATAAAATATAAAGTATGGGGAAACAACAGGATGGTATACAGTATACAGAAAAGCAAAGGGCCATGCAACACCAATCCATACACCTATCGATCTGTGCAAGATAAGACACAGAGTAGTAAAGCCAGTAAACTGGGGCATTAGCTCTGGGACACCGGGATGGCACAAAAGTGATCGCCACAATGGGGCTATGTGCAAGATTGCAGAAAATCGTACCTGTTTGTTTTTTTTTAAATTAATTATCTTTATTAATTAATATATCAAACAATTTACAAGACAAAAAGAGAATACAAAAAAGAATTTTTATTTTATTTTTTCCCCTTCCCTTTCTTTCCCCCATATCCCTGTTCCCTACCCCCCCTTCCCCCTACCTGTGGTGCGTCGAAAAGAAAAAAAAAAAGGAAAAAAACAGCAACCACAATTTTCACAACTAATCAAATCCTCCAACCACCCCATATCTTAGTCCACTTATCATCAGCTCCCCTCTGTTTAAAGATGATTTTCTCATAGTTTTTTACCTTGTCAATAAGGTTTACCCATATATTTATATCTGGAGTATAACGAGCAAACCAGGTCCGACTAACCAAAACTCGGGCCAGCATCAATATCCTACCCAAAAAAATCTTTTGATACTTAGGACTATCTATTTTGGAGAGATCGTTAAGCAAGAATAGTTGTGGTTCAAAAGGGATTCGTATTTTTAGTTTGTACATGATAAAATTATTGATGCTATTCCAATAGTTTATAAGTTCTGGGCAGGTCCAGATCATATGAAGATAATCCGCTCCTGAAGTGTCACATTTAGGGCAGTTAGACGTATCCCTTAGTCCACATTTATTCATCCATAAAGGGGTAATATATAATCTGTGGCAAATATAAAAATGTACTACAACATGGTTGAAGTTCAGGGATAGTGAACCTAAATTCCCAAAAATATTCTCCCACCCTTCTCGCTGTAAATTCGGACAATCCACCTCCCACGCTCTTTGTCCTGGTGACTGTGTATCACTAAAACGTGCCTTAAGTAATAACTTATATATATTTGAGATCTTTATTCTAGACAGTGTATCACCTACCCAATCATTCAAGAAAGATGAATTATCTATATCCAACACCAATTTATCGTCCAGACTAGATAGTACTGAACGCAATTGAAAATACCTAAACCATGAAAAATTTTCTATATTATGTGTCATCTCTATAAATGGCTTAATGTCTCTATCCCTAACTACCTGTGAAATATACAAAATTTTATTCCTTTGCCAAAATGTGTCAGCTGCAATATCATCTAACCTTTGTAAGTACACATTGTGCCAAAGAGGCGTGAATGTAAGTGAACCTTTTACCTTCAACCATGTCCTAGTAGTAGCCCATACTTTCAGGAGCAGGTTTATAGTCTCTCTGTAGCCCCGCTCATAGGTCTTCAATAGCCCGGATTCCAACAGAGTAAATATATTATTGTGGGCGTAGCTCCCTACCAACTTCCCTAACAGTGCACTATTTTCTGATTCGTAGCACATCAATAACTGAGCTGCAATAAAATACCCTTTAAAGTAAGGGAGATTTAAACCCCCGCACTCCAGTGATTTATACAAATATTCCAACTTTAATCGAACTCGTTTTCTTCCCCATATTAAATCATTAATTATTCTTTCCACGAGTTTAAAGTATTTATCTTGAATCCAAATAGGTGAATTCCTAAGCACATAGAGAAGTTGTGGTAGTATCACCATCTTAACCAGTGAAACTCGGTCAGCTCTAGATAGGGGAAGTCTCAGCCAGATCCCTATTTTAGCTCTAATCCTTGCCATTGTGGGGATCAAATTAAGTTGTACAAAATTTTCCACCCGGGGTGATATATTCAAGACCAAATATTGAAAAGTGTCAACGATATCCAACTGTGTCACGAGAACCTCTTACTGTGGCAGGGGGTCTATTGGCATCAAACTGGTCTTAGACCAGTTTATAAGAAGACCGGACACCTCACCAAATGCTTTAACCATTTGAATAATTCTAGGAAGAGTTATTTCCGTGTGGTCTATAAAAAAAAGAACATCATCCGCATATAAGGAGATACGGTCTTGCACTCCTAACGTACCAAATCCTTTAATGGCCATCGCAAGGGGTTCAATATAGATGTCAAATAATAATGGGGATAGTGGACAGCCCTGCCGCGTACCTCTATTTAAATCAAAGCTAGTAGTCAAGGTCCCATTTAAACTTAGTTTTGCCCTAGGGGATCCATACAGTAGTTTGAGAATACCTATAAATTTTTCCCCAAAGCCCATCCTTGTCAGAACCTTCCAGAGGAAGCGCCACTCCACACTGTCAAAGGCCTTGGGGGCATCTAGTGACAGGATGGAGCGAGCGGTCCCCCCAGGGGCCTGTATATTGGAAAAAAGCCGATGCAGATTATGATGGGTACCCTTGTTTTAAATAAAGCCATTCTGATCCGGATGTATAATAGAGGAAACAACCCTAGAAAGCCTTGTTGCGAGAACCCTCGCAAGAAGCTTTACATGAGCAGTGAGATTGGTCTATAAGATTCTATATCTAGTGGATCCTTTCCTTTTTTTGGAATTAATGTTATTACGGCTTCCATCATTGAGTCTGGCAGCTTCCCGTCCTCCACTGATTCAGAAAAGACCTCCAACAGTCTGGGGAGAATACAGTCCCCATATTTAATATAAAATTCATATGGGAGTCCATCTGAACCAGGGGTGGAGTTGGCTGAGCATAATTTAATAGCTCCCTCCAATTCCTGAATTGAGATCTCTAGTTCAAGTGCTTTCTTTTGCGCCTCAGTAATAGTTGAAAAAGCAATCCCATCAAGATACGAATCCATCTTATCATCTGTGATCTTAGATTCAGCTTTATACAAGTCCAGAAAATAGTCCACAAAGGCCTTCTCTATCGGACCCTGCCCACTAACCATCCTACCGTTACTTAGTCGGACATTATCTATGTATTTTTTAGATTGTTGACTTGAGATCACTCTGGACAAAAGTTTACCAGGTCGCCCTGACTCCGTAAAGTATTTTTGCCCTTTAAAAAAAAGGGATTGTTGGGCCTTATCCAATAAGAAGTTAGAGTATACTTGTGTGGCTCTTTGCATACTTTCCCTATTCTGCTCCGTCTTATTCATATAGAAGGATTGTGTCGCCAGTGATGCAAGTTCTTCAAAATTTTTCTGTTTTTTCCCATACTCCTTTCTGAGATTCGCAATATTACTAATCATCATTCGCCTCATATACGCCTTAAAGGTGTCCCATACCACTTGAATTTTTGCTGAGCCATAGTTGTTATCCCAGAAACGGCCAATTTCCTTCCGAATTATTTCATGTGTCTTTATCACTGATAACCAGTAAGGGTTTAATCTGAAAGGGGGTTTTTGTGTATATCTTTCCTGGGTTAAACAGAGTTCGAGGAGTAACGGTGAATGGTCCGATATTGACCTTGTTTCATATTTCATTCGTTTTACCAATTTCACATGTTTACTACTTATCAATGCAAGATCTATTCTGGACATAGATTTGCCTGCTTTACTAAAGCATGAGAAAGCCCTTTTCCCCTGTCCTAAATATCCCCAGACATCTTCAAAACCAGCCTCCAAACAAAACCGTGCCAGGGGAGACCCCTGAACCGGACTATCTCCCTTGACACTCGTAGAGACCCTATCACGTAGAGGATCAATGACACAATTGAAATCGCCAATAATCAATGTTGGACACTCTAGCCATTTATCCATAAATAATAACAAGGAATTAAGAACCGAAAAGGAAAATGGCGGTGGAATGTAGACAAAAGCCAAAATACATGTCTTCCCCCTTAATCTACAATATAGGAAGATGAATCTCCCCAGGTGGTCGACAGAGGATGCCTCACAGGCAAAATCAATCAGTCTATGTATCAAGACAGTAACACCTCTGGAGTAGCTGGAAAAAGTAGAATGATACGAATGCGAAGCCCATCCCCTGCCGACCACCCTGGAGGTCTCTTCAGTGAGATGGGTCTCTAACAAGCATACTATTGCTGGTAAATGTACCTGAGTCAAATCAAAAACCGCTTGTTTTTTTCCTCTGTCCCCCAGACCGCGTATATTCCAGGCAATAATTCTAGTCGACATTATCAAAAGCGGTTAGGTCGGACAAAGCCAAAAAAAAAAAAAGAAAAAAGAAAGAGAAAAATGATAATTTTTGGACGCACCACAGCCCAACCCCACCCCTGACCCCCAGCCCCCCATACAGGTAATCCACCACATATTGTAGTAGATTTCTCTCCTATGACCATCCCTCCCACACTCCCCCCGCTCGGCCACGCCTATTAAGAAGCAAAGAAAAACAGAATTGGGGGTATAGGCCCCCCATAACAATTATTGTTCCCACTAAATCCTAAAGTGATTGGATCATAGATCATTTCGTTCAAGCCAGTCCACGGCTTCATCCGGGGTATCGAAAAAAAGGGTTTTATCCTTAGAAATAATCCGCAATTTTGCTGGGAACATAAGAGAATATTTAATATCTCTTTCTCTTAGCCTCTTTTTAACCGTCATAAATGTGCGTCTCTTTTCTTGTATGTCCTTTGAAAAGTCTGGAAAAAAGGCCACTCTATTACCATTGTATACAACCGGTGAACATTCCCTCGCCCTTCTCAATAGCATATCTTTATACCCTATGACCAGTAGCTTAACAAGAAATGTCCGAGGTGTCACCCTGGGATTGGTTTACCCCCTGGGACCCGATGAGCTCTTTCTATCATAAACAATGGGGAGAACGAGTCCTTCCCAAAATTCTCAAAAATTAGCTTCTGTATGAATTCGGTTGAGTTCTTCTCTTCAACACCCTCAGGGATCCCTATTATTCTCACGTTATATCTTCGTGATCTATCCTCAAGGTCCACCACCTTTTTTTTCAGAAGGCTACACTCTAATTTCAGTGTGGAGACTTCAGAGTTTGTTTTTTGGGATTCATTCTGTATCAGGGCGACGGAGCTCTCCAGATTGTTAACTCTGTCTCGCATTTTGGACAAATCATCTTTTATTAGTCCCACATCGACTTGGATAAATCCATTTGGGTTGTAACAGCTTGTATTAAATCCCCATTTTGTTTAACCGCTAGCAATATTTCTTCTAGCGGAGAGGAATTATCATTAGGGATAACTTCTCCCATTATACCCTCTTCCTCTTCAGGGTATCTGGAAGTTTTTTGTGGTTCTAACCCAGTCACCTCAGAGTTGTCATTTTTTTTAGAGGCAAGATCCTTTTGTCCGCCCCTCGTATTAACCCTCGGAGACCTCAGGAACTGATCTATTTTTGTTGTTTCAAAAGTTTTTGACCCCGGTTTCTGACCGGAGAAGTCGGCCGAGAGCGTCTACTAGCTTTTGGAGCCATGCCTTGTTGTTGTATATCCTTTGGTCTCTTTTTTTTTTTCCTCCCTCTTTTTGAGTCCAGAGGGGAAACAAACCAGGCTGGTGTATTGAGCTGCATTTATATTTATATAAGGAGATATATAACGCGAGTTTGACCGCGACGCGTGGTTGATTAAGTGTGGTTGCGTAAGTGTGTGACTTAAGATTAAGTGAGGGAGTATCTGAGTGCTAAATTATTTGAGGACATTGATGAGTGGCTGTGTTTGATTGTATTGTTTGCTGTGATAACACTTTGTTTTTTTTTCCTTCCTTCTCCAGGGGTTGCACAGGTGAGCAATTAGGGTGTGGCTGTTTAATTAGGGTGTGGCTGTCTAATTAGGAGACTATAAAAACTCAGCAGTGAGAGCAGCACAGCCTTTTTGAGTCCAGAGGGGAAACAAACCAGGCTGGTGTATTGAGCTGCATTTATATTTATATAAGGAGATATATAACGCGGGTTTGACCGCGACGCGTGGTTGATTTAGTGTGGTTGCGTAAGTGTGTGACTTAAGATTAAGTGACTTTAGATTCAGGGACTTCAGTGGGGGACTGCAATTAGCCAGTTTCTTAGTACTACATTGTATTGTATATTTTGCTTTTGTGGTGTAATCCCCATTTAGTATGTGTTGCACAATTGACAACGCAGTCCAGTGCACATCTTGCATGATGTATGCAGTCCTGGAACAGCCGTTCCAGGGTGAATTTCTTTGTTCAAGATGTGAGCAAATTACCCGTTTGGAATCGCTAATCGAGTCTCTAAACGAGCAAGTTGCAACACTGAGAGGCATTTACAATTTGCAAAAGAGTTTGCTTCTCACCGAGCAAGCACTCTTTGGGGTAGATGAGGGAGAGGGTGACAGAGAGGAGGCTGAGGAAAGTGAGGTAGCTAGCTGGGTAACAGTTAGAAAGCGGGGTAGAGGGAAGAGTGCCAGGGAGGCTAGCCCTGATCTGACACACCCCAACAAGTTTGCACGTTTGGCAGATGAGGGGCATATCAGTCCAGGGACGGCACTGCCGCAGACGGACACTTCCTCTGCCAGTCAGGGGAATGTCAGCTCCGGTAAGCAGGGGACCAGGAGAGCAGGGCAGGCCAGACAGGTGCTGGTAGTGGGAGACTCAATTATTAGGGGAACAGATAGGGAAATCTGTCACAAAGACCGTGATCGCCGAACAGTGTGCTGTCTTCCTGGCGCTAGAGTTCGACACATCGCGGATCGGGTTGACAGATTACTGGGAGGGGCTGGAGAAGATCCAGCGGTCAGGGTCCATATCGGAACCAATGACAAAGTTAGGGGTAGGTGGAGAGTCCTTAAAAATGATTTCAGGGATTTAGGTCAAAAGCTTAGGGCAAGGACTTCAAAGGTAGTATCTTCCGAAATACTACCTGTACCACGGGCCACACAAGAAAGGCAGCGGGAGATTAGGGAAATTAACAAGTGGCTCAAGAACTGGTGTAGGATGGAGGGGTTTGGGTTCCTGGAGAACTGGGCCGACTTCTCTGTCGGCTACAGGCTCTATCGTAGGGACGGGCTGCACCTCAATGGGGAAGGGGCAGCTGTGTTGGGGAAGACGATGGCTAGAAGGTTGGAGGAGTGTTTAAACTAGGGACTGGGTAATTACACTATAGAAGGGGAAGATAGTGCAGATAGAGACCGGGGGCAAGGTAGTGGGACTGGGGGAGGAATGGAAGGAGGGACTAGAACAGTTCAGAAGGAAAGGTGTAGGGTAAAAAATATACATAAACCTCTCAAATGTATGGATACTAATGCCAGAAGCCTGACTAATAAAACTGGTGAACTGGAATTAGTGATGTGTGAGGAGGACTATGACATAGTGGGAATAACTGAGACATGGCTGGATGATAGCTATGACTGGGCAGTTAATGTACAAGGTTACATTCTGTTTAGAAAGAATCGTCAAAACCGGAGAGGGGGAGGGGTTTGCCTTTATGTAAAGTCCTGTCTAAAGCCCACATTCCGTGAAGATATAAGTGAGGGACATGAACATGTGGAGTCACTGTGGGTAGAGATACATGGAGCTAAAAACAACAATAAATTACTAATAGGAGTTTACTATAAACCACCTAATATACCAGAGTCCACAGAAAATCTACTACTAAACGAGATAGACAAGGCGGCAAATCATAATGAGGTGCTTATTATGGGGGACTTCAACTACCCAGATATAGACTGGGAAACTGAAACTTGTATATCTCATAAAGGAAACAGATTCTTGGCAATAACCAAAGGCAATTACCTCTCCCAACTGGTTCAGGACCCGACTAGAGGGACGGCCATACTGGACTTAGTATTAACCAATAGACCTGACAGAACAACAGACGTGCAGGTTGGGGGACACCTGGGAAATAGTGACCATAAAGTAATAACCTTCCAATTATCATTCAAAAGAGCGTTTCTACAGGGAGGAACAAAAATACCAAACTTCAAAAAAGCTAAATTTAGCCAACTAAGAGAGGCCATAGGCCTAACTAACTGGGACAAAGTCCTCAAAAATAAAAATACAGCCACAAAATGGGACATCTTTAAAAACATCCTAAAATCTCATTGTGAGAGGTACATACCGTATGGGAATAAAAGGTTAAGGAACAAAAAGAAACCAATGTGGATAAACAGAACTGTAAAGAAAGCAATAAATGACAAAAAGAAAGCATATAAAACCCTAAAACAGGAGGGTAGCACGGAAGCACTGAAAAACTATAAGGAAAAAAACAGAACATGTAAAAAACAAATAAAAGCGGCCAAACTAGAGACCGAGAGATTAATTGCCAAAGAGAGTAAAACTAACCCTAAAATGTTCTTCAATTATATAAATGTTAAAAAGTATAAATCTGAAGGTGTCGGCCCTTTAAAGAGTAATGAGGAGGGAGTCGCAAAGAGCGACGAGGAGAAAGCAAAGCTGTTAAATATTTTTTTCTCCAATGTATTCACTGAGGAATATAAACTGTCAGATGAAATGCTGAATGTTGAAATAAATTCGCCATTAAAAGTGTCCTGTCTGACCCAGGAAGAAGTACAACAGCGACTTAAAAAGATCAAAATAGACAAATCGCCAGGACCGGATGGCATACACCCCCGTATCCTAAGGGAATTAAGTAATGTCATAGCAAGACCCTTATTTCTGATATTTGCGGACTCTATACTGACAGGGAATGTCCCACAGGATTGGCGCATGGCAAATGTGGTGCCGATATTCAAAAAGGGTCCAAAAACAGAGCCTGGAAACTATAGGCCGGTAAGTTTAACATCTGTTGTGGGTAAACTGTTTGAAGGTTTTCTGAGAGATGCTATCTTAGAGCATCTTAACGGAAATAAGCAAATAACGCCATATCAGCATGGCTTCCTGAGGGATCGGTCATGTCAGACTAATTTAATCAGTTTCTATGAGGAGGTAAGTTCTAGACTTGACAGCGGCGAATCAATGGATGTCGTATATCTGGACTTCTCCAAAGCATTTGACACTGTACCACATAAAAGGTTAGTATATAAAATGAGAATGCTTGGACTGGGAGAAAACATCTGTAAGTGGGTAAGTAACTGGCTCAATGATAGAAAACAGAGGGTGGTTATTAACGGTACATACTCAGATTGGGTCACTGTCACTAGTGGAGTACCTCAGGGGTCAGTATTGGGCCCTATTCTCTTCAATATATTTATTAATGATCTTGTAGAAGGCTTGCATAGTAAAATATCAATTTTCGCAGATGACACTAAACTGTGTAAAGTAATTAACACTGAAGAGGACAGTATACTACTACAGAGGGATCTGGATAGATTGGAGGCTTGGGCAGATAAGTGGCAGATGAGGTTTAACACTGACAAATGTAAGGTTATGCACATGGGAAGCAATAATGCAAGTCACCCGTACATAGTAAATGGTAAAACACTCGGTAACACTGACATGGAAAAGGATCTAGGAATTTTAATAAACAGCAAACTAAGCTGCAAAAAACAGTGTCAGGCAGCTGCTGCCAAGGCCAATAAGATAATGGGTTGCATCAAAAGGGGCATAGATGCCCGTGATGAGAACATATTCCTACTACTTTACAAATCATTAGTCAGACCACACATGGAGTACTGTGTACAGTTCTGGGCTCCAGTGAACAAGGCAGACATAGCAGAGCTGGAGAGGGTCCAGAGGAGGGCAACTAAAGTAATAACTGGAATGGGGCAACTACAGTACCCTGAAAGATTATCAAAATTAGGGTTATTCACGTTAGAAAAAAGACGACTGAGGGGAGATCTAATTACTATGTATAAATATATCAGGGGTCAGTACAGAGATCTATCCCATCATCTATTTATCCCCAGGACTGTGACTGTGACGAGGGGACATCATCTGCGTTTGGAGGAAAGAAGGTTTGTACACAAACATAGAAAAGGATTCTTTACGGTAAGAGCAGTGAGACTATGGAACTCTCTGCCTGAGGAGGTGGTGATGGTGAGTACAATAAAGGAATTCAAGAGGGGCCTGGATGTGTTTCTAGAGCGTAATAATATTACAGGCTATAGCTACTAAAGAGGGGTCGTTGATCCAGGGAGTTATTCTGATTGCCTGATTGGAGTCGGGAAGGAATTTTTTATTCCCCTAAAGTGAGGAAAATTGGCTTTTACCTCACAGGGTTTTTTTGCCTTCCTCTGGATCAACTTGCAGGATAACAGGCCGAACTGGATGGACAAATGTCTTTTTTCGGCCTTATGTACTATGTTACTAAGTTACTCTTTCTCCCCCTCTTCTTTCTTTTTCCTCCTTTTGTTTACGGCTTTCCTCTTTTCCTTTTCTTTTTTTTTTCTCTCCTTTTATATTGTTATTTATTTATTTATTTATTTTTTATTTATTTTTTTCTTCTTTTTCTCTTTCCTTTCTTCTCCTTTTTTTTTTTTTTCCTTTTCTTTTCTTTTTTCTTTTTTTCTTTTTCTTTCTTTTCTTTCCCCTCGCCTTTCTCTCCTCTTGTCCCCCTTCCCTCCTTTCTCTTCTCTCCTCCTTTTTTCTCCTCCCTTTTCTTCTTCTTTTCTTCGTTTTATTTCATTCGCCTTTTTTTTTTCTTTTCCTCCCCTTTATCCCTTATTTATTTTTTTCCTTCTTTTTTCCTTTTTTCCTCTCCCCACCTTTTTCTTTTTTTTTTTTTTCAGCTTTATACTTTATTCTTTATTCCTTTTCTATTTATATCTAGAGCTATCTTTTATTTTGCTTTTACTTTTATAGCTTCCTTAATTTTTCCCTTAACAGTGAGGGTGAATAGTACTAAGCCCTTAAATGTATTTCTGGAGTGATAAAGCAATTTTGCTTAGTAATTAGTATCGAGGGGAGAGGGCATAGGGGAGACAGCAAACAAAGGGAGGAGATCGCAATTTCCAAAAGCCCGTCAGCCGATGTGATCTCAGCAAGACTTAATCAACAAGGTTAGTCCCAGCAGTACAGGGGAGGAGGGGAGAGGGATCCACAAAAACTATCGGCACAGGGGGGAGGTCAGATATAACGGGGGAGTCAGGCAAAACCCCCAAGCAAGGTCCGTCCAGCAACCTGACAGTCGCAACGGAGTTACTCACAGTCACAGCGAGATTAGTCACAAGGATCGCGGGACGGAGGGGAAGAGGATCGGCAGCGCCGGGGAACACAAAGGTGAGGAAGGAGGTCAGACGTAGGAGGGGGGGTCAGACGGAGCTCCCAGGTGAGGTCCGACAACCCATCCAGCAGCCCATCAGTCGAGGTGAACACAGCAGAGTTAGTTGGTTAGTCAAAACGATTAGTCACAGCGGTGCAGAGAGGAGGGGGGAGGATCAGCAGAAGCGGCACACTCAGCAAGCGGATAGAGAGGAATCACTGACTAGGCAGCAGCACATACCCCCGCGGCCATAGAGAACGTAGGGCTGAAAACCATCATAGAGACGCCAGGAGGATCAGGAGGGTCCTAGTATCGGGATAGCCGAGCCGTGGGGAGAGCGGAGAGCGTGACGTACTCTGTCTACGTCATCACGTCATTCCCTCCCATGAGGAGGTGCCTGGTTGACCATGAGCTATCCCACACATCCCACAATACATAGGCAACAACACTGACCAATATGACAGTAAACCCTCAATTGGAGTAACTATCTAGATATAAAAAAAAGTGGCGAGATAAACCTGAAGATACAGGACCCACTATGGATATATATGGAAGTGCCGTATGGGGATGCCAGGCTGTACTAAGCGCAGGACGTACCTGAAGACATGGTGAGTGGATGGATGACAGACCCTGAGCGCGAGACCTCGACGCGCGTTTCACCTCAGCGGCTTCGTCAGGAGGTCAGGAGGATATACCTGGTTCCACAAAATATTGATTAAGGGGTTCGATATACCTGTTTACACCAAATATTGATTGAGGCCTGCGATATACCTGCTTCCACAAAATACTGATTAAGAGGTTTGATATTCCTGCTTCCACAAAATACTGATTGAGGGCTGCGATATATCTGCTTCCACAAAATACTGATTAAGGGGTTTAATATTCCTGCTTCCACAAAATACTTATTGAGGGCTGCGATATACCTGTTTCCACAAAATACTGATTAAGGGGTTCGCTATACCTATTTCTACCAAATATTGATTAAGGTCTACAATATACCTGTTTCCACAAATTACCGATTAAGAGCATTTGATATAGCTGTTTCCACCAAATATTGATTGAGGGTTGCGATATACCTGCTTCCACAAAATACTGATTAAGGGGTTTCATATACCTGTTTCCAAAAAATACTGATTGAGGGCTGCGATATACCTGCTTCCACAAAATATTGATTAATGGGTTCGATATACCTGTTTCCACCAAATATTGATTGAGGGGTGCGATATACCAGCTACCACACAATAGTGATTAAGGGGTTTGATATACTTTCTTCCACAAAATATTGATTGAGGCCTGCGATATACCTGCTTCCACAAAATACTGATTAAGGGGTTCGCTATATCTGTTTCCACCAAATATTGATTGAGGCCTGCGATATACCTGCTTTTCACAAAATACTGATTAAGGGGTTCGATACACCTGCTTCCATAAAATACTGATTAAGGGGTTCGATATACCTGTTTCCACCAAATATTGATTGAGGCCTGCAATATACCTGCTTCCACAAAATACAGATTAAGGGGTTCGATATACCTGTTTCCACCAAATTCTGATTAAAGGGGTGCGATATACCTGCTTTCACAAACTACTGATTAAGGGGTTTGATATACCTGCTTCCAAAAAATACTGATTGAGGACTGCGATATACCTGGTTCCACAAAATATTGATTAAGGGGTTCGATATACCTGTTTTCACCAAATATTGATTGGGCCTACAATATATCTGCTTCCACAAAATACCAATAAAGGGTTCGATATACCCGTTTCCACTAAATATTCATTGAGGCCTGCGATATACCTGCTTCCACAAAATACTGATTAAGGGGTTTGATATACCTGCTTCCACAAAATACTGATTGAGGATTGACTGCGATATACCTGCTTCCACAAAATATTGATTGAACCGATATACCTGTTTTCACCAAATATTGATTGGGCCTACAATATATCTGCTTCCACAAAATACCAATAAAGGGGTTCGATATACCTGTTTCCACCAAATATTCATTGAGGCCTGCGATATACCTGCTTCCACAAAATACTGATTAAGGGGTTCGATATACTTGCTTCCAGAAAATACTGATTGAGGCCTGCGATATACCTACTTCCACAAAATACCGATTAAGGGGTTTGATATACCTGTTTCCACCAAATATTGATTAAGGGCTGCGATATACCTGCTTCCTCAAAATAATGATTAAGGGGTTTGATATAGCTGTTTATACGAAATATTGATTGGGCCTACGATATACCTGCTTCCACAAAATACCAATTAAGGGGTTTGCTATACCTGTTTCCACCAAATATTGATTGAGGCTTGCGATATACCTTCTTCCACAAAATACTGATTAATGGGCTTGATGATGTTCTCTAGCAACTCAGGCACAGGGTTATTTTGAAAATGACAGGCAGAGAAAGAGGCAGGCCATTCCGCAGGGGTGGTAGCAGTCGGGCAGGTGCACCAGGCTGGAGCCTAAGTGGGAAGTTAGAGAAGGCGCGTGCGATTACTTCAAAGGGCGCGATTACTTCTGCACCATTCTCATCCTCTGTATCTGCACCGTCCTCACTCTCTGCTGTGTGCACCCCCAAATATACCACCACCACCACAACAGCCCCTCCACTTGAGGAATTATTTTCCCATCCATTCCCAGACCTTACAGATGGGCCGCTATTCTTGACATCGGATGAGGAAGAGGAGGTAGCAACAGCCGCCACCCAGCGGTATGATGAGAGTACCCAGATCAGCTCAAGGAGGCCTTCTCCGAGATCTCAAATGTCAGATAATGACGTGTCGATGGACGTCACATGGGTGCCCACAAGAGAGGAAGAGGATTGGAGTTCAGAAGGAGAGACGGAGCAGCAGAGAGGGATTAGAAGCAGGCAGAGCTCGCAGGGCACAGGAGGCAAAAAGCAGACTGCAAATGTATCTGGAGCGAGCCATCTACCATGCACGATCACATCTGCTGCTCCCAGGACGCCGGCATATGGCACCGCAGTGTAGGCTTTTTTTAACGTGTTTGCTGCTGACAATACTGTTGCCATCTGCAGCCTGTGCTGTCAACGCATAAGTCGCGGTAAGCCCAACACTCACCTAGGGACGACCACCTTAAGAAGGCACCTGGACTCCCATAACCGATCCCAGTGGGAGCAACGCCGTCAGAACCCACAAAGCCACACTCCCGGCGCTCCACTTCCTGCCTCTTCTCCTTCTCCTCTCTCCTCCCATTTTTCATCCCCTCCATCTTCCACCATGCTGTCGTAGCGTTCATCTGGCAGAAGGCAGGCTTCCGTCACCCAAATGTTTGAGCGTTAAAAGCTGATGATGCTGGATAACCCTCTTGCCCAACGGCTGACCGCTGGCTTGTCAGAACTGCTAGCCCACCAACTACTGCCATATAAACTGGTGGACTCAGAGGCCTTTAGAAAATTTGTAGCCATTGGAAAACCGGAATGGAAGGTGCCCGGAAGGATTTTTCTCCCAGAAGGGCACCCCAGAGCTATATGGTTACGTTAAGAGGCAAGTGAATATATTTCTGGCACACAGTGTTGGTGCCAAGATACATCTGACCACAGACACGTGGTCTAGCAAATACGGGCAGGGAAGGTACATAACTTTTACTGCCCACTGGGTGAACCTTCTGATGGCCGTCAAGCATGTAACCCGTGGCTTCCGTGTGGATTTGGTGTTACCGCCAAGGATTGCATGCAGGCCTGCCTCTTCTTCTCCTACTCCATCCTCCGTCTCCTCTTCGGTGACTCCTCCTTTTCCACTGCTACCGCCTCTTCCGCTGCGCCCCCCAAGCTCCCCAGAACCTTTTCGACATGCCAGGTGAGACATTGCCATGCTGTGCTGCAGCTGTTGTGCCTGGAAGCCAAGAGCCACATCGGTCCTGCACTGCTTTCAGGTCTGCGGTCACAGGCCGATCAGTGGCTAACCCTACTCAATTTGACAGTTGGTAAAGTGGTGTGCGATAACGGTGCCAATCTGCTGAGCATGCTGAAACAGGGCAAAATGACACACGTGCCATGCATGGCACACGTCCTGAACTTAGTCATGCAGCGATTAGTTGCCAAATACCTCGGGTCTAGGACATCTTGCGGCAGGCCAGGAAAATCTCTGGCCATTTTAGAAGATCTTACACGGCCATGGCTCGCCTTGCTGATGTTCAGCGGCGACACCACTTGCCCATCAGATGTCTGATTTGTGACAGCCCGACGCGCTGGAACTCCACCTTGTATATGCTTGATAGGCTGCTCCAATAGCAACGTGCTGTTAACGAATACGTGTATGAACTCTGCAGCAGGACAGGTTCTGGGGAGCTTGGTTTCTTTTCACTGTGCCAGTGGCTGCTCATGCACGACGCATGCAGACTTTTGCGGCCATTTGATGAGATCACCAAACTTATATCTGGAGCGTGCATTGCGTCGGGTCATTGATCAAACCGTCGAGAAGCAGGAGCAGGAAGATGAGGAAGTCGCAATGCTGAATGAAGTCCCGGGGGGGGGCTACTCCATCTGAGACAAGTCAGCAGGAGTCTGAAGAGGAGGAGGAGGAGGATGGTGGAGTAGGAGGAGGAGGAGCAAGAAGAGCAGGGTTTGAGGGGGACTTTAAACTTTTTGGGGATCCCTGGTGTTGTCCGTGGCTGGGGGGAGGAGACCGAGGACGACATTCTCCTGGGCGATGAGCAGGAGCCAGGGCGCTCCACCGCTTCCAATTTAGTGCAAATGGGGGCCTTCATGCTCCAGTGTTTGAAGAGGGACCCCCGTATAAAAAGCATAAAGGGCAAGGACCAGTACTGGGTGGCAACATACTTAGACCCCCGGTACAAACACAAAATGGCGGACATGTTACCAGCATCACAGAGGGTTGGCAGAATGCGTCATTTCCAGGCCTTGCTGCGAGAGATTCAGCATTCTGCTGTTGCGGGTGCTGGCAGAGAAAGTTCCACCCACAGCAAAACAGGTGCGGGTACCAATCCTACCGCGCCTGCAAGAAGAGGGCGGTTTGAAGATGTGTTGGTCACTTCAGATAGGAGATCATTCTTGCAGCCAACCCATTGACAGCCGCCCTCCGGATCCAGCTTCAGGGAACACCTAGACCAACAGGTGTCCAACTACATTGGGTTAACTGCCCATGTGGACGCTCTGAGAAGCGAGGAACCCCTGGACTACTGGGTGTGCAGGCTTGACCTGTGGCCAGAGCTGGCACAATTTGCCCTGGAACTCTTGGCTTTCCCCTCGTCGAGTGTCCTGTCCGAAAGGACGTTCAGCGCAGCAGTGGGGATCGTGACCAATAAGCGCACTCGCCTAGCTCACGACAGTGTGGACTACCTCACATTTCTAAAAAATTAATGAGGCATGGATCTCTGAGGAATTCAACACCTGTAACGACCACATTTAATTGAATTTCCTCATGCCAGCCCACACATATCCACCATCACTAAGAGAAAAGAATGGTCCTTGTCTTATGTTTATACAGCAGCATAAAAGACCTTTTATGTCAGGTGAATGCCTAATTTTTGTGGCCTATACAGGCCGACAGTTACATTTTCATCCTGTGACCGCCTAATGTCTCTCCAGCCACAAAATCCTACAAAGTTGTTTGCTGTTAGGTGAATGCATATTGGCTAATTTTTGGGGCCTGTACTGGCCGACAGTTAAATTTTTATCCTCTGACCGCCTAATGTCCCTCCAGCCACAGAATCCAAAGTTCTTTGCTGTCAGGTGAATGCCTATTGGCTAATTTTTGGGGCCTGTACTGGCCGACAGTTACATTTTTATCCTGTGACCGCCTAATGTACCTCCATTTACCTGCTGTTATGTGTTGGCCTTATACTCCAGTGTTACCATTTACCTGCTGCTGTCAGAGGTGTTTAAGTTTATTTTAGGTGTTGCCCCGGTCTGGTAGTGGACCATTCCTGGGAATACATTCCTGCTGAGAACCTGCTGCTGTCTGTTCCTGCTGAGTTTTGTGGAGATATGTGTATGCCTTATACTCAACCGTTACCTTTACCTGCTGATGCTGCTGTCTGTCCTGATGAGTTTGCCCTGGACTAAAGGGGCCTTACTGTAACCATATCATTTAAAATTACACCAAAACATAATTTAAGGTTCTTACGAAAATAATTGCAAGTAGATTAAACAGGGTCGTTGCATCTATTGTACACCAGGATCAATCCGGATTCATACCGGGAAGGTCCACATCCAATAACATCAGGAGGGCGCAAGTTATCACACAAATAAAGCCTTGGATAAGCCATGGGTTCTGGCTTCTTTGGACACGGCCAAAGCCTTTGACTCGGCGGAATGGCCGTATCTAATGGAAGCACTAAAATGTTTTGGTTTTGGTCCGGTATTTGCCCAGTGGGTACAAATGTTATATAAGCAGCCTAAAGCGAATATACTAGTGAACGGCTCACACTCAGGTCACTTTGAACTAGGCAGAGGAACAAGGCAAGGGTGCCCTCTGTCACCCCTCCTATTTGCAGTCGCAATAGAGCATTTAGCACTTAGACTGAGGCAGGATGGGGTCTACAGTGGAATCTCCTTAGGTGGCAGAGAGGACAGAGTCGGGTTATACGCTGACGATCTGATCCTTTTTATGGATAGGGCGGAACAGTCGCTACCTAGAGCAATTGAGTAATTGAAATTTTTGTCCGTTTCTCTGGATTGCATATTAACTGGTCCAAGTTGGCTCTGATGCCTCTTAGGCCTGAGGGCTGGCCTACGATATATTGCAATCTCCCAGTGGTAGACCGGTTTAAATACCTAGGTATCATAATAACTAGAGATCCCTCCTTAGCATATACTTTGAACACAGAGCCTTTAATCTCTATATTCACTAAGAAATTTGCGGCGTGGCAATCTCTTCCTATTTCACTGATGGGGCGTCTGAAACTCATAAAGATGATCCTTCTTCCCAAGGCTTGTATGTATTGGAGCATGCTAGCACGACCGTCCCGAGAAGGTTCTTTGACCGCCTTCACTCTATGATGTCCGCCTTCATTTGGGGTGCGGCTAGAAGGAAATTGGTGCTCCGTACTCTGCAGAGGCCTAAGTTGCAGAGGGGTGCGGCACTCCCAGACCTGTTCCTGTACTTCCTAGCGGGTCAGCTACGCTACCTCACCACTTTGGTCTCCTCGCAGCCTCTCCCCAATGCGGAATTCTATCTGCAAGACTTCCTCCAGATACATTCCCTATGGCCAGTACTGGAAGATATTAGTCTGTTCCACGGAAGAGCCCTTCTACTACATCAGGTTTGGGAGGCAGCTAAACTAAAATCTTATACTGATCTGCCGGACGCAATACCCCTTTGGGAAATCTTAATGTTTCAGCATTTGAGTAGACATGATGGCGCTGCGATGTGGAGGGATCATGGGATACTGACCCTAGGGGACCTATATGTGGGAGGATCCTTGAGATCGTTTTCTCAAATCCAGGATAAATCTGGTATCCCAAGACACATGTTCTTCAGGTATCCACAGATTAGACATGCCCTTTCTACGCAGTTTGGTAGAGGCTCTAGAAAAATCTCCAACTATCCACTGATTGGAGTGCTGTCCACACAAGGCCCTAGAGGTCTCATATCGGCTATCTATACACACCTCATAACCATGAAAATGATCATGTCCCCTCTGACCGTAGAAGACAAGTGGAGAAATTGCATTCCATCCCTTTCTGAGACAGAATGGACTGAGGCGTTAGCAGCTCCTACAAGAGTTTCTCCCTCGGTCAATAATAAGATGATACAGCTACATATACTCCATAGAAGCTATCTTACTCCTAGTAGGTTGTTTAGAATGGAGAACGATAACTGCCTAAGATGTCATCAGGCCAATGCCAACTTCTGGCATATGATGTGGGAGTGTAGACTCATACAAAGTTTTTGGAGAGATGTGACATCCTTATTGTCAGATTTAGTGCCAGGAACTGTTCCCCTTTGTCCTAAGATGTGCTTGTTGGGAATTATAGATGAGGAGCAGTGGTCTCATCACCACAGGTTATTCCTGGAAGAAACCTTATTCCTGGCTAGGAAGGCGATACCCCTTAGATGGATGGCTGATAGAATGACTAATGTTCACCACTGGAAACAGGTAGTAAATGTAATGGTCACGTCCACACACACACAGGGGGAAGGGTAGTGACCACTGCGCTCCACCCTCACCCCTGGCCCTGCCTACTTGCCTCACGAGTCCTGATGACAGGGGACAACTGGACGGCAGTCCCTAACTTAGGATATGTGCAGGGAAGACAGACAAGACAAAATACGGAACATGAACGGACCGGGTCAAAACCAAGAGAGCTACGCAGTACAACGGATTAAGCAAAGAATGGTCAGGAGAAGCCGGGGTCAAATACCAGGAGAGTAGCGAAGTACAAGAGGAGTCCTAAGAGAGTAGTCAGGTGGGAGCCGAGGTCACAATACCAGGATGTATGCGCAGTACAGGAGGAGCAGGCAGAGGATCGTCAGGGAACAGGATCAGGTAAATATTCAGTAGTCCAACAAATAGCCAGGAACCTAGAAATTAACAGGCAATCTGTAGCCAGCAGGCTGCCTGTATTTATAGTGGGGAGTGAGGGTCATGTGACGTGGCCAGCGTCACATGACCGACAGACCAACCAGTCGAGCACCGAGTGTATCAGCTTGGCGCTCAAGGCAGACTAGGAGCAGGGAGCCACCCAGCTAGTAAAGCCGCCCTGGGAATGAGGTCAAACACAGAACCTCATTCCAAAAGCTAAGCAACAGTTCTGCGGGCAATGGGGGACCGAGTGCACCTTCGGAACCCCGTGACAGTAAATCAGATTATTCCTCTAGAAAAAATAGTCTACATACACAGGGGGTGCCCTCAGAAATGTGAGAAAGTGTGGGGGGAGTGGTGTGCGTCCACTAATACGTTAAATTCTCGATGAGATCTCATATCTATATATATATATGTAGGTTTTGATGGGAAATGTAGAATCTTTATGTAATCAATAGCCATCTGTGATAAAGTCCCTGAAATGTCAAGTGTGAAACTGTTTAGGAATTGTAATGGTAACTGTCAGAAACCCTGCTGCGTCCAGGAGGAATTATATCAAGAATAATGTACCACGAAATGTTTTATTTCTTATGATTGTTTTATGTCAATTTGTCAATTTGTATGTTGACTTTGTATTTTCATTTATTGGATTTATTGACACGTGGAAAATGTCATGTACATTACTATTGCACCTTTATACTCCAATAAAACAAGTAAAAAAAAAAAAAATTTACACCAAAACATAACAATATTTAAAAACGAAAAAAATATTTATCAACAATTTTACTAAAATAACATGCGTTTATATAAATTTTTTAAGTTAGTCCAGCAGGTCTAGTACATCCTGCATCCCAGTGCGGTGCTGCTTATCCAACTTTTGCACCTTGTGCACAAATGTCATGCGCTGCGCACGCATCTTGCGCTGCAGCGCCTTAATTTTCAGCTCCTGCTGCTCCCGGAGCTCCTTGATTGCTTTTTGGTGCTTCTGCGGCAGCTTTTTTAGTTTTTGCATTTATTTTCTTAATTACTGTTAGGATAAATAAAAAAAATATAAAAATTACTTGCAGTTCAGATTAAGAGCAAATTAGTGCATTGTGTGAAGTATTTTTTTATGTTGTCCCCTCATTGTTGGCACTTTTAATTTTTATGTACATGTTATGGATACATAATCATATTGCTGTGTGCACATATTTAGAACAAATCATATAGGGTAGGTAACTGATATTAAAACTTACATTTAATGTATAGATTGCTAAAAATATGAGCCCAAGATTAAAAGTATCAATAGAGTACAAATGATTCAGCCTTCCCACACGAGATGTAACCTACAGTCAACCAGGTATACATGGGAGAATGCCGACTGTGACAAAAATATCACAATATACGATTCGTCACAAGAACACAAGAATAGAAAAGAGGTATTAGAGAGACAAGGTACTGGGTTTATGACCCTATATCTCCCTCCATAAATAACCTCAAACCCTACTCACTCAATGTCCCTATTTTTCCCTGCTCCAGACAGGACAGTGATTGCCCAGCTTCATCAAGGTACAGTACAGACCAAAAGTTTGGACACACCTTCTCGTTCAAAAAGTTTTCTTTATTTTCATGACTATGAAAATTGTAGATTCATACTGAAGGCATCAAAACTATGAATTAACACATGTGGAATTATATACATAACAAAAAAGTGTGAAACAACAGAAAATATGTCATATTCTAGGTTCTTCAAAGTCACCACCTTTTGCTTTGATTACTGCTTTGCACACTCTTGGCATTCTCTTGATGAGCTTCAAGAGGTAGTCACCTGAAATGGTTTTCACTTCAGAGGTGTGCCCTGTCAGGTTTAATAAGTGGGATTTCTTGCCTTATAAATGGGGTTGGGACCATCAGTTGCGTTGTGGAGAAGTCAGGTGGATACACAGCTGATAGTCCTACTGAATAGACTGTTAGAATTTGTATTATGGCAAGAAAAAAGCAGCTAAGTAAAGAAAAACGAGTGGCCATCATTACTTTAAGAAATGAAGGTCAGTCAGTCCGAAAAATTGGGAAAACTTTGAAAGTGTCCCCAAGTGCAGTCACAAAAACCATCAAGCGCTACAAAGAAACTGGCTCACATGCGGACCGCCCCAGGAAAGGAAGACCAAGAGTCACCTCTGCTGCAGAGGATAAGTTCATCCGAGTCACAAGCCTCAGAAATCGCAGGTTAACAGCAGCTCAGATTAGAGACCAGGTCAATGCCACACAGAGTTCTAGCAGCAGACACATCTCTAG
The DNA here is from genome assembly GCF_905171765.1 of Bufo bufo. Classification (NCBI taxonomy): domain Eukaryota; kingdom Metazoa; phylum Chordata; class Amphibia; order Anura; family Bufonidae; genus Bufo; species Bufo bufo. The sequence continues at coordinate 74,768,100 of NC_053397.1, forward strand.
AACAACTGTTAAGAGGAGACTGTGTGAATCAGGCCTTCATGGTAGAATATCTTCTCGGAAACCACTGCTAAGGACAGGCAACAAGCAGAAGAGACTTGTTTGAGCTAAAGAACACAAGGAATGGACATTAGACCAGTGGAAATCTGTGCTTTGGTCTGATGAGTTCAAATTTGAGATCTTTGGTTCCAACCACCGTGTCTTTGTGCGGCGCAGAAAAGGTGAATGGATGGACTCTACATGCCTGGTTCCCACCGTGAAGCATGGAGGAGGAGGTGTGATGGTGTGGGGGTGCTTTGCTGGTGACACTGTTGGGGATTTATTCAAAATTGAAGGCATACTGAACCAGCATGGCTACCACAGCATCTTGCAGCAGCATGCTATTCCATCCGGTATGCGTTTAGTTGGACCATCATTTATTTTTCAACAGGACAATGACCCCAAACACACCTTCAGGCTGTGTAAGGGCTATTAGACAATGAAGGAGAGTGATGGGGTGCTGCGCCAGATGACCTGGCCTCCACAGTCACCGGACCTGAACCCAATCGAGATGGTTTGGGGTGAGCTGGACCGCAGAGTGAAGGCAAAAGTGCCAACAAGTGCTAAGCATCTCTGGGAACTCCTTCAAGACTGTTGGAAGACCATTTCAGGTGACTACCTCTTGAAGCTCATCAAGAGAATGCCAAGAGTGCGCAAAGCATTAATCAAAGCAAAAGGTGGCTACTTTGAAGAACCTAGAATATGACATATTTTCAGTTGTTTCACACTTTTTTGTTATGTATATAATTCCACATGTGTTAATTCATAGTTTTGATGCCTTCAGTGTGAATCTACAATTTTCATAGTCATGAAAATAAAGAAAACTCTTTGAATGAGAAGGTGTGTCCAAACTTTTGGTCTGTACTGTATATCAGGAAAGGGAAAGGAGTAAAATATAAACAGCTGTAACAAAGATGTCCCGACGCGTTTCCTTGGCTTGCGCCAAATCATCAGGGGACCAATATACCAAGTGATGTTACAAGGTTGAAATCAATGATATTATGATCAATATAAAGTGGTGATCAATCGCTTAACAAGACTACTTAGCTGTCCAATGAGTTCCAAAGTGTAGGTCAGCCGTAGAACTTCAGTACAGATCCTGCGTATTGCATGCGGGAGTTGGTGACCTCCTCTTCCTCATCCTGAGCTGGGGCCCGCAGTTTCCGCCTCCATCTCCACCACTTTGCCAACCTCTGGTGGGGGTGGCGCATCCACATGATGGGAGGGTCTGGCTTCCTCTCCCTCCTGTAGTAGGAAGCGGGAAAAAAATTCCATATGGAGTGAAATTGCAAAAAAAAAGCTATTCCACCACAGTTTTAAGTTTTTATTTATTTATGACGTTCGATGTACGATAAAACTGAACAGTTACTTTTATTCTACAGGTCAGTACGAATCTGGCGATACCTTATATGTGTATTTTTACTTGCGTTTTGATAAAAAAAAAAAAAAAGTGGGGAAAAAAATCTGTTTTATTTTTTTGTAGCCATATTTTGACCCCTATAACGTTTTAGTAATTATGTGAACGGAGCTTTATGGGGGCTAATTTTTTGCGGGGCGACCTGAAATTTTCATTGATACAATTCTGGAGTGTGTATGACTTTTTGATCACTTTTTATTAAATTTTTTGTAGAAAATGAAGTGACCAAAAACGGCGAATCGGCCATTTGGACGCTTTTTTCCGTTTTGCTGTTGCCGTATGGGGAATATATTTTTATATTTTTATACTATTGGTGTTTTCGCACATCGCGACACCCATGATGTGTATTTTATTTTTATTTTTTTAGTTCTTTTATTTTTATTTTGGGAAAAGGGGGGTGATTTGAATATTATTATTATTTTTTCCTTTTTTTTTGTTTTTTTTACACTTTTTTATAGTTCCCATAGGGAACTATAAAAATCAATCATCTGATTTCTATTATCATAGACTCCAATGCACTTGCATTGGAATCTACAGTCGTGGCTAAAAGTTTTGAGAATGACACAAATATTAGTTTTCACAAAGTTTGCTGCTAAAATGCTTTTAGATCTTTGTTTCAGTTGTTTCTGTGATGTAGTGAAATATAATTACACGCACTTCATACGTTTCAAAGGCTTTTATCGACAATTACATGACATTTATGAAAAGAGTCAGTATTTGCAGTGTTGGCCCTTCTTTTTCAGGACCTCTGCAATTCGACTGGGCATGCTCTCAATCAACTTCTGGGCCAATTCCTGACTGATAGCAACCCATTCTTTCATAATCACTTCTTGGAGTTTGTCAGAATTAGTGGGTTTTTGTTTGTCCACCCGCCTCTTGAGGATTGACCACAAGTTCTCAATGGGATTAAGATCTGGGGAGTTTCCAGGCCATTGACCCAAAATGTCAACGTTTTGGTTCCCGAGCCACTTAGTTATCACTTTTGCCTTATGGCACGGTGCTCCATCGTGCTGGAAAATGCATTGTTCTTCACCAAACTGTTGTTGGATTGTTGGAAGAAGTTGCTGTTGGAGGGTGTTTTGGTACCATTCTTTATTCATGGCTGTGTTTTTGGGCAAAATTGTGAGTGAGCCCACTCCCTTGGATGAGAAGCAACCCCACACATGAATGGTCTCAGGATGCTTTACTGTTGGCATGACTCAGGACTGATGGTAGCGCTCACCTTTTCTTCTCTGGACAAGCCTTTTTCCAGATGCCCCAAACAATCGGAAAGAGGCTTCATCGGAGAATATGACTATGCCCCAGTCCTCAGCAGTCCATTCACCATACTTTCTGCAGAAGATCAATCTGTCCCTGATGTTTTTGATCAATCTGTCCCTGCCTGCTGCCATTCCTGAGCAAGCTCTGCACTGGTGGCACTCCGATGCCGCAGCTGAATCCTCTTTAGGAGACGATCCTGGAGCTTGCTGGACTTTCTTGGACGCCCTGAAGCCTTCTTAACAAGAATTGAACCTCTTTCCTTGAAGTTCTTGATGATCCTATAAATTGTTGATTGAGGTGCAATCTTAGTAGCCACAATATCCTTGCCTGTGAAGCCATTTTTATGCAACGCAATGATGGCTGCACACGTTTCTTTGCAGGTCACCATGGTTAACAATGGAAGAACAATGATTTCAAGCTTCACATTTTAACCCAATCAGCCTGACATAATGATCTCCAGCCTTGTGCTCGTCAACATTCTCACCGGAGTTAAAAGACGATTACTGAAATGATCTCAGCAGGTCCTTTAATGACAGCAATGAAATGCAGTGGAAAGTTTTTTTGGGGGATTAAGTTAATTTTCATGGCAAAGAAGGACTATGCAATTCATCTGATCACTCTTCATAACATTCTGGAGTATATGCAAATTTCTATTATAAAAACTTAAGCAGCAACTTTTCCAATTTCCAATATTTATCTAATTCTCAAAACTTTTGGCCACGACTGTATGATGATTTTAGTACTTTCCCATGGAGTCCTATTACAGGCAAGGACTCCATAGGAAATACTATGCAGCAGCCTCCTGTCCTTCACAAAGACAGGGGCTGCTGCACACACTCTCCGGCTCCTCCGATCGCCACATGGGGAGCCAGAGCACAACCGAAAGCTTTCAGTTTTCAGCGCTCTCAGATGCCGTGGTCAGGATTGAATCTGAAGGGTTAAATGTCCGCGATCGACATTATTTCCGGTTGCGAACATGAGCCGCGGGTGTTTGCTAAAAGAAGCAGGCAGCCACCCGCTGCTATGGCGCCCGCAGCGGGCAGGAGCGGGCGCCATCTTTAAAGACCCAGCCAGCGCGGTATTATTACGGCGCTGGTCGGGAAGGGGTTAATAATGTTGGCCGTGGCCTAATTTATCCATTTATATTATGTGTCCATGTTTCTTAATTTATTATTGCTTTATGAGGTTAAGTTACTGGGGTGTTTGTGTGTATATATATATATATATATATATATATATATATATACAGTACAGACCAAAAGTTTGGACACACCTTCTCATTCAAAGAGTTTTCTTTATTTTCATGACTATGAAGGCATCAAAACTATGAATTAACACATGTGGAATTATATACATAACAAACAAGTCATATGTCATATTCTAGGTTCTTCAAAGTAGCCACCTTTTGCTTTGATTACTGCTTTGCACACTCTTGGCATTCTCTTGATGATCTTCAAGAGGTAGTCCCCTGAAATGGTCTTCCAACAGTCTTGAAGGAGTTCCCAGAGATGCTTAGCACTTGTTGGCCCTTTTGCCTTTACTCTGCGGTCCAGCTCGCCCCAAACCATCTCGATTGGGTTCAGCTCCGGTGACTGTGGAGGCCAGGTCATTTGGCGCAGCACCCCATCACTCTCCTTCATGGTCAAATAGCCCTTACTTTCAAAGTTTTCCCAATTTTTCGGCTGACTGACTGACCTTCATTTCTTAAAGTAATGATGGCCACTAGTTTTTCTTTACTTAGCTGCTTTTTTCTTGCCATAATACAAATTCTAACAGTCTATTCAGTAGGACTATCAGCTGTGTATCCACCGGACTTCTCCTCAATGCAACTGATGGTCCCAACCCCATTTATAAGGCAAGAAATCCCACTTATTAAACCTGACAGGGCACACCTTTGAAGTGAAAACCATTTCAGGGGACTACCTCTTGAAGCTTATCAAGAGAATGCCAAGAGTGTGCAAAGCAGTAATCAAAGCAAAAGGTGGCTACTTTGAAGAACCTAGAATATGACATATTTTCAGTTGTTTCACACTTGTTTGTTATGTATATAATTCTGCATGTGTTAATTCATAGTTTTGATGCCTTCAGTGTGAATCTGCAATTTTTATAGTCATCAAAATAAAGAAAACTCTTTGAATTAGAAGGTGTGTCCAAACTTTTGGTCTGTACTGTATATATATATACTCTATAATCCCATGCAAATTAAGTGAGGGATGTACGAAATCAGCCGGTTACATCATAAATCTTTACCTCGCTGTGTGTATAAATTATATATATTTATATATATATATATATATATATATATATATATATATATATAGAAGAAAAGTCCAGCGGGAGCACCAGCCAGGATGTGGGTGCAAGGTCCAACGTAGGGTAACGGCAATACCCAAGAATATGGAGACGAAAAAAGTAGGACTGCACTCCGGAATAGTGGTGAAGTGAAGGTTTTTATTCACCCATAGTATGGCAAACTTGCAACGTTTCAGCTCACAAGAGCCTTCCTCAAGCCTATATATATATATGCAGTCCGGTTCAAAAGTTTAAGACCACTTGAAAAATGGCAAACAATCATATTTAGCATGGCTGGATCTTAACAAGGTTCCAAGTAGAGCTTCAACATGCAACAAGAAGAAATGGGAGTGAGACAAAACATTTTTTGAGCATTCAATTTAATGAAAACGACGAATAAACTAAAACAGGCTGTTTTTCAGCTGATCAAAAGTTTAGGACCACACCTCCAAAAAAATACTAAACCCCCCCAAAACAGAAATCCAACTTCCAAACATGAACTCAGTAATGAGTAGCTCCGCCGTTATTGTTTATCACTTCAAAAATTTGTTTCGGCATGCTTGATGCAAGCGATTCCATGAGGTGAGTGGGAACATTTCTCCAAGTGGTGAAGACGGCCGCACGAAGGCCATCTACTGTCTGGAACTGTTGTCCATTTTTGTAAACTTCCCTTGCCATCCATCCCCAAAGGTTCTCAATTGGATTTAGATCAGGGGAACACGCAGGATGGGCCAAAAGAGTGATGTTATTCTCCTGGAAGAAGTCCCTTGTCCTGCTGGCGTTGTGTACTGTAGCGTTGTCCTGTTGAAAAACCCAGTTGTTACCACACAGACGAGAACCCTCAGTCATGAGGAATGCTCTCTGCAACATCTGGACTTAGCCAGCAGCCGTTTGACGCCCCTGCACTTCCTGAAGCTCCATTGTTCCACTGAAGGAGAAAGCACCCCAGACCAATATGGCTCCCCCTCCACTGTGGCGCGTAGAAAACATCTCAGGTGGGATCTGCTTGTTTTGCCAGTAACGTTGGAAACCATCAGGACCATCAAGGTTAAATTTTTTCTCATTAGAGAATAAAACTTTCTTCCACCTTTGAATGTCCCATGTTTGGTGCTCTCTGTGGCGTTCAAGGAGACGAGGTCTTTGAAGACGTTTTTTGTTTTTGAAGCCCTTCAGTCTCAGATGCCGTCTGATGGTTATAGGGCTGCAGTCAGCACCAGTAAGGGCCTTAATTTGGGTCGAGGATCGTCCAGTGTCTTGACGGACAGCCAATTGGATCCTCCAGCTCAGTGCTGATGAATTTTTTTTGGGTCTTCCACTAGACTTTTTTGTTCCATAACCCTCAGGATCATTTAAGAAATTCCAAATGACTGTCTTACTGCGTCCCACCTCAGCAGCGATGGCGCGCTGTGAGAGACCCTGCTTATGCAGTTCAACAACCCGACCACGTTCAAAAAGAGAGAGTTTTTTTGCCTTTGCCATCACAACGTGTGACTACCTGACAGAAAATGACAATGAATGCACATCTTTGCACAGATTTGGCCTTTTAAAGGCATGTGGTCCTAAAATTTGGATCAGCTGAAAAACAGCCTGTTTCAGTTTAATTTCTTCTTGTTGCATGTTGAAGCTCTACTTGGAACCTTGTTAAGATCCAACAATGTAAAATTTAATTTTTTGCCATTTTTCAAGTGGTCTTAAACTTTTGATAAGGACTGTATATACAGTTGCAAGAAAAGTATGTGAACTCTATGGAATAATATGAATTTCTGCACAAATTGGTTATAAAATGTGATCTGATCTTAATCTTAGTCACAACAATAGACAATCACAGTCTGCTTAAACTAATAACACACAAATAATTAAATGTTACCATGTTTTCATTGAACAAACCATGTAAACATTCACAGTGCAGGTGGAAAAAGTATGTGAACCCTTGTATTTAATAACTGGTTGAACCTGGTTTCCTGTAGTTGCAGATCAGACGTGCACAACGGTCAGGAGTAATTCTTGACCATTCCTCTTTAATTCTTGACCATTCCTCTTTACAGAACTGTTTCAGTTCAGCAATATTCTTGGGATGTCTGGTGTGAATCGCTTTCTTGAGGTCATGCCACAGCATCTCAATCGGGTTGATGTCAGGACTCTGACTGGGCTACTCCAGAAGGCGTATTTTCTGCTGTTTAACCCATTCTGTTGTTGATTTACTTCTACGCTTTGGGTCGTTGTCCTGTTGGAACACCCATCTTCTGATGAGCTTCAGCTGGTGGGCAGATGGCCTTAAGTTCTTCTGCAAAATGTCTTGATAAACTTGGGAATTAATTTTTCCTTCGATGATAGCAAACCGTCCAGGCCCTGACGCAGCAAAGCAGCCCCAAACCATGATGCCCCCACCACCATACTTCACAGTTGGGATGAGGTTTTGAGATTGGTGTGCTGTGCCTCTTTTTCTCCACACATAGTGTTGTGTGTTACTTCCAAACAACTCAACTTTGGCTTCATCTGTCCACAGAATATTTTGCCAGTTGTGGAACATCCAGGTGCTCTTGTGCAAACTGTAAACATGCAGCAATGTTTTTATTGGACAGCACCTCAGTGGTATCCTCCCATGAAATCCATTCTTGTTTAATGTTTTACGTATCGTAGATTTGCTAACAGGGATGTTAGCGTATGCCAGAGACTTTTGTAAGTCTTTAGCTGACACTCTAGGATTCTTCTTCACCTCATTGAGCAGTCTGCGCTGTGCTCTTGCAGTCATCTTTACAGGACGGCCACTCCTAGGGAGAGTAGCAGCAGTGCAGAACTTTCTCCATTTATAGATAATTTGTCTTACCGCGGACTGATGAACAGCAAGGCTTTTGGAGATACTTTTATAACCCTTTCCAGCTTTATGCAAGTCACCAATTCTTAATCGTAGGTCTTCTGAGAGCTCTTTTGTGCGAGGCATCATTCACATCAGGCAATGCTTCTTGTGAAAAGCAAACCCAGAACTGGTGTGTGTTTTTTATAGGGCAGGGCACTTGTAACCAACACCTCCAATCTCATCTCATTGATTGGACTCCAGTTGGCTGACACCTCACTCCAATTAGCTCTTGGAGATGTCATTAGATTAGGGTTCACATACTTTTCCACCTGCACTGTGAATGTTTACATGGTGTGTTCAATAAAAACATGTGCATTATATAAATAACAGTGGGGCACTCTGTGTAGCAATGGGAGCAGTGGATATTAGTACATAAAATTTAATTGATATATCTAAAATAGGTCGTTCACAGTTGGTAGTTTAAATAGTTTGCATTATAAATACATGTATATACTGTATATAGCAGCATAAATGGTGAAAATGTGCATGCTAAAACGACATGGTGAATATTATTAAGGTAAAATGCAATTAATGGTCCGTCAATAGAAACTTAGCATCCAAAAATATCAAAAAGTTTAAAAAAAAAGGTGCTCTGAGTATCCACAATAGAGTTCAGTTGATGTTAATAGTAGTTGGACTCCAATCTAAGGTGTAATTTAATAATAGCTGTATACAGAGCGGCGTCCCGCTCCTTAGCCTGACACAGCGGCGTCCCGCTGTAAACTTCGAAAAGCGATCGCTTGTTATCGTTGACACTTCGATCTTACCCGGAGGGTTTCGACAAAATCTCCTACCCTCGTCTCGGTGCGCCTTCTGTGTATGTCGGTGCTCCGGTCCCGAGGGCTGTTGTTTTCGAAAAGATCCCACGCCACCGCCTAAAGTCCATGTAAATTCACTGAAGATAAACTTCCTTTGTCCAGCAGAGACCTCCTGCAGCTGGCATTATCAGATACCGTTACCAAACGCGTTTCGGGGTTAAAGCAATTGACCACTTCATCAGTGGCTAGTGTCCCCCTATTAAGGCCCCTCCTTTATAGGGCTACTGGTTCATAGGAAAACCTGGTCATGGATCGTCCGAATTTTAGATCGTCCGAATTTTTTATATTCTGAAACTATGTGGAGAGTCTAACCAGAGCAAATAGTTATCCTGCTGGCTTCCTTAGTCGCATGTATCCGATCATATTTCAGGAAAACATCGAAAAGTATATTTTCAGTGAATATTCTAATAAACACAAAAATTGTCATTATGGACTTAAAAAATGCCCAAATCCAATGTGTAGCAGTGTCACGGCGGACGTGCACTTAGACTAACAGTTAAACCACCAACCAGGCTCTGGGCGAGAGGCAGGGGAAGGGTCACCTCCTAACTTATCCCTGACCTCTCTCCCTGCACTGCTCAGCCCACATGCATACCTTTGTGGTAGGTATGAAGTGTCCCCGTGCCTGGACTGAAACACCCTAAATTCCCTGAGATGGTGAAGAGGGGAAATAGGAGCTGCGTGCTCGCACAGAACTTGGATGGGGAAGATGACACCAAACAATCAAACAAGAAACCACACTTATCTCTCTGCGCTGGAACAGACAACCTTCCTTTCCAGCTTCCAAGACCAAAGTGAATAATATAATCCGCTCAGAGCACTGGGGTGGAGTGCTATTTAAACACATAACCCCACCCAGTGCACCTGATGAGAGGCGGATCCAGCACGGCTCCAAAACAAACACTAAACTCGTGCTGCTATCCTGGCCGACCTCCGCACATCGTCAGAGCGGGGCATGACAGTACCCCCCCTTCTACGGGTGACCTAGGGAACACCCTGGACCAACCTTATCCGGATGGGACCTATGAAAGGCCCTCACCAGTCGGCTGGCGTTGACATCTAGCGCCGGAACCCACGTCCTCTCCTCAGGGCCGTATCCCCTCCAGTGCCCCAGGTACTGAAGGGAACCCCGAAGAATTCTAGAGTCGAGAATCCTGGAGATCTCGAACTCCAAGTTTCCCTCGACCAGAAGAGGAGGAGGAGGCAATGGCGATGGTTCCACTGGTTTCACATATTTTTTTAGTAACGACCTGTGGAACACATCATGGATCCTCCAAGTCTGCGAAAGATCCAGCCGAAACGCTACAGGATTGATCACCGCAGAAATTTTATACGGACCAATAAATCTTGGACCCAGTTTCCAAGATGGCACCCTCAACTTGATATTCTTAGTGGACAACCATACCAGATCACCCACACACAGGTCCGGACCAGTCACACGTCTCTTGTCAGCCATTCGTTTATACCTCTCACCCATCCTCTCCAAATTCCCTTGAATCCTCCGCCAGATGGAGGATAAGACAGAAGAGAATCTCTCCTCCTCTGGCATCCCAGAGGAACCAGTCCCAGTAAAGGTACCAAACTGAGGATGCGCCAAAAAATGGCGACTTACTTGTGGACTCCTGCCTACGGTTATTCAACGCAAATTCTGCTAAGGACAAGAATGAGGACCAGTCCTCCTGATTCTCAGTCACAAAACACCTCAAGTAGGTCTCCAGGTTTTGATTAGTACGCTCTGTCTGACCATTCGACTGCGGATGAAAAGCCGAAGAGAAAGAAAGTTGAATGCCAAGCCGAGAACAGAACGCCCTCCAAAACCTGGAGACAAACTGCGTGCCCCTATCAGAGACCACATCCGAAGGAATACCATGCAATTTCACAATATTATCCACAAAAATCTGCGCCAGAGTCTTAGCGTTAGGCAGACTAGTTAGTGATATGAAGTGAGCCATTTTACTGAAACGGTCAACCACCACCAAAATGACTGTTCTCCCGGAGGAACTCGGCAGATCCGTAATGAAATCCATAGACAAATGCGTCCAAGGACGAGACGGAATAGACAATGGAAGAAGTGAACCAGCCGGTCGAGTATGAGCAACCTTTGACCGAGCGCAGGTTTCACAGGCTGTCACATAATTCTCAATGCTCTTACGTAACCCTGGCCACCAGAACCTCCGGGACACCAGATCACAGGTGGACTTACCACCAGGATGTCCAGCAAGGACAGTATCGTGATGTTCCTTGAACACCTTGTATCGCAGGCCCTCAGGAACAAACAACCAGAAGCCTCCTCCTGGGCTCCCAACACCTCCATCTCCAATTCAGGGTATAGAGCGGAGACCACCACCCCATCCGCAAAAATCGGCGCAGGATCCTCTGAATCACCTCCCCAGGAAAGCTGCGAGACAAGGCATCTGCCTTGACGTTCTTGACCCCTGGGCGAAAGGTAACCACAAAATTGAACCTGGTAAAAAACAGTGACCATCTGGCTTGCCTAGGGTTCAGATCCTTGGCAGATTGCAGGTAAGCCAAATTCTTATGGTCTGTATATACTGTAACGGGGTGAACTGCCCCCTCCAACCAGTGGCGCCATTCCTCAAAGGCCAACTTGATAGCCAACAACTCTCTATCTCCAACATCATAATTCCTCTCGGCGACCGAGAGTTTCTTGGAGAAAAAGGAACGCGGGACCCACTTGCCGGGGGATGAACCCTGTGACAGTACCGCTCCAACCCCCACCTCTGATGCATCAACCTCCACTACAAATGGCTGACACACATCCGACTGCACCAGAATGGGAGCGGACGCAAAACGCTCCTTAATAGCCGAAAAGGCCTGCAATGCCTCATCCGACCAGACAGAGACATCGGCGCCCTTCTTGGTCATATCAGTAAGAGGTTTTACTATGGTAGAATAGTTTGAAATAAATTTTCTATAATAATTCGTAAACCCCAAGAACCGCATCAAGGCTTTCTGATTCTCTGGTCGGTCCCATTCCAGAACCGCCCAGACCTTCTCGGGGTCCATACGAAAACCAGAATCAGAAAGCAGGTATCCCAAGAACGGAAGCTCTTGCACCGCAAACAAACATTTCTCCAACTTAGCATATAATTTATTCTCCCAAAGGATCGTCAAAACCTGTCTCACATGATCCTGATGGGTCTTCAGATCAGGAGAATAAATTAAAATATCATCCAGGTAAACTACTACGAACCTCCCCACCAAATGATGAAAAATGTAATTGACGAATCGCTGAAATACTGCTGGCGGGTTCGTCAACCCAAAAGGCATAACCAGGTTCTCAAAATGACCCTCGTGCGTATTGAAGGCCGTTTTCCCCTCATCCCCCTCCTTGATTCTGATCAGATTGTAGGCCCCTCTCAAATCCAACTTGGAGAACACCTTGGCTCCAACAATCTGATCAAAAAGGTCAGAGATCAAAGGCAGGGGATATGGATCCCGGACTGTAATACGGTTCAATTCCCGGAAATCCAAACACGGTCTCAGTGATCCATCCTTTTTCTTCACAAAGAACAACCCCACAGCCACTGGAGACTTAGATGGTCTAATATGCCCTTTTGCCAAACTCTCGGCGATATACTTTCGCATGACCTCTCTTTCGGGTTGAGAAAGGTTATAAAGCCGAGACTTTGGCAACTTAGCCCCTGGGACGAGATTGACTGGACAATCATAGTCACGATGAGGGGGCAATTCCTGAGCCCCACCCTCCGAAAAGACATCAGCAAAATCTGAGAGATACGGAGGTAAAGCCGAAGTGGACACACCAGAGATAGAAGTGCCAAAACAATTATCCGAACAAAACTCACTCCAACCGATGATTTGTCTCGCTTGCCAGTCTATAATTGGGTTATGTTTAGTCAACCATGGCAACCCCAAAACTATAGGAGCTGGCAAATCCTTCAAGACAAAACAAGAAATAATTTCCACATGTGAATCACCCACCCTTAAGTGAATACCATGAACAATGTGAGTAAGGCTTCTTTGAGAAAGAGGGGAAGAATCAATTGCAAAAACACGAATCTCGTTCTCTAAAGTGCAAGTACTAAATCTTGAAGGAAAAGAAAGACAATTAGGTTTACACCAGCACCACAATCAAGGAACACCTCTAAAAAACATTTCTTGACTCCAGCGCCACCATAGCTGGAAGGAGAAAACGGGAACTGCAGGGAGCTTGCATACCTGCCTGCTCCACCACACCATTCATGCTACCAAGTGTCAGGGAAGTTTTTTTTTTCTTTTTCTCTACCACCTGTGGTTTAACATAAGGACAAGCAAAAACAAAATGACCACTCTTTCCACAATAGTAACATAGTTTGTGCGATTTCCTAAAGTCTCTACTATCCGAATGGAAAGAAATCTGACCCAATTGCATGGGTTCCTCAGCTACCCCCCGTTACCTGTAACATCACCCGGGGAGGCAGTAGAGACGAAACCACTCACAGAAGGGATACCTCGTGCAGGAGAAGCCCTATACCTCTCTCTGATACGTCTGTCTAGTCGTACTGCTAACGACATGGCGTTCTCCAAAGAGTCTGGCTATTCATGAAAAGCAAGGGCATCCTTCAGTCTTCCAGATAACCCCTGACAAAACTGGCTACGTAACGCAGGATCATTCCACTCTGATTCATGCCGGCCCTCCATGCATCCGCTCACGCAACTAGCCTGATGAAGGGCATGTTTTTTGCCCGAAACGTTGCTTCAGTCCCAAAAAGCAGGGCCGGATTAAGAGCATCATGGGCCTGGTGCTGAGGATTTTGCTGGGCCTTTTTATGGAACTGCACTCAGTGTCTTAATTACATATATATTTTATCGATACCATTAAAGTATTTTGTTCCTGCAACTACCCCTTCATTTGGCGTCTATCTTGGCAACATGGAGGGGGACCACGGGAGGGGGACCCTGAGGGTGGGGGCACCCTCAGGGCACTATAGTGTCAGGAAAACCGCTTTGTTTTCCTGACACTATAGTGATCATTTAACATGACTATGAAGATTACTGTTTTCTAGCTGCTGTGAACTGTGGACAACAGCAGCTAGAAACAGTAATTTTCATAGAGCTGTGTTATGATTTATGGACACAGCACTCAGCATGCTTAGCCAGTCAGATAGAAGGCTGGCTAAGCATGCTGAGAGCTGTGTCTAAATAACATAACACATTAAAGGGATTCTGTCACCAGGTTTCACCCCTGCCAGCTAAAAATATGCTGATGTTCAGGGCGTCTTCACGATTCCTAATGTGGGCTTATAAATGTCATCTGTGGGCTTATTTAGCTAAAAAACAGCTTTTACTAACCTGTCAGTCAAACAAATAAGGTGCCCAAGGGGATGTTAATGGATGCAAGGTGTCGGCCGCACCCGCCGCCGTTCGTGCCCAGCGCCGCCTTTCCGGACTTCTGCGCCGCCTCCTAATCCTCTGTGCCGCCTCTCGCTCTCCCTCCCTCCCCCCTCCTCCTGCTGTAAGATCTCGTGCATACAGGGGTTGAGCGAAGTGCCGGTGCATGCGCACTTCGCTGGAAGAAGCCAAATGGAGAAGTCTGCACGGGAGCATCAGGCAGAGCCCTGAGCACAAGCGCGAGATCTTACAGCAGGAGGAGGGGGGAGGGAGGGAGAGCGAGAGGCGGCACAGAGGATTAGGAGGCGGTGCAGAAGTCCGGAAAGGCGGCGCTGGGCACGAACGGCGGTGGGTGCGGCTGGCACCTTGCATCCATTAACATCCCCTTGGGCACCTTATTTGTTTGACTGACAGGTTAGTAATAGCTGTTTTTTAGCTAAATAAGGCCACAGATGACATTTATAAGCCCACATTAGGAATCGTGAAGACGCCCTGAACATCAGCATATTTTTAGCTGACAGGGGTCAAACCTGGTGACAGAATCCCTTTAAAGAAATTACTGTTTCTAGCTGCTGTGGACTAGCAGCTAGAAAAAGTAATTTCTTTAATGTGTTATGTTATAGAGACTGAGCTCTCAGCATGCTTAGCCAGTCAGTAATTTGCATAGCGCTGTTCTGATTTATGGACACAGCTCTCAGCATGCTTAGCCAGCCTTCTATCTGGCTGTGCTTCTTGACAGTCACAGTCCACAGGCTCAGAAACAGCCAGATAGAAGGCTGGCTAAGCATGCTGAAAGCCGTGTCCATAAATCATAACAGCACTATGATTGCCCTCCCTTCCAACTGGATGAGTTTATCTGATACCTGCCCTGCTCCAGAAGCTCCTGCTGTCTCACGGGTTGGTGTGGCTGAGCGCTGTGGGCCGTGTGCTGGTCGAAACTGCTGAGTAGGTTGTACACAGCACAGCGTGCAGGAGGGATAACCGCGGGCGCACTGAGGTCATATCCGGCGGGCCGGCATTACAGGAACCGCACCAGCTGCTCTGACGTCCTGCCGCCGGATATCCTGTGACGTATATCCGGCGGCAGGATGTCAGAGCAGCTGGTGCTGTTTCTGTAATGCCGCGGCCCGCCGGATATGACCTCAGTAGTGATAGGAAGTTCGGATCTTTCAGATGAATCGGTTCATTTGAATCAGCTCATTCAAATGAACCGATTCATGAATCGGATCTTTGGTTCACTTGCTGAGTCACTGACTGCTGAGCTGACTCGCAAGTGAACCGAAGACTCTAGGTGCCGGTGCGCATGCGCAGATGCTATCCATTCGATTCACTTGCTGCTGCTGACTCAGTCGGCTCTTCAGCTCTCTAATGAGTGAGTCAGGATCAGGAAGAGGGATTGATTATAGTGATAGTGAAGGGAAGCTGAGGCTGACGCCTGACAGGAGGACTCAGGAGCTGTCACTGTGGTGTGCATTGTTGTCTGCTGTGCATTGTTACCCACAGTGACAACAGTCTGACACTGACAGTAGTACAAGGAACCAAGTGAAGTGAAATGTGAATGCACGCACAGGGAAAACTATGTGCTGAATTGATAACAGTATTACAGTAACACAGTCACTGGCTGATAATAAAATAGTCCCCACAGTCCCCACTTAACGGAATCCATAAAGGAGATGTGAACCCACCCTTAGTTATATAGCTACTGAATGAGATGCCTTTAACATATATATCTCCTGAGAAGCCAATTTGATCCTAAAGGGTTAATTCAACCTGTAATCTAAACTCTGTGTCATCTGTCACTTCTCTTATCTCTCTGCTCCTGTCAAAGGTGTACATAGAAATCACTGGGCCCCATAGCAAGAATCTAAATTGGGCCCCCATTCCCCTTTTATAGCCCCTCCCACTACCCATTCCAGGCCTCTCTCTTTGTTCCATGAACTATGTTCGCTGCTGTTTTATAATTTATGCCATCTGGGCCGGATTAGCATTACAAAACAGGCCTGGCACACAAAAGAGGTATAATAGATGCAGTGTGTACAGATGTATAGTATATACCGCAGTGTACTGATATGTGAGGAACGTGGTATAATATATGCAGTGTGTTCAGGTATATAGTATATATAGCAGTGTACTGATATATGAGGTAAAAAATTACAGCTCGTACCTCACATATCAATCCAATATTGTATATACAATATACCTGTACACTAGGGATGAGCGAACCCGAACTGCATTTTAGTAAAAGTCCGGGTTCGGGTTCGGTGTTCGGCGCTTTCTTGGCGCTTTTTGAAAGGCTGCAAAGCAGCCAATCAACAAGCGTCATACTACTTGCCCCAAGAGGCCATCACAGCCTTGCCTACTATTGGCATGGCTGTGATTGGCCAGTGCAGCATGTGACCCAGCCTCTATATAAGCTTGGGTCACGTAGCGCTGCACGTAACTCTGCTGATTCAAGCATAGGGAGAGGTTGCTGCGACGTTAGGGCGAGATTAGGCAGATTAACTCCTCCAAAAGACTTAATTCAGTGATCGATCTCCAGCTGTGGATCATTGAAGTGCTGATATTGAATTGCTCACTTTTTTTTGGCTGCCCAGAGCGTTTTTATATCACTTTTTTCTGGGGTGATCGGCGGCCATTTTGTGGCTTGTGGTGCGCCAGCACAAGCTACCACCAAGGGCATTTAACCATCAATAGTGTGGTTATTTTTTGCTATATCCTACATTAGCTGCAGGCTGAGCCTGTGTCACCCAAGTGCATTTAACCATCAACAGTGTGGTTATTTTTTGGCCATATACTACATCAGGTGCAGGCTGAGCCTGTGTCACCCAAGTGCATTTAACCATCAACAGTGTGGTTATTTTTTGGCCATATACTACATCAGGTGCAGGCTGAGCCTGTGTCACCCAAGTGCATTTAACCATCAATAGTGTGGTTATTTTTTGGCCATATACTACATCAGGGGCAAGTTGAGCCTGTCACCCAGCGCCTAAAAAATAGCCCTGACATTTATATTCCTCCAAATCAGTACTGTTTTAGCTGGTCAAATTATTTGTAGTGACCGTAAAAGCACAGTTTTTGTTCTGGGTTGAAAAAGTATTCCCAAATTTGCCATTTTCAAAATTGTGGTGAACGGGAACAATGAGGAAAACATCTAATAAGGGACGCGGACGTGGACATGGTCGTGGTGGTGTTAGTGGACCCTCTGGTGCTGGGAGAGGACGTGGCCATTCTGCCACAGCCACACGTCCTAGTGAACCAACTACCTCAGGTCCCAGTAGCCAGCAGAATTTACAGCAATATTTCGTGGGGCCCAATGCCGTTCTAAGGATGGTAAGGCCTGAGCAGGTACAGGCATTAGTCAATTGGGTGGCCGACAGTGCATCCAGCACGTTCACATTATCTCCCACCCAGTCTTCTGCAGAAAGCGCACAGATGGCGCATGAAAACCAAGCCCATCAGTCTGTCACATCACCCCCTTGCATAGCAGGGAAACTGTCTGAACCTCAAGTTATGCAGCAGTCTCTTATGCTGTTTGAAGACTCTGCTGCCAGGGTTTCCCAAGGGCATCCACCTAGCCCTTCCCCAGGGGTGGAAGAGATAGAATGCACTAACGCACAACCACTTATGTTTCCTGATGATGATGACATGGGAATACCACTTCAGCACGTCTCTGATGATGACGAAACACAGGTGCCAACTGCTGCGTCTTTCTGCAGTGTGCAGACTGAACAGGAGGTCAGGGATCAAGACTGAGTGGAAGACGATGCAGGGGACGATGAGGTCCTAGACCCCACATGGAATGAAGGTCGTGCCACTGACTTTCACAGTTCAGAGGAAGAGGCAGTGGTGAGACCGAGCCAACAGCGTAGCAAAAGAGGGAGCAGTGGGCAAAATCAGAACACCCGCCGCCAAGAGACTCCGCCTGCTACTGACCGCCGCCATCTGGGACCGAGCACCCCAAAGGCAGCTTCAAGGAGTTCCCTGGCATGGCACTTCTTCAAACAATGTGCTGACGACAAGACCCGAGTGGTTTGCACGCTGTGCCATCAGAGCCTGAAGCGAGGCATTAACGTTCTGAACCTTAGCACAACCTGCATGACCAGGCACCTGCATGCAAAGCATGAACTGCAGTGGAGTAAACACCTTAAAAACAAGGAAGTCACTCAGGCTCCCCCTGCTACCTCTTCTGCTGCTGCCGCCCCGGCCTCTTCTGCTGCTGCAGCCTCGGCCTCTTCCTCCGCCTCTGGAGGAACGTTGGCACCTGCCAAACAGCAAACATGGGATGTACCACCAACACCACCACCTGCGTCACCAAGCATCTCAACCATGTCACACGGCAGCGTTCAGCTCTCCATCTCACAAACATTTGAGAGAAAGCGTAAATTCCCACCTAGCCACCCTCGATCCCTGGCCCTGAATGCCAGCATTTCTAAACTACTGGCCTATGAAATACTGTCATTTAGGCTGGTGGACACACAAAGCTTCAAACAGCTGTTGCTGTCCCACAGTATGTTGTTCCCAGCCGGCACTACTTCTCCAAGAGAGCCGTGCTTTCCCTGCACAACCAAGTGTCCGATAAAATCAAGTGTGCACTGCGCAACGCCATCTGTGGCAAGGTCCACCTAACCACAGATACGTGGACGAGTAAGCACGGCCAGGGACGCTATATCTCCCTAACTGCACACTGGATAAATGTAGTGGCGGCTGGGCCCCAGGCGGAGAGCTGTTTGGCTCACTTCCTTCCGCTGCCAAGGATCGCAGGGCAACATTCTTTGCCTCTTGTCTCCTCCTCCTACTCAGCTTCCTCCTCCTCTTCTTCCACCTGCTCATCCAGTCAGCCACACACCTTCACCACCAACTTCAGCACAGCCCGGGGTAAACGTCAGCAGGCCGTTCTGAAACTCATATGTTTGGGGGACAGGCCCCACACCGCACAGGAGTTGTGGCGGGGTATAGAACAACAGACCGACGAGGGGTTGCTGCCGGTGAGCCTCAAGCCCGGCCTGGTGGTGTGCGATAATGGGCGAAATCTCGTTGCAGCTCTGGGACTAGCCGGCTTGACGCACATCCCTTGCCTGGCGCATGTGCTGAATTTGGTGGTGCAGAAGTTCATTTGCAACTACCCCGACATGTCAGAGCTGCTGCATAAAGTGCGGGCCGTCTGTTCGCTCTTCCGGCATTCACACCCTGCCGCTGCACGCCTGTCTGCGCTACAGCGTAACTTTGGCCTTCCCGCTCACCGCCTCATATGCGATGTGCCCACCAGGTGGAACTCCACCTTGCACATGCTGGACAGACTGTGCGAGCAGCAGCAGGCCATAGTGGAGTTTCAGCTGCAGCACGCACGGGTCAGTCGCACTGCGGAACAGCACCACTTCGAGACCTGTGTGCCCTGTTGCGCTGTTTCGAGTACTCCACCAACATGGCCAGTGGCGATGACGCCGTTATCAGCGTTACAATACCACTTCTATGTCTCCTTGAGAAAACACTTAGGGCGATGATGGAAGAGGAGGTGGCCCAGGAGGAAGAGGAGGAAGAGGGGTCATTTTTAGCACTTTCAGGCCAGTCTCTTCGAAGTGACTCAGAGGGAGGTTTTTTGCAACACCAGGGGCCAGGTACAAATGTGGCCAGACAGGGCCCACTACTGGAGGACGAGGAGGACGAGGATGAGGAGGAGGTGGAGGAGGATGAGGATGAAGCATGTTCACAGCGGGGTGGCACCCAAAGCAGCTCGGTCCCATCACTGGTGCGTGGCTGGGGGGAAACACAGGACGATGACGATACGCCTCCCACAGAGGACAGCTTGTCCTTACCTCTGGGCAGCCTGGCACACATGAGCGACTACATGCTGCAGTGCCTGCGCAACGACAGCAGAGTTGCCCACATTTTAACGTGTGCAGACTACTGGGTTGCCACCCTGCTGGATCCCCGGTACAAAGACAATTTGCCCACCTTACTTCCTACACTGGAGCGTGATAGGAAGATGCGCGAGTACAAGCGCACGTTGGTAGACGCGCTACTGAGAGCATTCCCAAATGTCACAGGGGAACCAGTGGAAGCCCAAGGCGAATGCAGAGGAGGAGCAAGAGGTCGCCAACGCAGCTGTGTCACGGCCAGCTCCTCTGAGGGCAGGGTTAGCATGGCAGAGATGTGGAAAAGTTTTGTCACCACGCCACAGCTAACTGCACCACCACCTGATACGGAACGTGTTAGCAGGAGGCAACATTTCACTAACATGGTGGAACAGTACCTGTGCACACCCCTCCACGTACTGACTGATGGTTCGGCCCCATTCAACTTCTGGGTCTCCAAATTGTCCACGTGGCCAGAGCTAGCCTTTTATGCCTTGGAGGTGCTGGCCTGCCCGGCGGCCAGCGTTTTGTCTGAACGTGTATTCAGCACAGCAGGGGGCGTCATTACAGACAAACGCAGCCGCCTGTCTACAGCCAATGTGGACAAGCTGACGTTCATAAAAATGAACCAGGCATGGATCCCACAGGACCTGTCCATCCCTTGTGCAGATTAGACATTAACTACCTCCCCTTAACAATATATTATTGTACTCCAGGGCACTTCCTCATTCAATCCTATTTTTATTTTCATTTTACCATTATATTGCGGGGCAACCCAAAGTTGAATGAACCTCTTCTCTGTCTGGGTGCCGGGGCCTAAATGTGTGACAGTGGCCTGTTCCAGTGGTGGGTGTCACGGATGGTGTACAGGAAACAAGACAATGCAAAATAATCTATGACTCACTGGATCCACAACTAAGGAACAAAAGGGAGACCCCTGCATGAGACCTGGCACACTCTCCCTGACTGCTCAGCCTATGCGAACACCCCATAGGTGGATGGTCGCATATCCACGTACCTTGACTATCTAACGCCTCAAGACCCTACAATAGTGAGGGGACACGACCACCGGCTCCCTACACTAGACACGGAGGGAGTCAGGGTCTCCTAAGATCCAGCAAACAGAAAATCACAAATAAATATACAGCACTTATCTTGCAGAAGACTGGGATATAGGAACAGCATGCACACACACTCCAGGAAGTTGTATAAGCCGCACACTACTGCATTATGGGGAGGAATTTAAAGGGAAGCAATCAGTCCAACTGCATGACAGCTAAAAGAGGCTAACGAGATGAGGAACTGAAACCAAAACAAAGAAAACTCAAGGAGGAGGTTCTGAAAGGCTTCTGTCAGAGCTTCTCAGCTGTCTGGTTGTGATAGTACCCCTCCCTCTATGAGTGGACTCCGGACACTCAGGGCCCACCTTCTCAGGATGGGACCTATGGAAAGCCCTGATGAGACGAGTGGCCTTAATGTCCGTCACTGGGACCCACATCCTCTTCTCAGGACCAAAACCCTCCCAATGAACGAGGTAATGGAGAGAACCGCGGACAAGATGAGAATCCACAATCCTAGAGACCTGAAATTCAAGATTCCCATCAACCATAATCGGAGGAGGAGGCAAAGGCGAGGGTACAATGGGTTGAACATAAGGTTTCAATAAGGACTTATGAAAAACATTATGGATCTTCCAAGTCTGAGGAAGATCAAGACGGTAGGCAACAGGATTGATGACAGACAGGATCTTGTAAGGCCCAATAAACCTAGGACCCAACTTCCAGGAGGGAACCTTCATTTTGATATTCTTGGTAGACAACCACACCAGATCACCAACATTCAGGTCCGGACCAGGCACACGTCTCTTATCTGCCACACGCTTTTATCTCTCACTCATGCTCTTTAGATTATCCTGAATCCTTTGCCAAATAGATGACAAAGACGAGGAGAATCTGTCCTCATCAGGTAAACCAGAAGACCCATCTCCCGAGAAAGTCCCAAACTGCGGATGAAACCCATATGCACCAAAAAATGATGACTTATCAGAGGATTCCTGACGACGGTTATTTAAAGCAAACTCAGCAAGGGACAAAAAAGAACACCAATCCTCCTGATTCTCCGCCACAAAACAGCGCAGATATGTCTCCAGATTCTGATTGACGCGCTCCGTCTGGCCATTCGACTGCGGGTGGAAAGCAGAAGAGAATGACAACCGAACCCCCAAGCGAGAACAGAAAGCCTTCCAGAATCTGGAAACAAACTGTGTGCCCCTATCAGAGACTATGTCTGAAGGAATACCATGCAATTTGACAATGTGGTCAATGAATGCCTGCGCCAGCTTCTTAGCATTGGGCAAACCCGGAAAAGGGATGAAATGCACCATTTTGCTAAAACGGTCTACCACCACCAGAATCACAGTCTTCCCCGAGGAACGAGGCAGGTCCGTTATGAAGTCCATGGACAGATGTGTCCAAGGACGGGAAGCAATGGGTAAGGGAAGGAGAGGACCTGATGGCCGTGAATGAGGGACTTTGGCACGAGCGCAAGTCTCGCAGGCTGCCACAAAACCCTCAACCGACTTACGAAGCGCAGGCCACCAGAATCTCCGAGCGATGAGATCCAGTGTGGCTCTTGCCCCCGGGTGCCCAGCAAGGACCGTATCGTGGTGTTCCTTAAAAATCTTGTGTCTCAAAGCGAGAGGCACAAACAACCTCCCAGGAGGACAAAGATCAGGAGCCTCTGACTGGGCTGCCTGCACCTCTGCCTCCAATTCAGGAAAAAGAGCAGAGACCACCACACCTTCAGCCAAAATGGGACCCGGGTCTTCAAAATTCCCACCTCCCGGAATACAACGTGACAGGGCATCTGCCTTCACATTCTTAACCCCAGGGCGGAACGTAACAACAAAATCAAACCTTGAAAAGAACAAAGACCATCTGGCCTGTCTCGGGTTCAGACGCTTGGCTGACTCCAAGTAGGCCAGATTTTTATGGTCAGTAAACACGGTAATAGGGTGTCTGGCTCCCTCTAGCCAATGGCGCCATTCCTCAAAAGCCAACTTGATGGCCAACAATTCCCTATCTCCCACATCGTAATTTCTCTGTGCGGAGGAGAGTTTCTTCGAGAAAAAGGCACACGGTCGCCATTTGGCAGGAGAGGAACCCTGAGACAAGACCGCACCCACACCTACCTCAGAAGCATCAACCTCAACTATGAAGGGTAAATAAATATCAGGTTGTACCTGGATGGGAGCGGAAGCAAAACTCTCCTTGATATTAGAAAAAGCCTTACGCGCCTCTACCGACCAGGAAGAAAAATCTACCCCCTTTCTGGTCATATCAGTGAGTGGTTTAACAACAGAGGAATAATTCAAAATAAACTTCCTGTAATAATTGGCAAAGCCCAAAAAACGCATCAGCGCCTTCTGATTCTCAGGAAGTTCCCACTCAAGCACAGCGCGGACCTTCTCGGGGTCCATGCGAAAACCAGAAGCGGAGAGTAGAAACCCCAGAAATTGAATTTCTGGAACCGCAAACACACATTTTTCCAGTTTCGCGTATAATTTATTCTCCCGCAGGATGAGCAAGACCTGACGTAAGTGTTCCTTATGAGTTTTGAAATCAGGAGAAAAAATCTAAATGTCATCCAAATACACTAATACAAATTTTCCCATTAAATGATAAAAAATGCTGTTCACGAAATGCTGAAAAACGGCTGGGGCATTCATCAAACCAAAAGTAGAGTTGAGCGAACACCTGGATGTTCGGGTTCGAGAAGTTCGGCCGAACTTCCCGGAAATGTTCGGGTTCGGGATCCGAACCCGATCCGAACTTCGTCCCGAACCCGAACCCCATTGAAGTCAATGGGGACCCGAACTTTTGGGCACTAAAAAGGCTGTAAAACAGCCCAGGAAAGAGCTAGAGGGCTGCAAAAGGCAGCAACATGTAGGTAAATCCCCTGCAAACAAATGTGGATAGGGAAATGAATTAAAATAAAAATTTAAAAAATAAAAATGAACCAATATCAATTGGACAGAGGTCCCATAGCAGAGAATCTGGCTTCACGTCAGCAGAGAATCAGTCTCTTCATGCCATAGCAAAGAATCTGGCTTCATGTCAGCCGAGAATCAGTCTCTTCATGCCATAGCAGAGAATCTGGCTTTATGTCAGCGCAGAATCAGTCTTCATGTCATAGCAGAGAATCTGTCATGGTCTTACCTGCTTGCTGCTCTCCTTCGTTTGACATGTGCTGGCGGCCATCTTGGGTCCTGGGTTTCTTGTAGCCTTCCACCCTGCGGCTCCTCCTTCCCCTGGGAGGAGCTGGATGCCTAGCTCATATATATAGGAGGTCTGTGGCTTCAGTTCCTTGCTTGGTCCTCTTGTGTTCACATGCTTCTAAGACTGCTGCTGCTTCTGGTTCCTGATCCTGGCTTCGTCTGACTACCCTGCTGGTTCCTGATCCTGGCTTCGTCTGACTACCCTGCTGGTTCCTGATCCTGGCTTCGTCTGACTACCCTGCTGGTTCCTGATCCTGGCTTCGTCTGACTACCCTTCTGGTTCCTGACCTCTGGCTTCGCAAAGACTCTGCTCGGTTTCACCATCCGTTTGGACTTTTGCTTTACAGCTTTATTTTCAATAAAGCCTTCTTATTTTCACTTATCTCTTGTTGTACGTCTGGTTCATGGTTCCGTGACATTAGGACCAAGCCATGAATTCTGACGGTACAGGGCCATCCTCGCTACCCACGCTGGTTGCCAGACTTGATCAGCAGGATCACCTGTTGGGTCGGTTCGCTGTGGCGTTGCAAACCCTGCTTGAACGCACGGCTCATTTCGCTCCCGTTGCCGATGGGTCGGTTGTCGCTCCTGGGCTCGCTCCTACTGCCGCTCCGGTTGTTGCGCCAGAGTCTACCCCGACACCTGTTGTTGCGCCTGCGGTGTTTCGGGGTATGACCGGTTCTGCCCCTCTTCCACAGCGCTTTGGGGGAGAGCCAACTCAGTGCCGAGGTTTCCTTAACCAGGTGGGCATTTATTTCGAGTTGCTGCCACATGCCTTTCCTACTGAGAGATCAAAGGTGGGCTTCTTGATCTCGCTGCTCTCGGACAAGGCCTTGGCCTGGGCCAGCCCTTTATGGGAGAACAACAATCCGGTGGTTGCCGAGTTTTCCGGTTTTGTTGCTTCTCTTCGGAAGGTATTCGATGTGCCGGCTCGTGCTGCCTCTGCTGCGAAGCTCCTTATGTCCATCAGACAGGGTTCACGATCCGTAGCTGAATACGCCATTGAGTTTCGTACCCTGGCAGCAGAGGTGGGCTGGAATAATGAGGCTCTGGTCGCTGCTTTCTCTCATGGTCTCTCGGATGCCTTGAAGGATGAGGTTGCAGCTAAGGACCTACCAGTTGAGCTCGAGTCTCTTATTTCTTTCCTGATTTTGATTGACACCAGACTCAGGGAGAGACCTTCCTTTAAGGAGAACCTGCGGAGGTCTTCTAACAGATTGGTGCCTACGTTTGCTGTCCCACCCGTGCCTCCCTCTCCTCCCACGCCTCCTGGGGATGACTTGTCTGGGGGTGAACCCATGCAGCTGGGGTTTGCTCGCCTGTCCGAGGGGGAGAGGGCACTCCGAAGACGCGAGGGCCGATGCATGTACTGTGGTCTCGGTGGGCATTTTCGGTTGGCATGTCCGAACCGTCCGGGAAACGCTCGTACCCTGAGATCCTGTCGGGGGCAGATCTTGGGTGGAGTCTCCTCGTCCCCGGTTTCCCGTGTTGACAAACCACTGATCACTGTTGTCCTCTCCTGGGTCGGGGGCTCGGTGACGACCCAGGCGTTGGTGGACTCTGGTGCTGGTGGTTTGTTCATTGATAGTGTGTTCGCTGCCGCCAATTCCATTCCTCTGCAGGCTCGAGGTTCCCCACTGGCTCTTGAGGCGATAGACGGCAGACCCCTTCTGCCGCCACACGTGACTCATGAGACCCTTCCAGTGGGGATAGCCATTGGTGCCGTTCACAGAGAGTCGGTCTGCCTCCAGGTTATTTCGTCTCCACACTACTCGGTGGTCTTGGGGTACCCCTGGCTCCAGAAGCATAATCCGACTTTCGATTGGAGATCGGTCGAGATCCTCTCGTGGTCACCGCAGTGTGGGGCTAGTTGCATCCATGGGTCTGTCAAGTTGCTGTGTACTTCCTCGGACTCTCTGTTGCCTCCTGAATACGAGGAGTACCGGGATGTATTCGATAAGGTGCGCGCGGTTGCCCTACCTCCGCACCGCCCATACGATTGTGCCATAGAGTTACAATCTGGTGCCGTTCCTCCTCGTGGCAAAGTCTATCCACTGTCGGTAGCGGAGAATGAGGCCATGGAGGAGTACGTGAGGGAGGCGCTTTCACGCGGACACATTCGCAAATCTTCGTCCCCGGCAGGGGCTGGATTTTTCTTTGTGAAAAAGAAGGGCGGTGAGTTGAGGCCTTGCATCGATTACAGGGGTCTCAATCGCATCACGATCAAGAACGCTTACCCGATACCCTTGATTTCCGAGCTGTTCGATCGCCTTAAAGGGGCCACGGTCTTTACCAAACTCGACCTGAGGGCGGCATATAACCTGGTAAGGATCAAGGCGGGCGATGAGTGGAAGACCGCGTTTAACACCAGGACCGGTCATTACGAATCCTTGGTTATGCCCTTTGGGTTGTGCAATGCGCCCGCAGTCTTTCAGGAATTCATCAACGATGTTTTCCGTGACCTGTTGCAGCAGTGTGTGGTAGTCTATTTGGATGACATCTTGGTATATTCTGAATCCATGGAGGCCCACATTCTGGATGTCAGACGAGTGTTGCAACGGTTACGAGAGAACAAGCTGTTCGGTAAGCTTGAGAAATGCGAATTTCACCGATCCCAGGTAACCTTCTTAGGTTACATCATTTCCGCTGAGGGGTTCTCCATGGATCCTGAGAAGGTTTCGGCTGTCTTACAGTGGCCCCAGCCCAGTGGTCTTCGCTCCCTGCAGCGCTTTTTGGGCTTCGCCAATTATTATCGGAAGTTCATCAGGGACTTTTCCATGCTGGCCAAGCCTCTCACGGATCTGACCAGGAAGGGCAGTAATTCCCAGGTCTGGCCGCTCGAGGCCATCCGAGCTTTTGAGGCCCTAAAGTCTGCCTTTGTGTCGGCTCCGATTCTGTCGCATCCCAACCCTGGGTTGCCCTTTGTCCTCGAGGTGGACGCGTCTGAGACGGGAGTAGGCGCCCTTCTGTCTCAGCGTAGAACACCAGAGGGTCCTCTGCTTCCTTGTGGGTTTTACTCCCGGAAACTGTCTTCCGCGGAGTGCAACTATCAGATTGGTGACAGGGAGTTATTGGCCATCGTGCAGGCCCTTAAAGAATGGAGGCACTTGCTCGAGGGTTCGGTGGTTCCGGTTCTCATCCTGACGGACCACAAGAATCTGACCTACCTTTCTGAGGCCAAGAGATTGACACCACGTCAGGCCAGATGGGCTCTGTTCTTGTCACGTTTTAATTACGTGGTCTCCTACCTACCCGGTTCCAAGAACATCAGGGCGGATGCCTTATCACGGCAGTACTCCGAGCTGTCCAGGGAGGAGTCGATTCCGACTTCGGTCATACCTCCGAATCAGATCCTGGCCGCCATTCGCACCAGCCTGACCTCTCCCCTGGGTGAGCAGATTTTGGCGGCTCAATCTGGTGCTCCCTCTGGGAGACCCAACGGCAGATGTTTTGTGCCTGAGGAGTTGCGCACTCGGTTGTTGCGAACCTACCATAACTCCAAGACCGCGGGGCATCCTGGAAAGAATCAGCTGTCCTGGGCTGTTTCACGTCTGTTCTGGTGGCCTTCCCTACGTTCCGACATCGCCGCATATGTAGCGGCATGCTCCGTTTGTGCCCAGAGTAAGTCCCCTCGGCACCTTCCGTTGGGCCTTCTGCAACCCATAGCCACCGGGGAGCGCCCATGGTCACACCTGGGGATGGATTTCATTGTGGACCTCCCTGCATCCCGAGGCCATACGGTCATTCTCATGATTGTGGATCGGTTTTCCAAAATGTGCCACTGTGTTCCTCTCAAGAAGTTACCCTCTGCACAAGAGTTGGCCACGATTTTTGCCAGGGAGGTCTTCCGGTTGCACGGTTTGCCCAAGGAGATTGTGTCGGATCGGGGGAGTCAGTTTGTGTCCAGGTTCTGGCGCGCCTTTTGCTCCCAGTTGGGGATTCATCTCTCCTTCTCCTCGGCCTACCACCCTCAGTCCAATGGGGCCGCAGAACGATCCAATCAGGCCTTGGAGCAATTCCTTCGTTGCTATGTCTCCGATCAACAAGACAATTGGGTTGACCTCCTGCCTTGGGCTGAGTTTGCCAGGAACACGGCGGTGAACTCTTCCTCTGGGACGTCTCCCTTCATGGCCAATTATGGGTTCCAACCTGCCGTGTTACCGGAGGTATTCTCTCCCCAGGATATTCCGGCTGTGGAGGATCACCTTTCCGTCCTACGTGCTTCTTGGGTACAGATCCAGAAGTCCCTTGAGGTCTCTGCGCAGCGCCAGAGATTCCAGGCTGATCGCAGACGAGCGCCTGCTCCTTCCTACCAGGTCGGAGACCGTGTATGGGTGTCCACCCGCAACCTCAACCTTCGAGTGCCCACTCCCAAGCTGGCGCCTCGCTTTGTTGGTCCCTTCCGAGTGCTTCGCAGGGTAAACCCGGTAGCCTATGCCCTTGCGCTTCCTCCTGGCATGCGGATCTCCAACGTGTTTCATGTCTCCCTGTTGAAACCACTGGTGTGTAATCGTTTCACTTCCTCGGTTCCTCGGCCTCGTCCGGTCCAAGTGGGCAATCGTGAGGAATATGAGGTGAGCAATATCCTGGACTCACGCCTGGTCCGCGGTCGGTTGCAGTTTTTGGTCCATTGGCGTGGTTATGGTCCAGAGGAGCGTTCCTGGGTTCCCTCCGCAGATGTCCATGCTCCTGCCTTGCTCCGAGCCTTCCACGCACGCTTCCCTCAGAAACCGTTTTGTGCTCCGCGGAGGAGGGGCCCTTGAGGGGGAGGTACTGTCATGGTCTTACCTGCTTGCTGCTCTCCTTCGTTTGACATGTGCTGGCGGCCATCTTGGGTCCTGGGTTTCTTGTAGCCTTCCACCCTGCGGCTCCTCCTTCCCCTGGGAGGAGCTGGATGCCTAGCTCATATATATAGGAGGTCTGTGGCTTCAGTTCCTTGCTTGGTCCTCTTGTGTTCACATGCTTCTAAGACTGCTGCTGCTTCTGGTTCCTGATCCTGGCTTCGTCTGACTACCCTGCTGGTTCCTGATCCTGGCTTCGTCTGACTACCCTGCTGGTTCCTGATCCTGGCTTCGTCTGACTACCCTGCTGGTTCCTGATCCTGGCTTCGTCTGACTACCCTTCTGGTTCCTGACCTCTGGCTTCGCAAAGACTCTGCTCGGTTTCACCATCCGTTTGGACTTTTGCTTTACAGCTTTATTTTCAATAAA
This sequence comes from Bufo bufo, assembly GCF_905171765.1. Taxonomy (NCBI): domain Eukaryota; kingdom Metazoa; phylum Chordata; class Amphibia; order Anura; family Bufonidae; genus Bufo; species Bufo bufo. The sequence continues at coordinate 74,797,470 of NC_053397.1, forward strand.
GCCTTCTTATTTTCACTTATCTCTTGTTGTACGTCTGGTTCATGGTTCCGTGACAGAATCAGGCATCACGTTACCCACCACTGGAACAGGCCACTGTCACACATTTAGGCCCAGGCACCCAGGCAGAGGAGAGAGGTCCCGTAACAGAGAATCTGGCTTCATGTCAGCACAGAATAAGTCTTCATGTCATAGCAGAGAATCAGGCTTCACGTCACCCACCACTGGAACAGGCCACTGTCACACATTTAGGCCCCGGCACCCAGGCAGAGGAGAGAGGTCCCGTAACAGAGAATCTGGCCTGATGTCAGCGCAGAATCAGTCTTCATGTCATAGCAGAGAATCAGGCTTCACGTCACCCACCACTGGAACAGGCCACTGTCACACATTTAGGCCCCGGCACCCAGACAGAGGAGAGAGGTCCTGTAACAGAGAATCTGGCCTTATGTCAGCACAGAATCTGTCTTCATGTCATAGCAGAGAATCAGGCTTCACGTCACCCACCACTGGAACAGGCCACTGTCACATATTTAGGCCCAGGCAGAGGAGAGAGGTCCTGTAACAGAGAATCTGGCTTCATATCAGCGCAGAATCTGTCTTCATGTCATAGCAGAGAATCAGGCTTCACGTCACCCACCACTGGAACAGGCCACTGTCACCCATTTAGGCCCAGGCACCCAGGCAGAGGAGAGAGGTCCCGTAACAGAGAATCTGGCCTGATGTCAGCGCAGAATCTGTCTTCATGTCATAGCAGAGAATCAGGCTTCACGTCACCCACCACTGGAACAGGCCACTGTCACACATTTAGGCCCAGGCACCCAGGCAGAGGAGAGAGGTCCCGTAACAGAGAATCTGGCCTTATGTCAGCGCAGAATCTGTCTTCATGTCATAGCAGAGAATCAGGCTTCACGTCACCCACCACTGGAACAGGCCACTGTCACACATTTAGGCCCAGGCACCCAGGCAGAGGAGAGAGGTCCCGTAACAGAGAATCTGGCCTGATGTCAGCGCAGAATCAGTCTTCATGTCATAGCAGAGAATCAGGCTTCACGTCACCCACCACTGGAACAGGCCACTGTCACACATTTAGGCCCCGGCACCCAGACAGAGGAGAGAGGTCCTGTAACAGAGAATCTGGCCTTATGTCAGCACAGAATCTGTCTTCATGTCATAGCAGAGAATCAGGCTTCACGTCACCCACCACTGGAACAGGCCACTGTCACATATTTAGGCCCAGGCAGAGGAGAGAGGTCCCGTAACAGAGAATCTGGCCTTATGTCAGCGCAGAATCTGTATTCATGTCATAGCAGAGAATCAGGCTTCACGTCACCCACCACTGGAACAGGCCACTGTCACACATTTAGGCCCAGGCACCCAGGCAGAGGAGAGAGGTCCCGTAACAGAGAATCTGGCCTTATGTCAGCGCAGAATCTGTCTACATGTCATAGCAGAGAATCAGGCTTCACGTCACCCACCACTGGAACAGGCCACTGTCACACATTTAGGCCCAGGCACCCAGGCAGAGGAGAGAGGTCCCGTAACAGAGAATCTGGCCTTATGTCAGCACAGAATCTGTCTTCATGTCATAGCAGAGAATCAGGCTTCACGTCACCCACCACTGGAACAGGCCACTGTCACACATTTAGGCCCAGGCACCCAGGCAGAGGAGAGAGGTCCCGTAACAGAGAATCTGGCTTCATGTCAGCACAGAATCTGTATTCATGTCATAGCAGAGAATCAGGCTTCACGTCACCCACCACTGGAACAGGCCACTGTCACATATTTAGGCCCAGGCAGAGGAGAGAGGTCCCGTAACAGAGAATCTGGCCTTATGTCAGCGCAGAATCTGTATTCATGTCATAGCAGAGAATCAGGCTTCACGTCACCCACCACTGGAACAGGCCACTGTCACACATTTAGGCCCCGGCACCCAGACAGAGGAGAGGTTAAAAATAGTATTGAATGAGGAAGTGCCCTGGAGTAGAATAATATATTGTTAAGGGGAGGTAGTTAATATCTAATCTGCACAAGGGATGGACAGGTCCTGTGGGATCCATGCCTGGTTCATTTTTATGAACGTCAGCTTGTCCACATTGGCTGTAGACAGGCGGCTGCGTTTGTCTGTAATGACGCCCCCTGCCGTGCTGAATACACGTTCAGACAAAACGCTGGCCGCCGGGCAGGCCAGCACCTCCAAGGCATAAAAGGCTAGCTCTGGCCACGTGGACAATTTGGAGACCCAGAAGTTGAATGGGGCTGAACCATCAGTCAGTACGTGGAGGGGTGTGCACAGGTACTGTTCCACCATGTTAGTGAAATGTTGCCTCCTGCTAACACGTTCCGTATCAGGTGGTGGTGCACTTAGTTGTGGCGTATTGACAAAACTTTTCCACATCTCTGCCATGCTAACCCTGCCCTCAGAGGAGCTGGGCGTGACACAGCTGCTTTGGCGACCTCTTGCTCCTCCTCTGCCTTCGCCTTGGGCTTCCACTGGTTCCCCTGTGACATTTGGGAATGCTCTCAGTAGCGCGTCTACCAACGTGCGCTTGTACTCGCGCATCTTCCTATCACGCTCCAGTGTAGGAAGTAAGGTGGGCACATTTTCTTTGTACCGGGGATCCAGCAGGGTGGCAACCCAGTAGTCCGCACACGTTAAAATGTGGGCAACTCTGCTGTCGTTGCGCAGGCACTGCAGCATGTAGTCGCTCATGTGTGCCAGGCTGCCCAGAGGTAAGGACAAGCTGTCCTCTGTGGGAGGCGTATAGTCATCGTCCTGTGTTTCCCCCCAGCCACGCACCAGTGATGGGCCCGAGCTGCTTTGGGTGCCACCCCGCTGTGAACATGCTTCATCCTCATCCTCCTCCACCTCCTCCTCATCCTCGTCCTCCTCGTCCTCCAGTAGTAGGCCCTGTCTGGCCACATTTGTACCTGGCCTCTGGTGTTGCAAACAACCTCCCTCTGAGTCACTTTGAAGAGACTGGCCTGAAAGTGCTAAAAATGACCCCTCTTCCTCCTCTTCCTCCTGGGCCACCTCCTCTTCCATCATCGCCCTAAGTGTTTTCTCAAGGAGACATAGAAGTGGTATTGTAACGCTGATAACGGCGTCATCGCCACTGGCCATGTTGGTGGAGTACTCGAAACAGCGCAACAGGGCACACAGGTCTCGCATAGAGGCCCAGTCATTGGTGGTGAAGTGGGTCTGATCCACAGTGCGACTGACCCGTGCGTGCTGCAGCTGAAACTCCACTATGGCCTGCTGCTGCTCGCACAGTCTGACCAGCATATGCAAGGTGGAGTTCCACCTGGTGGGCACGTCGCATATGAGGCGGTGAGCGGGAAGGCCGAAGTTACGCTGTAGCGCAGACAGGCGAGCAGCGGCAGGGTGTGAACGCCGGAAGCGCGAACAGACGGCCCGCACTTTATGCAGGAGCTCTGACATGTCGGGGTAGTTGCGAATGAACTTCTGCACCACCAAATTCAGCACATGCGCCAGGCAAGGGATGTGCGTCAAACCGGCTAGTCCCAGAGCTGCAACGAGATTTCGCCCATTATCGCACACCACCAGGCCGGGCTTGAGGCTCACCGGCAGCAACCACTCGTCGGTCTGTTGTTCTATACCCCGCCACAACTCCTGTGCGGTGTGGGGCCTGTCCCCCAAACATATGAGTTTCAGAATGGCCTGCTGACGTTTACCCCGTGCTGTGCTGAAGTTGGTGGTGAAGGTGTGTGGCTGACTGGATGAGCAGGTGGAAGAAGAGGAGGAGGAAGCTGAGTAGGAGGAGGAGGAGACAGGAGGCAAAGAATGTTGCCCTGCGATCCTTGGCGGCGGAAGGACGTGCGCCAAACAGCTCTCCGCCTGGGGCCCAGCCGCCACTACATTTACCCAGTGTGCAGTTAGGGAGATATAGCGTCCCTGGCCGTGCTTACTGGTCCACGTATCTGTGGTTAGGTGGACCTTGCCACAGATGGCGTTGCGCAGTGCACACTTGATTTTATCGGACACTTGTTTGTGCAGGGAAGGCACGGCTCTCTTGGAGAAGTAGTGGCGGCTGGGAACAACATACTGTGGGACAGCAAGTGACATGAGCTGTTTGAAGCTTTGTGTGTCCACCAGCCTAAATGACAGCATTTCATAGGCCAGTAGTTTAGAAATGCTGGCATTCAGGGCCAGGGATCGAGGGTGGCTAGGTGGGAATTTACGCTTTCTCTCAAATGTTTGTGAGATGGAGAGCTGAACGCTGCCGTGTGACATGGTTGAGATGCTTGGTGACGCAGGTGGTGGTGTTGGTGGTACATCCCATGTTTGCTGGGCGGCAGGTGCCAACGTTCCTCCAGAGGCGGAGGAAGAGGCCGAGGCGGCGGCAGCAGCAGCAGAAGAGGCCGAGGCGGCGGCAGCAGCAGAAGAGGCCGAGGCGGCGGCAGCAGCAGAAGAGGCCGAGGCGGCGGCAGCAGAAGAGGTAGCAGGGGGAGCCTGAGTGACTTCCTTGTTTTTAAGGTGTTTACTCCACTGCAGTTTATGCTTTGCATGCAGGTGCCTGGTCATGCAGGTTGTGCTAAGGTTCAGAACGTTAATGCCTCGCTTCAGCCTCTGATGGCACAGCGTGCAAACCACTCGGGTCTTGTCGTCAGCACATTGTTTGAAGAAGTGCCATGCCAGGGAACTCCTTGAAGCTGCCTTTGGGGTGCTCGGTCCCAGATGGCGGCGGTCAGTAGCAGGCGGAGTCTCTTGGAGGCGGGTGTTCTGATTTTGCCCACTGCTCCCTCTTTTGCTACGCTGTTGGCTCGGTCTCACCACTGCCTCTTCCTCCGAACTGTGAAAGTCAGTGGCACGACCTTCATTCCATGTGGGGTCTAGGACCTCATCGTCCCCTGCATCGTCTTCCACCCAGTCTTGATCCCTGACCTCCTGTTCAGTCTGCACACTGCAGAAAGACGCAGCAGTTGGCACCTGTGTTTCGTCATCATCAGAGACGTGCTGAGGTGGTATTCCCATGTCCTCATCATCAGGAAAAATAAGTGGTTGTGCGTTAGTGCATTCTATCTCTTCCACCCCTGGGGAAGGGCTAGGTGGATGCCCTTGGGAAACCCTGGCAGCAGAGTCTTCAAACAGCATAAGAGACTGCTGCATAACTTGAGGCTCAGACAGTTTCCCTGATATGCATGGGGGTGATGTGACAGACCGATGGGCTTGGTTTTCATGCGCCATCTGTGCGCTTTCTGCAGAAGACTGGGTGGGAGATAATGTGAACGTGCTGGATCCACTGTCGGCCACCCAATTGACTAATGCCTGTACCTGCTCAGGCCTTACCATCCTTAGAACGGCATTGGGCCCCACTAAATATCGCTGTAAATTCTGCTGGCTACTGGGACCTGAGGTAGTTGGTTCACTAGGACGTGTGGCTGTGGCAGAACGGCCACGTCCTCTCCCAGCACCAGAGGGTCCACTAACACCACCACGACCATGTCCACGTCCGCGTCCCTTATTAGATGTTTTCCTCATTGTTCCCGTTCACCACAATTTTGAGAATGGCAAATTTGGGAATGCTTTTTAAACCCAGAACAAAAAGTCTGCTTTTACGGTCACTACAAATAACTTGACCAGCTAAAACAGTGCAGATTTGGTTGAATAGAGATGTGAGACCTGTTTTTTTTTGCGCTGTGTGACAGGTATAGGTTTAATCACAGAATCACACTTCTATCAGCACGCTAGCGTGTGTCTTAGGTATTTCTGAATGACACTATCAATACCTTCAATGTAAGATTTTCTTTTTGGGATAGATTTCAAGTAGGCCTCAAATACCAGAAACTAGTTATTTTGAGAATGGCAAATTTGGGAATGCTTTTTCAAGCCAGAACAAAAAGTCTGCTTTTACGGTCACTACAAATAACTTGACCAGATAAAACACTGCAGATTTGGTTGAATAGAAATGTCAGGTCTATTTTTTAGGCGCTGGGTGACAGGCTCAACTTGCCCCTGATGTAATATATGGCCAAAAAATAACCACACTGTTGATGGTTAAATGCACTTGGGTGACACAGGCTCAGCCTGCACCAGATGTAGTATATGGCCAAAAAATAATCAGACTGTTGATGGTTAAATGCACTTGGGTGACACAGGCTCAGCCTGCACCAGATGTAGTATATGGCCAAAAAATAATCAGACTGTTGATGGTTAAATGCACTTGGGTGACACAGGCTCAGCCTGCAGCTGATGTAGTATATGGCCAAAAAATAACCAGACTGTTGATGGTTAAATGCACTTGGGTGACACAGGCTCAGCCTGCACCAGATGTAGTATATGGCCAAAAAATAATCAGACTGTTGATGGTTAAATGCACTTGGGTGACACAGGTTCAGCCTGCAGCTGATGTAGTATATGGCCAAAAAATAACCAGACTGTTGATGGTTAAATGCACTTCGGTGACACAGGCTCAGCCTGCAGCTGATGTAGGATATAGCACAAAATAACCACACTATCGATGGTTAAATACACTTGGTGATAGCTCGTGCTGGCGCACCACAAGTCGCAAAATGGCCGCCGATCACCCCAGAAAAAAAGTGATCTAAAAACGCTCTGGGCAGCCTCAAAAAAGTGAGCAAGTCAATAATAGCACTTCAATGATCCACAGCTGCAGATCGATCACAGAATGAAGTCTTTTGGAGGAGTTAATCTACCTAATCTCGCCCTAACGTCGCAGCTGCAACCTCTCCCTATACTGATCATAGCAGAGTGACGTGCGGCGCTACGTGACTTCAGCTTAAATAGAGGCTGGGTCACATGGTGCACTGGCCAATCACAGCCATGCCAATAGTATGCATGGCTGTGATGGCCTCTTGGGCCAAGTAGTATGACGCTTGTTGATTGGCTGCTTTGCAGCCTTTCAAAAAGCGCCAAGAAAGCGCCGAACACCGAACCCGAACCTGGACTTTTACGAAAATGTTCGGGTTCGGGTCCGTGTCACGGACACCCCAAAATTCGGTACGAACCCGAACTATACAGTTCGGGTACGCTCATCCCTAACCAAAAGGCATAACCAAATTCTCAAAATGGCCCTCAGGGGTATTGAAGGCCGTCTTCCATTCGTCTCCTTCTCTGACCCTGACCAGGTTGTATGCCCCTCTTAGGTCTAATTTGGAAAAGACTTTTGCCCCAACAACCTGGTTAAACAGGTCCGGGATCAGAGGAAGCGGATAAGGGTCACGAATAGTGATACTGTTCAGCTCCCTGAAATCCAGACAAGGTCTTAAAGAACCATCTTTTTTCTTAACAAAGAAAAAAACAGCGGCAACAGGTGACTTCGAGGGTCGTATGTGTCCTTTTCTCAGACTCTCAGAGATATAAGTACGCATAGCGACCCTCTCAGGTTGGGAAAGATTGTATAAACGAGATTTAGGCAGTTTGACGCCTGGGATGAGATTAATAGGGCAATCGTACTTCCTGTGAAGGGGCAAATCCTGAACTCCACTCTCAGAGAAGACATCCGAAAATTCAGAGAGGAAAGGTGGTACAATCTTAGTAGAAACCTCAGAAACAGATGTCGTGAGGCAATTCTCTCTGCAAAAGTCACTCCCACCATTTATTTGCCTCGCTTGCCAATCAATGGTGGGGTTATGTTTAGTGAGCCAGGGTAGCCCCAACACTAGAGGAGTAGGCAAACCGCTAAGGACGAAACATGACACATCCTCAACATGAGTATCACTCACAATTAAACGGATATTGTGAACTATGCCCTTTAATGATTTCTGAGAAAGTGGAGCGGAATCAATAGCAAAAACAGGAATATCCTTTCCTAAAGTGCATACCTGGAAACCATGAGTTATTGCAAATTGACTATCAATGAGATTGACAGCTGCTCCACTATCCACAAAAATTGCTCTTGCTCTCTAGCGCCACCCTAGCAGACAGGACAAAACGGGAACTACAAGCAAACGGAAAACCTTCAATTTCCGCCTCAACCCTGCCAATAGTAACAGACGGAACATTTTTAAAAGATTTTTTCCTTTTTGTTTCTTTATTACTCCCAGAAAACTGCCTGAATCTCCTAGAGGGACAAACATTTGCCAAATGATTTATACCTCCACAACAAAAACAAACCCTGCCATGCGGGCTGAATCTTCTATTGTCAGAGGCAATCAACTCCAGCTGCATGGGCTCCTGCTCAGAAGGGGCTGACAGCGACTGAGACCCCTGCGCACAGAATGAGACCGCTGCACTGTCCCGGGACTGAGTATGACAGGAAGGAGAGATCTCTCCTCTCTCTCTAAGACGCCTGTCAATACGAACAGCCTGAGACATAGCAGAGTCCAAGGAGATAGGCCTCTCATGAAAGGCAAATGCATCTTTCAATCCCTCTGAAAGACCATGGCAAAATTGACTTCTGAGTGCAGCATCATTCCAACCAGTATCAGCTGCCCATCTCCGAAATTCTGATCAGTATATCTCTGCGGATTGTTTACCCTGGCATAACAGACGTAGTCTAGACTCAGCCAGAGCAATACGATCCGGATCATCATATATCTGACCCAGGGCTAAAAAGAATTCATCCACTGAACAGAGGGGCCGTGCCCCCTCCGGCAGCGAAAAGGCCCAGGACTGAGCGTTACCCCTGAGCAGTGATATAATGATCCCCACCCTCCGTTCCTCATCACCAGAGGAATGGGGAAGAAGGCGAAAATGGAGTTTGCAAGCCTCTCTAAAACGCACAAAATTCTCACTACCCCCGGAGAACGTATCCGGGAGCGAGATCTTAGGCTCAGAACAAACTCCATGAACGCAAGCTGATCCGGTCACTTGAAACTGAGAAAAAGTCTTACGGAGATCTGCTACCTCCAATGAAAGACCCTGGAAGCGTTCAGCCAAAAGTGAAACCGGATCCATGCTTAAGACGGTTTTGGCGGCTTATAATGTCACGGATGGTGTACAGGAAACAAGACAATGCAAAATAATCTATGACTCACTGGATCCACAACTAAGGAACAAAAGGGAGACCCCTGCATGAGACCTGGCACACTCTCCCTGACTGCTCAGCCTATGCGAACACCCCAAAGGTGGATGGTCGCATATCCACGTACCTTGACTATCTAACGCCTGAAGACCCTACAATAGTGAGGGGACACGACCACCGGCTCCCTACACTAGACACGGAGGGAGTCAGGGTCTCCTAAGATCCAGCAAACAGAAAATCACAAATAAATATACAGCACTTATCTTGCAGAAGACTGGGATATAGGAACAGCATGCACACACACTCCAGGAAGTTGTATAAGCCGCACACTACTGCATTATGGGGAGGAATTTAAAGGGAAGCAATCAGTCCAACTGCATGACAGCTGAGAGAGGCTAACAAGATGAGGAACTGAAACCAAAACAAAGAAAACTCAAGGAGGAGGTTCTGAAAGGCTTCCGTCAGAGCTTCTCAGCTGTCTGGTTGTGACAGTGGGTGACGTGAAGCCTGATTCTCTGCTATGACATGAAGACTGATTCTGTGCTGACATGAAGCCAGATTCTAAGTTACGTGACCTCTCTCCTCTGCCTGGGTGCCTGGGCCTAAATATGTGACAGTGGCCTGTTCCAGTGGTGGGTGACGTGAAGCCTGATTCTCTGCTATGACATGAAGACTGATTCTCTGCTGACATGAAGCCAGATTCTCTGTTACGGGACCTCTCTCCTCTGTCTGGGTGCCAGGGCCTAAATGTGTGACAGTGGCCTGTTCCAGTGGTGGGTGACGTGAAGCCTTATTCTCTGCTATGACATGAAGACTGATTCTCTGCTGACATGAAGCCTGAATCTCTGTTATGGGACCTCTCTCCCCTGCCTGGGTGCCTGGGCCTAAATATGTGACAGTGGCCAGTTCCAGTGGTGGGTGACGTGAAGCCTGATTCTCTGCTATGACATGAAGACTGATTCTGTGCTGACATGAAGCCAGATTCTCTGTTACGGGACCTCTCTCCTCTGTCTGGGTGCCTGGGCATAAATATGTGACAGTGGCCTGTTCCAGTGGTGGGTGACGTGAAGCCTGATTCTCTGCTATGACATGAAGACTGATTCTCTGCTGACATGAAGCCTGAATCTCTGTTATGGGACCTCTCTCCTCTGCCTGGGTGCCTGGGCCTAAATATGTGACAGTGGCCTGTTCCAGTGGTGGGTGACGTGAAGCCTGATTCTCTGCTATGACATGAAGACTGATTCTGTGCTGACATGAAGCCAGATTCTCTGTTACGGGACCTCTCTCCTCTGTCTGGGTGCCGGGGCCTAAATATGTGACAGTGGCCTGTTCCAGTGGTGGGTGACGTGAAGCCTGATTCTCTGCTATGACATGAAGACTGATTCTCTGCTGACATGAAGCCTGAATCTCTGTTATGGGACCTCTCTCCTCTGCCTGGGTGCCTGGGCCTAAATATGTGACAGTGGCCTGTTCCAGTGGTGGGTGACGTGAAGCCTGATTCTCTGCTATGACATGAAGACTGATTCTGTGCTGACATAAAGCCAGATTCTCTGTTACGGGACCTCTCTCCTCTGCCTGGGTAACGGGGCCTAAATATATGACAATGGACTGTTACAGTGGTGGGTGACGTGAAGCCAGATTCTCTGCTATGGCATGAAGACTGATTCTCTGCTGACGTGAAGCCAGATTCTCTGCTATGGGACCTCTCTCCAATTGATATTGGTTTATTTTTATATATTTTATTTTTATTTTAATTCATTTCCCTATCCACATTTGTTTGCAGGGGATTTACCTACATGTTGCTGCCTTTTGCAGCCCTCTAGCTCTTTCCTGGGCTGTTTTACAGCCTTTTTAGTGCTGAAAAGTTCGGGTCCCCATTGACTTCAATGGGGTTCGGGTTCGGGACGAAGTTCGGGTCGGGTTCGGATCCCGAACCTGAACATTTCCGGGAAGTTCGGCTGAACTTCTCGAACCCGAACATAAAGGTGTTCGCTCAACTCTACTGTACACATCATCTATTATACCTCGTACCTAACATATCAGTACACTGCTGTATATACAATATATCTATACACACTGCATATATTATACCTTGTACCTCACATATCAGTACACTGCAATATATATTATATATCTGTACATATTGCATCTATAATACTGCAGTGTGTATATATATATATATATATATATATATAGAGAGAGAGATGTGAGGCATACAAGGTATAATACTGTAGATGCATTGTTTATAGAAATATGTGGTCAGTTATGCATTATGGTCACTGTGTGTGTGAAGTACATGAGGTAGTGGTCACTGTACCTGTCTGAAGTATTATACATGAGTGAGCAATGATTAAAAACAGGGCATGGGGGGGGGGGGGGGGTAAATGATGAAAAGTGGAGGACCTCCTCTTACCACTCCATTCCAGTCTGTATGGATCAATGCAGAGCTGATTGTGAACTTCTAATACTTGCTGTTAGGGGTTGAAGGACCTGTGATGATGTCATCACAGGTCCTGGCAGATGTACCTTTCAAACCTAGGAACTACACCATTTTTGGTGCAGTTCCTTTGCTAGATTCTGCAGGACCTGTGATGCTGAAGATGATGTCATAACAGGTCCTGGCAGATGCACTGTTCTAACCTGGGAACTACATTTTACACTGTGCAGTTCCCTTACAGGACCTGTGAAGACTCCCTGTACTACTCAGACGACTCAGAGCTGCTAGTGCTTGCCTTGCCTCAGCTCTGATTGGTTGGTGGGCGGGGAGGGGAGGGGCTGGCAGAAGCAGCTTCCACTCTAGGATCATATTACGCTCCTCCCGAGTCCCTGTTTGTACTGTCTGGCCATTGTAGAACCTCAGGAAACATGACAGGTGCTCAGAAAGTCAGAGCTGCTTCAAAAAGCGGAAATTCACATTTTTGTACCATAGTTTGTAAACGCTATAACTTTTACCCAAACCATTTTTTTTTTACCCAAACATTTTTTTTTTATCAAAGACATGTAGAACTATAAATTTAGAGCAAAATTTCTATATGGATCTCGTTTTTTTTTGCAAAATTTTACAACTGAAAGTGAAAAATGTAATTTTTTTGCAAAAAAATCGTTAAATCTCGATTAATAACAAAAAAAGTAAAAATGTCAGCAGCAATGAAATACCACCAAATGAAAGCTCTATTAGTGAGAAGAAAAGGAGGTAAAATTCATTTGGGTGGTAAGTTGCATGACCGAGCAATAAACGGTGAAAGTAGTGTAGGTCAGAAGTGTAAAAAGTGGCCTGGTCTTTCAGGGTGTTTAAGCACTGGGGGCTGAGGTGGTTAAAATTCAATGCTTCTCCAATTTTGATAATTTGTGTAGTGTCCTTAACATGTGATGGAACATTTTCGACTCTAGGTTGCAACAGCGTATCAATGTATTTGGACAAATTAGAATTCAGTGATCCAATCCCCGACACAATGGGGCGTCCAGGTGGATCATTCCTTTTCTTGTGCACCTTTTGCAAACAATAAAATACTGGAATACGGGGGTGTTTTTTAGCTAAAAAGTCTAATTCATTATGATTTAAAATCCCTATCTCTTTGCGTTTGGTACACAATCGCATCAATTCCAACCTGAATTGCTCAGTAGGGTCATTAGGCAGTTTTCTATAGGTTTTGTCATCTGACAATTGCCGTAAACATTCCTTATTGTAACTATTCATATCTTGTATCACTATTGACCCTCCTTTATCGGCAGGGTGGATAACAATTTATTTTTCTTTCTGTAATTCTTTCAACGCTTTTACTTCCTCATTTGTCAAATTGTTCCGTTTGTATCTCACCTTATCTTTTATTTTACGAATGTCATGTTCCACACATTCTTTAAAACTTGCCATCTCCTGACTCATATCGTTTCTGGGATATTTTTTGGAGATATTTTTTTGTTCTGTATGTATATATTCTTCCCTATTAGTGATTTCACGACTAATTTGATTTTTTTAAAAATATTTTTAGAGACAAAGACGTCTCATAAATTTCTGTACTCCGATAAATGTATCGATTTTTTTGAGTTTTGTGGTGGGAGCAAACCTCAGGCCTTTATGTAATAAAGTCATCTGTGCATTCGTAAGTGTTTTCGTGCTTAAATTAATGATAGAGTCGTTATTGATCATTTCTTCTATCTGTGTGCATCCCTTCTTCTTCCCCCCCTCCTCTACGTATCTTTATTTTCCTTCGTGTTCCCTCATTCTTAATCGGTGTTCCTGAGTGTTGTGATATTCTTGTGATATGTATGGTCTCTCTGGTCTTTGATATTGAGGCCTGTGTGTCCGCTGTGTGGTTTGCGGTCTGTGTCTTAGATTGTATCGGTTATCCATGGGGGATTCCATATTCCGTAATCGTCCCTTCTCCGGTGATTTCTGTTTCGTTCGACTCCTGTGGTGGGGTGGAGTCCTGTCTAAAAAATGTACATGTTCATCTAAAACTTCAAACCTATTTTGTGTCGGTATTGTGAAATTAACATTCTCTGATGTATCCTTATTATAAGTGTCTCCACCTTGTGCTGTGCTTATCCTATTCTCACCAGTTGATGTGTTTCTTTGTGTTTCTCCCGTTATGTTCTTTCTTTTAATTAATTTATTTTCATTATTTAATTTCTTAGTTTTTTTATCCATAATTTCTCGTTCTATTCTATCCAAATTATTACATAATCTGATCTAAAGTGTGCGAAATTCATCATTCTGTGGTAATTTATCTACCATTGGCCTTATATCGTTTATCTTTCTAGTTGTTTCTTCCAAAATCTCTACTCTCCTCTTAATAATTAATTTAACAAGGGAGGTAGAATATTCATGTAACATTTTGTCCCATTCTTCAATAAACGTTTGATTGAATAGGTCCTGAGCTGGAACTTTCACCAGTGTCAGGCCTTTGGGGATTCTGTTACTTTCTATATATCTGGTCAATGTCTTAACCTCCCACCTCTGTTTCAATTGTTTGATTAAAAGTATTTCCAATTCCTTAAATATATCCCTCATGTTCATCACATCTTTATCAGTAGTCACATTGACAGCATTAAAAGAAAAATTATCTACTTTTTGTTTTTTCGTTTCCACATGATCCTATATACTCATGATCACCTCCTCACTCTGTGCAGACATACAGGGGTGAATAGCAGGTAATAAATATAGAGAGAATATGTCGCACTAGAGTGACCAGGGAACATCGTGAGGTGCACCCACTAACAGATGACACCCAATCCGAAAGAGGAAATGTAGTAATATATAAATAACAGTGGGGCACTCTCTGTAGCAATGGGAGCAGTGGATATTAGTACATAAAATTTAATTGATATATCTAAAATAGGTCGTTCACAGTTGGTAGTTTAAATAGTTTGCATTATAAATACATGTATATATATAGCAGCATAAATGGTGAAAATGTGCATGCTAAAACGACATGCTGAATATTAAGGTAAAATGCAATTAATGGTCTGTCAATAGAAACTTAGCATCCAAAAATATCAAAAATGTTTTTTAAAGAAAAGGTGCTCTGAGAATCCACAATAGAGTTCAGTTGATGTTAATAGTAGTTGGACTCCAATCTAAGGTGTAATTTAATAATAGCTGTATACAGAGCGGCGTCCCGCTCCTTAGCCTAAGACAGCGGCGTCCCGCTGTAAACTTCGAAAAGCGATCGCTTGTTATCGTAGACACTTCAATCTTACCCGGAGGGTTTCGACGAAATCCCCTACTCTCGTCTCGGTGCGCCTTCTGTGTATGTCGGTGCTCCGGTCACGAGGGCTGTTGTTTTCGAAAAGATCCCACGCCACCGCCAGAAGTCCACGTAAATTCGCTGAAGGTAAACTTCCTTTGTCCAGCAGAGACCTCCTGTAGCTGGCGTTCTCAGATCGTTAAAACAATGAATTGTTCTCCTCCTAAATCGATCGAAGATAGAAGTCTATAGAAGTCTATAGTCCAAACATGGGGGTCTGTTACCAAATGCGTTTCGGGGTTAAAGCAATTGACCCCTTCATCAGTGGCTAGTGTCCCCCTATTAAGGCCCCTCCTTTATAGGGCTACTGGTTCATAGAAAACCTGGTCATGGATCGTCCGAATTTTAGATCGTCCGAATTTTTTATATTCTGAAACTATGTGGAGAGTCTAACCAGAGCAAATTGTTATCCTGCTGGCTTCCTTGGTCGCATGTATCTGATCATATTTCAGGAAAACATCGAAAAGTATATTTTCTGTGAATATTCTAATAAACACAAAAATTGTCATTATGGACTTAAAAAATGCCCAAATCCAATGTGTAGCAGTCTCTAAAATCAAAATCCTTCCATACATTTATTATTTATTGTCTCATCAGTCCCAAATCCTATGATATAAAAAACGCACCGTCAACACTGCGGTTCCAGTGTGGTTTCGATGCGGTTTCCATAAAATTCTAATAAAAACATAAAAAATGATGAAAAATGACAAAGAATAGTAGGACAATCAATTAAATGACATGCATTACCCAAAGTAACTGAAAATACATGATTAAACAGAGAACCTATAATCTGGACTTCGCAAAAAGAGTTCATCTATAGAAGAACTCTTTTTGCGAAGTCCAGATTACAGGTTCTCTGTTTAATCATGTATTTTCATTACCCGTATGCTCAATATAAGGCCTCATGCACACGACCGTGCCGTTTTTTGCGGTCCGCAAACCGCGGATGCGCAAAAAACGGAAGGCGCCCGTGTTGACTTCCGCCGGCTATATAAATGCTTATTCTTGTCCGCAAAGCGCGGACAAGAATAGGACATGTTATATTTTTTTAGCGGGGCCGCGGAACGGAGCCACGGATGCAGACAGCACACGGAGTGCTGTCCGCATCTTTTGCGGCCCCATTGAAATGAATGGGTCCACATCCGAGCCGCCAAAACGGCGGCTCGTATGTGGACCCAAACAACGGTCGTGTGCATGAGGCCTAAGGAGAATAGCAGAAACTCCTAATGCTGGCCATACATGTAATGATTGCGGAGACCCTCAAATGCCAGGGCAGTACAAACACCCCACAAATGACCCTATTTTGGAAAGTAGACACCCCAAGGTATTCACTGAGGGGCATAGTGAGTCCGTGGGAGAATTTATTTATTTTTTGCCAGAAGTTAGCAGAAATGGAAACTTTATTATTAGTTTTTTTCTCAGAAAGTGTCATTTTCCGCTAACTTGTGAAAAAAAATTAAATCCTACATGAACTCACCATGCCCCTCCGCAAATACTTTGGGGTGTCTTCTTTCTAAAATGAGGTCATTTGGGGGTATTTATACTATCCTGACATTCTAGCACCTCAAGAAACATGACAGGTGCTCAGAAAGTCAGAGCTGCTTCAAAATGCGGAAATTCAAATTTTTGTACCATAGTTTGTAAACGCTATAACTTTTGCGCAAACCAATAAATATACACTTATTGGATTTTTTTTTATCAAAGACATGTAGCACAATAAATTCTCACACAAACTTGTATAGAAATGTAATTATATTTGAACAATTTAACCAGAGAAAGTTAAAAATACACTTTTTTTGAGAAAATTGCGGCCTATTTTGATTAATATCGGAAAAATGAAAAATCTTAGCAGCAATCAAATACCACCAAAAGAAAGCTGTATTTGTGAGAAGAAAAGGAGGTAAAATTCATTTGGGTGGTAAGTTGTATGACCGAGCAATAAACCGTGAAAGTAGTGTAGTGCAGAATTGTAAAAAGTGGTCTGGTCATTAAGGGGGTTTAAGCTAGGGGAGCTGAGGTGGTTAATTTGTATTTTGTGGGACCATGTATATCGCAGGCATCAATCAATATTTTGTGGAAGCAGGTATATCAAACCCCTTAATCAGTATTGTGTGGAAGCAGGTATCTTGCAGGCCTCAATTAGTATTTTGTGGAAGCAGATATATCGCAGGCCTCAATCAATATTTTGTAGAAGTAGGCGTATCAAACCCCTTAATCAATATTTTGTGGAAGCAGGTATATCGCACCCCTCAATCAATATTTTGTGGAAGCAGGTATATCGGACCCCTTAATCAGCATTTTGTGTAAGCAGGTATATCACACCCCTAAATATTTTTTTGGGCCACAACAGTTAGATCACACCACCCTGTTTATTTGGGGCAACAGGTATATCACAGTATTTTGTGGAAGAAGGTATATCACACCCCTCAATCAGTTTTTTTAGGGGCAACAGGTATATCACACCTGTTGCAAGTATTTGTTCCAATAGCACTTGTCCCTCTATATAGCTGCGGTATCGCAGCAGAACCGCACACAACTGCTGCACAATACAAATGCACTATATACTTTCTATGTTAGAAAGTATATTATAGGTATATCACACCCCTCAATCAGTTTTTTTTGGGGCAACAGGTATATCACACCCATTGCAATTAGTTGTTCCAATAGTGCTTGTCCCTCTATATAGCTGCGGTATCTCAGCAGAGCCGCACACAACTGCTGCACAATACAAATGCACTATAATATACTTTCTATGTTAGAAAGTATATTATAAGTATATCACACCCCTCAGTATATCACACCTATCGATAGCACACCTATACCAGTCCTTAAAAGGACTTTTGTAGCCCTATTAGCTAGCATTTGGTGTCCCTAACAGCCTGTCTCTGCTCCACAAAGCAACCTCTCCCTACACTGGCAAAACATAGAATGTAAAATGGCTGCCAGATCGGGTTCTGTGATAGAGTGGGGGTGTGTCCATGTGCTGAAACGTCTCAATTATCTGTCCTGTCCCACCTGATTGATGTGTCATGGGTCTAAATTCAGCACAATGAAAAAGAATGTGGCGCCGGCAGACATTGCCATATGTTCGGCGAATCGCAAACGCACAAATGTTCGGGCGAACCGCAAGGCCATCTCTATTCCCCAGAAGTAATTATTCTCCTTATAATGTGCGCCAGTACAAAAATCCTCACTTATAATGTGCGCCAGTGCAAATACCCCTTTACAATGTGTACTAGTAAAAATATACCCCCTTCTAATGTGCGCCAGCACACAAAATACTAGCACATAAAGTTCCACCTTATAATGTATGTCAGTGCAAAAAATACCCCTTTACAATGTGCATCGGCACAAAAAATACCACCTTATAATATGTGCCAGTACAAAAAATACCCCCTTATAATGTATCCCGTGCAAAAATGCTTCCTTTTAATGCATGCCAGTGCAAAAATGTCCCCTTAAAATGTGTGCCAGTACAAAAAATGCTATCTTTTAGTGCCCTAATACAGTCAATGTCCCCATAGTGCCCCCCATAATGCATGCTAGTCCAAGAACATGCCCCAACCCCCTTATGTATGCCACCCCTTATTCAGTGGCCCCAGTAGATTCACCCATAGTGCTATACCCCACAATGTCCCATAGTGCCCCCAGTAGATGCCCTATAATGTTCTCCCCAAACAATGTCCCCATAGTGCTCCCAGTAGATGCCCCCGTAGTGCTCCCGCCAATGTCCCCATAGTGCCCTCAGTAGATGGCCCCATAGTGCTCTCCCCCTACAATGTCCCCATAGTGCCCCCAGTAGATGGCCCCATAGTGCCACCAGTAGATGTCTGACACCAGATCGGCTAGGGTTCCACGAGGAAGGGGTCATTCAGAGAACCCCGAAACACGTATGGTTAAATACCTTGTACCGGCATGCTGGAACAGTAGCTCCCCTGGACTTTTGAAACCGAACAGCTGTGATTGAGAGCGACGAACACCGGAGGAATCCCTGCACAAAAAGCCACAAACACAGTTTTGTGAGTGGATATCCAGGTGACATCGTGCTCACAGCGCATCTCTTTAGGTCCGGACGTATGATAAGGACATACCGGCCAGGTAAAACAAAGCAACATAGTTGCTCAATTAGGTGGGACGCCACCGTTGTGCACAATTGCACTTTGTGACTACCGATTTAAGACCGGCGAGTGTTCATAAGACTTTTCACAATATATGGAATTACGATTTCTTTCAAACTGGAATAATGGCTGCAGTATTTAAAATCTAAGCCGCATTGCTATTTTAAAGTATATGACTACTATTGCTGCTATTACACAAAGGATTATGGCAATATGGAGGAGCTATAATAGCGACAAATAGCGCAGGTACGCAATCGATATCCAAGAATGGCATGTGATGAGGACCACAAAAATAGTGGGGGTGAAAAAGTGTTCAGTGATTTATATCCAAACAAATAGTGGTGAGAGCAAAAATAAAAATAAAAAATGAAGATGAATCCCTTTTGTGTCCGTGAAAAAATAAACGAAGTGAAAATAAAGTCACAATATCAAGGTGAATTATGTTGCGGTCCAATACACATCAGTATGTGCTTAAACCTTCTGTAGTTAGCAGTAGTTGTCACAGACACTGTCCCGGTTAATGTCTTTTCATACGGACCATATAATAACAAACTCTGTGGACTTGTAATTTTTGAACAAGGCTATAATCAGCCGTCTGAAGCAAGCGGTTCACTCAGATATGAGTGCGGCTAATGTTATTAGGAGAGGAGAAAACCCTTACCTCCTTCCACATATGATTCCGAAATCCTATTCCTAGCTGTATGCAGCCGATGAAGAGAGGACGCCAATACTTCCTCGCTATTCGTGCTGATCGACAGTCCAGTCTCGTGATAGCAAGCGCGGGACTCCCGTCCGGTAAGCTGAATCACTGCGCTTAGTTCGTCGATTTATTTGCTGGAACAGCTTGGATTCGGTTCATAGAAACAAAGTCTAGCATGGCCATGCACAGATTAGTTGTTGCGGAGGTTTCACCAGAGTGTCCGATATCCCAGACGCGTTTCGGGATGATTCCACATCCCTTCCTCAGTGGTCATATCCGGCACTCCCAACCTCCTGTTCCTTAAATGCTCACAAAGTCATCCACAAACCATGGTTAGATAATCCGGGATTCCAAATTCTCAAATTAACTACCTCTTGCGGTTTATGTGCGGTTTTATAGCGTTTTTTCTATGGATGCGTTTCTAATGCGTTTTTCCTCTTTTTAAACTTTATGCCTTACGATTTCATAATATATAAAATATAAGCCATATCTGATATTTGTAGATACTTAAAAATATAAAAAATATGAAAATATATATAAACATGTTTATTACAAGGGTTAAAAACATAAATAATATATTCAATATAATTGTATGAATCACATGATCAACCTAAAATTAATAAAATGTAGGGTTGAGTATAAAACATCACAAATAGAATGTAAAATAAAATCTACTTGCAAAATGGAATTGGTCGGAATAGGTCGGGTTCCCAAACCAGAGAGCGGGTCCCAGTGCCGATAAACGGCCAAACATGGATCCGCCATCGGGAATGGGACTCCGACCTCATAAAAATCCAAACAGCTCCATATCAGAATTCAATCCAAATGGTAATATGGATCCAAATTCATAGATCTGTCTAGATTCTGCTCTAGACATTCTTTGGATAAAATCACCTCCCCTCCAATGTTGCTCTATCTTCTCTAGTCCCATAAATTTTGATCCTTCTGGATCACAGTTGTGTGTTTCTTTGTAGTGTTTCGATAGTGCATGTTTATCATAACCTTTTTTAATATTCGCAATATGTTCATTAATCCTTATTTTCATAACCCGTTTTGTCCGACCTATGTACTGGCGGTTGCATGGACATTGAATTAGATATATTACCCCCAATGTATTACAGGAAATACAATCTTCAATATTCCATGTGTAATTATTTTGGGTTGAACATACCTCTACCGTTTTGCGTGGTAGGTTATTGAATTTGCATCCTATGCATCTCCCACATTTGTAAAATCCTTTCAAGTTTAAAAAGGAACCTAAAGTGTTTGTTTGTTTAATTTTCATTTTATTGGGGACAGACGGTGCTACCTTTAAGCCTAAATTGGTGGCTTTAGTAAAGGTTATTTTTGGTGCATGAGGTAGGAGGTGTCCAATCATCTTGTCACTTAACAGATGTGACCAGTAGGATCCAATCATTTTCTGAATTTGCTTGTAATTAGTATTAAAAGGGAGTATGAATCTAATATTTGATAATTCATTGTCATTTATCACCTGTTGTCTCTCATTAAAAAAGGTTTTCCTCTCCAGCTGTCTTACATTTTTTAAGGCAATATCTATTGGTCCTATAGGATAATGTTTTTCAACAAAATAAGATTTCATTTTGATAGCCTCTTCCTCAAACTTGGCTTCCTCGGTACAATTCCGTTTGATTCTTCGGAATTGTCCGGTAGGGATATTAATCAGCCACCTTGGGAGATGGCAGCTGGAGAATGGGATAAAATTATTGGTTGCTATAGATTTCTGGAACGTGCTACACTTATATTTACCTTCTTGTACTTCAATTGATAGGTCCAAATACTCAATTTTATTTTTAATATTTGAAGTGAAAATTAGACCTCTATCATTAGCATTTAATTGTTCCAGAAATTCCTCCAATTTTGTAGTTCCCTCTTTCCAGATAAAAATGACATCATCAATATAGCGCCGCCATAGGACCAGGTCCACCCCCAGCCTATGATCTATCACAGATGACTCCCATTCGGCCAAAAACAGATTGGCGTAGCTAGGGGCGAACCTGGTACCCATGGCGGTGCCCTGTTGTTGCAAATAATAATCTCCCTCAAAATAAAAATAATTATGTTTTAAAATATACTCAATACCTTCAACTATAAAATTAATCTGAGCATTATCCAAGGAGGCTTCTTTCGTCAATTGTTTCTTGATCGCATCTAGTCCCTGCATATGGTCGATCACCGTATACAGGGACTGTATATCCAACGTACCCATAATCCAATCAGGCTCCACCCTCAAATCTTCCAAAATTCCAATAATATGAGTGGTATCTTTTACATATGATTTGGATTTCTTCACCAATGGTTGAAGATAGGTGTCAATATATTTGGATAGATTTGAGGTTATGGAGCCTATTCCAGAAACTATAGGGCGTCCTGGGGGATTTTGTAAATTTTTATGAATTTTGGGCAAACAGTAGAAGACGGGTAGTCTTCCCTGTGTGCCCAAAATAAAATCAGATTCCTGTTGGATAAGGACTGTATCTCGTAGTCCTTTCTCACACAGGACTGTAAGTTCTTGTTTAAATTGGTTCAGCGGATCTTTTAGCAGTTTCAAATAAGTTACTGTATCTGACAACTGTCTCCAACATTCCTTATTGTATTTTTCAGTGTCTAATAATACTGTAGCGCCCCCTTTATCTGCAGGACGTATGGTAATAGCTGTCATTTTTTGGAGCTCTTTAATAGCCAAAATTTCTTTTTTAGACAGATTGTTAGTCATGGTCCTGATTTTCATTTTCCTAAGGTCGCCCTCTACACATTTTTGGAATGTGGCCATTTCTTTACTGATTTCGTTTCGTGGGTACATTTTCGACCTATTCTTAAGTTTCGTATGTTGGGATGGATCAGTTACTTTATCCTTCTCAATCTCCAAAGGATTTTTCATAAAATATTTCTTTAAGCAGATTTTTCTAATAAATTTCTGTATGCCTATATAGGTGGAGAATTTATCTAATTTAGCTGTAGGGGCATATTTTAAGCCCTTATTTAACAGGGAAATTTGAGCCTCAGTAAGATTGGTGGAGCTAAGGTTTACAACAGAGTCTTTATTTGATATTAATGATGTTTTCGGTATCTCATTTCTCTTCCTTTTGCTCCTCCTAGTTTTTCTCTCTCGTCTGACTGTTTGTAATACTGGGGCCTTTGGGTATTCATTTGTTCGTCGTTTGTTCTCAAATAGTGATTCCGAGATTGGGGAGTGTGATAGTGGTTCCCCTCTCTCGGTATTGGATGTGGGGGATTTTTCTGTCTCAGATTGTAGTGATGAGTAGGTGATTGTTGTCGGTAATAATTCGGTGAATGTTCCCTTTGTCTCATCCGCGTTTTGTGGTGTGCAGGAGTATGATCTAAAAAATGGTTTTCAGACAATAGGTCATATCTATTACTTGTTGGTATGGGATATGAATTCTCCCCATTACCTTCCTGCCTATTTTCAATTGTATTTTCATCCATATGCAAATTTGTTTGCAATATTTCAGATCTATAGGTATTCTCCCTGTGTTTAGACCCTTGAGTATCTATATGTTTCTTAGTTTTTTTATTTATAATGTCTGACTCCATTTTATCTAAACCTTTGCAGATTCTCTCCTGCCACATCGTATATTCTTCATTCTTTGGATATTTCTCCAACTGTTCCTTCAATTTTTCTATTTTCTTATTTAATTCGTCTAACATTTCAGTTCTCCTTTTAATAATCAGATTTATTAAGGCAATAGATTGGGAAAATAGAAGGGTATTCCATTCATTCTCAAAGGAATCATTGAGAAGGTCTTGTGCTGGGATTTTATAAACCTGTAGTCCCTTTGGTATTATCCCATGTTCAATATAATGTTGTAGGGATCTGATTTCCCAAAATTGCCTCAATTGTTTCTGAAGTAGGCCTTCTAATTCCCTAAAACTAGTTGTCATAGTTCTCTCCCCTTCCATAGACGAACGTTCATTTACAGCAAATCTATACGATTCTGCTTTTTGTTTTTTACTTTGAATATGATGCCATAGGTCCATCCTACAATCAAAAGGAGCTCACAACCAAATGGGTGTATAAGGAAAAATAGTAGAATATAATGGAGTGGCTCACCGCTGATTGTGGGTGGTACGGTGCTGACAAGCTCTGATTGAGGACACCCTGCCTCAATTGATAAAACGGGTGAAGAAAGTAAAATACGAGCGAGCACTCACTCTATGGCATGAAATAATTTATTATATATCTAATATAAATTCATACAATGAATAAAATCAACTGACATATACACTCAAAATATTAAAATTCCTAGGAAATTGGTCTGGTGTGACCATAGACAATGAATTACAACCACAATAGTATCTAAGTAATATCACTTGTAGCAATGAACAGCAGCAACTATTAAACAGTAATAATGTGGCAATAAATTAGCAGCTATTACACAAAGGATTATGGCAATATGGAGGAGCTATAATAGCGACAAATAGCGCAGGTACGCAATCGATATCCAAGAATGGCATGTGATGAGGACCACAAAAATAGTGGGGGTGAAAAAGTGTTCAGTGATTTATATCCAAACAAATAGTGGTGAGAGCAAAAATAAAAATAAAAAATGAAGATGAATCCCTTTTGTGTCCGTGAAAAAATAAACGAAGTGAAAATAAAGTCACAATATCAAGGTGAATTATGTTGCGGTCCAATACACATCAGTATGTGCTTAAACCTTCTGTAGTTAGCAGTAGTTGTCACAGACACTGTCCCGGTTAATGTCTTTTCATACGGACCATATAATAACAAACTCTGTGGACTTGTAATTTTTGAACAAGGCTATAATCAGCCGTCTGAAGCAAGCGGTTCACTCAGATATGAGTGCGGCTAATGTTATTAGGAGAGGAGAAAACCCTTACCTCCTTCCACATATGATTCCGAAATCCTATTCCTAGCTGTATGCAGCCGATGAAGAGAGGACGCCAATACTTCCTCGCTATTCGTGCTGATCGACAGTCCAGTCTCGTGATAGCAAGCGCGGGACTCCCGTCCGGTAAGCTGAATCACTGCGCTTAGTTCGTCGATTTATTTGCTGGAACAGCTTGGATTCGGTTCATAGAAACAAAGTCTAGCATGGCCATGCACAGATTAGTTGTTGCGGAGGTTTCACCAGAGTGACCGATATCCCAGACGCGTTTCGGGATGATTCCACATCCCTTCCTCAGTGGTCATATCCGGCACTCCCAACCTCCTGTTCCTTAAATGCTCACAAAGTCATCCACAAACCATGGTTAGATAATCCGGGATTCCAAATTCTCAAATTAACTACCTCTTGCGGTTTATGTGCGGTTTTATAGCGTTTTTTCTATGGATGCGTTTCTAATGCGTTTTTCCTCTTTTTAAACTTTATGCCTTACGATTTCATAATATATAAAATATAAGCCATATCTGATATTTGTAGATACTTAAAAATATAAAAAATATGAAAATATATATAAACATGTTTATTACAAGGGTTAAAAACATAAATAATATATTCAATATAATTGTATGAATCACATGATCAACCTAAAATTAATAAAATGTAGGGTTGAGTATAAAACATCACAAATAGAATGTAAAATAAAATCTACTTGCAAAATGGAATTGGTCGGAATGTTTATATATATTTTCATATTTTTTATATTTTTAAGTATCTACAAATATCAGATATGGCTTATATTTTATATATTATGAAATCGTAAGGCATAAAGTTTAAAAAGAGGAAAAACGCATTAGAAACGCATCCATAGAAAAAACGCTATAAAACCGCACATAAACCGCAAGAGGTAGTTAATTTGAGAATTTGGAATCCCGGATTATCTAACCATGGTTTGTGGATGACTTTGTGAGCATTTAAGGAACAGGAGGTTGGGAGTGCCGGATATGACCACTGAGGAAGGGATGTGGAATCATCCCGAAACGCGTCTGGGATATCGGACACTCTGGTGAAACCTCCGCAACAACTAATCTGTGCATGGCCATGCTAGACTTTGTTTCTATGAACCGAATCCAAGCTGTTCCAGCAAATAAATCGACGAACTAAGCGCAGTGATTCAGCTTACCGGACGGGAGTCCCGCGCTTGCTATCACGAGACTGGACTGTCGATCAGCACGAATAGCGAGGAAGTATTGGCGTCCTCTCTTCATCGGCTGCATACAGCTAGGAATAGGATTTCGGAATCGTATGTGGAAGGAGGTAAGGGTTTTCTCCTCTCCTAATAACATTAGCCGCACTCATATCTGAGTGAACCGCTTGCTTCAGACGGCTGATTATAGCCTTGTTCAAAAATTACAAGTCCACAGAGTTTGTTATTATATGGTCCGTATGAAAAGACATTAACCGGGACAGTGTCTGTGACAACTACTGCTAACTACAGAAGGTTTAAGCACATACTGATGTGTATTGGACCGCAACATAATTCACCTTGATATTGTGACTTTATTTTCACTTCGTTTATTTTTTCACGGACACAAAAGGGATTCATCTTCATTTTTTATTTTTATTTTTGCTCTCACCACTATTTGTTTGGATATAAATCACTGAACACTTTTTCACCCCCACTATTTTTGTGGTCCTCATCACATGCCATTCTTGGATATCGATTGCGTACCTGCGCTATTTGTCGCTATTATAGCTCCTCCATATTGCCATAATCCTTTGTGTAATAGCTGCTAATTTATTGCCACATTATTACTGTTTAATAGTTGCTGCTGTTCATTGCTACAAGTGATATTACTTAGATACTATTGTGGTTGTAATTCATTGTCTATGGTCACACCAGACCAATTTCCTAGGAATTTTAATATTTTGAGTGTATATGTCAGTTGATTTTATTCATTGTATGAATTTATATTAGATATATAATAAATTATTTCATGCCATAGAGTGAGTGCTCGCTCGTATTTTACTTTCTTCACCCGTTTTATCAATTGAGGCAGGGTGTCCTCAATCAGAGCTTGTCAGCACCGTACCACCCACAATCAGCGGTGAGCCACTCCATTATATTCTACTATTTTTCCTTATACACCCATTTGGTTGTGAGCTCCTTTTGATTGTAGGATGGACCTATGGCATCATATTCAAAGTAAAAAACAAAAAGCAGAATCGTATAGATTTGCTGTAAATGAACGTTCGTCTATGGAAGGGGAGAGAACTATGACAACTAGTTTTAGGGAATTAGAAGGCCTACTTCAGAAACAATTGAGGCAATTTTGGGAAATCAGATCCCTACAACATTATATTGAACATGGGATAATACCAAAGGGACTACAGGTTTATAAAATCCCAGCACAAGACCTTCTCAATGATTCCTTTGAGAATGAATGGAATACCCTTCTATTTTCCCAATCTATTGCCTTAATAAATCTGATTATTAAAAGGAGAACTGAAATGTTAGACGAATTAAATAAGAAAATAGAAAAATTGAAGGAACAGTTGGAGAAATATCCAAAGAATGAAGAATATACGATGTGGCAGGAGAGAATCTGCAAAGGTTTAGATAAAATGGAGTCAGACATTATAAATAAAAAAACTAAGAAACATATAGATACTCAAGGGTCTAAACACAGGGAGAATACCTATAGATCTGAAATATTGCAAACAAATTTGCATATGGATGAAAATACAATTGAAAATAGGCAGGAAGGTAATGGGGAGAATTCATATCCCATACCAACAAGTAATAGATATGACCTATTGTCTGAAAACCATTTTTTAGATCATACTCCTGCACACCACAAAACGCGGATGAGACAAAGGGAACATTCACCGAATTATTACCGACAACAATCACCTACTCATCACTACAATCTGAGACAGAAAAATCCCCCACATCCAATACCGAGAGAGGGGAACCACTATCACACTCCCCAATCTCGGAATCACTATTTGAGAACAAACGACGAACAAATGAATACCCAAAGGCCCCAGTATTACAAACAGTCAGACGAGAGAGAAAAACTAGGAGGAGCAAAAGGAAGAGAAATGAGATACCGAAAACATCATTAATATCAAATAAAGACTCTGTTGTAAACCTTAGCTCCACCAATCTTACTGAGGCTCAAATTTCCCTGTTAAATAAGGGCTTAAAATATGCCCCTACAGCTAAATTAGATAAATTCTCCACCTATATAGGCATACAGAAATTTATTAGAAAAATCTGCTTAAAGAAATATTTTATGAAAAATCCTTTGGAGATTGAGAAGGATAAAGTAACTGATCCATCCCAACATACGAAACTTAAGAATAGGTCGAAAATGTACCCACGAAACGAAATCAGTAAAGAAATGGCCACATTCCAAAAATGTGTAGAGGGCGACCTTAGGAAAATGAAAATCAGGACCATGACTAACAATCTGTCTAAAAAAGAAATTTTGGCTATTAAAGAGCTCCAAAAAATGACAGCTATTACCATACGTCCTGCAGATAAAGGGGGCGCTACAGTATTATTAGACACTGAAAAATACAATAAGGAATGTTGGAGACAGTTGTCAGATACAGTAACTTATTTGAAACTGCTAAAAGATCCGCTGAACCAATTTAAACAAGAACTTACAGTCCTGTGTGAGAAAGGACTACGAGATACAGTCCTTATCCAACAGGAATCTGATTTTATTTTGGGCACACAGGGAAGACTACCCGTCTTCTACTGTTTGCCCAAAATTCATAAAAATTTACAAAATCCCCCAGGACGCCCTATAGTTTCTGGAATAGGCTCCATAACCTCAAATCTATCCAAATATATTGACACCTATCTTCAACCATTGGTGAAGAAATCCAAATCATATGTAAAAGATACCACTCATATTATTGGAATTTTGGAAGATTTGAGGGTGGAGCCTGATTGGATTATGGGTACGTTGGATATACAGTCCCTGTATACGGTGATCGACCATATGCAGGGACTAGATGCGATCAAGAAACAATTGACGAAAGAAGCCTCCTTGGATAATGCTCAGATTAATTTTATAGTTGAAGGTATTGAGTATATTTTAAAACATAATTATTTTTATTTTGAGGGAGATTATTATTTGCAACAACAGGGCACCGCCATGGGTACCAGGTTCGCCCCTAGCTACGCCAATCTGTTTTTGGCCGAATGGGAGTCATCTGTGATAGATCATAGGCTGGGGGTGGACCTGGTCCTATGGCGGCGCTATATTGATGATGTCATTTTTATCTGGAAAGAGGGAACTACAAAATTGGAGGAATTTCTGGAACAATTAAATGCTAATGATAGAGGTCTAATTTTCACTTCAAATATTAAAAATAAAATTGAGTATTTGGACCTATCAATTGAAGTACAAGAAGGTAAATATAAGTGTAGCACGTTCCAGAAATCTATAGCAACCAATAATTTTATCCCATTCTCCAGCTGCCATCTCCCAAGGTGGCTGATTAATATCCCTACCGGACAATTCCGAAGAATCAAACGGAATTGTACCGAGGAAGCCAAGTTTGAGGAAGAGGCTATCAAAATGAAATCTTATTTTGTTGAAAAACATTATCCTATAGGACCAATAGATATTGCCTTAAAAAATGTAAGACAGCTGGAGAGGAAAACCTTTTTTAATGAGAGACAACAGGTGATAAATGACAATGAATTATCAAATATTAGATTCATACTCCCTTTTAATACTAATTACAAGCAAATTCAGAAAATGATTGGATCCTACTGGTCACATCTGTTAAGTGACAAGATGATTGGACACCTCCTACCTCATGCACCAAAAATAACCTTTACTAAAGCCACCAATTTAGGCTTAAAGGTAGCACCGTCTGTCCCCAATAAAATGAAAATTAAACAAACAAACACTTTAGGTTCCTTTTTAAACTTGAAAGGATTTTACAAATGTGGGAGATGCATAGGATGCAAATTCAATAACCTACCACGCAAAACGGTAGAGGTATGTTCAACCCAAAATAATTACACATGGAATATTGAAGATTGTATTTCCTGTAATACATTGGGGGTAATATATCTAATTCAATGTCCATGCAACCGCCAGTACATAGGTCGGACAAAACGGGTTATGAAAATAAGGATTAATGAACATATTGCGAATATTAAAAAAGGTTATGATAAACATGCACTATCGAAACACTACAAAGAAACACACAACTGTGATCCAGAAGGATCAAAATTTATGGGACTAGAGAAGATAGAGCAACATTGGAGGGGAGGTGATTTTATCCAAAGAATGTCTAGAGCAGAATCTAGACAGATCTATGAATTTGGATCCATATTACCATTTGGATTGAATTCTGATATGGAGCTGTTTGGATTTTTATGAGGTCGGAGTCCCATTCCCGATGGCGGATCCCATGTTTGGCCGTTTATCGGCACTGGGACCCGCTCTCTGGTTTGGGAACCCGACCTATTCCGACCAATTCCATTTTGCAAGTAGATTTTATTTTACATTCTATTTGTGATGTTTTATACTCAACCCTACATTTTATTAATTTTAGGTTGATCATGTGATTCATACAATTATATTGAATATATTATTTATGTTTTTAACCCTTGTAATAAACATGTTTATATATATTTTCATATTTTTTATATTTTTAAGTATCTACAAATATCAGATATGGCTTATATTTTATATATTATGAAATCGTAAGGCATAAAGTTTAAAAAGAGGAAAAACGCATTAGAAACGCATCCATAGAAAAAACGCTATAAAACCGCACATAAACCGCAAGAGGTAGTTAATTTGAGAATTTGGAATCCCGGATTATCTAACCATGGTTTGTGGATGACTTTGTGAGCATTTAAGGAACAGGAGGTTGGGAGTGCCGGATATGACCACTGAGGAAGGGATGTGGAATCATCCCGAAACGCGTCTGGGATATCGGACACTCTGGTGAAACCTCCGCAACAACTAATCTGTGCATGGCCATGCTAGACTTTGTTTCTATGAACCGAATCCAAGCTGTTCCAGCAAATAAATCGACGAACTAAGCGCAGTGATTCAGCTTACCGGACGGGAGTCCCGCGCTTGCTATCACGAGACTGGACTGTCGATCAGCACGAATAGCGAGGAAGTATTGGCGTCCTCTCTTCATCGGCTGCATACAGCTAGGAATAGGATTTCGGAATCATATGTGGAAGGAGGTAAGGGTTTTCTCCTCTCCTAATAACATTAGCCGCACTCATATCTGAGTGAACCGCTTGCTTCAGACGGCTGATTATAGCCTTGTTCAAAAATTACAAGTCCACAGAGTTTGTTATTATATGGTCCGTATGAAAAGACATTAACCGGGACAGTGTCTGTGACAACTACTGCTAACTACAGAAGGTTTAAGCACATACTGATGTGTATTGGACCGCAACATAATTCACCTTGATATTGTGACTTTATTTTCACTTCGTTTATTTTTTCACGGACACAAAAGGGATTCATCTTCATTTTTTATTTTTATTTTTGCTCTCACCACTATTTGTTTGGATATAAATCACTGAACACTTTTTCACCCCCACTATTTTTGTGGTCCTCATCACATGCCATTCTTGGATATCGATTGCGTACCTGCGCTATTTGTCGCTATTATAGCTCCTCCATATTGCCATAATCCTTTGTGTAATAGCTGCTAATTTATTGCCACATTATTACTGTTTAATAGTTGCTGCTGTTCATTGCTACAAGTGATATTACTTAGATACTATTGTGGTTGTAATTCATTGTCTATGGTCACACCAGACCAATTTCCTAGGAATTTTAATATTTTGAGTGTATATGTCAGTTGATTTTATTCATTGTATGAATTTATATTAGATATATAATAAATTATTTCATGCCATAGAGTGAGTGCTCGCTCGTATTTTACTTTCTTCACCCGTTTTATCAATTGAGGCAGGGTGTCCTCAATCAGAGCTTGTCAGCACCGTACCACCCACAATCAGCGGTGAGCCACTCCATTATATTCTACTATTGCTGCTATTTGATCAGTGTTTTTCGTTCATGTGAATTTAAGTGATTTTATGGTATTTTATATTATTTTATTGGTATATTTTATTGGTATATTCTATTGCTATTATGGGAATCCTCCCTTAAATAAATAGTTTGATCAATTTACCCCATATTGAGTGCCTGGTTTAACCTTTATATTTTTTGCAACTATTTCCGTGACTGGGTGGGTCACATAAACCAAGAGCACCTTGAATCCATTACCCAGCTGTAGTGATCCACAGATATCGTATTCTGATTTCAAAACTCATAAGTTGCCACAACTGCGCCCTCAGAATGGCAAAAAAAATCCAACATGACTAGATTATTTGCAATTCTCATATTGGGGTCACAGTGCAATTCACTATTCATTTTAATGCTAGCATGCTGCAGAACCATCTGTTTCATGTAGCCCATGGTTAGGGCACAATAAAAATACAAAGAGGTTCTCTTTAACCCCATCAGTACCGAGCCACTTTTCACCTTAAATTCCAGGCCAATTTTTGCAAATCTGACATGTGTCACTTTATGTGGTAATAAGTTTGGAATGGTTTTTCGTATTCAAGCCATTCTGAGACTGTTTTCTCCTGACACATTGAACTTCATGTCAGTGATAAATTTGAGTCAATATGTTTTACCTTTATTTATTAAAAAACCCCAAAATTAGAAACAATTTAGAAAAATTCACTATTTTCTAAATATTAATTTCTCTGCTTTTATGGTAGATAGTGATAGAGTACCTCACAACATAGTTATTACTTTACATTTTCCATATGTCTACTTTATGTTTGCATTATTTTGTAAATGTAATTTAATTTTAGGACGTTAGAAGGCTTAGAATTTTTGTAGCAATTTTTCACATTTTCAACAAAATTTCCCAAACCTTTTTTTAAGCACCAATTCAGTTATGAAGTGATTTAGAGGGGCTTACATAATGGAAACCCCTAAATGACCCCATTTTAGAAATCACACCCCTCAAATTATTCAAAACTGATCTTACAAACTTTGTTAACCCTTGAGGTGTTCCACAAGAATTAAAGGAAAATGGAAGTGAAATTTAAAAATTTCATTTTTTTGGTAGATTTTCTATGTAATCAATTTTTTCTTGCAACATAGCAAGGATTAACAGCAAAATAAAACTCAATATGCATTACTCTGATTCTGCAGTTTACAGAAATACTCCATATGTGGTAGTAAACTGCTGTCGGGGCACATGGCAGTGGTCAGAAGAAAAAGAGCGCCATATGGTTTTTGGAGGCAGATTTTGCTAGAATGATTTTTGGGCACCATTTTGTATTTGAAGAGACCCTGATGTACCCCTACAGGGAACCCTAAAAATGTGACCCCATTTTGGAAACTACACCCCTCAAAGAATTAAGGGGTGTACTGAGCACTTTGACCTGACCCCATAAGCGTTTCACAGAATTTGGAAACACTTGGCTGTGAAAATGAAACGTTTCATTTCTTCTAATAAAATGTTGCTTTAGCCCCAAATCTTTCATATACACAAAGGGGTAAGAGGAAAATAAGCACCCCATAATTTGTTACCCATTTTCTCCTGAATAAGGCAACACTCCATATGTGGTGGTAAACTGCTGTGGGGGCACATGGCAGGACTCAGAAAGGAAGGAGCGCCATATGGCTTTTGCAGAGCAAATTTTGATGGATTGGTTTATGGGTACCATTGGTTTTTATTTTTTGAGTGATTGTCTTATGTGGGGGTTTATTTTTTGCGGGATGAGGTGATGTTTTTCATTGGTACCATTTTGGGGTATATATGACCTTTTGATCACTCGATAAGAGTATATCATGTGATAATTTTATAGAGCAGGTTGTTACAGACGCGGCAATACCCAATGTGTCTATTATAGTATTTTTATTTTTGTTGTTTTACACAGTCAAAGCATTTTTGAATAGCATAAAGTCTTGTTTTTGTGTTGCCATATTTTTATTTATTTTTTCTGACGATTGTCTTAGGTAAGGTCTTATTTTTTGTCGGATGAGATGACGGTTTGGTGTACATACGACTTTTTGATCGCTTGGTATTACACTTTTTGTGAGACAAGATGACCAGAAAGTGTCTGTTTTGGCGATACCTAATATGTTTACTTTTCTTTTTTTTCCTATTTTTTAGAATTTTTTTAACTTGACTTTGGGAAACTGACTTTTAATTTTTTTAACGTTTTTTTTACGTTATTTTTCAACTTTTGGGGGTCTGATCCCCTCTACAATGCATTATAATACATCTATATTGTAATGCATTGGCTGTAAGAGTATTACACAGTGTAATACACTGGCAGCCTGCTTGCCTCTCACAGGCTTAAGGCAGCATGATGTCTATGGAAGGCATCAGGATGCCTTCCCAGCCATCAGGTCCCCATCATCACAGTGCGGGGACCCAATGGGCACGGAGACCCGAATAGGATATCACACTTGCCAAGGTCAGCGCTGACCACGACATAGCGAGGGTTAGTGCGCCGGCATCTGTTTTTTCACCGATGCCGGCGCATACAGCAGGGGCCTGGCTATTATTGACTGCTGGACTCCTGCCATTGATCGGACACAGCTCCTGCACCCACATGATCAGCGCGCCGTAGATGTACGGCCTTGCAATTTAAGGCACAGTTCCCAGCGCCGTACAGTTACAGTGCTGGTATCCTACAGGTTAATTCCCAAAATCGCTTGGAACTTAACGAGTTAATAATGAGCCAAGTTCATCTGGTTGTTGGATATTTTGTACTAGCCACTGGATTTACACTGTTTCAGTTTACTGACAGTAAGCAGAGAATGTACGGTATAAATAGTGATAAATTCGAAACACAGTGTATATATTTAAGATACACAGACTGGTAACTCCTTATCTGCTTCTCCACAGCCCACATTCACAGCACTTCATGATCATCCTTTACCCTCCTTGAATGGAGCATGTGGCTGCCACTTGGCTTTCTTTTTATTTCATTCAGAATTTCCTCTCTCTCTCATGAAGAAATGAGTCAAAATGAAGCGTGAGAGCGGACAAGGGTGTGAACTGTGCTTTGGTCTCAGGCCTCATCTGTGAAACCATCTGAGAGGAAGCAAGAGGCCGACAGTATTCCCGTTTCCTCTGTACATGAGATTGAGAAATTTTATTTTCTTGCAAAACAACTGAAAGCAAACAAAGGACAAAATATTCAAACCAAAGTTTTAAAGTAACGCAGCCCCAAATCCCACACTGCTGTCACGACCGTATCCGCATGCTGTTGCCTGCGGTCTGGTTTGGTTGTTCAACCACAGGTGAGGGCCGCTAGTATGTTGCCTCACTTGTGGTTGCCGCTGGCAACATGAAGTTGTTTAGCAGCCTGAGCTGGTGCTGGGCAGCTTGCTGCAATGTGCATGCGGTTGCACCTGGTAACCTATCTTTGTTAGGTGTGTCTTTTGTATGTCTGGTGTGCACAGGGTTTTAGTTATGTGTGCACTTTCTCCTTTAAGTGGTTGTCTTCCCTTGGTGTGAGAAGGGTTAATTCCCTTCTGTGTGTGTGAGCACTGGGTGTGTCTGTGTGGGTGTGGCCACATGGGCTATTTAGCCTCAGTTGAGACCTGATGTCTGAGGGGTACTCCAGTCTTGTTTGTAAGCTGGAGGCACCCTCCTGGTCCCTTATACCATCTGCCAGTGAGGGCCACCCTTGTGGTCATAAATGTTGTTATGTGATGTTAAGTTTATGTGGTGTCTGTTACGATTGCAGCTATGGTTCTGGCTTCCTGTGTGTTTGTGTGCTGTGTCCTTTTATGTTTGTGTGTGGACTTCAGCACTTGTGTCCAGGGATCCAGTCAGTGTGTCTGTGGCAGGTAGGGGTGGAAGTCTTTCACTCTCCTGCCATATCCATAGTCTGTTTATGTTTATATCCCCTTGCAGCTCGGCCAGTTTTAGACTCCTGTTTCTCCGCATCCAGGAGGAACAGGTGGTCTACCCAGCTCCTAGTTCAGGGATCGGCGGAGGGTGAGTAGGGATTCGAGGTTCCTGAGCATGAGCCCTCCTACCTTCAAGGTCGGCTCATGCAGCTCAAGCATGGCCGAGCAGCGACTAACATCTCGTGGCATCGCACAGCTGAGGGTTTTCCCCATCCTCAGCCGTGACAACTGCCATCTAAATACAGTAGGTAGATTTCCATCTAAGGGAAAACTGGGGGAAAACCAATGAGGAAGCTGCAATGGTTGTTTTATTGGATTGAACTCAGCTTTTGAATTTTATTCAGATAACAATTGTGTTTCAGCACTTAAATGGTCACTAAATTTTCACACAACTTTGCATAAATGAAAACTACAAGCCATCACAAGAAACTTTGTAATATGTTTTATCAGTGAAAAATGTCTAGTTCTCCTGTTATCAGCTGCACTCCAACCCTTCTCCCGCTAATTACTTTTTACTTTGAAAAATACCTTTTTACCATCCAGGTCAGATAATGTCTGCAGGAGGATTATATTAGATATGTCAATGCAAGTCTATGGAGAGGGGAGGAGGAGTGAGCAGGAACTGAGAAGACAGAGACAGACAAAGAGACTGCACAGCTACATAGGAAGATTGTAGCTCAGCACAAGTTCACCATTTACAAATATACAGGTCGGTATTTCTCTGTAATGTCCCCTATTATCCTAGGGCTGCTTCTGGGTGACTAAGACAGTTGGAAGGAGATTCTCCTCTATTTTCTATGTGTGCAGTAGATGGCAGCTAGTCTTCAACCACCATGTCATGGGAGAACTGCAAACTAGATATTCATCAAACAGAGGAAAACTACTAAAAAATACCAGATACAAGTCATATAGTAGCCAAAAATAGTGCTTTCTCCTGTACAGACAGGGTAGTATTGGTTAATGCGAAGTTTGTTGAAAGCTCAGAGATGTTTTAAAGCAAATCAGTGGGAATCATATGTGAGAAAGAGAATCTGGAGACTTTAAACTTGTTTGCAAAACACTCCTGTGCATGGCGCAAACAGCCACAGTGCTAGAATAATTGTGTCTAATTTAATATGCCCCAACATAATCTCTGCTTTAAAAAAAATATAATCTAATAACCATTTACGCTAAATGCCTTTCTCCCAGCCCTCTGACATTTGAGTGACAGCAGCCACTTGTATATAGTGGCTGCTATTACTCAGCAGTGAGCTGACAGGGTGAATGAAGGACGGTGCTCTCCTCATGTACATGATGACCTCAAGGGCCCACGTCCAGTGTATTTATTGTAAAGGATAATTAAAGGGCTTTGAAGGAAAAACTGGAGTGTTCTGACTCTTTCATCGGGCCACTGATGCCACCATCTCTGCTGTGTTCAGACTAGTGGTGGGCTGTTCTGCTCCGGTCCCGACATGTTGCAAAGTCTTCCTGCTCAGCTGCATATACTGTCTATAAAGCTGAATGGGAAGAACAGGGAACACATCCGGGTTGGCGGTGGTATCGGCGGCCCAATGGAGGGGTAAGTACTAACAAAACTATCTTTCCTCCACAGGATCATATCATTTGTGGTTCTTCTGCAAAGCCCGGAGAACCTCCTTAAAATACAGCACAATACTTTTGTCATATATAATAATAAACCTTTCAATGTGAAAAAAAACTTTAACCCCTTTTCCACCCTGTTTTGAGCCTTACTGACCTAGCAATGTTTTTCATTATCATCTTCCAAGAGCTATACATTTTTAATTTTTCCTTCTAAGTAGCCATATGAGGGATTGTTTTTGAGTGGGACAAGGTGTAGTTTTTAATGGTGCCATTTTGGTGCCAGTTTTTAATGGTGTTAATTTTTGGGCATAAATAACATGACAACTTTGTTCTCTGGGTCAGTATGATTACAGCGATACCAAATATATAGTTTTTTTTATGTTTTACTACTGTTGCACAATAAAACACCTTTTTTAAAAAGAAGAAAATGCTTTTGCATTGCCACATCCCAAGACCCATAACTTTTTTATTTTTCTTTCTACAGAGCTGTGGCAGGGCTTGATTTTTGTGGGACAACTTGTAGTTTTCATCAGTATCATTTTTTATCGCTTTTTATGCTATTTTATGGTGGAGCTAAACCTACAAAAATTGCCAGT
Organism: Bufo bufo; assembly: GCF_905171765.1. Classification (NCBI taxonomy): domain Eukaryota; kingdom Metazoa; phylum Chordata; class Amphibia; order Anura; family Bufonidae; genus Bufo; species Bufo bufo. Next base: position 74,834,995 of record NC_053397.1, read on the forward strand.
CCACATAACTATCATCAAGATTACTTTGTTAAACAATACAAAGAGATAATTAGAAAGGTTTAAAAACAACAGTGCAGGTAAGAAGATAGCGACATCACTGGAAGGGACCACGTGGGCAATATCATATATCAGTAAATTATCAAAACACCAGAAACAAAGTGCAAGTGCAAATACTGGCTAAAGTGACATTGAAAAAAACAGTAAAGTTACCCATGTGTCTCCGTCCAGGATGACGCCAACCTCCTATTTTTTGGTGGAGAATAAGCAAAAAAGCAGCAATTCTGGCACTATTTTTTATGGCATTTACCATACAGGGCAAACTACAATAAATTGTGTAGTGTGGGTTGTTATGGTTGCCGTATGTGGAGATTATATTTTTGCTATTTTTTTCTTTTCAATGGGATTGCATTTTTTTAACTTGGATTTTTTTTTTTTTTTTTTTTTACATTTCTTTAACAATTTAATAGTCCCACAATGGGACTATATTAGGCAATCTTATGATTGCTTCTGAAATTCAATGCATTATTCCTGCAGTGGAATATATTTTAATGACAGTGCTATACTGACATTCACCAGCAGGCTGCACCAGAGAGGCACAGCCTGCTGGGAAATTCTGGAGTAGGCCTGGGGCCTTCAATAGGACCTGGCCTGCATGCCCACAAATCTGCACCCCGCGATCTTACCTGTGGGGTGCCAATGGGAGAGGGAGTCCACTCCCTCTGCAACTGCTTACATACTGGGGATGCTAATGTCTGTGGCATGTAAGGGATTAAATGACTTGGATCAGTGATCCTGCCGGTCCTGGCTGTTAGAGCAGAATTGCGGCTGTCATGGGAGAGCCAAGCCCCCGCTCTCCACTACACAGGAGACTCATGCAGCGCTTAGACTGGGACACTGTAAAAAGGCAGCAGTCCAGCCGAAGACCCTTGACTGCCATAAAAAGGCGTATTGGAAGTCACTAAGGGGTTAAAAAGCTATTCCCATCCCAGTGAGGGCATATATAGTGCCCTAGAGCAAGGATACTTTTGGCTATTGACGTTTGTGGACATTTGCCCCTATTGCTGCTATGCAAAGCCATCAACTCACTACTTTAGTGCACTTTGAAAGGTTAACTTGCACTGTGATTTATGCCGTTGTTTGCACTTAAACTGTTTTATACTGTTGAATTGCATTTTATATAATATATCCTGTTCATTTGCACGGTTATTGCACAGAATTGTGGAAAGGGTTAATTAACAGCCAGTTCACACTAAGAGACTTTGGGACATTCCAGCCTATGCACTGAGAAGCTAGTAATTTTCCTCTTTTGTCAAAAGGGACTATGTAGAGCTAGGTTTTGATGTGAAAAGCCAGACAGTAAACTTTTGACTGCCTGGTTTAGCTACTGTGTGTCAGACAGTTGTTTACAACTGAACACTGCTTAGTCATTCCCATTTACTTGTATTATGGCCCAATACGAGTCTATGACAGACTTGAATTGCAATAATGTTTCTGTTAGGCTACATGCACACGAACGTTGTTTGTTTCTGTGTCTGTTCAGTTTTTTTTGCTGATAGGATGCGGACCCATTCATTTCAATAGGTCCGCAAAAATGGGGACAGCACACAGTGTGCTGTCCGCATCAGTATGTCCGTTCCGTAGCCCCGCAAAAAAAATAGAACATGTCCCATTCTTGTCCGTTTTAGGCATTGTTACAGTGGATCCGCAAAAAAACCACGGATGGCATATGGATGTCATCCATTTTTTTTGCAGATCCGCAATTTGCGGACCGCAAAACACATACGGTCGTGTGCATGTAGCCTTAGGCTGTGATTCTCCAGCTTCCCCCCTCCCCCTGGACACCATCGAGGTGTCACCATGTGTTGCTGCTCTCCAGAGAGTATGGTAAGGTGTGGTGCACCCCAATGGGAAATAAGTCCAGTGAGTCAAGGTTTGCAGTAAACCAGGTGCATCTTTACTGGAGGAACTCAAGTGCAAAACAATACAGGCAATTCACTGAGCTGGCTGTCCCTCTCGTTCTTAGAAGAATGGTTCCCTGGACAACGGTCTAAGGACCCAGGGTCTGTGGGATAGTACCCCTGTATCAGCATCTTTTTCAGGTCACTTTTGCTGTCTGGTCCCTATCTGCAGACAACTAGGGGCTCTGACTGCTCTTCTTTTATACAGTTTATTTATGAACTAGAATCTTCCAGTGGGAGGGGTGGAGTGGAGAAGCACAACCTAACAGAAATAATGTTGCAATTCCAGTGAGCCATAGACTTGTATTGAGTCTCAATACAAGTCAATGGTAATGACCAATAAGTTTTCAGATACACTGCTCAAAAAAATAAAGGGAACACTTAAACAACACAATGTAACTCCAAGTCAATCACACTTCTGTGAAATCAAACTGTCCATTTAGGAAGCAACACTGAGTGACAATCAATTTCACATGCTGTTGTGAAAATGGGATAGACAACAGGTGGAAAGTATAGGCAATTAGCAAGACACCCCCAATAAAGGAGTGGTTCTGCAGGTGGTGACCACAGACCACTTCTCAGTTTCTATGCTTCCTGGCTGATGTTTTGGTCACTTTTGAATGCTGGAGGTGCTTTCACTCTAGTGGTAGCATGAGACGGAGTCTACAACCCACACAAGTGGCTCAGGTAGTGCAGCTTATCCAGGATGGCACATCAATGCGAGCTGTGGCAAGAAGGTTTGCTGTGTCTGTCAGCGTAGTGTCCAGAGCATGGAGGCGCTACCAGGAGACAGGCCAGTACATCAGGAGACGTGGAGGAGGCCGTAGGAGGGCAACAACCCAGCAGCAGGACCGCTACCTCCGCCTTTGTGCAAAGAGGGACAGGAGGAGCACTGCCAGAGCCCTGCAAAATGACCTCCAGCAGGCCACAAATGTGCATGTGTCTGCTCAAACGGTCAGAAACAGACTCCATGAGGGTGATATGAGGGCCCGACGTCCACAGGTGGGGGTTGTGCTTACAGCCCAACACCGTGCAGGACGTTTGGCATTCGCCAGAGAACACCAAGATTGGCAAATTCACCACTAGCGCCCTGTGCTCTTCACAGATGAAAGCAGGTTCACACTGAGCACATGTGACAGACGTGACAGAGACTTGAGACGCTGTGGAGAACGTTCTGCTGCCTGCAAGATCCTCCAGCATGACCGGTTTGGCATTGGGTCAGTAATGGTGTGGGGTGGCATTTCTTTGGAGGGCCGCACAGCCCTCCATGTGCTCGCCAGAGGTAGCCTGACTGCCATTAGGTACCGAGATGAGATCCTCAGACCCCTTGTGAGACCATATGCTGGTGCGGTTGGCCCTGGGTTCCTCCTAATGCAAGACAATGCTAGACCTCATGTGGCTGGAGTGTGTCAGCAGTTCCTGCAAGACTAAGGCATTGATGCTATGGACTGGCCCGCCCGTTCCCCAGACCTGAATCCAATTGAGCACATCTGGGACATCATGTCTCGCTCTATCCACCAACGTCACGTTGCACCACAGACTGTCCAGGAGTTGGCAGATGCTTTAGTCCAGGTCTGGGAGGAGATCCCTCAGGAGACCATCCGCCACCTCATCAGGAGCATGCACAGGCATTGAAGGGAGGTCATACAGGCACGTGGAGGCCACACACACTACTGAGCCTCCTTTTGACTTGTTTTAAGGACATTACATCAAAGTTGGATCAGCCTGTAGTGTGTTTTTCCACTTTAATTTTGAGTGTGACTCCAAATCCAGACCTCCATGGGTTGAAAAATTTGATTTCCATTTTTTAATTTTTGTGTGATTTTGTTGTCAGCACATTCAAGTATGTAAAGAACAAAGTATTGCAGAAGAATATTTAATTAATTCAGATCTAGGATGTGTTATTTTTGTGTTCCCTTTATTTTTTTGAGCAGTGTATAAACAACAGTCTAGACAGAGCTTACCTAGACAGTCAAAAGATCACTTTGTTTTTTCCCTCCAGCATACTAGCTTCTCAGTGCACAGACTGAAAAGTCCCAAAGTCTCTAAGAATTAGCTGGCTGAGCAAAAGAACAGGATATATTATAATAACCATATAAAATGCAGTTCAACAATATAAAACAGCAAGTGCAAACAATGGCATAAATTATAGTGAAAGTTAACCCTTCCAAGTGCAATAAAGTAGGGATTGGATGGCTTTCCATAGTAGTGATAGGGGCAAAGTCCACATATGTCCAAACTCCAAAGAACCCATGCTGCAGGGCACTATATTTACTATTGAAGAATTATCCTTAACCCCTTAAGTACTGTACACATTTTTGGCTATGTATTTTTTTTTTTTTTACTCTCCACATTCCAATAGCTATCATTTTTTTAATTTCCCGTTTATATAGCCATATTAGGGTTTATTTTTTCCGGGATGTGGCAGCATTTAATTTGCCATGTCTGTTATTGGTAAATTCTTTGTGAGGTGTCCTTATTCTGCGGCTAAATACAAGTATGGCAATACCAAGCATGTATAGTTTTTTTTACTGCTTTTAAAAAAGTAAAAACCTTTGCAAAAAAACTACATTTTCTCATAGCCATCCTTCTTTTATATTTCTGTCCACAGAGCTGCATGACCTTTTGATCAGTGTTATCCAATTATTTATAAAAAAATTTTTGGGGGGGGGGGATAAGTAAAAAAAAACGGCGAATTGTGTGTTTTTCTTTTTTTCTTGTCCACTGCACAGGAAATTTAAATATTTGAATAGTTCATATTTTTTATGTAAAATTTGGAAAGGCGGATCATTTAAACTTTTTTTTACTTTTATATTGATACCTTTGAACTCCCTTAGGGAGCTAGAACCTGAGATTCTGTTAACGTGAATGGATTTTCACATGCTCCTTACTGAGCTGCTTACCATGGCAGCTTGGGAAGCTTCAGAGGTGTCCAGGCTGCCATGGTACTGCCTAGTCCAGTCATTGGTGGTACGGTGTTGTGTGCATTGAACATCACCACTGCAGCCAGGTGTCATGCCCCACTCTGACGATGTGCGGAGGTCGGCCAGGATAGCAGCACGAGTTTAGTATTTGTTTTGGTGCCGTGCTGGATCCGCCTCTCATCAGGTGCACTGGGTGGAGTCATTAGTTTAAATGGTCTCCAGCTAAGTGCTCTGAGCGGATTATACTGATCATTTTGGTCTGGGAAGTTTGGAGGGAAGGTTGGCTGTCAGTTCCTGCTCTCAGAAGATAAGTGTCATTTCTAGTTTGGTTGTTGGTGTCATCTATCCCATCCAGGTTCTGTGCGAGCAGGCTGCTCCTATCTCTCCACTTCACCATCTCAGGGAGTTCAGGGTTTTTTCAGTCCAGGCTGGAGGACACAGCACACCTACCTTCAAGGTCTGCCTGTGGGCTGAGAAGTGCAGGGAAAGAGGTCAGGGATAATCTAGGAGGTGACCCTTCCCCTGTCCAGAGCCTGGTTGGTGTGTTATCTTTTATACTGTGCACGTCCGCCGTGACACCAGGTAGATGAAGTCAGTGGTGGTGAGAACTGAAGTACAGCACTGGAAGTGGCAGGAGAGAAAAGGGGTAAGTATGGCTTTGTTACTTTTGCACATGTACAGGGGCTGCTTTTTTAAAATTTTACTTGGATGACTCCTTTAACCCCTTAGGAACCCATGACATATCGGTACGGCATGGTTCCCGAGTCCTTAATGACCCATGACGTACCGGTACGTCATGTGTTGTTCCGATCACCGCCCTGCTCAAATCATTGAGCATGCACTTCGGCTAAATGCGCGGGGGGGTCCCGTGACCCCCCGTGTCGGCAATCGCCGCAAACCGCAGGTCAATACAGACCTGCGGTTTGCGGCTTTTACCTGGTGCGGCGGCAGTGGTCGGCGGTGCCATTGGGTCCCCATGGGGCTGTGGGGGGGGACCCGATGGCATGGAAGGCAGTGCGATGCCTAAGGAAGGCAGTGCGATGCCTAAGGAAGGCATCACGCTGCCTTCCAGTGAAGAGCCTGTAAGATCCAGCCCCCTGGATCTCACAGGCCGGAAGCTGTATGAGTAATACACACTGTATTACTCATACAGCCAATGCATTCCAATACAGAAGCATTGTAATGCATTGTAAAGGATTAGACCCCCAAAAATTCAAGTCCCAAAGTGGGACAAAAAATAAAGTGAAAAAAAAGTTGAAAAAATAAAGTTTTCCCCCCAAAAAATTAAAAGTTTCAAGTAAAAATAAACAAAAACGTCATTTTCCCCAAATAAAGTGAAAAAAAATTGGTAAAAAATAGGGAAAAAAAAAAGTATACATATTAGGTATCACCGCATCCGTATCGACCTAACCCCTCAGATGAACACCGTAAAAAATAAAAACTGTGCTAAATAAACAATTTTTTTGTCACCTTACATCACAAAAAGTACAACAGCAAGCGATCAAAAAGTCATATGCACCCCAAAATAGTGCCAATCAAACCGTCATCTCATCCTGCAAAAAAGAAGACCCTACCTAAGATAATCGCCCAAAAACTGAAAAAACTATGGCTCTCAGAATATGGAGACACTAAAACATGATATTTTGTTTGTTTCAAAAATGATATTATTGTGTAAAACTTACATTAATAAAAAAAAGTATACATATTAGGTATCACCGCGTCCGTATCGACCGGCTCTATAAAAATTTCACATGACCTAACCCCTCAGATGAACACCGTAAAAAATTGTAAATAAAAACTGTGCTAAATAAACCATTTTTTGTCACCTTACATCACAAAAAGTGTAATAGCAAGCGATCAAAAAGTCACACGCACCCCAAAATAGTGCCAATAAAACCGTCATCTCATCCCGGAAAAATCATACCCTACCCAAGGTAATCGCCCAAAAACTGAAAAAATTATGGCTCTCAGACTATGGAAACACTAAAACATTATTTTTTTTTTGTTTTCAAAATGATATTATTGTGTAAAACTTACATAAATAAAAAAAAGTATACATATTAGGTATCGCCACGTCCGTATCGACCGGCTCTATAAAAAAAATTATTAAAATGGAAAATCTGCCAAAAAAGTGAAATTTTTAAATTGGATCTCTATTTTCCATTAATTCTTGTGGAACACCTAAAGGGTTAACAACGTTTGTAAAATCAGTTTTGAATACCTTGAGGGGTGTAGTTTCTTAGATAGGGTCACTGTTATGGAGTTTCTACTCTAGGGGTGCATCAGGGGGGCTTCAAATGGGACATGGTGTAAAAAAAAACAGTCCAGCAAAATCTGCCTTCCAAAAACTGTATGGCATTTCTTTCCTTCTGCGCCCTGCCGTGTGCCCGTACAGTAGTTTACGACCATATATGGGGTGTTTCTGTAAACTACAGAATCAGGGCCATAAATATTAAGTTTGGTTTGGCTGTTAACCCTTGCTTTGTAACTGGAAAAAAAATATTAAAATGGAAAATCTGCTAAAAAAGTGAAATTTTGAAATTGTATCTCTATTTTCCATTAATTCTTGTGGAACACCCAAAGGGTTAACGACGTTTGTAAAATCAGTTTTGAATACCTTGAGGGGTGTAGTTTATAGAATGGGGTCATTTTTGGGTGGGTTCTATTATGTAAGCCTCGCAAAGTGACTTCAGACCTGAACTGGTCCCTAAAAATTGGGTTTTTGACATCCCAAAAAATAAAATATCATTCCCAAAATGATCCAAACATGAAGTAGACATATGGGGAATGTAAAGTAATAACTATTTTTGGAGGTATTACTATGTATTATAGAAGTAGAGAAATTGAAACTTGGAAATTTGCAATTTTTTACAAATTTTTTGTAAATTTTGTATTTTTTTATAAATAAAAAAGATTATTTTTTACTTCATTTTACCAGTGTCATGAAGTACAATATGTGACGAAAAAACAATCTCAGAATGGCCTGGTTAAGGCCTCATGCACACGTCCGTTGTTCCGTTTTCCGTGTTTTTCTGCAGACCCATTGACTTTCAATGGGTCCGTGGAAAAATCGGAATATGCACCGTTTGTCATCCGCATCTGTGATTCCAGTCCGTGAAAAAAATATGACCTTTCCTATTTTTTTCACAAACAACGGTTCGCGGACCTATTCAAGTCAATGGGTCCGTGAAAAAACACGGAGGCACACAAGATTGTCATCCGCGTCCATGATCCGTGTTTTTTTCCTATCATTTTCAAGGCAAACTTGACTTAGAATTTTTTTTCACTTTTCATGTCTGGTGATCCTCCAAAAATCACATGGACAAAGACACATGGACAAAAAAACGGAAACGGATCACGGAATAACGGAACCCCGTTTTGCAGACCGTGAAAAAATACTGTTGTGTGCATGAGGCCTAAGTCAAAGCGTTTTAAAGTTATCAGCACTTAAAGGGTTTCTATCACTTTGTTTCACCTATTTAGCTTTCAGACACTAGCGATCCGCTAGTGTCTGCTTTATCTAACCATCCTAATATAACTGTTTATTGGGCAGCCGTTTAGCTAAAAAAATAACTTATATAGATATGCAAATGAGCCTCTAGGTGCTATGGGGGCGTGATTAGCACCTAGAGGCTCCGTCTACCTTAACAAACTGCCGCCGCCCAGCGCGTCCCTCCAGCCCGCCCATCTCCAGCTGAAGCGATCCTCTCCGTGCGCGTCTCTGTTCTGCGCATGCGCAGTGAATGTCTGATCGCTTCCCTGCTCAGACATCTCCACTGCGCCTGTTCCTCGGAGCACTATGACGTCATCGGCGCAGGCGCAGTGGAGATGTCTGAGCAGGGAAGCGATCAGACATTCACTGCGCATGCGCCGAATACGAGGAGCATCGCATTCCGGAGGAGATGGGCGGGCTGGAGGGACGCGCTGGGCGGCGGCAGTTTGTTAAGGTAGACGGAGCCTCTAGGTGCTAATCACGCCCCCATAGCACCTAGAGGCTCATTTGCATATCTATATAAGTTATTTTTTTAGCTAAACGGCAGGACAATAAGCTCTTATATTAGGATGGTTAGATAAAGCAGACACTAGCGGATCGCTAGTGTCTGAAAGCTAAATAGGTGAAACAAAGTGATAGAAACCCTTTAAAGTGACACTGGTCAGATTTGCAAAAAATCGCCAAGTCCAGAAGGTGAAATAGGGCCGAGTCCTTAAGGGGTTAAGATCGGTCTTCGATATCAGATTGGGTGCGACTCATGGTACTCCCACTGTCCAGCTGTTTTGAGGATATGAAGTTGCTGGAACAGGTATTGTAACTACAGCTCCATAAAAGGGCGGATTGGCCATAGAACTTACAGGGAAAGTTCCCTGTGGGCCGATGCCCAGGGGGCCACCTGAGCCCTCCTCACGGCCGTCCAGTGGAAGTATTCCGGGATGTATTTTGTGCTGGCTGCAGTATTTTGTGATGGACTGTGGTATTTGGCTCTGTTGGGGTGGCATAAAGTGCCACAATATAGTATTGCTGGCCCTGCCTTCCATTAATTTGGACCCAACTACAAAACAGGGCAACTTTTAGTATTTTTTCCAGGGCCAACTTAAGTTCCCAGTCAGCCCCTGGCTCCATACACTGTGTTGTGTCCCTGCCCCATTACTACAGCGCTGCTCCTAATTAGAGATGGCCTTGGGGTTCGCCCGGTGGTCGTTTTCGCTGCAAACTTTTCTTGTTTGCGATTCGCCGAACATATGGCGATATCCGCCGGTGCCATACTCTTTTGCATTGTGCAGAACTTTGACCCATGACACATCCATTAGGTGGTACAGGACAGCCAATTGAGACGTTTCAGCACATGGACACCCCCCTACCTTATAAATAAACCCGATCTGGCTGCCATTTTACATTCATTCTTTAGCCAGTGTAGGGAGAGGTTGCTGTGGGGAGCAGGGACGGACTATTAGGGACACCAAAAGCTAGCTAATAGGGCCACAAAAGTCATTTTAAGGACTGGTATAGGTGTGCTATCGATAGGTGTGACATACTGAGGGGTGGATATACTTATAATATACTTTCTAACATAGAAAGTATGTTATAGGGCAATTGTATTGTGCAGCAGTTGTGTGCGGTTCTGCTGCGATACTGCAGCTATACAGAGGGACAAACGCTATTCGAATAACTAATTGCAACTGGTGTGATATACTGTACCAGTTGCCCCCCCAAAAAAATGAATGAGGCAGGCGTGTGATATACCTATAATACACTGCTCAAAAAAATAAAGGGAACACAAAAATAACACATCCTAGATCTGAATTAATTAAATATTCTTCTAAAATACTTTGTTCTTTACATAGTTGAATGTGCTGACAACAAAATCACACAAAAATAAAAAAATGGAAATCAACATTTTCAACCCATGGAGGTCTGGATTTGGAGTCACACTCAAAATTAAAGTGGAAAAACACACTACAGGCTGATCCAACTTTGATGTAATGTCCTTAAAACAAGTCAAAATGAGGCTCAGTAGTGTGTGTGGCCTCCACGTGCCTGTATGACCTCCCTACAACGCCTGTGCATGCTCCTGATGAGGTGGCGGACGGTCTCCTGAGGGATCTCCTCCCAGACCTGGACTAAAGCATCTGCCAACTCCTGGACAGTCTGTGGTGCAACGTGGCGTTGGTGGATAGAGCGAGACATGATGTCCCAGATGTGCTCAATTGGATTCAGGTCTGGGGAACGGGCGGGCCAGTCCATAGCATCAATGCCTTCGTCTTGCAGGAACTGCTGGCACACTCCAGCCACATGAGGTCTAGCATTGTCTTGCATTAGGAGGAACCCAGGGCCAACCGCACCAGCATATGGTCTCACAAGGGGTCTGAGGATCTCATCTCGGTACCTAATGGCAGTCAGGCTACCTCTGGCGAGCACATGGAGGGCTGTGCGGCCCTCCAAAGAAATGCCACCCCACACCATTACTGACCCAATGCCAAACCGGTCATGCTGGAGGATCTTGCAGGCAGCAGAACGTTCTCCACGGCGTCTCCAGACTCTGTCACGTCTGTCACATGTGCTCAGTGTGAACCTGCTTTCATCTGTGAAGAGCACAGGGCGCCAGTGGCGAATTTGCCAATCTTGGTGTTCTCTGGCAAATGCCAAACATCCTGCACGGTGTTGGGCGGTAAGCACAACCCCCACCTGTGGACGTCAGGCCCTCATATCACCCTCATGGAGTCTGTTTCTGACCGTTTGAGCAGACACATGCACATTTGTGGCCTGCTGGAGGTCATTTTGCAGGGCTCTGGCAGTGCTCCTCCTGTTCCTCCTTGCACAAAGGCGGAGGTAGCGGTCCTGCTGCTGGGTTGTTGCCCTCCTACGGCCTCCTCCAGGTCTCCTGATGTACTGGCCTGTCTCCTGGTAGCGCCTCCATGCTCTGGACACTACGCTGACAGACACAGCAAGCCTTCTTGCCACAGCTCGCATTGATGTGCCATCCTGGATAAGCTGCACTACCTGAGCCACTTGTGTGGGTTGTAGACTCCGTCTCATGCTACCACTAGAGTGAAAGCACCGCCAGCATTCAAAAGTGACCAAAACATCATCCAGGAAGCATAGGAACTGAGAAGTGGTCTGTGGTGACCACCTGCAGAACCACTCCTTTATTGGGGGTGTCTTGCTAATTGCCTATAATTTCCACCTGTTGTCTATCCCATTTGCACAACAGCATGTGAAATTGATTGTCACTCAGTGTTGCTTCCTAAATGGACAGTTTGATTTCACAGAAGTGTGATTGACTTGGAGTTACATTGTGTTGTTTAAGTGTTCCCTTTATTTTTTTGAGCAGTGTATATTTTCTATATAGTGCATTTGTATTGTGTAGCAGTTGTGTGCGGTTATGCTGCGATACTGCAGCTATATAGAGGTTCAAACGTCATTGGAACAACTAATTGCAAATGGTGTGATATACCAGTTGTCCCCCCAAAAAACTGATTGAGGCAGAGGTGTGATATACCTATAATATACTTTCTATATAGTGCATTTGTATTGTGCAGCAGATGTGTGCGGTTCTGCTGAGATACCGCAGCTATACAGAGGGACAAACGCTATTGGAACAACTAATTTCAACTGGTGTGATATGCCAGTTGCCCCCCCAAAAAAACTGATTGAGGCAGGGGTGTGATATACAGGGGATATAAAAAGTCTACACACCCCTGTTAAAATGTCAGGTTTCTGTGCAATTGAAAAAGAAACTGAAATCTTTTAGGCGGAGGGAAGAAAACAAAAAAAACTTAAATAATGTGGTTACATAAGTGTGCACACCCTTAGGCTACATGCACACGACCGTATGTGTTTTGCGGTCCGCAAATTGCGGATCCGCAAAAAAAACAGATGCCGTTCCGTATGGCTTCCGTTTTTTTTGCGGATCCATTGTAATAATGCCTATCCTTGTCCGCAAACTAGAAAAAAATAGGACATGCACAATTTTTTTTGCGGAGCAACGGAACGGACATACTGATGCAGACAGCACACGGTGTGCTGACCGCGTTTTTTGCGGACCCATGGAAATGAATGGGTCCGCATCCTATCTGCAAAAAAAAAACAGAACGGACACGGAAACAAAATACGGTCGTGTGCATGAGGCCTTAAAGTAATACTTTGTTGAAGCACCTTTTGATTTTATTACAGCACTCAGTCTTTTTGGGTATAAGTCTATCAGCATGGCACATTTTGACTTGGCAAGATTTGCCCAGTCTTCTTTGCGAAAAAACACTCCAAATCTGTCAGATGGCGAGGGCATCTCCTGTGCACAGCCCTCTTCAGATCACCCCACAGATTTTCATTCGGATTCAGGTCTGGGCTCTGGCTGGGCCATTTCCGATGATGACGTGTCGATGGGCCATTCCGATGATGACGTGTCGATGGATGTCACGTGGGTGCCCACAAGAGAGGAAGAGGAGGGGAGTTCAGAGGGAGAGACAGAGCAGCAGATAGGGGGTAGAAGTAGGAGAAGCAGGCAGAACTCGCAGTGCACAGGAGGCAAAAAGCAGACTGCAAATTTATCTGGAGCGAGCCATCCACCATACACGGTCACATCTGGCGCTCCCAGGAGCCCTGGCTCCGCAGTGTGGGCTTTTTTTAACGTTTTCGCTGCTGACAATAGTGTTGCCATCTGCAGCCTGTGCTGTCAACGCATACGTCTCGGTAAGCCCAACACTCACCTAAGAACGACTGTCCTAAGAAGGCAAATGGCCTCCCATCACCGAGCCCAATGGGAGCAACACCGTCAGAACCCACAAAGCCACACTCTCGGCGCTCCACGTCCTGCCTCTTCTCCTCTCTCTTTCCATTTGTCCTTCACTCCACCTTCCACCTTGCCGTCGTCGCATTCATCTGGCAAAAGGCAGGGTTCCGTGGCCCAAATGTTCGAACATAAAAAGTTGATGACGCCGGATAAACCTCTTGCCCAACGGCTGACCTCCGGCTTGTCGGAACTGCTAGCCCGCCAACTACTGCCATATAAACTGGTGCCATCCACCATACACGGTCACATCTGGCGCTCCCAGGAGCCCTGGTTCCGCAGTGTGGGCTTTTTTTAACGTTTTCGCTGCTGACAATAGTGTTGCCATCTGCAGCCTGTGCTGTCAACGCATAAGTCGCGGTAAGCCCAACACTCACCTAAGGACGACTGTCTTAAGAAGGCACCTGGCCTCCCATCACCGAGCCCAATGGGAGCAACACCGTCAGAACCCACAAAGCCACACTCCCAATGCTCCACGTCCTGCCTCTTCTCCTCTCTCTTTCCATTTGTCCTTCATTCCACCTTCCACCTTGCCGTCGTCGCGTTCATCTGGCAAAAGGCAGGTTTCCGTGGCCCAAATGTTCGAACGTAAAAAGTTGATGACGCCGGATAAGCCTCTTGCCCAACGGCTGACCTCTGGCTTGTCGGAACTGCTAGCCCGCCAACTACTGCCATATAAACTGGTGGACTTGGAGGCCTTTAGAAAATTTGTGGCCATTGGCACACCGCAATGGAAGGTCCCCGGAAGGAAATATTTCTCCCAGAAGGGCATCACAGAGCTATATGGCTATGTTCAGCGACAAGTGAATGTATCTCTGGCACACAGTGTCGGTGCCAAAATACATCTGACCACAGACACGTGGTCTTGCAAACAGGTAGGGAGTTGGTAGGGAAGGTACATAAATTTTATTGCCCACTGGGTAAATCTTCTGACAGCTGTCAAGCATGCAACCCGTTGCACCGTGTGGATTTGGTGTTACCGCCACGGATTGCATGCAGGCCTGCCTCTTCTTCTCCTCCTCCAACTCCATCCTCTGTCTCCTCCTCGGCTGACTCCTCCTTTTCCACTGCTACCACCTCTTCCGCTGCACCCCCTCAGCTCCCCAGAACCTATTCAACTTGCCAGGTGAGACGTTGCCATGATGTGCTGTGGCTGTTGTGCCTGGAAGCCAAGAGCCACACCGGTCCTTCACTCCTTTCAGCTCTATGGTCACAGGCCGATCACTGGCTAACCCTGCTCAATTTGACAGTTGGTAAAGTGGTGTGCGACAACAGTGCCAATCTTATCAGCACGCTGAACAGGGCAAAATGACACACGTGCCGTGCATGGCACACGTCCTGAACTTAGTCGTGCAGCCATTCGTTGCCAAATACCCCAGGGTCCAGGACGTCTTGTGGCAGGACAAGAAAATCTCTGGCCATTTTAGAAGATATTTCACGGCCATGGCTCGCCTTGCTAACGTTCAGCGGCGACACCACTTGCCCGTCAGACGTCTGAGTTGTGACAGTCCGACGCACTGGAACTCCACCTTGTATATGCTTGATAGGCTGCTCCAGCAGAAACGTGCCGTTAACGACTACCTGTACGAACTTTGTGACAGGACAGGTTCTGCGGAGCTTGTTTTTTTTTCACCGCGCTGCTCATGCACGACGTATGCAGACTTTTGCGGCTATTTGATGAGATCACCAAACTGGTCGTGGCCAGGACGCCATCAGTGACATCGTACCTTACACCTTCTTTCTGGAGCATGCATTGCGTTGTGTCATTGATCAAGCCGTGGAGGAGCAGGAGCAGGAAGATGAGGAAGTAGCAATGCTGAATTAATTCCCAGGGAGGCTACTCCATCTGAGACAGGTCAGCAAGAGTCTGAAGAGGAGTCAGAGAAGGATGGTGGCTCGGGGGAGGAGGAGCAAGAAGAGCAGGCTTTAAACTTTTTCGTGGATCCCTGGTGTTGTCCGTGGCTGGGGGGAGGAGACCGAGGACGACATTCTCCTGGGGCGATGAGCAGGAGACAGGGCGCTCCACTGCTTCCAATTTAGTGCAAATAGGGGCCTTCATGCTCCAGTGTTTGAAGAGAGACCCCTGTATAAAAAGCATAAAGGTCAAGGACCAGTAGTGGGTGGCAACGTACTTAGACCCCCGGTACAAACACAAAATGGCGGACATGTTATTAGCATCACAGAGGGCTGTCAGAATGCAGCATTTCCAGGCCTTGCTTCGAGAGATGCTGCATTCTGCTGCTGCAGGCGCTGGCAGAGGAATTTCCACCCACAGAGAAACAGCTGCGGGTACCAATCTTACCGCACCTGCAAGAAGAGGGCGGTTTGAAGATGTGCTGGACAATTCGGATATGAGATCATTCTTGCAGCCAACCCATCGACAGCCGCCCTGCGGATCCAGCCTCAGGGAACGCCTAGACCGACAGGTGTCTGACTACATCGGGTTAACGGCCAATGTGGACGCTCTGAGAAGCAAGGAACCCCTTGACTACTGGGTGTGCAGCCTTGACCTGTGGCCAGACTTTGCCATGGAACTCTTGGCTTGCCCCTCGTCGAGTATCCTGTCCGAAAGGACGGCCAGTGCAGCAGGGAGGATTGTGACCGATAAGCAGACTCGCCTAGCTCAGGACAGTGTGGACTACCTCACATTTCTAAAAATGAATGAGGCAAGGATCAGGGAGGAATTCAACACCTGTTCTTTTCTGTCCGGTGAATGCCTAATGTTTGGGGTCTGTACTCCCGCGGTCTAAAATAAAAATTTTCTAGGCTCCAGCAGGGCACATTTTTGACAGTTTCCCTTTAAGACGTACAAAAATGGCCCCTGATTAAAATACTTATTTTTTGTGGGAATTTTTGCCATTGATCCCCCTCTGGTATGTCACTGTCCATGTTCTGGGACGATTTGTGCACTTTTAGGTTTTTCAGGTTCGCCTGCCATTAAAGGGAACCTGTCACCAGGATTTTGTGTATAGAGCTGAGGACATGGGTTGCTAGATGGCCGCTAGCACACCCGCAATACCCAGTCCCCATAGCTCTGTGTGCTTTTATTGTGTATAAAAACCGATTTGATACATATGCAAATTAACCTGAGATGAGTCCTGTACGTGAGATGAGTCAGGGACAGGACTCATCTCAGGTTGATTTGCATATGTATCAAATCTGTTTTTTTACACAATAAAAGCACACAGAGCTATGGGGACTGGGTATTGCGGATGTGCTAGCGGCCATCTAACAACCCATGTCCTCAGCTCTATACACAAAATCCCGATGACAGGTTCCCTTTAAAGTGAATGGGGCCCGCCGTGAACTTGCGGTTTGCGAACATTTGATCGCGTTCGCGGATTGCGTTCATGAATCGTCCCGGCCGATGTTCGTACATTACTACTCCTAATCATGTGTAGCTATCACAGAGCATTAGAGTGCTCTTCTCAGTAGACTTTATAGTAACCCCGAGAACTAATTTAACCCCTTGGCAACGTCCATAGTACATTTATGTTACTCACACCAGGCACTTAAAGGGGTTATGCCATGATTGATATAACAAAATGAAAATCATATAGTACATGACAATCTCTTTATAACAAAGCTATAACCATCCCTGTACCTCACATGGATCCAGAGATCTCCCCATTCATTGCTCCAATTGTTCTACTAGATTATCATCAGCATGGCAGCTCAGGCGGTGTGTCCTTTCTGCTGCAGCTCTCTGCCTGTAACTACTATAGCTTCTAATAGAACATATTGCTGGTGATAGTTAAAGATATGAACTTAGCACGATCAACCAGCTCAGTGAGACGGACAAGAAAAATATGGAAAAGAACAAACAGCAGGTGGCGCTATACAGATACATTTTATTGAATAACTCAGTGGCTATACCAATTTTTTTTAATTACAAGCAATTACAGAAGTATTCAGATCCAGGTGCTGGTTTGAAAAGTGTAGAATATGCTTCCTAACACAACCTCTTCTATGTAGTTATAGATCTCGTGGCACAGTGACGCAAAAAAGAAAAGCAACCAAAAAAAGGCTGTCCCTTCAACACTGGAAATAGCGGCAGCGTCAAGGGGTTAAAGAAACACTCCAACAGCTTTGCATTTACACTGCCCTTAATACAAGCTATTGTCCTCTGTCCTCAGCTGTTTGTTATTCACCGCAATTACTGACAGGAAATCTACAAGGAAAACGTGCGTCAAGCCATGCTTGTTTCCAGGAGTCAGTGATAGCAGCCGCCCTTAAAGGGGTGGTCTCACTTCAGTCAATGATAACGTTAATACAAGCCACTTACTAATGTATTGTGATTGTCCACGTTGCCTCCTTTGCTGGCCGGATTCATTTTCCATCACATTATACACTGCTCGTTTCTATGGTTACGACTACCTTGCCATTTAGGAGCGGTGGTCGTTCTTGTACACTATAGGACAGGGGTCAGCAGGGAGTTCTGAGAACTGCCAATCAAGTGTGAATGCTGGGAGTCGTAGTTTCACCACAACTGGAGTGTCGGAGGAAGCTGATCTCTGCTGTAAGGAAACGCGCTGGCCTACGCATAGTCCTGCTGTCCTGGCCATTTTGTGTGCAAACACGACCACAATTGCTGAATTGCATGGTGGTCGTAACCCCTGGATACAAGCAGTGCATAATGTGATGGAAAAATTAAGAAAGCCAGCAAAGGAGTCAATACATTAGTAAGTGCCTTGTATTAACTTTGTCTAGGTGATTTGCTGAAGTGAGACCAACCCTTTAAGGCTTTGTAGCTGAGGTTTCTGACAGCAGGACACAGCAGCCGCCCATGTCAGCAGCCTGTGGTGTCGGAGCTCCCCCCTCCTCCTGTGTAATGACAGCAGGTAGTGTCACACATCCACATGCACCGCGCATGCGTGACAGAGGCGCTGCAGCCCTGGGCAGCTGTGGAGAGAGGCGCCCGGACACGGACAGAGAGCAGACAGTGAGGATGGGCGCCAGGCCGGTGACTGACAGCCGCTCCACAGGGAGGGGCGCAGCTGCTGCTTACTAAGTAGCGGCAAGTCCTAGGGAGTGACACCGAGGAGCAGCGCTGAGTGCAGGTGACGGGGCATGAAGCGGAGCCGGTGACCCTGCTGTGCGCCTGCTGCTGACCGCCCTCAGGAGGACCCCCAGTCCTGTAACTTGGAGCAGTCCCCTGGCAGTGCCCAGTGCCCCCCACTACTTTCTCAGCATCCAGCACTTTTATCATTAGAACTGCACCAATGGAGCCTTGGAGACAGTGCGCCCAGTGGTTGATCAGGTGCAGGGTGCTGCCACCCAACCACAGGGTGACATGGGACACGGCGCAGGTATTCGACCTGGCACAGACCCTCCGGGATGGGGTCCTTCTGTGCCAGCTGCTCAAGAACCTCCAGTCCAGCTGCGTTAACTTAAAGGACATCAATCTTCGCCCGCAGATGTCCCAGGTCAGTAGTCGCCCGCGTTTCATCACCACTGGTTGTAATCGTGTGTGGCCGAGCACCTATAGGTGCCATATCTGTACCCGTATCCTGCATACGACTACCGGCAGTATTTCTATAGCGCCAACACCTACCCCAGCGCTGTACACAGAATGGGGCTCACGGTCTAGGGCCATCTTGGCTCAGATTGCTGCACCCCTTGAACGTGTGCGGTGCGCCCTTTGATAGTAGTGGGCATCCATTGGCATCGTGCAGTGTTGAGGGCATTGCCAGTAAAATCGGAGCGGCCTTTTGATAACTCATCCAGACGGGATGAAAATATGGCGCTTTTGCCCTGGTCAGATTCAAGCTTGGTTTGGCCACCACTGAGCCGCCACGCTGCGCCTTTTTAGGAGCTGTCCAACATTTGGACAGATCTTCGAAATAGGCTAATACTTGTAATATTTTTACCGTAAAATGCCCCCGTGATTCTGCAGCTCCTGTTGGGCCTAAGGCTACTTTCACACCTGCGGCAGTGTGATCCGGCGGGCAGTTCCGTCGTCGGAACTGCCCGCCGGATCCGCCGATCTGCATGTGACTGAAAGCATTTGTGAGACGCATACGGATGCGGATCTGTCTCACAAATGCATTGCAAGAACGGATTCGTCTCTCCGCTTATCATGCGGACAGACAGGTCCGTCGTATCTTTTTTCACATTTTTACCGGTCTGCGCATGCAGGACGGATCCGGCATTCCGGTATTTTGAATGCCGGATCCGGCACTAATACAATCCTATGGGGAAAAATCCGGCATTCAGGCAAGTCTTCAGTTTTTTTTGCCGGAGATAAAACCGTAGCATGCTGCAGTATTATCCCTGTCCTGAAAAGTCAAAAAGACTGAACTGAAGACATCCTGATGCATCCTGAACAGATTGCTCTCCAATCAGAATGCATGGGGATATGCCTGATCAGTTCTTTTCTGGTATAGAGCCCCTGTGACGGAACTCAGGGCCGGAAAAGAAAACCGCTAGTGTGAAAGTAGCCTAAGTATGGTCTAGGTCAGTGATGGTGAACCATTCACTTCTATGGCCACATGAGTGATGAACGTGACGTCACTGGCCTAGGAAAATCCGTGAGAAAACCGCGGCGCTCACAACGCCTGTACCTTCTCAAACAGCTGATCGCCGGGGGTCCCGGGTGCCGGACCCTCACCGATCAGATACTGATGACCTTCCAGAGGATGGGTCGTCAGTAGGGATGAGCAAAGAGAGCTTTGGATCCTAGATCCGAATTCGCTTCGCTCAAAACTTCGGATTAATGCTGTTCGCAGATCCGTCTCTGTACAGCATTAAAATGTATGGCTTCCGACGAGGCGAAGTGAGTTATTCCCGAAGTCTTGCCAGAACCTGAGTTCGGATCCAAGTTAAAATGGTTTTTCAGTTTAAAAATCAAATACTGAAGTTGTTCACCGAAATCTCATGACTTTGGGATTCATTTGTTTCGCCTCGTCGGAGGCCGTACATTTGAATGTTGTACGGAGACTGATTTCCGTACAGGATTAATCCGAAGTTTTGAGGAAAGCGACTTTGGATCTAGGATCTGAACCTCACTTCACTCATCCCTGGTCATCAGTATTAAAATCTCAGAAAACCCCTTTAAAGGGTTTCTACCACTTCGTTTGACATATTTAGCTGTCAGACACTAGCGATCCGCTAGTGTCTGCTCTAACAAACCATCCTAATACAATAGGTTTTGGGGCAGGCGTTTCGCTAAAATAACAACTTATATCTATATGCTAATGAGCCTCTAGGTGCTATGGGGGCGTCATTAGCACCTAGAGGCTCCGTCTACCTTCACAAAATACCGCCGCCCAGCGCGTCCCTCCAGCCCGCCCATCTCCTGCTGAATGCGATCCTCCCCGTGCGCGTCTCTATTCGGCGCATGCGCAGTGAATGTCTGACCGCTTCCCTGCTTAGACATCTCGCCTGCGCCGATGACATCATAGTGCTCCGAGGAACAGGCGCAGTGGAGATGTCTGTGCAGGGAAGCGGTCAGACATTCACTGCGCATGCGCAGAATAGAGACGCGCACGGGGAGGATCACATTCAGCAGGAGATGGGCGGGCTGGAGGGACGCGCTGGGCGGCAGTATTTTGTGAAGGTAGACGGAGCCTCTAGGTGCTAATGACGCCCCTATAGCACCTAGAGGCTCATTAGCATATAGATATAAGTTCTTTTTTTAGCGAAACGGCTGCCCCAAAACCTATTGTATTAGAATAGTTTGTTAGAGCAGATACTAGCGGATCGCTAGTGTCTGACAGCTAAATATGTCAAACGAAGTGATAGAAACCCTTTAATGAATTTAGACTATTGGCACAAATTGGTGAGAAATATCTTCTGCCTGCTGCTATTTCTACATGTGGGTATCGATATGATGTAAATGTTCTATATATACAGTATATAAATCTATATATCTAGGTGAACTCGCACTCCAGTCCTTACTTGGACCCATTACCAGCATGTACCGCCAGACCTGCAGGTAACAGAAGTGAGGAGGTCCTCCACAGTCACCTGGCTTCTTCTATCGGTTGCTAGGCAACATCCCAATCACAGTCCATCAAAAGGACTGCTGTGCTGGAGTTTCCCTTTATCTCCATGCTTTTTGTATATTTCCTTTTCTTGTCTGCACTGTACTGCGATCTTCCTTTGCGGATACAACGTATCACTTGCCTATGTCTTGTATCTTCTGATAACAATGTACAGAGCTGTAAGACGTCCGTCAGTGTGCCTCCCGCCGGCATTGTATCTGCTCCCTAATAATGAACTGGTGCCGAACAGAATGGACTGACTGTACTGAGCGGCTATGATGGGGGTCATTGTTCTGCTAATGTCGGACAAGATGCTGGACGCTGAGTGCACATTTTACATAATAAGGACTTGAACCTCTTGGTCATAGATGAAGAATAGACAGGTGCTCATAATATCGTATGTCTACTAAGAGCATTTACAGTTATATATTCCATCATAGAATTGCGTTATGGACCATGGTAACAGAATCCATAACGCAATTCACCTATTACCGCCAAACGAAGTGTGAACGAATTTCAAATGAAATTCGCTCATCTCTATTTATGATCACGCATATATGATTATACCGCATCACAATATGCAGCTGTTTGAGCTGGGCTTCCGTTTGGTGGGCGGTGGGTCACATAGGGGCTGGGGGGAGTCACAGCTGAACTGCTCAGACTGCTGGGTGCTGCTTTCATGACAGAAGAGTACAGCACATATAGCTATAAGATTTACAGAGAACATCTCATCAATGTTTTCACTTTGAAATAAACGTATGGTGCTCTGGGCGACCCCTTTACAATTAGTGGGAACCTTTTCTGTTGATAATGCTGATTGGAGTCCCTGGCGGAGGGGAGTGCATGTATATTGTATGCCAAATAGGAAGTTGCCGAATTTTACGAAATGAGTACATTCTTGAGTTGTTAAACAGTCTATAGACAACTCCTTAAAGAGGTTGGTTGGTATATATATCACCTGCCATGCAATGGGGAACTGAGCCGTTATATTGCTGCTGGGTCTGTATTGTGAGAATTAAAGGAGGCCAAAGAAGTCTCCCCATATAATATGTTGTAGGATGTGGTTTCTTTGACTGTTTTAAACCTTGCATTTTGTAGACTTTGCAACTTTGCAAGAAAGTTCACGTTTCGATTATGCAAATGTGGTGGTTTTCATGACATTTACTTCTGGTGGGAGACCCTTTGTGAACCTTGGCTGTACTTGTTGAATCCAAGATGGACCTTTGTAATGTATATCCAAGTGCAAAGCCATACAAGAAGCCACATTTCCAACTCAGACTCCTCTATTTTTACACTCCAACCACCTGAAACGGACTGCGACTTCACATCCTTGCTAGTTATCACTGTTTTTAGATAAATAGGGGCTTTATATTGATAGAACATAGCATGATTTCAATGATTAGACTTTCTAAACTTTCCTAAATTCCTAAAAAGAAAACATACAATGAACTATGCATTTAGGAAATTAAGTATACAATTTAATATATATTTTTATTTTTAAGCATGTTAAAAAGCCAGACTTTGACTCATGGGACACTACTTCCAAAAGGTGGAGCTGGCAAGATGGTTTTCTTTCTCTTGGAGATACCTCTTTGTATATTATTTTCCCATGAAGCATTGCCACTAAGTCTCCATATACAGCTGGACTTATTAAGTAGAGCCAGTACCCCCTAAGATGTCCCCAAGGCATCTCACTCCGCCAGCCAGAATCTTTCTGTGTACTTATAAGGGACATACACCCAGATACAGCTGTCTATGGATCGATATTTAGCTTGGCTAATTTCCATTGTAATGTCCCAAGGCTTGTTAAGAAGTTGGACTTTGACTGATAGGAAGCCACTTCTAAAAGGTGGCACTAGCAAGATGGTTCTCTTTCCCTGGGAAATACCTCTCCATATTATTTTCCCATGGAGCATTGCCACTAAGTCTTTATACACATTTGGTATTGGTAAGGAGAACCCGTAGCCCCTTTCCCTCCACGCTGGAGTTGGAGATGGTACATTTCTACACACTCTAGCCATGCCCATAACTTACTCCAACTCTTCTGCTCGGAATAGTAACTTTGCTGGCCTTGGGAGGCCACACCCTTCCCACTAAACCTGACCATGCCCAGCTGACTAAAGGTGCAAAAAGTAAAAAATAAATCATATACAGTGCATTCAGAAAGCCCCTTTCACTTTTTTCACATTTTGTTATGTTGTGTCCCTGTGCAAAAATAAAGAAATCTAGTTTTCCTCCATCGATCTGCACTCAGTACCCATATTGAGAAAGGGGAAACCAAATTTTTTGCTAATTTATCAAAAAAGGTAGGTATTCAAACCCCTTTGCTATGACACTTGAAATTTATCTCTGGGGACCTCCCATTTCTCTTGATCATCTCTGAGATATTTCTACACCTTGCTTGGAGTCCACCTGTGGCAAATTCAGCTACACTAAAAGTTCCCAAGAGCACAGTGGCTTCCATAATTCTTAAATGGAAGAAGTCTGGAAAAACCAGAACTCCTACTAGAGCTTCCCCCCCAAACTTAGTAATGGGGAGAGAAGTGCCTTGGTAAGAGAGGTGACCCAGTGGTCACTCTGGCTGAGCTTCAGCGATCCTGTGTGCAGATTGTACAATCTTCCAGAAGGTCAACCATCCCTGCAGTACAATATGGACTTTATGGCAAAGTAGCCAGAAAGAAGCGTCTTCTCAGTAAAAGACACATGATCACATGCATCTGGAGACACATACATCTGGGGTTTGCAGAAAAGCACCTAAATGACCCTCACACTTTGAGAAACAAGATTCTCTGGTCTGATAAACCTAAGTGTCATGTCTGGAGGTAACTAGGGACTGCTCGTCACCTGCCCAATACCATCCCAAGTGAAGTATGGCGTTGGGCTGTTTTTCATCGGTTGGGACAGGGAGGCTGGTCAGGGCTGAGGGAAAGCTGAGTGGAGCAAAGTACAGAGATATTCTTATTTATCCAGAGTGCTCCGGACCTCAGAAGTTCAAGATAATGACCCTAAGCACACAGCCAAGACAACACAGTGTGGAGTGGCTTAGGGACAACTATATCCTTGAGTGTCCCAGACATAGCCCTGACTTGAACCCAATTGAACATCTCTGGAAAGACCTGAAAATGTCTGTCCACGGACAGTCCCCATGCAACCTGATAGAACTTGAGAGGATCTGCAAAAAGTTCCTGTGCTGGAACAGCCTGCTGGAAGATTTTAGTGCTAGTGTGAAACTATCCTTAGTATCATATAATGTGCTATGGTTACAAAGGTAGATTTGCTGACCAGATTCAGAGAACATGTGATTCATTTTATATCAGTTACCAGGACCATTCCTTACTATTACCAAGGGTCATTTTTCGTTCTGCTTTACTTATAAGGGAGGATGAGAGAAAACAAGCCCGGATTGCATTGCTTAACAGGGATGTCGTTTGTGCACGAACAAAAATTTTCATCATCTGAGTTGCTTTACTATTTCACAAGTGTTAGGGTACTTTCACACTAGCGTTATTCTTTTCCGGCATTGAGTTCCATCCTTGGGTCTCAATACCGGAAAAGAACTGATCAGGCATATCCCCAGGCATTCTGAATGGAGAGCAATCCGTTCAGGATGCATCAGGATGTCTTCAATTCAGTCTTTGAGACTTTTCAGGACGGAGATAATACCGCAGCATGCTGCGGTTTTATCTCCGTCCAAAATTCTGGAACACTTGCCGGAATGCCGGATTCTGCATTTTCTTTTCATTGAAAAGCATTAATGCCGGATCCGTCCTTAAGTGTTTTGGCAAAACAGATCCGACATTGCGGTCTGCGCATGCTCAGACCGCAAAAAATGTGAAAAAAAAAAAAAATGCCGGATCCGTTTTTCCAGATGACACCGGAGAGACGGATCCGGCATTTCAATGCATTTGTCATACGGATCAGCATCCTGATCAGTCTGACAAATGCCATCAGTTTGCATATGTATTGACGGATCCGGCAGGCAGTTCCGGCGACAGAACTGCCTGCTGGAATCCTCTGCCGCAAGTGTGAAAGTACCCTTAAAGTTATATTGTGTGCTGCATGTGTGTCTGTGTGGCTGCTGGTGTCACTCTTTGGCTCCCTGTCCTCCTGGTGTCAGCAGCTTTCCTCCTTCTCATTCTATATCAGGATGGTGCAACGGTGCTTGAGCAATAAGGTCCTTTGTTTCCTGATGTTACAAAAGTGATTTTTCACGGTGTTGACAGCCCATTGAAAATTTGACCAGTTTTGGTCTACCGCTCAAACTCTGCCTGCCATGACTTCTTCATGTATATCCACCAAACTCCATGACCATCCCAGCCATGAGCATCTTCTAATCCGGCATGGCCTTATGGTGACTATATTCTTAGACTTACAGGAGGGAAACTGTTGTCTTTCCATTTCCTGTATTGTACTCAACGTGGGAAGATATCATTTCCTACCATCTGCTGGTACATGTTTTTCAGAGTTAGACCTAGACTTTTCTCTTTAACAAACGGGCATCTGTCACTATAAAGATCCCTAGAACCGTCTTCAGGGCGCTCCTCTCCTTACTCCTCACCAGCTCTTTTTCTTGAGCGCATTAAAAAGGCATTTTGCCGACGTGATCTTCTTGACACTTCAGGTGGTTTCTCCAAAACTTGGTTCATGCGGTTTACTTATTACGTGGGCTTCTCTTCTCTTGATCAGATGGTATACTTTATTAGATTCTCGTTCAGATGTCAACTGAGCATTGTACCAGGACAGTATGTACGGTATGGAAACCATTGTTTTAAAGCAAACTTAAAGGGGTTCTCTCACTTCAGCAAATACATAGCATTTATCATGTAGAGGAAGTTAATACAAGGCACTTACTAATACAATTATTGTTGCTACTAATTTGTACAGTCTATTTCTGTTTCTAAGGCTACATTCACACGACAGTTTTGCATTAGTTTTTCATTGGCAATAAAAACAGCCATGAAAAATGGATGAATGTCATTGGTTTTCTTTTGGATAATCCCAACCCCTGCGGTGCCCTTAGTTTATATACACCCCTACAGTGCCCCCAGTATGAATAATAGCCACCATATTGCCCTCAGTATTTATGATTGCCCGCCCCCTATAGTGCTACCAGTGTATATAACGCCCTCTACGGTGGCCGTAGAATAAATAAGGCCCCGTCACCAGTGTCCCCTGCAGAGTTCGCAGTAACGCCTGTACAAGCGTCCAAGACGCCTGTTCAGGCCATTTTACTCCCTGGAAAAAGTCTAAGGCGTACCAATACGCAATTTCATCAGCGCAGGGCGTGCTGTGAACGGCACAGGCAGCGCTTAGATGTTGCCTCTGTCTGCAGTAACCAATAACAAAGCTCCGGACAGCTATTGGTTAGTTTGGGCGGAGCGATACAGCGCCCTGCAGCAGGGGACGCTGGAAGGAGGAGGGTCCGGCTCCCGGTGGTGACTGAGGGAAGGAGTGCCGGGCGCGCTGCGCAATGACCCCGAGAAGCATGGCGGCTGAGGAGCTGAAGTCTACCGCCCAGACATCAAAATGGACCTGCAGAAGAAGGGTGACAGTGCAGTGTGTAATGTATCAATGTGTGTAATGTATGTAGTGCATTGTGTGATCATTACATACTGCACTACATACATCACACATGTATACATCACACGCTGCACTACGTACATCACACACATGTATACATCACACGCTGCACTACATACATCACACACATGTATACATCACACGCTGCACTACATACATCACACATGTATACATCACACGCTGCACTACGTACATCACACACATGTATACATCACACGCTGCACTACATACATCACACATGTATACATCACACGCTGCACTACATACATCACACACTGCACTACATACATCACACACATGTATACATCATACGCTGCACTACGTACATCACACACATGTATACATCACACGCTGCACTACATACATCACACACATGTATACATCACACGCTGCACTACATACATCACACATGTATACATCACACGCTGCACTACATACAGTACAGACCAAAAGTTTGGACACACCTTCTCATTCAAAGAGTTTTCTTTATTTTCATGACTATGAAGGCATCAAAACTATGAATTAACACATGTGGAATTATGTACATAACAAACAAGTGTGAAACAACTGAAAATATGTAATATTCTAGGTTCTTCAAAGTAGCCACCTTTTGCTTTGATTACTGCTTTGCACACTCTTGGCATCTCTTGATGAGCTTCAAGAGGTAGTCCCCTGAAATGGTTTTCACTTCACAGGTGTGCCCTGTCAGGTTTAATAAGTGGGATTTCTTGCCTTATAAATGGGGTTGGGACTAGGGATCGACCGATATTGATTTTTTAGGGCCGATACCGATAATTTGTGAATTTTCCGGCTGATATTTTATACCGATATTCTGGGAATTTTCATTTTTGAGAAAAAAAAAAATTTCCTACACAAATCTGCTGAAAATGAATATGTTTATTGTTAACGTGTATTTTTTATTTTTTTTGTAAATCTTTTTCATTTATACTTAATATTTTGGTGTTTTTTTTTTGTTTTGTTTTACTAACTTTTAGCCCCCTTAGGGACTAGAACCCTTGTCCCATTCACCCTGATAGATCTCTATCAGGGTGAATAGGAGCTCACACTGTCCCTGCTGCTCTGTGCTCTGTGCACACAGCAGCATGGAGCTGAACATGGCAGCCAGGGCTTCAATAGCGTCCTGGCTGCCATGGTAACCGATCGGAGCCCCAGGATTACACTGCTGGGGCTCCGATCGGAGGAGCAGGGGAGAGGGGATCCTGTGGCCACTGCCACCAATGATTAATACTGGGGGGGGCGCACTGCGCCACCAATGTTTTTACTATTGGGATGGGGGTGGGGGGCGCCACCAATGATTATTACTGGGGGGCTTGGGGGGGGCGCACTGCGCCACCAATGAAGATGAGTCTCTCATTAATTCATATACAGGAGGCGGGAGCTGGCTGCAGAATCACATAGCCGGCTCCCGACCTCTATGAGCGGTAGCTGCGATCCGCGGCACCTAAGGGGTTAACTACCGCGGACTGCAGATACCGTTCATAGAGGTCGGGAGCCGGCTATGTGATTCTGCAGCCAGCTCCCGCCTCCTGTATATGAATTAATGAGAGACTCATCTTCATTGGTGGCGCAGCGGCCACAGCCCCTCCCCTCCTCTTGTCTTCTCTCCTGTTATTGGCGGCAGCGGCAGCACAGGGGGAGGGAGACACTGCTTCCTTCTCCCCTGTGCTGCTGAGGGAACACTGAGCGCTGAGAGCAGCGCGTTCTGTGTTCCCAATAAGTTATTGGAATATCGGCAAAATAGATGCCGATACCGATAATGTTCAAAATCCTGAATATCGGCCGATAAAATCGGTAAAACCGATAATCGGTCGATCCCTAGTTGGGACCATCAGTTGCGTTGAGGAGAAGTCAGGTGGATACACAGCTGATAGTCCTACTGAATAGACTGTTAGAATTTGTATTATGGCAAGAAAAAAGCAGCTAAGTAAAGAAAAACGAGTGGCCATCATTACTTTAAGAAATGAAGGTCAGTCAGTCAGCCTGAAAAATTGGGAAAACTTTGAAAGTAAGGGCTATTTGTCCATGAAGGAGAGTGATGGGGTGCTGCGCCAGATGACCTGGCCTCCACAGTCACCAGACCTGAACCCAATCGAGATGGTTTGGGGTGAGCTGGACCGCAGAGTGAAGGCAAAAGGGCCAACAAGTGCTAAGCATCTCTGGGAACTCCTTCAAGACTGTTGGAAGACCATTTCAGGGGACTACCTCTTGAAGCTCATCAAGAGAATGCCAAGAGTGTGCAAAGCAGTAATCAAAGCAAAAGGTGGCTACTTTGAAGAACCTAGAATATGACATATTTTCAGTTGTTTCACACTTGTTTGTTATGTATATAATTCCACATGTGTTAATTCATAGTTTTGATGCCTTCATAGTCATGAAAATAAAGAAAACTCTTTGAATGAGAAGGTGTGTCCAAACTTTTGGTCTGTACTGTACATCACACATATGTATACATGACACGCTGCACTACATACATCACACACATGTATACATCACACGCTGCACTACACTACAGGGAGTGCAGAATTATTAGGCAAGTTGTATTTTTGAGGATTAATTTTATTATTGAACAACAACCATGTTCTCAATGAACCCAAAAAACTCATTAATATCAAAGCTGAATATTTTTGGAAGTAGTTTTTAGTTTGTTTTTAGTTTTAGCTATTTTAGGGGGATATCTGTGTGTGCAGGTGACTATTACTGTGCATAATTATTAGGCAACTTAACAAAAAACAAATATATACCCATTTCAATTATTTATTTTTACCAGTGAAACCAATATAACATCTCAACATTCACAAATATACATTTCTGACATTCAAAAACAAAACAAAAACAAATCAGTGACCAATATAGCCACCTTTATTTGCAAGGACACTCAAAAGCCTGCCATCCATGGATTCTGTCAGTGTTTTGATCTGTTCACCATCAACATTGCGTGCAGCAGCAACCACAGCCTCCCAGACACTGTTCAGAGAGGTGTACTGTTTTCCCTCCTTGTAAATCTCACATTTGATGATGGACCACAGGTTCTCAATGGGGTTCAGATCAGGTGAACAAGGAGGCCATGTCATTAGATTTTCTTCTTTTATACCCTTTCTTGCCAGCCACGCTGTGGAGTACTTGGACGCGTGTGATGGAGCATTGTCCTGCATGAAAATCATGTTTTTCTTGAAGGATGCAGACTTCTTCCTGTACCACTGCTTGAAGAAGGTGTCTTCCAGAAACTGGCAGTAGGACTGGGAGTTGAGCTTGACTCCATCCTCAACCCGAAAAGGCCCCACAAGCTCATCTTTGATGATACCAGCCCAAACCAGTACTCCACCTCCACCTTGCTGGCGTCTGAGTCGGACTGGAGCTCTCTGCCCTTTACCAATCCAGCCACGGGCCCATCCATCTGGCCCATCAAGACTCACTCTCATTTCATCAGTCCATAAAACCTTAGAAAAATCAGTCTTGAGATATTTCTTGGCCCAGTCTTGACGTTTCAGCTTGTGTGTCTTGTTCAGTGGTGGTCGTCTTTCAGCCTTTCTTACCTTGGCCATGTCTCTGAGTATTGCACACCTTGTGCTTTTGGGCACTCCAGTGATTTTGCAGCTCTGAAATATGGCCAAACTGGTGGCAAGTGGCATCTTGGCAGCTGCACGCTTGACTTTTCTCAGTTCATGGGCAGTTATTTTGCGCCTTGGTTTTTCCACACGCTTCTTGCGACCCTGTTGACTATTTTGAATGAAACGCTTGATTGTTCGATGATCACGCTTCAGAAGCTTTGCAATTTTAAGAGTGCTGCATCCCTCTGCAAGATATCTCACTATTTTTGACTTTTCTGAGCCTGTCAAGTCCTTCTTTTGACCCATTTTGCCAAAGGAAAGGAAGTTGCCTAATAATTATGCACACCTAATATAGGGTGTTGATGTCATTAGACCACACCCCTTCTCATTACAGAGATGCACATCACCTAATATGCTTAATTGGTAGTAGGCTTTCGAGCCTATACAGCTTGGAGTAAGACAACATGCATAAAGAGGATGATGTGGTCAAAATACTCATTTGCCTAATAATTCTGCACGCAGTGTACATACATCACACACATGTATACATCATACGCTGCACTACATACATCACACACATGTATACATCACACGCTGCACTACGTACATCACACACATGTATACATCATACGCTGCACTACGTACATCACACACATGTATACATCACACGCTGCACTACATACATCACACACATGTATACATCACACGCTGCACTACATACATCACACACATGTATACATCACACGCTGCACTACGTACATCACACACATTTATACATCACACGCTGCACTACATACATCACACACATGTATACATCACACGCTGCACTACATACATCACACACATGTATACATCACACGCTGCACTACATACATCACACACATGTATACATCACACGCTGCACTACATACATCACACACATGTATACATCACACGCTGCACTACATACATCACACACATGTATACATCACACGCTGCACTACATACATCACACACATGTATACATCACACGCTGCACTACGTACATCACACACATGTATACATCATACGCTGCACTACGTACATCACACACATGTATACATCACACGCTGCACTACGTACATCACACACATTTATACATCACACGCTGCACTACATACATCACACACATGTATACATCACACGCTGCACTACATACATCACACACATGTATACATCACACTCTGCACTACGTACATCACACACATGTATACATCATACGCTGCACTACGTACATCACACACATGTATACATCACACGCTGCACTACATACATCACACACATGTATACATCACACGCTGCACTACATACATCACACACATGTATACATCACACGCTGCACTACGTACATCACACACATTTATACATCACACGCTGCACTACATACATCACACACATGTATACATCACACGCTGCACTACATACATCACACACATGTATACATCACACGCTGCACTACATACATCACACACATGTATACATCACACGCTGCACTACATACATCACACACATGTATACATCACACGCTGCACTACATACATCACACACATGTATACATCACACGCTGCACTACATACATCACACACATGTATACATCACACGCTGCACTACGTACATCACACACATGTATACATCATACGCTGCACTACGTACATCACACACATGTATACATCACACGCTGCACTACGTACATCACACACATTTATACATCACACGCTGCACTACATACATCACACACATGTATACATCACACGCTGCACTACATACATCACACACATGTATACATCACACTCTGCACTACGTACATCACACACATGTATACATCACACGCTGCACTACATACATCACACACATGTATACATCACACGCTGCACTACATACATCACACACATGTATACATCACACTCTGCACTACGTACATCACACACATGTATACATCACACGCTGCACTACATACATCACACACATGTATACATGACACGCTGCACTACATACATCACACACATGTATACATCACACGCTGCACTACATACATCACACATGTATACATCACACGCTGCACTACATACATCACACATGTATACATCACACGCTGCACTACGTACATCACACACATGTATACATCACACTCTGCACTACGTACATCACACACATGTATACATCACACGCTGCACTACGTACATCACACACATGTATACATGACACGCTGCACTACATACATCACACACATGTATACATGACACGCTGCACTACATACATCACACACATGTATACATCACACGCTGCACTACATACATCACACACATGTATACATCACACGCTGCACTACATACATCACACACATGTATACATCACACGCTGCACTACATACATCACACACATGTATACATCACACGCTGCACTACGTACATCACACACATGTATACATGACACGCTGCACTACATACATCACACACATGTATACATGACACGCTGCACTACATACATCACACACATGTATACATCACACGCTGCACTACATACATCACACACATGTATACATCACACGCTGCACTACATACATCACACACATGTATACATCACACGCTGCACTACGTACATCACACACATGTATACATCACACGCTGCACTACATACATCACACATGTATACATCACACGCTGCACTACGTACATGCAGTGATGTGACATCATTAGTGGTGATACATCTCCATGACAGAAAGCAAATCAGGACTAGTGAGTGAGGACACTGCAGTCACTACAATACAACTTCAGGCCCATGAAATAATTCACCACAGAGGCAAAAACTGCTGTTTTTGCATTGAAAAAGCTGGGACCAACCTATTTGTGGAAAATGAATCCCACAAATTGAGTGTTAGAAATTTTTAGTCCATTTTATACCCATTTGATTTATAGTATTAGATAGTATGATAGTAGGATGTGTTTATGCTCTTAGGCATTCTTTGGAAAAGGAATACGAGTTTAGCAATCAGTGTTTCAGTATTTTACTTCAGGGGTGTTGGTTAAGGCAGTGGTTCTCAACCTTTCTAAAGCCGTGACCCCTTAATACAGTTCCTAATGTTGTGGTGACCCCCAACCATTACATTTTTTTCCTTGCTACGTCATAACTAATTTTGCTACTGTTATGAATTGTAATGTAAATATCTAATATGCAGGATGTATTTTTATTGCTACAAATTGAACATAATTAAAGCAGAGTAATTAATCACAGACATCCACAGATCCCCCCCTAAACAGTGCCATCCACAGATCCCCCCTAAACAGTACCATCCACAGACCCCCCTCCCCTAAACAGTGCCATCCACAGATCTCCCCCCTAAACAGTGCCATCCACAGATCCCTCCTCCCCTAAACAGTGCCATCCACAGATCCCCCCTCCCCTAAACAGTGCCATCCACAGATCCCCCTCCCCTAAACAGTGCCAGCCACAGATCCCCCCCTCCCCTAAACAGTGCCATGATGGCACTGTTTAGGGGAGGGGGGATCTGTGGATGGCACTGTTTAGGGGGGGGATCTGTGGATGGCACTGTTTAGGGGGGATCTGTGGATGGCACTGTTTAGGGGGGATCTGTGGATGGCACTGTTTAGGGGGGAGATCTGTGGATGGCACTGTTTAGGGGAGGGGGGATCTGTGGATGGCACTGTAGACGGATCTGTGGATGGCACTGTTTAGGGGGGATCTGTGGATGGCACTGTTTAGGGGGGATCTGTGGATGGCACTGTTTAGGGGGGAGATCTGTGGATGGCACTGTTTAGGGGAGGGGGGATCTGTGGATGGCACTGTAGACGGATCTGTGGATGGCACTGCCATCCACAGATCCCCCTACAGTGCCATCCACAGATCTCCCTCCCCGACGCTTACAGCTGTATATTTATAAACGAATCAGTAACTACTTTAACTTTAATCATTGCTCATTGCTGAACTCTTTACTTGGATTATAATTTATTTGGATATGGAATATCTTACTTTGTCTTAGCTCCGGTAATAGCAGGCAGTGCGGGGGGCGGCACTCACTGACATCACGCGCCGGCGCCGCCTAGTGGGAGGAGCAGGCGCGTGACGTCAGTGAGTGAGCGCGGCCCCCCCCCCCCCCGCACTGCCTGCTATTACCGGAGCTAAGACAAAGTAAGATATCCCATATCCAAATAAATTATAATCCAAGTAAAGAGCTCAGCAATGATTAAAGTTAAAGTAGTTACTGATTAGTTTATAAATATACTGCTGTGAGCGGCGTGGCCCTGTATATTCTAACCCCCAGGCAAGCGTCTCTGTCACCATGGGAACGCCTGGGGGTTAGAATATACCATCGGATTTGAGTTTTTACGATCTCACTGAGCTCTTAAAACTCAGATCCGATGGTATATTCTAACCCCCAGGCAAGCGTCCCCGTCACCATGGGAACGCCTGGGGGTTAGAATATACCATCGGATCTTCTGAGTTACTCAGCCGCAAAACAAGCACCGGCTCTGCTTGGCCCCGGGCCAACTCGGGGCCCCAACCAGCTCGGGGCCCCAAGCAATTGCTTGTTTTGCCTGTCTGTTAGCGACGGACCTGGACCCACAATAGGAAGCCTCAGGCGACCCCCCGGAAAGGGCCGATCGACCCCAAAAGGGGTCGTGACCCCTAGGTTGAGAACCGCTGGGTTAAGGCCTCATGCACACGGCCGTGTTCCGCGGCCGAGAGCGGTCCGTGGTAACCCGGCCGGGATTCCTGCTGACAGCAGGAGCGCACGGCGTCATTGGTTGCTATGACGCCGTGCGCTTCATGCCGCCGTTGCTGTACAGTGATACACTTGTATGAGTTCCGTTGTGTTTCCGTTTTTCCGTATGGCATATACAGTATACAGTAATTACATAGAAAAAATTGGGCTGGGCATAACATTTTCAATAGATGGTTTCACAAAAACGGAACGGATACGGAAGACATACGGACCCATTGACTTGAATGGAGCCACGGAACGTGATTTGCGGGCAATAATAGGACATGTTCTATCTTTCAACGGAACAGAAAAACGGAAATACGGAAACGGAATGCTTACGAAACACATTCCGTTTTGAATGCGGAACCATTGAAATGAATGGTTCCGTATACGGACCGTATACAGAACACAAAAAAACGGCCTGTACACTCGCAAAAAAAACGATCGTGTGAACTAGGCCTAAATTAGATGGTTTTTCTTCTGAAACAGGAAGCCGTCCAACCTCAGTCAGACTGGGTTATAGCAGTCTTTCCCAGAACAAAAACTTCTAAGGCCTCTTTCACACGGGCGTTGCGGGAAAATGTGCGGGTGCGTTGCGGGAACACCCGCGATTTTTCCGCGCAAGTGCAAAACACTTTTTGCGCCTCACTCTACAAGTCAGTGCTTGTGTAGTTGCAGATATTGGGATGAGTGGTTACGTCATCAATAGGGATGAGCGAACCCGAACTGTATAGTTCGGGTTCGTACCGAATTTTGGGGTGTCCGTGACACGGACCCGAACCCGAACATTTTCGTAAAAGTCCGGGTTCGGTGTTCGGCGCTTTCTTGGCGCTTTTTGAAAGGCTGCAAAGCAGCCAATCAACAAGCGTCATACTACTTGCCCCAAGAGGCCATCACAGCCATGCCTACTATTGGCATGGCTGTGATTGGCCAGTGCAGCATGTGACCCAGCCTCTATTTAAGCTGGAGTCACGTAGCGCCGCACGTCACTCTGCTATGATCAGTATAGGGAGAGGTTGCAGCTGCGACGTTAGGGCGAGATTAGGCAGATTAACTCCTCCAAAAGACTTCATTCTGTGATCGATCTGCAGCTGTGGATCATTGAAGTGCTATTATTGACTTGCTCACTTTTTTGAGGCTGCCCAGAGCGTTTTTAGATCACTTTTTTTCTGGGGTGATCGGCGGCCATTTTGTGACTTGTGGTGCGCCAGCACAAGCTATCACCAAGTGTATTTAACCATCGATAGTGTGGTTATTTTGTGCTATATCCTACATCAGCTGCAGGCTGAGCCTTTGTCACCCAAGTGCATTTAACCATCAACAGTGTGGTTATTTTTTGGCCATATATTACATCAGGGGCAAGTTGAGCCTGTCACCCAGCGCCTAAAAAATAGACCTGACATTTCTATTCAACCAAATCTGTACTGTTTTAGCTGGTCAAGTTATTTGTAGTGACCGTAAAAGCACACTTTTTTTTCTGGGTTGAAAAACCATTCCCAAATTTGCCATTCTCAAAATAACTAGTTTCTGGTATTTGAGGCCTACTTGAAATCTATCCCAAAAAGAATATCTTACATTGAAGCTAGTGATAGTGTCATTCAGAAAAACCTAAGACACACGCTAGCGGGCTGATAGAAATCTGATTCTGTGATTAAACCTATACCTGTCACACAGCGCAAAAAAAAACAGGCCTCACATCTCTATTTAACCAAATCTGTACTGTTTTAGCTGGTCAAGTTATTTGTAGTGACCGTAAAAGCACACTTTTTTTTCTGGGTTGAAAAACCATTCCCAAATTTGCCATTCTCAAAATTGTGGTGAACGGGAACAATGAGGAAAACATCTAATAAGGGACGCGGACGTGGACATGGTCGTGGTGGTGTTAGTGGACCCTCTGGTGCTGGGAGAGGACGTGGCCGTTCTGCCACAGCCACACGTCCTAGTGAACCAACTACCTCAGGTCCCAGTAGCCAGCAGAATTTACAGCGATATTTGGTGGGGCCCAATGCCGTTCTAAGGATGGTAAGGCCTGAGCAGGTGCAGGCATTAGTCAATTGGGTGGCCGACAGTGGATCCAGCACGTTCACATTATCTCCCACCCAGTCTTCTGCAGAAAGCGCACAGATGGCACATGAAAACCAAGCCCATCGGTCTGTCACATCACCCCCATGCATATCAGGGAAACTGTCTGAGCCTCAAGTTATGCAGCAGTCTCTTATGCTGTTTGAAGACTCTGCTGCCAGGGTTTCCCAAGGGCATCCACCTAGCCCTTCCCCAGGGGTGGAAGAGATAGAATGCACTAACGCACAACCACTTATTTTTCCTGATGATGAGGACATGGGAATACCACCTCAGCACGTCTCTGATAATGACGAAACACAGGTGCCAACTGCTGCGTCTTTCTGCAGTGTGCAGACTGAACAGGAGGTCAGGGATCAAGACTGGGTGGAAGACGATGCAGGGGACGATGAGGTCCTAGACCCCACATGGAATGAAGTTCGTGCCACTGACTTTCACAGTTCGGAGGAAGAGGCAGTGGTGAGACCGAGCCAACAGCGTAGCAAAAGAGGGGGGAGTGGGCAAAATCAGAACACCCGCCGCCAAGAGACTCCGCCTGCTACTGACCGCCGCCATCTGGGACCGAGCACCCCAAAGGCAGCTTCAAGGAGTTCCCTGGCATGGCACTTCTTCAAACAATGTGCTGACGACAAGACCCGAGTGGTTTGCACGCTGTGCCATCAGAGCCTGAAGCGAGGCATTAACGTTCTGAACCTTAGCACAACCTGCATGACCAGGCACCTGCATGCAAAGCATGAACTGCAGTGGAGTAAACACCTTAAAAACAAAGAAGTCACTCAGGCTCCCCCTGCTACCTCTTCTGCTGCTGCTGCCTCGGCCTCTTCTGCTGCTGCCGCCGCCTCGGCCTCTTCCTCCGCCTCTGGAGGAACGTTGGCACCTGCCGCCCAGCAAACATGGGATGTACCACCAACACCACCACCTGCGTCACCAAGCATCTCAACCATGTCACACGGCAGCGTTCAGCTCTCCATCTCACAAACATTTGAGAGAATGCGTAAATTCCCACCTAGCCACCCTCGATCCCTGGCCCTGAATGCCAGCATTTCTAAACTACTGGCCTATGAAATGCTGTAATTTAGGCTGGTGGACACACACAGCTTCAAACAGCTCATGTCACTTGCTGTCCCACAGTATGTTGTTCCCAGCCGCCACTACTTCTCCAAGAGAGCCGTGCCTTCTCTGCACAAACAAGTGTCCGATAAAATCAAGTGTGCACTGCGCAACGCCATCTGTGGCAAGGTCCACCTAACCACAGATACGTGGACCAGTAAGCACGGCCAGGGACGCTATATCTCCCTAACTGCACACTGGGTAAATGTAGTGGCGGCTGGGCCCCAGGCGGAGAGGTGTTTGGCGCACGTCCTTCCGCCGCCAAGGATCGCAGGGCAACATTCTTTGCCTCCTGTCTCCTCCTCCTCCTACTCAGCTTCCTCCTCCTCTTCTTCCACCTGCTCATCCAGTCAGCCACACACCTTCACCACCAACTTCAGCACAGCACGGGGTAAACGTCAGCAGGCCATTCTGAAACTCATATGTTTGGGGGACAGGCCCCACACCGCACAGGAGTTGTGGCGGGGTATAGAACAACAGACCGATGAGTGGTTGCTGCCGGTGAGCCTCAAGCCCGGCCTGGTGTTGTGCGATAATGGGCGAAATCTCGTTGCAGCTCTGGGACTAGCCGGTTTGACGCACATCCCTTGCCTGGCGCATGTGCTGAATTTGGTGGTGCAGAAGTTCATTCGCAACTACCCCGACATGTCAGAGCTGCTGCATAAAGTGCGGGCCGTCTGTTCGCGCTTCCGGCGTTCACACCCTGCCGCTGCTCGCCTGTCTGCGCTACAGCGTAACTTCGGCCTTCCCGCTCACCGCCTCATATGCGACGTACCCACCAGGTGGAACTCCACCTTGCATATGCTGGACAGACTGTGCGAGCAGCAGCAGGCCATAGTGGAGTTTCAGCTGCAGCACGCACGGGTCAGTCGCACTGCGGATCAGACACACTTCACCACCAATGACTGGGCCTCCATGCGAGACCTGTGTGCCCTGTTGCGCTGTTTCGAGTACTCCACCAACATGGCCAGTGGCGATGACGCCGTTATCAGCGTTACAATACCACTTCTATGTCTCCTTGAGAAAACACTTAGGGCGATGATGGAAGAGGAGGTGGCCCAGGAGGAAGAGGAGGAAGAGGGGTCATTTTTAGCACTTTCAGGCCAGTCTCTTCAAAGTGACTCAGAGGGAGGTTTTTTGCAACACCAGAGGCCAGGTACAAATGTGGCCAGACAGGGCCCACTACTGGAGGACGAGGAGGACGAGGATGAGGAGGAGGTGGAGGAGGATGAGGATGAAGCATGTTCACAGCGGGGTGGCACCCAAAGCAGCTCGGGCCCATCACTGGTGCGTGGCTGGGGGGGAAACACAGGACGATGACGATACGCCT
This sequence comes from Bufo bufo, assembly GCF_905171765.1. Classification (NCBI taxonomy): domain Eukaryota; kingdom Metazoa; phylum Chordata; class Amphibia; order Anura; family Bufonidae; genus Bufo; species Bufo bufo. The sequence continues at coordinate 74,874,550 of NC_053397.1, forward strand.
CCCACAGAGGACAGCTTGTCCTTACCTCTGGGCAGCCTGGCACACATGAGCGACTACATGCTGCAGTGCCTGCGCAACGACAGCAAAGTTGCCCACATTTTAACGTGTGCGGAATACTGGGTTGCCACCCTGCTGGATTCCCGGTACAAAGACAATGTGCCCACCTTACTTCCTACACTGGAGCGTGATAGGAAGATGCGCGAGTACAAGCGCACGTTGGTAGACGCGCTACTGAGAGCATTCCCAAATGTCACAGGGGAACCAGTGGAAGCCCAAGGCGAAGGCAGAGGAGGAGCAAGAGGTCGCCAACGCAGCTGTGTCACGGCCAGCTCCTCTGAGGGCAGGGTTAGCATGGCAGAGATGTGGAAAAGTTTTGTCACCACGCCACAGCTAACTGCACCACCACCTGATACGGAACGTGTTAGCAGGAGGCAACATTTCACTAATATGGTGGAACAGTACCTGTGCACACCCCTCCACGTACTGACTGATGGTTCGGCCCCATTCAACTTCTGGGTCTCCAAATTGTCCACGTGGCCAGAGCTAGCCTTTTATGCCTTGGAGGTGCTGGCCTGCCCGGCGGCCAGCGTTTTGTCTGAACGTGTATTCAGCACGGCAGGGGGCGTCATTACAGACAAACGCAGCCGCCTGTCTACAGCCAATGTGGATAAGCTGACGTTCATAAAAATGAACCAGGCATGGATCCCACAGGACCTGTCCATCCCTTGTGCAGATTAGATATTAACTACCTCCCCTTAACAATATATTATTCTACTCCAGGGCACTTCCTCATTCAATACTATTTTTAATTTCATTTTACCATTATATTGCGGGGCAACCCAAAGTTGAATGAACCTCTCCTCTGTCTGGGTGCCGGGGCCTAAATGTGTGACAGTGGCCTGTTCCAGTGGTGGGTCACGTGAAGCCTGATTCTCTGCTATGACATGAATACAGATTCTGCGCTGACATAATGCCAGATTCTCTGTTACGGGACCTCTCTCCTCTGCCTGGGTGCCTGGGCCTAAATGTGTGACAGTGGCCTGTTCCAGTGGTGGGTGACGTGAAGCCTGATTCTCTGCTATGACATAAATACAGATTCTGCGCTGACATAAGGCCAGATTCTCTGTTACGGGACCTCTCTCCTCTGCCTGGGTGCCTGGGCCTAAATGTGTGACAGTGGCCTGTTCCAGTGGTGGGTGACGTGAAGCCTGATTCTCTGCTATGACATGAAGACAGATTCTGCGCTGACATAAGGCCAGATTCTCTGTTACGGGACCTCTCTCCTCTGCCTGGGTGCCTGGGCCTAAATGTGTGACAGTGGCCTGTTCCAGTGGTGGGTGACGTGAAGCCTGATTCTCTGCTATGACATGAAGACAGATTCTGCGCTGACATAAGGCCAGATTCTCTGTTACGGGACCTCTCTCCTCTGCCTGGGTGCCTGGGCCTAAATGTGTGACAGTGGCCTGTTCCAGTGGTGGGTGACGTGAAGCCTGATTCTCTGCTATGACATGAAGACAGATTCTGCGCTGACATAAGGCCAGATTCTCTGTTACGGGACCTCTCTCCTCTGCCTGGGTGCCTGGGCCTAAATGTGTGACAGTGGCCTGTTCCAGTGGTGGGTGACGTGAAGCCTGATTCTCTGCTATGACATGAATACAGATTATGCGCTGACATAAGGCCAGATTCTCTGTTACGGGACCTCTCTCCTCTGCCTGGGTGCCTGGGCCTAAATGTGTGACAGTGGCCTGTTCCAGTGGTGGGTGACGTGAAGCCTGATTCTCTGCTATGACATGAATACAGATTCTGCGCTGACATAAGGCCAGATTTTCTGTTACGGGACCTCTCTCCTCTGCCTGGGCCTAAATGTGTGACAGTGGCCTGTTCCAGTGGTGGGTGATGTGAAGCCTGATTCTCTGCTATGACATGAAGACAGATTCTGCGCTGACATAAGGCCAGATTCTCTGTTACGGGACCTCTCTCCTCTGCCTGGGTGCCTGGGCCTAAATGTGTGACAGTGGCCTGTTCCAGTGGTGGGTGACGTGAAGCCAGATTCTCTGCTATGGGACCTCTGTCCAATTGATATTGGTTCATTTTTATTTTTTTTAATTTTTATTTTAATTCATTTTTCTATCCACATTTGTTTGCAGGGGATTTACCTACATGTTGCTGCCTTTTGCAGCCCTCTAGCTCTTTCCTGGGCTGTTTTACAGCCTTTTTAGTGCCCAAAAGTTCGGGTCCCCATTGACTTCAATGGGGTTCGGGTTCGGGACGAAGTTCGGATCGGGTTCGGATCCCGAACCCGAACATTTCCGGGAAGTTCGGCCGAACTTCTCGAACCCGAACATCCAGGTGTTTGCTCAACTCTAGTCATCAATGGCTTTCATTGAAAACATATTTGAAAACACCAATTAGATTCCACCTTTCATTTTGCAAAGAAGCTCTGAGAAATGAAAGGTGGAGTCTGATTGGTTGCTATGGGCAACTAAATCCGTTCTACTTTACACCAGTTTGATAAATCTCCCCCATCGTCTTGGGAAGACTGGCCAGCTTCTCTAACCACAGGCCATCAGCTGCTATGGAAACACTGGCAAATGAAGCCTTACATGCCCACCACTGACCATGTATTGCATATGTACTTGCCAACAGCGATGATTTGTCAGGGCAAACCCGCAAAACTGGATCATAAAGTTTTGACTTGCTTTTTCAAACCCCATTTAAAAATAGGCATGTAAGGGTACTTTCACACTAGCGTTTTCCTTTTCCGGCACTGATTTCCATCATAGGGGCTCAATACCGGAGGTATTCTTTTTTTCTTTTTTTTTCTTTTACAAACTTTTTATTACATTTTCCAGACATATGCAGTATCTGCACACTTTGCTCTATGGTGTGGAGGACGGGGCTCATTACCCTGCCCCAAATTATCATATTTATGTATATGATTAAAGGGATTCTGTCACTACCTATAAGCCCTGTGAGCTAAACATCTGCTCATGTCCAGGGCAGCATTCTGATTTCTAAGGTGGCCTTATAAAAGCTATTTGTGGCTTTATTCTGCGGAAAAACAGGTTTTACTAACCTGTCAATCATTAAGGTGCCCAAGCAGGGGAGGTCTGTGGATGCATGGTGCCCGGCCGCACGCATCGCCGTTCGTGCCCAGCGCCGCCTTCTACTCCTCAGTGCCGCCTCTCCCTCCCCCTCCTCCCGCTTTGAGATCCCGCGCATGCGCACAGGCTCAGCCTGATGCGCTGTTGCGGACTGCTGGCATCGGCTTCTTCTTGCACTGTGCGCACGCGCTTCGATTCACTTGCTGACTTACTGAGTCGGCTCCTGGTCTGAGTCAGGAAGTTTATTCTTTAAAACCCTGTGTGTAATTATCTACCCCACTGTAGGAAAAAAACAAGCATCCAGGGGGGTGAATTTAGGGGGTGTGAATTTAACACTGGGGTAAATAATATAATTAAAATGGAGGGTTAAATGTGTAAATGTATTTAAAAAAAATACATCTCTCTCAATAGTTCTATAGCTACTGAATGAGACAGAAGTTTAAGAAGAAGGGATGCCTTTAACATATATACAGGGAGTGCAGAATTATTAGGCAAGTTGTATTTTTGAGGATTAATTTTATTATTGAACAACAACCATGTTCTCAATGAACCCAAAAAACTCATTAATATCAAAGCTGAATATTTTTGGAAGTAGTTTTTAGTTTTTTTTTAGTTTTAGCTATTTTAGGGGGATATCTGTGTGTGCAGGTGACTATTACTGTGCATAATTATTAGGCAACTTAACAAAAAACAAATATATACCCATTTCAATTATTTATTTTTACCAGTGAAACCAATATAACATCTCAACATTCACAAATATACATTTCTGACATTCAAAAACAAAACAAAAACAAATCCGTGACCAATATAGCCACCTTTCTTTGCAAGGACACTCAAAAGCCTGCCATCCATGGATTCTGTCAGTGTTTTGATCTGTTCACCATCAACATTGCGTGCAGCAGCAACCACAGCCTCCCAGACACTGTTCAGAGAGGTGTACTGTTTTCCCTCCTTGTAAATCTCACATTTGATGATGGACCACAGGTTCTCAATGGGGTTCAGATCAGGTGAACAAGGAGGCCATGTCATTAGATTTTCTTCTTTTATACCCTTTCTTGCCAGCCACGCTGTGGAGTACTTGGACGCGTGTGATGGAGCATTGTCCTGCATGAAAATCATGTTTTTCTTGAAGGATGCAGACTTCTTCCTGTACCACTGCTTGAAGAAGGTGTCTTCCAGAAACTGGCAGTAGGACTGGGAGTTGAGCTTGACTCCATCCTCAACCCGAAAAGGCCCCACAAGCTCATCTTTGATGATACCAGCCCAAACCAGTACTCCACCTCCACCTTGCTGGCGTCTGAGTCGGACTGGAGCTCTCTGCCCTTTACCAATCCAGCCACGGGCCCATCCATCTGGCCCATCCATCTGGCCCATCAAGACTCACTCTCATTATCAGTCCATAAAACCTTAGAAAAATCAGTCTTGAGATATTTCTTGGCCCAGTCTTGACGTTTCAGCTTGTGTGTCTTGTTCAGTGGTGGTCGTCTTTCAGCATTTCTTACCTTGGCCATGTCTCTGAGTATTGCACACCTTGTGCTTTTGGGCACTCCAGTGATGTTGCAGCTCTGAAATATGGCCAAACTGGTGGCAAGTGGCATCTTGGCAGCTGCAAGCTTGACTTTTCTCAGTTCATGGGCAGTTATTTTGCGCCTTGGTTTTTCCACACGCTTCTTGCGACCCTGTTGACTATTTTGAATGAAAAGCTTGATTGTTCAATGATCACGCTTCAGAAGCTTTGCAATTTTAAGAGTGCTGCATCCCTCTGCAAGATATCTCACTATTTTTGACTTTTCTGAGCCTGTCAAGTCCTTCTTTTGACCCATTTTGCCAAAGGAAAGGAAGTTGCCTAATAAATATGCACACCTAATATAGGGTGTTGATGTCATTAGACCACACCCCTTCTCATTACAGAGATGCACATCACCTAATATGCTTAATTGGTAGTAGGCTTTCGAGCTTATACAGCTTGGAGTAAGACAACATGCATAAAGAGGATGATGTGGTCAAAATACTCATTTGCCTAATAATTCTGCACGCAGTGTATCTCCTTGAGAAGCTAATTTGACCCTAAAGGGTTAATTCAACCTGTAATGTAAACTCTGTCCTGTCACTTCTCTTATCTCTCTGCTCTGCTATCAGTGAACCTTTCCGGGATATATTGTCTCACATGCGCCTGTCAGGGAGCCGCAATCTAATAGCGGGAGACTCCCTGAACGTCCGGGAGACTTGAGATCCCTGCATTCTGTATGGAGAGAAATCCGTTCAGGATCCATCAGGATGTCTTCAGTTCAGTCACTGAACGGCGTTTTGGACAGAGGAAATACCGCAGCATGCTGGGGTATTATCTTAGTCCAAAATTCCGGATCAGTTGCCGGAATGCCAGATCCGGCATTAATTTACATTGAAATGTATTAGTGCTGGATCCAGCATTAAAAATACAGCAATGCCGGATCCGTCCTTCCGGTCTGCGCATGCACAGACCGGTAAAAATGTGAAAAAAATATATAACTGATCCGTTTCTCCGGATGACATCCGGAAAGACGGATCCGTTCTTGCAATGCATTTGTAAGACGGATCCGGATCAGTCTACAAATGCTGTCCGTTTGCATGCAGATTGCCGGATCACTCGGATTGCAGATTGCAACTGATCACTCTGCCGCAAGTGTGAAAGTAGCCTGAGTCCTCATGCACACGACCGTTGTTTTTGGTCCGCATCTGAGCCGCAGTTTTTGCGGCTCGGATGCGGACCCATTCACTTCAATGGGGCCACAAAAGATGCTGTCCACATCCGTTGCTCCGTTCCGTGGTCCGCAAAAAAAAATATATAACCTGTCCTATTCTTGTCCGTTTTGCGGACAAGAATAGGCAGTTATATCAATGGCTGTCCGTGCCGTTCCACAAATTGCGGAACGCACACGGATGCCATCCGTGTTTTGCGGATCCGCAATTTGCGGACCGCAAAACACACAACGGTCGTGTGCATGAGGCCTTAGGGACATTTTCAGTTGTTTTGGGGCGTTCCTGGGATGTGGTTAAAAAGTCTTGTTTTTGACTGAATGTTAAGGATGGTTTGTATGGACAATTTACCGTAGGTTTGTCAGAGACTCTTTTATGGAGAAGCTCCCCATTCTGAGTCATACAGGGGGACCCTGAGCAGGGGACTCCCACCATGACATCCATATGTCCAAGTAGGAGACAATGGGGGAGGTTGATCAAGCTGGTGTAGAACTGGCTTAGTTGCCCATAGCAACCAATCAGATTCCACCTTTCATTTTCCAAAGGAACTGTCAAAAAATAAAAGGTGGAGTCTGATTGGTTGCTATGGGCAACTTAGCCAGTTCTACTCTACACCAGTTTGATAAATGGCCCCAAATCTCTTTACGTCCTTTGAAACCACTTCAACTATGAACTAATTTGTGATTGAACAGTTTTTCATGATTAAAAAATAAATAAAAAATATATGTATATATTTATTTTTTTTCCTATGTAAAAACCCAGAAAAGAAACATTTTAACTATTTTAGGTCCACCTTTCAGCCTGGAAGTATAATCTGCAGATGTTGTGTTGCTGTAAGGTTTTGGGCTTGAATCTGTATAATATCATTAAAGGGGTTTTCCCGCAGTTTTTTTGTGAGTACCTATCCTGTGGATAGGTCATCAGTATCTGATTGGTGGAGGCCAACACCCATGAGAAAGCACCAGCGCATGCAGTAGCCCTGCGGCCTTCTCCAGCTTTGTCTAGGCCAGGCATGCTCAACCTGCGGCCCTCCAGCTGTTGGAAAACTACAACTCCCATAATTCCCGGACAGCCTACAGCGATCAGCCTACAGAAGGGCATGGTGGGAGTGCTGCAGGTTGAGCATCCCATTGGTCACATGGCCTAGCCGTAGCCCAGCCCCATTGAAGTGGATGAAACTGAACTGCGATACCAAGCACAGCCGCTAAATATTGTACCTGGTAAGCTGAGAGAAGGCCGCGGCACTATTGCAAGCACCGGTGCCTTCTGGCGTGATGCATTCTTTAGGGTCAAAATTCTGGAGCCCTTAGAATTAGTTTCTTTTGGACCAAACTAAAGAGAAATGAATACATTTTCAATTTTTCCATATTGTACCTGGTAAGCTGAGAGAAGGTCGTGGCACTATTACAAGCATCGGTGCCTTCTCAAACGGCTGATTGGCAGGGGTCCCTGGTATCGGACCTCCACCAATCAGATACTAATGACCTATCCAAAGGAATATCAGAAAACGTCTTTAAAGCAGTTTTCCTAGATTCATATATTGATGACTTATCATCAGAGAGGCTCTTACACCCGGCACCCCTACCGATCAGCAGTTTGAAGAGGCCCCAGTACAAGCACAGCACCGTACATTGTATAGTGGCTGTGCTTGGTATTGCACTCAGATCAATTCATTTAAATGGGCTGAACTGCAACTAGGCCATGACACTGCTGAACATATTTTCACTGGCCTAGGAAGAGGATGCAGCCTCGTCAAACAGCTGATCAGAGGTGGTGTTCCTGGGATCAGATAGTGTTGGCCTGTCCTGAGTTTATGTAGTAATGGTCAACTAGTTTTAGGTCCCTGAGCGGGATTGCCCTTTTTGGGGCAGCTACCCCAATGGCCTAGTTTTTGCTAAACTGGGCGGTGAAAATACGAACAGGCTTTGCTTAGAATTTCCCAACTGCAGTATAAAATACACAGCGCTTGCCTAATTCAGATGCTTCAGCAAAAGAGTACTTCTCCTTTTAATTCTAGTATATGCGTAGCATTCAGAGACAGCACAGGAATGCTAAAGATTTCTTATAGTGTATATATATATATATATATATATATATATATATAGTCATGTCATGTGACTGATACAGATGTAGCAGAGTTTGTGCAATGTGACATTTCTCTGCCGTCGGGTGATCCGCCACCACTGATTATAATATCAAAGTAAAGTGTGTCCTGTGACAAACTGAGCTCTGCTACATGTGTGTAACCGCAGCAGTAGCATAGCATAGAGTGTAAACGCCACTGCAGGTCCAAAGACAAATGGGTGCCAGCGATCCAATCTCCAAAAATGTTACTTTTTTGCAGTGCCGTGGAATATTCATTTTCGCAGCAGTAGTATAGTGATATATATTATAGTAATCAGGTATACAGATGTGACAGAGGTGAATTTGCCATTTCACCACACCAGCCTCCGGCAATCCCCCATAAAACATTAAGATTGGCATTTCTGCTAAGGCCTCTTGCACACAACCGTATGGCTTTTTCAGTATTTTGCAATCCGCAAAAAACGGATCCGCAAAAAATACGGATGATGTCCGTGTGCATTCCGTTTTTAGCGGAATGGAACAGCTGACCCCTGATAGAACAGTACTATCCTTGTCTGTTATGTAGACAATAATAGCACATGTTCTATCTTTGAACGGAATGGAAAAACGGAAACACGGAAATGGAAGGCATACAGAGTATCTTCCGTTTTTTTTGCGGATCCATTAAAATAAATTGTTCCGTATGCGGTCCGTAAACGGAACCCAAAAAACGGAACCCAAAAAACGGAACGTAAACGGAAAAAGAAAACATTTGTGTGCAAGAGGCCTAAGGACTTGTTCACACGACCGTATGGCTTTTTCATTGTTTTGCGGACCGTTTTTTCACGGATCCGTTTTTTGTTTCCGTTTCTGTTCCGTTTTTCCATATGGCATATACAGTATACAGTAATTATATAGAAAAAATTGGGCTGGGCATAAAATTTTCAATAGATGGTTCCGCAAAAACGGAATGGATACGGAAGACATATGGATGCATTTGACTTGAATGGAGCCACGGAACGTGATTTGCGGACAATAATAGGACAAGACTCGGACAAAAAATGTAGCGGAACGGAAATGCGGACATACGGAAACGGAATGCGAGTACATTCCGTTTTTTTTGCGGACCCATTGAAATGAATGGTTTCGTATACGGACCGTATACGGAATGCAATAAACGGCCCGTATACGGAATGCAAAAAACTTTTGTGTGAACGAGCCCTAAAGTGAAGCAGCACTGACAGAAAGGAGTCTTGATTTACTTACAGCTCATTTAGAAAATTTCATGCATTGATTTTACAGAAGTGACATGAAGGTTAAGGTGACCATCAATCCATTTGAGAGGGTCTGTCTCTGTGTATCGATGACCTCTTCATCAGGAGGGTGAAATGACCTCCGGTCCCAGTGGGACACTTCAGAATGACAGATTTAAAGGGCAATTCCTAGGATTTTCCTTCCATTTGCTTTATAATTAAAGTGACAATTTCCATGGAGTTGTACACAGAAACAGATTCTTTACATGTTTTTTTTTCTTAAGGGGGTTTTCCAGTCCTCACGCCATTTACATCTCACTGGCTATGGACACGATCACATGCTCTGTTCCAGCCAATGACTGGCTTCAGCAGTGACGTGCTGCTTGTGGTCCCATCACTGCTGAAGCCAGTCATTGGCAGAAGAGGTGCATGTAACCATGCCCATAGCCAGCCGGATGTAAAGGGCACGGGGACCGGAAGATGGAGACAGCGGGGGCAATGTGGAGGACTGGAGCAGGAACTGAACTGTATTTAAAGAGCTACATTGCCTTCCTCGCCTACTGCGCTATAATTTGGTCATTCTATTCCTGACAGTAGCACATTGAATGAAAGAGTAGCAGCCTTAAAAAGGGTCGTCTCACTATAGCAAATGGCATTTATCATGTAGTTTCCATGGCTGCGACCACTCTGTAATCCAGCAGCGGTGGCCGTGCTTTAACACTATAGGAAAAAGCTCCAGCTTCTCTGGTGGGACGGCGGGGGCGCACATAGGTACGCATGCGCAGCAGCGCTGCAACGGTGACTGTAAATACGAGCAGTGTATAATGTGATGGAAAAATGAATGAAGCCAGCAAAGGAGGCAACATGGACAATCACAATACATTAGTAAGTGCCTTGTATTGACTTTCTTTACATGATAAATGCCATTTGCTGAAGTGAGAGGACCCGTTTAAAAAGATTTCATTGGTAATGTTCTTTTAATGTGATTATCACCAGTATGCAGCCACATCCACTGCTGTGGAGGAGAAAACCGCCTCCTCGCTTCTCTAGTTCACCAGAAATCTCATTACTCATTCAGTTTTCGTGAAACAGATTACAAGATGTAAGAGAAGATTACGGTAATGTGTTCAGTGTCAGGTAGGTCTGGCTTCTCCTCCGCTCTTGCTGGGCAGCTAATCGCGCCCTCCCGGTGATGCGGCAGTTCTGTAGGAAAAGCTGAATGATACAGGACAAGGACAGTCATATGTGCTGTGAACGTTTTTCTAATGCGCTAAAACAATTACTTTAAGTAAGGTAGGACCCCACTTTTCAGCAATTTTCCACAGTTGGAATTTTTATTAAATATATGGATATGGACGTTTGCACACGGCAGAACCCTGTGCTGTGTACAGACCCTGTGCATGGCGCCTGCATGGCAGAACCCTGTGCACAGAGTCTGTACAGCAGAGCCCTCTTCGCAGAGCCTTTACATCAGATCCCTGTGTACGGAGCCTGTATGATAGAGCATTGTGCATGGAGCCTGTAGGCAGAGGCCTGTGTAAAGAGCCTGTACAACAGAACCCTGACTGCGGAACCTGTATGGCAGAGCTCTGTGCATGGAGCCTGTATTAGGTCCTAGTGCTCCGTGTATAGAGCCTGTATAGCAGAACCCTCTGCATGGAGCCTGTATGGCAAAACCCTCTGCATGGAGCCTGTATAGCAGAACCCTCTGCATGGAGCCTGTATGGCAGAACCCACTGCATGGAGCCTGTATGGCAGAGCCCTCTGCATGGAGCCTGTATGGCAGAACCCTCTGCATGGAGCCTGTACAGCAGAGCCCTCTGCATGGAGCCTGTATGGCAGAACCCTCTGCATGGAGCCTGTATGGCAAAACCCTCTGCATGGAGCCTGTATGGCAGAACCCACTGCATGGAGCCTGTATGGCAGAGCCCTCTGCATGGAGCCTGTATGGCAGAACCCACTGCATGGAGCCTGTATGGCAGAGCCCTCTGCATGGAGCCTGTATGGCAGAACCCACTGCATGGAGCCTGTATGGCAGAACCCACTGCATGGAGCCTGTATGGCAGAGCCCTCTGCATGGAGCCTGTATGGCAGAGCCCTCTGCATGGAGCCTGTATGGCAGAGCCCTCTGCATGGAGCCTGTATGGCAGAGCCCTCTGCATGGAGCCTGTATGGCAGAGCCCTCTGCATGGAGCCTGTATGGCAGAACCCTCTGCATGGAGCCTGTATGGCAGAACCCTCTGCATAGAGCCTGCATTAGGTCCTAGTGCTCTGTGTATAGAGCCTGAATGGCAGAACCCTCTGCATGGAGCCTGTATAGCAGAGCCCTCTGCATGGAGCCTGTACGGCAGAGCCCTGTTTGCAGAACCTGTACGGCAGAGCTCTGTGCATAAAGTCTGTATAGCAAATCTGTGTGCGCAGATCCTTTATGGCAGTGCTCCATGTATGGAGCTCCTGTGTATATAGTCTGTATGGCAGAGACTTGTGCCCAGAGCCTGTACATCAAAGCCTTGTCTGCAGAACCTGTACAGCAGAGCTCTGTGCATGAGCCTGTATAGCAGATCCTTGTGCACAGATCCTTTATGGCAGTGCTCAGTGTATGGAGCTCCTTTGTATAGAGTCTATATGGCAGAGCATTGTGCCCAGAGCCTGTACAGCAAAGCCTTGTCTGCAGAACCTGTATGGCAGAGCTCTCTGCATGAAGCCTATATAACAGATCCTTGTTCACAGATCCTTTAAGGCAGTGCTCCATGTATGGAGCCTTATGGTAGAGTCTGTATGGCAGAGCCTTGTGCCCAGAGCCTGTACAGCAGAGTGTGGAGCACAAAGTCTGTAGGGCAGAGACCTGTGAATGGAGGCTATACAGCAGTGCAGGGGTCAGTTTCCATCAGATTTGATATCCAGATGCAATGCTTTAAAAGTGGAATTTCCTCTATCTGTATGTATAGTCTTAGTGAACAACCCATCAAATTCCCTGTTGGGACTGTAGAAGTACAGTATGTAATATATGCTAAATAGCATTTCCTCTTTCCAGTTTTCCTGGAGCAGGAATGAGTTCTTTTTCCCCTTGCCTTTCCTGCCGGAGTGATTCAGCTGATGAAACTATATATAAGGGAATTGTAGATGATGCACCTGCAATGCTAAACCTCACTTGGACTGTAAACCCGAAAAGCATCTAAGCTGAGAAAATAACTACATTGCTACTAAAAACTGCTTTTACATGTTCAGCAGAGACGCCCATCACACAGTAATCTCCTATGCCCAGACATTGCTGCTTACCTTCTCAATCCCGGGAATAGCTGATGTGCTATTTTTCTGGGATGAGCAACTGCTGAAGTTCAGTGTAGAGTGCAGATTACACAGAAGCCCTTTGAGGGATTTAATTTACATTTTAAATCCAATACCGATGTTTGAGGATGAAGAAAAAAAAATCAGTGCTGTAAGAAAAATGTAATCCGCTCGGTAGTTTAACTCATTTCACATCTTAAAAAGTCTTGTCAGTGCAGAATCACCGGAGAGGATTGTCAGCGATTAGGGCGGGGGTCATACAGAGCTTTTGGGGGCAGTTTTTGCTGCAATTTTCAAGCAGTTTTTTTGAGCCAAAGCCAGAAGTGGATCCAGCAGGAAGTAGAGAGTATACGTCCTCCTTTATATGTCTCATTCCCTTCCAGCCTACTTCAAAGACTGCCGCAAAGAGCTGCCGACACCAACCTAGAAGGGCTTTTCTGGTTTCACAGAATTTTTCTTGTCAGATTTGTACTGAAACCTACAAGAATCCTACTTGAACGCCCTATTTCAGCTCCAGACGAAACACATGTGCAGGAAGCTTCAGGGCAGGCATGCTCAACCTGCGGGGCCCTCCAGCTGTTGCAAAACTACAACTCCCAGCATGCCTGAACATTTTTCAGATCCCTTATTTTACAACAGAAAAATGATGATAAATGTGCTGGAGCTGAAGGCCCTGGCCACAGCTTTCCCACGCCATGCCCCTAAAACGCCCCTTTTTAGAAACTGGCAAGGGTGGTGTAGAAACACTGCCTGCACCTAGTGGAAACCTTCAAAAGAAACCTGAAAACCCACCTCTTCAGACAAGCCTGCAACCTACAGTAACCCTGCTACCGCCGTAAGACCAGCTTCTACCCTCACAAACTGTATCCTTCCCCCATCCCTTATAGATTGTAAGGGTACTTTCACACTTGCGGCAGAGGATTCCAGCAGGCAGTTCCGTCGCAATCCGGACGCAAACTGATGGCATTTGTCAGACGGATCCGGATGCGAATCCGTCTCACAAATGCATTGCAATACCGGATCCGTCTCTCCGGTGTCATCCGGAAAAACGGATCCGGTATTATATATTTTTTGCATTTTTAAAGGTCTGCGCATGCCGGATCCGTTTTTGCCGGAACACTGAATGCCTGATCCGGCACTAATACACTTCAATGTAAATTAATACCGGATCCGGCATTCCGGCAAGTGTTCAGTATTTTTGGCCTGAGGTAAAACGACAGCATGCTGCGGTATTTTCTCCGTACAAAAAACGTAAAAAGGACTGAACTGATGCATCCTGAACAGAATGCTCTTCATTCAGAATGCATTAGGATAAAACGAATCAGTTTTTTTCCGGTATTGAGCTCCTGTGACAGAACTCTACCGGAAAACAAAAACGCTAGTGTGAAAGTACCCTAAGCAGGGCAGGGTCCTCTCCCCTTGTTCATGCCTATTGTACTTGTTTTATATTATATGTGTACACACCTTTTAATATGTACAGCGCCATGGAATGAGTGGTGCTTTAATAATAAACAAATAAATAAATAAATAACAATTTAGGCACAATGGCATTTAAAAAGTCACACACCCATGTTTTGCACCTTTTTTTTTTTTTTACATCTTTATATCAGTGGGGGGGGGGGGGGGGGGGGGGGGGTTTCTTGGTAAATGACCCCCTCTGTGTGCAAAAAAACGCAGGACAAAAAAACTGGAGGTGGACAAAAAAAATGCCAGAGCTTATTCTGCCTTTTTTTTTATACTACAGTCGTGGCCAAAAGTTTTGAGAGTGACACAAATATTCGTTTTCACAAAGTTTGCTGCTAAACTTCTTTTAGATCTTTGTTTCAGTTGATTCTGTGATGTAGTGAAATATAATTACACGCACTTCATACGTTTCAAAGGCTTTTATCGACAATTACATGACATTTATGCAAAGAGTCAGTATTCGCAGTGTTGGCCCTTCTTTTTCAGGACCTCTGCAATTCGACTGGGCATGCTCTCAATCAACTTCTGGGCCAATTCCGGACTGATAGCAACCCATTCTTTCATGATCACTTCTTGGAGTTTGTCAGAATTAGTGGGTTTTCGTTTGTCCACCTGCCTCTTGAGGATTGACCACAAGTTCTCAATGGGATTAAGATCTGGGGAGTTTCCAGGGCATGGACCCAAAATGTCAACGTTTTGGTCCCCGAGCCACTTAGTTATCACGTTCCATCGTGCTGGAAAATGCATTGTTCTTCACCAAACTGTTGTTGGATTGTTGGAAGAAGTTGCTGTTGGAGGGTGTTTTGGTACCATTCTTTATTCATGGCTGTGTTTTTGGGCAAAATTGTGAGTGAGCCCACTCCCTTGGATGAGAAGCAACCCCACACATGAATGGTCTCAGGATGCTTTACTGTTGGCATGACACAGGACTGATGGTAGCGCTCACCTTTTCTTCTCCGGACAAGCCTTTTTCCAGATGCCCCAAACAATCGGAAAGAGGCTTCATGGGAGAATATGACTTTGCCCCAGTCCTCAGCAGTCCATTCACTATACTTTCTGCAGAAGATCAATCTGTCCCTGATGTTTTTTTTGGAGAGAAGTGGCTTCTTTGCTGCCCTTCTTGACACCAGGCCAGCTTCCAAAAGTCTTCGCCTCACTGTGCGTGCAGATGCGCTCACACCTGCCTGCTGCCATTCCTAAGCAAGCTCTGCACTGGTGGCACTCCGATCCCGCAGCTGAATCCTCTTTAGGAGACGATCCTGGCGCTTGCTGGACTTTCTTGGACGCCCTGAAGCCTTCTTAACAAGAATTGAACCTCTTTCCTTGAAGTTCTTGATGATCCTATAAATTGTTGATTGAGGTGCAATCTTAGTAGCCACAATATCCTTGCCTGTGAAGCCATTTTTATGCAACGCAATGATGGCTGCACGCGTTTCTTTGCAGGTCACCATAGTTAACAATGGAAGAACAATGATTTCAAGCATCACCCTCCTTTTAACATGTCAAGTCTGCCATTTTAACCCAATCAGCCTGACATAATGATCTCCAGCCTTGTGCTCGTCAACATTCTCACCTGAGTAAGGGCTCTTTCACACTTGCGTTGTCCGGATCCGTCGTGTACTCCATTTGCCGGAGGTGCCCGCTGGATCCGTAACACCGCAAGTGAACTGAAAGCATTTGAAGACGGATCCGTCTTCAAAATGCGTTCAGTGTTACTATGGCAGCCAGGACGCTATTAAAGTCCTGGTTGCCATAGTAGTAGTGTGGAGCGGGGGAGCAGTATACTTACCGCCCGTGCGGCTCCCGGGGCGCTCCAGAATGACGTCAGAGAACGCCCCATGCGCATGGATGACGTGATCCATGTGATCACGTCATCCATGCGCGTGGGGCGCCCTGACGTCACTCTGAAGCGCCCCGGGAGCCGCACGGACGGTAAGTATACTGCTCCCCCGCTCCCCACTACACTTTACCATGGCAAACAGGACTTTAGCGTCCCGGCAGCCATGGTAACCATTCAGAAAAAGCTAAACGTCGGATCCGGTAATACGCCGAAACGACGTTTACCTTTTAATGGGCATTAATTCCGGATCCGGCCTTGCGGCAAGTGTTCAGGATTTTTGGCCGGAGCAAAAAGCGCAGCATGCTGCGGTATTTTCCCCGGCCAAAAAACGTTCCGGTCCGGAACTGAAGACATCCTGATGCATCCTGAACGGATTTCTCTCCATTCAGAATGCATGGGGATAATCCTGATCAGGATTCTTCCGGCATAGAGCCCCGAAGACGGAACTCTATGCCGGAACAAAACAACGCAAGTGTGAGAGAGCCCTTAACAAGACGATTACTGAAATGATCTCAGCAGGTCCTTTAATGACAGCAATGAAATGCAGTGGAAAGTTTTTATCATATACTCTTGATAACATTCTGGAGTATATGCAAATTGCTATTATAAAAACATAAGCAGCAACTTTTCCAATTTCCAATATTTATGTAATTCTCAAAACTTTTGGCCACGACTGTACATGCACACGACCGTTGTGTGTTTTGCTGTCCGCAAACCGCGGATCCACAAAACACGGATGGCGTCCGTGTGCATTCCGCAGTTTGCGGAACGGCACGGACAGCCTTTAATATAACTACCTATTCATGTCCGCAAAGCGCGGACAAGAATAGGACAGGTTATATTTTTTTTGCGGACCACGGAATGGAGCAACGAATGTGGACAACACACGAAGTGCTGTCCCCATCTTTTGCGGCCCCATTAAAGTGAATGGGTCCGCACCCGAGCCGCAAAAACTGCGGTTCGGATGCGGACCAAAACAACGGCCGTGTGCATTAGGCCTTACAGGTAAAAAAAAAACTGAGTCAAATTCATGCGTATAAGGCCTCCTGCACACGACCGTTGTGTGCACCCGTGGCCGTTGTGCCGTTTTCAGTTTTTTTTCGCAGACCCATTGACTTTCAATGGGTCCGTGGAAAAATCGGAAAATGCACCGTTTTGCAGCCGCATCCGTGAACCGTGTTTCCTGGCCGTGAAAAAAATATGACCTGTCCTATTTTTTTCACGGCCAACGGTTCACGGACCCATTCAAGTCAATGGGTCCGTGAAAGAACACGGATGCACACAAGATTGGCATCCGTGTCCGTGATCCGTGGCCGTAGGTTAGTTTTTATACAGACGGATCCGAACATCCGTCTGCATAAAAGCTTTTTCAAAGCTGAGTTTTCACTTCGTGAAAACTCAGAACCGACAGTATATTCTAACACAGAAGCGTTCCCATGGTGATGGGGACGCTTCTAGTTAGAATACACTACAAACTGTGTACAAGACTGCCCCCTGCTGCCTGGCAGCACCCGATCTCTTACAGGGGGCCGTGATCAGCACAATTAACCCCTTCAGGTGCCGCACCTGAAGGGGTTAATTGTGCTGATCACGGCCCCCTGTAAGAGATCAGGGCTGCCAGGCAGCAGGGGGCAGACCCCCCCCAGTTTGAATATCATTGGTGGCCAGTGCGGCCCCCCCCCCTATTGTAATAATATGTTGGTGGCACAGTGTGCGCCCCCCCCCTCCCTCCCTCTATTGTAATAATTTGTGGTGGCACAGTGTGCACCCCCCCCTCCCTCTATTGTAATAATTCGTTGGTGGCACAGTGTGCGCCCCCCATCGGCCCCCCCTCCCTCTATAGCATTGACAACATTGGTGGCCAGTGTGCGGCCTCCCATCTCCCCCCCCCCCATCATTGGTGGCAGCGGAGTTCCGATCGGAGTCCCAGTTTAATCGCTGGGCCTCCGATCGGTAACCATGGCAACCAGGACGCTACTACAGTCCTGGTTGCCATGGTTACTTAGCAATAGTACAATAGTAGAAGATTCATACTTACCGGCTGCTGCGATGTTCGTGTCCGGCCGGGAGCTCCACCTACTGGTAAGTGACAGGTCTGTGCGGCGCATTGCTAAATGAACTGTCACTTACCAGTAGGAGGAGCTCCCGGCCGGACACAGACATCGCAGCTCCCAGGTAAGTATGAATCTTTTACTATTGTACTATTGCTAGTAACCCGCTGCCACCAATGATCGGAGGGGGGGGGGGTAGATGGGAGGCCGCACACTGGCCACCAATGTTGTTAATGCTATAGAGGGAGGGGGGGCCAATGGGGTGCCACCAACGATTTATTACAATAGAGGGAGGAAGGGGGGGGGGGGCGCACACTGTGCCACCAACAAATTATTACAATAGAGGGAGGAAGGGGGGGGGGGGCGGGGGGGGGGGGGGCACACTGTGCCACCAACGAATTATTACAATAGAGGGAGGAAAGGGGATGGCCGCACTGGCCACCAATGATATTCAAACTGGGGAGGGGGGAGGGTCTGCCCCCTGCTTCCTGGCAGCCCTGATCTCTTACAGGGGGATATGATAGTACAATTAACCCCTTCAGGTGCGGCACCTGAGGGGTTAATTGTGCTGATCACGGCCCCCTGTAAGAGATCGGATGCTGCTAGGCAGCAGGGGGCAGTCATGTACACAGTTTGTAGTATATTCTAACTAGAAGCGTCCCCATCACCATGGGAACGCCTCTGTGTTAGAATATACTGTCGGAAATGAGGTTTCACGATCGAACTCATATCCGACAGTATATTCTAACATAGAGGCGTTCCCATGGTGATGGGGACGCTTCAAGTTAAAATATACCATCGGATTGGAGAAAACTCCGATCCGATGGTATAAAAGGGACTCCAGACTTTACATTGAAAGTCAATGGGGACGGATCCGTTTGAAATGGCACCATATTGTGTCAAAGTCAAACGGATCCGTCCCCATTGACTTGCATTGTAATTCAGGACGGATCCGTTTGGCTCCGCACGGCCAGGCGGACACCAAGATCCTCCAAAAATCAAGGAAGACCCACGGACGAAAAAACGGTCACGGATCACGGGAAAACGGAACCCCGTTTTGCGGACCGCAAAAAAATACGGTCGTGTGCATGAGGCCTAAGGGCCTCGAGGGTATGTTCTCACACAGCAGATTTGTTACAGAAATTTCTGCTACTGAAAGTCAGTTCCACACCTATGACGGGGGTGTTTTTTGCAGAATGAAGCTCTGAAAACCACATTCAAATAAATGGGACAGTTACAGAAATGTCTGCAATAAATCTGCTGAATGTGAATATACTCCAGTGGTAAGGAGTTTTAGAAAATACTAGCCCCCAAACCTCTCCACAAATCTGCGCCATCATACTATGGGGGTCATTTACTAAACAGAAATGCGCCTATATTAGGCGTATTTCTGTCTCAGACTGCGGCGCAAAGGTTCTTTGCACTGCAATCTGTGACTTTTCCCCGCTCACATCAGGTCTAGAAAAGTGGACGTGGCATGGACGGGGAAGGGGGCGAGCCGGCAGGCCCATCTCATTTACGATTTTCTACGCCTGTTTCAGGCATAGAAAGTGGTCTAGATGTAAGACAGCTAGGAAGTGTCTTACATTTAGAAGCGGCGGTGGATCCGCTGATGGTCAGTAGAGGCCGGCACTGCTTCATAACTCCAGCGGATCCACCGCCAGCTGTAAGGGATATTAAGACTGGTGTCTAAAACACTGGTCTTAATAAATGACCCCCTTTAGACTTTCTCTCTCATCTACTGACTCATTCCTACTCATGGCCCAGCTCGTCGGATTCTCTCCTGTTCCATCCTCTCCTATGCTGCACTTATTTTGTGGAAATCCCTACCTTTAACCATTTCAGTCTTGCTGCTAACATTCCCAGTTTTTAGCGTGTGTTGAAATCAAATTTCTTCAAGGAGTCCTGTGTGACGTATCGTTATTTCAGCCATAATCCACGGCCCACACACAACATGACCTGGTCACAGATATGTTCTTAGCTTGCTGCCCTTGTGTTTCCTGAGATACTGGCTGGATGACTGGTTCACTGTCACTTTTTCCATTCCGTTTAGATTGTAAGCTCTTTCGATCAGGGTTAGTGTTGAGCGAAGCGAGCTTTGAATGCTTCATCCGAAGTTGCTTTGTTCAAAACTTCGGAATAATACTGTACGGAGGTTCGTCTGTATGTACGGAGATTCGTACAGTAGTAGAATGTATGGGCTCTGATGAGCCCATACGGAGGGTATATAAATACATTTATAATGTACACATTTTTGCACATTGGGGGAGATTTATCTAGACTGGTGCAAAAGAAAACTGGCGTAGTTGCCCATTGCAACCAATCCAATTGATTCTTTCATTTTCAAGAGGAGTTATAGAAAATTAAAAGTGGAATCTGATTGGTTGCTGTAGGCAGCTAAGCCAGTTTTCTTTTGCTCCGCTGTCTGTATTCTGAGCCACAGCAATTGCTATTATAAAGGGGCACAGGGCCTGCATGCCTCCAAGCTGTCTTCAGTACAGTGAAGCTTTGGGGATGTGGGCCCTGTGTTCCAGGGATCGTCTTCTGGCGTGTCCGGCTGACATGTCAAATTTTGTAAAAAGCGGAAGGACACTTTAGGCGTTAATAGAGATTCGGCAGCTCTGCATATTCACACGCCCTGTATTTATATATAACTGTTCCCTTTTTTTGTATTCCTTGACAACTGCTGTGCCTCAGTGAACTCACTTTTCTATGTGGGTATTGGCAGAACACGATATGTCATATACTAGTAATTGCCTGTTTGCTCCTCAGCTGTAATCCGTAGCTTCTGCTAATGCCAAAAATAATATTTTTACTAAAAGTGCCTCTGGTGCCCACCTCCTAAAAATATTCAGGTTAGCACCTCAGGACGTATTCAAAAAGTGCATTTGTGTGTTGGGTCTCTGTGTCTTTTCGAATGGGTTACTGATATCTTGTAAACTGATGGTGTTTGGCTGGGATCTGGCATCACTTTATGGGGGTCTCAGCGGTTGGACCCCCGCTGATTCAGCCCTGTGGCCCCAGAATGGGCCTGGCTGCAGTTTCCCAGCATAGTCGGGTGGCATGCTGGGGTCGCAGTGCTGAATCAGCGTTCTGGCTCATTCCGTTTTTAGGATTGGTGGAGGTCCCACTGGAAGGATGACATACAGTATATGTATACACTGACATACAGTATATATACTGTGTTCCCTTATTGCAGGGACATGTGCTGCTTCCGACCCCATAAAAATGGAGAACACAGAGTGTGGCACGTGAAGTGCAGCCCGCTCATGGGGTCAAGGGCCCCAATATCGTGCTAGGTTGACCACCACTGATCTGGAAGAGCTGAACATTATATTTAATTCATAGGGGGCCATGACGGCAGGCCCCCCCTCATTAGGGAGGATGACAGGAGTTACAGCAGAAGAAACTGCAAAGAGAAGGGATGAAGAGGAGATTACACAAGACGAGATGGGATAACGTAGAATAGTGAAAGATTAGCTGATTCCTGTAGAAGAGAGATGGAATTGCAATGGAGAAATAGGACAGACACCTTCAGGCCAGATGTGCAACAATAGATCTTTGTACAGATGCAGCTGTCAGAGTAAATAAGGGAGCCAGTATGATGGAGGAGGAGGGAGTCAGTGAGTCAGGCTGGAAACCTTCCTGTGTACACACAATCCCAGGGTCAGGACATCCTAATGGCTTCTAACTATTTCACTGCCAGAGGGGAGAAGCTACATGCAGATCTTGTAATACCCTGTGTATGCCCTGGCGTCCAGTTCACGTATCAAACACGGCATTTATTAGGTATACTGTTCACCCCTTCAAAAACCCCAAACCTCAGACCTCATGCAAACAAGCTGTGTACAACCTGTGATTTATATGTCGCCATAATACAGTAGTATAGTATAGAGGCAGGGAGGAGGATGGGCCCCTTCTGTATCATTTCCTATGAGGCAGATAGTACGCGAATAGTCTAGCGGTTCCCGTGAAGCAGGGATCAGGAACCTCCGGCACTCCAACTGTGCAGAAACTACAACTCCCAGAATGCACCGTTCACTTCTGTGGGAGTTAGTAGGACAGCTGAGCAGGTTTGCATGCTGGGAGTTGTAGTTTCACAGCAGCTGGAGTGCTAAAGGGTTGTGCCACCATTAAATGTTATTTTAATATAATTCAGCATGAAAAACTAGTCACTTTTCAAATTTACTTTCTGTTACAAAAATGGAGAGATATTCTCTTTATTATAATGATGCCCCCTGGTGTTCAGTCTGTATAGTAATGTGCACGTCCTCCAGCTGAGGTGGTCGCACATGCTTGTTCCATCCTTCAACTGCCACCAGCCTGATCTGCTGCTAGAAGCTGTGATAATTAGGCTACTTTCATATCTGAGTTCACGGTATCCATCATAGCCATATAGGAGCGGATCCCCGCCTGATCCCTTTACAGTCCGTGGGGTCTGGCAGGGAACAGCAGTATCTGGCTATGGTGGATAAGGTGAAATCCGGATTTAAAAATGCAGATGTGAAACTAGCATTACAGGGAGAGCTGCGGCAGAAAGGCACATGCCCCTTGAACTACATCAGAAAGGACATGCCCCTTGAACTACATCAGAAAGGACATGCCCCTTGAACTACATCAGAAAGGACATGCCCCCTGAACTACATTAGAAAGAACATGTCCTCTGAGAAAGGACACTCCTCCTAAACTGCCAGCCGAAAGAGATCTCTGGGTCCATGTGAGGTACAGGGCTGGTTCTAGCTTTGTTAGGCCTCATGCACACGACCGTTGTTTTGGTCCGCACCCGAGCCGCAGTATTTGCAGCTCGGGTGCGGACCCATTTACTTCAATGGGGCCGTAAAAGATGCGGACAGCACTCCCATGTGCTGTCAGCATCCGTTGCTCCGTTCCGTGGCCCCGCAAAAAAAATAGAACATGTACTATTCTTGTCCGTTTTGCGGACAAGAATAAGCATTTCTACAATGGGCCGCCCGTTCCGCAAATTGCGGAAGGCACACGGACGGCTTCTGTTGTTTGCGGACTGCAAAAAACTGAACGGTCGTGTGCATGAGGCCTTAGAAGGAGCTCTTCATTTACTATGTGATGGCATCAGTCATAGGATGACCCCTTTAACGCTTTCTACACTATAGTTTATCTAGGGTCACTCTGTTGTAACAACAAAAAAATACCCTGATGGGGGTCATTGATCCTTGTACACCATATGTATGTCAAATCTGCCTATAGCAGCGGACCTGGCAAGGATGTCATGAGTGAAAATAACGCGGGTGAGCGGGACGGAACGATACGCCATAGCCAGCGGCCATTAGCAGCCAGGTTGTGACCCTGAACAGGATACAGAAGCGACACATGCCATATAGTTCTGTTTTCTTAGTACGGTTACCACCATGAATGATATTTCTGTAATATGTCTGATGATAATGGAATGTATGAGGTGGAACTGTTTGCTTTTCTTTCCTTGGTTACCCCTCAGCCAAAATGACATAATCTGTTTTTAAGAGCAATGGGAATCACAAGGAAAATACATGTTATTCTGTATGAAAATGGGAAGATCAGTCAGGAAGTGACATAACGCCGTGTGCGGACAGAGGGCGGAGCCAGACCCGGTCAGAGAATAACAGGTTGTTATGGGGACGTACACCATAGTAGAGCTGCTTTGCGTTCCTGTGAAGATTGTGTGACAGGGGCTGTGCAGTGTCAGGATATTGATGACTTATCCTCAGGGTCAGTCATCAGATCGGTGAGGGTCCGACTCCTGGCACCCCTGCCCACCAACTTTTTGAAGGGGTCATGTATCTCCTGCGAGATCTGCTCCCTCGTCAGTGTTTACCTGTGTGGACTATAGCGTCAGTGTAGTGAAATCACACTGCTAGATGGTGTACAGTCAAAGCGGTTTTCTGAGATGTTAATGCTGATAACCTATCCTCTGGATAGGTCATCAGTATCTGATCAGTGGGGTTCCAACACCCAGGACCCCCGCAAATCAGCTGACGACACTTTCATCGGTCACGTGGCCTAAATATGGCTGAGCGCAATACCAAGCACAACCGAGATAAGGCCGCGGCGCTCACAGGAAGGCCAGTGTCTTCTCAAACAGCTGATCGGCGGGGGTACTGGGCGTCAGACCCACCGATCAGATACTGATTACCTATCCTGAGGATATGTCATTAGTATAAAAATCTCGGAAAACCTTTTTAAAAATTGAAGAGGATGCAGTTCTCGCACAGGCTCCATGATCCCTTCAAGCAGCTGATTGGCAGGGGTGCCAGAAATCAGAACCCCGCCAATCTCATCAATATCCTGACACTGCACAACCCCTTTAAATAGCAGTCAGTGAAAGCCTGTGGGGCGGACAGGTACTCCTCTTCACTCCCTGCCTCATACACATACATGCTTGGTTCAGACAAGCTTGCATGTGTTCTTGATGGATTGCCCATCCAAGGTTTCCAGTGGTAGGATTCCCTGATAGAAACCTTGGATTAATGCGTTTAACGCAGGGTTGGACAACCTTTTCTGGCGTGTCAGATTGAACCACTGCCAAGGGCCACCATTAAACTTAAAGGTGTGTTACCGTTTGATACATGTACGACTTAAATGGCTGATTGGTACAGGTTCCACTTCCAGGGCTTCCACCTGTCAAGAGAATAGTGGTTCCCCTTCTCTCCTGATCTGCAATTCAGAATGGAAAAGGCCGGGCATGCATGTGTCTCTTTCCATCGCGAGTTATTAAAATGGCCACGTGTCTCACTATTCCCATAAAGCAAGCAGCTCTCCTTCTCATCTACTCCTTTCTGGAGTGCCACATAGAGATCTACCAATGGGGATCTCCGAGATGGCCAAACAGTCCACCAATAGTACTGCTCCTGCTCCATGTGCCACTTCTTTCTGACATGGAAACTACATGTGAGTAGCATGGGCCTACAGCTGGTAAAGGGGATGGCGATTTATGTGTATCTACGGTATGCATCCTAATTTTCGCCAGCAATTTCTACCATCTGCTGTAAGTGTACTCTAGACTCAGGGACAGACACTGGAGCATTGTTAAAAAAGATCCTCCTAGAGCTCCTGTTGCATAATTATACACACCCTGCATGCTGCTGCAGTTTATGCCATGCCTGTGCTTTTTCTGTCTATATTTTTTGGCATTGGTGGTGCCTCACTGCATCTCCTGTGTGTGTGTGAACCAAGTCTATGGGCTGTACTACATTAAAAGATTTTGCAGGCGATTGTCGGGAAGGAAGCGTCTGCTCGTTAGTGGAGGAGACCTCTGCTACTACATGCAGCAATCTCCTCCACTGTATGGAGAGGAGCGATTGTTAATACCATCACTCCTCCCCATACTGACTCGTTTGCCGGCAGCAGATCGTGATTAGACGGCACAGTCTGCTGCCGGCAAGCGATGATTTTTATGCATGCTTAAAAATGGCGATTGCCCGATGATGGAGCGTTTGCTCATCAGGTAGTCAGCGGCAGTGTTATACAGGCAGATCATCGGCAGATCTAATACAGCCCTTAATGAAGCCTTAAGAAAATGACCACAATGCACTGTACAGCAATTATCTTCCAGTGCTAATTCACTTTACAATACGGACGGATACATTTTGATATAGTTTAGATAAATCCAGCAGACAAGTGATAGAAAGTAATAGATGGGATTGATTGCTTCACCCCATTAGCATGGATAATAGGCCGGACTGTAACATCAATCAAGCGCCGAGATTGTAAGTGGACTTATGGTATTGGAAATGTGATAACACTGACACTGGTGTATTGAGCAATATGTAAAAAGACAGCATTTATGGCTGTGCAACGAGTCATTTATCTTATAGTAAAACAGAACAGTCTTTAACAAGGTGAATTAAACATAAAACTTCCCGGAAAGCCCTTTTTGACTGTAAAATAAAATTAATTCCAGTGGAACACGTCAGTCAGATGGCGAAAATGAGAAGCCGAATCCTTAAACAGGACCCGTCACCTCTCCTGACAGGTCTGGTTTAGTAGCTACTTGCATCTCCCATGTAATAACAATTCTGGAGCGTCGATTCTTATGAATGAATTGCTAGCAGCTTGCAGTAAAGGTGCAGATGGGTGTTGCCAGTTGGGGGTGTCAGACACACCCACCACTGGTAACACCCATCTGTACCGTTACTGCAGACTGCTGGCAATTTATTTGTAAACTTCTAGCAGGAATAATAAAGGAATGGCAGTACATAGAGCCATAAGAACAGATGCTCCATTGGTATTACATTGGGAATGCAAGTAGTTACTAAAACAGACATGTCAGGAGAGGTGACAGGTCGTCTTTAACCCCGTGCGGCGGGCGGTGATCGGAATTGAGTGCCTGCCGAATTAATTCGGCAGGCACTCGGGCACAATGCCTAGGGGGGTCCTGTGACCCCCCCGCATCGGCGATCGCAGCAAACCGCAGGTCAATTCAGACCTGCGGTTTGCTGCGTTTCCGGGTTATTCGGGTCTCACTCTCTGGTGACCCGATAACCCGGAATAGGATGGTGATCGGTGGTGTGATAATACACCACCACTCACCATCCTTAGATCCTGTGAGGTGATGGTGACATCACCTCACAGGATCTCTTCTGATTGGCTGCACGGGCGGGCGGGGATTAACTCTACTCCCCCGTGCTCTCCTCTCCTCCTCCATTCGGCCATTGGAGAGAGCAGAGAGAGCAGCCTGCTGCCCGATCTCCAGATTGCACCCCCTGATCTGTGCCCAGCACCCCCTCTTTCGATCCTCCACAGTGGCACCATCTGGCACTAAAAGGTAGGTTAGGGGCAGGGTAGGGAAAGGGTTAGTTCAGGCAGGGAGACTTTAGGGAAAGTTAAGGTTTTTAGTGTTACATCATCCTCTTAGGGTGTCTGGGGTCCACAGCACAGCTGTCTGACCCTAGAACACCCCAGGGGTGCTGCAGCTTGCCCCCCCCCCCTTCAACCCTTTTTTTTTGGGGCGCAAGCTTTTTTTTTTTTTGCGTACGCTGACAGTGGCCAGCACTCTTTAGCGTCCGGCCACTGTTAGTGCATCGCCCACCCCACCGCTGATCAGCTTCGGACGGCTGATCAGCGAGTTAGAATTATATATATTTTTTTTCCACATTTTTTTTGGGCTCTTGTTTTTTTTTTGTTATTTTTCCCTGTTAGGTTTAGGGAAAAGTCCGGGAACACCCGTGCCCCCACACACACGCACACCTAATAAAGATTTACACGCACGCACACACACACGCAGACACACACTCCCCTATGGCCCGCCGGACGTTCTCGGCCGAGGAGGCATACGCCCTCCGAGTCCGAGAGCCCCAGTAAGGACGAGGGTGACCCCACGTTCCTTTTGTCATCCGTGTCCTCCTCATCATCTAGAGATGATGAGCCTTCAAGGCGGCGGAGACGCCGCCAGGCGGATCAAGGGGACCCCCATGCTAGGGACCCTGTGGCCCACCCTAGTACGAGCAGCTCTGGGGCTCGTACTAGTTTTCCGGCCCACCAGGTCAGTCCACCTGAGTCCCCTGCAGGTGAACTTGGCTGGTGTACCCCAGAGCGATTTGAGCCCGTGATTCCTGATTTTGTTGGACAACCAGGAATCCAGATTTACACAGTGGGCTTCACTGAATATGACCTTTTTTGTCATTTTTTCAGTGACCAACTGGTAAATCTAATGGTGGAGCAGACCAACCTGTACGACCAACAGTTCGTCGTTCAAAACCCGGGCTCCTTTTTGGCTGGGCCCGGTGGCTGGACCCCGGTCAGTGCAGCCGAGATGAGGACATTTTGGGACCTCGTGCTGCACATGGGCCTAGTCAAAAAACCTAGTGCCAGGCATTACTGGAGTGGGGACGTCCTCTACCAGACCCCACTCTACAGTATGGCCATGACACGCTCCCGGTTTGAGGCAATCCAGAAATGCCTGCATTATGCAGATAATGCAGCATGTCCCCCCCGAGGTGATCCTGCCTATGACCGCCTGTACAAGATCAGGCCGGTCATCGATCACTTCGCGGCCAAATTTTTGGAGGCCTACGTACCTGGAAGGGAGGTCGCGGTTGTTGAGTCTCTCATTGCGTTCAAGGGGAGACTCATTTTCCGCCAGTATGTTCCCTTAAAGCGGGCGAGGTATGGCTTGAAGCTGTACAAACTTTGTGAGAGTACCTCAGGGTACACTTACATGTTTCGTGTATACGGGGGGGCGAGATTCCTGTATTCAACCCCCAGAATGTCCCCCCACTCTGGGTGTTAGCGGGAAACTTGTGTTGGGCCTTATGCACCCACTGGTAGATAAGGGTTACCACCTTTTACGTGGATAACTTTTATACTAGTATCCCCTTGTTCAGGTCCCTCGCCACCAGATCCACGTCCGCTTGTGGGACCGTGCGGAAAAATCAACGCTGCTTCCCTGCCCACCCCCTCCAGGTACCTATCCCCAGGGGTGAGACCCGTGCCCTTACCAGTGGAAACCTGTTGCTGGTCAGATATAAGGACAAGAGGGATGTCCTTGTACTGTCCACAATTCACGGTAACGGCATCACCCCTGTCCCTGTGCGAGGTACCGCGGCAACGGTCCTCAAGCCCGATTGTATCGTCGACTACAATCAGTATATGGGAGGAGTTGATCTCTCTGATCAAGTCCTCAAGCCATATAACGCCATGCGCAAAACGCGGACATGGTACAAAAAAGTTGCGGTCTACTTGGTACAGGTTGCCTTGTACAACTCTTTTGTACTGTTCCAGTGCGCTGGCAACACAGGGAAATTCCTGCAGTTCTATGAGGCAATCCTCAAGGCCCTGATCTTTTCTGACCGGGAAAGAGCAGGCCGGAGTACCTCGGGAACTGGAGGCGCCCGGATCGTCCCTGGCCAACACTTTCCAGGTGTGGTCCCCCATACTGGAAAGAAGGGACGGACCCCAAAAAAGTGCAGAGTGTATCACAGGAGGGGGATACGGAAGGACACCACCACTCAGTGTGACACATGCCCCAATCATCCGGGCCTCTGCATTATTGGTTGCTTCAGGGAGTACCACACTTCCATGGAGTACTACATTTATAATCCCCTTTTCCATTTAGCCACTGACAATCGATAAAAACTATGGTTCTCAGACTTGAGACACAAAAAAAATTTTGTTCAAAAAGTTTGTAAAATTAAAAAAAGTAAAGAATTTTTTTTGTCACCTTAGATAACAAAAAGTTTAATAGCAAGCGCCAGCATTCAAAAGTGACCAAAACATCAGCCAGAAAGCATAGGAACTGAGAAGTGGTCTGTGGTCACCACCTGCAGAACCACTCCTTTATTGGGGGTGTCTTGCTAATTGCCTATAATTTCCACCTGTTGTCTATCCCATTTGCACAACAGCATGTGAAATTGATTGTCACTCAGTGTTACTTCCTAAGTGGACAGTTTGATTTCACAGAAGTGTGATTGACTTGGAGTTACATTGTGTTGTTTAAGTGTTCCCTTTATTTACTTGAGCAGTGTATAAAATATCATTCCCAAAATGATGCAAACATGAAGTAGACATATGGGGAATGTAAAGTAATAACTATTTTTGGAGGTATTACTATGTATTATAGAAGTAGAGAAATTGAAACTTGGAAATGTGCAATTTTTTACAATTTTTGGGTAAATTTGGTGTTTTTTTAATAAATAAAAATGTTTTTTTTTTTACTTCATTTTACCAGTGTCATGAAGTACAATATGTGACAAAAATACAATCTCAGAATGGCCTGGATAAGTCAAAGCGTTTTAAAGTTATCACCACAGTGACACTGGTCAGATTTGCAAAAAATGGCCTGGTCCTTAAAGGGTTTCTACCACCACATTTTGACCTAATTAGCTGTCTTACACTAGCGATCTGCTAGTGTCTGCTGTACCTAACCATGCTATTGTAATACTTTTCTCTGCAACGGTTACCCTAAAAAACGAATGAGCCTCTAGGTGCAAATGAGCCTCTAGGTGCTATGGGGGCGTCTTTTCAGCACCTAGAGGCTCCGTCTACTCACCATGTGTGCCGCCCAGCTCGTCCCTCCAGCCCGCCCATCTCCTCTAGATTGACAGCCTCCATCGCGGCCTGCGCCGTGTGCGTCTGTATTCGGCGCAGGCGCAGTGACTGTCAGGCCGCTCCCTGCGCCGGCATGTCTACTGCGCCTGCGCATCTCCACTGCTTGAGGCCGGGCATCGTCTGTTCCTGGGAGCACTCTGACGTCATCGGCGCAGGCGCAGTGGAGATGCCGGCGCAGGGAGTGGTCCGACAGTCACTGCGCCTGTGCCGAATACAGACGCACGCGGCGCAGGCGCGAGAATTCGGCCGCGATGGATGCGATGGAGGCTGTCAATCTAGAGGAGATGGGCGGGCTGGAGGGACGAGCTGGGCGGCAGACATATTGAGTAGACGGAGCCTCTAGGTGCTGAAAAGACGCCCCCATAGTACCTAGAGGCTCATTTGCATAGCATCGTTTTTTAGGGAACCGATGCAGAGAAAGGTATTACAATAGCATGGTTAGGGCCCTTTCACACTTGCGGCAGGACGGATCCGACATGCTGTGAAAGTCGGACATGCAGGACTTTTTAGTCCGGCGGCTTTCGCCATGCACCACCGTGCTGCGCCGGAGCTCCACCCCCGTCCCCATTATAGTCAATAGGGACGGAGCGGCGGTCCGGCGAAATAGCGGAAGGACGGATCCGACATGGTGAACAGCATGTCGGATCCGTCCTGCCGCAAGTGTGAAAGGGCCCTTAGGTACAACAGACACTAGCAGATCGCTAGTGTCAGACAGCTAATTAGGTCAAAATGTGGTGGTAGAAACCCTTTAAGGTGAAATATGGCCGTGTCCTTAAGGGGTTAAAGGCTATGTACTTTGGTGGCAATTTTTTTTTTTTTATTGCATTGTACTCATTTTGAGCTGAAAATATATTTTTTCACTTGGTCTTAATTAAAAACAATGAACCGTTTGTTCCGTGCACAGCTTGGAGTTTATCTGCTAGCAGTATCTGTATTTTCTCTCTGCTCCATCAGGCAGCTCAGCTGACGGCTCCTTATTTCTGATCTCTGACCTTATAAACACTCATTAAAAGCTCAATTCTTATCTTACTGATAAGAATGTGCTACTTTAAGGTCTGCACTTTTAATTCAGGTTTTGAGATCCGGCAGAGGCCTGCACCTCTTCATGACTTCGGCGGGTCTACCTCCAGTTATAGGGGTTATTATAATAAATTACCCCCTTAATGTCTGCGCCTGGCGTTCTTGCTGATTGCAGACATTAGCCCTGGGTGTCTTCTTTATGAAACAACGGAAACCCCACAACCATGGTGTCTGCTTTAGTGGTTCATGACGTGTTAGGTCCATAATGCAGACAAAGGATCTCCGAAACGTGTGTCAGGGCCTGCGCCATCCTGGGTCAACACAGCATGGGTAATTCTTTGTTACCTTCTTAGATGTTTTTGTAGTTAGTATAGATTAGGCTACTGGTATTTGATCTTTGGTTATCTGTTACTCTGTTTTGGCCCCCTCATTCCATCCCAGGACTTTACATACGGTGTGAGGGGATTCAGGGTATATTATACATCGTCCATCCATCCTGTGTTTGCTATGGGTCCTATGCCTCTTTGCCTCCATTACTATATTTTTTGACAGTCCCTTGTGTTTTTTCTATGGTTTGTGTTACCAGTGATGTCATCTTCTTTCGTGCCACTCATCCTATTTTTATTTAGTGTGTTGCATTTTTATTCATTTACAATATGTGCCAATGAAGATATTTTTATATTTCTGGTATATTCTGGCTGTTTTACTGTAGCTTTGGTCCCTTACTGTATATAGTCCACATCTTGGTTTAGTCCTAACTCCATAGTATTGCTTTCAGATGCAGCCCACAATCATCTTGTCGACGCGTCACAACTGTTTGTTTAATGATGCTGTGAAATTAAAGCCAATTTATAGATGGAATTGCATTGCCTTAAATTTCTAAGCCACCAGATGGTACGTACAAATGTAATTTCAGGCAATGCGAATAATGTCATATGGAAGTTTTTGATGACTTCCTGATGAATGTGTCATCTATATGCTGCAAACCACTACAAATATTATCAGAATAATATAATTTTACACTAATTACGTGACTACTTTGATTGCAGGTCATTCTGAGCCTTCTGTCGTTGCGATGGCGGATATTAGCTGTTGCTCTAGGACTCATCTGTCTCTACTGCATATGGATCCTCTCATGGTTTCTGTGTTTTGCAGACCCGTAAGACAGACATATAGAGAACACAACACCTGTCTGTATCTTTTTATAAAACCAAACACATCATCCCAGATATCTACTTCCTTTCATCTGCTTAGGATCATCTGTGGTCTATGGAGACATTTTATATAAACCGACACATTCCAGTACTGGAAATTGCACGTAATAAAAGTCTCCAAATTCAGACTATGTTTCTACATAGAAGGAAAAGGCATCAAACTTCAGTACGTAGTCCTGTAATATTCTATAATTTTGCAGGGAGAAGTTGTGGTCTGTCACTTCAGGGGAAATTACGTGTTTTCCAACATCACAGTTGGTAAATTTGGGGCATTTTAGCGCCACCCCCAAGAACAGCCCAAACCTGACATGTATGGGCCACTTTGGGCAGGTCTTACACAAGCCCTGCCTCTTTTTGGCTTGGCACAGCCTGATTTTGCAGAGACGGGCTCTGAAAATTAGGGACCGTCCCTGCAAATTGGGGGTTGTTGGCAGCTATAGGAAAAGTGGTATCACATGACGGGGTCCATATAATTCAACAGGGCGGCTTTTCTGGCTGATAGAGGGATGTTCTGAGTGAACCCCTCTCCATCTGTATGAACCTAATAGGACATGGATAGGCAATATCTTTTTGAGATAAACCCTTCAAAATTAAAGATTTTATATTGAGTGGATTAACATTGTGGTTTTCAGCGCAAAATATACACTCACCTAAAGAATTATTAGGAACACCATACTAATACGGTGTTGGACCCCCTTTTGCCTTCAGAACTGCCTTAATTCTACGTGGCATTGATTCAACAAGGTGCTGATAGCATTCTTTAGAAATGTTGGCCCATATTGATAGGATAGCATCTTGCAGTTGATGGAGATTTGAAGGATGCACATCCAGGGCACGAAGCTCCCGTTCCACCACATCCCAAAGATGCTGTATTGGGTTGAGATCAGGTGACTGTGGGGGCCATTTTAGTACAGTGAACTCATTGTCATGTTCAAGAAACCAATTTGAAATGATTCGAGCTTTGTGACATGGTGCATTATCCTGCTGGAAGTAGCCATCAGAGGATGGATACATGTTCTCATTCTGTTTACGCCAAATTCGGACTCTACCATTTGAATGTCTCAACAGAAATCAAGATTAATCAGACCAGGCAACATTTTTCCAGTCTTCAACAGTCCAATTTTGGGGAGCTCGTGCAAATTGTAGCCTCTTTTTCCTTTTTGTAATGGAGATGAGTGGTACCCAGTGGGGTCTTCTGCTGTTGTAGCCCATCCGCCTCAAGGTTGTGCGTGTTGTGGCTTCACAAATGCTTTGCTGCATACCTCGGTTGTAACGAGTCAACGTTGCTCTTCTATCAGCTTGAATCAATCAGCCCATTCTCCTCTGACCTCTAGCATCCACAAGGCATTTTTGCCCACAGGACTGCCGCATACTGGATGTTTTTCCCGTCTGGCACCAACAACCATGCCACGCTCAAAATTGCTTAAAGAAGACCTTTCACCAGAATCAAGTATGTAAACTGACTATACAGCCATGTAGAGCGGCGCCCAGTCATAGTTAGGCTCCACCCAGGGGAACCTGCCGGCGTCTCTTTCTCCTATGCTGTAGCGCTGGCCAATCGCAGCGCTCAGCTCATAGCCAGGCTATGAGCTGAGCGCTGCGATTGGCCAGCGCTACAGCATAGGAGAAGGAGACCGCGGCAGGTTCCCCTGGGTGGAGCCTAACTATGACTATACCGGAGGCTATAACCGGAGAACGGAGCGGCGCCCGGGGATAAGAGTAAGTGCAGGGGGATCCCTGGGCGCCGCTCTACATGTCTGTATAGTCAGTTTACATACTTGATTCTGGTGAAAGGTCCTCTTTAAATCACCTTTCTTTCCCATTCTGACATTCAGTTTTGAGTTCAGGAGATTGCCTTCACCAGGACCACACCCCTAAATGCATTGAAGCAACTGCCATGTGATTGGTTGACTAGATAATTGCATTAATGAGAAATAGAACAGGTGTTCCTAATAATTCTTTAGGTGAGTGTATGTTCATAGGGAATCGTGTATACCTTTGTGGTATTTCTGAGAAGCTTCCCTCATAGGTCTCCATTCTAGTTACAGCAGATGGACAGTACCGGAGCACGCAGTAGTCATTGTCCTAATGGCTGCTACACAACATCATAAAATCAAACTCAAAATGCAGGTCTGTATGCAGTTAAGACCAGCATGCCATCGTATATAGTTTGGTAAGCTCCTTCCCTGCAGCTGTCCTTTTGACTTTTAGTGACAAAATAAAAAGAGGCCTCTAACGTAGGCCTCATGCACACAACCTCATGTATTGTGCATTCAGTAGATCCGTGGTCCGCAAAATGTGGACCATGGAGCCATTGAAGTCAATGGGTCCACAAGAAAGAGGCAAACAGCCCACGAACCGCGTCCGTATTTTGTGGATCCGCATTTGCAGACCGCAAAACGGACATGGTTATGTCCATGGGGCCTAAATGTTGGCTATGGAGGGTTAAGGACTCACAATTGTATTTTTGGCTCCCTCAGAGATATTGTTTTGGTTGTAAGGGAAGGAAATTGCTGCTGACCACCTTTTGCGACAGTATGAAGATGCCTAAAAAAGTCTTCCCGTATCAGCTTCCTCTGTGATTGTGACATCGGAGGAAAGGTTTTTAGGTTAATTCCATTCACAGCTGAATCTTCAGCATTTGTGTGGAGTTGGGCTTTTAGGTTAGATGTAGCTGAAGATCCCGTTACCATACAAGTGACCCCATGTCCATCAGGTTTTTCCCAGGCACATAGCTAATACTGCAGTGAAGTGTCTGAGGGATGAATTTGGGTTTGGTGGATCACAGAGGACATTACCCACTAGATTGCGTAGCGCTTACTGTAAGATCTAGAGCAGGGGTCAGCTACCTCCGGCACTCCAGGTGTTGTGAAACTACATCTCCCATCATGCACACTTGCTTGGCTGCTCTCTAAACACCCACACAAGTGAAAAGAGCATGTTGGGAGTTGTAGTTTCACAACAGCTGGAGTGCCGAAGGTTGCTGATCCCTGATCTAGAGTATGAGGGATAATTGGATGGGGTTATTTTCAGGGTGTGGGCTAGGCCCATTATTTTTCACACAGATTCCGATGCTTATTGCACACCAAAATCGGTATGAAATATGTATGTATTTAGCGTCCCATTCATTTCAGTGGGAATCCACAGCCAAGTGAGGAATTGAAATCTGTGTTGTGATGCCGAATCTATGCAAAATCTGCAAAAACCACAGCCTGGTAATCGCACTCAGGTACACCCAACTGAAAGGGGCTAATCCATGTGGGGATCAGCAGCATGAAAGCTGCAAATCCAAGACCGGGATTTCTACTGCACTGCAAATATTTCCAAGTAAATGGAGCTTGAGTGCAATGCTATGGACCCCTTCAAAGAGGACCTGTGACCACTCCTGACATGCCTGTTTTAATAGCCTCATGCATTCCCCATGTAATAATAATTCTGGAACATCTAGTCTTATGGGTCTTTGTGGAGCCATTTCTTTATTATTTCTTCTAGAAGTAATGAATGAATTGCTAGCAGTCTGCAGTAAGGGTACAGAGGGGAGGTAACCAGTTGGGGGTGTGTACCTGCACAGTCTGACAATGGCAGCACTGATTGGATAGAGTGAGACTGCAGGGACACACCCTCAACTAGGAAAAGGGAATAAGCCACCTACAGACACCTCTCCCATGAGAACACAAAGATCAGACATGAAGTCCAACATGCCCAACCATTCTTTCCCACTTGTCTGCTGTCAAGGAAGAGTCAAGACGCCCCCAGCTGAATTCAAATTGTAATATCTATGGTCACTTTAATTCTAAATTTGCATCTTCGGTAAATGTGCCTTTTTACTTTTGTATTTTTTGTGAGCAGATTCGGCTTCTACTATATGGAAATTGGGCACGGCAGGTCAGGAATGCTTGTGCTGTACAAAAGTGTCCTGAATGAAATAGGGATCGACCGATTATCGGAGTTACCGATATTATCGGCCGATATTCATGATTTTCAAACTTATCGGTATCGGCATCTAACCTTGCCGAAAACGCCAAAATGCGTCCAGCGCGCTATCACAGAACATGAGCGCGCTGCTGTCAGCGCGCTCATGTTTCCTCAGCAGCACAGGGGAGGAGGAGTCACTCCCCAACCCCCCAATTTTTAAAGTCATTGGTGGCAGTGGCCACAGGGTCCCCTCCTTTTCATTGGCGGCAGTGGCAGCTTCTGATTGGAGCCCCAGCTGTGTAATCCCGGGGCTCTGATCGGTTACCATGGCAGCCAGGAGGCTACTGAAGCCCTGGCTGCCTTAGTCAGCTCCCTGCTGCTGTGTGTACTATGCACAGGGCAGCAGGGAGACTGTGAGGTCCTCTTCATCCTAATAGAGCTCTATTAGGGTGAATAGGACAAGGGATTAAAATATCCCAGGTTCTAGCCCCTAAGAGGGGAAATAGTTATTAAATAAAAGTTAAAAAAAAATAAAAAATTAAGTATAAATCACCCCCTTTCCCAATTGTACATATAAAATATATAAACAATAAATAAATAAACATATCACATATTGCCACGTCCGAAAAGCCCGAGCTATTAAAATATATATAAAAAAAATCTCCTATGTGGTGAACGCCGTAACAGAAATTTTTTTATTTTTTTCCAAAAATGACATGCACAGAATATCGGTATAAGTTATCGGCTATCGGCCTGAAAGTTCACAGGTTATCAGTATCGGCTCTAAAAAAATCAATATCGGTCGATCCCTAGAATGAAACTCATTCCCTGAAGCAAAGGGAGTCATTTGGTGACAGAGCACAATATATAGAAGAAAGCTGCTGGCTCCATCCGCGAGGATGGTTGTCTAGTCACATAAAGGTCTAGCTCTGCGATGCGCCATCCTCTCCAGGCTGTTTTCTTTGCCTAGGTTACCAAATCCTTTACGATCTGTTCTAGAGTCAGTTCAGAAAGACCCCTCATCCTCCTTCAGATCACCCTGTCCTCAATGTCCCATTGACAGTTTGACCCATAGATTCTGGTGTCCTAGAAGATCATATTAAAGGGGTTGTCCTGTCAGGGCACCTGCAAGAGAAAGGTGGAATATATAAAAGCAGGTTAGCAGAGGAAGACTAAACTCCTGAATGGGAAACGTGAGGGGCCGAACAACAAGGGTCCAAGCAAAGCTCAAAAAATGTGTATCGGTTGCGGAACAAAAATACGGTTGTGTGCATGAGACCTTATTCTGTAGCTGTGTCACGAAAAACACATGACCACGTTCCAGAATAAGCAAAATGCTAAAAATAAACAGCAATGAGTTTTACAGCATCAAAAAAACATGGCTGCTTTCTACCAAAAACAGTGCCCCACTGGTCGCAAGGTTGTGTGTGGTACTGAAGCTCAGCCTCAATGGCTGCCACACTCTCTTCCCTGCATTTACCAAAGTGCATGTTATTGGTGCAGTTCGCTGTCATTTTCTAGTTATTATGGCAGTTATTACTAGATCAGGAAAGATATTAGCTGATTCTCGTCATCCCGCATATGCTTAATTACACAGCGAAGCCGGAAGCCTCCTACTGACTGGATACATCCAGCTCCATTACTCATTGCTGCAAACAAGAAAATTGGATAGAAAAAAAAACTATCAAAGAAATTAAATTTAATGCAGGAAAGAAAATCATCATTTGCGGTTCAGCAAATGTACTAGTCACGGATTACAATAGTATAAAGCCTTAGGCCTCTTGCACACGATTGCGGTCCGCAATGCACGGGCACCGACCATGGGGCAGCCGCATGCGTATCGCGACCCTATTCACTTGAATGGGGTCCGCGATGGAAAAAGACAAGTTCTATCTTTTTGCGGAACGGAAGCATGGAACAGAACACCACAGAAGCACTCCATAGTGCTTCCGTAGGTTCCGATCCGTGCTTCCGCTCCGGATTTGCGGACCCGTTCAAGTGAATGGGTCCGCATCCGTGATACGGAATGCACACGGCCGGTGTCCCGTGTATTGCGGACCCGCCGTATGCGGGCCGCCATACGGCCACGGGGGACACACGTTCGTCTGCAAGAGGCCTTAGGCTACATTCACACGTCAGTATTTTTCTATATCCCGATTTTCGGTCCGTTTTTTGCGGATCCGTTGTTCCTGAAAATGTTTCCGTATGTCATCCGCAAAAAACGGAAACATGTATAAATTTCAATAAGCAAATAAAGTTGTTTGGATTTCTTTGAAAAAAAATTGAAAAAAAAAGTGAATAAAAGTCTAGTTATGTGTTACCTCAGGTGCCATTTAATTTCCAGGAACGGAATCCGCATAAAACAGATGACATACGAATGTCTTCCGTTTTTTGCGGATCCATTGACTTTGTATTGGTCCAGGATCCGATTTTTGCGGAAAAGAATAGGACAAGTTTTATATTTTTTCGGACATGCGGAACGGAACAACGGAAACGGAAACACATTGTGCTGTCCGATTTTTTTCCAGGACCCATTGAAAATGAATGGGTACAGAACTGGTCCAGATCTGTTCCGCATAAAACGGAACAGATCAGGAAAGAAAAAACGGACGTGTGAATGGACCCTTAAACTGAGGAAGTCCTTATCATTTTATTAGCAGTAACTTCTGAAAGTACCGTATATACTCGAGTATAAGACGAGTTTTTTGGCACATATTTTTGTGCTCAAAAAGCCTCCTCGTCTTATACTCGAGTCTAGTCTAGCTCCGGTAATACAGGCAGTGCGGGGGGCGGCGCTCACTCACTGACGTCACGCGCCTGCGCCGCCTAGTGGGAGAAGGCGCGTGACGTCAGTGAGTGAGCTCCGCTCCCCGCACTGCCTGTATTACCGGAGCAAAGACAAAGTAAGAATACTGCTGTGAGCGTCGGGGAGGGGGATCTGTGGATGGCACTGTAGGGGGATCTGTGGATGGCACTGTAGGGGGATCTGTGGATGGCACTGTAGGGGGATCTGTGGATGGCACTGTAGGGGGATCTGTGGATGGCACTGTAGGGAGATCTGTGGATGGCACTGTAGGGGGATCTGTGGATGGCACTGTAGGGGGATCTGTGGATGGCACTGTAGGGGGATCTGTGGATGGCACTGTAGGGGGATCTGTGGATGGCACTGTAGGGGGATCTGTGGATGGCAGTGCTCACTGTTTAGGGGAGGGGGGATCTGTGGATGGCACTGTTTAGGGGAGGGGGATCTGTGGATGGCACTGTAGGGGGATCTGTGGATGGCACTGTAGGGGGATCTGTGGATGGCACTGTAGGGGGATCTGTGGATGGCACTGTAGGGGGATCTGTGGATGGCACTGTAGGGGGATCTGTGGATGGCACTGTAGGGAGATCTGTGGATGGCACTGTAGGGGGATCTGTGGATGGCACTGTAGGGGGATCTGTGGATGGCACTGTAGGGGGATCTGTGGATGGCACTGTAGGGGGATCTGTGGATGGCACTGTAAGAGGTCTGGGTCCGACCTCTGGAATCCCCGGTCCCACCTCTGGGACCCACTCCTATCTCTAGAATGGGGCCTTGAAGTGAAGGAGAGCACACCATACATGCATGCGTACTCTCCATTCACTGCTATGGGACTTCCAAAAACAGCTCAGCGAGCGCGCTCGGCCATTTTGAAAAGTCCCACGGCAGTGAATGAAGAGCGAGTCACGGAAGAGCAGCCACTCTTGCATTTACCACTATAGGACATCTGAAAATAGCTGAGCGAGCGTGCTTGACTATAGAGGTGTCCCCTGCTCACTGTTTAGGGGAGGGGGGATCTGTGGATGGCACTGTTTAGGGGGGAGATCTGTGGATGGCACTGTTTAGGGGGGAGATCTGTGGATGGCTCCCTGTATTTAATGCAGAGTGTGTGTGTATATAATGCACACACTCTGCATTAAATACAGGGAGTCACCCTCTTGCAGATGTGTGTATATAATGTAGAGTGTGTGCATTATATACACATACACTCTGCATTATAGCTGCATTTCCCACCCTAGTCTTATACTCGAGTCAATAATTTTTCCCATTTTTTGGGGGTAAAATTAGGGGCTCGGCTTATACTCGGGTCGGCTTATACTTGAGTATATACGGTACATTAAGGGCGTTATACAAAGGGATGGTGGACAACTTTATAAGCTTCTTGGACATCCCATTCCAAAACCATAACAGCATCACACCTGTCTACAGGTGGTGTGTGGTATTGCAGCTCCATGACATTCCCTGCCAGGCACTACCCACTGACTGGTGTGACATTGTTTCTGGAAGAAAACAACCACCTTTTCATCTTGGACAACCTGTAATATGGAGTCCCTATTTGTGGCTATAATACTCCCCCCTGGCTGCCATAGATTTCAGTGTTCTTCTATGCCAGAAAACCGGAGTAGAAGATGATCCTCACCCCCCTCCCCACTGTCACCACTCCCTATTTTCGGGAAAGTGGCGAGGCTGGCAGAGTAACAGCACTTTTTGAGCAAGTGCCATTGAAAAAGTTGCAATCATGCTGTTTGCGAGCTTTTCACGCGTAATTTAATGATAAATGTGGGCCAAGGACTGGTGTTCATCAGTGGATCAGTTCATATAAATCTGCCGTTTTGGATACCAAAATCTAGGAACATATTTCCATGTACAACACAGTTGAAAGAGCACCACATGTACTGTGCAGACCCGAAATGCTAAAACTATGGAAACATCTACATACGGTAATATTAGTGACTGTTATTACAGAATATCAACATATAAGTGATGAAGCACGCTCCCGGGAAAAATGAAATGTCCGACACAGTGAGGGCCCCATGGTAGACACTGAATTATACTATATGGGCTCATGCTCACGACTGTTGCCCCGCCGTGGCCGTATTGTGGCCCGCATATGGCGGGTCCGCAATACACGGGGCACCGGCCGTGTACATTCCGCATCACTGCAGTGGGTGCATTCACTTGAGTGGGTCCGCAAATCCGGAGATGCAGTGCGGAACGGAGTGCTTCCGTGGGGTTCCGTTCCGTGTTTCCGTTCATCCACTACTTTTTTGTGGTGCGGACCATCAGATGGGGATCGCGGATGTGAATGGGTCCGCGATCCGCACATGGCTGCCCCACGGCCGTGCCCGTGCACTGAGCGCTTACGCTCGTGGGCATGAGCCCTATGTGTGCACACAATAGAGATGGTATAGGGATATTGCCAGCTGATTGGCCACACAGGAGCAAGCTATATTCTGGCAAGGAATTTCAGTTTGCACAATTGTGAATGCAGCTCTGGAGTGTAATATAAGCTGTAACCCAGGATTTGTACAAGATAAGTAATTCAGTGTACTGTATGTGTAAATTCTCTCAACCTTACTATATGTAGACATTTACTGTAATCTAAGCCTAATTCCACCACAACCCCATCCCCTTGTTCAAGCAGACATCCTCTCCTCTATGCCCAGTGTTAGCAGCCATATTCCCTGACTGCTTCTGGGTTCATGAATGTTTAGTCTCAGGGCTATGTTGGAATTCTGGTGTGCATATTAGGTATGTTGACGGTGATGTGGATGGTCATTTGGACACAGAGACCCTGTGGCAGTTAATGTAGTGGAGGTCATATGGGTGGAGGACTGACCTAGCCAAGAAGTGAAAGTTTAAAGGGGAACTTCTGACTACTTTATCGCGGGTAGGAAAGAGTCAGAATCCTTTGCATAGTTCTGTTAGGCTACATTCACACTTTTCCGCTGGATGGAATAGTGATTTTATGGCACTTAAAGGGGGTATTCCCACCCGGGACATTTATAGCATATTGCCAGAATATGCTGTAAATGTATGATAGGTGCAGGTCATACCTCTGGGGCCGGCTCCAAAGTGAAGAAAGAGGAATCTGCTCATGCGCGGCTTTCCTCCATTCACCTCTATAGTCAAGCACGCTCGCTCAGCTATTTTCAGATGTCCTATAGTGGTAAATGCAAGAGTGGCTGCTCTTCCGTGACTCGCTCTTCATTCACTGCCGTGGGACTTTTCAAAATGGCCGAGCGCGCTCGCTGAGCTGTTTTTGGAAGTCCCATAGCAGTGAATGGAGAGTACGCATGCATGTATTCTAGAGATAGGAGTGGGTCCCAGAGGTGGGACCGGGGATTCCAGAGGTCGGACCCAGACCTCTTGTTTATGCCACATCCCAGCGACATGCCATAAATGTTCCCAAATGGAATTCCCCTTTAATGGCTATACAGTGGCATACAGCAGGAATTCCTCCCCGCACATCCTGCAAACAGTGTGAACTGACCCTTACTATTCTAGTATTGCATTTACAGTCTACAGACCTCACTGGGTATATAAAAGTAAAATAATGCAAGAGCTGTTTCATTATGCCGTGCCTGATGTAATGGGGAAAATGATGACATTAGGCCCCTTCCGTATTTATTAGATCGTCTCCACTGACGGTAACGATGCAAGAAGAAGCAAACACACAAATCTCAAATGTTTGTTTCAAGACCCTTTTTTCCTAAATGCTTTTTCCTGTGATTTTCCATCTTCAGATTTTGTAAACATCAAACACCCAGAGAGAATATTCTGATATTTAATCTGTGTGAGTGTTCCCAGAGGAGCTCAGCGAGCTAACGAGTCATTACTAATTAATATCCAGTCCCTCC
Organism: Bufo bufo; assembly: GCF_905171765.1. Lineage (NCBI taxonomy): Eukaryota > Metazoa > Chordata > Amphibia > Anura > Bufonidae > Bufo > Bufo bufo. The sequence goes on from NC_053397.1 coordinate 74,917,222, forward strand.
CCTGCAGAGGGATAGAGAGTACTGTGTCCTGACAGGGGGTATTGTAGCTCAAGTTATTCATGTTCTCACACTATGGGGGGTCATTTATTAAGGCCGGCGGTTTAGACTCCAATCTTAGTGACCCCTATAATAGCTGTCGGCGGATCCGCTGAAGTTATGACATCCATAACTTCCAGCACCACCTGTAAATATAAGCCAGCTTCCGAGCTGTCTTACATTTAGACCATGTTCTACTCCTAAAACGCGCCGAAAAATGATGAAAGAGACGGGCCTGCCGGCTCGTGCCCTTCCCTGCCCACGCCCGCTTTAGACCTGGCGTGAGCGGGGAAAAGTCGCAGTCTAAAGTGCAAATAACCTTTGCGCCACAATCTACGCCAGAAATACGCCTAATATAGATATATTTCTGGATAGTAAATGACCCCCTATGTGCATAAACGTAATTCAAGACATTGTACAACACAGGCACAAAACATTTCCCATGTACAGAGATGCTATTTTGGCCTCCATCTGGCAGGTTTGGCCTGTATGTCGGTTGCTTTCTTACCAATTGGGACAATTAGCGTGGGCAGGCCGGAGAGGCGGTTGTCCCATGCGCCAAACTGCAGAGGGACGCTGGCCGCCTGGGCACGGTTAATTGTTAGCATTTCCATTCATTCTGTAGCAGGCAGCGCAGTGAGGATATCCCACCATCGCCATTCAGTGAGTCATTCACTAAATGGTGCTGGCAGGATGAGTGCACTGCTGCCACAGAGTGAATTGGCAGTGGGGCTGGTCGGGGGCATGGAGTCTAAATGGGGATTGGGAATGGAACCCCTTTGTGACCCCTGACGTAATACCACATCAGCGGAGCGCGAGAGATGTACAGTATGGAGTTGCGTCATCCTGCTGATCCTGCTCCATACGTTGCTGGGGTGTGGTTGTATAAAAAAGGGGTGTATCCACAGGTTAGGGGGCGCAAAACTTGGCTTGCACCAGGTGCTGGCAGCACACACTACTCCACTGGGCATACATACTCCTTGCTTGTTATAGAGGGTGATAACATGAAGAAAAGTTCATGTATTTCACCAGAGGGAAAGATGACAGTAAGGCCTCTTTCACACTACCGTCTTTTTTTTTGCCGTTTTTTGCGTTCCGTATACGGAACCATTAATTTCAATGGGTCCGCAAAAAAAACGGAATGTACTCCGTATGCATTCCATTTCCGTGTTTCTGTATCTCCGTTCTGTGCAAAGATAGAACATGTCCTATATTTGGCTGCAAATCACATTCCGTGGCTCCATTAAAGTCAATGGGTCCGCAAAAAAAAACGGAATGCATACGGAAATGCATCCGTATGTCTTCCGTATCTGTTCCGTTTTTTGCAGAACCATCTATTGAAAATGTTATGCCCAGCCCAATTTGTTCTATGTAATTACTGTATACTGTATATGCCATACGGAAAAACGGAACCGAAACGGAACAATGGATCCGTGAAAAAAGGACTGCAAAACACTGGAATAGCCATACGGTCGTGTGAAAGAGGCCTAACTATGATATTCCTTCCTGATGTCACCCGCAGCGTCCTCCCCCAACCCTTCCCTTATACTCGGGAAGTAAAACTTTTCATGCTGCTTCTCAACTTAAAAACCACTACTTTTCCCTTGAATATTGCATCTAGAATTTTGAGCCTGATATGATTTTGAAGGTTAAGATTCTTGGAGATGATAATAAGTAAGGCTACTTTCACACTTGCGTTTTGGGCGGATCCGTCATGGATCTGCAAAAACGGATCCGTTACAATAATACGACCGTCTGCATCCGTTCAGAACGGATCCGGTTGTGTTATCTGTAACATAGCCAAGACGAATCCATCATGAACTCCATTGAAAGTCAATGGGGGACGGATCTGTTTTCTATTGTGCCAGATTGTGTAAGAGAAAACGTATCCGTCCCCATTGACTTACATTGTGTGCCAGGACGGATCCGTTTGGCTCAGTTTTGTCAAGCGGACAGCAAAGCACCGCAGGCAGCCTTTTGGTGTCGGCCTCCACAGCGGAATGGAGACTGAACGGAGGCAAACTGATGCTTTCTGAGCGGATCCTTTTCCATTCAGAATGCATTAGGGCAAAACTGATCCGTTTTGGACCGCTTGTGAGAGCCCATGACGGATCTCAGAAACGGAAAGACAAAACGCCAGTGTGAAGGTAGCCTAAGCCTCCATATCCTAGCAGCGACTTGTATTACATATGTCCTTGGCAGTGAAGGAGTTAATGATAGAAGAGCACTTCAGAGGTTTTTATGGTTGAGTGCATACACAGAGGACAGCAGAGTAATGATTATAACATTGATGTTGTCCCAGACAAAGGATGTGGCTTATGATAGCGAGGGTAGGACACCTTAGAGGTCATCTAGAAAATCCAGCCTTGGAGAAAGAAAGGGATTCTGTCCAGAGCGTCCGATGTTCCATCTTTAGCTCTGATTTCTATAGATAATTCCACTGCCATATATACACGGAAGATGGGTTGTCACCATTGACAGCCTCGGTCTGTGGGAGGCCACAGTTCATGCTCCCTGGAAGACCGACAAACAACTGATCTCGCTGGGGAAAATCGCAGGGGAAATGTAGTATAACGTGGCGGCCATTCAGATGAATGACACTATCCAATCAGAGCTCACGGTTTCAGCCTGTATAGGAACACATCCTGTTTACAAGGGGAATGTTAGTGCCCAGTTGTCACCTTATTCATACATTTCCAGGGGGATAGCAGCAATTTTCTTTTCAGCTTAGGGAGAGTTCACATCACAGTTATTTTTCCATTCTTCCGATCCATCAGAAGAACAGAAAAGAAGAAAAAAACAGCCCCGTATCCGTGCTGGGGACCGCAAATTGCATGGGCCGCAAATTGCACCATTCATGTGTCCGTGGGTGATGGGTCCGTGATCAGCAAGAGATGGTCCGCACCGTAAAATGATAGGGCATGTTCTATTCTTTACGGTGCAGAGGTATGGACCGAAATCCCACGGAAGCGCTTCATAGTGCTTTCATGGGTATCCGATATGTGCCTCCTCTTCGCATTACTCCGTATCTTGCGAATTGCGGAAGCATTCAATTCAAGGGGTATGTGGGCCACAATACAGGGACGGGGCACACACGGGTCGTGTGCATGAGCCCTTACTGCGTGTGAGCACAGCTGACAACATACCGAGTTTCATCTCATTCATTGGGTGCAGCTTGATTAGTCTCCATAGGGTTGAATGAACCTTTTAAGATTGGGCTCGTTTCAGGTACAAATCACTGAATAAAGTGGCCTAAATGGGAGCGAATGGTCAGAACATTTCCTCCCATTTAGGCCACTTTATTTAGTGATTTGTCTCTCTATGTATGGAATGTGCCATTTTTTATCTTTGGTAACATTCTGGTGCACCTGATAGCCTGTGTCACACTAGCCTGTTATAGGTGGGGCTCACAGCCTCCTCCCATTGTATTTGTGATCTCACTTTGGAGGTTTGTTGAAGCTTGGCTTTGAGTCGGAGCTTAGCACCTATCAGACAGTGTTCACACACTATAGGTAGGTTTAGCGGTAGTCAACTGAGATACCTTGACGAGGTGAGCGGGCTCCGATATGTTCTTTTTATTATTATTATTATTTATTATTAAAGCGCCATTCGTTCCATAGCGCTGTACATATGAGAAGAGGTATACATACATAATACAGACAATTGCACTAATCATAAACAAGACGAGTTACAAACTGGTACAGAAGGAGAGAGGGCCCTGCCCGTGAGGGCTTACAATCTACATGGTATGGGAGAAGGACACAGTAGGTGCGGGTGAAGTTGGTCATGGCGGTATAGAGGCAGCAGGGTCACTGGTTGTAGGCTTGTCTGAAGAGGTGGGTTTTCAGGTTTCTTTTGAAGGATTCCACTGTAGGAGAGAGTCTGATATGTTGGGGTAGCGAGTTCCAGAGTGTGGGGGATGTACAGGAGAAATCTTGGAGGCGATTGTGGGAAGACGTGATAAGAGGAGAGGGGAGAAGGAGGTCTTGTGAGGATCGGAGAGTGCGTGTGGGGATGTATCGGGAAAGTAGCTCAGATGTAGGGAGGGGACAGGTTGTGGACAGCCTTGTATGTATTCTTGAACGGATTATATTGGCTAAAGTCTCATTTTAACATCTAGCGTGAGGGTTTAGCCTTATATTTTCATTTGCATATGCACCTTTGCAGTTATTTACTCGTTTCAGGTTCACCAAATAAAAAAAATTAATAAATCTGAATTCGGCTGGCATGAGAAAAGATTTCAATGTATTTATGCGAACCTGCACAGAACTGTAATAAATACTCACAGTCCATCCAGCACATAGAGCTTTTCCAATCCGACTCCGCAGGACGCTTCAGGGATCACGCCCCCTTACTCATGCATCTCTTTCTCTCTCTTTCAAAAATTTGGGTTTGTTTCAATCCATACTTTTTGGGAAATTTGGAACAAATTCCGAACCAGTAGAATTGACTCATTTGTCCTTTATTCCAAGGGTTTTGTGTCTTACATTTGACCCCCTCTCTCCCAAACTGCAACTTATCAATTCACTCCCATAACCAAAATGACTGACATTCTGTGCTGGCGGTCATGTGACTCCAGCGGTCCTGCTTTGATGCTGGCCTGCTGACGTCACCTTGACATCCTATAGGACGACTACTGTAACTCGATTTCCATTGAATAGAGAAGATCTTATTAGAGAGCTGATAGCGTTAGAATGGGGCCCCGCACCAACATGACCACCTTTGGTCGCATCCATATGAGAAGCTTATGATTATGTTGCTTTTCCTATTGCAGAGAGATAATGCACACAGTGATGTCACAGTGGTGGCGCAGCACAGGTAGAATGTTCACAAGTGAAGTCTGTGCCCCCATCCTATAGGATAACTCGATTTCCATTGACTGGATGCTATTAGAGAGCTGATGTATTAGACAGCTGTGAAGGCTGTTAGGACACATCTCTCCATCTGTGGCCTCCGCTTCCCTTTGTTTTACATAAAGCAGATCTCCAGTGATGATCGCTGGTGGGAGCAGTGCTGCTGCAAAGGTTACGATCAGCAGAACAGCGAATTTCCATGGGAGCCCTTCCATTTACTTTATACACGGGCAGTCATTTTATTTCATTGTTAGTACTGGCTATGATAAGGCTGGGTCTCCACAGAGCAGCCGCCCCCCGGAGATCTAGCCTCATGTGGTGCATGTACATAAACCCTAGGAGCACATTTTAGTCTTTCTGTGGGCTGGAAAAGGTTAACCAGTGATGTGATTAGGATTTACAGGGTATGTTTAATGAAAAGTCATTTCAGACTTCTGTGCATTATTAATGCAGGTCCCAAATTAGCAGAGGTCCACACAGCCTGGCTATACAAATCAATGCATCCGTCTGAGGGCGGGGGATGGGGGGAAAGCCAAAGGCATGAGGAATGGGAGTAACGATCGATAACGCAGCCATCCCTACTGGGCGGCAGAAATCTCAGCTACTGTAACATGTCAGGGCTGCGAGACTGCATGAGCCTTACATCTATCTGTATATCTATCTATCTATCTATCTATCTATCTATCTATCTATCTATCTATCTATTTTATGAGATAGCTGATAGATAGATAGATAGATAGATAGATAGATAGATAATGAGATGGATAGATAGATAAATAGATAGATAGATAAATAATAGTAAATAGATACATAGATAGGAGATAGATAGATAATATATAGAAGATAGATAATGAGATAGATAGATAGATAATATTAAATAGATACATAGTAGGGCTGCACGATATATCGCAAAAATAATCGAATCGCGATAATCGGCAAATGCGATATGGCGATTCGGCCGACCCGAAAATGCCGCGATTATATATGAAAGGGCCCCTATTGATAAAATGTCCTCTGTCCTATTGATAAAATGGCCAGCCTCTATACTTACTTTCACGATGAATGCACTGCAGCGAGCGGGAGCGAGCGAGGCGGCCGGCCGGCGCGTGACTGACGTCACTTAGTCACGCTCCTGCTTCCTGAATTAAGTGGGAGGAGCGTGACAGTGACGTCAGTCACGCGCCGGCCGGCTCGCTCTCTGCCGCTCTCTGCAGTGCATTCATAGTGAAAGTACAGAGGCTGGCCATTTTATGAATAGGAGAGTTATGTGCGCAGTTTAGGACACATAGGGCCATGAGGGGGACCAGCATAAGATGCTATATGTGTGTCTTATGCTGGCCCCCCTCGTGGCCCCATGTGTCATAGCACACATCCCCTATAACAGTGCCATCCACAGGTCCCCCATAAGTGTCCTCCGCAGATCCCCCACATAACAACGTCCTCCGCAGATCCCCCACATAACAGCGTCATCCGCAGATCCACCCACATAACAGCGTCCTCTACAGATCCCCCCATAACAGCGTGCTCCGCATAACAGCGTCCTCCACAGATCCCCCACATAACAGCGTCCTCTGCAGATCCCCCCCATAACAGCGTGCTCCGCATAACAGCGTCCTCCACAGATCCCCCACATAACAGTGTCCTCCGCAGATCCACCCACATAACAGCGTCCTCCGCAGATCCCCCACATAACAGCGTCCTCCGCAGATCCCCCACATAACAGCGTCCTCCACATAACAGCGTCATCCACAGATCCCCCACATAACAGCGTCATCCACAGATCCACCCACATAACAGCGTCCTCCACAGATCCCCCACATAACAGCGTCCTCCACAGATCCCCCACATAACAGCGCCCTCCACAGATCCCCCACATAACAGCGCCCTCCACAGATCCCCCACATAACAGCGTCCTCCACAGATTCCCCCACATAACAGCGTCCTCCACAGATCCCCCACATAACAGCGTCCTCCACAGATCCCCCGCATAACAGTGCCCTCCACAGATCCCCCACATAACAGTGCCCTCCACAGATCCCCCACATAACAGCGTCCTCCACAGATCCCCCACATAACAGCGTCCTCCACAGATCCCCCACATAACAGCGTCCTCCACAGATCCCCCACATAACAGCGTCCTCCACAGATCCCCCACATAACAGCGTCCTCCACAGATCCCCCACATAACAGCGCCCTCCACAGATCCCCCACATAACAGCGTCCTCCACAGATCCCCCACATAACAGCGCCCTCCACAGATCCCCCACATAACAGCGTCCTCCACAGATCCCCCTCATAACAGCGCCCTCCACAGATCCCCCACATAACAGCGTCCTTCACAGATCCCCCACATAACAGCGCCCTCCACAGATCCCCCACATAACAGCGTCCTCCACAGATCCCCCACATAACAGCGCCATCCACAGATCCCCCACATAACAGCGTCCTCCACAGATCCCCCACATAACAGCGTCCTCCACAGATCCCCCACATAACAGCGCCCTCCACAGATCCCCCACATAACAGCGTCCTCCACAGATCCCCCACATAACAGCGCCCTCCACAGATCCCCCACATAACAGCATCATCCACAGATCCCCCACATAACAGCGCCATCCACAGATCCCCCACATAACAGCGCCATCCACAGATCCCCCACATAACAGCGTCCTCCACAGATCCCCCACATAACAGCGTCCTCCACAGATCCCCCACATAACAGCGTCCTCCACAGATCCCCCACATAACAGCGCCATCCACAGATCCCCCACATAACAGCGTCCTCCACAGATCCCCCACATAACAGCGCCATCCACAGATCCCCCACATAACAGCGTCCTCCACAGATCCCCCACATAACAGCGTCCTCCACAGATCCCCCACATAATAGCGTCCTCCACAGATCCCCCACATAACAGCGTCCTCCACAGATCCCCCACATAACAGCGTCATCCGCAGATCCCCCACATAACAGCGTCCTCCGCAGATCCCCCACATAACAGCGCCCTCCACAGATCCCCCACATAACAGCGTCCTCCACAGATCCCCCACATAACAGCGTCCTCCACAGATCCCCCACATAACAGCGTCCTCCACAGATCCCCCACATAACAGCGTCCTCCACAGATCCCCCACATAACAGCGTCCTCCACAGATCCCCCACATAACAGCGTCCTCCACAGATCCCCCACATAACTATGTCATACCCAGCCGCGTCAGCGGCTCATATGGGAAAATCCAAGCAAATAGACCTCTAGCACAATTCCCTTAAAATATCGCATCGCATATCGTTATCGCAATTTTTAGGGCCCTAATCGCAATCGCACAAAATTCCCATATCGTGCAGCCCTAATACATAGATAGTTGGATAGATAGATAGATAATAGATAGGAGATAGATAGACAGACAAGCATGCACCGTACACACCTGTTATCTGTAATTCTCCAATTAGTAGCAGGACTGTTGGCTGATATTTTACTGTAATATCCAGAAATCTTAGTGTAAGGCCTCATGCACACGACAGTGTTTTTTCACTGTCAGTGATTTGGCTTCAGTGGTCCGTGTCCGATTTTGCCTCAGTTGTGTTTCCTTGTGTCTTCCTTTTATTTTGTCTGACAGGGAAAAAAAAGGAAGGTTAATGAAAAGTGCAATTTTATTGCACCAAGGTCTTGTAGAAAAAAACGGACGCGGACACTGATGACATACCAGTTGTGCATCCGTTTTTTTTGACGGACCCATTGACTTGAATGGGTCCGTCCTCCGTTTTCCACTGACAAGAATAGGACATGTTATATTTTTTTGAAGGACTGGAATCACGGATCACGGACGCGGAAAAAAAACGGCGGACTATCAGTTTTTTTTCACAGCTCCATAGAAATAAATGGGACCTCCGCTAAACTGTGAAAAATGACGGAACGGACGCGGATGCACACAACGGTCGTGTGCATGAGGCCTAAAGAACATAAAGGGGTTGTCTCATCTTAGACACTGGTGGCACATCGCTCCAGAATGGGACCCCCAGAGTGAGTGGAGAGCAGCCGTGTATGTCTGGCCACCCTCTATTTATTTCCATGGGTCTGTCAAAAATAGCCAAGCACTAGCTGCGCTTGTGCAGTGTGCTCTCTGTTCAACCTGACCTCTTCTTTAGGGTCCGTGTTTTGTGGTCTGCAAATTGCGGATCCGCAAAACACGGATACCGGCCACATGTGTTACGCATTTTTGCGAACCGCACACGGCCGGCCCCATGATAGAAATGCCTATTCTTGTGATTGCAGACAAGAATGGGACATGCTCTATCTTTTTTGTGGGGCCGCAGAACGGAACTAAGGATGCGGACATTACACGGTGTGCTGTCCGTATCTTTTGGGGCCCCATTGAAATGAATAGGTCCACCCCTGTTCTTTAAAATTGTGGATCGGATGTGGAGCCAGAAATATGGACGAGTGAATGGACCCTTAAGTTGTACTGTAATATGTCTTCAGCCTCAGTTTTTCCCCATTAAAGTTACACGAAGGATTCATAACTACATTTGGAAACTATAATCATGTTTTTTTACATTTGATGTAACAGCATATTACAATGTGGTCATGGTGCAGCGAGATTCTACACCACTGCCTGCCCTTGGTCCTCGTTCACATTTCCAATTTTCACTGATGTGTGCCGTCCGCATTTTTTAATTGTGTCTGTTCACACATCAGTATTTTATTACTGACCGTGGGTCAGTGAAAAAAATCACGCAGACATGCACTACTTTCAAATATGCCCATTATAGTCTATGGGTCTGTGAAAAAACACGAACACAACACAGACGGCGTCCATGTTGCATCCGTTTTTAGTAAGTTTTTCACTGACTGCTTATAGGAGATGCTTTTGAAATTAATTTTCAGGTGAGCAGCATCTGTGGAATATGGATGACGGAGGGCAAAAAATGGACACATGGACCAAACACGGATCCTTCACAGACATCTCCACGGATGAAACACAGGCTGATTTTTTTTACGGACATCAAACTGACAAGGAAATGTGAATGAGGCCTAACAGAGTAGGGTTCACAGAGAAATCATCAGTGACTGCCCTACACTTGGGGGATAGTGCGGACAAGTAGGTTGTTTCTCATTACAGCCTGTGCCATTGGTGGATCGCAGGTCGGTGCACAGCGTAGGCCTCATGCACACAACCGTATGTTGTGTCCGTGTCCAATCTGCCTTTTTTGCAGATTGCACAGACCTACTCATTTTTATGGGTCCCCCCAAAAAAAAAAAAAAAAAATGGACAGCACATGGATGTCATCGGATACAATATACAGTTGTGTGCATGACCTAAATGGTAAGTGTTGGGGGTAGCCAGAGGCGGTGCTGCCCATTGAAGTAGAGGCCGGATTAATCACTGTATATCTCGTCAGATGAATGGATTTGTAATAAAACAAGACTTATATTTCTAGGTGGTTTTCTTATTTTTGGTGTTTATTACCTGTGCTGTTCTCTGTCTGCTTGGTGTCACCAGTTAAGTAGGATCTCGCTGTGTGCCTGCAGTCTATCACGGTGCTCTCAGGTCCAGACCCCCGATCTCTCCTTTTATAAGGCCTGTATAGTGCGGCAGTCTGTTTCCTGTCAGCCTGCTTTGTGTCGTAGCATCCTCTGCCTCATATCCCACTGGATCAGGTCTTTCCATCATGAGTATATGAAGGGTCTGCTCAATGTCATGAGGCTCCGCACAGGTGACATTTAGAGAGTGGTTTATATAGGGATGGTGTTAGTCTTACCTGACATCGTACAGCCGGAAGCAAGTGGAGAATCTGACAGGCTCCGGGTGTGAAGCTGAGCAGCCATCAATATAATATTGTACAATCCATGGGATATTAAGGCTACTTTCACACTTGCGGCACAGTGATCCGGCAGGCGGTTCTGTCGCCGGAACTGCCTGCCGGATCTGTCAAAACATATGCCAACTGATGGCCTTTGTAAGACTGGTCAGGATCCTGATCCGTCTTACAAATGCATTGAAATGCCGGATCCGTCTTTCCGGTGTCATCTGGAAAAACGGATCCAGCATTTATTTTTTTCACCTTTTTTTCGGTCTGTATATGTGCAGACCGGAAGAACGGATCTGGTACTAATACATTCCTATGGAAAAAAATGCCGGATCCGTCATTCAGGCAAGTGGTTTTTTGGCCGGAGATAAAACCGTAGCATGCTGCGGTATTATCTCTGTCCTGATCAGTCTAAAAGACTGAACTGAAGACATCCTGATGGATCCTGAACGGATTGCTCTCCATTCAGAATGCATTAGGATAAAACTGATCAGTTCTTTTCCGGTATTGAGCCCCTAGGATGGAACTCGTATGGCGGAAAAGAAAAACGCTGTGTGAAAGTACCCTTACCCCACGTTACAGAGGCAGCTTTCCTTCTCTAGCAGGTGAGCTAATCTGCATCTCCTTTCCCCCAGGAATTATTGCATGGCCTATAAGCCTCCCTACGCCACCTCTAGCGCTCTCCACAAGGAGACATACAGGGGGTCATTTATTATTAGATATACGCCATTGGCATATATCTGTTGCAGATTCAGTGGCAAAGGGGATTTGTGGCTGAATCTGCTACTTTTCCCGTGGGTGCGGAATGGGGCGGGCTAGCCGGCCCATCTCATTCATCATTTCCTACGTTTTAGGCACCTCTACATAACTTAGGCTATAGGATCTCCCAGTGGGCAGGTACATGCGCTCTGGGGCTTCTCTGATGCCGTGGCCATCTTTGCTGTGGTCTCCTATGCTTATAGTGTTAATCCCGTCTCTCGCGAGAGGACGGACTTGCAGCGCTTGCGCAGGCCGCATTTCCTGACGCCGACTGGGTCCTGCTTATCTCCGGCACCATGGGAGACTGCTCAACTGTTTTTTATCAGTTTTTATTGAACACATCATGTACACCTGATTTTTTTTTTATATTATTATCACGTCCCTTCACTAATCATGGATATAATATGGATTTTATGTGGATATTTTTATTATAGACACTTTTATAAATCACGCAATGGAAGATGATGAATTATGTCACGGATAAGATGAATTTGTACACTTTTATATTTGAAGATTTTCTTTATAATCACGAATTTTAGTTCAATTCTGTAATTGCATTTTTTTATTGAGTTTGCTATATATGTATTGCACTTTGCACTTGTCACTACAGCTTGAGTAGAGATGAAACGTTGCTGCTAGATGGCTTAATAAACCATCCACTTTTTTTCACTAAACTTTTGCTGCCTTCTTTAAGGCTGCTTTCACGCTTGCGGCAGAGTGATCCGGCAATCTGCATGCAAACGGACAGCATTTGTAGACAAATCCGGATGCGGATCCATCTGACAAATTCATTGCAAGAACGGATCCGTCTGTCCGTTTGTCATACGGACAAACAGATCCTTTTCTATTTTTTTTCCCCACATTTTTAAAGGTCTGCGCATGTGCAGACCGGAAGGACGAACCTGGCATTGCGATATTTCAATGCCGGATCTGGCACTAATAGATTCCTATGGAAATAAATGCCAGATCCGGCATTCAGGCAAGTGTTCAGTTTTTTTGGCCGGAGATAAAACTGCAGCAGCTGCGATATTTTCTCCGTCCTGATCAGTCAAAAAGACTGAACTGAAGACATCCTGATAGATCCTGAACGGATTGCTCTCCATTCAGAATGCATTAGGATAAAACTGATCAGTTCTTTTCCGGTATTGAGCCATAAAGGACGGAACTCAGCGCCGGAAAAGAAAAACGCTAGTGTGAAAGTACCCTTAGTATATCCGGTCTTTTGAAGGGATTGCACCCGCCGATTTCTGTGTGCTGCTCTTTATTTTTTCATATATATATATATATATATATATATATATATATATATATATATAATGTAGAAATCTTTTTGCAGTTGATTTACTCAAATTTCCATTATCTTCTTTTTCTAGTTTCTGTGTCTAAAAAATATCCGAACATTTCTGTCTGTGTGCTGTGAAGCCTTCAGCATGAAGAAAAATGACCTGTTTGAAGCATTTGACTTATTTGATGTACGAGATTTTGCAAAGGTATGTCATTTTATAATAATGTGTGGTTTGCATTGTCTGATATACAACAGAGATCCTTTCTTCATTCTACATAATCCACAATTCTGTACTGATTTATTACTGCATCCCCATAGCAGCCAGGGCTCATTATTCTTAAAGGGAGTCTGTCACCTCCAAAATCTGTTTCACAGTAAGCATATCACCATGTAGGGTAGGTGCCCTGAAAGAAAACCACACCTTTGTCCTCTGATCCTGAGATAGGCAGGTGCACCATCGCTCCGCCAGTAACATCGCCAAGGCTACCCCTTCTTGTTTGATTGACAGTCCCTGAGATTTTCGAGTTGCTTACTGTGATTCCAGACTCTCTTTAAAGTGAAACTTTAAATTCCACTCATAGTCAAAATGATGAAATGATAGCTTCCTTTAGCCACCACTAGGCATAGCTTACTGTATAATGTTTAAACCTAATATACGCTTGGTGTTGGCTGAAGGCAGACAGAGCTCCTTGTGTGTGCAGAGCTCTAACATAGTGCAAACCTAAAAGTATATCAAGAACTTAATGGGGTTGTCGTCTGGGTTCAGAGTTGAACCTGGACATATCCCTGGCTTCACCCCTCGGGCCCCTCCATGAGCATCGGAACATTTTTTATGCTCCCCCTTGCCCTGCGCTTTATCGCAAAGGGCATAGGCTTTTTTGTTTACATTTTTACACTGCTAGGCGGAGGCTTCCGCCTAGCAATGTTCCTGGTGACGTCACCGGCACTGATGGGTGGGCTTTAGCGCTGTCCTAGCCATTTTACAGGCTAGGGAAGTGCTAAAGCCCGCCCATAAGTGCTGGTGACGTCACCTGGCTCACTTCTGGGCGGAAGCCTCTGCCTAGCTTACCCTATGGAGAGCCCGGGACATCACCGGACCTTCTAAAAATGCTTTTGCCCTCTGAACAACACCTTTAACCAAAAACTGAAAATTAGACTGAAAGCAGTCAGGTTATCTCTGCTGGAGAGCAGGAGTATCAGTGTGTGTACAAGGGGAGCCGTCAGCCATCCTGTGTGGTGATCAGGACTCTCAATGTCTCCTCTAGGAGTCCTGTCAAGATTTACTCAGAAAGCCTGTTCCAAATCATATAAACTTACTGGGGACAAACCTACTGCGACATTTTCATGGCAACCACAACTTTTTTTGCAACATTTTAGGATCCTTGCCATTTTTCACAGTGGTTGATGTTTAAGACCTAAAAGTGAGATTACACCTGGACTCCTGCTCATTTACTATGTGCAACCTTTGCAAAAGTTACAAAAAAATCACAAACCCACGCCAGGCAACTTCCTGATGTGCTTTTATACCTAAAGGTGTAAACCACATTGCACTCACTTCAAATATATTACTGCTCTGGGCCATTTCAGAAATTTGGCGCAACCACACAGTGCAAAACCAGACTTAAAAGTGACATGAAAATGATCTCAAATGATAAATGCCCCCTCCCCCCCCCTATATAGCACAAGGCTCAACTTCCCTCCTTCTGTCACATCCCGCTCTCAGTATCAGCAGCACGTTACGGAGCAGGAGGAGCTGACTGTTATGTAGTTTTATGGGGAATGATTCAGCAAAACTTGTCATTTATTTGTTTAAACAGGTTGTCCCATCTGGAACATGTATGGAATATTGCTAGGATATTGCAATGTGTAGGTCTCACCTCTGAGACCTGCTCCTCTCTCCAAAATGTGACCTGCTGCGTCCACTGCACACCGGCTGACGCTGTGTAGAGCTACTGCAGAACTGCTGATCAGAGGGGGTATGGGGTGTTGGAACCCCACTGATCAGGGATGGTAAAGCAGTGGACAACCCCTTCAAGGCCCAACATAGGCTAGTTGTTAATGCGGTTGTCTTAATTCAGCAAATACAGTAGCATTTATTGTGTAGAGAACGTTAATACAAGGCACTTACTAATGTATTGTGATTGTCCATATTGCCTCCTTTGCTGGCTGGATTCATTTTTCCATCATATTATACACTGCTCATATCCAGGGGTTTACGACCACCCTGTAATCCATCAGCAGTGGCCGTGCTTGCCCACTAAATGAAAAAGGCTCCAGCCTATGTGAGCTCCCATGGTCCTGGCCACCAGAAAGGCGGGCACCTTTTCCTACACTGTGCAAGCACGGCCACCACTGATGGATTGCAGGGTGGTTATAACCCCTGGATACAAGCAGTGTATAATGTGATGGAAAAATGAATCCAGCCAGCAAAGGATGCAATCTGGACAATCACAATACATTAGTAAGTGGCTTGTATTAACGTTTTCTACATGATAAATGTCATTTGCTGAAGTGACACAACCCCTTTATGGGATTGAAAATAGCATGATGTTAATAGGAGGATATTGAAGTACGGTGTTACATGATATGCATTGCTGCCAACAGGCTACACCAGCGTGTGAATGAAGTCACAGTGTAACACATCAATCCTTCGTAGCGCTCTGTAGAGCTTTTTTCGGAAATCTAAATGAAAATGAGAAAATCTAATATATAAACGTGTAGAGGATGGTGTACATGTTACATATATGAAGCGCGCACTTCCCTGCCATGAAGACATACAATTTCCAGAGATTAAAAATTCCGTATCTGGATGCTCCCCACAGTGAGCGCCTTGAAGAAAGCTTCACAATATCTGCTTATGAAACTGATTATGGAACAGTAAATTTAGAACAGGATGTTTATCCGCAATAAAATGAATTAAACGGGTCACTTGGGTGGCGAATGGCAGATGAGTAAACCGGATAATGACAGGCCCAAGTTTTAGTCTATTGTGACTCCTCATTACAGACACAGATTTTGTCTCCAGAGCTGCCTGTTAGGCCTCATGCACACGACCGTTGTGTGTTTTGCGGTCCGCAAGTTACGGATCCGCAAAACACGGATGGCGTCCGTGTGCGTTCCGCAATTTGCGAAACGGCGCGGACAGCCATTAATATAACTGCCTATTCTTTTCCGCAAAAAGGACAAGAATAGGACAGGTTATATTTTTTTGGCGGACCACGGAACAGAGCAACGGATGCGGAAAGCACACAGAGTGCTGTCCGCATCTTTTGCGGCCCCATTGAAGTGAATTGGTCCGCATCCGAGCCGCAAGTACTGCGGCTCGGATGCGGACCAAAATAACGGTCGTGTGCATGAGGCCTTAAATGGAGACAAGAAAGACCAGAAGACGGGCAGATATTCTTGCTGACTATGGTTAGTGCACAGAGAGGTGGGATTACTGTAGATGAGATTGCTGAATACGGTTTATTTCAGAGGAGCAAAAAAAAAAACAAACAAAAAAAAAAAAACGTTGAAGACTTTCCGAAAATGGCTTTACTATTAAAATATAAAAATATTTATCCCATACGAAAAAAAAAAAATCAAAATAGCCTATTTACCATTTTCTGATTTTCTCATCACTTCACCTCCCAAAAAACACAAAAACATTGAATAAAAAGACTCAGGGCATAAAACGCAGCAGCTGCAGCCTGCAGTATAAATTCACACCCTGCGGATGAGATGCTACTGTAAATTGATACAAGTTTTCTGCCCCCAATTCCACATGAACGTACCTTCAGAATGTCTGACATCCACCTACATCTGCAACCTGTCGCCTTCCTTATAAACGACCATAGCCAAAGGCAGAAGAGGTTGATTGTCCTGTATGATGACATTCACATTCGGTAACTATAAAAGGGAAAAAGACGAAAATGGAAAAAGCTGAAATCTGCAGGTCTGGCGCTACCTTATGCTGGACTAACATGCAGATTACTAGTCCCAAGATCACACCGCCATTGTCACCTCAGATTTTAAGGAAACCATTTGCAGTCTACGGGGACAATGCAACACTGTGTAGATTTGAGTCAGTGTCCTGCTTAGGCTACCTTCACATCTGCAGCTGGCCTGCCAACCGACTGTTTCGGCAGAGAATGCCGGGAATTGGCCAGGCAAAAGACGCAGCCGATTCTCAGCATACGGTATTTGCCAGGTAGCAACTGGATCTCTGCCGGACCCCATTATAGTTAATGTGGGCAGGCGGCAGTATCTAGCAATGGCGGATCCTGAGAACTCCAGAAGGCTCTTCCGGCGAGAAGACACTAGCCCAGTGGTGACTGTAGGCCGTGGCCACTTTTCTATCACAGACTTTCATTTCCCTTAATTATGATGGATGTTGTAATATATTAGTGAACTATTAAAGCCAAGATGCACATTAAACAAGCTCTGTAACGAAACCTTGAGGAACGGCAAGGTTTATAATCATCAGACTGTTAGTTCCCCCTAGTGGTCAGTATTGAATATGCCACAACAAGTATGCAATAGTTGGACCTTGTTTCACATCTGTGAAAAAAAGCGTACATGTTTCATCCGTGAAGCTGTGCGTGAAGGATTCGTGGTTGGTCAGTGTGTCCGTTTTTACCAGCTGTGACGTTGCTCAGCTGAAAAAGTCAGCCAGTAAAAAAATACTGAAATGTGAACAGACACATTTAAAGCGGACAGCACAGCAAATGTGAACGAGGCCTTAGAGCTCGTTCACACAAACGTGCGAAGCCCGTGCTGTGGACCGCAAATTGTGGTCCGCAATGCCCCGGCACGTCCGTGGGGCAGGTGCTTTGATATCGCAGACCCATTCACTTGAATGGGTCCGCGATCCTTCCGTTCTCCAGAAAGATAGAGCAATTTCTATCTTTTTCTGGTGCGAAAGCACTGAACGGAACCCCAGAAAGCACTCTGTAGTGCTTCTGTAGTGTTTAGTTCTGTTCTTCCGTTCCGCATCTCCGGATTTGCGGACCCATTGAAATGAATGGGTCCACATCCGTGATGCGGAATGGTCACGGAACGGTGCCCGTGTATTGAGGATCCGCAATACGGCAACGGGCATCACACGTTCATGTGAATGAGCCCTTAGGGTAAGTTCATAAAGAATCTCTTGGACACGGTCACATTGTGGATTTGGTGCCGAAAAGCCGTCCAAATCTGCTCTGAATCCGTCTCCCATTCTTTTCAATAGGAGGCCACACCGCATCTAAGTTTTCCAGACCACGCCAAGAATGTACAGGTCCAGTCTTGTCACATACAGCGTGTACCCCTCGCAGAGCTGCAGCGAGAGCGAACATACCCAGGAGCTGACATGCTAGATACGGAAGGCACAAGAGGTCATTCCATACATAGCCAACCTATGCTGAATGCATTGCTACATATACATACACTGCGTGCAGAATTATTAGGCAAATGAGTATTTTGACCACATCATCCTCTTTAGGCCTCCTGCACACGACCGTTGTGTGCACCCGTGGCCGTTGTGCCGTTTTCTGTTTTTTTTCGCGGACCCATTGAGTTTCAATGGGTCCGTGGAAAAATCGGAAAATGCACCGTTTTGCAGCCGCATCCGTGATCCGTGTTTCCTGGCCGTGAAAAAAATATGACCTGTCCTATTTTTTTCACGGCCAACGGTTCACCGACCCATTCAAGTCAATGGGTCCGTGAAAAAACACGGATGCACATAAGATTGGCATCCGTGTCCGTGATCCGTGGCCGTAGGTTAGTTTTTATACAGACGGATCCGAAGATCCGTCTGCATAAAAGCTTTTTCAAAGCTGAGTTTTCACTTCGTGAAAACTCAGAACCGACAGTATATTCTAACACAGAAGCGTTCCCATGGTGATGGGGACGCTTCTAGTTAGAATACACTACAAACTGTGTACAAGACTGCCCCCTGCTGCCTGGCAGCACCCGATCTCTTACAGGGGGCCGTGATCAGCACAATTAACCCCTTCAGGTGCCGCACCTGAAGGGGTTAATTGTGCTGATCACGGCCCCCTGTAAGAGATCAGGGCTGCCAGGCAGCAGGGGGCAGACCCCCCCCCCCCCCCCCCAGTTTGAATATCATTGGTGGCCAGTGTGCCCCCCCCCTCTATTGTAATAATAGGTTGGTGGCCAGTGCGGCCCCCCCCCTCCCTCCCTCTATTGTAATAATTCGTTGGTGGCACAGTGTGCGCCCCCCCCCCCCCTCCCTCCCTCTATTGTAATAATTCGTTGGTGGCACAGTGTGCGCCCCCCCCCTCCCGCCCTCTATTGTAATAATTCGTTGGTGGCACAGTGTGCGCCCCCCCCTCCCTCCCTCCCTCTATTGTAATAATTCGTTGGTGGCACAGTGTGCGCCCCCCCCCCTCCCTCCCTCTATTGTAATAATTCGTTGGTGGCACAGTGTGCGGCCCCCCCTCCCTCCCTCTATTGTAATAATTCATTGGTGGCACAGTGTGCGCCCCCCCCTCCCTCCCTCTATTGTAATAATTCGTTGGTGGCACAGTGTGCGCCCCCCATCGGCCTCCCCTCCCTCTATAGCATTAACAACATTGGTGGCCAGTGTGCGGCCTCCCATCTCCCCCCCCCATCATTGGTGGCAGCGGAGTTCCGATCGGAGTCCCAGTTTAATCGCTGGGGCTCCGATCGATAACCATGGCAACCAGGACGCTACTACAGTCCTGGTTGCCATGGTTACTTAGCAATAGTACAATAGTAGAAGATTCATACTTACCGGCTGCTGCGATGTTCGTGTCCGGCCGGGAGCTCCACCTACTGTTAAGTGACAGGTCTGTGCGGCGCATTGCTAAACGAACTGTCACTTACCAGTAGGTGGAGCTCCCGGCCGGACACAGACATCGCAGCTCCCAGGTAAGTATGAATCTTTTACTATTGTACTATTGCTAGTAACCCGCTGCCACCAATGATCGGGGGGGGGGGGGGGGGGGTAGATGGGAGGCCGCACACTGGCCACCAATGTTGTTAATGCTATAGAGGGAGGGGGGCCAATGGGGGGCGCACACTGTGCCACCAACGATTTATTACAATAGAGGGAGGAAGGGGGGGGGGTGCACACTGTGCCACCAACAAATTATTACAATAGAGGGAGGAAGGGGGGGGGGCCACACTGGCCACCAATGATATTCAAACTGGGGAGGGGGGGGGGTCTGCCCCCTGCTGCCTGGCAGCCCTGATCTCTTACAGGGGGATATGATAGTACAATTAACCCCTTCAGGTGCGGCACCTGAGGGGTTAATTGTGCTGATCACGGCCCCCTGTAAGAGATCGGATGCTGCTAGAAAACTCTGATCCGATGGTATAAAAGGGACTCCAGACTTTACATTGAAAGTCAATGGGGACGGATCCGTTTGAAATGGCACCATATTGTGTCAACGTCAAACGGATCCGTCCCCATTGACTTGCATTGTAATTCAGGACGGATCCGTTTGGCTCCGCACGGCCAGGCGGACACCAAAACGACTTTTTTTTCATGTCCGTGGATCCTCCAAAAATCAAGGAAGACCCACGGACGAAAAAACGGTCACGGATCACGGGAAAACGGAACCCCGTTTTGCGGACCGCAAAAAAATACGGTCGTGTGCATGAGGCCTTATTCATGTTGTCTTACTTCAAGCTGTATAGGCTCGAAAGCCTACTACCAATTAAGCATATTAGGTGATGTGCATCTCTGTAATGAGAAGGGGTGTGGTCTAATGACATCAACACCCTATATTAGGTGTGCATAATTATTAGGCAACTTCCTTTCCTTTGGCAAAATGGGTCAAAAGAAGGACTTGACAGGCTCAGAAAAGTCAAAAATAGTGAGATATCTTGCAGAGGGATGCAGCACTCTTAAAATTGCAAAGCTTCTGAAGCGTGATCATCGAACAATCAAGCGTTTAATTCAAAATAGTCAACAGGGTCGCAAGAAGCGTGTGGAAAAACCAAGGCGCAAAATAACTGCCCAAAATAACTGCACTGAGAAAAGTCAGGCGTGCAGCTGCCAAGATGCCACTTGCCACCAGTTTGGCCATATTTCAGAGCTGCAACATCACTGGAGTGCCCAAAAGCACAAGGTGTGCAATACTCAGAGACATGGCCAAGGTAAGAAAGGCTGAAAGACGACCACCACTGAACAAGACACACAAGCTGAAACGTCAAGACTGGGCCAAGAAATATCTCAAGACTGATTTTTCTAAGGTTTTATGGACTGATGAAATGAGAGTGAGTCTTGATGGGCCAGATGGATGGGCCCGTGGCTGGATTGGTAAAGGGCAGAGAGCTCCAGTCCGACTCAGACGCCAGCAAGGTGGAGGTGGAGTACTGGTTTGGGCTGGTATTATCAAAGATGAGCTTGTGGGGCCTTTTCGGGTTGAGGATGGAGTCAAGCTCAACTCCCAGTCCTACAGCCAGTTTCTGGAAGACACCTTCTTCAAGCAGTGGTACAGGAAGAAGTCTGCATCCTTCAAGAAAAACATGATTTTCATGCAGGACAATGCTCCATCACACGCGTCCAAGTACTCCACAGCGTGGCTGGCAAGAAAGGGTATAAAAGAAGAAAATCTAATGACATGGCCTCCTTGTTCACCTGATCTGAACCCCATTGAGAACCTGTGGTCCATCATCAAATGTGAGATTTACAAGGAGGGAAATCAGTACACCTCTCTGAACAGTGTCTGGGAGGCTGTGGTTGCTGCTGCACGCAATGTTGATGGTGAACAGATCAAAACACTGACAGAATCCATGGATGGCAGGCTTTTGAGTGTCCTTGCAAAGAAAGGTGGCTATATTGGTCACTGATTTGTTTTTGTTTTGTTTTTGAATGTCAGAAATGTATATTTGTGAATGTTGAGATGTTATATTGGTTTCACTGGTAAAAATAAATAATTGAAATGGGTATATATTTGTTTTTTGTTAAGTTGCCTAATAATTATGCACAGTAATAGTCACCTGCACACACAGATATCCCCCTAAAATAGCTAAAACTAAAAACAAACTAAAAACTACTTCCAAAAATATTCAGCTTTGATATTAATGAGTTTTTTGGGTTCATTGAGAACATGGTTGTTGTTCAATAATAAAATTAATCCTCAAAAATACAACTTGCCTAATAATTCTGCACTCCCTGTAGGTTACTAGGTGAAGGAGGACATGTTTCCTGTAGTCAGCTCTGCAACTTCTGCTTCTGAGGCTTAAGAGTTTTCTGAGATTTTTTTTACTGCTAACCTATCATCTGGATAGGTCATCAGTATCTGATCGGTGGGGGTCCGACACCCCACCGATCAGTTGTTTTGAGAAGGCACCAGTGCTCTTGTTAACGCTGCGGCCTTCTCACACCTCACCAAGCACAGCGCCGTACATTGTATAGTGACCGTGCTTGGTATCGCAGCTCAGCCTCATTCACTTGAATGGGGCTGAGCTGCTCCTAGGCCACGTGAACGATGAATGTGATGTCACTAACCTAGAAAAAGCAGAGAGAAGGCCACGGCGCTCACAGGAGGGGTCCGGGTGTCGGACCCCCACGGATCAGATACTGATGACCTATTCAGAGGATAGGTCATCAGTAAAAAAAAAAATCTCAGAAAACCCCTTTAAAGGAGTATTCTTATGTCAGACACTTATGGCACAGCCTCTGGGACCTCCACCTACCTGTAGAATGGAGGTCTGCATCCAGGCTGCAAGAGGTTGCTGGTTTTACGGAAACAGCTATTCTCGCTGTGCTTCTTGGTTTCTCTAGCTGCTATTCACGTCTGTAAGGCTACATACACACGTCCGTATGTGTTTTGCTGTCCGCAAATTGCGGATCCGCAAAACACGGATACCGGCCGTGTGAATGTAGCCTGCCCTATGATAGAAATGCCTATTCTTGTCCGCGATTGTGGACAAGGATAGGACATGCTCTATCTTTTTTGCGGGGCCGCGGAACGGATCTACGGATGCGGACAGCACGTTGTGCGCTGTCCGCATCTTTTGCGGCCCCATTGAAATGAATGGGTCCGCACCCGTTCCTCAAAATTGCAGAACGGATGCAGAGCCAAAAATACAGTCGTATGAATGTAGCCTAAGTGTAATGAAAGTAGCATAGCATAATGAGCTTTGTGGCTTCGGTTAACCCGGCAGCCTCTTGCAGCTTGTATGCGGCAGTCAGCCGGAGAGAGGGAGGCAGGGTGTTGTGAGGGATCCCCCATTCTAGTGCCAACTCCAGAGGCTGCGTCTGTCAGACATTTATGCACTCTCCTGTCCGAGATGAGAATACCCCTTTAATTGTTGTATAATGAAATGTTCTGCAGTACTTTAGGTTTCAATTTCGCACCATTTGTACAATCACTGCTTGCTGTTAATGAATGGATTCATACAGTCCTGATCAAAAGTGTAAGACCACTTGAAAAATGGCAAAAAATCATATTTAGCATGGCAACAAGAAGAAATGGGAGTGAGACAAAACATTTTTTGAGCATTCAATTTAATGAAAACAACAAATAAACTGAAACAGGCTGTTTTTCAGCTGATCAAAAGTTTAGGACCACACCTCCAAAAAAAACTAAACCCCCCCAAAACAGAAATCCAACTTCCAAACATGAACTCAGTAATGAGTGGCTCCGCCGTTATTGTTTATCACTTCCAAAATTTGTTTCGGCATGCTTGATGCAAGCGTTTCCATGAGGTGAGTGGGAACATTTCTCCAAGTGGTGAAGACGGCTGCACGAAGGCCATCTACTGTCTGGGACTGTTGTCCATTTTTGTAAACTTCCCTTGCCATCCATCCCCAAAGGTTCTCAATTGGATTTAGATCAGGGGAACACGCAGGATGGGCCAAAAGAGTGATGTTATTCTCCTGGAAGAAGTCCCTTGTCCTGCGGGCATTGTGTACTGTAGCGTTGTCCTGTTGAAAAACCCAGTCGTTCCCACACAGACGAGGGCCCTCAGTCATGAGGAATACTCTCTGCAACATCTGGACATAGCCAGCGGCCGTTTGACGCCCCTGCACTTCCTGAAGCTCCATTGTTCCACTGAAGGAAAAAGCACCCCAGACCATTATGGCGCCCCCTCCACTGTGGTGCGTAGAAAACATCTCAGGTGGGATCTGCTTGTCATGCCAGTAACGTTGGAAACCATCAGGACCATCAAGGTTAAATTTTTCTCATCAGAGAATAAAACTTTCTTCCACCTTTGAATCTCCCATGTTTGGTGCTCTCTTGCAAAGTCCAAACGAGCAGTTCTGTGGCGTTCAGCACCAGTAAGGGCCTTAATTTGGGTCGAGGATCGTCCAGTGTCTTGACGGACAGCCATTTGAATCCTCCGGCTCAGTGCTGATGAAATTTTTTTGGGTCTTCCACTTGACTTTTTTGTTCCATAACCCTTAGGATCATTTAAGAAATTCCAAATGACTGTCTTACTGCGTCCCACCTCAGCAGCGATGGCGCGCTGTGACAGACCCTGCTTATGCAGTTCAACAACCCGACCACGTTCAAAAAGGTAGAGTTTTTTTGCCTTTGCCATCACAACGTGTGACTACCTGACAGAAAATGACAATGAATCCACATCTTTGCACAGATTTGGCCTTTTAAAGGCATGTGGTCCTAAAATTTGGATCAGCTGAAAAACAGCCTGTTTCAGTTCAATCGTTATTTTCAATTAATTGAATGCTCAAAAAATGTTTTGTCTCACTCCCAGTACTTCTTGTGGCATGTTGAAGCTCTACTTGGAACCTTGTTAAGATCCAACAATGTAAAATAGGATTTTTTGCCGTTTTTCAAGTGGTCTTAAACTTTTGATCAGGACTATACCTCCAGACTCTGAAAACCAGCACAGACCCAATACTAGGCAGAGGTGACTACAATTATATCCAGTCTAAGCAATCCTCTGTCAGCTAAGTGCACGGACAGCACTGATCTTTCACCTGTCTGGACAGTTTTCTGCCATATTCTCTGTAGCTTGGCCTCTAGTGATGACGCTTTAACATGGACATGTAACCACTGGATGCAGTGGTGTCTTCAGTGGTGTCTGCTGCAGCAGGTTGAAATGCCATAGCTGGAGGGCAGGATACAGTGATCATCCAGGGGAACTGGGAAGAGGCGGTGCAGCAGCTGTGGGGGGTTGTTATAGTGAGCTTTTTTTTTTTTTTTGGGTGGGCAACTCCTTTAGTAGAGGGGGTCCTGTGTTCAGGATGCTCATCTTTTGGTCAGAGTGGAGAGGGCGTCACATTCTGGAGGATGCGTACTGTGTAATGCTTTAAGGGAACCTGGGAATGATTCTGCAGGCAGGAGTGGGTCCCATTTAAAGTAAGCCCCCTAGTTTATGGTACCTCACTCATCTGCTCCCCGCCGATTTGATCTTGCACCCTGTCTCTATTCAACAATCTTTCGGTCCCCGGCTTGATAACTTCAGACCAGGGTACGAATGGGAGTCACGTGTGCCAATGCAGCCGATGACTGGCCCAGTGGTGACATGTCCCCAAGCGGCATATCACTGCTCGGTCACGTGCCGAAGATTATAAGATTGCCCTAATAGAGTCAGGGTGCAGGACCGGAGTGGTGGGGAGCAGGTGAGTGTAATTGTATCCGTATGTACCACCCGCTAGGGGCCTACTTTAAAGGTGACCTAATCTTAAAATGCCTCTTTAAGGCAAACAAAATTTGGCACAGATTATTTTTTGGATGAGGCCCTCCAACCCCCGCAGTGATAGATGATGTTGGGGGAAGGAAAGATCGAGCTGTTAAAATATCAAAATCCAATATCTTTTTTTCTCAGGGGAGTTAAGTTGACGCAGCGGGTACATAGCAGTGGCTTCTTCTTCCTTCCTCACGAATTACACAGCAATTAAAATAAATAAGCATTACCACACTGTGATATCCAGGCACAGCAGTGGGACAAGCCTGTAGTAAGCATTAGGCCTCTTGCACACAAACGTATTTTTTTCCGTTTCGTTTTTTTGCGTTCCGTATATGGATCGTATATGGAACCATTCATTTCAATGGATCCGCAAAAAAAACGGAAGGTACTCCGTATGCCTTCTGTTTCCGATTTTCAGTTTTTCCATTCTGTTCAAAGATAGAACTTGTCCTACTATTGTCCGCATAACGGACAAGCATAGCCCTGCTCTATCAGGGCTTAGCTGTTCCGTTCCGCAAAAAACGGAGTGCACACGGACGTCATCCATATTTTTTGCGGACCGCAAAATACTGAAAAAGCCACACGGTCGTGTGCAAGAGGCCTTAGTCAGGCATACAGTGGGTCCGCAATACATGAGCACCGGCCGTGTGCATTCCGCATAACGGATTGCGGACCCATTCACTTAAATTGGTCTGAAATCACAGAGATGCGGAACGGAGGCACAGAGCGGAACCACACAGAAGCACTACAGAGTGCTTCCGTGGTGTTTTTGGCCATGCCTCCGCACCGCAGAAAAGTAGCGCATGAACTACTTTTTTGTGGTGCAGACCATCGGATGCGGATCGCGGACCCCATTCAAGTGAATGGGTCCGTGATCCGCATGTGGCTGCCCCACAGTCTGTGCCCGTCCATTGAATAGTGCCCTGGAGACAGTCACTACTTTGGTGTGTGATGTGGTCTAAGTAAGCCCATTGAAGTCTTATGGGTTCATGAAAACCGCTGACCCAACCCATTTGGCGTCAATGATTTTCATGGACCGTTGGTAGGAGATGCTCTGGAAACTAATTTTCAGCCTAGCAGTGTCCGTGGTATCCGGATGACACACAGAGGGCAAAAAACAGGCTCACAGATCAGTCACGAACATCTTCACGAGTGAACCACTAACCATCTTGTCACGGATGTTATCACGGAAATGGACCCGTGAAAGAGGCCGTGCTGCGCAGTCGAGTCATGGTTGTGATGCGGCCGTGCTGCGTTTGATTACCAAGTGGCTGTTCAGTGGGTCTGTATTGTTAATGGCCATGCGGTATTGAAGGTGTCACGACCGCAACTTATGGTCATACGCTTGGATATCCCAAATCAGATCTCGTCTACACAGTTATTTCAGTGTAGATTACACATGCTGAGGCAGATTTACTAATCCTCTAGATGGTGTAAGATTTAGATAGGCTGGGGGTCATTTTAGATTTTTTTTTTACTGTAGCTTTCGACATAAAAATAGTCGCTGGTCCCCTTTTTGTCTAGCTGTGCAACAATATTCCTGTGTTGAAAAGTTTTGACAGTTGGCCTGGACGAGAGTGGAGACATTTTACCATTTCATGGAAAAATAAACTCATTTAGGCTAGGGCTACACAACGACATGTGTCTCGTGAAATTTTGACACGACAATTTTTATAATGATAGTCTATGGTGTCGCACTGTGACGTGCGACATGCTGCGACTGTGACGCGACAGTCACAAAAAATGTCGGAGTGCGACACCATAGACTATCATTATAAAAATTGTTGCGCGACATTGTGCTAAATCAATCTCGCGTGACACATGTTGCAGTGTAGTTGTGCCCTATGGGTCGCGTGACCACTGCAAGCAGCGTTATTGTGTGCGGCATGGGCAACTGAACAAAAACAAAAACCATGAAAGTCAATGGTGGCAGATCCGGGGTTTTTTTGGACATAAAAAAGCGGATCTGGCGCCCATTGAATTACAATGGTTTTAGTGGCGGATCCGTCATGTTCATTTTCTAAATAATACAACCGGACCCGTTCTGAACGGATGCAGCCGGTTTTATTATTCAAACAGATGCGTTTTGCTGTGGTTTTGAGATCCCCTGCTGGATCTCAAAACCTTTCAGCAACTACACAGATGTGAAAGTAGCCTAATAACTTGATGGCAGTAGCACATCTCTAAAAATTGGAAAAGGGGCAATAAAAGGCTGGAAAAGTAAGTGATTCTAATAGAAAACAGCTGGAAGAGCAATTTGCTAATAAGTCACATGACTGGGTATAAAAGGAACATGTTAGAGAGGCAGCGTCTCTCAGAAGCAAAGATGGGCAGAGGTTCACCAATCAGCGAAAAATTGGGTCTAAAAATTGTGGAAACATTTCAGAAAAATGTGTAGTGTCTTTGAATATGCCACCATCTACAGTACATAATATCTTCAAAAGATTCAGAGAATATAGAGAATCCATGTGCGCAGTGGACAAGGCCGACGGTCAATATTGGATTGACGTAATCTACAGGCCCTGAGGCGGCATTAATTAAAAACAGACATGGTTCTGTACTGGAAATCATTGGGGCACATTTATTAAACTCGCCTTTTTTTTAGGAGTAATAAAGGACTGGCATATTTGAAATGCCTCACATTTTTGATCCCTTAATAAATCAGCTTAATCGTATTTGGTTTGAGTGCTCATTAACACGACAGTAGGTATTTTGCGGTCGACAAAGCACGGATCCGCAAAAAAAACAAAAAAAACGAATGACATCCGTGTGACGTCCGTGTTGCATCAGTTTTTTTTTTTTTTTTGCTCATCCAATGTAACAATGCCTATCCTTGTCTGCAAAACGGACAAGGATAGGACATGTCCTATTTTTTTGTAGAACGGACTTGCGGACATACGGAAACGGAATGCACACCGAGTCATTTCCGTTTTTTTGCGGACCCATTGAAGTGAATGGTACCGCATATGGGTTGCAAAACAAACGGAACGGACACGGAAAGAAAATACGGTCATGTGCATGAGCCATAAGTCTGACCTCTAGTGGTTGTTTTCTTGTAAGACAGGTTCATATTCACTAAGACTTGTCTCTTTGTTTTGCACATGAAAAATTGCACAAATAACCGGAAACAAATTGCAACTCTGTCTCTTTCAATGCAAAAAAATTGCACATGTTCCCCATCAAAACAGATGAGAAAAAATAAGCCTGATCACGTGTGGAATAGAAATAAGACTGTTTATGTATCTAATTCAGGCGCAATAAAAGGCGCACCAACATAACTATATTGGAACTAAGGCGAAAAGCAAAGACAACTCAAAAATTTGTCCCAAAATAAGGGCTAATCTACATGGCCGTGACTGTTTTGCGGTCCGCAAAACAAGGATACTGGCAGTGTGCATTGCGCATTTTGTGGAATGGAATGTCCTGCCTTCTATGGAACTGTCCTTTCCTTGTCCGTAAAACGGGCAAGAATAGGACGTGTCCTATTTTTTGTGGGGCCACAGAATGGAAATGCGAATCCGGACAGCATACCTGTGATTTTGCGGCCCTATTCGAGTGAATTGGTCCCCATCTGACCCACAAAAAAATTGGATCAGATGCGGACCAAAAATATGTTTGTGTGCATGAGCCCTTAGACAAGCAAGGCGAAAATGGCTCTTAAACTGGTGCTAAATCAGAGCTGAACCCGGACATATCCCCCTTTTCACCCAGGTAGGCGCTCCAATGTGAGCATCGAGCATTTCATGCTCCGATGCTCTCCTTTCCCCATGTTCCGTACCGTAACTTCGGCTCATCGGAGCCAATACATTTTAATACTGTACGGAGCTCCTGCTCTATACAGTATTAGAATTACGTTTTATGCGAATCGACTTCGGATGTTCCATCCGAAGTCGATTCCCTCATCCCTATTTACAAGCTTACACTGCTAGGCGGAGGCTTCCATTTTAAAGGTTAGGGCAGCACTAAAGACCGCCCATTTGTGCCGGTGACGTCACCAAGCTCACTGCTAGGTGTTAGCCTCCACCTAGCTTACCCATAGAGAGCCTAGGACGTCACCAGATCTCCAGAAAAAGCCTTTGGCCTGTGCGATTCAGCACCGTGCAAAGGAGAGCATCGGAGCATGCTCATATGCATGATGCTCACATCAAAGGACCTGCCTGGGTGAAAACAGGGACATGTCCGGGTTCAGAGCTGAAGCCCTTTAAGTCTTATTTGCCAACTGTGCTATCAACAAATGCAAGTTAAGGCCTCTTTCACATGACCGTTTTTTTTTTTCCGTTTACGGGCCGTTTTTTGCGTTCCGTATACGGTCCGTATACGGAACCATTAATTTCAATGGTTCCGCAAAAAAAACGGAATGTACTCCGTATGCATTCCGTTTCCGTATTTTCCGTTCCGTTGAAAGATAGAACATGTCCTATTATTGCCCGCAAATCACGTTCCGTGGCTCCATTCAAGTCAATGGGTCCGCAAAAAAAACTGAACACATATGGAAATGTCTTCCGTATCCGTTCCATTTTTGCGGAACTATCTTTTGAAAATGTTATGCCCAGCCCAATTTTTTCTATGTAATTACTGTATACTGTATATGCCATACGGTCGTGTGAAAGAGGCTGTATCATGCAAAGAAGAAGCCATATGTCAGCACGATCCAGAAACGCTGCTGTCTTCTCTGTCTTCTCGGTTAACCCCTTGATGATATGCACAGAGATTTAAAAAATGTTAGATTTGAAAAACAAAAAAATAATGCATATATTTTCATTCTACAATGATAATAATCATGCACTACATCTAATGTAAATTTCAGAGATTCTGCAAATTGCAGCATGCAAAACTAGGTGCAAAGAACTAGTGATTTAGGCCTCTTTCACACGAACGTGTGCGCTCCGTAGCCGTATTGCGGACCGCGTTTGCAGACCTGCAATACACGGGCACCGTTCCATGTGCATTCCGCGGAATGGTGTGGAACGGAAGCACGTAACAGAACCCTGCGGAAGCACTACTGAGTGCTTCCGTGGGGTTTCGTCCCGTACTTCCGTTTTGCAAAAAGATAGAACATGTCCTACCTTTTTGCGGAACGGCCGGATTGCGGACCCATTAAAGTGAATGGGTCCGCGACACGCTGTGGCTGCCCCACGTTGGGTGATCGTGCATTGCGGCCCGCAGCACGGCCACGGGGCGCACAGAGGCCTTACAATGGGAATTTAAAGTGCAGATAACTGGCCTAACGTGTCCGCAGACATGGGCTTCATCTGAAGACTGTGAAAATGTCGTACCTCAGGAGAATTTCACAGTAATAGATTTTGTTCCTCACAAACGGGAAGGCTCAGCGTGAGGTGCAGATTTCCCCTGGCAGGCTAACCCCAATGTCTGGGAGTTCTGCACTTTTCTTTTTTGAATCAGATCTTTTTTATTAAACATTTTACAGTGTAAATACACATTTTAACACATTGTAAACAAGGATGACATAGAAATATACTGTCCATAAGGCTAAAAACAAAAAGGATATCAGCCTATGTGTAGTAATTAAGTACCCAACCGACCCCCCCCCCTCCCTCCCTAACCTGCAAAGTACAAAGGCACATTTTTAAACATTTCCATTTAGACGTCGAAACGACAGCCATAAATCCCATAATTTTCCAAATTTCGCTGGGCATCCACGCTTCTGATATACCATCCGTTCATAACTTAGCATCGTGTCAACCGCACTTAGGAATTCGCCTAGGATTGGCGGCGCTGTCTGTATCCAATGCAGAGCGATTAACTTTCTAGCAACATATAACATTCTACCTATAGCTATTTTATGTACCTGACCTGTGGCCAGTTCAGAGACATATCCTAACACACACACTTTAGGGTCAGAGGGTATTCGTACCTTGTAAACGTCCTGTATTGTCTGACGTACCAACTCCCAGTATCTCCCTAACCTCTCGCACGTCCACATCATATGCAACAAATCTGCAGAAAGAGTTCTGCACTTTTGGCTGTAAAATGCACTGTTCATTTTAGACCAAGCTGTTTCCTTAGATTTTTGGATTTGTCTGTAGCAGAGACATTGGCAGGTTGTGAGAGCCCTGACCTTGATGTGGCTATTGCCGGTGTTATATTATATGTATCCTGCACGCTGCATGTCTGTGTTTGGAGCTTGTGTGAATTGACCAAAATATATTAGACAAGGAATACAAATAGTTATCAGACGCACAGGTTGTAAGGCTGGCCATACACTTTGGAATCTAAGCCTTACAACCTGTGCATTAGATGGATGTTGGGTGGACAGTTTTCTGCAGGACTGCCTCCTGACTCTCGCCCAAGACAGATGATGAAGGGAATAGGGAGTAGGTTATTGTTCCGTACTTCCGTTCCGCAAAAAGATAGAACATGTCCTATCTTTTTGCGGAACGGGCAGATCGCAGACCCATTAAAGTGAATGGGTCCGCGATCCGCTGCGGATGCCCCGCGGTCGGTGTTCATGCATTGCGGCCCGCCATTTGCGGGCCGCAGTACTGCCACGGGGAGCACACATTTGTGTGAAGGAGGCCTTAAAGGGGTTCTCTGGGCTTTTAATATTAATGTTAGGTCGCTAATATCAGATTGGCGGGGGTGCCGAGTGTCAGTCAGCTGTATGAAGGGAAGGCACGGGCAGTGTACACGTGCCATCTGACTTCTCATTTCCTGTTAGCTGCTGCTATGTCTATGGCAAAGCAGCAGTGAGCAGGAAGAGAGACGGCACGTGCACGCGCCTCTGCCGGATCTCTTACCGGAAAAGTTAAACCCAAGCGTTAAAGAAGCCATAGCCCAGGAACTCTGGTATTATAAGGGCTGATTTTCCGCAGCAGGGTTGATACAGTCTCAGCAAAGTGGATGACATTTTAAATGATCTCGTCCACAGTGCACACTTCAAAAAGTTTCCACAATCCAGTTCACAATTTGTTGCAGATTTCTAAAGAGGATTTCACCTTTTTCATTGCAAAGGTGAAAATATGTGGCAGATCTGTAACATTTAGGCACACGACCGCAAATCGCGGATCCGCAAAACCCTGATGGCGTCTGTGTGCGTTCCGCAATTTGCGGAACGGCACGGTCAGCCTTTAATATAACTGCCTATTCTTGTCTGCCAAGCGCGGACAAGAATAGGACAGGTTATATTTTTTTTGCGGGGCCGCGTGAGGGAGCAACGGATGCAGACAGCACACAGAGTGCTGTCCGCATCTTTTGCGGCCCCATTGAAGTGAATGGGTCCGCATCAGAGCCGCAGTTTTGGCGGACCAAAACAACGGCCATGTGCATGAGGCCTTACACATTGCCATCCACAGAACAATCTGCAAACTCCCTTCTCTCTGTGTATTCTTCTCTGTGACCACCTGATAATGTGTTTTATTTTATTTGCCAGCTCCTCTTAGTCCTAGTTAATGCTAAAGAAATACATTTTGAAAAAGTTGTTCCTCATAGTAAAAGCCTCATTATTGTAAACTGTGCTTCTATTTCAGGTTATAGAAACGTTATCCAAACTGTCTCATACGCCCATCGCACTGTCGTGTGGAATAAGGTCAGGTGGCTTCCATCTTTACTCTGAATCAAAGTTTGAAATGCTGTTCTTCCCTTGCTTTCTAACAAGTGCATGGCTTGTAATTATAGAAATATATATACTGTATATAACATAATGTATTTTTTGCCCTATAAG
Organism: Bufo bufo; assembly: GCF_905171765.1. NCBI lineage: Eukaryota > Metazoa > Chordata > Amphibia > Anura > Bufonidae > Bufo > Bufo bufo. The sequence continues at coordinate 74,950,260 of NC_053397.1, forward strand.
ACGCACCAAGGTTTTAGAGGAGGAAAATAAGAAAACAAATATTTTTCATTAGACCTCAGCTCACACTCCCAATCAGACCCCCGATGTTAATGAGACCCCCCAATTACAAGGAAGGACATGGCCGTATGCGAGTAGTCTGAAAGTAGGAGCAGGTTGTAAACTGAATATCGGGGGGCCCGAATATGAATGAAGGAATGAAGATTGCAGCCTGAAGCTTAGTGCATCCTCTCACATATGTAAAATCATGTCCAGCATGTCCTCAGTCTTTTACCATTTCTTCTCATCCACTTCATTGATAAATAGTTGTGGCGGTATCACACCTTACATTATTGGGTTCAATAACCCTGAGTACAACTGTGCTTAATATTATAACATGGGCAATGGTTATGAATATTTTATTAAGGTTTAATGTTTGCATCCATTATGCAGCACTACAAGAAAATCTTTGAATATTAATTCTACAAGAAAATTCTTGTTATTACAAAGATGAGACGCAGGAGAAACATCCTGACAATCCATCCAGAGAAATCCATTAGGAAGTCAAGTGTATATTAATTTAACCAATGATCACAACGATAAATTATTCACTTGCCTCTCTTCTGGGCGGTAGAGCGGTATCCTGGTATCAATGAAATTTACACTGACAGCGAGAAAGGGGATATTCATACCTGTTTAGGAATAAGCTTATTTCTTACTTGATTGTATTACCTATATTTATATCATACTTCTATTATTTTCTGTTGGATTGTATTTTAATAGTATCAAGGATATGAGTCCTTCGGAAAACGACAGTGCATTCTCATAAAAATGTACCTTAAAATGTAGGAATATGAAAAAATTAGAAATTCCATCTTGGCGTTCCTCAGCAATATCTGTATTTGGAAAAAATGGATGACGATTAACGTGCCGGCCGTTAGTGTCCCGATAGGGTTGTGAGCCAGCTTGCCTAGAGCCATAGACAGCATGAAGTTTTGCTCATAAGTTTACATGCCCTGGTGATTTGGCCTGATAACATGCACACAACTTGACACAAAAGGGTTGCAATGGCTATTAAAAGGTAACCATCTTCACCTGTGAGCTGTTTGATTGCAATTAGTGGGTGTGTATGAGGTCAATGACTTTCTTGACTCCTGACAGACCCTTGCATCTTTCATCCAGTCCTGCACTGATGTTGTTTGGGTTCTAAGTCATGGGGAAAGCAAAAGAATTGTCAAAAGATCTGCAGAAAAAGGTAGTTGAAATAAAACAGGAAAGGGATATAAGAAAATATCAAAGGACTTGAGAATGCCAATCAACAGTGTTCAAACTCTAATTAAGAAGTGGAAAAGTAGGCGTTCTGTTGAAACCAAACCATGGTCAGGTAGACCAACTAAACTTTCAGCCACAACTGCCAGAAAAATTGTTCGGGATGCAAGGAAAACCCCACATATAACTTCAGGTGAAATACAGGACTCTCTGAAAGAATGTGGGGTGGCTGTCTCAAGATGCACAATAAGGAGGCACTTGAAGAAAGATGGACTGCATGGTCGAGTTGCCAAAAGAAAGCCATTACTACGCAAATACCACAAAGTATCCCGCTTACAATATGCCAAACAGCACAGAGACAAGCCTCAAACCTTCTGGCACAAAGTCATTTGGAGTGATGAGACTAAAATTGAACTGTTTGGACACAACCATAAATGCTACAATTGGAGATGAGTCAACAAGGCGTATGATGAAAGGTCCACCATTCCTGCTGTGAAACGTGGAGGTGGATCAATGATCTTTTGGGAACGTGTGAGCTACAAAGGCACAGGAAATGTGGTCAGAATTGATGGCAATATGAATGCAGTAATGTATTAACAAATACTGGAGGAAAATTTGCTCTCGTCATCCCGGAAGCTGCACATGGAACATACTTGGACATTCCAACATGAGAATGATCCAAAACACAAGGCCAAGTCGACCTGTCATTGGCTACAGCAAAATAAAGTGAAGGTTCTGGAGTGGCCATCTCAGTCTCCAGACCTCAATATCATTGAGCCATTTTGGGGAGACCTCAAACGTGCAGTTCATGCAAAACAGCCCAAGAATTTAGGGGAACTGGAGTCTTTTTGCCAGGAAGAATGGGCAGCTTCACCCTCTGAGAAGATAAAGAGCCTCATCCACAACTACCACAAAAGACTTCAAGCTGTCATTGATGTTAAAGGGGGCAATACACGGTATTAAGAACTTTTGATCAGGGTCATTTCGTAGTTTGTGTTGTGATTATGATGTAAAAAGAGTAAACCCAGTTGTTTGACAATAAATGGCTTTAGCCGACCACTAACCATGAGTAACAGAAAAGTTTTTGTGTTATCACTCATATTCTCTGAACAATGGTTAAGAAATAAAAATTCTGCAAGGGTATGTAAACTTATGAGTACAACTGTATCTGCCCGGTATGTCGCAGCTTTACTGCAGAGCATGTACCACTGTATGACTAGGAAGATTCGCCGTTCTGAAGTTCGGCAGTGGATGCCGTACAATTGGATGACTTAGATTCTGATTCACTTTTATTGAAGGGGGAAATGATTTATTAAAGTGGAGACTGTGTGCTTGCTATTGAAAATTCTAACACGTCTCCTGTTCTTTTACTCAGGCCGTTTCCAACAGAGGAAAGTGTGCAAGATGAAGACATCTACAAATCATTGCCTGACTTAATTGAGTATGTATTAACACCCCTCTAACTATCCATCCATCAAATAATCACTATTCCAACCATCCATCTATAGTGTCTGTCCATCAAACAACCATTCTTCCGACCATCCATCAACAGTGACTATCTTTCTTTTTCCAATTTATGACTTCCAAAAGTCCTATACTGTATACTTTTAAAGGGGTTGGACCATCCAGGACATTGATGGCCTATACCTAGGATACACCATCAATGTCAGATAGGTGGAACGCTCTCCTATCTAGAAAATGGGGCTCCTGAAGTGAAGGAGAGCACACCACACATGCATGGCCACCTTCCATTTATCGCTATCGGAGTTCCAAAAATACCCGAGTGAGCGTGGTTCGCTATTTTCGGAAGTCCCTTATCAGTGAATGCAGGTGGCAGGTGGAAATAGGTGTGGGTCCCACATCTGGGACTTGCTCCTATCTGACATTGATGGCATATCCTAGGGATATGCCATCAATGTCCCTCATGAGAATATCCCTTTAAGGCCCCATACACAGTAGTGTATTGTCAGGTGAATTGGCTGACGTTCTAACGTGTATGGGGGGCACCCGACTCTCCCCTAACAGATGATGTCAGTACAGAGAAGAATTTTGTGAAATTAATCAGGTAATTAGAATAGTTCAGTGGATAAACGACCCTTCTAGTAACTACTGAATAGCCTGTAATATTATTACGCTCCAGAAATACATCCAGGCCCCTCTTGAACTCTTTTAGTGAATTCACCATCACCACCTCCTTAGGCAGAGATTTCCATAGTCTCACTGCTCTTACCGTAAAGAATCCTCTTCTAAGATGATGAATAAACCTTCTTTCCTCAAGACGTTGTGGATATCCCCTCATCTCGGTCAGTCCTGGATATCAATACTTATTATTCAATATAATAAAGTTATTAGATCTCCCCTCAGTCGTCTTTTTTCTAAAGTGAATAACCCTAATGCTGATAATCTTTCAGGGTACTGTAGTCCCCCCATTCCAGTTATTACTTTAGTTGCCCTCCTCTGGACCCTCTCCAGCTCTGCTATGTCTGCCTTGTTCACAGGAGCCCAGAACTGTACACAGTACTCCATGTGTGGTCTGACTAGTGATGTGTAAAGTGGTAGGACCATGTTCTCATCACAGGCATCTATGCCCCTTTTGATGCAACCCATTATCTTATTAGCCTTGGCATCAGTTGCCTGACACTGGTTGCTACAGTTAAACAGGTTGTCCAGGGTACATATATTGATGACCTGTCCTATTGATGATTAGTCATCATTATAAGATAAATGGGGGTCTGACATACTCTAAAATAGTGTTTACAGTATATAAACTGAATCCAGAGAAAAAGATCAGAAACTGAAACAAAAGTCTACAACAGTCCAAATAGTATAGTGTTTACTGCACATTAGTACTTACTAAGAAAAATACACAGGGCCCAGAAAGTATATTCTTTTTAGTCCCTGTCCTCGTGTCTGTCTTGGTCTGCGTTGTCTTTCTACTGCATTGAGATTGTTGATATCTTGGTTCGCATGTTCGCAGACGGTATTTCATCTTCACAGAGGTGGTCAATAATAATCAATGAGTGCTCAGCGTAATTATATTTTCTCCTACAGTGAGTCCGGGATGGAAGAAGATAATGAGTTGTATTATGACTGCGTGTACAGGGAGGATGAAGCCGATGAAGTGTATGAAGATCTCATGAAGGCCGAGGCTGCACTGCCCAGTGTATGAACAGTAGGAGTAATGTAGTAGGAGTCTGTCGCCAGGACTATCAGTTGCTCTATAGGAAATATATCAGCTGGTATTATAGCACCCACTGAGTGCTTCTCTGAATGCTGCTTTAAAACACATGCTGTATATTAGATAAAGGGCACCTGTTAGCAGATTTGTACCTTTGTAAAAATGATGTTTTAATGTATGCAAATGAGCCTCTAGGAGCAACGGGGGCGTTACCATTACACCTAGAGGCTCAGTTCTCCCTGTAACTGCCACATCCTCTGCACTTTGATTGAAAAGGCCAGGCAGGTTTGATGACGTTTACACTGTCTGGCCCTATCAATCAAAGTGGCGAGGACGCAGCAGTTGAGGAGAGGTGTAATGGTAACGCCCCCGTTGCTCCTGGAGGCTCATTTGCATATATAAAAACATAATTTTTCTCAGCAATGCGGGCACATATGAACATGGGACCAACACAGATGCCTTCAGCTGCCAAGCGCACATGTAACAGGTCAGCCAGTGTCATAGGTACAAACCTGCTGACAGATGACCTTTAAAACAGACTAAGACCCAGTGAAGACGTCTTCATTGTGTAGGATGTGTAATGCAGGTGCTGAGGAGGTGAACCATGACACAAAGATTCACAGAACACCAAAAAATAAATCTCTTTTTCTCATAAACGTCCACGCCCGGCCCCTGGCATAATGCAGGGTTTAAACCATAACCAGGTTCCAGTTTCTAAAGGCCAACCCTCCATATACTAATAGGCTGGTGTAGTAGTGGGAGTATTCAGAAGGCCAACCCTCCATGTACTAATAGGCTGGTGTAGTAGTGGGAGTATTCAGAAGGCCAACCCTCCATATACTAATAGGCTGGTGTAGTATTGGGAGTATTCAAAAGGCCGACACTCTATATTTCCAGCCAACATAAAGTCCATCAAACATAAGTGTAGCTTTCTTTAGCTTGAAACAAACAGTTAACAGAAATATGCTTTACTGCAGCATAAAGTCCAAAATAAAAGTCTTTTTTCCTTTTGGTAATAAAGCACAGTTCACACCTTGTGAGGTCTTTGTTCTCACCACACTAGAGTTATATGGTTTCTCCTGGTTCACAGTCCTCTGAGTCAGTAGCACCATCTCCATGCACCTGAGCGGCTCCTAGGGGAGCTTTTATGTGCCTGATCCTGTGGGTGGAGCAGTAGCCAGGTTAACCTCTTAGTACCCGGTATGGAACATATCTCCCTTGCCAAATCAACCCCCTCACTTTATCACAATATATATATATCTTTTTTTAAGTAGGTTGTGTATTGCATAAAGTCACCTGATGAGTTGTCTTCACATTCCCAGGCCAGCACTGCTCATGGGCCATTATTTCCCTGGTCCTCCAGTGGTCTTTGTCTAGTGAGATCTTGTCGTCTTGAGATGTAACCCATGCGGTCAATCACTTGATGCAGCGGTGACAGTCACTGACCTTTCCCTTCTTTGACCAGTGATTTATCCTATATGCAGCCAATTTAAGATCAATGTTGCTTGAGTTTTGCATTTGGTAATTGAGATATTATTTCTTCGCAGAGGACTGCAGAGAGTGACATTCGGAGCTGTTGCCTCCTAGAAATTAAGCAGACAGAAGAGAAATATTCAGAGACCTTGGAATCGATAGAAAAGGTATGCGACAGGATCCATGATGGATATGACAGATTTCTGATCTCTCTTGTACTCGCTATAATTTTTGTATGAATGTTCCTGAAAATTGGACAGACTAGAATATGGTAGTATGCTGCACCCTTCTGGTCTTCAGACAACAACCGAAGCCTGGCGTCCATCGTAGATTGTAAGCCCTCGCGGGCAGGGCCCTCTCTCCTTCTGTACCAGTTTGTAACTCATCTTGTTCATGCTTAGTGTAATTGTCAGTATTATGTATGTGCCCCCTTTTCCATATAGTAATAATAATTAGGGGTGCACCGAAATTTCGGCAGCCGAAAATATCGGCCGAAAATGTACCTAATCCATTTCGGCCGATATTGTTACATATCGGCCGAAAATATGGGGTGTGGGATTTGTCACCCACCATCTGCGGGCGGGCGCCGGGCCGGCGGTTTACTGCATCTTTATTTCACCTTGACGCTCCAGTAAGAACTCTGCAGGCAGAGCGGAGGGCGGCGTAACGTCACTTACTCACGTGACGCGCCTGCTCCGCCTCCTTCATTCATAAAGTGGGCGGAGCAGGTGCGTCACGTGAGTAAGTGACGTTACGCCGCCCTCCGCTCTGCCTGCAGAGTTCTTACTGGAGCGTGACGATTGTAAGGTAAAATAAAGATGCAGTGAGTGATGCTGTGAGCAGCAGGGCCGGGGCTGTTATGGGTAGGGGGATCGGTCTATGGCACTGCTATGGGGAGGGGGGATCTGTGCACTGTTATGTGGAAAGGGATCTGTGCACTGTTATGGGGAAAGGGATCTGTGCACTGTTATGCCCATAACAGTGCACATATCCCCCCCCTCCATAACAGCGCCACCCACAGATCCCCCTCTCCATAACAGCGCCACCCACAGATCCCCCTCTCCATAACAGCGCCACCCACAGATCCCCCTCTCCATAACAGCGCCACCCACAGATCCCCCTCTCCATAACAGCGCCACCCACAGATCCCCCTCTCCATAACAGCGCCACCCACAGATCCCCCTCTCCATAACAGCGCCACCCACAGATCCCCCTCTCCATAACAGAGCCACCCACAGATCCCCCTCTCCATAACAGCGCCAATCATTAAAAAAAAAGTATTTTAAAAGTATTTGGGCAAAAAGGCAGTTTCGGTTTCGGTTTTCGGTCAAGGGCATCCTGAATTTTCGGTTTCGGTTTCGGACCAGAATTTTCATTTCGGTGCACCCCTATTTACTTGTGGCTGTCAGCTGTGGGAGAACTGTTGTCTCCTAGTAGTGCCGCACATGTAAGCATGGTTTTCCTGTCTCTGCCCTCAAAGGATTGTGAACCAAGATGTTCTGGAGCTTGTTCAGTAATGTTTTATGATGGTGTATGTCTGACCGGAACGTCTACTGTATTGTACTGCCAAAATGATGATGCTGTGAGTTCAGGTCAGAGGCACAGCGTTTGGCCTGGCAGTCTTACATTATTTCCATCTGTCCCTTCTTATACTTTCTGGAGGTGAGTTATAAGAGAAGGAAGAGAGTAACACATGAGGTCAGGATCAGAGTACACAGGATTTGTTTGTAGTCTGTAACCATGGAGACACATAGGTCTACATTGGAGCTGTATACACAATTGGTTAGGTATTTTTAAACAAACTTGATTCCGTTGTGTAATTTTCAGTGAAGTAAAGCACTAGAAACTGGTGACAAAAGTTCACATATTTTATATTTGATTCTTCTTTTACAGTTTTTTATGGATCCTCTGAAGAAATTTCTGCCTACAGCAGACTTGCAAAAAATATTTATTAATATTCCTGTAAGTAAAAAAATATAAAAATGCTTTATTGTCATCCCTGTACACCAGTTATTTTTTTTATACAGAAAATATATGCTAGAGACTAATACTAAATGTTTTATAGCATAATTTTGTACAGTAATTGATGCAATCCAATACAATTCTGTGGTGACAGGCAGGGGCGGATTGGCCATAGACCCTACAGGGAAATTGCCCAGTGGACTGATGCCTAGGTAGGCCACCCTAGCCCTCCTTATGGCCGCTGGGTACAATGATCTGATTCTCTCCTACGTACCTGTCTGGCGGCTGCAGGTGTCCTCCTTAATTCAATTGTATCAATGTCCTCAGGACAGCAATACTGTTCAATACTGTGGTGCAGGTGGCAGTATTTTGTGCTGCACTGTGGTATTTGGTTCAGCTGGGGCAGTATGTTGCTCTGCACTATGGTGTTTCTGGCCCTGCCTAATTATGTTGCCTTGCCTTCTGTCACCTTGGACCCACCTACAACATGGGGCCACTTAAATTTTTTTTTTCTCCAGGGCCACTTTTAGTTCCCAGTCCGCCCCGGTGACAGGTATCTAAGTACCTTCTTAAAGGGGTTGTCCACAGGGGATAGGTGATAAGTATCTTATTTGGGTGGTACACTGGAAACCACAGCAATCACAAGAATGGGGATATCAGGGTCTCCAGGCGTGCTGCCACCCCATTCAGTTCTATAGGACTGCCAAAAGAAAAGCTAACTACAGCTCTGTGGCTCCGTTCATCTATCTTTACCGGTCTTTTATGAAATCAGTGGTGGAGGGGCAGTGCAGTATGTGTCCCTCCATTCACTCGGAGAACTCACCCACATTTTCATGCTCGGTGGACCTCCCAGAGGTCATATCCCCACCAACTACATGAATGGTACCAGCGCGGCAGTAAACAGCCCCAGCCACATGTTTCAGGTAATCAGCTGGGTTGCGGTGAGTTAGACCGCCGCCAGTCTGCTATTGATGGCCTATTCTAAGGATATGCCATCAATTGTTCAGTCCCAGAGAACCCCTCTAAAGTTCTTTTTGTATACTTACATACTCATTTATCATTAACATTGTCCATCTACATCAGTGTATCTTGTATTGTTATAACTAAAATCTTTAATGCATACAGTAAATGATGCAGGACATTATAGGACAGGCATAAGCAACTTTCATTTTTAATGTGTTCTATGTCCGGTATTTTTCCCACGAATGCTGTGAATTCAAAATTTGTTGAATTTGAAGAAAACATCTGAAAATCTTGCACACTTTGTTAAAAATGTTACAATCAGTGTGTACTAACGATTTCTGCATATGGCTCAACTGTCATAAAACATGACTTATGACCAATCCACCGGATAGATGATAAGTGTCTGATCAGTGGGGGTCCCATCTCTGTGGTCCCATATACTACATTTGAATGGTGTGATGGTGCATCAATAACAAAGACAGGTGCACTCTGCAGTCTCACTAGACCCTCAAACTGATTTTAAAATTGAGAGATTAGTCAACATGTCCTACGGTGTAGAACATGTCTAAGCCCAGGCACCACGCCAAGGTTTCTCAAGTAGCCTGGGACCCTACACTCTCCTACCTGAGCCGTATGGGCAATACCAGGAGCCAGTGGGCAAATTACAGGAGCATAAGGCCGACTCACAAACAGCTCACCAGTTACCTCCAGCATGTAGCCATGCTTCCAATGGGAGGAGGGAGGAGTCTGCGAGTCCCACTCAAGACTGGCTGATATGTCCCAGGCCTCACAGGTGCACCTAAATGTGGCCTGTAGATGGAAAACAGGCACATTTAAATTGGAGTTTATACACCTCCAGGAATCTATATATACAAACTAAGAAGACAGGTTGGCATTAGCAGGAGGTGCAGATGGTGCATCCATGCTGCCACTCCATTAATCTCTTTGGGACTTACAAAGATAGCCAAGTTACAGTGCTTGGCTATCTTTGTCAGTCTCAGAGACTTTGAATTGAGCGGCATTATACATGCACTAAACCACCAATACATTCTCATGAATGGTGGGGGTCCCAGTGGTCATATCCCCAGTGACCAGACACATCACCTATCCTGTGCAAGTTCTAGATTCTAGGAATACCTCTAAAGGGGATTTCCAAGTTTTAACCCCCAGCATTTGGTACCTAAGGAAAGAATCATACTCATCTGATCCCTGCCAATCAGTTCGGTGCCATGGCTGTGTTTGGAGATCTTCTAGTCCCTGATCTATTTACTTTCAGCTGGTGTATGGACAGGATCATGTGTGCTCAGAGGTGACGTGTCCCCAAGCAGCAAGCCACTGATGGGTCATGTGCATGTCATCACTGAGTCTAGTCATTGACTGCGGCAGCACACGTGACCTCATCCACACCGAAAGTAAACAGGCTGAAGACCGGAAAATCAGTGACCAGGGGAACCAGGGGGCAGTTGAGTATAGTTCTTTCCTTAGGTGCAACACACTAAAGGGCTTCAGTAAAAAGGGGAATAGATCCTGGAAAACCCCTGAAGGATGCTGTATGATATATGAATTTAAATTCTGCTGTATATGCTGAGCTGTAGGTGGAATTGATCTGTGCAACCTTTTGAACATCTGTGCACACTTTGAAGAGGTCTTAGTTGATTAGGTCTGTGGCCTCCATGGATACTCTCTTAGGCAAAGAAAACTTTATTAAGGAAAGTTACTGTACCCAGAAAGGGTCTAGAACATGTATCTTATGGTGATATAAGGGTTTATTGGTAGGACCACGAGAGGTCAAGTATCCATATTACGCCTGTGTGAAAGCTGCTTTATTCACCATTATACTTTGGTTTTGTGCACAGGAGCTAGTGAAAGTGCACAAGAGCCTAGTGCTGGAGGTCAGCGACTCAGTCACACATAAAAACAGTCAAAACCTATACCAGATCTTCCTGAAATACAAAGAGAGGTATGATATTTTCCTTTTCCTTTGGTAATTTCAGATATACAGTAACTGACATGATATTTTATAGTGAATGGGTGACGACGACAAGCCACCCACAGGGCAGGGAACTACAGCTAAAGCCACATTCACTTAAAGGGATTCTCCAGGATTTAGCAACTGATGACCTATCCTTAGGATAGTTCATCAATTTCAGATGAGCGGGTGTCCGACACCCTGCACCCCTACCAATTGTCTTTTCAAGAGAATAGCTCTGGAAATAGGCGCCAGTACAACACAGTTGTGTCCATTGTGTAGTGGATAGAACCAGTAACTGCAGCGCTGCTCCCATTGAAGTGAATCGTGCCGTAGCCAGGTCTGTCCACTACGCAGTGGATGGAATGTGTAGTTCCAGATCTAATCCCGAATAGCTGGCAAGGGTGGGACACCCAGCGGGTATGCAGGATGTTGAACCCCCACCAATCTGTTATTAATAACTTATCCCAGGAATAGGTCATCAGTTGTTACATTTTGGAAAAGCCCTTTAAAGCTTCCGGCACATATGCCAAATGTATCCATAGGCCCCCATTCATCAGGCATGTACCAAAGGGTGCCCTTGGCATCTTTATTTCTGTGTAGAGTGGCATAGTAGACCAGCTTAGTGACTGAATGACTATATAGTGGCAGCGTTCCTTCAGAGGTCCATGGCAGGAGACCCTACCAATGTGTGCCTCTAATGGAAGTGCAGAGCCATAGATATCATCATATATTATTACTGTAGTACCTATGTTTTATATATGCTTTATGTCATCAAATGAGCCTTTTGCACAGTTGTTGATATTTTCCTTTTAAATCAGACTTCTCATTTATGGAGAATACTGTAGTCATGTGGAGTCGGCCATATCTATCCTGGATAGCATCTCCAAAACCAGAGAAGATGTCAGATTAAAGCTAGAGGTAAGTGGACAGTAATTGTTATATTACCAGATGACCGTGCAATTGCTAGCATTTATTAGGAAGTCCATGAATATTTTATCCCGCATTCTCTGTGCTGGACAACACCCAAAATGTTTTGGGCCATTGCCTAGTAGCAGATGCAGTATCAAGAGGATGAATTTCTGGAAGACCTTACTCATGTGGTGAATGGTGTAGTTACATGGCATCCTGTAGAAGTGCAGACAACGAGCAGTGTAGAAGTGTGCAGAAGAGCGGAAGGTCTTATATTTATTCCACTTCTGCAACGGCAGAAGAACAAGCGTTCATTTCAGATTATGATATAAACAGCATGCCATGATCCAGTTGCCTGCTGTTGGAAACTATTAGCCCAATCCACCAAGAAGGATATTTTAATGGGAAAATCATTTGTTCTTTTAAAACAGGAATGTTCAAAACGGGCTAATAATGGGAAATTCACCCTGCGAGACCTGCTTGTTGTTCCCATGCAGAGGGTTCTGAAGTATCACTTGCTGCTCCAGGTAAGCACTGGCTAAATGATTCTAAAGCTGATCATACATATAGGATAATGAGCAACAGTGGCAGCCAACAGGGAGAGCTGTGAGAAGATAGGGGTGGTAGTTTTGGCACAGATAAAACTAGTATTGGTTTACGGTGGCTGCCCAAACTCTGGCGCTCCCTGTGCAGCAGTGAATGCAGGGTGCACTATTCCCTTGGGTCACACGCTAGTCCTTTAGGGACTCCCGCCTGGTAGTAGGCAGAAGGGCAGGTGCAGGGCTGGATAATGGCAGTGGTGCAATGGTGGTGCAAGGCAATAACCAGACCAGCGTTGAGGTAAAAAATCCAGTCTTCTTTACTAAAGTAGTTAGGCAGTTCATAAAGAAAGACACTGGTAGCATTGAGTTCAGTCTCTCCACAGCACATACACAATCTTTCCAAGGCAAGATAGCTGACTTTGAGTCCCTCTATTAAAGAGGACCTGTCACCACTCCTGACATGCCTGGTTTAATGGCTACATGAATTCCCCATGTAACAACAATTCTGGAGCATCTTTTCTTATGGCTCTATGTTGTGCCATTCCTTTATTATTTCAACTAGAAGTTATGAATGAATTGCTAGCAGTCTGTAGTAAGGGTACAGAGGGGAGGTAACCAGCTGGGGGGTTGTCCCTGTATAGACACATTCTTTCCAATCAGTGCTGCCATTTTCAGTCTGTGCAGGTACAACCCCCCAACTTGTTACCTCCCCTCTGTACCCTTACTGCAGAATGACAGCAATTCATTCATAACTTGTAGTGCAAATAATAAAGGAATGGTACAACATAGAGACATAAGAATAGATGCTCCAAAATTGTTATTACATGGGGGATGCAGGTAGCTATTACAATAGGCATGTCAGGAGTGGTAAAGGACCTCTTTCACGCCAAACAACTTTGCAAGTCGACCAAAGGGGTGCACAATTCACAATATGTACTGCAGTTCGGGTAGCTAATCTTTTGTAAAAGCGTGGTAGGTGCCGAATCAATATACCCTTTCCACTTGCAGCAAGGTCTGTAGCCATAAGTGAGCGATTGCACTTATTGTATGCCCTTTGCACCAGACTTTTATATTGGCGCTCAACAATCTGTATATTCTGTTCTCTTTCTCTCTCAGAGGATTGCAACTTTTCCAAAGCAAGCAAGAATGGAGGCTCTTTGGAGCAGGCCTCACACTGCACAGGCAACCTGTAGCTTCTCACTCTCTGGCTGCTTGAACTGCAGTGCCCAGCTCCTTCCTCAGAGGGGCCAGGTCCAGCCCTCCTCCTTGTGAGTAGGGCACAATAAACTAAATAAAACAATAAAGCACCGAAAATAAGAAATGTTAACCCTTTGCAGTGGTCATCTGGAGCACTGTAACTGTCATTTGACAGATCCAAATTAGTGGATATTGTAACCTCCTAGACGGGCTACAAAAAAGTTAAAAATAATGTTAAAAGATATACAAAAAAATATAAAAATTTAAATCACCCCCCTCCTTTCCCTAGAATAAATACATAAACAACAAAAATATAAACATCATGGGCATCGCCACGTCCGAAAATGCCCGTACTATTAAAATATAAAAATATTTATCCCATACGGCAAATGGTGTAATGGAAAAAAATATCAAAATGGCCGATTCACCATTTCATTGCTTCTCTTACCCAAAACAGGTAAATTTTCCCGCATATAGAACGCCATAGGGATAAAACCCATACAACTGTGTCGGGATTGCATTTTTTTTTCCAATTCCACCCCATTTGGAATTTTTCCCCCTCTTCCCACTATATTGCATGCCATATTAAATGGTAGCATTAGAAAATGCAACTTGTCATACAAAAAACAAGCCCTCATATGGCTATGTGATTGGAAAAATAACAAAGACTCCAGGAAAACAAGGAATAAAAATAAAAACACAAAAACGAAAAAACCTCCAGTATCCAAGGGGCTAAAGGGGAAATCTAGACATAGTGACCTAATATGTCACGGATACACGTGATATTTATTCAGTGCTGTAAGAAGCTTATGTTATATTGAAATAGAACATTTATTCAGTAAATAATAGAGAATCTCCTAGATGAATGCTTATATGTGTTTTTGTTGCTGAAGTTATTCACAATTGCACAATTTGCAAAGACGCCGCAAAGACACATGCTGTAGTCAGTCTACAATCTAGTGTACATGCTGTAGTCAGTCTACAATCTAGTGTACATGCTGTAGTCAGTCTACAATCTAGTGTACATGCTGTAGTCAGTCTACAATCTAGTGTACATGCTGTAGTCAGTCTACAATCTAGTGCACATGCTGTAGTCAGTCTACAATCTAGTGTACATGCTGTAGTCAGTCTACAATCTAGTGTACATGCTGTAGTCAGTCTACAATCTAGTGTACATGCTGTAGTCAGTCTACAATCTAGTGTAAATGCTGTAGTCAGTCTACAATCTAGTGTACATGCTGTAGTCAGTCTACAATCTAGTGTACATGCTGCAGCCTGTCTACAATCTAGTATACATGCTGTAGTCAGCCTACAATCTAGTGTACATGCTGTAGTCAGTCTACAATCTAGTGTACATGCTGTAGTCAGCCTACAATCTAGTGTACATGCTGTAGTCAGTCTACAATCTAGTGTACATACTGTAGTCAGTCTACAATCTAGTGTACATGCTGTAGTCAGTCTACAATCTAGTGTACATGCTGTAGTCAGTCTACAATCTAGTGTACATGCTGTAGTCAGTCTACAATCTAGTGTAAATGCTGTAGTCAGTCTACAATCTAGTGTACATGCTGTAGTCAGTCTACAATCTAGTGTACATGCTGTAGTCAGTCTACAATCTAGTGTACATGCTGTAGTCAGTCTACAATCTAGTGTACATGCTGTAGTCAGTCTACAATCTAGTGCACATGCTGTAGTCAGTCTACAATCTAGTGCACATGCTGTAGTCAGTCTACAATCTAGTGTACATGCTGTAGTCAGTCTACAATCTAGTGTACATGCTGTAGTCAGTCTACAATCTAGTGTACATGCTGTAGTCAGTCTACAATCTAGTGTAAATGCTGTAGTCAGTCTACAATCTAGTGTACATGCTGTAGTCAGTCTACAATCTAGTGTACATGCTGCAGCCTGTCTACAATCTAGTATACATGCTGTAGTGAGCCTACAATCTAGTGTACATGCTGTAGTCAGTCTACAATCTAGTGTACATGCTGTAGTCAGCCTACAATCTAGTGTACATGCTGTAGTCAGTCTACAATCTAGTGTACATACTGTAGTCAGTCTACAATCTAGTGTACATGCTGTAGTCAGTCTACAATCTAGTGTACATGCTGTAGTCAGTCTACAATCTAGTGTACATGCTGTAGTCAGTCTACAATCTAGTGTAAATGCTGTAGTCAGTCTACAATCTAGTGTACATGCTGTAGTCAGTCTACAATCTAGTGTACATGCTGCAGCCTGTCTACAATCTAGTGTACATGCTGTAGTCAGTCTACAATCTAGTGTACATGCTGTAGTCAGTCTACAATCTAGTGTACATGCTGTAGTCAGTCTACAATCTAGTGTACATGCTGTAGTCAGTCTACAATCTAGTGTACATGCTGTAGTCAGCCTACAATCTAGTGTACATGCTGTAGTCAGTCTACAATCTAGTGTACATGCTGTAGTCAGCCTACAATCTAGTGTACATGCTGCAGTTTGCCTACAATCTAGTGTACATGCTGCAGCCTGTCTACAATCTAGTGTACATGCTGTAGTCAGTCTACAATCTAGTGTACATGCTGCAGCCTGTCTACAATCTAGTGTACATGCTGTAGTCAGTCTACAATCTAGTGTACATGCTGTAGTCAGTCTACAATCTAGTGTACATGCTGTAGTCAGTCTACAATCTAGTGTACATGCTGTAGTCAGTCTACAATCTAGTGTACATGCTGTAGTCAGTCTACAATCTAGTGTACATGCTGTAGTCAGTCTACAATCTAGTGTAAATGCTGCAGCCTGTCTACAATCTAGTGTACATGCTGTAGTCAGCCTACAATCTAGTGTACATGCTGTAGTCAGTCTACAATCTACTGTACATACTGTAGTCAGTCTACAATCTAGTGTACATGCTGTAGTCAGTCTACAATCTAGTGTACATGCTGTAGTCAGTCTACAATCTAGTGTAAATGCTGCAGCCTGTCTACAATCTAGTGTACATGCTGTAGTCAGCCTACAATCTAGTGTACATGCTGTAGCCAGCCTATAATCTAGTGTACATGCTGTAGTCAGCCTACAATCTAGTGTACATGCTGTAGTCAGTCTACAATCTAGTGTACATGCTGTAGTCAGTCTACAATCTAGTGTACATGCTGTAGTCAGTCTACAATCTAGTGTACATGCTGCAGCCTGTCTACAATCTAGTGTACATGCTGCAGTCTGTCTACAATCTAGTTTACATGCTGTAGTCAGCCTACAATCTAGTGTACATGCTGTAGTCAGTCTACAATCTAGTGTACATGCTGTAGTCAGCCTACAATCTAGTGTACATGCTGTAGTCAGCCTACAATCTAGTGTACATGCTGTAGTCAGTCTACAATCTAGTGTACATGCTGTAGTCAGTCTACAATCTAGTGTACATGCTGTAGTCAGTCTACAATCTAGTGTACATGCTGTAGTCAGCCTACAATCTAGTGTACATGCTGTAGTCTGCCTACAATCTAGTGTACATGCTGTAGTCAGCCTACAATCTAGTGCACATGGTGTAGTCAGTCTACAATCTAGTGTACATGCTGCAGTTTGCCTACAATCTAGTGTACATGCTGTAGTCAGTCTACAATCTAGTGTACATGCTGTAGTCAGTCTACAATCTAGTGTAAATGATGCAGCCTGTCTACAATCTAGTGTACATGCTGCAGCCTGTCTACAATCTAGTGTACATGCTGTAGTCAGTCTACAATCTAGTGTACATGCTGTAGTACGTCTACAATCTAGTGTACATGCTGCAGCCTGTCTACAATCTAGTGTACATGCTGCAGCCTGTCTACAATCTAGTGTACATGCTGCAGCCTGTCTACAATCTAGTGTACATGCTGTAGTCAGTCTACAATCTAGTGTACATGCTGTAGTCAGTCTACAATCTAGTGTACATGCTGTAGTCAGTCTACAATCTACTGTACATACTGTAGTCAGTCTACAATCTAGTGTACATGCTGTAGTCAGTCTACAATCTAGTGTACATGCTGTAGTCAGTCTACAATCTAGTGTAAATGCTGCAGCCTGTCTACAATCTAGTGTACATGCTGTAGTCAGCCTACAATCTAGTGTACATGCTGTAGCCAGCCTATAATCTAGTGTACATGCTGTAGTCAGCCTACAATCTAGTGTACATGCTGTAGTCAGTCTACAATCTAGTGTACATGCTGTAGTCAGTCTACAATCTAGTGTACATGCTGTAGTCAGTCTACAATCTAGTGTACATGCTGCAGCCTGTCTACAATCTAGTGTACATGCTGCAGTCTGTCTACAATCTAGTTTACATGCTGTAGTCAGCCTACAATCTAGTGTACATGCTGTAGTCAGTCTACAATCTAGTGTACATGCTGTAGTCAGCCTACAATCTAGTGTACATGCTGTAGTCAGCCTACAATCTAGTGTACATGCTGTAGTCAGTCTACAATCTAGTGTACATGCTGTAGTCAGTCTACAATCTAGTGTACATGCTGTAGTCAGTCTACAATCTAGTGTACATGCTGTAGTCAGCCTACAATCTAGTGTACATGCTGTAGTCTGCCTACAATCTAGTGTACATGCTGTAGTCAGCCTACAATCTAGTGCACATGGTGTAGTCAGTCTACAATCTAGTGTACATGCTGCAGTTTGCCTACAATCTAGTGTACATGCTGTAGTCAGTCTACAATCTAGTGTACATGCTGTAGTCAGTCTACAATCTAGTGTACATGCTGTAGTCAGTCTACAATCTAGTGTACATGCTGTAGTCAGTCTACAATCTAGTGTACATGCTGTAGTCAGTCTACAATCTAGTGCACATGCTGTAGTCAGTCTACAATCTAGTGTACATGCTGTAGTCAGTCTACAATCTAGTGTACATGCTGTAGTCAGTCTACAATCTAGTGTACATGCTGTAGTCAGTCTACAATCTAGTGTAAATGCTGTAGTCAGTCTACAATCTAGTGTACATGCTGTAGTCAGTCTACAATCTAGTGTACATGCTGCAGCCTGTCTACAATCTAGTATACATGCTGTAGTCAGCCTACAATCTAGTGTACATGCTGTAGTCAGTCTACAATCTAGTGTACATGCTGTAGTCAGCCTACAATCTAGTGTACATGCTGTAGTCAGTCTACAATCTAGTGTACATACTGTAGTCAGTCTACAATCTAGTGTACATGCTGTAGTCAGTCTACAATCTAGTGTACATGCTGTAGTCAGTCTACAATCTAGTGTACATGCTGTAGTCAGTCTACAATCTAGTGTAAATGCTGTAGTCAGTCTACAATCTAGTGTACATGCTGTAGTCAGTCTACAATCTAGTGTACATGCTGTAGTCAGTCTACAATCTAGTGTACATGCTGTAGTCAGTCTACAATCTAGTGTACATGCTGTAGTCAGTCTACAATCTAGTGCACATGCTGTAGTCAGTCTACAATCTAGTGCACATGCTGTAGTCAGTCTACAATCTAGTGTACATGCTGTAGTCAGTCTACAATCTAGTGTACATGCTGTAGTCAGTCTACAATCTAGTGTACATGCTGTAGTCAGTCTACAATCTAGTGTAAATGCTGTAGTCAGTCTACAATCTAGTGTACATGCTGTAGTCAGTCTACAATCTAGTGTACATGCTGCAGCCTGTCTACAATCTAGTATACATGCTGTAGTCAGCCTACAATCTAGTGTACATGCTGTAGTCAGTCTACAATCTAGTGTACATGCTGTAGTCAGCCTACAATCTAGTGTACATGCTGTAGTCAGTCTACAATCTAGTGTACATACTGTAGTCAGTCTACAATCTAGTGTACATGCTGTAGTCAGTCTACAATCTAGTGTACATGCTGTAGTCAGTCTACAATCTAGTGTACATGCTGTAGTCAGTCTACAATCTAGTGTACATGCTGTAGTCAGTCTACAATCTAGTGTACATGCTGTAGTCAGTCTACAATCTAGTGTACATGCTGCAGCCTGTCTACAATCTAGTGTACATGCTGTAGTCAGTCTACAATCTAGTGTACATGCTGTAGTCAGTCTACAATCTAGTGTACATGCTGTAGTCAGTCTACAATCTAGTGTACATGCTGTAGTCAGTCTACAATCTAGTGTACATGCTGTAGTCAGCCTACAATCTAGTGTACATGCTGTAGTCAGTCTACAATCTAGTGTACATGCTGTAGTCAGCCTACAATCTAGTGTACATGCTGCAGTTTGCCTACAATCTAGTGTACATGCTGCAGCCTGTCTACAATCTAGTGTACATGCTGTAGTCAGTCTACAATCTAGTGTACATGCTGCAGCCTGTCTACAATCTAGTGTACATGCTGTAGTCAGTCTACAATCTAGTGTACATGCTGTAGTCAGTCTACAATCTAGTGTACATGCTGTAGTCAGTCTACAATCTAGTGTACATGCTGTAGTCAGTCTACAATCTAGTGTACATGCTGTAGTCAGTCTACAATCTAGTGTACATGCTGTAGTCAGTCTACAATCTAGTGTAAATGCTGCAGCCTGTCTACAATCTAGTGTACATGCTGTAGTCAGCCTACAATCTAGTGTACATGCTGTAGTCAGTCTACAATCTACTGTACATACTGTAGTCAGTCTACAATCTAGTGTACATGCTGTAGTCAGTCTACAATCTAGTGTACATGCTGTAGTCAGTCTACAATCTAGTGTAAATGCTGCAGCCTGTCTACAATCTAGTGTACATGCTGTAGTCAGCCTACAATCTAGTGTACATGCTGTAGCCAGCCTATAATCTAGTGTACATGCTGTAGTCAGCCTACAATCTAGTGTACATGCTGTAGTCAGTCTACAATCTAGTGTACATGCTGTAGTCAGTCTACAATCTAGTGTACATGCTGTAGTCAGTCTACAATCTAGTGTACATGCTGCAGCCTGTCTACAATCTAGTGTACATGCTGCAGTCTGTCTACAATCTAGTTTACATGCTGTAGTCAGCCTACAATCTAGTGTACATGCTGTAGTCAGTCTACAATCTAGTGTACATGCTGTAGTCAGCCTACAATCTAGTGTACATGCTGTAGTCAGCCTACAATCTAGTGTACATGCTGTAGTCAGCCTACAATCTAGTGTACATGCTGTAGTCAGTCTACAATCTAGTGTACATGCTGTAGTCAGTCTACAATCTAGTGTACATGCTGTAGTCAGCCTACAATCTAGTGTACATGCTGTAGTCTGCCTACAATCTAGTGTACATGCTGTAGTCAGCCTACAATCTAGTGCACATGGTGTAGTCAGTCTACAATCTAGTGTACATGCTGCAGTTTGCCTACAATCTAGTGTACATGCTGTAGTCAGTCTACAATCTAGTGTACATGCTGTAGTCAGTCTACAATCTAGTGTAAATGATGCAGCCTGTCTACAATCTAGTGTACATGCTGCAGCCTGTCTACAATCTAGTGTACATGCTGTAGTCAGTCTACAATCTAGTGTACATGCTGTAGTCAGTCTACAATCTAGTGTACATGCTGTAGTCAGCCTACAATCTAGTGTACATGCTGCAGCCTGTCTACAATCTAGTGTACATGCTGTAGTCAGTCTACAATCTAGTGTACATGCTGTAGTCAGTCTACAATCTAGTGTACATGCTGTAGTACGTCTACAATCTAGTGTACATGCTGCAGCCTGTCTACAATCTAGTGTACATGCTGCAGCCTGTCTACAATCTAGTGTACATGCTGCAGCCTGTCTACAATCTAGTGTACATGCTGTAGTCAGTCTACAATCTAGTGTACATGCTGTAGTCAGTCTACAATCTAGTGTACATGCTGTAGTCAGTCTACAATCTACTGTACATACTGTAGTCAGTCTACAATCTAGTGTACATGCTGTAGTCAGTCTACAATCTAGTGTACATGCTGTAGTCAGTCTACAATCTAGTGTAAATGCTGCAGCCTGTCTACAATCTAGTGTACATGCTGTAGTCAGCCTACAATCTAGTGTACATGCTGTAGCCAGCCTATAATCTAGTGTACATGCTGTAGTCAGCCTACAATCTAGTGTACATGCTGTAGTCAGTCTACAATCTAGTGTACATGCTGTAGTCAGTCTACAATCTAGTGTACATGCTGTAGTCAGTCTACAATCTAGTGTACATGCTGCAGCCTGTCTACAATCTAGTGTACATGCTGCAGTCTGTCTACAATCTAGTTTACATGCTGTAGTCAGCCTACAATCTAGTGTACATGCTGTAGTCAGTCTACAATCTAGTGTACATGCTGTAGTCAGCCTACAATCTAGTGTACATGCTGTAGTCAGCCTACAATCTAGTGTACATGCTGTAGTCAGTCTACAATCTAGTGTACATGCTGTAGTCAGTCTACAATCTAGTGTACATGCTGTAGTCAGTCTACAATCTAGTGTACATGCTGTAGTCAGCCTACAATCTAGTGTACATGCTGTAGTCTGCCTACAATCTAGTGTACATGCTGTAGTCAGCCTACAATCTAGTGCACATGGTGTAGTCAGTCTACAATCTAGTGTACATGCTGCAGTTTGCCTACAATCTAGTGTACATGCTGTAGTCAGTCTACAATCTAGTGTACATGCTGTAGTCAGTCTACAATCTAGTGTAAATGATGCAGCCTGTCTACAATCTAGTGTACATGCTGCAGCCTGTCTACAATCTAGTGTACATGCTGTAGTCAGTCTACAATCTAGTGTACATGCTGTAGTCAGTCTACAATCTAGTGTACATGCTGTAGTCAGCCTACAATCTAGTGTACATGCTGCAGCCTGTCTACAATCTAGTGTACATGCTGTAGTCAGTCTACAATCTAGTGTACATGCTGTAGTCAGTCTACAATCTAGTGTACATGCTGTAGTACGTCTACAATCTAGTGTACATGCTGCAGCCTGTCTACAATCTAGTGTACATGCTGCAGCCTGTCTACAATCTAGTGTACATGCTGCAGCCTGTCTACAATCTAGTGTACATGCTGTAGTCAGTCTACAATCTAGTGTACATGCTGTAGTCAGTCTACAATCTAGTGTACATGCTGTAGGCAGTCTACAATCTAGTGTACATGCTGCAGTCTGTCTACAATCTAGTGTACATGCTGCAGTCTGTCTACAATCTAGTGTACATGCTGCAGTCTGTCTACAATCTAGTGTACATGCTGTAGTCAGTCTACAATCTAGTGCACATGCTGTAGTCAGTCTACAATCTAGTGCACATGCTGTAGTCAGTCTACAATCTAGTGTAAATGCTGTAGTCAGTCTACAATCTAGTGTACATGCTGTAGTCAGTCTACAATCTAGTGTACATGCTGTAGTCAGCCTACAATCTAGTGTACATGCTGCAGTTTGCCTACAATCTAGTGTACATGCTGTAGTCAGCCTACAATCTAGTGTACATGCTGCAGTTTGCCTACAATCTAGTGTACATGCTGCAGCCTGTCTACAATCTAGTGTACATGCTGTAGTCAGTCTACAATCTAGTGTACATGCTGCAGTTTGCCTACAATCTAGTGTACATGCTGTAGTCAGCCTACAATCTAGTGTACATGCTGCAGTTTGCCTACAATCTAGTGTACATGCTGTAGTCAGTCTACAATCTAGTGTACATGCTGCAGTTTGCCTACAATCTAGTGTACATGCTGCAGCCTGTCTACAATCTAGTGTACATGCTGTAGTCAGTCTACAATCTAGTGTACATGCTGTAGTCAGTCTACAATCTAGTGTACATGCTGTAGTCAGTCTACAATCTAGTGTACATGCTGTAGTCAGTCTACAATCTAGTGTACATGCTGTAGTCAGCCTACAATCTAGTGTACATGCTGCAGCCTGTCTACAATCTAGTGTACATGCTGTAGTCAGTCTACAATCTAGTGTACATGCTGTAGTCAGTCTACAATCTAGTGTACATGCTGTAGTCAGCCTACAATCTAGTGTACATGCTGCAGCCTGTCTACAATCTAGTGTACATGCTGTAGTCAGTCTACAATCTAGTGTACATGCTGTAGTCAGCCTACAATCTAGTGTACATGCTGTAGTCAGTCTACAATCTAGTGTACATGCTGTAGTCAGTCTACAATCTAGTGTACATGCTGTAGTCAGTCTACAATCTAGTGTACATGCTGTAGTCAGTCTACAATCTAGTGTACATGCTGTAGTCAGCCTACAATCTAGTGTACATGCTGTAGTCAGTCTACAATCTAGTGTACATGCTGTAGTCAGCCTACAATCTAGTGTACATGCTGCAGCCTGTCTACAATCTAGTGTACATGCTGTAGTCAGTCTACAATCTAGTGTACATGCTGTAGTCAGTCTACAATCTAGTGTACATGCTGTAGTCAGTCTACAATCTAGTGTACATGCTGTAGTCAGTCTACAATCTAGTGTACATGCTGTAGTCAGCCTACAATCTAGTGTACATGCTGCAGCCTGTCTACAATCTAGTGTACATGCTGTAGTCAGTCTACAATCTAGTGTACATGCTGTAGTCAGTCTACAATCTCGTGTACATGCTGCAGCCTGTCTACAATCTAGTGTACATGCTGTAGTCAGTCTACAATCTAGTGTACATGCTGTAGTCAGCCTACAATCTAGTGTACATGCTGCAGCCTGTCTACAATCTAGTGTACATGCTGCAGTCTGTCTACAATCTAGTTTACATGCTGTAGTCAGCCTACAATCTAGTGTACATGCTGCAGTCTGTCTACAATCTAGTTTACATGCTGTAGTCAGCCTACAATCTAGTGTACATGCTGTAATCAGTCTACAATCTAGTGTACATGCTGTAGTCAGCCTACAATCTAGTGTACATGCTGTAGTCAGTCTACAATCTAGTGTACATGCTGTAGTCAGTCTACAATCTAGTGTACATGCTGTAGCCTGTCTACAATCTAGTGTTCATGCTGTAGTCAGCCTACAATCTAGTGTACATGCTGTAGTCAGTCTACAATCTAGTGTACATGCTGTAGTCAGTCTACAATCTAGTGTACATGCTGTAGTCAGTCTACAATCTAGTGTACATGCTGTAGTCAGTCTACAATCTAGTGTACATGCTGTAGTCAGTCTACAATCTAGTGTACATGCTGTAGTCAGCCTACAATCTAGTGTACATGCTGCAGTTTGCCTACAATCTAGTGTACATGCTGTAGTCAGCCTACAATCTAGTGTACATGCTGCAGTTTGCCTACAATCTAGTGTACATGCTGCAGCCTGTCTACAATCTAGTGTACATGCTGTAGCCAGCCTATAATCTAGTGTACATGCTGTAGTCAGCCTACAATCTAGTGTACATGCTGTAGTCAGTCTACAATCTAGTGTACATGCTGTAGTCAGCCTACAATCTAGTATACATGCTGTAGTCAGTCTACAATCTAGTGTACATGCTGCAGCCTGTCTACAATCTAGTGTACATGCTGCAGTCTGTCTACAATCTAGTTTACATGCTGTAGTCAGCCTACAATCTAGTGTACATGCTGTAGTCAGTCTACAATCTAGTGTACATGCTGTAGTCAGCCTACAATCTAGTGTACATGCTGTAGTCAGCCTACAATCTAGTGTACATGCTGTAGTCAGTCTACAATCTAGTGTACATGCTGTAGTCAGTCTACAATCTAGTGTACATGCTGTAGTCAGTCTACAATCTAGTGTACATGCTGTAGTCAGCCTACAATCTAGTGTACATGCTGTAGTCAGCCTACAATCTAGTGTACATGCTGTAGTCAGCCTACAATCTAGTGCACATGGTGTAGTCAGTCTACAATCTAGTGTACATGCTGCAGTTTGCCTACAATCTAGTGTACATGCTGTAGTCAGTCTACAATCTAGTGTACATGCTGTAGTCAGTCTACAATCTAGTGTAAATGATGCAGCCTGTCTACAATCTAGTGTACATGCTGCAGCCTGTCTACAATCTAGTGTACATGCTGTAGTCAGTCTACAATCTAGTGTACATGCTGTAGTCAGTCTACAATCTAGTGTACATGCTGTAGTCAGCCTACAATCTAGTGTACATGCTGCAGCCTGTCTACAATCTAGTGTACATGCTGTAGTCAGTCTACAATCTAGTGTACATGCTGTAGTCAGTCTACAATCTAGTGTACATGCTGTAGTACGTCTACAATCTAGTGTACATGCTGCAGCCTGTCTACAATCTAGTGTACATGCTGCAGCCTGTCTACAATCTAGTGTACATGCTGCAGCCTGTCTACAATCTAGTGTACATGCTGTAGTCAGTCTACAATCTAGTGTACATGCTGTAGTCAGTCTACAATCTAGTGTACATGCTGTAGGCAGTCTACAATCTAGTGTACATGCTGCAGTCTGTCTACAATCTAGTGTACATGCTGCAGTCTGTCTACAATCTAGTGTACATGCTGCAGTCTGTCTACAATCTAGTGTACATGCTGTAGTCAGTCTACAATCTAGTGCACATGCTGTAGTCAGTCTACAATCTAGTGCACATGCTGTAGTCAGTCTACAATCTAGTGTAAATGCTGTAGTCAGTCTACAATCTAGTGTACATGCTGTAGTCAGTCTACAATCTAGTGTACATGCTGTAGTCAGCCTACAATCTAGTGTACATGCTGCAGTTTGCCTACAATCTAGTGTACATGCTGTAGTCAGCCTACAATCTAGTGTACATGCTGCAGTTTGCCTACAATCTAGTGTACATGCTGTAGTCAGTCTACAATCTAGTGTACATGCTGCAGTTTGCCTACAATCTAGTGTACATGCTGCAGCCTGTCTACAATCTAGTGTACATGCTGTAGTCAGTCTACAATCTAGTGTACATGCTGTAGTCAGTCTACAATCTAGTGTACATGCTGTAGTCAGTCTACAATCTAGTGTACATGCTGTAGTCAGTCTACAATCTAGTGTACATGCTGTAGTCAGCCTACAATCTAGTGTACATGCTGCAGCCTGTCTACAATCTAGTGTACATGCTGTAGTCAGTCTACAATCTAGTGTACATGCTGTAGTCAGTCTACAATCTAGTGTACATGCTGTAGTCAGCCTACAATCTAGTGTACATGCTGCAGCCTGTCTACAATCTAGTGTACATGCTGTAGTCAGTCTACAATCTAGTGTACATGCTGTAGTCAGCCTACAATCTAGTATACATGCTGTAGTCAGTCTACAATCTAGTGTACATGCTGTAGTCAGTCTACAATCTAGTGTACATGCTGTAGTCAGTCTACAATCTAGTGTACATGCTGTAGTCAGTCTACAATCTAGTGTACATGCTGTAGTCAGTCTACAATCTAGTGTACATGCTGTAGTCAGCCTACAATCTAGTGTACATGCTGCAGCCTGTCTACAATCTAGTGTACATGCTGTAGTCAGTCTACAATCTAGTGTACATGCTGTAGTCAGTCTACAATCTAGTGTACATGCTGTAGTCAGCCTACAATCTAGTGTACATGCTGCAGCCTGTCTACAATCTAGTGTACATGCTGTAGTCAGTCTACAATCTAGTGTACATGCTGTAGTCAGCCTACAATCTAGTATACATGCTGTAGTCAGTCTACAATCTAGTGTACATGCTGTAGTCTGTCTACAATCTCGTGTACATGCTGCAGCCTGTCTACAATCTAGTGTACATGCTGTAGTCAGTCTACAATCTAGTGTACATGCTGTAGTCAGCCTACAATCTAGTGTACATGCTGCAGCCTGTCTACAATCTAGTGTACATGCTGCAGTCTGTCTACAATCTAGTTTACATGCTGTAGTCAGCCTACAATCTAGTGTACATGCTGCAGTCTGTCTACAATCTAGTTTACATGCTGTAGTCAGCCTACAATCTAGTGTACATGCTGTAGTCAGTCTACAATCTAGTGTACATGCTGTAGTCAGCCTACAATCTAGTGTACATGCTGTAGTCAGTCTACAATCTAGTGTACATGCTGTAGTCAGTCTACAATCTAGTGTACATGCTGTAGCCTGTCTACAATCTAGTGTACATGCTGTAGTCAGCCTACAATCTAGTGTACATGCTGTAGTCAGTCTACAATCTAGTGTACATGCTGTAGTCAGTCTACAATCTAGTGTACATGCTGTAGTCAGTCTACAATCTAGTGTACATGCTGTAGTCAGTCTACAATCTAGTGTACATGCTGTAGTCAGTCTACAATCTAGTGTACATGCTGTAGTCAGCCTACAATCTAGTGTACATGCTGCAGTTTGCCTACAATCTAGTGTACATGCTGTAGTCAGCCTACAATCTAGTGTACATGCTGCAGTTTGCCTACAATCTAGTGTACATGCTGCAGCCTGTCTACAATCTAGTGTACATGCTGTAGTCAGTCTACAATCTAGTGTACATGCTGTAGTCAGTCTACAATCTAGTGTACATGCTGCAGTTTGCCTACAATCTAGTGTACATGCTGTAGTCAGCCTACAATCTAGTGTACATGCTGCAGTTTGCCAACAATCTAGTGTACATGCTGTAGTCAGTCTACAATCTAGTGTACATGCTGCAGTTTGCCTACAATCTAGTGTACATGCTGCAGCCTGTCTACAATCTAGTGTACATGCTGTAGTCAGTCTACAATCTAGTGTACATGCTGCAGCCTGTCTACAATCTAGTGTACATGCTGTAGTCAGTCTACAATCTAGTGTACATGCTGTAGTCAGCCTACAATCTAGTGTACATGCTGTAGTCAGTCTACAATCTAGTGTACATGCTGTAGTCAGTCTACAATCTCGTGTACATGCTGCAGCCTGTCTACAATCTAGTGTACATGCTGTAGTCAGTCTACAATCTAGTGTAAATGCTGTAGTCAGCCTACAATCTAGTGTACATGCTGCAGCCTGTCTACAATCTAGTGTACATGCTGCTGTCTGTCTACAATCTAGTTTACATGCTGTAGTCAGCCTACAATCTAGTGTACATGCTGCAGTCTGTCTACAATCTAGTTTACATGCTGTAGTCAGCCTACAATCTAGTGTACATGCTGTAGTCAGTCTACAATCTAGTGTACATGCTGTAGTCAGCCTACAATCTAGTGTACATGCTGTAGTCAGTCTACAATCTAGTGTACATGCTGTAGTCAGTCTACAATCTAGTGTACATGCTGCAGCCTGTCTACAATCTAGTGTACATGCTGTAGTCAGCCTACAATCTAGTGTACATGCTGTAGTCAGTCTACAATCTAGTGTACATGCTGTAGTCAGTCTACAATCTAGTGTACATGCTGTAGTCAGTCTACAATCTAGTGTACATGCTGTAGTCAGTCTACAATCTAGTGTACATGCTGTAGTCATCCTACAATCTAGTGTACATGCTGTAGTCAGCCTACAATCTAGTGTACATGCTGCAGTTTGCCTACAATCTAGTGTACATGCTGTAGTCAGTCTACAATCTAGTGTACATGCTGTAGCCTGTCTACAATCTAGTGTACATGCTGCAGCCTGTCTACAATCTAGTGTACATGCTGTAGTCAGTCTACAATCTAGTGTACATGCTGTAGTCAGCCTACAATCTAGTGTACATGCTGCAGTTTGCCTACGATCTAGTGTACATGCTGCAGCCTGTTTACAATCTAGTGTACATGCTGTAGTCAGTCTACAATCTAGTGTACATGCTGCAGCCTGTCTACAATCTAGTGTACATGCTGTAGTCAGTCTACAATCTAGTGTACATGCTGTAGTCAGTCTACAATCTAGTGTACATGCTGTAGTCAGTCTACAATCTAGTGTACATGCTGCAGTTTGCCTACAATCTAGTGTACATGCTGTAGTCAGTCTACAATCTAGTGTACATGCTGCAGTCTGTCTACAATCTAGTGTACATGCTGTAGTCAGTCTACAATCTAGTGTACATGCTGTAGTCAGCCTACAATCTAGTGTACATGCTGCAGTTTGCCTACGATCTAGTGTACATGCTGCAGCCTGTTTACAATCTAGTGTACATGCTGTAGTCAGTCTACAATCTAGTGTACATGCTGTAGTCAGTCTACAATCTAGTGTACATGCTGTAGTCAGTCTACAATCTAGTGTACATGCTGCAGTTTGCCTACAATCTAGTGTACATGCTGTAGTCAGTCTACAATCTAGTGTACATGCTGCAGTCAGTCTACAATCTAGTGTACATGCTGCAGTTTGCCTACAATCTAGTGTACATGCTGGAGCCTGTCTACAATCTAGTGTACATGCTGTAGTCAGTCTACAATCTAGTGTACATGCTGTAGTCAGTCTACAATCTAGTGTACATGCTGCAGTTTGCCTACAATCTAGTGTACATGCTGTAGTCAGTCTACAATCTAGTGTACATGCTGTAGTCAGTCTACAATCTAGTGTACATGCTGTAGCCTGTCTACAATCTAGTGTACATGCTGTAGTCAGCCTACAATCTAGTGTACATGCTGTAGTCAGTCTACAATCTAGTGTACATGCTGTAGTCAGTCTACAATCTAGTGTACATGCTGTAGTCAGTCTACAATCTAGTGTACATGCTGTAGTCAGTCTACAATCTAGTGTACATGCTGTAGTCAGTCTACAATCTAGTGTACATGCTGTAGTCAGCCTACAATCTAGTGTACATGCTGCAGTTTGCCTACAATCTAGTGTACATGCTGTAGTCAGCCTACAATCTAGTGTACATGCTGCAGTTTGCCTACAATCTAGTGTACATGCTGCAGCCTGTCTACAATCTAGTGTACATGCTGCAGTCTGTCTACAATCTAGTTTACATGCTGTAGTCAGCCTACAATCTAGTGTACATGCTGCAGTCTGTCTACAATCTAGTTTACATGCTGTAGTCAGCCTACAATCTAGTGTACATGCTGTAGTCAGTCTACAATCTAGTGTACATGCTGTAGTCAGCCTACAATCTAGTGTACATGCTGTAGTCAGTCTACAATCTAGTGTACATGCTGTAGTCAGTCTACAATCTAGTGTACATGCTGTAGCCTGTCTACAATCTAGTGTACATGCTGTAGTCAGCCTACAATCTAGTGTACATGCTGTAGTCAGTCTACAATCTAGTGTACATGCTGTAGTCAGTCTACAATCTAGTGTACATGCTGTAGTCAGTCTACAATCTAGTGTACATGCTGTAGTCAGTCTACAATCTAGTGTACATGCTGTAGTCAGTCTACAATCTAGTGTACATGCTGTAGTCAGCCTACAATCTAGTGTACATGCTGCAGTTTGCCTACAATCTAGTGTACATGCTGTAGTCAGCCTACAATCTAGTGTACATGCTGCAGTTTGCCTACAATCTAGTGTACATGCTGCAGCCTGTCTACAATCTAGTGTACATGCTGTAGTCAGTCTACAATCTAGTGTACATGCTGTAGTCAGTCTACAATCTAGTGTACATGCTGCAGTTTGCCTACAATCTAGTGTACATGCTGTAGTCAGCCTACAATCTAGTGTACATGCTGCAGTTTGCCAACAATCTAGTGTACATGCTGTAGTCAGTCTACAATCTAGTGTACATGCTGCAGTTTGCCTACAATCTAGTGTACATGCTGCAGCCTGTCTACAATCTAGTGTACATGCTGTAGTCAGTCTACAATCTAGTGTACATGCTGCAGCCTGTCTACAATCTAGTGTACATGCTGTAGTCAGTCTACAATCTAGTGTACATGCTGTAGTCAGCCTACAATCTAGTGTACATGCTGTAGTCAGTCTACAATCTAGTGTACATGCTGTAGTCAGTCTACAATCTCGTGTACATGCTGCAGCCTGTCTACAATCTAGTGTACATGCTGTAGTCAGTCTACAATCTAGTGTAAATGCTGTAGTCAGCCTACAATCTAGTGTACATGCTGCAGCCTGTCTACAATCTAGTGTACATGCTGCTGTCTGTCTACAATCTAGTTTACATGCTGTAGTCAGCCTACAATCTAGTGTACATGCTGCAGTCTGTCTACAATCTAGTTTACATGCTGTAGTCAGCCTACAATCTAGTGTACATGCTGTAGTCAGTCTACAATCTAGTGTACATGCTGTAGTCAGCCTACAATCTAGTGTACATGCTGTAGTCAGTCTACAATCTAGTGTACATGCTGTAGTCAGTCTACAATCTAGTGTACATGCTGCAGCCTGTCTACAATCTAGTGTACATGCTGTAGTCAGCCTACAATCTAGTGTACATGCTGTAGTCAGTCTACAATCTAGTGTACATGCTGTAGTCAGTCTACAATCTAGTGTACATGCTGTAGTCAGTCTACAATCTAGTGTACATGCTGTAGTCAGTCTACAATCTAGTGTACATGCTGTAGTCATCCTACAATCTAGTGTACATGCTGTAGTCAGCCTACAATCTAGTGTACATGCTGCAGTTTGCCTACAATCTAGTGTACATGCTGTAGTCAGTCTACAATCTAGTGTACATGCTGTAGCCTGTCTACAATCTAGTGTACATGCTGCAGCCTGTCTACAATCTAGTGTACATGCTGTAGTCAGTCTACAATCTAGTGTACATGCTGTAGTCAGCCTACAATCTAGTGTACATGCTGCAGTTTGCCTACGATCTAGTGTACATGCTGCAGCCTGTTTACGATCTAGTGTACATGCTGTAGTCAGTCTACAATCTAGTGTACATGCTGCAGCCTGTCTACAATCTAGTGTACATGCTGTAGTCAGTCTACAATCTAGTGTACATGCTGTAGTCAGTCTACAATCTAGTGTACATGCTGTAGTCAGTCTACAATCTAGTGTACATGCTGCAGTTTGCCTACAATCTAGTGTACATGCTGTAGTCAGTCTACAATCTAGTGTACATGCTGCAGTCTGTCTACAATCTAGTGTACATGCTGTAGTCAGTCTACAATCTAGTGTACATGCTGTAGTCAGCCTACAATCTAGTGTACATGCTGCAGTTTGCCTACGATCTAGTGTACATGCTGCAGCCTGTTTACAATCTAGTGTACATGCTGTAGTCAGTCTACAATCTAGTGTACATGCTGTAGTCAGTCTACAATCTAGTGTACATGCTGTAGTCAGTCTACAATCTAGTGTACATGCTGCAGTTTGCCTACAATCTAGTGTACATGCTGTAGTCAGTCTACAATCTAGTGTACATGCTGCAGTCAGTCTACAATCTAGTGTACATGCTGCAGTTTGCCTACAATCTAGTGTACATGCTGGAGCCTGTCTACAATCTAGTGTACATGCTGTAGTCAGTCTACAATCTAGTGTACATGCTGTAGTCAGTCTACAATCTAGTGTACATGCTGCAGTTTGCCTACAATCTAGTGTACATGCTGTAGTCAGTCTACAATCTAGTGTACATGCTGTAGTCAGTCTACAATCTAGTGTACATGCTGCAGCCTGTCTACAATCTAGTGTACATGCTGTAGTCAGTCTACAATCTAGTGTACATGCTGTAGTCAGTCTACAATCTAGTGTACATGCTGCAGTTTGCCTACAGACTCACACCACCTCCTCTTCTCATCCCCTCTCTGTTGGTGTCCCTCAAGGCTCTGTCCTAGATCCCCTGCTCTTCTCAATCTACACCTTCGGTCTGGGACAGTTCAGAGAGTACCATGGCTTTCAGTATCACTTTTAGGCTACTTTCACACTTGCGTTCGGGGTTCCGCTTGTGAGCTCCGTTTGAAGGCTCTCACAAGCGGCCCCGAACAGATCCGTACAGCCCCAATGCATTCTGAGTGGATAAGGATCCGCTCAGAATGCATCAGTCTGGCTCCGTTCCGCCTCCATTCCGCTCAGGAGGCGGACACCTGAACGCAGCTTGCAGCGTTTTGGTGTCCGCCTGGCCGTGCGGAGCCAAACGGATCCGTCCTGACTTACAATGCAAGTCAATGGGGACGGATCCGTTTGACGTTGACACAATATGGTGCAATTGCAATCGGATCCGTCCCCCATTGACTTTCAATGTAAAGTCAGGAGTCCCTATTAATATACCATCGGATCTGAGTTTTCTCCAATCTGATGGTATATTTTAACTTGAAGCGTCCCCATCACCATGGGGAGGGAGGGGGGCCGCACTGGCCACCAATGAATATAATACTGGGAAGGGAGGGGGGCCGCACTGGCCACCAATGAATATAATACTGGGGAGGGAGGGGGGCGTCCCCATCACCATGGGGAGGGAGGGGGCAGTTATGTACACAGTTCTTTTAGTATATTCTAACTTGAAGCGTCCCCCTCACCATGGGAACGCCTCTGTGTTAGAATATACTGTCGGATCTGAGTTTTCACAGATCTGAAAAAACAGGTATGCAGACGGATCCGTTCTGAACGGATGCAAGCGTTTGCATCATAGGTGTGGATCCGTCTGTGTAGATACCAGACGGATCCGCACCGAACGCAAGTGTGAAAGTAGCCTTATGCTGACGACATACAATTTACCTCTTTGGTCCAGACATCACCACCTTACTATCCAGAATCCCACAATGCCCATCTTTTATATCCTCCTTCTTCTCTCGCTTTCTAAAACTTAACATGGATAAAACAGAATTTATCATCTTTCCCCCATCTTGCTTAACCCCCTCAACAGACCTATCTATCACGATCAATGGATGCACACTCTCCCCAGTCAGCCAAGTCCGCTACCTTGGATTCTACTCTGTCCTTTAAACCGAACATCCAAGCCCTTTCCACCACCTGCCTCCTACAACTCAAAAATATGTCTCACATCCGCGCATTCCTCAACCAGGAGTCTGCAAAATTGCTTGTACATGCCCTCATCATCTCCCTCCTAGACTACTGTAACGTCCTCTTATGTGGCCTTCCATATAGCACTCTTGCACCCCTTCCATATAGCACCCCGCACCTATCCTCAACTCTGCTGCCCTACTAATCGACCTCTTTCCCCGTTACTCCTCTGCTTCTCCTCTCTGTCAGTTCCTTCACTTGCTCACCATTGCCCAGCGAATTCAGTTTAAAATACTAACAAATACATACAAGGCTGTCCACAACCTGTCCCATCCATACATCTTTCAGCTACTTTCCTGATGCTGTACATCCCCACACACAATCTCCGATCCTCACAAGACCTCCTTCTCTCCTCGTATCACCTCTTCCCACAATCGCCTCCAGGATTTCTCCTGTACATCCCCCACACTCTGGAACTCTCTACCCCAACATATCAGACTCTCACCTACAGTGGAATCCTTCAAAAGAAACCTGAAAACCCACCTCTTCAGACAAGCCTACAACCAGTGACCCTGCTGCCTCTATACCGCCATGACCAACTTCACCCGCACCTACTGTGTCCTTCTCCCATACCATGTAGATTGTAAGCCCTCACGGGCAGGGCCCTCTCTCCTTATGTACCAGTTTGTAACTCGTCTTGTTCATGCTTAGTGCAATTATCTGTGTTATGTATGTGCCCCCCTTATCATATGTACAGTGCTATAGAATGAATGGCGCTTTAATAATAATAATAATAATAATAATAAATGCTGCAGTCTGTCTAGAGCCTAGTGTAAATGCTGCAGTCTGTCTACAGTGTAGTGTAAATGCTGCAGTCTGTCTACAATCTAGTGTAAATGCTGCAGTCTGTCTAGGGCCTAGTGTAAATGCTGCAGTCTGTTTACAATCTAGTGTAAATGCTGCAGTCTGTCTAGGGCCTAGTGTAAATGCTGCAGTCTGTCTAGGGCCTAGTGTAAATGCTGCAGTCTGTCTGCAGTCTAGTGTAAATGCTGCAGTCTGTCTGCAGTCTAGTGTAAATGCTGCAGTCTGTCTAGAGCCTAGTGTAAATGCTGCAGTCTGTCTAGAGCCTAGTGTAAATGCTGCAGTCTGTCTACAATCTAGTGTAAAGGCTGCAGTCTGTCTACAATCTAGTGTAATGGCTGCAGTCTGTCTACAATCTAGTGTAAAGGCTGCAGTCTGTCTACAATCTAGTGTAAAGGCTGCACTCTGTCTACAATCGAGTGTAAAGGCTGCAGTCTGTCTACAGTGTAGTGTAAATGCTGCAGTCTGTCTACGGTCTAGTGTAAATGCTGCAGTCTGTCTACAATCTAGTGTAAAGGCTGCAGTCTATCTACAATCTAGTGTAAATGCTGCAGTCTGTCTAGGGCCTAGTTTGTAACTCGTCTTGTTCATGCTTAGTGCAATTATCTGTGTTATGTATGTGCCCCCCTTATCATATGTACAGTGCTATAGAATGAATGGCGCTTTAATAATAATAATAATAATAATAATAATAAATGCTGCAGTCTGTCTAGAGCCTAGTGTAAATGCTGCAGTCTGTCTACAGTGTAGTGTAAATGCTGCAGTCTGTCTACAATCTAGTGTAAATGCTGCAGTCTGTCTAGGGCCTAGTGTAAATGCTGCAGTCTGTTTACAATCTAGTGTAAATGCTGCAGTCTGTCTAGGGCCTAGTGTAAATGCTGCAGTCTGTCTAGGGCCTAGTGTAAATGCTGCAGTCTGTCTGCAGTCTAGTGTAAATGCTGCAGTCTGTCTGCAGTCTAGTGTAAATGCTGCAGTCTGTCTAGAGCCTAGTGTAAATGCTGCAGTCTGTCTAGAGCCTAGTGTAAATGCTGCAGTCTGTCTACAATCTAGTGTAAAGGCTGCAGTCTGTCTACAATCTAGTGTAATGGCTGCAGTCTGTCTACAATCTAGTGTAAAGGCTGCAGTCTGTCTACAATCTAGTGTAAAGGCTGCACTCTGTCTACAATCGAGTGTAAAGGCTGCAGTCTGTCTACAGTGTAGTGTAAATGCTGCAGTCTGTCTACGGTCTAGTGTAAATGCTGCAGTCTGTCTACAATCTAGTGTAAAGGCTGCAGTCTATCTACAATCTAGTGTAAATGCTGCAGTCTGTCTAGGGCCTAGTGTAAATGCTGCAGTCTGTCTAGAGCCTAGTGTAAATGCTGCAGTCTGTCTGCAGTCTAGTATAAAAGCTGCAGTCTGTCTGCAGTCTAGTGTAAAAGCTGCAGTCTGTCTGCAGTCTAGTGTAAATGCTGCAGTCTGTCTGCAGCCTAGTGTAAATGCTGCAGTCTGTCTAGGGCCTAGTGTAAATGCTGCAGTCTGTCTAGAGCCTAGTGTAAATGCTGCAGTCTGTCTGCAGTCTAGTGTAAAAGCTGCAGTCTGTCTGCAGTCTAGTGTAAAGGCTGCAGTCTGTCTACAATCTAGTGTAAATGCTGCAGTCTGTCTACAATCTAGTGTAAATTCTGCAGTCTGTCTACAGTGTAGTGTAAAGGCTGCAGTCTGTCTACAATCTAGTGTAAAGGCTGCAGTCTGTCTACAATCTAGTGTAAAGGCTGCAGTCTGTCTACAATCTAGTGTAAAGGCTGCAGTCTGTATACAATCTAATGTAACTGCTGCAGTCTGTCTACGGTCTAGTGTAAATGCTGCAGTCTGTCTACAGTGTAGTATAAATGCTGCAGTCTGTCTACGGTCTAGTGTAAAGGCTGCAGTCTGTCTACAATCTAGTGTAACTGCTGCAGTCTGTCTACAATCTAGTGTAACTGCTGCAGTCTGTCTAGAGTCTAGTGTAAATGCTGCAGCCTGTGTACAGTAAATGCTGCAGTCTGTCTAGTGTATTTTTGTGTTTTTTTAACTCATTCATATAGCACTTACATATTCTGTAGTGCTGTACAGAGATTACAGGTTGCTGATTCTTGACCTAGATACAGACACAAACTCAGGGAGAACATACCAACTTCATTAACATGTTTTCCCTGGTCAGATTACAATCCAGGACCCAAGCACTGCAAGGAAACAGTGCTTACCACCGAGCCACTGTGCTTCCCCAGTACTTACTGTGGTTACCACCGAGCCACTGTGCTTCCCCAGTACTTACTGTACTTACCACCGAGCCACTGTGCTTCCCCAGTACTTACTGTGCTTACCACCAAGCCACTGTGCTTCCCCAGTACTTACTGTACTTACCACCGAGCCACTGTGCTTCCCCAGTTCTTACTGTGCTTACCACTGAGCCACTGTGCTTCCCCAGTACTTACTGTGCTTACCACCGAGCCACTGTGCTTCCCCAGTACTTACTGTGCTTACCACCGAGCCACTGTGCTTCCCCAGTACTTACTGTGCTTACCACCAAGCCACTGTGCTTCCCCAGTACTTACTGTCCTTACCACCGAGCCACTGTGCTTCCCTAGTACTTACTGTGCTTACCACCGAGCCACTGTGCTTTCCCAGTACTTACTGTGCTTACCACCGAGCCACTGTGCTTCCCCAGTACTTACTGTGCTTACCACCGAGCCACTGTGCTTCCCCAGTACTTACTGTGCTTACCACCGAGCCACTGTGCTTCCCCAGTACTTACTGTGCTTACCACCAAGCCACTGTGCTTCCCCAGTACTTACTGTACTTACCACCGAGCCACTGTGCTTCCCCAGTTCTTACCACTGAGCCACTGTGCTTCCCCAGTACTTACTGTGCTTACCACCGAGCCACTGTGCTTCCCCAGTACTTACTGTGCTTACCACCGAGCCACTGTGCTTCCCTAGTACTTACTGTGCTTACCACCGAGCCACTGTGCTTTCCCAGTACTTACTGTGCTTACCACCGAGCCACTGTGCTTCCCCAGTACTTACTGTGCTTACCACCGAGCCACTATGCTTCCCCAGTACTTACTGTACTTACCACCGAGCCACTGTGCTTCCCCAGTACTTACTGTGCTTACCACCAAGCCACTGTGCTTCCCCAGTACTTACTGTGGTTACCACCGAGCCACTGTGCTTCCCCAGTACTTACTGTGCTTACCACGAGCCTTCCTTCCCCAGTACTTACTGTGCTTACCACCGAGCCACTGTGCTTCCCCAGTTCTTGCTGGGCTTAACACCGAGCTACTGTGCTTACCACCGAGCCACTGTGTTTCCCCAGTACTTACTGTGCTTACCACCGGGCCACTGTGCATCCCCAGTACTTTTTGTGCTTCCCCAGTACTTACTGTGTTTACCACAGAGCCACTGTGCTTCCCCAGTACTTACTGTGGTTACCACCGAGCCACTTTGCTTCCCCAGTACTTACTGTGCTTACCACTGAGCCACTGTGCTTCCCCAGTACTTACTGTACTTACCACCGAGCCACTGTGCTTCCCCAGTTCTTACTGTGCTTACCACTGAGCCACTGTGCTTCCCCAGTACTTTCTGTGCTTCCCCAGTACTTACTGTGTTTACCACAGAGCCACTGTGCTTCCCCAGTACTTACTGTGGTTACCACCGAGCCACTGTGGTTCCCCAGTACTTACTGTGCTTACCACCAAGCCACTGTGCTTCCCCAGTACTTACTGTACTTACCACCGAGCCACTATGCTTCCCCAGTTCTTACTGTGCTTACCACCGAGCTACTGTGCTTCCCCGGTACTTACTGTGCTTACCACCGAGCCACTGTGCTTCCCTAGTACTTACTGTGCTTACCACCGAGCCACTGTGCTTCCCCAGTACTTACTGTGCTTACCACCGAGCCACTGTGCTTCCCTAGTACTCACTGTACTTACCACCTAGCCACTGTGCTTCCTCAGCACTTTTCTTTATTCCACATACACTTATGTTAATTTTTTATTTAACTGTTGTAACCAAGGGCATCTAAATAATTTTTGTATCCTGAGAGAGTAACTGAACTTTTGTACAAACTTTTAATATGTTGTCCCTCCCTAACCCCCTAAAAAATATTTTTCTAATATATTATTTTCATTATATGCTGGCATATATATTTTCAACTGCTGGCATAGCACATGGGTACCCTGTACCCTTATACTATGCCAGGATTAGCTGAGTGGAGTGGCTCCTGCTTCTGCCTGCTCTGCTAAGCTAGCAGCAGGAGACGCTCCTCTCAGCTAATCCTGGCATAGTAGAAGGGTACAGGGTACCCATGTGCTATGCCAGCAGTTAGTAATAGTCCAGGGAGCATGGGCAGGAGCAGAAAAGAGTGCTCCTGCCCGTACTCCCTGCGCTCCTGCGGCCCCATTCATAAAATGAGTACTCTGTACACCGCTGACAGCTCAGTGGTATAGGGAAAACTGAGTTTTAGCGCACCAGTGAATGGTGTGCTTTAGTGGTGAAAAAGTACGTACTAAGTAAATTAGAAAAATATTTTTTAGGGGGTTAGGGACAACATATTAAAAGTTAGTGCAAAAGTTTAGTTACTCTTGAAGCCTTGTATTTTAGCTACTCCTTCACCATATGGGGTATTATTGAACTCTGACTACATGTATTATACAGATCTAGCCACTTTTATTTTAAAAACTGTATTCTACAGTTTTCAAACCAGCCCCCGGATCTGAATACTTTTGTAATTGCATATAATGAAAAATTTAGCATAGCCACTGAGATATCTAATAAAGTGTATCTGTATAGCGCCACCTCCTTTTTTTATGTTTATATTATGGGCATTTTCGGACACCGCAATGCCTGTGATATTTTCTTCAATTGTTTATTTTTATTTTTGTTTTGGGGAAAAGGGGGGCGATTTGAACTTAAATTTTTTTTGAGCTTCTGGGAGCAACAGGGGCATTGCCATTACTTCTAGAGGCTCAACTCTCTCTGCAACTGCCGTGCCCTCTGCACTTTGACAGTGCCAGTTGTGATGACGTTTACACTGCCAGGCCCCGTCAGTGAAAGTGCAGAGGGCACAGAAGCTGCCGAGAGAGCATGGCCTCTAGTTGTTATGGTAACGCTCCCGTTGCTCCTAGGGCTCGTGCATATGTTAAAACATCATTTTTCTCAGTAATGCGGGCACATATGAACATGGGACCAACACAGACGCCTTCAGCTGCCAAGTGCACATGTAACAGGTCAGCCAGTGTCATAGGTACAAAACTGCTGACAGAGATGCTCTACAATAA
Organism: Bufo bufo; assembly: GCF_905171765.1. Classification (NCBI taxonomy): domain Eukaryota; kingdom Metazoa; phylum Chordata; class Amphibia; order Anura; family Bufonidae; genus Bufo; species Bufo bufo. The sequence goes on from NC_053397.1 coordinate 74,990,387, forward strand.
ATGTAAAAGAAATCTGGTGCATTTGTAATAGTAAACCTGCCCCAAAGTGTATCAGTGTTGCGTTTCTTCTCTTTTTCTTTATTTTTTTTGTTTCAAGTGACTTTACTATTTTCGTTATCATTACTTTGAATTCATGGCTGAAGACTTTTAAATTGAGAGATGAAGCAATTGACGCCAGGCTTAGATTAAATATTATAGTTCAGTCTGTAAGGAGCGGGCATCCTTCAGGTAAGCATTTAATTAGGGCAGGAAGATATAGTGCAATCTGCATTTGATGGCTGTTTGGAGGCTGATTAGCACCAGAAGAGATATATAAGTCTTGCCGTGTCTCTGACCCGCTGCTGATGCTGGAGAACTGTCACTTTGACAAACAAGTACTGCTTTAGCCCACAGAACAAACTGCACTCGGAGGAGATTGCGTTATTTATTCATGCTTTTTGCATTCTCAAATGCTAGCAGTTTCAATATTTGCAGAGTAGTCTGAGAGGCTGAGCGTATAGTCATGTATTCTTCCCTATGAATTTGCCTTCTTACTTAATTTATTGCTCTGTAATCACCCACTTTATTGTTTCAAACATTGAACTGTACAGATTTGTAAATTCTCTATTTTAGTTCACTTAAGTGCTGCTGATGGGTCCGTTTTCCCGTAAAGCTTTTTCAATCTGTTATCATCCACAGCCATACATAACCCTCATCGCAACTACTCCCTGAAACATAGTAAAACCTCTCCTCTCATAATGGGAGAATTACCGAACTATAGCGCCACAAATTGCAGGGCATTACACCCTTTCCATAGAAAAGCGTACTGTCTGAATTAAGTTTGTCAAAGGGATAGGCAATATTATACACATTTTCGAGGTCATTTGTTAAGACCGGCGTTTTAGATGCCGGTCTTAATAAAGACCTGCACTGGCGGTGGATCCGATGAAGTTATGTAGAGGTGCCTTCTACATAACTTAGGCGGATCCACCACCGCTTCTAAATGTAAGACACACTTCCTAGCTGTCTTACATTTAGACCATTTTCTGCGCCTAAAACAGGCGTAGAAAATAGTAAATGAGACGTTCCTGTCGGCCCTTCGCCGCCCATGGCACGCCCACTTTTTTTGGATCTGGAGTAAGCAGGGAGAAGTAGCAGATTGTGGCATAAATGACCTTTTCACCGCAATCTGCGCCAGAAATATGCCTAATTTAGGCGTATTTCTGTTTAATAACTGACCCCCTTTGTTTTACTGATGTTTTATAGTTTATACCTTTTCATCCACAGGAATCCAGAAAACTGGATTGACTATGGTGCCTGTAGGCATATGAGTGGCTGAGTGACCAAAAACACAGGAGGTGGAACAGCTAAACTGCTGTTCTTGCAAGTGAAATGCTGTGAAGTTGAGGAGAAGGAAACATTTGTTCATATGCACATTTTGAAAGAAATTTTGTAATGCGACTTGTTATACAAAAATGTCATTTATTTTCCTCCTTCACTGACAATGTCCCTTCTGAGGGAGGTAGATATACAGATTTTCAACTTCACTGAGGGATCAGGTTACAACTCCTTGGGTGGGAGGGGAAAAGAGCAGCAACAGAGACACACACACGAACACACAACCATTCTAGTAAATGTTCTGCTATCTCACCCTAGTATTGGATTCACAGCTACACTGCACATTACTGCTGAATAATCTGCAGAGGGGAGAAAAAAGCAAGATACAAGTCATATAATGGCCAGATATAGTGTTATCCTTTATGTACATACACCTGGCATTCATTTTGAAAGGTCACCTGTAGCACTTTTTAATAAGTAAGAAAAAAATGAAGTTAAAGAGGTTATCCCACGAACAGCATTTATGACTTATCCACACCATAGATAATAATAAACAGGGATCTCCAAGTGTCCTGTCTGAAGGAAGTGATAGTGTGCACATCTGTCAACCGCTCCATTCGAAGTTCTGTTTACGTCAGTCCTATTAAATACATATCTTATAGCTGATAAGCCTGGTGGACTTACTTTGACAATAGTTTTTAAAAGTTTTCTCTCCTGATATTAAAGGAAACCTGTCACCTGGATTTTGTGATTAGAGCTCAGGATATGGGCTGCTAGATGGCCGCTAGCACAACCGCAATATCCAGTCCCCATAGCTCTGTGTGCTTTTATTGTCTCAAATAAACGATTTGATAGACATGTCCCTGAGATGAGTCCAGCGTGAAGGAGCCCAGCACCGCCCCGCATCCTCCGAATGTTCTTCTTGCTCCCCGACGTCACAAAGCTAGAGCGCCGTAATCTCGCGATGCGAGAGCTAGCGCATGCGCAGTTCGTTCCCTAAGGCTGATGCCAGCACAGGGAAGGAACACTATGTCAACACTGCGCGTGCGCTAGCTTGCGAATCGCGAGATTACGGCGCTCTAGCTGGACTCCTTCACGCTGGACTCATCTCAGGGACAGGACTCATCTAAGGTTAATTTGCATATCTATCAAATCGTTGTTTTTTTTTTTAACAATAAAAGCACACAGAGCTATGGGGACTGGATACAGTGGAAACCCCCAAAAAGTGACCCCATTTTGGAAACTACACCCCTCCCCTCAATGAATCTTTCAAGGTGTGTAGTGAACACTTTGACCTCAAAGGTGTTTCTTAGAATTATGAAACACTTAGCAGTGAAAATGAAAAAATAATTTTTTTTCCTAAAAAAAGTAGCTTTACACCCACATTTTTCACTTTCCCAAAGGTTAACAGAACAAAATGCACCCAGCATTTTATTCTCCATTTCCTCCCGAATATGGAAACACCCCATATGTTCTCAAAAAATGATGCATGGGCGCACAGCAGGGCTCTAGAGTCAAACAGCAAAATATGGATTTTGCTGACCTGAATTGTCAGACATTGATTTTAGGCACCATGTCGCATTAAAAAAATTCCTGAGGTCCCCAGAGATTAAAACCCCCCAGAAATGACCACATTTTGGAAAGAGCACCCCCGTACAAACATTTTAAGTGGTGGAAACGGTACCTTTCAGCAAACAGGTGTCTCACAGAAGGCAGAAACACTTGTTAAAGGATTTTAAAGCACACATTTGTTAAAGGATAACTGTCACATTTAGACCCTAATTTCAATTTTCATATATGTAGTTACTAATAACATGATATTCCAGAATCAGTTACTATTAGACTGACTTACCCCATATTTAATAAGATTTATCCCTTAGCAACCAGTCTGCATAAAACTGCAATTTCACTATTCAGTTAAGATGGCCGCCACTGCCCTCACCCTGAGGCTAATCCCGCCTGCCCTCACTACCCACAATGCATTGAGCTCCTCACATGCACTAGCCAGTAACAATAGCCCCCCAAAAGTGTCAGTAACCAGAGCCCTCCCCCCCTAAGGGTTAATCTCCTGCAGCACAAAGGGGTCCTCTTACCAAACGTTGCTTTCATTTATACACTGAGCAGATGCCAGATCTCCCTTCCCTGGTGTGAGCTGCTCCAACTCTGCATTCTCCAGCTCTGCTGAGTAAGGGGGCGTCTGCCAAGTGCAGGGACAGGGAGAAGTGCACACAGCCCAGGCACTGTGATCAGCTGCTGGGGAGGACCTGGCTTTAATAATTTACTTACAGTCCCTGGCTGTCAGTAATGTGAGCCTGCACGCTGCGTGCTCCGTCCTTCAACAGATAGACGGAGCATGCCTAGCAACCCTATTTTAAGCACAGGTAAAAGTAGGCAGTACAGGGAACAAAAATGTGGAATTAAGGGGTAATTGAATACACAGTGAAAAGTTGAAATAGGGCCACCAAGGTGATATTAATCACCACAATCCAATACTCAAAAAAAAACAACAGTTATCCTTTAAAATAAAAAATTACTAGAAGACCCCAATTTTTTACTTTCACAAGGGGTTAAAGTAGGGGTGGGCGATATGGCCTAAAATCTATATTGCGATATAATTTTAAGCATGTGCGATATATATCGCGATATATTGTTTTCTATATTTGGGGGGGGCGTGTTTAAACTTTTTTTTTACTTTTTATTTAATAACTATTAGTCTCCTTAAGGGCTAGAACGTAGAACCCTTGTCATATTCACCCTAATAGAGCTCTATTAGGGTGAATAGGACTTTACACTCTCCCTGCTGCCCTGTGCTTTGTGCACACAGCAGCAGGGAGCTGATCCCCCTCCCCTAAATGGTGCCATCCACAGATCCCCCCCTCCCCTAAACGGTGCCATCCACAGATCCCCCCCCTCCCCTAAACTGTGCCATCCACAGATCCCCCCTCCCCTAAACGGTGCCATACACAGATCCCCCCCTCCCCTAAACAGTGCCATCCACAGATCCCCCCCTCCTCTAAACGGTGCCATCCACAGATCCCCCCCTCCCCTAAACGGTGCCATCCACAGATCCCCCCCTCCCCTAAACGGTGCCATCCACAGATCCCCCCCCTCCCCTAAACGATGCCATCCACAGATCCCCCCCTCCCCTAAACGGTGCCATCCACAGATCCCCCCCCCTAAACAGTGCCATCCACAGATCCCCCCCCTCCCCTAAACAGTGCCATCCACAGATCCCCCCCCTCCCCTAAACAGTGCCATCCACAGATCCCCCCCCCCCCTAAACGGTGCCATCCACAGATCCCCCCCCCCCCCCTCCCGACGCTCACAGGAATACATTTAAAAACTAATCAGTAACTTTAACTTTATTCATTGGTGATCTCTTTACTGTATACCTTACTAGGTCTTGGCTCCGATAACAGCAGGCACTGCGGGGGGCGGCGCTCACTCACTGACGTCACGCGCCTGCGCTGCCTAGTGGGAGGAGCAGGCGCGTGACGTCAGTGAGTGAGCGCCGTCCGCCCGCACTGCCTGCTGTTACCGGAGCTAAGACCTAGTAAGGTATACAGTAAAGAGATCACCAATCAATAAAGTTAAAGTTACTGATTAGTTTTTAAATGTTCTACTGTCAGCGGCGTGGCCCTGTATATTCTAACCCCCAGGCAAGCGTCCCTGTCACTATGGGAACGCCTGGGGGTTAGAATATACCATCGGATTTGAGTTTTCACGCGCTCACTGAGATCGTGAAAACTCAATGATTTACAGTCAGTCCCTCCCCTCCTCCTCTTTTGTCATTGGTGGTCAGCGGCAGCCGCGCACAGTGGGGAGGGAGGGACTCTCTCCTTCTCCACTGTGTCGGCTCAGGAGAAGATGGTGCGCAGAGAGCGCGATCATATCGCGGTCCGGCGATATAGGCGATATGCTCAAAATCCATATCGTGGCACAAATTTATATCGCATATCGCCTATATCGTCTATATCGCCCACCCCTAGGTTAAAGGAGAAAATGCACCCCAGTATGTGTTACCCATTTTCCCCCCATTCAGGAAACACCCAATATGCACTTGTAGCCTGCTGTATGTGCGCACAGCAGGCAAACAGCAAAATATGGATTTTACTGGCAGACCTGAATTGGCAGACATGGATTTTAAGTGTCATGTCGCATTAAAAAAATTCCTGAGGTCCCCAGAAATTAAACCCCCCCCAGAAGTGACCATATTTTGGAAAGAGTACCCCCGTACAAACATTTTAAGTGGTGGAAACAATACTTTTCAGCAAACAGGTGTCTCACAGAAGGCAGAAACACTTGTTAAAGGATTTTAAAGCACACATTTGTTCAAATTAAAAATTACTAGCAGACCCCAATTTTTCACTTTCACAAGGGGTTAAAGGAGAAAATGCACCCCAGTATGTGTTACCCATTTTCTCCCCATTCAGGAAATACCCCGTATGTGCTTGTAGCCTGCTGTATCTAGTTCAGTGAAGCCCGCACAGTCTATCTGTATTCCGGAGCTGCCCTCAAGATCTGGAATTTGGGGCTGATAATCGTCAGGTGGTGGGGTCCATTTGGACTCACTCTGGGGGGCTGCCTCAGCTGTTGCTCTGGGGCGCCTTCTAGAGGGTCTCTCATCAGCGGATGATGATGATGAGGGGGTAGAGGAGTAGAGGAAAGGGAACGGGATGGAGGGTGGTTTAGGGATCAGGAGCAGCTGAAAATGAAAGAAAAAAAAAAAACGGACAGCAATTCCAGATGTTCTTCTTTTCTTCTTTCAGCAGGAAAAGCTCAAATCGCAGTGGTGGTGCACCATAAGTCCCAGCAAGCCAACAAGCAGCACAGAGAAGCACAGAACCTCTCTGCATGCAGTCACCAGATAGAATGGCTGCCTACAGAGAGACGTTTCGGCCACACATTGGCCTTCATCAGACTACAGCAAAAGAAAAAAACTAAAAAATAGTGTAGTCAAATATTACATACAGATATTTTTATAATATACCATGGCAAATGAAAAGAATGAAAAAAATTGGAAAAAAGGGGAAAAACAACAGATTAAAAAATAGATAAGAAAACACAGAAGCATGATACATAATGAATGGGATCCAGGAGGTTCTGTTATCATATCCGCATGTCAGTCAATAATCAGACATAAATCCTAGATCCAGGCATTTCGATCAGGTCCCATAGTAGGGCTACCTCCGCTGGAATCATGTTAAGGGGTATATTGTCCAGATGAAAGAAAGTCCATAACACACATGAATAATCCGTGAACATCAATAGCATTACAGGAGCAAAATCATAACCAAGTATTATCATTATATTGTAATTCAGTCACCAGCAGGGCTTAAAGGTCAGTATCTCCATATTAGTGGAGCATGGATATATAAAAAATAAGCAGAACAGGATCCATGGGTAGGCAAAGAAAGGGGGGGATGAGGGATAGGTAGATTAGTATGCAGTTTAGCTTTTAGTCGTATACAGCATAGTGTACAGGGAAGACCTAGTTGAGATCACCAGCCACCTGGACTTATATATGAGGGGGTATATAGCAGGTATTCATCGTTGTCTGTGAAGGGTGGAAGTATTTCCTACCTTGTGCCGCTTGTTTAAATGGATGTCCAGGATGCGGGCGTCAGGGTAAGAGTGCATTCGCACTGACTGGAAAGCGCCTGTGTGAGAAAGGACGCGCGCCCCTATTCAAGGGAGCGCGTCCGGTGTCGGGGTGTTGCGCAGGCTCAGAGTACGCCGATGCGTGTCTAGAGTGATATCTAGAGCGCTCCCGGTCTTAGCGCTTTGAACAGAGCAGGAACTAAGGGAAATAAGGGGTAAAGAACAATAGCAAATCGATGTCTTGATGTTGTAGACAGGATGTAGACAGGAAAGGATAAAAGAATAGGACATACGGACATAGGACATACAGACATAGGACATAAAACATATAACATACCATTGTGGAAAAAGGATACTATGGATGGCCCCAGAGTGTGAAGGGCAGTATTATTAATTCATCTAGAAGAAAATGACATGATAAGTAAAATGGTGGTGGAAATTACGCCTACACATGCTTAAACATACCTAAGTCTAAAGTATAAGAGTACAAAAGGATCTGTCATATATAGGGTACCATAAGAGAGTCTATGGATACAGAGTGATGGGTTTTATGAGAGACAATGACAGGAATGACATACGTTAGTAAAAAGGAGAAGATATATAGATACCGGAAAATGGATAATATTTCTCAATTCATTATATTATTTCTCACTTCATTATATTATATGTGATTGAGGAATTAAATGAGGCTGTGAATTTCATATTCCCTATTTAGTCCCTTTGGGTTCCAGGCTATCAAGAGTGTGAATCCAGTACGCTTCCCTAGTCTTTAACAATTTTACTCTATTGCCTCCTCTCCTAATCGGTGTCACCTGTTCAATCACTTGATATTTTAATTGTGATAGATTATGGCCTGCTGACTCGAAGTGTGCTGGTACTGGGAGTAGTAGATTTTTCCGTCTGATATTCGATTTGTGTTGACATACACGATCACGTATCTTTTGAGTTGTCTCTCCTATATATACCTTACCACATTGACATTTTAGTAGGTATACCACGAAATTGGTGTCACACGTAAAAAAGCCGCGAATTGGGAAGCTTTTAATACATTCGAGCACTGAAGGCAATGTACACAGGGAAATGTTCCTGTCTTCTGTTTGTGTATAAAGGTCTGTCTCAGGATAGTCTTGGAGGGGCCTATGTCAGCCTTCACAATTATGTTTCGTAGATTCTTAGGGCGGCGTGTACAGGACAGTATAGGATTTTTAAACTCGGCAATGTCTGGGTAGGCCTTTTGTAGAATGGGCTAATGGTTCCTAATACTATTGATTATCTTATTGGCACTCGGGTGGAAGGTATGAACAAAGGGTATCCTATTACTTACTCCTGTCTGTTTGTCTGATCTGGATTTAACTGTTTCATGGAGAAGGTGTTGTGGATAGCCTCGCGCTAGGAATCGCGACTTTTTAGTGTTTGAGTGACTTTTTAGTGTTTGAGGAGTGAAAACTAGAGGAGTGCAACAAGTTATTGCGATCTGTTGATTTTCTGTACAGATCCGTAGTAAGGGCACCGGTAGATAGTTTAGTGACCATAGTATCTAGGAAATTAATTGAATCAGAGTGATAGTGAATGGTAAATTGCAGTTCTGGGTAGATGGAATTAAGGAATGTGTGAAATCCAAGTAAGGAGTCCAATGTGCCCTCCCATATGCAGAAAATGTCGTCAATATAACGCTTCCATGTTAATGCCTGTGTACAGAAATGTGAGTGTAGGTAGACATAGGTTTCTTCAAAGTCTGCCATGTAGGAATTTGCATAGGGAGGCGCCACATTGGACCCCATAGCGGTACCCTGCTGCTGTAAGTAGTAGTTGTCCTGGAAGAGGAAAAAATTATTCAAAAGAACAAGCTCAAGCAGATCCATGTAAAAGTCAACTAAACTGGGTTGTATGTCCTGTGAGGAGAGTAACCCGACTTCCAGCGGCAAACGGACGGCAGAGTGCCACGAAGTTTTGCTTATATATCTATTCTCCCTGACGGAGTGGAGCACCTGCCATACCATGGCAAGTGGTACATTGTCATTTCAACAGGAGGAGATTTCTGAAATCCTATACCAAGTCAACCTTTCCGGGGAATTTTTACAAACACCACCTTCTGAATTTAAGGCACGGGACCTAGAGCGAGAATCCCGACGTCTGCTCAATTATGAATTGCACAGCGTGACGATAGCCGAATATTTGAAGGTGAAACGCATCCCGTGAGGGTTACGAATACGCACTAGACCAACGTTCTTCAAGGAAAACAATGAATTCTGCGAGAAATTTGAGCAGATACTTAATAAGTGCTCTTTCGACCTGATGACTTTGACTCTCTCATATCTACACAACGCCATCAGCACAACTAAAACAGAAATTAAGACAATTGAAGAACAATTTACAGCAATCATAACGTCAGAGGACTACAATCAACTTAAAGAAAAAATAACCGCATCCTTGGCACAGCAACGCAAAGGTGGAGGCAACGAAAAGGAATAAATTCCTCAGGGACACTGAAGACTACAGACAGAACCGGTTCTACAGATGGCCAGATGTCACCAACAACCGATCAAATTACGCCAACAAACGGTCATCATCCAGAGATTTAGCACAATCGGGCTCGAGTGGTGACTTCCAGCACAGATCCGACAACCAACAACGACGATTTCGGGGCAGAAGAGGCCAAAGAGGAGGAGCCAACACCACGACGAGAGGAAATTCCGGTATTACTACAAGATCTCAGGTACAATCATTAGTGATTAACATATCATCACACACACTGGGGCCAGCAGAGATGTCCCTATTAGAAAAAGGACTCTCTTACTGTCCATCTAATCAGTTGGATACGTTCCAACTCGATGTAGATCTACAAAGACTATTCAGGAACATTCGACTCAAGGTTAATTTCTCTGGTAACCCTGATAACACCAATAGAGGAGACCCCCTACCCAAACCAGGTATATCCATCCGGGATCTTGGTTTGCACAACAAAAGCCACTTTACGCCCCCTAAAACCCAACCTGCTATTGAGACCTTTATTTCCCTTATCCAACGAGACATGTCCCAATTCAGGAAGAACTTAGCCATGGGCAAATATAAATTCATGCATAATTTAGAGAATACGGAGAGACAAGCTCTTTCGACTCTCAGGAAGAAGAAAGACCTTGTTCTTAAACCAGCTAGGGAGTGAGGAGCTTTGGTTATCATGGACAAACACAAATACATAGACGAAATACATTGTCAACTCAATGATCATTCTGTATACCTAAAACTATCTAAAGATCCGACTAAACAGGTGACGGAGAAAGTACAATCGGTACTACAATATTACCATGGACTCGGGGTAATTGATGAGTCGGTGGTTACCTTTTTATCAAAATCTAACCCCACTATGCCCATCATTTACATACTACCTAAAATACACAAGGATCTTCTAAATCCCCCTGGCCGACCTATAGTGGCCTCAACCGACTCTATCCTTTCACCACTATCCATTTTGCTGGAAAAAGTCCTGACTCCCATAATCTGAGGCACAAAATCTTTCTTACTGGATACATCCTCCTTCTTAACATTACTTGACAACCTACCCCCATTGTCCACAAACACCTTTTTAGTAACATGGGATGTGGTAAGTCTATACACATCCATCCAACACTCGAAAGGCTTAAACGCAGCTCGTAAGTTACTCTCCTCACAGGACATACAACCCAGTTTAGTTGAGTTTTACATGGATCTGCTTGAGCTTGTTCTTTTGAATAATTTTTTCCTCTTCCAGGACAACTACTACTTACAGCAGCAGGGTACCGCTATGGGGTCCAATGTGGCGCCTCCCTATGCAAATTCCTACATGGCAGACTTTGAAGAAACCTATGTCTACCCACAATCACATTTCTGTACACGCATTAACATGGAAGCGTTATATTGACGACATTTTCTGCATATGGGAGGGCACATTGGACTCCTTACTTGAATTTCACACATTACTTAATTCATCTACCCAGAACTGCAATTTACCATTCACTATCACTCTGATTCAATTAATTTCCTAGATACTATGGTCACTAAACTATCTACCGGTGCCCTTACTACGGATCTGTACAGAAAATCAACAGATCGCAATAACTTGTTGCACTTCTCTAGTTTTCACTCCTCAAACACTAAAAAGTCACTTCCGCATTCCCAATTTGAACGTATACGCCGCATAGTCAAAACAGCCCCTCTTCAACAAACTAGAATAATAGAAATGAAACAGCGATTCCTAGCGCGAGGCTATCCACAACACCTTCTCCATGAAACAGTTAAATCCAGATCAGACAAACAGACAGGAGTAAGTAATAGGATACCCTTTGTTCATACCTTCCACCCGAGTGCCAATAAGATAATCAATAGTATTAGGAACCATTGGCCCATTCTACAAAAGGCCTACCCAGACATTGCCGAGTTTAAAAATCCTATACTGTCCTGTACACGCCGCCCTAAGAATCTACGAGACCTAATTGTGAAGGCTGACATCGGCATCTCTAAGACTATCCTGAGACAGACCTTTATACACAAACAGAAGACAGGAACATTTCCCTGTGTACATTGCCTTCAGTGCTCGAATGCATTAAAAGGTCCCCAATTCTATCATCCCCAGTCAGGTAAAAGCTTCCCAATTTGCGGCTTTTTTTTTACGTGTGACACCAATTTCGTGGTATACCTACTAAAATGTCCATGTGGTAAGGTACAGTACAGACTAAAAGTTTGGACACACCTTCTCATTCAAAGAATTTTCTTTATTTTCATGACTATGAAAATTGTAGATTTACACTGAAGGCATCAAAACTATGAATTAACACATGTGGAATTATATACATAACAAACAAGTGTGAAACAACTGAAAATATGTCATATTCTAGGTTCTTCAAAGTAGCCACCTTTTGCTTTGATTACTGCTTTGCACACTCTTGGCATTCTCTTGATGAGCTTCAAGAGATAGTCCCCTGAAATGGTTTTCACTTCACAGGTGTGCCCTGTCAGGTTTAATAAGTGGGATTTCTTGCCTTATAAATGGGGTTGGGACCATTAGTTGCGTTGAGGAGAAGTCAGGTGGATACACAGCTGATAGTCCTACTGAATAGACTGTTAGAATTTGTATTATGGCAAGAAAAAAGCAGCTAAGTAAAGAAAAACGAGTGGCCATCATTACTTTAAGAAATGAAGGTCAGTCAGTCAGCCGAAAAATTGGGAAAACTTTGAAAGTAAGGGCTATTTGACCATGAAGGACAGTGATGGGGTGCTGCACCAAATGACCTGGCCTCCACAGTCACCGGACCTGAACCCAATCAAGATGGTTTGGGGTGAACTGGACCGCAGAGTGAAGGCAAAAGGGCCAACAAGTGCTAAGCATCTCTGGGAACTCCTTCAAGACTGTTGGAAGACCATTTCAGGTGACTACCTCTTGAAGCTCATCAAGAGAATGCCAAGAGTGTGCAAAGCAGTAATCAAAGCAAAAGGTGGCTACTTTGAAGAACCTAGAATATGACATATTTTCAGTTGTTTCACACTTGTTTGTTATGTATATAATTCCACATGTGTTAATTCATAGTTTTGATGCCTTCATAGTCATGAAAATAAAGAAAACTCTTTGAATGAAACTTTTGGTCTGTACTGTATATGTAGGAGAGACAACTCAAAAGATACGTGATCGTGTATGTCAACACAAATCGAATATCAGACTGAAAAATCTACTACTCCCAGTACCAGCACACTTCGAGTCAGCAGGCCATAATCTATCACAATTAAAATATCAAGTGATTGAACAGGTGACACCGAGTAGGAGAGGAGGCGATAGAGTAAAATTGTTAAAGACTAGGGAAGCGTACTGGATTCACACTCTTGATAGCCTAGAACCCAAGGGACTAAATAGGGAATATGAAATTCACAGCCTCATTTAATTCCTCAATTACATATAATATAATGAAGTGAGAAATAATATAATGAATTGAGAAATATTATCCATTTTCCGGTATCTATATATCTTCTCCTTTTTACTAACTTATGTCATTCCTGTCATTGTCTCTCATAAAACCCATCACTCTGTATCCATAGACTCTCTTATGGTACCCTATATATGACAGATCCTTTTGTACTCTTATACTTTAGACTTAGGTATGTGTAAGCACGTGTAGGCGTAATTTCCACCACCATTTTACTTATGTCATTTTCTTCTGGATGAATTAATAATACTGCCCTTTACACTCTGGGGCTATCCATAGTATCCTTTTTCCACAATGGTATGTTATATGTTTTATGTCCTATGTCTGTATGTCCTATGTCCGTATGTCCTATTCTTTTCTTTTATCCTTTCCTGTCTACATCCTGTCTACAACATCAAGACATCGATTTGCTATTATTCTTTACCCCTTATTTCCCTTCGTTCCTGCTCTGTTCAAAGCGCTAGGACCGGGAGCGCTCTAGATATCACTCACAACCAAAGCGAGGCTTGACACGCAGCGGCGTACTCTGCGCATGCGCAACACCCCCTGATACCGGTATATTACTCACAACCAAAACAAGGCTTGACACGCATCGGCGTACTCTGAGCCTGCGCAAAACACCCCCTGACACCGGACGCGCTCCCTTGAATAGGGGCACGCGTCCTTTCTCACACAGGCGCTTCCCAGTCAGTGCGAATGCACTCTTACCCTGACGCCCGCATCATGGACATCCATTTAAACAAGCGGCACAAGGTAGGAAATACTTCCACCCTTCACAGACAACGATGAATACCTGCTATATACCCCCTCATATATAAGTCCAGGTGGCTGGTGATCTCAACTAGGTCTTCCCTGTACACTATGCTGTATACGACTAAAAGCTAAACTGCATACTAATCTACCTATCCCTCATCCCCCCTTTCTTTGCCTACCCATGGATCCTGTTCTGCTTATTCTTTATATTTTTTATATATCCATGCTCCACTAATATGGAGATACTGACCTTTAAGCCCTGCTGGTGACTGAATTACAATATAATGATAATACTTGGTTATGATTTTGCTCCTGTAATGCTGTTGATGTTCACGGATTATTCATGTGTGTTATGGACTTCCTTTCATCTGGACAATATACCCCTTAACATGATTCCAGCGGAGGTAGCCCTACTATGGGACCTGATCGAAATGCCTGGATCTAGGATTTATGTCTGGTTATTGACTGACATGTGGATGTGATAACAGAACCTCCTGGATCCCATTCATTATGTATCATGCTTCTGTGTTTTCTTATCTATTTTTTATCTGTTGTTTCTCCCCTTTTTTCCAATTTTTTTCTTTCTTTTCATTTGCCATGGTATATTATAAAAATATCTGTATGTATTATTTGATTACACTATTTATATAGTTTTTTTCTTTTGCTGCAGTCTGATGAAGGCCAATGTGTGGCCGAAACGTCACATTGTACACAGCCGCAATATCAATTAAAAAAATCCTTTCTTGCAATTCAATTGCTGGAGTTTCTATATTTTTTACAAGACGGGGTGGGAACCCGACTTCCAGCGGCAAACGGACAGCAGAGTGCCGCGAAGTTTTGCTTATATGCCTACAGAGAGGTTCAGCCCTTTCCTGTGCTGCTATAGCGCTGCAATTGGCTGGAGCGTTGTTCCAGGGAACGCCAAACACTGGAGTCCCCTGCCTCACCTCGAAGGAGACCCGTGCTGACTAGTTCAGCACCGGTTACCTCCCCATACCCCCCCCCCCACCCCCCTGACCAACCCCGCATCTTCCTTCTGCTTCCAGCGCTGCAATGTGCCGGTCTTCATTGACAGGCCAATCGCAGCGCTTGGAGCTGCAGGGGGCGGATAGACACCATGATGCCCTTACCCTGCCCCGTTTCCCCCGCGATCCTGCCCCAGCACCCCGCGGATCTTGCGCTGTTCGGCGCTGGTCCTTAAGTCACGTCCAGCTGCGCCGCACATGTATTGCGCGGGTCCTTAAGGGGTTAAAGAAAGTCACACCCTCTGAGATTATGAGGGAAATGCAGGGCCTATAGGGCGTTCAATATCCTATTCTAAACTATAGACAACAGTATCCAAATAGTGGGAAGACTAAGGCAGATTTGATTTATTGTTCGGCAGTTGTCCTGCAGATAAAGGACCCTGGGGTGCTGCAGAGAAATACATACAGTATGGGGTAAAATGGACGCATGGATGTGTATTTTTCATTATTCATTTAAAGAGTGAGATAGACAACTTTAGGATTTATGATAGTTCATCTGTTGATTATCCTAATAGTAATTATAGTAATACTGAATGAATGCAGGTAAAGAAGACATGGTAAAAGCTAATACTGTAGATATGCAGTGGATGGATAAGAATAAAAATACTATGGATTGAAGCAAAGGAAAATTGAGAAAATACCGGCTCCCACTGATGGGAAAGAATTTCCAAATATTAAATTGATGCTCATGTATCAATTTCTGCGGCTTGTCAGCGGAATCACAGAAAGCAAGGAATAACTTTTAATAGCTAATTTAATATTAAATCACTTCATATTACTACCAGTAATCGACAATCCATATCTCATATTTAATATTTATGAGCCATAAACACAAAACCAAATCTACAAGGGGAGACCAACATAATGGGTGCACTAGGGAAAGATGTCCCTGTCAGATCCCTGGCTAATACCTCAACCCACAGGAACACCCTGATGGTGGATGGCCTGTGGTCCCGTGCCGTATGATAATCAATGGACACCGATAAAAAAAAGGAAAAACACATGATTGTTAGCGCATAAATCTCAGATGAACATGATCACAGCGGGGATACCAAATCTCAAACAAACATGATCGTAACGGGGATACCAACAAAGTTGTTTATCATTATTATGCCCACATGATTATATATAGAAAAATCTAAGTAGTACTTCATACTCCAATAACATGATAAATTATCCAGAGGGGAAAAGAAGATCAAAACTAAGTATGTCAATCAATCCTTCAGCCTGGTGCATGATTTTAACCACATATGGTCTCACAGTTCATGATCAATTTAATAAATATTCATCAATAGACATAAGAACAGATAGTGGTCCGAACTCTGAAGGACCTCTCACGTATGTATTGGATGAATTCCTGATATGACCGGTACTCCGGGGTCCAACACTATATGGATGCTTCCCCAGAGCCTGATCTTGCCCCTTCTTATAGTGCTAACTCGTACACTACATACTGTATCCCGCTAATGGAGCACACGCCAATTCCACGTGTGTCCCCTCAATAGCGGAAATCCGGTCAGTGGAACGCAAAAGCGCTCCACTTACAGAAAACGCATTCCACATACCGTTGATTGATTACTAATACAAACTTTTGGATTACATTTTGACCATAACCTGTTTTTGTTTTGATGAATAATTACTCCATATTATTCCCCTGATGAACCACTATTTGGGGAAACGCGTTGGGAGTGTTTAGGGTAACAAGAGGGTGAGACAGGGTAGGCACGGGACCACAGGCCACCCACCATCAGGGTATTAGCCAGGGATCTGGCAGGGACATCTTTCCCTAGTGCACCCATTATGTTGGTCTCCCCTTGTAGATTTGGTTTTGTGTTTATGGTTAAAATATAAAATATGAGATATGGATTGTCGCTTACTGGTATCTCAGAGTAATATGAAGTGATTTAACATTAAATTAGCTATTAAAAGTTAAGTTTTATTTCTTGCTTTCTGTGATTCCGAAGAATTTTATCTACATTAGAGCTCTAGACCTGGAGATTTATGGGTTTATATGATAGGAAATAGGGCACCTGCAAACCCTGGGAGAGGTAAAGAAATAAAGTAATGTCTTATTAAACTTGTTTTTTATATATCTGAATAATGTATTTAGATGTACCTACATGGTGAAGTTCCATACACATTCCTGGATAGTATAAAAAATCAATAACATATATATAAAAAGGCGCAAAACATTATATAATATAATTTATAATAAAACATGTTGCAGCTTTGTACCACAATTTGTATTTAATTCAATGTTTTTCAAGATTGCTGTCTGTTGTCGATGGGTAGGGATTTTTTTTCTCTACATATTATGTTCCTAATACTTCACGCAGCTACTTTCAGTCTATGAATTAACTTGTGTACCAACTACAGAACATCAGGAGCACACATGTTTGCTATAATGCACTGGATCAGACTAGGTGTTCATTATCAGGCTGGAGTTCAAAGTGGATTAAACTACACGTTATCCACGAATTATAATATAATGTACAGACCCATGTACTACAGCTTTTTATATATTTAATCTACAGGCTGTGTTCACATCTGCGTAATGTACAGGCTCTGTTCACATCTGCATAATGTACAGGCTGTGTTCACATCTGTGTAATATAAAGGCTGTGTTCACATATGCGTAATGTACAGGCTGTGTTCACATCTGTGTAATATAAAGGCTGTGTTCACATCTGCGTGATGTACAAGCTGTGTTCACATCTGCGTAATGTACAGGCTGTGTTCACATCTGCGTAATGTACAGGCTGTGTTCACATCTGCGTAATGTACAGGCTGTGTTCACATCTGCGTAATGTACAGGCTGTGTTCACATCTGTGTAATATAAAGGCTGTGTTCACATATGCATAATGTACAGGCTGTGTTCACATCTGTGTAATATACAGGCTGTGTTCACATCTGTGTAATGTGCAGGCTGTGTTCACATCTGCGTAATGTACAGGCTGCTTCACTTTTTCTTCTGGTAAAATGTCTGGTTTTCTATAAAAAATTCGACAGATCCCATTATAGTCAAAGGGGTCGGTTGGGAACTGTTATTACTATCATTTGACGACTCTAGCGATTCCATAAACTTTGTTGTACTGCACCTATAACGGAGCAGAACAATGGCGCCTGAACCCAGCCTTAATGTGTTCTAATGTAATGTAATTTTGTTTAAGGAATTGGTTAAACACACTACTGATGAACTAGAGAAAAACAACCTACGTCTGTCACTGGACGCTATGAAGGTAAGTGGTCTTGTACTGCCCACTGTATGTAGGTGAATACTTCAAAAGCTGGCCTTTCACTTTTTAATGATGCACATATTTAAAAGGGTTTTCCAAGATTTATTTTTTTTTACTAATGACCTATCCTCTGGACTAGTTATCAGTATCTGATCGGTGGGGTCCGACAACTGGGCCCTGCGCTGATCAGTTGTTTGAGAAGGCAGCGAGGCTCACAGTAGCGCTGCAGCCTTCTCACAGCTTTACCTAGGCCATGTAGCGTCACAGGCACAGCTCAGCCCCATTTACGTGAATGGGACTGAGCTGCAATACCAAGCACAGCCGCTGTACAATGTAAGGTGCTGTGCTTGGTGAGCTGACATGAGGCTGAAAGCGCCGGTGCCTTCTCAAAGAGCTGATCAGCGGGCGTCCCAGGGTGACCCCTAGCGATTACATATTGACAACCTATCCAGAGGATTGGTCACCAGTAAAAAATAGTCTTGGAAAACCCCTTTAATTTATACGACTGTTTGACTGTTGCTTCTGATTGTGAAGGAAGTGTATGGCACTTTACATTTATAGATTATTCAATATTGCAATGAAGCTGAAGCTGAGGCCTGAGGAAAAAGCTGAATGGGGCACATTGCTTGATGGTTTTGCATCTAATGATTGCATTGGTACATATTTTCCCATATATCTAAAATATTTGTGAGTCTTTACACGTTAAGCCCTCTTACACACGGGCGTCGTGTGTGAGGGCCGGACAAGATGCGAGTGTGTTGTGGGAAAATGCACGATTTTCCCACGCGAGTGCAAAGTGTTTTAATGCGTTTTGCACGCGCGTGAGAAAAGTCGGCATGTTTGGTACCCAGACCCGAACCCAGACTTTTTCCCAGAAGCTCGGGTTTGGGATCGGTATTGTGTAGATTTTATTATTTTCCCTTATAGCATTGTATAATAATAGCATTTTTAATACAGAATGCTTAGTAAAATGTCCATTGAGGGGTTAAAAATAATAAACAAATTTAACTCACCCCATCCACTTGATCGCGTAGTGGATCTCCTCTTCTTTCTACTTTCTTCAGGACCTGGCTAAAGGACCTTTGATGATGTCACTGCGCTCATCACATGGTCCATCACCACAGTGATGTCACCACAGGTCCTTTTCATCAAAAAAGAAAGAAGACATGCCAGGCTGAGAGTTCAAGTGGATTAGGGTGAGTTTATTAATAGTTTTTATTTTTTTAACCCCTCCATCACTATTTTACTAAGCATTCTGTATTAAGAATGCTATTATTTTCCCTTATAACCATGTTATAAGGGAAAATAATAAAGATCGGGTCCCCATCCCGATCGTCTTCTAGCAACCATGCGTGAAAATCGCACCGCATCCGCACTTGCTTGTGAATGCTTGCGATTTTCACGCAGCTCCATTCACTTCTATGGGGCCTGTGTTGCGTGAAAAACGCACAATATAGAGCTTGCTGCGATTTTCACGCAACGCACCAGTGATGCGTGAAAATCACTGCTCATGTTCACAGCCCCATTGAAGTGAATGGGTCCGGATTCAGTGCGGGTGCAATGCGTTCACATCACTCATTGCACCCGCACGGAATTCTCGCCCATGTGAAAGGGGCCTAAGGCCTCTTGCACACGACTGTATGGCTTTTTCAGTATTTTGCGGTCCGCAAAAAAACAGATCCACAAAAAATACGGATGACGTCCGTGTGCATTCCATTATTTGCAGAACGGAACACCTGGCCCCTGATAGAACAGTACTATCCTTGTCCGTTATGCGGAAAATAATATGACGTTCTATCTTTGAACGGAACGGAAAAATGGAAATACCGAAACGGAAGGCATACGGAGTACGATCCTTTTTTTTTTGCGGATCCTTTGAAATGAATGGTTCCGTATACGGAATGCAAAAAACGGAACGGAAACGGAAAAAAAATACGTTTGTGTGCAAGAGGCCTAAGACAAGTATTGCCGACTATTGAAATTGTCAAATTAAACACAATATGCTATGGTGTATAGCCACTGATAATTTTATCAGATCAGCAGGGGTCTGACTCCCGGCACCCCCGCCGATCAGCTGATTGCAGGGGCACACTAGCGAATTGGAACCAGGCACAAGTTTTTGATTGAGACAAGCCAATGGTACAGTAATCCTAAAATCAAAAATAAATTTGGTGAGATGTTCTAGGGAACAAGTAAATTTGGCACCAGTTATGGTGATAGGTTATTAAAAGACAGAACTAGTATTTGTACACTCCTGAAGGAAAACTGAAATCATTACACGCTTGGCAGAATTTCTCTCTGTCCTGCCAGCTACCTATTAAAGAGCAAACATCACTATTACAGATTCCTATAAGGTGTATTTGATTAAAAGACACTCAAGGTGCATGTCTCAGGATGTGAAATAAAACATCTGTATCTATCTCATATGCTTCCTTTTCATTCAGCTGTGTCCCATGCTGACATCTACAGTATATTGATTTCTTTTAAAACTCGACGTTAATTCCTACTATTGAACTATACTTCCCAGCATCAGTTCTTTTAAAAACAAACACACCCTATCCCATAAGCTGTGCATTAAAGCAGGCCATACATTTTACACACATAGCTGTCAACTAAACGACTATCTTTCCCGACTTCTGGATGGCTGAGCATGCATGTATCCTGAGTGGGGAGAGGTGAGTAAGGGCAGCCATACACAGTCAATAGCTGCAGGTCAAACAATCATTTGGCCGACTGATATCTCTCCCGACTCCCTCTTGGCGCCACCCTACACAATACATGAAGGTGAACCGTCACTACAGCACTCCACCAATCTGGGCATTATGGCAGAGTGGCAAGAAAGAAGCTTCTCTGTAAATATGCAGAAAAGCCAGCCTGGAGTTTACAAAAAAGCACCTAAAGGACCCTCAGACTGTAAGTAACAAGATTCTCTGTTATGATGAAACCAAAATTCAAACTTTCTGCCAGTTCTAAGGGTCATGTCTGGAGGAAGCCAGGCAGTGCTTATCACCTATACCATGCCTACAGTGAAGCACGGTGGTAGCAGCATCATGCTGTGGGGGTGTTTTTCAGCGGCTGGGACAGTGAGACTGTCAGAGTTGAAGGAAAGCTGAACAGAGATATTCTTGATGAAAATCTGATCTATAGTGATCTGGACATCAGACTGAGCCGAAGAGTCACCTTCCAACAAGACAATGACCCTAAGCACACAGCCAGGACAAGTGGCAATTCTGTAAACGTGCTTGAGTGACCCAGACAGAGCCCTGACTTGAACTCAATTGAGCATCTTTGGAGAGAACTGAAAATGACTATCCACTGATGTCCCCATCCAACCTGACAGAGCTTGAGAGGATCTGCAGAGAAGAATGGCCGAATATCCCGAAATCCAGGTGTGCAAACCTTGTGGCATCATATCCAAGAAGACTGAAGGCTGTAAATGCTACTAAAGGTGCTTCTACTAAGTCCTGAGTAAAAGGCCTGAATACTTATGTCAATGCAATATATTAGCAAATATTTCAAACATTTGGTTTTCACTTTGTCATTTGGGGGTACTGAATGCAGAATGATGAGGAAACGCTTGTTTTGTTTTTTATTTTAGCACAAGGCTGCAACATCACAAAATGTCAAAAAAGTTAGTGTCTTCATATTAGGTGGTGACTACCATGATATATTTATACCCAGGACTGCAGCTATAACAAGTGGACATCCTCTATATCTCGAGGAAAGAAGGTTTCTATTCCAACTTAGAAGGGGATTCTTTAGTGTTAGCAGTGAGACTATGGGCTCTCTGCCAGAGGAGGTCTTGGTGGTGAATTCACTAAAAGAGGCACCTGAATGCTTTTCTGGAGAGTATCATTATGGGTGCATTCTGCATTCATATGGCAGTGTAGTTTTATACAGATTTTTACATGGTTTTTGCTGTGTTACCACCGCGCCAAAATCTGCATGTGTTACTTGTGAGTTTTGATGGGAATTTGCCCCAGGTTTCACCCTTTGCAATAGATCAAATCTGCACTAAAAATCCACACAAACAATTGACATACTGTGGATTTTAAAATCCCCGCCACAGATCGATTTCTAGGCAGAAAATGTATGCACCGTGTACTTGAGATTTTGAAAATTTCATCTGTTTAAGCTGGTACTGTACAACGCTGCAGAAAATCTGTGCATACACCCGATTACAGGTCGTATTTCCTAGATTACTGGAGAAGGGCTATTGATCTAGGAAGTTATTTCGACGATTGCCATATTTGGAGTCTGGAAGATTTTTTCCCCCCTAAGATGAAGAAAATTGCCTTCTGATTCATGTTTTTTGCCTTCCTGTGGATTGACTTTGCAGAAAAATATGCTGAAGGGGATAGACATGCTGTATTTCTCTTTCAGCCTTACATAACTATGTTAGTATGCAGAGTGAACCATATACGTAGACTTATATTGACTTTGCTGAAAATACTGTAATTGATGGTAGCATATTAGCCAGTAAACTAAAAGATGTTGATATGAAAGCTTCAATAACGGCACTTAAATTTATATTACAACTGTACATTACACCAGTAAAAATGTGTCTTTTTCATTTACAGGATTTAGCTCAATATGTGAATGAGGTTAAAAGAGACACAGAGACTATTCGGGAAATCGAGCAATATCAAAATTGCATTGAGAACCTGGTGAGTATTTCCTTCTCATATTGTAAGCATGGTTAAATGTTCTAAGAATTATCTTAAAGGGCTATTGACATCGTATAATTGGGAATACGAACACGATGCTCGAGACTGCAGATGGTTCAGCCGTCCATGATTCCTGATACCTTTTGTCCATTATCAACTGTTGGATAGTTCTTGGAAGGCAACTGTATTTCCTATTATAATATATTGGTTGTATACTTTCCACCAAATATGTTCAAATGATCTTAGTATAGCATACGACATAAATCAGAGATCTGCATGGGGCTCCATAACTTTATGATAAAGTACTGACTGCTAAACCATTTTAGATAACACATACACAGCATGCTTTTATGTAAAAGATTACAAGTTATAATGTATGTTAGACATGGTGTGTATGCAGGTAAATCATTGTAACTGATTTATTCCAAGTGGATAGGAATATACACATGAATGTTGTTTAGCACATGCTCAAGTATTCACATAAATCACTTCCAACACATATGCACAAAGCATAGACATTAATTAACAAGTCATAAAAGTAAAAAGTGATCTTTAACCAGGACAAGCTCTTTAACCATGGTCATATTTATTGAGGCTTATTTTCAGGATGAAGTCATACATGAGACAAATAAGAACTGTAAGAGTTATCCATTGCAACCAGCTATTGTTTGGGAAGTTAAGACTTGAAAATCCATTCCAGTTTTTATGTTTTCATAAATTTTTATACAGTGCATTCAGAAAGTCTTCAGACCCTTTCACGTTTTTCACATTTTGATATGTTGCGCTAAAAGGTTTCCCCCATTAATCTGCATTTAATCCCCCTTAATGAGAAAGTTAAAACAGAATTTTGGAAATGTTTGCTAATTTACTGTATTAAAAGGGAAAAATATTTTTTTTGCATTGACATAAGTATCCAGACCTTTTTGCTATGAGACCTGAAATTTAGCTCTGGGGGCGTCCCATTTCTCTTACAGTATATCATCTTTTAGATGTTTTAACACCTTAATTAGAGTCAAGCTGTGGTAAATTCAGTTGTTTGGACTTGATTTGGAAATGTATACCCCTGTCTTTAAAATGTCTTATGATGCATATCAGAGCAAAAGCCAAGCCATGAGACAAAAAGAACTGCCTATAGAGCTCAGAGTTAGGATTGTGTAGGGGTACAGATCTGGAGAAGGGTACAAAGTAATTTCTGCAATGCTGAAAGCTGCTTGGAGCACATTGGCCTCCGTAATTCTAAAATGGAAGGAGTTTAGAACAACCAGAACTCTTTTTAGAGTTGGCCTCACCACCAAAATAATTTATTGGGGAAGAAGGACCTTTGTAAGAGAGGTGACCAAGAACCCAAATGGTCACTCTGGTTGAGCTCCAATTATCCTGTGTGCAGATGCGAGAAACTTCTAGAAGGTCAACCATTACTGCAGCATTCCACCAATCTGGGCTTTATTGCAGTGGCCAGAAAGAAGCCTCTCCTCAGTAAAAGACTCATGAAAAGTTTTGGTGCAGGGCAACTGTTCAGGGTCGA
This sequence comes from Bufo bufo, assembly GCF_905171765.1. Lineage (NCBI taxonomy): Eukaryota > Metazoa > Chordata > Amphibia > Anura > Bufonidae > Bufo > Bufo bufo. The sequence goes on from NC_053397.1 coordinate 75,014,463, forward strand.
GGGAAAACTGAATGGAGCAAAGTACAGAGATATTCTTAATGAAAACCTGGACCTCAGACTGAGCTGATGGTTCACCTCCTAACAAGACAGTGACCCTAAGCACACAGCCAAGAAAACACAGGAGGGGCCTAGGGACAAATCTGTTGATGTCCTTGAGTGACCCAGGAAGAGCCTTAAACCCAATCTAATATCTCTGGAGAGACCTGAAAAAGGCTGTCCGCTGAGAGCCCCCATCCAACCTGACAGACCTTATGAGCATCTGCAGAAAAGAATGGTAGAAAATACCCAAATTCAGGTGTGCAAACCTTGTGGCATCATACCCACGAAGACTGGAGGCTGTAATCACTGCTAAAGGGGCTTCAACTAAGTCCTGAGTAAAGAGTCTGAATACTTATGTGAATGCAAGATTTTACTCTTTCCTTTTCAACAAATTAAGACAAATTTCAAACATTTTGTTTTCACTTTATCATTATTGAGTATTGAGTGCAGAATGACAGGGAAAAACTAGATTTTTTTTTTTTTCATTTTCTCACAAGCTCGCAACATAACATATGATAAAAAAGTGAAAGGTTGTGAAGACTTTCCAAATACACCGTATGTGGTGTTCTCTGTTAATTTAAAGAGTAATATCATGAATTACCACAAGAGGGCAGGAGAAGATAATTAATACATGGCTGTGGATACGGTATTTTTCTGTTATTAGTCAGTCACTTGCAGAAAAGTTTCAGTACCTCGCTATACTGTCTTACTGTATAATTTTCCAACCAGGGTTCTACATTTTTTATCTGCAATGCTAACGAATGGGTATTTTTTTCTAAGAATGTAAAATATATGAAACATTAGATATTTAAAACCCATAAAACTTTATGGAGCATGGAGCTTGGTTAGATTGCATACACAGACAATCCTGCTACTGATATAAAAAGCACTTAGGAAAACGGAAGAAACACTGCAAGGAACCAGTTTAAATCCCTGCTTATTTATTATACTTACTGGAATCAGTGGAAAAAATTGCAGTATGTGGCAAAATGCTTTCCCAAATATGCAGAAAAGGTTGCAAGAGCCTTATTTTTTTTACTTTACAGAGTATGGCAATTCTACATGCAATTTTGGAAGCCAAAACCAGGAATGAATTAAAAAAAAAGAGGAGACATCATATCTGTCCTTTTATATTTTCTCTTTTTTTGAAGTTCCACTCCTGATTTTGGCTTTGAAAACTGGATGCAGATACCTGACCATGTGGTCGTACCCTTAAAGCCAGACTTCTGGAGTGCAGGACGTGATACATTCATCCCTTAAAACTTCCATTTTTAAACATAGACTAACTTTAAAAATTGTGAAGCTATGAAATCTCCAGCTGCAGCATCAGCTTTTATCTCCAGGGAAAAGGACATTATAAATGGGAAGTGTTCTTTTGTATCTAGAATCAGCCCTTGGTGTTATTCGGAAGACCGAAGGTGGATGGTGAAATCAAGTTTAGTACACTGGACAAGCGCACGCGGCAGGACAGGTAAAGAGTCCAATTCATCAGCACACCCAACTGGGACATGCTTGTCTACGTAGATGGTTATTTGACGTGAGAAGTGTTCTGACCTATTGACGTTTATATCCCCATGAATAAAGGCTAAGTGTAATGACAGTGACATGTTTATTTGGTGACCCCCTGACAGGTGCATGTTTACTAATCTAAAGGGACACAGTGACCTGGAGGGTTCCTCCCAGCATGAACCCAAGTGACTAGATTAAATCAATTTAATTTTACAACTATTGAACACAGATAATGCTGAAATTTCCATTCTTTCCTAGATATATATTTCTGTTCGATCTGGCTGTCATTGTGTGCAAAAGAAGAGGGGACAATTATGAAATGAAGGAAGTGATAGATCTGCAGAAATACAAACTAACGAATAATCCAACTAACGACAAGGAGAATAAAAAGGTAAAATGGAAAGTCACTATTAGCAAACGAATGTGTAATGGAAAGCAGAAAAGGGAGATCGATCAATAGCTGTGAAAACGTAAGAAAGTACCTGACAAGAGTGTCAGCTTGTGAGCAGGGACATTCTGAAAAAGGGGTTTGCCTAAGGTATTGAAATTCGTCAGTATTCTGGCTCAGGATCCTGATGATATACCATCAGTATTGTCATCAGGATTGACATGGGTATTTCTTTCTTCCTTCATTATTTATGCACTGCACATACTGTAATGTGCGTATTGGGAAACAAAACCGCACAAAACTCGGACATGCTGCGGATTTCAAATACTGACGGAAATTAATCGCCCATGTGAATAACTCCATTCATTAACATTAGCAGCGGATTGTGATACAGTCCTGATCAAAAGTTTAAGACCATATTTAGCATGGCTGGATCTTAACAAGGTTCCAAGTAGAGCTTCAACATGCAACAAGAAGAACTGGCAGTGAGACAAAACATTTTTTGAGCATTTAATTTAATTTAATGAAAACAACGAATAAACTGAAACAGGCTGTTTTTCAGCTGATCAAAAGTTTAGGACCACACCTCCAAAAAATAACTAAACCCCCCCAAAACAGAAATCCAACTTCCAAACATGAACTCAGTAATGAGTAGCTCCGCCGTTATTGTTTATCACTTCCAAAATTTGTTTCGGCATGCTTGATGCAAGCGTTTCCATGAGGTGAGTGGGAACATTTCTCCAAGTGGTGAAGACGGCTGCACGAAGGCCATCTACTGTCTGGAACTGTTGTCCATTTTTGTAAACTTCCCTTGCCATCCTTTCCCAAAGGTTCTCAATTGAATTTAGATCAGAGGAACACGCAGGATGGGCCAAAAGAGTGATGTTATTCTCCTGGAAGAAGTCCCTTGTCCTGCGGGCATTGTGTACTGTAGCGTTGTCCTGTTGAAAAACCCAGTCGTTCCCACACAGACGAGGGCCCTCAGTCATGAGGAATGCTCTCTGCAACATCTGGACATAGCCAGCGGCCGTTTGACGCTCTATTCTATTCCTGAAGCTCTATTGTTCCACTGAAGGAAAAAGCACCCCAGACCATTATGGCGCCCCCTCCACTGTGGCGCGTAGAAAACATCTCAGGTGGGATCTGCTTGTCATGCCAGTAACGTTGGAAACCATCAGGACCATCAAGGTTAAATTTTTTCTCATCAGAGAATAAAACTTTCTTCCACCTTTGAATGTCCCATGTTTGGTGCTCTCTTGCAAAGTCCAAACGAGCCGTTCTGTGGCATTCAAGGAGACGAGGTCTTTGAAGGCGTTTTTTGTTTTTGAAGCCCTTCAGTCTCAGATGCCGTCTGATGGTTATGGGGCTGCAGTCAGCACCAGTAAGGGCCTTAATTTGGGTCGAGGATCGTCCAGTGTCTTGACGGACAGCCAATTGGATCCTCCGGCTCAGTGCTGATGGAATTTTTTTGGGTCTTCCACTTGACTTTTTTGTTCCATAACCCTCAGGATCATTTAAGAAATTCCAAATGACTGTCTTACTCCGTCCCACCTCAGCAGCGATGACGCGCTGTGAGAGACCCTGCTTATGCAGTTCAACAACCCAACCACGTTCAAAAAGAGTTTTTTTTGCCTTTGCCATCACCACGTGTGACTACCTGACAGAAAATGACAATGCATCCACATCTTTGCACAGATTTGGCCTTTTAAAGGCATGTGGTCCTAAAATTTGAATCAGCTGAAAAACAGCCTGTTTCAGTTTAATCGTTATTTAATTAATTAATTGAATGCTCAAAAAATGTTTTGTCTCACTCCCATTTCTTCTTGTGGCATGTTGAAGCTCTACTTGGAACCTTGTTAAGATCCAACAATGTAAAATATGATTTTTTGCCATTTTTCAAGTGGTCTTAAACTTTTGATCAGGATTGTACATTAAATCCGGACTATATACACATTGCAAATACACTCATCTGACGCCTAAGGGATTCTTTCATGTGCTAGATATTGTAACTGAAGCCAAGGGTTCAGATTACTGTTTTGTTTTGTGTTCCTCTGATCCGTTATTTGAGCATCTGTTATGAACAGTTTGCAGTTTGCATCCATTTGCATCCATAATGATGTCAGTGTTATCCAATACATTCCAGACCTCTAAGGGTTAGATAGCATCATAAATCAATATAATGCTATTGTCACGGTGGGGAGTGGGGAAAACCCCCCCACCGTACAATGTAAAGGGATAATGGAAGCAGCTAGGCCAGGACGCCGGAATCAGGGAGCAGGTCACCTCCTATAGCGTCCCTAATCCTCACCCTAACTCCTCACCGTATGAGCGGACCTGGATGGTAGGACGGCTCATACCAGGATACCTATGGCCCTGAGTCGCCCTGATAATCCCTCACATAGGAGCAGGGGAGAGACAACCTGTTCTTCTCAGACATGGATGAACAGGAGTCTCTAAAGGCCTAGCAGCAGGGAAAAGGTAAACCCATACACAGCTAGAGGATCGGCAGGTAAGAACAACAAGACTACTCACTTACCTGCCGAAGCCTCCACAATTGGAACCCGAGCACAAGTACAGGAGCCCGAACACACAGCAGGTCACTGTACAAACGACCAACAGGAATCCAGCATACCAACTCTGCCAGAGCCCCCCATGCTCACACAGTGCATGGCAGCCCCAAGCAGCACTGCAAACAGGCATCAACATACAGGGCAAACGTCAAACATACATGTAGGGACAAACACCAACAACAGCCCAGACATGTAACAACCATAAAGACGTACAAGACACCCTGAACATAAACCCACACCTAACAAATAACAAGTGAGGTAGGGAATCAGGCGCATACATAAGGATAGACAATTTATGTCCAATAAGGAGGCCCCTCAAGGACTGGGCAGAATCACCCAGGCAAGGAGCAGAGCTCCATCACCAAACAAGGCTGTAGAACCACTGCCCCCAGCCTGCAAGCCACAGGTATATAACAAGCTTGCGGCCACACCCAGGACACACCACAATCCCTACTAGCTAGAAGATTAACCCCTAGCACACCAAACAGCAGGGAGGCACACCTTAAAGGGGAATTGCACATGCAAACAAAAAACTACACGTTTCCAACAGCAACGAGTCTGCACGGCAACCGCGTCACGGTCAAACAACAATATGACCATGACAGCTATGCGACCTGGTCAGTGCTGGGAGGTCAGGACAGGTGCTCTCCCTAACACACGTTGCTCATGTGAAAGGGACCTTATACACTGAACATTACCATGATCCTCCTCCAGAACAACCCCCCCACCCCGACCAATTCGTGAGTTTCTCATATTTTCTTAGAGGAGTTGTCCAGGATTTGTTGATCTTAATGGCCTACCCTAGGTCATCAGTAAAAAATTCATGGTAAACCCTTTGAGCTAGCCATATAATGTCTATAGCTGTTACACCTGAATATCCATACAGATGACATGCACTGCCATTCAGCAGCTTAGCTCCCCTGGAAACAAAACCATCAGGTATGTTTAAATCCAACAGGCTGATCCTTCTTTCCCCCTACATCTGTCAGGAGCATATAGGTAGGGGCCCTCCCATACCCATTAGATGATCGGTTAGTCCAAACAAAATCGGTGGTTTTAGATGTTCAGCCAGTTTAGCTTGGCACCAGGCATTTGGAAGCAGCAACCGTCCACATCTGCAACACACTATGGCCCACACTGGTGTTAAAGTCCTTTCAGCTGGTCTTCTGCCAAAGATGCAGATGACTAGAAAGATCATATAGGAACATACAGAAAATGTTGCAAATACAAATATATATGGTTAGAAAAACAATTAAAAATCAGATTCTGTAGGTACTCAGTGAATGTATGAAACAACAAAAGAGAACCCCTTCCCCTGTAGGTCAGCTAGATGTGTCCATGTTTATTACCCCCTTCGGCCCCTTCACAGATGAATGTGCTTTGATGTTTTTGGGGTTTTTTTATTGCTAAAAAATACTGGTAAAAATGCATGTAGCTTTTTGCATGTCACATGCTGTTTTATGGCTTTTTCTTTACATATGTGTACTGCATTTATTTCAGGTGTTTTCCCCAATGCCATTGCTTCAGCATGCCTCTTTAAAAATAAAAGAAGAAAAAAACATGAACACAAAACTCACTCCAGTTGAAAACCACCGCTAGCAAAAAATGCATGTGTGTCCTTGTTTTTCAAATTCCCCTAGACGTGTAGCTAACATCTGAAGTTGGCGTATTTCCTGCAGAAGAAGCACCCGAAATCTCATCAAACACAAACACAGGAAAGAAACTATGTGTGAATCTAACCTTAAGTTGATATTGTCATATTTGTATTTTTTGCAGTGGTCGTATGGATTCTATCTTACACATGTACAGGGGCAAAATGGCTTTGAAATCTATTGCAAGACCAGAGATTTAAAGAAGAAGTTGCTGGAACAATTTACAATGGCGTTGTAAGTTTAAGTATGCAAAGTAGATATGATTTCAAGTTTTAAAGTGGCACTGTACCTTCATTACACTTTTGATATGTTGTAGGGGCATATCAAACGTTTAGATCGGCAGGGGTATGAGTGCTGAGACCACCACAATCTCCAGAAGAAGGAAAGAGAATTGTGTAGTTAGCGCGTTCTCTCTCCTCGACGCAGGACAGGAAGCGAGATGGTCTCGTCTCGTTCAGCGAGTAGAGAGCATGCTGGGTGCTTGTTTCTCTCCCCTTGTTCTGGAGATCGTGGGGGTCTCAGCACTCAGACCTTCACCTATCTAAACTTTTGATATGTCCCTATAACATATTAAAAGTTTAATAAAAGTACAGTGCCACATTAAGTTCTAGATTTTAAAAATGTATGTGAAAAAATGATTTTTTTCATGCTGCACATACAGTAAGTATCGGTTGAAGTTCTTCTGTCATCAAATCAGACACAACTGTATAGTTTATAGCAGCAGCTATAGGGAAGACACCGTTCTAGAAATGTGATGAAGAATATCTTCAATTTAGGGGGCTTTCACACAACCATATTTATTTTGTGGCCCCCAAAATGTGGATTACCAAAATAGGGATGACGTCCGTATTTGGTCTGTGGTCCACATTTGTGGCCAAGAATAGGACATATTCTATCTTTTGCAAAACGGACATACTGATGTGGAAAGCACACAGAAGACATCCGTGTGTTTTCCGCATCAGTTTGTCAGTTTCGCCGAACATAGAACATGTCCAATACTTGAATGGGTCCACAAAAACGGAAGCAACACAGACCTGACATGGACATCATCCGTATTTTGTGGACCAACATATGGTTATGTGAATGCTCCCTTAAATGGGTTGTCTGGGTTCAGAGCTGAACCTGGACATAACCCCTTCTTCACTCATTCAGCATGAATCAGTGGAGCATCAGAGCATTTCTTGCTCCAGTGCACCCCCTTGCCCTGCGCTGCATCCCACACGACAAGGGCTGTTTTGTTTACATTCTTACACTGCTAGGTGGAGGTGTTTTACAGGCTAGGGCAGAGCTAAAGACCACCCTGGTAGATGGAAACCTCCGCCTAGCATACCCATGCTAAGACCAGGTACGTCACTGGAGATAAAGAAAAAGCCTTTGCAGCACAGGGCAAGAGGGAGTATCGGGGATGAAAAATGCTCTAATGCTCCGCTCATTCTTGCTTAATGAGTGAAGGAGGGGCTATGTCCGGGTTCAGCTCTGAACCCGAACAACCCCTTTAAATAAATAAATAAATATGGCTATCCTTGAATCTACATATAGTGTCACGGACATTCTCGCGACAGGTGGCAGGAGATCGGTGAGACTGGCAACACGTGGTTTGATCTGACATGTTTTCTGTTTGGATCAAATGACGTCTGTGTTGTTTCTGGTGCTTGCCACACCTTCTTTCCCCAGGTGTGGCTATTATGGTCATTTAAATTTTCTCTATTTCTTGTTGTTTCTCCTACTGTGCTATGCGGTTTATAGCTTCAGTGAGTTGTGGATAGCTGGTGTGTGGATCTCGGCTGAGTTCCTGGTGCTGCCATAGCCACTTGAAGTTAATAGTCTCATTTCCCTAGTTTCCAGGCTTTATGCTCTCACCCCTTTCCCTCCTATGTTCGGTGTGGTGTTTCCCTCCCACACCCGAACGTGATATTATAAACCGCCAAAACCGTCATTTTTTTGCTTGTTCCACTACAGCCATGGATCCTATTGCTGCACTGGCCGCACAGTCTTTGGAGGTAGCTGACCTCCGCCCGACCGTCTCGCAGAACCAGAGACCACAGACTGCTGGTCCTAGTGGTGGTTACCTGGCCTGTCTCTAACCTAAAGTTGCCCTCCTGGACAGATTCTCTGGGGGAAGTGATAATTTCATTTTGTTTAGGGAGGCGTGCAAATTGTATTTTAGGCTACGGCCACACTCTTCTGGGGATAAGATTCAGTGAGTTGGTGTGGTTATTTCTTTGTTTAAAGGGGACGCTCAGTCATGGGCTCTCCGGTCGGTGGATACATTTTTCAAAGCTCTGGGTCTCATCTATGATGACCCGTATCGGACCTCCCTGGCCGAGACCAAGCTACGTGGCCTTCCTCAGGGAGAGCGTTCTGCTGAGATCTATTGCTCTGAGTTTAGGAGGTTTGTCTACGGATACTCAGTGGAACAATCCGGCTCTCCGTAGTCAGTTTTGTCAGGGATTATCAGAGAGGCTGAAGGACGCTTTGGCCTTTCATGAGAATCCTGAGTCTCTGGAAGCCGCTATGTCTCTTGCAGTACGCATTTATAGACGCCTTAGAGAGAGAGATATCTAGGGGCCCCCACTCTCAGGATTTACTATAACATAATGTATCATCTTCCTCTGACACTTTGGGTGAAGATATTCCTGGGTTTATATCTGGGGATGAACCCCTGCAATTAGGGGGAGCTACTCCTGGATCTGCTTTTAAGCGTATTAGTCGTAGGAAGGGAGTGTGTTTTTTCTGCGGACAAAAGGGATATTTTATTGATGTACTGTATGTCCAAGCATTCAGTGTCAAAAATAAAAAATTCCCATCTCAGGAAGAGAGTTGAACGGCACACCTCTGGGATGCAGGTGGTGCTCAGTGGTAGTTTTAAAGCTCATAAGATATGGAAAGGACCACAGCACTCGTATTTTCTGTTGCAAACTTCTTATTTTTTTTAAATATTATTAATCCATCCAAATATGATTAGATTTTAGCCACTGGCCGTTTCAGTCTGCACTCAGACCTTGTTCACGGCCTTAGTCATGGTAGCAGTGAGTTTGTAGGATGGCGTGAGATAATTCCTATCTCACTCTGGGATGGGTGAGAGGGGAGTCAGAGAACCTGCATTTGTCTTTGACTGGTAGTACCCGATTTCTCCTGACTGCCGAGGTTGCGCTAGAGTCCAAGACTGTGGGGATAGAGGTGTTTATCGACAGCGGGGCCGGTGAACCTGATTGATGCTCAGTTCGTCCGTATGCACGGGTTGTCTCCAAGTGCGTTAGAGAAAAACATTTCCATTTTTGCTATTGATTCTGCACCTTTAACTGTGTTTATCTCAGACATCCGATTAAGAATGGGTGACTTTCATCAGGAATTCATCTCGTGTTTTGTTTTGGAGGGTCTCCCTGCTCCGTTGGTTCTGGGTTTACCGTGGTTAAGCAACCACAATCCAACCATCGATTGGCAAGCTAGACAGATTCTGGATAGGGGTGATTATTGCGTTGACAATTGTCTGAATACATCTTTTTCTGCTTTAACCACTAAAACATTACCCTCTTTTATATCTAATTTTGCCTATGTATTTTCTGAAAGTGGATGCCAGGATTTACCTCCGCATCGGGAATATGATTGTCCTATCAACCTTATTCCTGGAGCTAAGTTGCCCAAATCTAGGTTGTATAACCTTTCTGGACCCGAAAGAACGGCCATGAGACAGTACTGTATATTACCGAGAGTTTGGCTAAAGGACACGTAAGACTTTCCAAATCTCCAGTGGCAGCAGGGTTTTTCTTTGTTAAAAAAAAGGACGGAACTCTTAGGCCATGTCTGGATTTCCGTGAGCGCAATCGGATTACTGTCCGTAATCCTTACCCCCTTCCTTTGATTCCTGATTTGTTTAACCAGATTGTTGATGCCAAGGTGTTCTCCAAGTTGGACTTAAGGGGGGTATATAATCTGGTCAGGATCAAGGAAGGGGATGAATGGAAGATGGCTTTTAATACACCAGAGGGTCACTTTGAGAACCTGGTCATGCCTTTTGGGTTGCCCAATGCTCCTGCGGTTTTCCAGCATTTTGTGAATGACATTTTTCATTACCTGGTGGGGAGGTTTGTTGTCGTGTATTTGGATGGCATACTAATTTATTCTCCAGACGTGGAGACTCATCAGAATCACGCTAGACAGATCCTAACAGATAATAAATTGGACGCAAAATTAGAGAAGTGTGTTTTTGCTGTACATAAGGTGCAATTCTTGGGCTACCTGCTGTCATCTTCAGGTTTTTGAATGGATCCAGAGAAAGTCTGTGCTGTATTGGACTGGGATCAACCAGAAAATCTGAAGGCTCTTATGCAGTTTTTGGGGTTCACCAACTATTACTGTAAATTTATTCAGAACTATTCGACAGTGGTGAAACCCTTAACCGACATTGCTAAGAAAGGGACAGATGTTTCAGTGTGGTTTGATTAGTCATTGCCAGCCTTTTCTGTGGTTAAGGAGTGCTTAGCTTCCTCCCCTATATTGGTGCAGCCGGATGTATCACAACCTTTCATTGTGGAAGTTGACGCGTCCGAGGTGGGGGTAAGAGCAATCTTATCGCAGGGCCCGTCACCTGGTAAATGGCGCCCATGTGCATTTTTCTCTAAAAAACTGTCTGCCGCAGAGATAAATTATGATGTGGGTAACAGAGAGTTGCTGGCGATTAACTTGGCTTTTGAGGAGTGGCGTCATTGGTTGGAAGGGGCGATTCATCTGAACACGGTGTTCACAGATCACAAAAATCTGGCTTATCTGGAGTCGGCTAAAGACTGAACCCGAGGCAGGCCAGATGGTCTTTGTTTTTCACCAGATTCAATTTCATTGTCACTTATCGTCCCGGGGTTAAGAACGTCAAGGCAGATGTCTTGTCACGTAGTTTTCCTGGAGGTGGTGATTTTGAAAATCCGAGTCAGATACTGTCGGAGGGGGTGGTGATATCCGCTCTATACCCTGACCTAGAGGTGAAGGTGTTAGAGGCCCAGGGAGACGCACCGGAGTCTTGCCCCTCTAGGAAATTGTTTGCGTCATAAGGTGTTTGAGGAACATCACTGTACGGTTCTTACGGGACCACCCTGGGAGTAGATCAACTGCCGACCTCATCTCTCGTAGATTCTGGTGGCCGGGGTAGCGTAAGTGTGTTGAGAACTATATGTCGGCCTGTAGTATCTGTGCACGCGCTAAGGTGACACATACTCGATACCTTCTGGATCTCTACTTCCGTTGCCCATACCGTCCAGACCTCCTCCTTTGTACTCTCTCCAGCTCCAGAGCTTCCTTTCTATGGACTGGTGCCCAGAACTGAACTGCATATTCCAGATGAGGCTGCACCAAAGTTTCGTAAAGTGGTAATATTATATCTCTGCCCTGCAAATCCAAGCCTCGCTTAATACATGACAGTATCCTGGTAGCCCTAGAAGCAGCTGATTGACATGAAATGCTCTTATTTAATCTTTGATCTACAATTACACCCAAATCCTTTTCTACAAATGACTTCCCAGTGTTACCCTAGGAAATATGATGCATGTTAGTTAATACTACCCAGATGCATAACTTAGGCCTCTTTCACACTTGCGTTGTCCGTATCCGGCGTGCACTCCACTTGCCGGAATTACACTCCGGATCCGGAAAAACGCAAGTGTACTGAAAGCATTTGAAGACGGAACCGTCTTCAAAATGCTTTCAGTGTTACTATGGCACCCAGGACGCTATTAAAGTCCTGGTTGCCATAGTAGGAGCGGGGGAGCGGTATACTTACAGTCCGTGCGGCTCCCGGGGCGCTCCAGAGTGACGTCAGAGCGCCGCATGCGCATGGATGACGTGTCCAATGCGATCACATGATCCATGCGCTTAAGGCGCCCTGACGTCACTCTGGAGCGCCCGGGGAGCCGCACGGACGGTAAGTACACTGCTCCCCCGCTCCCCACTACACTTTACCATGGCTGCCAGGACTTTAGCGTCCCGGCAGCCATGGTAACCATTCAGAAAAAGCTAAATATTGGCTCTGGCAATGCGCCGAAACAACGTTTAGCTTAAGGCCGGATCCGGATCAATGCCTTTCAATGGGCATTAATTCAGGATCCGGCCTTGCGGCAAGTGTTCCGGATTTTGGGCCGGAGCAAAAAGCACAGCATGCTGCGGTATTTTCTCCGGCCAAAAAACGTTCCGTTCCGGAACTGAAGACATCCTGATGCATCCTGAACGGATTTCACTCCCTTCAGAATGCATTGGGATAATCCTGATCAGGATTCTTCCGGCATAGAGCCCCGACGACGGAACTCTATGCCGGAAGACAAGAACGCAGGTGTGAAAGAGCCCTTAACATTTATCCACATTAATGCCCAATGGTGGGTTTTGATGCCTGCAGGTCCTGTGTTGTGGCGGCAGTGTTCGCCGTGTGGCACTGTGCCATTTTAAATTAGTGACCAAGATGTCACCTTGATGTGATGATTGGGCTTATGCTTTTTGATATACAAAGTACCTTGTGCTGAGAAGCAATAGATCAATGCATAGCATTTTCTGGGAATTCAGTCTGACTTCTGGGGCACCATTTCCAATCCTGAGGACAGGGGCCTTGTGTTTCTGGTGCCCCACTGGTTATTGTGTGATCAGGGTGCAGAGATTGTACAGTTTCTTGAATTATATAAATTCTCATTGCACCATTGCTTGTGTCTTTGAATTAGTAACCCTGTGTAGACTTCACCACTTCTCCAGCACTTCGCTTACATTTTTCCTTCACTGATCCTCATACAGCGGATACAATATTCCATTGACAATATTATATATATCCATATGATCTCTCAGCTTAGAATGTATTTTACTGGTGTATCTTTAGCAATCCTTATTATCTGAGTGTTAACTTAAATTCAGGCAATTTTATAGAACAGAATAATGCATTTGGGTAGAAAAAAACATATCTCATGAATAAAATAATGGTTCTTTAGGGGAAGACGCGAAGAGAATGTTCTGCTTGTACAGAAAGTACTGCTTGTCTGATCTTTTGATATATTCGATCAGGTATGTACAGTAGTCAGAATCTCTTCTTTCTCACTAGGGTCATTTTCTTTTCCTGTTTAGAGAAGCCATCTAGCTGGTCATATGGAGTTGTATGCACAACGTATGGCAGATCTCCATAGGTGTCTCGAACCCAGTGTGGACAGTACCGTGGCATCTAGGGTCTTAACACCTTAGTGACCACCCATACGCTTTTTTATGGCGGCCCAGGCTAAGCAATGCACGAGTCCCGCGGGGAGCCGCGGTCCTGCTCTAACAGCCCAGACCAGCAGGAGTGACGATCCAGGCTGTTTAACACTTTACATGCATGTAAAGTGCTGACAGAGGGAGCAGACTCCCTCTGTCTCTCATCGGCACCCCGCAAATGCGATGGCTGGGGTCTCATGTAGGCCCCAGACTAGTCTTGAGTCATTTCCAGCAGGTTGTGCCTCTCTGGCGCAGCCTGCTGGTCAATATCAGAATAGCACAGATATTAAAATGCAATCTACTATAGGGATAATGCATTGCATTTTAAAATCAATCAGAATGTTGTCTGTTATAGTCCCCTTGTGAGTCTATTAAGTGGTAAAAAAAAAACACATTTATTCAATAAAAACGCTTTTACGCTTTTTTTCATTGACAATACGCTTTTCAATGAAAAAAATTGCAAAAAAAAAAACTTTGGTATTTCCATGTCCATAACGACCTGGACTACATAAATATCATGTAACTTATCCCCTACAGTGCATGCCATAATTTTTTTAAAAAAAAGACAGAATTGCTAATTTATTTTTAGTTGCCACCGAAAAAACTTAATAACAAGTGATCAAAAAGCGCCATTTACTCCAAAAGGATACAAATGAAAAATACAAGTCGTCCCGCAAAAATCAAGCCCTCACACAACTCCATAGAAAGAAAAATAAAAAAAATATGGGTCTTGGGTTGCGGCAATGCAAAAACATGTTTTTCTTAAAAAAATAAAAAAAAGGGGGGTTTATTTAAAAAAGTAGTAAAACGGAAAAAAAATTATATGTATTTTGTATCATTGTAATCGTAGTGACCCAGAGAATAAAGATATTATGTAATTTATACCGAAAAATTAACGCCATAAAATTTATAAAGTAAAAACGCAGTGGCAGTATTGCTGTTTTTCCCATCTCCCTCCCAGAAAGAGTTAATAAAAGTTAATCAGAAAGTTATGTGTACCCCAAAATGGCGCTATTAAAAACTACAACTTGTCCTGCAAAAAACAAGCTCTCATAAAGATATATAGACGGAAAAATAACAAAGTTATAGCTCTTGGAACGCGACAATGAAAAAAGGAAGAAGAATGCTTGGTTAGTAAGGCCCAAAACAGGCTGGTCACTAAGGGGTTAAAGGAGTTGTAGAGGATTAGAAATATATGGCTGCTTTCTTTCAAAAACAGTGCCACATCCTGTCCATGGGCTCAGCTCCGTTCACTTCAATGGAGCGGAACCAGACATACGGTGTCTTGCTCTTTCTAGGAGAAAGCAGCCATATTTTTCTAAACCAGTTCAACTCCTTCATATACCATGCCCAATAGAGTAATTATGATGATCCAGTATTACTTTCTTATCACCAGGGGATCTACATTGTCAGTAGTGAGCTGTAGCAAGAGACAAGCATTACAGGGAAACCATTTGAATCATTTCATGTTCAGTTTATTTTAAAGGGGTTTTCCACTGCCACAAAAATTGGTGGCAGCGGGTCTGAGTGGCTTGAAAACATTAATGAAACAATACTCACCTAAACCAATCCCCTGATGCTGCCCAGCATTTAGCTGCTGTCTACTTCTAGCTCCCATCTCGGCATTCCTGGTAATGTCTTATCAGCCACTGACAAAGAATTTCCAGGCATTTCCTCTGTGTTGAGATGGGAGCAGAAAACCCCTTTAATTGGAGCCAAAATTCTACACATGTGTTATGTGGCTCTAGGATCTACATTTCAGCCTTGAGACCTCCCTCAGCTTGGGACAGGGGCTGTCTAAAGATAATCAAATTTCAGGGGGTTTCTAGTTTTATATAGATAAAAGTGTTGATTTGTGCCATAATTCACAGCAGTTGCTGGCGTGAGTTATAGTAAATGTATCCGCCTGTAGAAAGCCATGTGCACATGTCAGAAAACTGGCAACGTATTTCTTTGTGTTTCAATTCGGCACCATTTTCAAGATTTGTTTGCTGTCAGTGTGTGAGAACACTTTTAAATACATTCACAGGCTGCAAGCCCATCCATAGCATGCTCTCAACCGAAATGTGGCTACAATGGAATCCAGTGTCATCAGTGCTCTGTGAGAGGAACATCCCGACCTTCAGATTGATACCTTGTAGCACTCTCACAGGGCATTGCCTAGACGGCATGCAATGCAGCTCTGCCATATATATATTTTTTTATTTGCTAGTTTATTACAGCAAGGAATGTACACCGGAGTTAGTCTGTCAATGATTGCCAAAAGATCTGTAATTACCTTACTGTATAATAACAGCTTTCTTTCCCTTTAGTGTAAACAGAAGACAGAGGGTCATTGCATGCCTGCATTAGGTTTCAGAGTGAGGAGGCGTGTCTCTCAGTAATCCAATCTGATTGGCTGGCAGGGAGCTGCTGGCTACAGCAAGTGTGTATGCGAAGTGATGGAAGGCAGTTTTGGCCTCAGAGAACCGGCAGAGGAGCCATCTTGAGAAGATCCTCCTATTGTAGAGGTTAAAACAGTCGTAACTAAGGGAAACAATCAAGGAAGCAGTAACATATGCTAAAATAGATTTTATGATGAAAACATGACAGTGTAATTCCTATTGAGGGTGGAGGAGCAACCAAAGAAAAAGGACAAACAAACATTTCATGCTATATCCCAAGGCAGTGTTCATAGTTGTGGTTTTATCACATGACAAAAGTGGTATGTGTGAACAAAGTCTTAGGCCTCTTGCACAGGGCCGTTGTGGGTCCGTTCCGTGCATTGGGGACCGCAATTTGCAGTCCCCAATGCACAGGCAACGTCCGTGCGGCGGCCGGGACGGATCGAGACCCATTCAACTTGAAGTTCTACTTTTTTTGCGGTGCAGAGGCACGGACAGAAACACCACGGAAGCACTCCGTAGTACTTCAGTGGGGTTCCGATCTATGCTTCCATTCCTCATCTCCGTGATTGCGGACCCATTCAAGTGAATGGGCCCGCATCTGTGATGCGGAGTGCACACGTGCCGCAATACGACCACGGACCCACAACGGCCGTGTGCAAGAGGCCTTAACCTCAGATCAGGGACAGTCTGACTGCTGGGACCCCCAATGTCATTCAGCAAGATTTATTGCTATTCCTTTTTTGTGTTACTAGCATCTGCTGTACAGTGTACCGTATTTGCTCTACAAATGCTGCATCAAAAGGCCATGCCAGAAATGTTACTTAGATTGTATTAATTCAATAACCTGTTATAAATATATGAAATAATATAGTAATTAATGCTGCTGAGTATGAAGCATAAATGACACAAAACCAGATGGATCATTTTGCCAAAGAAATGAAAGTCTGTAGCAGCCAATATCACAGTATACCAGAGGCTGTGTAAAGATTATTAATAAAACACAATGTATATATTGCTTTTGGAGAAAGCATGTGTGCAAAATATATTGCTTGATGTTAACCAGGAGACTATCAGCTGTGACTTCAAGATACCGTAACGTTTTCTTTGTGTCCTGCATTTATTAAAGGGGAATACAAGTGCCCAAAAATACAGAGCAAAATCAAGAAATCTCATACTAAGGCCTCATGCACACGACCGTTGTTTGGGTCCGCATCCGAGCCGCCGTTTTGGCAGCTCGGATGCGGACCCATTCACTTCAATGGGGTCGCAAAAGATGCGGACAGCACTCCGTGTGCTGTCCGCAGCCGTTGCTCCATTCCGCGGCCCCGCAGACAAGAATAGGCATTTATATTGCCGGTGCCCGTTCCGCAAATTGCGGAAGGCAACACGGGCGGCTTCCGTTTTTGGCGGATCCACGGTTTGCGGACCGCAAAAGACAGCACGGTCATGTGCATGAGGCCTAATAAGTACTGTTGCAAGTAAAAGGAACCCTTTGAATTTGTATTTCTGCATTGGTCAGATATGGTCTGATTGTTATCTAAGGCCTCATGCACACGACCGTTGTGTGCATCCGTGGCCGTTGTGCCGTTTTCCAATTTTTTTCGCGGACCCATTGACTTTCAATGGGTCCGTGGAAAAATCGGAAAATGCACCGTTTTGCAGCCGCATCCGTGATCCGTGTTTCCTGTGCGTCAAAAAAAATGACCTGTCCTATTTTTTTAATGGACAACGGTTTACGGACCCATTCAAGTCAATGGGTCCATCAAAGAACACGGATGCACACAAGATTGGCATCCGCGTCCGTGATCCGTGGCCGTAGGTTAATTTCATACAGACGGATCCGAAGATCCGTCTGCATAAAAGCTTTTTCAGAGCTGAGTTTTCACTTTGTGAAAACTCATATCCGACAGTATATTCTAACACAGAGGCGTTCCCATAGTGATGGGGACGCTTCTAGTTAGAATATACTACGAACTGTGTACATGACTGCCCCCTGCTGCCTGGCAGCACCCGATCTCTTACAGGGGGCTGTGATCCGCACAATTAACCCCTCAGGTGCTGCACCTAAGGGGTTAATTGTGCATATCATAGCCCCCTGTAAGAGATCAGGGGTTGCCAGGCAGCAGGGGGCAGACCCCTCTCCCTCCCCAGTTTTAATTTCATTTGTGTGCAGTGCGGCCCCCTCCGGCCCCCCCTCCCTCCCTCTATTGTATTATTTTCATTGGTGGCACAGTGTGCGGCCCCCCCTCCCTCTATTGTATTATTTTCATTGGTGGCACAGTGTGCGGCCCCCCCCCTCCCTCCCTCTATTGTATTATATTATTTTCATTGGTGGCACAGTGCGCCTTACTTAGCAATATTAGAAGCATCATACTTACCTGCTGCGCTGTCTGTGACCGGCCGGGAGCTCCTCCTACTGGTAAGTGACAGATCATTAAGCAATGTGCCGCACAGACCTGTCACTTACCAGTAGGAGGAGCTCCCGGCCGGTCACAGACAGCGCAGCAGGTAAGTATGATGCTTCTAATATTGCTAAGTAACCATGGCAACCAGGACTGCAGTAGCGTCCTGGTTGCCATGGTTACCGATCGGAGCCCCATCGATTAAACTGGGACTCCGATCGGAACTCTCCGCTGCCACCAATGATCGGGGGGGAGAGGGGAGGCCACACACTGTGCCACCAATGAAAATAATACATCAGAGGGAGGGAGGGGGGGGGGGCCGCACACTGTGCCACCAATGAAATTAATACAATAGAGGGGGGGGGGGGGCGCACACTGGTCACCAATGAAATTAATACAATAGAGGGAGGGGGGGGGGGGCCGCACACTGGCCACCAATGAAAATAATACAATAGAGGGAGGGAGGGGGGCCGCACACTGGCCACCAATGAAATTAATACAATAGAGGGAGGGGGGTCTGCCCCCTGCTGCCTGGCAGCCCCTGATCTCTTACAGGGGGCTATGATACGCACAATTAACCCCTTCAGGTGCGGCACCTGAGGGGTTAATTGTGCGGATCACAGCCCCCTGTAAGAGATCGGGTGCTGCCAGGCAGCAGGGGGCAGTCATGTACACAGTTCTTAGTATATTCTAACTTGAAGCGTCCCCATCACCATGGGAATGCCTCTGTGTTAGAATATACTGTCGGATCTGAGTTTCACGATCTAACTCATATCCGACAGTATATTCTAACATAGAAGCGTTCCCATGGTGATGGGGACACTTCAAGTTAAAATATACCATCGGATTGGAGAAAACTCAGATCCGATGGTATAATAGGAACTCCTGACTTTACATTGAAAGTCAATGGGGGATGGATCCGTTTGCAATTGCACCATATTGTGTCAACGTCAAACGGATCCGTCCCCATTGACTTGCATTGTAAGTCAGGACTGATCCGTTTGTGTCCGCACGGCCAGGCGGACACCAAAACGACTTTTTTTTCATGTCCGTGGATCCTCCAAAAATCAAGGAAGACCCACTGACGAAAAAACGGTCACGGATCCCGGACCAACGGAACCCCGTTTTGCGGACCGTGAAAAAATACTGTCGTGTGCATGAGGCCTAAGTCACAATCATAGGCCATCTGTCAGCAGATTTGTAGCTATGACACTGGCTGACCTGTTACACGTGCACTTGGCATCTTTGTTGGTCCAATGTTCTGGCATGCGCAGACCAGAAGGACGGATCCGTCATTGCGGTATTTTTAATGCTGGATCCGGCACTAATACATTTCAATGTAAATTACTGCCTGATCCGGCATTCCGGCAACTGATCCGGAATTTTGGACGGAGATAATACCGCAGCATGCTGCGGTATTTCCTCCATCCAAAATGCCGTTCAGTGACTGAACTGAAGACATCCTGATGCATCCTGAACGGATTTCTCTCCATACAGAATGCATGGGGATGAAACTGATCAGTTCTTTTCCGGTATTAAGCCACTAGGACGGAACTCAATGCCGGAAAAGAATAACGCTAGTGTGAAAGTGCCCTAACGCAATACACGGGGGACACTACGGAGTGCTTCCTTGGGGTTTCGTCCCATACTTCCGTTCCGCAAAAAGATAGAACATGTCCTATCTTTTTGCGGAACGGCCGGATCGCGGACCGATTAGGCTCCATTCACACGTCCGCAAAATGGGTCCGCATCCGTTCCGCAATTTTGCGGAACGGGTGTGGACCCATTCATTCTCTATGGGGACGGAATGGATGCGGAACAGTGTGCTGTCCGCATCCGCATTTGCGGTGCGCGGCCCCGATCTTTGGGTCCGCAGCTCCGCAAAAAGATAGAGCATGTCCTATTCTTGTCCGCAGCTTGCGGACAAGAATAGGCATTTCTGTGGGGGTGCCGGGCTGGTGTGTTGCGGACCCGCAATTTGCGGGTCCGCAACACAGCACGGACGTGTGAATGCAGCCTTAAAGTGAATGGGTCCCCTGCGGCTGCCCCACGGTGGGTGTTCATGTGCAAGAAGCCTAAAATGTACTGAATTTATTAAGAGGCTGAGGGCTCTTTATATACTTGTTGCATCTTGTGTTGCCCATGTGGCACAAACTGAAATCTGCGCCAGCTATGGGCATGCTGAGATTTCAGTTATAATTAATGCAAGTTCATTTCTAGCATAATTTTGGGAAAATGTATTGACCAGCTCCTTTCATTAAACTCCACCCACTTTATAAAAGTGCCATGAGTCTCAAAGTGCAAAATGCACATACATTTGAGAGTTGTGTATGCCATAAAACTTCTGTACCGCTTTAGTAAGCGTGTCCCTGTGAGCTCAGTATGAGTGGTACAACTGTTGTGTGATGTTTGTCTATGCTGTAATTGTGACTTGGATAATAATCAGTACCAGCTACTTTCACACTCGCGTTTGGTGCGGATCCGTCATGGATCTGCACAGACGAATCTGTTCAGATAATACAACCGCATGCATCCGTTCAGAACATAACATAGCCAAGAAGGATCCGTCTTGAACACCATTGAAAGTCAATGGAGGACGGATCCGTTTTCTATTGTGCCAGATTGTGTCAGTGAAAATGGATCCGTCCTGGCACACAATGTAAGTCAATGGGGACGGATCCATTTTCACTGACCCAATCTGGCACAATAGGAAACGGATCCGTCCTCTATTGACTTTCAATGGTGTTCAAGACGTTTGGCTCAGTTTCGTCAGACGGACTCCAAAATGCTGCAAGCAGCGTTTTGGTGACCGCCTCCAAAAAAGAATGGAGACGGAATGGAGGCAAATTGAGGTAACTTTCACACTCCGTCATGGATCTGCAAAAACGGATCCATTACAATAATACCGCATGCATCCGCCATGAAGAGATCCATTTGTATTATCTGTAACATAGCCAAAACGGATCTCTCATGAACTCCATTGAAAGTCAATGGGAGACTGATCTGTTTTCTATTGTGCCAGATTGTCTCAGAGAAAACGGATCCATCCTCATTGACTTACATTGTGTGCCAGGACGGATCCGTTTGGCTCAGTTTCATCAGACGGAAACACCAAAACGCTGCAGGCGGCGTTTTGGTGTCCGCCTCCAGAGCGGAATGGAGACTGATCGGAGGCATACTGATGCATTCTGAACGGATCCTTTTCCATTCAGAATGCATTAGGGCAAAACTGATCCGTTTTGGACCGCTTGTGAGATCCCTGAACAGATATCACAAACGGAAAGCCAAAACGCCAGTGTGAAAGTAGCCTAATGCAGAAATTCAGGTAATTCCAAACTGTTTATTTTCTTTTTCTTGCAACTGTAAATATGGTGCCTTAATGAGGCAAACATTACACCTAACATCTGCAAATGAGCTTGTTTTCTCAAGCATTCGCTAACCTTCATCATGCCCGCCAACAGCTGACAAAAATATAAAAATGATATATGAACTGTACAATTAAAGGAGAAGTCCACCCAAAGTGATGGCAAGAAATATCACTACAGGGGATTAGGATAATGAGCTCAGCAATATATAAATATATAAACACATTCTTTGGCAACTATTTGCATTTGGCTACTGCAAAATACAATTAAAGGGGTTGTGTGGGATTTTAACCCCTTAAGGACCCGCTGTACATGTACGGCGCAGGTGGAACGTGACTTAAAGACCAGCGCCGTACATGTATGCCGGGTTGATCGGGCGGTTGCAGGAGCTGTGCCCGCCCACTTAGCGACACGGACCCGGCAGTCACTGACAGCCGGGCCCCTGCTGCACACGTCTAGGGGTGCATCAGGTGGTCTTCAAATGTGACATGGCAACTTAAAATTATCCCAGTAAAATCTGCCCTCCAAAAACCATATGGCGCTCCTTTTCTTCTGTGCCCTGCCGTGTGCCCATACAGCAGTTTACGATCACAAATGGGGTGTTTCTGTAAACACCACATTTGTAATAAATATTGAGTTTTGTTTGGCTGTTAACCCTTGCTTTGTTACTGGAAAAAATTGATTAAAATGCAAAATCTGCCAAAAAAGTGAAATTCTGAAATTGCATCTATATTTTCCATTAATTCTTGTGGGACACCTAAAGGGTTAACAAATTTTGTAAAATCAGTTTTGAATACCTTGAGGGGTGCAGTTTCTAAAATGGGGTCATTTATGGGTGGTTTCTATTATGCAAGCACCACAAAGTAATTTCAGACCTGAACTGGTCCTTAAAAAGTGGGTTTTGGAAATTTTCTTAAAAATTTCAAGGCCTCTTTCAGATGGGCGTTGCGGGAAAAGGTGCGGGAACATGCTCGATTTTTCCGCGCGAGTGCAAAACATTGTAATGCGTTTTGCACGCGCGTGAGATAAATCGCGCATGTTTGGTACCCAAACCTGAACTTCTTCACAGAAGTTCGGGCTTGGGATCGGTGTTCTGTAGATTGTATTATTTTCCCTTATAACATGGTTATGAGGGAAAATAATAGCATTCTGAATACAGAATGCATAATACAATAGCGCTGGAGGGGTTAAAAATAAATAAAAATAATTTAACTCACCTTAATCCACTTGATCGCGCAGCCCGGCATCTCCTTCTGTCTTCATCTTAGCTGTGTGCAGGAAAAGGACCTGTGGTGACGTCACCACAGGTCCTTTTCCTGCGCACAGCTAAGATGAAGACAGAAGGAGATGCCGGGCTGCGCGATCAAGTGGATTAAGGTGAGTTAAATTATATATTTATTTTTTTAACCCCTCTAGCCCTATTGTATTATGCATTCTGTATTTAGAATGCTATTATTTTCCCTTATAACCATGTTATAAGGGAAAATAATAATGATCGGGTCTCCTCCCGATCGTCTACTAGCAACCGTGCATGAAATTTCGCACCGCATCCGCACTTGCTTGCGGATGCTTGCGATTTTCACGCAGCCCCATTGACTTCTATGGGGCATGCGTTGCGTGAAAAACGCACAAAATAGAGCTTGCTGCGATTTTCATGCAACGCACAAGTGATGCGTTAAAATCACTACTCATGTGAACAGCCCCATAGAAATGAATGGGTCCTGATTCAGTGCGGGTGCAATGCGTTCACATCACGCATTGCACCCGCGCGGAATACTCGCCCGTGTGAAAGGGGCCTAAGGGTACTTTCACACTTGCGGCAGAGGATTCCGGCAGGCAGTTCCGTTGCCGGAACTGCCTTCCGGATCCTTCAAAACGTATGCAAAATGATGGCATTTGTCAGACAGGTCAGGATCCTTATCCGTCTGACAAATGCATTAAAATGCCGGATCCGTCTCTCCGGTGTCATCCGGAAAAACAGATCCGGCATTTATTTTTTTCACATTTTTTGCGATCTGAGCATGCGCAGACTGCAAAAACGGATCCGTTTTGCCGGAACACTCGGGTCCGGATCCGACATTAATGCATTTAAATGAAAAAAATGCAGGTGTTCCGGGATTTTGGACGGAGATAAACGGCAGCATGCTGCAGTATTATCTTCATCCTGAAAAGGCAAAAAGACAGAACTGAAGACATCCTGATGCATCCTGAACCGATTGCCCTCCATTCAGAATGCATTAGGATAAAACTGATCAGTTCTTTTCTGGTATTGAGCCCCTAGGACGGAACTCTATGCCGGAAAAGAATAACGCTAGTGTGAAAGTAACCTAAGCCTTCTAACGTCCCCAAAAAATAAAATGGCATTCGCAAAATGATCCAAACAGATAGTAGACATATGGGAAATGTAAAGTAATAACTATTATATGAGGTATCACTATCTGTTTTAAAAGCAGAGAAATTGAAATTTGGAAAGTTGTGAATTTTTCTTTTTTTTTTTGGTAAATTTTGGATTTGTTTTTATAAAAATGAAAAATATTGACTGAAATTTATCACTATCAAGAAGTACAGTGTGTCACGAAAAAACATTCTCAGAATGGCTTGGATAAGTAAAAGCGTTCCAAAGTTATTACCACATAAAGTGACACGTCAAATTTCAAAAAAACGGCCTGGTCCTTAAGGTGAAAAAGGGCAGGGTCCTGCAGGGGTTAAGAAAGATGACTAAGAGCAGGGAATGGACTATAGAATGACCAAAAGTTACCTGTTCCAATTCCCACATTGCTCCAGCACCACTGCAGCCAGTTGGTGATCTCATGCTTGCACATGTGACATGGCAGTAAAAATGTTAGGAATGTGTATTATACAGGGTGGATAAAAATCTATGATTTTTAAAAATAAAATGAAAAAAATCAGTTTTTTTTTATTTAAATCAGATTTTTTTTATATAAAATGCTTTTTGAGGAAAATATATTACCATCCAAAGGTTATTCCATCATGAAATAAAGATTAGTTTTTTAATTATATAGAATAAGGCCTCATGCACACGACCGTTGTTTTATTCTGTGTCCGTTCCGTTTTTCGTGATTTTCTGCGGACCCATTGACTTTCAATGGGTCCGTTGAAAACTCGGCTAATGCACCGTTTGCCATCCGCATCCGTGGTTCCGGTCCGTCAAAAAAATATAACCTGTCCTATTTTTTTCACGGAAAACAGTTCGCGGACCCATTCAAGTCAATGGGACAGTGAAAAAAACACACAAGATTGTCATCCGCGTCCGTTTTTTTCCTATCATTTGCATGGCAAACTTGACTTAGATTTTTTTTTACTTTCCTTCATGTCTGGTGGTCCTCCAAAGATAATGGAAGACACACGGAAACAAAAACGGATCACGGAACACCTTTTTGCGGAACGGAACACAACAACGGTCGTGTGCATGAGGCCTAAGGCTGTATATGCTTAATTTTTTGGGTAAATAAATTCCATTAATCCTTTCACAATGTCATGCTCTTCCAGAGGTTTTTGTAAGATTATTGGGCAGTTTCTCTGCCTACAAGATATTATCACAGATGCTTGGTTTACTTTTGCAGTTCTCAAAACTGAATTCGACTCAGCAGAGATCACATGCCTCTTCTTCACTGCAAAAATGTTATAACATGAACAGAGTTGAGAAAAAGACCTTAATCCTAACTTCTACAAACCTATGAATACAGAATCAACCTAATAAAACTAATATGAAAAGTTGTTATTCTAAAAATCTTCATCTACTTGCATATTATAAGTTATACCAGCAAGAATTAGTCTTTATGTAGAAAACTATGAATTAAATCAAGCCTTACTGACTAGTGATTTAAATTGTGATTTAAATCAGTTTGATTTAAATCAAATCCACCCTGGTATTATAACATAATTCATTTTATAAGACCAAAATCTATCTTTACATCTAACTTGGTATTGAGGCAGTATAGAGGTATAACCATTAGGAAGAGAGAGATTTTGATTGCACTGTATAGAGCGCTAGTGAGACCACATCTGGAGTACAGTATCCAGTTCTGGAGACCCCACCTACAAAAAGACATAGGTAAAATGGAACTTAATCTGTATAGCCTTGAGGAAAGAAGGGAAAGGGGGACATGATTAAAACCTTTAAAGAGGACCTTTCACCGCTCCTGACGTGCTGTTTTAATAGTTACATGCATTCCCCATGTAATACAAATTCTGGAGCATCTAGTCTTATGACTCTGTGTTGTGCCATTCCTTTATTATTTCTACTAGAAGTTATGAACGGATTGCTAGCAGTCTGCAATAAGGGTGCACAGGGGTGGTAACAAGTTGATTTCTTAACTCATTGCGTTATCTTGAAACAAAAGTGATTGAAAAGCATTTAGTTGCATTTAGTTTAGATAACATGTCTCAGAAAGCACGTGTGTTAACCCTGCTACATCTGTAACTCCCTTTCCCAATTTTACATATGAAAATATATAAACAATAAAAAATAGGCATAACAGGTATTATTGCATCTGAAAATGTCAGTGTCCACCGTAATGAAGAAAAAAAAAATTTGCAATTCGACATTTTTTGGTCACCTTGTCTCCCCCCAGAAATTGGATAACAGTCACCAAAAAGTTGTATGCACCCCAAAAATAGGTCCAATAAAAACTACAGTTCGTTTTGCAAAAAGCAAGCCCTCTGTGGACAGCTCTGTGGACGGAAGTATAAAAAAGTGATGGGTGTCAGAAACTGGCGATGCAAAGAAAATTTAGATTTTTTTCAAAGATTTTTATTTTTCTAAAGTAGTAAAACAAAAAAACAAAAATAAAGTATTTTGGTATTGCCGTAAACATATCGAGCCGCAGAATAAGGACATGTCATTTTTAGTGCACAGTGAACACCATAATATCAAAACCCAAAAAACCTTGTTGGAATTTTTATTCATTTTTTTCAATTCAACCCCTGTAAGAAGGTACCTGGAATCATCGTGGATGGAAGGTATGTGTCACCGAGGTTCCTGGCCTCGGTGAAGTAAAAGCCGGTATTTTATGTGTCAGCAGCAGCTATTGCTAATTGACACCTTGAGAATTAGCATGGCTGTCATAGCGGATCCGGGACAGCTCTTACTGGGAGTAGTCAAAGTGCTGGGTGGGTGACTACTCCCCATGTTCCAGGCTGGGTTTTGCCAGGCAAAAAAACCAGCTAGCACTGCCAGATGTGCTCAGGAGTCTGTGTGCTGTGAACTGAGGGCTGTGCTGGGATTTGAGGTTTGAGCCGGGCTGGAGGACTCAGGCCTCTCTAAAGGTGAACAGGCCTCCTATGGACTTGATGAGGCTGAACTGCTAACAGGGTGTGAATTAACACCCAGGAGAAAAGGTGACTTTTATTGTTTATGGACTTTCCTTCTGTGTGAACAAACACCAAGACACATGCGTTTTGTAAGGCTGGGTTCACACGAGCGGATGCCGTGCGTGGCATCCGCTCCGTGAAAGAGTGCCAAGACCCGATGCAGACTGCAGAGGCACGGAGCATTAACATGACTGATAATGCTCCGTGCCTCTCTGTGACCTCTTTACTACGAAATCACAGTGACAACTGTGATTTCGTAGTAAAGAGGTCACAGAGAGGCACGGAGCATTATCAGTCATGTTAATGCTCCGTGCCTCTGCAGTCTGCATCGGGTCTTGGCACTCTTTCACGGAGCGGATGCCACGCACGGCATCCGCTCGTGTGAACCCAGCCTAATATAGCTTATCTGCATTTTGTTATACACCAATGTGTGAATAAACACTGCTGTTTGATTCAAGAACTGTGCACTTTGCCTCTACATCCGCTAGTCCTAACTACCAAAGCGAATCCCCACACCCCAAAAAGATTTTTTTTCCCATTATCCTATACTAGACATGGTAAATTTAATGGTGCCATTAAAAAATGCAACTTATCCTGCCAAAAATACTACCTTATATTTCTATATGGACGGAAAACTGAAAAAAGTTATGGCTATTGGAACGCGGGCAGGCAAAAATGAACATGGGCCTTGTACTTAAGGGGTTAAATAAAGTTCAGGAGGGAAGTGTTCTTAATAAGAAGTTAGGGCTCATGCACACGAACGTATTTTCTTTCCGTGTCCGTTTTTTTCGCAGACCGTATACGGAACCATTCACTTTAATTACTCTGTGTGCATTCTGTTTCCGTATGTCCGTATTTCCGTTCCGCAAAAAAATAGAACATGTCCTATTATTGTCCGCATTACGGACAAGGATAGTACTGTTCTATGAAGGGCCAACTGTTCCATTCAGCAAAATACGGAATGCACATGGATGTCATTCGTATTTTTTGCGGACCACAAAATACAAGCGGTCGTGTGCATGAGCCCTTTAACACATGAACAAGGGGGCACAATCTGAAATTAGCTGGGGGTAAGACCAGAAGCAGTATCAAGAAATATTATTTTACTATAAGAGTGGTTGAAGCCTGGAACAGACGGTGGTTTGTGGTTGGGAAATCTACAGTAAGCAAATTTAAACACGGGTATATCCAAATATAAAAATAAAAAAATGTAAGGGCATACTAGATGGACCATGTGGTCTTTTTCTGATGTCAACCTTCTATGTTTCTGTGAATTAGGGTCCATTCACACGTCCGTAGTGTATTGCGGATCCACAATACACCCGGCCGGCACCCCCATAGAACTGCCTATTCTTGTCCGCAATTACGGACAAGAATAGAACATGTTCTATTTTTTTCGTGAGCCGCGGACCAGAAGATCGGGGCTGCGCTCCGGAAATGCGGATGCGGACAGCACACTGTGTGCTGTCCGCATCTCTTCCGGCCCCATAGAGAATGAATGGGTCCGGATTCGTTCCGCAACGTTCTATGGGCGTGTGAATGGACCCTTAAAGGGGTTTTCCAAGACTTTTCTACTGATGACCTATCTTCTATCAGTGGGGGTGTAACTCACAGGACCCCCACCGATCAGCTGTTTAAGAAGTCAGCGGCACTTGCAGTAGCACTGTGACCTTCTTGCAGCTTTGCTTACGCCATGTGACGTTGCGTTTATCGGTCACATGGCCTAGGCGCAGCTCAGCCCTATTGAAGTGAATGGGGCTGAGCGAGATACCAGGCACAACCGCTGTCTAATGGATGGCACTGCGCTAGGTGAGCAGAGAGAAGGTCTTGGCGCTACTATGAATGCCAGTGCCTTTTCAAACAGCTGATCAGTGGGGGTGTCAGGGCAAAAACTTTTTCTGGGAGATAAAAATTGTGAGCACTGCAACCTCTTCCTCAGCCTGTGACGTCACATCCATCGGTCACATAGCCTTGGTGCAGCTCTGCCCCATTCAGTACCAAGCACGGTCACTATACAGAGTACAATGCTGCGCTTGGTATGCTATGAAGAGGCCACGGCTGATTGGCAGACATGCTGGGAGATGGACCCCCGTTGATCAAGAATTGATTACCTATCATGAGAATCGGTAATAAAATTTTTAACTCCTGGAAAACCCCTTGACCAGCGGTGCTCTGTAGTGCTGGTTTAGATCCAAGTTGCATGAGGGGGCTAGTGATAGACGTTTCTATTCATATCCAGCCATATGCTGGCAAAGGCCTGTGCTTATAGGAAGAGATACAGATCAGCTGCTGCGCAAATCTTCCGTCCGATACTTGTCTTACATTGTGTTTCTCCTTCATTACATTTGCAGCTTCCTCTCCTTATCTGCTCAGTCTATCATTGAGTGCAAAAACATGTTTGCAGTATCTGTACCTTGTGTAGAGATAGCAGAAGCCATTGTAGTGAAAGTGTCAGTAGATGAAGTGGTTAAGCATGAAGAAGCTATCTGTCTGCACGTCCTCCCCTCCGGTTACCTTCCTGCCTCTTCCTTTATCTCAGTATCTTTCAGAGGGACATTTTCATCTTTAGAAGGCAGGAGATGACATTTCCATGTTGGTGTATATGCCGTATAATTCTGTCTAAACCCAAAATTGTTGTTGATGAAATCGTCTTATGGGAAGATACAGGCAGCACCACCCTGTGCAGGTAGAAGAACGATCCAAGCACGATGCATTTAGTATTGTGTGCGTATCTTACATTTCATTGTTGGGACCGGTTCACATACACCGATCAGCCGTAAGATTGAAACTACCTATTGTGTACTATGAGGTTAGGCAGCAGGCTGTGAGGTACTGTGTATTCTGACACCGTTCAGCTATTGGTGCTACGGTAGACCAGATAGGCTAGACTTCACTCCCTAGATGTGCCACTAAGCCTTGGGTGCCCAGGACCCTTTCGTTCCTTGAACCACTTTTGGCAGATACTAACCTACAAGATCTGCCATTTTGGAGATGGTCTAGCTCACAATATGGCCCTTGTCAGAGTCGTTCAGATCCTTATGACTGCCCATTTTTCCTGATGTTTTACTTGCTACATCTCTGTGAACGTGATCCAGCCGGCTGGTCCGGCAGAGAACAGCCTGCTGGAGTTCACTAGATCCGGCATTGCCTGATACTGGCTTTCTTCACTGATTGAACACTTTCCAGCATGAGTGTTGGGCTTTAGCAGGAGAAAAAAAAAAGTTGTATTAGAGTCTATGGGGTCCAGCATTGAACGGCAGTATCCAGTCCAATACCCTGAACTCCGCCAAGCTGTTCTCCGACGGATCAGGCTACTGGAGGTGTGAACGTAGCCTAACACTGTATATCCCAATGGATTGGTGCCACTTGATAATCCGTGTCGTTCACTGTTTTCATTTTATGACTGATCAGCGGATACACAGCAGAGGAAAAATGCTGTACATGTTTCCCATCCAGTCTGAAGAAAATTAAACTATTGATACATGCCACTGAATAATTATTCAGTTCATTCATGTTATTATAAAGGCTGGAATCACACGTGCAGTTTTGGTGCAGTGGCGGATTTGTTGTCTGGAAAATGCATCTAACCGGAGCTGCTTCTGCTGCATCTGATCAGACTTAAGATAAATGGGATAATCGCTGAAATTTCTGGAACAAATACACATGTTAAAAGGGTTTTCCGGGAGCATAATATTGTTGAGGTGTTCTCAGCAACCCCACCGATCAGCTGCTTGAAGAGGCCATGGCACCTGAGCCTTTTCAAATAAGTGATTGGTGGCAGTGCCGGGTGTCAAACCTCCCCTGACCAGATATTGATGACCTACTGTATCCTAACAATAGGTATCAATACTCTACTCCTGGAAAACCCCTTAATTATCTTTTTTAATCAGACATATGACTTTTGTTGCATTCACCGTAATGTACAACTTCTGGGGGAACCTTTTCCTCAAGAATTTTTATGAAGTTAAAGTAGTTTGTCCAACCAATGCTGATATCAGACTGTGTAGGAACAATGTCAGGGTGTGTATGGACAGACCCCCAACTGGTAACAGCCAATTGATAATTTATTCAAAATATTAAGGGAGGAATAACAGAGGAACAACACAACGTAGAATTCTGAGAAAATACGATCTAGAATTGTAATTTACTAAAGTAGACATGTCAGGACAGAAGACGTGTCTTAGGGCTCATGCACACAAACTTATTTTCTTTCCGCTTCCGTTCCGGGGTTTTTTGCGGACTGTATGCGGAACCATTCACTTCAATGAGTCCGCACAAACAACAGAAGGTACTCCGTGTGCATTCCGTTTCTGTATTTCTGCTCCGCAAAAAAGTAGTGCATGTCCTATTGTTGTCCGCAACTAACGGTCCGAGGCCCCATTCTAGTCAATATTGCCCATATTGCTCATGTTGCTCATGTGTTTGGTGATTAATAAGTTACGGTTTCCGTTTCCGATCCACAAAAAACGGATCAAATACGGAAACCATACGGATATGTTTTGTGGAATAACGGAATGGAAGAGGACTTAAATCAGAGGGAAAAAAAACTCAGATGCGGAACAACGGATCTGTGAAAAAGGACCGCAAAAAAACAACGGTCGTGTGCATGAGCCCTTAGGGTGGTATTACACTGCCCGATCTTTGAGATATGCGGACGATTATCGGCCCATCAGCCGATCAATGAGCGTTTGCTTGTTCATCGACTGATCAGCTGCTCAGTTATATGGATCAGTTATCGGGAACGAGTGTTTGTTTCCCCCAATAATTGGCCTGAAATTGTGCAGTCTAATAGGGCCCTTATGGATCTCTTTTCGTATACACTCCTGCATTTAGTCAAAAAGTGCATGTGTGATTTGAAGTGTTGCTGTGAGTTGCTAAGAACATAGTTTTCTGAGGCTCATTTTCTAATATGTCGCTGTATTTTCATTTAGGTCCAACATTCACCCAGAATATGCCACCTCCAGTAATCATGAATTTAAGATGCATACATTTGAACGAGTTACATCCTGCAAAGTTTGTCAGATGCTGCTCAGGTAATTTATCTGATACTTCAGGCCTAATGGATATTACTTGCCATCTAATTGTATATAACAGGCTGCTGGGGTATGAGGGGTTCTGTTTACTGACATATGTTGTCCTGGATTTAACAGATTAGAGGCTACACCTTGGGGCAATATTTTTTACTAGTGCATTGTACTAATTTTTATTAGTGCATTGTACACAGTTAGAAAAACTGTTACCCCTTTTCTTCCTGTGCCCTACATGTACGGCGCTGGAGTGATGGACAAACGTGCGTGCAGTGGGCACCATGGCCGGCGGGTCTTCGCTGTTTCAAACCGATCGTGGTCATTAAAGCCTTTAGATGCCGTGATCACGGCATCTAAAGGGTTAAAAACAAAAGAAGCTTGCACTTCCAGGCTTCTTACCTGCATCCTCTGCGGCCAATGAGGATGCTTGTAATTGATTTCAATACGCTGGGTCTCTCTGAAAAGATCTAGGGTATTGAAGCTGCAATTCTTTTTTTGCCTAACATAAGAAATTACCAATTCTGTACCAATAAGGATATATAATAAACATAATGATACAGAAGAAAAATAAAAAAATACATAGTTTTGTAGCCTCAAACACGAGCTACAAAGCCGTAAAAAAAAAAAGTTAAAATATTAAAGTTTAAATCACCCCTTTTTCTGTAGAATAAAAAAATACATATATAACAAAAAATATTATAAAAATATAAAAAAACATTATGGGCATCATGCGTGTAAAACCGCCAGTACTATTAAAATATAAAAATATTTTTCCAATACGGCGAATGGCATAATGGGAAAAAGGGTCAAAATGGCCGATTCAACATTTTTACATCGCTTCTCTTACCCAAAAATTTGTTATAAAATGTGATCAAAAAGTCACACACACTCCAAAATGGTATCAATTAAAAACTACAGATAGTCCTGCAAAAAATAAGCCCCTAGACAGCCGAATAGATATAACTATAAAAAAGTTATGGGGGTCAGAGTAGGTGAAGTAAAAAAAAATATATATATTTTTTAAAGTTTTAATTTTTTTTTACACTATTTAGACATGAAAAACCTATGCATATGTGGTATCGTTGCAATCGTGCTGACCCAGAGATTGAAAGGCACAGCCACAAAGGGAACACCGTGGGAACAAAACCTGTAAAATGGTGAAGGAATTGCATTTTTTTTTCCAATTACACCCCATTTGGAATATTGTATGCCATATTAACTGGTGGCATTAGAAAGTACAACTTGTCCCACAAAAAATAAGCCCTCATATGGATATGTGAACAGAAAAATAAAAAAGTTATGGATTATAGGGAAGAAAAATGTAAACGCAAAAACGAAAAAAAAAAAAAAAAAAAACCTCCGGCATCCTAAGGGTTAAAAACAGAACGGGTCAATATTTTTAATAAAGGCCAATAGAAAATATGATTTCTCGCCCATTTTCCTTGGGGGACACAGAAGACCTTGGTATAGCTCAGCTCCCTAGGAGGCGTGACACTAAGTGAAAACTGTTAAGCCCCTCCTCCAGCAGCTATACCCTCAGCTTGGAGAGAGAGACTGCCAGTTTTTGCTTAGTGTCCAAGGAGGCAAGACACTCCCTGCTGTTTTCTCCTTGCTGTTTAATTTTTGATTTTTACCTTTTTCTTTTTCTTCCAGACCATCAGGGACAACAGAGACGCAATAGACCTCTCTGTTTCTCCCGGGGTCGAGCTGCGCCAGTGCCGGTCACCCGCACTGCTGCCTCCCCCACAGAAGGCAAGGTGGACCAGGGCAGTCTAGCTCCCCTGCGTCCCGCCAGTGCAAGGGTCGCCCGCACGCCAAGTCCCTTTTCCAGCGTCCTGCCACTACGGTGCCAGTAGCTGAAGGGGCGACCCTGCTGGAACGGACCGAGGGTGAAGACGGCTGATGGTGAGAGAGTGGCTTCTCCAGCTCTACGTCCAGCCTCCCACCCTCCGTCTCCTGCGTGCCTGACCCCATACTGTGCCTCTGGACCCTTCCCTGCTGGACCTAGGCTGGCCCATGGGGTGCCGCAGGGCGACAATCTGCTCCCTCTCCTCCCCTCCTGGCCTCCATAGGACATTGCAGCTGGCTGTCTCCCCACCGCTAGCTGCAGAATGCTGCAACATAGGTTCAGCCACATTGTCTCCCTTCTCCTGCCGGCGTCCCTCCTCTATCCGCCCGGGCACCCGGTCTCAGGGTCCCCCCATCCCCTTACCGGTGCGCTGATCAGGGCCTGGGGCCCGTTCCTGACGGCTGTGGCGTAAGGCCTCGCCTCCGACCCGCGGGGTGGGCACCAGCGGCCGGCATGGACATGCGTCCACTCAGGCTCAGGTCCCGGCGGTACCTCGAATACTGTGCGGCCCCGGTCAGCCGGGTGCCGCAAAAATTTAGGCCCCGGCTTCACTGTCTACTAGGCCGCACAGAGGCCGGCTAAAATTCCGGCCTCTGTTGGAGGGAGCGGGAACTTCTCCAGGCGCGAATTCTTCCCGCCTGGAGGTTCCCCCGCCCCCAGGGGATCGCAGTGCCGCCCCCCCCAGGCTGGATCCCTGTTAACCCTTTGGGTACCGGCGGCTCCCAATGGCCCTGTATGGCTGGCCCCCTTTTTTCATGCCTCTCAGAGAGGCTGTGCACCTGTATAGTGGCCCCCCTTTCTGCCTCAGAGAGGCTGTATTATAAATGGATTTCTTGTGAGCTGCGCAGGACGCCGCAGCCTCATCTCAGTAGTGCTGCCTGTATGCATGCCCCCCTTCCATAGGCGGCATGGTGTTGCGCTCCCCGGCTGTGGCGCTGGCCAGGTGCATGTTCCCCTTCTAGGCGGTTTTCTTGCCCTCGCCGGGATACAGCGCTAGCCAAGTGCATGCGGCCCTTTCTGTAGGCAGAATTCGCATCCTCTCCAGTTATGGTGCCTGCCATGTGCATGACCCCCCTTCCTAGGTGGGATACTGCACTCTTCCTGGCTGCGGGCTGGCCTTGTGCATGACCCCCTTCTTAGGCGGAATACTGCACTCTCACCGGATACGGTGCTGGCCATGTGCACGACCCCCTTCCATAGAGGAACGCTGCACTCTCACTGGATTCGCTGCCGGCCATGTGCGTGACCCCCTTCTATAGGCGGAATACTGCACTCTCACCGGATACGGTGCTGGCCATGTGCACGACCCCCTTCGATAGGGGAACGCTGCACTCTCACTGGATTCGCTGCCGGCCATGTGCGTGACCCCCTTCCATAGGCGGAACGCTGCACTCTCACTGGATTCGCTGACGGCCATGTGCATGACCCCCTTCCATAGGCGGAATACTGCACTCTCACCGGATACGGTGCTGGCCATGTGCACGACCTCCTTACATAGGCGGAACGCTGCACTCCCACTGGATTTGTTGCCGGCCATGTGCATGACCCCTTCCATAAGCGGTATGCTGCACTCTCATTGGATTCACTGCCGGCCTTGGGCATGCCTCCTTCCCTCAGGCGCATGCATACACTCTCACTGACTGGGGTTGTTCTCTCGCCAGTAAGTTACTGGCCATGTGCATGACCCCCTTCCATGGCGGGGTGCTTGCAACTCTCACTGGATCCGCTGCCGCCCATATGCATGACCCCCCTTTCGGTGTACCGCACTCTCACTGGTTTCGCTGCCGGCCATGGGCATGTCTCCTTTCCTCAGGCGACATACACACACTCTCACTGACTGTGTTTGTTCTCTCGCCAGTACGTTGCTGGCCATGTGCATGACCCCCATCCATGGTGGGGTGCTCGCACTCTCCCTGGTTGCGATGCTTGCCATGTGCATGACCCCCCCTTTCTGGGCGGCATACTGCACTCTCTCCGGATACGTTGCTAGCCATGAGCATGGCATCTAACATGGGTGGAATGCTTGCACTCCCCTTGGATACGGTGCTGGCCTTGTACGTGACCACCCCTCATTCCATGGGCGGAATTTTGCACGCTCACGAGATTCACGGCTGTCCTTGTATATGCTGTGCTGGACTTGTACATGTCCCCCTTCATGGCGGAGTAGTTTCACTCTCACGGAATTCGGTGTTGGGTGGGTTATTGCACACTCACTTAATGCTAGGATAACCCTGTGCATATCCCCCTTTCACTAGATGGACCTCCTGTGTTCCTGCTGGATACTGTGTGCCCATGTGCATGGCCCTCTTCTGGGCGGAATATGGAAGTTCCTACTTTTCTGAAGTAAGTACTGGCCTTGGGCATCACCCCCTTTTGGGGCGGGCCTTTGCACTCTTGCCGACTGCAGTGTTTGCCAGGTACATTTCCCCCTTTTCTGGGCGGACTGCTTGCGTTCCATCGCATGCCATACTAGTCTTGTGCATAACTCCCTTTCAGGTTGCACTTTGCACTTCCGTAGATTCTGTGGGACTGTGTGGCTGGCCCTCTTCGCTGAGTGACTATTTTGCAGTGAGCGGACGTTCTTGTGCGCTCTGTGCGTTGTTTGGGCCGTGTATGCCTTCTCCTCCCGTAGGTGGGTTGGCCTTCTCACTGCTTACGGGGTTGCTCGTACGTATGCCTCCCTGCTTCCTGCGGCATACTTGTTTCTCTTGGGATACGATGCTTGAGGCAAGCCTTGCACTCTTCTCTGAAGAGATCTTTCTGTCCACCTGACCCGGACGGGCTCTACTTGCTCTCTACTGCACCGAGCTGGGTGGTACTCATTCTCTGGTTTGGATTGTATATTGCGGTTCCGTTGTGACGGTATCCACCATGTTCGTTGGCCCTTCCACCTGGGGAGTGTTCGTGGTTCCTAGATGCGTACCCATTCGTCCCCCTGCGGCATTGCTTCCCTGCGCAAGCGGTCACATGATCGAGAGTGCTGTCTGCAGCGCCCCTCGAATTCTACGTTGGCTCTGGCGGGACTACGGTTCCCTCGCCTACTACCATTCCTCCTCTTCGGAGGCAGTCTAGTATGAGTCCTTCCTGTTGGCGCCCTCTGCGCTTCAGTCTGATCTGCTACCAGGTTCGGGCCGCTCTTCTCGGGAAGGTCACCCAACTTCTCTTGGGTGCTCGATTACCCAGGTCTGGGGGACCTCCACTTTGGGTTCTTCAGGGTATTCGCCTTCTGCGAGGTGGTGAGCCGGGCGTCTCACAGAGTAGCGGGGGTTCTGCGTTTGAGCTGTCCTATAGCTTCCCTGTTGCCCACTCCTCCTTTCAGTTGGAGGGGGTTCTGCCGGCCTCTGTCTCGCCTGCTTTTTCTCGCCGGCTCTGTTTTGACTCCCGCTCGGGACAGATCACTCCGATGTGGCTTCTGCCCCGGCCAGGCTTCAGAGGCTGTTCCTTCACTGCCCTCCCCTCTGAGGAGAACATGGTTGTTCACGTGGATGGTTCCGGTGTTCCTTGTGGCCTCGTTCTGTCTCCCTCGTTCACACTGGCTGTACTAGCTGTGTGCCTATTTACCGGGTCTACCGCGTTCTGCCCTCCCGCTGGGTGCAGATAGCTTTTTCCGTCCTGGGCAATGGTCCTGCTGTGGACTTACCTTCTCGGTAACTTGGGAGGACTACTTCGGTCAAGATTGTCCTTAGATCCCCCACACCGGGACTGTAGAACACCTTCCTGTGGTGGCTACATCGACATTAGCCTGTCTTGTCC
The DNA here is from genome assembly GCF_905171765.1 of Bufo bufo. Classification (NCBI taxonomy): domain Eukaryota; kingdom Metazoa; phylum Chordata; class Amphibia; order Anura; family Bufonidae; genus Bufo; species Bufo bufo. Next base: position 75,051,950 of record NC_053397.1, read on the forward strand.
TGGCATCTGTCGGATGCTGGGCGGACCCTTTCGGTTCCTTCCGTCTGTCCTTCTGCTCCCCCAACTCGGGGGCTGACGGGACCAGTTTTGCCGACCCTTCTGCCCGTGTCACTGGTCTGCGCCTGATCGCATTGGGTTTTCTCCCGCCTGCGGGCACGCTAGTGTTCGCTCCCGGCTGTGCTTCGTCCATGATCTGTTGTCGGACTTAGGGTTCTTACCTGGGGTTCTGTGGGAAGCTGGGCATTCCCCCACTCTGCCTTTCTCTCCCCATGGTTCTGTCTTTCTCCAGTCCGGCCTGGACCTGGGACTGGGACTCTGTTACTTGAAGTGTCAAGTGTCGGCGCTGTCTTTCCTCTTCCAGCGTTCCCTGGCCCTCTGGGCCTGTCAAGACCTTCTTCCAGGGAGTGGCTCTTTGGTTCCTCTGTACCGTCCACCGGTACCGCCCTGGGAATTACATACTGAGCTCTCGGCGCTCCAATCTTTCCCTTGGAGCCGTTACAGAAGTTCTCTCTACTCCTTCTGTCCTGTACGGTTGTGTTTCTGTAGCCATCGTGTCTCTGACGGGTGTCCGAATGGCGGCCCTTCTTGTTCCGAGCCTTCTGTCCTTCCCCAGGACAGGGCTGTTCTTCATCCCGTCCCTTCCTTCCTTCTAAGGTGGTATCTGCCTTTCATCTCAACGAGGCTATCGTCCTCCCCTTCCCACCCCCGGGAACGGACACTTCACCGATTTGGACGTTGTTTGGGCCTTGCAGTTTTTACTTGGAGATCTCCGACTCTTGTCGACGCTCGGTCTCTTGGGTTTCCAGGAGGTCCGCGCAAAGGTTTGACGGCCTCCAGGGTGGCTTTCCTCCGCTTTATCAGAATGGCTGTTGCTCAGTTTACCGCACCAAGGGCAGGGTTCTGCCTTTGATGTCACCGTTCATTTCACCAGAGTGGTCGGTACCTCCTGGGCCAGAGGCATTGGGCTTCTGCCATGCAATTGTGCAAGGCGGCCACTGGTCTTCCTTGCACGCTTTACCGAGTTCTACAGGGTGCATACTCGGGCTTCGGCGGATGCTGCCTTGGGCCGCCTGGTTTGCAGGCGGCGGTTCCTTGATGCCTTCGGGTGCTACGCCTTGGTGCTGTGGTCCCTCCCCTCTTGGACTGCTCTCGAACGTCCCAAGGTTTTCTGTGTCCCCCAAGGAAAATGGGCGAGAAAACGAGATTTTTGTATAACTTACCAGTAAAATCTCTTTCTCGCTCTTCCTTGGGGGACACAGCACCCACCCATTCATTGTTTTTTTTCTACACGGTTTCCGAATATGTTTTGCCCGTTGGGTAGTTGGCTTGTTGGTTCCACTTGTTGGACTTTGCCTTTTCTCACTACTTGGACATGCAACTGGCAGTCTCTCTCTCCAGGCTGAGGGTATAGCTGCTGGAGGAGGGGCTTAACAGTTTTCACTTAGTGTCACGCCTCCTAGAGAGCTGAGCTATACCAAGGTCTTCTGTGTCCCCCAAGGAAGAGCGAGAAAGAGATTTTACTGGTAAGTTATACAAAAATCTCGTTTTTTTGCCCAAAATGAGTAAAATACAGTCATAAAGAAATATTGCCTCCGAAGGTGTACAAAGCCTGGAGGAACAGGACGATACCAGAGCGCAAGGGAGCATGATTCTGGACACATTATTGGTCCCTGTGTAATGAAGTCAGGCAGCACAGCGTACTGGTTGAGGGGTGCTCGGTTTGTGTGGAGGTAATCCCAAAATCAGAAGAATGAAAGAAAACCGGCACTCCCAAAAATCTTTGCTGGTGATAGATTTATTGGTCACTCATATGACGCGCGGCGTTTCGGCACTCACAGGTGCCTTTATATACTCATACTGCTGCTCACTTCTTGTTTGAAAAAGGCACCTGTGAGTGCCGAAACGCCGCGCATTATATGAGTGACCAATAAATCTATCACCAGCAAAGATTTTTGGGAGTGCCGGTTTTCTTTCATTCTTCACATTATTGGTCCCTATCTGAATGGGCTCCTGATATATATGACCGTGTCTGATGCTAAGTGGGATGTATCTGATTGGTCCCCTTGGTTCCTTGCACCTATCAGTATCTGCGCTATCTGGTACTGTATCCTCCATCTGTATCATAAGTATATCATAATACATCATAATTATCTTAATTCTACTATGACGGTTTACCCCCTGATGAACCTAAAAATAGGGGAAACGCGTCGGGGTGTTTGTTTTAATAAGCCTGGGAGCGTATAGCTATCTTGACGCCTCCGAGGGGCTTTTTTATGGTGCCATAGGTGTGACCTACACCTTCACACCATATGTTTTTCTGTTTTTCCATCTACATGGGCTGTTGTCAATACAGACGATAATTAACCTGTGACACAAGCTATATCCGTCTTTTTCACGGGGTACCGGTATATTGGTCATTGAGAGGAGGGTGTACGTAGGGCAGCCAGTCCAGGTTCGAGGACAGGGAGTCTCCACCACTAGGGGACGTCCCTGGGCTGAGGCTTTACAAAGGGTGAGTACAGGGATAGGAATAACACTCCAATACTCCCCATCACTGCCCTGTGTACACCAACCATCGTAACCATATCAATGGTTGGCTACCCTGTATAAGTATCTATTATTATTTTTTTGATTATCATTTGTTTCACAGATATTCACTGGTGAACCACGGAAGTGGTACTATTTTATGAGTATAACTAAGTAAAAGTTAAGTTTTAAGAGGGTCAATTTTGCTGGAACACTGTGTACAAAGCCTTTAACCCCTTAAGGACTTAGGACGTACCGGTACGCCATGTTTGCCGAGTCCTTAAGGACTCAGGGTGTACCGGTACGTCCTAAGTTTAAAACTAGATTGCGGCGTTGCCTCACAAAAAGTGTAATATAGAGCAACCAAAAATCATATGTACCCTAAACTAGTACCAACAATACTGCCACCCTATCCCGTAGTTTCTAAAAGTTTGTACTCTAGGGGTGCATCAGGGGGGCTTCAAATGTGACATGGTGTCAAAATATGTATTATAGAAGTAGAGAAATTGAAACTTGGAAATTTGCATTTTTTTTACCAATTTTTGGTAAATTTGGTATTTTTTTATAAATAGAAATGAAATTTTTTTACTTCATTTTACCAGTGTCATGAAGTACAATATGTGACGAAAAAACTATCTCAGAATGGCCTGGATAAGGCAAAGCGTTTTAAAGTTATCAGCACTTAAAGTGACACTGGTCAGATTTGCAAAAAATGGCCAAGTCCTTAAGGTGAAATAGGGCTGAGTCTTTAAGGGGTTAAGGCCTCATACACATGATTGCGGTCCACAAATCGCAGGTCCACTAAAAAAACACGGATCCCGGCCGAGTGCATGGTGCCATTTATTTTTAAATTTCTCTAGAAATGTTCTATCCTTGTCCACAAAAAGGACAAGAAAAGGACCTACTCTATCTTTTTGTGGGGCCACGGATTGGACATAGTGTTGTCCACATCCATATGGCCCCATTGAAATGAGTAGTTCCGCATCTGATCCGAAAATTAGGAACGAAAATATGATTGTGTTAATGGTCGCTAAATTCTACATTTTGGACATGTACACTTATAAAGTAATATGTGTCAAAGAAATAATATTAATAGGAAGGTGGAGACCCATGAATACATTTCTTTTTCAGGGGGACCTTCTTCCAGGGATATTTTTGTTCTAGGTGTGGGACAGGGGCTCACAAGGAGTGCCTGGGCAGAGTGGATACCTGCGGACGTGGAGGTAGGAAATATCAGCAGTGACTGCAGCCTTTTAATGAGACTGTAAAGAGAGGAAGGTATAGTTAAAGTTCATTCGCCGTGTGATGTGTTTTTATTGCAGCACATATACTCTTAAAACTGCCATTTATATGCACAATTAGAGTAGCATGTGAGATTCATGAGGACTCTGACCCTCCTTAATTATCATAATAGTACCTAGGGAAACAGTTGGGAATCGTGTTTGATTTTAACCACTAATGTGCCAGAGCAGTGTAACCAATGTGCACTTTAAATAGCAGAGAATCCTATACAGTACAGACATCAGTGAATAGTAATTTTTATATTCATGAACATACTGTATTGTTTTGGTATTGTAGTACTATTTAAATTAAGATGTTTTCACACATATATTTTAGGCAGCCTTACAAGTAACCCTTCACACCATATGCTGACTAATACATCGTAGTGCTCATAGACTTTAACCCTTAGGCCTCTTTCACACGGGCGAGTTTTCCGCGCGGGTGCAATGCGTGAGGTGAACGCATTGCACCCGCATTGCACCCGCACTGAATCCGGGCCCATTCATTTCTATGGGGCTGTGCACATGAGCGGTGATTTTCACGCATCACTTGTGCATTGCGTGAAAATCGCAGCATGCTCTATTTTGTGCACTTTTCACGCAACACAGGCCCCATAGAAGTGAATGGGTCTGCGTGAAAATAGCAAGCATCCGCAAGCAAGTGCGGATGCAGTGCGATTTTCACGCACGGTTGCTAGGAGACGATCGGGATGGGGACCCGATCATTATTATTTTCCCTTATAACATGGTTAAATAATTTAAAAAAATAATACAGTGAATAGACTTTCATCCTAGCAACCATGCGTGAAAATCTCACTGCATCCGCACTTGCTTGCAATTTTCACGCAGCCCCATTTACTTCTATGGGGCCTGCGTTGCGTGAAAAACGCACAATATAGAGCTTGCTGCGATTTTCACGCAACGCACAAGTGATGTGCACAGCCCCATAGAAATGAATGGGTCCGGATTCAGTGCGGGTGCAATGCGTTCACCAAACTCGCCCGTGTGAAAGGGGCCTTAGTCTTGGGACGCTAATGATTCTTCAAACCCTAGGATCAGGTTCACAAAGGGCATGTGTGGTACAGGTGGATGCTGAGTGTGTAAGTCTGTATTTGCTTTGCCACATACTGTCGCATCATGTGAATGCACAATATCTCAACCAGGATTGCATGTTTTTTTAAAGACCTTCCTACATTGTGCTCCTAGAATTTTATCCCAGTTTGCTACATACAGTATACTAGAAACCAAACATGCCAAGTGGTATTCACTGACTGACAGCAGAGAGGGTGGCAGGGGCGCCCCCAGAGCCGCCCACTGCTTACATTAGAAGTCTACCTCCATTTCCGCTGCTATGTCCAGTCAGTCTGTGTCCTGTTCTTCCCGCTGGTAATGCTGTTTTCTAATTTTCTTCCAGAGTCCGGTACTTTGAAGGCTTGGGTAGGTTAGTTTTATTTTCTTATTTCAATAATCCACTCATTGTATAACAGATTCTCCTGCCATATGCTGCGTAAAAAGAGCAGCGTTGAGTATGTTTTCAGAAGAAACATATGTCTTCATGTTGCTGTCAAACTGCAGAAGGGTATGTGATTAGGAAAAGTGAGAGGTAACAGTATCTCAATAGAAAACATTCACTGAAGTGCTGGTTTAACCCACTACAGATACGCCGCAGGCATCATGTTATCTTTGTCTGATTCATGTCTGGTCATTTTTAGGGCTATTGACAAATGTAGCAGAGCTGGATTAATCCATGTGTTACTTCTTGTAGTTTGTGTACAGTATGTCAGATATGTATTAATAAAATAATGAATGCATCCTAAAATAATAAAGATCTGCCAAATTTGTATGGCATGTTACACTCAGGCCTCGTTCACACTTCACTGACATGTGCTGTCCGAGTTCTGCATGGACAGCACATTTATCCATTGATTTTTAATGTGTTTATTCCCATATACGTGTTTTTCTACTGACTGTGAAAAATCATGGGATCATGCACTACTTTGGTCCAAACATTCCCATTAAAGTCTGTGGGTCCTCGAAAAACCCCTGACACAACCTAGATGGCGCCCGTTGTCAGTCAGTGTTTTTTCTCGGACTATAGGAAGGCAGTGCTCTGGAAATGAAAGAAGACCTTTCATTTTTTTTTCATTCTAGATAAATACCTTTACATGCGGGGTACCCCCCCCACTGATGCTGCCACCCTGCCAGTTTTTTTTAAAATATCGCTCCTATGCCTCCCTTTAGTTTTCCCGCTCAGCTTTTTTTTTTTTTCTCCCTGGCTGTGACGCTCTCCACTGTGATTGGATTGCGGCACAGACAGGGAGAAGGAGACGCCCATTGTCTCCTCCACCCTGTACCGATGCTCAGTATTAACATACTGAGTGGGAAAAATACAGGGGGCACAGCGGGGCGTAGGAACGATATTTTATTTAAAAAAAAACAGGCAGGGAGGCAGCATCAGCAAGTAAAGGTATTTATCTAGAATTAAAAAAAAACATGAAAGGTCCTCTTTAATTTCCAGCTGAGCATTGTCCATGCAATACGGATGACACACAGAGGGCAGAAAATGGACACATGGACTAAACACGGATTCTTCACACGGACTGATTTTCCGGAGATGTGAAACAGATGCGGAAATGTGAATGAGGCCCCTCCAAGGTAACCAGGAAAAAAAACAGATCGAAACTGTATGGTAATAAATTTATAAACTTGAAGTGCACCAGTAAGCACGATCTACCCTGTTAAACCAGGCATACTGCCTGATGAGGTTGATCCTGCTGATTACAGTAATATCTTGTGAAAACCAGTGGTGGCGTTCCTGAGAAAAAAGGCGTCTGTATTCAGAGGGGTGGGGCACCTGCAGGCCACGCCCCTCGGTGCACTGAAACCCTCTTTTGCATAAAAAAATGAAAATAAAATGTGTTTTCCGGAGAACGCAGCAACTGATTTTCACAAGACAGGTATCAGTTTAATCAATGGGATCAACTCTACCAGACAGTATATGTCTTGGTTGATCCTGGCAAGAGGAACTCAGGATATTGATAAAATATAACACATAGATTTGATGTATTCATTTATTTTACATGGCTGAGTGTCTGAACACGGAAGGGGTAACCTGCCACTGGGCACCCATAGTTTATCTCTACTGAGTGCAAAGGGATTTCACGTGGTTAAATCCAACAGAGAATCCTTCTTTCCCTGTGGGAAAGTTGAGATATGCCCTTAGAAATTAGATGGTCTGTCAGGCCGGCATTAGTCCAGAGTGTGGCCACCTTAAAGGGGTTTTGTCACTTCAGCCAGTGGCATTTATCATGTAGAGAAAGTTTACAGAAAACACCTACTAATGTATTGTTATTGTCCATATTGCTTCCTTTGCTGGCTTCATTCATTTTTCCATCACATTATACTATACACTGCTCATTTCCAGGGGTTGTGACCACCCTACAGTGCAGCAGTGGTGGTCGTGATTGCACACTATAGGAAAAGGCATCGGCCTCTCTGGTGGCCGGGACTGCAGGAATGCACATACGCTGGTGCTTTGTCCTATGGTGTGCAAGCGCCACCACTGATGCTGGATTGCAGGGTGGTTATAACCATGGATACAAGAAGTGTATAATGTGATGGAAAAATGAATCCCGCCAGCAAAGGAGGCAATATGGATAATCACAATACATTATTAAGTGCCTTGTATTAAATTTGTATTATAAATTCCATTTGCTGAAGTGAGACGACCCCTTTAAGTCCTATAGGCTTTAGGGTGCATTCAGAGTCAGGAGTGGATCTGAAAGTCAGATGTAGAAGACTTGTTATTCTTGTATATTTATTGCTAAAAATGTAAGTTTATCCCATCAAAAAAATACTCTGCGGATTTCCCATGCTCTCTCTAGTTTGATTAAATTCAGTTTTTGCACTGTTTTTGTAATTTGGACAGAAACTAAGAAAATGTCCTTTTAGTGTGCACTATTAGGCACTCTCAGCGTTCACCAGGACTCCTCCATTGTTATCAGATCCTGTCATACCACTGCTGACGTTACTCGGTGAAGAATATAATAAATGAAGCTTTCAGTGGAGTCCATTAGATCTGCCTGGTGGCTATTTGGGGGAAATGTACATGGTTCTAGCCACAGTAGTCATGCCCCTCCTGGCGGCCCATGGTGCACTCTGCAGCAGTCATATGTCATAGTACAGTAAGGCCTCTTTCACACGGGCATGTGCGCCCCGTGGTCGTGCTGCGGCCCAGCATTGCACAAGCACAGTCCGTGGGGCAGCCACAGCGGATCGCGGACCCATTCACTTGAATGGGTCCCCGATCCGGCCGTTCCGCAAAAAGATAGGACATGTCCTATCTTTTTGCGGAACGGAAGTACGGGACGAAACCCCACGGAAGCACTCCATAGTGCTTCCGTGGGGTTCTGTTCTGCCCCATTCATCATCTCCGGATTTGTGGACCCATTGAAGTGAATGGCACCCGTGTATTCAGGATCCGCAAATGCGGTCCGCAATATGGCCATGTGAAAGAGGCCTAAGTTGCATTCCCTCCCCTTGTCTAAAAGCTAGATTATTTGTATCGAATTTTTTAACTTCCCTATTAAAATCCAGAGTTTAAACTATTGTACTTTTTATTAAAGTATATCATAGAACTAGTGAAATGTTTTCTCTTTCTGAGCAGAGTCTTTTAACTGTAATTCAGTGAAGAACAGATTTTACACCTTGGAGAACGTTTTGTCTTTTGTGGCTGGCAACGTTACATCTTGAAAGGCAGCCTCTCTCCTTATATATTTAGACTTGGACAAAGTCACCGCTTTGAAGGTTATTCCTCTCTATGGAAGGATTCTGGGGATAGTGTAACTTAAGTTGTGAGGAATAGCGTCAGCTGTCACTCATCCTTACCCGTCGTCACTAATTCCACCAGTGGTCCCCTGGCTCTGTTTAGTACGGAATATACTGTAACTGGTCTGAGACAAGCCTTCTCCTCAAGGTATTCTAAGTTCGCAGTGTACCTGTGACAGTAGCGCCATGACTGCTATTAATCTGAAGAAAGACGCCCATGAGCTCCTAGGCCAGGAACAGCACGCTCACTTCTAGGATTATACATAAACCGTACGTGACAAGTGTGCGGTAACTTTCTGCTCACACAGGACCCTGAAGTGCACCTCTCATCTGCAGCGTCTGCAATCCATTATTTGCTAGAACTTAATGAACCCATTATTTATTATATTTTGTACCTGTCAGTTTGTACTGTTTGATGCGTTTCGATATGATCAATCATTGGTCCATACTGCAGTCTTTTGCTGAGGATCTTCTCACATGTATTGCTGCTATTGATATCAACATGTAAAACCCAATAGGCTTAGGCTATATAAATTGTGTTTATGGCCTTTTTTTATTATTTTTAAAATATAACTTTTATTAATTCTCCTAAGGCTACTTTCACACTTGCGGCAGTGTGATCCGACGGAACTGCCCGCCGGATCCGCCGATCTGCCGCTGACTGAAAGCATTTGTGAGACGGGTGCGGATCTGTCTCACAAATGCATTGCAAGGACGGATCCGTCTCTCCGCTTGTCATGCGGACCGACGGATCCGCCTTGTACATTTTTTCACATTTTTACCGATCTGCGCATGCCGGAACGACGGATCCGGCATTCCGGTATTCTGAATGCTGGATCCGGCGCTAATTCATTCCTATGGCAAAAAAAATGCTGGATCCGGCGTTCAGGCAAGTCTTCAGTTTTTTTCGCCAGAGAGAAAACCGTAGCATGCTGCGGTTTTCTCTTTTGCCTGATCAGTCAAAACTACTGAACTGAAGACATCCTGATACATCCTGAACAGATTACTCTCCATTCAGAATGCATGGGGATAAAACTGATCAGTTCTTTTCTGGTATAGAGCCCCTGTGACGGAACTCTATGCCGGAAAAGAACAACGCAAGTGTGAAAGTAGCCTAATATAAGAAAAAGGAAAATAAAAACCCTATAAATGCTTAAAACTTGCAAGCTGCGTTTTGTTTGGCTGTGAGATGTGACCAAGCAGGGTCTGCAAACTCCATACAAAGGGGTATTTACATTCATACCCTCCCTTTAAACTAAACGCCGCTGCTATTTTAAAATAAGAAACAGAGCTCCCCCAACATGTTTCGCCGTAACCGGCGGCGTCCTCAGGGGTATCGGAGCTGAGGACGCCGGTTACGATGAAGCATGTCGGGCTGAACTCTCAAAGTTTTGATCTAGTATTTTCAGGTGGTTTCATAATGACGGGGCAGAAGCTCTCAGCTGACTTGTACGCCTTCAGTTGGGCTCTGCTCTCCTGAGAGCCATAGACTTTCTGTGAACCTGTACTCTGCTTTCCGATATGAGCTAGGAGAGCCGATCAGAGACAAAGGGGCACAACACTTAGCAGTTTTAGTGATCAGTTGGGTTCTCAGCACGCAGACTTCCACCAACCAAAATGACCGACTTGTCAAAAGGTTGATTGGTTCTCTTTAAGAATGTGTCTGAGTCTTGCTTTCCGCAACCCACTGAGTGTGATTACCTGCAGTACATATAGAGGTTAGTGTCACTGCAGTTTTATTTTTCACTTAAAGGGGTTATCCTATGGCTAATGTAAAAAATCAAAATCAAACATCATATAGTACATGACAATCTCTTTCTAACGAAGCTAGAACCAGCCCTGTACCTCACAGGGATCCAGAGATCTCTCCTTTCATCGCTCCAATTGCACTGCTAGATTTATATCAAGCTGGCAGCTCAAGGGAGTGTCCTTCCTGCTGCAGCTCAAGGGCGTGTCTTTTCTGCTGCAGCTCAAGGGAGTGTCCTTCCTGCTGCACCTCAAGGGCGTGTCTTTTCTGCTGCAGCTCAAGGGCGTGTCCTTTCCGCTGGAGTTCTCTCCCCATCACAGTTCAGGAGGCAGTTGAAGGATGAAGCTGAGCATGTGGGGCCATCTCGGTGAGCAGGACAAAGAAATAAGAACAACCAAACAAACAGCAGGTGGCGCTATAAAGATACATTTTACTGAATTCACAGAATAACTATACTACATTTTTAATTACATGCAGTAACAAAAGAATTCAGATCCAGGTGTTGGTTTGAAAACTGTAGATAATTTTTTCGTGGTAAAACCCCTTTAAAGTGCTTCTGTCAGGTTTCCTACGCTTCCCTTCCTTACAACATTAGGCCTCCTGCACACGAACGTGTGTGCCCCGTGGCCGTGTTGCGGCCCGCAAATTGTGGGCCGCAATGCACGAACATCAACCGTGGGACATCCGCAGCGGATCGCGGACCCTTTGACTTTAATGAGGTCCGCGATCCACCCGTTCCGCAAAAAGATATGACATGTTCTATCTTTTTGCAGAATGGAAGTACGGGACGAAACCCCACGGAAGCACTCTGTAGTGTTTCCGTAGGGTTCCTTTCCGCACCATTCCGCATCTCCGGATTTGCGGACCCATTGAAGCGAATGGGTCCACATCCATGATGCGGAATGCCCACGGAGCGGCGTCTGTGTATTGCGGATCCGCATATGCGGTCCGCAGCACGGGCACGGGACACCTACGGTCGTGTGCAATAGGCCTTAGAGAGAGAATATGAACTTGACTTTGTATAATTCTTAGTGATTTGATTATTTGAGCATTTTCATGTAAAAGCTGTATAACTGCTAGCAGGACGTGGAGAAGGGGTGTAAGCTCTGCCTTTCCTTGCTCACACACTACAGATTGGCAGCTTTCCCTGTATACAAACTCATATTGGTAAAGCTGTATAGAAATATGTTATTTCATTCATATTATTGTGTTCTTCTAGAGAGAAAATGGTCCTTCGAGGTCAGTAAGACCTACAGATTCAGGTAGGTCCTCGAAAGTATCTATCTATCTATCTATCTATCTATCTATCTAATTATGACATCCCTCATAGATATTTTTGTCTTCTGATCTATGGTCAGTAAAGTAAAAATGGTTAAATCATGATTTTTATTTTTTAATAACCTATAATGGTTGTAAAGCTGTTCCTAGGCCACATGACCGATGAACGTGTCATCACTGGCCTAGGTAAAGCTGAGAGAAGGCTGTGGCACTCACAGGAGCGCCGCTCCCTTTTCTATCTGCTTGTAGGTCATCGGTATGGGTCATCAGTATAAAAATCTCGGAAAACCCTTTAACACCTTAAGGACCCAGAACGAGAATGCTCGTCTTAAATGGCCGGTACTTTGCGCCCCAGGACGAGCATTCTTGTCCTGCGGTCCTTCCAACCCCCCAATTGCGGTCCGGCAATCAACAGCACGGATCCAGCTGTTACTGACAGCCGGATCCCTGCTGCATCCACCTGCATCGGTGATAACGCCGATGCTGGTGGATTAACCCCTTATATGCCGCAGTCACTGCTGACCACAGCATATGGGAGGTTTGTGCTCCCTCTTCTTAGCTGTTGGGTCCCCGCGCTGCGGTGGCGGGGACCCGATGGTTGCCATGGCAGCATCAAGCAATTCCAAGGCATTGGGGCCCGGCATGTACAGATGCCCATGAGGCCCAGCCACGAGGCTGGGTCTAATAGGCAAACTATCATTGTATTTCTTATAGAAGTGTGTAATACACTGATAGTCAATGCAGTACAATATAGGCGTATTGTGCTGCATTGAAACAGGGATCAGACGCTGTAATGTTGAAGTCCCATAGTGGGACAAAAATAAAAAAAAAATAAAAGTGAAAAAAAGTGTTTTTAACAATAAAAAAAATTTAAGTTTCAATTAAAAAAAGCCTGTTTCCCATAAAAAGAGACATATATAAAATTGTAAAAATAAAAAAATAAAAATAGACATATTCAGTATCACTGCGTGCGTAACAACCTGTTCTATAAAAATATCACATGATCCACCCCGTCTGGTCAACACCGTAATTATTTTTTTTATAAAACGGTGCTAAAAAAATGCAATTTTTTGTCACCTTAAATGCTGTTATTGTGTAAAATTATCATAGTGAAATCTGCCTTCCAAAAACCAAATGGCGTTCCTTTCCTTCTGCGCCCTGCTGTGTGCCCGTACAGCAGTTTACGACCACATATAGGGTGTTTTTGTAAACTACAGAATCAGGGTAATAAATATTGAGTTTGTTTGGCTGTTAACCCTTGCTTGGTTACTGGAAAAAATGGATTAAAATGGAAAATCTGCCCAAAAAGTGAAATTCTGAAATTTCATCTCCATTTTCCTTTAATTCTTGTCAAACACCTAAAGGGTTAACAAAGTTTGTAAAATCAGTTTTGAATACCTTGAGGGGTGTAGTTTCTAAAATGGGGCCATTTATGAGTGGTTTCTATTATATAAGCCTCACAAAGTGACTTCAGACCTGAACTGGTCTTTAAAAAGTGGGTTTTGGAAATTGTCTGAAATATTTCAAGATTTTCTTCTAATCCTTCTAACTTCCAAAAAAAGAAAATGTCATTTACAAAATGATCCAAACATGAAGTAGACATATGGGGAATGTAAAGTAATAACTATTTTAGGAGGTATCACAATCTGTTTTAAAAGCAGAGAAATAGAATTTTTTTTAATTGCTAATTTTTCAAAATTTTTGGTAAATTTTGTATTTTTTTATAAATAAAAATGAAATATTTTGACTCAAATTTATTACTGTCATGAAGTACAATATGTGACGAGAAAACAGAATGGCTTGGATAAGTAAAAGCGTTTTAAAGTTATCACCACATAAAGTGACACATGTCAGATTTGCAAAAAAATGGCCTGGTCCTTAATTAAGGTGAAAAATGGCAAAGTCCTTAAGGGGTTAAGTATTTACAATGAACAGGGCAATGATTCTTTGTTAGAAGGAAAATCCCATGATGATAACCACAAAAGGTTAATAAATATCAATGCCTGCAAATTTCCCGTGCTGAGAAGACAGCAGGTTGCATTTTATCACCGCCTGTGGTAGACTAATAGGACAAGAATATGAAAACATACAATGAATGCAAATAAAAATGATGGAAGTGCCAGAGAAAGTCATAATTGGTTACATGAATGTAGGTTCATGCTACTATTCCTGCATCCATTTCAGCTTAAGCCTGGAGTTCTGGTTATAGGATTGATCTATCTAGGTTGACCACCAAGCAACTGACCAGTTTCTAATTTGGTCATCAATAGATGTGTATTAGAAAGGTTTTTCCAAGGATATGCCATCAATGGGTGGGATCAGTAGGTGGTCAATCAATGGGATTTTAGTTCTGAGATGAAAGGGGGCACCAAGAACCCTTTGCCCTTTTTACTGACTAGTCTTGTCCAGGAGCCGTGTCTGATATTACAGCTCAGCCCCATTTGTTGAAGGGGACCAAGCCGCAACACAAGACACAGTCAACATTGTAAGAATTCCAGTTGTTGGAACTGCAATTTTTTTTTTTTTATGCTAATGGGAACAGATGGGACATACAGAATCTGTTCTTCCCTCTGTAATTATTCAACAAATGGAGAATGGGTCCCTGCACAGGAAAAATGGAAACATTCCAACACCCTTTCCTTTGGAAAGTTTTCTGCTGGAATCCGTTCATGGTTGAGTGCCTGGTTTGACTGTTATCTTCAGCCATGTTTCAATGCTCTTTTATGGGTCCACCGTACTAGGTAGCTACTAATAGATGGAGACAGTATTCTTCCTTCTGAAGGGGAACTCACGTTCATACTTTTTCCATGGACATTGTTTGTAAGGCTACTTTCACACTGCCATTTCTGGGTCCGCCTAGTGAGATCCGTTTCAAGGCTCTCACAAGCGGCCCAAAACGGATCAGTTCAGCCCCAATGCATTCTGAATGGATAAGGATCCGCTCAGAATGCATCAGTTTGCCTCCGTTCAGCCTCCATTCTGCTCTGGAGGCGGACACCAAAACGCTGCTTGCAGCGTTTTGATGTCCGTCTGACGAAACTGAGCCAAACGGATCCGTCCTTACTTACAATGTAAGTCAATGGGGACGGATCCGTTTTTACTGACACAATATGGTGCAATTGAAAACGGATCCGCCTCCTATTGACTTTCAATGTAAGTCAAAACGGATCCGTTTGCAAAAAATATATATATATTATTATTATTATTTTATTTTTTTGTTCATGGTAATGCAAACGGGTCCGTTCTGAACGGATACAAGCATTTGCATTATAGGTGCGGATCCGTCTGTGCAGATACCAGACGGATCCGCACCTAAACGCGGGTGTGAAAGTAGCCTAAGACTCCATGTACTGTATCAGCAGGATCTCCTCAATGACAGCCAGTACCCCCAATACTGTAGACAGACTTTTTGAGGTGTCTGCCAACTGAACAGCTAAAAGCAGCATCCCAGAGTGACTGCTCTATTAAACCATTAATTAAAGCAATTTGCGGACCACAAAAAATGGCACGGTCGTGTGAACGAGCCCTAAATGTGATATTTTTTTTATGTAGGAGAAGGTGTACTTTTAGGTTTTGCAGAGCTTCAAAATCTCATCTCTAAACAGCAGAATAGTTTTAATAATAAATGACCAATGTATGCATTATATGACCGAAAGAGAATGTGCTGTTATGAAGTTTTCATAGATGTGCCTGTAACACAGCACATTACGCCCTGACATTTGTTCACGGAAAATCGTTTAGTTGTTAATTATTAAGTGAACTTGGGACTATGTGCTTTCAATCATATCTGGTCCAAGGTGAATTACTAACTAAGTAAAGAGCACCCGGTCTCCCAGAAATATCCAATAATTAAGCAATAATGATTGGCCTTGTAATAAATCACAACAGGTCCAATTACGAGAAATCTTTGCCATTTTCTAATGAAGGTCTCCTGCACAAAGCTGTAGTATAGGTTAGTGTGGTCCAGATTGGTAATACGGTGTTCATAGTCAGCTATGTGTCTGTACTACCTTTGCCCTGCAGTTTTCTTTCTCTTGGTTTGTATAAAAATCTGCAAAAATGGAGTTGTACTTTATTACAGAAGTATTCCCTAGAAGGATTTCTGCCACCACATTTGCAGAAACGTTTGCAAATACCCTCTTGTAATACAGATGTGTCTGCCCTGACCGTTTCTTGAATTGAGCTAAGGTCTAGAAAGGATTTTGTCTTCAACCACAGAGCAGAAGAAAATAACATAGACTTATATCAGATAGTTAGCTTGTGACACAGTATCACAAAATCACGTTTTTAGAAAGAGCTGATGATCTTGCGCCACACACCTTGTGATGTGGAACCATGTTGAACCAAGAGCAAATGTAAGAAAGGACACATCTGTAAGTAAGGCCAATAGGTGCAGAAAGAAAACGAATAGGAACCACAATCTATATTGAAAAATATGATGTATGAATAGTTTGGATAGTTCTATACTTGGTCACTCTTTTATTGAATTCACTTTGTCAAATGTCTGTCCTGCTAGAGTTGCCTCAGTCATCTGTTAATACTGATGTAGTACCCCAGAAGGGGATACTTGCAAACTGTTTCTTGTTGTATAATGTTCTGATGGATTGTATAACCCTGTATAACTTTGTATGGACCACTCAGGGTTAACAATCCTGACTCTGCCCCCTGTAGGACGCTAGATAATGGACTTAGGTCCACCACTAGTTCAGTGTAGTGTATTAGCTGAGAAAACTGAGAGCAGTTACATGTGTTCACTCCTTTGAGCTTTGCATCAAGGAAGCCATCTCTACTTTATAGTGCTCCTAAAAGAGAGAGAAAGAAGGTCCAGAATCTGTAAGGCCGAGCATTGGAGTCAGTCAGCAACGTATTCACTGTTTAAGGATGATAGAGACTTTACTGCAGTGAGAGGGGCATTGCTAATACACCCTTCCACACTTTGGCATGGTTCTAGCTAGCCAAATAGGTGTATACCAGATTTAGCATGTTGACACATTTTGGTGGCTATTTTGTACATTTGTTGAGTCACAAATGCTGAAGCCAGATGTTCTTTTAAAGTCTATAATAAAATATTGAAAAGTCAACATTTAAAGCCTTTTGGTGTTTTTGTAGCTTTTCGTGTTTTTTTTTTTTTTTTTTTTTAAGCGCTGCATGCTCTGAGGATGGTATTTTTAATTTCTGGCATATTTTTCCCATTGGTAAATCCTAATTATACCATTGTACAGAAGTAGAGTACATTGCGCAATACGGCTTCTTTCATCCAGGAACAGCACCACATTGCAATATCACACACAATACGTGACTTTTTTATGTATGTAATAGGCCAGGCATATGATATTCCTATGTAACATATGGCCAATGTGAAAGGGTATACATTGGTTGGCATTGAAAGAATGAAATGTGTGTGTCTAATACAGATGGTGCTGTGTCCTCATGGTGTTCGTGACCTTGTGGTTCTATATTTGCAGGTTTTCATCATCTATTATTAGTTTTAGCCTGCAAGCTTTCAGCTTAGATTTTTTCTGTATAATACAGTAATATTTAGACCACATGGGAAACACCTCGACGGCATTTGCATTGATAATGGACAGATGAATGCACATCAGTCGGAGCTCTAATATAATGTGCTAAATGCTTGCTAATTTTAACATAAATTCATTTACAGCAGCTGTGTTTTCTGCCAGCGCCAATTAGTGACTTTGTCTACAAATCATTATCTTGCTAATATGAGCTGTTGTAATGCCTAGAAGTTGACCCTGGCATTTTCTAATAATGGAAAATTCTTAGGAGAAAATAACATATACCCACTTGGTTAAGAAGACAAATATAATATGTGGGATGTAGAAAGATCACATTTCTAATATATTACGTTTAGCTGGCACATCATGTTAATTTCTCACTACTCTTTGGAAGAAACTCTTAGTAAATAATGTTTGGAGTCTAGAGTGGTTTATATTGGAGGCGGGCAGGTTATTATTCCTGAAGATTGTAGAAATGGGGACTGCAGTCTGTGAGCGATGTGCGGTGCAAGTAGAGAACATGCCAGTCACCTCAATCCATACAGTAATCCATGATGCACATAAGTGTATACAGTTGAAACCAGAAGTTGACATAAACTATATAAAAAAACACATGTGCATGTTTTTCTCAAAAGTCAATATCCAAAACGTTTGACCCAAGTCATACAGTTTAAAGGCAATGGTGCCAAATATTAATGAAATGTATGTAAACTTTTGACATGGCAGAAAGTAATAAAAATGCCTTAAAACATTCTCTCTCATTATTCTGGCATTTGGCAAATAATAATAATTATAGTAATTCTAATTGACCAAAAACAGGAAAGGTTTATTCTGATTTCATTTCAGATATTGAGGAAAAACCTGCATCTTTTTATATAGTGAATGTAAACTTCTGGTTTCAACTGTATATGATTGTAAGCATAAGATAATATTAGTATGGCCAACTATACTATGCCAGTCCCATCTGCATCTTTCTCAGCGGTGTATCCGGAGCAATGGTAAAATGTTATGATAGAGACCTGGGTGGCCGGCTCCCCTAATCTCTCAAACAACGTTGAGACAGCTGAGATTATAATTTCATCAGGTACCATAGAATTGGAAACGGCTCAGTATTGTCAGACTGACTTGGACTCAGACTTTGGGACAAAGCAGCAGCCTTGAGATTTTTAGTACCTGGCCTAAATGTTGCCTTAATATTAAATTTAGCAAAACACTTTGCCCATGTGGCCTATCTGGCATTTATCTGTTATGTATGATCTGTAATGACCACAGTATGATGCTTTGCTCATTCTAGGGAATGGCTCCACTCCTGCAAAAGTCCATATTATGGCTAACAATTCATGGTTACAAATGCAGTAATTTTGGGAAATACTTTTGAGAAAAATATGCACATGGACCCACAAATGGGTTGTCCCACCTGGACACTTATGGCATATTGATAGGATATGCAATTATTGTCTGATAGGTACAGGTACCACCTCTGGAACTCACTTCTGTCCCAAGAATGGAGACCTGCCGAGAATGGAGAGCTAGCCACACATTTGTGGTTTTCTCCATTGGCTGCTATTTTCAGAAGTACCATAGTGGTGAATGGAGTGCAGGTGCAGAATTCTCTCCATTCACAGTGGGCCTTGTTCTTGAGCGAGGAACAGGGTCCAATCTATATGTCATAAATGACCAGATGGAAAAACCTCTTTTAGGAAAATGGACCCTTAGATGAAATTTCTCCCCAGGGTCACAGCTATCCACCTCTACAATAAATGGCCAGATCAGGTTCAATCAAAACTGGAGATATGTTGAGGCCAAAAGCAAATGGGAGGTCACAAATTGTAGACAGGAAACTGTAAGAGAATCCAGAGGAATGGACAGAAATAAGCATAGTCAAGAAATAAATATGCACCAGGGTAGGAAAACTGATTACTTGCACTGAAGCTAAAGCTTCAAACAGAACTCCTTCTGGTTTGTCAGCTATCCAGGCTATCTGATTGGACAGCCAGCTTGGGTCACTTTGGCCGATCCTCCAAGCTTTCTGATTGGACTGCTGGCTACGCCTGCTGATTGGTTGCATGGCTGTGCGTACTGCATACTCACCATCCGACACCCCACCAGCCCTGATGAGAAGTCTATTGCAGCAGTTGCTGGCAAGGAGAGACAACACTGGCGCGTGGCAAGGTAACCTTATTGAAGTCTGAGATCGACATGTAGTCTAAAAGCAACAAGCCCAGACAATGAAACATTAGAAACTTTGATGGACTTCTTAATGAATAATTATTATTAGGAACTACATTTTTCACTAGAGTTCTCTTTTCAGCTACTGTATGAAAGATACATTCAACTTCTTTATAGCTGTCAATAGTTTGGGGAATATTCTTCTCACAATGTTTCATTTTTATCTTTTTTTAATTCACAGGTTTACCAAAATTGCAGGTTATTAGAACTTACAATGGTTATCCAGCACCTCCAGTGAACAATGGCCCTTCACTCACCATACAGGTTGGGGACACCATTGAGTTAATAAGGGCTGATCCTCACAGCCTGTTTTGGCAGGTAGGTGGTGATAATAGAATAGGGTACAATAGTATCAAGATTAAGAATCTCTTTCGGCAGGCTGACCATACTCCCTTTCAGCTCACACCCTCTTTCAGCTCTGGCATTTTAATCGTCATTGTGTCATTGGTCTTAGGGTTTATTCAGATGACCTTATGTGTTTTGCGGTTTCGTAAAACATGGATAGCGGCCGTGTGCGTTCCACATTTTCCACAATAGAACTGCCTATTCTTGTCCGTGATTGCGGACAAGAATAGGACATGCGCTATATTTTTTTTGCGGGGCCGCGGAATGGAACTACGGATGCGGACATAGTCTGCATCTTTTGTGGCCCCATTGAAATGATTGGGTCTGCACCTGTTCTGCAAAATTGTGGAAGAGATGCGGACCCATTCATATGATTGAGTGCATAAGCCCTTAGAGTGAGACGACACCTAGACTTGTCACACTACAAAACAATGCTGTGAAATTGCTCTGAAATCACTGTCCATAATGGCATAATTTGCGCAAAAAACCCACAAACAGTACAAATCAAAAGTGGTGATTTATTTCACCTCATATATCAAAAGGTGCACTCTACTTTTAAAATGTGACTTTTTAAAATATAAACCTGATTATCCGCCTATTTCTTTCTATTTGCGACAGGCACTAAAATGCGACTTTTTATAAACCAAAATGCGCCATTTCAGTCACCTCCCTGCCAAACCACACTTAAGACTTTTTAAACATATTTGCGACTGTTGAAGCATATTTGCCACTTTGACATTTCTAACTCATTTCTGGCGTGATGCATTCTTTGTGGTGAAAATTCTGGAAAAAAACAGTTGATAGATTTGGCGCAAATCAAAATGCCATTCTTTTTGGCGCATTTTACGCCATAATTCTGTTACAACATGCTTAGTAAATGTCCCCCATTGAGTATCTTGAAAACTGCTTCTAAATCACTGCAGGCCAGTGAGTATTGCTGGAGCAATTTAATTGCTAGAGATAAAGTGAGTAGCTATTAATCTTTATCACTACAAGCTGCGATTTCAGAGCGATTTCCAAACTACTTTTTTACTACATGAAAATACCTTAGCAATAAAATCCCTGTGAAATTGTAATCTGGAGATTAAGGCGGTCATTTATCAAGCTGAAGTACACCTAAATTAGGAGTATTTCAGGCACATGATTGCGGCACAATGGTTAGTCGCATGGCAATCTGCGACTTTTCCCCGCTAACGCCAGGTCCAAATAAGTGGGCCTGGCATGTGCGCGGAAGGGGACTGGCCGGTAGGCCAGTCTCACTTGCCAATTTCTACGCCTGTCTTACATGAAGAAGTGGCTGAGAATCCACCAAAGTTATGTAGAGGCCGGCGCCTCTTCATAACTTCTGCTTTCCACCACTATAGGGCTTTATTTAGACGAGTGTCTAAAACGCCGGTCTTAATAAATGACCCCCGAAATCTTGCCAGCCAGTTACTAGGCTGCAGTGATTTGGAAGCGATTTTCAGGCAACTCTTTGCTTTCCCTATGGACAGTGATTTTTTTTGTAATGTGACAGAAAAGTCGAGGTCTAGCCTCAGACTTAGGCCTCTTTCACATGTCCACATCAGTGATGACATCTGTGAAGGGTCCGTGTGTCTGTTTTATGCCCTCTGTGAGTCATGTGTATTCCATGTGCACTGCGGCGGTTAAGAGGATTTCCAGAGCATCTTTTACCAATGGTCAGCAGAAGTGACAGAAGGTGGATGCCATTTTTGTTCTGTCAGTGGTTTTCATAGACCCGTAGACTTCAGCGGGTGTCTTAGGTCCTCATCACGGACCAAAGTAGTACATACCTCCTTTGTTTTTCCATTGACCAATGGTAAGTGGAAAAACAAGGATGTGTGAATAAACACATTAAAGTCAATGTATCTGTGTGCAGTGGAGAACACAGAAAAATCTTGCACACCATTTACTGACATGCAGGAAACCTTATACTGATAACCTGGACCTACGTGAGATGACCAAGGATTGTGATATTGCATTTTAGGACTTATGCCTTAAAGGAAATGTGTCATCAGAAATTGACCTATTGTTTAAGGAAATGTGTCACTAAAAACTTTTGTCTATCCAGATAGTAACACCTCTATCCTTTTTTCCTAAACTGATTTTATTTTCTGATTAAAGATTTTTTTATTCTGTTTTCTGAACATGATCATGGGGGCTGCCATCTTGCCTGAGTTCTTCTTAACATTTTATATATAGTCCGCCGATGGACTTGCAGGGTCACAGCAGTGATGCCCTGCTCTAGTATTAGATAGTCTAGCACAGTGATGGTGAACCTTTTAGAGACCGAGTGCCCAAACTGCAACCCAAAACCCATTTATTTATCACAAAGTGCCAACACGGTCATTTAACCTGATTACCAATACAGTATATCTTCCATGTATTTTATCATTTAACTATAATAGCATTCAGTGCGCTACCTGTGTCGTTCATAGCGCGCCCTGCGCTGATGAATGGCAGAAAAAGGCGTACTGATACAGGGTGCGGGTGTCCACTCCTGCCATCGGTTCGCCACCACTGGTCTAGCATGTGTTTTATTTTTAAATTGCTGCATATAAAAATCTCCTATATGCAAAGATGTTTTTTTTTTTCTGTTGCACAAAAAAACTGTTTCATTATTCTTTTTCAGGGAAAAAATATTGTCACTGGAGAGCTTGGCTTTTTTCCAAGTGATGCGGTAAAACCAAGCCCCTGTGTAAGTCTGATTATAAGTTATTAACATTAGTTTACCTGCAAAAAATGCTAAGTGCCATAAAAAGGCACAAAGGACTTGATAAATATTCCTCTCTGCCTGAACACCATTGTTTGCATTGTGAATACACCTGAAACTGGCATCATTTTATTGATAAGTATTCCCAGTGACATAGAAGCCGGTCCTAAATTTTGGTGCAGTTTTCTTTGGTTATGGAGTACTGCAGCCAGGGAAACTCACTTGTGCTTTGTATTCATAGCCAGCAGTTAGTAGACTAGAGATACAGTAGTAAATGGATGATGCTTGGTACATCAGTCTGTCTACTAGGTGCTCGATTCCTCCAAGTGTCACTTGTTGCACAGAAGTTTAATCAAGCTGTAGTAATACATGAGTGACATATAATCTTACGTGCAGATGACTTACTTATTAAATGGGGCATGAGAGAAGCCTACTGAGAGAAGTTTTATTTTGGACTCTAAAATGTATTTTCTTTATTTTTCTCACTTATATATCGCTGGCATATTCCGCAGCACTTTACAGACATTCTTATCATCACTCCCAAGTGGAGCTCACAATCTACGTTTCCTATCACTATGTCTTTGGACTGTAGCTCAGACTTGAACCGTGGACCCCACCCAGCACTGCAAGGCATCAGTGCTAACCACTGAGCCATCGTATTGCCTTAACCTTTACGCTGGCCATTACTTAGGCCCCTTTCACACGGGCGAGTATTCCGCACGGGTGCGATGCATGAGGTGAACGCATTGCACCCGCACTGAATCTTGACCCATTCATTTCTATAACATGGTTATAAGGGAAAATAATAGCAATCTTAATACAGAATGCATAGTACAATAGCGCTGGAGGGGTTAAAAAAATATATAAAAATATTTAACTCACCTTAATCCACTTGCTCGCGCAGCCCGGCTTCTCTTCTGTCTTCTTTTTTGCTGTGTGCAGGAAAAGGACCTGTGGTGATGTCACTCCGGTCATCACATGGTCCCTCACATGATCTTTTACCATGGTGATGGATCATGTGATGGACCATGTGACGACCGGAGTGACGTCACCACAGGTCCTTTTCCACAGCAAAAAAGAAGACAGAAGAGAAGCCGGGCTGCGCGAGCAAGTGGATAAAGGTGAGTTTTAATTTTTTATTTTTATTTTTTAACCCCTTCAGCGAGGTGTTATAAGGGAAAATAATACAATCTACCCAGCACCTAACCCAAACCCGAACTTCTGTGAAGAAGTTCAAGTTTGGGTACCAAACATGCAGATTTTTCTCACGCGAGTGCAAAACGCATTACAATGTTTTGCACTCGCGCAGAAAAATCGTGCATGTTCCCGCAACGCACCCGCACCTTTTCCCGCAACGCCCGTGTGAAAGAGGCCTTAGTCTTTTGTTGACCAGTGGTGAGTTCAGCCCACACTCTAAGGCTACTTTCACACTGGCGTTTCTGGGTCCGCTTGTGGGATCCGTTTCAGGGCTCTCACAAGCGGCCCAAAACGGATCAGTTCAGCCCCAATGCATTCTGAGTGGATAAGGATCCGTTCAGAATGCATCAATTTGGCTACGTTTGGTCTCCATTGCGTTTTTTAGACGGCCACTGAAACGCAGCTTGCAGCGTTTTGGTGACCGTATGACGATGCGGAGCCAAACGGATCTGTCCTGACTTACAATGTAAGTCAATGGGAACGGATCTGTTTTTCACTGACACAATATGGTGCAATTTTTTGACTTAGACTTATTTTTTTATGAATAATGCAAACAGATCCGTTATGAACGGATACAAGCGTTTGCATTATCGGTGCGGATCCGTCTGTGCAGATACAAGACGGATCTGCACCAAACGAGTGTGAAAGTAGCCTAATGTGTATGGGGAGCTCCCGACAGATGATATTGAGGAGATCTTTTTCTTCTCATGGGAGATAATCTGCTGCCAGAAGTGTCTGGCAGCTGCTTTCTCAGCTCTCCTCATAAAATACACATGGAGTTGGGAGAGATATCTAGCTGCTGAACGATTGTTTGGCTGGCAACTATTGAATTTGTATGGGTAGCTTTAGGCACCCTGCACACGAACGTGTGCACCCCGTGGTCGTGCTGCGGCGCGCAAAATGCGGGCCGCAATGCACAAACACAGTCCGTGGGGCAGCCACAGCGGATCGCGGACCCATTCACTTGAATGGGTCCGCGATCCGGCCGTTCCGCAAAAAGATAGGACATGTTCTATCTTTCTGCGGAACAGAAGTACGGGACAAAACCCCACGGAAGCACTCCGTAGTGCTTCCGTTCCGTGCTTCCGTTCCGCACCATTCTCCAATTTCCGGATTTGCAGACCCATTCAAGTGAATGGGTCCGCATCCGTGATGCGGAATGTCCATGGAACGGCACCCGTGTATTGCAGATCCGCAAATGCGGTCCGCAATACGGCTACAGGGGGCCTTAGGCTGTATATTTACTGCACTTATTTTATACATATCAAGCTCCTATGTGCTGTGACTTAAAGGGGTTGTCCCATGAAAAATATTCTACAGTTTTCAAACCAGCACCTGGATCTGAATACTTTTGTAATTGCATGCAATTAAAAATGTAGCATAGCCACTGAGTTAGGCCTCATGCACACGACAGTTGTTTTTTGCGTCCGCAAATTGTGTGTCCGCTAAAAAAAACGGATGCGGCATTTTTTTGGA
This sequence comes from Bufo bufo, assembly GCF_905171765.1. Taxonomy (NCBI): domain Eukaryota; kingdom Metazoa; phylum Chordata; class Amphibia; order Anura; family Bufonidae; genus Bufo; species Bufo bufo. The sequence continues at coordinate 75,077,084 of NC_053397.1, forward strand.
GGATCTGTTTTTTCCCACAAATCCCTTGTAATAAATGCCTATCCTTGTCCGTAAATGTGAAAAAAGTAGGACATGCACTATTTTTTTTTGCTGAAGGGAAACACGGACGACGGACGTGGAACACAAACGGATGAACTATCAGCATTTTTTTGCTGACCCATTGAAATGAATAGGTCCCCATCCTATCCGCCAAAAAAACGGAACGGAGGCCGAGAAAAACAACTGTCGTGTGCATGAGGCCTTATTCAATAAAATGTATCTGTATAGGGCCACCTGCTGTTTGTTCTTTTCTTATTTCTTTGACCTGCTCACTGAGATGGTCGCACATGCTCAGTTTCATCCTTCAACTGCCTCCTGAGCTGTGATAGGGAGAGAACTGCAGCAGCAAAGACACTCCCCCTGAGCTGTCAGCTTGATATAAATCTAGCAGGGGGAGATCTCTGGATCCATGAGAGGTACAGGGCTGGTTCTAGCTTTGTTAGAAAGAGATATTCATGTACTATATGATGTCTGGTTTTAATTTTTTACATCAGTCATGGGATGACCCATTTAAGGGCTCTTTACACGCTTCATAGTAACGATTGTTAGCGATGATCTGGCGGTGTAAAAATCCTTGTTCCCGACCGCAGATTATGCTGTGTAAACACGATCTGCAGTATGGGGAAGAGCGATGGCATTAGTGATCGCCCCTCCCATAGGAGCTGTAGGAGATCGATGCATGTTAATGCAGCGTTCTCCTCCACTAGCGATCAGCAGATTGTCAGGAAGGAATGCTTCCTTCCCAACAATCTGACTGTACATCGTCCTGTTTAAAGGGACCTTTAGCCACAGACAAGATCATGATTTATTCTCACTTATCTCTTCTCCCACAGGAGATGCCAAAGCCAGTAGATTACTCTGGTCAGCCATGGTGAGTACATTAAGTGCAGCCTTTGAGCTTCTTTGGTTTGAATCTGTAAGCATCCAGCTATGATTTAGAATGGTGATGATGCAAAAGTCCATGTTTTGGAGTAACATAGTAACATAGTATATAAGGCCGAAAAAAGACATTTGTCCATCCAGTTCGGCCTGTTATCCTGCAAGTTGATCCAGAGGAAGGCAAAAAAAAAAAGAGGTAGAACCCAATTTTCCCCACTTTAGGGGAATAAAAAGTTCCTTCCCGACTCCAATCAGGCAATCAGAATAACTCCCTGGATCAACGACCCCTCTCTAGTAGCTATAGCCTGTAATATTATTACACTCCAGAAATACATCCAGGCCCCTCTTGAATTCCTTTATTGTACTCACCATCACCACCTCCTCAGGCAGAGAGTTCCATAGTCTCACTGCTCTTACCGTAAAGAACCCTTTTCTATGTTTGTGTACAAACCTTCTTTCCTCCAGACGCAGAGGATGTCCCCTCATCACAGTCACAGTCCTGGGGATAAATAGATGATGGGATAGATCTCTGTACTGACCCCTGATATATTTATACATAGTAATTAGATCTCCCCTCAGTCGTCTTTTTTTCTAACGTGAATAACCCTAATTTTGATAATCTTTCAGGGTACTATAGTTGCCCCATTCCAGTTATTACTTTAGTTGCCCTCCTCTGGACCCTCTCCAGCTCTGCTATGTCTGCCTTGTTTACAGGAGCCCAGAACTGTACACAGTACTCCATGTGTGGTCTGACTAATGATTTGTAAAGTGGTAGGACTATGTTCTTATCACGGGCATCTATGCCCCTTCTGATGCAACCCATTATCTTATTGGCCTTGGCAGCAGCTGCCTGACACTGTTTTTTGCAGCTTAGTTTGCTGTTTATTAAAATTCCTAGATCCTTTTCCATGTCAGTGTTACCGAGTGTTTTACCATTTAGTACTTCTGTATGTTTAGCCCAGGGATGGATAAAACACTGTGGACTGTAGGAGGCAGTCACAGTCAAACCACTCTGAGCCAATTTGTTTTTTTTTCATGGCCATTTTTAAGGCCAGCCCAAAAAATGGGCCCCTGTAGAAAATGTCTAGGCACTTTGGACTACAAGGTTCCTGGGATTTATCCAGCCCTGTTGTAGGACATCATTAGCTGAATATATTCATATTATGTTAAGTCTCTTTTTGCAGCTAAATGACTCCACGTCTTCTTCTCAGTCTGTGGTTATTACCTAGTTTACAGTCTTCCTTGTTCCTTCATCACTTCCGTCCTTAATTTGCTTGTTTTATTCTATTCTGAACATGCATGCAAAGTTTTTCTTTTCCTGACGACTACTGCAATGAATCTAAAACAAGCCAGTGTAATATGAAGAGGTTGTCTCTTGTAGTTCAGAGAGAACTTTCAATGACCTTTTAAATACCTACACTGAATAAGATTGGGGCTACATGATGATCTTGGCTGCAACACATTTGGCGCAACAAAGGCTCGCTGTGTTGCACTGAAGCCAGTGAACTGAATGAACAGAATCACACAAGAAATCAAACGCTGTTGAAGTTTTTGTTATTCTGGGGTCACGGTCAAGGCATTTTGTGCATTGTACTGCAACCCCATTCAGTTCAATGGCTGCAATGCTGCACTGCCATCCTTGGTCACGCCATGGATGTCAGGGCCAAGATTGCTGGGTAGCCCCAGTCTAAATGTCATCCACATAGGAAGACATGGTGTTAGGCAGCTAAAATCTTAATAACATCCAATATCAATAATAATTGTTATGAAAATGTGTGTGTGCACTGAACCTAAGACCACATGTCATGTGAATCCATCTAAGATGTATCTTCATGTAAAATGATCACTAGCTGCCCACATCGGTCTGAAATGGTCTAGAATGGTTTGGCATTGGTTTGAAATGGTCTGGAATGTTCACTTTTCTATAAGTCTGGAATTAGTATTGTTATCATGTTAACACGTAGAATATATTTTTCCCTCTCTAGGTATGCAGGGGCTATGGGGAGAGTGGAGGCAGAGGTGGAGCTGATGAATAGAGAAAACAGTACCTACCTCATCCGACACAGAACGAAGGAGATCAGAGAGTATGCAATCAGTATTAAGTAAGTCTTGCTGAGCCCTCACAATTTGAACTCAAGTGTGCACAGTGAGGGAAGAAAACTAGTACAATGCAATTTTTGTTTTTCAAGTGAATGGGACTGAGCTGCACTACTAGTGCCCAACCCTTACCAAAAGCACAGGTGTGGCTGGTAACCAATGAAGGGGGCCCAATTCTTGGTGGAGGGCCATGGCCCATTCAGTCGATTGCCCTGCAAAGCATAGGTCATCGATATAGCAGTCCTAGAAGAATACCTAAGATTTTTGTGTAGGCTGTTCCGAAAGAGGAAAAAAGCTTAACATAATGTAAAGAGAAAAATGTAATTTCTCAGTCTGAGCCTTGCTCTTCTTCGATTACCATTTATCTGGCTGTATATAGGAAAACATTATAGAACTCATTAAGTGATGATTGTGACAAATTTTGTTAAGATTTTCACATGTTAAAATAAAAGGATTAGAATATTAAAACAATGCCATACTCATCTCACCGATCCCACACAGCTCCTGTTCTGGTGCTTACTCGGCCCCCCGCCATTCTCTACCTCCTGTTCCCGATTGACACAGCATTTAGTCAGGTCATCGCTGTGGCCAGTGCTTGCATTTCTTGTGTGGTGTTTGGCATTGTCTGACTACAATGGGCCAATAATTTCTGCATGTAGGGGTTTGTGCGGCTTTTTGGGGTCACTTGCGTACACAATTGTGACTTCTCAAGCACTTCGCCTTCCAGTGCCACCTACAGATTTGGAGTGAAAATGTGATGAGAATTTCAGAGTAAATCACTTTTGTGACACATTTAAGAAGTGTCACTTTTGAAAAAGTCCCAACTCTGCACTAGGCATCCCCCACTTTTACTTACATTGGAGCAACCACATAGCATGCCAAATGTATTATTACTGTGTGCCATTTTCATACATTTTGCCCAGCAAGTCCAATCGAAAAACTAACCTCAAATATAACTGCAATCATTAATTCCCTCTTTTGCATGCAGCGTTTTTCTTGTCTGGTAGAAAGCCAGCATTCATGCCAGAAGCCTGAAGAGCCCTGTTATAGTGAATGGGATCCAGCGGGCCCCAGCAGTGTCTGGCTATGCCAAATACAGCAATTCCGATATTCTGCTCCTTCAGCTAAACAAAATATCAGAATACCTGCCACAGTTGCACTGATTGTAAGGCCATATGTCATATAAATCCATCTAAAATGTACCTTCATGTGAAATGATCAGAAAAAAAGATTTAACTTCAAACAATCAGTTTGAGAAATTAAGAAGTTTAAGAATAAAGAATGATCTCTGATTGCTATAGACAAAAGAGCTGTTCTTCAAAATGCTACCAATAAAACCTATAGCCTCGCCTTGAAAGAAATGATGGAGATGGAAAAATAAAAAAGTTATGGCTGTCAGTATATGACAATGAAGAGGAAAAACAACAACTTTTTTTAAGGTTTTTATTTATTTATAATTTATTTTTAAATAGTAAAACATAACAGAAACTATATAAAATTGCTAACACTGTAATCGTACCTACTCATAGAATTAGGGTGTCATGTCATTTTTAGTGCACAGTAAACACAAAAACCATGGCGGAATTACTATTTTTTTTGTCACATAACAGATTTTTTTTCCCCGATTTCCAAAACAATCCACAAAAATAAGTCCTCATATGGCTATGTGAACGGAAATGTATAAAAGTTATGGCTCTTGGAAGGTGGGGGGAAACTAAAATGCAAAAACAAAAATTGTTTGGGTGCTTAAACTTGCAATGTAAATCTACTATACTATACAATGGCTTGGGTTTTAAAGTGAACCTGTCACCACAATGGCCCTATTGAGCTAATTACATGTTTAACATGTGGAAAAACAACTTATAAAACGTACCTGACGTCATCAATATCTTAGTGCAGTCACTGGGGCAAGTCCATGGCTGAGCCGAGTCGCTGATTACAGCCAGAAATCCCGCCCGCCCGCATCGCGGCTACAGCCCGCCCCTTCCTTCTTCCACATCAGTGCTTGGCCCAGCCAAATCTTATGCAGGAGCAGGGGCACTTCATCTGTGGCTGGGAACCAGTGAGCACTAGAAGCCGAGATGTACAAGCGCAAGTCAGGTTTCTGGCCTCTTCTCCTGCATAGGATTTGGCAGGGCAAAGCACTAACATGCAAGACTGAAGGTGCGGGCTGTAGCAGTGAAGGGCAAGATTGCTGGCTGCATTCAATGACTCAGCTGAGCCACGGACACGCCCCAGTGGCTCCACTAAGACCATATTGATGACGTCAGGTAAGTTTTAGAAGTTGTTTTTCCACAATAATACAATGATTATGAACTTCAAGAAAACGAGCTTAGGAAACAAGGCAGTGTAATGAGTATGAAATTATGGGGCCGTTCTGGTGACAGGTTCCCTTAAAGCACACGGACTGCCTGCCGTAAAGATATGGCGGGCTGTAAGCAGTTTAAAGTTTTCATGTAGTGCTAAACATCATTGTAAGGGATCATACAAACTATCTTAGGAATGGGTGCACATAATCATTTATTTCAATGGGGCCGCAAAAGACGCTGAGAACACACCGTGTGCTGTCCGTATCCGTTGCTCCGTATCGTGGCCCCGCAAACAAGATACAACATGTCCTATTCTTGTCTGTTTTGCACGGCACGGTCGCGTGAGTGAGCCCTAATAATGAACAATCAATAGATGAATACTTTGAGTAATCCATAGAGATTTTGGGCGTACAGATGCTTCTTAGGTCAATTGTAATATCACTATACCGTACAACAGCACTCAGCACAGGTAGCGGTGTGCTCTTTTATGGGTCCATGCACAAAATTGAAAGAAGTCATAGCTACATTTTCCTTGAACTCTTTTTATTTTTAAGTGTGATTGCAGAAGTTTAAAACACAGCAAAAAAAGACTTTTCTGTTGCGGTATAGCGTTTTATCACATCTTCATACCTTCAGTACATGGGTAGGTATCCTCATGCAGTTAGGGCTTGGTATATGATCTTACATCTGTCTGAAATATATGTACAACTATGCATTACCTCCTACATAGCCAAGCTTGAAGTTCTAAATTACTTGACACCTATTACATTCCCGTATACCTCTAAATAAGGGACGTAGCCCATAGCCACAAATAACATGCATTTAATCACACTGTATATAAAGGAACTAATTAGATATAAATACGACCCTGTTACCAAATCTTTTAAAAACAAGCAGCATTTTCTGCACCCGGCTAAATATATTCTGTTAATGAGTTGTCAGGCCTGTGTTGGATGGAATATACTCTCAGCCTCTGCAATGAATCTGTTTACTCTTGTTTTGGGCCCTGCCCGCAGGTAATTATTGATCCTTGGCTGATTAAAGGCAAATTTATATTCAGAAGTTATGCCTTGCCCGCAGGTACAACAATGAAGTGAAGCACATCAAGATATTAACGAGAGATGGCTTTTTTCGCATTGCAGAAAATAGGAAATTTAAAAGTTTAATGGTAAGCATTGATTCCGTTCCTTTGTGAAAAAAAATGTCACCCTGATCTATTGTTTGTTAAACTCCTTTTGCCCAGAAGCATCCTGCCTCAACTTGAAAGCTGTATGACTTGTTAACTAAAGAGATCAGCAAGATTTCATTATAACACATTGCAGGAATTAGTTGGGCTCAATTATAGGCCGCTTAGTCCCTCCTAGCTTTACGCCTATACATTAGGAAGTCTAGGGTCTTACTGCCCTGATGAGATCCTTACTGGGCACCAGAGTGGGCCCTCCAGATGTACGGACATCCCTGACAAATCATCCCACATATAGGGCTCATGCACACTACTGTATGTATTTTGCGGTCCGCAAAAAATATGGATGACATCCTTATGATATGACCATGGTGATGGATCATGTGATGGGCCATGTGATGAGCGCAGTGACGTCATCAAAGGTCCTTTTCCTCCTGCACAGCAAAGAAGAAGAAAGAAGAGAAACCGGGCTGCGCAAACAAATGGATTAAGGTGAGTTAAATTATTATTTTTATTTTTTTAACCCCTCCAGCCCTATTTTACTAAGCATTCTGTATTAAGAATGCTATTATTTTCCCTTATAACCATGTTATAAGGGAAAATAATAATGATCGGGTCCCCATCCCGATCATCCCCTAGCAACCCCTAGCAACTTGCTTGCGGATGCTTGCGATTTTCACGCAGCCCCATTTACTTTTATGAGGCCTGCGTTGCGTGAAAAACACACAAAATAGAGCATGCTGCGATTTTCACGCAACACACAGGTGATGCGTGAAAATCACCGCTCATGTGCACAGCCCCATAGAAATGAATGGGTCCGGATTCAGTGCGGGCGGGTGCAATGCGTTCACCTCACGCATTGCACCCGCGCGGAAATCTCGCTCGTGTGAAAGAGGCCTTAAAGATGGCGCCCGCTCCAGTGGGAATCGGGCACCATAGCCGATGGATGACTGCTGTTTCACACAACAAGCACAGCGGGGCTATTGTATGCGACCAGCAAAAATGCTGATCGCAAACATTTGAACCCTTAGATGCAGTGATCAACTTTGACCACTGCATCTGAGATTGCAAAACCTGGCATCACTGAGCACGTGACAAATGGTGGGAGCTGTTCATTTGTCTGTTAAAGGTCAGGGCCTGCTGAGGCTCTGATGACTTTTACAGGTATATTCCTATGTAGGCCTGCAGGTGGCAGCACTGCATTGCAATATACCGATATTTATATATTGTAATAAATAAAATTCCATTGCTTTATACAAATTGCAATCCAATGATTGCATGTTATAGCCACCTAGGGTGACTTAAAAAAAAATAAAAAAAGTTTTTAAAAATAGAAAAGTTCAAAGCACCCCCCTTTCCCCACACTCCAGCATTGGTAGAACAGTCGATAATTATCTAGAGAGACCCAGTGCCCAATCATAGACTCCATAACTTATCAAACTTATGAGGGCACCCCCGTTTCAAGAATACAGCTAAGGCCTAGTTCCCACGAACGTTATTTTTGCGAGTGTACGGGCCGTTTTTTTGTGTTCCGTATACGGTCCGTATACGGAACCATTCATTTCAAAGGTTTCGTCCAAAAAACGGAATGTGTTCCGTATGCATTCCGTTTCCGTATTTCCGTTTTTCCGTTCCGTTGAAAGATAGAGCTTGTCCTATATTTGGCCGTAAATCACGGGTCGTGCCTCCATTCAAGTCAATGGGTCCGCAAAAAAAACGGAACACATACGGAAATGCATCCGTATGTCTTCCGTTTCCGTTCCGTTTTTTCTGAACCATCTATTGAAAATGTTATGGCCAGCCCAATTTTTTCTATGTAATTACTGTATACTGTACATGGCATACGGAAAAACGGAAAGAAAACGGAAACACAACGGAACTCAAAAACGGAACAACGGATCCATGAAAAACGGACCGCAAAAAACAATAAAAGCCATACGGTCGTGTGAACTAGGCCTAACTCGTACATCAGCATAGTATTAGCCTTACTACAAAATTCCTCCACCCTTAGGGGACACGATTGAATCCAATGAAGAACAATAAGCTTCCTGGCTATATATAGTAACCTCCCTATTGCAGTCCTACCTGCCTCCTCTGCACCTACATCCGCCATATAACCCAAAATGCATACTGTAGGTTCACGAGGAACTCCTATTGACAAAACTCTGAATTATTCCCAGTACACTCGTCCAAAACTCATCCAACCTTGGGCATTGCCACAACATATGTAGTAAGTCTGCTGGATCCGTATGACATCTTGGGCATTTAGCATCTGCTCTGACACCGACACATTGTTAAAACACTGGGGTTTTGTTAACCCTGTGTATGATAAACAGCTGTTTTTAACCACCATTTAAGTGAAAATTGATTTGTTACCACGAAGCACGAGGAAATTCGGCTTTGCGTCAAATCAAATTTTCCCTGAAATTCGGATTGAAGTCCACTTCGGATACTTCAATTCGCTCAGTCAACACTAGTGACCACCTCTCCATTCACTCTGGGGACTACAGTACCTCATTCCCATGATTGGTGGGATACTAGCCGTCGGATAGGGAAGAAGTTCTTATGGTGGTACAAACCCTTGAAATGCATGGGTATTTTATATGTGTATTGTTACAATGGCTGACCTACAATTACACATGTTTCTGAACTATACAGATTCCTATTTTGACATAATACATTTGCTTTATGGCCTGCAAAAAAATGTGCTTTTCCGCTCTTTTCCTTTTTTTTTTTTGTTACAATGAATAAAATAAAGACTTTTAGGAGACGTAACAATGAAAGATTTAATTTGCCACATAAACTTTCCAAATTGTGCCTCTATGTGATGGCTTTTTATAGAGTTTTACAATCCTGGAACATAGTAATAAAAGTAGAACAATATATTTGTATAATTGGAATAGAGAGAATAAATTAGATCACCTACAGTTTAAATATAGTATAACTAGATATATGTTTATATTTGTATTAGTATGGATGGAGCTTTTAGGATAAACAGTGGTTGTAAAAAACCGTGCACACCTTCAGTCAGATTGGTTTTCTGAAGCCTGAAACCACGAACAATCACGTCAGACCTTTTCAAGCCTTAATTTGACCTTGCCAGCTTTGCAGTTCAAATGGAAAACAAAATGATAATTGTGGGGGGAAAAGTAGTTGAAGATAAAAATTACCAAATGAATTCCTAGCTTGCATAAGTGTGGAGCGGTAGAGTTGATCAGAGATATTTACTGTCAGATGGTGAAGAAATAAATGGGGAAAAGGGACATTATGGGGACAATACTAAGATTAGGTTCTTCCCTAGCTTCCAGTTAGGGTTGGCATTTATAGCAGGAGGCTGATATTTTATTCTTACAGGCACATTGAAGTGTCGGTATTTGAGTCCTGATCTGTGCTCTGACAATGAAGGCTGTACTCCTGTATATCGAACTTTTATTCTGTCTCCTTCAGATTGTCTTTGCTGAGTGAGTAGGCATAAACTCTAACAGTGAACCACAGGGTCCATTGCTGTTAATTGAAGGATTTTTGTTCACTAAAAGCCTCAGTAGTATTCTGTATAACGTACTTATATCTACAGATACATCTCTATACAGTAGTGCTTGAAACATTGTGAACCCTTTCACCTATAATTTGACCTAAAATTTGACCTAAAACTATACAATATACGGAGCTGTCTTTGGAAAGCTGCTGGGATCCTGCATCGCTAAGCAGAGCTCCGGTGAGTGCTGCGGCTCCCTGATACAGCTGATTGGCAGGGGGTGTCGGGACTTGGACCCCCGCTGATGTGATACTGATGACCTAGCCTGAGGATAAGTCATCATTATCTTTTCCAGGATAATCCTTTTAAGTACAGTTTGATTACTTGCTACAACTGGTTTGAGAAATCAAATATTTTATATCTGGAATTGCAAGAGGGATATCTTCCATAATATTGCTTTTTATTTGGCATAAAAGAACATTGGGGGACATTTTTTATTAGATATACGCCAATTTTTGGCATATATCTGTCACAGATTTGGTCGCAAATCCCCTTTCTTCGACTTTTCCACGCTCACGCCAGGTCTAAAAAAGGGTGTGTGGTATGGGCGGGGAAGGGAAATGCCAGACGGCCCATCTCATTTATCATTTTCTATGGCTGTTTTAGGCATAGAAAATGATCCAAATCTACGGCAGCAAGGGAGCTGGTGTAGATTTAGGCTGGCGGTGGTTGTACCTAAGTTATGTAGAGGCCGGCGCCTCTACATAACTTAGGCACATCATGCGCCAGTGCAAATTGTATTAGGACTGGCGTCTAAAACACTGGTCTTAATAAATGACCCCAATTGTGTTTCTGTGTTTATTCTTTATAAAATTAAAAGTAATATCATTTAAGATTTCTCTACTGTACTTGATTGACTTAGAGCAGCGCCTGAAAAAAATTATCCTATTTCCAAACCGGTAGTAGCTGCATTCAAACAGCTCCTAAAGAATTACATGCTTCTCGTCTTAGCAGAATCTCCGAAGGTGAGTGCAATAAGCACTACTTGCCCAGATACATGTTGCACCTGCGCGTTGCAATCTTGCCAATGAAGCAATGAAGTCTTTGTGTTTTTTTTTTTTTTAAACCCATAGCTCTGACTACTTGGAAAAATTGCAATACGTTTCCCAGCTACCACCGTTGTTTAACCCCTTAAGGACCTAGGACGTACCGGTACGCCCTATTTCCCGAGTCCTTAAGGACCCAGGACGTACCGGTACGTCCTGACTTAAAATCTGTATTCCGGCGCCCCAGGGGTTAATTGGAACGGGATTTCGGCTGAAATCATTCAGCTGGCATCCCGTAACAATGCAGGGGGGGTCATTTGACCCCCCCGTATCGGCGATCGCAGCAAACCGCAGGTCAATTCAGACCTGCGGTTCGCTGCGCTTTTTGCAGTTTCTGATCGCCGCGGTCCCTGACCGCGGGGATCAGAAACTTTAGAGTGGCTAAAATCATTATTTTTCACCCCCCCCTGCACCCCTGCACGATTTTATGCCGGAGGGTGGTGCGGGGGGGGTGTCGCAGGCGGTGGGGGCGTTGCGGGAGGCGGGCGGTGCGGCAGGCGGGATCGCGATCCCCCGCCCGCCTCCCCATGAACGATCGTTGGCTTCTAGTGGGTATGCCAGGGTGCCATTGCTGGCACCCTGGTATAAACGGCTGACATCTGTGAAGATGTCAGCCGTTTAACCCTTTCCATACCGCGGTCCGTACGGACCGCTGTATGGAAAAAGTTAACTGTCATCGGTCAGGGAGCTCCCTCCCTCTCCATCGGGGGGCTGCTGTGGCTTTGCAGCCCCCCGATGGAGAGGGAGAGAGCCCCCAGAGAGCCCCCCTCAGCCCCGTGCTTACCCTTCCCCGTCTGCGAAGTTCTGAGCAGACGGGGAGGGTTCCCATGGCTACAGGACGCCTCTCAGGCATCCTGCTGTCCATGGTGCTGAACAGATCTATGCTGAAAGCATAGCTCTGTTCAGTGTAAGTAAAATACAGTACAGAACAATATATATTGTTCTGTACTGTATTATACAGACACCAGACCCACTGGATCTTCAAGAACCAAGTGGGTCTGGGTCACAAAAATGTAAAAAAAAGTGAAAAAAGTTAAGATAAAAAAAAAAACATTTATCACTGAATAAAAATTAAAAAAATAAAATAAACTACACATATTAGGTATCGCCGCGTCCGTAACGACCTGATCTATAAAATGGTCATGTTACTTTCCCCGCACGGTGAACGCCATAAAAATAAAAAAATAAAAACTATGAGAAAATTGAAATTTTGCCCACCTTACTTCCCAAAAAAGGTAATAAAAGTGATCAAAAAAGTCGCATGTACGCCAAAATAGTACCAATCAAACCGTCATCTCATCCCGCAAAAAATGAGACCCTACTCAAGATAATCACCCAAAAGCTGAAAAAACTATGGCTCTTAGACTATGGAGACACTAAAACATGATTTTTCTTTTTTCAAAAATGAACTCATTCTGTAAAACTTACATAAATAAAAAAAAGTATACATATTAGGTATCGCCGCGTCCGTATCGACCGGCTCTATAAAAATATCACATGACCTAACCCCTCAGATGACCACCGTAAAAAAATAAAAATAAAAACAGTGTAAAAAAAGCCATTTTTTGCCATCTTACGTCACAAAAAGTGTAATAGCAAGCGATCAAAAAATCATATGCACCCCAAAATAGTGCCAATCAAACCGTCATCTCATCCCGCAAAAAATGAGACCCTACTCAAGATAATCGCCCAAAAACTGAAAAAACTATGGCTCTTAGAATATGGAAACATTTTTTTGGTTTTAAAAATGAAGTTATTGTATAAAACTTACATAAATAAAAAAAAATGTATACATATTAGGTATCGCCGCGTCCGTGACAACCTGCTCTATAAAAATACCACATGATCTAACCTGTCAGATGAATGTTGTAAATAACAAAAAAAAAAAACGTGCCAAAAAAGCTATTTCTTGTTACCTTGCTGCACAAAAAGTGTAATATAGAGCAACCAAAAATCATATGTACCCTAAACTAGTACCAACAAAACTGCCACCCTATCCCGTAGTTTCTAAAATGGAGTCACTTTTTTGGAGTTTTTACTCTAGGGGTGCATCAGGGGGGCTTCAAATGGGACATGGTGTCAAAAAAAACAGTCCAGCAAAACCTGCCTTCCAAAAACCGTATGGAATTCCTTTCCTTCTGCGCCCTGCCGTGTGCCCGTACAGCGGTTTACGACCACATATGGGGTGTTTCTGTAAACTACAGAATTAGGGCCATAAATATTGAGTTTTGTTTGGCTGTTAACCCTTGCTTTGTAACTGGAAAAAAAATATTAAAATGGAAAATCTGCCAAAAATGTGAAATTTTGAAATTGTGTCTCTATTTTCCATTAAATCTTGTGCAACACCTAAAGGGTTAACAAAGTTTGTAAAATCAGTTTTGAATAGCTTGAGGGGTGTAGTTTCTTAGATGGGGTCACTTTTATGGAATTTCTAATCTAGGGGTGCATCAGGGGGGCTTCAAATGGGACATGGTGTCAAAAAACCAGTCCAGCAAAATCTGGCTTCCAAAAACCAAACCGCGCACCTTTCACTCTACACCCTACTGTGTGCCCGTACAGTAGTTTACGGCCACATATGGGGTGTTTCTGTAAACGGCAGAGTCAGGGCAATAAAGATACAATCTTGTTTGGCTGTTAACCCTTGCTTTGTTAGTGGAAAAAATGGGTTAAAATTGAAAATTAGGCAAAAAAATGAAATTCTCAAATTTCATCCCCATTTGCCAATAACTCTTGTGCAACACCTAAAGGGTTAACGACGTATGTAAAATCAGTTTTGAATACCTTGAGGGGTGTAGTTTCTTAGATGGGGTCACTTTTAGGGAGTTTCTCCTCTTGGGGTGCATCAGGGGGCTTCAAATGGGACATGGTGTCAAAAAACCAGTCCATAAAAATCAGCCTTCCAAAAACCATATGGTGCACCTTTCACTCTACGCCCCGCTGTGTGGCCGTACAGTAGTTTACGGCCACATATTGGGTGTTTCTGTAAACGGCAGAGTCAGGGCAATAAAGATACAGTCTTGTTTGGCTGTTAACCCTTGGTTTGTTAGTGGAAAAAATGGGTTAAAATGAAAAATTTGACAAAAATATGAAATTCTCAAATTTCCTCCCCATTTGCCAATAACTCTTGTGCAACACCTAAAGGGTTAACAATGTATGCAAAATCAGTTTTGAATACCTTGAGGGGTTTAGTTTCTTAGATGGGGTCATTTTTGGGTGGTTTCTATTATGTAAGCCTCGCAAAGTGACTTTAGACCTGAACTGGTCGCTAAAAATTGAGTTTTTGTAAATTTCTGAAAAATTTCAAGATTTGCTTCTAAACTTCTAAGCCTTATAACATCCCCAAAAAATAAAATATCATTCCCAAAACAATTCAAACATGAAGTAGACATATGGGGAATGTAAAGTCATCACAATTTTTTGGGGTATTACTATGTATTACAGAAGTAGAGAAACTGAAACTTTGAAATTTGCTAATTTTTTTCAAATTTTTGGTAAATTAGGTATTTTTTTGTGCAAAAATTTTTTTGACTTCATTTTACCAGTGTCATGAAGTACAATATGTGACGAAAAAACAATCTCAGAATGGCCTGGATAAGTCAAAGCGTTTTAAAGTTATGAGCACTTAAAGTGACACTGGTCAGATTTGCAAAAAATGGCCTGGTCCTTAAGGTGAAAATGAGCCCGGTCCTTAAGGGGTTAAATTGAGTTGTCAGGCAGCAAATCCTAGCAGACATTTTGTCTACTAAAGTTGCCACTTAACAGATAGAAGCAAGGAGGCTCATATCTTACTACTGTATTGATCATGTTTTACAAAAATGAATTTTAGCTGCAGAACATGCAGTGACCCTTTGGTTAGCTGCTAAAGGGTTAATGCTATGATTCACGTCCAAAGGACTGCACCCTGCAGTTGGGCATTGCAGAGAAACATTAATGGATTGCATGTCTTTGGTCAGTTGGTAGATTGCTATAGTCTATAGAGAGACTAAAGGAGGACTACCAATATAATAGCTACTTCCCATACACAGCCTTTGGGAAAAGCCTATTCTCTGAAATACTTGAGAACTTTGCCTACTGCTTGTGTTTGTACTGTAACCCCATCCTCCATTTTAATTTTAAAATTCTTTTATTAAAATCAAGATGGCCTGGTCATTGGTCTCCCTACCAAATCCTGTTGTTTTTCACTATTCTTCTGCCCTGCACCGCATTTCTCACCTAACATCAAGGGCATCCCAGCCACCACAAGGCAGGAGACCACAAAAGTCCAGGGTGCGCTTCCTGTCCCGGCCCGGTGGTCATGTAATCGCCAGGGTCAGGTGAGTGCAGGAGCTGTCGGGTCTTCCACAGACCTCGATCAGCTCTACACTGAGGCTGTACAGCGCTGTATTGCGCTATAAGCCTTTCTGGGGGGTGTATTTCCCCTGTAACTGGGGCTGCTATGTCAGCCCCAGTTACAGGAGAAATCAATAGTGAAAAAGTGACGTTAAATTTCCCCCTTACGGGGGACATAAAGTGTAAAATAAAAAATGAACAAATAAAGTGTTTTATAAAAAAAAATAACAAAAAAGGTTTCACATGTAAAAAAAATTTCCCAATTAAGTAATAAAAATTATTCTTTTTTAAATAGAATAAAATAAATAAAATATTTGGTATTGCTGCGTCTGTGACGGCCGTCTCTATAAATATATCACATGATCCACCCCGTCCGATAAACACCATAAAAAAATTAAAATAAAAACTGTAAAAAAATAAAGCCACTTTTGTCACCTTACAGCACTAAAAGTGCAACACCAAGTGATCAAAAAGGTGTATGTCCCACAAAATGGTACAAATAAAACCGTCACCTCATCCTGCAAAAAATGAGCCCCTAGATAAGAAAATCGCTAAAAAATTTTAAAAATTATAACTCTCAGAACATGAAGACATTAAAACATCATTTTTTTGTTTAAAAAATGCTATTATTGTGTTAAAGTGAAATAAATAAAAAATACATATTAAATGCATATAAGTATACATATTGGGTATCGCTGCGTCTGTAACAACCATCTCTATAAAAATATCACATGACCTAACCCCTCAGGTGAACACCGTAAAAAAAAGCAAAAAAGCTATTTTTTTCTCACCTAACATCATATAAAGTGCAATACCAAGCGATTAAAAAGGTGTACGCCCCCCAAAATTGTACCAATCAAACTATCACCTCTTCCAGCAAAAAATGAGATCCTAACTAAGACAATCGGTCAAAAAATAAAAAAGCTATGACTCTCAGACTATGGAGACACTAACCCTAAGTTCCTACGCGCTGTAAAACGCTCAACAAGGAGAAACCAATGCTTCCCTATGGGAATGGTTCTCACCTGGGCGTTTTACAGCGCGTACGATCGCGCTGTAAAACGCCCGACGCTCAAAAAAGTTCTTGAGCTTCTTTAGGGCGTTTTGTCGCGCGTGCCCGTACATAGACTTTTGGGAACGCGCGACAATGGGCGTTCGCTTGTCTCTGTATGCGCGATTGTAAACGCCGGTACAATCGCGCATACAGAGCGCTCCATCGCGAACGCTCAGGTCTGAACCCAGGGTAAAACATCATTTTTTTTGTTTCAAAAATGATATTATTGTGTAAAACTTAAATAAATAAGAAAAAGTATACATGTTAAGTATTGCCACGTCCATAACGATCTGCTCTATAAAAATGTCACATGACCTAACCCCTCATGTGAACGCTGTAAAAATAAATAAATAAAAACTGCTAAAACAGCCAATTATTTGGTCACCTTGCCCCATAAAGTGTAATAATGAATGATCAAAAAATCATATGTACCCAAAAATTGTACCAATAAAAATGTCAACTCTTCCTGCAAAAATCAAGCCCCTGCACAAGACGATCGGCAGAAAAAAATATGGCGTTCAGAAAATGAAGACACAAACATTTTTGTTTTCAAAAATGCTTTATGAAAAACTGAAACAAACAAACAAAGAAAATAGACATATTTGATATCATTGCATCCGTAAAAACCTGGTCTATAAAAATAGCCATGATCTACCCTGTCAGATGAATGTTGTAAAAAAAAAAAAAAAAAACTGTGCCAAAATAGCCATTTTTGGGTTACCTTGCCTCACAAAAAACATAATATAGAGCAATTAAAAATCATATGTACCCCAAAATATTACCAATAAAACTGGCATCTTATCACCTAGTTTCCAAAATGGGGTCACTTTTTGAGAGTTTCTACTGTAAGGGTGCATCAGCATGCCATCTAAAAACCAGTTCAGCAAAATCTGCCTTCTAAAAACCATATGGTGCTCCTTTTCTTCTGCACCCTCCCATGTGCCCTTACATCAGTTTGTGACCACATGTGGGGTGTTTCTGTAAGGCCTCATGCACACAACATTATTTTTTCACGGTCCGCAAAACGGGGTTCTGTTTTTCCGTGATCCGTTTCCATTTTTGTTTCCGTGTGTCTTCCTTGATTTTTGGAGGATCACCAGACATGAAAAGTGAAAAAAAAATCTAAGTTAAGTTTGCCTTGCAAATGATAGGGAAAAAAAGGACACGGATCACGAACGCGGATGAAAATCTTGTGCGCCTCCGTGTTTTTTCACTGACCCATTGACTTGAATGGGTCCGTGAACCGTTGTCCGTGAAAAAAATATGACCGGTCATATTTTTTTGAAGGACTGGAAACACGGATCACGGACGCGGATGACAAACGGTGCATTTTCCGAGTTTTCCACGGACCCATTGAAAGTCAATGGGTCCGCAGAAAATAACGGGAAACGGAACAACGGACACGGAACCCAACAACGGTCGTGTGCATGAGGCCTAGACCACAGAATCAGGGTAACAAATATTGAGTTTTGTTTGGCTGTTAATCCTCGATGTTTTAAAGAAAAAAATGGATTAAAATGGAAAATCTGCCAAAAAAGTGAAATTTAGAAATTTGATCTCTATCTTCCTTTTATTCTTGGCGAAAACACCTAAAGGGTTAACAAAGTTTGTAAAATCAGTTTTGAGTAACTTGAGGGGTGTAGTTTCTACAATTGGATCATTTATGGGGGGGGTTTCCACTATGTAAGCCCCACAAAGTGACTTCAGACCTGAACTGGTCCTTAAAAAGTGGGTTTTGAAAATTTTCTTAAAAATTAAGAATTGCTTCTAAAATTCTAAGCCTTCTAAAAACAAAATGACAAAATTTACAAAATGATGCCAACATAAAGTAGACATATGGGGAATGTTAAGTT
Source organism: Bufo bufo (assembly GCF_905171765.1). Lineage (NCBI taxonomy): Eukaryota > Metazoa > Chordata > Amphibia > Anura > Bufonidae > Bufo > Bufo bufo. The sequence goes on from NC_053397.1 coordinate 75,095,408, forward strand.
ATAAATATTTTATGAGGTATCACTTTCTGTTTTAAAAGCAGAGAAATAGAAATTTTGAAAATTATGAATTTTTCTAACTTTTTGGTAAATTTGGGATTTTTTCATAAATAAAGGTGAAATATATTGACTCAAATTTATGACTATCATGAAATACAATGTGTCACGAGAAAACAGTCTCAGAATGGCTTGGATAAATAAGTGTTCCAAAGCTATTACCACATAAAGTGACGCATGTCAGATTCGCAAAATTAGGCCTGGTCAGAAAGGGGGCAAAGGCCCGGTCTGGAAGTGGTTAAAGGAACTACAGGATTGAATGCAGAGTGCATTTAACTGTTGAGGAAGAACATTTTTTTCCTCAAAACAATGTGGGGAAAATGGCTTGTGATGTAAACCAGTGGAATCTAGGAGGACGGGCGTGTTTTTGTAAAGTGATATTTCAGATCTTCCAAATGATAATTATTGTTCAGCTTTTTTGATGGACGTTATGATGAAGGCTTGTATGTAAAAGCCACAGAATAGTTATCAAAGATGTAACTTGTGGTGAGCTGTGAACGTTTGTGATCTTCAGCATTTTTCATTTTTCCAAACCTGTCAATAATCCAAACAGGAAGCTCTAAATTCAGTCAGTGTAATATTCCCAGCTCAACCATTACCTGGTGGATTAGTGGATAGGACCTCATACTGTAGACTGTTGTACAGGTAGTTCCACTGATGTAACTCCTGTTTTTAAAACCCAATTTACATGTAGTTTTGTACTAATGAGTGAATTATTTCTCAAATAATCAGTTAATTTGTTTGCTCTGTCCAGGAACTTGTAGAATATTATAAACTTCAATCTCTCCGAGAAGGTTTCAGGAGTTTGGACACAACTCTTCTTTTCCCTTACAAAGCTCCAGAATATCAAGCTGCACATGCAAATAATCGGTCATCAGGAATGTGTAAGTATTATCTACCAGTGTGACTTGGCTGTTGATCAGTTACCCTCTCATACATAGTAGTTCTGTAACGCTGCGGTCACACGCCAGTAGATGTAGATTATTTAATGTCTGCGGACAGATTAAGGGATGATCATTAGCTGGTAAATTACATTTCCTACACAACAAGAGACACCCTTGTCAATGTCCCATGTCTGATGTAAACAGAAGTGTAACTCTTGGGTCCCAGCGCAAAATCTGTAACAGGGAACTTTGCCATTTAAATTTCTGATGACTTCTTATGTGGGAGATAGATCTATTAGTCCCTTTTAGGATCCTGGTTCCTTGTGTGACTCATAATCCTCTAAGGGTCTATTCACACGTCCGTTTTTTCTTTCCTGATCTGTTCCGTTTTTTCAGGACCAGATCTGGACCCATTCATTTTCAATGGGTCCTGGAAAAAAACGGACAGCTCAATGTCTGATTTTTTCCAGGACCCATTGAAAATGAATGGGTCCAGATCTGGTCCAGATCTGTTCCTGAAAAAACGGAACAGATCAGGGAAGAAAAAACGGACGTGTGAATGGACCCTTATAGATATGTCCCTGGAAGTACAGCCCTTATGCTTCAGACAGTTCAAATGTGCTGAACCCAGGAAAGTTACAAGGAGTCTCAGTATGTACTGTAAGGCCTCATGCACACGACCGTTCCGCAAAATGCGGTTCCGTTGTTCCGTGATCCGTTTCCGTTTTTGTTTCCTTGTGTCTTCCTTTATTTTTGGAGGATCACCAGACATGAAGGAAAGTAAAAAAAAGTCTAAGTCAAGTTTGCTATGCAAATGATGCGGACGCGCGGACGCAGATGACAATCTTGTGTGCCTCCGCGTTTTTTCACGGTCCCATTGACCTGAATGGGTCCGCGAACTGTTTTCCGTGAAAAAAATAGGACAGGTTATATTTTTTGGACGGACTGGAACCACGGATGACAAACGGTGCATTAGCCGAGTTTTCCATGGACCCATTGAAAGTCAATGGGTCCGCAGAAAATCACGAAAAACGGAACAACGGACACGGAACACAACAACGGTCGTGTGCATGAGGCCTAATGCGGTTGTTTCTCCTGTAATTTGTTCTATTCAGATCTCAAAGCTACATGATGAGTTGTTACGGCCATAGTGAAGCAGACTCAGCACTTATGCAGATGGTCATCTTAGAGAATGTTCACATTCACACAGATTTGTTGCAGAAATGTCTTAATATTTAAAGGGAACCTGTCATCCACTTTATGCTGCCCATACTAACAGCAGAATAAAGTAGAGACAGGTGAGTTGATTTCAGCGCTCTGTTAGGCTACTTTCACACCTGCGTTAGGGTGCGGATCCGTCTGGTATCTGTACAGACGGATCCACACCTATAATGCAAACGCTTTTATCCGTTCAGAACGGATCCGTTTGCATTACCATGATAATGCAAACGGGTCCATTTTGACTTACATTGAAAGTCAATGGGAGGCGGATCCGTTTTCAATTGCACCATATTGTGTCAGTGAAAACGGATCCGTCCCCATTGACTTACATTGTAAGTCAGGACGGATCTGTTTGGCTCAGTTTCATCAGACGGACACCAAAACGCTCCAAGCAGCGTTTTGGTGTCCGCCTCCAGAGCGGAATAGAGGCTGAACGGAGGCAAACTGATGCATTCTGAACGGATCCTTATCCATTCAGAATGCATTGGGGCTAAACTGATCCGTTTTGGGCTGCTTGTGAGAGCCTTGAGACGGATCTCACAAGCAGACCCAGAAACGTCAGTGTGAAAGTAGCCTTATTTATAAGTTAAAAGTAAGTGGTTGCCGAGAACCAACATCACAATCATTGCAGTCTGGGCCTGGAGAAGAGTCATGGTTATTCATGAATTCCTGCTCTCCTGCCCACCTGCTGATGGCTGACAGTCTTCTACCTAGTTGTCTCTCTTTCTGTCTAGGAGAGAACTGCCAATCATCAGCAGATGGGGGAGAGAGCAGGAGATTAGGAATAACCAGGACTCTTCTCAGGTAGATTTGACTCTTTTCAAGGCCTGGGCTGCAATGATTATGATGCTGGTTCTCGGCAACCACTGACTTTTAGCTCATGAGTGACACAGCGCTGAAATCAGCATTTCTGTCACTATTTTATGCTGCCCTCAGTGAGGTCAGCATAAAGTTGATGACAGGTTCCCTTTAAAGGGGTTGTCCAAATTATATTTATTGATGACCTATCCTCAGGATAGGTCATCAATCTCAAATGGGTGGGGGTCCAACAGCCGGAACACCGATCATTCAATTCTATAGGATCAATCCATCCCATTGAAATGAATAGGACGGTTTGGGTGTAATTACACTGAACAATGAAGAGGAGGCAGTGCTGGCACGGCGCGCGCCTTCTCTTTAAACAGCTGATTGGCGGGGGCGCTGAGTGTCGGATCCCCGCCGATCTGATATTGATGACCTATCCTGAGGATAGGTCATCAATAAATATAACTTGGACAACCCCTTTAAAATCTGTTTGATTGATCTGAATGGGGTTTTTTGGCAGGAAGGTTATGGATTTTATTTTAGATGAATGGAGGGGTAGCAAAAAGCTGTGCAACAAATTTGCCCCATCTAAATTTGCCCATTATATTTACCCTTACAGCTCTAATGATAAGCCATATATTTACCCTTACAGCTCTTTACGTAAGCAATACTCTATATCTACCCCTACATTCATAAGCCACCAGACAACACAGTGGCTCAGTGGTATGCACTGGTTCCTGGCAGCGCTGGGGTTCAAGGTTCATATCCAACCTCCAAGTACTCCAGTTTCCTCCCAGACTTTAAAGGAATACTGAAAGGCAATTTGTATTGTGAGCTAAACTGCAGCCAGCAAGTGATAAAAATGTTTGTGAAGCGCTGCATAGTATGTTAGTGCTATATAAATAGATCTATTTATCTGTAAATCCTCAGAATCAGATCCTATGATATCAGGAAAGTGAGCTTTAGGGCTCATGCAGAAGAACGCAAACAACAGGTCTGCAATGTCAGCCGTGTGTGCTCCATATCACGGATGAGGACCCATTCACTTATATCGATCCACAAGATGGAAGCATTCTGTAGTGCTTCCGTGGGCTTCTGCTCCATATCTTGCGGATGAGGACCCGTTCACTTGAATCGTTCCGTAATCTGCAAGATATGGAGTGGAAACCCACAGAAGCACTACAGAGCGATTCCATGGGATTTCTGCCCGTGCCTCCACACCACAAAAAAATATAACTTTTGCAGTGCGGACTGAATCTTGTGGCTCGCATGGCCTGTGCCCGTGCATTGCAGACCACTATTTGCGGTCCACAGCACGGGTACGGGGTGCACACGTTCATGTGCATGAGCCCTTTCTTGATATAAAATGACACCGGTACAAATTTTTTATGCACAAAGCTGTCCTCTTGTGGTCTGGTAAAGATATACTGGAGTGTTACTCCTGCAGATGTGAGAGTTTATGATGTAAACCGTGAAGAAATAACATTTTGGGGTGTATATGTGATACGTAGCATGCTCTACTTTTTCCCATCCATGATTCTATTTTTGTATAGAGATCTGGAAGGAAAAATAGTGCTTGTAGTTTTCAGCCCACGAATTCTGCATGGTGCTCACCGAGCGCTGTGTATGCAGAGCTGGAAGCGCTATGTTCCGGCCCGGCGGTCATGTGACCGCCGGGACAGGAGAGTGCAGGAGCTGTGTGAGGTCTTTCACAGACCTCGATCAGCCCTGCACTGAGGCTGTACAGCGCTGTATTGCGCTGTACAGCCTCTCTGGGGGGTGCATTTCTCCTGTAACTGGGGCTACTATGTCAGCCCCAGTTACAGGAGAAATCAACAGTGAAAAAAAAAAGAAAAAGTTAAGTAAATGTCCCCCAGAGGTCTTGTATGACCTTATGGGGGACGAAAAGTGTAAAATAAAAAAATAAAGTGTTAACAAAATAAAATAAAATAAAAGGTTTCACATGTAAAAAAAAAAATGTTAAATAGAAAAAATAAAATAAAATAGACATATTTGGTATTGCCTCGTCCGTGACAGTCGGCTCTATAAATATATCACATAATCGACCCAGTCCAATAAACACCATAAAAAAATAAAAAATAACTATCAAAAAAAGCTGTTTTTGTCACCTTACATCACAAAAAGTGCAACACGAAGTGATCAAAAAGGCGTATGTCCCACAAAATGGTACCAATAAAACCGTCACCTCATCCCGCAAAAAATGAGGCCCTACATAAGAAAATCTCTCAAAAAATAAAAAAACTATAGCTCTCAGAACATGGACACATTAAAATTGTTTCAAAAATGCTATTATTGTGTAAAACTTTAATAAATGAGAAAAAGTATACATATTAGGTATCGCCACGTCCGTAACAATCTGCTCTATAAAAATGTCACTTGACTGAACCCCTCAGGTGAACGCTGTAAAAATAAAGAAATAAAAACTGTGCTAAAACAACCAATTTTTTGGTCACCTTGCCCCATAAAGTGTTATAATGAATGATCAAAAAATCATATGTACCCAAAAATAGTACCAATAAAACTGGCACCTTATCCCCTAGTTTCCAAAATGGGGTCACTTCTTGGGAGTTTCTACTGTAAGGGTGCATCAGGGGGCTTCAAATGGGACATGGCATCTAAAAACCATGTGGAGTTCCTTTTCTTCTGCGCCCTGCCGTGTGCCCATACAGCAGTTTATGACCACATGTGGGGTGTTTCTGTAAACCGCAGAATCTGGGTAATAAATATTGAGTTTTGTTTGGCTGTTAACCATCGATGTGGTAAAGAAAAAATTGGATTAAAATGGAAAATCTGCCAAAAAAGTGAAATTAAAAAAATTTGATCTCCATTTTCCTTTAATTCTTGTGGAACGCCTAAAGGGTTAACAAAGTTTGTAAAATCGGTTTTAAGTAACTTGAGGGGTGTAGTTTCTACAATGGGGTCATTTATGGGGGTATCCACTATGTAGGCCCCACAAAGTGACTTCAGACCTGAACTGGTCCTTAAAAAGTGGGTTTTGGCAATTTTCTTAAAAATTTTAAGAATTGCTTATAAACTTCTAATCCTTCTAACGTCCTAAAAAAAAAAAAAATGACATTTCCAAAATGATGCCAACATAAAGTAGACATACAGGGAATGTTAACTAATAAATATTTTATGAGGTATCACTTTCTGTTTTAAAAGCAGAGAAATAGAAATTTAGAAAATTGCTAATTTTTCAAAATTTTTGGTAAATTTGGGATTTTTTCATAAATAAAGGTGAAATATATTGACTCAAATTTATGACTATCATGAAGTACAATGTGTCACGAGAAAACAATCTCTGAATGACTTGGATAAGTCGTTCCAAAGTTATTACCACATAAAGTGAGATATGTCATTTTTGCAAAATTAGGCCTGGTCAGAAAGGGGGCAAATGGCCCAGATGGGAAGTGGTTAATTGACCCAGTCAATCTGCCAACATCTTGTATTGAAAATCTCCAGCTGATAATGATGAGTCCTGAATATTCATGAGCTCCTGACTCTCCCCGCCTACCTGCTGCTGATTGACAGTTATTTTCCATATGAATCAGCAGCAGGTGGGCAGGGGAGTGGCTGTAGCTCTGAATTTAATATACGCTGGACTCACTGACATCACGCTGGACTCAAATCAGCTCATTAGCATGCGGCATGTGGCATCTTTGTGTGTATATTAAGAGGTAACCATCTGTCACACCAGTAAGTGAATTTATCTAAGGTACTTTTTAGTAGTTAACGATTGTATATAATTAGTTAGATTATAATCAAATATCCACATGACAGGTTCCCTTTAAATAAAATAAAAACCGCTAGTAAATATAAAAGCTACTTTAGACTGGGCTCAGCCAAGCTTGCGTGTGTTTTGAATGAAGAGATGGGTATCAGAGTAAAGGACTCCGTTGGCAGTGACTTATCTGCTATAGTAACAAAGGATTTCAAAATCTGAAATACTACTATACTTTGCCTAGTCATCTGATTCTGCAAAAATTGCTAATTTGGCCAAATTTCCACTAATGTGCATGGACACCTTGAGGGCTTGTTCACACGAAAGTTTTTTGCGTTCCGTATACGGGACGTTTTTTGCGTTCCGTGTACGGAACCATTCATTTCAATGATTCCGCAACAAAAAAAACTAAATGTACTCCGTATGCATTCCGTTTCCGTACTTCAGTTTTTCAGTTCCGTTGAAAGATAGAACATGTCCTATTATTGCCCGCAAATCACGTTCCGTGGCCCCATTCAAGTCAATGGGTCCGCAAAAAAAATACGGAACACATTTGGAATGTACTCAGTATGTCTTCCATGTCCGTTCTGTTTTTGCGGAACCATCTATTGAAAATTTTATGCCCAGTCCAATTTTTTCTATGTAATTACTGTATATGCCATACGGAAAAACGGAACTGGAAACACTACTGAAACGAAAAACGGATCTGTTAAAAACGGCCCGCAAAACACTGAAAAATCCATACAGTCGTGTAAACGAGCCCGAGGTCTGAGTTTTTTTAGTTCTATCAAGACATTAAATATTCTGTTCAGTTGTTTGCTGGTTTTATATCACAGTGTCATATGGATCATAAACCAGCTTTCAAGACTCCTGAATAATTATTTGCTTAATTTTATCACCGTACAGATAGGTTAATTTGCATATAGGAGTCTAGCGCATCTATATTACTTTCTGTGAAACAAACATAACAGATGAGTAGGATTTACCTTCATGAGGACAACTCAAGATCTTATATTTACAGGTGATTTTTTTTATTTTAAAGTGAGTCTCCACCTTTTATCACGATGCCGTTTTTAGGCCCAGCATTCCGTGCTAGTAATTTTTTTATATATTTTGAGTGTGAATTGATATTCATTTTTCAAGTACGGAGCTCCAAATTTCCTGTTTAGATAGAGATTCAAAGGATAACATTGTAACTGTACCCACCACTAGGGGGAGCTCACTGAATACTAATGTATTATCTAGGTGAATGTGGTGGCTGAAAGAAATCATAATGTTATCATAGAACTCTATAAAACTAACTATGTAACTAGTAACTATGTAATCACAATGCAACTTTCATTTTCAAGAGCACTATGAGGAATACAAACTGCTTATTTTTGGAAGATTTGGAGCTGTGAATGAGAAAAGTGGAGCTAATATATATATTAGAAGGAAAATCAGCATAGAATTTTTTTATGTACTTAGATTGAAGAATTTTTTTTTAATGGTTTACAAGGATGGACATTCCCTTTAGGGCCCTTGCACATGACCGTATGCCCTCCGAGACATACGGTCAGTGAGCGGGCCATATGTCCCAGAGTGGCATTGATCGTGCGCACGGGAGCACACAGCATCATAGATTACAATAAGGCCTCATGCACACGACCGTTTTTTCTTTTTTTTTTTTTTGCGGTCCGCAAAAACGGGGTCCGTATTTCCGTGATCCGTGTCCGTTTTTTCTTCCGTGGGTCTTCCTTGATTTTTGGAGGATCCACGGACATGAAGAAAAAAGTCGTTTTGGTGTCCGCCTGGCCGTGCGGAGCCAAACGGATCCGTCCTGACTTACAATGCAAATCAATGGGGACGGATCCGTTTGACGTTGACACAATATGGTGCAATTGCCAACGGATCCGTCCCCCATTGACTTTCAATGTAAAGTCAGGAGTCCCTATTATACCATCGGATCTGAGTTTTCTCCAATCCGATGGTATATTTTAACTTGAAGCGTCCCCATCACCATGGGAACGCCTCTATGTTAGAATATACCATTGGATTTGAGTTAGATCGTGAAACTCAGATCCGACAGTATATTCTAACACAGAGGCGTTCCCATAGTGATGGGGACGCTTCAAGTTAGAATATCCTACGAACTGTGTACATGACTGCTGCCTGGCAGCACCCGATCTCTTAGGCCCCTTTCACACGGGCGAGTATTCCGCGCGGATGCGATGCGTGAGGTGAACGCATTGCACCCGCACTGAATACCGACCCATTCATTTCCATGGGGCTGTTCACATGAGCAGTGATTTTCATGCATCCCTTGTGCGTTGCGTGAAAATCGCAGCATGCTCTATATTCTGCGTTTTTCACGCAACGCAGGCCCCATAGAAGTGAATGGGGTTGCGTGAAAATCGCAAGCATCCGCAAGCAAGTGCGGATGCGGTGCGATTTTCACGCATGGTTGCTAGGTGACAGTCTATAAACTGTATTATTTTCCCTTATAACATGGTTATAAGGGAAAATAATAGCATTCTGAATACAGAATGCATAGTAGGTGATCAATTGAGGGTTAAAAAAAATAATAATAATTAACTCCCCTTCTCCTCTTGTTCGCGTAGCTCCCGGTCTCTTCTTTACTTCTCAAAAGATGAACTATCGGCTAAAGGACCTTTGGTGACGTCAGATCACATGCTCCAATCACATGGTACATCACCGTGGTGATGGACCATGTGATTGGAGCATGTGATCTGACGTCACCACAGGTCCTAGCCGATAGTTCATCTTTTGAGAAGTAAAGAAGAGACCGGGAGCTACGCGAACAAGAGGAGAAGGTGAGTTAATTTTTTTCTTTTTTTTTAACCCTCAATTGATCACCTACTATGCATTCTGTACTCAGAATGCTATTATTTTCCCTTATAACCATGTTATAAGGGAAAATAATAAAATCTACACAACACCTAACCCAAGCCCGAACTTCTGTGAAGAAGTTCGGGTTTGGGTACCAAACATGCGTGATTTTTCTCACGCGAGTGCAAAGCGCATTACAATGTTTTGCACTCGCGCGGACAAATCGCGGGTGTTCCCGCAACGCACCCGCACATTTTCCCACAACGCCCGTGTGAAAGAGGCCTAACAGGGGGCTGTGATACGCACAATTGACCCCTCAGGTGCCGGACCTGAGTGGTTAATTGTGCGTATCATAGCCCCCTGTAAGAGATCAGGTGCTGCCAGGCAGGAGGGAGCACACCCTCCTCCCTCCCCTGTATTACTGTACATTCATTGGTGGCCAGTGGGCCCCCCTCCCCCCCCCTCCTAAATAAAATTCTCCCCCCCCCCCCCCCATCATTGGTAGCAGCGGAGAGTTCCGATCGGAGTCCCAGTTTAATCGCTGGGACTACAATCGGTAACCATGGCAACCAGGACGCTACTGCAGTCCTGGTTGCTATGGTTACTTAGCAATTTTTAGAAGCATTATACTTACCTGTGAGCTGCGATGTCTGTGACTGGCCGGGCGCTCCTCCTACTGGTAAGTGAAAGGTCTGTGTGGCGCATTGCTTATAGCACAGACCTGTCACTTACCAGTAGGAGGAGCGCCCGGCCGGTCACAGACATCGCAGCTCGCAGGTAAGTATAATGATTCTAAAAATTGCTAAGTAACCATGGCAACCAGGACTGCAGTAGCATCCTGGTTGCCATGGTTACCGATCGGAGCCCCAGCGATTAAACTGGAACTCCGATCGGAACTCTCCGCTGCCACCAATGATGGGGGGGGGGATTTTAATTAGGAGGGGGGGCCGCACTGGCCACCAATGAATGTACAGTAATACAAGGGAGGGAGGGGGGGCACACTAGCCACCAATGAATTTAAAACTGGGGAGGGCCTGATCTCTTATAGGGGGCTATGATACGCACAATTAACCCCTTAGGTGCGGCACCTTAGGGGTTAATTGTGCGGATCACAGCCCCCTGTAAGAGATCGGGTGCTGCCAGGCAGCAGGGGGCAGTCATGTACACAGTTCTTAGTATATTCTAACTTGAAGCGTCCCCATCACTATGGGAACGCCTCTGTGTTAGAATATACTGTCGGATATGAGTTTTCACGAAGTGAAAACTCAGCTCTGAAAAAGCTTTTATGCAGATGGATCTGCGATCCGTCTGTGTGAAAGTAGCCTACGGCCACGGATCACAGACGCGGATGCCAATCTTGTGTGCATCCGTGTTTTTTCACGGACCCATTGACTTGAATGGGTCCGTGAACCGTTGTCCGTCAAAAAAATAGGACAGGTCATATTTTTTTGACGGACAGGAAACACGGATCACGGCCGCGGATGAACAACGGTGCATTTTCCGAGTTTTCAACAGACCCATTGAAAGTCAATGGGTCCGCAAAAAACGGAACAACGGCCACAGATGCACACAACGGTCGTGTGCATGAGGCCTAATGCTGTGGATGTCGGGCCGCCCACGGGGCTATTGTCCTGCACTCATAAGATCATATCAGTGTGGGACAATAGCCCTGCGGGCGGCCCGACGTGCACAGCATCATTGTAATCTATGATGCTGGGTGTTCCCGTGCGCACGATCAATGCCGCTCTGGGACATATGGCCCGCTCACGGACTGTATGTCTCGGAGGACATACGGTCGTGTGCAAGGGCCATTAATGGGTTATGTACAAGACCGTATTTATTTTGCGGTCCAAAAAAAACGGATCCGCAAAAAATACCCATGACATCCGTGTGCATTCCGTATTTTGCGGAGCGGAACAGCTGGCCCTTCATGGAACAGTACTATGCATGTCTGTAATGCGGACAATAATAGGACATGTTCTATTTTTTTGGTGGAACGGAAACACAGACATACGGAAACTTCCATTTTTTTGCGGACCCATTGAAGTGAGTACGGTCGGCAAAACAAAAACGGAACGGACACAGAAAGAAAATGCGTTCGTGTGCATGAGCCCTAAGAGGAATGGCATTCTTACAGTCATAACTAATAATCACCTATTGAGTCTAATACAAATGTTCTTCCCTTCACATCTTCGCACGCCACTGTTCACAATGCATTACCTGACGCCCCTGCACTGTGCTGCCTGTGGCTTTGGCACTCGTTACACCTGTTGCACTGCTCAATGATGCTGTGGTTTTATTTCTCTGTGACGTGGTAGTGACCCTCTGGTCTTTGCTTGTCTGTCTTCTCTCCAAGCATCGTCTGTGCTGTGTGGGTTTGCTTTTGTTACTGCGCCTGAGTACAGCTTTGTGCCCCCCTCCACTGCTCCCTTCTGGTCAGGTAGCTATGGCACTGCTTTCTTTTCCTCCTGCATGTCCCTCACTCTCTGTACAAAGCAGCCAAGTGTCTGATTAGCAATGAATAAATGGCTTATGATGATGTGATAGACAGCCACCATAATGAATCAGAATTGAAAGGTTTATTTATTGGGTATAGTGGAAACAGACATTTCAACATCGGCGGAATGCATCCCAGTTGTAAACCTATTGTCTATCTTCTGGGGAAAAAAACAACCCCTTTCCAATTCCCTGCCGATCCAGCGCAGATACTGTGGCAGTGCCTCCAGTCTTTGATTACTTTGACAGCTCATGACTGCAGCAGCCAATAGGTGCCCTCAGAAGTCACATACCATACTATTGGCTTCATGGCTTCCAATGAGCAACGATGCCAGTAGATGGGCCTGTGACTTCCTACAAGCAGACAGCAGGTAACCCCTGCAGCATCAGTGGCCTCTCCAAAGAATGGCAGGGACCACTACAGCATCTGCGTTGGATCGGCAGAGGATCAGAGAGATATTGGCCAATAGGAAGTTTTAAAACGCCCTACAAACACTGTATTTTAGTAGTATAGTTTTAAGACCGTGTCATTGTTTTTTTTTCCCTTGGCATTTTTCTTTTTAATCGCCGCATATTCTGGACGTGATGTTTTTTCAGATGTTTTCCCATAGACTTCTATATAGGAAAAAAGTTGAGAAAATACAAGCAACTCATTGTGTGATTAAATAATGCCACCCCAAAAAAAGCCTGAACTCCATGGAAGCACCCAGGCTTTGTATGAAACTTTACATTGTCTTGACAAGTCCAAATAAGACGAAGTGAATATTTTGGGGAGAGGATAAATAGTCACTGTGGTAAATACGGATTTATACCACCTGACATAATAATTAAAATGACTGCTATCACATTATTGGGGGAGCTATAAAAAATATCAGTGGCAGGCATCTGATGTCTCTCCATATTGATGCACTATATTAATTACTAAAGCAGATGACTGGGTTTTTTGGGTGAGACTTTTGTAATATTTTATTTTATATTTTTATAAAAATAAGAGGCATTTGCTAATAAAATCTAGGAATGCAAGGGAAGCAGCAAGGAATCCCATAATCTCTTTACTCAAAATCATCAGCTATCTCACTGTTTAGGGAATTTCTATTTAAGTAGATCACTTATATGTTGACTCACAGACAGCCTGGATTAGAACAAACGAGCAATGAAGCAGTGACAAGATCACCGACCTAATCATCACTCTTAGCAACTCTGAAAATTGTGTCCCTGAGCATGCTGTGTATCTGACCACCGCCTGACAACAGTCCTGACTGTCAGAAATCTGGAAACTTGGAATGACACATCTTATGAAAGACAATTTTGAGAAGACATACAATTGGCTTAGAGACTCAATAAAAGGAACATTTTAGGCCAGGGGTATGCAACCTTCGGCACCCCAACTGTTGTCAAACTACAATTCCCAGCATGCTCTATACATTCCCATGGGAGTTCTGAGAAGAGCAGATCAAGTATGCATGCTGGAAGTTGTGTGTTCACAAGGACTGGAGTGCCGTAGGTTGCAGACCCCTGCCCTAGGCAAACCTAATACACTGTGGTATTCCTTGAGGGGGCAGTGAATGACTGTCTCCATCCTTGAAGTAATAAAATATTTGATAATGTATCCCTTTTAAATAAAGTTGGGGAACCCTTCTAAAGTCTATGGGTGCCTTTAGGGACATTTTTTTTTATTTATTATTGCATTTTACTCATTTAAAATCTTTTATTTTCAACTGGTATTTTCAACAGTTTTTCAAATTTTCAACAGTTTTTGCTCTACCGCTTTCAGTTTCTGTGTAAATGCAGACTAGCACGCTTACCCCTCACAGTGAATCCCTTCATAGAACTGCTCTGACAGCTCACTATGTAGCCCTTATCTCTGAACGCCTGACAGTTCGCAGCTAAAGTCTTATCAATTTGATTTGAATTGAGCTTAAATGAGTGTTTACGAGCTGTCAGGGGTTCAGAGATAAGGGCTGCAGTCTGAGCCGTCCCTCTGAAGGAAAGCCTGCTAGTCTGCAATATGCACAGAAACTGAAAAAAAAACACAATGTTTTATAAAGACCATTTTTTTTTGTTTTTTTAAAATGATGTTTAGCCCAACATGAGTAGAATGCAATAATTAAAAAATACCACCAGAAGTGTCTATAGCCTTTGAGAAGGCTTATCAACATTATTGCGTATGTTTTGTGCACTGTTCATCATGCATACGAATGTGGCAGATGCACCAAAACCATGTTCTCCAAGGAGAGGGCAAAATGCCTTGGGCATATTGTACTCCCCTGAACAGGTAGCAGCTTCTAATATAGACATGTAGAAAAATGTTTTGGGTCATGCAAAATGTCCAGTAGCATGACCAGGGTCAAGACATGAGGTGCATAATGTCCTGGATACAAATCAAATCTAGCAATGAATGATAGGTGCCTATACAATTACTGAGCAGGGATATGGGAATGATCAGAGGCTATAGAAATAGGTGGAATTACAATGTACCATTGTCTTTATAATAAAGTCTTCCAAGTACCCAGATCTCTGACATGCTATTGAAATAGCCACTCAAAAGTGAAACATTGTCTAATATATCAGGATGTTCCTCAGTCCACAGTATGCTAGTATATTAACAGACCAGCTATATAGCACTGTCACAGTAATATTCTAGTTCTGTATTCATCAAAACTTCATTGAGTAGTTAGGCCTATTATTGGATTGTGTTCTGCACATCAAAAATCCAGTGTAAACTTTAGATAATATATTAACCATTTCTCTCACGATCCATCAAGTCACAGATTAATCCAATTTCTTTGTAACCGCTTTTCTCCCCCATTCCATTCATTTTGTGTGAGGTTGCATTTTTACCCATTGTGACTTATGTTTCAATCATTCTTTCAGTCTTGAGTCCCAGAGTTCTAGGTATTGCCGTTGCACGGTACGATTTCTGTGCCAGAGACATGAGGGAGCTGTCCCTATTCAAAGGCGATGTGGTAAAGATCTATTCCAAGTCTGGGACCAATGGCTGGTGGAGAGGAGAAGTGAATGGCAAGGTAAAAAAAAATACATGCACTATGGTGGAAGGGGCAGTGGGATATCATTATAAGAAGAACACTTAGGATATGTTCAGATATGTTGAATTTTCAGTGTAGATCCCGCTCCGTAAAATCTTAATCAATTAACAGTATAGTGCAGGTAAATGGGGGTTTCAAAACCACATCCATATGTAGCAGATTCAGTCTGGCATTCAGAGCATGCTTGGGATTTTCAAACTTGCTACTGATTATTGTGTGGAAAAACTTTCTACGGTGGATTTCACCCTTCTCACTACGTTTTTCCACCACATTCGAACATACACTTAAAAGGGTTTTCTGAGATGTTAATACTAACCTATACTCTGGATAGTTCATCAGTATATGGGGGTCTGACACCCGGGATCCCCGACGATCAGCTGTTTGAGAAGGCACCGGCACTCCTGTGAGCACCACGGTCTTCTCCGTGCTTACCAAGCACAGCGCTGTACATTGTATAGAGGCTGTGCTTGGTATCACTTCTATGGGGCTGAGCTACGTGTAGGCCATGTGACGATGAATGTGTCGTCACTGGCCTAGAGAAAGCAGTGAGAGGGCAGCAGCACTACTCAGGGAAGGGGGGCAATGCTGCCTTCTCGAACAGCTAATCTGGATGGTCCTAGTGTCGAACCTCCACCAATCAGATATCCAGAGGATAGGTCGGCGGAAAATCCACAGTGGATTCTGGAGCATTAAAATCTGCACTTCTCGTTGGTCCAAAAAAACATTGCATCACTGTTCTACACTTTGTTTCTTTACTCTTTGAAAGAGTAAGCTAGAAACCTGTTATAATTTGTGTGTTGGTGGTAGGAGCAGTGGAACATTTTTATCGGTTTTTCTTTTCTCATACAGGTTGGCTGGTTTCCATCCACATATGTAGAAGAAGATGAATGACATTAATTATTTTCATTGGAAATTTTTCTCAAGGTTGCAAACTTCAGCTTAACCACCCCCAAAGCTTGGAGCAATTGCACAATTCTCCACTGTCTCAGTACTGATCGTGTAACTAATAGGCATGCCCAGGAGGTGAGAATCATGTGCATTCGGGATGTTCCATACCATTGCAGGCTACGAAGGGTCGCAGAATGAAATAGACTTGGTGTACCAGTGTGTGAGATCCAGAAAAGTCTACAACTGAGCCCATATCCTAATATGCAAGACAAAAGATTATACCTGTGCTAACTAGTAAGGTGTTTTCAAGACTCACACATACAGTGCCTATCAATATCGTCAACCCAACAGACTTTCTCATGTTTTTTATTTATGGAGTTTATGTGGGATTTAATTAGATGATTTAAAATGAGAGTGAAAAATAAATGTTAACTATTGTTGTTAAATGCAAATATCAGAATGTGTAACTGATCACCCTTACAATGCTCATCAGAGACACCTTTGGGCACCAAAAACATGGGGGAGATGATCAAACTGGTGTAAAGTAGAACTGGCTTAGTTGCCCATAGCAACCAATCAGATTTCACCTTTCATTTTCCAAAGGAGCTGTGAAAAATGAAATAAGGAATCTGATTGGTTGCTATAGGCAACTAAGTCAGTTCTACTTTACACCAGTTTGATAAATCTCCCCCATAGCCTTCATTTATCTCAACACATTACGGCATTACAGAGATTACCCATTTGTTCCCAAAATTCTTCAAGCTCTCATAGTTCATGTGAGCTTTGAACATCCACAGGTTCTCTGTGACGTGAACGTTGTCTTTAAAACATCCCCTCTGTTCACATAAGAACCTCTGCTGCAGATTCCGTCACTTTCCCAGGAGAAATAGAACTGTGTGCAACACAATGGGGGCCATTTATCAATAATGTTGGAATTTGTGCCCAAATCAAAAGTGGTGATTTGTTTCACCTCATATAGCAAAAGGCACATGCCACTTTTAAAACTTGACTTTTTAAAATATAAATTTGATTATCTGCCTATTTCTCACGATTTTTGACACTTTAACACCAATAGAACTAAAATCTGACTTTTTTTAACCGAAATGCGCCGTTTCAGCCAACCCTGTCGGACCACACTTGTAACTTTTGAAACATATTTGTGACTTTTGAAGCATATTTGCGACATTTCCAGTGGTAAATTGCGACTTTGGTCTCAGATTCCGGGACGTTTACTGACAGAACGCTGCTGTTTAGCTCCTTTATATTAGATAAAAATAAACACATCCTGTTACTTACCTGTCACTTGTTCCCATGACGAGTTGGTTTTTCTTTTCATAAATGCGACTTTTTGACAAAAAGTTACATCTTTATGCCATAAATGCAACTTTTTGCACAAAACACCACCACATAAGCTGGCTTAATTGTCTGCAACAACGTGAGCCATTTCTGTCGATAAGAGGATGATAACTGATGCGTGAAATGCGTAAATTTGATATTGCCGCCCAGTTTCACATTTATAACTCATTTCTAGCATGATGCATTCTTTATGGTAAAAATTCTGGAGAAAACAATTAATATATTTGGCACAAATCAAACGCCATTCTTTTTGGCGCGTTTTTATGCCATAATTCTGGCACAACATACTCAGTAAATGTCCCCCATTGTTTTCCCCCAGCTGAACCCAACTGAGCCTATTACAAGCTATTGGACTGCATTGAGCATTGCCGATGTCTGCCATGCATCTGATCCTCCACTGGGTCGTGGTTTCCTTTTGTAAACAAAACTGTTGGGTAGATTTGAACAAATCTTGTTCTTTTTCTCCAAAATTACAGCTGACTTGCAGACTGCAGCAGGGTTTTCCGCCAGGGTTTGCAACAACTAGAAATTAAAACAAAAAATGTGGCATAAACTGCATCCCCTGCACAAATCTACTCACTTTTCAGGTAATGTTACAGTTCTGCCAAGCAAGGAAAAAAAGCACCAAAAATTGCACAATGACTGGCGCAGATAATACACGTGAGCTGCTGACTGCTCATATGTGATCTGAAAATCATGGATTACAGTATTTATTTTGTCATATTAAAATTATGCGTTCAGCAATTTTCTAGTTAATTATTGCAATTAATGTAAAAAGAAACATGAAAAATGCAAAAACATGTTGAGTGATTTCTGTATGGGTACTGATATACGTATGTAGCAGTCACCTCTGTCATTAGTGTCATTAGTCTCTTCGAATCTACATAGTGGTTTGTTCTTGAACTTGGTAGAAATGAAAGACTAAGGCCCTGATTTACCAAGACCGGTGTGTGACACCATTCCTGATAGAGCCTGCATGTAATTTATGAAAAGGTGCAGGCCTCGTCCTAAAATACATGCCTCCTCCGGCAGTCCGAGCTGCTGTAAATTTCAGCCATTATTTATGCCAGGTTCTGGCGTAAATAATGATGAAGATATTAGAATATGGGCTTGCCACGCTACTAGAAAATGTGTGGGACAACTACAGAGAACATTGAAGGAGGAGCAGCTGGAAATATATTGTAACTGTATGTATTGCGGCATGCCCTATTATTTATGAATTTCCAAATTTTGTCTGTATTATTTCTTCCAACCTGTAATGTGAATGCACAGATGTTGTTCTATATTTTGTACTATGATCCTGTCTGAGATTCAGATCTTATTATTTATTGTAAGATGTAGAATTAACAGTATTAATTTCTCATATCTTTTTCTACTACCTAAAACAATGTTTAGATGCCACCTTATTTCATTATGTAGCTTCACTTTAAACAAGATTCTGAATTATATTGTTTTTTTTACTTGACAATAAGTTACTGAATAAACCACAGACAAACACAGAAAGTATATGTATTTATTAATTCCACCCAAAGACAAAAGTGCTTATATTGCTTACATCATGTAAATGCATACAACGCATCATTGTATTAAAACCACTACACCGGTATGCTTTCTACTATTGATTTTCTTCCTAAATGGAAAAAAAAAACACTTTATTTTTTTTAAATAGTCTTCAATACGAATAACAAATCTCCTAGAATTTTGCTATTGCAGAGTATATGTAAGCAAGGGCGTAGCTATAGGGGGTGCAGAGGTAGCAGTCGCAACCGGCCCAGGAGCCTGAGGGGGGCCAAAGCCCCTTGTGCTGCATAAGAAGACACCAGTATTATGGAAAGTGCATGCTGGTCAAGATACACCTCTGGCTGGAAGGAAGGGGCTAGGTCGAGAATTTGGCATGGTAGGGGGGAGGGGTGCCGTTTAAATTTTTGTCTCAGCCAGCATGAAGGCTATGTGCTTCCCTGGCCACAAAGTACTGATGTAAGGAGGGGCCCAAGCTGAACTCTTGCACCAGGGCCCACGAGCCTTTAGCTACGCCCCTGTATGTAAGACCTTCACCTAGCTGCTCGGGCTGCACAATCTGACACAGATCCGTTAGCGCTCTGCTCCTGTTTGCCTCAGCAACGAGAGGTTGTGCATAGCAGATGTGTGAAAGGGGGAAGAGGATCCTAAAAAGGGCAGCTCACACAGGTTGTAAATAGGGAGGTAATTAATGTCAAAAATAAAAATCGGACTTAATATATTGATCATATCTTTCTAGAAAAGCCCATTCTGCTAGATTTTCTTCAAGCTGGAACCTCAGAGATGTGTCCTTACTGCAGCAGCTCTTTCCCTATCACAGCTCAGGGGCCGTGTCCTTTCCTCTGCGACTCTGTCTCTACTAGAGCTTGCAAAGGCAAATCATTGTGTATCACTCTTTGTCTGCTCTGTAGGAGAAGCTTCAGAAATACTGCACACAGCCTTGTCTTGTCAGAGAGAGTCCATCTCTAGATAACTCAAGAAGAGAGACAGCTTGGAGCTTACATAGAGTTAGTAAACAGAGCCGTATAGACAAGCTCTCTCTTCATCTCTATGTAATTCTCCATAAACTGTGAAGAACATCAATCAACCCTGCTAAAAGAAGATTTGGTCAGTGGCAGTTGAAGAATGGAGTTGAGCATGTGTGACCTGCTCAGTCAGCTTAGGCCTCTTTCACACTTGCGTTGTCCGGATCCGGCATGTACTCCACTTGCCGGAATTACACTCCGGATCCGAAAAAACGCAAGTGTACTGAAAGCATTTGAAGACGGAACCGTCTTCAAAATGCTTTCAGTGTTACTATGGCACCCAGGACGCTATTAAAGTCCTGGTTGCCATAGTTGGAGCGGGGAGCGGGGGAAATTATTTTGGGATACAGCCTGTTTTGGGGTGTATTTATATGAAATCTAAGTGTGTCTATTAGCCGTTCTGCAGTAAACTTATATTGTTATACAGCCATTGTTATACAGCCATATTAATTTACTTTTAATTTTATTCAGTTATTTTACAGTATGTCAGATAGACAAGTGACAGGCCCTTCAACGGGTATGGGCAGTGGGAAAAAAAATTCTGGCGCAGGCAAAAGTAGCAGCAGAAGAAGGGTGGCAGCAGAAGTCGCAGCGACAGGCTTGTCACCTAGCAGTCTAGATTTTCACCTAGCAGTCGTGTCTTGACCAGCAACCCAGCGGTGCTTGAATGGTTGACTCGGTCTTCAACTTCATCGCAAGTGACAGACAACCCCAGCCAAGAGTCGGTGGGTTCCTCTGAAACAACGCTTAGTTGGCATGGCCTGGGAGCAGGCCCTGTGCCCCCACCTGTCCTGAGCCTTCCTCTGTCTTGTTCAGTTCCCTCCGCTCAAGAAGTATTATATACCGTAGGCTCAGCTCCACTTTTCAGCGAGGGTGAGCTTCTAGAGGACAGTCAGCAGCTGCTGCCCAGCCAAGATCTGGAGGAGAGATACGCCGCTTTCTCCAGTAGGCGGGCAAGTAGTGATGATGAGAGTCGCATGGGAGCAGGTGTTGAGAGCGGTTAGACTTCTGGCTCTGAGACTGTTGAGGGGGACATCAGTGACATGCAGACAGTAGTGGATGATGATATAGCTGATCGTACTTGTAAGCAGGGTGAAGAAGGGGCTTCATCATCATCAGGAGAAGAGGGTGGCAGTTTGTGCGTGAGGCAGCTGCTGAGCCAGCAGGGTGGTAGCGTCGCCATGAGTCAGCAGAGTGGCAGCAGTGCGAGGTTGGAAGCCAAATGTGACCCGGGTAGAGCGCGCGCTTTGCATGAGCTTAGCTGCCTGGAAAGTAGTGGTGCTGGGGTTCACAGAGGCAGCGGTAGCAGGCAATCAGCGTGGAGTGTTGGGGATAAGATACCATACTGTTGCAGTATGGGTGTGGCAGTTTTTTATCAAGCCGCCAGAGGAGATGAACATGGCCATTTGCCGAATCTGTGGGCAGAAGGTGAAGCATGGCCAGGGTGCCAATGTTGGCACCACGGTCCTGCATCAACACATGCAGCATCACCATAGAGTGGCCTGGGAGAACCGTGGCTCTGATGTAGTGGTGCAGCCTACCGCAGCAACCGCTGCATCACCCAGTGGCCCACACCCCTTTTCCTGTAGTCAAGGCTTCACCACCTCGGCCGAAGGGAGCTGTCTTTCCTTCCCATCATCTACTGGTCCTGATGCTCCTGCTCCTCCTACTTCCCGTCAGTCATTTCGTCAGCAATCGATCACCGAAGTGATTGCAAAAAGACAGCAGTACGTGTGCACTCATCCAATGGTGCAGAACATGCGCCTGGCCAAGTTGCTGGTACTGCAGTCCCGTTCCAAGTGGTGGATGCTGCAGCTTTCAGACAACTGATGGTTCGCTACCGGTCAAAAATGGGGGCCTTTTTTCCACCCGCTGAGAGGGAGGACAAACTGAACTACTATCGAGACATCCTATGTAGTCAGTTGGCCGCAACCTAGGTGCCTCATCGCCCATCCTCATGAAGGTCTGACCGGGGGGGGGGGGCATCTGCGCTTACGTTCCACTGCCATGGCTGCTGGGGGGGGGAGATGGGCAGGAGCAGTACCATCTCCATCAGCAGCAACTTATGTCTAGATTCTCTGATGAGCAGTTTTCTTCACCCACCTAGTGAAGAAACTACTCAGCAGCAGCTAGACATGGAGCAGAACCTGAACCAGCAGGTGGTGGCATACTTGGACTGCACCCTGCCACCCCACATCGAAGATACCCTGGACTACTGGGCAGCCAAACTTGATTTGTGGCCACAACTGTCCGAGTTTGCTATGGACAAGCTTTCCTGCCTGGCCAGTAGTGTGGCATCAGAGTGGGTGTTTAGTATGGCGGGGGCCATAGTTACCCCAAGGAGAACTCGCCTGTCCACCCAAAATGTGGAGAAACTGACCTTTGTGAAGATGAATCAGGCGTTGATCAGCCAGGATTTGCACACACCAGTGCTTGATGCATCAGACTAGATCATCCATGGTGCCACACCTGACTCGCATAAGTCATCAACACAGTGGCCCAGTCATAGAGTGGTGAGGATGGGAATCGCATGAGTCATCAACACTGTGGACCAGTCACAAAGTGGTGAGGGTGGAAACCGCATGAGAAATCGCATGAGAAATCGTCAACACAGTGGCCAAGTCACAGACTGGTAAGGTGGCAGCAGCATGAGGAGACCACAGAGTGGTGAGGTGGCAGCAGCATGAGGAGACCAAAGAGTGGCCCAGTGACAGAGTGGGGAGGTGGGGGGAAAAAACCTAGTCAGTACCAGCACAAGATGTTGGGTGCCAGTAGGATCACCTGGCAGCAGGTATGTGGCATCAGGCTGGTGGCAGCATCAGCGTGATGGCAGCAGGTGTGTGGCATCAGGCGGGTGGCACATTGTGTGCTGTCCGCATCCATAGTTCTATTCCGCTAAAGATTCAAGAAAGATAGACCAAGTCCTATTCTTGTCCACAAAATTTGAACCGCACATGGCCGGTAACCGTGTTTTTCAGATCAGTAATTGGCAGACCGCAAAACACTACAGCTGTCTGAATGAACCCTTAAGGGGGTGGGACGTTGTGAAGGTCATTGTTAAGGAGGCGGGGTGCTGTGAAGGTCACATTTTAAAGGAGCTTGGCGCTGTGAAAATCACTTAAGGGGACGGGCTGCTGTTGAGGTGACTGTTAAGGCGGTGGGGTGCTGTGGAGGGCACATTTTAGGGGAGCAGGGCACTGTGGGGTGTCACTGTTAAGGGGGTGGGCTGCTGTGGAGGTCAATGTTAAGAGGTAGACTGCTGTGGAGGAAACTGTTAAGGGGGCGGGTCGCTGTGGAGGACACTGTTAAGGGGACGTGTCGCTATGGAGGTCACTGATAAGGGGGCATGGTACTGTGGATGTCACTGTAAAGGGGAGTGGGACACTATGGAGGGGTGGGGCACTATCAAGGTCACTGTTTTTGGGGACACTGAAGATATATTTTAACCACACACACAAACATTAAAGGGGTTGTCCGGGTTCAGAGCTGAACCCAGAAATACCGACAATTTCATCCAGGCAACCCCCTGTTATGAGCATCGGATCATTTTATGCTCCGATTCTCTCCTTTTCCCTGCGCTTAATTGCACAGGAAAAAAGGCATTTTTTGGAATTCCGGTGACGTACTGGGCTCTCCATAGGGACTGCTAGGTGGAGGCTTCCTCCCAGCAGTGAGCATGGTGACATCAACGGCTCTGATCGGCAGGCTTTAGAGCTGTAAAACAGCTAGGGCAGCGCTAAAGCCTGCCCATTAGACCGTTGACGTCGCCGGGAACACTGCTGAGCAGAAGCCTCCGCCTAGCAGTGTAATAATATAAACAAAAAAGCCCTTGCCCTGTGCGATCACAACAGGGGGGCCGGACGGGTGAAGAAGGGGATATGTACAGGTTCAGCTCTGAACCCGGACAACCCCTTTAAATGAAATAGTTGAACTGTACCCGTGCAAGGCCGGATTATTCTGCTAGTTAATAATAAATGTCTTGCAGCGTTTTTTTAGGGTTTTATTGCTTCCACGGGTTAATCAGGAATTGTTGGAACACAGTAGTTTACATTTCTCTAAGGATGTCATATATCTCCTTAACATAAATAGAGATTATTTCTTTTGAGAGGAAACCATATTTTCCAGGCTACTTTTATATGTGAATTTGTGTCTTGCATTCTGTAGGAAAGTATGTGTGACCGACAGTGTTAAGAAATTTATATTCCCCAATACACAAAAGAATGATTTGGAAATTAACGTTATAAAGTTTTCTGCTGCCTTGTGGTAGAAATATATTAATATATTAAAGCAATTCTAATGTACCGTATTCAGTTATAAGCCAGACATTTCAGTTAATATGTGTCAAGAGTGTTGTAAACAATAGCGAGGCTTTCTCATCACCACCAGCTCTAAATATTATTTTAAAGGTCTCAAAATGACAGTCCCTGGCCATATGTGGCATGCCGATATACTCTGTGCCCCCTGCACATTGATGTTGGAATGTTTTTATTTGTATATGAAAAAATTATTTGAACATATAACTAGTGTTGAGTGAATTGAAGTATCCAAAGTGTATTTCGATTCAAATTTCAGAGAAAATTTGATTCAAGGCGAAGCTGAATTTCCTTGTGCTTCGTGATAACTAACCAATTTTCTCTGAAATGGCGTATAAAAAAACAAAACAAACCTCATCCGTTTGAGCGTGAAGAGGCTGCCTCTTGTGCGCGGTGATGTATGACGTCAGCACGCCAGCCAGTATGATACCGCGCGAGATTTCACGTAGGATCTTCGATCAAGATGGCCTCTTCGCGTTCAAACGGATGAGGTGAGTATTATTTATTTATTTTTAACCGCTGAAAGGCCTCCATTTTACATCAGATGCAGCATTCATCAATGAACCTGGTATCTGAGGGGTTCAATGTCATGGCGGCGCAATCACCGTTCCCCGTCATTGCGCCCGCTACTTACAAAGAAATGCTCTTTGTCACAGAGCGAGTTTCTTTGTGAAATAAGGTGAAGCAGCCGAATCAAAGTTTTCATAACTTTGCTCAACACTACATTTAACCAAGCATTGGTCCAGTCCAACGTTGAGAGAAATCCAGCGATTATTTATGCCCCTGTACTTGAGGATACAGTCATGTCACTTGTATTATGTAACTAAATAATTGCAAAGTTACAGTGGGCATATAAAAGTCAGACAGAAAGAACAGACATTTGCCAACTGACAGACCCATGCTTCTGAATATATACTCACAGCAGCATTACATGGAAAGAAAACGTGATTAGCTGCAACAGTCACATGTTATCAATAAGATGCCAACCGGGAGAATCCGCGCAGCTTCACTAGATCCGTTTTCCTATCTCTCTTCCTGCTTGCTGCTGCTATGTCTATGGCAAGCAGGAAGAAAGACAGGAGATGGCACATGCCTTCTCTTTATACAGCTGATCTGATATTGATGACCTATCCTGAGGATAGGTCATCAACATTAAAAGCCTGGAAAACCCCTTTAAAGATGACCATTCAACTGAATGACTGCCAATTAATACTACATTTCTTATCCAGCTGCCATTATTTTTACTGGCACAATTAGCTGTTTGCCATGTTGCTGGACCTGGTCTAATTAACTGATGATCATCATGGCACCACACCTTGAATGAGGTTGTCTTTTAAGACCTAACTCCTTTAACTAGAGTCTGTCTGTAGTTTTGTTAAACAGATTAAAGTAGGGGCTAGGGTTAGTAGTACAAATATACCTTTGTGGAGATTTTATTCTTAGAAAGTAGTATGAATATAAAGTTTTAGCAGGAACCTAGCAGGACACAAGGACCTTGACACTGAGGCATCTGGGAAGGGGGCTGTGCAGGAGAGCAAGGATTGGTCAGCGACCTAAGCCATAAAGCACAGGAAGTGATGCACGCCGGCCCTTAACCTCTTAGGGACACAGGGCGTACAGGTACACCCTGATGTCCTGGTACTTAAGGACACAGGGCGCACCGGCGGGCGGTAATCGGAACAAGGTGCCTGCTCAAATCATTGAGTAGGCACCTTGGGTCAATGCGCAGGGGGGTCCCAATTCAGACCTGCGGTTTGCGGCTTTTACTGGAGGTTCCAGCGGCGGTGAGAGGTACCATCGGGTCCCTGGGCGACTGTAAGGGGGACTCGATGGCATGGAAGGCAGCGCGATGCCTTCCTTAGGCATCAGCGCTGCCTTCCGGTGATGAGCCTGTGAGACCCAGCCCCCTGGATCTCACAGGCCGGAAGCTGTATGAGTAATACACACTGTATTACTCATACAGCCAATGCATTCCAATACAGAAGTATTGAAATGCATTGTAAAGGGGATCAGACCCCAAAAGGTGAAGTCCCAAAGTGGGACAAAAAATAAAGTGAAAAAAAAAAGTTGAAAAAATAAAGTTTTCCCCCAAAAAGATTTAAAGTTTCAAGTAAAAAAAAAAAAAAAACAGCATTTCCCCCAAATAAAGTAAAAAAAAATTGGTAAGAAAAAGAAAAAAAAAAAGTAGGTAGACAGATTAGGCATCGCCGCGTCCGTATCGACCGGCTCTAAAAACATATCACATGACCTAACCCCTCAGATGAACACCGTAAAAAATAAAAACTGTGCTAAATAAACCATTTTTTTGTCACCTTACATCACAAAAAGTACAACAGTAAGCATATGCCCACCAAAATAGTACCAATCTAACCGTCACCTCATCCCGGAACAAATGAGCCCCTACCTAAGACAATCGCTCAAAAAATAAAAAAACAATGGCTCAGAATATGGAGACACTAAAACAAAGTATACATATTGGGTATCGCCGTGTCCATAATAACCTGCTCTATAAAAATATCACATGAACTAACCCCTCAGGTGAAGACCGTAAAAAAAAAAAATAATGTATAAAAAGGCATTTTTTTGTCACCTTACATCACACAAAGTGTAATAGCAAGCGATCAAAAAGTCATATGCACCCTAAAATAGTGCCAATCAAACCATCATCTCATCCCGCAAAAAATGAGACCCTAACTAAGATAATAGCCCAAAAACTGAAAAAAACTATGTCTCTCAGACTATGGAGACACTAAAACATGATATTTTTTTTTTTGTTTCAAAAATAAAATCATTGTGTAAAACTTACATAAATAGAAAAAACTTATACATATTAGGTATCGCTGCATCCGTAATAACCTGCTCTATAAAAATATCACATGACCTAACCCCTCAGATGAACACCGTAAAAAAATACAAATAAAAACGGTGTAAAAAAAGCCATTTTTTGTCACCTTACATCACAAAAAGTGTAATAGCAAGCAATCAAAAAGTCATACGCACCCCAAAATAGTGCCAATCAAACCGTCATCTCATCCCGCAAAAATCATACCCTACCCAAGATAATCGCCAAAAAACTGAAAAAACTATGGCTCTCAGACTATGGAAACACTAAAACATGATTTTTTTTGTTTAAAAAATGAAATCATTGTGTAAAACTTACATAAATAAAAAAATTGAATACATATTAGGTATCGCCGCGTCCATAATAACCTGCTCTATAAAAAAAATCACATGACCTTACCCCTCAGGTGAATACCGTAAAAAAAAACGGTGTAAAAAATGCTATTTTTTTGTCACCTTACATCACAAAAGTGTAATAGCAAGCAATCAAAAAGTCATACGCACCCTAAAATAGTGACAATCAAACCATCATCTCATCCCGCAAAAATCATACCCTACCCAAGATAATCGCCAAAAAACTGAAAAAACTATGGCTCTCAGACTATGGAAACACTAAAACATGATTTTTTTTGTTTAAAAAATGAAATCATTGTGTAAAACTTACATAAATAAAAAACAGTATACATATTAGGTATTGCCGCGTCCGTAATAACATGCTCTATAAAAATATCACATAACATAACCCCTCAGGTGAAAACCGTAAAAAAAAAAAAAACTATGGCTTAGAATATGGAGACAATAAACATAATTTTTTTTGTTTTAAAAAAGCTGTTATTGTGTAAAACTAAAGTAAATTTAAAAAAGTATACATATTAGGTATCGCCGCGTCTATAATAACCTGCTCTATAATGGTTTGAATATCACATGAACTAACCCCTCAGGTGAAGACCGTAAAAATAAAAAAAAAGGTGTAAAAAAAGGCATTTTTTGTCACCTTACATCACAAAAAGTGTAATGGCAAGAGATCAAAAAGTCATATACACCCCAAAATAGTGCCAATCAAACTCTCATCCTGCAAAAAATGAGACCCTACCTAAGATAATAGCCCAAAAACTAAAAAAAAATATGGCTCTCAGACTATGGAGACACTAAAACATGATTTTTTATTTTTTTTTAAATGAAATCATTGTGTAAAACTTACATAAATTTAAAAAAAGTATACATATTAGGTATCGCTGCGTCCGTAATAACCTGCTCTATAAAAATATCACATGAACTAACCCCTCAGGTGAAGACCGTAAAAATAAAAAAAAGGTGTAAAAAAAGGCATTTTTTGTCACCTTACATCACAAAAAGTGTAATGGCAAGAGATCAAAAAGTCATATACACCCCAAAATAGTGCCAATCAAACTCTCATCCTGCAAAAAATGAGACCCTACCTAAGATAATAGCCCAAAAACTAAAAAAAAATATGGCTCTCAGACTATGGAGACACTAAAACATGATTTTTTATTTTTTTTTAAATGAAATCATTGTGTAAAACTTACATAAATTAAAAAAAAGTATACATATTAGGTATCGCTGCGTCCGTAATAACCTGCTCTATAAAAATATCACATGACCTAACCCCTCAGGTGAATACCGTAAAAAAACGGTGTAAAAAAAAAGCAATTTTTTTGTCACCTTACATCACAAAAAGTGTAATAGCAAGCGATCAAAAAGTCATACGCACCCCAAAATAGTGCCAATCAAACCGTCATCTTATCCTGCA
Source organism: Bufo bufo (assembly GCF_905171765.1). Taxonomy (NCBI): domain Eukaryota; kingdom Metazoa; phylum Chordata; class Amphibia; order Anura; family Bufonidae; genus Bufo; species Bufo bufo. The sequence continues at coordinate 75,124,197 of NC_053397.1, forward strand.
AAAATCATACCCTACCCAAGATAATCGCCAAAAAACTGAAAAAACTATGGCTCTCAGACTATGGAAACACTAAAACATGATTTTTTTTGTTGAAAAAATGAAATCATTGTGTAAAACTTACATAAATAAAAAAAAGTATACATATTGGGTATCGCCGCGTCCATAATAACATGCTCTATAAAAATATCACATAACCCTTCAGGTGAATACCGTAAAAAAAAAAAAAACTTGTAAAAAAAGCAATTTTTTGTCACCTTATATCACAAAAAGTGTAATAGCATGCGATCAAGAAGTCATACGCACCCCAAAATAGTGCCAATCAAACCATCATCTTATCCTGCAAAAATCATACCCTACCCAAGATAATCGCCCAAAAACTGAAAAAAACTATGGCTCTCAGACTATGGAGACACTAAACATTATTTTTTTTTGTTTCCAAAATGAAATTGTGTAAAACTTACATAAATAAAAAAAATTGTATACATATTCGGTCCGTGACAACCTGCTCTATAAAAATACCACATGATCTTACCTGTCAGATGAATGTTGTAAATAACAAAAAAAAAAAACGGTGCCAAAACAGCTATTTCTTGTTACCTTGCCTCACAAAAAGTGTAATATAGAGCAACCAAAAATCATATGTACCCTAAACTAGTACCAACAAAACTGCCAGTCTATCCCGTAGTTTCTAAAATGGGGTCACTTTTTTGGAGTTTCTACTCTAGGGGTGCATCAGGGGGGCTTCAAATGGGACATGGTGTCAAAAAAACAGTCCAGCAAAATCTGCCTTCCAAAAACCGTATGGCATTCCTTTCCTTCTGCACCCTGCAGTGTGCCCATACAGCAGTTTATGACCACATATGGGGTGTTTATGTAAACTACAGAATCAGGGCCATAAATATTGAGTTTTGTTTGGCTGTTAACCCTTGCTTTGTAACTGGAAAAAAAATATTGAAATGGAAAATCTGCCCAAAAAAGTGAAACTTTTAAATTGTATCTCTATTTTCCATGAATTCTTGTGGAACACCCTAAGGGTTAACAAAGTTTGTAAAATCAGTTTTGAATACCTTGATGGGTGTAGTTTCTAAAATGGGGTCACTTTTTGGGAGTTTCTACTGTAGGGGTGCATCAGGGGGGCTTCAAATAGGACATGGTGTCAAAAAACCAGTCCAGCAAAATCTGCCTTCCAAAAACTGTGACATTCCTTTCCTTCTGCGCCCTGCCGTGTGCCCGTACAGCAGACCACATATGGCGTGTTTCTGTAAACTACAGAATCAGAGCCATAAATATAGCGTTTTGTTTGGCTGTTAACCCTTGCTTTGTAACTGTAAAAAAAAAAAAAAATTTATGGAAAATCTGCCAAAAAAGTGAAATTTTGAAATTGTATCTCTATTTTCCATTAATTCTTGTGGAACAGCTAAAGGGTTAACAAAGTTTGTAAAATCAGTTTTTAATACCTTGAGAGGTATAGTTTCTAGAATGGGGTCATTTTTGGGTGGTTTCTATTATGTAAGCCTCACAAAGGGACTTCAGACCTGTACTGGTCCTTAAAAAGTGAGTTTTTGAAAATTTCGGAAAAATTTAAAGATTTGCTTCTAAACTTCTAAGCATTGTAACATCCCAAAAATATTAAATATCATTCCCAAAATGATCCAAACATGAAGTAGACATGGGGAATGTAAAGTAATAACTATTTTTGGAGGTATTACTATGTATTGTAGAAGTAGAGAAATAGAAACTTAAAAATTAGCAAATTTTTTCAAAATTTTTGGTAAATTTGGTATTTTTTTATTAATAAAAATAAATTTTTGGGACTCCATTTTGCCAGTGCCATGAAGTACAATATGTGACTAAAAAACAATCTCAGAATGGCCTGGTTAAGTCAAAGCATTTTAAAGTTATCACCACATAAAGTGACACTGGTCAGATTTGCAAGAAATGGCCTGGTCCTTAAGGTGAAAATGAGGCCGATCCCTAAGGGGTTAAGGAAGTGCGGCAGGGAACTAGCAGCAAGCATGCTGAGGCCAGGGCTGAGAGTAAACTGTGGAGTGGATCCCAGAACAACAGTACCTACACAGACAGAGCCCAGGACTGCAGCGGTCAATGGGAAGCACTGGCAGCAGATCACCGCTGAACATTGCACTCGGGACCGTGGCAGTAAGAAGGGAACAGCAGCGCACAGCAGCCGCTGTTACAGTACCTCCCCCTTACGACCCCTCTTCTTGAGTCCACGACGAGACAGAAACCTGTCAAGTTCAGAGCATGAATGTTCTCTTCTGGTTCCCAAGACCTCTCCTCAGGACCAGTCCACAAGATAGTAGATCTTCTTGCCACGCTTCTTGATGTCCAGGATGTCTTTGACCTCAAATATCTCATCAGAATCTTCAGATACCGGAGTTGGAGTAGAACGAGCCATCAAGAAGCGATTAAGAACTACTGGTTTAATAAGGATACGTGGAAGGCATTAGGAATACACAGAGAGAGAGGCAGATATAACTTATGTGTCACTTCGTTGATCCTCCTCAGTACTTCAAAGGGTCTAAGAAACCTAGGAGCAAACTTGAAACTGGGAACCCTTAAGCAGATTTTTTTAGAGGAGAGCCATACCTTATCTCCAGACGAGAACTGAGGCAGTTTTCTTCTCTTGCCTGCATTTGTTTTCATGCGGGTCACCACTTTGTTGATGCAGTCCTTGGTGCCACACCAAATCTTAAAAAAATCCCTAAAAGAGGAATCCACAGCTGGTACCCCAGAAGATGTAGGAACAGAGAAAGGAGTACAATGGTCTTGTCCATAAACGACAAAGAATGGAGAGGAACCAGTAGACTCACTAGAGTGGTTGTTATAGGAGAATTCAGCCCAAGGTAGCAATTGTACCCAGTTGTCGTATTGGGCTGAAACAAAATGCCGGAGATAGTTCTCTAATATTTGATTGACCCGCTCTACTTGCCCGTTGGTCTGGGGATGATAAACCGGAAGAGAAGTCCAGCTCAATTTCGGGCAGCTGGCAAAGAGCTCTCTAGAGCTTAGAGGTAAACTGGACTCTGCTATCGGAAACAATATGCCAAGCTAGACCATGCAAGTGGAATATGTGTCTCATGAACAGTTTAGCAAGTTCAGCAGCCGAGGGCATTCCAGCCAAAGAAACAAAGTGCACCATCTTGGAGAACCGGTCCATGACCACCCAGATAGCTGTACATCTGGCAGAAGATGGCAGATCCGTAACAAAGTCCATGGCAATGTGTTGCCATGGGGCAACAGGAAGAGGTAACAACAGCCCGGGTGCTTTGGTCCTGGAGACTTTATTCTGAGCACAGACGGTGCAGTGAGACACATAATCACACACATCCTTAGACAGTGTGGGCCACCAGTAGTGACGAGACAAAAGTTCTATGGTCTTGCGGATCCCTGGGTGACCCAGAGTTGTGCCCCAAAGCTAGAATACGTTTTGTCTTGACAGATGGCACGAATGTCTTCCCAGGAGGGATGTCTTTTACCAGGACAGAAGCCACTGTGATCAAGCGAGCAGGATCTAGAATGTATTGGGGCTCCTCCTGCTGGTTGGAGAAGTCAAATGACCGAGACAGAGCATCCACCTTGATGTTCTTTTCAGCCGGGTGAAAGTGGAGCTCAAAATCAAAACGGGAGAAGAACAATGCCCTTCTGGCTTGGCGAGGGTTCACAAGCTGGGCCGTCTGCATATATGTAAGGTTCTTGTGGTCGGTGAAGATTATCATTGGATGCTGGGCCCCCTCCAATAGATAACGCCACTCCTCCAAGGCAAGTTTTATGGCCAAAAGCTCTCTGTCTCCTATACAGTGATTCCTCTCAGCAGGGGAGAAGAGCTTGGAGGAAAATCCACATGTAAGCATCCTGCCCTTGGAACCTTTCTGTAGTAAAACAGCACCGGCTCCTATTGAGGAGGCGTCCACTTCTAAAAAGAATTGGCGGGAGACATCGGGATGATGCAGAACAGGTGCAGAAGCAAAGGACCTCTTTAATTGGACGAAGGCGGCCTCCGCCTCAGGAGTCCAGACTCTGGCATTCACCCTTTCTTAGTTAAAGCAGAGATTGGAGATGTAAGAGATAAAAAATTCAGGATGAACTGAAATTAGCAAATCCAAGGAAGCACTGTATAGCATGAAGACCCTGTGGGCGGGGCCAGTCCATTACTGCATTACATTTTTCAGGATCTATCTGCAACCCGGCATCCAAGATTATGTATCCGAGGAACGGTACGGTAGATTTTTCAAAGATGCATTTCTCAAGTTTGGCATAAAGTCGATTCTCTCTCAACTGCTGTAAAACTAAATGTACATGATTCCGGTGAGTGGTCAAATCTGGAGAATAGATCAGTATATCGTCCAGGTACACTATCATGCAGACATAGAGCAGGTCCCGGAAGATTTTGTTTACCAACTCCTGGAATACCGCGGGAGCGTTGCAAAGACCGAAGGGCATGACGAGATACTCGTAGTGTCCATCACAAGTGTTGAATGCAGTCTTCCACTCATCACCCTTTCGAATGCGGATAAGGTGGTATGCGCTGCGCAGGTCGAATTTTGTGAAGACCTTAGCTCCCTGGATCCTGTCAAAGAGTTCGGAGATTAGTGGAAGAGGGTATCGATTCTTGACTGTGACCTTATTCAGACCTCAATAGTCAATACAGGGCCTGAAGGATCCATCTTTTTTCTGCACAAAGAAGAACCAGGCACCGGCTAGTGAAGTAGATTTCCAGATAAACCCCCTCTCGAGATTCTCCTTGATGTAATCAGACATCGCTTCGGTCTCAGGAAGTGAGAGTGGGTAGACTCGACCGCGAGGAGGAGTGGCACAAGGCAGAAGGTCAATCGGACAATCATAAGGACGATGAGGAGGCAGGGTCTTGGCCTCTTTCTTACTGAAGACATCCACAAAACTGGCTTACTGCTGCGGAAGTCCAGGCAGGTCTACAGGTATAGTAGGCGAGCAAGTAGCTCGGACCTCTGATAAGCAGGTGGACTTGCAGGATGATCCCCAATGCAGAATCTGACCGGAGTGCCAGTCCAGAACTGGAGTGTGCTGACGCAGCCAAGAAAGACCAAGGAGAACCGGATTCACGGACATTGGCAGAACATAGAAGGATATCATCTCTGAATGCAGAACCCCTATTTGCAACTTAAGGTGCATAGTAACAGAAAGCACAGGTTCAGGGAGTGGCAGTCCATTTACGGAAACCACTGACAGGCCTTTCTAGACGGATGGTAGGAAGCCGCTACTGATGGACCAGAGCTTGCTGAAGTTACTGGCTGACCCAGAGTCCAAGAATGCAGGCACAGACAGTGTTACTCCCTTGTGAGAGAGATTCACCGGTCCAACTGATACTAGACATTAACGTTTCCCGGCTTCTGTAGACAATTATGCACAAAGTGGGCCTTGCCTCCACAATACAGACACAGGTTCTCTGCTCTGCGGCGTAAACGTTCCTGGTCAGACAATCGAAGGCGCTCTATTTTCATGGGCTCTTCAGATGGGATGGACACTAGAGGAAGAACCGGCCTCTGGAAGGATGGAGCCAAACGAGGTGTTCTTCTGGTGCCTGCGATATCCTTAGAACATTCCCTGAAATGCATATCTATCCTTGTGGCCAAGGTGATCAGGTCATTCAGAGTAGATGGACGGTCGCGACCAGCTAATTCATCCTTAATCCGGTCAGAAATCCCCTCCCAGAACACCACCAGTTGAGCCTCATTGTTTCATGCAAGTTCGGAAGCCACGGTACATCACTGGATGGCGTACTGACCCACAGACGAGGAACCCTGTCATAGACGCAGCAGAGCTGATGCAGCAGAGAACATCTGCAAACACCAGCAGGAAGGTAACTAGGAAAGACTGCAGATTAGTGGTCTCTGGACCTCCATGTTCCCAAATAGGATTTGCCCAAGCAAGGGCCTCATAAGACAGCAGAGACACAATGAAGACAAATTTGGACCGCTCAGTGGGAAACTTCTGCCCATGCAACTCAAAGTGGATCAGACACTGGTTCAGGAATCCACAACAGGTTTTTGGATCTCCACCATATTGTGATGGCAGAGGGAGTTGCACACCAGCGGCACACAAATCCAGATTCACCGGTGTGGGAATTGCAGGAGTAGCAGCGACTGGCGACCCTGCAGTAGCTCGAGAAGATATGGCATCCAGATGAGCAGCAACATTTTGCAGGAACTGCATTATGACATCCTGACGTTCCCTCTGACGCCTCACTTCATGTACTAATTCCTGAACAACAGGCTTGGGGTGACCAGCGGGGTCCATGGCCTCAGTGTACTGTCACGAACCAGGGTGTGTGAACCCACTGTGCCACGTATCCTACCTCCTCTAAGGGCATTGTCTAAGTGAACCCCTCGATCTTCACAGTACCCCTGATGGTGGGGATAGATTTTCCAGAGGGGAACACCAGGTCTCTACCTCTTGAGGAGGATTGGCACACCAGGCAGCTGGTCCAGGCGGACCAGGAGGTACCTAAGCAGGGTACCAGAGGTACAGGCATTGTCAGTAGGCTGAGTCGTAACCAGGAGCAACAGTGCAAGACCGAAGGCAATAGGTCAGGGCAGGTGGCACAGGTACAGGTCAGGCAGTCCGGGTCGGAAACAGGAGAGTCAAGCCAAGCAGGGATCAAACAGGTAGCAGAGTCTAGGAATACAAGTACGAGTTAGGAACACAAGCAGATATCTTTTTTTTTTTAAGGCCCGAGGTGCGTGCTTTCTACACCTGTGCAACAAAATCGTGCAGCGTGCCACACAAAAGCGTGCACAAGGTTATGGTCCATCGCAGGCCCTCTCCATAAGAAAAGCCCCCCCCCCCCCCCCCATAACTCTTTTCCAGTCCCCCCGCGCCAGAAGTCTTCTACAAGGGACCAAGACAAAACAGGCAACTCTGAGCTGAAGCTGTGCTCCGGCTTTCACCTAGACTGCCACCCAAGGTGTCGGCACGAAGCTTCAACAACTAGGCTGGTCTCTCCCCGAAGGGAGAGACCAAGGGGTTTTGCAGAGGGGTGCGGAATCAGGATGGCCACACACACCCCCATAGACCTCTAGGGGGGTACCCGTAAGGGCACCGCAACTCAAGATATCCTTGTGACAAACAAGCGTGGAAAGTGACGGCCGGGCAAAGAATAGAGGTGTGTTCACTCAATATGTGATAAAGTAAAGTGCGTGCAAATGTGCCATCACTCAATAGGCTCCCACCCCCCAGTGAGTTCAGGCACCCTAGGGTCACCACTCTTGGGGCACTTCTGCACCTCAGGCTTTCAAACATCTCAGCCCCTGACTCAGATCCAGCAGAGCTTTTGGTCATCTAGCATAGGGCATTAATGGCCCAAGCCATACACCCTTGGGATGCTGGGTGGTTCTCTGCTCTAAATCCTGGCAGGGCTCTGTCCACCAGGAATCTAAGAACTGATACCACACTTGATCTTAGCCTAAAGGCCGAGAAGCGATATCAGGAACCTAGCAGGACACATGGATTTTGACACTGAGGCATCTGTGAAGGGGGCTCAGCCGTCTATATATGTGCAGGAGGACTAGGATTGGTCAACGAGGTCACATGACCTAACCCATAAAGCACAGGAAGTGACATCCGCCGGCCCTTAAGGAAGTGCTGCAGGGAACAAGCCGCAAGCATGCTGTGGCCAGGGCTGAGAGGAAACTGTGGAGCGGATCCTAGAACAATAGTACCTACACAGACAGGTAAGCAGGGGCACAGCAGCGCTTGTTACAGAGAGCTCATTGGTTTTGCCCATCATGAGATGTTTCTTGTGTGGCACCTTGATAATGAGACACCTTTTTATAGGCCATCAGTTGAACCTTACTTAGTGGCAGGTTAGCTTTCTAATTACTGATAGATTTCAGCTGGTGTCATGACTTTCCATGGCTTTTTACACCTCTCTTTCTTCAGGTGTTCAATGTCATTTCTCATTATTACACATAACTTAATTTATGGACATCTATGGTTTGATTTCTTTGTCTATGTAGATTGGATGGGTTGTTACCAACATCATGGGTTGTTACCAGCACCTTTAGAAATATAAGTGATAACTAAGTGGCTCGGGGACCAAAACGTTGACATTTTGGGTCCATGGCCTGGAAACTCCCCAGATCTTAATCCCATTGAGAACTTGTGGTCAATCCTCAAGAGGCAGGTGGACAAACAAAAACCCACTAATTCTGACAAACTCCAAGAAGTGATTATGAAAGAATGGGTTGCTATCAGTCAGGAATTGGCCCAGAAGTTGATTGAGAGCATGCCCAGTCGAATTGCAGAGGTCCTGAAAAAGAAGGGCCAACACTGCAAATACTGACTCTTTGCATAAATGTCATGTAATTGTCGATAAAAGCCTTTGAAACTTATGAAGTGCGTGTAATTATATTTCACTACAACAACTGAAACAATGATCTAAAAGCAGTTTAGCAGCAAACTTTGTGAAAACTATTTGTGTCATTCTCAAAACATTTGGCCACGACTGTATAATGCCCACCTGCAGTGGTCATATAATGCTCTCCCCCTGTAGTACCCCGTAGTATAAGGCCCCCTGTAGTGGTGGTATGTATATAAAATTCTCCCCCTTGTAGTCCCTACAAACTATAATGCCCTCCTCTAGTTAGAGTATACTGTATATAAATAGTGCCAAAATACATATATTAAAAAAAATTACCTGTGTTCAGCTTCAAGCTGCTATGCAGGCCCTGGAGTGCCACGTCCCGATGCAGGCTATTGCGATGACATCATTGCAACCTCCTTCACTGAGTCACGGGCAACGCAATGATGTGGTCTGTTCACTTGCATCAGGACGCAGGCATTCATGACCAAGTGATTATGCGGCCCGTGACCCAGCGCAGGAGGTTGCAGTGATGTCATCACAACCTCCAGCACTGTTCTGCTGCCTCATAAACTTCAGGCCTAGTGGTCTGAGGCCTATGAGGCTAAATGACGGGGATGGAAGGCATAGGTTCCATGCACTGCCACCTCCCCCTCTGAAGCAGGTCGGCTGACTGAGGCGAGATGCTCATCTAGCCTCATGGCAGAAACGGCCCTGGGATCACCATGGATCACACATTGATGGGCTAAATCAAATTAGATCATCAATGCTTTATCCTGGAAAATCCTTTTAAAAGAAAACATCTGGCAGCATGCAACTGCCATAAGGAGAGTTCAAAAGTTGCTTAAAGGGTTTCTATCACTTGGTATCACATATTTAGGTGTCAGACACTAGCGATCCGCTAGTGTCTGCTCTAACAAACCATCCTAATATGATAGGTTTTGGGGCAGCCGTTTTGCTAAAATAACAACTTATATCTATATGCTAATGAGCCTCTAGGTGCTATGGGGGCGTCATTAGCACCTAGAGGCTCCGTCTACCTTCCTAAACTGCCGCCGCCCAGCGCGTCCCTCCAGCCCGCCCATCTCCTGCTGAATGCGATCCTCTCCGTGCGCGTCTCTGTTCTGCGCATGCGCAGTGAATGTCTGACCGCTTCCCTGCTCAGACATCTCCACTGCGCCTGCGCCGATGACATCATAGTGCTCCGAGGAACAGGCGCAGTGGAGATGTCTGAGCAGGGAAGCGGTCAGACATTCACTGCGCATGTGCAGAACAGAGACGCGCACGGAGAGGATCGCATTCAGCAGGAGATGGGCGGGCTGGAGGGACGCGCTGGGCGGCGGCAGTTTAGGAAGGTAGACGGAGCCTCTAGGTGCTAATGACTCCCCCATAGCACCTAGAGGCTCATTAGCATATAGATATAAGTTGTTATTTTAGCAAAACGGCTGCCCCAAAACCTATCATATTAGGATGGTTTGTTAGAGCAGACACTAGCGGATCGCTAGTGTCTGACACCTAAATATGTGATACCAAGTGATAGAAACCCTTTAAGAAGGATCTATACAGCTTCATACTTAAAATTCTTCTCAAGTAAATTCCTCTAGTGGAGGCAGCATGCAGGTACATAGAAGTCTTTAATTTAAAAGGGTTATGCTGGACTACAAAACTGGTAGGTACTGTAATTGTTAGACTATCAATGAGGTCCAACTGGGCACAGCTCTTTACTTTTTGTAGTGCTTAGTATTCTAACTTGAATGGGACTGGGTGCTTTAATACCAGACACAGCTACTTCTCAAGTACAAAGCTGTGTCTGGTAGTCAGTCAAGGTGATGATAGCGTTGCTGGAGCTCTATGACCACTTGAATCAGTTGAGAAGTCAAGCCCCGCTAACTGGTATTGATAGACTGTCCTAAGGATTGGCCATGATTTTTCTGGCTCAGATAACCTTTTTTAAAGGGACACTGACAGGCCCAATAAGCATATTTAGGTATATATATGACAGGACAGGTCTTATCAAGTGTATAAGAATCATCTAAGTATCCCCCCTGTCCACCTTATAAATACCGAAAACTAAAGTTTTATAACCTGCTTGTCTCGTCTCCAATCTGCCCAAGGGGCGGCGTTTCATCTCAAAATGCGCCCAGCCAGCCGCTCCCAACTGCCGTTCTGAAGCCCCGCCCAGCTCATCAATATTCACTTCGCTGGGCGGCGGCTACAACTCTCCCCGACTCAAGATCCTGCGCATGGCCAATTCAATCCTCTGGGCACGTCCTCCGTCTAATCTTCAGCGCCTGCGCCCGGCCGGGGTCACATCGCGCCTGCGTACAGACAGTCTGCGTCTTAGAGGCCGCTGCAGCCTCTGCTTTATGCGCATGCGCCGGGCACTTGAGTCGGGGAGAGTTGTAGCCGCCGCCCAGCGAAGTGAATATTGATGAGCTGGGCGGGTCTTCAGAACGGCAGTTGGGAGCGGCTGGCTGGGCGCATTTTGAGATGAAACGCCGCCTCTTGGGCAGATTGGAGACGAGACAAGCAGGTTATAAAACTTTAGTTTTCGGTATTTATAAGGTGGACAGGGGGGATACTTAGATGATTTTAATACACTTGATAAGACCTGTACTGTCATATATATACCTAAATATGCTTATTGGGCCTGTCAGTGTCCCTTTAAACTGTAAAGCTGTGTGATGGAATTCAGGAAATCTGAAGATCTATAACAAAAGTTAAATGGTTGTCCCCATCTAAGACATTGATAATACATTGCTAGGATATGCCATCAGTCAGATAGGTGCAGGTCCCACCTCTGGGACCGTTTCCTATCACAAGAACAGGTTCCTAGAAGTTATTAGCTCACTTTTTTCAGGCGTCCCATAGCTTTGAATGGAGAGCGCACTGCGCATGCACGGTCACCTCTCCATGCACCGCAATGGGACTGCAGGAAATAGCTGAACCAGTGCTTGGCTGTTTTCTAAACTCCCATAGCGGTGAATGGAGGGTGGCCATGCTTGCGCAGAGCACTCTTCTTAATTTTGGGGGTCCAGTTCTGGAGATATGAGCTGGTCCCAGAGGTAGGACCTACACTGATATGATATAGATGGCATATCCTAGCAATATGCCATCAATGTCTGAAATGAGAATACCCCTTTAAGCGCTGATTCCTATAATGATATATGATTAAATGAATCAGCACAAGGGTGCATACACAACTGTATTTTCAGTCCGCGTCCGATCCACATTTTTTGCAGGTTGCATGCAGGCCTATTAATTCCTATGGAACCTCAAAAAATGCAGACAACACACAAATGTCATCTGTGTGCTGTCTGCATCCGTGCGGCAGAGCTGCAAATGATGGAACACATTTTATTCTCGTACGTTTTACGGACAAGAATAGGCATTTTTTTCAAATGAGCCCCAATGGAGCCCATTAAAAGTACAAGATGCACACAGACCACATCCATATTTTGCAGGTCTGTGATTTACAGCCCGCTAAACGGATATGGTCATGTGAATGCCCCCTAATATTTTGAACTTCCATTTTTAAAAGACATGAGTGGATAGGTGCACTTTAAAGGGGTTCTGTCAGCAGATTTGTACCTATGAAACTGGCTGACCTGTTGCATGTGTGAGGTGTGGAAACAGCTCTCATTGTCTGAACACTGTGTAGATTAAATTAAATGATCTGGACTGACATTCTGCTGTTTGGCCACAAGATGCCACTGTTTCCTAAACAAAGCTACAGACTGCTTATATTTCCATATTCATGAGAGGTGGAGTTACACAGAACCTGGAGAGAAAGAGAAAGGAAGCAGCCATCTTAGAGGGAGCTGAGACTGAGGAACTGTGTCAGCATAGGATCCGACAGCATCCAGGTGTGGGGGCATACCTCAGTGACCAGAGAGGCAGCTAAGTGAAGCTGATTGTGTCCAAGACCTTGATCCTGTCCAGAGGAATGAGGATTGCTTTCAGGAACGCTGATGAGAGCTGAGGAGCAAAGCGACATACACTGCGGTACCGGTGCTTGTTGGAGAGGCATTTGTTCTGTTCAGAGTCACCAGCGGAGGCAGAGCAGACCTGGGTTGGTAAGATGTTGGTGCCTAGAGACTGAGGCCAGGCCTGTAGTTAGTTAGATAGGGTCTCTGTTTGTGTCAGGCCACAAGTGTTGCTATTGTTCATTGCAAGTACTCCATAATTTAAAGAGAACCTGTTATCAACTTTATGCTGACCTCACTGAGGGCAGCATAAAATAGTGACAGAAATGCTGATTTCAGTGGTGTGCCACTCATGAGCTAAAAGTAAGTCGTTTCTAAGAATCAGCATCATAATCATTGCAGCCCAGGCCTTGAAAAGAGTCAAATCTACTTAAGAAGAGTCATGGTTATTCCTAATCTCCTGCACTCTCCCCCATCTGCTGATGATTGGCAGTTCTCTCCTAGAGAGAAAGGGAGAAAACTAGGTAGAAGACTGTCAGCCATCAGCAGGTGGGCAGGAGAGCAGGAATTTATGAATAACCATAACTCTTCTCAGATGGCTGTGACTCTTTTCCAGGCCCAGTCTGCAATAATTGTGATGTTGGTTCTCAGCAACCACTTACTTTTAACTTTTAAATGACAAATCGCTGAAATCAACTCACCTGTCTCTACTTTATGCTGCCGTTAGTATGGGCAGCATAAAGGTGATGACAGGTTCCCTTTAAAGGGACATTTCACACCGGAGAGCTGATAAACTTCCCCACAAACTCAAGACAGGCTGGCATTTTGCTCATAAGGAATACTCAGGCACGTGCTACAGGACCAGTTATAGGTGGAGGAATACTGTAGACCAGTGATGCCCAAATGCGGCCCGCGAAGCCGTGTCATGCGGCCCGCGCAGTGACAGGACTTTATCAGCGCAGGGCGCGCTGCGAACGGCACAGGCGGCAAAGCGATGCTGCCTGCAATCTCCCCGCCCAGCCCCGCCTCCTAGCTAATTTATGCACTGAACTTGCCTCTGTGAAATTGAAGAGAAGCGCAGTAATCTCGCACAGGCGCACTGGCAGATGCATCGAAGTGCGCATGCACCGTCTTCCTGGCCTCTGCCAGTGCGCCTGTGCGAGATTACTGCGCTTCTCTTCAATTTCACAGAGGCAAGTGCAGTGACTAAATTAGCTAGGAAGCGGCTCTGAGTGGGGGGATATCTGTGGACGACACTGAGGGGGATATCTGTGGACGACACTGAGGGGGATATCTGTGGACGACACTGAGGGGGATATCTGTGGACGACACTGAGGGGGATATCTGTGGACGACACTGAGGGGGATATCTGTGGACGACACTGAGGGGGATATCTGTGGACGACACTGAAGGGGGAATCTGTGGACGACACTGAAGGGGATATCTGTGGACGACACTGAGGGGGATATCTGGACGACAGTGAGGGGGATATCTGTGGACGACAGTGAGGGGGATATCTGTGGACGACACTGAGGGGGATATCTGTGGACGACACTGAGGGGGATATCTGTGGACGACACTGAGGGGGATATCTGTGGACGACACTGAGGGGGATATCTGTGGACGACAGTGAGGGGGATATCTGTGGACGACAGTGAGGGGGATATCTGTGGACGACAGTGAGGGGGATATCTGTGGACGACAGTGAGGGGGATATCTGTGGACGACACTGAGGGGGATATCTGTGGACGACACTGAGGGGGATATCTGTGGACGACACTGAGGGGGATATCTGTGGACGACACTGAAGGGGGGATATGTGGACGACACTGAAGGAGGGATCTGTGCAGGGCCGTATTTGCCGCAGGGCAAAAGGGGCAGCTGCCCCGGGCCCAGTTACTCCTGGGGGCCCAAGGGAGCTCCGTTTCCCGACTCCCATTCACTAGTGACTGCGTCGCTAGGTTAAAACATTCGGGGCCTGGGCCCCTGATGTTTTGTCCCAGGCCCCAAATGTCCTGCCTGCCTGCTAGATACAACTGTATTGCCGTACACAGAACGGCAATACAATTGAATCTAATACAGGTGAAGGACCTGTGGTGACATCACAGGTCATGTGATCAGCAAAACAGGCTGTGATAGGATGACCTGGATGATGTCACCATCATGTGACCAGTGCAGGATTGGACCGGAGTGAAGAGGAGAAGGAGCCTAATGCTGATGTCTGTATATGAGGACTGGAGAGGTAAGTGAAGGGAGAGGCAGAGCAATGCTGGGAGTTGTAGTTATTTAACTAGGATGTATGTTAGGGCTGAAGGGAGGGATGTTATTGACATGGAACTGTATGCTTGAGGTGGCTGGGGGAGGGAGTGATGTTATTTACATGGGACTGTATGTTGAAAGTGGATGGTGGGGGGGAATGATGTTTATGTACATGGGACTTAAAGGCGTGGGAGGTCCGATAGGTATGTGGGGGTGGGAGATCCGGGAGGGGGATGCCCACATAATTTATTTTGCTATGGGGCCCAGTCATTTCTAGCTACGCCCCTGATTGTTAAAATTGGGCGGGCACTGGAGCGATAGAGCGCCCTGCTGTACGAGAAGCCGGCGGGAGATGAAAGGAGGAGGGGCCTGCTCCTGGTGGTGTCGGGCACACGGCGCAAGCATGGCGGTGGAGGATCTGACTGAAGCCTAAAGACCACACATCAAGGTAGACCTGCAGAAGAAGGTGACAGCGCAGTATGTGATGTATACGTGTGTAATGTATGTAGTGCAGTGTGTGATCATCACATACTGCACTACATACATTACACACATGTATACATCACATGCCCCCTCACAGTAATAATGCCAAGATATGTGCCCTCTTCACAGTAGTAATGCTCACACATGCCCCCTCACAGTAGTTATGCCCAGATATGTGCCCCCTCACAGTAATAATGCCAAGATACTGTATGTGCCCTCTTCACAGACGTAATGCTCACACATGCCCCCTCACAGTAGTTATGCCCAGATATGTGCCCCCTCACAGTAATAATGCCAAGATATGTGCCCTCTTCACAGACGTAATGCTCACAGAGTCACACATGCCCCCTCACAGTAGTTATGCCCAGATATGTGCCCCCTCACAGTAATAATGCCAAGATATGTGCCCTCTTCACAGACGTAATGCTCACACATGCCCCCTCACAGTAGTTATGACCAGATATGTGCCCCCTCACAGTAGTTATGCCCAGATATGTGCCCCCTCACAGTAGTTATGCCCAGATATGTGCCCTCTTCACAGTAGTTATGCCCTGATATGTGCCCTCCTCACAGTAGTTATATCCTGATATGTGCCCCCTCACAGTAGTTATGCCCAGATATGTGCCCCCTCACAGTAGTTATGCCAGATATGTGCCCTCTTCACAGTAGTAATGCTCACTCGTGCCCCCTCACAGTAGTTATGCCCTGATATGTGCCCTCTTCACAGCTCACAGTAGTTATACCCTGATATGTGCCCTCCTCACAGTAGTTATACCCTGATATGTGCCCTCCTCACAGTAGTTATACCCTGATATGTGCCCTCCTCACAGTAGTTATGCCCAGATATGTGCCCTCTTCACAGTAGTAATGCTCACACGTGCCCCCTCACAGCATTTGCATTTCTTTCTGGCAAAGCTACCTGGTTCCGGCCCGTGAAATTTATACCAAGTCTAGTGCGGCCCTCAGACGAAAAATGGTTGGGCACCACTGCTGTAGACCATTGTAAGATTGTAAGCTGTTGTGCTGCACCCCAGGCTATCCCCTACCACACACCCATACAGTTATTTTTATTTTTTGGGGTAATAACAGGTAAGGTGTGTCAGTTTAGTTGTGCCCGCCAGTAGGTAAATTACCACGCTTTCCTCCTGCATCCATCTAAGGGAGCCGCGCTGTGCAGCACCAGGGCCATCTTTAATATTGATTGGACCCTGGGCAAAAATTTACTTGGGCCCCCTGTATCCCGCCTTCCCACACCTTAGGCAATCACGCCCTCCACCACAACACACACAAAAAAAATCCACACATCTGGTAGAGTACAGTGAATGACTGTAAATACTTCCAGTTCTGAAGACTCCAGTGGCTCAGGATCAGTGCTCTGGGCAGCTGGGCTCAGGCTGGAAGTAGGCACCGCTCTGCAGGAAGGAGACCAGGGCTCGGCTCACCCTAGTGTTACAGTGCACCCCAGAGTATGCAGTATAGCACCCTATAGTATACAGCACCACACAGTATGCAGTTTAGCACCCCACACTATACAGTACCCCACAGTATATAGTAGAGCAGTATAGCAGCCCACAGTATACAGCACCTCACAGTATACAACACCTCACTGTATACAGCACCCCAAACTATACACGATACAGCCCCCCACACTATACAGTACCCCACAGTATATAGTAGAGCAGTATAGCAGCCCACAGTATACAGCACCTCACAGTATACACCTCACTGTATACAGCACCCCAAACTATACACGATACAGCCCCCCACACTATACAGTACAGCAGTATAGCACTCCACACTATACCGCACCCACAGTATACAGTATACAGACCCCCACAGTATACAGTACAGCAGTATAGCCCCACACACTATACAGGCCCCCACAGTATACAGCCCCCCCCCACAGTATACAGGCCCCCACACAGTATACAGCCCACCACACAGTATACAGCCCCCCCCCACAGTATACAGGCCCCCACAGTATACAAGCCCCCACACAGTATACAGCCCACCACACAGTATACAGGCCCCCATACAGTATACAGCCCACCACACAGTATACAGCCCACCACACAGTATACAGGCCCCCACAGTATACAGGCCCTCACACAGTATACAGCCCACCACATAGTATACAGCCCCCCCCCCCACAGTATACAGGCCCCCACACAGTATACAGCCCACCACTATACAGTAGTTTACAGTATATTAACATAACAGCCCCTGTCACCTTTTTCTGATGTAATGTTCACACAAAAAAGCTCCACAGAACACTCCTGGTAGGACCTGTGATGACCTCATAGCCATGTGACCAGTAATTGCTAGGTTACTGGTCACATGGTGATGAAGTCATTAAGGTCCTGATCACAACTTTAACACAGTACGATCATGATGCCTGGACTCAGTGCAGGCAGGCACGGCAGCACCCTTGTGTAGCTGACAGCTTGACACCCGGAGCAGTAGCTAGCAGGGCTCAGGAGCAACTGGGCCCGGGGCAGCTGCCCCTTTTGCCCCTTGGTAAAGACGGCCCTGTGCAGCACAAGGGTCTCAGCCTTCAGGCTGGGTGTATGTAAATTTATTGTATGTTCCCAGCATTTGTGGTTGTGCTCATTACCACGTTTAACTCCTTAAGGACACAGCCTTATTTCACCTTAAGGACCAGGCCAAGTTTTGCAAATCTGACCAGTGTCATTTTAAGTGGTGATAACTTTAAAACGCTTTGACTTATCCAGGCCATTCTGAGATAGTTTTTTTCGTCACATATTGTACTTCATGACACTGGTAAAATGAAATCAAAATTTTTTTCATTTATAAAAAAAATACCAAATTTACCAAAAATTTGTAAGAAATTGCAAATTTCCAAGTTTCAATTTCTCTACTTCTATAATACATAGTAATACCTGCAAAAATAGTTATTACTTTACATTCCCCATATGTCTACTTCATGTTTGGATCAATTTGGGAATGATATTTTATTTTACAAGATGTTACAAGGCTTAGAAATTTAGAAGCAAATCTTGAAATTTTCCGAAATTTTCAAAAACCCACTTTTTAGGGACCAGTTCAGGTCTGAAGTCACTTTGTGAGGCTTACATAATAGAAACCACCCAAAAATGACCCCATTCTAGAAACTACACCCCTCAAGGTATTCAAAACTGATTTTTACAAACGTTGTTAACCCTTTAGGTGTTCCACAAGAGTTAATGGCAAATGGTGATACAATTTCAGAATTTAGATTTTTTGGCAAATTTTCCATTTTATTCAATTTTTTCCAGTAACAAAGCAAGGGTTAACAGCCAAACAAAATGCTATATTTATTGCCCCGATTCTGTAGTTTGCAGAAACACCCCATATGTGTCCGTAAACTACTGTACGGGCACATAGTAGGGTGTAGAGGGAAAGGTGTGCCGTATAGTTTTTGGAAGGCAGATATTGCTGGACTGGTTTATTTACACCATGTCCCATTTGAAGCCCCCCTGATGCACCCCTAGAGTAGAAACTCCATAAAAGTGACTCCATCTAAGAAACTACACCCCTCAAGGTATTCAAAACTGATTTTACAAACTTTGTTAAACCTTTAGGTGTTGCACAAGAGTTATTGGCAAATGGAGATAAAATTTGAGAATCTAAATTTTTTTACAAATTTTCCATTTAATCAATTTTTTCCAGTAAGAAATCAAGGGTTAACAGCCAAACAAAATGCTATATTTATTGCCCCAATACTGTAGTTTGCAGAAAAACCCCATATTTGGCTGTAAACTACTGTACAGGCACACGGTAAGGCGTAGAGGTAAAGGTGCGCCGTATGGTTTTTGGAAGGCAGATTTTTCTGGACTGGTTTATTTACACCATGTCCCATTTGAAGCCCCCCTGATGCACCCCTAGAGTAGAAACTGCATAAAAGTGACCCCATCTAAGAAACTACACCCCTCAAGGTATTCAAAACTGATTTTACAAACTTTATTAACCCTTTAGGTTTTCCATAATTCATGGAAAAAAGAGATACAATTTCAAAATTTCACTTTTTTGGCAGATTTTAATAATTTTTTCCCAGTTACAAAGCAAGAGTTAACAGTCAAACAAAACTCAATATTTATGTCTCTGATTCCGAAGTTTACAGAAACACCCCATATGTGGTCGTAAACCGCTGTACGGGCACACGGCAGGGCGCAGAAGGAAAGGAATGCCATACAGTTTTTGGAAGGCAGATTTTGCTGGACCGGTTTTTTGACACCATGTCACATTTGAAGCCCGCCTGATGCACAGTAGAAACTCCAAAAAAGTGACACCATTTTAGAAACTATGGGATAGGGTGGCAGTATTGTTGGTACTAGTTTAGGGTACATATGATTTTTAGTTGCTCTATATTACACTTTTTGTGAGGCAAGGTAACAAAAAATAGCTGTTTTGGCACCGTTTTTTTTTGTTATTTACAACATTCATCTGACAGGTTAGATTATGTGGTATTTTTATAGAGCAGGTTGTCATGGACGTGGCGATACCTAATATGTATACTATTTTTTTTATTTATGTAAGTTTTACAAAAATGTTTTAGTGTCTCTATAGTCTGAGAGCCATAGTTTTTTCAGTTTTTGAGCAAATATCTTGGGTAGGGTATGATTTTTGCTGGATGAGGTGGCGGTTTGATTGGCACTATTTTGGGGTTCGTATTACTTTTTGATCGCATGCTATTACACTTTTTGTGATGTAAGGTGACAAAAAATGGCTTTTTTTACAAGTTTTTTTTTTTTTTTACGGTATTCACCTGAGGGGTTAGGTCATGTGATATTTTTATAGAGCAGGTTATTATGGACGCGGCGATACCTAATATGTATACTTTTTTTATTTATGTAAGTTTTACACAATGATTTAATTTTTTTAAATAATTGTATATTTATTAAAGAGTAAAGAAATGACAAAGCATATCCACAACAGTTTCATGCACATTAGTACAAAGTAAGAGGTATAACATGTAAAACATCATATTCACAGTAACTGAGCACTAATAGCATTCAATGATAGAAAGAGAAATGTCGAGAAATAATTTGGCAATAAAGTGCACAGAAAAAGAATAACTATGTCTGTCTATAATCTGTCCAGTATAGGACCATTGAGCAGTATATCTAAGAACAGGATGGCCTCAGGCAGTAGGGAGGGCACCCCAAGGACCCAAAAGCCCAATGCCTCTCAAGAAGACATGCTTCGTCAACCTAATAACAAAGAGACAAGACAAACAACAAAGAAAACAAAAAAAAGGGGAGATGGGGGGGAGACACATCATTTTTGCAAGATCTCTATGATTTAATTTTTGAAACAAAAACAATCATGTTTTAGTGTTTCCATAGTCTGAGAGCCATAGTTTTTTCAGTTTTTGGGCAATTATCTTGGGTAGGGTATGATTTTTGCAGGATGAGATGACTGTTTGATTGACACTATTTTGGGGTGCGTATGACTTTTTGATCGCTTGCTATTACATTTTTTGTGAGGCAAGGTAACAAAAAATAACTGTTTTGGCACCGTTTTTTTTGTTATTTACAACATTCATCTGACAGGTTAGATCATGTGATATTTTTATAGAGCAGGTTGTCATGGACGTGGCGATACCTAATATGTATACTATTTTTTTATTTATGTAAGTTTTACACAATGATTTCATTTTTGAAACAAAAATAAATCATGTTTTAGTTTCTCCATAGTCTGAGAGCCATAGTTCTTTCAGTTTTTGAGCGATTATCTTAGGTAGGGTCTCATTTTTTGCGGGATGAGTAGACGGTTTGATTGGCACTATTTTAGGCTGCATATGACTTTTTGATCGCTTGCTATTACACTTTTTGTGATGTTCATGTGATCAGAAATACATAGGACGTAGCGGTACGCCCTGTGTCCTTAACGATCGGTAAACAGGGCGTACCGGTACACCCTATATCCGGAACAGGTTAAGTAAAATTCTGTTTTGGCAAAAGCTGGTGGTAGAGTTGTTTTCCTTGTTCGTGACTTCGCTGTATCCTGGGGAGCCCACCCCGGTAAACGGCTTACACGTGCACTTGGCAGCTGAAGGAATCTGTTCTGGTCCCATGTTCATGTGTGCCTGCATTGCTGAGAAAAATGAGGTTTTAATATGTGCACATGATTTTCTAGGAGCAACGGGGGTGTTGTCGTTACACCTAGAGGCTTTACTCGCTTTGTCGCACCCTCTCCACTTTGAGTGACGGGGCCAAACATTGTAAACATGATCACGTCTGGCCCCGTCATTCAAACTGCAGAGAGAACAAGCCTCTAGGTGTAATGGCAACTTCCCTGTTGTTCCTAGGGGATCATTTGCATATATTAAAGCATTTTTCTCAGCAATGCGGGCACATATGAACATGGGACAGCACAGATGCCAAGCACACATGCAACAGGTCAGCCAGTTTCATAGGTACAAATCTGCTGACAGATGCCCTTTAAACAATGAACATAGTCAGATGTACTTGGATGACCTACTGTAAGATATGCTGTTAACAAGGCATTTTCGCAGTCTGTATGAACTATGGCAAAATCATAAAATGAACATCTGATGTGAATCAAAGCTGCTGGCAATAGAATGATTTTAGAGAAAATAAAGCAAATACAAAAGCATGCAGTCATTGAATATGCAGAAGAGCAAACATTGTGATTTCTTCCAAGTCCTTATGGCTGCTTTGTCAATTATAGACGCCAACAGGACAAAGCGTCAGCATCAAGGATGGGATGTCAGCAAGCGTGAAATGATATGAAAGCAAAATGAACGGTATTTAGTGAGCAGAACAGCCAATCTAAAATGAAACCTCTTTTGACAGACTGACACTAATATATGCTATCTTTGCAATTTTACATAATATAAAAATGGCATGCAGTTATTACAGGGAGCCCTGAGCCTCCACGCATAATGGGTGTCGTTTCTTCAATACGATGTCTGTCCAGGAAGAGTAATTTTCCTGTTAACAAAACAAAAATGTCTAAACATTCTCAAGTGGCCTGTAGAGAGTCGCAATGATCTCAGGTGATGGGGCATACAGGAAAATTATAGTGCTTTGTGCGGAGGAGGACAAGTGTATTAAGGAGGATGTTCCTAGTGCTTGTTTTATCTCGGACCACAAGTTCATACATGGCTTTCAGTATCAGAAATAGATGTAATGACTGTTTTATGCATATTAACTATTTCATCACAGGCTACATATCAAGGATGTCTTATTATCATTAGTTTTATTACGTATCTTCCTTAAAGAGGTTCTCTGGTTTCATAATTACATTTTTTTTATCTGCACAGAGTATAAGAACCCCTACATATTTTTGCCCTATATACCTGTTTTTCATGTCAACACATTTGTTCCCCTCTTCTCCGCATCGCTGCATCCTGGCAGGATGTTTACATTCAGAGCTTCCTGTTTTCATCAGCCTCCTGGTGGGCTTTCTGACCAAACCCAGCATGCTTTGCCTTGTAAAGTTAAACAGACATCACTGCTGTCAGTCTAAGTCCCCATGACACTTGGCCCGACCAGCCCAAAGGCACAAGAGCAGCAGTCACAAGGGGGCACTGTGTTTCTGTGGTGGTTGCCAAGTGGTGCTTCACCAAATTAGAGTAGGGACTCACTCGAAAGAGGTTACCTTGACGTGGTGAATGCATTTAGATAGAAAAATATACAAAGTGCCTTGTATACAGTTTATAAATTATGCTGAGAAGCTAATATATTAATACATAGTGTATAGCCATGTGATCCATGTCCTCTTTCTTCTTATTTTTATTTCATTATGAGTGTCATAGTTAATACAGTAGTCCCTCAAGTTACAATATTAATTGGCTCCAGGACGACCATTATATGTTGAAAACAAAACTTGAGTAATCGGTTCCAAAGCCCGAAAATGTCATCCAAGATGAGAGAAAATAAAGATTTAAGAAAAATAAGCAGATAACTAAAACAGATAAAACAATTCCTTACATATAACAGTCAGGAAAAGATGCTAACTAGCAACTAATACAGCTATTTTACCAGAGAAGTGACCTTGATTGGTTGGTTCTGAGTCTAAGACATTGTATGTTGAGTCTAGTTTCAACTTTTGATGGGTCAGAAAAGACCATTGTATGTTGAAAATATTATATCCTGAGGCCCTTGTATCTTGAAGGACCACTGTACATTTATTTAACTTCGGCGTTGTTCTTTGTTTAATAGTACCTCCAAAACAGATGTGAACACAACCTTGCTTATAATAGTTTTTCATTATTTTTTTTTCCGCAAAAACTTCATTGTATTTTTTGTTTACATATTATGCAAATGGTTGACGTAGGCTGCACCAAGTCATTGGTTCACCAATATCTACTGCGACACGTAATAGAAATTGCCATCTCTTGTAAATGAAGCCAGCTAGGATTATATTAAGATCTAAAAAAATTACAAATCGGAAGCTGTAAAAAGTGATCATAGGAACCCACACTGAAATCTGGTACATAACCCATAACACACAATTCCATACATTCTGGTCAGGCTAATCAACCACCTAGTACAGGAAAGCCTTACTGTTACTCTGCTGATAAAATAAATAAATCAGAAGTGGTCGTAATATATGAATAGTATAGAAGACATCAAAACAAGGCCTGCTCCAGGCCCCCTTACATGACTGTGAACTAGTCTCTACCTCCTCCTTGTATTGCAGCTTGGCCATATAGTCACTTACTGGCTTCAGCTATCTTGTGCCGAGTGGGGAGGACAAGACTGCCAATGCTGAATCGGAGGGTGATTAAATGGGAGAATGAAATTGACAATCCAATAATAGGAAATAATTCCAATATTCAGAAATCAGAAGAAAGCCGTTATTATATTCTCAAGTGAAGTAATCAGTCACATGGTCACAGAAAACCTATAGGAACTATAGACTGTTTTTAGAATAATTCAATAAATTAACATAAGTATGGCAGCTAGAGTGTTAAGAAGAGAATGCGTTCTGACATCTCTCTCACAATACACCGAGAGGTAGAGAGGGGCATTATTGTCTGCTCAGCTCTTTACATCAAATAAATAAATCCAAGAGGTCCACAACCTGTTCCCTTCAAAACCTCTATTTAAAGAAATTTGCTGTTTCCTTGATCGGTGCATTTGGAGAAGGGATGTCTATTCTGGAAGAGCTGAACAAACCACCCCTGACACTAAGTTCCAGAACATAAAAAGCAGCCTTAAAACAAAACTCACTTCCAGGCAGAATGATAAATGGCACCTAAAAAATAACATTTTCTGAACTATTCCTATTAGAGGAACTGGGCCAAATATGTAATAACCTTCTAATGATGTTTGCACTAAAGCAAAAATGTATTATCTTAAAATGGTGCTAGCAATGCACAAGTTTTAGGGATGGATCAACAGGGGAAATAATTTTGCACACAAAAGTTCAATCACAGTTCATGAAAATAAATACAAATCAAGATATTTGTATCCAGAGTGATTTTAATGAAGAAAATTATAGAAATACAGATATTGGTCACGGTGCACATATCACCTGTAGAAAAATAGAATATTTGGTAGATTAAAGGGACTATCTAGTGCATGCTAACAAATACAAACCCATTTAAATTGCTCCAATGCCAATAGTGTCCAGTGCGTTGTTCAGATGCCAAATATTCCTGGTTATAATTTGACAGCTCTGTTTCAGCACTCTAGGGACTGGTTAGTGGGGTACAATTTTTCTTATGTTTAGATTTGAAAAGTGCATCCCCTTGGAATCTAGAGGGTTTTTACTTACCAAGGTAGCAAATTTACCAAAAAATCCATAGGCAGGCTGATAGTGGACAGAATGAGGGCTTGGAAGGCTCTACAAATTACATGGTTTGCCAGCATACTGTATATATCTAAGTACCTACCATTATGTTAAATACTGTAGCATCTATCCTACAGGGAAGGGAGAGCAGCTTATTTGGTTGGTGGAAATTAGGGCGCTGCTGAAGGGTAGGCTATTGGCATGGCAGGCAGGAGCCTAAAGGAAACTAATGGGCTTGGTCCTGTTCATGTCTTTCAGTACACACAGATTTTGGGAACTTCTGTTCTTCTCAAACTAAGGATCTCTCAGTAGCAGAGAGGTTAAATAAATGTGATGGCTTTGTAGGTACTAGAGAGAGAATTGACTCTTCATTGGCCATACACAGACATATATGACACACTATGTAAGGAAATCAGGGGCTTTGGCTTTTAAAAATTGGAATTCTGAGACACTGCAATGACATCCAAAATCAGGAAAGATTGGAGAGAGGGCCTCAATCATTAATGAAAGTGGTGACAGATATGCTCTCATACTATGCATAACACCAGGGCCGTCTTTAATATTGATTGGACCCTGGGCAAGAATTTCCTTGGGCCCCCTGAAATGCTAAGGTCCATCCGTCTTCATGAGTGATTATCGCAGGGAAGGCAGGTTAGTTAGTGTACCCGAGCATTAGATTTTAAGACGCCTGTGGCCACCGCGGGGGCACAGGAGGCAGAAGCACAGCTCCCGCACAGCCCGTCTCCCCTTTTCAAATAGAAGCTGCTGCTAAGGGCCATTTCAGCCACAGTTTTCTACTAAAATTAAACGTTTTGGCTAAATAAACTATATTCTAAAAATGTTACTTATCACTTGCCCTACACTTTAGCAAAAAAAATAATTAAATGGCAGTTACACTTTAAGCTCTTCCAAGCGACGGTCGTTCTGAGGATCGGTGATAAACACCTGTCATACGGTTGCTAATCACTGCAGTATTATTTATTTAGGGACTGTAAGCACATGCAGTCTCAGGAGTGGTCCACACCACACCCCTGCCTTGCAGTCTCACAGGAGTACAGGACCAGTATCTGTACACGTATGTATGGCATAATTAATGGAATAACACATCACACATAACATGACATGAGTTACCAGGCTGCCTGGTAAAGACCTGTGTCACTCATGTCATGTCATGTGTGATGTGTCATTCCATTAATTATGCCATACATACGTGTACAGATACTGGTCCAGGCAGCAGACACATTATTATTGCCACATCATGTGTCACAGACTCATATGCCACTCTGACTGTACTGTACAGCCATTCAGACAGTTCCACTTCCTTTAGACAAGCGAGCCTGCAGTGCACACCAGCGACAAGGGACTTACTTACAGATAGTCTAGAGGTGACCGTGACTCAGGTGAGTAACCGAACTGTTACTGAGTGTCTAGACTAGTGATGGTGGGGGTGATGGACTGGGTGTCTCCTCTGTGACGCAGCCGCCTTTGCAAGTTGAGGAACTTGAGGGCCGAGGCAGAATGTGGCATAGAGGTAGGCAGCGTACCAGTGGCGTTGCTAGGGCTGGTGTCACCCGGTGCGGTCGAAAATTGTGACACCCCCCCCGAAGCTATAATTTTTTTGCCATATATGGGGGCCATGGTGGTGCTACTGCCATAGGGGGCATCCGTTAGCTCAGCAGACCCCCCCTAGCAGTCAGAGTCTGGTCTGACACCACTTATGCTTTTAATCTACTCTGTAGGGAGGCCTCATGTCGTTATTTGTGATATAGCCCAAAATGTGATTTGAGGAAAGCTAAGTTGTTTCACGGCTTATGTTTGTATCAGCAATTGATGCACTATTGGGAAGATGTTAGCCAATACTGCACATGAAGGCGGGGTGGGACATTGAGATACCTGATTCGGCATATTCTTGTATATTTTATTACATTCCCATTGACTGTATTGCTGTATGTGCAGATTGCATGTAACATGCTGCAATCAGACATATAACTACATCCACTCTCATGGAGAACAGAAACATGGGAGAAATTGGCAAGGGACCAATCAGAATGATCCCTTCCCGGTGATCGTTCTGATTGTTAGTCTGTACAGACTAACCAATCTGAGTGTAGGCAGTGTTATTATGCCGGTTTCTGGAGATCAGAGCCTTAAATCAAGTATGACCCCTGGTGCCCCCAATGCCCTCGTCTTGCCCCTGCACTGTGCCATGCTGCCTTACAGTGAGCCTTACTGCACTGAGATGGCAGTGGCTCAGGAACGGAGCTGCCGCCATCAGCAGCGAGTGTTAGCTGTAACATACAGCTGACACTGCTGCAACAGCCGAGATCAGTGCTGGTACTGATCCCTACCGTTTAACGTCTTACATCAGTTTTGAATAATTTGAGGGATATAGTTTTTACAACAGGGTCATTTAGATGGTTTCTATTATGTCAGCCCCTTGAAGTGACTTCATAAAGGAATGGGTCCTTAAAAAAGTTGATTCTGAAAATGTTCTTCAAAATAAAAAAAAAATGCTTCTAAAATTCTAAGCCTTCTAACGTCCTAAAAAAATTTAATTACATTTACAAAATGATGCCAACATATAGTAGACATATAGAGAATGTAAAGTAATGACTATTGTAGTAAGGTGAACGGAAATGTGTATGGTAAAGTCCTGGAAGGAGTGTACAGTATATCCCACCCAGGTTCCTCAACTGGGTGAGGTAAATACAATCCAGAAAGTTAGAATGGTCTCAGCAATGTGTAAGTTGCTGAGACAGTTTTGTTTTTATGTGCTGGATCTTATTGGACTGGGGAAGGTAGGCTTGGTAGAGGGACCTCCCCAGTCCACCTCTTTCCGGGGCAGGTTTTACCCTAGCTTGAGGGATCCCCAGCTGAAGCCAGCTGGGATCGTTAAGAGGAAATGTAGCACAGTCCAGGCTGTCAGTCTGAGAAGAGTGATGCCTGGAGAAAGTCTGGGAAGATGGCTGCCCTGCCGGCTAGAGAAGCTGATTTCTCTGTGTGGCCTGTGTTCAATAGGTGAGATAGGATCTTCACTGTATTAGCCAGAGCCCAGACGGGCAGGTGTTTATTTTGGTTTGGTGCTGGACCTTCACCTTAACCAGTAAGCTATAACTGGGGTTTGCCTGTATTGCCGGAGTGTAATGAAATAATAAAGCATCATTTGGACTTTAACCCTGTGGTCTGCAAGAGAATCTGTGACCGCCGCACTGCTTGAGAGAGCAATCCCTTACACTTTTTTATGCGGTATCACTCTCTGTCTTGAAAGCAGTTTTAAAAAATTGCTTATTTTTATCAAATTTTCTGTAAATTTGGGATTTTTTTAAATAAATAAAAGTGAAACATATCCACTCAAATTTACTACTAACATGAAGCACAATATATCAAGAGAAAACAGTCAAGACAAGATAAAACTTCTGGCAGGTTTTTCAAGAAGTTAAAGCATTTTAATGCCCATAATTCGAGATGAGTGAATTTTTCAAACATTACGTAAAAAAATGGCTATTTCCTGGCTGTTGAGAGCCTTTATAATGGGGTAGAACACTGTGCCTTGCAGTAACACACATAGGGAGTCTGCTTTGGTAGTGAAATAATACTGTGAGTCAGTATGACATGCAGATGACAGGCTTCGCTCTTAGATTTACTGCACACTTCACTTATTTGGGCAGTCACGGGGCCAAAACTGACCAAAGTATGAACTCAGCTTTACATATCGATGTTAGCGCCAAGAAGAAGCGCACTTCTTTTACACTGTCGCCAGCTGATTCCACATCGATGTCAACAGAACCTGTTCTATTAAACGCGTATACAAGTAGAGCCCCGCTGACAGAGTGGAGACGGTGTCAGTAGTAATTTTTTGTTGACGTCACTGATTGATTAGCCCTTCCTCTGATCTGTCAGAACAATAACCCACAAAAGACGGATCCTGTCTGTGGAGCATACGCCGTCACTCGGTCAGCATTTGCTCAATAATCTATTAGTATTGCTAATGCCCAAAAAAACTTCAGGAGTGGATCTAAAACAGAGATGACACGTGAATGGCATATTTGCATGTCTTCTGTGTTTTTTACCCACTCCAAATCATAAGCCAATTCAGATGGGACCATACAGGCCTTATAGCTGCTACACAGACAGGATCTGTTGTGCGTCTCATTTTTCCTTCCTTCTGACAGATCAGAAGAAAGGTCAAATAAATGATGGTGTCAGCCAGGCCGAAAGCCAAAATAGTGGACCAGTCATGAAGTGGAGAGGGTGGGAATAGCATGAGAAGTCCACAGAGTGGACCTCTGACATAGTGGTGAGGTGGAAGCAGCATGAGGAGACCACGGAGTGGCCCAATGACAGGGTCTGGAGGTGGAAGCAGTATGCGGAGGCCACCAAGTAGCACAATGACAGAGTCTGGACATTTCAGCAGTGTGAGGAGGTCACCGAGTGGCACAATGACACAGTCTGGAGTTGGCAGCATCAGGAGAAGGCCACCGAGTGGCATAATGACAGAGTCTGGAGGTGGCGGCAGTATGAGGAGGCCACAGAGGGGCCCAATGACAGGGTCTGGAGGTGGATGCAGTATGCGGAGGCCACCGAGTGGCAGAATGACATAGTCTGGAGTTGGCAGCATCAGGATAAGGCCACCGAGTGGCACAATGACAGGGTCTGGAGGTGGAAGCAGTATGCGGAGGCCACCGAGTGGCACAATGGCAGAGTATGGAAGTGTCAACAGTATGAAGAGGTCACCGAGTGGCGCAATAACACAGTCTGGAGTTGACAGCATTAGGAGAAAGCCACCGAGTGGCACAACGACAGAGTCTGGAGGTGTCGGCAGTATGAGGAGGCCACCGAGTGGCATAATGACCGAGTCTGGTGGCGGCAGCATCAGGAGGTTGTCATTGTTTTCATGTACTTTTTGTACATTTGTTGTTTCATAATATATATTTTCCTCACACTTTTAGATGTCACACGACCTCACACAACGTCATTCGGTCCATACAGCAAAATGAGTTTGGAAGTGGCGTATGCAGCAGCATCATGAGAAGGCCACTAAGTGGCACAATGACAGAGTCTGTAGATGGCAGCAGTATGATGATGCCACCGAGTGGCAAGGTGACATAGTTTGGAGGTGGCGGCAGCATCAGGAAGCCACAGAGTGGCAAGGTGACATAGTGTGGATATGGCAGCAGCAGGATACCACAGAGTGGCAAGGTGACATAGTGTGGAGATGGCAGCAGCATGAGAAGACCACAGAGTGGCAAGGTGACATACTTTGGAGGTGGCAGCAGCATCCGGAGACCACAGAGTGGCAAGGTGACATAGTGTGGAGATGGCAGCAGCATGAGGAGACCACAGAGTGGCAAGCAGACATAGTGTGGAGATGGCAGCAGCATGAGGAGACCACAGAGTGGCACAATGACAGAGAGTGGAGGTGGCAGCAGCATGAGTAGGCCACAG
Source organism: Bufo bufo (assembly GCF_905171765.1). Lineage (NCBI taxonomy): Eukaryota > Metazoa > Chordata > Amphibia > Anura > Bufonidae > Bufo > Bufo bufo. Next base: position 75,154,431 of record NC_053397.1, read on the forward strand.
AGTGGCACAATGAGAGAGTCTGGAGGTGGCAGTGCATATATATTTTTCTTTGTTACTGAGATACGCCCCTATACGCTTTCACCAGAAATAACCGTAGAAGTGAAATGCTTATATATTTTTCTTGTAGTACTGAATAAGATACTAAGACATAAGCCTCTAAAAGCTTTTAAACATAAGACTTTCAGCCCAATAACAAAAAGCTTGAATGACAGAGCTGTCTAATGACTATTTGGATCCCCAAATAATCGTTCCCTGCATTTGTAAATCACTTTCCTATCAATGTCCCTAGCGTCTTCTAACGTCTCTCCCTGCACTAAGATACTGTGAAATGATTCCTCCCTATCCTTTCCTCCCTATCCCTGGTCTCGGCTGGTATAAATGCCGCACTCCACACAGCATTTTTATTGCCTTATTCTCACAGGAAAACAAAGTTAAAATCCCAATAGTGAAGTACTGCAGACCAAGGTATATTGTACTTACAAACTTTAAAATCGTAAAAGCTCATATCACAAATTACTGCATACACAATCAGGCTTCCCCAACCCAGGGTGAATGTGGAGGTGGTAATACTTTTCTCCAGTTAGGCCTCTTGCACACGAACGTATTTTCATTCCGTTTCCATTCCGTTTTTTGCGGACTGTATACGGAACCATTTATTTCAATGGGTCCGCAAAAAAAACAGAAGGTACTCCGTGTGCATTCCGTTTCCGTATTTCCGTATATCCGTGCCGCCAAAAAATGGAACATGTCCTATTATTATTGTCCGCATTACAGACAAGGATAATTCTGTTCTATTAGGGGCCATCTGTCCCGTTCAGCAAAATATGGAATGAACACGGATGTCATCCGTATTTTTGTGGACCGCAAAATACATACGGTCTTGTGCATGAGCACTAAGAGTGAGGCACGAGCAGCCCACTAGTCAGACAAAGAGAACAAGTCTTTGAAAAGGTAGTTTACAGCAACAGCGGTGATTTCACAAAATATGTAAAAGTCCCTTAACTGGCATTTGTCTCTCCGCTTGTTGCTAGCGCTGCGAAGTCTGTGCCAATACTTATAATTAATTAATAATGTCTTGATGAGATTTATTTTCCTAAATGCATCAAAATTCCTTCCCAATCAGTAAAACTCAGAAATCAATGGTTGCATTTGACCGGGTGCTTAATCCCAATATTGATCCTGTCTTCTGGGAGTTCAGCAAGTCTGTGTCTGCTTTTCATCAGTCTCAATGAGAATGGAGCAGCTGAATTAATAACAAAATAATTAACCATTTACTCTCCAGCTTTACATGTGCACAGAAAGCATTCTTTACAAGGTACAGTTTTTCTGAGGTTTTGCCTAAACAACGGATTGAAAAAAAATATCAACTCATATGCAATGGGGCAGATATACCAAGCAAAATGTCTTACTGTACATACGATGGGTCATGAAGTCATACTCCCTTTTATCTGTTTCTTTTTTATTGGTAACCTACTGAATATGTGGGGGATGCTAGAGAACAGATGGGATTATAACTTCAGGATCTGACTACATTGTTGTCTGTTACCATGGATACAGATAGTTCTGTATTGGGGCTGTGGAAACAAAATAATTTTAGTCAATACCCTTTGCAAAGGTGCACGACAGAAGGGGCATGACACTGGAGGGGAATCACACACAGTCTAAAAAATCACCACGACCCCGCATTTGTAAAATTCCTAGAATCAGGTTTCACAGAAGGCTTTCATACTGGCCTTGTCACATTGCCTCTAGTTTCATAGGAAGCACCCAACCTGTTGTCAGCTATGGAAGACCCAGGCTCGAAAGACCTTCTACTGCACGCCGAACTGCAAAAAGGGTTCATCATCGGCCCCTTTTCAGCTCCTCCATTCAATACTTACAGAGTAAGTCCTATTGGTCTGGTCACCAAGAAATTTTCCAATAAAAAGAGGTTGATCTACGACTTGTCAGCTCCTCATGCTTCCAGTATACCAAGCCTCAATTCTTTGATACCCTCAGAAGAGTATTCAATGCAATACTCTTCCCTGGACGAAGCCATCCAATTGATTTTGCAAGTAGGGGTAGGTGCGTGGTTGTCAAAAGCCGATATTTCTGACGCTTTCAAATTGCTGCCGATCCAGCCACATTTATGGAAATTTTACGGAATCAAATGGAGGGACCAGTACTATTTTGCTACTCGTCTGACGTTTGGGTCTAAGAGCAGTCCCTGGCTCTTCGACCAGTTTGCCCAGGTCCTCCATTGGATTCTGGTAAATCACGGCAATTGTCCCAGGGTAATTCATTACCTGGACGTCTTCCTGTTGGTCGAGAGCCCCAATCACGTGCCTGACAGATTGGAAAACTTGCTCAGCATTTTTTCAGAATTGCGCGTTCCAGTGGCCCCATCAAAAGTGGAGGGCCCCACCACGGTCATCACCTTCTTGGGTATCTCCTTAGATACAACTAAGATGGAGGCCAGGCTCCTGGAAGATAAATTAGCCAGGCTTAAAACATCTATTGCCAGCCATGTAGGTTCTAGGACCATGACAAAAGTCAATTTACAGTCTTTACTAGGCTCACTCAACTTCGCTACCAAAATCATGCCACAGGGTCGGGCCTTCACGTCAAGACTCCTCCAATTGTTGCCCGCTGCTACAGACCAGGATTCTCTTATCCATCTGGATCAAGAAGCCCTTGCTGACTTAGCCATGTGGAATGTCTTTTTATCTGAGTGGAACGGCATTTCCCTTTTCGTTCCGCAATGGAAAGAGACCTTCCCAACCGTATACTCTGATGCGGCCGCATCATTCGGATTCGGTGCCATATGCGGAAGGCAATGGTTTGCGGATTCTTGGCCGCCCCAAATATATTCGGACCCCCAGGCCATTAAATCTTCACCCCTACTGGAGATCTATTCCATCGTGGCTGCCGCCCAAGTCTGGGGCAGAGATTGGAGTAACATGCCAGTCTCGTTCATTACTGACAGCCTCATGGTAGTTGACATCCTCACCAAAGGCAGGTCCAGTTCGCCCAAGGTCATGCGCTTTGTGCGCAAGCTGAAATGGATGGCCTTAAAACACAACTTCCGCATCTCATGCAGCCACATTTAGGGCATCAAGAATGTAGCAGCAGACGCGTTGTCCCGCTTAAACTTCACTGTCTTCTTTCAGGTCATGCCACAAGTCGCAAAGATCGGAATCATCCCCCGAGGTTCGAGTCACTGATTTTGGACAGGTACATATCGGTGACTCGGGCACTCATCCGCAAGTCCCTTTCCGTTAACTCAACTAGGAATTATCAAGCAGGTTGGAAAATATTCAAAGTATTCTCTCATCTCCATCCCAGGGGCAACACGGACCAAGTCACCTTCATCATGGCTTTTCTGGCTTACTGCCACAAAGTCCGCCACCTTTCCTACAACACCATCAGGTTGTATTTGGCAGGGGTGCAACATCATCTCATGATAAATCATCCCAGTAGCGGCTTCATTTTTTCCTCACAAGCCATAAAAGCCACGCTACGCGGCATTCAGAAAAATTCCACAAAATCAGAACCCATCAGGCAGCCTATTTCCGGGGATCTATTTAGGAAAATATCCTCCTCCCTAGTCAGCAACCCTTTCGGGCCATTCAAAAGCACCATTCTCAAGGCCGCTCTCTACCTAAGCTTTTATGGCTTTCTCAGACCCGGGGAATTCACTAGCTCCTCCCCTCACCATTCAGGTCCAGTGGTTAACCAGCTCATCTGTAAACAAGGTCATTTCTTCTTCCTATTACCCGTATCTAAGACCTCGCAGGTAGGGCCCCCCGTGCCGGTAGAATATTTCGCGACCAGCAGTGCATGGTGTCCAGTGGCAGTTTTTTTTTTGTTTTTTTTTAATTATCTTTATTACTTGAGATATAAAAACAAATTTACAGTACAAAAAGTGTTTTTTTTTCATTTTCCTTTCCCCTTATCCCCCCACCCCCCTCCCCATACCTGTGGTGCGTCAAAACAAAACAAAAAAAAAAAAAGGAAACAATTATACAAACTGATCAAATCCTCCAACCGCCCCATATCTTAGTCCACTTCTCCTCAGCTTCCCTCTGTTTGTACATCATTTTCTCATAATTTTTTACCTTGTTAGTTAGGTTTATCCATGTATTCATCTCTGGTATACATCGAGCAAACCAAGTCCGACTGACCAAAACTCTGGCCAACATCAGTATTCTACCTAGGAAGATCTTTTGATACTTATGATTATTTATTTTGGAGAAATCATTAAGCACAAACACTTGTGGTTCGAGAGGAATTCGTATTTTTAATTTATAGCGGATAAAGTTGTTAATACTATTCCAGTATTTTATAAGTTCTGGGCAGATCCAGATCATATGAAGATAATCCGCACCTGAAGTATCACATTTGGGGCAATTAGAGGTGTCTCTTAGCCCACATTTATTCATCCATAAAGGGGTAACATATAATCTATGACAAATATTAAAATGTACTAGAACATGGTTAAAGTTCTGGGATAGTGCCCCTAAATTCCCAAAAATATTCTCCCACCCTTCTACTTGTATGTTCGGACAATCCATCTCCCACGCTCTTTGTCCTGGTGATTGTGTATCACTAAATCGTGCCTTAAGTAATAACTTATATATATTTGAAATCTTCAATCTAGGCAGTGTCCCCCCTACCCAATCGTTCAAAAAAGATGAACTATCTATATCCAACACCGATTTATCGTCCAAACTGGATAATGCTGAACGCAGTTGAAAATATCTAAACCATGAAACATTTTCTATATTATGTGATATCTCTATAAATGACTTAATCTCTCTATTCTTTACTACCTGTGTAATATACAAGATTTTATTTTTTTGCCAGAATGTGTCAGCTGCAATATCATCTAACCTTTGTAGGTGCAGATTATGCCAAAGAGGCGTGAATGTAAGTGAGCCCTTTACCTTCAACCATGTCCTAGTAGTAGCCCACACTTTCAGGAGTAGTTTTATAGTCTCTCTATAGCCTTGCTCATAGCTCCTCAGTAGCCCAGATTCCAGAAGAGTGAATATATTACTATGAGCGTGGCTACCCACTATTTTCCCTATAAGTGCACTATTTTCTGATTCATAGCACATCAATAACTGAGTAGCAATAAAATAACCTTTAAAGTAAGGGAGATTTAAACCCCCGCACTCCAGTGATTTATACAAATGTTCTAACTTTATTCGCACTCGTTTTCTTCCCCATATTAAATCATTAATTATTCTTTCCATAAGTTTAAAGTATTTGTCTTGTATCCAAATAGGTGTATTCCTAAGCACATAGAGAAGTTGTGGTAAAATCACCATTTTAACCAATGAAACTCGGTCAGCTCTAGACAGGGGAAGTCTCAACCAGATCCCTATTTTGGCTCTAATCCTTGTCACCATGGGGATCAGATTAAGTTGTAAAAAATTTTGAACCCTGGGTGAAATAATCAAACCCAAATACTGAAAAGAATCAACGATATCCAACTGCGTCACAAGAACCTCTTTCTGTGGCAGGGGGTCTATTGGCATCAAACTGATCTTAGACCAGTTTATAAGAAAACCGGACACCTCACCAAATGACTTAACCATTTGAATAATTCTGGGGAGAGTTGTTTCGGGCACTCATCCGCAAGTCCCTTTCCGTTAACTCAACTAGGAATTATCAAGCAGGTTGGAAAATATTCAAAGTATTCTCTCATCTCCATCCCAGGGGCAACACGGACCAAGTCACCTTCATCATGGCTTTTCTGGCTTACTGCCACAAAGTCTGCCACCTTTCCTACAACACCATCAGGTTGTATTTGGCAGGGGTGCAACATCATCTCATGATAAATCATCCCAGTAGCGGCTTCATTTTTTCCTCACAAGCCATAAAAGCCACGCTACGCGGCATTCAGAAAAATTCCACAAAATCAGAACCCATCAGGCAGCCTATTTCCGGGGATCTATTTAGGAAAATATCCTCCTCCCTAGTCAGCAACCCTTTCGGGCCATTCAAAAGCACCATTCTCAAGGCCGCTCTCTACCTAAGCTTTTATGGCTTTCTCAGACCCGGGGAATTCACTAGCTCCTCCCCTCACCATTCAGGTCCAGTGGTTAACCAGCTCATCTGTAAACAAGGTCATTTCTTCTTCCTATTACCCGTATCTAAGACCTCGCAGGTAGGGCCCCCCGTGCCGGTAGAATATTTCGCGACCAGCAGTGCATGGTGTCCAGTGGCAGTTTTTAATAAACTACTAGTCACTCTAGGTGTCCGGGCACAGGATAGCCCCTTACTTCCCGTCACGCCCGCTTTCATCCACACAGTTTGTCAAGCATATGCGTAGCCTCGCGGCAGGGCTAGGGTATAACCCCAGGGTCATCTCAGGCCATTCCTTTAGAATTGGAGTTGCCTCCGCCGTTTCCAAGCATGGGGTTCCAGCCCACATTATTCGCAAGATGGAACGCTGGCAGTCATCATGCTTCTTGCCTTATATCCCGCATCCCAAAGATGAGATCGCCAGAGGTTTTTACACTCTGGTTTTGTAAATAAAATTACTTCAATAAACTAAATACCTATTATCATGCCTTTTGCCCCCTTTATTTGCCTACCCTCGTACATAGGTAAGGGCACACCACTAGTCTTTGTAGTTAGGCGAGGTAGTTAGTTCTAGCATTTCAGGGGCGCTCACCGTAGCCCAGACCACAATTCAGCAGGCTGAAAATTCAGCCTGCATTTGTGGGAGGGGCAAAGGGGCTTCAAAAACACTGCGCGTTTCTTTTTATGCCCCACCCTTCCGGCCCCCTTTTTCTTTCAATCAATTCTCCTCAGGGTATGCCCCCTTTAGTTGCCTACCCTCGTACATGGCTAAGGGCACACCACTAGCCTTTGTAGTTAGGTGAGGTAGTTAGTTCTAGCATTTCAGGGGCGCTCACCATAGCCCCCACCACAACTAATATTTAGTTGTATAACCACTGTTTCTGAGAACTGCTGTACATCTGTGTTACATGGAGTCAACAAACTTCTGGCACCTGTGAACAGGTATTCCAGCCCAGGATGATTGGACTACATTCCACAGTTCTTCTCTATTTATTGGTTTTGCCTCAGAAACTGCATTTTTTATGTCACTCCACAAGTTTTCTATTGGATTAAGATCCAGGGATTGGGCTGGCCACTCCATAACTTCAATCTTGTTGGTCTGGAACCAAGATGTTGCACGTTTACTGGTGTGTTTGGGGTCGATGTCTTGTTGGAACACCCATTTCAATGGCATTTCCTATTCAGCATAAGGTAGCATGACCTCTTCAAGTATTCTGATGTATTTAAACTGATCCATGATCCCTGGTATGTGATAAATAGGCCCAACACCGTAGTATGAGAAACATCCCCATATCATGACTCTTGCGCCACTATGCTTCACTGTCTTCACAGTGTACTGTGGCTTGAATTCAGTGTTTGGGGGTCATCTCACAAACTGTCTCTGGCCACTAGACCCAAAAAGAACAATCTTACATTCATCAGTCCACAAAATGTCTCTTCAGCACATGTCTTTTTTTCAACAGTGGGTCTTTGTGGGGGCATCTTGCAGATAGTTTGGCTTCACATAGACGTCTTCTAATTGTAACAGTACTCACAGGTAACTTTAGACCTTCTTTGATCTTCCTGGAGCTGATTGTTGGCTGAGTCCTTGCCATTTTGGCTATTGTTCTATCCATTCGAATGGTAGTTTATCCGCGTTCTTCCACATCTTTTAGGTTTTGGTTGCCATTTTAAAGCATATAGCGATCATTTTAGCTGAGTAGCCTATGATTTTCTGCACTTCTTTATATGTTTTCCCCTCTCCAATCAACCTTTTAATCAAGGTACGCTGTTCTTCTGAACAATGTCTGGAACGACCCATTTTCCTCAGAATTCCAGAGAGAAATGCACTGTAACCAGCATGTGCAACATTTGCTGCCTTCCTTCCTTAAATAAGGGCAATAATTGCCACCTGTTTTTCAAAGAATGAATGACCTCACTCATTGAACTCCACACTGCTATTATTTTGAACATGTCCCTTTCAATTAGTGATTCAATTACACAAAATCAGCAGCATGCATGTCATGACTGTTGGGTTTCTATTACTCTACTACACCGGCTAGTAAATTATTTGCCATGTAGAAATATCATTTCTACCAAAAACAGTGATTGATCAGGTTAGTGATGTCTGACTGCTATTATATTGAACACAACTGTACTTCCGGCACATAAAATGGACCTTGGCAGGATCTGCAGGAAAATATTTAGAGAGAACATTTTTATTAAATTTTTTTTTTATATTTAGGTCAAGGCTTAATTTCTGCTGAAATCATGACAGATCCAAAAGTGTAACACATTCTAGGGGTTCCCATTGATTTTAAAAGGATTCGGAAGGTTTCCTTTCTTTTTTTACCTGTAGACTATCATTAGTGTACTGTTGGGCGAACTTCTGTTTTCAAGTTTGGCGTACAAGGTTCGTGTTTGGGATATCTAAGAATTCCGTTATGGAGTCTGCTACATAACTTATGGTCCATGGTAGCGGAATCCATAACAGAGTTTTTAGATAACCCGAACCTTGTACACCGAACTTGAAAACAGAAGTTCGCTCATCCCTAACTATCATCAAAGACTTTGAGGGTCATTTATCATCCTGAAATACACCTATATTATTGTGTCAGGTGCAGATTGCAGGGCAACGGTTAGTTGCACTGCAATCTGTGACTTTTCGACGCTCACGCCAGGCCTAAAGAAGGGTGTGTGGTGGGGAAGAAAATGGGCCGGCAGGCCCATCTCATTCATCATTTTGTATGCCTGTTTTAAACATAGAAAATGGTCTAAATGTAAGACATCAAGGAAGCTGTCTTACATTTAGAATGGTGCTGGATGAGCCAAAGTTATGAAGAAGCCTGCGCCTCTTCATAACTTCGGCGGATCCACTACCAGATATAGGGATTATTAAAAATGCAGGTCTTAATAAAAGACCCCCTTTATCTCTTTGATGAGTCGCAGTAGTTGTCACAATAATGGATCACTGTCGCATTTAAAACATCTGGCTTTATAAGTGCTGCTAGATATGGAAATTTTAGTTGCCCAAAAAAAGCAAGTCAGTTATGTCCATGTAACAAGCATTGTACTTGATAGAAGCTTTCCTGACAGTTTAAGGCAGGTAAAAAAGAAGGTGAATGACTGCAGAGGTCACATGCCTTAGGATGGCCTGCACATGCCATTGTCATTTATTTGTAATTTGGTCATTGTATACCAGTATGGCAGTATTATTTTAAAGGGTTTTTCTGAGACTTTTATAATGATGACCTATCCTCTGGATAAGTCATCAGTATCTGATTGGTGGGGGTCCGAAACCCAGAACCCCTGGCGATAGCAGCGCTACTGAGCCTTCTCAAACAGCTAATCAGTGAGTATCTAGGGTGCGGGACCCCCACCAATCAGATACTAATGATGTTTCCAGAGGATAGGTCATCAGTATAAAATTATGAACTATAATTGACCCTATTTGGATATATTAGATATCTTGCAGAATCTACAGTTTAACCGCTGCAAGCACCTGAGGAGCTGGAACAGAACATGGGAGCGGTAGTGGCTCTGGCTGCAAAAGTTTATCATAGTGACAATCATCACACAATCGCTTGCTAGGGCCAGGGCAGTGAAAGGAGGACACACACTTTCTTCCCTTGGGGACACCCTGATGTTGGGACTTCTGTCTGATGGCAGTTGGGGTGCCCTTGGTAATAACGTTTTTGGTGTGGGTGCCAGGCAGAAGATGTTGGTGCAATGGATGGTGTATGGTGTAGGAGTCAGTAACTAGGCCAAATGTAGAAAAGTAAACAGCTCTTTTTACTGAAGTGCAAAATGAGGGCTGTAGTACATCCAACAATCTCGGAAGACAATTCCAACTATTCACAGTGCAGGTATGGGCATAGGCCAGGTTTGAGAATGTGGGACCCCTTCTCTACACAATTTCAGGCTGGCAATAACACTAATTATAGCTGTAGTTTGCTACGACGGCATGCAGGTTTATCTATTTTTTTTTTAAATCCTGAAGTACGTGCTTTCTACATCTGTGCATCAAAATTGTGCAGCATGCCAAACTGGCCAGGTCATGTCTAAGTGTGGATGGTGTCTTAGCAGTTTCCGACTCACAGCAGTAATGTCTATGGCTTTTAATAGCAGAGTACCTTTTTGGGTCTGTTCGCTTTGCCATTACATATCCCGGAACTTCCTCTCTCTCTCTCTCTCTCTTACAGAAGTACTGTAGAAATGGTGGTCTTTCTTTCAATAGATAATCGTCAGACAAGGTAATTCTCTGGACCTTTGGCCCTGTGAGGAGGGAGCACATGTGGTAGCTCCCTCTCTCTGCATACTACACTCTAAACTAACTAGACTGAGCTAGAGGTAGAACCAGGAGCAACACCCAAGCTTCCTGTAGGGGCTATGTCAGAGTTGGTTAACGACATCACTTCAATACAAGAACCATACTGTGTATATGTAGCATTACATCACAATAAATGGCATTAAAGAGGTTATCTGGAAAATATATTGATAACCTATCCTCAGGATAGGTCACCAATATCAGATCTGTAGGGGTCCAACAACTGGGCCCTCCACCAATCAGCTGGTGGAAGAGGCCAAGCAGTTTGTGAATGCCACTGTCACGACTGTGACTGATCCAGACAGGTCTGGGAGGAGAAGGTCGCAGCGACTTGCTACTCGCGATAGCTTGTGAGTTTGCTCCATGGTTCAGGGTATGTCATCCGGGTTTTGCCTTGTGAACCTTTTTGTCCTGACTGGGAGTTTGTAGGCATCCTTCTCAGGTGAGTCCTGTCTGCCACTCCCAGCTACTATATTAGTTTCAGTTTCACTTGCAGTCATTGCCAGATATAGTCCTTACTTCCAGTTCTATTCTGACCTTTGAAGGAGATCGTTTGATGGTGTTGCTGTGGAGCTCTTGTCCGGCGTGGACTGTCGTGATTGGGATCGCCTTCTCTGCTCGTGACTGGATAAGTCTATCTCTGCTATAGTTTGTTTGTTGCTGTCTTCCCCTGCTGTTCTCCTAGACATGAGTGATGGTGACTTGTGCTCCCATCGGCCTTTCCCCACTCTAGGCTTGTTAGGGTGACTGAGGGTTTAGGCATCCTGCTCGCCGCACGGGTTCACACCCCGTCTAGGGTATCAGGGCAGACAGGTGCCAGCTTAGGGTTAGTCAGGGGTGGCCATACTATTCCCATCCGTAGATAAGGGTCCCCCTTCCCCTCCGTCTGGTGCGACACGACTGCTGCTGGGATAGCGGTCGTGACAGTATATCTGGCCTTTTTAAAAAAAAAAAAAAAAAGTGACATTTCTTTTTTTTTTTTTTTTTGCTTGCTGTTTTGCTTTGTATTTTTCTGTTCCACTATGGATCCGGTTACGGTTTTGGCGAAACAATTACAGGGATTATCCCTTGAAGTGGCAGGATTAAAAGCAACAGTGCTGCAGCAGCAGCAGCCATCCTTGGGTTCCACCGTTGCTACGGGAAACCAAGGTACTCCTGAGCCAAAAGTGGCTTTACCTGATAGGTTCTCAGGAGGGAGAGACCAATTTGTAACCTTCAGAGAAGCTTGCAAATTGTTCTTCAGGTTACGCCCTAGATCCTCCGGCGGTGAGGAACAACGGGTGGGCATTGTAATTTCTCTCCTGCAAGGAGATCCGCAGGCTTGGGCTTTCTCCCTACCATCAGACTCTCTGGCCTTACGATCAGTGGAGGAGTTTTTTGAAGCCTTGGGTCTCGTATATGATGACCCGGACAGGGTCTCACTGGCTGAGTCTAAGCTACGTAGACTTCGGCAAGAGAACCGGTCTGCTGAACTATATTGTTCCGAATTCCGTAGGTGGGCTACTGATACGTTATGGAACGACTCGGCCCTTAGGAGTCAGTTCTGCCAGGGGTTGTCTGAAAAATTAAAAGAGGCGCTGGCGGTATACGAGGTCCCTGGGTCTCTGGAGGCTGCTATGTCTCTGTCCATAAGAATCGACAGACGACTCAGGGAGAGACTATTAAATTTTACGGAGGCCTCTATAGGGCAGGGATCGGTTTGTTATGATCCAGTCGAACCAATGCAAATAGGGGGCGCCACTAGACGGGTGAATCCTCCTAAGTTCCGCCGTAGGTCAGAGGTTTGTTTTCGTTGTGGGGGGAGGGGTCATTTTGTAAAGGTTTGTCCCTCAGAACCCAAGAGACCACAAACAAAGGAGCCGCCGGAAAACTAGAGTCCCCAGATTGTGCGGAGGATAACAGTCTGGGCGTATTCGTTTCCTCCATACGCATGTCTCAGTTTTTGTTGTCCGCTACCGTTGAGGCAGGCAATAAGACTGAGATCTGTTCCGTCTTTTTGGACAGTGGGGCGGGGGTCAACTTGGTGGATTCACGGTTTGCTCAGGCTCTGGGTTTTACTCCGGAACCGGTACGCAGAACTATTCCTGTTTTTGCCATCGACTCCTCCCCTCTTACTCAGAAAGAGTTAACTCAGATCATCCATAATATCCATCTGCAGGTAGGGGACCTCCATAAAGAGCATATCTCTTGTTATGTCCTGGACGGTCTTCCGGCTCCTATGGTATTAGGGCTTCCCTGGCTGGTGACTCACAATCCAGTGGTGGATTGGCAGGCCGGGGAGATTGTGGGGTGGAGTGAACATTGTAAGGACAACTACTTGAGTAGGAGGTGCTCTACACTCTCTGTAACATCTTTACCTGCCTTTCTGTCAGATTTTATGGATGTGTTCTCTGAGAAGGGTTGTCAGGGGTTACCACCTCATCGTCCATATGATTGCCCGATTAATCTATTACCTGGGGCAAAACTACCTAAAACCCGGTTATACAATCTTTCCGGCCCGGAGAGGAAGGCTATGAAAGATTATATTTCGGAGAGTTTGGCTAAGGGACACATCAGACCCTCTTCTTCACCTGTGGCTGCAGGGTTCTTTTTCGTTAAAAAGAAAGATGGGGGCCTACGTCCTTGCCTGGATTTCCGGGAATTAAACCGGATAACTATCCGAGATCCCTATCCTCTTCCTCTCATTCCCGACCTCTTTAATCAGGTTGCTGGTGCTAAATGGTTCTCCAAAATGGATCTCAGAGGAGCCTATAACCTGGTTCGCATCAAAGAGGGGGATGAGTGGAAGACGGCTTTTAATACTCCGGAAGGGCATTATGAAAATCTGGTCATGCCATTTGGTCTTACTAATGCGCCTGCGGTATTCCAACATTTTGTCAACGATATTTTTAGTCACCTTATCGGGAGATTTGTTGTGATATATCTTGATGACATCCTGGTCTATTCCCCGGATCTGGATACACATAAGATCCATGTGAGACAAGTGCTGCAGATATTAAGGGCCAACAAATTGTTTGCTAAGTTAGAAAAATGTGTGTTCGCCGTAAAAGAACTGCCATTTCTGGGGTATGTGTTGTCAGATTCAGGTTTCCGCATGGATCCAGAGAAAGTCCGGGCGATTATAGACTGGGATCTGCCTGAGAACCTGAAGGCATTGCAACGCTTCCTGGGGTTTGCCAATTTTTATAGAAAATTTATAAAGAACTATTCCTTGGTGGTCAAACCACTGACGGACATGACCCGAATGGGATCCGATTTTTCCAAATGGTCACATGCAGCCAAAACTGCCTTTGCATCTCTGAAGGAGAGATTCACCTCGGCCCCTATTCTCGTACAGCCAGATGTCTCGCTTCCTTTTATTGTAGAGGTTGACGCATCAGAGGTGGGGGTGGGAGCGGTACTATCTCAGGGCCCGTCCCCTGGTGAATGGCGTCCGTGTGCTTTCTTTTCGAAGAAATTGTCTACTGCAGAAAGGAACTATGATATTGGCAACAGGGAACTTTTGGCTGTTAAGTTGGCTTTTGAGGAGTGGCGTCATTTTTTGGAGGGGGCGGTTCATCCCGTCACAGTGATTACTGATCACAAAAACTTATTATATCTGGAGTCTGCTAAACGTCTCACCCCTAGACAGGCTCGGTGGTCGTTATTTTTTACTAGGTTTAATTTTGTAATAACCTATCGCCCGGGGGCAAAAAATACTAAGGCGGATGCATTGTCTCGAAGTTTTCCTGGAGGGGGTGATGTTGAGGTACCAGAGCCCATTTTGCAAAAGGGGGTGGTGGTCTCTGCATTACGCTCAGGTTTAGAGGGGAGGGTGTTGGAAGCTCAGGGGGACGCCCTGGCCTCCTGCCCCTCGGGTAAACTGTTTGTGCCAGAAAATTTACACCTGGAGATACTAAAAGAACACCATAACTCCACACTGGCAGGACACCCAGGTAGTAGGGCAACCTCTGAATTAGTGTCTCGTCGGTTCTGGTGGCCTAAGTGGCGCCAGGAGGTGTTGAATTTTGTGTCTGCATGTGCTACCTGTGCTCGTTCTAAGGTAGATCATACTCGTCCGGCAGGGCGTCTTTTACCTCTAGCCATCCCCAACAGGCCTTGGACGCACCTGTCAATGGATTTCATTACAGATCTACCAGTATCAGCGGGGAAAACTGTTATTCTTGTAGTTGTTGACAGATTCAGTAAAATGGTGCACTTTATTGCTCTTGCCGCATTGCCTAATGCTAACACACTGGCTCAGGTTTTTATTGACCACATCGTGAAGCTTCACGGGGTCCCTTCCGATATTGTTTCGGATCGTGGTACCCAATTCGTTTCTAAATTTTGGAAAGCTTTTTGTTCTCGTTTAGGGGTTCATCTGTCGTTTTCTTCATCTTTCCATCCACAGTCCAACGGTCAGACTGAACGTACCAATCAAAACCTAGAGACATATTTGAGATGCTTTGTTTCCGAAAATCAGGAGGAATGGTCATCTTATTTACCGTTAGCCGAGTTTGCCATTAATAATCGTCGTCAAGAATCCACCGATAAGTCACCATTTTTTGGTGCGTATGGTTTCCATCCTCAGTTTTGTATGTTTAGTGAGGGGGGGCCGTCTGGGATTCCCGAGGAGGAACGATTTGCGTCTTCACTTTCTTCAGTGTGGCAGAGTGTGCAAGAAAGTTCAAAGAGAATGGGTGGTAGATACAAACGTGTGGCTGATAGGAGGCGCTCTGAAGGTCCGGACCTTGGGGTGAATGACTTGGTGTGGTTGTCTACCAGAAATATCAAGTTGAAGGTTCCCTCATGGAAATTAGGTCCGAGATTTATTGGTCCTTATAGGGTAATTAAGATCATTAACCCGGTGGCTTTTCGTCTGGAGCTACCTCAGACTCTAAGGATCCATAATGTCTTCCACAGATCTCTGCTTAAGAGATATGTAGAACCTCCTGAACCATTGCCACTACCGCCTCCACCGGTGGTTGTTGATGGCAGTCTTGAGTTTCAGGTAGAAAAGATTGTTGACTCACGATATGTTCGCCGCTCTCTTCAGTACCTGGTGCACTGGAGAGGTTATGGTTCCGAAGAGAGAATGTGGGTTCCAGCTTCATAGATAAAAGCGGACAGACTCATTCGGGCTTTTCATAGCTCCCATCCGGAGAGGCCTGGTCTTGAGGGTCCGGGTGCCCCTCGTAGAAAGGGGGGTACTGTCACAACTGTTACTGATCCAGACAGGTCTGGGAGGAGAAGGTCGCAGCGACTTGCTACTCGCGATAGCTTGTGAGTTTGCTCCATGGTTCAGGGTATGTCATCCGGGTTTTGCCTTGTGAACCTTTTTGTCCTGACTGGGAGTTTGTAGGCATGCTTCTCAGGTGAGTCCTGTCTGCCACTCCCAGCTACTATATTAGTTTTAGTTTCACTTGCAGTCATTGCCAGATATAGTCCTTACTTCCAGTTCTATTCTGACCTTTGAAGGAGATCGTTTGATGGTGTTGCTGTGGAGCTCTTGTCCGGCGTGGACTGTCGTGATTGGGATCGCCTTCTCTGCTCGTGACTGGATAAGTCTATCTCTGCTATAGTTTGTTTGTTGCTGTCTTCCCCTGCTGTTCTCCTAGACATGAGTGATGGTGACTAGTGCTCCCATCGGCCTTTCCCCACTCTAGGCTTGTTAGGGTGACTGAGGGTTTAGGCATCCTGCTCGCCGCACGGGTTCACACCCCGTCTAGGGTATCAGGGCAGACAGGTGCCAGCTTAGGGTTAGTCAGGGGTGGCCATACTATTCCCATCCGTAGATAAGGGTCCCCCTTCCCCTCCGTCTGGTGCGACACGACTGCTGCTGGGATAGCGGTCGTGACAGCCACAGCCTCTTCCTAGGCCAGTGACATCACCGTACATCGGTAGAGTGGGGCTGACCTGCAATACTAAGTACAGCTGCTATATGATGTACGGTGATGTGCTTGGAAAGCTGCCAGGAGCTCACAGCGCTTGCGAGAGCTTTGGTGAACATAGCTGCTCCCTGAAACAGCTGATTGGCGGGGGTGCCAGGTCTCAGACCTCCTGCCAATGTGATAATGATAACCTATCCAGTGGATAGGTCATCATTACCTTTTCTAGGATAACCCCTTTAAATGACATGACAAAAATGAGAGAACAAAACAATTTGCAAGTACCCAGCTCTGGAGTATTGCACAGCTAAATAACAGCATGTTTTTAAATTGCTTAGGCAGAAATACATTGCCCTCCTAAGAGTGATGTCATGACAGTTTTTTGATGCAGCTTGAGCCAAAGCCAGAAGTGGGTTGGAAGGGAATGAGAAATATAAAGGAAGGACTTGTTCTTCATATTGGATTTACTTATGGCTTTGGCTCAAACGCTGCATCAAAACTGCCAGAAAAGGCTGTGTGTGACACTACTCTAATACCTCTAATACTGATGTTACTCTTAGATAGCAGTTGTTTTCCATTGCTACTCTTCCAAGAATAACATTTTTGCCCAGTCTCTGTCTCAGGGCTCATGCACATGTATGTGTCACCACCAGACATCTGAGAAGCTCTGACAGACGTCCTTCAGAACCTCCTCCTTGAGGTTCCTTTTGTTTTGCTTTCATTTTCTCATCTCGTTAGCCTCTCTCAGCTGTCATGTAGTTGCACTGATTGCATCCCTTTAAATCCCTTCCCATACTGCATCACTTTGTGGTTTATACAACTTCCTGGAGTATATGCATGCTGGATGCTACTACTGAGTCTTCTACAGATAAGTTTTGTTTATTCATTAGTATTTTCCTGTTTGCTGGATCCCAGGAGACCCTGACTCCCTCCGTATCAAGTGTAGGGAGCCGGTGGTCGTGTCCCCTCACTATTATAGGGTCTTCAGGGGTTATTCAGTCGAGGTAAGAGGATATGCGATCTTCTACCATTGAGAATTTTGCATAGGCTGAGCAGTTTAGGGAGAGAGCCAGGTCTGTTGCAGGGCTATCCCTTTGGTTCCTTAGTTTTGGATCCAGTCAGCCGGATCTTCCTTTTGTGTCTTCTAGTTTGCTGTACACCTTCCGTGACATTATAAACCGCCAAAACCGTCTCAAGCATGGATCCGGTTTCACTTTTGACTGAACACATGCAGGGTCTTTCATTGGAGGTAGCAGATCTCCGTAAAACTGTTTCGCAGTTTCAGGTGACCGGTTCAGCTTGCGTTCATGGAGTTTGTTCTGAGCCTAAGATCTCACTCCCGGATACGTTCTCCGGGGGTAGTGAGAATTTTGTTTGTTTTAGAGAGGCTTGCAAACTCCATTTTCGCCTACTTCCCCATTCCTCTGGTGATGAGGAGCAGAGGGTGGGGATCATCATCTCGCTGCTCAGGGATAACGCTCAGTCTTGAGCCTTTTCGCTGCCGGTGGGGGCACGGCCCCTCTGTTTAGTGGATGATTTTATTTTAGCCCTGGGTCAGATATATGATGATCCGGATCGTATTGCTCTGGCTGAGTCTAGATTACGTCTTTTATGCCAGGGTAAACAGTCCGCAGAGATATATTGTTCAGAATTTCGGAGATGGGCAGCTGATCCTGGTTGGAATGATGCTGCACTCCGAAGTCAATTTTGCCATGGTCTTTCAGAGGGATTGAAAGATGCATTTGCCTTTCATGAGAGACCTACCTCCTTGGACTCTGCCATGTCTCGGGCCGTTCGTATTGACAGGCGTCTTAGAGAGAGAGGAGAGATCACTCCTTCCTGTCATACTCAGTCCAAGGACAGTGCGGCGGTCTCATTCAGTGCACAGGGGTCTCAGTCGCTCTCAATCCCTTCTGAGCAGGAGCCCATGCAGCTGGGTTTTGCTAACTCATGGTTTCCAGGTATGCACTTTGGGAAAGGATATACCTGTTTTTGCTATTGATTCCGTTCCACTTTCTCAGAAATCGTTAAAGGGCATAGTTCACAATATCCGTTTGATTGTGAGTGATACTCATGTTGAGGATGTGTCATGTTTCGTCCTAAACTGGTTGCCTACTCCTCTAGTGTTGGGGCTACCCTGGCTCACTAAACATAGCCCCACCATTGATTGGCAAGCGAGGCAAATAAATGGTTGGAGTGACTTTTGCAGAGAGAATTGCCTCACGACATCTGTTTCAGAGGTTTCTACTAAGACTGTACCATCTTTCCTCTCTGAATTTTCGGATGTGTTTTCTGAGAGTGGTGTTCAGGAATTGCCCACTCACAGGGAGTACGATTGCCCTATTAAACTCACCCCAGGCGCCAAGCTGCCTAAATCTCGTTTATACAATCTCTCCCAACCTGAAAGGGTCGCTATGCGTGCTTATACCTCTGAGAGTCTGAGAAAGGGACACATACGACCCTCGAAGTCACCTGTTGCCGCTGGTTTTTTCTTTGTTAAGAAAAAAGATGGTTCTTTAAGACCATGTCTGGATTTCAGGGAGCTGAACAGTATCACAATTTGTGACCCTTATCCGCTTCCTCTGATCCCGGACCTGTTTAACCAGATTGTGGGGGCTAAAGTTTTTTCCAAATTGGATCTAAGAGGGGCATACAACCTGGTCAGGGTCAGAGAAGGAGACGAATGGAAGACGGCCTTCAATACCCCTGAGGGCCATTTTGAGAATTTGGTTATACCTTTTGGTTTGATGAATGCTCCAGCCGTCTTTCAGTATTTTGTGAACAGCATTTTTTATCATTTAATGGGGAAATTTGTATTAGTGTATCTGGATGACATTTTGATTTTTTCTCCTGATTTCAAAACTCATAAGGAACATTTACGTCAGGTCTTGCTCATCCTGCGGGAGAATAATTGTACGCTAAACTGGAAAAATGTGTGTTTGCGGTTCCAGAAATTCAATTTCTGGGGTTTCTTCTCTCCGCTTCTGGTTTTCGCATGGACCCCGAGAAGGTCCGCGCTGTGCTTGAGTGGGAGCTTCCTGAGAATCAGAAGGCGCTGATGCGTTTTCTGGGTTTTGCCAATTATTACAGGAAGTTTATTTTGATTTATTCCTCTGTTGTTAAACCACTCACTGATATGACTAGAAAGGGGGTAGATTTTTCCTCCTGGTCGGTAGAGGCGCGTAAGGCCTTTTCTAATATCAAGGAGAGTTTTGCTTCCGCTCCCATCTTGGTACAACCTGATATCTCTCTGCCCTTCATAGTTGAGGTTGATGCTTCTGAGGTGGGTGTGGGTGCGGTCTTGTCTCAGGTTCCCTCTCCTGCCAAATGGCGACCATGTGCCTTTTTCTCGAAGAAACTCTCCTCCGCAGAGAGAAATTACGATGTGGGAGATAGGGAGTTGTTGGCCATCAAGTTAGCTTTTGAGGAATGGCGCCATTGGCTAGAGGGAGCCAGACACCCTATTACCGTGTTTACTGACCATAAGAATCTGGCCTACTTGGAGTCAGCCAAGCGTCTGAACCCGAGACAGGCCAGATGGTCTTTGTTCTTTTCAAGGTTTAATTTTGTTGTCACCTTCCGCCCTGGGGTTAAGAATGTGAAGGCGGATGCCCTGTCACGTTGTTTTCCGGGAGGTGGGAATTTTGAAGACCCGGGTCCCATTTTGACTGAAGGTGTGGTGGTCTCTGCTCTTTATCCTGAATTGGAGGCAGAGGTTCAGGTAGCCCAGTCAGAGGCTCCTGATCTTTGTCCTCCTGGGAGGTTGTTTGTGCCTCTCGCTTTAAGACACAAGATTTTTAAGGAGCACCACGATACTGTCCTTGCTGGGCACCCGGGGGCAAGAGCCACAGTGGATCTCATCGCTCAGAGATTCTGGTGGCCGGCGCTTCGTAAGTCGGTTGAAGGTTTTGTGGCAGCCTGCGAGACCTGCGCTCGTGCCAAAGTCCCTCATTCACAGCCATCAGGTCCTCTCCTTCCGTTACCCATTCCTTCCCGTCCTTGGACACATCTGTCCATGGACTTCATTACGGACCTGCCTCGTTCCTCGGGGAAGACTGTGATTCTGGTGGTGGTGGACCGTTTTAGCAAAATGGTGCATTTCATTCCTTTTCCTGGCTTGCCCAATGCTAAGACTCTGGCGCAGGCATTGATTGATCACATTGTCAAATTGCATGGTATTCCTTCAGACATTGTCTCTGACAGGGGCACACAGTTTGTTTCCAGATTCTGGAAGGCTTTCTGTTCTCGCTTGGGGGTTCGGTTGTCATTCTCTTCTGCTTTCCACCCGCAGTCGAATGGTCAGACAGAGTGCGTCAATCAGAATCTGGAGACATATCTGCGCTGTTTTGTGGCGGAGAATCAGGAGGATTGGTGTTCTTTTTTGTCCCTTGCTGAGTTTGCTTTAAATAACCGTCGTCAAGAGTCCTCTGATAAGTCACCATTTTTTGGTGCATATGGGTTTCATCCGCAGTTTGGGACATTCTCTGGGGAGGGGTCTTCTGGTTTACCTGATGAGGACAGATTCTCCTCGTCTTTGTCATCGATTTGGCAAAAGATTCAGGATAATCTAAAGAGCATGAGTGAGAGATATAAGCGTGTGGCGGATAAGAGACGTGTGCCTGGTCCGGACCTGAATGTTGGTGATCTGGTGTGGTTGTCTACTAAGAATATCAAATTGAAGGTTCCCTCCTGGAAGTTGGGTCCTAAGTTTATTGGGCCTTACAAAATCTTGTCCGTCATCAATCCTGTTGCCTACCGTCTTGATCTTCCTCAGACTTGGAAGATCCATAATGTTTTTCATAAGTCCTTATTAAAACCTTATGTCCAACCCATTGTACCCTCGTCTTTGCCTCCTCCTCCGATTGTGGTTGATGGTAATCTTGAATTTCAGGTCTCTAGGATTGTGGATTCTCGTGTTGTCCGCGGTTCTCTCCAGTAACTCGTTCATTGGGAGGGTTATGGTCCTGAGGAGAGGATGTGGGTCCCAGTGACGGACATTAAGGCCACTCGTCTCATCAGGGCTTTCCATAGGTCCCATCCTGAGAAGGTGGGCTCTGAGTGTCCGGAGTCCACTCGTAGAAGGAGGGGTACTGTCACCACCAGACATCTGAGAAGCTCTGACATATGTCCTTCAGAACCTCCTCCTTGAGGTTCCTTTTGTTTTGCTTTCATTTTCTCATCTCGTTAGCCTCTCTCAGCTGTCATGTAGTTGCACTGATTGCATCCCTTTAAATCCCTTCCCATACTGCATCACTTTGCGGTTTATACAACTTCCTGGAGTATATGCATGCTGGATGCTACTATTGAGTCTTCTACAGATAAGTTTTGTTTATTCATTAGTATTTTCCTGTTTGCTGGATCCCAGGAGACCCTGACTCCCTCCGTATCAAGTGTAGGGAGCCGGTGGTCGTGTCCCCTCACTATTATAGGGTCTTCAGGGGTTATTCAGTCGAGGTACGAGGATATGCGATCTTCTACCATTGAGAATTTTGCATAGGCTGAGCAGTTTAGGGAGAGAGCCAGATCTGTTGCAGGGCTATCCCTTTGGTTCCTTAGTTTTGGATCCAGTCAGCCGGATCTTCCTTTTGTGTCTTCTAGTTTGCTGTACACCTTCCGTGACAGTATGTAGTTTTTCATCTCAATGGGGCCACAAAAGATGCAGAAGCACATCCGTGTGCTGTCCACATCCACAAGTCAGCGGCCCCACAAAAAAATTTAACATGTCCTATTCTTGTCGATTTTAGGGACAAGGATAGGACATTTCTGCAAGAGTAAATAAAAAAAAAATAGCGGCATGCACTCGGCCAGGATCCGTGTTTTGCAGATCCGCGATTTGTGGACCGCAAAACACAGCTGTGTGCATGAGCCATCATTCTGTGTTTGTGAACAGTGATCTTTGCTGAAAGTAGAGTCTACTGAAAAGTTTTCTTAAGTTATGGTTGAGATTTCTATACATTTGGCAAAAAAAAAATAATCTTAATCTTAGGCTTAGTGTTGGTCTAGAGATTTAGAAATAGCTTTGTAACAACTTTTTTTTATCCCTTTTTTAAAAATCCCGAAGTACATGCTTTCTACACCTCTGCATCAAAATTGTGCCAAATGCCACACAAAAACGTGCACTCGGTCATTGTCCATCACAGGCCCTCTCCCTAAGAGAAGGGCCCCACATAAACCAATTCTGGTCTCTTTGGGTCAGAAGGCTCCTGGCAAGCGACCAGGACTAGGGCCATCCCACTACAGAAACTGGAGAAGTGCCTGTCTTTCTCTGGCTTTCATCTGCATGTCCCCCTAGGTGTTGGCCAAGAGCCAAAAGTCTAGGTTTGGCATCTCCTCGGAGGGGGAGGCCAAGATCCTGATGGGACAGAAACATCATGTGTGTAGCAGCATGTAAATAAAGGACATTTTGCATCTTTGAAAACTCATCTAGAGTTCTGGAGTTGTCTTATGCTATATGGATGGGGTGGGAACCCTACTACTAACACCTTGGGACCACAGTGTGCCACAAAATATCTACTAAAATGACTTATGTAGCTACCATCGAATAGGGTGGCACCGGAGACACAGCTTCTTTTCTTTTTAAAAAGCGCAAATTTTATATACAAAGATATCAATTAAGACAATTTTACATTAAATTCTGTAATAATTCCAAAACTTTGGTATGCCACAACTCACATTCTTTTTGTATAACAATGTATTTTAGTTATTTTAATTTATAGTAAAAAAAATATGCGATACAAGTGAAATTTAGCAAGTGCTTTCTCACAGCACTACATGATCCAGCTAATGTAAAGCAAAAATACATAATATAAAACATTTAGTTTCTTGTATTTATATACTAAACTACATTTTGTGTACAGAAAACAGTGCAATCACATTACTATACTGCTATCAAAAACTGGTGCATTAGGCCACTACATTGTCCTTCAAATTTACCTGTGGTTGCAATATACAATTTGTCCACACTTGTCACTAAAAAAGAGTCCGCAATGTGCCCCATTTGATAAAGTTCTTTTTCAGCTTGTATGTCAGGGAACTGCACAATTGTACAGCACTAACATTTCACATGTTATCTGCAAGCACATGTTGCAATCTTGGGTTAAACAAGGATAAGGCCAGAACCCCTTTCAGGGACAGCCAGACCAATGATTAATTTTTCACACAGGTAAATGTTGGAACAGCTCAGCAAATCTCAACACCAGTCACTGAATTCAATCCCCGGGGTAATCTACACTGAGAGCAGACATTGATTTATGAACTAATTAACAAATGTTGACACGTGACCCCCTAGAATAGACCCCCAACAGCAAGGAAAAAATAAGTGCTGGGTGTCACAAAATAAAATTCAATATATATTTATGAGGTTCTTCAGAACATATACGTGTTAATGGCAGAGCTTGAGGTGGGAGAAAGATAACCATGTATCATAATGCCAATGGGAGTACATCAGGGAAAGAATTCTGGAGCTTACATGATGTATGGTAGATTCAAATGGAAATATTAGTAAATTTTGAAACATAAAAAGTTGAACATATCTAAATGAAGTGGAGTATGCTAGGAGTACACTCATTAATAAGCCCTATGCTGTATATACTAGAGCATCTCAATAAATTAGAATATTATAGAATAGTTAATTTATTTCAGTAATTTAATTTAAAAAGTGAAACTCAGGGGGCGGAGCCTCACCGCGCTAGATGGTGGCTGCGTGAACTGAGCGCTCCCGCCATCAAACTCCTATAAAGTCTTCTCCACAGAACTATCTCACTATGGTGGTGAAGATACACTCTAAGGAGAAAACCAAGGACCCAGCGAACACCACAAAAGCGCTTAAGGCTCAGCCAGACATGGAGAAATATCCCCACAAGCAAGTCGCACAGTCATCAGCATGGGCCTCCAACAGGGCGCCGACCTGCTCACCCTCAGACCCACTTAGTGAGGAATCGGAAGCAGACAGAGTGGCTGAGCAACAGGAGGTGAGCGATTCTCCAGTCCTCACATGCAAATTCCTGGAACAAAATCTACAAAGAGCACTGGCCCCCTTAGTGGCTGACCTTTCTGTTATAAAGGCAGACGTCCCCCATATTGGAGAAAGAGTAGACGTGCTTAAGGGTGTGCAACAAGACATAGTAAACTTCTGCTCTGCTGTAAAAGACTCGATGGGCCCATACTGGGCATCTATTAACAATTCTCTGCTGCTTTTGGAGGATAAGGAGAACAGCAGTCGGAGGCGAAATATCAGGATTAGAGGCCTTCCAAAAGCTGCAGAAAAGGAAGAAATTTTTACAGTTATGGGGAATCTGTATATTCTGTTGCTGAGCCCTGATCAAGCAGGAGCAGTGGTCATCGAGCATGTTCACAGAACACTATGTCCTAAACCATCTCCGTCCCAGAGACATCATCTGTGGCCTCCTGAGCTTTAGAGACACTGAAGCTATTTTGCAAAAATCCAGGGAGCTTGGTGAGGTGGCTTTAGAAGGACTATGGCTTCAGGTCTTTCAGGACCTAGTGTCTATCAAACGGAGTATCTTGAAACCCATGACTGACAAGCTGCATTCCTCCAAGATTCCTTAAAAATGGTTATATCCCTTTTTAGGCTTCTTGCTACTTTAGGGAACAGATGCCTGACCATGCACACACCCAATGACCTCCAACAACTGTGGGACACTCTCCACCTGTCCCCAGTAGACATTCCATCCTGGCTATCCGTGCCCTTCCACCTCTACCTTCCGCCTCAGCGTGGTCAATCACTCGGAAACTCCCAAGTCTCCCAAGCCATGGAAGAACACTGACAGAGCCCTGGCTTCATGACTGTTTGAACCTCTGGTTCCACTTCATAGTTAGTGCCTACCTGTAATGCACAATGCTTTTCTATGTTTATTTCCTACTTCCTTCACCTGTTTTTGTGTAAGTGGTTCACCCCCCCTTTATTTTTTATTATATAGTAAGATAGTTTCTTCACTCTCTGCCTGCAGGCTTAATCTAGTGGGAGTTCGTCCGATCAGGATACACATGTGTTTGTGTCTAACTCCTACACTAGCTCATTAGTGAGTCCACTGATCTACGATAGTTTGCCTCTCTGTTGTTACATAAATTTTTTCTGTTATGTTGAGTCATGGGTCATACCATGATAGCCCTCTCATTGCTTGCACACATGTGTAGTTCTGGCTGCTTACCATCTTAAAGTTGCCATTTTTTTATGTCAATGGCTGCAACTCTCCCGTCAAACAGAGTAATGTTTTTCAAATATTAAAAAAGGCTAATGACACATCATTATGCTCCAAGAAACACACTATAATGCTTGTCATGTGCTGAACCTTTCCCGTTCCTTTTATCAACATTGGTATCACTCCTGCCATGACCGCTCTGCATCTCGGGTTGTTAGCATTGGTTTTAATAGAAATTTACCCTTTACTAAAACTGTAGACTTGACAGACCTAGAAGGAAGATACCTGTTGCTTAAGGGTTTATTTGGTAACGTTGAGGTCACCTTGTGTAATCTTTATGCAATGCACCTAATACCAGCACAGCTCAGTGGCTGAAGGACTCTTTGCATACCATTTCTATTTTTGCCTCTGAATTATTCATTGTCCATGGTGATTTAAATCTCAGCCTGGATCCCTTGTTGGACTCTTCCAAACAACAGTCTGCTGTCTCTTACAGGGCACTGTACGGGGAATTCATCATAAGTTACAAGAACTAAATGTCTTTAATGTTTGGTGCTCACTGCATGCTAACTATTGGGATTAGTAATATGCAAATTAAGCAGCACTACCGTTAGGTCCAAATTGGACAGTCCATGAAGAGGCGGTGCCAGCAGTGTTAGGCCCTAGCTCAGCAGGCCCTTGATAATCAAGGATTTAGAAGAAATACTGCAGCACTTCAATGCATTCTTGGTAAATAATTTAGGAATTACATTGAAGACATCGAGTGCTCCAGTATTGCTTCTAAACCGTTGGGATTACACTTTTTATTCAAAGCTCACAAGTCCTACCAAATGCTTGACTACTTCCTTCTTAGCAACAGGTGTCTCCCCAGGATCATAGATGCTGATATACACTGCATCACTGCCTCCGATCATACCCCTATTACCTTTACTTTGGCATTTTCTGAACTCCTTAGGAGAGAATGGACATGGCGACTTAATGCTACTTTATTTCACCTGCCACTGTCCAGTCTATTTCAAGCAAGTTAGATAGATATTTTGCAGAAAATGCAACTCCTGTGGTCTCTCGGGCCTCTATTTGGGAGGTGCACAAGGCAGTGGTGAGAGGAGAATTCATAGCTCTGGGTTCTCATTTCTCAAAAACAACACATGCTCCAAATCACCGCCTTACTTTCCTAAATAGCAACTTTGGAAAGTATGCATAAGAGATCCTTAGCCATTAGGGGTCACCAGGCACTGATCAAATTGAGGTCCTCCCTTAATGATCTAATAAACATCAGAGCTGCTCGATCATATTTAAGGGTAAAACATAAATACTATGCTTGTGTAGAATGAGGCAATACGATTATGACTGTGCTTATTAAGAAGTACACTGAGCAATCTCATATTAAACAGCTTAGATCCCAAGATGGCAAGCTTCTCACACTATGGATATAGCCTTTGCCTTATTTTCATTTTACCATGCACTCTATAATTTAAGGCCTCAAGAAACTCACGAGGAGCAAGTGAGTAGACCAAGTAAAACATGTCAATTTCTTGCCTCGCTTACCCTACCTCCAATTAGTAGCCCCAATTTCTTTACCAGAAATTCAAAACGCTATTAGAACCACCACAGCAGGTAAAAGTTTTTTCCAGTGCTAGGCCGTAGATTAATGCAATATTTCAATGCCCTGATGGATGGGACTCTGCCTACAACACAAGCACTAGAGGCTCATATAGCAGTCCTCCCCAAGCCAAGGAAAGAACCTTAGCTCCCTTCGAGCTTCAGGCCCATTCAGATATCAAACTATGGGCTAAAATATTAGCTTTGAATATCCCCTTTTCTCCAAAAGTTGATTTCCCCTGAAGAAACTGGTTTTGTTAGGGGCAGGGAGTACAGGGACAGCACCTTTAGACTCATCGAAGCTTTAAAGTATGCCTTCTGCACTGCCACTCAGCTAGCTCTACTTAGTGTTCTTTCACACGCATTTTTCTTTTCCGGTTGAGTTCCGTCACAGGAAAAACCTGAAAAAAACTGATCAGTTTTATCCTAATGCATTCTGAATGGAGAGCATTCCGATCAGGATGCATCAGTTCAGTCCCTCTTAAGTTTTTTGGCCGTAGAAAATACTGCAGCATTCTGCAGTTTTTTCTCCGGCCAAAAATCCTGAACACTTGCCGGAATGCCGGATCCGGCATTAATTTCCATGCGCAGACCTTTAAAAATGCAAGAAAAAATTAATACCTGATCCGCTACGTCATCTCATACATTCCAGCTATGCCCCTGACTTCTTCCTTTCGGCCGCAGGAAATCTCGCGCAGGCGCAGTACCGCCGACTGCCTGCGCCTGTGCGATCATAAAGCTCCTGAGGGCAACAGCCTCAAAAGTGTCACTGGGCATGCACCGAGCCCAGTGATTGCTCGGCACATGCCCAGTGACACTTTTGAGGCTGTTGCCCTCAGGAGCTTTTTGATTGCAAAGGCGCAGGCAGTTGGCGGTACTGCGCAATATTTCCGGCGGCCGAAAGGAAGAAGTCAGGGGCGTAGCTGGAATGTATTACATGACGTAGCGGAGGGGGCGGCGCCATTCACCTCAGCTGTTGGAGGATATTTATTGATGAGGAGGCGTGCTTGGGCTGGAAATTAAGGCAGGCTGGGCACTGCAGGGGGGCGTTACTGGGCTCAAGAGAAGAAGAATAACGCCCCTGTGGGCACCTTGGAGATTCATTTGCATAACATAAAAAGCGCTTTTTTTTTAAATCAAAATGACACTATGAAACGACAAAAGAAGACCACAGCAGGAAAGAAGGTAGTTTATTGTACATGGTAATGGTGACAGCTTAATATGCTAAAACCTGGTGACAGATTCCCTTTAAAGACCCGACATGTGAAATACTATTACATCACATGTTGGGAAGGGGTTATTCAGATGTACTCTACCTCTTTCTCCTTTACTCCCACTCTAGAACATCTCAATTTGGCAGATAAATCCTGTCCTATCTCCAAGCATCATCTACCATCAATGC
This sequence comes from Bufo bufo, assembly GCF_905171765.1. Lineage (NCBI taxonomy): Eukaryota > Metazoa > Chordata > Amphibia > Anura > Bufonidae > Bufo > Bufo bufo. The sequence goes on from NC_053397.1 coordinate 75,182,841, forward strand.
TCATCATGGCCGCCAAGCTCCTGATACCTCTTCATTGGCTGAGTGGGGTTACTCCATCTTTGGAGGAGTGGTTGGGGAAGGTGCAAGAAATATACAGATTAGTAGAACTGTCTAGTTGGGAGATACACTCACACCATATTACTTTTTGTCTCTGTGGACTAAGTGGTATGAGAATTATAGCAGCCTCCCCTCTGGTTCAGACACTGGAAAAGACCCAGTACCTGTAAATTCATAAAAAATTGAACAGAAGCCCAATGTACACCCCCTTTTCCATCTTTTTGTTGATTTCAAATTCATACATATATATTACTTAATTGTTAAAGCGACTAGTATTTTTTGGATTTTGAAGGTTTTGTAATTGGTTCTTATTTTTGAAACATATGTAATTCCGATCAGGATGCATCAGTTCAGTCCCTCTTACGTTTTTTTGGCCAGAGAAATTTTTTTTTTCTAAGCCAAAAAATCCTTAACACTTGCCGTTCTCCGGCATTAATTTCCATGCGCAGACCTTTAAAAATGCAAGAAAAAATAAATACCGTATTTGCTACGTCATCTAATACATTCCAGCTACGCCCCTGGCTTCTTCTTTTCGGCCGCCGGAAATTAGAAGAACTAGTATTTTTTGGATTTTGAAGGTTTTGTAATTGGTTCTTATTTTTGAAACATATGTAATGTGTCCACAATGTGTCCATGTGTTGGCGTTATTGCCGCTGTTTGTTTCTTCTTGATGACAATGCTGTATTTTTCTATAAAAAATTATAACAAAAGTGAAACTCATATATTATATAGATTCATTACACACAGAGTGATTTATGTCTAGCATTTATTTCTTTTAATGTTTATGATTATGGCCTACAGCTAATGAAAACCCAAGAGTCAGTATCTCAGAAAATTTGAATATTGCAAAAAAGTTCAATATTGTAGATTCTAATCAGCAGCAAAGGTTTTCTAAGCCTTCATAAGGTTCCTCAATATGGTTCAGTAGGCTACACAATATTGGGGCTGCTGACAAGGAGGGTAAGCCACAAAAGGTGATTGCTAAATAAGCTGGCTGTTAACAGAGTGCTGTATCCAAGCATATTAATTAAAGGGAGGTTGAGTGGAAGGAAACATTGAGATAGAAAAAGGTGCAAAAGCAACAGGTATAACCTCAGACTTAAAAGATTGTCAAGAAGCTATTCAAGAATTGGGGAGAGATTCACAAGGAGTGGACTGCGACTGGGGTCAGTACTTCAAGAGCCACCACACACAGATGTATCCAGGACATGGGCTACAACTATCGCATTCCTTGTGTCAAGCCACTCATGACCCAAAAACAATGTCAGAAGCGTTGTACCCAGGGGTGGGATTCAAATTTTTAATAACAGGTACCCTACTCAACGGCAGGCATGCTGTGTCACGACACATGTTTATATATACATAAACAATATATATGCAACACACATGCACATAAATACACCATATAAATGGTACACATACATAAATACACCATATATACCCTACACACACATACCACACAACTTTCAAAAAGACCAAGGAACTAAACTATCAGAGGCGGGCAAAGCTCTTCACAACAAGTTTTTTAAAGCGCTGGCCCACACCTCTAACTCCACATAATGTCTATCTGCCTAGTCTCCATTGTGCCCCCCACACAGTAGTTATGCCAGATCTGGGATGGTTGGGAGGTATGCATATCTAAACAGACTATATAGACACTACACTCACATAATCACATATACAATATACACCCATATAGGTTGCACTTACAGTAGATTTACCTACTCCATATACATTTGATACACATTTGTACCTAGCACTAAAGACATATTTGCATTCACATTATATTCAGTGCTATCCAGAATACAGCACCACATACCTCTTACATCCAGTGACTTCTCTGATGTAGATGTTCTCTTTCCTCATCTTCTCCTTTCTGACCAGACCGGCATGATAATTATTCACCCATCTTTTGTCTCTGCAGTTCGACAAAAGACATCTTAGGTTACTACTTCTCCATCCTCCTACCTTCTGAACAACTCATCCGGCCACATTTAATACTGTGCTCCCCAATACTATACTACAGAAACTGTACACCTGAAAATGCCAGTACCACACAGATTGTGCCCCCAGTACTGTGCCCGCTGTGCTCCCCAATACTAACCAGCAGACCAGCAGAAACAGATAAACCCATAGTGTTCCCCATCATGTGCCAGTAATGCCCCCTTAGTGTCCCCCATCATGTGCCAGTAATTCCCCCAGTTGATGCCCCCATAGCGCGCCACATAAAAAATAAAAAAAACACTAATACTTACCTCCATGCTGGCAGAGATGCAGCCCTCTTTCGTCCTGTGTCCCGCGCAGTACAAATCTCGGCTCAGGCGGACGCGATGATGTCATCGCTCTGCCTGCGCCAGCCTCTGATAGGCAAGCCTAGTGTCTGCAGCCTATCAGAGGAGCAGGAAAGTGAGGCGCCTCTCCCTTGCTCTGCTGCTGCCACTGCTGCCGAGCTCCGGTTCGGGATTCAGCCAGCAACACGGTTCTCCGATCCGACTGTAATTTTAACAACCGGATCTGGAAAACCGGAGGGAATAGGCTGAATCCCATGCCTGGTCGTACCTTGGCTTAGGAGAAAAAGGACTGGATTGTTGCTCTGTGGTCCAAAGTCCTGTTTTCAAATTAAAGTAAATTTTGCATTTCATTTGGGAATCAAGACAAGCTGACGGCTGCTATCAAAGCAACTTTGGCTTCGATAACACCTCAGCAGTGCCACAGGCTGATCGCCTCCATGCCATGCTGCATTGATGTAGTAATTTATGCAAAACTTGCCCTCACCAAGTATTGAGTGCAAATACTGTACATACTTTTCAGTAGGCCATTTCATGATTAAAAATCATTTTTTTTATTGGTCTCATATAATCAAATTTTTTGAAATACAGATTTTTTGTTTTTCATTAGCTGTAAGCGATAATTATCAACATTAAAAAGAAAAAGCTTAAAATAGATCACTCTGTGTGTAATGAATCTTTGTAATATATGAGTTTCAGTTTTTGAATTCAATTCCTGAAAAAAAATAACTTTTTGATGATATTCTAATAATAATTTAATTATTTTATTTTATTAAATACTAATTTATTGAGATACACTAGTACAGGTTGTGTTTTACATCAGGCTGTTACAATTGTATACCATGTATCCAGAACATATCTTTTCGAAAATCTCACTGATAAAAAAAATTAAAGCCCCCCCCCCTAGCATTTAGTTAAAGCTGCTTTATATGGAGAAATGGTCTCAAATTCCTCCGAGCTCTGGTGCAGGACTAATCAGCCATTACTGGAAACGTTTAGTTGCTATTATTGCTGCACAAGGGGGTCATACTAGTTACTGAAAGAAAAAGTTCACATACTTTTGCCACTCAAAGAAATGGGATATTCAGATAATTTTCCTCAATAAATAACTGACCGGGTCTAATATTTTTGTTCTGCTTTATCAGCACATCCATTGTGAGTAGAGTGGTGGTCGAGTGTGTGCGCTACCGCATCATACATCGTGTTGAACATTAACTACTTAGATGGAATAAATCTAAGGCTGTAGATTATAATATATAAGCAAATGGCATACTAAACTGCAAAGATTGTTTTTTATATTTAATACTATAGATGTATCCCATTTTCTTTGCTGACCTCTTGGGATTTATATGTGCTCTTATATTTAGTTTAATACATTCACAGTAGACAACAAGACTCAGCAGAATATTTTAGAAGACAAGGATTCTGGCTAATTGATTTTGAATAAACGCAAACAGAATTCTCAGAGCAATTCTGTGTAATCCTCCCCCGGATTAATCACAAATCAGAAAAGTAATTGCTTTTGCAATTGCTAAAATCTGAGAAAGACTTATTAATAAGTTTCAATTTTAAATTAATAAAGGAGCATCTAAAAATTTGAACAGTGGATGAAAGTTATCACCTGCCACAGTTTATGCATATCTGATAATATATTGGTGCAATAATTAAGCACCTCAATAATCATATCTTGTCATGAAATTCAGATTATTTAGAAGGACATTGACCAGATGCTTTGACAAAACTACGACCAAGAACCAGGATGGGGCAAGCAGGATAAATATGTTGTAAGTCATATGATTAGATTAATGTGCACTACTGTGGTTATCGCACAAGCAGCTTTATTTTATAAGGCACTAGCAGAAGGACCCGGCTTTGCATGGGTATATTTTATCTATTTCATTTAATGTTTGTGTGTGTCGTTAAAAGATAGTACCCCGCTGCCTTAACAGTGACCTCACAGTACCCTGCTACCTTAACAGTGACCTCCACAGCAGGTGCCCCTTTAATAGTGACCCCTGCCGCCTTAATAGTGATCTCCACAGTGCCCTGCCCCTTTAGCCGTACATACATAGTGCCCGCCTCTTTAACAGGGACCACCACAGGGACCTCCACAGCACCTGCCCCTTTAACAGTGACCTCTACCGTGCCCGCCCCTTTAACAGTGACTTCCACAGTGCCCGCCCCTTTAACAGTGACCTCCACAGTGCCCGCCTCTTTAACAGTGACCTCCATAGTGCCTGCCCCTTTAACAATGACCTCCACAGTGCCCGCCCCTTTAACAGTGATTTCCACAGCACCCTGCCCCTTTAACAGTGACCTCCACAGCATCTGCCTCTTTAACAGTAAACTCAACAGTGCCCACCCCTTTAATATTGACCTCCAAAGTGCCCTCCTCTTTACCAGTGACCTTCTCAGGGCCCACCCATTTAACAGTGACCTCCACAGCGACCTGACCCTTTAATGCTAGGGCTACACGACGACATGTGTCACGTGACATTTTGTCTCAACTGCTGCGACTGCGACACGACAGTCACAAAAAATCCATCCAAGATGGATGCATGTAGCAGCGTAGTTGTATAGGGCGACTTATTGTCGTCCTTTAGCCCTAGCCTAAAGCTGACCTACAGCAGTGAAGAAAAATGGCTGGGTTGTTATGGAAACCTGCAGTAAAACTGTGTGTATGGCAGTTGGGATTTGAAGAGAAAGACTTGCAGGCTTGTATTGGCTAATGCAGGTCATTTTTTGGGAATATCTCAGGAACGGTAGGTCCTAGAGAGCTGCCGTCCAGACAGACAGAAACTCATTTTTATATTATAAGAGATGGACATGGTTGTGAGATGGGACCTCGAAGCATTGGACTTGTTTTTCCAGCATAACTCACAAATGCCTGCATGTGGTAAAAGAAAATGTGGGTAATCAGACCATGCCAGTTCAGTTCACATGTGTAACGCCCCAGAGTGGCATTACCTCTTCTTCACCCCGCTACTGTCTTTATTGGTCTAGCAAATTGTAATCTTGTGTATTTATTCCAGGTCCTCAACAATGTGCATTCGTATTTTGTTATGCAACTGTTATGTTAATATGCAATTTGCCTGGTTCACCAGCAGGTGGCAGCAAACACGGCAGAGCTACAATTAGGTAGAATGGAACCTTCCATTTCATTCTAACCACCCTCTCCTGCAGGAAGGTTGGGGACCAGAGTTAGTGAGTTCCAGTTTAGCCCCTGCTGGATGTGCCCAAGCCAAGCCAGCCAGAGCACCCTCAGCTCTGCTGGTCATGGAGGCCAAAGCTTAAAGCCTCAGGAGCCAGGAGGAAAGTTCCCTGGCATAAATAAGAGACAGACTGCAAAGAGAGACGTTGCAGCATAAAGAAGAAGCAGAGTCATACAGTCAGCCTGTCAGTACAGCAAAGCCAGAGAGCAACAGATGTAGCAGTGATGAGTTTGCCTGCCAGTTTAATGCCAAAGCCTGCTGGGACCAAGATAAAGCTTGAAGATTGTTTCCGATGAAAGTTTACCAAAGTAAAGCTGCCTTTCAACTGAATCTTAAGGTCTGGACTCAAGTTATTCTTTTATCCCTCAACTATTCCCCCTATTTTATTGCATCAGAGCCAAAGCCTGGGGTCCAGCCGTATCCAGGTAGGAGCACTATGACACACATAAAGAGACATTTTATGCCACACTATACCACTCAGCATTCCTACACCTGGGACTCGCCTTCTATATATAGAGGGCCCTAGGGGGAGGCACCCGTTGCACATGCACATTGTTGGAACTTCCATTGTGGATGGAGGTCAACATAAACATGCTGACCAGTCTGCATTTACAAAGTCCCATATGCAGCAAGTTTCAATGTACTGTGTGTTCTGACACCTTTCTTTTGTAGCTAGCGTTAAAGGGTTTGCCCCATCCTGCACTTTGGCACATGCTCCATTTACTTCTGTAGGAGTTCCGAAAAGAGCCGAGCAGAACTCTGATAGAAGTGACCACTTCTCCATTCACCTCTATGGGAGTTCTGGAAATAGGCATTCCCCCCAAAAAATTTAAAATAATTTTTTTTTTATTTGCATCGCCATATTATGACTCCCACAACTTTATATTTATTTCTACAGAGCTGTGTGAGGGCTAATTTTTTTGTGATGATCTGTAGTTTTCAATGCTACCATATTTTTTGTGTATGCCTTTTTTTGAGTGTGTATTAGTGATGAGCTGCTGTTTGGCTCGAGCAATGCTATGCTCGGCAGATCCTGAGTGCTCGTCTGAATAATTCAGGTGCTCGAATACAATTTAATACAATGGAAGTCAATGGGAGAACCCCAGGCACCCCCTGTTCGGAATAGAAGAGGGTGTCTGGTTCATAAAAAAAAACAGTTAGAAATTGATGGAAACCCCATCCAAAAGGTTTGGCAACAGCATTAAGAGAATAGCTGGTTGCGTCTTAGATTACTATTACTTACAACATACAATAGACAACCACACAAAGGCTATATGCCAAAAGCCAGGTATGTACAAGCCATCTATCTATCTATGAGACAGATAACAGCCAGCATACCTTACAATAGCAGCCTTATGCACTATGAGATATTCCAAACCAGCTCTCATCTGACTGAGAACTAGTAAACCTCAAAGTTATTTTGCATCTGATGGATGGCTTGGGTGGACCTGCACACCTAGATCAATATCATTAGGGCGACAAAAAGTTTTCCAATTGTCCTAACATAATATTCAATAACCTTTCTATACAGTTTTGTCATGTAAAAACTCATTTGCATAAACATGGGCATATGGGAAAGACATGCAAATGAGCAGAATCTGCCTTGTTTTTCAGCTGTCATAAGACTATGAAAACCAATAGATGGCGCTATTGAGTTTTGAACAGCTCCCTCTATTGGTTTCACAGTCTTATGACAAGACAAATATTCTTGTCAGTATTTTGTGGAAGCAGGTATATCGCAGGCCTCAATCAATATTTGGTGGAAATAGGTATATCGAACCCCTTAATCAGTATTTTGTGAAAGCAGGTATATCGCAGCCCTCAATCAGTATTTTATGGAAGAAGGCATATCACACCCCTCAATCAGTTTTTTCAATAGCGTTTGTCCCTCTGTATAGCTGCGGCACCCAGCATAACCGCACACAACTGCTGCACAATACAAATGCACTATAATATACTATCTATGTTGGAAAGTATATTATAAGTATATCACACCCCTCAGTATATCACACCTATCGATAGCACACCTATACCAGTCCATAAAAGGACTTTTGTGACTGTATTAGATAGCGTTTGGTGTCGCTAACAGCCTGTCCCTGCTCCACTTAGCAACCTCTCCCTACACTTGCAAAACACAGAATATAAAATGGTTGCCAGATTGGGTTCTTTTATAGGGTGGGGGTGTGTCCATGTGCGGAAACTTCTCAATTGGCTGTCCTGTCCCACCTGATGGATGTGTCATGGGTCAAACTTCAGCGCAATGCAAAAGAATATGGCGCCGGTGGACATCACCATATGTTCGCTGTTCGGCGAATCGCGAACAAGCAAAGTTCGCAATGAAACGACCGCCGGGGAAACAGCAAGGCCATCTCTACTTCTGAAGGTTCTGAGACCTGCCATAGAGAAGTCCCTATCAAGAACTGCCCGTAGTGATTTTTTCATAGACTGCAATGGTAAATCATTGCAGTCTATAGGAGAAGTGATCAGAAGATCACATGTTAACCCCATCAGAATATATTCTGGATTGGAGCTGGCATTATAGCCACGAGGTTTCTGCGGTTTCACACAACAGACACCCAGGACTAATGTCTGCAGTAGATGATCTCGCAGATCTCTGACTTGTTCCCAGAGAGCGCTGCTCTTCCAGGTCCTGAACAGCACAGGAGAGCCATTTGTTCCCTGTGGTAGCCTTGGTCACTCTGAAGGCCGCTACAGCAATAGTTCCTATAGTTCTTGTGGCAGGGTTCCATAGGAATGTACTGAATGTACCTTAGGCTGCAATGGTAAAATATCATTAGCTCTGCTGCATCCCAAAATAACATTTAAATATAAATGTAGTTATCCCATATGGTGAATGCAGTAACAGAAAAGAAAATCAAAATGGCCAATTTGCCATTTTTTGTTGCTTCACCTCCCCCCCCCAAATTTTTTATAAAAAGTTTAAAAAAATGCATACACACTAGTGATGAGCGAGCACCAAAATATGACAGGCATAGGAAGAGTCAGGCCGTTCCGCAGGGGTGGTAGGGGTTGGGCAGGTGCACCAGGACGGAGCCTAAGTGGGAAGTTGGAGAAGGTGCCCTCCTCACTCTCTGCTGTGTGCACCCCCGAATACACCACCACCATAGCCCCGCCACTCGAGTCAGAAGAATTATTTTCCCATCTATTCCCAGACCATACCGATGCACAGCCATTCTTGAAATTGATGAGGAAGAGGAGGTAGCAACGGCCGCCACCCAGCGGTATGACGACAGTACCCAGATCAGCCCAAGGAGTCCCTGCTGTTGCTGCCTACTCTGAGATCTCAAATGTCAGTGGTGGTGAAGGTGACAATGATGACGTGTCGATGGACGTCACGTGGGTGCCCACAAGAGAGGAAGAGGAGGGGAGTTCAGAGGGAGAGACAGAGCAGCAAATAGGGAGGAGAAGGAGGAGAAGCAAGCAGAACTTGCAATGCACAGGAGGCAAAAAGCAGACTGCAAATGTTTCTGGAGAAAGCCATCCACGGTCACATCTTGCGCTCCCAGGACGCCGGCACATGGCTCTGCAGTGTGGGCTTTTTTTAACATGTCAGCTGCTGATAATAGTGTTGCCATCTGCAGCCTGTGCTGTCAACGCACAAGTCGCGGTAAGCCCAACACTCACCTAGGGACGACCGCCTTAAGAAGGCACCTGGCCTCCCATCACCGAGCCCAGTGGGAGCAACACCGTCAGAACCCACAAAGCCACACTCCCGGCGCTCCACGTCCTGCCTCTTCTCCTTCTCCCCTCTGCCCCCATTTGTCCTCCACTCCACCTTCCACTGTGCCGTCATCGCGTTCATCTGGCAGAAGGCAGGCTTCCGTGGCCCAAATGTATGAGCGTAAAAAGTTGATAATCCCGGATAACCCTCTTGTCCAACGGCTGACCGCTGGCTTGTCGGAACTGCTAGCCCGCCAACTACTGCCATATAAACTGGTGGACTCGGAGGCCTTTAGTAAATTTGTGGTCATTGGCACACCACAATGGAAGGATTGCATGCAGGCCTGCCTCTTTTTCTTCTCCTCCTACTCCATCCTCTGTCTCCTCCTCGGCTTATTCCTCCTTTTCCACTGCTACCGCCTCTTCTGCTGCGCCCCCAAAGCTCCCAGGACCTATTCGACGTCCCAGGTGAGACGCTGCCATGTTGTGCTGCGGCTGTTGTGACTGGAAGCCAAGAACCACACCGGTCCTGCACTGCTTTCAGCTCTGCGGTCACAGGGCGATCAGTGGCTAACCCTGCTCAATTTGACAGTTGGTAAAGTGGTGTGCGACGATTCGTTGCCAAATACCCCAGGGTACAGGATGTCTTGCGGCAGGTCTAGAAAATCTCTGGCCATTTTAGAAGATCTTACACGGCCATGGCTCGCCTTGCTGATGTTCAGTGGCGACACCACTTGCCCGTCAGACGTCTGATTTGTGACAGCCCGACGCGCTGGAACTCCTACTTGTATATGCTTGATAGGCTGCTCCAGTAGCAACGTGCCGTTAACGACTACCTGTACGAACTCTGCAGCAGGACATGTTCTGGGGAGCTTGGTTTCTTTTCACCGCGCCAGTGGCTGCTCATGCACGACGCTTGCAGACTTCTGTGGCCATTTGATGAGATCACCAAACTAGTCTGTCGCAGCCAGGGCGCCATCCGTGACATCATACCTTAAGTTTTCTTTCTGGAGCGTGCATTGCGTCGTGTCATTGATCAAACTGTCAAGGAGCAGGAGCTGGGAGATGAGGAATTTGCGATGCTGAATGAATTCCCAGGGGGGGCTTCTTCATCTGATGCAAGTCAACAGGAGTCTGACGAGGAGTCATAGAAGGATGGTGGCTGGGGGGAGGAGGAGGAGCAAGAAGAGCAGGGTTTGAGGGGGATTTTAAACTTTTTCGGGGATCCCTGGTGTTGTCCGTGGCTGGGGGGAGGTGACCGAGGATGACATTCTCTTGGGCGATGAGCAGGAGCCAGGGCGCTCCACCGCTTCAAATTTAGTGCAAATGGGGGCCTTAATGCTCCAGTGTTTGAAGAGGGACACCCGTATAAAAAGCATAAAGGGCAAGGACCAGTACCGGGTGGCAACGTACTTAGACCCCCGGTACAAACAGAAAACGGCAGACATGTTACCAGCATCACAGAGGGCTGGCAGAATGCAGCATTTCCAGGCCTTGCTGCGAGAGATGCTGCATTCTGCTGTTGCAGGCGCTGGCAGAGGAATTTCCACCCACAGCGAAACAGGTGCGGGTACCAATCCTACCGCGCCTGCAAGAAGAGGGCTGTTTGAAGATGTGTTGGTCACTTTGGATATTCATCGACAGCCGCCCTCTGGATCCAGCCTCAGGGAACGCCTAGACCGACAGGTGTCCGAGTACATCAGGTTAACGGCTGATGTGGACGCTCTGAGAAGCAAGGAACCCCTGGACTACTGGGTGTGCAGACTTGACCTGTGGCCAGAGCTGGCACAATTTGCCATGGAACTGTTGGTTTTCCCCTTGCCGAGTGTCCTGTCCGAAAGGACGTTCAGCGCAGCAGGGGGGGATCGTGACCAATAAGTGTACTCGCCTAGCTCACGACAGTGTGGTCTACCATACATTTCTAAAAAAGGATAAGGCATGGATCTCGGAGGAATCCAACACCTGTGACGACTACATGTAATTGAATTTCCACATGCCAGCCCACACATATCTGCCACAACCCAGAACAAAGAATGGTCCTTGTCTTATGTATATACAGCAGCACCTTTTCTGTCAGGTGAATGCCTAATTTTTGGGGCCTGTACTCCAGTAGCCTACAGTAAAATTTGTATCTAGTGACCGCCTAATGTACCTCCAGCCACATCATCACAAGTTCTTTTCTGTCAAGTGAATGCCTAATTTTTGGGGCCTGTACTGGCCTACAGAAATTTTTTTAGCCAGTAACCGCCTAATGTACCTCCAGCCACATATTCACTAGTTCTTATCCGTCCGGTGAATGCCTAATTTTTGGAGCCTGAACTCCAGTGACCTACAGTAAAATTTTTATCCAGTGACCGCCTAATGTACCTCCAGCCACATTATAACAAGTTCTTTTCTGTCAGGTGAATGCCTAATTTTTGGGGCCTGTACTTGCCAACAGTAAAATATTTAGCCAGTGACCACCTAATGTACTTCCAGCCACATCATCACAAGTTTTTTTCTGTCAGGTGAATGCCTTATTTTTTGGGGCCTGAAAACTTTTCTAGGCTCCAGCAGGGCACAGTTTTGAAAGTTTCCCTTTAAGACGCAAAAAAAGGCTCCGGATTAAAATACATATTTTTTGTGGGAATTTTTGCCAACGATACCCCATTAGGCCAATGTTCGCGAAACGACAGTAGCTGAGGAGCCACAGAGATCAGGGCCAGGAGTAGTATTGACTCTTCTTCTATCTTGTATACAAAGTTATATTAAAAGTTGTTTTTATGTAGCCTTTTCTCTGTGACAAAGTTATTTGTGTGTTATGAAAGTTTGTATGTGTAAAGCTCCAGAACATTCAAACCTCCTTACCCTCCACAGTGAAAATAATATTGAAGGCAATGATTTATAAGCAACTACACCTTTTGGAGTGAACTGTAACCACCATGCATATTGTGCTCTTCTAAAGTAAAGTATCTCCTTCACACTCCAAAAGATTAAGTCTTCCTTTTTACCCTGGAATCCTCCATTTACACAAAAGGCTTCACCTGGGTTGACACTTGGGAAACAAAGGACACAGACACCTCGTGTAAAGTCCTGATGATAAGAGCATCCATCCTTTATTATATATACTTACAAAATCAGAAGTTAAAACAGGCCTCTCATATAAAAATTTTACAAACTCCCACCTGTCACGGGGTTCCGAAGGTACTCTCAGTCCCCCATCGCCCGCAGACCTGTTGCTTAGCTTTGGGAATGAGGATCTGTGTTTGACCTCATTCCCAGGGTGGTTTTACTAGCTGGGTGGCTCCCTGCTCCTAAGTCTGCCTTGAGCGCCGAGCTGATCACTCGGTGCTCGACTGGTTGGTCTGTCGGTCATGTGACGCTGGCCACGTCACATGACCCTCACTCCCCACTATAAATACAGGCAGCCTGCTGGCTACAGGTTGCCTGTTAATTTCTAGGTTCCTGGCTATTTGTTGGACTGCTGAATACTTACCTGATCCTGTTCCTTGACTATCCTTTTGCCTGATCCTCCTGTACTGCGCATCCGTCCTGGTATTGTGACCTCGGCTCCCACCTGACTACTCTCTTAGGACTCCTCTTGTACTTCTCTGCTCTCCTGGTATTTGACCCCGGCTTCTCCTGACCATTCTTTGCTTAATCCTTTGTACTTTGTAGCTTTCCTGGTATTGACTCGGTCCGTTCACGTCCTGTTGTTTGTCTGTCTGTCATCCCTGCACTTATTCCAAGTTAGGGATTGCCGTCCAGTTGTCCCCTGTCATTAGGACTCGCGAGGCAAGTAGGCAGGGCCAGGGGTAAGGGTGGAGCGCAGTGGTCACTTCCCTCCCCCCCTGTGTGTGTGTGTGTGTACGCGACCGTTACAGATTAACAGGCCCAATAACCACTGTATTATGAATCCTCTGGTGACCCTGACTGACTATGTCTCTAATCTGATGCAGATGGTGCAGGAGTTAGGGGAAAAACTCAGCTCTTTTGAGTTAGGGCAAGGCTCTTCCACTCCTCAGGCCTCCAGTCCGCATTTTGAGCCCCAGATTAAGCTCCCAGAAACCTTTTCTGGAGACCGGAAGAAGTTTCTCTCTTTTAAGGAGAGTTGCAAACTTTACTTCCGTTTGCGCCCCGTGTCCTCTGGGCCCGAGAGTCAACGCGTGGGCATTATAATTTCCCGATTACAGGGTGATCCCCAGGACTGGGCGTTCTCTTTACCTGCTGGCGCCAGTTGTTTATATTCTGTGGAGGGGTTCTTTCAGGCCCTAGGTACCCTCTATGATGAACCAGACAAGGCTCTAGTAGCCGAGACTGCTCTAAAGGCACTGGTTCAGGGCAATTTACCAGCGGAGGATTATTGCACCCAATTCAGAAGGTGGTGTGTCCCCTCAGGATGGAACGAACCAGCCCTGAAGAGTCAGTTCAGGTCAGGTCTGTCTGATAAATTAAAGGATCTTCTGGTCAGTTATCAACTTCCAGAGACCTTAGAGGAGATGATGACCCTTGTTGTCCGACTTGACCGACGGGTTAGAGAGAGACGACAGGAACAACAGTTCTCTTCCCAGATGGTGGTCCAGCCAGAGGCCTATCCCAGAGACAATGCTGAGGTCTCCACCGAGGAACCCATGCAGGTTGGCATGACCCAAGGGAATCTTCGCCGCAGACGTGGAGAATGCTTTTACTGTGGAGATTCTGACCATTGGATCAACCAGTGTCCTAAGAAGGTCCTCTCTGTCAAGTCTCCTAAGGCAAGGCAACCTAAAGACCAGGTACACCCTGAATTTTCTAAATGTAAGCTTTCGGTACCCATTACGATTTCTCTGGGAGTAGATAAATGGCCGGGTAAGGCCTTTATTGATTCTGGCTCAGCGGCTAGCTTTATTGACTCTGAGTATGCTGTAAGATTGGGTATTCCTATGTTTGCCTTACCAACTCCTATCCATGTCATGGCTATTGATGCTACTCCTCTTATTGGTGGGACGGTGAGCTTATGTACCTCGGAGATTTCTCTAACCGTGGGTGTGTGCCACTCAGAGAGATGTTCGCTTCTAGTCCTGGAGAACCTACCTGCTGAGGTGGTACTAGGGTTGCCTTGGCTCCGACTACATAACCCCACTATAGATTGGTCCAATGGGGAGTTGGTGAGATGGGGGCCTAAGTGTGACTCGTGCCTGTCCGTGGTACAGGCTGGGGTCTCAGTAAAGTCTGATACTTTACCCTCTGTTGTTAGAGAATATTCTGATGTATTCTCATCACCAACCCCGGAGGTTCTACCCCCCCCATAGACCTTATGATTGTACCATAGAGCTAGTAGAGGGGGCAAGTTTCCTAAAGGACGAATTTATAATCTTTCTATGCCCGAACGCAAGGCCATGGAAGATTATATTAAGGAGAGCCTTGGTAAAGGGCATATTAGACCTTCTGTCTCTCCTATGGGGGCGGGGTTTTTCTTTGTTAAGAAAAAAGATGGTGGTCTTAGGCCATGTATCGATTACCGGAGATTAAATAAAATCACTGTCCAGAATAGATACTACCTCCCATTGATTCCGGATTTATTTAACCAGGTCCTGGGGGCAACCTGGTTTTCCAAAATTGACCTGAAAGGGGCATACAATCTAATCCGAATCAAGGAGGGAGACGAATGGAAGACGGCGTTCAATACTCCGGTAGGACACTTTGAATATCAGGTGATGCCTTTTGGACTAAGCAATGCCCCAGCTGTGTTCCAAAACTTCATGAATGACATTCTTAGGGAGTTCTTAGGTAAATTTGTTATTGTCTATCTTGACGACATTTTGATATTCTCTCCTGACTTCGAATCCCATGTGTCTCATGTTAGACAAGTATTAGAGGTGTTGAGGGAGAATCAGTTATCTGCTAAACAAGAGAAATGTGTCTTTGGTGTGCAGGAGATTCTGTTTCTAGGGCATGTTCTGACTCCTCACGCCTTCAAGATGGATCCTGGTAAGGTACTAGCAATTAAGGAATGGGTAAGACCTTCATCCTTAAAGGCCTTACAACGGTTCTTAGGTTTCGCCAATTACTATCGTAAATTTATTATGAATTTTTCCGTAATTGCTAAACCGTTGACCGACCTTACTAAGAAAGGGGCGGATTTGGAGAATTGGTCTACTGAGGCCATTTCTTCATTTGAAAAATTAAAAAAGGCATTCAGTAGCGCTCCCATTCTGATCCAGCCTGATCAGGAGAAACCTTTTATTGTGGAGGTGGATGCGTCCGAGGACGGCGCAGGAGCAGTCCTTTCACAAGGTCCTGCTAGCCTCACTAATCTGAGACAATGTGCCTTCTTCTCCAGGAAATTCTCTCCCACGGAGAGAAACTACGACATAGGGAATAGGGAGCTGCTGGCCATTAAATGGGCATTTGAGGAGTGGAGGCATTTTCTGGAGGGGGCAAGGCATTGTGTAACTGTTGTCACTGACCATAAAAACCTTATGTTTCTCGAATCTGCTAAGAGGTTGAATCCCCGTCAAGCCAGATGGGCTCTGTTTTTTACTCGTTTTGATTTTTCCATCACGTTCAGGCCGGGAAGTAAAAATGTGAAGGCAGACGCATTATCTCGGAGCTTCCAGGCTTTTCAACCTACTGAGGTACCACCTGAATCCATCCTACCAGCAAAAATCTTCTTAGCAGCTCTTACCCAGGATATCTCGGCTCGCATTAGGTCGGAACAACATCTGGCACCGGTATCCACCCCAACAGATAAGTTGTTTGTTCCCGTACAATTTCGTCTCCAGCTGTTGGGTGAGTGTCACGATTCTGCCTTTTGTGGACATCCGGGTGTTGAGGGCACTAAGGATCTGGTTTCTAGATCTTATTGGTGGCCCACTCTAACTAGGGATGTCAAGTCCTATGTGTCAGCCTGTGAGGTTTGTGCCAGGTCCAAGTTCTAGGACTCGCCCTGCTGGTAACCTACGACCCCTACCCATTCCCAGTAGACCCTGGTCCCATATCTAGATGGACTTTATAACTGACCTACCGCCGGCGGAGGGTAAGACTGTAGTGTGGGTAGTGGTGGATAGGTTTAGCAAGATGGTCCATTTCATTCCCCTGTCTAAACTCCCGAATGCCAAAACCCTGGCGTCTATTTTTGTGAAAGAAATTGTTCGATTGCATGGTATCCCGGAAAATATTGTTTCTGACAGGGGTGTGCAGTTTGTGTCCAAATTCTGGAGGGCCTTCTGTCAAAAATGTAAAATTTCATTGTCTTTTTCCTCTGCCTACCACCCTGAGAGTAATGGGCAGACTGAACGCCTTAATCAGTCTGTCGAACAATTCTTGAGGTCGTATGTTGCTGATGACCAGCAATTATGGGTGAAATTTCTTCCATTGGCTGAATTTGCTTTGAATAACCGTGTCAATTCTTCCGCTGGGGTCTCCCCTTTCTTTTGTAACCATGGTTTTCATCCCCGTTTTCATTCTGGGTCGTCCGTCTACTCCTCTAACCCTGAAGCGGATAAACTCTCCTCCGAACTGTGCACAGTTTGGGCCCGGGTTCAATCGAACCTAGAAAAGGCTCAATGTTCTCAGAAACTCAAGGCCGATAGGAGACGTTCAAGGGGGGTAAACTTTCAGGTTGGGGATAAAGTATGGTTGTCCTCCAAGAATCTATCTCTCAAGGTAACTTCTAAAAAATTTGCTCCTCGTTTTATTGGACCATATACTGTAAGATCACGGAAGTGATTAACCCGGTATCTTTTAGGTTGGAGCTGCCCGAGTCATTCCACATTCATAATGTGTTCCATAAATCTCTGCTTAAAAAATATTTTGAACCGGTAGTACCATCAAAAGCCTCGCCTCCGCCGGTTCTTGTTAATGATGCTGTCGAGTATGTGGTGTCTAAAATAGTGGATGTCCGGAAGGTGCGTAATTCCTTGCAGTACCTGATTCACTGGAAGGGGTATGGACCTGAAGAGAGATCTTGGGTACCTGCCAGGGAGGTTCATGCTCCTAGACTTGTTCGTAAATTTCATTTAGAACACCCTGAAAAGCCATCGCCTGAAGTCTTGGGTCCGGGGGCCCCTCGTAAAAGGGGGGGTACTGTCACGGGGTTCCGAAGGTACACTCGGTCCCCCATCGCCCGCAGACCTGTTGCTTAGCTTTGGGAATGAGGATCTGTGTTTGACCTCATTCCCAGGATGGTTTTACTAGCTGGGTGGCTCCCTGCTCCTAAGTCTGCCTTGAGCGCCGAGCTGATCACTCGGTGCTCGACTGGTTGGTCTGTCGGTCATGTGACGCTAGCCACGTCACATGACCCTCACTCCCCACTATAAATACAGGCAGCCTGCTGGCTACAGGTTGCCTGTTAATTTCTAGGTTCCTGGCTATTTGTTGGACTGCTGAATACTTACCTGATCCTGTTCCTTAACTATCCTTTTGCCTGATCCTCCTGTACTGCGCATCCGTCCTGGTATTGTGACCTCGGCTCCCACCTGACTACTCTCTTAGGACTCCTCTTGTACTTCTCTGCTCTCCTGGTATTTGACCCCGGCTTCTCCTGACCATTCTTTGCTTAATCCTTTGTACCTTGTAGCTTTCCTGGTATTGACTCGGTCCGTTCACGTCCTGTTGTTTGTCTGTCTGTCATCCCTGCACTTACTCCAAGTTAGGGATTGCCGTCCAGTTGTCCCCTGTCATTAGGACTCGCGAGGCAAGTAGGCAGGGCCAGGGGTAAGGGTGGAGCGCAGTGGTCACTTCCCTCCCCCCCTGTGTGTGTGTGTACGCGACCGTTACACCACCTGACAGGTTTCGCCTAACGTGAGCCCTAAGCAGCAATTGTGGTTAAAATTTCTTTTATAACCCTGTGTGAATAAGGGCAAGAGTGGACCTACAACTTTAGCAACAAAAATAAATGAAAGGGGTAATCCGGAATCTAAAAAATATCCCCCCGGTATTGGGCCCGGGCATTAGGGGGGGGGGGGGGGGATATTTTAAATATTGTATAACCCTGAAGAATCCTGGTGTAAGGTGTAGTCACTAGTTGTGATCTAATATGTTTTATTACGCTGAGTGATCACACCGTTGCTTATCTGATGTGCTGGTTGTGGTGACTGTATCTTTATTTCGAGGGTGACCACCCAATTCCATTTAGTTTATGGGAGTGGTCAGTAGAAAGGTCAAGCAGAGTGAGAGGCAGCGAGCCAAGTGCAACAGAGGAGGAGACAGTATTTAGTTATAACTATCATTGTTGTTTAAATTTCTTGGCACCATGACCAAAAAGCACCTTTTTCCTAAAATCTATTCATGTCTCTCTCTGCATGGGACTTGTCTAGGTCTGGTGTGGGTGATTTCAACCACACTTGCTGCTTAGGATCTGTTGTCCCAAAGCAGCTCCAATCGAAGAAATGTAGAGGCATACATAAGACGCAGAGGCATTTATCACCTATCCACTGGATAGATCGGTGGGGGTATGACTGCTAAGACTCTCACTGATCACCCTGGTGCCCTGTTCCCCTCAGCCACATGATGATGGATAGGAGGAGTTTAGGTGGAGCAGTGGTTGATGATTCGCCTTTTTTCTCCATTTAAAGTCTATGGCACTGGGGGAAGGAGCCAAGCACAGCAGTCAGCTATATGACTATGAGGTGCATTTTAATCATCTGAATGTAATTTCCATATAAGACTGAAATATCAGATATAATCCTTCTTACATTATGAAATATCAGTACAGCAATCCATATATATCGCCCAAGGGATCTCTGTACCTGTGCAGAACACACTGCACGCTCTAAGATGAGCATTTCATTCAATAGAATAATTACACAGCCTATAAAATTTAGGGCTATGCTAATTCTGATTTAAATAAAAGGAATCACCTTTAATTATAAATAATCTCTCACTCAGTGTCTACATTTCTCATCTCTATCCGCAAGATAAATTTATTAGTGTTTTATCACTGAACGTATTTCTACATAAATATACATTTCGTTAAAAATCATTTGAATCCAGAGCAGAAAGCCCACATCTGTGTTACTCTATGGTATGGAATACAAATGTATGAAGCTCTGATATAATGCCAAGCATCTCATTATACACAGTGTTCAGGATCGGACTGGGGTTCCTTGGCCCACCAGAGAAAATTAACCCTCGTATCATCAATAAAGTCTAATAGGTTTTGATTCAAAGAAATAGACCTCCGATTTTATTTTCCTCTGGACCTTTAAGGCCCACCATGGTATCAGACCCTGGGCCCACGGACGATGTTCCATTGCTATCAGCTCCATTCACACAACTCATGCAACACTGAAAATACTGGGGGAGATTTATCAAACTGGTGTAAAAATGAACTGGCTTATTTGCCGATAGCAACCAATCAGATTCCACCTTTCATTTACCAAAGGAGCTCTGAAAAATGAAAGACGGAATCTGATTGGTTGCTATGGGCCACTAAGCCAGTTCTACTTTACACCAGTTTGATAAATCTCCCTCAGTGTGTTCTCAGCAAAGACTTACTGTATGGCTATCCAATTAGAGCTGTCATAAAAAGTCAAGGTGTCCAGGAACTGAGTGGATTGTGGTCTCTGAGCTCCAAATGGTAGAGGCTAACATATACTGGGGGTGTAGCTATAGTTGGTGCAGAGGAAGTAGTTATACAGTACAGACCAAAAGTTTGGACACACCTTCTCATTCAAAGAGTTTTCTTTATTTTCATGACTATGAAGGCATCAAAACTATGAATTAACACATGTGGAATTATATACATAACAAACAAGTGTGAAACAACTGAAAATATGTCATATTCTAGGTTCTTCAAAGTAGCCACCTTTTGCTTTGATTACTGCTTTGCACACTCTTGGCATTCTCTTGATGAGCTTCAAGAGGTAGTCCCCTGAAATGGTCTTCCAACAGTCTTGAAGGAGTTCCCAGAGATGCTTAGCACTTGTTGGCCCTTTTGCCTTCACTCTGCGGTCCAGCTCACCCCAAACCATCTCGATTGGGTTCAGGTCCGGTGACTGTGGAGGCCAGGTCATCTGGCGCAACACCCCATCACTCTCCTTCATGGTCAAATAGCCCTTACTTTCAAAGTTTTCCCAATTTTTCGGCTGACTGACTGACCTTCATTTCTTAAAGTAATGATGGCCACTCGTTTTTCTTTACTTAGCTGCTTTTTTCTTGCCATAATACAAATTCTAACAGTCTATTCAGTAGGACTATCAGCTGTGTATCCACCTGACTTCTCCTCAACGCAACTGATGGTCCCAACCCCATTTATAAGGCAAGAAATCCCACTTATTAAACCTGACAGGGCACACCTGTGAAGTGAAAACCATTTCAGGGGACTACCTCTTGAAGCTCATCAAGAGAATGCCAAGAGTGTGCAAAGCAGTAATCAAAGCAAAAGGTGGCTACTTTGAAGAACCTAGAATATGACATATTTTCAGTTGTTTCACACTTGTTTGTTATGTATATAATTCCACATGTGTAAATTCATAGTTTTGGTTCCCTCTAGTGTGAATCTACAATTTTCATAGTCATGAAAATAAAGAAAACTCTTTGAATGAGAAGGTGTGTCCAAACTTTTGGTCTGTACTGTACATGCACTCTCAAGTAGCTAAAAACACTTCAGCAACAAACTACCAGTATAAACATTGCACGGTAGGTCGGACGGTCCTGTTACATATTAGGCCCCTGTGAGAACTTACATCAAGGGAGGCAGTTATTGGCCACAAAAATGTCTGTCTACCCCAGAGTATGTTATGCATACAATGAAGGCTTAAAGAGTTGTCTAGCTTCAGCAAATGGCATAGGCCACATCCTGAATTGGAGTGGGGACACACAGGACTGTAGCCCCTTATTGCTTTAATGCTCTATCCCCCCTCCCCCATTTCTATTTACAGTGGTTGCTACTTGTTCTGCCTGGATACAGTTTGCTTATGTTCTATTTTTAGGTACCTGTCTCTAGGTGTTTGTATCGCGGTGATTGGTCGACTGTCAATTGAGTGGGAAAGCAGAGAGGTTTTAAAAGCTACGACCTGTCGGTGATCCCCTCAGCTGCTGACTGAACCCGACGAGTCAAGCCCTCTGCGCCAGTATGGAGGATCTCCTCAAGCAGCTGATAGTGATGGCGGCGAGCAGTGGTTGAGGAGCTGTCTTCAAGCTCCTGGTTTAGTGGAAGAGCAACCAGGACTTGTTGCCAGCCGAGTATTAATGGCGGAGGTGATGCGGTATGGGCGGAAGTCGTCATCGAAGAGGACCATTATGAAGAGCTGCCTAAGAAGAGAAGGAGAAAGACAAAGAATGCCTATACCCTCACCTCCGGTCCACCTAAGGCGAACGTCAGCCTACAGAGGAGGCTCCTGTCAGGGTCAGACTGATAGGCCGAGAACTGTGAAGACTAGAGGAGAGCCGCAGCAGCCAGCATCTATTGACAAAGCTGCTGTGGGCGAGTTAACAGCGTCTATGGCTGGCAATACTAATGTTAATATTGATTTGTTCAGTGAGTTTATGGAACATATGTTTAGTTTTTGGGCTAAAGGTGCCACTGTGGCTAATTCTGTTGATCCTTTGGCTGGTTTGTCTGAGGTAACAGCTACGCATAGTACACCTGGTAATGTTGGTGGTGAGACCCCAGGTTAATAAAGGTGTGGTGTCTCAGAGCTGTGTGTTAGAGAGGCAATGAAGTGTGATATATCTCCATTGGGTTATTACCTTGCGGCATCGGTTAAGGAGAAAATATGACGTAATGAATTTATTGAATTATTGACTTTATTGCCCTCCACTAATGAGCATGTTAAATCTGAGATGAAATCTGGTGAGAGTAAGGGTCCATTCACACGTCCGCAATTGTGTTCCGCATTTTGCGAAACGGAATTGCGGGTCCATTAATTTCTATGGGGCCACACGATGTGCTGCCCGGATCTGGAAATGCGGATCCGCACTTCCGGGTCCGCATTTACGTTCCCGAAAAAAATAGAACATGTCCTATTCTTGTCTGCAATTGCGGA
The DNA here is from genome assembly GCF_905171765.1 of Bufo bufo. Lineage (NCBI taxonomy): Eukaryota > Metazoa > Chordata > Amphibia > Anura > Bufonidae > Bufo > Bufo bufo. The sequence continues at coordinate 75,205,029 of NC_053397.1, forward strand.
CAAGATTAGGCATATTCTTTTATAGTGCCGGCGATGTGCGGTCCGCAAAATGCGGAACGCACATTGCCCATGTGTGCGTGTTTTGTGGATCCGCAAAACACACACAGATGTGTGAATGGACCCTAAGAGTGTGGATGATAGGAAACGTTTAGCATGTATTCAAAAACTTAATACTGTGGTTTATTTCAGCATTTGGAAATTATTCTGGAAGCTTATCACAATTTTGGTAGAATGGTGTGGTACCAGTACGATGAGATTGTTTAGACTAAAATTGGCAGTTCATCCTTCTATGCATTGGGGCAGTAAAGATGTTGGCCTATGGCTAAATATGATATGGCCACAAAGGAATAGTACAGATAGAAGACTAATACGCAAGGTTCCTTTTGTAAGGGGGTTTGCTTTGCGCTTAATGAAGCCCAGTGAAGTGGCCCTCTAATTGGTTAAAAGCTTGGACGCCTGTGAGCCTGGCAAAAATGTCTCCTTGGTTAGAAATGTACCATGGCCAACTGAAAGCTGATTTTTTGTGTAAGAGTTTTGGGGCCAGTTTTCTGTTCCAGAATTTCTTGGTCCGGGTTGTTTATGGATGGAGAATTTAAAATCAGTTAAATAAAAATATTGTTAGGGATAAGATTTTTAAAGAAGTAGCTGCTGATAGGGTTTGTTGTCCATTTTCTGAACCCCCTTTTGATAAGGTTCAGGTTATCTCCTCTTGGATTAGTTCCTAAAAATAGCCTAACTCTTTTAGGTTAATTCATAATTTATTGTTCCCTGACAAAACTTCTTTGAATAAAGCATTGGCGGATAAAACCAATGCTTCAGTATGTTATTCTTCTTTTTAATTTTACTGTGTAAATTTGGAGTTGGTGCTCTATTAGCTAAATCTGATGTATAATCAGCATTTCGCTTATTGCCGGTTAACCCCCAGGGATTTAATTCTCTGGGCTTCCCATTTGATGGTCATTATTTTTTCGCTAGATGTTTATCCCATGGGTTTTACGTTATCCTGTTTTTAATTTGAGACATTTTCTGTGTTCATTCAGTGAGTTGCTCAGTTAGAGGTTCCCGGGAAGGGGGGTGGATATTATATATTATTAAGGCTAGTTAGACACTAGCGGCAGGGGAGTCCCGCAGGCTGTTCTGGTGGGTGAACAGCCTGTCGGATCTGTCCGTCCGCTAGTTCACGTGTGCCCCCAGACTGCCGCTCTGTCCACATTGACTATAATAGGGGCGGGGCGGAGTTCTGGCGGCGAGAGGCAGCCGGACTAAAAGTACTGCATGTCGTACTTTTAGTCCGGCTGCCTCTCGCCGTACGCTGCCGTGCTGCCGCCGGAACTCCGCCCCCGCCCCCATTATAGTCAATGGGGATGGAGCGGCAGTCTGGGGGCACACGTGAACTAGCGGCAGGACAGATCTGACAGGCTGTTCACCTGCTGGAACAGCCTGCCGGACTCCCCTGCCGCTAATGTGAAAGTACCCTTAGACGATTTCTTCTTTATAGGTGACCTGAATTCTGATTGTTGTTTTAAATTGTTAAATAGATTTAAGGAAGTTGTGGAACATTTTGGAATTCCGATAGTAGAAGAGAAGGCAGTTTATCTATGTAATTTGTTAGAGTTTTTACTGAAAGAATGGAGTTCCGCTTACCATATGACAAAATACTCAAGATTAAATCCATGTTATGTAAATTATTAGATAAAAGAAAGGTGATATTGCAAGAAATTCAATCACTTTTTGTTCTGTTAGTGTTTACTTTAAGTGTAGGGATGAGCGAATCGCCTTCGGATGAAACATCCGAAGTCGATTCGCATAAAGCTTAGTTTCAATACTCTACGGAGAGAGCGCTCCGTACAGTATTAGAATGTATTGGCTCCGATGAACCGAAGTTATAACTTCAGAAATTGATCTGTTGTCATGGTCTTACCTGCTTGCTGCTCTCCTTCGTTTGACATGTGCTGGCGGCCATCTTGGGGTCTGGGTTTCTTGTAGCCTTCCACCCTGCGGCTCCTCCTTCCCCTGGGAGGAGCTGGATGCCTAGCTCATATATATAGGAGGTCTGTGGCTTCAGTTCCTTGCTTGGTCCTCTTGTGTTCACATGCTTCTAAGACTGCTGCTGCTTCTGGTTCCTGATCCTGGCTTCGTCTGACTACCCTGCTGGTTCCTGATCCTGGCTTCGTCTGACTACCCTGCTGGTTCCTGATCCTGGCTTCGTCTGACTACCCTTCTGGTTCCTGACCTCTGGCTTCGCAAAGACTCTGCTCGGTTTCACCATCCGTTTTCAATAAAGCCTTCTTATTTTCATTTATCTCTTGTTGTACGTCTGGTTCATGGTTCCGTGACATTAGGACCAAGCCATGAATTCTGACGGTACAGGGCCATCCTCGCTACCCACGCTGGTTGCCAGACTTGATCAGCAGGATCACCTGTTGGGTCGGTTCGCTGTGGCGTTGCAAACCCTGCTTGAACGCACGGCTCATTTCGCTCCCGTTGCCGATGGGTCGGTTGTCGCTCCTGGGCTCGCTCCTACTGCCGCTCCGGTTGTTGCGCCAGAGTCTACCCCGACACCTGTTGTTGCGCCTGCGGTGTGTCGGGGTATGACCGGTTCTGCCCCTCTTCCACAGCGCTTTGGGGGAGAGCCAACTCAGTGCCGAGGTTTCCTTAACCAGGTGGGCATTTATTTCGAGTTGCTGCCACATGCCTTTCCTACTGAGAGATCAAAGGTGGGCTTCTTGATCTCGCTGCTCTCGGACAAGGCCTTGGCCTGGGCCAGCCCTTTATGGGAGAACAACAATCCGGTGGTTGCCGAGTTTTCCGGTTTTGTTGCTTCTCTTCGGAAGGTATTCGATGTGCCGGCTCGTGCTGCCTCTGCTGCGAAGCTCCTTATGTCCATCAGACAGGGTTCACGATCCGTAGCTGAATACGCCATTGAGTTTCGTACCCTGGCAGCAGAGGTGGGCTGGAATAATGAGGCTCTGGTCGCTGCTTTCTCTCATGGTCTCTCGGATGCCTTGAAGGATGAGGTTGCAGCTAAGGACCTACCAGTTGAGCTCGAGTCTCTTATTTCTTTCCTGATTTTGATTGACACCAGACTCAGGGAGAGACCTTCCTTTAAGGAGAACCTGCGGAGGTCTTCTAACAGATTGGTGCCTACGTTTGCTGTCCCACCCGTGCCTCCCTCTCCTCCCACGCCTCCTGGGGATGACTTGTCTGGGGGTGAACCCATGCAGCTGGGGTTTGCTCGCCTGTCCGAGGGGGAGAGGGCACTCCGGAGACGCGAGGGCCGATGCATGTACTGTGGTCTCGGTGGGCATTTTCGGTTGGCATGTCCGAACCGTCCGGGAAACAATCGTACCCTGAGATCCTGTCAGGGGCAGATCTTGGGTGGAGTCTCCTCGTCCCCGGTTTCCCGTGTTGACAAACCACTGATCACTGTTGTCCTCTCCTGGGTCGGGGGCTCGGTGACGACCCAGGCGTTGGTGGACTCTGGTGCTGGTGGTTTGTTCATTGATAGTGTGTTCGCTGCCGCCAATTCCATTCCTCTGCAGGCTCGAGGTTCCCCACTGGCTCTTGAGGCGATAGACGGCAGACCCCTTCTGCCGCCACACGTGACTCATGAGACCCTTCCAGTGGGGATAGCCATTGGTGCCGTTCACAGAGAGTCGGTCTGCCTCCAGGTTATTTCGTCTCCACACTACTCGGTGGTCTTGGGGTACCCCTGGCTCCAGAAGCATAATCCGACTTTCGATTGGAGATCGGTCGAGATCCTCTCGTGGTCACCGCAGTGTGGGGCTAGTTGCATCCATGGGTCTGTCAAGTTGCTGTGTACTTCCTCGGACTCTCTGTTGCCTCCTGAATACGAGGAGTACCGGGATGTATTCGATAAGGTGCGCGCGGTTGCCCTACCTCCGCACCGCCCATACGATTGTGCCATAGAGTTACAATCTGGTGCCGTTCCTCCTCGTGGCAAAGTCTATCCACTGTCGGTAGCGGAGAATGAGGCCATGGAGGAGTACGTGAGGGAGGCGCTTTCACGCGGACACATTCGCAAATCTTCGTCCCCGGCAGGGGCTGGATTTTTCTTTGTGAAAAAGAAGGGCGGTGAGTTGAGGCCTTGCATCGATTACAGGGGTCTCAATCGCATCACGATCAAGAACGCTTACCCGATACCCTTGATTTCCGAGCTGTTCGATCGCCTTAAAGGGGCCACGGTCTTTACCAAACTCGACCTGAGGGCGGCGTATAACCTGGTAAGGATCAAGGCGGGCGATGAGTGGAAGACCGCGTTTAACACCAGGACCGGTCATTACGAATCCTTGGTTATGCCCTTTGGGTTGTGCAATGCGCCCGCAGTCTTTCAGGAATTCATCAACGATGTTTTCCGTGACCTGTTGCAGCAGTGTGTGGTAGTCTATTTGGATGACATCTTGGTATATTCTGAATCCATGGAGGCCCACATTCTGGATGTCAGACGAGTGTTGCAACGGTTACGAGAGAACAAGCTGTTCGGTAAGCTTGAGAAATGCGAATTTCACCGATCCCAGGTAACCTTCTTAGGTTACATCATTTCCGCTGAGGGGTTCTCCATGGATCCTGAGAAGGTTTCGGCTGTCTTACAGTGGCCCCAGCCCAGTGGTCTTCGTTCCCTGCAGCGCTTTTTGGGCTTCGCCAATTATTATCGGAAGTTCATCAGGGACTTTTCCATGCTGGCCAAGCCTCTCACGGATCTGACCAGGAAGGGCAGTAATTCCCAGGTCTGGCCGCTCGAGGCCATCCGAGCTTTTGAGGCCCTAAAGTCCGCCTTTGTGTCGGCTCCGATTCTGTCGCATCCCAACCCTGGGTTGCCCTTTGTCCTCGAGGTGGACGCGTCTGAGACGGGAGTAGGCGCCCTTCTGTCTCAGCGTAGAACACCAGAGGGTCCTCTGCTTCCTTGTGGGTTTTACTCCCGGAAACTGTCTTCCGCGGAGTGCAACTATCAGATTGGTGACAGGGAGTTATTGGCCATCGTGCAGGCCCTCAAAGAATGGAGGCACTTGCTCGAGGGTTCGGTGGTTCCGGTTCTCATCCTGACGGACCACAAGAATCTGACCTACCTTTCTGAGGCCAAGAGATTGACACCACGTCAGGCCAGATGGGCTCTGTTCTTGTCACGTTTTAATTACGTGGTCTCCTACCTACCCGGTTCCAAGAACATCAGGGCGGATGCCTTATCACGGCAGTACTCCGAGCTGTCCAGGGAGGAGTCGAATCCGACTTCGGTCATACCTCCGAATCAGATCCTGGCCGCCATTCGCACCAGCCTGACCTCTCCCCTGGGTGAGCAGATTTTGGCGGCTCAATCTGGTGCTCCCTCTGGGAGACCCAACGGCAGATGTTTTGTGCCTGAGGAGTTGCGCACTCGGTTGTTGCGAACCTACCATAACTCCAAGACCGCGGGGCATCCTGGAAAGAATCAGCTGTCCTGGGCTGTTTCACGTCTGTTCTGGTGGCCTTCCCTACGTTCCGACATCGCCGCATATGTAGCGGCATGCTCCGTTTGTGCCCAGAGTAAGTCCCCTCGGCACCTTCCGTTGGGCCTTCTGCAACCCATAGCCACCGGGGAGCGCCCATGGTCACACCTGGGGATGGATTTCATTGTGGACCTCCCTGCATCCCGAGGCCATACGGTCATTCTCATGATTGTGGATCGGTTTTCCAAAATGTGCCACTGTGTTCCTCTCAAGAAGTTACCCTCTGCACAAGAGTTGGCCACGATTTTTGCCAGGGAGGTCTTCCGGTTGCACGGTTTGCCTAAGGAGATTGTGTCGGATCGAGGGAGTCAGTTTGTGTCCAGGTTCTGGCGCGCCTTTTGCTCCCAGTTGGGGATTCATCTCTCCTTCTCCTCGGCCTACCACCCTCAGTCCAATGGGGCCGCAGAACGATCCAATCAGGCCTTGGAGCAATTCCTTCGTTGCTATGTCTCCGATCACCAAGACAATTGGGTTGACCTCCTGCCTTGGGCTGAGTTTGCCAGGAACACGGCGGTGAACTCTTCCTCTGGGACGTCTCCCTTCATGGCCAATTATGGGTTCCAACCTGCCGTGTTACCGGAGGTATTCTCTCCCCAGGATATTCCGGCTGTGGAGGATCACCTTTCCGTCCTACGTGCTTCTTGGGTACAGATCCAGAAGTCCCTTGAGGTCTCTGCGCAGCGCCAGAGACTCCAGGCTGATCGCAGACGAGCGCCTGCTCCTTCCTACCAGGTCGGAGACCGTGTATGGTTGTCCACCCGCAACCTCAACCTTCGAGTGCCCACTCCCAAGCTGGCGCCTCGCTTTGTTGGTCCCTTCCGAGTGCTTCGCAGGGTAAACCCGGTAGCCTATGCCCTTGCGCTTCCTCCTGGCATGCGGATCTCCAACGTGTTTCATGTCTCCCTGTTGAAGCCACTGGTGTGTAATCGTTTCACTTCCTCGGTTCCTCGGCCTCGTCCGGTCCAAGTGGGCAATCGTGAGGAATATGAGGTGAGCAATATCCTGGACTCACGCCTGGTCCGCGGTCGGTTGCAGTTTTTGGTCCATTGGCGTGGTTATGGTCCAGAGGAGCGTTCCTGGGTTCCCTCCGCAGATGTCCATGCTCCTGCCTTGCTCCGAGCCTTCCACGCACGCTTCCCTCAGAAACCGTTTTGTGCTCCGCGGAGGAGGGGCCCTTGAGGGGGAGGTACTGTCATGGTCTTACCTGCTTGCTGCTCTCCTTCGTTTGACATGTGCTGGCGGCCATCTTGGGGTCTGGGTTTCTTGTAGCCTTCCACCCTGCGGCTCCTCCTTCCCCTGGGAGGAGCTGGATGCCTAGCTCATATATATAGGAGGTCTGTGGCTTCAGTTCCTTGCTTGGTCCTCTTGTGTTCACATGCTTCTAAGACTGCTGCTGCTTCTGGTTCCTGATCCTGGCTTCGTCTGACTACCCTGCTGGTTCCTGATCCTGGCTTCGTCTGACTACCCTGCTGGTTCCTGATCCTGGCTTCGTCTGACTACCCTTCTGGTTCCTGACCTCTGGCTTCGCAAAGACTCTGCTCGGTTTCACCATCCGTTTTCAATAAAGCCTTCTTATTTTCATTTATCTCTTGTTGTACGTCTGGTTCATGGTTCCGTGACATCTGTACTGTAAAAAAACATTTCCCGAACTCGGGTTTGGTTACAAGTGGAGGGAGGTACAGTAAAATAACAACTTTAGTTTTGATTTGGGAAATGAACAAAGATTTCTCACTCATCAAATGTCTTTTTCAGGAATATTTTATTATTTTTTCCGAGATTGTGCTCGGTTGTCATGATCTGCAGATGTGAATCTGTTTTGTGATCGCATTAGAAAGTGGGTGAACATTTTTGCCTAGTTTAGGTGGAGCATCCTTCAGACATATTGATCTGGAAGTTTTTTTTTACCAGGTTTATATCGACAGGAAGCAGTGCATTTGTCCGATATGGGACTGAATATTTTTCATGTAGGTTTGCAGATGATGGTGGAATTATGGCTTCGGTGTTTGGGGGGCCATGTAGGAGGCTTCATGGCTGGTGGGGTTTTGTCACATCGTTTTTGCTGGGGGGACTAGGTCTTTCAGTTTCGCAGATTTATGGACTTCATTGGACTGATGGTTAATTTGGAAAGTGATAATTATTATAGCTTATTTTTATTGGCAAACTGTGTGTATAGATTTCCTAAATAAAACACTGTGCCCTATTTTTACTACGAATAATTTGTTGTGTTGTTTATTAATATTAATATTTAGTTTTAAGGTTTTGTTTTTTTAATGTTTGGGGCTTCAGTTCCATGGCATTTATCATGTAGACAAAGTTAATACAAGGCACGTACTAATGGATTGTGATTATCCATATGGCTTTGTTTGCTGGCTTGATTCCTTTTTCCATCACATTATACAGTGCTCGTTTCCATGGTTATGACACCCTGTAATCCAGCAGTGGTGGACGTGCTTGCACAATGTAGGAAAAAGTGCACTTTTTTCTATAGCGTTCAAGTCAGAACTGCAGGATTGCAAGGGCGTAACCATGGAATTGAGCAGTGTATAATGTGAAGGAAAAATTAAAATAGCCAGCAAAGGTAGTAATATTGATAGTCACAATACATTAGTAAGTGCCTAATGAATTACTGTACTTTTCCACAATTTCATTTCATCTAATGTATAATTTAAAATATATATTTCATCCACCTGAAAAAAGCTCAGTATTGGACACTATAGGTCTCACTTCCACCTAATTTGCAGTCCACTGCCTGTTGTAAGGGAAGATCTGTCCCCAGTGACAGAGAAACAGAAGACGGCAGAGAAGAAGTGGGGGCATATCAGAGCTAGCTGAGACCCCGAGCCTGATAAAAGTGCTGCTTCTACACTGCTTCTGAAGATCACAGGAGCCTCTCGCCTTTCTGTAAGTGTGATCTCCCCCTCCGTACCTGATCTGTGAGCTCCAGAGCTGAAAACGGTCATAGTGGAAGTAAGGGAATGGACATCACAGCAGTACAGTGTTGGCAGATTCAACAGAAGGGATATGGCCCCCTGCTTGCTCAAATTTCCTACTGTTTGGTTTCTACAGATTCCGAGAAAACTAAGGATCTCCATAGTAACAGACAACAAATAAACTCTTTGTAGTCTAATCCTGCCATTATACTGTATTTCCTTCTATCCTATCTGTGGCTAACCTGCCAAATAAATATTAACGCAAAGTAATAGATATATGAAAGAAAATATGAGACTGAAAAACTACATTGAATTGCTGTTGCCATGGAGACACATAATCTACATAGAATTTATAGAAACTAAATGATAAGAAATTTGTCATTAATATCTATTGTAAAATTGCTTCATTTTTCATTTTCGATTTATTGTGACAGTAAAAAAATGGTTGCAAAAGTATACACATATGTAAATGTATATTTTTGCAACCAAATTTAGTTTTTAATGTTTAAATTATTCTAAAAAAACTTGAAACAACTGTGCAATTAGTCTTGATTTTTTTTTTTAAATCTCCAATTTTGAGGATACAGCCTCTGTCCAGACCTATGCACTATTTTCCCATGGTTACAGACTACAAACAGATGTATTAATCCTTTTAATCTGATTCTACTACGGTCAATAAGTTCACCAGGAGAATCACCTGTGATCTGCCCACTCAATATCTGCAGAGTTCCAACTGTCCCATCAGCAAAAGAACTGCACTCAGGGAACTTCATGGCATGGGTTTCTGTGGCCAAGCAGCTGGATGCTAACCTTATATGACCAAGCACAGTGCCAAGTGTAGGATGAACTGGTTTAGAGCACGCCTTCAATGGACTGGAAAAGTCGAAATGTGTTATGTGGGGTGCCAAATCATGCTTCTGTCTATGACAGTCTGGGTTTGGCGAATGACCGGAGAACATTACTTGCATTGTGACAACTGTAAAGTTTGGTGGAGAAAGGATAATGCTATGGAGTTGTTTTTCAAGAGTCAGCCTAGGCCCCTTAGTTCCAGTGAAGGGAAATGTTAATGCTTCAGTATACCAAAAGACTTTGAACAATTGTATGTTTTCAACATTATGGGAAAACCCAGCTTAGGGAAGGCCTTTTTCTGTTCCAGCATGACTGTCCCCCATTGTACAAAGCCAGCCTCCATAGAGGCATGGTTGTGTGAGTTTGGTTTGGAAGAACTTGACTGGCCCACACAGAGCCATGACCTCAACCCCATTGAACACCTTTGGGTTGTAGTAAAACTGAGAGGCGAGCCTAGCCTTCTCATTCAGCATCAGTATCTGAGCTCACAAATGCTCTTCTGGATGAATGGGTGACAGTTCCCACAGTCGCGCACCAGAATTTTGTAGAAAGCCTTCCCAGAAGAGTGGAAGCTGTTTTATCTACAAAGAGAGGACATTCCATATTAATGCTTGATGGTTTAGAATGAGATGTCATAATAGCTCCTGTAGGTGCAATGTGTAGGTGTCCCAATACTTTTGTCCGTGTAGTGAACAATGGTGCTTGAAAGTTTGTGAACCCTTCTGGATTTTCAATCTTTCGGCAAAAATTTGACCAAAAATATTTTCACATACAAAGCATTGTAATGTTGCTGGCTTGTGCTAAAATAAAATTCAAGTTTCCCCCAATCAATCTTCACTCAATCCCACATAATGACAAGGTTAAAACAAATTTAAAAAGAGTTTTGGTGTGCACCATTCCAAGCTTGGTGATTACCAGATACTAACAATAATTTGACATTATGCTCATATTATAATTACAAAGACCCTACAACAATGATGCAAACAGAAAAAGACTTAGACCCTGATCAATCAAGAATGGTGTCTGCTGTGCTGGTCTTGATGGAGACTGTGTTGCCAGAGGAACCTTGTAGTCCCAGTGTCAGCCAAATTACCCCATTACAACATAACAACGACCACCATAGTGTCCCAGTATTAGCCTCAGTGCCCACAGTCAGCCACAGTGAGTCCAGTGTCTGCCAGTATCCCCAGTGTCAGTATTAGTATCCCCAGTAACAGTCACAATGTCCACAGTCAGTCATCATCATCTCAGGGTCAGCAAAAGTGCTTATAGAATGAGTGGTTTGTGCTGTGTTCTTCTGTAGCAAACATAGAGATGCAAGTTACTGAACCGATGTATAATCAGTAGTATTGAGTGAATCCAAGCCAAACTAATAGACTTCGATCCAAATTTCAGGAAAAATTAGATTTGCCGCGAAGCCAAATTTCCTCACGCTTCGTGGTAACGAATCTATTTTTCTTGAAATGGCAGCAAAAAAAACCATACTCACCTTATCTATTTAATCACAAAGAGGCCGTTGTGGCCATCTTGATTGAAGATACTGGTGCAAAGTCTCACCGCGCTCGACAGTGTGATGAAGTCATCATGTCACTGCACAAGATTTTGCATGGTGTCTTTAATCAAGATGGCTGCAACGGCCTCTCAGTGAGCTAATGGATAAGGTGAATATTTATATTTTTAAAAATCGCATTAACCCCTGAAACCCTTAATTTTCATCTCAGATGCCGCGATCAGCGATGAAAGGGGGGCGGTGTGATGCCATTCCCGTTATTGCGCCTGCTACTTACAAAGAAATGTGCTTCGTGACATAGTAATTCATCACAAATTGAATTTCTTTGTGATATTTGACGAGGCTGCCAAATGAAATTTTTCATAACTTCGTTCATCATTAATAATTTGGTCTCTGAAAATATACTTCTGCTTAGTGCACAGTTTACTGCATTATGCTCAAATCCAGTTATGAATCCACTTCTAGCTACAGTACCCCACTAATAGGCCCAGTACCCCCAACTCAGCCAAAGTGGTAGTGTCATCTACAGTGCCCCCAAGTCAAACACAGTAGACTTACCTCCACCACATTGCTGCTATATTCTCCAACAGCAAACAGAAAATTACAAGCAAACCTCCAGTAGACATCCATTTCTCTGCTGACTGTTCATCAGTAGAGTTGAGCAAACCAGAACTGTAAAGTTCGGGTTCGTACCGAACTTTACGATTTTTTCCACCCGGACATGTACGTAAAAGTTTGGGTTCAGGTTAGGTGTTCGGCGATTTCTATGTTGCTTTTTTAAAGGCTGCAAAGCAGCCAATCAACAAGCGTTGTACTACTTGCCCCAAGAGGCCATAACAGCCATGCCTACTATTGGCATGGCTGTGATTGGCCAAGTGCACCATGTGACCCAGCCTCCTTAAAAGCTGGAGTCACGTAGCGCTGCACGTCACTCTGCTCTTCACTAGTGTAGGGATAGGTTGCTACTGCTGTGAGGGAGAGATTAGGCAGGGAGAAATACAACGAAGTCCTGAAATTTTGCACATCTACAGATCAGAATCATCGATCTTTTGTGGGTGCAGAGCACACAGGTTTTGTGCCTGTCCTGTGCCTGCCCTTTTTTTCAGTGGTCATCGGCGGCCATTTTACCGCAATTGCAGTACACCAGCACAGCATTGCATGATCTGACGCTTGTCTTCAGGCCATACCGCTCTGACCCAACCTGTGTGTAACAGAACCAATTTTGAAGTAGCTGAATTAAAGCTATTTTGCTGGGAATCTGTCATATTAACCAGCCCATATACACCACTGTGACACTATCTGTGTGTGACCGAACCCATTTAGAAGTAGCTGAACTAAAGCTATTTTGCTGCGAATCTGTCATATTAACCAGCCCATATACACCGCTGTGACACTATCTGTGTTTGACCGTACCCATTTAGAAGTAGCTGAACCAAAGCTATTTTGCTGAGAATCTGTCATATTAACCAGCCCATATACACCGCTGTAACACTATCTGTGTGTGACCGAACCTATTTAGAAGTAGCTGAACTAAAGCTATTTTGCTGAGAATCTGTCATATTAACCAGCCCATATACACCGCTGTGACACTATCTGTGTGTGACTGAACCCATTTAGAAGTAGCTGAAATAAATCTATTTTGCTGGGAATCTGTCATATTAACCAGCCCATATACACCACTGTGACACTATCTGTGTGTGGCCGAACCCATTTAGAAGTAGCTGAACTAAAGCTATTTTGCTGAGAATCTGTCATATTAACCAGCCCATATACACCGCTGTGACACTATCTGTGTGTGATCGAACCCATTTAGAAGTAGCTAAATCAAAGCTATTTTGCTGAGAATCTGTCATATTAACCAGCCCATATACACCGCTGTGACACTATCTGTGTGTGACCGAACCCATTTAGAAGTAGCTGAACTAAAGCTATTTTGCTGAGAATCTGTCATATTAACCAGCCCATATACACCGCTGTGACACTATCTGTGTGTGACCGAACCAATTTAGATGTAGCTAAACTAAAGCTATTTTGCTGAGAATCTGTCATATTAACCAGCCCATATACACTGCTGTGACACTATCCGTGTGTGATCGTACCCATCTAGAAGTAGCTGAACTAAAGCTATTTTGCTGAGAATCTGTCATATTAACCAGCCCATATACACCGCTGTGACACTATCTGTGTGTGACCGAACCCATTTAGAAGTAGCTGAAATAAATCTATTTTGCTGGGAATCTGTCATATTAACCAGCCCATATATACCGTTCCCTTTATTCTTTATTTCTTGCTTGGCGGAACGCTAACCATGAGTAAAAATTCGAATAAGGGACGCGGTCCTGGTCCTGGTGGTGGTGTTGGTGGAGCCACCGCTGCAGGGAGAGGACGTGGACGTTCGGGCCCAGCTACACGTCCTAGTGAACCAACTACTTCGGGTCCCAGTAGGCGCCAGAATCTCCAGAGATATTTGGTCGGGCCTAATGCCGTTCTAAGGATGGTAAGGCCTGAGCAAGTACAGGCGATAGTCGATTGGGTGTCCGACAGTGGATCCAGCACAATCACATTATCTCCCACCCAGTCTTCTGCAGAAAGCTGTGCGGTGGTGCCTGAAACCCATGCCCTTCAGTCTGTCACATCACCCCCGTGCATAACAGGGAACCTGTCTGAGCCTCAAGTCATGCAGCAGTCTCTTATGCTGTTTGAAGACTCTGCTGGCAGGGTTTCCCAAGGGCATCCACCTAGCCCTTCCCCAGGGGTGGAAGACATAGAATGCACTGACGCACACCCACTTATGTTTCCTGATGAGGACATGGGAATACCACCTCAGCACGTCTCTGATGATGAAAAAAAAAAGGTGCCAACTGCTGCGTATTTATGCAGTGTGCAGACCGAAATGGAGGTCAGGGAGGAAGACTGGGTGGATGACGATGCAGGGGATGATGAGGTCCTAGACCTCACATGGAATGAAGGTCGTGGCACTGACTTTCAGAGTTCGGAGGAAGAGGCAGTGGTGAGACCGAGCCAACAGCGCAGCAGAAGAGGGAGCAGGGTGCAAAAGCAGAGCAGCTGTGGCAAAGACAGTTCGCTTGCTACTGGCCACCGCCACCAGGGACCAAGCACACCAAAGGCAGCTTCAAGGAGTTCCCTGGCATGGCACTTCTTCACACAATGTGCTTACGACAAGACCCGAGTGGTTTGCACGCTGTGCCATCAGAGCCTGAAGCGAGACATTAACGTTCTAACCTTAGCACAACCTGCATGACCAGGCATCTTCATGCGAGACACGGGCTGCAGTGGAGTAAGCACCTTCAAAACCAAGAAAGGGCTCAGGCCCCTCCTGCTCCCTCTTCTGCTGCTGCCTCGGCCTCTTCCTCCGCCTCTGGAGGAACGTTGGCACCTGCCACCCAGCAAACAGAGGATGTGCCACCAACACCACCACCTCCGTCACTAAGCATCTCCACCATGTCACACGGAAGTGTTCAGCTCTCCATCTCCCAAACCTTGGAGAGAAAGCGTAAATTCCCACCTAGCCACCCTCGATCTCTGGCCCTGAATGCCAGCATTTCTAAACTACTGGCCTTTGAAATGCGGTCATTCAGGCTGGTGGAGATGGTCAGCTTCAAACAGCTCATGTCACTTGCTGTCCCACAGTACGTCGTTCCCAGCCGCCACTACTTCTCCAGGAGAGCCGTGCTTTCCCTGCACGACCAAGTATCGAATAAAATCAAGTGTGCACTGTGCAACGCCATCTGTGGCAAGGTCCACCTAACCACAGATACGTGGACCAGTAAGCACGGCCAGGGACGCTATATCTCCCTAACTGCACACTGGGTAAATGTAGTGGTGGCTGGGCCCCAGGCGGAGAGCTGTTTGGCGCACGTCCTTCTGCCGCCAAGGATCGCAGGGCATCATTCTTTGCCTCCTCCTCCTACTCGGCTTCCTCCTCCTCTTCTACCACCTCCTCATCCGGTCAGTGACAGACCTTCACCACCAACTTCAGCACAGCCAGGGGTAAACGTCAGCAGACCGTTCTGAAACTGATGTGTATGCCTTGGAGGTTCTGGCCTGCCCTGCAGTCAGTGTATTGTCTGAACGTGTATTTAGCACGGCAGGAGGCGTCATTACAGACAGACGCAGCCGCCTGTCCACAGCCAACGTGGACAAGCTCACGTTCATTAAAATGAACCAGGCCTGAATCCCACAAGACTTGTCTGTACCTTGTGCAGAATAAACAGTTCTAACAGCCTCAACCATCCATCCTTGTACTCAAGTGCACTTATTCCTTTTTTTTTTTTTAAATGTCCCAATATTTTGGGGATACCCCTATGTAAAAATGAAAAATAAAACACATCTGTGTTGGCTACCTAATCCTCCTTCGCCGCCGCTTCCACCAAGACCGCCACCTGAGCCTACACCGCCACATCCACCCATTCACCGCCTCCTCAACCTCTTCCTCATAGATCATTCCTGATTTTTATTTTTTTTAAGGTCTTTTATGTTATTTTAATTCATTTCCTTATCCACATTTGTTTGCAGAGCATTTGCCATGCTCTTAAGCACATTTTGCTGCCTTTTGCAGCCCTCTAGCTCTTTCCAGGGCTATTTTAGAGCCATTTTAGTGGCCAAAATCTCGGGTCCCCATTGACTTCAATGGGGTTCGGGGTCAAGTTCGGGTCAAGTTCGGGTCCCGAACCCGAACTTTTTTTTAAAGTTCGGCCGAATCTGCCGAATCCGAACATCCAGGTGTCCGCTCAACTATATTCATCAGATACCTGATGTATATTTTTTTTGCACTTTTTCATATAGTTACTTATGCACAATTAGCTAACATCCAGAATGGCAATTTTTTGCTGCAGAAGTAAAGATTTAGTAAACTCTGCTAGTCATAATAGCCTAGCGAGAACCTGTCATGTTGTACCTGTGGGCAGCATGTTATAGAGCAGGAGGGGCTGAGCAAATTGATATACTGTATAATATTATGGGAAAATATTTACTATAACCTGGGTTTCATGCATTCAAATTCCTGTTAATTCTGGGCTTTAGCGTCAATGAGGCGGTGCTATTAGTGATGGGCAGCTACCTCTGTATGCACATATGTCATAGAGGGAAAGCTGTCCATAATTGAGTAAAACTGCCCACTAGACTACTAATTAGAGATGAGTGAATTTCTTGAAATTTGTTTCATGTTCGATTCATCAAATAAAAAAAATAATGATTAGTAGCTAAATCGATTATACATAAATCAAAAGTGCTCTAATTCGCCTGAAAATTGTTATATGACAAGCCAAGGTCTCCTAGGATTTTTTTTTATATCTTGTTGCTCCTTCTTCTTTTACTTAGGCTACTTTCACACTGGCGTTTTGGTTTCCGTTTGTGAGAGCCGTTTCAGGCCTCTCACAAGTGGTCCAAAACGGATCAGTTTTGCCCTAATGCATTCTGAATGGAAAAGGATCTGCTCAGAATGCATCAGTTTGCCTGCGTTCAGTCTCCGTTCCGCTTTGCAGCGTTTTGGTGTTCTGAAACACAATTTAAGTCAATGGGGACGGATCCGTTTGTACTGGCTCCGCTTTGAGACGTATCCGTTTCAAAATGTTCTGGTCTCTGCGCATGCCCAGTAATATTCCTTCCCCCCTAGCATCGTCGGCCATCTTGGAGGAGTGACTTGGTGTACACTGGTAAGTATTGGAAGTTTGTATGTTTTCTGTCTTTATCTTTTTCTATCTATCTGTTCTATCTATCTATCTATCTGGAAGCAGCTGGCACTGGGGGGTCTGTTTGCACTGGGGTGCTGCTGGCTCTGGGGGTGGCTGCTGGCTCTGGGGGTGGCTGCTGGCACTGGGGGGGTGGCTGACACTGGGGGGTCTGCTTGCACTGGGGGCACTGGGGGGGTCTGCTGGCACTGAGGGTCTGCTGGCACTTGGGGACCTGATGGAACTTGGGTACCTGATGGTACTTGGGGGGGCTGCTGGCACTTAGGGACCTGATGGCACTTAGGGACCTGATGGCACCCGGGGGGGGGGGAACTGCTGGCACTGGGGGTGGCTGCTGGCTCTGGGGGTGGCTGCTGGCACTGGGGGGGTGTCTGACACTGGGGGGTCTGCTTGCACTGGGGGGGGCTGCTGGCACTGGGGGGGCTGCTGGCACTGGGGGTGGCTGGAGGCACTGGGGGGGCTGATGGCACTTGGGGACCTGATGGCACTTGGGGACCTGATGGCACTTGGGGGGCTGCTGTCACTTGAAGGGCTGCTGGCACTTGGGGTCCTGATGGCACTTGGGGGGCTGATGGCACTTGGGGGGCTGATGACACTTGGGGATTCATAATTTTTTTTTTTTATTAGCTTCATCCAAAACTTAAATTAAAACTGAAAGAGAAAGTTCTGTGGTGGGCAAGCACCAATATATCGACTTTAAAGTAAGTTCTTAAAAACATTTGTGGGTGATATCTCTGTAAACGGTGCTCTTAAAACGTTCTTAAAACGTTATCTGCATTTTCTCTGGTATTATGTCGCGTACAGATGTCTTCACCTCAAGAAATCGATTGGAGACACCCACCCAGAAGGCGCCGTCGTATGCAGAGGCCGGTAAGTATAAAATCAACGCTTGGAGTTTGTACTATTTGATTAGTTGCATTAATCAGTATGTGCTTTTATTCTAGGCTGCTTCATCATCTTCTGCCGGCTCACCTGCTGTGGACGGCTCACCTGCTGGGGCCGGCTCACCGGTGGTGGCCTCGCCGTCATCCAGTGGAGGTGGACCAAGCCCGGATACATTATGGTTAAGCCATTTTTTGTTTTTCGTTTTAGCAACCTGCACCTAGAGCCGCCAGCCAGGATCCCGCAGTAACCTCCAGGTTTCGTGGAAGTGTGCATGGCCTTCGTTGACGTGTAAGTCCTGATTAAGTAGTTGTAATTAGCATTTTGTTTTCGGATTTTCAGTTAATTATTTATTTCTTTTTCTTTAAGGGTTCCAGAGGCTCCACCAGGGAAGATGAGGAGTTCGTTATTCCTCACGTTGATAACGAGCTCCTCATCCAACTGGTGGAGGCACGTCCAGCTTTATGGGACCACTCCGACCGCCACCACGCTGATCATCATCGCACCCAGCGGCTCTGGAGGGACATATGTTCAGATCTTTTTTAAACCTGGGGGGATCTAAATGCGGCGGCTCAGAAGAAATGTGGTAAGTACAGCAATATGTATTTTACTACATTCATATTGTTGTTAACCTTACATCATGCAAATTATTATTTTTATGTTTTTTTCAGCAGTCAAACAGGTTACCACGCGGTGGCGATCTGTGCCGGACCGTTTTAGGAGGTACTATAACAAGGAGGTTCAGGCCTCGAGTGGCTCCGGAGCAACCTCAGGGCCTACATACATGTATACGGTGGCCCTGGTGTTCCTGCGACGTACCATGGCACCAAGAAGGTAATTATTTTTAAGGACTGTAAAAAGCATTTTTTTTAAGGGGCTGTCTGAGACAGCGGAGTGTTTGGCCCCCCTGTTTTGGCCAGCCCCCTACAGTCAGAGGGACAACTGTTCTCTCTGTCTGAGTGTAAGGGGCTGTCTGAGACAGAGTTTTGGCCAGCCCCCTATGGTATAAGGTAGCCATAGCATAGTACATGGATGCTGTATTTAAAGGACAATTCTTTACTTTCCTTTATTTTTTCCTACAGAACTACCAGCAGCACTCGGGAGCCTGAACAACCTCCTGAGGCGGAACCGGAATGGATCGCCACCGCCAGCCCTCCTGTCCCTCATGCATCGGCTCAGGACAATCCGGGTTCCCTACCGAATTCCTCCGCTCAACAGAGGCTCTTAGGTTTCCGGCCACATTTGAGAGCCCTGGTGAGCAGTCAGAGATCTGGTAGGCCAAGTCGAATTGATTATGTGGACCTTGTAGAGGTCCTTTCTGACGCTCTAGAAGGTTTTGCCGAACATCAAAAAGTGCTGACTTAATTTGCCGCTGGGAGGGGGCGGAGTCGGCGATTCAACGCAGCCCTAACTACTATTATGGGCTAAGCATAATCAATTTGATGGACTCAATGACGCCCGAGCAGTTGCATGAGTTTAAGATCATGCTAGAGAACGGGTCATGGGAAAATACCCTCTGATTGGCACATGAACAAGCAAATGCTTGTTCATTGTTCAATCTTGTGCCCTTTCATATGAGCCCTTGTGGGAGTCACGGTCCATCAGCATCATCATGAATTTATTAACAAATTGTAATTTTACAGTTTCATTAATGATTTCCCGATGAGGCTCTGAGGGACAAGGGACATACTGCTGTTAAGGCCTCTTGCACACGACCGTATGCCCTCCGAGACATACGGTCCATGAGCGGGCCATATAGTCCCGTAGTGGCATTGGTCGTGCGCACAGGAGTACACAGCATCATAGTTTACAATGATGCTGTGCACGTCGGGCTGCCCGCGGGACTATTGTCTAGCACTCATTAGATCATATGAGTGCGGAACAATAGCCCAGTGTGCGGCAGAACATGGACAGCATCATGATGCTATGTACTCCCGTACGCACGATCAATGGCGCACCGGGACATATGGCCCGCTAACGAACACTATACATCTTTTAGTGCATATAGTTGTGTACAAGAGTCCAAAAGGTGTGGTCCGTGATCAGAGCTGAAACCGGACCGACTTAGAATTTCAACCATACGGCCCCCAAGAGATTAGCAATGGGGCATTTCAATGATTTAAAGCTAATGACAACCCTGGGGATCTGAATACAAAAAGTGGGGGGACACTTTTAGATGCTACTCAATACAAGACGGATCCGCTAAACAGATGCAAAAACGGAACCGAACGTGACAAACGGATCTGCATTACAGACGGATCCGTTTGTACGGATCCGTCTGAATGGCTTCCGTTCATCTCCGTTTAGTCATTTTAGTGGGAAAACGCCAGTGTGAAAGTAGCCTAAGGCTCTATTCACACGTCTGCAAATGGGTCTGCATTCGTTCCGCAATTTTGCGGAACGGGTACGGACCCATTCATTTTCTATGAGGACAGAATGGATGTGGACAGCACACAGTGTGCTGTCAGCATCCGCATTTGCGGAGCGCGGCCCCGATTTTCAGGTCCGCAGCTCCGCAAAATATAGAACATGTCCTATTCTTGTCCGCAGCTTGCATTTCTATAGGGGTGCCGGGCGGGTGTGTTGCGGATCCTCAATTTGCTGGTCCGCAACACACCACGGACGTGTGAATAGAGCCTTATTTATTTTTAAAAATTTTAGCTCTTTCTCTCCTCCCCCCTTTTAAGCTCTTGAATGCAATGACAGAAATAGCAAATAATGTCAGAGTGACACTGAAAGACATAGTTAACTTATGGGTAAATGCATGGTTCACAGTGTTAACAGTGTGTTTAACAATACATTGTGCTATCGCACTTGTTATGCTTTTTAATATTAGAAACCTTCCAGTGGTGTTATTGGGAAAAACAGTGGCTTCTTGGGACCAAGTGTCCAAAAAATATGCCTTTAAATATGTTACAAGTAAAAATAAGTTTGCCAGGGTGCAAACTCTAGAACTAGTTAGGAGACAGATAGAACCAATATCAGGAAATACTTTTACACCAAAAGAATAGTACAGGCTTGGAAAAAAAACTACCAGCAGATGTGGTTGGGAATTTGAAAGTAAGTACATTTAAAGGGATTTTCAGTTTTTTTTTTTACTGAAACTTAAATACTGATGACCTCTGGAAAGGTCACCAGTATCTGATCAGTGGGGGTCCAACACCTGGGACACCTGCCTATCAGCTGTTTGAGAAGGCAGCAGTAGTGCCGCAGCCTTCTCGCTGCTTTCCATAGGCTGATTAAAGACACGCTCAATGGTAACATGGCCTAGGCACAGCTCAGCTTGATAAAAGTGAATGGGGCTGAGTAGCTATATCAAGCACAGCCACTATACAATGTACTGCACTGGGTTTGGTTAGCATAGAGAAGGCTGTGCGCGAGTGTCTTCTCAAAGATCTGATTGGAGAGGATCCCAGATGTCGGACCCCCACCGATCATATACCGGTGACCTAATCAGTGTTTAAATTGCAGAAAACCCTTTTAAACATACCTGGAATAAACACGTCTTTCCTAAGATAAATAAGAAATAATATAAGGGAAGACTATATGGACTGTGTGGTCCTTTTCTGTTGTCAAAGTTCTATGTTTACAGGGCAGATACCTGCCCCTGTTTATACACACATAAAGTCATGAGAAACAGTGGATTGTTCTGCACAAGCATCCAAAAATTATGCTTTAACAGGGGAAGAATGATGGTAAGCAGACAGACAGTGGCAATGGCATAACGGGGCTGGTGATAATTAGCCACAGTCAACAATGGCAGATTTTTTTATCTGCCTTAGCAGGAGGCGTCTGAAAATCGCCACCTGTCATGCTGAAACCCCTCTCTGAGATGACACTGGTGGCTAGATAAGGCAGTACAGAGAAAACAAATTGAGCCAGTTCTGGCAACTAACTGTTTCAATCTGCCTGCATGGGATCAAGGAACATGTTATGCACTGGAGAAAAGCCACAGTCCAGGTAGGAACCTGTTTGCTCAGTTTGGTGCATCTCTCTTGTCTGATTTACGTCAGCCTGGCATGGCACATGAAAAAACTACTCCATCATGTTGATGATACTGAACTGGCTGCTGCAGCTTTGGCTGCTTTGGTGGCAGAGATGGGGAGAGGTGGGTGACTTGTTGGGAAGACCTCCTGCTCAGACCTGTGGGTGACAGGCGTCTGCCTGCTGAAGGCTGTGGCAAGCTGTGTACACAGTATCCTGGTAATAAAGCAATTTGGTCTCCATTTTGACAACAGGAAAACATTTCTTGTTTATATTTTTTAGCGTTTATGGCATAGTTGTCCCTACTGACAAATCTGGTGGCCTCTTCAAAGGGCCTAAGTATGCAACACGCATCTCTGATGAGCTGCCACTGCTTGAATGTTTTCTGCTTGAAGCACTAGCAACTGATTTGCTACTCTCACCCAGGCTGATCAGATCTAACACAGTATGGTAGTGCTTCACTTTAAACATATGATAGGAGGGAGGAGTGGAGGCATACAGGGGTATGTCCATGAAGGAGGATGTGGCAGAACTGGATTAGTGCCTGGAGTGCTAACCAGACCAATACAGACGTGGAGTTGTCAACAAGGCCTGGCTTTGTTGTTATGGTGCTGCATTGCCACTACTGCAAAAAACATTGACCTTGTGCGCTGTTAACAACATTTACTGTCCCTGCCCATATTAGCTGCTCCAGGTGTCCAAGGTGGTGTGCAATGCAAAGCACAGATTGCTAGGTATCTTCCTGTAAGGATAAGCACATGCCATCAGTTCCTTAAAGGCAGCAAAATCCACTAAGTCATACGGCAGTGACTACACCACCAGCAACTTGTCCAGATCAGAGTTGGGTTTGCACATCATCGGATTGCCAGGCGAGCAAAATTGTTTCCTGTCCACACATTTGTTTTTCAATGGCTGACCATAGAGCAGAGTAGTAGTAGAAGAATGAGAAGTGGTCTGAGTGAGAGAAGCAGTAACTGGTGATGAAGATGACAAAGATACTGTACTACATGTGTATGCAGCCTGGCTGCCACAAAGGAGATCGGGGGAAGGAGCACACTCTTGTTGTGCTAACTTTTGGCCACTTATATTTTCATACAGGATCTGATGATGACACTTCATGTGCTGCAACAGAACTGTGGTGTCTACATTTTGGTTTGAATGCCCACAGCTTAATTTAATCCTTCTACTCTTTCACACAACAATGCTTTTGCCTTTGGCACTGTGGGGGAAAACTGACATATGGCAGATACTTGTACAGAGCTAACAGCAGCAGAGATTGGCTTAGGTCTGGTACATTTAGGGCTGTGCCTCAGAAGTATCACCAGTATCCAAGCTGACCATATACAAGCAAATTTTGCCCTGTCAGTTTTAGGAGATTTTGACCGTATGTTGCCTCTGCTCTTTATTGCCACTGCCATGGCCACCACCCTCCTCCTCTGATATCTTCATGTTCTGTGCAACACACAATCATTGTTAGATTTATCACCTACCCCAACACTTTTCCCAGACTGATACAGTATGTTCTTGTGGGTTGCCTGGCCCCTTCCTGATTTCCTACTCTGTATTTGCCCCAAGTGCCACTGTCGCCATCACTGCGCCTACTGCCACCACCATGGTTACAAATGCCACTACTACCACTACCACCATAAACACAGCTATGCATGGGGTCCCCCACCTCTCTCTCAACCTCCTTCTCATGGCAGTCCAAATGTTGATGAATGTCAGATGACGAGGCCTGGTCTTTCATTTCCACTCCTCCATTTGCCAGACATTTTATTATGAGACCTATAACTGACCTAAGTCACATGTTTGGTACATAAATTATTAAAATGTACTAGCAAAATTGCAATTATTTTTTTTCTAAAGTGCAGCTAGAATTGCCTAGTGCCGTGTTAGCCAAAAAAACAACAACTATGTGATGTTGAATACTTTTGTGTTAATAAATAGAAAAGTATTATGGGAGTAAAACCTTTATTGCCTAATCAGAAAAAAAAGCTATTGCAAGCTTTCAGAGCACAAAGGTTCGTGCCTGAAGAAGGAGCCTTGGCTGTGCTCTGAAAGCATGCTCTCAGGTCTAACGATAAAATGGCGACCTGCCAAAATTCTGCCCGATTGGCTGATCAGGCTGTCAGTCAGCTTCTGAGCTAATCAGGACAAGCTCCCCTCTCCCTCCCAGGGTCATATGATCCCTCATCTTTTTCCTAACTGTCGGTTTCCAATTTTCCTCCAAGGCAAATTGCAAAAACTTTGCATTAGTTTGGCTGTGAAATTGTTAACAAATTTGATTTGTTTAGAATCGATTCACCCATCTCTAATCCTAATAATAGAAAGAAATTAATAAATTCTAAGTTATCCTGAATCTTTTCCCACAGAATTATGTATCAATCTGCTCAGCTTCTCCTGCCTGCAGATCAGACGCCAAGATCAGTTCCTTTTAAGTAGGATTTGCTGAAGGTATCTCTGACTTCTCTCCCACAACATTGAACATTGACTTTTATCCAGGACAGCGGGACATTGTTGGGTATCCAAAGCTCTTCCCCTGAATCTACTATTCTTGCAAGGTATGGTAAGAGAACTTGCTTCTTTCAGGGGATATGAGGACTCACTTTCTTTTCTCTGTTCACTATATGAAAAGTAGTCAAGGAGCAAGAAGCAAATATAATTATGATAAATTGCAAATCATCTTATTATCCACTGCGAACAGGAATGTTTAATATAGAGTTTGTGTGGATCAACCTTTTAACGCTCATTAAAGTTAAATGTGTTGAGAATATTTCACAGACAGAAGAGAGACTGTCATATGGATCAGTGATCACCAGTTTCTTTTGTGGCATATCAACTGTGAACAGATGAAAGCCAACTGAGTGCATGCATTTTAAGAGACGCCTTCTCTTAGAAAAAAAAGATGGAGATTCTTGGACAAACTAGTGATGTCTTTCTTGGAAAATTTTAGGGAATCTATCTATCTATCTATCTATCTATCTATCTATCTATCTATCTATCTATCTATCTATCTATCTATCTATCTATCTATATCTCTTACATGGAGTCAGGGAAGTCCAAATGAAATAGCTTATTGCACATATCTGGACCAGAACATAGGGCTTCAGGCTGATTGCTTTAGCAAAATGTGCTCTTCTGAACTGATTAGACAAACTCACAAAACCTCTGTGTTGTCAGACTCGTCACCAACCATTGTGGAGAATTCTTTTTTTTTTTTTTTGTAATGTGCAAGGGGCAGTGATACTGAACATTTTGTAATATACTTTCATTGCTGAAATCACACATTTCTATGAGAAAATAGCTCTAAAGTGGCCCATTTTGAGCCCTAGCAATGCTCCTTTGTCTTCGGTTTACATAACAGTAGAGACTTGCTCAGCACTGACTGTGTTATGTAAATAGAAGACAGAGGAGCTTGGCTAAGGCTCAAAATGGGCCACTTTAGAGCTATTTTCTAATAGAAATGTTTGATTTCAGCAATTAAAGTATATTATAAAATGTTCAGTATCCTTGCCCCTACACATTAGAAGAATAAAAAAATGACAGTTATACTTTAAAGGGAATCTTAGCACTCCATGAGTGGTACTGCTGACACTAAGGTCGGATTGCTACTTTATATGTGTATACTCCCCAACTTCCTTTGTGCCACCACAAAGCTCCACTTTAATACACTGACAGGACTTAAGCAGCTTGCACATAATGGAATCCTCCTACAGACTCCCTTTAAAACGACATGAAAATGTCACTGACATGTATAACCCCCAAAAATCTCATCACTCTTTTCTGGAGCATTTGTCATATGTAGTAAAACAGTACAGAGGACCACCAGGCAATGTCCTTTACAACTCTAGCCCCACTTCTGATGATGTGAGTAGCAGTGATTTTGAACCCTCAACCATCAGTTGCCTTAAATGGGATATCTCATGCAATCCAACTGACATTACTCATAATGGCATCACCACCATATTGCATCTTCACCCTTGTGATCACATGGTGTCTTACAGGCCCCACAGAAAACAACATCATTGACTTGTTTGGCATTCTGTTGGGTCCTTTGATGTCATGCCTCCAGAGTTGCTACCCACCAGTGAGCTTAAATGGGGATGTACCAATACTCTAGTATAGGCCACCAATGGCAGATTATAATAGGGGCATGTGGGTCAGCAGCCCCGAATCTGACATTTCTGTGAAGCCCAACACCGACTCAAATGCCCACATTGAATACATTCTGCAGAGCTAAGTACTGCAGTGTCCACCAAAGCTGCGCAGCCGCACAGCTTCTATTCCTGATTGTTTGACAATCAGCTTTGGGCCGGTCTGCAAGTCTGCGGTCCACTGAAGTGCCCGCCTCCTCCCTTTTACCTTGCCAAAAGAGGAGGGGGTCAACAGAACAGTGTGGCAATAAGGAGGAGCAGCTCAGACTGCAGGTACCATCTGACTCACAACTTTGTTATGGGGGTGTGTTACATAGGACTGCAGGCAACATCTACTACATTATCTGTACTCAGAGAGTTATCACTGTGCTATCTGTGGTGTTACATAGGACTGCAGGCAACATCTACTACATTATCTGTACTCAGAGAGTTATCACTGTGCTATCTGTGGTTGTACATAGGACTGCAGATTATATTATATGTACTCACAGACTCTGAGTACAAATAATATAGTAGATGTCAACTGCAGTCCTATGTAACACCCCAGATAACACAGTGATAACTCTCTGAGTACAGATAATGTAGTAGATGGTACCTGCAGTCCTATGTAACACCACAGATAACATAATGTAAAGGAGTTCTCCAGGATTTACATATTGATGGCCTATCCTTAGGTCATCAATATGAGACTGGTGGGGGTCTGGCATCCCTGTCAATCAGCTGTCGGAAGAGACCGTGGCCTCCTCACTGCATACCAAGCTCAGCACTGTCCATTTGATAGAGGATGGGCTTGGTATTACAACATTCACTTAAATGGGACTGAGCTGCTCCTAGGCCACATGACCTATGAATGTGATGTCACATAGCCTAGGAAGAGGCTGCAGTGTTCCTTCATGCAGAAAAAAACACTATTGGGCAGCACACAGAAGGTAGGGTAGACAGCCCTAGGCCTATGATGCACTTAATCTGCCCCTGTGGGCCACCCATGCTCCTGGTTGCATGAAAATTGTCAGTTCTACTGTTCAACTTATAGGGTTAGTAACCATTATTGGGTGACTGTACACCATACTACACCCATTCTGGGCCTTCACTTACATTGCCGTTAAAAAGTTATAACTTCATCGACATTATGGTATGCACTGGTATCCTACAAGAGACCTTCCAGCTTGTTTCTCTCTGACATTGAGAAATTACCATTGTCAATTCACTCCATGACATCATTCTCACCCAGTATATGGCCTTAAAAGGGACACGTGTTAGTAAAAACAATTTTGTTCTATGGAACAGTTAGTGAGCATCTTTAGGAATTTTGAACAGTTATTGATGGAAAGCTCTGTATGGACACTCATCATTCATACGACATTGAGGTCTGTTTTGCTGGAGATGACTATCCATGCTGTACTAAAAGGCCTGAAGGTTAATTCTTGCTGATTTGACACCACAATACCAGTCCCTTCCTCAAGCTTTCCAATATAATATTGTTAAATATGGGTTTTAGGTTGACCAGTGCGTCCCGAAATGCCTTACATGATCAGCAAATCTTTTAATCTGAAAAATTCCATAAATATTATTCTTGCAGTTGCAATCACAAGGAATTATATCAATACATGCCGTTAGGGTATCATTATTAAAGATTCTCTAGGTACGGGTACAGTGCCAAGTGATTGGCGCAAGGAAAATGTGGTGCCCGTATTAAAAAAAGAATCTAGGTCCTCCACAGACCAGTTAGTTTAACTTCTGTTGTGGAAAAAATGTTTGAAGGACTCTTAAGGGACTATATACAGGAGTATGTGACTGTAACTAATATCAGTGATAACCAGCATGGGTTTACCAAGGATAGAAGTTGATTTACCAAGGACTAACCAGATTTTTTTTTTAATGAGGAGGTGAGTAGTAGCCTGGACAGAGGCTGTGGATGTAGTGTTCCTGGATTTTGCTAAGGCTTTTGATACTGTCCCTCATAGATGTTTAATAGGTAAAGTAAGGTCTATAGGCTTGGAAAGTACAGTTTATTATTAGATTGAAGACTGGCTGAAGGACCGTGTCCAGAGAATTGTGGTCAATGATTCCTATTCAGGTCCCTGGTTATAAGTGGTGTACCCCAAAGTTCAGTGCTGGGTCCTCTGTTATTTAATTTATTTATTATTGATATCGAGGACAGGATTAACAGCACAATTTCTATTTTTGCAGATGACACTAAGCTGTGTAGTACTGTGCAGTCTATGGAAGATGTCCATAAAATACAAGCTAACTTGAACACTTTGAGTGATTGGGCATCCACTTGGCAAATGAAATTCAATGTGGATAAATGTAAAGCTATGCATCTTGGTAGTAATAATCTCTGTGCTTCATATGTCCTAGGGGATGTAACACTGGGAGAGTCCCTTATATAGATAGATTTGGGTGTCCATGTAGATGGTAGATTAAATTACAGCATACAATGTCAATCAGCTGCTTCTAATGCTACCTACCAGGATATTGTCATGCATTAAGCGAGGCAAGCACTCGCGGGGCAGGGATGTAATACTACCACTTTACAAAGCGTTGGTGCGGCCTGATCTGGAATATGCAGTTCAGTTCTGGGCACCAATCAGTAGAAAGGACGCACTGCAGCTGGAAACAGTACAGAGGAGAGCGACTAAAATTATGAGGGGCATGGAGGATCTTAGTTATGAAGAAAGATTAAAAGAATTGAATTTATTTAACCTTGAGAAGAGACTTCTAAGGGGGAACATGATCAACCATCATAAATGTATAAATGGGCCATACAAAAAATATGGTGAAAAACTGTTCCATGTAAAATTCCCTCAAAAGACACGGGGGCACTGCCTCCGACTGGAGAGGAAAAAGTTTTTAGATGATCAGCTAAGCAGCAGACCTTCACCCCTAATGCTTATTAGGCTGCCCTAGCTCCTAATGTTTTAGAGAGTCAGCTTGGCAGCAGAGCCTCACCCCTAATGTTTTAGATGGTAAGCTCAGCAGCAGGCCCTCGCCCATATTTTTTTCCATGGTCAGATCAGCAGCAGGCCCTTACCCCTAATGTTTTATATGGTCAGATCAGCAACAGATCCTCACCCCTAATGTATTAGAAGGTCAGATAAGCAGCAGACACTCACCCCTAATTTTTTAAATGGTCAGCTCAGCAGCAGACCATCACCCCTAATGCTTATTAGGCTGCCCTCGCCCATAATTTTTTCCATGGTCAGATAAGCAGCAGGCACTTACCTCTAATTGTAGTGGCCCCACTAGATAAGCGTGGGCACTACACAAGGGTCAATTGGTGCGTGCGCTACTTCTCCTCACTAGGGACAGGGATGGTATCTTTAATTGTGCATTTTAGGTAATTTGTAAAGTATTGTTTTTGTATTGTGCAATGTTTTTCCCTGTAATATGCATTATCAGGCCTAGTCTCTGTAGTTAGTCATCCCAGACGCTAGAGGGAGCTAGAGTACCCCTGGTATAAGTATTCAGGCCCCAGACAGGGAAGGGTGGTTGAAGGTCAGGAGTCTACAGAGACAAGCTAGAAGGCTCAAGCCAGAGCTTTCTCCTGACATGCAACTAGACAGTCCAGGCTTCTAGTTGCCACTAGGAGACTAGTAGAGGGATCCTAGTCTACCTGCTGATCAAGAGAGCCATGGTTAGCTCAGAAGATCTACCCCAGGGGAAGAGGTTACCTCCTGGAAGCAACCCTGTAGTTCCTACCAAGTCGAGCAGAGTCAACATGTCCAGCTAATACAAGTAAGCTGAAGGGCAGAGAGAGTAGAAGTGTAAAGCAAGAATGAGTACCTGAGGAGGATTATTTACCAAGGATAAAAGCCTACAATAAGGTATCTGGGCCTTGGGATTAAAGCCAGACAGGAGTTCTAGGGAACAGTGTACACTATCTCCGAGGAGTCTGTACAGCCTGATTCTGTGCATGTGGATGTTTACCCTCTGTGTATCTTGCCAAAGTACCGTATACCTGCCATACCTGTGAAACCCTGCTTGTGAAGTGTACTTGACATATGGAACTGAGTTGCCGTCTAACTGTATAAAGTGGAATTGATTACAGTAAAGCAAAGTTTGGTTCACCCTGCCATCTGTGTTCCTTGCTTATTAAGACCTTCCACCGGTGTGCCACCGTTACCGGCACTGGCGTCACGTATCTTAAAGGGACCTTGCCCCAGGCACATAAAACACCTGCAACACCCAGGGCACCTCATCCATCACCAGGCCTGGTCCCCGAATCCAGAGTGTGCCCCAGAGGACTCTTGTGCCAGCCTCTCCTTCACTGCTGTATGCCTGCCCAGGGTTTCCTTATATAACTGTGAGTGACCCTCGCTTGCCATTGACCGTGACCTCACAATCGCATTACCCTGCAGGTCTGGCGTACCGCATAATGTTTTAGAGAGTCAGCTTAGTAGCAGACCCTCAACCCTAATATTTACGATAGTCAGCTCATCAGCAGGCACTCGCCACTAATGTTTTAGAGAGTCAGCTCCAGCAGCAGACCCTCACCCCTAATGTTTTAGATGGTCAGCTCAGCAGCAGCCCCTCACCCATAATTTTTTCCATGGTCAGATCAGCAGCAGGCACTCGCCCCGAATGTTTTAGAGAATCGGCCCAGCAGCAGGCACTCACCCCTAATGTTTTAGAGAGTCAGCTCGGCAGTAGAGCCTCACCTGTAATGTTTTAGATTGTCAGCTCAGCAGCAGGCCCTCACCCATAATTTTTTCCATGGTCAGATAAGCAGCAGACCCTCACTTCTAATGTTTTAGATGGTCAGATCAGCAGCAGACCTTCACCCCTAATGTTTTAGAAGGTCAGATCAGCAGCAGACCCTCACCCTTAATTTTTAGATGGTCACCTCAGCAGCAGACCCTCACCCCTAATGTTTTAGAGGGTCAGCTCAGCAGCAGACCCTCACCCCTAATGTTTTAGAGGGTCAGCTCAGCAGAAGGCCCTCACCCATAATTTTTTTCATGGTCAGATAAGCAGCAGACACTCGCCCCTAATGTTTTAGAGAGTCAGTTTGCCAGCAGAGCCTCACCCCTAATGTTTTAGATTGTCAGCTCAGCAGCAGGCCCTCGCCCATAATTTTTTCCATGGTCAGATCAGCAGCAGGCCCTCACCCCTAATGTTTTAGATGGTCAGATCAGCAGCAGACCCTTACCCCTAATGTTTTAGATGGTCAGATCAGCAGCAGACCCTTACCCCTAATGTTTTAGATGGTCAGATCAGCAGCAGACCCTCACCCCTAATGTTTTAGAAGGTCAGATCAGCAGCAGACCCTAACCCCTAATTTTTTAGATGAACAGCTCAGCAGCAGGCCCTCACCCCTAATGTTTTAGAGGGTCACCAGCAGGCCCTTGCTCCTATTGTTTTAGAGGGTCACCAGCAGTCCATCAATCATCATTTTTCAAGGGTGTGTATGATGCCCTCCTTTATGTGTAATAAACTGTGTATTGGAGTGCCGGTTCCTTGTAATTTTTGGCAGCCCTTTCACTTAGTGCATAGGCTTTATGAGTGTCGGAGTCCCACTACCTGAACAATTGTACCACAATGTAAATAAGGCCCTCCTTTATGTGATATACAGGTTGTATCGGAGTGCCTCTACCTTGTAATTTTCGGCAGCACTTGCACTTTATATACAAATAAATATACAGGAAATAATTTTTCCTCTAAAATCGATTTTATCTTTAGTTTTGTGCGTATTATTGTCAGTCTGTAAAAGTGGCATACTACTTGGACAACATCGTTCCCAGCAGCGACCTGGGAGTCCAAGATGCATCCAGACATCCTCCCCATGCTGTTCCCGAACCATTTCAGTGGTGTTTCCATCAATTTCTGACCTTTTCCTGTGAACCAGACACCCTCCCCTCTTCAGAGCAGGGGGTGCCTGGTTTAATGCTCGGGCTCTCCCATTGACTTCCATTGTGATCAGGTGCTCAATAGAGCACCCAAGCATCCCGAGGTGTTCTACTCGAGCACCCGAGTACTTTGGTGCTCGATCAACACTAGTCAAAGTTTCTTTACTGTAAGAAGTGTGAATCTGTGGAATAGACTTCCTCAGGACGTGGTCACAGCAGGAACAGTGGATGGTTTTAAAAAGGGTTTAGATGAATTCTTGAAAGTAAATGACATTAATGATTATGAAAATGTATAGAAATCTGAGTCTCACTTCCTTCTGGGATTCCCGTTACCACCTATCCCTTGGTTGAACTTGATGGACTTATGTCTTTTTTCAACCGTATTAACTACTGTATGTAACAATTAACTATGTTCCTATATGCAACACTGGAATAGCTGAGTGCAATT
The DNA here is from genome assembly GCF_905171765.1 of Bufo bufo. Taxonomy (NCBI): domain Eukaryota; kingdom Metazoa; phylum Chordata; class Amphibia; order Anura; family Bufonidae; genus Bufo; species Bufo bufo. The sequence continues at coordinate 75,236,850 of NC_053397.1, forward strand.
GCCTTTACCGTGTTCAAACAATCCTACTTATAATGATGTCCTCTTTTTTGTCTTTTGTCATTTCTACCTTCGAATCACAGCTATAGGGAATGTAGATTTAGCAGCTGGACTTGGGCCTGACATGTAAAAGGTCCAAAGGCTCTTCAGCTACATATCAAGACACTAATGTTATAAATTGCATGTGGTAACTGAGGGGCTTTGTTACAGATTTTGCATTGTGGCTGTAAAACGGCTAGGGCAGCACTAAAGCCTGCCCATCAGTGCCGGTTACATCACCGTATACACTGCTAGGGGGAAGCCTTCAGCTAGCAATGTGAAAATATAAACAAACAAGTCCTTGCCATGTGAGATCCAGCATGAAATGCTCTGATGCTCATGTTAGAGGAGCTGGAGGGGTGAAAATGGGGATATGTCCGGGTTCAGCCCTGAACCCGGATTATTCCTTTAACTGAAAGGAGGCTGGCTTTTCTTGAAATTATTGTTATTTTTTAGAACTGCGATTCCCGTCACTTTCACCTTCTGAAACAAAAAGAATTGCATTACATTTTTTTGTTAAATTGTTTTCAGTTATGTTTATTCCTTTTAAATCTTCCAGTGTTTTAAAACAACAAGAAAACATTTAGAATTTCCTTTGGTGGAACATTATTACACATTTTTTGAATGTAAACTTGTGGCTTTCCATAACACCAGCACATGCTCCCTATAGAAGATTTTCTGAGCATGTCACCCATTTACGGCTCAAGGGGAGCAAGGGAACATTTAGCCCCTATAGCCGTGAAAGGGATAAAATGAGCAAAATAAAAGAAATGAAAGAATTTCAAAAGTAAAGAAAAAAAATAATAAAAAGGAAAAAATATTTACTGATATTTTGATGATAAATCACTTAATAGATTGTCTGTTAAACACCGATTTGCAATAATACAAAAAATCTACATTTTACATTATTTCAAGAAAAATAACTTCATTTGAATACAAAAGGATAAATACATTTTATTTTTGCTTAATCTCTAGCCTTTTCTCATATTGGATATCACACGCCATATATACTTTTTTATTTAGTGTGGCGTATCTATGATATACAAGCCTTGAATAACTCTCTTAAAGGATACAGGGCCAAGGAAGGGAGATATGTGCGCCACTAACATCGGACAAATAAAATCTTTCGACCAACAAGGGTATACGGAGCGACGTTTACAAAAGCACAGGTGTTAGGGTATTAGGGGACCAATATGGCCGCTTTCCTTTACCCACAATGCACTGGCAGAAAAGAATGACGCTATTTGGTTGGTCCACACACTGGGCAGAGAGGTACAGTAACCGCGTGGCAAACAAGCTCTTGTTGTCCTTTTGGAGTAATTTAAGGGCAATTAAATAACTTGATTTATCCTGCCATGGTAGCAGTCTTGCTCGAGACAGCCGGCTTGCTTGGGACTTTTGAATGGACGGAAGGAACTTTTAACCTGCAATTACCATGGCATCAGCTCTGCTTGAGGTGACCACTTCGCTAAGGCCCTCTATTTACTGATGCCATGGGAGTCCTCCTTGAGGCAGCCATCTTACAAGCTAGAATCATAACAGTCATGGATCACTCATTCACAAATTGGTACATATGGCTTAGTACAGTCATGCCCTCTCAGTCTGAATATAATTTAGATATTCCTCTATATTTATTTGTCTTTGTCTCTTTTAGTCATTATTCTCCATGGGAAATTGCAGGTACATTATTCACGTTTTTACAAAGTGCAGAGCCAAGCTACAATGATCATAGTGGTCAGATACAAGTTATGGGTTATAGATTCTTGTCCAGATTTAGAAGAAGAACATCCTCCGGTGTCCTCACACTTCTGATTCTCACACCATATGCCCGTGTAGCCAGGAAGACATTGGCACTTCATATTATTGTGGCAAACTCCACCGTTTTGACAACGAGTCAACTCATTGTCGCAGACATTTGCTGTGGAGATAGAAATAAAGGTTATTTAGCAATGAGCACATACTGTACTTAAGTCAAGCGTTAGTCATAAAATATCGCCATAACAAAACCTAGCATTCTAAACTAAAAATTACAGTTTTATTAAATACATTTTATGTTAACATGGGACAAAAATCTTTTTAGAATTCATAAAAGAGAGAAGTATAATTACTAAACATTAAAACTCGCCATTATCCAAGGTAAAGTAGTATAAAATAATACATATTGGATCATTACCAGCAAGTTAAACATATAATGTTAAAAAATAAAACCAATTTCAATAGGTTCTCCAGTCACACATAAATGAAAGATAAGTGCTGTCCTCTGCAGACTTCTAATTCTACAGCAGCAGGCGCTGCCCTCTCCTTTAACATCCACAGGTGAAGGTTTCCGCTCCAGAGGTGGGCATGTCTACTGGTCAGTGGCACCTTGTTGTTTGCACTGTGGCAGCTTTTTCAGAGGGTTCAGACTAGCCCACAAGGGCGCTACAAGTTCAGCAGACCAACCTCATCTGGAGTTGACTTTGGAGACAAACACTTAAATAGTCATCATGGTCTATTTCTTTTGAGCTGATTACCAATGACCTATGTCCCATGTATACTAAAAGGTTTACACATGTTCTGCATAGAAAGAGGGCTGGCACTGTACTTAATTTTCACTAGTGGGTCTACAAGGCTGGCACTGCTGTTCAACCAGCCTGCTGTCATGAATGGAGTTTAGCACAATCTAGAGAAAAAAATTGGAGCTAGAGAGGGTGATATAGGGTCCAGGGCTGGAATTGATTAATCAGAATAGCTTTATTTGGGAACACATTTCATCCCCTTATTGGTGACTTCTTCAGGCCATAAGATAAGGGTACTTTCACACTTGCATTCAAGTTTTTCGGTATTGAGTTCCATCCTAGGGGCTCAATACCAGAAAAAAACGCATCAGTTTTATCCTAATGCATTCTGAATGAGCATCTATTGAATGAAAGATTTCTCAGATTACATTTTCCTTTTAACCACCACCTTTCAATTCCTAGTAGAAAGGAACCTACCACTAAGGCAGACCCCTTTATTTTACAGATATACTAACATCAAAGCAATGAAGGAAGCTCTTGTAGTCAGAAATCATCTTCATGATGCTAGAAAAGAATTCAAGTTAGGTTACAATAATAAGACTAATAGCCAAATTGTACCTGCTGTTATTGTTCACTTTTGATTTGTCTTTAGATTTTGCCTACTTGGCGACCTTGTTTAACTGAGCATGCATTGTAATAACACAATGGTTTACCAGTTCTGTTAATACTGACTGTCATTAGCATATATACCATTGTACTTTCCACTACTACCTCTATATTTGTAACCTGTATTGCCTACGTTGTTGCTTTATATTCAAAATTATAATAAAAATAATTTTGAAAAGAAAAGAAACCTACGGTATACATGCAGGCTCGGACTGGCCCACTGGTATACTGTATCACCTGCATGATATGCCGCCTACAGTATATAGGCTGTACCTCTAACAGCCTTAAAACTAGGATTCGCAGGCATATTTCTGACATTCCGCATGCGCTGACCAGGAATGTCTCTGCGGTTAGTTCACATTATGAGGCTTGTCATGCAGGTGATACTAGTGGCCTTGTTGTGCAGGGGGTGGAACGAGTCAAATTCCCTAAACGTGGAGGTGATCATAGGAGAGCTCTTTTAACCACCTCCGGACCGCCTAACGCAGGATCGCGTTCCGGAGGTAGCAGCGCTGCGCACAGTCACGCATATACGCGTCATCTCGCGATGGCCGAGATTTCCTGTGAACGCGCGCACACAGGCGCGCGCGCTCACAGGAACGGAAGGTAAGAGAGTTGATCTCCAGCCTGCCAGCGGCGATCGTTCGCTGGCAGGCTGGAGATGTGTTTTTTTTAACCCCTAACAGGTATATTAGACGCTGTTTTGATAACAGCGTCTAATATACCTGCTACCTGGTCCTCTGGTGGTCCCCTTTGTTTGGATCGACCACCATAGGACACAGGTAGCTCAGTAAAGTAGCACCAAGCACCACTACACCACACTACACCCCCCCCCCCGTCACTTATTAACCCCTTATTAGCCCCTGATCACCCCTGATCACCCCATATAGACTCCCTGATCACCCCCCTGTCATTGATTACCCCCCTGTCATTGATCACCCCCCTGTAAAGCTCCATTCAGATGTCCACATGATTTTTACGGATCCACTGATAGATGGATCGGATCCGCAAAACGCATCCGGACGTCTGAATGAAGCCTTACAGGGGCATGATCAATGACTGTGGTGATCACCCCATATAGACTCCCTGATCACCCCCTGTCATTGATTACCCCCCTGTCATTGATTACCCCCCTGTAAAGCTCCATTCAGACGTCCGCATGATTTTTACGGATCCACTGATAGATGGATCGGATCCGCAAAACGCATCCGGACGTCTGAATGAAGCCTTACAGGGGCATGATCAATGACTGTGGTGATCACCCCATATAGACTCCCTGATCACCCCCCTGTAAAGCTCCATTCAGATGTCCGCATGATTTTTACGGATGCACTGATAGATGGATCGGATCCGCAAAACGCATCCGGACGTCTGAATGAAGCCTTACAGGGGCGTGATCAATGACTGTGGTGATCACACCCCATATAGACTGCCTGATCACCCCCCTGTCATTGATTACCCCCCTGTAAAGCTCTATTCAGATGTCCGCATGATTTTTACGGATGCACTGATAGATGGATCGGATCCGCAAAACGCATACGGACGTCTGAATGAAGCCTTACAGGGGCGTGATCAATGACTGTGGTGATCACCCCATATAGACTCCCTGATCACCCCCCTGTCATTGATTACCCCCCTGTCATTGATTACCCCCCTGTAAAGCTCCATTCAGACGTCCGCATGATTTTTACGGATCCACTGATAGATGGATCGGATCCGCAAAACGCATACGGACGTCTGAATGAAGCCTTACAGGGGCGTGATCAATGACTGTGGTTATCACCCCATATAGACTCCCTGATCACCCCCCTGTCATTGATCACCCCCCTGACATTGATCAACCCCCTGTCATTGATCACCCCCCCTGTCATTGATCACCCCCCCTGTCATTGATCACCCTCTGTAAGGCTCCATTCAGACATTTTTTTGGCCCAAGTTAGCGGAATTTTTTTATTTTTTTCTTACAAAGTCTCATATTCCACTAACTTGTGTCAAAAAATAAAATCTCACATGAACTCACCATACCCCTCACGGAAACCAAATGCGTAAAAATTTTTTGACATTTATATTCCAGACTTCTTCTCACGCTTTAGGGCCCCTAGAATGCCAGGGCAGTATAAATACCCCACATGTGACCCCATTTCGGAAAGAAGACACCCCCAGGTATTCCGTGAGGGGCATATTGAGTCCATGAAAGATTGAAATTTTTGTCCCAAGTTAGCGGAACGGGAGACTTTGTGAGAAAAAAATTAAAAATATCAATTTCCGCTAACTTGTGCCAAAAAAAAAAAATTTCTATGAACTCGCCATGCCCCTCATTGAATACCTTGGGGTGTCTTATTTCCAAAATGGGGTCACATGTGGGGTATTTATACTGCCCTGGCATTCTAGGGGCCCCAAAGCGTGAGAAGAAGTCTGGTATCCAAATGTCTAAAAATGCCCTCCTAAAAGGAATTTGGGCCCCTTTGCGCATCTAGGCTGCAAAAAAGTGTCACACATCTGGTATCGCCGTACACAGGAGAAGGTGGGGAATGTGTTTTGGGGTGTCATTTTACATATACCCATGCTGGGTGAGAGAAATATCTTGGTCAAATGCCAACTTTGTATAAAAAAATGGGAAAAGTTGTCTTTTGCCAAGATATTTCTCTCACCCAGCAAGGGTATACACCCCAAAACACATTCCCCAACTTCTCCTGAATACGGCGATACCACATGTGTGACACTTTTTTGCAGCCTAGGTGGGCAAAGGGGCCCACATTCCAAAGAGCACCTTTAGGATTTCACAGGTCATTTACCTACTTACCACACATTAGGGCCCCTGGAAAATGCCAGGGCAGTATAACTACCCCACAAGTGACCCCATTTTGGAAAGAAGACACCCCAAGGTATTTCGTGAGGGGCATGGCGAGTTCCTAGAATTTTTTATTTTTTGTCACAAGTTAGTGGAAAATGCTGATTTTTTTTTTTTTTTTTTCATACAAAGTCTCATTTTCCACTAACTTGTGACAAAAAATAAAAAATTCTAGGAACTTGCCATGCCCCTCACGGAATACCTTGGGGTGTCTTCTTTCCAAAATGGGGTCACTTGTGGGGTAGTTATACTGCCCTGGCATTCTAGGGGCCCAAATGTGTGGTAAGGAGTTTGAAATCAAATTCTGTAAAAAATGACCTGTGAAATCCGAAAGGTGCTCTTTGGAATATGGGCCCCTTTGCCCACCTAGGCTGCAAAAAAGTGTCACACATCTGGTATTGCCGTACTCAGGAGAAGGTGGGGAATGTGTTTTGGGGTGTCATTTTACATATACCCATGCTGGGTGAGAGAAATATCTTGGCAAAAGACAACTTTTCCCATTTTTTTATACAAAGTTGGCATTTGACCAAGATATTTATCTCACCCAGCATGGGTATATGTAAAAAGACACCCCAAAACACATTCCCCACCTTCTCCTGAGTACGGAGATACCAGATGTGTGACACTTTTTTGCAGCCTAGGTGGGCAAAGGGGCCCATATTCCAAAGAGCACCTTTCGGATTTCACAGGTCATTTTTTACAGAATTTGATTTCAAACTCCTTACCACACATTTGGGCCCCTAAAATGCCAGGGCAGTATAACCACCCCACAAGTGACCCCATTTTGGAAAGAAGAGACCCCAAGGTATTTCATGATGGGCATAGTGAGTTCATAGAAGTTTTTATTTTTTGTCACAAGTTAGTGGAATATGAGACTTTGTAAGAAAAAAAATAAAAATAAAAAAAATCATCATTTTCCGCTAACTTGTGACAAAAAATAAAAAGTTCTATGAACTCACTATGCCCATCAGCGAATACCTTAGGGTGTGTACTTTCCGAAATGGGGTCATTTGTGGGGTGTTTGTACTGTCTGGCCATTGTAGAACCTCAGGAAACATGACAGGTGCTCAGAAAGTCAGAGCTGCTTCAAAAAGCGGAAATTCACATTTTTGTACCATAGTTTGTAAACGCTATAACTTTTACCCAAACCATTTTTTTTTTACCCAAACATTTTTTTTTTATCAAAGACATGTAGAACTATAAATTTAGAGCAAAATTTCTATATGGATCTCGTTTTTTTTGCAAAATTTTACAACTGAAAGTGAAAAATTTCATTTTTTTGCAAAAAAATCGTTAAATTTCGATTAATAACAAAAAAAGTAAAAATGTCAGCAGCAATGAAATACCACCAAATGAAAGCTCTATTAGTGAGAAGAAAAGGAGGTAAAATTCATTTGGGTGGTAAGTTGCATGACCGAGCAATAAACGGTGAAAGTAGTGTAGGTCAGAAGTGTAAAAAGTGGCCTGGTCTTTCAGGGTGTTTAAGCACTGGGGGCTGAGGTGGTTAAACAGAGAACCTTATTGGATCTTCACCATGGATACCTGTGTACCAATGGGTCTCAATCGCAGGCATGATCTCATACTGCATTATTGACCCTGGTACTTTATTGTTTCCTTTGAAGTTTTCTTCTTTTTTAGTATATGCTTTTATGTCTCAGAGGTGGAGCTATCTGCTGATTGTGTCCACCTGATATGTTTGACCTGCCCCTTATTTAAGGCCAGTGTCTCAAACTATCTTGTTGTCATGAGTAAGGATCTGAATTTATCGATCTGAAACGCGTAGACCTGATGTACATGTCTGGATTTTAGCACCTTTTCATTAAAGCATCTATATGTTGTCTGGAAGCTGGATCTCCTTCATTTATATTTCTACCATCGCTTAGTTCCTGGCGAATATCCGTGCTTCCATTGCAACTTGGGACCAGGCGAGCCTCGACAATTGCCTTTCTTGGATTTTCCTATGAGTTATAGTTACGCCCCTGATCCCATATACTCCTCACCGGTATTTATAGATTAGTAACATATTCCTCTTCATTCAGTCAGGTCATGTGCACCATGCGTCCTCTAATGGGACCTCACATCAGAAATAATGTTACCAGCCTATTATTCTTCATAGAGCTTAGGAAACCTTATGTGAGATATGGTTCGGCTATGCCCCCACTTCTTCCTCCTCCTGTATCTCCTCAACCCATCCCTAGGACCTCAATTGTCCGTGATGCATCCTGGTTTGGTTAAACCAAAAAAAGTGCCCCAACACCCCATTACAATTCCAAGATTTGCATTGCTGAGAGTATCCTAAACTAGAGCCAAAGTCATTGTTTGAGGTTTGCCATCACCGATAGCAGTAGCCTTGCTGTTTTTATTATCTAGTATATCTCTCTTTCATGCAATATGTAATATAATTAAAATGACATTTTCTTGAGAATCTCGCGTTTTGCCCAATATTTGATGACAATGCTATTAAGAGTATGAAATATATAAGAATCATGCAATACTCTAGCTGTCTGACGAGTCACTAAATACTGGTGTAACTTTTTCTTCTGTTTGGGGTAGCATAAAAATGGTTAATACTATGGCAGAGTCCATATGATGAATAGTTCCTAATATGCTGCTTTCTCAGAGGTTCAGACCTTTCTCTGACAAGCGATTTGTCAAGTCCATGCCATTGGGAAAAATGGCAGTGACAGAAACGACAGATTTGCACAACCCCCGTGCAGCACAAAGTGTAGTGAGTGTTTAAAATGGAGTGTTAGAAATCCATTTGACCTTTACTTATATCTGATTCCAGGCAAGAAAAAAAATTTCCTTGACATTTTTATTAAAACATGAAAAATATTAATGTTTAGAGCTTAGTAGAATAAAAATGTACTCAACATTCTAACATCAATACGTCCAGAAATACCCAAACAGCAGAACAGTAGCTCGTATGAAAATAATGTTCATAAAAAATATAAAAAAACAGAAATATACATTACTAAAATAATTTTGTACTACTTAGTGAAAAAGGACAACTCAACGACTTAGGGCTGTATCACACCAATCATTACACACACAGATCTTTTGCTATGCACACCAACTATTGGTCTGATTGGACAGAAATTGGTCAGATAATCTGTTGGTGTAATACAGTCCTTAGTCTTACTAGGCTCTGGTCATGTGTGCCTTTAAAGAGATTCTGTCACCTCTTTTTACCCTATATAGATGCGGACATGTACGGCTAGATCGCCGCTAGCATGTCCGCAATATACTTGTCCCATATCTCGTGTTTTTTTTGAGTGTAAAAAAATATTTTATATATATGTAAATTAGCCTGGTGAGGAGCCCAAGGGGCTGCACTAACCGTTCTGGAGCCCAGCCACGCCCCCCTGTGAAGGAGCCCAGCACCCCCTGTATCCAGGAATCTCCTCTTTGCTCACGAAGTCAGGTGGCCGTAATCTCGCGATGCGCGAGCTCACGCATGCGCAGTGCTGGCATAGTGTTCCTTCCCTGTGCTGGCATCAGCCTTAGGAAAGGAACTGCACATGCGCGAGCTCGCGCAACACGAGATTACGGCGATCTGACTTTGTGAGCAAGGAGGAGATTCCTGGATACAGGGGGTGCTGGGCTCCTTCACAGGGGGGCGTGGCTGGGCTCCAGAACGGTTAGTGCAGCCCCTTGGGCTCCTCACCAGGCTGATTTACATATATATAAAATCATTTTTTACACTCAATAAAACCACTCAGAGATATGGGACAGGTATATTGCGGACATGCTAGCGGCGATCTAGCCGTGCATGTCCGCATCTCTATAGGGTAAAAAGAGGTGACAGAATCCCTTTAAAACCATTGTCTGGGAATCCTTTGGCCTATCATGTATTAATGATGGCAAGAATAGCATAGTCCACAGCAGGGGGTTACATGACATGCAGGGTGTCACATGACCATCACCACCATTCAGTTAGCTCATGTATGCCTTACCTAGCAGTGGTCTATGGGCCATATCATTCTGCTGTGCACACAGGAGTCAACTGCATGGATATAAGAAAGGAATGTTAGCAGAATTTTAAAGATTTGGGGGGTACTATCTCTCCTTGGAGAGAGCGATTTAGTCTGCGCGAGGAGACTTCTAGGCCATACACGCTCCTCTGGAATTCTGGGAAGAAAGTGATGCAAATGAGCTCCTAACAAGCTCTGCCTCTGATGCCACCAGATGTAAGGCAGCTATCCTATAAGTCAATGTTCGACCCTTTAAATAGGCCTTGAGACCTGACTTGGATATTAAATGAGCCAGCATCTCATCTGCAGACAGCTGTTTCGGAGTAATTGCACCTCATCAGTGCAGAGCAGAGAGTACTGGCTTAACTGGGTGAGAGGCCTAATGCGTTGCTGGCTTATTTATCCAAGTCATGTTTCAAGGCCTATTTAAAGGGTCAAACAGTGAGTTATAGGATAGCTGCCTTATATTTGGTGGCATTAAAGGTAGAGCTTGTTAAGAGCTCATTTGCATCCCTTCTTCCCAGAATTGTAAAGAAAATGCATATTAGAAAATTATATGAATTTAATAAATTAGAAACATAAAAACATTCCCTTTATGCTGGAAACGTTTCTGTGTTCTCACAAAAGCATCTCACTCAAAAGCACAGCAGCTTTATATCTACTCCCATATTTTTGTTATAATGGCTGGACCATGGCAGATGGTAAGCTCTTGCTGTGACCGTCACATACACTACACACAGGCGGGAGGATAGTGACCACTGCGCTCCACCCTCACCCCTGGCCCTGCCTACTTGCCTCGCAAGTCCTAATGACAGGGGACAACTAGATGGCAGTCCCTAACTTAGGATACGTGCTGGGAAGACAGACAAGACAAATAACGGAATGTTAACAGACCGGGTCAGAACCAAGAGAGCTACGCAGTACAAAGGGTTAAGTAAAGAATGGTCAGAAGAAGCCGGGGTCAAATACCAAGAGAGTAGAAAAGTACCAGAGGAGTCCGCAAAGAGTAGTCAGGTGGGAGCCGAGGTCACAATACTAGGAGGGATGCGCAGTACAGGAGGAGCAGGCAAAGGATCGTCAGGGAACAGGATCAGGTGAGTAATCAGTAGTCCAACAAATAGCCAGGAACCTAGAATTAACAGGCAACCTATGGCCAGCAGGCTGCCTGTATTTATATTAGGGTCTGAGGGTCATGTGACGTGGCCAGCGTCACATGACCGACAGACAGACAAGTCGAGCACCGAGCGCTCAAGGCAGACCTAGGAGCAGTGAGCCTCCCAGCTAGCAAAGCCGCCCTGGGAACAAGGCCAAACACAGATCCTCGCTCCCGAAGCTAAGCAGCAGGTCTGCGGCTGATGGGAGACCTAGTGCGCCTTTGGCGCGCCATGACTCTTGTGAGCAGGGCCCTCATTCCTCTTGTTTGTTGCTATGTGAAGTATCATTTTGTTTGGACATGAACCCTCTGATAAAGTGCTGCGGAATATGTTGGCGTTACATGAAGATTGCTATTATTACTTAGAAGCTTATGCTTAATTGATAGTATTTCATGCTATTCATATTGATGGATGTCCAGCTTATTAAACCCCTGTGATCATGTTTTTCAGCAGGTTTAGGTGCACACCAGGCATTCAAATGAATGGCCATGCATGAAATTTGTGGTTTGGCCATGTCTGCAAGAGTGTAGGTAGATATAATGCAAAAATGGGCGCTCTATAACGTATTACTAAGAGACAGTAATAAAATCTGGGTGAGAACTGCTTACCAAAGAAAATCATGTGCAACTCTGATGAGCGCTCATTAGTTTAGTGCTCAGGATCTGCAGCAGCCGCTCTTTCCTGCTCGGGATCTCACAGCAGATCCCAAAAAAGACCATGTTTTTATGTTTTAATAAAATTCCCCATTTATTTCTATAGTAGTGCCCCATGTAAATCTCTCTCTTTTTTTTTATTTGACATCATATTTGCAAGAGTAACAGCCACTTGTTGTTAGTGATCCAGTGGTCGAGCCCCTCAACAAATTATATAATAAAAATACTTCCGATAAAAGCAGAACACTGATTCTCAGAGCACTGTTGTTACTAAACAAAGTAAGACATCAGGAGATACTGAACCGAAGTTTACTACTTTTATTGAGGACATGCAAAATGCTAAGTTTTCTGTCTGCTTTCTGGACAGTTGCGAAATAAATAGAGAAAAAACAACAGCTCGTCCATTAAGGACCATTTAATTGAGAATTGATTTCTCTCTTGCTCAATTATTCAAGATAAGCTGCTGGTGCACTGTGAGGAAGGACTTTACAACTTCATAAGATAGATGGACAAAGAAGATAGGTAACCCATGTACATATAAGTGTTAGGGCTATTTAATACAGGATGATCTCTTTGATCTTGAGGGTTAAATATGCTATGCTTTGCAAACATGTCCAGAATTTACTGGTAATTCCACAATATATGAGAGTAAAAATTCACAAAAAAAGATACAATAAAACAAAATAACAATCACGCATAAACTAAAAAAGGAATAATAGATGTAAATAGAAATATCATGTTCAGAATACCTTTATTGGCGCTATCATACCAGGTGGAAGGCTGAACAAAGCGCAGAGAGTGCAAAACAGCTGTTGTCTGGTATGTTACCCACATTCTGACCATTTGTCTGCTTTTATCTTTAATAAAGTACCACAATCAGGAAGCGGTGAGTGGCGCTGCTTTTTACTATTTACTTGAAGATTTCCCATAATAACTAACTGAAAATTATGGCATGTGATAGGATATACCAGGATCATGATTTCTACAGAACTTTTGTATACTTCTGTATGAAATTGTTGTACAGATTGTGCAACAAGGATCTGTATTCTGATGATGTGCATGAAGCCTACAGGCCCCTTTACACAGGCAGACAATTGGGGAAATTATTGGGTACGAATACAGAAACACTTATTTCCAATAATTCCATGTGTAAAGGTGAAGTGAATAACCCGAGGAATGAACAAACAAATGTTCATCGGGTTAAACTTTAACTTTAACCGTTAAAGCATCATTGATGCGGACACCAAAATCCTCCCAGTAGATTGTGCTGTGTAAGCAGTGATCTACTGCCCAGAAACAATGGGCATATGGGTATAAGCGATCACAGCAGCAATCACTCTTCCCCATACAGCGGTGGCTATTGCTTCTGTAAATGCTGCTTTCATTTCCTCTAATGAGCAGGCAGTTATTGGCAATGAACAGTTTGTTTCAGACAGTTGCCTGCTCTGTAGACCTGAATAATGTGGCCTTAAATGGGTTTTCTGGGATTTTAATATTGATAACCTATCCTCAGGATAGGTCATCAATATAAGATCAGTGAGGGTCCGATACCTGAAACCCCCACCGATCAGCTGTTTGAAGAGACGGCCGTTCTCCATTTTAGAGCTGCCTTCCCTTCATTGTTTGCCTGCCGGGTGCGGGGTGGCCATCGAGTCCCCGTACTGCTGTGACGGGGAGAAAATGGCGGGGAAGGCAGGCCAATGCCTTCCTTAGGCCTCGTGGCTGCCTTCCATGACAGCCTGTTAGATCCAGCCCCCTGGATCTCACACGAAGCAGGCTGTAAGTGTATTACAGTGTGTAATACACTTACAGCCAATGCATCACAATACAGTATTGTGATGCATTGTAAAGGGGATAAGACCCCCAAAATCTGAAGTCCCAGAGTGGGACACAAAATAAAATGAAAAAAGAATTTAAAAAAATAAAGTTTTACAAAAAAATAAAGTTTTAAGTAAAATAAAAAAATTGTCCTTTTCCCAAAATAAAGTTAAAAAAAAAATAGAAAAAAAATAGGGAAAAAAAGAAAAGTAGACATATTAGGTCCGTATCGACCGGCTCTATAAAAATATTAGATGACCTAACCCCTCAGGTGAACACCGTGAAAAAAAACTGTGCTAAAAAACTATTTTTTTGTCACCTTACATCATTAAAAGTGCAACACCAAGGGATCAAAAAGGCATATGAACCCCAAAATAGTACCAATCTAACTGTCACCTCATCCCGCAAGAAATGAGCAAAATACAAAAACGATGGCTATGGAGACACTAAAACATGATTTTTATTTTTGTTTCAAAAATGATATTATTGTGTAAAACTTAAATAAATAAAAAAGTATACATATTAGGTATTGCCACGTCCGTGACGACATGCTCTATAAAAATATCACATGACCTAACTCCTCAGGTGAACACCCTTAAAAAAAAAAAACTGTCTAAAAAAGCCTTTTTTTTGTCACCTTACACCACAAAAAGTGTAATACCAAGCAATCAAAAAGTCATACACACCCCACAATTGTACCAATAAAACCATCATCTCATCCCACAAAAAATGAGACCCTACCTAGGACAATTGCCCAAAAAATAAAAAAAACTATGGCTCTCAGAATATGGAGACACTAAAATAAAAAAAAAATTGTTTCAAAAATGCTGTTATTGTGTAAAACTTCAATAAATTAAAAAAGCATACATATTAGGTATTTTCACGTCCGTAAGAACCTGCTGTATAAAAATATCACATGACCTGAACCCCCAGGTGAACATCGTAAAAAAATAAAAATAAAGTGTTTAAAAAAAGAAATGTTTTGTCACCTTACATCACAAAAAGTGTAATACCAAGCGATCAAAAAGTCATATGCACCCTAAATTAGTACCCATCAAACTGCCATCTCATACCGAAAAAAATTAGCCCCTACATAAGAAAGTCGCCTAAAAAATAAAAAATACTATGACTTTCAGAATATGGAGACACAAAAAAAGATTTTCTTTAAAAATGCTTTATTATGTAAAACTGAAACAAACAACCAAAAAAGTAGTCATATTTGGTATTGTCGCGTCCGTAACAACCTGCTCTATAAAACGGTGCCAAAACAGCTATTTTTTGTTACCTTGCCTTACAAAAAGTGTAATATAGTGCAACCAAAAATCATATGTACCCTAAAATAGTACCAACAAAACTGACACCTTATCCCGTAGTTTCCAAAATGGGGTCTTTTTTTGGAGTTTCTACTTTAGTGCATCAGGGGTTCTTCAAATGTGACATGGCAGCTTAAAATTATCCCAGTGAATTCTGCCTTCCAAAAACCATATGGCGTTCCTTTCCTTTGGCGCCCTGCCATGTGCCCGTACAGCAGTAAACTACAGAATCAGGGTAATAAATATTGAGTTTTGTTTGGCTGTTAACCCTTGCTTTGTTAGCGGAAAAAATTAGATTAAAATGGAAAATCTGCCAAAAAAGTGAAATTCTGAAATTTCATCTACATTTTTCTTTAATTCTTATGGAACACCTAAAGGGCTAACAAAGTTTGTAAAATCAGTTTTGAATACCTTGAGGGTTGTAGCTTCCAAAATGGGGTCACTTTTTGGGAGTTTCTACTCTAGGGGGGCATCAGGGTCTTCAAATGTGACATGGCAACTTAAAATTATCCCAGTGAAATCTGCCTTCCAAAAACCATATGGTGTTCCTTTCCTTCTGCACCCTGCCGTGTACTCGTACAACAGTTTATGACCATATATGGGGTGTTTCTGTAAACTACAGAATCAGGGCAATAAATATTAAGCTTTGTTTGGCTGTTAGCCCTTGCTTTGTTATTGGAAACAATAGATTAAAATGGAAAATGGAAAATCTAGATTAAAATTCTTGTGGAACATCTAAAGGGTTAAGAAAGTTTGTAAAACCAGTTTTGAATACCTTGAGGAGTATAGTTTCTAAAATGGGGTGGTTTCTATTATGTAAGCCTACAAAGTGACTTCAGACCTTAACTTATCCTTAAAATGTGGGCTTTGGAAATTTTCGGAAAAATTTCAAGATTTGCTTCTAAACTTCTAAGCATTCTAACGTCCCAAAAAAAGAAAATGTAATTTACAAAATGATCCAAACATGAAGTAGACATATGGTATATGTAAAGTAATAACTATTTTAGAAGGTATCACTATCCGTGGTACTTGTGGTTCGCCGCGGGCATCCTCCACCGTATGCATTTTGCTGAAGATTGCCATTAGCAACGGGCCACAAGTGCAGGATTTGCTCCCCTGTATATATGCACAACTGCATGTGGGTTCGAGCACCTCCTGCTAATGCCAACCTGTCTTCTTAGTTTGTATATATAGATTCCTGGAGGTGTATAAGCTCCAATTTAAATGTGCCTGTTTTCCATCTACAGGCCACATTTAGGTGCACCTGTGAGGCCTGGGACATATCAGCCAGTCTTGAGTGGGACTCGCAGACTCCTCCCTCCTCCCATTGCAAGCATGGCTACATGCTGGAGGTAACTGGTGAGCTGTTTGTCAGTCGGCCTTATGCTCCTGTAATTTGCCCACTGGCTCCTGGTATCGCCCATACGGCTCAGGTAGGAGAGTGTTAGGTCCCGGGCTACTTGAGAAACCTTGGCGTGGTGCCCGCGCTCAGACATGTTCTACACCGTAGAACATGTTGACTAATCTCTCAATTTTAAAATCAGTTTGAGGGTTTAGTGAGACTACAGAGTGCACCTGTGTTTGTTATTGTTTTGTTATATTGTTATATTAATTATGACATCCGCACTTGTTACCTTGTGTAGGATGTCTATTGTGGTACTTGTGGTTCGCCGCAGGCATCCTCCACCGTATGCATTTTGCTGGGGATTGCCATTAGCAACGGGCCACAAGTTCAGGATTTGCTCCCCTGTATATATGCACAACTGCATGTGGGTTTGAGCACCTCCTGCTAATGCCAACCTGTCTTCTTAGTTTGTATATATAGATTCCTGGAGGTGTATAAACTCCAATTTAAATGTGCCTGTTTTCCATCTACAGGCCACATTTAGGTGCACCTGTGAGGCCTGGGACATATCAGCCAGTTTTGAGTGGGACTCGCAGACTCCTCCCTCCTCCCATTGCAAGCATGGCTACATGCTGGAGGTAACTGGTGAGCTGTTTGTGAGTCGGCCTTATGCTCCTGTAATTTGCCCACTGGCTCCTGGTATCGCCCATACGGCTCAGGTAGGAGAGTGTTAGGTCCCGGGCTACTTGAGAAACCTTGGCGTGGTGCCCGGGCTTAGACATGTTCTACACCGTAGAACATGTTGACTAATCTCTCAATTTTAAAATCAGTTTGAGGGTTTAGTGAGACTACAGAGTGCACCTGTGTTTGTTATTATTTTGTTATATTGTTATATTAATTATGACATCCGCACTTGTTACCTTGTGTAGGATGTCTATTGTGGTACTTGTGGTTCGCCGCGGGCATCCTCCACCGTATGCATTTTGCTGGGGATTGCCATTAGCAACGGGCCACAAGTGCAGGATTTGCTCCCCTGTATATATGCACAACTGCATGTGGGTTTGAGCACCTCCTGCTAATGCCAACCTGTCTTCTTAGTCACTATCCGTTTTAAAAGCAGAGAAATTTAAATTTTTGGGTAAATTTGGTATTTTTTTAATAAATTAACATGAAATATTTTGACTCAAATTTACCACTGTCATGAAGTACAATATGTGACGAGAAAATAATCTCAGAATGGCTTGGATAAGTAAAAGCGTTTTAAAGTTATCACCACAAAGTGACACATGTCAGATTTGCAAAAAATGGCCTGGTCCTTAAGGTGAAAAATGGCAGGGTACTGAAGGGGTTAATATTAAAATCTCTGAAAACCCTGTTAAGACTGTGTTTGTACACTGATACAGAAAGTCAGAGATACCTAGAACATTTAAGGGTATCTGAAAGTGACCATGGTCACTGTTTGTCTTTCTGGGTTCCCTGGATCCTGTAGTGACAGAATGCAGGCTAATTTCTACTCAGATATAACTGCAAGAAGCGATGAGAAAAATCATACAGTAGAAAATAAATCAACATTGGAGGCCTCCGATCGTGGTGTTTGATGTTGGCTGGGAAAATTGCAATTTCATGAGTATTGGAAAAGACATAGAAATTAATATTGGATAATAGCAAAGCAACATTTCAAATCATTTAACGTGAACCTTGTAGTTATATGTATTCTGTGCCATACTAATTCACACAAAATTTGCACTCTGAGCTTTTTAGTTAAGTATGATTACTCTAAGCCTCCTTAAATCCAATTAGCCTTGAAGTTGTCAGTAAGGAAATCTTCCTTTGTTTATTTTATGGGGCAGGTTCTTAACTCATCAGTGAACAAAAGCTCCTTCTTATATAAACTGTGTTCCGTATTGATCTCCCTTTAATGGTGTAATGGATGACATAGCATTGAAAATTAAGTTAGAAGCAAGGTATTGAAGTTTAAGATAGACTAATATTTCTGAGAAGTTAGGCAGTCATGGCGTAAATAGGAAAATACATTGAACAAATA
Organism: Bufo bufo; assembly: GCF_905171765.1. NCBI lineage: Eukaryota > Metazoa > Chordata > Amphibia > Anura > Bufonidae > Bufo > Bufo bufo. Next base: position 75,255,202 of record NC_053397.1, read on the forward strand.
GTTATATAGTTGATAGGGTTATAAAGAGTCCAACATATAATCCCCCGTGTTGATCCAGAGGGAGGCAAAAAACAAACAAACTAAAAACAAACAAAAAAAAAACCTCATGAGGCACGGGGTTGGACTGGCTCACCAGAGTACCAGAGGATCCTCCAGTGGGGCTAGGCTCTGAAGCCATTATGGGCCCTTAAGGTCCAGGAGAAAAAAAAAAAATTGGAGATAGTCACTTGCCACCAGGGTCTATTTCTTTTATTCAAAACCTATTAGACTTTATTGATGATGTGGAGGAAATAATTTCCTCTGTTGGGCCCCAGGGGACCCTAGTCTGATACAGCTGAGGGGAAAGCAAGGTACCCCATATTAATGGAGAAAAATTCTTGACCCCAAATATGGCAATTGGAATAAATCTTTGGATCAACGACATCTCTAGAACATTACTTGAAACATTATATTTTTCAAGAAAGGCACTCATACAGGCTCTTCTTGAACTTCAGATGAGAAACTTTCCCCCCAAAAAAGTAATTTAGAATTTTATTTTTGTCTGTAACTGCATAGCACACTATACAGTCCTCTCTGGCATTAGCAGAATAGTTGCCCACCTATACTATTGGTTTGGTACCATTTACTATTCTAGACGTTACTGATGAGCTTCCTGACAGCTTTGTGGAGACAGTGTCATACCCAGGAATGACTAGGATCCTGGTCCTCACTGCTAGGAAAAGGGCCACCCCACAAAAATTGCTTATAAGGAACCCTAAATTATCCTAAGCGTGCAACAGTTCTTATGATGTTGGATGATTGTACAAGCACTTTTGCATGATCAGGATTATTTAGGGCTTAATAGGAACGGTTTTGTAGTGTCATCTTTTTTGGACAGTTACTCCACTAAGGGAAGGGTATGGAGGTGGTAGGGTCAGAAGTCACTAACTGTGATTCCTTTATAGCACCATCTCACCACCTACTCAGGGATCTTATGGATGGATGACCATATCCAACAGTGACCATCCATACTGGTTGCATTGATGAATCCTCTATACTCCTTTTTGCGGATCTGTGACCCTTTTCTGCCAATATATACTATATACAGTACAGACCAAAAGTTTTGACACACCTTCTCATTCAAAGAGTTTTCTTTATTTTCATGACTATGAAAATTGTAGATTCACACTGAAGGCATCAAAACTTTGAATTAACACATGTGGAATTATACATATAACAAACAAGTGTGAAACAACTGAAAATATGTCATATTCTAGGTTCTTCAAAGTAGCCACCTTTTGCTTTGATTACTGCTTTGCACACTCTTGGCATTCTCTTGATGAGCTTCAAGAGGTAGTCCCCTGAAATGGTTTTCACTTCACAGGTGTGCCCTGTCAGGTTTAATAAGTGAGATTTCTTGCCTTATAAATGGGGTTGTGACCATCAGTTGCGTTGAGGGGAAGTCAGGTGGATACACAGCTGATAGTTCTACTGAATAGACTGTTAGAATTTGTATTATGGCAAGAAAAAAACAGCTAAGTAAAGAAAAACGAGTGGCCATCATTACGTTAAGAAATGAAGGTCAGTCAGTCAGCCGAAAAATTGGGAAAACTTTGAAAGTAAGGGCTATTTGACCATGAAGGAGAGTGATGGGGTGCTGCGCCAGATGACCTGGCCTCCACAGTCACCGGACCTGAACCCAATCGAGATGGTTTGGGGTGAGCTGGACCGCAGAGTGAAGGCAAAAGGGCCAACAAGTGCTAAGCATCTCTGGGAACTCCTTCAAGACTGTTGGAAGATCATTTCAGGGGACTACCTCTTGAAGCTCATCAAGAGAATGCCAAGAGTGTGCAAAGCAGTAATCAAAGCAAAAGGTGGCTACTTTGAGGAACCTAGAATATGACATATTTTCAGTTGTTTCACACTTGTTTGTTATGTATATATTTCCACATGTGTTAATTCATAGTTTTGATGCCTTCATAGTCATGAAAATAAAGAAAACTCTTTGAATGAGAAGGTGTGTCCAAACTTTTGATCCGTACTGTATATATATATATATATATATATATATATACAAACCGGATTCCAAAAAAGTTGGGACACTATACAAATCGTGAATAAAAACTGAATGCAATGATGTGGAGGTGCCAACTTCTAATATTTTATTCAGAATAGAACATAAATCACGGAACAAAAGTTTAAACTGAGAAAATTTACCATTTTAAGGGAAAAATATGTTGAATCAGAATTTCATGGTGTCAACAAATCCCCAAAAAGTTGGGACAAGGCCATTTTCACCACTGTGTGGCATCTCCCCTTCTTCTTACAACACACAACAGACGTCTGGGGACCGAGGAGACCAGTTTCTCAAGTTTAGAAATAGGAATGCTCTCCCATTCTTGTCTAATACAGGCCTCTAACTGTTCAATCGTCTTGGGCCTTCTTTGTTGCACCTTCCTCTTTATGATGCGCCAAATGTTCTCTATAGGTGAAAGATCTGGACTGCACACTGGCCATTTCAGTACCCGGTTCCTTCTCCTACGCAGCCATGATGTTATGATTGATGCAGAATGTGGTCTGGCATTATCTTGTTGAAAAATGCAGGGTCTTCCCTGAAAGAGATGACGTCTGGATGGGAGCATATGTTGATCTAGAACCTGAATATATTTTTCTGCATTGATGGTGCCTTTCCAGACATGCAAGCTGCCCATGCCACACGCACTCATGCAACCCCATACCATCAGAGATGCAGGCTTCTGAACTGAGCGTTGATAACAACTTGGGTTGTCCTTGTCCTCTTTGGTCCGGATGACATGGCGTCCCAGATTTCCAAAAAGAACTTCGAATCGTGACTCGTCTGACCACAGAACAGTCTTCCATTTTGCCACACTCCATTTTAAATGATCCCTGGCCCAGTGAAAACGCCTGAGCTTGTGGATCTTGCTTAGAAATGGCTTCTTCTTTGCACTTTAGAGTTTCAGCTGGCAACGGCGGATGGCACGGTGGATTGTGTTCACTGACAATGGTTTCTGGAAGTATTCCTGAGCCCATTCTGTGATTTCCTTTACAGTAGCATTCCTGTTTGTGGTGCAGTGTCGTTTAAGGGCCCGGAGATCACGGGCATCCAGTATGGTTTTACAGCCTTGACCCTTACGCACAGAGATTGTTCCAGATTCTCTGAATCTTCGGATGATGTTATGCACAGTTGATGATGATAGATGCAAAGTCTTTGCAATTTTTCGCTGGGTAACACCTTTCTGATATTGCTCCACTATCTTTCTGCGCAACATTGTGGGAATTGGTGATCCTCTACCCATCTTGGCTTCTGAGAGACACTGCCACTTTGAGAAGCTCTTTTTATACCCAATCATGTTGCCAATTGACCTAATTAGTGTTAATTGGTCTTCCAGCTCTTCGTTATGCTCAAATTTACTTTTTCCAGCCTCTTATTGCTACTTGTCCCAACTTTTTTGGGATTTGTTGACACCGTGAAAATTGGAATCAACGTATTTTTCCTTTAAAATGATACATTTACTCGGATTAAACGTTTGATCTGTCATCTACATTCTATTACAAATAAAATATTGACATTTGTCATCTCCACATCATTGCATTCAGTTTTTATTCACAATTTGTTTAGTGTCCCAACTTTTTTGGAATCCGGTTTGTATATATGTATCATTTTTTTTGCTTGATCGCTATATGTAAAATATTTGATTTTACTTTATTATTAATAGTTACGCTCATTTCTATAAAACAACAAATACGCAACTTTGTCCATGTCTACTTTTCAGTTTTAAGTAAAAATAATAAAAAATACAAAACTAATATGAATTTACTGGCGGTAGTGTGAAATTCAACAACGGCCGAAGGAAAATTTCTGTATCTAGAAGAAGAATCTTACTTATTATAATGTTAATTGTATTTTTAAAAATATTCATGGCGGAGATGATAACAAACAATGGTGTCTTGCAGCTCCACCAAACAACAGTAGACACACACAGGCATAAAAGAAAGAAAAGAACAAAACATCCTAACGCTATACCCATTACACACCGCTGCGCTCTCCTGTGTACCAGAAAAAACCTGCACTGAATCTTAATATCTAATGTAATCGTTTTCAGGAATACAAAAATAGTTGACCTCCTTGCACTACCTTTTAGACCAAATGAACACCCACAGGACCTTCCTTTTTGCGTGTGACAGAGAAGAAGGTTGTGGATATATCTCGTCTCCCTTTCCAGCTCCTTGTGAGACAAGGTTTAGCGTTGGCATCCCAGTTCAAACACGTTTCGTCTTCTTTTCACACATGGAAACCCCACAAAGCATTCAATTAAAAATAATTATGCATTTGAATCTGGCTTCTCTGTAACTCCTCATTAGCGCAGCTCCCCGCTGAATATTCTCCCGTGGCATTTTGTGTTATTTATTTATTATTTTCATTTTAGTTTCTCTTTAATGAGGGCGATGCAAGCGCTGCCGATAGATTTCCAATACGGACAGGGATATCAAACAGCAGCTGCGAGCTGCCGGTGTATTAGTGGTGCTTAACACTTGTTTTTCAAGGGCATACCCTCCAACCTGAGACAAGTATCTAAGATGCACAAAATGTTGCTTCCTTTAAACTTGTATCTCTAATCGCTGAGATTTGTTGGATGCTAATTTTAGGGTAACTACAGTAGTTCCTTTTATACTATGGGGGTCATTTATTAGGACTTGTGTTTCCAAGCTGGTCTCAAGTCCCTCTGCGCTGCCGGAGGAAGTGCCAAAATTATGTAGAGGCGCAGACCTCTACATACGTTTTGAGCTTCATCCAGCAGGCCTTGCAACAGACTTAAAGGGAACCTGTCACCAGTTTTATGGTGTCCTAACTAAGGGCAACATAAATTAGTGACTGATTCTCTTAGCAAAATGCTGGGTCACTTTCTTTAATTGACCCAGTCAATCTGCCAACATCTTGTATTGAAAAGCTCCAGCTGATAATGAGTCATGAATATTTATGAGCTCCTGACTTTCCCTGCCTACCTGCTGCTGATTGACAGTTATTTTCCATATGAATCAGCAGCAGGTGGGCAGGGGAGTGGCTATAGCTCTGAATTAAATAAATCCTGGACTCACTGACATCACGCTGGACTCAAATCAGCTCATTAGCATGCGGCATGTGGCATCTTTGTGTTTATATTATGAGATAACCATCTGTCACACCAGTAAGTGAATTCATCTAAGGTACTTTTTTAGTAGTTAATGATTGTATATAATTAGTTAGATTATAATCAAATATCCACATGACAGGTTCCCTTTAAAGGGGTTGTCTCACTTTAGCAAGAGGCATTTATTATGTAGAGGTAATTAATACAAGCCACTTACTAATGTATTGTGATTGTCCATATTGCCTACTTTACTGGCTGGATTCATTTTTCCATCACATTATACACTGCTCGTTTCCATGGTTATGGCCATCCTGCAATTTATCAGTAGTGGTCATGCTTGCACACTATAGGAAAAAGCACTAGCCTATGTGCTCTCCCTAGCAGGGTTGCCAACCGTCCATAAATTTCTGGACGTCCATAAAAATAGGAGACTTTTTTCCTGTGTCCGTGAAAAAAAAAATAGACGTGTTCATGAATTTTTTATTATCATTTTACAGCTCACAGTAAATGCTGTGATTTGGGGATAAGTTGTCCAGAAAAAAGAAAAATTCTGATTGGCAACCCTGCTCCCTAGAGGCCGATACTTTTTCCTATAGTGTTCAAGCACGACCACCACTGATGGATTGCAGGGTGGTCGTAAGCATGGAAGCAAGCAGTGAATAATGTGAGGGGAACATGAAACCAGCCAGCAATGGAGGCAATATGGACAATCACAATACATTAGTAAGTGCCTTGTATTAACTTTATCTACATAATAAATACCATTTACTGAAGTGAGACAACCCCTTTAACTCTACTCCAGCCTTTCAAAAGTAGATTCAAGCCATTTTTCCCACCAAAAACTGACGTGGAAAATGATAAATGAGCCAGACGTTCCAGCCCGCCGGCCATGTCCCTTTTGCTTGCCAATTGTGTGCTTATGTTGTCGAACATTGCCTCTGAAAGAGAACATAGTGCCCTACAGGAGCACCATATGGCGGCACACAAAGTGCCCTGCGAGTCACATATGTAGAAGGCGTGTAATGCTGGAAAGGCTACTATAATATCCATTGGCACTGAATATGTAGACTAAGTATCACTATATACAAGTATAAGGCCTTGTAGGACACTATTAGTAATGCTCTGATTAGTAATGAGAGGGATTTTGTATTAATAATAATATTAATACTACTACTAATACTAATTCTTTTTCACAGCATAGTGCCAAGTTCTGCAACTTTATGACCTATTTTACATTGTAGCTCGTCACACTATTTGATAAGTTTGCTTTCAGTGAATAAAAACATTCTTGCTTAGGCTACTTTTACACTAGCGTTTCTATTTTCCGGTATTGAGATCTGTCATAGGGTCTCAATACCAGAAAAAAGTGCTTCAGTTTTGTCCCCATTCATTGTCAATGGGGACAAAATGTAACTGAACAGAACGGAATGCTCCAAAATGCATTCCGTTCCATTCTCATACCGGAGAGCAAACCGCAGCATTCTGCAGTTTGCTTTACGTCCTGGGATGCGGAACAAAACGGATCCGTCATGACCCACAATGCAAGTCAATGGGGACGGATCTGTTTTCTCTGACACAATCTGTCACAATAGAAAACGCATCCACCCCTCATTGACTATCAATGGAGTTCATGACTGATCCGTCTTGGCTATGTTAAAGATAATACAACCGGATCCGTTCATAACGGATGGAGACGGTTGTATTATCAGTAACGGAAGCGTTTTTTTCTGAACCCTGCCGGATCCAGCAAAAAAGCTAGTGTGAAAGTAGCTTTACATCCAGCAGCTAAAAACCTGTACAGACCTAGATCTTCTCACTGTATCTCTTCTAGGCCTTATGCACACAACCGTATGTATTTTGTGGTCCACAAAATGTGGATGAACAGAATATGAATGATATCCGTGTCATGTCTGTGTTGCGTCAGTTTTTTTGCGGACCCATTGACTTTAATGGGTCCATGGACCACATTTTGCAGCCAAGAATAGGACATGTTCTATCTCATGCGGAACTGACATACAGATATGGAAAACACGTGGATCATCCATATTTTCTTGAATGCAAAATCATATGGTGGTGAACATAAGGCCTAAGGGCAATGGAGAAAGGCCCACCAATAAAATATTTATAATATTATCTATTTCAACCACAGTAAACATATTATACAGTAACTATATGACTTTAGTTATATTTTTCTCACATTTTTTTTTTTTGCATTTTGCTCAGGTTCTAGCTTTTAGTCTCCAAGCAATAAGGTTGTCTATTACAAACTTACAGACCAGAACAGGTCTATACTTAGATATACAATAAAACCCCTTAAACTTCCTTTATTATTTATATGCTCATAACATTACAATATAGTGATGTATAGTGATATGGGTTTACCCTACACTAAGGATAATGTAAACCATCAAGCTCCAGTAGCCTCGGGCTAAATTTTAACAGGTTTCACTGGGGATCTAAGCCTAGACCCATATTGGTTTATTAATTATTACTCATCGTTCTCAATATTTTTTTTGCTTTTTTTTTATTCTTTCAGAGATAAATCTTACATTCTCATATTGACCTCTGTTTTCTTGTCTAGTGGGCAACTATACTTTAATTAAAATCTAATTTACTCAACAGAAACTATGGCATTTTTTATTTCATAAACAAAATATAGATAAAAAGGTGTTTTAATATTTTATTTGAGAAGCCTTATCAAAAGTCTATATATATATTTGTATATCTATCTATTTATCTGCACAGTATATATACATTACTGTTCAAAAGTTTTAGGTGTGGAAAAATGTTTTAACAAATAGAAGTGTTAATAATTTTTTATCAATTAACAAAATGAAAAGTGAATGAACAAGTGAGAAATCTAAATCAAATAAATATTTGGTGTGACCGCTCTTTGCCTTCAAAACAGCATAAGTTCTTTAACCCCTTAACGCCCAGCGCCATACAGGAGCTGCACCCGCCCGATCCACGGCAGGGGTTCAGAAGTCACTGATAGCCGGACCCCTGCTGTATGCGCCGGCATCAGTGAAATCACAGATGCCGACACATTAACCCCTGCACGGCCACAGTCAGTGCTGACCGCGGCACATGCAGACTTCAGACGTGTGCCTGGTGGCTCTTCGGGATCCCCGCGCACTGCTGTGATGGGGACCCGATGGCAGGGAAGGCAGCCTGATGCCTTCCTTAGGCATCGTGGCTGCCTTCTGTAACAGCCTGTGAGATCCAGCCCCCTGAATCTCACAGGCAAGCAGGCTGAAGTGTATTACATTCAGTAATACACTTACAGCCAATGCATCACAATACAGAATGTTGTGCATTTTCATACGTATACAATATTATCTAATGACATTATGATCAAAATGTATGCTCATCTCATTGCCTTTAAGAATAAAATCAGCCTGAACCAAAGTTCTATTATGTGGCTGAGGAAGCCAAGATGAGTTCATGGCAAGTTCAGTTTATAAAAAAATAATTGTGAACATAAACGGACATTGTATTTAAAAGTTATTGCTAAAGATATGGGACCATCTGTAAGGAGTATGCCAACTTCCTGAGACATGTCTGTCTGGTGGGAACAAGGTTATTTGGTGGATAAGCAATGACTTGATAAGGACTCATATCCTTGAGACACACCTGCTGTATGAGGTTCAGTTTATATATTCATAATTATATTATATATATCTCTGTATGGTATATTTAGTTTACAACATATGTTAATCAATAATTCATATAATGTGTTATCTATGTGTAACAATGTATCGATTTATATATATGTGATACCATGTATTTACCATTTAGAAGGTATTGTAGAAGGTACAGAAACAAGTAAGTTTATGTTAATTTGATTTCTGAGAAGAGTAGATGTTATTTCAAAACAATAGTTTTTCATGGATGTAGATAAGTGAAATGTACAAGTTCCGATGCCAAGCATCAAAGCCGCTATATAAAATTTTCATCAAGTCAATCTATATTTCAAAAAGATAGGAGAAGACAGTCAACTCCAACAAGTCCAGGATATAGGTAATTAAAAGTGTCAGGAAAAGACCTTCCTCAATGATTTATATTAAAAAGTTCAACGAGGTCCTGAGAACGTATTATTAGATATTTAATTTTAATGCTTAAAAGTTGTGATGTTCATCTGCAGTACCGCAGTGCCATCTGGAGGCAGATGGACAATATTATATTATTTCATTATTTGTTCTATACCATATTAGGAGTTGATATGACATCATGGTGTTATTAGCATGCAAATACAACCACCTTACCTGATTGGGAATCCCTAATCTAAAGGGGATGATTCTTAGATAAGGGGGGGGGGGGGATAATTACTCGTGTGCGGAGTAGCAAGGGATATCTAGATATCAAAAGATCCAAAGATCCAGAAAATCCATATAGATCCATCCATCCATTCATTCAATCAAAAAGAAAAACTTTACCAGAAGAAACTTGGATTATTCTTTTTGGATTACTAGGAAAGTTCTTCAGAACTGGTCCCATCTGAACTCTGTCTACCTTTGACCTGTTAACGTATATTTTGTTTACTACTCATGATATTAATAAGATATTTCTCTCGGTATATAGCCAAGAGTTCCCATACTGTGGGAATATATAGTCTTAAGTGCCTCCATAATGCTGTTTATTCTCTTAGCAAAGATGCATATTGTTAATGAAAGATCTGACATTATTTGAAAAGAGGACTAAACCCTTGGAAAGTTTTTTTCCTTAGTCTGATTGCCGAGCTGAATATTTTATCATATTAATATCATATATTTTTGATTGGTCATAGGAAAACAGAGTCAAGGGATAACAGTTAATTTCCTGTATATCCGTGTTTTATTGTTATAGCCTGTTTGATAACAGAAGAACCAAAGTTTCTCTTGGTATATGAGTCTGTTTGTTAACCACTTCCCATCTGGGCCCTTTGCCCCCTTCCTGACCAGGCCAAATTTTGCAAAACGGACATATCTCACTTTATGTGGTAATAACTTTGGAACGCCTTTATTTATCCAAGTCATTCAGAGATTGTTTTCTCGTGACACATTGTACTTCATGATAGTCATAAATTTGAGTCAAAATATTTCACCTTTATTTATGAAAAAATCCCAAATTTACCCAAAAATGTAAAAAAATCGCAATTTTCTAAATTTCAATTTCTCTGCTTTTAAAACAGAAAGTGATACCTCATAAAATATTTATTATTTAACATTCCCCATATGTCTACTTTATGTTGGCATCATTTTGGAAATGTCATTTTATTTTTTTAGGACGTTAGAAGGCTTAGAAGTTTAGAAGCAATTCTTCAAATTTTTAAGAAAATTGCCAAAACCCACTTTATAAGGACCAGTTCAGGTCTGAAGTCACTTTGTGGGGCCTACATAGTGGATACCCCCATAAATGACCCCATTGTAGAAACTACACCCCTCAAGGTATTCAAAACCGATTTTACAAACTTTGTTAACCCTTTAGGCGTTCCACAAGAATTAAAGGAAAATGGAGATCAAATTTTTAAATTTCACTTTTTTGGCAGATTTTCCATTTTAATCAATTTTTTTCTCTAACACATCGATGGTTAACAGCCAAACAAAACTCAATATTTATTACCCAGATTCTGCGGTTTACAGAAACACCCCACATGTGGTCGTAAACTGCTGTATGGGCACACGGCAGGGCGCAGAAGGAAAGGAACTCCACATGGTTTTTAGATGCCATGTCCCATTTGAAGCCCCCTGATGCACCCTTACAGTAGAAACTCCCAAGAAGTGACCCCATTTTGGAAACTAGGGGATAAGGTGCCAGTTTTATTAGTACTATTTTTGGGTACAGATGATTTTTTGATCATTCAATATAACACTTTATGGGGCAAGGTGACCAAAAAATTGGTTGTTTTAGCACAGTTTCTATTTATTTATCTTTACAGCGTTCACCTTAGGGGTTCAGTCAAGTGACATTTTTATAGAGCAGATTGTTACGGACGTGGCGATACCTAATATGTATACTTTTTCTCATTTATTAAAGTTTTACACAATAATAGCATTTTTGAAACCAAAAAATTATGTTTTAATGTGTCCATGTTCTGAGAGCTATAGTTTTTTTATTTTTTGAGAGATTTTCTTATGTAGGGGCTCATTTTTTGCGGGATGAGGTGACGGTTTTATTGGTACCATTTTGTGGGACATACGCGTTTTTGATCACTTGGTGTTGCACCTTTTGTGATGCAAGGTGACAAAAATTGCTTGTTTTGACAGTTTTTTTTTTTTTTTTTTTTACGGTGTTCACCCGAGGGGTTAGGTCATGTGATATTTTTATAGAGCTGGTTTTTACGGACGCGGCAATACCTAATATGTATACTTTTTTTATTTGTTTCACTTTAACACAATAATAGCATTTTTGAAACCAAAAAAATTATGTTTTAGTGTCTCCATGTTCTAAGAGCTATAGTTTTTTTATTTTTTGAGAGATTTTCTTATGTAGTGGCTCATTTTTTGCGGGATGAGGTGACGGTTTTATTGGTACCATTTTGTGGGACATACGCGTTTTTGATCACTTGGTGTTGCACCTTTTGTGATGTAAGGTGACAAAAATTGCTTGTTTTGACACAGTTTTTTTTTTTTTTTTTTTTACGGTGTTCATCCGAGGGGTTAGGTCATGTGATATTTTTATAGAGCTGGTTTTTACGGACGCGGCAATACTAAATATGTCTATTTTACTTTATTTTTCTATTTTAATTTTTTTTTTTTTATTCCTAACTTGGGAACTTTTTTTTTTTTTACATGTGAAACTTTATTTTATTTTATTTTTTCAACCCTTTATTTTTTTTATTTTTTTTTACACTTTTCGTCCCCCATAAGGTCATACAAGACCTCTGGGGGACATTTACTTCACTTTTTCTTTTTTTTTCACAGTTGATTTCTCCTGTAACTGGGGCTGACATAGTAGCCCCAGTTACAGGACAAATGCACCCCTAGAGAGGCTGTACAGCAGCAATCCAGCGCTGTACAGCCTCACAGCAGGGCTGATCGAGGTCTCTGAGAGACCTCACACAGCTCCTGCACACTCCGGTCACATGACCGCCGGGCCGGAACAGGAAGCGCACAGCGCTTCCTGCTCTGCAGACACAGCGCTCGGTGAGCGCTGTGTCTGCAGCGATCGTGAAGGCAGGGACACCTGGGCACTGTCCCTGCCTTGTCTTAGGGTTGCCCTGCTGTCACTGACAGCGGGCAACCCGATCAGCAGCTGCACGATTAGCGTGCAGCTGCTATTTCTGACAGGACGTTTTAAAACGTGCTGTCAGAAATAGACGTCCACCCATAGGACGTTTATATCCTATGGGCGGACGTGAGGCGGTTAAAAGTATGACACTGGTTGTCATAAATCACTAAATTATACTGTGCTGATCAGATAGGGGTGTGTTAACACCACCGTGTGGTACATTTTGGGTGTTACTTTGTAACTTCATCATTTGTTTTCCAGTTGTATTGTTTTTATATTCTTTGTTTTTATAATAAACGATTATATTTTTTGCATATACAATTGTCCCTTTGTTTTACTGCTTGCACAAATCAAATTAAGATACTCGATAAAGAACTTAGAGGCGTGTTCATGTCCGCCTGAAGGATAATATAATTTTTATATTTTTTTATCCTCTCTTTTATATGAAGATTCTTTTTCATATAGAAGATATATGACAAGAAGTATTGTAAAGCATTGTAAAGAGGATCAGACCTCCAAAAGTTGAAGTCCCAGAGTGGGACAAAAAAGAAAGTGTAAAAAAAAAAGTTAAAAAAAGAAAGTTTTACAGAAAAAAAATTAAAATTTCAAGTTAAAAAAAGTGTACTTTTCCCCAAATAAAGTAAAAAAAAAATTGTAACAAATAGGGAAAAAAAGAAAAGTAGACAAATTAGGTATCACTGCATCCGTAAAAAAACTTGTGGGTTAGATGACTATATAGATATAACTCAGTAATTAGTACTTCTATGCTTAATTAGAATATGCAAATTAGCACCTGCTTCTGAAATACAGTTTTAGTACATTTTAACTATCAGCTTTTTACTCAGGGGCTTGAATTAATGCAAATGTTAGGTGTGAATAGCTTACACCCTGTATACCCCATTAAGGGAGAAATGTCACCCAATATTTACAACTATAATCAAGTTGCAGAAAAAAAATTGTCTTCCAAACACACATCTAACAGCATTTCAGAGGAGCTCTGTACCTATATACACTACTCAAAAAAATAAAGGGAACACTTAAACAACACAATGTAACTCCAAGTCAATCACACTTCTGTGAAATCAAACTGTCCACTCAGGAAGCAACACTGAGTGACAATCAATTTCACATGCTGTTGTCAAATGGGATAGACAACAGGTGGAAATTATAGGCAATTAGCAGGTGGTGATCACAGACCACTTCTCAGTTCCTATGCTTCCTGGCTGATGTTTTGGTCACTTTTGAATGCTGGCAGTGCTTTCACTCTAGTGGTAGCATGAGACGGAGTCTACAACCCACACAAGTGGCTCAGGTAGTACAGCTTATCCAGGATGGCACATCAATGCGAGCTGTGGCAAGAAGGTTTGCTGTGTCTGTCAGCGTAGTGTCCAGAGCATGGAGGCGCTACCAGGAGACAGACCAGTACATCGGGAGACGTGGAGGAGGCCGTAGGAGGGCAACAACCCAGCAGCAGGACCGCTGCCTCCGCCTTTGTGCAAGGAGGAACAGGAGGAGCACTGCCAGAGCCCTGCAAAATAACCTCCAGCAGGCCACAAATGTGCATGTGTCTGCTCAAACGGTCAGAAACAGACTCCATGAGGGTGATATGAGGGCCCAACGTCCACAGGTGGGGGTTGTGCTTACAGCCCAACACCATGCAGGACGTTTGGCATTTGCCAGAGAACACCAAGATTGGCAAATTCGCCACCGGAGCCCTGTGCTCTTCACAGATGAAAGCAGGTTCACACTGAGCACATGTGACAGACGTGACAGAGTCTTGAGACGCCGTGGAGAACGTTCTGCTGCCTGCAACATCCTCCAGCATGACCGGTTTGGCATTGAGTCAGTAATGGTGTGGGGTGCCATTTCTTTGGAGGGCCGCACAGCCCTCCATGTGCTCGCCAGAGGTAGCCTGACTGCCATTAGGTATCGAGATGAGATCCTCAGACCCCTTGTGAGACCATATGCTGGTGCTGTTGGCCCTGGGTTCCTCCTAATGCAAGACAATGCTAGACCTCATGTGGCTGGAGTGTGTCAGCAGTTCCTGCAAGACGAAGGCATTGATGCTATGGACTGGCCCGCCCGTTCCCCAGACCTGAATCCAATTGAGCACATCTGGGACATCATGTCTCACTCTATCCACCAACGTCACGTTGCACCACAGACTGTCCAGGAGTTGGCAGATGCTTTAGTCCAGGTCTGGGAGGAGATCCCTCAGGAGACCATCTGCCACCTCATCAGGAGCATGCACAGGCGTTGTAGGGAGGTCATACAGGCACGTGGAGGCCACACACACTACTGAGCCTCATTTTGACTTGTTTTAAGGACATTACATCAAAGTTGGATCAGCCTGTAGTGTGTTTTTCCACTTTACTTTTGAGGGTGACTCCAAATCCAGACCTCCATGGGTTGAAAATATGATTTCCATTTTTTTATTTTTGTGTGATTTTGTTGTCAGCACATTCAACTATGTAAAGAAGAGTATTTCAGAAGAATATTTAATTAATTCAGATCTAGGATGTGTTATTTTTGTGTTCCCTTTATTTTTTTGAGCAGTGTATATGTATTAAGGCATTTGCCTGGATTTGTGGGAGGGGCTGAGGTCCGCCTCCAGCCTATTTAGGGCACCCCCCTTACCTGGCTCCTGCACCGTCTGAGGTCTGAGCTTTGTGAGAGGAAGTCGCTTGTTGGAGTTCTGAGGAATTTACCTGCGAGCCGCTGATTTTCTGAGAGCTTTTTTCGTCGCCGTCTGGTTCTGGTTGTGGAGCATTGCTGTTCTTTTCCCAGTTTCTCTCGGTTCACTGTGGGTCGCGTTTGCCCGTCAAACTGTGAGTTATTTCGTACGGGTCTGCAGGGCCTCACGGTTGCCCCAGCACCGGTTCATCTCATTTCATCAAGGCACACCAATGTCACGGTTTCATGCAAGTCACCATCATTCATTTCTGTCACACCTGTTCATGCGTTCTCATTACGATCCGCACCACCAGTTGGTCATACACACTGGCAGCATGCGGCATGGTTCCTGGTTCAAACACCCCCCCTTTTCTGTTGTTGTCCACACGCTGCACCCATGTCACCAGCAGCTCCTTTTTTAGGCCCTCTGGCGTCTCCACAGGGCCGTCATGCCGGCCAGCAACCTGCTGATCCCAGCACATTCCCCGGTTTGGTTCACCCCAAACAAACATTCATCATGCACAGCACAGTGGGCTGCTGCCGTGCACCCCCCCATTCATTTTCACTTTTCACTGGGCTGCCGTTCGTCCCTTCCCTGTCGCCTCCTGCCTGTTGCCGCTCCTCCTGCCGCGCGGCCGATGGCGCCCGACCGCGTCCTGGGGCCTGGTCTGCGCATGCGCGGCCGGGGGGTTCTGCGCATGCGCGGCATTTTCGATGGCGCATGCGCAGTGTCCCGACGCCTCCGGACGTTGGTGTTCAACACACTGATTCTTCCCAGCCCCCACATGTCACTCCTCAGTCACAAACCCCCCCCGGTCATTCATGTGCGCAGTCGTGGGGGCCAGCAGCAGTGCAACCGCACAATCTCCCCCCCCCCCTTTTCCATTCATTACCTGCACTGGGCTCACCGCGGCCGTAACATCCCCTCACCACCTGCTGCCTGGTTGCCGCTCCCCCTGCCGCGCGGCCGGCCGCGTCCTGGGGCCTGATCTGCGCGTGCGCGGCCGGGGTTCTGCGCATGCGCGACGGCTCGTCGGCGCATGCGCGGTGTCCCGGCGGCCGTGCGCGCGGCATCTGTGTCCGGGGGGCCGCCGTCGGGCGGCAGGGGAGGCCACAACATGCCCCTCTTGTTACACATTCCCCAGGAGCCCCAATAAAGACAGTGAAACACATCACACCCATGAAATAAACAGGGAATCATGAGCAGGCCCCTCTTGGCCAAAATCGTACATGATCTCACCATGCTGATCGCCGGAGGGGCATAGACTTCCCATCCGCATTCAGCTACAAGTGACTGTCTCTAAAGGGGTCGTCACCTTTTCACAACCATGTTCAAAAAAAAAAAAAAATAATATATAATATTTATATTTTTGCTTCATATTCAATAAACATGTGGGAATTGCGGGGGCACGGTCCAGAATGTTCCAAAAAAAAAAAAAAAAAAAAAAAAAAAAGGAAAATATTTTGCAGGCGCACACTTTCCGCCAGCCCATGGCCACGGCACGCACTGGTCTCGTTCACATCAGGCGCAAGCTATCATTTCATGTGTAACCGCCATGATCCTCCCGGTCATACATATGTACCACATGCATTTACGCTTTTCATCACGCTATGTCATGTTTACCCTCCCCCTTATTTTTTAGGCGGTCAACCTATACTGTTTTACACTACCGTGTATCCGGAGAATTTTTCTTGGTACCAGGTACGTTCATTCTGCTCATTTACCAAAATCTTCCTTACATTTCGGATGGTCCCGTTAGGGTCAGCGTGCTGGCTTTAGGGGCACGATCATCCCACTAGGTAACCCCCCCCCCTTTTCTTGGCTTCGCCGACAGTTAGTGGTCCCGCGAGGCCGACACCCCCGCCTCAAACGTACGGAGGCACCTGCCCAACGCGCCACCTCGTTAGTAAGCCGCCTCGCATGTTGCATAGAGAGGGCCTCACCTGTCACTCCCTTCCCCTAGTCCTGTCTTACAGTCACCGAGAGGCCAACGCTCCTGCCGCTACCACGAGTGGCCTCATTACCCCCTCGCGCCAAATCATAGATAGAGCCTCTCAAAGCCGCTTGGCAATTAGCAGGGCCTCATCTGTCACCATGCAAGTGTAATTTTTCGCCATTTGGCCTAGCTAGCCAGCACGATCCTGCATGGCCTCAAATTAATCAACTTTTTTATTGTAGTATGTCGCTGGATGGGTTGGAAAACTTCTCCCTACCTGGCACCCCTGCTAGATCTGTCACTGCCACTTCGGGAGACGATCTAGCCAGTCCAGCGTCCATCCAGTCCTGGACAATTCCTCGCATCACGGCGGAGTTGAGGAAACGGCATGTTCCCTTCCCCGCCACGGCTAGGAAAGCGGAGCTGTTCCGGCTGTTACGCGCTTCAACCGATACTAGCGATGCGGGGCAAGGACCCAGCCAGTCCGGCACCGGGGACATCCATGCCATGCTGGCCTCTCTGATGACATCCATGTCAACAATCAACGCCAGGCTGGAGAGGCTGGAAACGGTCACCACGACCCTCTCCTTGGCGGGTCCGCCACCGGCGGCATCACCGGCACCGGTCGGTTTGCCGGTGGTCACACCATCCACTAGCGTGGAGGACCGGGAAGTCAACCCGGCGCATATGATTCCTGAGCACTTGAAACGGGATATCCTGGAAGGTAAGGATATAAACCTGGCCTCCCTTCTGATTGCCTCCCAGGACGTGGTCGAAAACACGACGTACGCCTATGACGAGGTGTCAGTTGTGGTCAAGTCCAGGGATGCCCGGCTCAATAGGAAATTGACCATTCCCGAATTCGTGTTGGCCTTCGGAATCTACAGAGAGGTCATCTGTGCGGTCTACCCCAACAGAAGGGAGGAATTCGACCTCTACTTACACAAACTGGTGGATTTGGGCAACAAATACGGAGGGTCAGCGTTTTATGACTATCACAGGTCTTTTTCGGCAAAGGTGGCAGGGGCTTTCTCCCAGTACGGAGTCCGCTCCAACTGGGCGAGGATCGACACGGTCATTTTTTGTCGCCACTTCGCAGGCCTTAGGACCCCAGCCTGTGCGCACTGCTCCTTCACGGCCCACACCACCAATTTTTGCCCGAACACGTCGGTCAGACAGGGCCCCTCCCAGGCAGCTGGTCCCTCCGGGGTCCCGGAGAGACTGGCCCGGGACAAACTGGGTCGGCCGATCAAATTTCTAGGCAAATCGATGATTTGCAATAATTTCAATGAGGGGTCCTGTAATTATAACGGATGTAAATTGTTACACATATGCACCAAATGTTTCCGGGCACATGCCAAGTCCATGTGTCCAAATAAAATGTTTACACAACCGTATCTAACAACTATCAACATGCCAGTTTTTACCGCGCTCATGTCGCAACACCCCTCCAGCCATCTATCAGATTTCCTCGTTTCAGGATTGACAGAAGGATTTCACACGGGCATCCTGTATATGCCAACAGGCACCCTGGAATGTCCCAATATTTTATCCGCTCTACACAACCCCACCGCCATTGACGCCCTCATAGCCCAAGAGGTAACAGAGGGTTTTGTGCTAGGTCCTTTCAAGACTCCCCCATTCGCCACATGGCGCACCAACCCCATTGGCGTCGTCACTGGGAAATCTTCCCAGAAACAGAGGCTCATCATCGACCTATCGGCACCTCACGGGACGGGCAACCCCAGTCTCAACTCCCTCATTCCCTCGGAGGAATTCTCTCTGCAGTATACCACGATAGATCACGCCATCACGGCCATCAGTCAAGCAGGGGTGGGGGCATGGCTCAGCAAAACCGACATCGCCAACGCCTTCAAATTACTTCCGATTCACCCTACACTGTGGCACCTGCATGGCATCAAGTGGTCTGGGGATTATTATTTTTTCTCCCGATTGACCTTCGGGTCCAAAAGCAGCCCGGCCATCTTCGACGTGTTTGCGGAAGCATTATGCTGGTTGCTATTGAATATAGCAAGGTGCCCGCTGGTTTTACATTACCTTGATGACTTCCTATTGGTGGAAGAAAACACTTCCCCTCCTTCCAGCCTCAGAGCCACCATCAAGCTGTTCAAGGAACTGGGGTCCCCCTCTCCACCAAGAAGACAGAGGGGCCGGACACGATCATCACCTTCCTGGGTATCCAGTTGGATTCAGCTTCAATGCAAGCCAGTTTGCCGTCCGGGAAGATCCAGGACATCCTCACCCACATAGACGGCTATCTTCAACTCGGCACCTGCAACCGCAGAGAACTACAGTCCCTGCTGGGCTCCCTGAACTTTGCCATGCGCATCATACCCCAGGGTCGCTCGTTATTCACGGCTTCTGCACCTCTTCCCCTTGTTCCTACACGACTCGCACAGATTGTCCCTGGATGCCCACGCTGCGGCGGATCTGGGAATGTGGAGGAGATTTCTGTCCACCTGGAATGGTAGGAGCTTGTTTCTCCCTCAGCTGTCGGACTCTTCCCCCTCTATCTGGTCAGATGCGGCATCTACCACAGGCTTTGCGGCCATATTTGGGGACGATTGGCTGTGGGGCAGCTGGCCTCCTGAGGTCCAGGGTCTGGAAGGATTCTCCACTACCTCAGCGCTTTTTGAGATCTATCCCATCGTAGCGGCTGCCGTGGCGTGGGGTCATTTATGGGCAAATCTGGCGGTCCGCTGCTACTCGGACAACCAAGCAACCTGCCAGATTATAAATAAAGGTCGTTCTAAATCCCTCACAATCATGAGGTTCATGCGAAGACTTACTTGGCTGGCCGCCTGCAACAATTCTTTCCTGCATTGTTTCCATGTCCCAGGGGTGTGCAATTCGGCTGCTGACAATTTATCTCGCTTCAAATTTCAGGCTTTTCATCAGGATCTCCCATCAGCATCACCCACTGCCTCCAGCACCCCGTCATTTCAGCAACTCATTCTGGACTAGAGGCCATCATGCGGCATAGCCAGTCTTTGTCCCACTTTTCACTATCAGTCAATACACATAGAGCATACAACAGAGCATTCACGCTATTCAACAGATTCCTGGTAGAACACAACATCACGCACCCTTTCATCATGACGTCTGTTTTGGGATTTGCTTCTTTTTGCCACCTCAAACTAAAAATGTCATACAACACCATCAAACTGTATCTTACTGGCATTCAACATCATATGCTAATCTTGCACCCTAACTACACCAGCTTCATGGCCTCCCACCAAATCAAAACAATACTCAGAGGCATTCAGAAGACGGAACCCGCACGTCCAGCCCAAAGGCTGCCCATCAACAGTCATGTTTTCAAGGCATTATCCGACCTGCTGGACGCCACGCCTTTTGATACAAATACCAACGCGGTCATCAAAGCTGCTATTTACTTGGCCTTCTACGGGTTCCTGAGGCCCGGGGAATTCACTACCACCTCCACATCCCAAACCTCATCTTGTCTCCTTGTCTCCCACTTATCTAAACACCTGGATCACTACGTCCTGACCTTACCTCACTCCAAGAGTAGTCAGCGTTCACCTGTCAACATCTCATATTACCCCACGCACAACAAATGGTGTCCGGTGAGGGTGCTGGACACATACAGTCAGCTTCACAGGTTCCTACCCTCTCAACCGCTACTTCAACTTCATGGATCGGTGCTCACCACGACCACCTTCATGATCCATGTCAGATCATTTCTCACCCAACTGGGCCTTGACGCGGCCAACTACTCGGGGCACTCCTTTCGCATCGGAGCTGCATCCACGGCCTCCAGTGCCAACATCCCTGCCCATGTTATCAAGAAATTGGGACGCTGGAAGTCGTCCGCTTACGCACGATACATTCCCAATCCAGCGCAAGAGTTAAGGGTGGCTTTCCAAAGCATGTCGGGTTGAGCTGTTTACATGTTTTATTGGTTACAAATAAACTGGTTTATTTCCATTTTTGCCCTCTTCTTTCTTAGGCCTACCTCGTCCTCGGTTTCGGCACACCACAACCGACTGCATTTCTTTCCCTGCTTCCCAGGGCTCTTCTCTGTACTACCGTAAGCACCTAACACAAGTATTAAGGCATTTGCCTGGATTTGTGGGAGGGGCTGAGGTCCGCCTCCAGCCTATTTAGGGCACCCCCCTTACCTGGCTCCTGCACCGTCTGAGGTCTGAGCTTTGTCCCTCCCACCACTCCACTCATTTACAACTCATTTCTTTTATGTCTTTTCCTTGGGTGGGCCCTCTTCTTTCTTAGGCCTACCTCGTCCTCGGTTTCGGCACACCACAACCGACTGCATTTCTTTCCCTGCTTCCCAGGGCTCTTCTCTGTACTACCGTAAGCACCTAACACAAATATATATATATAGTTATTGTGTAAAACACAGATATCATGTACTTTCATAATACACTGTTAGGACAATAATCTAGTGACATAAACAGTGAACGATATTACAAGTAATGCTTTTCTGAGATACAAATACTCAGGGAGTTATATATTAAAAGGAACATAACACCAATAAATAAATAAAAGTGAACAGGAAGAAGTCGGGAAGGTTCTTTTCTCCTAAAGTGAGGAAAATTGGCTTCTACCTCACAGGGTTTTTGTATTTTTTTGCTTCCTCTGGATCAACTTGCAGGATAACAGGCTGAACTGGATGGACAGATGTCTTTTTTCAGCCTTATAAACTATGTAAGGCTACTTTCACACTAGCGTTTTAGTTTTCCGGTATTGAGATCTGTCATAGGGGCTCAATACCGGAAAAAAATGCTTCAGTTTTGTCCCCATTCATTGTCAATGGGGACAAAACTGAACAGAACGGAATGCTCCAAAATGCATTCCGTTCTTTTTAGTTACGTTCCCATAACGGAGAGAAAGCCGCAACATGTTGTAGTTTTCTTTTCGTCCTGGGATGCAGAGCAAGATGGATCCGGCATGACCCCCAATGAAAGGCAATGGGGACGGATCCGTTTTCTCTGCCACAATAGAAAACAGATCCGTCCCCCATTGACTTTCAATGGAGTTTATGACGAATCCGTCTTGGCAATGTTAAAGATAATACAACCGGATCCATTCGTAACAGATGCAGATGGTTCTATTATCAGTAACGGAAGCATTTTTGCTTAACCCTGCTGGATCCAGTAAAAACGCTAGTGTGAAAGTAGCCTTACTAGGAGCTAACCTTGTCAACTCTGTCAGTCTGTAACTTTTCTATATGTTCCTGAAACAGTCATGTACAAAACTTGTGGAGTGCTAATTACCCCCTGATTTCTTCGATTTTCCTTTGTCACGGGTTAGACTCAAATCTACTTGTCTCCTATTGTAGCCAAAGTAGGAGGGGGGATGCTCCTACTACAACCAGCTGTCTTACAGCCAGTCTGAATTGTGAAAAGAAGGAGACTATTTATATTTTCAAGTTGTAAATGCAATGAGACAAAATATGATGACCGGTGAGATGTTTTGGGGGCTGCTCCCCATAAGGGTACACTCACAATTGGCAGATTTGATGTGGATACTTTTGTGACTGTGCCCTGCATAAACAACCCTGTTTATATGTAACAGATTGATTTTAAGATGAGAAAATATCTGCTTTATGTCAAAATATATCTGTTTTAGTAACAGAATTTAATCAAATATATTATGAGTTTCCCAAAAGATTCTAATGTAGGCAAATTTGAAACTGTTCAAAATTAAGGATATCTACACGCGAGTTCGACATCTGGATGTAAATGTTGTTACACTGTCACTTTGGGACCGAAGCAATTTACATAATTTACTATATCAGCTAAATCAATATAATGAAACCAATGGTGATAGCTTTTGAATTCAGTGGGATAAAGCAGAAGAATAGAAATTTGTGGTGCAAATATCTGGAGCTACATACTGTCAGGTCCATAAATATTGGGACATCAACATAATTCTAACATTTCTGGCTCTATACACCACCACAATGGATTTAAAATAAAACAAACAAGATGTGCTTTAACTGCAGCCTGTCAGCTTTAATTTGAGGGTATTTACATCCAAATCAGGTGAACGGTGTAGGAATTACAACAGTTTGCATATGTGCCTCCCACTTGTTAAGTGACCAAAAGTAATGAGACAGAATAATAATCATAAATCAAACTTTCACTTTTTAATACTTGGTTGCAAATCCTTTGTAGTCAATTACAGCCTGAAGTCTGGAACGTATAGACATCACCAGACGCTAGGTTTCATCCCTGGTGATGCTCTGCCAGGCCTCTACTGCAACTGTCTTAGGTTCCTGCTTGTTCTTGGGGCATTTTCCCTTCAGTTTTGTCTTCAGCAAGTGAAATGCATGTTCAATTGGATTCAGGTCAGGTGATTGACTTGGCCATTGCATAACATTCAAATTCTTTCCGTTAAAAAACTCTTTGGTTACTTTTGCAGTAGGCTTTGGGTCATTGTCCATCTGCACTGTGAAGCGCCGTCCCATGATTTCTCAAGCATTTGGCTGAATATGAGCAGATAATATTGCCCGAAACACTTCAGAATTCATCCTGATGCTTTTGTCAGCAGTCACATCATCAATAAATACAAGAGAACGAGTTCCATTGGCAGTCATACATTCCCACGCTATGACACTACCACCACCATGCTTCACTGATGAGGGGTTATGCTTCGAATCATAAACAGTTCCTTTCCTTCTCCATTCTCTTCTCTTCCCATCACTCTGGTACAAGTTGATCTTCTGTCCAAAGGATGTTGTTCCAGAACTGTGTAGGCTTTTTTAGATGTTGTTTGGCAAACTCTAATCTGGCCTTCCTGTTTTTGAGGCTCACCAATGGTTTAAATCTTGTGGTGAACCCTGTGTATTCACTCTGGTGAAGTCTTCTCTTGATTGTTGACTTTTACACACATACACCTACCTCCTGGAGAGTGTTCTTGATCTGGCCAACTGTGGTGAAGGGTGTTTTCTTCACCAGGGAAAGAATTCTTCGGTCATACATCACAGTTGTTTTCCGTGGTCTTCCGGGTCTTTTGGTGTTGCTGAGCTCACCGATATGTTCCTTCTTTTTAAGAATGTTCCAAAATTTTTTTGGGCCACGCCAAATGTTTTTGCTATCTCTCTGATGGGTTTGTTTTGTTTTTTCAGCCTAATGCTGGCTTGCTTCACTGATAGTGACAGCTCTTTGGATCTCATTTTGAGAGTTGACAGCAACAGATTCCAAATGCAAATAGCACACTTGAAATGAACTCTGGACCTTTTATCTGCTCATTGTAATTGGAATAATGAGGGAATAACACACACCTGGCCATGGAACAGCTGAGAAGCCAATTGTCCCATTACTTTTGGTCCCTTAACAAATGGGAGGCACATATGCAAACTGTTGTAATTCCTACACCGTTCACCTGATTTGGATGTAAATACCCTCAAATTAAAGCTGGCAGTCTGCAGTTAAAGCACATCTTGTTTGTTTCATTTCAAATCCATTGTGGTGGTGTATAGAGCCAAAAATGTTAGAATTGTGTTGATGTCCCAATATTTATGGACCTGACTGTATGTCATAGTGCTGCTTTTTTTTTGTTACGTTATGTAACCTGAGCTCCAATTGGTTGCCACGGGCAAGGGCTCTCTAGCTTGTAGTGCATTTCATTAAGGCCTCTTTCACACGGAAGTCTTTTTTTTGGCCCGGATAAGATGCGGGTGCGTCGCAGGAAAATGTGGGATTTTTCCGTGCGAGTGCAAAACATTTTAATGCGTTTATGCACATGCGTGAGAAAAATCGGCATGTTTGGTACCCAAACCCGAACTTCTTCACAGAAGTTCGGGTTTGGGTTAGGTGCTGTGTAGATTGTATTATTTTCCCTTATAACATGGTTATTAGGGAAAATAATAGAATTCTTAATACAGAATGCATAGTACAATAGGGGATGGATCATGTGATGGACCATGTGATGGGCGCAGTGACGTCATCATAGGTCCTTTTCCTCACAGATAAAGACAGAAGAGAAGCCGGGCTGCGCGAACAAGTGGATTAAGGTGAGTTAAATTATTATTATTTCTTTTTAACCCCTCCAACCCTATTGCACTAAGCATTCTGTATTAAGAATGCTATTATTTTCTCTTATAACCATGTTATAAGTGAAAATAATAATGATCGGGTCCCCATCCCGATTGTCTACTAGCAACCATGAGTGAAAATCGCATTGCATCCGCACTTGCTTGCTGATGCTTGCAATTTTCACGCAGCCCCATTTACTTCTATGGGCACTGCGTTGCGTGAAAAACGCACAATATAGAACAGGCTGCGATTTTCACGCAACGCACAAGTGATGCATGAAAATCACTGCTCATGTGCACAGCCCCATAGAAATGAATGGGTTCGGATTCAGTGCGGATGCAATGCGTTCACCTCACGCATTGCACCCGCGCAGAAAACTCGCCCGTCCAGAACGGCTTCTAAACATTAAGCGGTTCACTCTGAATTGTCATTTACATTGGAATCTCCTTTAATGTATATGAGCATCTTGAGCTGATACACCTCTGTCACAAAACACTAAGGAAGAGTCATTAACCCCTTCTACCCCGGGCCAGTTTTTGCTCTTCTGCCCAGGCCATTTTTTGCTAATCTGACATGTGTCACTTTATGTGGTAATAGCTTAGAAGTTTAGAAGCAAATCTTGAAATTTTTCAGAAAATTTCCAAAACCCACTTTTTAAGGACCAGTTCAGGTCTAAAGTCACTTTGTGGGGCTTACATAATAGAAACCACCTACAAATTACCCTATTTTAGAAACTACACCCCTTAAGGTATTCAAAACTGATTTTACAAACTTTGTTAACCGTTTAGGTGTTCCACAAGAATTAATGGAAAATGGAGATGAAATTTCAGAATTTCACTTTTTGGGCAGATTTTACATTTTAATCCATTTTTTCCAGTAACAAAGCAAGGGTTAACAGCCAAACAAAACTCAATATTTATTACCCTGATTCTCCAGTTTACAGAAACACCCCACATTTGGTCGTAAACTGCAGTATGGCCACACGGCAGGGTGCAGAAGGAAGGAACGCCATATGGTTTTTGGGAGGCAGGATTTATCTGAACTGGTTTTTAGATGGCCATGTCCCATTTGAAGCCCTCTGATGCACCCCTACAGTAGAAACTCAAAAAAGTGACCCACATTTTGGAGACTATGGGATAAGGTGCCTGTTTTATTGGTACTATTTTTGGGGTACATATGATTTTTAATTGCTCTATATTACGTTTTTTGTGATGCAAGGTAACCAAAATATGGATGTTTTGGCACCGTTTTTATTTTTTATTTTTTACATCATTAATTTGACAGGGTAAATCATGTGCTATTTTTGTAGAGCAGGTTGTTACGGATGCAATGATATCAAATATGTCTACTTTCTATGTTTGTTTCAATTTTACATAATAAAGCATTTTTGAAAAAAAATGTATATGTTGCCCTGAGCAGATCCCAGGGCAAAATAGGGAACGCAATTCCAGGGTTAGGTTCCGGACGAGGGCCCAACTAGTGGGATACACCGTGGTAGACAAACAGGGTTATTGTAGGGCCCCATAGGGTCATCCAGGGGCATATATCACCTTCCTGTGACTCCCTCTTATTTCTAGGACCTCCAACTATTGAACCGGACCACCCTGCCAAGAAACCACGAAACAAAGGTGTCTGAAGATTCTATCATCTGTAGGGTAGGACACTGGGTTTCATTGGTGCCGCCGTGCACCTTTTTGATACAGGTGCTGCTGTGCACTAACTTGCATGGTGATTTTTGGCACCAAACCTTTGTTGCTTCTTTGATGCCGCCGTGCATTATGTATATACTGTCATATGTCGTCTCTAACATCATTGTTATATTGTGTACCTAAGGTGTTAGTGCATACCGGCCATTGTTACCTTACAATTGTGTACCTAAGGTGCTAGTGCATACCGACTCTTGTTACCTTACAGTGTGTCACACTGAATGTATAAGTGTGGACACGGTTGTTTCTGTTTCCAACAAATCCCCTGTGTGCGCGATTGTGGAAAACTGTATTCACATACACGTTCGATCTTTCATGAATATTGAGGGATATATCTTTTAATGTTTTAGAAGTAAAAGTTACGTCTTAAATACTCCAGGGCATATGCCTTTTTGATTGCTTGCTGTTGCAATTTTTGTGATGTAAGGTGACAAAAATGGCATTTTTTTACACCGTTTTTATTTTTATTTTTTAACCTGAGGGGTTAGGTCATGTGATTTTTTATAGAGCTGGTTGTTACGGATTTGGAGATACCTAATATGTATATATATTTTTTATGTATTTCACTTTAGCACAATAATAGCAGTTTTGAAACAAAAAATTGATGTTTAAGTGTCTCCATGTTCTGAGAGGTATAGTTTTTTTTATTTTTTGGGCGATTGTCTTAGGTAGGGGCTCATTTTTTGCGGGATGAGGTGATGGTTTTATTGATACCCTTTTGTGGGACATACGCCTTTTTGATCACTTGGTGTTGCACTTTTTGTGATGTAAGGTGACAAAAATTTTTTTACACCATTTTTATTTTTTATGGTGTTTATCGGACAGGGTGGATCATGTGATATATTTATAGAGCCTGTCATTACGGACCCGGCGATACCTAATATTTTTTTTCCAGTTTTTTATTACAAAAAAGGGGAAAGGGGATTTTTTTCTTTTTTTTACTTAAAAACTTTATTAATTTTATTAAAAACACTTTTTTTTTTTACTTTTTTTTCTTTACTTTATTTCTGACGTTCACTTTTAGGGGTTTGATCCCCTCTGCAATGCACTACAATACATCTGTAATATTGTAATGCATTGCCTGTTCGTGTACTACAGTGAGTAGTACACTAACAGATTGCCTAGGAGACCCAGCCTGAGGCTGGATCTCCTGTGCACCTGTAGAAGGCAGGTCCAGATGCCGTGCAAGGCATTGGGAAGCCTCTGCACGGCATCGGGCTGCCTTCTGACACATTGAGTCCCCGCCACAGCAGCGCAGGAACTCAATGCGCTCCCTCACCCGACACAAAACCCTTCTATGCCGCGGTCAGCGTGGACCGCGGCATAGAAGGGGTTGATCCACCGGCATCAGCTTTTACAGTGATGCCGGCGGATACAGCAGGGGCTCGGCTACCAGGGACTGTCGGACCCCTGCAGTGATCTGGCGCACACCGCTCCGGTGCCTGCCCGATCACCATGTCGTACTATTACTTCAAATTGCGGGAATGCAGTACGTAATAGTACGTCATGTGTCGGGAAGGGGTTAAAGGGATTCCCTGGAAAATTCTTATAGTTACGTGCCAAATAATAGCAGTGTGTTTAAAACCAAAAAAAAAAAAGCTAATTCCTCATGTTAGCATTTATTTCTATGTACACAAAGGCACTGGGAGCACTGCACATTCAATCCCAAATGAAAACATGAATAAAATATCAATTTTTAAACTGAAAATGAAGGAAAAGGATTGAGGTCTGGGAATTAGGCTGGCCACTTCATAACCTCAATCTTGTTGGTCTGGAACCAAGATGCTGCCTGCTTGCTGGTGTGTTTAGGGTCGTGCTCTTGCTGAAATACCCATTTCGAGGGCATTTCTTCTTCAGCATAAGGCAGCATGACTTCTTCCAGTATTTTGATATAGTCAAACTGGTCCGTGGTTCCTAGTATGTGATAAATGGGCCTGAATCCAGAGTATGAGAAACATCCCCAAACCCTTTTGCTTGCACCTCCATGTTTTACCGTCTAGTGTACTCTGGCTTGAATTCAGTGTTTATGGGTTCGTCTCACAAACTGTCTGCAGCCTTTAGACCAAATAAGAACAATCTCATCTGTCCATAGAATGTTCCGACACTGGTACTTTACAAGGGTTTCTTGTAAATAGTTTGTCTTCATGTAGGTGTCTTCTGGTTGTTGCAGTTAGAGATGAGCAAATCGAAGTCAAATGAATGGAACTTGATCTGGATTTCAGGAAAAGTTTGATTTGCCACAAAGCTGAATTTCCTCTAGCTTTGTGGTAACTAATCTATTCTTCCTGAAATGGCAGTAAAAAAAACAATACAGACTGACCTCATCCATTTGCTCATGATGTCACCACATTACCAAAGATGGCTAGTTGTGGTGATGTCATCAGTGACGCCTCTCTGTACTTCATGTCTCCTCATGAACTTTATTCCTGCAGAGATTCAGCTAAAGATTATATCAGCTGGAGGATGAGGTAGCACTTTAGCTCAGTGTTGTGAAATAACTTGTCCTGCTGTGTGACTGATTAGGACAGGTTTTATGTGTGCTAATAGGAAGGCGGCCTTTTTATTTCCCCTGATGATTGCTCCCTAGAAAAAACGAGCCATTATAACTAATAAAAGGTATTTGGGAATACCGTATTTTTTGCCCCATAAGATGCACTTTCCCCCCCCCCCAAAAGTGGGGGAAAAGTGCCCCTGCGTCTTATGGGGCAAATACTGGCAATTTACATTGCAGTCTGCGATGCTGCAGCATCGCAGACTGCGATGTATTAGTGAGGAGGGGCTGTAGTAGGCGGGGAGAGCGGCGGGGCAGTGCAGGCACTGTACTCTGGCCCCGCCGCTCAGTATGTACTGTTTTATACGTAGTGTTAATCATCATATCTAAACTGAGTAATGATGCGCTCCCCCTGCTCCCCATGTGTACCGTACTTACCAGTACACATGTCACGCTCCTGTAGTAAGCACTAGCAGCTAGCAGGCAGGCCGGGCGGCCGTAATTCACGGAGGTCACGTGCCTGCTCCGCCTACTTTATGAATGAAGCAGGCGGAGCAGGCACGTGACCTCCGTGAGTTACGGCCACCCAGCCTGCCTGCTAGCTGCTAGTGCTTACTACAGGAGCGTGACATGTGTACTGGTAAGTACGGTACACATGGGGAGCAGGGGGACCGCATCATTACTCAGTTTAGATATGATGATTGACACTACGCATAATACAGCACATACTGAGCGGCGGGGCCAGAGTACAGTGGGAGGGATCTGTGGATGGCATTATGATGGTGGGGGTTCTGTGGATGGCATTATGATGGGGGGATCTGTGGATGGGACTGTTATGGGGGGGGTCTGTGGATGACACATAGCAGTGTCATCCACAGATCCACCACCCCATAACAGTGCCATCCACAGATCCCCCCATCATAATGCCATCCACAGATCCCCCCCACCATCATAATGCCATCCACAGATCCCCCCACCATCATAATGCCATCCACAGATCCCCCCCACCATCATAATGCCATCCACAGACCCCCCCATCATAATGCCATCCACAGCTCCCCCCCATAACAGTGCCATCCACAAATCCCCCACCCCATAACAGTGCATCATCTACAGATCCCCCATAATATTGTCATGCACAGACCTCCATTCGTTCAAACCCACCAAAAGCACACCTTTTGGCTAAAAATATATTTTTTCCTATTTTCCTCCTCAAAAACCTAGGTGCGTCTTATGGGCCGGTGCGTCTTATAGGGCGAAAAATACGGTATATTTGTAATAAAGTAATATTAAAGTATTTTTAGTAATTTTATTTTTATTAATTCCCAGAGAACTCCTTGTGTGGAAAGGAAAACTACCTTAGTTGCCCATAGCAACCAATCAGATTCCACCTTTCATTTTACAGAGCTCATTTGGAAAATGAAAGGCTCAGTCTAATTGGTTGCTATGGGCAGCTAAGCCAGTTTTCCACTGCACCAGGTTTGATGAATCTCCCCATACGAGCATGCTTCTGGAATTAACCATAAGTGCTGTACTATTTGTGTCTGATATGTATCCAGTAAATACAGCATCTGATCTTATAGTTTGGGCATATGCTAGTTTTGACATTTAATTTTTTTGGCTCATATGTCAAGACAGGATTATATTTTCTCACAAATCCTATTATAATCTTCTTAGTGCAGGAGAAATTAACAATTTCATTAATGACTGAGTTTGTCACATATGGTTGACATATGCATGCCCTAAGAGCCATATGCTCCGAAAGAAATGATAAGCATATTATAGTGATATATATATATATATATACACATTATATATAAATAGTATATATATTCTATATATAACGTAATATCTATATGGAAACCAGGGGATATATGAACATACCAGAATATGAGAATATGATGAATGTGATGCTGCAGCTTTGTCCTATTACACCTGCATTCCTTCCCGACAATCATCTGCTCGCTAGCGGAGGAGACCTCTGCTATTACATGCAGTGATCTCCTCCTCAGTATAGGTAGGAGCGATCGCTAATGCCATCATTCATCCCCATATTGAATCACCGTTTGACACCAGCAGATCGTGCCGACAAACGAGGATCTTTAAACCTGCTAAAAGATTCCAATTACCCGATGAACAAGTGTTTGCTTGTTCATTTGGTAATTGGCGGCAGTATTACACTGCCAGATCATCACTAGCGAACATTCATAGGAATGCTTGTTAACGATAATTTGCACGATTATCTTCAGGTGTAATAGGGCATTTAGTCCATAGGAACCTGTAGACTGAAGATGACTCATTCACTTCTATGATGTTGTTTTGGGCATGCTCTGTGACCTTTGCAGAAGTCACTGTGCAGGGAGGGGGAGGATGTGAGCTGTGACCATCACCTCTTGTGAATGTTGTGATCCTGTGTTAGCTATATCTTGGTGTTACCTTTTTTTTGCAATCCTGACTATGATAATAATAAGATGACAGCTGAGAAGAGGAATATTATGGTACATTCACACGTCCGCAAATTGTGGATCCGCAAAACACAGACACCGACCATGTGCGTTCCGCATCTATAATAGAAATGCCTTTTCTTGTCCGTGGCTTTTTTGCGGGGCCACAGAAAGGAAGTGGGGATGCAGACAGCACTCTGTGTGCTGTCCGCATCTTTTGTGGCCCCATTGAAAATGAATGGGTCCGCACCCGTTCCGCAAAATTGCGGAACGGATGCGGACCCATTTTGCGAACGTGTCAATGGACCCTTATTATGACACAGTCAGTGTGAAAAATGCTCGATTTAAAGACACACTTTAATAGAGATAGCGACAAGGAAATATGTTTAAAAAATTGTTTTAACACAAAACTTGATTTAAACAACTGGACTTTTTGTGATAACACAGTCCCTTTAATGATAGCACCCAAAAAGCTTAAAAGATATACATTCCAAGAAGTAGATAGCTGTGGAAAGTATTGAGATGGGTGGAATTTATTGTGCATGTATGTTGTGGGCTGATAAGTAGAGCATCGCTCAGGTTTACAGTACTTGTGTACTATATATTTTGACCACTTATATAGCAGCAACATATATATAGCAAGGCACGAGTGATAACCACTTTGCTGCTCTTTTATCTATCTATCTATCTATCTATCTATCTATCTATCTATCTATCTATCTATCTATCTATCTATCTATCTATCTATCTATCATCTATCAAATCTATCTATCCTCATCCAAGCATCTCATTCATTGCTATGTGTATTTCATTCTGTACCTGCATTTTTCACTTGTACCACTAGGTGGCAATATCTACACATCCCATGCTTCATTCATATAGAACACATTTTTACAAAGTACAGTACTTCATTCTTTCACAAATAGTTGCTCAGCTTACATGGCAAAGACAGAGGTAACATAGCAATTGTGGAGCGTCCTGATGCCTCATAGGCTAGTGTATGGCATCCTACTGAATTTTGTGCCATTATGCTTGCCTGGTATTTAATTACTAACTAGTCGGTGTCTGTCTAATTTCATTTGTACTACTGTACCTTTAAACGCTAGTGGTATTTCAATTTTAGTTCCGCTTATTTCAGAAATTCACATTAGAAATTATCTTTATCCATTTAAATACCGGGACAATTTAATCAAGTGAATGGGTCAGCGATCCGCTGTGACTGTCCCACGGACTGTGTTCGTGCATTGCAGCCCGCATTTTGTGGGCCACAGCACGACCACGGGGCGCACATGCCCACGGAACGGCACCTGTGTATTGCGGATCCGCAAATGCGGTCCGTAATATGGCAACGGGAAGCACACGTTCGTGTGCAGGGGGCCTTACAGTTCTGGATTGTATTAGATGACACTGGCATAAATAATGCTGTCAGTGTTATCCAATACATTCGAGACCTCTAAGGGTTATATAGCATCATAAATCAATATCATGCTGGATGGTCATGACGGGAGCTGTCTGATACTCACGAGTCGGGAGTGTACAACTCGCTTGTGTGAAAGCAGCCTTAGTTTATATGAGCCGTAGCCCATATGAGGGCTTATTTTTTGTGGGACAAGTTTTAATGGCACCATATAGTGTACCATATACTTAAAAAAAAAATCTTTGTGGGGGTGAAATAAAAAAAAAGTTCAGTACAATTATGGCAATACCAACTTTATATAGATTTTATTACGTTTTACTCCTTTAAAAAAATATTAAACTTAGAAAGATTATTTGCATCACCATATTCTGACACCCATATATGTCGATATACAGCTGCGTGGGGGCTTGTTTTTTGTGAGGTGAGTTGTACGTTTTATTGGTACCATTTTAATGTACATGTTTGGTGGACTTTTTTTAATCACTTTTTTAAATATTTTTGGGAAGGGAGCAGGTATCCAAAAACAGCAAATCGGGCATTTATGTTTTTTTTTTCCCATTAAGGTGTTCACTGCGCATGCTAAATATTTAAAATTTTTATGGTTCTGACTTGTTTTCAGATGTGGAAATACCAATTATGTTTTTTTTTATTGTCTATTTATTTTTAGATATAAAATTGATAAAGGGAGTGACATTTTTATTTATTTTTTTAAAGCATTTTTTAACTGTAGTTATTAGTCCCCTTAGAGGACTTAAAGGGTTTTGCCCATCTCATACCTTAGTGGCATATCTCCCAACCTCTGGGAGCTGAAGCATGTTAGAGAGCAGGAGGAGCTGAGCAGATTGATATATAGTTTTGTGGGAAAAGATTCAGTAAAACGTATAATTTATACATTTATATCTCTGTTTTTTCTAACTTAAGGCCACCCCTATGAACTGCTCTCAGTACATGGGGAGGTGTTATCAGTGATTGATAGCACTCTCTGTGTATCTGTGTAAACATACACTGTTGTCAGTCACACTGAGAGATATTCACAGTGTAGCATATCTACAACATACATCACAGCAGGTCTATAGACCGTGCTCAGCTCTATATATGATGGAATAAGTAATGCAGTTAGGCCTCTTTCACACTTGCGTTGTCCGGATCCGGCGTGTACTCCACTTGCCGGAATTACACTCCGGATCCGGAAAAACGCAAGTGTACTGAAAGCATTTGAAGACGGAACCGTCTTCCAAATGCGTTCAGTGTTACTATGGCACCCAGGACGCTATTAAAGTCCTGGTTGCCATAGTAGGAGCGGGGAGCAGTATACTTACCGTCCGTGCGGCTCCCGGGGCGCTCCAGAGTGACGTCAGAGCGCCCCATGCGCATGGATGACGTGATCCATGCGATCACATGATCCATGCGCTTGGGGCGCCCTGACGTCACTCTGGAGCGCCCGGGGAGCCGCACGGACGGTAAGTATACTGCTCCCCCGCTCCCCGCAACACTTCACCATGGCTGCCAGGACTTTAGCGTCCCGGCAGCCATGGTAACCATTCAGAAAAAGCTAAATGTCGGGTCCGGCAATGCGCCGAAACGACGTTTAGCTTAAGGCCGGATCCGGATCAATGCCTTTCAATGGGCATTAATTCCGGATCCGGCCTTGCGGCAAGTGTTCCGGATTTTTGGCCGGAGCAAAAAGCGCAGCATGCTGCGGTATTTTCTCCGGCCAAAAAACGTTCCGTTCCGGAACTGAAGACATCCTGATGCATCCTGAACGGATTTCTCTCCATTCAGAATGCATTAGGATAATCCTGATCAGGATTCTTCCGGCATAGAGCCCCGACGACGGAACTCTATGCCGGAAGACAAGAACGCAAGTGTGAAAGAGCCCTTAGACACCATTTTTACGCAATGATAAGCGACTACAGTGCAGCAACATCCAGTAACACAAAGACGACAATTGTAATTAACAGGCCGTGAACAAGGTCCGGGAGGACCAAAACGTTGGCCCAACAAAACTGAAAACCATTGTTGGCTATAAATAAATATTCAAATTTCATTTTGCAATTTTCGAGTGCCTTGAATTGATTTCTATGAAATACTTAGTGACAGACCAATGGTGGCAACATCACTTGGTGAAGTGAGGGTGATCAGCGTCATCATAGTGATGGTGTCTGGTGGTGCCATGCATCGATGAAGGCACTCTTGCACAGAACAGCAACGGACAGTCTCTACTGCCTTTCTGCAAATATAGGCATCAATTCATTTGGAGTGGGGTGGGAGTTTGGGTTTGGGTGAGGCTGCAAGCACCAGCTACTGTTCTAAGCTATAGGGGCTTGCCATTATATGAGGCAGCTTAAAGAGCAGTTTTGCTGTCTGTATTAAGCAATAAGTGCACTTTACAAAAACTTTTGATATGCCATATGAAAGATTTTGATCAGTGGCGTCTGAGCACTGAGACCCCCCTTCCGCCAATCTCTAAAATGGTGATAGAAGCACTTATTTAGTGCTTTATCTCCTGGCTGCTGAAAATGAAAATAGAGACAGAAGGGGCATAGCTAAAGGCTCTTGGGCCCTGGTGCAAGAGTTCACCTGTGGCCCCCCTTTCCTCAGTGCTTTGTGGCCAGGGGCAGGGGAGCACATAGCCTTCATGTTGCCCGAGGCAAAAATTTTAATGCCCCCCCCCCAGGCCAAATTTTTGACCTAACCCCTTCCTTCCAGCCAGAGGTGTAACTTGACCAGCATGCACTGTCTATAATACTGGTGTCTTCTTATGCGGCACAAGGGTCTTTGGTCCCCCTCAGGCTCCTGGACCCGGTAACAACTGCTACCTCTGCACCCCCTATAGCTACGCCCCTGAGTGACAGCCTCAAATGGAAAGCCTATGAGTTGGTCTTTACTCCTGTCTTTTCAGCAGCGAGGAGAGACAGCGCTCAGCTAAACACTTCTATCTCCTCATTTTAGGGATCAGAGGAGGTCTCAGCACTTGGACCTCCACCGATCAAAACCTTTGATATATGACTATGTATTATACAAACTTATTTATTGCATTTTGTAACTTATTTTAATAATTTCCATTTGACTAAAGTTTTCATGCAGCTATAAGGGACAGAGGTGGTGAGTGGTCCTGCCCCCCTTCAACCAACATAGAGCTGTTTTATTGTCTTGCACTAATAAGTGATATATCTAAGGGGCTTTGGTCATGGCTTTAATAGAAATAAGGTTCAGTCTGCTGTGTTTTAACATTTGCCCCCCAGAAGATGAGACAATCAACCACTACATACTTCACATTCCCTATGGCCTTAGACATCAGCTCTCACCTTGCATGCAGGAGAATGGAGCCCTGACCTTTAGTAATAAATATTAGTAGAAGCTGTATGATCACTGTGTCCAGTGTCAGGCCTCAAGGAAACCTAATGTGCGTGCTGTGCAGAGTACGGTACACATTTTATAATTCCCAACAATCTCATCTTGTCTTTTCAGCCTGCTGTCCTTCTACTGTTCTCTCTGGTTCCATATTTCTCCTCCCAAACCCAAGCTTATAACTTTGAGGCAGCTCGGCATCATATTTTAGGCTTCTGCACTAGATGATCACATTGGTTGCTCATCCATAGCACCACATTGTGATCATTGTGTAGGTACTATAACACTGATCACTAAGCAGCACACAAATGTCCTATGTGAACACAGCTTTATTGTTAAATAATAAAAAGCGAGAAGCGAAACCCATTCGCGTGCATTCAGTCACATAAAGTACACAGTCTGTTTATAGTCGCTTGCGATAATCCTTGTGGAAAAAAGAAGGGGATGATGGAGAGTGGAAATTGCTTCTCTACTGTTAGCTGAGGTGGCATTAAATGATAATTCAGTTCTATTAGAGAATTTAATTAATGAATTTGCCAGCAGGCAAGTGAAGAAAATAAACAAGGAGCAGAATGTGAGCTGTGAATTTACGTCTGTGCAGCTGCAGCTCAGACTCCGCTCAAAATACATGGATATATTTTATATATAGAAAGTATATATATACAGTTGCAAGAAAAAGTATGTGAACCCTTTGGAATGATATGGATTTCTGCACAAATTGGTTATAAAATGTGATCTGATCTTCATCTAAGTCACAACAATAGACAATCACAGTCTGCTCAAACTAATAACACACAAAGAATTAAATGTTACCATTTTTTTTATTGAACACACCATGTAAACATTCACAGTGCAGGTGGAAAAAGTATGTGAAACCCTAGACTAATGACATCTCCAAGAGCTAATTGGAGTGAGGTGTCAGCCAACTGGAGTCCAATCAATGAGATGAGATTGGAGGTGTTGGTTACAGCTATCCTGCCCTATAAAAAACACACACCAGTTCTGGGTTTGCTTTTCACAAGAAGCATTGCCTGATGTGAATGATGCCTCGCACAAAAGAGCTCTCAGAAGACCTACGATTAAGAATTGTTGACTTGCATAAAGCTGGAAAGTGTTATAAAAGTATCTCCAAAAGCCTTGCTGTTCATCAGTCCACGGTAAGACAAATTGTCTATAAATGGAGAAAGTTCAACACTGCTGCTACTCTCCCTAGGAGTGGCCGTCCTGTAAAGATGACTGCAAGATCACAGCGCAGACTTCTCAATGAGGTGAAGAAGAATCCTAGAGTGTCAGCTAAAGACTTATAAAAGTCTCTGGCATATGCTAACATCCCTGTTAGCGAATCTACGATACGTAAAACACTAAACAAGAATGGATTTCATGGGAGGATACCACAGAGGAAGCCACTGCTGTCCAAAAAAAACATTGCTGCACGTTTAGAGTTTGCACAAGGGCACCTGGATGTTCCACAGCAGTACTGGCAAAATATTCTGTGGACAGATAAAACCAAAGTTGAGTTGTTTGGAAGAAACACACAACACTATGTGTGGAGAAAAAGAGGCACAGCACACCAACATCAAAACCTCATCCCAACTGTGAAGTATGGTGGTGGGGGCATCATGGTTTGGGGCTGCTTTGCTGCATCAGGGCCTAGATGGATTGCTATCATCGAAGGAAAAATGAATTCTCAAGTTTATCAAGACATTTTGCAGGATAACTTAAGGCCATCTGTCCACCAGCTGAAGCGCAACAGAAGATGGGTGTTGCAACAGGACAACGACCCAAAGCATAGAGGTAAATCAACAACAGAATGGCTTAAACAGAAGAAAATACGCCTTCTGGAGTTGCCCAGTCAGAGTCCTGACCTCAACCCGATTGAGATGCTGTGGCATGACCTCAAGAAAGCGATTCACACCAGATATCCCAAGAATATTGCTGAACTGAAACAGTTCTGTAAAGAGGAATGGTCAAGAATTACTCCTGACCGTTGTGCACGTCTGATCTGCAACTACAGGAAACGTTTGGTTGAAGTTATTGCTGCCAAAGGAGGTTCAACCAGTTATTTAATCCAAGGGTTCACATACTTTTTCCACCTGCACTGTGAATGTTTACATGGTGTGTTCAATAAAAACATGGTAACATTTAATTATTTGTGTGTTATTAGTTTAAGCAGACTGTGATTGTCTATTGTTGTGACTTAGATGACCAATTTGTGCAGAAATCCATATAATTTCAAAGGGTTCACATACTTTTTCTTGCAACTGTATTGAGGCTCACCCAGCCTAAATCGTGCAGTGGTGCTACAAGAACTAAATTGACCCGCCTAGTCAACAAGGAAAAAAATATATCAAAATGTAGTATAATCCGAGCACTCACTTACGGGCATAAGGAACAAATATCATTATATAAATAAAAACATTTAATAAACATCAAAATACAATACAATATAAAAACTGGAAACAAAAATAAAACTCAGATAATGAGACTCCAGTTAAGGGGGTCTTGGTTGGAAATATACTCTATATAAAGTGCTTGTGCTTGGGAGCGTATTTCCTAAGAGAATAAAACGTCCTGAAAACGAGGAATAAAGTCAATACAACTTCAAACGGGCTAATGCATATGAAACACCATGGATGTGCACAGATTGACTCTGAAAAAACCTGCTAGTCAAAAGGACCCACAGCAATAGTTAAATCCAAACAAAGTTCGGTAAATGTGGTGCGGTAATGATAACCCACACACCGAGGCTTACATAAACCACATAGAATATTCTATGATTCTTTAGATTTATCTAGATTTGTTACCATGCTAAATAAATGCTACCAGCTGCCATTTAAAGCATGAAGAAGCCATAGGATACTTTCTTTACAATTAGCTACACTTAGGTTATTTTGTTCCAGTTCAGGGCTGCACAGTAAGGCCTTAAAGACTATGAAGACCTTCGAAGGGAGATTTTATTTTATGATTACATTTAACTCATTTTAGGCTAAAAATTATTTTTCAATTGTACTTGATTAAAAAAATTTAATAAATGCACTCATTTACAACATATTCTTATTTGGTGATAGGAATTCAGCTATAATCAATATTTATGATCTGTCAGGTATTCAGAGGCAAGGGCTATACATCCAGCGGTCAGACCAGGAACCTGGTTGCTCAGTGTGGAACTGTAAGTAAGCTACTTTGCAGATAGGCTGAAGCTTAACCCTGTAGGACAAAAACTGTTGAACAAATGTAATAAAAACCAATTGAAAAAGGATGTTTCTTATCCTAAAATGAGTAACATGCAATCATAAAAAGGTGTTCAAAGCCTTTAACTCACACAATCTAATCCAAGTGTCTCAATATGAAGCCAGCAAACAGGTCTAAGAACCATGGTTAATAACATAATATTTCTCTTAAAGGGAACCAGTACCTGTCAGCACAATATTAGTGTCAAGAAGCTGGTACCTTCTTGCCTGAAGTCAAGGTTGCTGTGCCCAAATCCAAACCCAATCAATGGAGAAGTGGTTGGATTTAGGCAACCTTGACTTCAGGTAAGAAGGTGCCAGCCTCCTTGACTTCAAACCGCTGATTATCATACAGCAGGAGCTGTGAATAAAGATGATTTTTGTTGCATTTGGAAGACAGAAGAACCATATAAGAACACCTTCCGGGATAACATAAGCCACCTGTTAAGATACTACAGTATAAGCAGTCCAGAAGCCTGAAAGGTTCCCTCTAATTTATAACTCCCCAGAATTCAGCATTAGGACTGTGTTCCTGAGATTCAGTACCATTTGATAGCACCATCAAACTGAACTTGTGCAGTACAATGTCTTTGGTATTTGGCATTCTTTATTTTTTTAAATCAGATATCTTTTTATTAATTTTTTTCCATAACAAACAAAATGCACATCATATTTACAGTGTCTAAAACAGTTCAGACATATTAGGATATAGTATTGGCACGACAATCATAATTGACACATAGGTATTAATCAAGTGCAAGCCCACAACTAACTCCCCCCTCCCCCACCCCTCCTGAGACAATCACAGTAACAGTTGGCTGTCAAAGATCAAGGAAGAAGAGGAGAAGTAAAGATTCAGGGTTGACTCCCTGAAGAGAAGGAGAGTAGCAGCAAGGCCCAATCATCAGTATACACTCACCTAAAGAATTATTAGAAACACCTGTTCCATTTCTCATTAATGCAATTATCTAGTCAACCAATCACATGGCAGTTGCTTCAATGCATTTAGGGGGGTGGTCCTGGTCAAGACAATCTCCTGAACTCCAAGCTGAATGTCAGAATGGGAAAGAAAGGTGATTTAAGCAATTTTGAGCGTGGCATGGTTGTTGGTGCCAGACAGGCCGGTCTGAGTATTTCACAATCTGCTCAGTTACTGGGTTTTTCACGCACAACCATTTCTAGGGTTTACAAAGAATGTGTGAAAAGGGAAAAAAACACTGCAGTATGAGGCTGTCCTGTGGGCAAAAAATGCCTTTGTGGATGCTAGAGGTCAGAGGAGAATGGGCCGACTGATTCAAGCTGATAGAAGAGCAACGTTGACTGAAATAACCACTCGTTACAACCGAGGTATGCAGCAAAGGATTTGTGAAGCCACAACACGCACAACCTTGAGGCGGATGGGCTACAACTGCAGAAGACCCCACCGGGTACCACTCATCTCCACTACAAATAGGAAATAGAGGCTACAATTTGCACGAGCTCACCAAAATTGGACTGTTGAAGACTGGAAAAATGTTGCCTGGTCTGATGAGTCTC
Organism: Bufo bufo; assembly: GCF_905171765.1. Classification (NCBI taxonomy): domain Eukaryota; kingdom Metazoa; phylum Chordata; class Amphibia; order Anura; family Bufonidae; genus Bufo; species Bufo bufo. The sequence continues at coordinate 75,296,367 of NC_053397.1, forward strand.
GATTTCTGTTGAGACATTCAAATGGTAGAGTCCGAATTTGGCGTAAACAGAATGAGAACATGTATCCGTCCTCTGATGGCTACTTCCAGCAGGATAATGCACCATGTCACAAAGCTCGAATCCTTTCAAATTGGTTTCTTGAACATGACAATGAGTTCACTGTACTAAAATGTCCCCCACAGTCACAAGATCTCAACCCAATAGAGCATCTTTGGGATGTGGTGGAACGGGAGCTTCGTGCCCTGGATGTGCATCACTCAAATCTCCATCAACTGCAAGATGCTATCCTATCAATATGGGCCAACATTTCTAAAGAATGCTATCAGCACCTTGTTGAATCAATGCCACGTAGAATTAAGGCAGTTCTGAAGGCAAAAGGGGGTCTAACACCGTATTAGTATGGTGTTCCTAATAATTCTTTAGGTGAGTGTATATCCTTAGTTTGACTTAGGTACACACCACAATGTCATAAGTCCAGGTTCACTAGTATACTCCCCCTCAATTATAGATGCATGAGTCCCCTAGTAAGTGCCAACCACAGACTACAGATTCCAGATCTATCAATCCAGGGACTCAAAATAGGCTAAAATTTCGAGAGGCGGTTTAGCTTGAGATATATCCCCCTTTCCAGTCTTATAACAACATGCAGTCTTGCTAAGTACTTGGCATTCTTACTAGGAACCTAGCAACACATTTTGAAATGTACTGTATTACTAGCACAAGTATCACTATGGCCATCAGACTCTATATAACAAAGTTGGCACCAAATTAATTAGCTTTTTGGGTGAATTTTTATTAAATAAACAAGTGCCACAGTGGTTTTCTCTGTAATCTTACAGAATGGGAATAGTCCAGGCCACATATCCAAACTGTTTACAGAAGCTCCCTATCTTAAAGGGGTTGTTGTCTCAACTCGCTGTTTTCTCTGCGAGATGTGACTAAGTGTGGCCTCAGGTGGATGGGCTTGCGGAAACAGCCAAGCAGCCAGCAAGTTTTAAAAGCGGTGCAGCTAGCTCTGCTACGCTGTTTGTGTAGCTCCCCTTCACTACAATGTAAACAGTAGGGAACTGGCTATCTCGCCTGTTTCCATAAGCCTGGCCACCTGGGATTGGTGCTTAGTGCCATCTTGCCATGCAAATGGCGAGATGGGACAACCACTTTATGACAACCAGAGACATGGGTTGAATGAATGTCAGTCTATTACTGCTATAGTGAGGGCACGATAAGGTGTCAAATTTGTAAATATGAGGAACAATATTACAGGCAGGTTTAGACTCCAACCTGTACAATCCAATGGTCTGCCAGCTACAACAAACAAAATATCATCTCTAAGCTCTATTCACAGACAGATTTGTTGCACTAATTCGGTTTCATTCATGTTGATGAGGATATTTCTGTAGCAAGCATATGGTTTCCATTCAGAGGAATGGCACAGTTTCTAAAATGTTTTGCAGCAAATACGTTATGTGTGAAATTCACCCTGACACATGGTTCAAAAAAGTTGGCCTGAATAAAAAAATTTCCAGTGCAAAAAAAAGTATCACGAGACCATTTCATTTTTGAAATGGTAGTTTGTAATTTCCTTTTCCATTAGGAATCTTTGAAGTTATGGTAATGTTGCAACCTGCAGACTCTGGAACCCTAGCCTACGAGAACATTCTCTGAATAGAGGTACAAAATATCATCATGCCACAGGAATGGAATAAAAAAAAGTTAACAAGTAAATTTTCCATGTTATACTATTGTAACATGCCGCTGCGCTGTAGCCAGATATTATAGGTGAGGATCTGTTTCTACGATTGAGTATTGTGACTAAAGCTCTACCTAAATATTTTCGTGTCTGAGAACAAATTACCTGAGGCACAGACTTATTTCTGCCTGAGATTTACAGATTTACAAAACTCTTTGGCTTGGAATGCAGCAGATCATTCTGTACCATGTCACATACCACAAAACAGGGGACATGCAGAACGCTCCATGCATATTTTATGAATGCTTCCCATGAGAGTTGGTTTATTTGTCAAAAGCTGCAGTGTACAAAAAACAAAAAGGAAGACTCAGTAACCTATTCTTTATCAGCATTATTATCCCTTGCCCCTACAAACTAATCATTCAACAGATAGAGTATGTAGACAAATTAGGGACATTATTATATACAGTACCTAGCTGAATTTTATTTGTATTACTTAAATTGTATTTAAACATATGATACAGAAATGTGAGAAGATGACATTGGAGGGGGCCACTGAGCACACACCCCCTTCAAATTCTCAAAATGATTAGACCACAAAATTTTTCCAAAACAATTTGAGAGATCGAAGCCTAGCTCTGGTTGCTATAAGCAAAAAGACCAGATTTTATTTGGAGGGGGTAGCGTTAGTAATGACAAATTAGACCCAATAATTGTGCCTTTGACATGTCTGAAAAACATCACATTTTCCAGTTTGATAAAGTGCACAACACAATCTAATTAAGCTAATATGTTTTTTAGTAAGAGTGATAAGGAAAGAAATAATTAAGTATCAATTTTATACAGGCCCAGATTATAGGGAAGGCAGATGGGGCATGTGACATGGGGCGTCCAACACCTTAGCGCCTAGGGACATTTAGTGATCTTATTCAGCCAAGAAGAGGCGACCATTGTGTTGAGCGGACACCTGATTGTTCGGTTCGACGGGTTCAGCCGAACTTCACAAAAAAGTTTGAGTTCGGGACCCGAAACTTGGACCCCGATACCCGCAAGCGCGTCTACCAGCGTGCGCTCCTAACTCGCACATCTTACGTTCACGCTCCAGAGACAGAATTTAAGGACGGTACATTGTCCTTTGTAATGGGGATCCAGCAGAGTGGCCACCCAAGTAATCAGCACAAGTTAGAATGTGGGCAACTCGGGTGGTCGTTGCGGAGGACACTGCAGCTGTAAGCGCTCATGTGTGCCAGGCTGCCCAGAGGCAATGAAAAGCTGTCCTCTGTGGGAGGTGTATCGTCTGTGTCCTCTGTATCCCCCCAGCCACGCACCAGTGATGGTTATGAGCTGGTTTGGGTGCCACCCTGCTGTGAACACGGTTACTCCTCCTCCATCTCCTTATCCTTCACCTCGTCATCCTCCAGAACTGTGCCCTGGCTGGACAATTGTGTACCTGGTGTTTGTGGGTGCAGGAACCCACCCTCGGAGCCACTTGTGAATGACTGGCCGGAAACCCTATGAAATGATCCCTTTTCCTCCTCCTCCTCCTGTGCCACATCCTCTTCCATCATCGCTAGCAACGTTTTTTCAAGGAGGCATAGAAGTGGGATAGTAACGCTGAGAACGGCGTTATCGGCACTGGCCATGTTGGTGGAGTACTCGAAACAGCGCAACAAGGAACACAGGTCTCGCATGGAGGCCCAGTCATTGGTGGGGAAGTGGTGCTGTTCCGCAGAGCGACTCACCCGTTCGTGCTGCACCTAAAACTCCACTATGGCCTGCTGCTGCTCGCACAGTCTGGCCAGCATGTGCAAGGTGGAGTTCCACCTTGTGGGCAAGTCGCATATGAGGCGGTGAGCGGGAAGGCCGAAGTTACGCTGCAGCGCTGACAGGCAAGCAGCAGGGTGAGAACGCCAAAAGCGCGCACAGATGGCCTGCACTTTATGCAGCAGCTCTGCACCACCAAATTCAGCACATGCGCCAGGCAAGGGATGTGCGGCAAACCGGCTAGTCCCAGAGCTGCTACGTGATTTCGCCCATCATCGCACACCACCAGGCTGGGCTTGAGGCTCACTGGCACCAACCACTCATCGGTCTGTTGTTCAAGGCCCGTCCCCAGCTCCTGCGCGGTGTGGGGTTTGTCCCCCAAACAGATACGTTTTAAAACTGCCTGCTGTCGTTTACCCCTGGCTGTGCTGAAGTTAGTGGTAAAGGTGTTACGCTGACTGGATGAGGAGCCGGTAGAGGATGAGGAAGCAGAGTAGGAGGAGGAATAAGCAACAGGAGGCAAACTGAAGCGCCCTGCAATCCTCGGTGGTGGAAGGACATGCGCCAAACTGCTATCTGCCTCAGGCCCAGCCGCCACTGCATTTACCCAGTGTGTTATTATGGAGATATAACGTCCCTGACTGTGCTTACTGGTCCATGTATCTGTAGTTAGGTGGACCTTGCCACAGATGGCGTTGCGCAGTGCACACCTGATTTCGACCCTCACTTGGTTGTGCAGGGAAGGGATGGCACGCCTGGAAAAGTAGTGGCAGATGGGCACGATGTACTGTGGGACAGCCAATGCCATAAGGCTTTCAAAACTCTGTCTCCAGTAATATTGAAATGCTGGCATTCAGGGCCAGGGTTCACGGGTGGGTAGGGGGGTACTTTCTCTTGCGCTCCAGTGTTTAAGAGATGGAGAGCTGAACACTTCCGTGGGACATTGTGGAGATGCTTGGTGACCCAGGTGGTGGTGTTGCTGGCAGATCCTCTGTTTGCGGGGTGGCAGGTGCCACTGTCACTCCAGAGGTGGATGAAGAGGCCGAGACTGCAGCCGAAGAGTAAGCAGTAGGAGTTAGAGTCCTTTCTTGGTTTTTGAGGTGTCTACTCCACTGCAGCTTGTGCTTTGCTCTTAGATGCCTGGTCATGCAGGTTGTGTTCAGGTTGAGAACGTTTATGCCTTGCTTCAGGCAAGCCTCGTGTCTTGTCGTCAGCACATTGTCTGAAAAACTGCCACGCCAGGGAACTCCTTGGAGCTGGCTTTGGTGTGCTCGGTCCCTTGCTGCGGTGGGCAGTAGCAGGCGTACTGTCTAGGGGACGGCCGCTCCGCTTTTGCACCCTGCTCCCTCTTCTGCTGTGCTGGTGGCTCTGTGCGACCACCGCCTCTTCCTCTGAACTACACAGGTAACTCGCATGACCTTGATTCCATGTGGGGTCGAGGACCTCATCGTCCTCCATATCATCTTCCACCCAGTCTTCACCCCTGCCCTCCTTGTTGGTCTGCATACTTTCGAAAGCCACAGCAGTTGGCACCTGTGTTTCATCATCATCTGAGACATGCTGCGGTGGTCCTCCCATGTACTCATCTTGAAACATAAGTGGTTGGGCATCGGTGCACTCAATCTCTTCCACTTCTGGGGCAGGGCTATGTGGATGGCCCTGGGAAACCCTGCTAGCAGCGTCATCAAAAAGCAGAAGAGACTGCTGCATGACTTGGGGCTCAGACTGCTTGGCTGATTTGCAAGGGGGTGAGATGAAAGACTTATGGACATCGGATGCAGGTGCCAACTCTGATCTTTCAGCAGGAGACTGGGTGGGAGACAATGTAAAGGAACTGGAGGCACTGTCAGCAACCCAATCTATTATCGCCTGTACTTGTTCTGGCCTCACCATTCGTAGAGCCGCATTAGGCCCGACCAAATACCGCTGAAGGTTCTGTAGCCTACTCGCAGAATAGAACAACAGTATCTAAAGGGTGTATCTCACAATGACAGATGCAGCAAAGGCTGGAAAATTATGATTTTTGCCCTAAATAGGTGTTTTTTTTAATAGCAGAATAGAACAACAGTATCGAAAGGGTGTATCTCACAATGACAGACGCAGCAAAGGCTGCAATATTAAGTACTTTGCCCAAAAAGGGTGTTTTTTGAATAACAGAATATGATAGCAGTATATAACGCTTGAATTTCACACGTACAGATGCAGACAAGGCCGCAAATTAAGTATTTTGCCCAAAAAGGGTGTTTTTTTAATACCAGAATAGCACAGCAGTATCTAAAGCGTGTATCTCACATTGACAGATGCAGACAAGGCCGCAAATTAAGTATTTTGCCAAAATGGGTGTTTTTTTAATAACAGTATATAACGCTTGAATGTCACATGTACAGATGCAGACAAGGCCGCAAATAAAGTATTTTCCCCAAAGTAGGTGTTTTTTAAATACCAGAATAGCACAGCAGTATCTAAAGCATGTATCTCACATTGACAGATGCAGACAAGGCCGCAAATTAAGTATTTTGCCAAAATGGGTGTTTTTTGAATAACAGAATATGACAGCAGTATATAACGCTTGCATTTCACATGTACAGATGCAGCAAGGGATGTAAAATTAAGTATTTTGCCCAAAAAGGTTGTTTTTTAAAACCCTGAAAATTATAGCTGTATTTCTAGCTTAAATTGCACACTGACTAATGCGGCAGAGGCCCCTGATGGAGGGTATTGCCAAAAATGGGTGTTTTTTAAAACCCAGAAAATTTCAAGCTTGTTTTTAATAATCACAGATGCAGCAAAGGCTGCAATATTAAGTACTTTGCCCAAAATGGGTGTTTTTTTTTTATAGCAGAATATGACAGCAGTATAAAGTGCTTGAATTTCACACTGAAAGATGTAGCAAGGGCTGTAAAATTAAGTATTTTGCCCAAAAAGGGTGTTTTTGAAAACCCAGAAAATTATTGCTGTATTTCTAGCTTAAATTGCACACTGACAAATGCACCAGATGTAGGATATTGCCAAAAATTTGTGTTTTTTTAAACCCAGATTATTATTGCAGTACTTAAGGATTTGAATGTCACAAAAGCACACATGCTGTGCTGGTGCACTGAGCTTGCATAAAATGGCTGCCGCCGCCCACCTAACTAACAGATGGATAAATGTTATTTTTCTGTGTCACGGCTCAGGGCAGGGTAAAATTTAATCTAGGTAGATCGCTGAGTTAACAAGCACTTCTGATTAAAGATTTTTTCCTATTCTCCCCCTCACAGCAGCAGCATCCTCCCCCTACACTAGTAATAGCAGAGTGACGTGCAGTGCTACGTGACTCCAGCTTATATAGAGGCTGGGTCACATTCTGCACTGGCCAATCACAGCCATGGCAGTAGTAGGCATGGCTGTGATGGCTTCTAGGGCACAGAGTTAAAACGCTTGTTGATTGGCTGCTCTGCAGACTTTCAAAAAGCTCCATAAAATAGCCGAACACCGAACCAGAACTTTTACTGAAATGTTCGGGTTTGGGGTCCAAAAATCTTATTGATTCTTAGACTACTGTATGTCACACAAGTGTTGGATTAAGGTGGTTAGGTGAATTGCTTGGCTTCATAGCTAGAGGTATATCAAGTAGAGGGAGGCTACGACCCCACTGTATACAGCTCTAATGAGACCACATCTGGAATACAGTGTTCAGTTCCGGAGACCTTACCCACAGCCAATCAAAACACAAAAACAACAGGATACAAAACTAGTGGAAGGTCTAGGGGGGGTCTAAGGTGAAAGGTATTAAAATAAGAAAGGAAGCTATACTCACTAGTTCAAAAGCCCTCTGATCCAGTGCTGCCGCTCCTTTTTTTTTGACTAGAGGAAAAATGTTGCATACTGTACTACTCTTGGCGTCAACTTTGACAGTATCCTCATACCTAAATTTCATATTTTTTCTTAATATACAAAGACCAAAAGTTTGGACACACCTTCTCATTCAAAGAGTTTTCTTTATTTTCATGACTATGAAGGCATCAAAACTATGAATTAACACATGTGGAATTATATACATAACAAACAAGTGTGAAACAACTGAAAATATGTCATGTTCTAGGTTCTTCAAAGTAGCCAGCTTTTGCTTTGATTACTGCTTTGCACACTCTTGGCATTCTCTTGATGAGCTTCAAGAGGTAGTCCCCTGAAATGGTTTTCACTTCACAGGTGTGCCCTGTCAGGTTAAATAAGTGGGATTTCTTGCCTTATAAATGGGGTTGGGACCATCAGTTGCGTTGAGGAGAAGTCAGGTGGATACACAGCTGATAGTCCTACTGAATAGACTGTTAGAATTTGTATTATGGCAAGAAAAAATCAGCTAAGTAAAGAAAAACTAGTGGCCATCATTACTTTAAGAAATGAAGGTCAGTCAGCCGAAAAATTGGGAAAACTTTTAAAGTAAGGGCTATTTGACCATGAAGGAGAGTGATGGGGTGCTGCGCCAGATGACCTGGCCTCCACAGTCACCGGACCTGAACCAAATTGAGATGGTTTGGGGTGAGCTAGACCGCAGAGTGAAGGCAAAAGGGCCAACAAGTGCTAAGCATCTCTGGGAACTCCTTCAAGACTGTTGGAAGACCATTTCAGGGGACTACCTCTTGAAGCTCATCAAGAGAATGCCAAGAGTGTGCAAAGCAGTAATCAAAGCAAAAGGTGGCTACTTTGAAGAACCTAGAATATGACATATTTTCAGTTGTTTCACACTTGTTTGTTATGTATATATTTCCACATGTGTTAATTCATAGTTTTGATGCCTTCATAGTCATGAAAATAAAGAAAACTCTTTGAATGAGAAGGTGTGTCCAAACTTTTGGTCTGTACTGTATATATAGATTGTAAGCCCTTGTTGGCAGAGTCATCTCCCCTTCTGTACCAGTCTGTCATGAAGTTAGTCCATATTCATCAATCACATGGCCTAGGCCAGTGATGGCGAACCTTTTACAGACAGAGTGCCCAAACTGCAACCAAAAACCCACTTATTTATCGCAAAGTGCCAACACGGCAATTTACCCTGAATACCACAGTCCAATATAATATATATTTTATGTACTTTATCATTTATCTATGATAGCCTGCCTACATTCTGTGTACTGCCTGTGCTGTTCATAGCGCGCCTGCGCTGATGAATGGCAGAAAAAGTTTTAGGCATACTGGCATGCCTCAGACTTTTTTCAGGGTGTAGGTGCCCACAGAGAGGGCTCTGAGTGCCGCCTCTGGCACCCGTGCCTTAGGCTAGCCACCACTGGCCTAGGCGCATCATAGTCCATTTCAAGTGAATGGGGCTGACCTGTGATACCATGCACAGCCACTATAAAATGAATAACACTGTGCTTGGTGAGCTGTGAGAAGGCCATAGTGCTCACAGGAGTGCTGTGGCCTTCTCAAACAGCTGATCAGCTGTGGTCTTGGGTTTTGGACCCCCACCAATCAGATACTGATGACCTACCCAGAGGTTTTTAAAAACCTTTTAATAGAACTTTAAAATAAATAATAAAAATAAGAAAAAAAAATTGAATGCCACTTTAGTGTATTAATTGATATTATCATTTAATTATTTTAATTACTGGGCATCTGTCAATTGATAAATCCATTTGTAGTAAAACAAAATCTCAAATAGTTAACTTTGTATTATGCAGTTTTTACTTTTAGCCTACAGTCATTCTGTGAATCAAGCACCTATTCTTCTCTTCCAACGTAAACTGTTCATCCTAATTAAGATGAAGAGTCTCGCCCCATTTCTAGTTGCTTTACTTTTCTCAAAGGTGTGATAAGGGTTTGTATTCATCTTCCTCTCGCTTTTGCTTTTAGTTTGATTGGACAGACGCTCACGTCTTTGAGTCAAGTTACAGCAAAGGTGGGCAGTCTGGTAATGATCATTAGAATGAGATGCATTAATTAAGTCTATGGAGAGGAATTAGTAACTGTAAAATGTCTGTCATGTTTGGTGGAGGTGAGAACCCCAAGAGAAATGTCTTCAAGAAGAACAAAATATGCACAATAGAATCCAGAACTCATAACCTATAATGCAGCATTTAATATGTGTAAAACACCTCTAAAATCATTAGAAGGACTACATCTATTTTTAAATTGACTCAATGAATAGAAATAATACAGATGAATAGAAAAAATACAAGAAGATATGTAAATATAATGAGTCATAATCTGCTGTGCACACTACAACTCCTACACCCACAGACCAGCTCAAGTGGATTGCGGTAGGTATTCTACAGTATTTACATTTTATGTTACAGATACTATGTTGCTATGTGCTGTTTGCAACTCTAGAAATAGCATTTTGTTATTGTTTAGAGCCCACCTACCTGCAGCAGTTATGTAAGCAGCAGTTCAGATTTTAAATGAATCAGCTCACTCTTCCCCTCTCTTAGCTGGAAATCCCAGCACCATGTCAAATACATATCAACTAAATCACATGCACCCAAATCCTCGTATCAACTCTCCAAGTAAACAAGCTTTAGTGTGCAATCAACAAACAATGCTGTGATGAGAAGTTGTAATTTTGGTGTACAAAATATGGGGTTTCTAAACTTAAGAAGAAAACAGCAATTGCAGTACCTTGGTTCACCATGCCCCAGATGAAAAGATTACAGTAGCAGATTATGTTACATTATACATACAGTATAATACATACGATCTGCCTACAGAAGTTGGGCTGGGTTCACATCAGCACTTTGTTTCTGCTGTTCTGGTCCTCTTATAGGTGCATAAAAATGAAAACAATGAAAGTTGCTTTTCCATCAAATGACAGAAATAAACTGCACCTGTGGCTATAATGGACCCCTGTGGCTATAATCTAATGTGTTGGGTTGGAAAACCAAGCATTTTATCAAACAAAATAGTGCAGCAAGCTGTGCTATTTTGTTCAGTATTTGTTTTTTTTACAGAATCTGTGACAAAGGGCGCTAATGGAGCCTCCAATGCAGATGTGAACAAAGCCTTAGATAGTATATAGGGATTCAGCTGACAGTCCTCTTCAACTACTTGTTATGACAGTTTTAGTTATTGCTATTTCCTATTGCATCTTGGCCAAAACATTGTTGTCTAAAAGTTTAAAGAACATTTGTTGTCTTGTCCTAGTTTACATAATTATACACCGTGCCCTCATAGAGAATGCTGACTGACTGCAGATCATACATACCTGTAATGTTTTATGATAAGCTATGTACTTTTGTAAAAGACCTAAGAAGTAATATCAAACAATAATCTCTTTCTCCAATCAAAACCCTTCTATGTGATAAATATGAGAAAAAAAAAATCAAAAACAGTCATGAGAATGTGGACAATTTTCCCCCCCAACCATGCAAGTGTGATTTCTGGAGCATGAGGAGCATTAGCAAACTAACCTAGGCATACATTTACATCATCCAGTTTGGCAGACCCATTTCTGTGGAAGCCTTTCTTGCACTTCTCACAATGCTGACCACGAGTGTTGTGTCTGCAGCCCACGCAGACCGCCGTGTTTACAATCTCGATGTAAGTGCAGCGGTTGGAGTGCCCGTAGCAATAGCAATCTTGTGAGGAAGGAGGTGGGGGAGAAAGAGAGAGAGAAAGAGAAGGCATGCTTGGTAAGGACCATGTGAGGGGTATGGTGCTAGATGTCAGCATGATGTTGTGATATCGAAACTTCGAGGGGATTCATTATAATTAACTTGTGCTGACCAAAGCATTTTCAGACAGAACATCATGCTGAAGTAAAACAGAGTTGCCTTAGGTATCACCAAGGGTGGTACTAATGGAGTTCAATAACTAGTTCCCCTGGTAGTAATAGAACTTTGATAGGAACTCAGTCTTTATGATATGGTTGGACTGAGGTATAGAGAATGTTTCAGCTGTAGCCCAAACCCCACAGAGATTTCTATATTGTTTTCCCCCACTAATATTACATCTAATTACAAAACAGATGCCCCATTAATAATAATCTTTTTTAAAATATGGCCTTACAATACTTAGTCTGCAGTAGTTGAAAGGGGGAGCAATATATCTAAATCATTTAGAAAATTGAGTCTCAAAGAACAATTTGTGTCCTGCAGCTAGTAAAGAAGCCATGACAATAGGGTTAATTTTTACTAAGAAGGGGGGCATCACAAGACAACTCTCACCAGCCATGTGTCAAGGACACCTATTGTTACACATTGTTGCCAACTCATTCCTTTAAAATGAATCTACTTTTTGGGGCTCATTTTCCTAGAGGCACATACAAAAACGTGTATAGTCATTGGTATAGTTATTAAAAGATGAAAAACTTTTTAGCCCAATTTAGACCTGTCAGCAGCCATCTCCTCACATCAGCCAGGAGGTTAATCGCTGAGCTCTGCATGCTAAGCATACTAACCTGTGCAGGATATATTTTTGAAGGGTTATTGATCCAAGGATTTATTCTGATGGAAGAAATATAGTTCTCCTAATATTAGGGCAATTGGTAATTGTCTCATAGGGGTTTGCTTTTAGCTTCCATTTAACATTAATAACTATGTATCTAAAGTCCTTGAGAAAATTCTAAGTGACAGATAATGTTTTTACTGTCATCCTGATGAATAAAAAATGTTTGTGCAGCCAGTTTTTCTATGTAATTTCCATGTACCTGGCTTATTTGGAAGTCTTAGGGACCCATAGAAAACCTCAAAATGAGCCTTCATACCTATTTCACAGTTAAAACTGGTATAAAGTAATCTCTAATTGAAGTAAATCCTAGTTATCGCTAAATCCCCAAAAAGTTAGCCAATTTTAGACAGTTACATGGACATAAAAGATTGTCTATATAACTTTATATGAAGCAGTAGTTTAGGATGGCAGTCATCAGCATGGATAGAAGCCTACTCTAAGGGTTTGGCTTACAGAAGGTAATAATTATGTGTTTTTCTGCTGTGATAGTGTAGAGTCTGTTTACAATTTAAAATATATCTACTGAAGCAATTCAGTCCCTGACAGCAGTTCTTGCAGACCACGGCTCCTGGGCAGTGGCAATATTCTTCTATTTAGTGCTAGTCAATGAATACACTGCATGTTGAAAAAAACATCTCATTACTGATGATCCTCAAGATCTGCTCTACCAGACTAATGGCGGATTTGCTTTACCAGTCTAATGGCGGATTTACACAGCACAATTATACTCCAAATGCTTGTTCCTGATAATCTGTCCATGAAAATGTGCTGCTGATCACAGTTGCTTCAGAAGATACTTTACAATGTACATGTATATATACAATATGCATGGTGAGTGCGTACCTTTCTGAAACTTACCTACTTACCAGGTGCTGCAAATATGACAAAAATGGGAAATATTTTTATCTAAGCTGGGCTGGGCAAGATAGTCATATTGTCTGGAAGGGTGGAATGGGAGCCTGTGGGCTATTTAGCAGCCTCTTTGGATACTGTCTCAGTAGTTCTTCCCCTAAAATGCAACAAATTTGATACATTTTTTGGCCTGCACTGGAGATACAGTAATAGGAAGACATCTGAACTTTGTATGTATTTTTATAAGCCATTGGTTCCGCCAAAAGATTTTCTTTAAGGGGCATATTTACTTTAAATACTTATGTGTAGAATTAATACTTATTGCTAGTAGACCATATGGAATTATTAGCCTTCACCGGAGGCCTTGCGTGTGAAGACTGGTATGAGTTAAACTTTAAGGGAATAAGTTGGCAAATATGGATCTTCATTGTCGCTTTTGGGTGGAACAATGTACTGTACTTTGGTAATAATATTCCCCAAAGCAGCAGACAATTTGTGATACAGGACTTTTCATCATCAGTCCTTACATCAAATGGTTGATGTAAGCATGAAGTCAAGTTGAATTAGAAGATGTCATGCATTGGTTGAAACAAAATGGCTCATGGACCTTCTCCCATTTCACTAGCTGCATCAAATGACATCATCACGACAAGCAAACATAATAAGGATCGTTAGCCAACACTCATCACAGGGAAATGAGTGTGATTCTCTTTTCTACAGTATATAGTTAGATACAAATGAGTTCATTGTTTGCAGGCTTTCAAAATGTAAGCAATGGAAAGGGCCACATGACTTAAACACAAAGCAGATGAGCAGTGTGATAGATGAGAAAATACAAAGGAGACATCGAATGAATGAGGCAGAAGCAGCAGGCACAATCAGGAGGAGTTTGGGGAATAAAAAATAACAATTGTCTTTTTGCATCCAGGAATAATGCTATTGTCTCTGGAAACATAACTGCAGATAAAAGCATTAGTCAATCTAGTCTTCACTGGTTTACATCACTTGTCAATGACTGTTTGCTCTTTTATACAAACTGTGTATGTACTACAAGAGTATTTCAGCAATGTCTAGAATAAGTGGCTCCTGATGTGTGATTTCTGTGAAGAGATGCCTGTGTGTGCTCCAAATGTGTTGGATATGAAAACAAAAGTGACTTACAAAAGGATTTTGCTGCTGCATAGGGTCCTTGTAAGGTCAATGTCAATTGTGTCCTACGCCATACTCTTAAATAAGAAGCATCTAATGTACTTTATAAAAAAGCATTTTTGGTCCCATACAGAATCCAGTTCCACCCCTTTACATTCCTACAGTGAATACATTTTACAAAGTATTTTATACAATGTGTATAATGTGTTGCTTATGTCCATATTGACTCAATCACTGTAGCTAATAGACTAACCATTCTATGGCAGAGTTCTCTTATACTTTATTGAAATAAGCTGGTGGTAGTATTGAGTAATAGGGCTCTGCAACAGTTTCCATCAAGATCCCATTAAAAAACAATATTGTCAATGTCTACCTATAACTGTACCGACGTAATTTGCTGTATTGGGATGGATGCAACAGTAAGGGAATTGAGAAGGCGAAGTCTTAATTATATTCTGTACAATATGTAGCAGTAAATTATGTGTGTCGCCTCATAGAGTTTTTTTTCAACCTGATGTATGAATTTCTTAATATATAAGATGCACTATACAGTAGCTGACCAGACTTTGTCATTATCAAATTTGGTTGACTGGAAGCTTTCAGTGATATCCTTCCTGTCTTTGTACAGTAAGAAAGGAAATTAGGAAATGCATGCATTATATAAGCTAGTATTTAGAGAGTCATATTTCCTATATCTTCTCACCAATCTAATACGATGCCGTCTGCAAACAACTTTACCATAAATCATGCATCCTACCATCATCTCTTATTACTTTTCCCTTACTCTACAATTATACTAAGGGCTCTTTTACATGGGCTGAGATCAGGAAAATGATCAAAGATGAACATTTGTATGAATGCTCAGCCCTGATAATTGACCCATGTAAAAGGGTCGACAATCAAGCAAATGCTCATTCGTCAGGTGATCATATCTTACACACAGCACCTACAATTGTCATTTGTTGGCAACTACGTAAGAGAATCCATTGCAAAAAAAATTGATTTGTTCGGAATTTATTAAAAATTTTGGATAAAGAAGGAGAGACAAAAATAGAAAATGTAAAAAAATACAGAGAAACAAGAGTTAAAAAATATGAGTGCTAAGAGACCTTAGAGTGTCATATAGTACACATATTTCAGGATAATTGGAACACTTCGATAACGCTGGGTTCACACCTGAGCGTTTTACAGCACGTTCCTACGCGCTGTAAAACGCTCAACAGGCAACAACCAATAATCCCCTATGGGCATGGTTCTCACCTGAGCGTTTTACAGCGCGTACGAACGCGCTGCAAAACGCCCTACGCCCAAGAAGTACAGGAACTTCTTTGGGGCATATGGTCCCGTACATAGACTTCCGGGAACGCGCGACAATGGGCGTTGCTTGTTGCCGGAGCCGCGTCTGTAAACGCCCGATAAAATCGGTCATACAGAGCGCTCCTTCGGTACGCTCAGGTGTGAACCCAGCGTTTAAGGTAGAATCGATTTGGACCTAAAATGAATCGAACCCAAATGGAATTTTAAGCGAATTACTCATCTCTACTCGCAGGTCACTGTCCTGTGTGAACAGGGATGTGCTGCCTACAAGCAAAGACTCTGTATGAGGACGAACGGTCATAAGAAACCCATACAGGGGAGATTATTGCTGCATTTGAAAGCAGATAAACAAATGGGCAATGATCAGGATCAAACAGTTCTTTCCCAGTGATTGCCCTTTGAGACAGCCTGTGTAAAGGGGCTAGTGGTCTTGTCAAAACACTTTTTATTAAATTAACCTATAAGCCATAAGCTGCTTTTAACTTTCTGAACCGATAACTATCTCTTTTGCCAAACAATGCAAATTATCCTACATACTATATCTATATGGACTCACTGGCACTTTGATTAATACAATAAGTATGTAAAAGCAGTATGTACTGTTTAATTGTGCTCCTCATTTTCCTCTCCTCTCCTTATACCTAATTTTAGTGTTGAGCAAGTCGAAGTTACGAATTCCAGGAAAAATTAGATTTCCCACAAATCTGAATTTCTTTGCGATTTGTGGTAATGAATACATTTTTCCTGAAATGGCGGTAAAAAATTCCAAAAAACATACTCAGTTCAACCATTTGATAGAGGAGAGGCCCTTGCGGCCATCTTGATTGAAGAAAATGCACCATTTCTCGCATATGCTGACGTGTGACGTTACCATGTCATCACACTGGGTGGGCTCAATGACATCACCTCGTCTGCCCTGCGTGATGACATGGTGATGTAACCCCTGATTAACCCCCATGACGTAACCCCTCATTAACCCCCTGATAGACTGAATGTGACTCTCAGATACCTTGATTAGCATTAAACGCAGCATCTGAGGGGTTAAGTGATAGGGGGGGGGGGAGCCGATGCGATTGCTGTTCCTCGTCATTGCACCTGCTTCATACAATGGAATGTGATTCGTTACAAAGTTATTAGTAACAAATCAAATTTCTTGTCAAAGTTCGGCAGAAGCCAAAAATCTAATTTTTTTTAAACTTCTCCTACTACCTAATTTTTCCATTCTTATATCAGACTGATGCTTATCTATATTGTTCGGTATACTGTACAATGTATGTTTCCCATATACATCAAAGTATAATATCCATAGTAAAGCATTTTTGTTTGGAAGTCCTGTATTCAAGAAACATTCTAGTTTAGACGCTATAGTATTTTTTTGGTAAAAAATAAGGATATGTAATACATTAATCAAAATATGTTCAGCACCATATTTCTCCATTACTTAAAGAATTAAAGCCTAGAGGAAGAAGCAAAGTAGTAGCTTTATATACTGTATGTAAATAAGCTTTCAAGTAGCATCTACTAATGCATTCTTCTAGAGAAACCAATATACGCTCGCTTCAAGTCATCCACCCAATGTAAGAGCAAAGGCACTAATTAATTGCAGAGAACAAATTTACAAACCTACCTGTTCTTAGTCATTACCTCTGTCTTGTTATGTTAAGAATTAGGTTTATTGATTTGGATTTCATTCTCTATGCAGCTGTCTTTTTAGGACTTTTATAAAGATTCAATTGCCAAAGGGGCTGTTGTAAAAACTAGCAAGCGCCACTTAATTTAGTTAGTTACAAGTTTTCCTTCTTCTTTCATAGTGTGGAACGCACAATCAATAGAGCTTTTATACTTTAAAGAGATAGGATGAGGATAGCTCTTAAGTTCCTGTGAATTCAAATGTATATCCATAGTGATGGTAACAGTGGAGTTTAAAAGGGCTGTAAGCATTAAACTGCTACATTTTCAGTTTATGGATACAGCAAAAGCATTTTTACTTAGATTAATGGAATCGTTGACCAATATCAATCAAAGCCAAAATCCATCACAAAAGTGTTTGCTGACTGAATACTATAACTAAAACCTTTTTAACGTGGGGATGAAGATTAGTACTAAGACAGCTTCTTCAGCTTCAGAGACATGAAAAGAAAAGGGTTTGGGCACATTCTGCTAATTGGTAGGATGTCATTCTGAAAATTGTTAGTGCTTGGGTTTGTGCTGTGACTTCCTGCTGAGAGAGAAGGAGAAGGAGCTGCGTCTTTTCGCGGAATACACTTATCCCGGGGCATGCGCCTGTTTCAGAAACCACACAGTATTGTGAAACTGTTTTTGTTCTTAAATTTTTTCAGGGAAGTTCTTTTTGTGCTTACAACCGCTTTAAACTACAATACTGTAAATATTGTCCTTTTTTTTTTTTTGTAATTCTTTATTTATAAGTTTCAAGAATATGACAAAAGTTGTAATTTGTTAAATCACATATAATAAAATGATTAAGCCGGAACCAGTCCGACAGACAGTCATGAGTAACATATTGATATCCGGACAATAAAATCTGAATATATGTAGCATATGATAGCCATGATAATGAGTGAGTAACAAAAAAGATAAGGAAAAAGCAAAATAAACCACTCTTTAAAAGTGGTACATCACATTGTAATCTCAACATAATACTAATAAGACCGTGTACAGCTGCTCTTATTGTCCTTTTTTATATATGTAACTGAAGGCTCATCAGTTATGTTTCTGTTATTATTTGATATTTCATTTCAAATTTTTTATTTTTTATAAGGTTTGTGGCTTTATGTTAACGTATAATTACCATTAGTGTAAATGTAGCATTTTTTGCAGCTTGTTTTTATTTGGGGATGTAGTATATAAAATAATTGCAAACACCTCTCATATTACTCCACTGTTATAAAAGTAATGCAGTGTAATAATCCTATTACAGAAAGACATTATCTCGGATGGAAAGCAGATGAATGCCAGCTTATGTCCATAAGCTGAGGTCAAAATGTTATATTGTTTCTGCACACCGCCAGACTACTCAGGAGTGACAAATACTATATGGCAGTCTCTACCCTCTATGACCTGCCATTCCCAATTACAGCTTAACAAGAGAGGCTACAACAACAAATTAGAATGTACAAAGTTAAAAAAAAAAACATTTTATTGTTCCTCAGAGAACAATAATGCAAGTATATATTTATATTTTTGCCATATCCCTTCCCAATCACTATAGAAAAGAAGTCCAATTTGATAATTCCCATATTTATTAAGGCAGGTTCTCGTAAAGGGGTTATCTCATGACTAATGTAAAAAATGAAAACCAGACATCATAGTACATGGCACCTTTTTTCTAACAAAGCTAGAACCAGACCTGTACCTCACATGGTCCCAGAGAGATCCCTCCATTCATTGCTCTACTAGATTTATATCAAGCTGAAAGCTTAAAGGAAGTGTATTTTCTGCTGCAGCTCAGGGGGCGTGTCTCAGCTCTCCCTATCACAGCTCAGGAGGCAGTTAAAGGATGCAACTGAGCATGTGCGGCCATCTCAGTGAGCAGATACATTTTTATTGTATAATTCAGTGGCTATGCAAAAAATTGTTACATGCAATTACAATAGTATTCAGATCCAGGTGCTAGTTTGAAAACTGTAGAATGTTTTTCGTGGGACAACCCCTTTAAACATAGATGAGGTTTTAATATTCTGATGTGGAATCACATTTTTATTATAGTACTTGCTGACAACTTGCTAAAGAAGCACTCAAGATATACAGTTGTAAGAAAAAGTATGTGAACCCTTTGGAATGATATGGATTCCTGCATAAATTGGTCATAAAATGTGATCTGATCTTCATCTAAGTCACAACAATAGACAATCACAGTCTGCTTAAACTAATAACACACAAATAATTTAAATGTTACCATGTTTTTATTGAACACACCATGTAAACATTCACAGTGCAGGTGGAAAAAGTATGTGAACCCTTGGATATAATAACTGGTTGAACCTCCTTTGGCCGCAATAACTTCAACCAAACATTTTCTGTAGTTGCAGATCAGACATGCACAACGGTCAGGAGTAATTTTTGACCATTCCTCTTTACAGAACTGTTTCAGTTCAGCAATATTCTTGGGATGTCTGGTGTGAATCGCTTTCTTGAGGTCATGCCACAGCATCTCAATTGGGTTGAGGTCAGGACTCTGACTGGGCCACTCCAGAAGGCGTATTTTCTTCTGTTTAAGCCATTCTGTTGTTGATTTACTTCTATGCTTTGGGTCGTTGTCCTGTTGCAACACCCATCTTCTCTTGAGCTTCAGCTGGTGGACAGATGGCCTTAAGTTCTCCTGCAAAATGTCTTGATAAACTTGGGAATTCATTTTTCCTTTGATGATAGCAATCCGTCCAGGCCCTGACGCAGCAAAGCAGCCCCAAACCATGATGCCCCCACGACCATACTTCACAGTTGGGATGAGGTTTTGATGTTGGTGTGCTGTGCCTCTTTTTCTCCACACATAGTGTTGTGTGTTTCTTCCCAACAACTCAACTTTGGTTTCATCTGTCTACAGAATATTTTGCCAGTACTGCTGTGGAACATCCAGGTGCTCTTGTGCAAACTATAAACGTGCAGCAATGGGTTTTTTTGGACAGCAGTGGCTTCTTCTGTTATCCTCCCATGAAATCCATTCTTGTTTAGTGTTTTACATATCGTAGATTCGCTAACAGGGATTTTAGCATATGCCAGAGACTTTTGTAAGCCTTTAGCTGACACTCTAGGATTCTTCTTCACCTCATTGAGCAGTCTGCGCTGTGATCTTGCAGTCATCTTTACACTTTACAGTGCAGACGGCCACTCCTAGGGAGAGTAGCAGCAGTGCTGAACTTTCTCCATTTATAGACAATTTGTCTTACCGTGGACTGATGAACAGCAAGGCTTTTGGAGATACTTTTATAACCCTTTCCAGCTTTATGCAAGTCAACAATTCTTAATTGTAGGTCTTCTGAGAGCTCTTTTGTGCAAGGCATCATTCACATCAGGCAATGCTTCTTGTGAAAAGCAAACCCAAACTCATCTCATTGATTGGACTCCAGTTGGCTGACACTTCACTCAAATTAGCTTTTGGAGATGTCATTAGTCTAGGGTTTCACATACTTTTTCCACCTGCACTGTGAATATTTACATGGTGTGTTCAATAAAAACATGGTAACATTTAATTATTTGTGTGTTATTAGTTTAAGCAGACTGTGATTGTCTATTGTTGTGACTTAGATGAAGATCAGATCACATTTTATGACCAATTTGTGCAGAAATCCATATCATTTCAAAGGTTTCACATACTTTTTCTTGCAACTGTATATATATATATTTTATTTTTTTATTTTTTTGGGGTTATGGTAGTGAAAAGCCATTACCTCCCTCTTTATTGTGCACAAATTGACTCCATTCCTGATCCTGAAGGATCATGTACCCTACAGTCTGCCCACCAGAATAATTCAGCGTCTGCTGTCAGTCAGAAATAAGATTATTTATCCAGGTCTATGAGAACACTGATGTGAGTCCCATAGACTTGCACAGAGAATCTTACTTCCTGCTGACACAGCAGCCAGAGGTCTGACTGCAGGTCACGTGATCCTGCAGTATCGAAAACTGAGTTATTTTATACAGAATAAAAAGGCAGTTAATGGCTTTCTTTGGACTACCCTAACCATTAGCAATGTTAAAAGGGGAGGGCCAATAATAAATTTGGAGTCCCTCTTTAAAAATAGATTTTGAAGTTAAAAATCAAAGTGCTTAGCTCTTTTCATCAGGTCACAACAGATTTATAATGCATAAAATAGACAAAAGTAATGATCATCTGTGATCAGTTCAGAGGGATATTCTTGATGATCTCCTGTCATCTCCCCATCACCTGTCTATTTAATGACTTTTTATAGTATTTGAAATCTATCTCTATACATGTCTTGTGCATCAATGAAGGTTTTCTTGATGACATCTCTTGCTTTCTATCTTTATAACCTTATTATGACTATAGATATAGCTTTGGGTGACAATAAAATTAGGCTGAAGCTGACCAAATATTGGAGGTCACGTTCTGTTTTTTCACTGTACCAAGCAAATTTTTATTTTCTTTTTTCCTTTCCCCTTCTCCCAAGAAGGATTACATTTTTACTTTTGAATTCACATAGATTTATGAGAGCATATTTTGCAGAACCCACCACGTGTTTTCATGATGTTCACTGTGTGCTAAAATTGACATGATGATCATATTTTGTGGGACAGCGTGAGTACAGCTATACCAAATTTATATACCGGTAGCTTTTATTATATTCTATTTTATTTTATATTTTTTTTTAAATAAAAACCTGGCATCTCCATATTCTGACACCAGTAGCTTTTTATTATTTTAGTCTACAGAGCTTTATGAGGTCCTGTGTTTTGCAGGGTGTTTTTATTGTTGCCATTAGTGATGAGCGAATTGATGATCCCAATTTCAAGATAAATTCGATTTTCTGCAAAGCCAAATTCCCCTCATCAATATATTCTTAAATAGTGTAAAAAACAAAAACATTAATACTTACCTGATCCATTGGCTCGTGCCGGGCTGTCCACCTCCATCTTGCTTGAAGATCTTGGCCGAAATCCCTTTCCGTGTGACGTATGATGACGTCATCTAGGGCCATGCAAAATTTCGCGCCAGACCTTCGAGCAAGATGCCGGTGGCCGGCCCATCGCAAGCAAATGGACCAGGTAAGTATTTATTTTTATTTTATATTCTGTTCTTAATATCAAATGCCGAAATCATGTATGAATGGGGCATCTGAGGGGTACATTGTAATTGCACTCACTAGAAAGAAATGCACTTTGTGACGAAGTAATTAGTTACAAAGCATTATATTCAATATTTTTGGGGGGCATATGAGGGCTTTTTTTTTGCGAGACAAGTGGTACATTCTAATGGCACCATTTAATATTGTATATGATGTAGTGGGAAGTTGGAAAAAAATAATCCAAATGGGGTGGAATTGGGAGAAAACACAATTCTGGCACAGTTTTATGGCTTTTGTTTTTATGGCTTTGCCTATGTGATAAAACTGATCTACTGTATTTACTTAATTCTCTGGGTCAGTAAGATTACAATGATACCACTTTTATATCACTTTTCTTGTTTTTTAATACTGAAAAAAAAAACATTATTTTTATTTGCATCATCATATTCTAACCCTGATAACTTTTTTATAATTATGTCTATGGAGCGGTGTGAGGGTTCATTTTTTGTGGATTGATCTATAATTTTTATCGACATCATTTTGCAAGTGTGTATGATTCTTAGATCACTTTAGATTTTTTTCCATTAGGGCGTTCGATAAATACACTTTTATTTTAATAGGTCTGGCATTTTGGGATGCAGTGATGCAAATGATCTTAATTTTTTTTATTGTTTTTTTATTGCTATTGTGGGGAAAGGGGAGAAATTGGAATTGTTAGGTTTGTATTTTTTATTTTAGAAATTTTTTAAAGTTTTTTTAACTTATTTTTTACACATATTTTAAGTCTAGTTAAGGAACTTAGTGAAAAAGTAATTGTTAGATTGCTTGTCCCATAGACCGCAAAGAATTAATATTGCAGCCTATGGGAGTTCCACTATGTTTATTAGAACCTCTACCATGATTGCCCTGCAGGGGCAGGGAAAGCTGACTCAGATGCTTGGGTAACAGACATTAGCTACATGTGTCTGCTCCACTTTAGTATATATGGTGCCTGCTCCACTTCAGAGCATGGGTCATCATTCAACAAGACCTGACCAGCACCAACGGTGCTGGTTGAGAAGGGATTCATAGGGATTTTTGGTGACTGTCAAACTGAGTTCTGGTCTATTATAAAAAATGAAATAAAAATCATGTTATATTCACCCCTTTCTCTAATGCTGTTCTCTGTTTACCATTCACAATAGTCATGTGATGTACACCTGTAGATCACTGAGGACAGAGATTGGCTGCAGCAGTCATTTGCCATATGCAGGCACATCTCCGCTGCGGTTTGTAAACAAGCAGAGGCAGGAGGACTGGACCAGCACGGGAGAAAAGGGTGAGCATAAGACAATATTTTTATTTTAGGCTATCTTGGACAACCCCTTTAAAGCTTCCAAGTTGCAATTCTCTTGTATAGTGCAGCAGGTTTTCTGTCACATTTTATTTTGTTTGTCACTGCATGAAAGAGGTTGTGACCTTTCCTCGGGATAGGTCATCAATATCTGATTAGTGGGGCTTGACTCCCGACACCACCGCCGATTAGCTACTTGTAGAGATGGTGGCACTCATATGAGTGCTGCTTCCTCTTCAAGATTACACTGTGCGTCATCTAGGAAGTCTTGGCAACACAGTATAATAACAGGTGCTTATTCCATTCACTTAAACAGAACAAGAACTTGTAATTACACTGCACTGCCGCTGCAAGAAAGACTATGAGCAGTGAATATCGAAGAGAAAGTAGTGCTGGTACGAGCGCTACCTCCTCTTCAAACCAGGAGTCAGACCCTCATCGATCACATATTGATGATCTATCCTAAGGACAGGTCATCAATATGTACTGCCTGCACAAACCCTTTAATCTCTATCTTGTAAAGCAGGGATGCTCAACCTGCGGCCCTCCAGCTGTTGTCCCACGATGCCCTTCTGTAGGATGATAGCTGTAGGCTGTCAGGGAATGATGGGAGTTGTAGTTTTGCAAAAGCTGGAGGGCCGCAGGTTGAGCATGCCTGTTCTAAAGTATTGATCCCTCATGATATTGCAGCCACTTTAACCATTGAAGGGTCATTATTTACAGTTGTGTTCAAAATTATTCAACCCCCAATGCTGTAAAGGGTTTTAGGGAATTTAGTGTACATTTGTAATTGTGTTCAGAATGAAATCTTACAAGGACTTTTTAAAGAACCAAATGCAACTAAAATGACATCAATTGTTTTTGTAATACAGTATTAAATGTTTTTTTTTTGTGATTTCTTCATTGACACAATTATTCAACCCCTTAAAGACTACCACTCTTAAGAACAGAGGTTCATTCAAGTGTTTTCGATCAGATATTGAAAACACCTGTGGATGTCAAGGAGCAGCAATCAAGCATAATAAGCACCAATTAGGCAGATTTAAAAGGACTGTGATACTCAGCTCCTTCTAGACATTTACTGGTGTGTTTACAAACATGGTGAAGTCAAGAGAATGGTCCAGGAAGACAAGAGAAGAGGTGATTTCTCTTCACAGGAAGGGCAATGGCTATAAGAAGATTGCAAAGATGCTAAACATACCAAGAGACACCATAGGAAGCATCATTCGCAAATTCAAGGCAAAGGGCACTGTTGAAACGCTACCTGGTCGTGGCAGAAAGAAGATGCTGACTTCGACTGCTGTGCGCTACCTGAAGCGCAAAGTGGAGAAAAGTCCCCGTGTGACTGCTGAGGAACTGAAAAAAGATTTGTCAGATGTGGGTACTGAAGTTTCAGCTCAGACAATAAGGCACACACTGCGTAATGAAGGCCTCCATGCCAGAACTCCCAGGCGCACCCCCTTGCTGTCTCCAAAGAATAAGAAGAGTCTACTGCAGTATGCCAAAAGTCATGTGGACAAACCACAAAAGTGTTCTGTGGACTGATGAAACAAAATTAGAACAGTTTGGGCCCATGGATCAACGCTATGTTTGGAGGAGGAAGAACAAGGCCTATGAAGAAAAGAACACCTTGCCTACTGTGAAGCATGGTGGGGGGTCAATCATGCTTTGGGGCTGTTTTGATTCTACAGGTACAGGGAAGCTTCAGCGTGTGCAAGGTACCATGAATTCTCTTCAGTACCAGGAGATATTGGATGAAAATGTGATGCAGTCCGTCACAAACCTGAGGCTTGGGAGACGTTGGACCTTTCAACAGGACAATGATCCCAAGCATACCTCCAAGTCCACTAGAGCATGGTTGCAGATTAAAGGCTGGAACATTTTGAAATGGCCATCGCAGTCACCAGACTTAAATCCGATTGAGAACCTCTGGTGGGACTTAAAGAAAGCAGTTGCAGCGAGCAAGCCTAAGAATGTGACTGAACTGGAGGCTTTTGCCCATGAAGAATGGGCGAAGATACCCGTAGATCGCTGCAAGACACTTGTGTCAAGCTATGCTTCACGTTTAAAAGCTGTTATAACTGGAAAAGGATGTTGTACTAAGTACTAAGATTGAATGTCACTTGGGGGTTGAATAAAACTGATAATGATGTGAGCACAGAAAAGACATTTGTGGTAATTTCATTATAAATGTTATGTTATATTTGTCTGACTTACAAGTGCCTCTTTGATTTAATTGTAAACAAGATGACTGAAATGATCAAAATCAATGTCAAACTGGCCAAAACACTCAATTTCAGTGGGGGTTGAATAATTTTGAACACAACTGTAGATGCCTTCCACCAAGTCAGAACTGAAGCCTTAGCTGGCTAGGACCATATTAGTAGTGCTTTCAAAAACCATTTGGCAGTAAGCTTACGAAGTTCTATAAGACTGTCAACTGCATCACACAATGACAATCTCATGACTGAGTAGTCCTATCATGAAAAATCCCAGAGCAACACTAAGAAAAAAATAAGCATGTGTATCATTACTGTGGTCACCAGCACAAGCGATGGACACTTATGGAGAAGGTGAGATCAGAAAACACTAATGGGGCCATAGGGAGCAAGGTGGCTTTAGGCTTTTTCCTTCCATCTGGCAGAAATTAGACTTCCGTGCTTCTTTAGATGGATTCCAACCCAAACCCAGAAATTTTGGACATTTCTTTTTCACCACTGTTGTAGCTTCTAGGCGTTCTGCCAAAGCCAGAAGTGTTTTCAGCAAGAGTGAGAATTATATGGTTCCCCTTTATATTTCACATTATTTTTTATTCACTTCTGGATTTGACAAAAAAAAAAAACTGCATCACAAACCACCACAAAAACTGAATAGTTAATTTCAATCTCCAAAAGAGGAATGTTTCCTTTGATTATGGGCAAATTCATAGTGTCCACTGAAGAGACATTATCTAGAATTCAGCTGTAGGAGTTTTAAGTCATCTTTAGTTTATAGATATATAGATGCGTCCACCTTTACCTTTCCACAAATTTTTGTAATTACTCCAATTTCTCATAATATGAATGCAATAAATTAGCAAAACCCTGGAGAGGCTGTAATGCACATCACAACCACTGGGTGGAAACATAGAGACATATAAAGCATACACAACTCGTGACAGAGTATTACCAAATCATATTTTTTTGGGCATCGGCCTCAATCGGACCTTCTGCGCATGCGCCGGATACCTGTATCCGGCACCCTCACAAGCCGGAAATTTTATGCGCCTGCGTCCCTTATTCTTCTATGCGTCTGCTCTCTGTGTCTCCTGCTGCGCCTGCGCTGGATCTCTCCTCCCAGTCACTCCTATCCAGCACTTCAGAGCGCTAATGTCAGCAGAAATACTGTTTGTTAATGCGCCTGCGCCGGACAAGAAACTCAGTGACGGCGGAGAGATAAGTAAAAGCCGCCCAGCGCAGTGAATAATAATGAGCGGCTGGGCACAAAGGTAGAAGAAAAACCGCCCCTTGGGCACAAAGGAAGGTGATTGACAGATAAATATAAAGTTGTTTTTACATGGTTTAAAATGCGGACAGGGGGTACTCATATCATTGGAATACACTTTAATAGACCTATGACTGCATAGGAATAACTAAATATGTTTATAGGGCCTGTCAGTGTCCCTTTAAGCAACAATCACAGATCCACTGGACTTTGTCATCAAACAGCACAGTTAAGAAAGCCTTCATTTTTCTTGTTCTTTTAAACATGGATGCTAAAGAATAGCTTTCTGGAATACTGCTGGTAAATTATTATTTCAAAGGGACTGCCTAGGACATTTAAAATACCTGACAAAGAAGAGGTTGTGCTAAAATTATAAAATAAATATTACACATGTGGAAAAACCACCACAGCTCAAGCAAAGCCAATCCGGTTCTCCCACTAGCCTCTGTTGATGTCCATTGAAACTATCTACATCTCCACTGCAGGCAATCACTTCTGCCTGCAGCAGTCAAGTGTGGGTAATTTCAGTGTCATTTTTGCACAACACCAACAGAGACTGATGGAAGCACCAGCTGAGTCATATTTATATTTTACTATTTTTGCACATCCCTCTCTATCTCAGCAATTTTTAAACATCCCAGAAATCTTTAATTATTATAATGAAAATTATTACTTGATTATTATTCTTTCCATATGGCATACAAAAAACTAGGTGGAGTGCTAACGCTTACAACACTTGTAGACTCGTCCCTCACTATCCCTCTTGGACCAAACAAAATATGGAAAATTAGTTCAGTGATGTATAATGAAAAGACAACTTACATAGAACAAATTCATACAGCGTTACAGATATCTCAGATTTTAATTCACCAGATATGGAGACAAAATATGTAATATAAAATGTACAATTTATATGGAAATCTGCAAAGAGCTGGTAAGATTCATGTGGAGTGCAATTAGATGTGGGATTTTTTTCATACTACTACATTAAATAGCATTGAGATATATGATTTCATTCTTAATTCTACTTAATTATATATTTTCATCTATTGAATTAATATCCAACAGAAAGAAGCTGACAAACTAAATTCTCCAGACCTAAATGACTAAATTAACCAAGTAATTAAATGCTAGTTTTTATGAATGGTTGCAAGTTGTAATGAATAAAGCACTTTGAATGAATTTGATTAAAGCCACTACAACTACTTTACCAACCAGTATGTCCAAATTGGTTGGTGAATGCGTATGTATAAAATCTGTCTTGCTCCACTCATTGAAATTGATTGACCTTATCAGTAGTGTTGTCATCATCATATTAGGCAGGGTATCTACTGTAGTAAATAGTGATACCACTACAATTCTACAATTTGATGAAAAAATCTCATTCAGTTTTTAAACTGGCTGCCATGGTTGCATTGAGTAGCTGGTGAGGTCCACATACCGTGTCCTCAAGATTTTTACGTACAGTATGAAGCAAGTGGGAGATGATTTGCCAGTGAAGCCCACCTTCCGGTTTGAGAAGATCTACTCTAAAGGGACATGTATAAAAATACTAGATGAATGGCAATTACACCAGATGTTTCACTTAGATTCTCACATTGACGGAGAGCACATCTGTAATTATTTTTAACATTTTATGAATAAAGGTACAGTTTGGCAAATAGTCACTATTTTCCTGGAGCATTTTAGAGATGTCTCTAAACTGAACCATTGAACGGAGCAGAGTTACAGTTCTCTATACAGAACCTGGCCAGAAACCATGGCCCTTTTGTTGTATGATCTATTTTGGACCTTTACTGGTTAGAGAGCTATGGTATATCCTACAATATGATCATTTAATGTGACAGGAAACCCCTTAAAGGGAACCTGTCATCAACTTTATGCTGCCCATACTAAAGGCAGCATAGAGACAGGTGAGTTGATTTCAGCATTCTGTCATTTAAAAGTTAAAAGTAAGTGGCTGCTGAGAACCGACATCACAATCATTGCAGACTAGACCTGGAAAAGAGTCACAGCCACCTGAGAAGAGTCATGGTTATTCATGAATTCCTGCTTTCTCTGCCCACCTGATTTTATGTCCTCAATATCCTCAGGATTGGTCATCAATAACAGTTCAGTGAAATGGAGCTGAGCTGCAGTACTCCAGCACTGACACATTGGATGAATACTTCCATCCACTGTACAGCTTCCAGTGCCAGAGGCTGCCCAAAACATCAGATCAGTAGAGATGCTGGGTTTTGGACCCCTATCTGATATTGACGACCTGCTGTATCCTGAGGATAGGCCATCAAAATCTAAGCCTTGAAAAATTCCTTCGACCAGCTGGGTAGAGGCTAACTGCAGTGCTCCTTAATGATGCTACTGACAGCAAGTCTGTGTCTGCCCCCATGAGTACTTTTCTATCTCTTCCTAGTTGTGAATTATTTACATAAACATGGGGTAGCTGTTGACTGAGATATAGATGGGGTAGGAAAAACCCACCCATCAGCAAAAAGTAATATCTGTAAATATTCTGATTATAATATTAGTCAATGAGGATACATCTAATATTTATGGGCTTTAGTAGGTTGATGGCTGCCAATACATATGTTATGTTTGTAACCTCTAAAAAAAGCCACATGGAATCAGCTATAGCAGAACTACAGTACAGTACATGTTGGAAACATCTACGACCGTTTAGCATCAAACTCTTGGTTATGGGTACATGCACACAACCTTATCCGTTTTGCAGGTAAAAAAATCACAGATTTCCAAAATACAGATGTGGCACATGTATATCCTGCACTTTTTGTGGGCCCATTGAAAAACTGACTATTCTTATCCACAAAACAGACAAGAAAAGGACATATTCTATAATTCGTGGCTTGACCACATGGATGCGGATAGCACACGGATGTCATCCATGTGCTGTCCACATATTTTACAGCCCCATAGAAATTAATGACGGATGCGGCCTGAAAATATGATCATATGAATGCACCCTTATTGTGTTTCTAATTGTTCTTTCTCCAGAAATGATAGTCTATAAGTAGTGATGAGCGAAGAGCACTTTGGATGCTACATCCGAAGTCAATTTGTTCAAATCTTCGGATTAATACTGTACAGAGATCTGTCTCCGTACAATATTAGCATGTATGGGCTTTGATGAGCTGAAGATAGTTAATTGTGAAGTCACGCATGACTTCTTTGAATAAATTAGTAGTTGTTTTTGAAAGCGTAAAATCACTTTAAAACTTGCAACTGAACTCGGCTTCAGTTCTGACTGATATAACTTTAAAAATCAACTTTGCAAATAACTAACTTCAGCTCATCGGAGCCCATACATTCTAATACTGTACAGAGACGGATCTCCGTACAGTATTATTCCGAAGTTGTGGACGAAGCAACTTTGGATGTAGCATCCGAAGCTCGCTTTGCTCATCACTGCCTATAAATATTGATACTTGCATTATCTTCAAAAATACTACAAAAAAATGATGTATTTCGGAGAGTAGTCATTGAAAATTAATTCTAAATAGATGAAGGTTAATTCTGAAATTCACCATGTTCAGACATAGTGAATTTGTTGCAGATTTAGTGGATTCTGCACCATAAATCGAGAACAAAATACAATGCAAAACATGTAAATAAGAATATTCAAACACCCCATTCAGATGTAGTAGATTTTTCTACACCTTCCTTGAGGGCATTCTGTGTGTTCTCCAACTTACAACATTGTGTTATGATGCAATGGGTGAAATCTTCATCAAACCTATGTCAAAATCTGCATGTAACACATGCAGATTGTTCAGTGGATTCATTGATTTGAATATTGATTTTTTTCACCTGCCTGAACTCATCCTAATGTGTTAATATTTATCATTATTATCATATTATCATTATGATTACCTTAATCTATTATTTTAATATTTAAAATGTATGTTTTTTAAAACTGTACATCTTTTATTTTATTAACATAATAAGTCACTGAAAATGCAGACAAGATGTTTTAGTTCCTGGAATTAAGAATTGAACTGTAAACCCTGTGATAGGTGCCAAATATCTGGTTATCTCGGGCACAAGGTGCAAAGTTGAAGATTAATTTCACTTTCTCCAAGAAGCAAATGACTATGATAGATTATGTGTTTAAGCACCTGAAAAGAACTGGAAAAATCTAACTCTATAAATGACAGCAGTGTACCCATACCTAATATCCATAATAGACAGAACGTTTAGTATTATCATAAGGCCCTATTCAGGACACATCTAACATGATATCTACAAAAATATTTTTTCAGCTGACCTGTTTTTTTGTAGATTATAATTCCTCCGAATGTCATGAATTGATTCATATTAGACATTTTAATAATGACCTCCATCTACTGTATTTTTTT
The DNA here is from genome assembly GCF_905171765.1 of Bufo bufo. NCBI lineage: Eukaryota > Metazoa > Chordata > Amphibia > Anura > Bufonidae > Bufo > Bufo bufo. The sequence continues at coordinate 75,327,513 of NC_053397.1, forward strand.
TGTTGAGCATTCATTTTCTGAAAAGTTTCAGTGGAACCAGTGGTGATCGGTCAAATGTTTAAAAGGCTCTTAAAGTATTTTATATATCACAGTTCGAGATCATGCACACGGCAGTTGCCTGTTCTGCAATCCGGACGGTCCAGTGCAGAACGGAGGCACGGCAGTGCTTCCATGGGGTTTCTGTCCATACCTCCACACTGCAAAAAAGTAGTGCATGTACTACTTTTTTGCGGTGCGGAGTGACCACAGACCAATTAAAGTTAAATGGGTCTGGCTCCGTCTGCGGAATCTGCACGGATCTTGCCCGTGCACCGGGGACTGCAAATTGCGTCCCCAATGCACGGAACAGCCAATCAACGGCCGTGTGCATGAGCCCTTAAGCTACTTTCACATTAGCACTATTATTTCCTTTGGGAAGCAGAAGAACGAAAATAATGGAAGTGCTGGATTGTTCTGTTTTTAGCAAAAAAAGGACTTTTCTCTTCGCTAATTTCATGAACTCTGTGACAGAAGCCAAGAATGGAGCTTCCAATGCAGATGTGAAAGCCGCCTTAACAGTTATTCTATGGCTTAACCATCAGCTCCTGTAGGGTGGACTATGTGTGGTAAGAACTAGTCCTATAAATGGACCGGTGGATTCACAAAATATGAGATCTTTTTCTAGTCAACCATATTTCATTTTGTTGCAGAAATTTTTCTGGTTTGTAAAGGTCATCTCAGCCTTTAAATTTATGTAAATGTACTTAAATTCTAAAGTCAAATCAAACAAAATAAATAAAAAAAACTCCTCAAAATTGACCTTGTTCTTAGGTGGAATAAAATCTGTTTAATCTGTATGCAACACAAAGCAGAGCCACTGTATGAATGGAGGGTTTCCTACCTCTCTTGTGACTCGATACTCGAGCTGGTGGCACAGTAGAGTGGGCTACTTTGGAAAAAACTGGACAGACAAGGAAGGAAAAAAAATCAAATTAGAAAAGAAAAAAAAACTTGAAAAATGTAAAGAAACCAGAAAATAAAACAGGAAACAAATGCAGTTATAAGGATATTGAGATACAATATCACAGATGAAACACGCATTTTATTATACTTGACGATAACAAAAATAAATACTGTACAACGTTGTGACGCTGTATAGGGGATTGTCAGAGTTATATTATAGTATTTTTGACCCGAAGGCAATTTTTAGTATAATACTCCTAATACAGTCAAATAAAATGTGTGATAATTATACCGACATAATACAGATGGTGTCTATAAACCCTCCACTACAGGAAGTATATATATATATATATATATATATATATATATATACTGTCCAATGCGCAGCAGTATGCGCTCTACTCAGCCTCTGGTAAGCCCAAGATGTTTTGTGTATGTATGTTGTGGCCAAGTGCTGTTTTTAATAAGCACATTGCACTTTATGTATGCACATGAATTTTATACAATATGAAATAATGGAAACTATGACATTATTCAATAATGGCACAATGAGATTGCGGTGGATACGGCCTTTAATGTTGGATTGGGACTGTCTACGCTGTATCCTATACAAAAAACACTTTGAGAGAGATATACGTTAGGTTAATGGGTGTGCACTTTTAAATGTGTATTGATTGGTTTTCAATTAATTGTGTGATGTATACATTTTTGCACTCTGCACTTTGTAATTCACTTGGCTTGAGAAAGGTCCTGAGAGAGGACCGAAACGTCGCTGTCTTGACGTGTGAATAAATACACATATTTTTTCACCTTTTAGAAAGGAGTGCCATGGATTTCTTTAGTGCATACCTACACCCATAATCATGCGTTGAACACGGGCACCCGGACTGCAACAGTGAAGGAGTGCTTCCCCATCTCCATAAATATATATCTAATATATAAAGATGAGTGTATGTATGTATGTCTGCTAAAGCAATCCGCACCGTCGCATTTACAACCACAAAATTTGGCACACAGGTACATCAGGTGTCCGGGAAGGTTTTAGACCAGGTATCAGCTCTCTAGGACGCACCGTTCCCGAGATATTGCCAAAAAATGCATTAGCCAATAGAAGCTTGGTCACATGACCATTATCAGCCAATATTTTTGTTTTCTTAAAAGGACCGCGCTGCACCCGGACAGAGCTGAAAAATCCTCCTTTCCAGATCTCACAGGAATTTCTTGAATATGGGTAAGCGATCAGCTCACTTAAGTACACCTCTCCTGTATACAAATCAATTCACCTGACCCAGGTTTCGCTTTGTGAAGCTTCGTCAGGGATACCCCTGACGAAGCTTCACAAAGCGAAACCCGGGTCGGGTGAATTGATTTGTATACACCGCATGTGATTTTATCCATCTTGTAAGTATAATAAAAACCTTGCAGTTGGAACCTCGTGTGAATGTACTTCACTATTGGTGGCACCTTGATTTCTCATAAGGTTACCTGGAGGAGAGGTGTACTTAAGTGAGCTGATCGCTTACCCATATTCAAGAAATTCCTATGAGATCTGGAAAGGAGGATTTTTCAGCTCTGTCCGGGTGCAGAGCGGTCCTTTTAAGAAAACGTGTCTATAGATGTGAACATTGCCCACTTCACTACTGGAATTCGCGACGCACCGAAAGAAAGGCAACGTACCTAAGGCTATTTTATATATTTCATATATATTTTATTTGCATTATCAGCCAAAAGAAGCTCGCAGGTCCTCCAGCCTCCACATACACAGTTTTACTCCAGGTTTCCATAACAACCCAGCCATTTATCTTCACTGCTGTAGGAGACCTTTAAAGGAAATCTGTCACCAGGAAAATTGCTATTGAAGGAAAGCCATGGCCTAATAGCACTTAGTACCTTATTTCAAGATGTGCCTATGTTCCAGCAATAGATGTTTTTATCCTCTGAAAATCCAGTTTATTTGGTATGCAAATGAGCCAGTAAGGTGTCCGGAGACAGGGCCGGTGCTACCATAAGGCAGACCAAGCGGCTGCCTTAGGGCGGGAAAATGAATGACCTTTTTTTTTTTTTTTTATGACTTACTTGAATTTGTGCTGCAGCGCCGCTGCCGTCCACCCGCCCGCCCCCAGCTTGCGTGTGTCGGCAGCTCCGAGTCACTGCAACACGGTTACATGGGCTCAGCCTGCCACGGGGGCGAGAGTAATGAGTGAGCGGCGCCGCGGCGGCAGGTAGCAGGGACTATAGGCGAGCTGACTGATTGTGTTGTGTCTGACAGCAAGATTGAAGACTCACTTGCAGCCAGCAGCAGGAGTCAGGACAGGTCAGGACTTGTTAGGGTAGGTGATTGGTAAATCGAATTGAATGGTATATATGGTGAAAAATAATTTCAAAATGATGAGATGAGCGCTAGGCTAGCGCACTGACTAGCGCCAGAGCAGAGGCGTTCAGCCTGACCGTGACATGATGGAGGGAGGGGGGACAATGTAAATGTCTATACAGTTGTACAGTACTCTGAGTATGTGACATGGGAATAGGGCCACGCTGTCAGGAAGGGTCGGCCGGTGAAGATGATGTGCCATGTGCCATGGGGGGGGAAGAAATGTGACACAATAGGGGGTAATGATGTGATCATGGATGGGGCCAGGGCCGTCCGGGCGGGGGGGGGGATGATGTGCCATGGGGGGGGGAGAAATGTGACACAATAGCCTATTGTGTCACATTTCTCCCCCCCCCCATGGCACATCATTCCCCCCCCCGCCCGGTCGGCCCTGGCCCCATCCATGATCACATCATTACCCCCTATTGTGTCACATTTCTTTCCCCCCATGTCACATCATTCCCCCCCCGCCCGGACGGCCCTGGCCCCACTGATGATCACATCATTACCCCCTATTGTGTCACATTTCTTCCCCCCCATGGCACATCATTCCCCCCTGCCCGGACGGCCCTGGCCCCATCCATGATCACATCATTACCCCCTAATGTGTCACATTTCTCCCCCCCCATGGCACATCATTCCCCCCCGCCCGGAAAGCCCTGGCCCCATCCATGATCACATCATTACCCCCTGTCAATAGGGGGTAATGATGTGATCATGGATGGGGCCGGTGCCGCCTGGGCGGGGGGGGATGATGTGCCATGGGGGGGAGGGGAAGAAATGTCACACAATAGGGGGTAATTATGTGATCATGGAGGCCTGGGCCGTCCGGGCGGGGGTAGGGAATGATGTGCCATGGGGGGGGGGGGGGGAGAAATGTGACACAATAGGGGGTAAGGATGTGATCATGGATGGGGCCAGGGCTGTCCAGGCGGGGGGGGATGATGTGCCATGGGGGGAAGGGGATGAAATATGACACAATAGGGGGTAATGATGTGATCATGATGTGACATGAAGGGGGTGATGTAAACTAAAAAGGAGGGGTGATGTGACATGGTTTTGAGGGGGAGAAATGTGACATGGCGGAGGAGAAATGTGACATGGAGGGGTGAGAAATCTGACATTGAGGAGGTGAAATGTGACATGGAGGGGGAGAAATGTGTCATGGGGGCATGATGGCTGACATGGGGGGCATAATGGCTAACATGGGGGCATAATGGCTGACATGGGGGTCTGATGACTGACATGGGGGGCATGATGGCTGACATGGGGGGCTGATGGATGGGGGCTTATGGCTGACATGGGGGGCTGATCTGAGGCATTGGGGGTCTGATCTGAGATCTGATTAACATTGGGGGTCTGATTGCTGGTCTGACCTGAGGTGTAATGGAAAATATTTTTTTCTTATTATCCTCCTCTAAAACCTAGGTGCGTTTCTCGAGAAAGACCGCATTGAGACGGATTCTTTGTGACAGGTCGCCACAATTACGAGATGAAACATTGAGGATTATCCTTCCATTCAGTTCCCAATATAGAGTGATGGAAAGGAGCATTCGAAAGCATTGGGGACACCTGCTGAATGACAAAATAATTGGCCCTCTTTTGAGTGATGTACCAAAAATAACGTACACGAGAGCTAATAATTTAGCAGGCAAAATAGCCCCAACTGTGAAAGTTAGGAAAGATAACCAACAACAACAAAAAAGCAATTGGTTGACAATAAATGGGTTTTTCAAGTGTGGCAGATGCGCAAATTGTAGAATTACAAGTTTCCCCAAAAAAAACACTACAGTAGCATCCACAGTAAACTCCTTCAGTTTAGAAATACAAGAATGTCTGACCTGCGACTCTACTGATGTTATATATCTGTCAGAATGTGGATGTAGGAAGCAATACATAGGTAGGACAAAAAGAACACTCAAGAAGAGGGTAGCGGAACATGTGGCAAATATTAAGAAAGGTTTAGAAACACACTCCCTATCGAAACACTTTAAAATCCAACACAATTGTGACCCAACTAGCCTTAAATTTACGGCCATAGAAAGGGTCAAAAAGGTGTGGAGAGGGGGTAACCATATTGCACACATGTCAAGACAGGAATCCCGCAGAATCTTTGAGTATGACACCATTGTTCCCAGGGGCCTTAACGCCGAGATGGAGATGTTTGGGTTTTTGTGACTACTGGGGGGTTGTCCGGTGGGGATGGGACATCGCAGTTTGGCCGACTATCGACACTGTGATCTCCCCTCGCTACTGGACGGCTCCTCCTAGATACAACAATCTTGGGAACAATGAGTTCTGATGAACATGACCAATAAACCATCAAATATCACACAAAACACAACATACATTGATGCGCTCTTGGTGCGGTTCCCTTTAGAAGGACCACCTGACCCTGCAGATTACAAAGACACAAAAACCGCACATAAAACGTAGTTCACATTGATGCGTTTTTGATGCGGTTTCCTTCAGAATGATTCTTTGACCTTGCAGTATTCTCTATGAACCATTTTTAAAGTGAATTAAGTACATGGGATGTCATATTTATAGTTATAATCTTCATTTAAGTATATTTTAACCATGAATTGTAATACAAAGAAACTAGCAATCGAATCCATTCCACATATTAGGATAAGCACAAAAAAGTGGAATTGTGGGTTAGACAATACCATTTATAAGGAGTGAGAATCCACTCACTCGGTGGCCACTGAGGAAGGGGCGTAAGACCCTGTCTGGCATTACAGAGTGAGCGTGGATTCATAAAAAGAATAAGGACACCATACACCAGAAGATATAAGCGCATGAGATTTACCTCTATCACAGAACCGGAGTTACAGGCGCACAGCAGTGATGTCAGTTAAGCGTCTATCCGGAACCCCAGACAACCAGGTCACGTGGGACGCCACGCTTGGCCGAGTACACCACGTGGGACGCTGCAAGTGTACGGCCACCTGGGAAGCCAGCGCTGCGGTCAGGCAGCCAGGAGGGGTAAGTCCGGGAAGTAACCTGAGGCTAGTCTCAGTGTGAACAACCTGTACATATCTCTGTACGCTCATATTACCGGACATTGGTATATAACTACCACTACTGCTCCATCGAGATTTGGCCATAGTGCTGTTACTGCATCATTGCCCCAATATAATTGGCCATAGTGCCACATCAGTATCGCATAAATTAGGACTGTTGATCGGGACAATTGGCTATAGTGCCACCATTACAAGAGTCGGATTGGGACATTGCTTGCACTATTTTTGCTGCTATACTTACCTACAGCTATACATTACTGTGTAGGATTGCTGCATGCTACATATTTATATGTATATTTTTTATGTATGTTTTATATAAATTTTAAGGGTGTGTTTTTAGAATAATAAAATATCATTTAATCATCCATCTAGTGGTTCCCTTTTGAGTGTGCCCCCTCATCTCTGTATACACTCCATTTACTATTCCTAGGTCCTGAGGGTAGGACCGGAGGGTGAGCACCTATCCATACGAGACAGGGGTGAGCCGCTGTATTTTGTTCATTTTATCCACTCTTTAAAAAGTATCTACAGACGAGTGTGTCTTTTGTCTGTTTCTTTTGTACACCATTTTAGATAGTTTTACATATTTACCTGTAGTAGTGCTATGGAAAACCATAGATAACACAGTGTGATACAACATAGATTAAATAGGTTCACTCCTTCAAGAGATTTCTCAAATTGGCAAAGACAACCCTGCGTTATCAACAGACCAAGCCCTGCTTCACCCATGTGATGAATTAAAATTTTTGCAATCCTAATTTTGCATTGCAAATAGAGATGAGCGAATCGAAGTTGATGAAGTGGAATTCAGTCCGAATTTCAGTAAAAATTAGATTCGCACCGAATCTGAATTTCCTCGCGCTTCGTGGTAACGATTTGCATTTTTTCCTAAAATGGAGGCTGCACGTGTGAGGACATGGAGCAAAGAACTCTGGGAAGGCGGGATCACCCATAATGCCATGCATGCAGCCAATCAGCAGCCAGCCAGCCCTGTGATGTCACCGCCATATAAATAGCCTCAGCCATCTTGGATTCTGCCATTTTCCAGTGTGCTTAGTGCAGGGAGAGACGTCAGCAGGTGCTAGGGACAGTGCTAGAAAAAACTTAATTGTGCTAAAAAAATTATTTACAAGTCCAAGGAAAGATTATTCAAGGTGTAGGGAAAGGATAGGGAGGAATCATTCCACAGAATTTATGTTGAACAGGGTTCAGTAGGGGAGTCTACAGCCTGGGTAATAGGAACAATCCTATTACACCTTGCTGCACTGAATGTTGATCCAGATTGCCATTATACAGTTCTGTAATTCCAGCAAACCATTCTTGTTATTGGGGTGCAAGTGCTGTTTAATACAGCCATTAACAGGGTTTATTACAAGGCAATATTTCTATGTTTTATTTGCCCTTGTGCGGTGCAGTTATATGTTCTAAAGTATTTTTGGCTTGTATCAGTGGGAAAAAAATGGGCTTATTAGCTGTTGTGTGGTGAAGTGAGAAAATGACAGCCCTTTTTTTCGTGTATTAGTGGCAAAAGAAAAAATATATTTGCCGTTCAGCGGTGCAGTTATATGTTCTAAAGCCTTCTGTGGCGTGTATAAGTGGAAAAAAATGAGGGCCTATTTGCCATTCAGTGGTGCAGTTATATGTTCTAAAGCCCTTTTTGTCATGTATTAGTGGCAAAAGAAAAATATATTTGCCGTTTGCGGTGCCGTTATATGTTCTAAAGCCTTTTTGTCGTGTATTAGTGGCAAAAGAAAAATATATTTGGCTTTCATACTTGAGTCATTTGGTCAGTTTTGGCCTCGTGACTGCCCAAATAAAAGAAGTGTGCAGTGATTCTAAGAGTGAAGCCTGTCATCTACATGTCATACTGACTTATAGAGATGGCCCGAACTATCCGACGGCGAACAGTTCCCGGCGAACATAGCTTGTTCGCGTTCGCCTCTGCCGGGCGAACACATGCGATGTTCGGTCCGCCCCCTATACATCATCATTGAGCAAACTTTGACCCTGTACCTCACAGTCAGCAGACACATTCCAGCCAATCAGCAGCATACCCTCCCTCCCAGACCCTCCCACCTCCTGCACAGCATCCATTTTAGATTCATTCTGAAGCTGCAGTCTTAGTGAGAGGAGGGAGACTGTAACTGCTGCTGATTTAATTGGGAAATCGATAGCTAGGCTAGTGAATTCAGTGTCCACTCCAGTCCTGAAAGACTCATCTGATCTCTGCTGTAAGGACAGCGTCCTGACAGCACCCCAAAAAGCCCTTTTTAGGGCTGCAACATTAGTCTGCTTTTTTTTTTTTCCTTTATATACATATTGCAGTTGCCTGGCCTGCCTGTGTGTGAGGAGCTGCAGGCCCACAGACTGTAGTGTGCCCACTGCCAGTGCTCACCCCTGTCATTCCGTGTGGCACAGGACTTTGCTTAAAAAAAGGCACTTAATTTTTACACTTTAATCTAAGGTTAGTTGCCTGCCAGTGTGTGTCAGGCTGACTTCCACTGACTGTAGTGTGCCCACTGCCAGTGCCCACCACTCATACCGGCTGGCACAGGACTTTGCATAAAAAAGGCATTTAATTTTTACACTTTAGTGTAATTTCAGCTGCTTGCCTGCTGCTAGTGTGTGTCAGGCCGACTTCAACTGACTGTAGTGTGCCCACTGCCAGTGCCCACCCCTGTCATCCCGTGTGGCACAGGACTTTGCTTAAAAAAAAGGCACTTAATTTTTACACTTTAATCTAAGGTTAGTTGCCTGCCAGTGTGTGTCAGGCTGACTTCCACTGACTGTAGTGTGCCCACTGCCAGTGCCCACCACTCATACCGGCTGGCACAGGACTTTGCATAAAAAAGGCATTTAATTTTTACACTTTAGTGTAATTTCAGCTGCTTGCCTGCTGCTAGTGTGTGTCAGGCCGACTTCAACTGACTGTAGTGTGCCCACTGCCAGTGCCCACCCCTGTCATCCCGTGTGGCACAGGACTTTGCTTAAAAAAAAGGCACTTCATTTTTACACTTTAATCTAAGGTTAGTTGCCTGCCAGTGTGTGTCAGGCCGACTTCAACTGACTGTAGTGTGCCCACTGCCAGTGCCCACCCCTGTCATCCCGAGTGGCACAGGACTTTGCTTAAAAAATAGGCACTTAATTTTTACACTTTAATCTAAGGTTAGTTGCCTGCCAGTGTGTGTCAGGCTGACTTCCACTGACTGTAGTGTGCCCACTGCCAGTGCCCACCACTCATACCGGCTGGCACAGGACTTTGCATAAAAAAGGCATTTAATTTTTACACTTTAGTGTAATTTCAGCTGCTTGCCTGCTGCTAGTGTGTGTCAGGCCGACTTCAACTGACTGTAGTGTGCCCACTGCCAGTGCCAACCACTGATACCGGGTGGCACAGTAGCTTGCCGATAAATAAGGCATTTAATTTTTAGACAGTAGTCTAAATTCAGTTGCTTGCCTGCTGCCAGTGTGTGTCAGGCCCGCTTCCACTGACTGTAGTGTGCCCACTGCCAGTGCCAACCACTGATACCGGGTGGCACAGTAGCTTGCCGATAAATAAGGCATTTAATTTTTAGACAGTAGTCTAAATTCAGTTGCTTGCCTGCTGCCAGTGTGTGTCAGGCCCTCTTCCACTGACTGTAGTGTGCCCACTGCCAGTGCCAACCACTCATACCGGGTGGCACAGTAGCTTGCCGATAAATAAGGCATTTAATTTTTACACTTTAGTGTAATTTCAGTTGCTTGCCTGCTGCCAGTGTGTGTCAGGCCCGCTTCTACTGACTGTAGTGTGCCCACTGCCAGTGCCAACCACTGATACCATCTCCCCGTTCGAAAAATCTATTCAATAAATGGCACCCAGATTGGGGACGTTAGAGGGATTAAACTGATGAGAATAGTACTACAGAAAATACCACTCATATCGGGTGTGACAGTAAATTGCACGGCGCAGACGCAGTCACCGTGGATAAAAACAAAGGGGAGGGAGCCAGCGTTTTTTTAACCATCTCCCCGTTCGAAAAATCAATTCAATTGACCTTTCGGGGACCCTTGGTGTTGTACGTGGCTGGGTGGAGGAAGAAACCTTCAATGACATCACCGGGACGTGGCTAGCTTGGTATCCAACCTTGTGCAAATGGGGAGTTTGCGGTTGTGCAAATGAACTGTTTGCGGTGCATTAAAAGGGGAGTTTGGTCTGTCAATGTCTGTGATGCGGGCGTAACCCTTACACTACCTGATCGATACAACATCATACCTGATCGTATACACACACTGGATGTTTTAAAGCACGTTATTCCAAACAATTTAGGAATGTTAGTTGATTTATGCCCTTTATGGATTAAAACCCGACTCTGCGTCCACTACGTAATTTTCCATGGGAGTTTTGCCATAGATCCCCCTCCGGCATGCCACAGTCCAGGTGTTAGACCCCTTGAAACAACTTTCTCATCACTATTGTGGCCAGAAAGAGTCCCTGTGGGTTTTAAAATTCGCCTGTCTATTGAAGTCTATGGCGGTTCGCCCGGTTCGCCAGTTCGCGAACATTTGCGGAAGTTCTCGTTCGCTGTTCGCGAACTGAAAATTTTATGTTCGCGACATCACTACTGACTTACAGTATTATTTCACTACCACAGCAGACTCCGTATGCGTGTTACTGCAAGGCACCATGTTCTACACCGCTATAAAAGCTCTCTGCAGCCAGGGAATAGCCGTTTTTTAACGCAATTCGCCACAAATAAATTTGGATCGAAGCAAATGTTTAAAAAATACAGGGAAACGGCCGAATTGAATTTTTGAAAAATTCGCTCATCTCTATTTGCAAAGATGGGATCGCTGCTAAAGGCAAGACCGGCTATGATAGAGATTTCTTCAATGAATCTGTGAGGATGATATATTTTAGCTAACCTGTAGCAGAAAGATGATGTCATAAAATTAATGATGTGTGTCACAATAAAGGAGCACTATTAACACTCAGCTAATGAATGACAGCTCCGGCAGGGATCATAAAAGACGGGGAAAGTGATCCTCTGCCCCCTCCTCCCCCACCTATTTCTCCCACCAGCTAGTATGTGAGAACGTTTGAATCATTACTGCTTGGGAAGACTGCGAAGTCCTCGGCTTTCATTCTGCGCACAGCCACGGCTAATCCATGCAATTAAGGCCAGTGATTCAGCCGCGTTTTGTTCTGTTACGGTTATAGTGCTGAGACCGAGACACAATAATTTGGAGCAGATGAATGAGATAATTGCATTTATTTGCTACCCATAAATCTAGGTCAGGATCTGATTTATTTTTGCTGCTCCCACTGGATAGAGTTTCAGTTCTCTGGCTATAAATCTTACAGAGATTGCTAATGTATTTTGTGAGATTACTAATCTGCTCTCCTCACCAGATTCACTTGTGTCCTATTAAGGTAGGATGCTGCCAATACCTGAAGGCACCATGTTGAATTTTTTTGCTTTTATTAAGCCTGCATTAGTAAACTAAATTACATACGTGACATTTTCATCATCTCGAAAACGTTTTACGCAGGGTGCTGAATATCCTTTAAGAGACCAGTCCTGTATTGAGACTTACCGGAAGTATTCCATGATATGGAGGCTTTTTTTTAGCAAACATGCAAACAAACATGCAAAGACCCAGCTCACCAGCACCAGCTACGGTAAGTGACTCCCTATGAGTCAAGATCTGAGTTTCCAACAAGCTTTTGGATTTCACAAGGTAATATAGCCAAGCCAGTTATCCATCCGTAGGCAGGTGTTTGGAGGTGCTTTCTCCTCATCAGTACATAGTAGGATTCTGGCTGGCTGAGTGTGATGCCTTGGACACGGCTTAGGTAGCGTGCTGAATCTCCTTAAAGAGACCAGTCCTGTATGGAGACTTACTTGAAGTACTTCATGGTATAGAGACTTATTGGCAATGGTCCATAGGAAACAAATAGGCAAAGAGGTATCTCCCAAGAAAGAGAACCATCTCGCCAGCACCACCTATTCTTTATTGGGAGATACCTCTTTACATATCTCTAAATAGGTGTAAGAGCTCTTTTAGACCAGCAAATTAAACTCTTCCATGCTGGTAAACATAGTGGCGCTTGTAAATGAACTAAACATGGATGGTGTCCGTATACGGTAGGTTTTCCTTGCAGAATTTGCCACTTGAGTGAAAGAGTCTTGTGGGAAAATTGGATCTGGATGGTGCAAGCTGTGATTTTATCATCATGGATGGACCAATGGTCATTGGAAAAAAAACTTTTGAATTGACCCACTGGAAAAGATCTATCAAAACTTATGTAAAAGAAAATGGTCGAAGTTGCCCATAGCAACCAATCAGATTCCACAAAAAGTGTTTAATACACATAATACATCTGGCGCAAGGCATGTACACCAGTTTCTTGGTGTAAATTGACCCAGAATTGTGACACATTTATCTTATTAATTCTCACCCTATGTCTGCCTAATTAATCAGTAACACTGGAACTGGGGATGAACAGCTACATAAGTAAATGATTTGCTATCTAGGACAGATGGAGAACAGGATGACAACAGGGCCAGGTACTATGGAGGGAAAATAGTGAACTTGACCATGGGCTTCTACTACCTGCAGGGGGTCTCCCACCATTCCCTATTTGAAAATTGGTTTATTAACTTAAATATAAAGCTGCTTAAATACTATCCATTTATTTTGCTTGAATTACTAAATGTGGCTTCCAGACATCACCAAAATTTTTATAACCCCAGGTTGCTTCCAACATCATCACCACATTCATTTTGTTTTGCACAGCTCAGTGATATCATATACCGCTGTCAGGGGAGGGCTGGCAGCCTTAGTCCTGGGGGGCAAATCCAGTCAAGTGGCCCATTTTTAGCCCCGCCCATTATTAAAAGCCCCTCCTACATTTAATAGGCCACTCCCAACACACACTGTACAGCTGACATTCTATAGTTGAGGCCTGTCTACACATCATACGAAGAGGGGAGGACCTGTCCTGGCTGCACTGCCTGCTTATACAACAAGCTACAGCCAGGAAGCTCCTCTGCTCTCCTCCCTCCCCAGATCCTGCTTAAGGCTTGTGGTTCCCCCCCACCATCTGCCACCCGCCCGTGGCCTGCTGCCCCCTTTCGTCATCCTCACCCAGCTCTGAATCCTCCTTCTGCAAATGGCAGGAGGAGGAGCCGGAGCATCTCCTCTCCTACATAGCACCACATACCTCTTACATCCAATGTCACCTTTGTTGTAGACGTTCTTTTTCCTCATCTTCTCCATTCAGACCAGACCGCCATGATGATTTTTCAGCCATCTCCCGTCTCTGCAGAGATTGAGAAACAGACATTAGTTTCCTGCCACCCCCAATACTATACTGCAGAAACAGTCCCCCTGGGAATACTACTACCACACAGATAGTGCCCCCTTAAACAATTATTGGCACACAGTGCTCTAAAAAATAACTGCGCCCAGACACTAATAGTATAAAGATAATGTCCCCCAAAAATAATTGTGCTAAGCTGATACTGTGCTAGGGTGCCCCCAAAGTAACAGTGCCCCCCAAAATCCCACCAATAGAAATAATTATCTGCCAGAGCACACTTAGTAGTAATAATGCCCCAATAGTGCCCTAGTAATCATGTTCCTCATAGCCCCCCAGTAGTAGTAAAGCTCCCCATAATACCCCCTAGTAGTACTAATTTTCCCTATAATATGACAGTACATGAAATACCCCCGCTTAGTGCCCGCAGTTGAGCTAATGTCCCCATAATGTATGCCAGTATAAAATACCCCTATATAGTGCCCCAGTAAATGCACTCATACTGCTCCTCTCCCCCTTCCCCATAGTGTCCCCCATAATATGCCAGTAAAAAAATGCCCCTTAGTACCCCCAGCAGATGCCCCTATAGTGCTCCTCTCCCCCACAATGTGCCAGTAAAAAAATTTCCCTTCTTAGTGCCACCATATGCCCCAATAGTGCTCCACTCCCCCATAGTGCCCCCAAATAATGCCCCATAGTGCCGCTCTCCCCTATAGTGCCTGCCATAATGTGCCAGTAAAAAATGCCCCCTTAGTGCTACCAAATGCCATAGTGCCCCCCATAATGTTCCAATACAAAAGGCCCCTTTAGAGCCCCCACTTCCCCATAGTGCCCCCAAATAATGCCCCTATAGTAACCCCAGATGCCCCATAGTGCTGCTCTCCCCTATAGTGCCCCCCAGAATGTGCCAATAATTAAAAAAAAGCCCCTTTAGAGCCCCCAGATACCCCCATAGTGCTCCTCTCCCCCATGGTGCCCCCCCATAATGTGCCAGCAAGAAATTCCCCCATAGTGCCAGCTCCCCCCCCATAGTACAAGCCCCCCATAGTGGCAGCCCCCCCATAGTGCCAGCCCCCTTATAGTGCCAGCTCCCCCATAGTGCCAGCCCCCCCCCCCGTAGTGCCAGCCCCCCCATAGTGCCAGCTCCTACCCCATAGTGCCACCCCCCCCATAGTGCCAGCCCCCCCCATAGTGCCAGCCCCCCCCATAGTGCCAGCCCCTTTATAGTGTCAGCCCCCCCATAGTGCCACTTCACCCATAGTGCCAGCCCCCTTATAGTGCCAGCTCCCCCATAGTGCCAGCCCCCCCCGTAGTGCCAGCCCCCCCATAGTGCCAGCTCCTACCCCATAGTGCCAGCCCCCCCCATAGTGCCAGCCCCTTTATAGTGTCAGCCCCCCCATAGTGCCACTTCACCCATAGTGCCAGCTCCCCCATAGTGCCAGCCCCCCCCGTGGTGCCAGCCCCCCCCGTGGTGCCAGCCCCCCCCATAGTGCAAGCCCCCCCATAGTGCCAGCTCCTACCCCATAGTGCCAGCCCCCCCCATAGTGCCAGCCCCCTTATAGTGCCAGTCCCCCATAGTGTCAGCCCCCCCCATAGTGTCAGCCCCCCCCATAGTGTCAGCCCCCCCCATAGTGCCAGCCGCCCCATAGTGCCAGCTGCCCCATAGTTCCAGCCCTATAGTGCCCCCCCATAGTGCTAGCTCCCCCAAAGTGCCAGATTCCCCACCTTAGTGCCAAATCCCCCCATAGTGCCAAATCCCCCCCATAGTGCCAGACCCCCCCCCCCATAGTGCCAGCCCCCCTATAGTGCCAGCCCCCCCATAGTGCCAGCTCCTCCCCCATAGTGCCAGCCCCCTTATAGTGACAGCCCCCCATAGTGTCAGCCCCCCATAGTGCCAGCTCCCCCTATAGTGCCAGCCCCCCCATAGTGCCAGCCCCCCCATAGTGCCAGCTCCCCCATAGTGCCAGCTCCCCCATAGTTCCAGCCCCCCCTATAGTGCCAGCTCCCCCTATAGTGCCCCCCCATAGTGCTAGCTCCCCCAAAGTGCCAGATCCCCCCCCCATAGTGCCAGATCCCCCCCATAGTGCCAGCCCCCCTTATAGTGCCAGATCCCCCCCAATAGTGCCAGCCCCCTGCAAAGAAGAAAAAAAAAACAACACTAATACTTACCTCCATCAGCAGCGATGCAGCCTCTTCTGGCCTGTGTCCCTGCTGTGTGCTGGCTCAGGCGTCGCAATGATAATGACGTCATTGCTCTGCCTGAGCCGGCCTCTGATAGGCTGCAGGCATTAGTGCCTGCGGCCTATCAGAAGAACAGGGGAGGGACACGCCTCTCCCTCCCCTGCCCCACAGCACACAGCACGGCCGCAATGACATCCAGGGCCGCGCCGCCTGTGGTGATGATCGGCGGTGCGGCCCTGAAGAATAAAAAAAAAAAAAAAAAAAAAATTATTTTTTTTTAAGACGGTCGGCCCAGTGGCCGTTTATTTCGGGCGGCCTGGGGGGCAATTGCCTCCCTGCCCCCCGGCCCAGCCCGCCCCTGACCGCTGTGTGTGGCATGAGAATATTGAGAGAATATCTAAAAAGTCTTGAAAAGGTCCTGGGATAAGACTGAAACATTGCACAGACATTGGCTAATAAACCCTAATTTTTTGCACCTTGAAACTAGATTGGAGTGATATGCATTTCTTAATTTATATATAAAATATAATATACAAAGAAACACAACCATCATGACATGTACAGGGAGAGAAACCCCATCTAAGGAAGCAATATTTTTAATGTTTTATTTATCTGCACTGTCATTTTTCTATACAATAAACATGACCATGCAGTGAGACCCTGTCATCATTGAAAATCTAACTTAAAAAGAATAAAAAGTTTACCTATATGTTATGGACAGTGGGCATGGACAAAGCCCAAAGGGCATTGTTCCTGATCATCCCCCGGTAGTCACCCTTTAACCCCTGTACAAGGAACCAACCAGACTGTTGCCTCCAAAAGCAGTCCTGGGGTAGTTGACCCCTATGGCGATTGACTGCAGTGCAAAGCACCAAGGATTGGGTGACATCCAAAGTCAGGAAACAGGCCTAGGTCAGGACAGGAAGAGTTTGTGCGTATCCAAGAAACTAATTTGAGGTCAGGGCAGGCAGCAGAGCATTAGAATCGGTAAACAGGAGCCTAAGCACTGGCAAGGAGTGAGAGGGTAGTCGAGCATTTATAGCAGAAGCTGATTGCAATTAGAAGCAGCAGTGCAACTGCACACAGCAGGGAGAGGAAATGAGCGGTGCTAGCAGAAATGGGAGTATTAGTAGCTCAATGAATAATGTTTTTAATAGTGACAGACAAAGACCTCCGATGTAACACTATAGCATATATATGCAGCTGTGGAAAGCAATTGTATCAGTGTGTCATTTAGATTTTTGCCCTCTCTATAGATTCCTAGTCATTTCCATCTGTATCGATTAGTATTACAGATTGCCCTAAGCAGCTGTCAGTGTGATGTAGGGATGCAGAACTGTCTGCAGATGCTCTCCTCCCTATCTTCCTGACAGAATGCAGCCAAGAGTTTTGAGAAAAATGATTTAAAAACTGATCAAAATTAATAGCAAAATTATGAACTAATAATGTGCAGCATCTGACTGTTGCTTTTCTCATAACTATCATTGCAAACAGGAATAAACATTCTTGATAGCACTGTCATGGATGGAGAAGTTGCTATGACTGCTGGCGAGATAGCAAATAAAGTTAAGCAAATGAAAGACAAAGTGATGATATATCTGAAGGTTCTCATGTTTATCAATTTCAGCTTCCTTGTAGTACCCCAGAGTGGCACTACCATTCCAATACCCTGCTACTGTCTCTAATAGGCTAATATTATTTTCATCTTTGTAATAGGATAGATCTTTTGTATTTATTCCAGGTCCTCCTACACTGTGCATTCATAATATTGCTATGAAACTGTTATGTTCATGTAATGTGCCTGGTTCACCACCAGGTGGCAGTATATCTGGCAGAGACAGATCTTTAGATAAAATGGAACTTCCATTCTCCCTCTTTTGGGCAGAAGTGGGCTAGTACTGCTTCCTACCAAGGGATGGGTTGCAGGAAGTTCTAGTCTAGCCAATGAATAACAGTTGGTGATATGGCAGTCATATATCTGGAGAATTTGCTTAAACACTTATATTTTATTTAATCAATTCAATTAATTCAATAATTCATAAATCACAATAATGGTTAAAAAGTCATATACAACATGTAAAATACACAGTAAACATAAAATAATGGATTAGAACATCACTAAAATGACGTGTTGTCATAGGCTTAGCAGCATCAAAAATATCCACCACAATCAAAGGAACGGATTTTTCGATTATGATAGTTGTATGCTATTGTTATTGCATACTGTTTTATCTGTATCCAAAGGTCAGCTTCATATATGTCTCAGTTCGTATAGTTAGTGTGAATAGTAAGTGTTGAGTATACCCGCACCATACGTTTTAGTACTTCATATTGTCACTGTATCATTATCGTATCTATGTACAGTGTAGTCCACAAGTTAATTGCAATATTTAGTTGCGTGGGAATTCAGCGCTAGGTGGCGTCCCACCTATTTAGAGCTATAATATTCCCTTACCTCCAAATGGGTGTGCGGCTTTTTCCTCTGATCTCCGCTGCTTCAGCGTCCCTCGTGCTCCATTCCTGGCTCGTTCCAGTCGAGTGGAGGTGGATCGATCAAACTCCAGGCAGTTCTATGGAGCACTTGTTCATGAGTGGGACGGATCGGTTTCCCAATCGGCAGGTGATAAAGAGGTAAAAATGTTGATGTTCTCCAGCGGTGTTGCAAAGTCCAGTGGTGTTGCAAAGTCCAGATTCCTCCCAGATGCGTTTCGAAGTCCCATAAGTAACTGACTTCTTCCTCACCACTGTACATAGATACGATAATGATACAGTGACAATATGAAGTACTAAAACGTATGGTGCGGGTATACTCAACACTTACTATTCACACTAACTATCCGAACTGAGACATATATGATACAGGATACAGATAAAACAGTATGCAATAACAATAGCATACAACTATCATAATCGAAAAATCCGGTCCTTTGATTGTGGTGGATATTTTTGATGCTGCTAAGCCTATGTGATCATTTAGTGATCCTTTCTTACGCATTATAGTGTTATTAATCACAACACGTCATTTTAGTGATGTTCTAATCCATTATTTTATGTTTACTGTGCATTTTACATGTTGTATATGACTTTTTAACCATTATTGTGATTTATGAAATATTGAATTAATTGAATTGATTAAATAAAATATAAGTGTTTAAGCAAATTCTCCAGATATATGAGTGCCATATCACCAACTGTTATTCATTTATTATCCTCTGGTGTTTGGAGCTAACACTTTAAGATATTGAGCACCACTCCATCCTACTTATAGGTAGAGCCACCTCATCCCATTAATTTTTCTAGTCTAGCCAAGTCTAGCATTGGGAGCAGACAAGTCAAGATGGAGCATAAGGGGAAGGGCCCCCTCCTGCAGCAGGGGTCTCTCCAGGGAAACAGCTCATAAAGCATCATGAATCCTTACAGATTAAGAGACATACTATTGTGAGGGGTCAACAGTCCAAGGCACCCCATTACAAAGGTACCAGTCCAGCTACCTGACTGAAGCCGAGTTTAGCACAGCAGAGAGAGAAAGTAGAATATTCAAGTTTGCCTGCCAGTTTTTCCAAAAACCTCCTGGAATCAAGAGAAATACTGAATATTGTCTGGATGCAAGTTTATTCAAGTAAAGCTGTTGAACTTTCACCAAATCTGGACTCGACTTATCCTCCACCTCCATTCCCTATTCAATAACAATTCTGGAGAATCGTTTCTTATGACTCTATGTTGTGTGATTCTTTTATTATTCCTGCTAGAAGTTTATGGATAAAGGAACAGATAAGTGTTGAAAGTTGGGGTGTGTCCCTGCAAAGTCTGCCACTGGCAGCACTTATTTGGTCATTGCTAGACTGTGCAGGGCACACTCCCAACTGGTAACACCTATCTGTACCTTTCTCCATAAACGTCTAGCAAGAGCAGAAGAAGAATGGCAAAACACAGAGTCATAAGAATAAATGTTCCAGAATTGTATTTTCATGTGGAATACAATTATTTATTAAAACAGACATGTCAGGAGAGATGACAGGTCCTCTTTAAGTACAGACTTGGTGGCATTATCTATCTATATCTCTATAGTATCTTAGACCAAGAAACATATCATGTATTAATGGAGAAGAGAAGAATCTATGAATTTTACCAATTTGATTAAAATACACAATGTCAATGGAAAATTCATTTGCATTCAACAAAGTTTCCTTCCTAGAAATGGAGTTTCGTGACCCCATACAGCACCAGAAAACTCTTAGCTCACTTAACCAAACAAAGCTGAAAATGAAGAGAGGACAGGAATTTCATGTAGATAATGGAATCCCTCGACACTTAGCGGCTTGAAATTCATGAAAGAGCTTCAGGGTTTAACAATTCTCTGCTCCCTATCCTGGGAATATCTGCACTGCTCACAACTGGCAGCTTCTTATATGCTTTCATACCATCACTTATCAGGTAAAATTCCAGTTAGTGTTTAAAAATGGCAAATGATCACTCCTTCCTTCCTCTGTCATAGAGACTAGTAATATACTGCAACGTATAGTGTACCTGTTGCCTACAGAAAGCTAAGACAGACATTTTGAGGATCTCATGAAAGCTAGTTAAATAACAAGAATGTCTGCTTCTGCATTGTATAGACAATTAGAGAATGTATTAGCTTACATTGATGATGACACAATCTATGCTACTACATCTGCACATCAGATGCAGTGAAAGGACAGGTCTCAACCCAGTGCAAGGTGAACATAAGCTTGGGTTTTATGGAAGAATCATGTCATGGCAACACTTCATGCCCACCACTATTCCACTCTTTGTGGTGGGCACGGGAACTGCATAACTCACCTAGCTTCTTCTACCCATGCTCAAGACTCCTGTGTCCCGTGATGTAGGCCACAGCCTGGCTGCAAGTCCTCCTCCTGATTGTGTATTAAAGAGACACTTCAGGAGTTAATGCCCTTTCTGATCCTGACTCAGATTCTTGACTAATGAGCTAATCACTCCTCCTATATAGCTTTGCTTCTGAGCTCACTTCCTTGCCTGTGCAGTTTGGTCTCTAAAGATCTTGCTATTTGCCACTTGCCCTGACCTTTGGATTGTTTCACAGATTTGCACGAACACTGACCTGACCTTGGCCTGTTATTGATTACAAGTTTGCCTATTCATTCGGTGCCGTGCACTGGTGTCTCTGATCTCCGTGGGTCAGCAGCCAACCACACCAGACAATTCCAAGAGGTAGCGGTCTGGTCTCTTCTGCAGTGATGGCCAGATTTCTGTAAAAGGTGAAAACCAAGGGGACCACCAGGATAATGACCTAAGGACTAGCCAAAAGTCATACTAATTGTTTGGCATAGTAGATCCACATCCACTGCCTGTAACAGATCTACAGTCAGGTCCATAAATATTGGGACATCGACACAATTCTACAATTTTTGGCTCTATACACCACCACAATGGATTTGAAATCAAACGAACAAGATGTGCTTCAACTGCAGACGGTCAGCTTTAATTTGAGGGTATTTACATGTAAATCAGGTGAACGGTGTAGGAATTACAACAGTTTGCATATGTGCCTCCCACTTGTTAACGGACCAAAAGTAATGGGACAGAATAATAATCATAAATCAAACTTCCACTTTTTAATACTTGGTTGAAAATCCTTTGCAGTCAATTACAGCCTGAAGTCTGGAACACATAGACATCACCAGATGCTGGGTTTCATCCCTGGTGATGCTCTGCCAGGCCTCTACTGCAACTGTCTTCAGTTCCTGCTTGTTCTTTGGGCATTTTACCTTCAGTTTTGCCTTCAGCAAGTGAAATGCATACTCAATCGGAATCAGGTCAGGTGATTGACTTGGTCATTGCATAACATTCCATTTCTTTTTCTTAAAAAACTCTTTGGTTGCTTTTGCAGAGCATGCTTTGGGTCATTGTCCATCTGCACTGTGAAGCGCCGTCCAATGAGTTCTGAAGCATTTGGCTGAATATGAGCAGATAATATTGCCCGAAACACTTCAGAATTCATCCTGCTGCTTTTGTCAGAAGTCA
Organism: Bufo bufo; assembly: GCF_905171765.1. Lineage (NCBI taxonomy): Eukaryota > Metazoa > Chordata > Amphibia > Anura > Bufonidae > Bufo > Bufo bufo. The sequence continues at coordinate 75,349,357 of NC_053397.1, forward strand.
CATCATCAATAAATACAAGAGAACCAGCTCCATTGGCAGCCATACATGCCCACGCCATGACACTACCACCACCATGCTTCACTGATGAGGTGGTATGCTTAGGATCATGAGCAGTTCCTTTCCTTCTCCATACTCTTCTCTTCCCATCACTCTGGTACAAGTTGATCTTGCTCTCATCTGTTCATAGGATGTTGTTCTAGCACTGTGAAGGCTTTTTTAGATGTTGTTTGGCAAACTCTAATCTGGCCTTCCTGTTTTTGAGGCTCACCAATGGTTTACATCTTGTGGTGAATCCTCTGTATTCACTTTGGTGAAGTCTTCTCTTGATTGTTGACTTTGACATACATACACCTACCTCCTGGAGAGTGTTCTTGATCTGGCCAACTGTTGTGAAGGGTGTTTTCTTCACCAGGGAAAGAATTCTTCGGTCATCCACCACAGTTGTTTTCCGTGGTCTTCCGGTGTTGCTGAGCTCACCAGTGCGTTCCTTCTTTTTAAGAATGTTCCAAAGATTTGTTTTGGCTATGCCTAATGTTTTTGCTATCTCTGATGGGTTTGTTTTGTTTTTTTCAGCCTAATGATGGCTTGCTTCACTGATAGTGACAGCTCTTTGGATCTCTTCTTGAGAGTTGACAGTAACAGATTCCAAATGCAAATAGCACACTTGAAATGAACTCTGGACCTTTTATCTGTTCATTGTAATTGGGATAATGGGGTAATAACACATACCTGGCCATGGAACAGCTGAGAAGCCAATTGTCCCATTACTTTTGGTTCCTTAAAAAGTGGGAGGCACATATGCCAACTGTTGTAATTCCTACACCGTTGACCTGATTTGGATGTAAATACCCTCAAATTAAAGCTGACAGTCTGCAGTTAAAGCACATCTAATTTGTTTCATTTCAAATCCATTGTGGTGGTGTATAGAGCCAAAAATCTTAGAATTGTGTCAATGTCCCAATATTTATGGACCTGACTGTATAATAGGCACTGTGGAGGCATCTGTTGTAAGTGCTCATGAGATAAAAGAGGCTTTTATTGGGGCATGTGATGCTGAGGGGACATACAGTATGAGAACCAAGGTGGCATCTAAGGTTGACATACCATATCTTATAAGAACTTCTATGGCTTACTCTCAGAAAGTTTGGGAGTTGGGACCAATAAAATGCATAAAAAAATTATCTAGTGCACTGAGCTCTATGCATAAAGAACAGCGTCAAAAATTTCTGACCCATGATTCCACCACTTTTTTGTTTGGGGTTTGCAGCTATTTTCAATTTTCAGACTTTTCAATATCATGTGCAGTTTTACTGTGATTTACAGTACGTGTGTGTAATATGCCTATAATATGGAGGCAAGCATACAAAGCGGAAATCCTATTTTCGAACTGGATACAAAGTGAACCATTTAGAAGAGCAGAATGACATTGTAATTAACATATCAGTACTTCGGTCTGGATTACAAGATCAGAAATTATAGCCGTTGCAACATTGTCACATGTACAGGTTTTGTAAAGCCCTATGTGGCTGCAGTTTGGAGCCTTCAATAGTTGCATTTGTGCATATGCCAACAGTCAGTCTTTATCTTGTTTTTTTTTACATAAGAATGTAAGTTTCTAGTTATAAAAGGTCGAACACCGACTTATAGGATAGCTTCCATACAACTGATGAATTAGAGGCAGAGTTTCCTAAGAGCTGATTTGCATCCCTTCTTCCAAGAATTTCAGAGGGGCATTGCCAGGCCTATAAGACTCCTCATGCCGATTAGGCACTCTTAATAAGGAGATATAGTTATTGCTTAACATTTACTGTCAATGTTTTCCTGCATTGATGCTACATTATACTAATGCAAAAAGCTATACAACTTGGATAATATCTGTATTGTTGGAACAATACAGTTGCATATTACATTCTGTATTTTTCCTAATATTTTTAAAAATTTGGAAAAAAAGAGATTGAAAGAAAGAAATAAAGGCTTCCAAGGATAATTATACCTAAATGTTTGTCACACACCTTTCCACAGTCATTAATGATATCTGCATAGTCATACATAGTAGCAACTCTTAACTGGCTCTTCAACTGATTTGCTTATGCGTGGATCAATCTTCCATAATTTTATCCATGATCAGAACTAAAAGAACAGACCGTGGCTAGACAGTGGACTCTTTGAAACCATGATTTTGGAATATCATATATGTATATATATCAGCTATTATTATGCTTCACATTACTTTGAGTGTTTGGAGTACATGAAGGACATGGTCTTTCCTTCAATTTGAAGGGGTCTAGGAATCCCACCAATTAAGTTTGCCGACATGGCTATTGTGTACATTAGGTGGAAATCCCCAGTTTACAAAAGTAAAGTGATCATTTGCTGAAAGCTCTTTATCAGACTTGAGTTCCTCAGTCTACATAAATGACAAAAAGTCACAAACCAATAGGCAAGGAGGATGGTCAAAATGAGAATTTCCTGCATTTGCCCTTCTCTGTCTTTGAATCATTCTTTAAATGCTGAAAATGACATATTTTATGAAATGTCTTCCGAAGCATCTTAGTAACCAAGGCACTTCACTAAGTAACCTTTCATTCACACTGAATATAAAGAATGTTGGTGGACACAATACCGCAGTAAAGTTTTTTAAAATCCTTTCAACCTGTGGGCATTGTATAGAGCAGATTGATTTACAGTTTATTATTCATTTATCTGAATCTCTGTTCTTTTCTATTCTTAGGAGTCAAGTAGGTGGCCTTATCAGGAAGTGACACCTAACTCTGTGTACACACCCATACAGGGAAAGTCTTCAGTCACTGAGGGCCTCTGCCCACTGGACTCACACAACCAATGTTAGTAGGAATGTAAATGAATAAAATGCTATTTACACTATTTATTAACCTAAAAAACGCCTATATTAGGCTCACCCCGCTCATGCCAGGTCTAAAAAAGTGGGCGCAGCGTGGGCAGGGAAGGTGATGGGCCAGCATAGAAAAAGGTGTAAATAAGAGACAGCTCAGAAGCTGTCTTACATTTAGAGCTGGTGGAGGATCCGCTGAAGTTATGAAGAGACCTGCCTCTTCATAGCTTCGGCAGACCACTGCCATCTTAAGGGTTTATTAAGACCAGTGTCCAAAATGCCAGTCATAATAAATGTGCACTTCATTCCTACACTTCCTACACCTACACTTCATTCTACTCGGCTGTTACTGCTCTATAACCTGCTGCCCTCAGATCGCACACAATAGGTTCACTGTACAGGACATTTAATGTAGTAGTGTGTCAGTTTACAACATTTGGTACAAGAGTTAGGCCTCACACACAAATGCGTTTTGTGGTCTGCAAATCGCGATTCCACAAAACATGGATATTGGCCAAGTGCATGCTGCCTTTTTTTCCAAGTCCTGTAGAATCTGCATTATGGAAATTGCGTCTGCAGTATGGACAAGAACATGGACATGTTCTATAGTTGAACGGACATACGGATGTAGACAGTACATGGTGTGTTGTCTACGTCTTTTGCGGCACCATTGAAATGAACGGGTCTGCATCCAATCCACAAAAAATGCAGATCAGATGTGGACTGAAAATACATAAGGCAAATGCATGAGGCTTAAAGGGTTTCTGTCACCCCACAAAACTCATTATTTTTTTTTTTGGATAGTTAGATTCCTCATAGCGCGATATAGGAGAATATAATAGTCTTACTTACTTTCATGCGGCCGATTCTTTATAAAACGAAGTTTTATAATATGTAAATGAGGGCTCTACCAGCAAGTAGGGCGTCTACTTGCTGGTAGCCGCAGCAGAAAACCGCCCCCTCGCCGTGTTGATTGACAGGGCCAGCCGTGATCTCCTCCTCCGGCCGGCCCTGTCAGTAATTCAAAAATCGCGCGCCTCTGGTCATTCGGCGCAGGCGCTCTGAGATGAGGAGGCTCGTCTCCTCAGCACTCCCTCAGTGCGCCTGCGCCGATGACGTCTTCTCTTTCGATGATGTCATCGGCGCAGGCGCACTGAGGGAGTGCTGAGGAGACGAGCCTCCTCATCTCAGAGCGCCTGCGCCTAATGACCAGAGGCACGCGATTTTTGAATTACTGACAGGGCCGGCCGGAGGAGAAGATCACGGCTGGCCCTGTCAATCAACACGGCGAGGGGGCGGTTTTCTGCTGCGGCTACCAGCAAGTAGACGCCCTACTTGCTGGTAGGGCCCTCATTTACATATTATAAAACTTCGTTTTATAAAGAATCGGCCGCATGAAAGTAAGTAAGACTATTATATTCTCCTATATCGCGCTATAAGGAATCTAACTATCCAAAAAAAAAAAAATGAGTTTTGTGGGGTGACAGAAACCCTTTAAGCATGAGAAAACGGTTAGCTGACCTACAATTTTGGGAAGCCTATTTAGCTAGGTAGTGGGCGGCATTAACTATATCTACTATATCTCGAGTCGAGTGGTTTAGTGGTTAGTACATTCACAATTTCATTACCTCTCTGCATGTTTAAACATGTGTAATGGTGTGCTGCCATACGTCTTTGTTTGCTTTCTGCATGCTAGCTTTATGGATGTGCACCTGCGACTATGAATGTGCTAGTCTAAATTTTCTTGTAGTATGTTTAGAGTGTAGCTGCCTCTTAGATTCAGCACTCCCCGCCAATCTGCCCAGGGCTTCTGGTTCCTACACCGCCCTGAACATTGTAGGCTTAGGTCAAGCCCAGGAGAGGCAGTTCTGTTAGTGTTAGGTACCCTTCTGTGGAAGCTACCTAGATGGGCCTGACACACGTTTGATCAAAAATGTGCGCAAAGAGCTTCTATTTTTTTAATGTATAGTAGGTATTGTACCACTTTATTCCAGAATAATCCCTAATCCTTAGTTCTATTGTTTGTATGTGTAATGTTGTTCTGCCATGCGTTTTTGTTTGCAGTCTGCATTCTAACTTAATGGATGTGCACCTGTGACTATGGATGTGCTAGTCTAAATTTTCTTGCTGCATGTTTAAACAATCACCTGGACTGTAGTAAGGTCTAAGGAATAGGTATTTAACTTGGGACATCCTACCTTGCTTTCGGTTTGCAACATCTAGGAAAGAAGCATTCGTCTTTATCCTATCAAAGTTTGCAGGCGCTGTGTTTGCCAGGAAGAAATTGTGAATCATTATTTGGAATTGTACACACCGAGAGGTGGTATTAAGGAGCAGAGCGAGGGGAAGTGGAGTGGCAAGGAGGATTGGTAATTGGGAAAAAAAGCCATGGAGACAAATTTGTCTAAAAGGGTTCTTCCTGTTTCAGCTAACCTGTGGAAGGGAGTTTCAGCAGATCTTACCCTTCCGCCATGCTGCAGATTCCGCAATCTCGTCTGTGGTCACATCACTAGCTGCGGGCTTTTCTGCTAGCATGTGGTCCTGTGTCTTGTTGTTCAGCTGCCTAATAAACATCCAGCTGAACAGGAAGAAACAGGAGTGCAGTGGGTCAGGACCTCAGTGGAGGAGCCCGCAGCCAGTTGGGCTGTTACATGATCACAGTTGAGATCATAGAATTGGCGGCGTGACGGAAAGGTAAGTACAGCTGAAACTCTCCTCCGTTCACAGGTTACTTGAAGCAGACAATTTAGGTAAAAACCCGTAGAATCTTTTAAAATATTGAACATGTTGTATCGGCATCTTATGATTTGAATAGGATTTTTTTAGAGGCAATAACTTATCACATACACACTTATTGATTCCAGCCTAATAAAATAAAAAAATCATACTAAAACTGGAATTTTAAAGACACAAAATGATTTCTGTGTTCAAGTGCATCCACACAACTCTCGACCAATAGTAAATCACAGGGCGAAATAATACAGGATGATAGTCTACTCTAAGACTATACAAGGAAGGAAAAAAGCAAAGGAACTCCACCAATGTTCCATGGAGTACTATACTAATGTACAGCAACACAACATGGAGATCAAAGCTAGCAAATACACTCACAAGACTTCAGAACAATCATGGAGACAGAGGGTTTATATAAAAAGATGTATTTAATAAAACGGTTACCTGAAGTGATGGGCTGCTTCCGTTTTTTGTCCTGAACGGCTGCCATAAAAAGACAGGTTTGTCTTGTTTAGTTCATGGTTTAATGAGTAGAAGCATAAATGTAGCTAATATCATTCCTTATATTATAGAGCATGTTACATTGCCATTATAATATAAGTGATGCTATGAATTCCCCAAACGACTACCTGGGATCAGACATGCCATTTTTTCTCACTTAGGTGGACAAAAGACAGGAAAGGGTTAAACTTGCAGAATGGGACAAGATGTGGGTAATAAAGTGTCATGTGTTGAGATTCCTACTTGACATACGCTCGGTTATTCAGTGTAGTTAGGGGTCTCATACTGTGTGTGGGAGTGAGCCATAGACAGCAGCTGGACTCTTTATCCTACAAAGGAGTCCTGGTACCTGGTTTCCTTGGTGTCTTTACATATCTGATCATGTCATGAATTTAATGGAAAGACCCCTTAAATGTCCATAATGAGCATTGATCAATGCTATAGCACAGGGATCAACAACCTTCGGCACTCCAGCTGCTATGAAACTACAACTCCCAGCATGCACACTTACTCGGCAGTTCTTGTAACTCCCATAGAAGTGAAAGGAGGAGTCTGGGAGTTGCAGTTTCAGAACATTTGAAGTGCTGGTGGTTACCGATCCCTACTATAGAATGTCGATGGGCACTTGTTTGCTTTCGTTCTTAGGCCCTATTTATCTAGAAGTGATCGTACATACGATAGTCCATGTGATCATTCATTTCCCCCTCCTCTTATTCAGTTAACGTCATTGTCAGCCATACATGTCCTGTGGTACAGGAGGGGATGTGCCGCCGACAATCATTTTTATCCCTACTGAAAAGAGTCGATCCATGACAAATAAGAATTTTATCACTTGCCGTTTGATCGCTGGTGATGATCAGTAATGAACAATCGTATGAATGATCATTGGTGCCGTCATCATGGAGAAGGGTCTTCACCTTAATGCAATTGTTGTTTAGGCAAAACCTTTAAGGCACTTGCCAGGTCCACCGAATGTGGGACAGGGTGAGTATAGCTAGTTATTCAGTATTAGTAGGTAGAACATGGACCTAAGAAATGAAGGGGTTCTATACTTTTATATTAAAAAGAGTTCAAGGAACTTGACCCACTGTAGTTCTGTAGTGTCGTTGCATAAGTAGTTTGTTTAAAGGTGATCCCACATGTTGATCTCATAGACATTATTATTACATGGTGCTTCTCTTTATAGGTCCTTGATATGGTTAAAACATGTGAGATTCATTCTCATGGCTCTTTGGAACGTTAACATGTCCCACCCACATAGCTGCATGTACAGACGATGGGCAGCTCTACCCTATTGTGGTGGCCCCTAACAACCAAACCTGATGGATTTGTAACATGGTGCGTATAAGTATTAAAGATTTGACATCCCTTTTGTGTTTTGTTGATTAATCTCTTACTTATATGTGTACAGCTATTTTAATGGAAAGATAGGATGATAATTCTAACAAAATACATGAAGTAGAAGTATAGTGAGATGTTTTAGGTGCTGAGGATCTAGTGGATTGAGGTTCTTGCAGACTTCTCACATTTTGTACCTCTGGGCCACCTATTCTTTGTTATCGATATGAATGAACATGTAAGGAGCTGGGATCAGATGGTATGGAGGGAATGAAGAGCAACCACATCATGCAAAGTATGCAGCACAGTACCAAACATCCACCAAGACACATCTCCTGGAGTTTTAATGGGGCCTCCCCTAGTTCTAAATGTATGTAGAAACACACAGTATTGTCTATAGCACATATATTTAGGAGCACTGTCAGGAAAACAGATTGCCTGAACTTGTCTTGGGGGATGAAGCTGATATATATTATAAGTCATATCCCTTTTTGGAATCAGTTATTTGTGCACGCTCCCTTCTATCTATCCCAATTGATTTAATAATCTGTCTGTCTCAGCGTCTGTGTGTGTCTGCCTCACTCTCTGCTCCGTGCCTGTGAGAAATACATCAGGCAAATAAAACCTAGTACAGACAGGCCGAGCTGGTTCCTGTCAGACCTGTCATAAGACGAATCCACTCTTCTCTCTGGTTCAATTTTACATGTAAATGCAGCAAATATTATCCTGTCTTTCCTGAAAACTTGTTCTCTCACTGCCGCCCTGTGTGGCTCTGATGGATGTTTGGAGAGGACGAGAATCATTGTACGTCAAACACTCAGATTGTACTCACTGCTGGGCAAGTTGGATACACCTGTGAGAAAGAACAAGAAAAGGCATTTTATGTACCATTATACAGTCAGAGAATATCATTGCAATATACAAATACATGTTATTAGGTATACCAATGACACACATCTGTTATATTTTCTATCATGGTTAAAAGAATCATGCTGGAAAAACTCTTGTTATAACCAGAGCATGGCCTAAGGGTATGATGTCTGACAAAGGGATTCAAAGACACCGAAAATGTATTCCCTGTATGGACCCTGTGTATGAGTGATACACGTATTATAGACACAAGGCACAAGCCAGGAGACCCTAATGGTCTATATTATGGACCCACTGGCGCTCCATTTGCCTCCATAAAATAGGATAAGTCTCTTCACATTGTTTGACACTTACAAAGCAACATGGGCTGATCTTGCAGGACTTAGACAAGCAGCACGAGGAGCACCATTTCTTAAACAGATGGAACAGCATAGGACGGTGGGGGAGGGTGCAAAGGCAGATAGCTTCAAGCCAGGAGTTGATTTTAGGACTGTTTGTACATTACGTGCTCCTGATTCTATCCTTTTGCTCACCCATCTTGACAAAACATTCAGAAAATCAGCTTCTGACTTGAAGCTATCTGTCTTTGCACCCTCCCCCACCATTCTATGCTGTTCTATCTGTTTAAGAAATGGTGCTCCTCGTGCTGCTTGTCTAAGTCCTGCAAGATCAGCCCATGCTGCATAGTAAGTGTCAAACAATGTGAAAATTCATCTAAAAACCAGAAGGATCTTTCGTGGGATCTGGAAGATTTCCTGCAATGGTAATCGGATCAGATGGGGACTAAGGTCTGTGCCATCTGAAATCTGATCAGATGGGGACCAAGTTCTATACCATCTGGTTTGGGAAACCTCTCCTCCTGGCCCTATAGTTTCTTGCACTACAACTGGGAATATTCTTCTCGCCCCTTCTTGTTCTACAGGGAACCCATAAAAAACTGTTCCATCACTGGATGTACTATCTATTGGGAGGATTCCTCGATAGGCTGATGAAATGTCAGGCTTTAATAGGCTCAAGGGCTGGTTCCATAATGCACTTCACACACTCTGGAGTATTTATTAATGTTGCCACTCCACACTGTTGACATGTACCTTGCAATGTCATGGTTCTCTCTAGAGGAGTTTGAGACTTTCCTTGCACTGGAGCCTGGGTGTACTTACAGCCAGGTTCATAAATATTGGGACATCGACACAATCACCACCACAATGGATTTGAAATGAAACAAACAAGATGTGCTTTAACTGCAGACTGTCAGCCTTAATTTGAGGGTATTTACATCTAAATCAGGTGAACGGTGTAGGAATTACAACAGTTTTCATATGTGCCTCCCACTTGTTAAGGAACCAAAAGTAATGGGACAGAATAATAATCATAAATCAAACTTTCACTTTTTAATACTTGGACATGTTTGAAAAAGTGTAGAAACCCTAGATACCCGAAATAGTGCCAACTTTTAAGACAGTGTTTTAGCACAGAGGCATTATTAAATCTGGGCCATAATTTGAAGAAGTGATACTGGGTTGCCAATAATGCATTGAACTACGCTACCACATCCATGGCCAATGTGTCCCCAAACACTCCAACACTGTCCAATAATCGATGTTAGGGTCAGATTGTGTAGGGAGAAACCCTAGTGACAAGAAGACTTTTCATATGTTAATTGTAGGAAGATGTTCATAAATTCGCATGTGAATTGCATGCAATTAAAATGTTTGTATAGCTACTCAGCTATTCAGCAAAATAGATCTGTATAGCGCCACCTGCTGCTTGTCCTTTTCTTGTTTTTTTTGTCCACCTCACTAAGGTGGTCAAACACGATCAGTTTAAATCTTCAACTGTCACCAGCCACATCTACTGTGGCAGTTACAGGGAAACAACTGCAAGCAGAAATGACATGCCCCCTGAGTAAGGACACTCCCCTGAGCAGCCAGCCTGATATAAATCTAGCAGAGCAATGAATGGGGAGATCTCTGGATCCATGTGAGGAATAGGGCTGGTTCTAGCTTTGTTAGAAAGAGGTTGTCATGTATTATATAATATCTAATTTTAATTTTTTATATCAATCATGGGATAACCCCTTTAATGCTTGGACTGCTTCCCCACAGGTGTGAATCTCTTTCTCACTTGGAAGCTAGTAAGGTAGGATCATACTGCAGGCATACACTTTAAGGTGAGAATAATAACTAGAATGCTTTAATGATAGGTAACTGTTTTTTTTGTTGTAAGATGTGTCATTCATTAATGTGACTTCAAAGGGGTTATCCCATGACTAATGTGAAAATGAAAATCAGACATCATAGTACATGACAACTTCTTTCTAAAAAAGCTCGAACCAGCCCTGTACCTCACATGGATCCAGAGATCTCCCCATTCATTGCTCTGCTAGATTTATACCAAGCTGACAGCTCAAGGGAGTGTCTTTTCTGCTGCAGCTAAGGAGCAAGTCTCAGCTCTCCCTATCACAGCTCAGGAGGATGAAACTGAGCATGTGTGGCTATCTGAGTGAGCAGGTCAAAGAAATAAGAAAAAACAAACAGCAGGTGGCGCTATACAGATACATTTTATAAAATAATTCAGTGGCTCTGCAAAATTTTTAATTACATGCAATTAAAAAAGTATTCAGATTCAGGTGCTGGTTTAAAAACTGTAGAATATTTTTTGTGGGACAACCCCTTTAACTGTTATATGAGATGGTATAAAAGTATAGCATTGTAGAAAGCAACAAGTGGAGGCACAGCTCATAGACCTACTCCTACTAAGAAAATGGTCCTGATTACCAGTGCTGGCCAGTTCGCAGTGTTCGCCAGTGAACACATGCGGGCTGCCATCTTGACTCACCCATCCGGTGATGCACAGGTAAGACGTTACCTGTGCCGGGAGCCGGTCTGAAATCACATGCGGTCACCGGGGGCAGGCAGTTCCGAGAACATCTCGATGATGACCGCATTTGATTTCAGACCGGCTCCCGCCACAGGTAAGGGCTTACCTGTGCATCGCCAGATGTGTGAGTCAAGATGGCAGCCCATATGTGTTTGCTGGCAAACACTGCAAACTGGCCATCACTGCGGATTACATCATACACAGTATGTGCCCTAAAATGGTTCACTTAATAGCTAGATACAACACTCAATATGAGCAAATGTGTGCATAAATGGTGGCTAAATGGTGGCTGAGGTGCATGATGAAGAAGATCATCTAAATGTACTTAAGACAGAAAAAATAACGCCCTAACACTCTATCCAGACCACATTTTTATTTAAAAGGTTTACCCAGGTCTAGAATTGTAACTTCTGTACTTTCAAAGCCATTTTATCTAGATATAAATCACTTGGTTAATGGATTACGGGCAGGCTAGGTCGTCTGCTACACACACTTCCTGCTTTTATTAGATTAAATTCGTATCACCATCAGTTTTCCTCTTGTTTCATCTGTCAGCTGGCCTCGGATTAAGCTCTATATTAAAAAAAATTAATTGAGCAGAATGATAGCAGAAAGCATTAAACCACTCATTGATCTAACACCTAATTGATTCCTCTATTAAAAACAGTCTGCATTAACCTCTCCCCTTCTAGAACAATTTGGGGCACTGATGACTTAACCACTGTTTTTCGGGGACCTTTTATAGCCTTGTCAACGGGTGCTTTCATGGTTCATCTACAGGCTGCTTTAGCACATATAAGGTTAGGTACATATCTGTGCGGGGGCTTCATGCTTCACTATGGAATGACGGACACCATAATGGAAACCCACTGGACTCCACCATAGTCAATAGGGTCCTTCAGGCACTTTGTATGAAGGATCTGGAACTGTTGTTATTTCCCTTTTTTCTCTTCCTATAACAGATAAGAAAAATGGAACTACAAAGGCAAATGTACATCTACCCTAAAATGGGAGAACCCCTGAAGATATAAACCACCTGCTTTTATATTCTGTCTGGACAATGAAGATGAGTGATGCTATGTAGGACAGTTCACACCTTTAGAATTGTAGCCCTTAAGTTTCAAATAATTATATTGAATGCTCAAGTGCATAGTGAGTCAAGTGTCTCGGGTCAGGCCCGAAGTATTGGAATTTCTGGAGAGGGGGCCAAAGACAGATACCAAGGTGGCCCTGGCTTTTGTAATGGACTATGGTTCTGTACAATGGGAGCTCTTGATATGTGAGACCCTGAGGGAGGAATTCATACTGGGCAAACTCTTTTCCGTTATTTTGGCAGCTATGGAGCGGAGAGAATGCTTAAAGTTCTGAGGTTGGAGTTCCAGAGGCAAAGATGTATGCCATTGCCAAGGGCAATCATCGGGAAGACAAGTTGGAGAACAGTGCAGTTCCTAAATTACCTGTGACTGTGCACAGAGTCCAAAAGGGTGCGGCTGAGTGACCTTCCAGCAAAAGTCGGGACTCCAGGCCATGCTGTTTCCGGTGGCAACGGTTGCAGTAAGGAGTCTGCCAGTGTTTGGGATACCAGGAACCAAGAGAAGGCTGTTGATCTTGGTAGAGATGTCCTGGGAATATCGTCATCTCCCGAATCCATGACGTCAGGCGGTAAGACTGTTCCTGTTAATAGTTTTGTGGCAGTTACAGTGACCGTGAGCCGGCAGCAGTGGAAACCGGCTGGGTCAGTTACAAAAAAATTGGGAAAAACACAGTGTCTGAACAGGTGGTGAACCTGTTGCGTTTACTCTCTCGCAGGAACCTGCAGTGGAGAAGGTCTCTGGGTCGCCCAAAGAGCCTGTGGTGAAAGTCAGAGATCCCATGCTAGCCCGGATAAGAGGTAGCTTGATAGCCGCCTGAGAGACTGATAAAATGTTAAATGTTCTGGACAATTATGTGGATAATACGGACTATCAGGTGGTTCTCACTGAGGGGGAGTCTCCAGTGAGAACTGGGACTAGTGAACTTCGTGATGCAGTTTCACGTATACATGATGTGTTATTGGGCCGTGATATTGTTTTGTTGCTGTTGGGTAAGGGAGACACTTCTGCAGAGAGTGACAAAACTCCTGCAGAACCTGTACCTGTTCCTTTAAATGATAATGTAAATGAGCTGCTCATTGAGAGCAAGGGTGCAGATAAGATGCAAAGTGAAAGTGTCAAGTTACTTGAACGGCATAATGACAATGTGGATTTTTGCAAAAGATGTGAACTTGATTTTAAGGTGATTGTACATGAGGTGAAGTGGGGAAGCACTTCTGCAGCTGATGGTGAAACTCCTGCAGAGGTGGTTTCTAGCCCTTTAAATAAACTGACCATTAAAAACAATGGTGCTGATAAAATGCAAAATGAAAATGTGACGTCTTGTGAAATAGGTAATGATGATAAAATGCATTTTCCGTTGCAGGACGTGGTCGGGGAAATAGTGCCTTCTGGAGGAAAAAATATGAAAAAGGCAGAAGGGTTGATAAATATTGAGCACAGAGTGGAGCAATCCTACTCTGGTGAATGTGCAGGAAAGGGTGGCAGTCCTAGAGGGTGTACCACACGTGCCAGAGGTGGATATGCAATCTCCACAGTGTTCTATGATCAATATAGCAATGTCCCAGGTAGGGATTAACTTGTCAGTGCCCCTAGAGGTCAGCGTTAATAATGACACGAGCAGCATAGGTGACGTATGCGCTGTGACCATTAGCAACTCCGAGAGGGAAGCTACCAGGTCGAAGTTTTGCGAAGTTGAGGTGGTTACTAGTAGCGACCAGATGACAGTTGTATATGACATTACGAGAGTTAAGTGGGGAGACTTGAGTCTAATGTCTGAGACCCATACCCAGGCCGTGGTAAATGACCTGACATGTCGGTACAGCTGCAAGCAGGAAGATGATTCCTTGTTCTCCATATAGTCCCTATATCTGATAAAGAAAAGACTAGCTGTCTTCGCAGACTCACCGAGGAAGGCTGCAGAGGGGTCAAGGGAGGAGACCCCGAAAGAAATGAGTGAGCTGAAGGGTCTACGGCCTGATATCCAGTTGAAGAGCAAAGGCACCAAAGAAAAACAGAAAACTGCGGTAGACACCGATAAAGTGCTTGAAGGGACTCTGGGTGGAGCCCCCACAGGGTCTCAAAAAAAGAATGGTAATACTCCTATATCTGCTGCCGCAGAACCCAGCGAGGAGCAGTTGCGCCAGGAGGCCCAAGAGCGGGGCGCTTCCAACAAACTGGTGCGAAAAATGAAGAAAAAAAACAGAAAAAGTTTGACCGGACTCGGGCTGAAGAGAAATACATCTTGGCCCGATATGCCGAAGAACATAACAAAGCGAAGGCGGTTGCTCGGGAAAAAGAGACCAAGGCCCTCTCCTTGGCTAGAGCCCTTGAAGAAGCGCAAGAGGAGCAAGATGAGTTTGAAATGCTGAACAAGCAACTCAGAGCAGAGATGGAGGATCTTATGAGCTCAAAGGATGATGTCGTGAAGAATGTCTATGAGTTGAAGTCTAAGCCAGAGCCTGTTAAGAAGGGATCTGGAGATGGTGGCGCTGCAGTGCTGACCGAGGCAGAGAAGACAGAAGATCTTTCTGCTGAACCCGTGGATGGGGATGATGTAGATGCAGAGTCCAAGAGACTCACGGCAGTGGGTAGCCAGGACCTGGTCCCGAAAGACTTCTCCTCTGCCTGCAAAGCCGTCCAAGTAGCCAGCAGCCTGCTGGGGAAGGAATACGAGGAGTTGGACGACCAGTATGCGGATCCTGTCTACTACTGTGGGTTGGCTCTCCTGAATTCTTCCCGAATGGAGAACCGTGTCCGAAGTGAGCCTCTGGAGAAAATGCCAGAAGTCTACGAGTCCGGTGAAGTCCCTGTTGTCCCTGGTACCTCCTACATCGATGAGAAAGAGGAAAAGGATTTAAGAGGGCAAGTATATGATGCTGGGTCCAAGAAAACCAAGGCTGAAGAAGTTAAGGCCATGAAGTCCTTAGGTGCAGCAGTGACCGAAGGAGTGTCTACCAAAGCGGAAGAACCCACTAAAGAAGCCGAGGTCTCTGAAACTGCTGCCAAAGTGGGAGAAACCACTGCTGGAAAGAAGGAAGAAGTGAGCCGGAGGCACGTAAAAGAAGCGAGCAGGGATAAGCCTGCTCTGCTGAAGGAGCCCCTTAAGGCAAAGGAGAAAGGGTCGGGACACGACCATGACTGGGAACAGTTCGGTCAAGAGCTGCAGCAGTCTAAGAAAGGACATGAGGAGCGTGTGCAGAAGCCAGAAAATCTAAAAAGAGAGCCTGCCGGTTGTATAAAAATATCTTCTGAGAGAAGTTCCAGAAACCGAATGGCAAATGTGGAGAGGAACAGAAAAAAGAAAAGAGAGAGACCACGGGTGCGAAAGCACATCACCCTCGCTCGTGAAAGAGAGTACCTGCTTATGAGATGGTCAAGAAAATCCCATAGGTCTTATCAGCTCTGTAATAAACTCATAAGGGTGACAAACCAAGCGCTGTTGTCCTGGGTCTGGCAGAATAAGGGGAAGACTGTAGGCCAGGTCAATGCATGTTCAAAAGCATCTGGATTTGATGCTAGTGTTCACCCCTACGGGCTTGAACAAAGGGGGATGGGGGGTATGTGAGACAGTGACAGAAGATTCATGGCAGGAGTTTCTGTGTCTTCCCTGTCAGTCATCAGGTCTGAGACAGCCCAGCCCAGACTGTCAGTCAAAGAGAGAGAATCTTGGTGCAACAGAGGCCTGCTGGAGGCTCTGGAAGGGTGGTCTCAGCCGGGCTGGCTGAGGGGGCCACGGGGCTAGGTGTTAGCCTGATCTTTGGCAGACTCCGCGAGGTCTGGCAATGGATGGTCGCTAGGCCAGAGTCAGGCGGACTTCTGGGCCACAATCCCCCAAAGGTACTGGACTTTGTTACAGCCTGGAAGTGCTGGAGTATTGGCTAAGAAAGCCGTATGTTGGTACCGTGTGTGAATGGTGCTATAAGTGAGGTAGGGTTATGCTATGTTTAGGTAGAGCCCAGACGGGCAGGTTTTTATTTTGTACTGTTTTATTGCTGCTGTTGCTGTGGCGAAGCTAATTGTGAGAATGACCCCCGAAATAGAGCTGATCCCTTACAATATCCACAATAACCTGAACAACTCATTGAACATGTTATTCAGTGTGAAATATGTACAATGTAAACAATAAAAGTGCAATGTGAAAATAGTTTTTTCTATATTTCTAATGCAAAAAAATTTACCTAAATTACAAAGTAATTTATATGTATTCTCCAACAGCATAAGACTAGGCCTTATACAGCTATGTCAATGAAAAAAAAAACATATTTTAGCTGCTTAAACACAGGGAAAAACGGAAAAAAAAATAGCTGGTCATGAAGGGGCTTGCAGTCAACACAGAGAGATAAAATCTAAATACTGTAGTTAGGGAAAGATATTATCTGCTAGTATAACAGTAGATGTAGAATTTAGGATGACAGCTTTATTGTTCACTTCATAAGATAAAATTAGATAAAATTGCCCACATGGGATGATGTTCAAGCAGATTGTCAGGAAGCAGCATTCCTTCCCTACAATCTGCTGATCGCTAGCGGAGTAGACTGCTGCATTTATATGCAGCGGTCTCCTCCAATGGCATCGCTCCTCTCCATACTGACTCGTTGTTTCCTGGCAGCAGATTGATTTTACACAGCACAATCTGCAGTCGGGAAACAAGGATTTTTGGAGTACATCGGGTAATCGTTGGTGCATTTACACCGCCCGATCATCGCTAATGACCATTACTATGAACTCTTGTGAGCAATGATCTGTTCAATTCTCGACCCGTGTAAAGGGCTCTAAAGTCAGTCATCCCCTTTAATCTCTGGCCAGAGTAAATTGTCTGAATGAGAAAGTCATGTGAGGCTGTTTGCTGCGCTAAAAATCCAAAGGAGGAAGTTAAAGAGCCAGGACAGGAAGTAGAATACATTTGTGAAAAAAATGAGAGAAAAAAATTTACATAGAAAATTTGCATATAATAAAGTTAACAAATGATGAAAAAAATATGACGGTAGTGTCCCTTTAAAGGAGAGATCATAGTTTTGGTCTTAGCCTAAACTGCCACATAAAAGAAAGAGGGGAACATATATTACAGCATGTTGCTGTAAAGGGTTGGAATAGCATTATATGACACTTAGGCTACAGCCACACTGGGCAATCATGGGGCATTCGGGACACGGCCGTGCTGTGGTCGCGTACCGCTCAGCCAATTAGACTACACTGCCTCTTATTTAACTATTGAAGACCACGCTGTATACTGTAGCCGATCTGAATTGTTAATGGCCGCGCTGTAATGAAGGTGTGAAAGGGAAATACAGTGTGGTGTCCATTAGTTAAATAAGAGAGAACTGCGGCCACATGGTACTTGGCTGCAGCACGGCGTCATCCCAAATATCCCTATGACCGCACCGTGTGGTTGTCCCCTAAAGTGAGTGTACACTAATAATGGACATTGTGAGTGGCTCTTGGTGTCACAAGGTCATCCTAACACCTAACATGAAATCATGTTCAGAAGTGACATATTACTGGCACTTAAAACTTATCTTTTTTCCATTACACCTTGATCCAAAGTCAGGACAGTATGACAGGTCCTTGTTATTGCAATTAGCAATGCAGAATTGGATATCACTGCCATACATGGCATCAAGATCATCCATAAATACTGAGCCTGTGAATTTAGAATGCTCTTGCTATGTCTCTGCGCATGCTTCAGTTCATATAGTCAGAATATTTGGAAATGCCCTCTTCAACAAATTTGTCCCTATGAGGTCTCCTGGACACATACAGTATTTAAAAATTGAAAAAGCCCATGAGGATAAGTCAGATGGAATAACTCTAAGCATCCCAGCATGTCTCTGTCCCCAACAATGGAAAACATCAGGACTAACGGGATGTTGCTGATTTTTATATTTATTTTATAATGTATTTATTTATTTATTGTTAATGATTTTTTTGGACTTCCTCTATGGTGTTCTCTTTTAATTCAGGAACATACAAAGGGAACATAGACATGTAGAAAGCATGCATTTACAAGATTTTAAAGGTTAGAAAAAAGTACATTTTCTTACACGTACCATCAAAGTAGTCTAATGAAAAACACTCAGAATGGTGCCACCACAGCATATAAACTGTGACCACACAGAGGGGGTGGGCGAGCCAAAAACCGCTCACCTTAAGACGTTGTACCATTCAGGCACAACGCTGACCAGACATGGTCAGCATGTAGTCTCAGGCTGCAGCCGAACTTAAAGCGGGGTACCAGGTAGGATCCACTGTCCCAATGAGTGCATCAGAGTAGAAGAAAAGCTGGTGCTGCTTGAGTATTTGGGAAACTGATTTATTGACTATAAGTAGCGGCAGGGGCAATATTCGAATTCGCGATATTTCGCGAATGTTTGGGCGTAAATTCGCCATATATTCGAGAATTCGCAAATTCATGATCTCCAGGCATTATTTTCTTGATTGCGAAAAATTTGCATAAAATTCGCATAAAATATTCACATAAAAATTTGCATGAACTGGTATTTTAAAAAAATCAAATATTTGCGATTACGAATATATTTTGCGATATTCTAAATATTCGCGAATTCTCAAAGTGCTGATATTCGCGATTAAAATTCTCAATTCGAATATTCGTGATCAACACTAATAAAAAGTAGTGTTGAGCGAATTGAAATTGACAAAGTGGACTTTGACCCAAATTTCAGGGAAAATTTGATTTCCTTGTGCCTTGTGGTAAGGAATCAATTTTCCTTAAAATGACTTTACAAAAAAAAAAATCATACTCACCTCACCGGCCAGCGTGATGACATCATCACGCACTGCCCAAGATTTTGTGGTAGATCTTCAATCAAGATGGCCGCGGCAGACTCTCCGAAAGCAAATGGATATGCTGAGTATTTAAATTTTTTTAACAGATTAGGCCCTGACAGCCCTCAACAGTTATCTCAGATGCCACGATCAGTGATGAGCATGGCATCTGAGGGGTTCTATGACGGTGGACGGCACCATTGCCATTTCCCGTCGTTGTGCTACTCACAAACAAATGCACTTTGTGACAAAGTAATGCGCCATAAAGTGAATTTCTTTGTGAAATTCGGCAAAGCAGCCAAATCAAGGTTTTGAGAACTTCGCTCATCTCTAATAATAAGCCTATGCATTCCAATGTGGGCATCACATCTTCAATCTGGCCACATTGAAACAAATAGCCTTATTATTGTCAATAAATCAGGTTCCACAATACTCAAGCAGCGCTGGCTTTTCTTCTCCTACTCTGATGAACCATTATAGTCTAGGTTGATGTCTCCGTGGAGATTTCAGCATACAGTGAATGAATGGAATCTGTTGGATCTAGGAATTCTGGTTTTCTGTCCCTATGCCAAAACAGAATACCTGAATTTGGCCGCAGATGTGCACTTAGCTTAATTTGAAACACACAGTAATATACTGTATCTTAAAGGGGTTGTGCCATGATTTAATATTGATGATCTATCCTCAGGACCAGCTGCTTGAAGCGTTTGTAGAGCTTGTGCAAGCTCTGCTTTCCCTTCAAGATTACCAGCGCATGGTTTCACATGTAGGGTCAGCACAGTGTAATTACAACTGCTTGTCTCATTCACTTGAATCTTGAGGATAGATCATCAATATTAAACCACTGTACGATGACTTTATGCCAACTGTCTCTATAAAACCGCTACAACCCTCAGTTACATGACACAGCATGTTGGCTGTCACTTCCCTTTGTCATCCGTTCTCTTTGTTGGTAATCTGTTCACATTGTCCACAAATTCAGTAAATATTAGAAAGATGGTTAATTTATCTACAGTTAGGCCCATATATATTTGGACAGAGACAACATTCTCTAATTTTTGTTCTGTACATTACTACAGTGGATTTTGAACAAAACAATTCAGATGCAGTTCAAGTTCAGACTTTCAGCTTAATTCAGTGAGTTGAACAAAATGATTGCATAAAATGTGAGGAACTAAAGCATTTTTTAAACTCAATCCCTTCATTTCAGAAATTGGACAAATTAAATAATTGTAAATAAAATGTTAATTTCTAATACTTGGTTGAAAACCCTTTGTTGGCAAAGACTGCCTGAAGTCTTGAACTCATGGACATCACCAGACGCTCTGTTTCCTCCTATTTAATCCTCTGCCAGGCCTTTACTGCAGAGGTTTTCAGCTGCTGTTGTTTGTGGGCCTTTCTGTCTGAAGTTTAGTCTTTAACAAGTGAAATGCATGCTCTATTGGGTTTAGATCAGGTGACTGACTTGGCCATTCAAGAATATTCCACTTCTTTGCTTTAATAAACTCCTGGGTTGCTTTGGCTTTATGTTTTGGGTCATTGTCCATCTGTATTATGAAACGCTGACTTGCTGCATTTGGCTGGATTTGAGCACACAGTATGGCTCTGAAAACCCCAGAATTCATCCGGCTGCTTCTGTCCTGTTTCACATCATCAATAAAACACTAGGGACCCAGTGCCACTGGCAGCCATGCATGCCCAACCCATTACACTGCGCCCGCCGTGTTTTACAGATGATGTGGTATGCTTTGGATTAGAGATGAGCAAATCGAAGTTGATGGAGTGGAATTCAATCCGAATTTCAGGAAAAATTCAATTCGCACCGAATCCAAATTTCCTCACGCTTCGTTGTAACGAATTAAATTTTTTCCTAAAACGGCTGCTGCACGTGTGAGGACATGGAGCAAGGAACTCTGGGAACACGGGATCACCCATAATGCCATGCATGCAGCCAATCAGCAGCCAGCCAGCCCTGTGATGTCACAGGCCTATAAATAGCCTCAGCCTTCTTGGATTCTGCCATTTTCCAGTGTGTTTAGTGCAGGTAAAGACATCAGCAGGCGCTAGGGACATTGCTAGGAAAGACTTCATTGTGCTAAAAAAACGATTTACAAGTTCAGGGAAAGATTATTCAAGGTGTAGGGAAAGGATAGGGATGAATCATTCAACAGCATTTATGCAGAACAGGGTTCAGTGGGGGAGGTTACAGCAGGGTAATAGGAACAATCCTATTACACCTTGCTGCACTGACTGGTGATGCAAATTGCCATTATACAGCTCTGTAATTTATTGGGGTGCAAATGCTGTTTAATACAGCCAGTAACAGGGTTTATTACAAGGAAATATTTCTACATCTTATTTGCCCTTGTGCGATGCAGTTATATGTTCTAAAGCATTTTTTGGCTTGTATTAGTGGGAAAAAAGGGCTTATTAGCCGTTGTGTGGTGAAGTGTGAAAATTATAGCCCTTTTTGTTGTGTATTAGTGGCAAAAGAAAAATATATTTGCAGTTCAGTGGTGCAGTTATCTGTTCTAAAGCCCTTTTTGTC
Source organism: Bufo bufo (assembly GCF_905171765.1). Classification (NCBI taxonomy): domain Eukaryota; kingdom Metazoa; phylum Chordata; class Amphibia; order Anura; family Bufonidae; genus Bufo; species Bufo bufo. The sequence goes on from NC_053397.1 coordinate 75,370,955, forward strand.
GTGTATTAGTGCAAAAGAAAAATATATTTGCCGTTCAGCAGTGCAGTTATATGTTCTAAAGCCTTTTGTGGAGTGTATAAGTGGAAAAAAATAAGGGCCTATTTGCCATTCTGCAGTGCAGTTATATGTTCTAAAGCCCTTTTTGTCGTGTATTAGTGGCAAAAGAAAAATATATTTGCTGTTCAGCAGTGCAGTTATATGTTCTAAAGCCCTTTTTGGCGTGTAATAGTGGCAATAAAATATTTATATTTGCCGTTCTGCGGATATGTTCCAAAGCCTTTTTTGGTGTGTAATAAATTGGACGTTCAGCGGTGAAGTTCCATTGTACTACAGCCATTTACAGGGTGTATTAATAGGATAGACACGTATGTCCTATTAGCTGTTCTGCAGTGAATTGTGATTGCTATATATATTATTTTTTGGGTGTATTAATAGGAAAAAGAATACGGGAAAATTGATGGGGGATTGTAGACTTTCTTCTGTATGAACCAAATGATGTCAATTAGCCATTCATTGGTGAAATTTTTTTGTGAAACGGCCTTTATGGGGAAAATTGATGGGTGATTGTAGACTTTCTTCTGTATGAACCGAATTACATCGATTAGCCATTCAGTGGTGAAATTTGTTTGTGGTACAGCCTTTTTAGAAAAATTGGTCGGTAGCTGTAAATATGCCAAGGACAATATATGTCCTTTACGGCCCACTGGGTAAATGTGGTTCCTGCACAGCCACACCAGCCACACCAGCAGGTGACGCTGCTTACGCCTCCACGTTCTCACGCCGTTGATCTTGCATCAATGTCCGTCTCTACCTCCTCATCCTCCACCGTGTCCTTAGCCTCCACTGCAGGGACAATTCACAGTGCTCCTCCAGCATACCACATGTGCAGGGCACGGCAGTGTCACGCTGTTCTACACCTCGTTAGCCTTGGTGAACTGAGTCACACAGGGGAGAAACAGCTCCGTGTCCTTCATCAAGAAATCGAATCCTGGCTTTCTCCATGACAACTCAAAATCGAAACAATGGTGACCGACAACGGAAAGAACATGGTGTCGGCGTTGCATCAAGGAGGGCTGAGCCATGCGCCCTGCATGGCACACATGTTCAATCTGGTTGTCAAGCGGTTCCGGAAGTCTTCCACCCATCAGCAAGACATCCTAAAAATGGCCCAAAAACTTTGCATGCACTTCAACTACACGTACACCGCAAAGCACACCCTCCTTAAGCTGCAGCGGCAGAGCTGGCATCCCCCAACATAGGCTAATATGCGACATTTCCACCCGTTGGAATTCCACCCTCCATATGTTGGACCGACTATATGAACAGAGAAAGGCCATAAACGATTTCTTGATGATCCAAGCGGACAGGAGTACTCCCCTGTGTAACTTCGATGATAGCCTCAGCCAGTGGCAGCTCATGTGTGACACCTGCTATTTGCTCAGGCCCTTGCAGGAGGCCACATTATTTGTCAGTTGCCAGGACTACGGGATGAACAATGTCATTCCACTATTTAATTTTCCGGAACAGATGCTGGTAAATCTGGCTGGTCAGGGGACTGGAGACGTGGTGCCTAGATCTCTCGGCCACATGAGCCCTGTGGGGGTTGAACTGGAGGAGGAGGAGGACATTGGAGCACAAGCAATGTGTAGCGAAATGGGTGGTTTTTACACACAGGTGACAGGAGAGGAGAATCCGGAGCAGCCAGAGGAGCTACAGGGTGATGAGGAAGACGAGGCAGAGGACCCAGACACACCGTGGCAGTATGCAGTGGAGATGAGTCACTTGCACAAATAACCCGATGCATGCTCACTTGCTTGCATAGTGACAGTCGAATTGTCACCATTCGGCAGAGGGATGACTTCTGGCTCTCCACCTTGTTGGACCCTTGCTACCGGTCCAAAATGGGGGCCTTTTTTACACCTGCTGAGAGGGAGGACAAACTGAACTATTATAGACACATTCTATGTAGTCAGTTGGCCGCTGCCTATCTGCTCCATCAGCAGCAACTTGAGTCTATAGTCACTGATGAGATGCTTTCTTCACCCGCCTAGTGAAGAAACTACTCACCAGCAACAGCAGCTAGAACTGGAGCAGGACTTGAACCAGCAGGTGGTGGCATATTTGGACAGCACCCTGCCACCCCACATTGAAGATCCGCTGGACTACTGGGCAGCCAAACTAGATTTGTGGCCGCAACTAGCAGAGTTTGCCCTGGAAAAGCTGTCCTGCCCGGCCAATAGCATGGCATCAGAGTGGGTGTTTAGTGCAGCGGGGGCCATAGTTACCCCAAGAAGAACTTGCCTGTGGAGAGACTGACCTTTGCAAAGATGAATCAGGCATGGATCAGCCAGGATTACCACCCAACAATGCCTGATGCATCAGACTAGATCATCCATGGTGCCACACCAGCACTTTGACAAAAGAGACCGGTTTCTTCTGGCAACCTGCCTCAGCTACTATTCTGACCCTGCCACCCGCCTGATGCCACACATCTGATGCCAAGTGCTCCTTCTTTCACCCACCATCTTCAGCTGGTACTCGTAATGCCACCCACCTCCCCTTTCTGTCACCGGGTCACTCTGTGGTCTCCTGATGCTGCTGTCACCTCCACACTATGTCACCTTGCCACTCTGTGGTCTCCTGGTGCTGCTGCTTCCACCTACACACTGTCATTTTGCCAATATGTGGCCTTTTAATGCTGCTACTGCCACCTCCACACTGTCATTGTGCCACCCTGTGACCTCCTCCTGATGCTGCTGCCACCTCCACACTGCCATTGTGCTACTCTGTGGCCTCCTGATGCTGCCGTCACCTTTACACTCTGTCATTATGCCACTCTATGGCCTACTGATGCTGCCGCCACCTCCACACTGTCATTGTGCCACTCTGTGGTCTCCTCATGCTGCTTCCACCTCACCACTATGTCATAGGGCCACTCTGTGGACTTCTCATGCTGTTCCCACCCTCCCCACTTCATGACTGGGCCACTATTTTGTTTTTCGGCCTGGCTGACATCATTTTTTTGACCCTTCTTCTGATCTGTCAGAAGGAAGGAAAAATGAGACACACAATGGATCCTGTCTGTGTAGCAGCTATCAGGCCTGAATGGTCCCATCAGAATTGGCTTGTGATTTGGTAGCCAAAAGCAGGAGTGGGTACAAAACACAAATGACTTGCAAATATACCATTCACGTGTCATCTCTGTTTTGGATACACTCCTGTTTTTTTTTGTCATTAGTAATACTGATGGTTTACTGACCAAATGCTGACCGAGTGAAGGCGGATGCTCAACAGACAGGACCTGTTTTTTGGAGGTTATTGTTCTGACGGATCAGAGGAAGGGCAAAATAACCAGTGACATCAACACAAACTTACTGCTGACACCCTCTCCACTTTGTCGGGGGGCTCTACTTGTATAAGCGTTTAATAGAACAGGTTCTGTTGACATCTATGTGGAATCAGCTTATGATGGTGTAAAAGGAGTGCGCTTCTTCTTGGCGCTAACATCGACCTGTAAGGCTGAGTTCATACTTGAGTTATTTGGTCAGTTTGGCCCCGTGACTGCCCAAATAAGTGAAGTGTGCAGTGATTCTAGGAGCGACGCATGTCATCTGACTCACAGTATTATTTCATTACCACAGCAGACTCTCTATGCAAACTGGCCGAATCAAATTTTTCAGAAATTCGCTCATCTCTAATTTGGATCATGAGCTGTACCATGCCTTTGCCATACTTTTTTCTTTCCATCATTCTGGTAGAGGTTGATCTTGGTTTCATCTGTCCAAACAATGTTCTTCCTGAACTGTGCTGGTTTCAAGATTTTTTTTTGCAAAATCCAATCTAGCCTTCTTATTTTTGAGGCTTATGACTGGCTTGCACTGTGCAGTGTACCCTTTGTATTTACTTTCATGCAGTATTAGATTTGGATATTGATACGCCTGTATCTTGGAGAGTGTTGTTCACTTGGTTGGCTGTTATGAAGGAGTTTCTCTTCACCATGGTAATTATTCTGCGATCATCCACCACTTTTGTCTACCGTGAGCGTTCAGGTCTTTTTGCATTGTTGAGGTCACCAGTGCTTTCTTTTTTTCTCAGGATGTACCAAACTGTATATTTTGCCACTTCTAATAGTGTAGCAATTTCTCGGATGGGTTCTTCCTGTTTTCGCAGATGAAGGATGGCTTGTTTCACCTTCATGGAGAGCTTCTTTGACCACATGTTTACTTCTCAGCAAAATCTTCAAAATGCAAGCACCACACCTCAAATCAAATCCAGGGATTTGATGTGCTTCATTGAGAATGAAATATTGAAGGAATTGCCCACACCTGCCCATGAAACAGCCTTTGAGTCAATTGTCCAATTACTTTTGGTCCCTTTAAAAACAGGGTGCCACATGTAAAGGAGCTGAAACTCCTAAACCCTTCATCAAATTTTAATGTGGATACCCTCAAATGAAAGCTAAAGGTCTGGACCTTATGTCCATGTCCATTATATAACTATAACTTGAATATGTTTTAGTGAACAGGTAATAAAAACAAAAATTGGTTCAGTGAAATATATATGAACCTAACTGTATATCTACAGTAAGTAATGGAATATATACTCACAAATATTGGCAGTACCCTTGGGAATTGTAAGGTAGGAGCCGGGGCTCCATGCTTGTCCTTGATAGTTCTTCTTACACCGTTCACAGTCCTGTCCAGTGGTGTTGTGTTCACAATCACAGGCTAGACGGTGGTTTGTGAAGGTACAGCTGTTGGCATGTAGATTACATTTACACCTAAAAGACAAAACGGTATCTCTTAAAAATTTGAGAACATCTGAGCCACTGACAAAACATTTTTTGGTACAGCTGATACTGAAAACTTAAAGGTTATGGACACCTTTGGGTGCATTTTAAATTATTTAATTCCACTTACTTTGGCCTAAAACTCAATTTTTAAATGGTGTTTATTAAAATAAATTTCACCTGTTTGTCAACTTTCTGTTTCACTGCATACATAGACTGTTGCTTTTCCTTTTCAGTTAATCCTTCAGAGAACTGCTCTGATGGCTTGATCTGTAGCCCGTATATTTATTTTCCTAACAGCTCATAAGCACTCATTTAACCCCTTCCCGACCCTTGCTATACAGGTACGATGCAGCCGCCAGTGACTTTCCGTCCAAACATATTGCATGCTGATTGGGTAAGCATAGGAACTGTGCTTGCCTTAACACTGGCACGGGCCAACCACTGACATCGCTGAAAACTCTGGCTCGTTAAGACCTTTGATACAACAGTAAATTCTAACCACTACATCTAAGTAGTTGACAAAAAGGAAAAAATACAATAGAAAAAAAGATGAACAATAGACATATCAGGTACCAGGTTTCTGCAACAACCAGCTCTATAAAAATATCACATAAATAAAAAAAAATGCTGCCAGAACAGCCATTGGTCACTTTGCCTTACAAAAAGCATATCAAGTGATCAAAAGTTGCATTTACCCCAAAATGGTACCAATGAAAATTTTATTTCATCCTGCAAAAACAAACCCTCAGACAACACCATTGCACAAAAAAAAAAAAGAAATAGGATTTTCAGAAAATAGGAACACAAAAACAAAGATTTTTTCTTTTTAAAAATGCTTTTATTGTGTGGTGAACCCAAAAAAATTTACATATTTGGCATTTTTGCTTCTGTAACAACCGGCTCTATAAAAATATGATACGATCTACCATGTCAGAAAAATGGTCTCAGAACAGCCATTTTTTGGTCACCTCGCCATCCAGAAATCATAATATTAAGTGATCAAAAAGCCATATGTACCCCAAAATTGTACCAAATTGATAATGTCCCCTCATCTCACAAAAAGGAGCTTGCACACAAGACCATCGCAAGCGGAAAAAAAAGAGAAAATATGTCACCAGCTGGACACAACATATTCAGCATTGAAATATAATATCTGTGGAAAACCTGCAATTTTTCTTTTGCACCATCACCTTCTCATTAATTTCAGCACCCAGTAGAACTTGCCTATCAATTCAAGTAGTGTGGTGTGAGATGGCACCAGCTGGGCACAACAATTTTCAAAATTTTGCCTTAATTTCTGAAAAATACCTGTGGCTAATGCCACCCTTTGATACTTTGAGGGGTGAAGTTTCCAAAATGGGGGAGGGTCCATTTATTATTTTACCTTTACAGTTGTCAGCCCTAGATGCATAAGTCACTAGTGATGAGTGGCATAGGCAATATTTGTTTTCGTGATATTTCGCGAATTTTTCGCAAAATATTTGCAATAAATTCTCGAATTCTAGAATTCGTGATCTCCAGTCATTATTTTCACGATTGTGCAAATCGACACTAATGATGCGCATATTTTTTGCACAATACATGCAACTTCACATTTTATCAGGTCTGAGTAGATATTACTGATTGGTGCACAAGTATTGTGACATCACAGCACTATGTCTGTAGCATGTATGTATGAACAGCAGAGAAACAGTAATTCCTATCACATTACCTAACACCCTGCACTGGAACCTATCAGCTACACTATATCACTATCTAACCTACACTGACTATCTCCCACTAACTACCTGTATTATATATATACTGCATGCAGTACTTTTAGTCCGGCTGACTCTCGCCGTGCGCTGCCGTGCCACAGACGGAACTCCGCCCCCATTATAGTCAATGGGGACGGAGTGGCAGTCTGGGGGCACACGTGAACTAGCGGCAGGACAAATCCAACAGGCTGTTCACCTGCCGCTAGTGTGAAACTAGCCTTACTATCTAATGTAATTAGATAAGGAATAGGATCCAGATGAAAGCACAGAGCACAGCAATGACACTGCTCTCTCTCTCAGAACTGCAAAAAAACTGCAGAAAATGGCTGCTTGGGAGTTTGTTATATAGCAATGGGTAGGCAACTTTACTATTGGTTGCTATGGATGTTGCTAAGCTCTGACAAAGATATTGCAGCCTTCTCATTGGCCCACAAGCAAGAAGGGAGGTTACTGATGAAAAAAATATCTAATATATTCGCAATTACGAATATATAGCACTATATTCTACATCTTAGCGAATTCTCGAAGTGCAGATATTCACGATAAAAATTCACGATTAGAATATTCGTGATCAACACAAAAAATCACCACATTGGGCGTAAAACGTGCATGGTGCTCTTTTACTCCAATGCCCTGATGCAAAAGAATGGGGCTCCATGTAGGGTGTTTCTAAAACTGGCAAGCAGAGAATAATAGTAAAAGGGCTTGCTTTTCACACTGGCACACGCTGGGCACAACATATTGGGCACTGAAATTGCATATCTGTGGAAAAATTGCAATTTTCACTCTGCACAATCTACTGTGAATTGATTTTTGCAAAACATCTTTGGAGCCTAAATGCTCACGTTGATAGTAGCTCCATTCCCCTGAAGACGCCGCTGATGCGGTGAAACATGTTGGGGGAGCTGTGTCTTTAACATTTTAATAAATGGTAGGGCTGAGAATGGTTAGGGAAAGGCGATCTGCAGACGCCGTATCCCCCTGAGGGCCAGAGTTAATACAAGTAGGACAAGTAGTCTGGAAATAGGCAGTGTAGGACACATCAATTAGGCTGAGCCTAAAACGAAACAATCAGCAACATTGCGGCGTGACGGGTCATAGACCTGTAAGAGGCAACACCTATAGATACCCAAGTGTAATTACACGGGCTACATACAAGTAGCCTGTGTGTGATATATATATGTGGGAAAGAGCAAGTCCTCCTGAATAACACAAATATATTAATCCTCTTAAGGATATAGATACGGAGCCCACAGGTCCAGGTCCTCCATATATCTTTTAAAAGTGTGTGTTTTTTCTGTATTGAATATAGTTTATTAAAAGGCAAATAAAAGTTATATTTTAATAATAGGACCAGAAACGGGAATTATAGTCAGCAGGCTATTGGAACAAATGAATTAACTTCCTGGGTTAGGGGATCATTTGGTAATATGTAAATGCTCACTACAACCATGGTAAATTTTTGTGATGGGCTTGGTTTCTAAAATGGGGTCACTTTCTGTGGGTTTCTTTTTTATTTAACCTTAAAGTCTCTGCAGTTTTCAGCCAGTGTTGTGTAAATCACCAGATTAGGGCTCATCCACACAACTGTTGTTTGGGTCCGATCTGCATTTTTTTGCATGTCCATTTACTTCAGGAGGCCACAAACCATGCGGACAGCACTCCGTGTGTTGTCCACATTAGCACATCTATTCTTCTCTGTCCACAAAATTATAGAACATATCCTATTCTTGTCCGCATTATAAGGACAATGAAAGGACTGTTCTATTAAGGGCCGGTGGTTCCATTGCACAAAATGTAGAATGCAAACAGCTGGTATCCATGTTTTGCGAATCTGCAATTTGCAGATCGCAAAACAGCCAATGATCATGTGCATGAGCCCTTAGGCCTCAAATGCAGATGGTGTTCTTTATCTTCTGAACCCTGCAGTGTGCCCAAACAGCAGTTTATGTAATGTGTAATAAATTGTGGTTCTTTTTCTCCTGTTACCTCTTTGGTGCTATAGCAATATTTTATTAGAAATAAAAAGATTTTTTTTATTTTCATAGCCAAGTGTTTCTAAATTCTATGAAATGGCTCCGGGGTCAAAGCACTCACTACACCTCTCAATAAATTCCATGAAGGGTTTAGTTTTCAAAATGGGGTCACTTTTTGGGGGGTTTCCTCTGTAGGGGTACATCAGCGTCTCTTCAAATGTAGCATGGTGCCAAAAAACCATTCCAGTAAAATCTGCCCTCCAAAATCCATACGATGCTCATTCACTTCTGAACCCTGTAGTGTGCCCATACAGTAGTTTACAACCACATTTGGTGTGCTTCTGTAAACTTCAGAATCAGGGTAATAAACATTGAGGTTTGTTTTGCTGTTAACACTTGCTGTGTTACAGGAAAAAATTTATTAAAATTTAAAAATCAGTTTTGAATAATTTGAGGGGTGCAGTTTTTAACATGGGGTCATTTATGGGTGGCTTCTGATATGTAAACCCTTCAAAGTGACTTGATAACTGAATTGGTCATTTAAAAAGTCTGTTTTGGAAACTTTCTACAAAATGATGCCAACATAAATTAGACATGTTGTGAATGTTAATTAATAACTATTTTATGAGGTATTAGTATTCATCTTAAAAGCAGATAAATTCAAATATAAAAAATGTCAAAATTTTTTGCATTTTCTGTACATTTTGGATTGGAAAGATAAAACATATCGACTTAAATTTACCACTAATATGAAAAGCATCGTATCCAAAAACAATCTCAAAATCTTTTGGATAAGTAAAAGCATTCCAAAGTCTTCACCACATAAAGTGACAAGTCAGATTTTCAAAATTAAGTAGGGTTAAGAATGTGAATAATGGCAGGGTCTGGAAGGAGTTAAGCTAAATTAAGATCAAACTGATTTATAAATTATCAGGGAACTAAATCTAACGGCTACAGTTCTGGCCTTCAAAGCAGCTCTCTGATGTATTTATGTAGAAGGAACAGTCTGCAGATGCAGACTTTTCCTGTAAAGTAAAAACTGTTGAAAATGTTTAATGAAAAAAGTTGAAAAAATATTTTTAGACCAAAATACGTAGAATGCAGTAATAAAATTTTACTTTCAATGGTGTCAATAGCCTTTAAGAGCAGGGCTAAAGTTCTAGTACATAAAACATAAGATTTATAATCACTCAATAAAATTCAATAAATGAAATGCTGGTTGTTAGTACTAATATGAGAATAAGGGGTATTCTTATTACTAGTCCAACTGCTGGGACCCCAAGCATTTGCCCTGATGCTCCATTCATTCTTTTAGGGACCTGCAGAAATAGTCAAACACTATACTTGGCTATCTACAGCAATCCCACAGGGAATCGTACTGGACCCCCGATGTCGGGATCTCCCTATTTCCCTATCCTGTTCAGTGGATAGGGGATACCTTTTAGTATGGAATATTGCTTTAAATTGTCAGCCCTGAATCAGGAAAAATGGCTTCTAAAGGCAAGCAGTTAAAAAGCATTAGGTCAGATTTTGATCACACGGTGTATTAGATAGAAGCCGGCCTGCTTACATTACCACACAGGCTACTTTACAAGCAAATAGCTTTGGGTGTTGCCAGTCAACTAAAATGCTGGAAAAATTGACAATTAACAGCACAGGTGGATAGATACGGCCATTAGTGATGACAATCAATGACCCCACTTTAAGCACAAAAAGCTGTTATCCATGTTGCTGTAAACCAGCAAAAACAAATTAGTAACTGCTCATTGACGGCTCAAAGAATTCACCATAAGCCGTTTGAAATAGTGCATTTCCCTATAAAATAAAAATGTAAAAAAAAATCAAACGTCAAGCATTTTGCAAAAAATACAAGAGGTCATATAAAAGTGCTTGTTAAACAACATATGGAGAATAGGAACAGATGCCACTAATACCATCCATTATTCATTGACACTGGGTAGGAAGGGTCGTGTCAGAGGATCTGGTAATCTACATATGCAGAATAACAACAGGAATTTATAACAGGGTTTTATTCCCAAGACAAGAATAGTGGCGTTAGGGCCTGATCACATTTGACTATCCCTGTCCAATGTCAATTAGATATTTTTTTTGTTTAATTGGATCTGTTAACCAGTCCTTAGGTTTTCAATGGTGCTTCTGTAATGGTTAAGTGTTTGTCTCTATTTGACAAGTTTCTGAAAAGGCCTTTTTTAGCAGGAAAAGACAGATTGGAGACTGTCTAATTTTTTCCTACTGTTGAACAACAGGAACCTGATGGATCCATTTTATTTTTGCATAATGAAACTCTATGGCATCTGGATGCCTTCCCTTGCACTATTTTGTTTGAGCTCATTTATTTTACATGATAATTACAGATGAGCAAATTGATAAAAAATTTGATTTGGGTTCAATCCGGCAGAATCAATCGATCAATTTGGTCTGAATTGATTATTTTAAGTGAAAACAGGAAAAGTTCAGCACCCAAACGTGTAGGAAATCAGTAAGTCCCATGGCGAGTCCAAGCCTAAAACAGCAGCAGCAATTACAGGCACGGATCCAGTGGACTTGATAAAGCATCAGCTTTATTGCAGTATTCACATCATTGAAGCAGTCTTGACATGTTACAACTATACAACCGTCATAATTAGACATGAGCAGAATAGCAACAGCCATTTATAACAGGGTTGTATTCCCAATTCAAAGCTAATCGCGGTGTTCCCAATTCAAAGCTAATCGCAAGTAAAAAACACAGTGTAAAATGAACAGAAGAATAAATGAAATCATACTTACCTCCTCCATTTGCTCACGACTGGCAGGCCGCCGCCATCTTGATTGAAGATCTGGCATGAAATCCTGTGCGGCTCGAGATGACGTCATTACACCGGCCGGTGTGGTGATGTGATACATCACAGTGCACAGGATTTTACTGCGAGACCTTTAAACAAGACGGTGGCAGCCGGCCCATTACGAGCAAATGGAGGAGGTAAGTGTGATTTTTTTTTTTACACTATTTCAGGTAAAATCGATTTGCTACCACGAAGCACAAGGAAATTCGGCTTCGCAGCGAATCAGATTTATTCTGAAATTTGGATCGAATTCCACTTCGTCAGGTTCAATTTGCTCAACACTAGTCCTAATCGTAGACCGTTGTGCGATTGTAACTCATCAAGACTGCGATTTTTAATGTGAATACTTCAATAAAGCTGATATTTTATCAATTCCACTGGACCCCTCAGTGTATTTGCTGCCAAATTGATTCTACCTGAAGCGAAATCTCCCAGGACTCTGGTTTTTCACTTTAAAAAAAAATGTTTTATTCATTTCTCTCTCTGAACTGAATCACCAAAAATTCTGATTTAAATTCACCTCAAATTTTTACAAAATTCGTTGAATCCAATTTGTTTAGAATCAACTCGCTCACCTCTAATGATAATAAAACAAGATACTTCAACAAAATAAAAAAGTGGTGTGAATCTAGTCTTACTGAAGGAGATTGATGGTCACAAAAGTATAAAGTTAAAAGATTCAGCCTAAGACAGTTTCTATCATAGTTTGTAATAAACAGTCTTGTATAGAGACAACCTGTTTGAGCATCCCTGGCACACATCTGATTTTGCTGAAATAGAAATGTAGTATTACATGGCAGCCATTTAAATGACTGGCCATTAACCGGCATGGTAACTCAGAGGTTAGAGCTGATGCCTTGCAGGATTAGAGTCCTAAATTCAAATCCAACCAAGGACAACATCTGCATGGAGTTTCCAAAATAAAGAATGAACCTGGATCACACATCCTCATGCTATGCTTCGATCTAATAACTGCTTCTCAGCATAATTAACATCACTTCTCAGCATCATAAATAGTATACAGGCCCCTATGTTGCATGCTATACGTGAGGCATTAGTATACATTTTAATCAAAAAGCATCTGCATGGAGCTTGTATGTTCTCCCCATGTTTGCATGGGTTTCCTCCCACACCCCAAAGACCCCAACTGGGGACGGTGAGTGATGATAATGTCTGTAAAGTCTATAAGCAGCATGGTGACTCAGTGCAGAACAAATGCTGTTTGCTCTGCACTCGGGTCCTGAGTTCAGATCTGACCAAGGGCAACATCTGCATGGAGTTTATGCGTGAGTTTCCTCCTACTCTAGAAGAACATACAGAGAGGTAATTTGGAATTTAGATCGGGAGTCCCAGGGGAGAGACAGTCAGTGACGACGGTGCTGTGGAATATGTAAGCGTTACATAAACCGACTAAAATAAATAAATATGCCCAAATAGAACATATGGACATAAACCCTTGATAGAACAGAGATCTAATACTTTTAGAGGACACATCTTCAATGCAGCATTAATCATTCCGTCTGTTACTGAAATGAAATATGTGAATGGCTTCTATGAGTTACTACAAACAGTGTGTAATACCAGTAAAAAACATTACCAGCACAATAAATTAATAGATTAATGTGTGAGTAAAAGAAAAACCCTTTCACTATGTCATATATCACAAGTTTACGCTGTGTCGGTTATTATAAAAAGACAATGGTTAACCTATTTGACTAATGCTATGCAAAGTGAAGGGGTAAGCAGTCACTGGAGAGTCGCAGATACATTTTTAATGACTTGCCATATGTTCTGAGTTTAAACACATTTTCACCTCCTTGTTATTCTGTGTTAAAGTTTCAGAGCTCAAGATTAAAAGGACAGGGGTGAGCGTCACGTGGCTGGTCTCAGAACTACTGGGAAATCTAACAGAGGCAATCCTGGCACATCAGCAACTACTATTCGACAATTTTATATTGCTACCCTAAGAACAGACTACACGGCTTCAAAATGTTACATAAACAGTCCTGCAACATGTACTTATGCAGGTTTCTGGATTCTTCAGATTTCATACTACAAATCATACTTGATGCAATGCAGATATTCTCTTCCTTACAGAGAAAGGATGAGCAGACTTATCTTTGGCTATGCAGCACCGGGAAGTGGGATTTGGTTCTGGTTGCACTTCCTGACCGTATGCATCACCTTTGGATTTGAAAATGCAGTACACTATATAGCTTTCTGGTAAATAGAATCTGTTCAATCGCAAAATACATAAATGGATATTTATTTAAAATCGATGGAACGATTTTTATTAGGCTGGTCATGGAGTCTACAGCATGCAGTATATGTATACATTTGACTACAGTTCCATTGGATGTAATTAAACTCTTACTGTCCTCAAGATCTGCTCTTCGGGACTGACTTCCAAAATGTATTAAAACACTTTATGAAGATTCCCAAATAAAAATCTACTTTAACTCTAGATAGTTGGTTTGATTTTGGTCATGTTACATATATCAAAATGTGAAACCTGAAGTCAAATCCACAAGAATATGATGCGGCTTTATTTGTGGATTTGACCTGGATTTCTGCTCAGACAATCTGTAAGGTTAATAAAGCCTGGCTCCTTTACACTCCTAAACAGAGCAGGCGATTGTCGGAAAGGAAGTATTCCTTCCCGACAATCGCCTGCTTGTCAGTGAAGGAAACCGCTGCATGTAGATCTCTACAGTATAAGGGTAAGCAATCACTAATGCCATCGCTCGACCACATACAGAATAGTTGTTAGCCGGCAGCAGAATGCTGTTTAGACATCGCAATCTGCTGCCTACAAATGATGATTTAGATGTCCGCACCAACGATTCTATTATCCGATGAATGAGCGTTTCACATTTGTACGAATGCTCATTAGCAATAATCTGCCCAAACATCAGGCAGTCTAAAGTAGTCTTTAGAGTTAAAGTGTACCTGTTGTTTCAGGTGACTCTTCAGAATAAGCTGTCTTGTATTGTATGTGTACACAAAGAATATCTGTAAATTTTTGGACTGGAATACTACTTTTATCATCAGTAGGGATCGGCAACTTGCTCAAAATTCAATTTGTGTTTGATTTGACTTAATCAGTTGACTGATTTGTTTTGGGTCTGAATCCATTCTTCCCGAAACAAAAGGATAGGTGATATCCTAGGACTCATATTTTTTTTTTCTCCATATTCGCTTAGGCCCCTTTCACACGGGCGAGTTTTCCGCACGGGTGCAATGCGCGACGTGAACGCATTGCACCCGCACGGAATCCTGACCTATTCATTTCAATGGGGCTGTGTACATGAGTGATGTTTTTCACGCATCACTTGTGCGTTGTGTGAAAATCGCAGCATGTTCTATATTCTGCGTTTTTCACGCGACTCAGACCCCATAGAAGTGAATGGGGCTGCGTGAAAATCGCATTGCATCCGCAAGCAAGTGCGGATGCAATGCGATTTTCACGGATGGGTGCTAAGGAGATGATGTGAATAAATAGGGATGAGCCCCGGGACGCCATTAAAGTCCATTTACTTTATTATTTTCCATTATAACATGGTTATAATGGAAAATAATGGCATTCTTTAATACAGAATGCTAAGTAAAATGACCATTGAGGGTTAAAAAATAATAATGAAGTTAGAAGAACCTTCTATCTTCATTCAGAAGAACCTGCGCTGACGTCACTGTGCTCACCACATGTTGAGCGCGATGATGTCAGCACAGGTCCTTTTGCAGGTCCTGCAAGAAGAAGAAAGAAGACAATAACGACTGCGCGATCAAGTGGATGAGGTGAGTAGTTTTTTTTAATTATTTTTTAACCCTCAATGGTCATTTTACTTAGTATTCTATATTAAAGAATGCTATTATTTTCCATTATAACCATGTTATAATGGAAAAATAATAATTAATTTTTTAATAAATTGTCACTCTAAAAATGAACAAGGATAATCATGCCATCTTCACTATCTTTGGCTAGTCACATAGTTGATTTGTTCATCTCTAGGCATCATTTCTGTACTACAGTGGGTCATATACACTGCTCACAAAAAGTTAGCGATATTTGGCTTTGTAGTAAAATTTATGGAAAATGTAAAAAGTTCCCACTACAGTGACATTATATCATGAAAGTAGGACATTTAAGTAGAAGCATGCAATGGTGATTTCTTCGTCTCAAACAATTTATTAAAACAAAAGCCAACAACAGTGCCTCTACATGGTGACTCAGCTGATCCCACAAGTTTCAATGGGATTCAGGTCTGGAGAAAGTCAAGCAGCTGTTCCCTAATGATGCGTCCTCGATGAGCTGGCACATTTTCATTAATGAAGATGAAATTAGGCCTGTGTAGTTCATGCAGAGGCAAAATGACTGGATTAATTATGTTATTCAAGTAGTATGGGCTTTTCACAGTACTATTCACAAAGTGTAGGGCAGTTCTGTATTGGCTAGACACACCTGCCCACACTGTAACACCACCACCACCACCAAAGGCTCGTCTGGTGACAACAGTGGCTGATGCATAACGCTCTCCTTGACATTTCCAACATCATTTCTGCTCAGCATGAATCGATGTTCATCAGTGAGCAACACTAAGGCCCACTGGTCCATCGTCCAGCGTAGCTGCTCCCTGGTCCATGCAAGACAATGACGCCTGTGTCTGGTTGTGTGGGTAGGTACCTTTGCAGGTCATCTAGCAGGCAGACCACGATGATGTAAACAGTTTCGGATGGTCTGACATGATACTTGGGTGCCTCTCACCTCCCTTAAATGTGCCTAGAGTTGTGTGGCATTCCACGGTTACACAGTGCATTGTTCACATTGTTCTTCTAGGCCTTTCTGTGACTCTTCCATTCTTTCTGTATCTCTGTTGAAACCTGCTGATGACACTATGTGACACTCTAAGCTCAGTAGGCACTTCCGTCTGAGAACATCCTGCTTGAAGCCTCGCAATGGCATTTATCCTAGGTATTTATCTGCCATTTTCATTAAAACAATGGCAAAAGAAAAAATGATTATTAAATAATTGACATTTTATAGTAATGTAATTTGGTTCTATCAGATACTGACTTCATGATGTTGTCCACAAATCAAGACACCTGAAACATGTCCTTTGTGGTATTGCACACAAATATTAGATCACAAATGTTAAAATGTTGGAGAACTTTAAGAAATTTGTGATGGAACGTTTGGTGAACTGCTTTTCAGTCTACCTGACATAAAACCTTAATTTTTAATTCCGACCATATTTTCTAAGTTTGTTCTTGTTCCCAGTCAAGAGCAGGTTCATGTGCAATATGCTCTTTTGCCATTCACAACACATGAGTGCCTCTTACAAACCACACTCCATTTCTCAATTTGTTTTCTGTCAAACGTAATACATTTTGGCACACTAATGGTTCTTTTGGAGACTATATTCTTTCCAATCAGCCTAGGTATGAGTGCTGGGACCTGGTATCTCAAGCTTGAAGAGCAATTCACCTTAAAATAAACAAAAACTTGTCACTATGTGAATAACCTTGATTTGTCCTTCTGGTCACAAACTCTAATCAGCTATTTTATAACAAAATGTGCCTAAACGATAACCCATGATAATACCATAAAGTAAAAAGAAAAAAGAAAACACATTGCTATGTAAGAGGTAGTGTTTCCTGGATACTTGTTATGCCAACACAGGCCTCATAAATACAGTGTGGATTGAGGATGCTAGGCTAGGCACCATGCTGTGCAGACTCAACAATCCCAATGACTACGAAGGCAGCAAGTTTGAGATATGATGTATTGCTGTAAGGAGGCAATACTGGAAACAAGGGCATAATTGAGAGCGGAGAAAGCTCCCAACAAGAAAATGTGATCAATGTCAATTTAATAAAAATCTGCTTTATTAATGACTATAAATTAGGATACTAAAATAAGAAAATACATTAGAAGCCCTTAAACTGAATATTGAGCATTAAACAGAATATAATCATAATAAATAATATATATTTCTCTAAAATAAGAAATATAAACATTTTATATATTCTGTTTAGCTTGAGGGAGTGTATGGTGTGCCCAGGGCATATGTTAATTAAATAAGCACTCCCACAAAATAGAAAGGTACATGATGTAAACTGGAGTGATGCTAATCTTCTTTCCAATGACTGTATTTGTGAGTTATAAACTCACTTCTGATCCTCAGCTATGTCACGTGACCAACACTCTGACTCTCCAAATAACACAGCATCTTAGGTGTGGACAGTAAGCCAGTAACTTCCTGTCCTGTATCAGTTGGAGATCAGAGAGTTGGTCACATGACACAGCTAAGGATCAGAAGGGAGGTTATAAATCACAAATACGGCCACTGTTTGGAGGTTACCTTCACTGCAGTTTACATCATGTACCTTTCTAATTTTCAAAATTTCATCTTCTGCGCTACATGCTTTAATGTATGTTATATTGTTCCTGTGCCTTTAAATTGCTGTGCATGTACATAGGCTGCAAAGACGATGATGACTGTTTTGTTATGCTTAATTATTTCTGCAATACTGTTTGGGCCACTGTGATAGCAGCTACGAGGGTCGGAGGTCAACGTTTTGATCATGCGGATGCTTTAGGCTGTTGTGGAGTAGGGGGGTGCTTATTTATATTGGGCTGTCAGAGATGTGCGTTAGAAAGCAGTTGGTACATGACAGTCAAACTGAGAGTCCGTCCTGTGTAGAGCCAAGCTAGAAGGATTGCAGAACTGAGTCAGAGGAAGAGACAAGGGATTTGAGAAACTAAAAGAGTGGAAGCTGCTGTGAGAGCTGGGCAGAGCACAAGCTGCCATTGAGAGGGCCTAGTGCGTGACTTCTGTGCTGTTGCAGGAGCATTGAAGGAGGTGCTGACTGGGTAGCACAGGTATGGGATAGGCAATGAGAGTTAGTACTATGGAGACCTTTAAATTGTTGAGTAGAAAGTTGCTACCTCAGCAAGCGACTGGCCTGCTGGGGGTTAAATAAGCCATTCCCTGCAACACAATCAAAAATAACTGCCAGGTACTGTCATGGTGTGGTGCCACACTTCTGCACCCGGCAAGTGTATTTGCCTCAATTGAGTAAGCAATACATTTTTTTTCCTGTCCACTGTAACTGCCAATAATTGTGCCTTGAGAGTTATCATAACTAGAGTTGAGCGGACACCTGGATGTTCGGGTTCGGCAGGTTCGGCCATATGGGACATATAAAAAAAAAGCAATAAATGCACTTGAGTTCAAGGATGGATGGTTGAGGCTGTTAGAACTGTCTATTCTGCACAAGGTACAGACAAGTCTTGTGGGATCCAGGCCTGGTTCATTTTAATGAACGTGAGCTTGTCCACGTTGGCTGTGGACAGGCGGATGCGTCTGTCTGTAATGACGCTTCCTGCTGTGCTAAATACACGTTCAGAGAGTACACTGGCTGCAGGGCAGGCCAGCACCTCGAAGGCATACAGGGCAAGCTCTGGCCATGTGGACAATTTGGAGACCCAGAAGTTGAATGGGGCAGAACCATCAGTCAGTACGTGTAGGCGTGTGCACAGGTACTGTTCCACCATGTTGTTCAAATGCTGCCTCCTGCTAACACGCTCCATATCAGCAGTTGGGGCCGGTTGTTGCGGCGAGGTGACAAAGCTTTTCCACATGTCGGCCATGCTAACCCTGCCTTCTGAGGTGCTGGCGCTGACACAGCTGCGTTGGCGACCTCTTCCTCCTCCCCTGCCTTCGCCTTGTGTTTCCAATTGTCCCCCGGCGTCAGTCGGGAATGCTCTCAGGAGCGCGTCTACCAGCGTGCGCCTGTACTCGCCCATCTTCCGATAACGCTCCAGTGAGGGAATTAAGGACGGCACATTGTCTTTGTAACGAAGATCCAGCAGGGTGGCCACCCAGTAGTCAGCACATGTTAAAATGTGGGCAACTCTGCTGTCGTTGCGCAGGCACTGCAGCATGTAGTCGCTCATGTGTGCCAGGCTGCCCAGAGGTAAAGACAAGCTGTCCGCTGTGGGAGGCGTATCGTCTGCATCCTCCGTATCCCCCCAGCCACGCACCAGTGATGGGCCGGAGCTGCGTTCGGTGCCACCCCGCTGTGAACATGCTTCATCCCCATCCTCCTCCTCCTCCTCCTCATCCTCCTCGTCCTCCAGTAGTGGGCCCTGGCTGGCCAAATTTGTACCTGGCCTCTGCTGTTGCAAAAAAACTCCCTCTGAGCCACTTCTAAAAGACTGGCCTGAAAGTGTTAGAGATGACCCCTCTTCCTCCTCCTCGTCCTGGGCCACCTCCTCTTCCATCATCGCTCTAAGTGTTTTCTCAAGGAGACATAGAAGTGGTATTGTAACACTGATAACGGCGTCATCGCCACTGGCCATGTTGGTGGAGTACTCGAAACAGCACAACAGGGCACACAGGTCTCGCATGGAGGCCCAGTCATTGGTGGTGAAGTGGTGCTGTTCCGCAGTGCAACTCACCCATGCGTGCTGCAGCTGAAACTCCACTATGGCCTGCTGCTGCTCGCACAGTCTCTCCAGCATGTGTAAGGTGGAGTTCCACCTGGTGGGCACGTCACATATGAGGCGGGGAGCGGGAAGGCCGAAGTTACGCTGTAGAGCAGACTGCCGAGCGACGGCAGTATGAGAACGCTGGAAGCGCGCACAGACGGCCCACACTTTATGCAGAAGCTCTGACATGTCGGGGTAGTTGTGAATGAATTTCTGCACCACGAAATTCAGCACATGCGCCAGGCAAGGGATGTGCGTCAAACCGGCTAGTCCCAGAGCTGCAACGAGATTTCGCCCATTATCGCACACCACCAGGCCGAGCTTGAGGCTTACTGGCAGCAACCACTCGTCGATCTATTGTTCTATACCCAAACACATCAGTTTTAGAACGGCCTGCTGATGTTTACCCCTGGCTATGCTGAAGTTGGTGGTGAAGGTCTGTCGCTGACCGGATGAGGAGGTGGTAGAAGAGGAGGAGGAAGCCGAGTAGGAAGAGGAGGCAACAGGGGGCAAAGAATGATGACCTGCGATCCTTGGCGGCGGAAGGACGTGCGCCAAGCAGCTCTCCGCCTGGGGCCCAGTCGTCACTACATTTACCCAGTGTGCAGTTAGGGAGATATAGCGTCCCTGGCCGTGCTTACTGGTCCACATATCTGTGGTTAAGTGGACCTTGCCACAGATGGCGTTGCGAAGTGCACACTTGATTTTATCCGATACTTGGTTGTGCAGGGAGGGCACGGCTCTCCTGGAGAAGTAGTGGCGGCTGGGAACGACGTACTGTGGGACAGCAAGCGACATGAGCAGTTTGAAGCTGTCCGTCTCCACCAGCCTGAATGACCGCATTTCAAAGGCCAGCAGTTTAGAAATGCTGGCATTCAGGGCCAGGGATCGAGGGTGGCTAGGTGGGAATTTACGCTTTCTCTCAAAGGTTTGTGAGATGGAGAACTGAACGCTTCCGTGTGACATGGTGGAGATGCTTGGTGACGGAGGTGGTGTTGTTGGTGGCACATCCTCTGTTTGCTGGGCGGCAGGTGCCAACATTCCTCCAGAAGCGGAGGAAGAGGCTGAGGCAGCAGCAGATGAGGGAGCAGGAGGGGCCTAAGCCCTTTCTTGGTTTTGAAGGTGCTTACTCCACTGCAGCCCGTGTCTCGCATGTAGATGCCTGGTCATGCAGGTTGTGCTAAGGTTCAGAATGTTAATGCCTCGCTCCAGGCTTTGATGGCACAGCGTGCAAACCACTCGGGTCTTGTCATCAGCACATTGTGTAAAGAAGTGCCATGCCAGGGAACTCCTTGAAGCTGCCTTTGGTGTGCTCGGTCTTTGGTGACGGTGGCCAGTAGCAGGCGAACTGTTTTGGCGACAGCTGCTCCGCTTTTGCACCCTGCTCTCTCTTTTGCTACGCTGTTGGCTCGGTCTCACCACTGTCTCTTCCTCCGAACTCTGAAAGTCAGTGGCACGACCTTGATTCCATGTGGGGTCTAGGACCTCATCGTCCCCTGCATCGTCTTCCACCCAGTCTTCCTCCCTGACCTCCTTTTCGGTTTGCACACTGCAGAAAGACGCAGCAGTTGGCACCTGTGTTTCGTCATCATCAGAGACGTGCTGAGGTGGTATTCCCATGTCCTCATCAGGAAACATAAGTGCTTGTGCGTCAGTGCATTCTATGTCTTCCACCCCTAGGGAAGGGCTAGGTGGATGCCCTTGGGAAACCCTGCCAGCAGTGTCTTCAAACAGCATAAGAGACTGCTGCATGACTTGAGGCTCAGACAGGTTCCCCGATATGCACGGGGGTGATGTGACAGACTGATGGGCATAGGTTTCAGGCGCCACCTGTGCGCTTTCTGCAGAAGACTGGGTGGGAGATAATGTGAACGTGCTGGATCCACTGTTGGCCACCCAATTGACCAAAGCCTGTAGTTGCTCAGGCCTTACCATCCTTAGAACCGCATTATGCCCGACCAAATATCGCTGTAGATTCTGGCGGCTACTGGGACCTGAGGTAGTAGGTTCAGTAGGACGTGTAGCTGTGGCAGAACGGCCACGTCCTCTCCCTGCACCAGAGGCTCCACCAACACCACCACCACGACCATGACTGCGTCCATAATTAGATTTTTGCCTCATAGTTAGCGTTCACCAAGCAAAGTAAAAAGTGGTTAAGTCTGTTAAAAATAATTAACCGCCAATAAAACCCCTGATTTAGGGTATTGCACAAAAAAAATTATTAAAACTCTATATGACAGCGGTATTTGTGGCCTAAATTTCACAGTAATTTATGCACGTCTAATCCCAGATGTGCAGTATATCAGAGGGTTTTTTAACCCCAGTAAGCAAAAAGCCGTATTTGTGGCCTAAATGTGACACTCACTTATGCACGTCTAATCCCAGATGTGCAGTATATCAGAGTTTTTTTTTAACCCCAGTAAGCAAAAAGCCGTATTTGTGGCCTAAATTTCAGAGTCACTTATGCACGTCTAATCCTAGATGTGCACTATATGAAACAGATGGGTTTTTTTTCGCCCCAGTATGCCCCAGTATGAGAAAGCCGTATTTCTGGCCTAAATTTCACAGTCACTTATGCAGCGATAATCCTAGATGTGCACTATATGAAAAAAAGTTATTTTTTTAACCCCAGTGTCTCAAAGCAGTATTTCTGGACTTGCAGACATGCAGATATCCTGTGCTCGTGCACTATCGTTGCATAAAATGGCTGCCGATTATGTATAGATATTGACTAACTGAAGTAAAAAAAGTTTGTTTTCAGTAGTAGTTGGCTCAGGGCAGGCTTAAAACAATTGTGCACTGCACCCACAATACACATTTTCTGTAGATCGCTGAGTAAAGAAGCCGTTCTTGATAAGATTTCTCCCTGATCTCTCCCTCACAGCAACTGCAGCCTATCCCTACACTAATCCGAGCAGAGTGAAGGGCGGCGCTACGTGACTCCAGCTTAAATAGAGGCTGGGTAATCACAGCCATGCCAATAGTAGGCATGGCTGTGATGGCCTTTTGGGGCAAGTAGTATGACGCTTGTTGATTTGCTTTGCAGCCTTTCAAAAAGCGCCATAAAAATCGCCGAACACCGAACCCAAACCCGAACTTTGATGTAAATGTTCGGGTTCTGGTCCGGGTGCCGAAAAACCTAAAGTTCGGTACGAACCCGAACTTTACAGTTCGGGTTCGCTCAACTCTAATCATAACCAAATAATAGTGCCGTATCCTTTCAATAGCGTTTCTGTTTTTTTCAGCCTATGTATCCCTGCTAGAGTTCAACAACCAATGACCCATTGTCTACCAAAACCCTGCTCTGACGGGAAAACCAAGCGACAAAGCAGCATCTCATCAGTACATCTGGCAGATCTGGTACTAGTGATATGGTAGCCATTTTATCACACAGAAACAGATATTACTTAAAATCCATGTTTAACACCTTTAGCTGAGATGAGCGAAGTTATAAAAAATTCTGCTGCTTTGCTGAATTTTTCAAAGAAGTTTGATTTCTGATGAATTACTGCTTCATAAAGTGCCCCTCCATCATTGAACCCTCAGATGCCACGTTAATTACTGATTGCGGAATCAGAGGCAAAATTTTAAGCATTTCAGGGGTTAATCATGGTAAAAATAAGAAAAAAAAACTAACTTTATCCATATGATTGCGTAGAGGCCATCGTAGCCATCTTGATTTAAGACACCGTGTAAAATCTCGCACAATGGCGTCATGACGTGATAAGTCACCCTGCGCAACATTTCGTGCATTTACTGCAATGAAGATGGCTGGGACGGCCTCTTCGCATGCAAATGGATGAGGTAAATATGTATTTTTTTTTTTACTGATTCATTACCACAAAGCACAAAGAAATTCAGCACAAGAAAATGGTCTGGAAAATGTCACCAAGGAGCAGATGTGAGCTGACTGTGGAAATCATCGCTGCTTTAGAATAGTAGTTTGAGATAGCTTGTGGGTTTCTTTGTGGGCTGTGAGTTAAAGGGGTTTTCCAGGAATTTAGAAAAATGAAAATACTTAAATATTACTTTATTATAAATATATTCCCAATTACCTTTAATTAGTTTTAATTGCTCATTTAGTTTAGGGAGCAATTATTAGCAGAAACAAAATGGCCACCGTCCTATTAGTACACACAAAACCTGTCCTAATCACACAGCAGGACAAGTTACTTCACAACATTGAGATAGAGGAGGCTGAGACAGCTAATTCCTACTTGTCAAGGATTATTTTATGAACTTTAATACAGCAGATAAATCTTCAGCTGAATCTCTATAGGAATGGAGTTCATGAGGAGACATAAAGTACAGAAAGGACGGACTATAGCTCAGTGGTCTGAAGTGACTTGTCCTGCTGTGTGAATAGGACAGGTTTTGTGTGTAGTAATAGGACGGCGTTCATTTTATTTCCTCTGTTGATTGCTAGTGATGGACGAACATTGGCCGGGATGATTCGCGAACGCGTGTTTGCGATCAAATATTCGTGAACCGTACATTCGTGGCGGACCCTATTGACTTTAATGGCAGGCGAACCTGAAAAACCTTCAGGTCATATTTGCAGCCACCAAATACTTACTAGAAGTGCGCAAATAGTCCCACAACATGGACAGTGACATACCAGAGGGGGATCAATGGAAAAAATTTATTTTAATCAGGGGCCATTTTTATGCGTTATAAAGGGAAACTCTCAAAAATGTGCCCTGCTGGAGCCTAGAACAATTTTATTTTAGGCCACGGGGTACAGGCTCCAAAAATTTGGCATTCACCTGACAGAAAATAACAAGTCATTATGTGGCTGGAGGTATATGAGATGGTTACTGACTAACAATTTTACTGTAGGCCAATGGAGTATAGGCCCCAAAAATTAGGCATTCACCTGACAGAAAAGAACAAGTCATTATGTGGCTGGAGGTACATTAGGCGGTCACTGGATAACAATTTTACTGTAGACCAGTACAGGCCCCAAAAAGTAGGCATTCACCTGACAGAAAAGAACAAGTGATTATGTGGCTGAAGGTATATTAGACAGTCACTGGATAACTATTTTACTGTAGGCCAGTACAGGCACCAAAAATTAGGCATTCACCTGACAGAAAAGAACAAGTGATTATGTGGCTGGAGGTACATTAGGCAGTCACTGAATAACAATTTTACTGTAGGCCAGTGGAGTACAGGCCCCAAAAATTAGGCATTCATCTGACAGAAAAGAACAAATGATTATGTGGCTGGAGGTATATTAGATGGTCAGTGGATAACAATTTTACTGTAGGCCAGTGGAGTATAGGCTCCAAAAATTAGGCATTCACCTGACAGAAAATGCCTTTTATACCACTGTATACACATAAGACAAGGACAATTCTTTGTTCTGGGTGGTTGCAGATATGTGTGGGCTGGCATGAGGAAATTCAATTACACGTGCTTGTCACAGGTGTTGAATTCCTCCGAGATCCATGCCTCATTCATTTTAGAAATGTGAGGTAGTCCACACTGTCGTTAGCTAGGCAAGTGCACTTATCAGTCACGATCCCCCCTGCTGCGCTGAACATCCTTTCAGACAGGACACTCGACGAGGAGCAAGCCAAGAGTTCTAAGGCAAATTGTGCCAGCTCTGGCCACAGGTCAATCCTGTACACCCAGTAGTCAAGGGATTCGTCGATTCTCAGAGCGTCCACATCAGCCGTTAACCCGATGTAGTCGGACACCTGTCGGTCTAGGCATTCCCTGAGGCTGGATCCGGAGGACAGCTGTCGATGGGTTGGCTGCAAGAATGATCTCATATCCGAAGTGACTAACACATCTTCAAACCGTCCTCTTCTTGCAGTCGCAGTAGGATTGGTACCCGCACCTGTTTTGCTGTGGGTGGAAATTCCTCTGCCAGAGCCCACAACAGCAGAATTCAGCATCTCTCACAGCAAGGCCTGGAAATGCTGCATTCTGACAGCCCTCTGTGAAGCTGGTAACCTGTCCGCCATTTTGTGTTTGTACCAGGGGTCTAAGTACGTTGCCACCCAGTATTTCTCCTTGCCCTTTATGCTTTATATACGGGGGTCCCACTTCAAACACTGGAGCATGAAGGCCCCCATTTGCACTAAATTGGAAGCAGTGGAGCGCCCTGGCTCCTGCTCATCACCCAGGAGAATGTCATCCTCGGTCTCCTACCCCCAGCCACGGACAACACCAAGTTTAAAGTCCCCCTCAAAGCCTTCTCTTCTTTCTCCTCCTCCCCCCAGCCACCATCCTGCTCTGACTCCTCTTCAGACTCCTGCTGACTTGTGTCAGATGGAGTAGCCCCCCTGGGACTTCATTCAGCATTGTGACTTCCTCAACTTCCAGCTCCTGCTCCTTGATGGCTTGATCAATGACACGACACAATACACGCTCCATAAAGAAGATGTAAGGTACAATGTCACTGATGGTGCAATGGCTGCGACTGACCGGTTTGGTGATCTCATCAAATGGCTGCAGAAGTCTGCATGCGTCGTGCATGAGCACCCACTGGCACGGTGAAAATAAACTAAGCTCCCCAAAACCTGTCCTGCTGCAGAGTTCATACAGGTAGTCGTTAACGGCACTTTGCTGCTGGAGCAGCCTGTCAAGCATATACAAGGTGGAGTTCCATCGCGTCGGGCTGTCACAAATCAGATGTCTGACGGGCAGGTGGTGTAGCCGCTGAACGTCAGCAAGGCGAGCCATGA
This sequence comes from Bufo bufo, assembly GCF_905171765.1. Lineage (NCBI taxonomy): Eukaryota > Metazoa > Chordata > Amphibia > Anura > Bufonidae > Bufo > Bufo bufo. Next base: position 75,397,512 of record NC_053397.1, read on the forward strand.
CCTTGTAAGATGTTCTAAAATGGCCTCAGAGAGTGAGGAGGGTGCAGATACAGAGGATGAGGAGGGTGCAGAAGCGGAAGGCTGAGTGAGCCACTCAACCAACTCTGGTGCGTCCTTTGACGTAAGCGCCTTCTCCAACTTCCCACTTAGGCTCTGGCCTGGTGCACCTGTCCGACCCATACCACCCCTGTGGAAAGGCCTGCCTCTTCCTCTGCCTGTCATTTTCAAAATTATCCTGTGCCAAAGTCCCGAGAGAAGAGCAGTATTTGTTGAAGCAGTTATATCGCAGTCCTCAATCAGTATTTGGTGGAAGCTGGTATATCAAACCCCTTAATCAGTATTTTGTGGCAGCAGGTGTATCGCAGGCCTCAATCAATATTTGGTGGAAGCAGTTATATCGCACCCCTCAATCAGTATTTTGTGGAAGCAGGTATATCGCACCCCTCAATCAGTATTTTTTGGAAGCAGGTGTATCGCAGGCCTCAATCAGTATTTGGTGGAAGCAGGTATATCGCAACCCTCAATCAGTATTTTGTGGAAGCAGGTATATCAAACCCCTTAATTGGTATTTTATGGAAGCAGGTGTATCGCAGGCCTCCATGAATATTTGGTGGAAGCAGGTATATCGCACCCCTCAATCAGTATTTTGTGGAAGCAGGTATATAGAACCCCTTAATCAATATTTGGTAGAAGCAGGTATATCGCAACCCTCAATCAGTATTTGGTGGAAGTAGGTATATCAATCCCCATAATCAATATTTTGTTGAAGCAGGGGTATCGCAGGCCTCAATCAATATTTGGTGGAAGCCGGTACATCGCACCACTCAATCAGTATTTTGTGGAAGCAGGTGTATCGCAGGCCTCAAACAGCATTTGGTGGAAGCTGGTATATCAAACCCCTTAATCAGTATTTTGTGGAATCAGGTGTATCGCAGGACTTAATCAATATTTAGTGGAAGCAGGTATTTCAATCCCTTTAATCAGTATTTTGTGGAAGCTGGTGTATCGCAGGCCTCAATCAAAATTTGGTGGAAGAAGGTATATCAATCCCCTTAATCAGTATTTTGTGGAAGCAGGTGTATCGCAGGCCTCAATCAATATTTGGTGAAAGCAGGTATATCGCACCCCTCAATCAGTATTTTGTGGAAGCAGATATATAGAACCCCTTAATTAATATTTGGTGGAAGCAGGTATATTGCAACCCTCAATCAGTATTTGGTGGAAATAGGTATATCAATCCCCTCAATCAATATTTTGTGGAAGCAGGTGTATCGCAAGCCTCAAACAGCATTTTGTGGAAGCAGGTATATAGAACCCCTTAATCAATATTTGGTGGAAGAAGGTATATCGCAACCCTCAATCACTATTTGGTGGAAGTAGTTATATCAATTCTCTTAATCAGTATTTTGTGGAAGCTGGTGTATTGTAGGCCTCAATCAAAATTTGGTGAAAGCAGGTATATCAATCCCCTTAATCAGTATTTTTTGAAAGCAGGTGTATCGCAGGCCTTAATCAGTATTTGGTGGAATATGGTATATCAAACCCCTTAAATCAGTATTTTGTGGAAGCAGGTGTATCGCAGGCCTCAATTAATATTTGGTGGAGGCAGGTATATCAATCCCCTTAATCAGTATTTTGTGAAAGCAGGTGTATCGCAGGCCTCAATCAATATTTGGTTGAAGCAAGTATATCAAACCCCTTAATCAGTATTTTGTGGAAGCAGGTATATAGAACCCCTTAATCAATATTTGGTGGGAGCAGGTATATCGCACCCCACAATCAGTATTTTGTGGAAGCATGTATATCAAACCCCGTAATCAGTATTTTGTGGAAGCAGGTATATCGCACCCCTCAATCTGTATTTTGTGGAAGCAGATATATAGAACCCCCTAATTAATATATGGTGAAAGCAGGTATATCCCACCCCTCAATCAGTATTTTGTGGAAGCATGTATATTGTAGGCCTCAATCAGTATTTTGTGGAAGCAGGTATATTAAACCCCTTAATCAGTATTTTGTGGAAGCAGGTATATTGCACCCCTCAATCAGTTTTTTTTTAAGCAACAGGTACTGTATATCACACCTGTTGCAAATAGTTGTTCCAATAGCGCTTGTCCCTCTATATACCTGCGGTATCGCAGCAGAACCGCACACAACTGCTGCACAATACAAATGCACTATATACTTTCTATGTTAGAAAGTATTTTATAGGTATATCAGACCTCTCAATCAGTTTTTTGGGGGGCAACAGGTATATCACACCAGTTGCAATTAGTTATTCCAATAGCGTTTGTACCTCTATATAGCTGCGGTATTGCAGCAGAACTGCACACAACTGCTGCACAATACAAATGTACTATAATATACTTTCTATGTTAGAAAGTATATTATAAGTATATGGCACCCCTCTGTGTATCACACCTATCGATAGCACACCTATACCAGTCCTTAAAAGGACTTTTGTGGCCCTATTAGCTAGCGTTTGGTGTCCCGAACAGTCTGTCCCTGCTCCGCAAAGGAACCTCTCTTTACACTGGCAAAACACTGAATGTAAAATGGCTGCCAGATCGGGTTCTGTTATAGGGTGGGGGTGTGTCCATGTGCTGAAACATCTCAATTGGCTGTCCTGCCCCACCTGATGGATGGGTCAAAGTTTGGCTCAATGCAAAAGAATATGGCGCATGCGAACATCGCCATATGTTCGCATGTTCGGTGAATCGCGAACGTGCAAAATTCGCTGCAAAACGACCGCCAGGCGAACCGCAGGGCCATCTCTATTGATTGCTCCCTAGAAAAAAACTAGCCATTATAATGAAAGGTATTTGGGAATATATTTATAATAAAGTAATATTTAAGTATTTTCATTTTCTTAATTTCTGGAGAACCCCTTGGGAGGCATCAATTCTAGGAACACTGTGAGGGGCTGTGATAAACATCAGTCCTGTGGAGAGCAAAGATGGGTCTTTGATTATAGACTTAACCCTGGAGAATGCCAGGGGTTAGGGAAGGCTGTGTCAGATGACAGCCTGGGAGAGACAGTGTAGAAGGAGATTAGAAAGGCCTGGATGGCTCAGTCCTCTGCTGTAGTAGAACAAGAGTTGTAGGAGGGGTTGGTTGAGGAAAGGCTCACAGAAGCTGAGCCAGATGTAGGAATCAACTTTCTTATTTTGAAAGCACAAAAAAGATGCGTTGTGAGTTGGCTATGGCAAGCTCCAGATATCATTGTGAAGGAAATACATGTTCCTAGTTAACACTGACCTGTTCAAATTTAGAACTTATTGCTTAAAGCACTGTTCAAGTTGTGTTCCAGAGCATTCAAGTATTCTGCATCCACAGGAGTGAATAGCAAACATCAAGCGTAAGAGCCACACCTACAGCATATTGCAACCACTATGCTTTTCTGCCTGGAATGAGAATTGTAACCATCAAGTGAGCAAGGTTTTCTGTTTAGCCAATCTAGTTGGCTAAAAAGGAACTCTTAATTGTGATCTTATAGGTTTCTATCAGGCTGATAAGCCTCAGTCCAAGCATGTATTAACATTGGGTGACTGGTGTTCAGTCAGAATTGGATTGGTTACAACTCCCTTGCCAGGCATCTAGTCATAGGAACATCAGAATCATCAGGACTAGGTCATGAATGAAACTGGCGATGGGGGGCAAGGCAGTCTGTCTGAACAATCCATAGGTTGAAGAGAAGAGCTTAGAGTAAACTGAGCTACAGGGAGTGAAGGTCTATCTACCACTCCCAGACCTAAGGTGTAAACTCACACCCACAAAGTCACACCCACTTTTTACTTGTGCTGTGTTAACACAGGATGTATTTATGATATTTTTTGTCATGGTTTGCACAAAATTGAAGTAACATAAGGCAATAACATTTGCATGTGTAAAATGTAAAAACATTTCAAATCTTGCTTAAATTTTTGGTGGAAAAGGTAGTAATCCTACTTTTTTGAAAGAACATGGTGCCTCAAGGAACCAGTAGTTTGCCTTAAAGTGACCCTCCAGTCCTGAGTTAAAATTTGACAAACTCTGCTCCCCTTATTCAGTCTTTATAAAATGGCTGCTGGAGTCTTGGACTAGATCTGCTCTCAGCAAGCCTAAGTCATGCCCCTGCTCCCATCCACTGCCAAGGACAGTGGAATCTTGGCAACAGAAGCACAATATCTTTGGTAGTGTCTCCATTGCCTCTTTGGGAGCGGAGAGTCACTTTAATGTGCACTTGTATTTTGGAATGAATTTTCACACTTTCTTGACCCTGGGAATAATAATTATAGAAATTATAAAAAATAGGACTACGTGAGTATATTTTATAAAGTATAAATACATGTGTTGCGTTTTTTTTCCCCATAAGATGCAGACTTGGATGGGTTGTAAATTACAGCTCTGCCTCAGAATAAAATAGATTAAACATTGACTATTATCATGCAACAGAACTCAGCATAATATTTTCATCGCCCAGTGCCAGGTTCCTATCATCTACATCACTGCTCTTCAGCGCTGACAAGAAGTAGGTCACAGAATGCAGGAAATCAAGAATATAAATACAAAAATAAACACCTTATGAAGAATTTGCCAGCACCAAGCTCTTCCAATTGGATTTGAAAGTTTCTCAGGAAATCTATTTTCAGCAATTTTCCATACTGCCTACAGGAGTTCAATTCAGAAAAGCCCATGCTACAGAGCAACAGAAATGGAAAGGTGTCAAAAAAGGGAGAAATACTCTATACTAATAATTTAGCTGTCTGTGATGTGCAGTAATATTTTAAGTGGTATCTAGCGAGTTGGACAATTAACAATCCGCACTTAACCTGGAAACATCTTTTGATGAGGACATGCTGAGTGTGTTTGTGTGCGCACGTGTCTGACAGGTTGTCTCCAGAGGTGGCAAAGGTGGAGCTATTCCAGATATTAGGCCAGCTGCTCCACACACTGATTGCCCATTGTACTTGGCTTCTGTCATTTAACCTATGAACCTTAGGATTGATTGGGCCCTGATGAAAGCCCAGAAATCCGCAGAGAGCTAATTACCTTGTTCCCTCTTTCTGTGCATTTTAGCTTTCATCTGCTCACCTCCCAAATCACAAAAAAATTCTCGCTGCCTTCAATCGCCTCTTGCTCAGTTCATTTTTTGTGCCTTCATCATGTTTCCCTTCTTTTTCTCACCATCATTCTCTGTTTCCCTGCCAGTCTTCATGCTGCATTTATTTTCTGAGCTTGGATTTTGCTATCCATGTCAGTCCTTTGTATTCCCCTTTTCATTGGTGAAATATTGCTCCATTTTTCTCACCTTCATTGTTTCTCTATGCCTCTCATTCAGCCTATTGCTATAGACGGCATTCCAGGTACATTCATCTACGGTATTGATCTTTAGTTCTATGTTTTATAGTCGTTATCATTAGGGAACATGCATTAAATTCAGTTTTTTCTTTGAAACCATTAAAATATAGATCTGATTGCAGAATGCCATAAAATAACGAGTGAGATGTTTATGTAATGGTGTTACTATGAGGTGTAATATTAACAATACTAATTTGAAATACAAAGCTATAATATTTGGGCAAGTTCACTGCACAGTTTCTCAGATCCCTTTAGAGTGTGTATTTGCAACTGCTTTGGTGAACCTACATATATGGCTCCCTCTATTGTCTCCAGTGCAGGGAATTTACAGTTCCCCATTTTGCCTCCACTTTCGACTGGAATCTACAGAGCAACTGAGAGAAGTAAGACATTCTGCCTAACCCTGCATTAAACACTGCCCAAAGACCCACCCCTGACAGTTTTGCCAGGATCTTGGGTTAGATGGGGACAGTTACGGTAGGTCTCATGTACATGAGATTTTTTTAAAATTTTAGTTACATAGTTGATCAAGCTGAAAAAAGACACAAATTCATGAAGCCCAACCTATAATCCTCCCATGTTGAAAGACCAACATTAGAGAAGAGCAAAGTTGTAAAAACTTTGATTCAGTTTCTTCACCAAATTTAACAAAGAAAAAAAAATTGTCATGAAGTGCATTTCTTTGTAAGTAGTGATTCGTCACTGATCGTAGTGTTCGTCACTGGTCGTAGCGTTCGTCACTGGTCGTAGCATCTGATGTAAAAATGGAGGCCTTTCAGGGGTTGAAAAAAAAAACCTCATCCGATTGAGCGCGAAGAGGCCACCGCAGCCATCTTGATTGAAGATCCTAAGTGAAATCTCGCTCTGTGCGTAATGAATTCATCACACTGGCTGAAGTGGTGACGTCATATGTCCCTATGCACAAGATTTGGGGCAGGATCAAGATGGCCACGGCGGCCTCTTTGTGCTAAAATGGATGAGGTGAGTATGTATTTTTTTCCCATTTCAGGGAAAATGGATTCGTTACCATGAAGCACGAGGAAATTCAGCTTTGCGGTGAATCAAATTTTCCCTGAAATTCGGATCAAAGTCCACTTCAGATACTTAGATTCACTCAACACTACCCAAAGTGAAGCAGGAGTCAACTGCCCCATATTGCGGTAAACAATTCTCTAACTCTAAATAAATCAGAACATATCCACAGATCAATATCCCACCTTAAAAGATCTACTGACCAAAACTTGTAGGATTATATTTTTCAAGAAAGGCATCCAGGCCTTTAAATTATACAATGAATCAGCCAGCACAACATCTGTTGGCAGGGAGTTCCACAGTCTCACTGCTCTTACAGTAAAGAATCCTATCTATTAGGATGGTGAAACTTACTTTCCTCTAGATGTGAAGGATGTCCCCTTTTTATCAGTACAGATCTCTGTACTGTCCATTCACATATTTGTAATGTACATTGGAACTGTACATCAAAATGCCCTTATATAGTCTTATTTCATGTATTGATATAGTGGACAAATAAGGGTTATGCTCAAATACATGCTGGATTACACAGTTACATAGAGCCAAGTGCTGGAATATATAACTGTGTATGTACCTTGTATGCTACCATATTGACTCTGTTAACATGGCTATGCTTTTGTGATAATACTGTACAAGTAAACAGAATTTCCTTTGATCAGAAGGATTTTCTATGGAACATGACTACATTTTTGTAGAGAATGACAGAGAAACCTCTTGGTTGAATTTGTTAAATTGTAGTGTTTAAGACTAGCATCCAAGAATATATTTAAATAAATTATCAGGCATATTCTTAAAGACTAAAAAGTCTGAAGTGTAAGCTGTTCATTCTGTTTTCACCAAGTTCTAACCTGTAAAGAAATAAAAACCCTAATACGTTTATGAAGACGTTAGTGCTGGAAAATCCCTTTCATTTACAAATTATCAGACATATGGAACAGATTTCTATTTGTATTGGATTGACTCCATAGCTAGGAAGATTAGTGGTGTTACTGCCTGTCAAAATTACAGAGCATTCAGAAAGTCTTCTGACCCTTTTCTTTTTTTTCACATTTTGTTATGTTGAAGCCTTGTGCTAAGATAAAAAAATATATAAGTTTTTCCTTATTAATCTGTTCTCAACACCCATTAATGAGAAAGTGAAAACTTTTTGCTAATTTATTAAAAAGGAAAATCTAAAATCTCACATGGCCATAAGGCTACGTCAACATGATGACATTTGACAATAAGTCGCGCGACACATAGAGCACAACCCATTTCAGACCCTTTGCTATGATACTTGACATTTAGCTCTGGGGGCCTCCCATTTATTTTGTTCATCTTTGAGATCTTTCTACACCTTGAGTGGAGTCCACCCGTGATAAAGTCAGTTGATTGGACATGATTTGGAAAGACCCACACCTGACTATATAAGGTCTCACAGCTGGCAATGCATATCAAAGCAAAAACTAAGCCATGAAAAGGAATGAACTGCCTGTAGAGCTCAAAGATAGGACTGTGTGAACACACAAATCTGGAGAAGGGTACAAAACATTTTATGCTGCACTGAAAATTTCCAAGAGCACAATGGCCTCTATAATTCTTAAATGGAAGAAGTCTAGAACTACCAGGACTCGTCCTAGAGGTGGCCGCACCTTCAAACTTAATAATTGAGGGAGAAGGGACTTGGTAAGAGAATTAATCAAAAGGGATGAGCGAAGTTCTCAAAACTTCGATTCGGCTGCTTTGCCGAATTACTTTGTCATGAAGCGCATTTCTTTGTGAGTGGTGGGCGCATTGATGGGGAACAGCGATGGTGCTGCCCCCGTCATTGATCGCGGCATCTGACATGACCATTGAGGGCTGTCAGGGGTTAATCTGTTAAAAAAGTATAAAAAAAACTCACCTTTGCTCGTGAAGAGTCAGCTGCGGCCGTCTTGATTGCTGATCCAGCACGAAATCTCACACAGTGCATGATGACATCACGCTGGCTGGTGTGGTGATGTTATATGTCACCAGGCATGAGATTTTGCGCTGGATCTTTAGTCAAGATGGTTGCGGCAGACTCTTCATGCTCAAATGGATGAGGTAAGTACAATTTTTTTTTACCACCATTTTATGGAAAATTTATTCGAACACAAAGTGCAAGGAAATTCGGCTTTTTGAATCCAATATTCCCTGAAATTCGGATCGAAATCCACTTTGTGAACTTCGATTTGCTCAATACTAGTAACCAAAAACCCAATAGTGACTCTGGCTGAGCTCCAAAGATCCTCTGTGCAAATGAGAGATACTTCCAGAAGGTCAATCATCACTACAGCGCTCCTCCAATCTGGGCTTTATGGCAGAGTGTCAAAAAGAAGATTCTCCTAAGGAAAAGTGCTGAGAAATGAGGTAAATGAAGGATGTTGGCAAAAGAACGATTTTTAGGAATAGAGAAGTGAAAGAGTGTACCAGTACATGTTACATATCAGCTACAGATGTAGACAAAATTATCTTGAATAGCTTAATGCGATACCACAACAAAATCACATTACAATACTACAATGGCTACATCTATATCTCAATGATGTGCCACCTTCTATTTGCCTAATAAAAAGGCTCCTAGTTCTCATCATATGGTCAGAACTAAAGATGAGCAAACTGAAGCTAGACTATTTGAATTTGACACAAATTTACCTAAAATTCTGGTCAAATCCAAATATGAATCTTTGGCTATATGATTTGAGTGAATTTCTCAAAATAGCATTAGCCATTTTTCAGATTAGAAGAAGATGAAGACGGATGATCACATGATTTCATGTGGTGTGTGTGTGTATACATATCGGCAGGCATTTGCTGCCAGTCAACGTTTTTGGACCATTTAAAAAAAGTTCGGTAATAAAACAGCAAAGTTCGTTTTTAAAGAGGCAGTTTGTCATCACCAGCAGCCATGCACTGAACCATAGATATATATTTACCGACACTTAAAGATTAGTGATGCTGGCTTGGCATTAAAGACCCCAGAATTCACAACTTTTCAGCGCAACTGGAGCACTTTAAATTTGTGTTCTAGTTATTTGGACCGAGAGCAAATTCCCCAACCAATTTGGCCATATCAAATCCAAATTTAATTTAAAGAAATTCACTCATCACTAGTCACAATGCTTTTGGTTCCCCTCAAGATTTTTCATATTTGGAAAATTGATATTTCCAAATATAAGATAGAAATGGTTTGGAAGTTTGAGTGCCATCAATCGCTCAAACAAGCAGGTAGAAGCACTCAGATGAGTACTGTCTATCCTTGTTGCTGAAGACAGGCGGGGGTCTCACTGCCCGGATCCCCACTAATCAAAATGTTTATTTATTTTTATTAAGTGCAGTTACTCTTTATTTTTTTTAAGTGCCATTACTCTTTAATTCCCACTGTGGTGATACTGCAGGGAAAAAGAACACTTAGTGATAGATTTCCTCACAAATCACAGCTAATCATTGGAGTCCTAGCAAAGGGACACTTTGTGATCTGCTTATTGTCAAGGTACAATACCCTTTTGTCAAGAAAGGATTGTCAAAAGTGGAGAACCCCTTTAAGTATAATACTCCTGAGAAATGGTTAAAAGAAGAACACTTTAGATATAAATTATATAGTTCCTGACTGTAGCTTGGTTGAAAATCAACTCTATTAACCCAATGAAAATAGATACATTTTCTTGAGACCTGTGCTACCAGCGAGGTCCACAAAAGCAGTAACAGGTTTATCTTAAAAGCGAATTTGTTTTTGTAAAGATTAGAGTGATCATCCCTTTAAGCGAGAGGCATAACAAGACATCTCTGGAGTCTTTAGGTGGGTTATAGAAGCCTGCAGAGTTTCTCAAGGTCGTCAGTTCATCTTCACAGTGATTAGTGGCTGTGAGACATTGATTGCTGACTGTAAGTAAATTATAATAACTTCTTTCGGCATCCTTAAGAAATTAAGCCAAGTGATGTTTGATTTCTGAAAAATATTGGAAAAAGGAGACAATACTGACAAATATGTCAGCATCATTAGGGTAAGATTTCAACAAGCCTTCTAAATGGCTAGCTCCTTCATGTGATAGCATATACTGTACTTTACCACTTGTAGAGATACCATATGTTGAGATGTTTTAGTGACCCAACATCTGCTTTCCTAAAGGCATACCACTTAGCTTACAGAAAAGTATAGATCCATTAGATGGGTTTCATATATATGCATTAACTGATGGGCACATCTATGGACAAAAGGTCTGGCATCGGCACCAGGCAAACCTGGGCAGATGCTAGTGTCCAACAAGCTTTGGTGGCCTATGCATAATTGGGCAAACATGCTCTAAAACTGTCAAGCTAAGAATGGGGTACACAAGGAGCTTATTGTCTGTAAACCAAAGACCCGTGTAGACATGAAGCTTTTCCACCTTATGGTTGTTCTTCTAACCTTATGGTATATCTTGGACATAGTTGACAATTCCTTTTAACACAGTGGTCCTCAACCAGTGGCTGGGGAGCCACATGTGGCTTGCGACCCCCTGCTGAGTGGCTCACCAGAGGAGTCCTGAGTTATGACCATATGTTAAGGCAATTCACATTGTTAAGAAAAAGTTGTGCACAAGATCTAGCTTAGAGCCTCAACCGATAAACTCCCAAAATTGAAATTGCAAATGGACTGATCCCCTGAGTGGGACCAAAGGGAAGAAAACTTAACATTTAATCAAAGATGCTTTAGAATAAGTGGCACAAAAAGGACAATTAGAAAACACATAAATAGACAAGCCCGGGTGGGCCAAAGACAAAAGCATGGGAAAGATAACCAGTGTAGAAGAGGAATGCTCTCACCCAGAATGAACTTGATGGATGGATGGATAGGTCTTTTCAGACGGTGCCAAAGCAAGAAGACATCCTGGGAATCCTCCAATTCTTTCAGGTGGTAGTCACTGGAAACCATGCATAAGGATGATCGTACAATGGGTTGCTGGATAGTAGGCAAGGTCAGGAACAGAATCCCTAATACAAACCTAGGGTAAGGGAAGGGGCCAGTAGACCCTGCCTGCCTATACGGAGTACTTGCCCCGCAAGGAGCGACCCCGTCCGTATACCTATCCCTGGTGGGGGCCGGTATCCCTAATGTACTCTAAAGAAGTCCCGACGTGTCACATTTCATTTAACAAAAAATCATCAGGGGAAGTGGAAATTACAGGGTAACAGGCAAAAGGACGCCTGTAGTTAGCAACAATGGTAGCCAGGTGGGCTAAAAATTGTTACATTTAGAGCCAAACAGGCTACAGGCTAAGAGCTAGGCCGTTACGGCCAAAATGGCTCAAAAACGACAAAAAATGGACCAGTGGGACCAAATGAGCTCAGGGTACGGTGGCCAGGCCAGTGGAACCCGGCAACACACTTGTCATCACAGAAAGACCTTTAGGTGCTGGCGTGCCAGTAGGCTGCCGTAGCACAATAGGGCGCTGTACAGAAGCACAGTATAGTCACTGTGGGGCCCAAAACGTTGGGTATAGAGTATGGGGCTGTCGGCTGGCCTGGCCACCGTACCCTGAGCTCATTTAGTCCCACTGGTCATTTTTTGTCGTTTTTGAGCCATTTTGGCCGTAACGGCCTAGCTCTTAGCCTGTAGCCTGTTTGGCTCTAAATGTAACAATTTTTAGCCCACCTGGCTACCATTGTTGCTAACTACAGGCGTCCTTTTGCCTGTTACCCTGTAATTTCCACTTCCCCTGATGATTTTTTGTCAAATGAAACGTGACACGTCGGGACTTCTTTAGGGTACACTAGGGATACCGGCCCCCACCAGGGATAGGTATCCGGACGGGGTCGCTCCTTGCGGGGCAAGTACTCCGTATAGGCAGGGTCTACTAGCCCCTTCCCTTACCCTAGGGTTGTATTAGGAATTCTGTTCCTGACCTTGCCTACTATTCAGCAACCCATTGTACGATCATCCTTATGCATAGTTTCCAGTGACTACCACCTGAAAGAATTGGAGGATTCCCAGGATGTCTTCTTGCTTTGGCACCGTCTGAAAAGACCTATCCATCCATCCATCAAGTTCATTCTGGGTGAGAGCGTTCCTCTTCTACACTGGTTATCTTTCCCGTGCCTTTGTCTTTGGCCCACCCGGGCTTGTCTATTTATGTGTTTTGTAATTGTCCTTTTTGTGCCACTTATTCTAAAGCATCTTTGATTAAATGTTAAGTTTTATTCTCTTTGGTCCCACTCAGGGGATCAGTCCATTTGCATTGCATTTGTCCATTGTTGCAGACCTATCCTAGATTTACCACCAAACAGTGAAAATTTTGATAGATAATATTAGTGTTAAATGTCACACTAAAATATTAATCAGCAAATTTCATGTTTTTTGTTCCTCCACATTTAAAATGTCTCTCCTTTTTGAATTGACTGTTTCTCCCGACCATCAGTGAAAATTGAATGTGGCTCACAACATACAAAAGGTTGGGGGGCTCCGTTTTAAAAATACATACAGATATGACAGAGAATCTACCTTGTTTTTATAAATCTGTAATTATATTAAATGGTTTGTCCCATGAAAAATATTCTACAGTTTTTAAACCAGCACCTGGATCTGAATAATTTTGTAATTGCATGTAATTAAACATTTTGCATAGCCACTGAGGTATTCAATAAAATGTAAACGTATAGCGCCACCTGCTGATTTTTTATTTTTTATTTATTTGTACTGCTCACTGAGATGACCGCACATGCTCAGTTTCATCCTTCACCTGCCTTCTGAGCTGTAATAGGGAGAGCATGGGCATGCCCCCTTAGATGTAGAAGAAAAGACACACCTCTTGAGCTGTCAGCTTGATATAAATCTATCAGAGCAATGAATGGAGAGATCTCTGGATCCATGTGAGGTACGGGGCTGGTTTTAGCTTTGTTAGAAATAGACATGAACTACATGATGTCTGATTTTCATTTTTCACATTTGTCATGAGATAACTCCTTTAACTAGGAATTTCAGCAATGTTAGCTTAGATTTCATGCTAAAAGGGATGGCCACTTTCTGGTCACTGTTGACCAATGTGTATGTAAGAAGACTATATGGACTTTACTAACATAGCTTTTGTTGATATTCTGTGTTTTCTATATTTCATGTTTCAAGCCATGTCCCTTTGATAGACAAATCTTCTGTTGTGTCCATGCAGATTTCCTGTTCATAAAATGGCCACTGATGGATAGTCATTTGACCAGACATATCCATATCAAACACATTGCACATGCAGTCAATAGTGTTGGGCGCGAATATTAATCGCGAATATCGGCACTCTGAGAATTTGCGAATATTTAGAATATAGTGATATATATTCATAATTTTGAATATTCTAGATTTTGTTCTCATCAGTAACCTCCCTTCTTGCTTGTGGACCAATGAGAAGGCTGCAATGTCTTTGTTGGAGCTTAGCAACATCCCCGAGCAGAGTAGGATATGTTACTACAGGGACAGTGGGGGCAAATGTTTCCATTGGGGCAAATTACTTCATTAATTAATGAAGGGGAGTGTGGGGGAAAATTACTTAATGAAGGGCAGTGCGGATGCAAATTACTTAATTGGGGGCAGTATGGGGATAAATTACTTAATGAAGGGCAGTGTGGGGGCAAATTACTTAATGGATGGCAGTGTCGGGGCAAATTACTTAATGGATGGCAGTGTCGGGGCAAATTACTTAATGGGGGGCAATTTTATTTTTTTTTACTTGATGGGGCAGTGTGGGGGGGAAAATTACTTTGTGGGGGCAAACTACTACATGGGGAACAGTGTGGGGGAAATTACTATATGGGGCAGTGTGGGGGAAATTACTATATGGGGCAGTGTGGGGGAAATTACTATATGGGGGTAGTGTGGGGGCGTTGCTATTAGAGAACATTATTTTTGTGGACACTATACAGCCATTATTACCTGGAGCACAATATTATTACTGGGGGCACTATGGGGGACATTATAATTGCTGTAGACACTATAGGGACCTTTGGGGTAATTTATCAAACTGGTGTAAAGTAGAACTGGGGTAGTTACCAATAGCAACAGATTCCACCATTCATTTTTGACAGCTTCTTTGGAAAATGAAAGGTGGAATCTGATTGATTGCTATGGGCATCTAAGCTAGTTCTACTTTACACCAGTTTGATATATGACCCCAATTATGAGAACTCTAACGTGTCTGTGTAATAAACTCTGTAGAGACGAGAAATGCGGCTGAAAGAATTTGTCATGGCGTTCTGGGTCAAACGGAGAAGAGGAAAGAGAAGGTCTACATGACAGGAGATGTCACTGGATATAACAGGTATGTGATGTTGTATTCTCCTACATGTAGAGCAGGCTCACTACTGTGAACTGCGTCTCATCTTCTCATCCAAGTCTTTTTTTATCATAATCATTAGTGTTGAGCGCGAATATTCGAATAACAAATTTTTATCTCGAATATCGCAACTTCGAGACTTCGCAAATATTTGGAACATAGTGCTATATATTTGCTTTATCGAATATTCGTAATTTTTTTACATCTGAAAACATGATTCCTCACTGCTTCTTGCTTGTGGTCCAATGAGTTATTGGCCCACAAGCAACTTAATCAGGAAGGAATTATGTCTTCATATGGAAAAAAATATTACGAATATTCTAAAAAACAAATATATAGCAATATAGCGAATATATTCGTTATTTAGAATATTCGTCTTTTTTTCCCAAATCTGTACAGTTGTTCGCATTCTCCTCCCAGACAAGCGTCCCCGTCACCATGGGAATGCCTGTGGGTTAGAATATACTATCGGATCTGAGTTTTCCCTGCGATCGTGAAAAAACTCTGATCCAATGGTATATTCGAACCCACAGGCGTTCCCATGGTGACGGGGACCCTTGTCGGGGAGGAGTATGCCAAACAACTGTACAGGTTGGGGAAAAAAAGGCGAATATTCTAAAAAATGAATATATTCGCTATATTGCTATATATTCGTTTTTCAGAATATTCGTCATATTCTAAAACAAGAATATATAGCAGTATAGCGAATATTCGCTAAATACAAATATAGAGCAATTTAGCTAATATAGTGCTATAATCTTTTTTTTTCTCTTCTGAACTTCAGATTTGGAAAAAATGTACACTATTAAAAAATATATTATAGCACTATATTAGCTTAGCTAAATTGCTCTGTTTTGTATTTTTTCGAATATTCGCTATATTGCTATATATTCTTGTTTTAGAATATGACAAATATTCTTAAAACGAATATATAGCACTATATATTATAGTATAATATATAATAGTATACATTTTGATCAAAATACATAGGCTTACTCAACACGTGAAGATGGACTCTTTTGAGTGGGTCCCTATTTAAATTTGTGAGTTGCCAGTGACCACCGCCGCTGCAACACAGCACCTGCAGGTGGTGAAAGCCAGCAGCCCAACAACACCCATACTATCAGTCTAAGCCCACATGGCACTGGGCCCCACCAGCCCACAGGCACAGTATAACAGTAGCAACTGTCACCATGTAGCATATAATCGTGTTCAGCGGCTCACCCTGCCTCTTCACAAGGACCCGGTGCTCACTCCACGGATTCACCCCAATCCGGTTCAAAAGGTGCAAAGTAATATAGTATTTGGAGGGCACTCAAATACCAGAGAACATCAAGGCAAGATATCAGTAATCCCAATTTATTACCTACAATAGTGACATATAATACTAAAATCGTACTCACATATATCTAAAAACATACAACTAAAAACATACACATATCATACTGTATAAAAGACCACACAATGAAATGTCCACACGATGAATAATAGGACAAAATCCGTATAGGGCTGCAGTGTCCGTATGCAACTCAGGTCAGGTATATGACCGCATATGTGAAGATTCAATTTGTGTGCAATATCAGCACGCCTTATAGGTCAAGAATATGACCGCGTATGTTCAACCAATATAGTCTTGTCAGAAACTTTCACATAAGCCCCATAGGGCAAAATACATTACCCCTCCTGCGTCCCCGTAATCTTGCTCCAGCCACTTGGACTCACACGGCGTCCCGTATGGTCTCATGTCTATGACGCGGCGTCCTACGTGACCTGGCTACGTCCCACATGATGCACGTAGCTGTCGCAAAACTAGTGAGTGCGTTGGGTCCTAAGGTCCAGACCGTATGGTTGTATCCGCACTGGAGATCGCTCACTGGGGGTCCGAGGGGTGCGGTGTCTTTTAGTAATGGCACCTCAGAGTTCCAATGTAAAGTCCTTTGCTGTCATGAACCAAACCGGACACGTTTCGGGGATCAAGCCCCTTCCTTAGCGGTAATCGGTTTCATTGTGTGGTCTTTTATACAGTATGATATTTTGTCATATGTGTATGTTTTTAGTTGTATGTTTTTAGATAAATGTGAGTACGATTTTAGTATTATATGTCACTATCGTAGGTAATAAATTGGGATTACTGATATCTTGCCTTGATGTTCTCTGGTATTTGAGTGCCCTCCAGTTACTATATTACTGTCACCATGTAGCACCTCACAATGGCAATAGATCTCAAAAGCTCACCTTCGTGTGGTCTCAGAAACTAAACTAGGAGCTTATTAACCCATATGCAGTCTTGTACTAATTAAAAATACTTGGGACAAATGGGAAGAGTGCTGAAAGAAAAACGAATTAAAACATATTTTAAACCAAAGAAAAAACATGGATCACACATCCACAAGCTTTGCATTCATCTTTTGCTTCTGAGCATAATTAACTAAGTGTAAACGAGACACTTAATATATTTTTGTAGTCTGTCTCCTCATTTTTTCTTTATGAGCACTCATTCCATTTGAACCAGGTATTTTTAATTAGCAAGAAGGCTGGCTAATAAACTTGTACTTGGTGAGTTTTTGAGATCTGTTCACATGGTGCAGTGCTGCAAGGCAGTTGTGGTTGCAGTAGGGCTGTGTCTGTGGTTTGGTATCGCCCAATGCCAATGGAGGCTTAGTCTGACAATAGGGGTGTTGTTGGGCTGCTGGGTCACACTGCCTGTGGACGTGTATCTGCAGTGGCCGTGGTCGCCATTTGATGCTGGGCTTGATAGGGCCTGTGCTGCCTGAGGAACCATGTAATTTATGATGAGGTGCAGGCCTTGTCATAAATTACATGGCAACTCCAGCAGTCCCTGCAAGGGAATGAAATGTATAGCAGCTCGGAGCTGCTGTAGATTTCAGTCATTATTTAAGCCTGTTCCCTGCTTCTGAGAGAAATGCATCTAGCTATTCAGCTGAAGAGGGGAATAATTAGACTGAAAAAAAAAAAACATTAGGGAAGCCCAAAAAGACCTATTCTTCACAATTATAATTATAGAAAGAAGTACAGCTATGCAGCATTTTTTGAAAACTCGTTTTAAGTAACGATTGGAGCCCCATAAAAAGTTTTCTGGTTGGCTTTCCTTAAGTTAGTTACTCTCCTTGTGGCATGCTTGGCTGCATTTTATTTTTACTAAAAATGGCAATGTTGTCCTTTGTTTTTTAGAAGCAGAATCTATATAAAGGCAACAGTGGAGAAAATCAAAATGTCTTTCCTTGTCTACTTACTAAAAGGGATGATACATAAAAGATTTGTGACAGGGTTACATTTTTATGTAATACTAAAGTATTTCTCTGAATGCTAGGTCACTCCTATTTATGGTTCATAAAACTAGATCCATTTAATTTTCTAAGATTATGCAAATGTTCCAGCTTAGTAAAGAGAAAGGCCAAAAATTTTATAGATGGTAATTTATGTGCACCACAAGAAAAGGTTGTAGATCTCAATAAATGGACATTTTTTTCTTCTATTACCTTCCTTAGCTTTGGGAGAGTTGGGGCTGGAAGATGTATGTTTTTTTTTCCTATATTTTTTTCTCTTTTTATAATATATATATATATATATATATATATACATACATACACACACACTCACCTAAAGAATTATTAGGAACACCATACTAATACGGTGTTGGACCCCCTTTTGCCTTCAGAACTGCCTTAATTCTACGTGGCATTGATTCAACAAGGTGCTGATAGCATTCTTTAGAAATGTTGGCCCATATTGATAAAATAGCATTTTGCAGTTGATGGAGATTTGAGGGATGCACATCCAGGGCACGAAGCTCCCGTTCCACCGCATCCCAAAGATGCTCTATTGGGTTGAGATCTGGTGACTGTGGGGGCCATTTTAGTACAGTGAACTCATTGTCATGTTCAAGAAACCAATTTGAAATGATTTGAGCTTTGTGACATGGTGCATTATCCTGCTGGAAGTAGCCATCAGAGAATGGATACATGTTCTCATTTTGTTTACGCCAAATTCGAACTCTACCATTTGAATGTCTCAACAGAAATCGAGACTCATCAGACCAGGCAACATTTTTCCTGTCTTCAACAGTCCAATTTTGGTGAGCTCGTGCAAATTGTAGCCTCTTTTTCCTATTTGTAGTGGAGATGAGTGGTACCCGGTGGGGTCTTCTGCTGTTGTAGCCCATCCGCCTCAAGGTTGTGCGTGTTGTGACTTCACAAATGCTTTGCTGCATACCTCGGTTGTAACTAGTGGTTATTTCAGTCAACGTTGCTCTTCTATCAGCTTGAATCAGTCGGCCCATTCTCCTCTGACCTCTAGCATCCACAAGGCATTTTTGGCCACAGGACTGCCGCATACTGGATGTTTTTCCCTTTTCACACCATTCTTTGTAAACCCTAGAAATGGTTGTGCGTGAAAATCCCAGTAACTGAGCAGATTGTGAAATACTCAGACCGGCCCGTCTGGCACCAACAACCATGCCACGCTCAAAATTGCTTAAATCACCCTTCTTTCCCATTCTGACATTCAGTTTGGAGTTCAGGAGATTGTCTTGACCAGGAGCACACCCCTAAATGCATTGAAGCAACTGCCATGTGATTGGTTGACTAGATAATTGCATTAATGAGAAATAGAACAGGTGTTCCTAATAATTCTTTAGGTGAGTGTGTGTATATATATATATATATATATATATATAGATATAGATATATAGATATATATACACTGCTCAAAAAAATAAAGGGAACACTTAAACAACACAATATAACTCCAAGTCAATCACACTTCTGTGAAATCAAACTGTCCACTTAGGAAGCAACACTGAGTGACAATCAATTTCACATGCTGTTGTGCAAATGGGATAGACAACAGGTGGAAATTATAGGCAATTAGCAAGACACCCCAAATAAAGGAGTGGTTCTGCAGGTGGTGACCACAGACCACTTCTCAGTTCCTATGCTTCCTGGCTGATGTTTCGGTCACTTTTGAATGCTGGCAGTGCTTTCACTCTAGTGGTAGCATGAGATGGAGTCTACAACCCACACAAGTGGCTCAGGTAGTGCAGCTTATCCAGAATGGCACATCAATGCGAGCTGTGGCAAGAAGGTTTGCTGTGTCTGTCAGCGTAGTGTCCAGAGCATGGAGGCGCTACCAGGAGACAGGCCAGTACATCAGGAGACGTGGAGGAGGCCGTAAGAGGGCAACAACCCAGCAGCAGGACCGCTACCTCCGCCTTTGTGCAAGGAGGAACAGGAGGAGCACTGCCAGAGCCCTGCAAAATGACCTCCAGCAGGCCACAAATGTGCATGTGTCTTCTCAAACGGTCAGAAACAGACTCCATGAGGGTGATATGAGGGCCCGACGTCCACAGGTGGGGGTTGTGCTTACAGCCCAACACCGTGCAGGACGTTTGGCATTTGCCAGAGAACACCAAGATTGGCAAATTCGCCACTGGCGCCCTGTGCTCTTCACAGATGAAAGCAGGTTCACACTGAGCACAGAGTCTTGAGACGCCGTGGAGAACGTTCTGCTGCCTGCAACATCCTCCAGCATGACCGGTTTGGCATTGGGTCAGTAATGGTGTGGGGTGGCATTTCTTTGGAGGGCCACACAGCCCTCCATGTGCTCGCCAGAGGTAGCCTGACTGCCATTAGGTACCGAGATGAGATCCTCAGACCCCTTGTGAGACCATATGCTGGTGTGGTTGGCCCTGGGTTCCTCCTAATGCAAGACAATGCTAGACCTCATGTGGCTGGAGTGTGTCAGCAGTTCCTGCAAGACGAAGGCATTGATGCTATGGACTGGCCCGCCCCTTCCCCAGACCTGAATCCAATTGAGCACATCTGGGACATCATGTCTCGCTCTATCCACCAACGTCACGTTGCACCACAGACTGTCCAGGAGTTGGCAGATTCTTTAGTCCAGGTCTGGGAGGAGATCCCTCAGGAGACTGTCCGCCACCTCATCAGGAGCATGCACAGGCGTTGTAGGGAGGTCATACAGGCACGTGGAGGCCACACAGACTACTGAGCCTCATTTTGACTTGTTTTAAGGACATTACATCAAAGTTGGATCAGCCTGTAGTGTGTTTTTCCACTTTAATTTTGAGTGTGACTCCAAATCCAGACCTCCATGGGTTGAAAAATTTGATTTCCATTTTTTTATTTTTGTGTGATTTTGTTGTCAGCACATTCAACTATGTAAAGAACAAAGTATTTCAGAAGAATATTTAATTAATTCAGATCTAGGATATGTTATTTTTGTGTTCCCTTTATTTTTTTGAGCAGTGTATATATATATATATATATATATATTTGTTATAAAATGTAATAAAATAATTAGAAAAAAAAATCTATGGAGTTGTTAAGAACATGTCACACTCCAATGATATCTGTGGGTCTCAGGTGTTCTAATCTCTGTGTCCGGTCTGACCAGAATGATAGGAAGCACATACGCTGCACATTTAGCCTCCATACTAAAAGGTCACCTTACTTGAAACTAATGTTGGTCTTTTTCTGGTGCCAGTTAAGGTGGATTACACAATTGTACTTATTCTGCTTTTATTTGCTTACTGCCTACTTTATTGCGATACAGATTGACTGTAACTGATAGTTAGTGTACCCTCTGTACTGTGTTTTTACTATTGTACATCTATATGATTGATCTTTTTTAAGTTGTACTGTGTTTGTTGTCCAGCATGCTTGGCTGCAGGGGAGGTGCAGTGGCCACAAGAGCTGGAGAAGATGGGAGTGGTGTCGGTGGCAACATGAGTGGTTGCAATCCTCACAGTGGCTAATCCCTCTTGCATGTAGGAGGATGCACCCTTTCTTTCCTTAGGGCATACCCTGGACTTTAAGGGGCTCCTGCCTGGTGGTGGTCAAATGGATAGTGGCAATGACCAGGCCTGATTGTAAAGAGTGACTTTATTACAACCAGAGTAGATGATTGGGGTTGTAGCACATACACAAGCAGTAGCCACCGTTCTAAGGTATTTACCACAGCAAGATTCTCCCAGAAGTTGTATATAGGAGTGTCAATGATGGTAGTAATCCTCCCTGAGTATCTTTCTAGATATACTTTGCAATTGTCCCAAACTAACTCTAGAGTCACAGATTTGCAATCTTTTCTCACTAACACCTTCTAAAATGCTAAATCTATGGGTTGTAGTCCTTAAAACCAATGGCCAGTTCATCTCAGAAATGTGGTGGGTATATAATGTGCCGTAGTAAGGCATTTGCCATAAATCTGCATTTACCTTAATGTCTCGATCCAAAAATGATTTGTTCTCTTTGTTCTCTTTCCCTTAGGGTTAGTCTCTCAGTTCAGTTGCTTCACTGGCAGCTTTCAGTCTCAGGGATGAAGGTTCCCTGGACTAGCCCTAGTTAACAGCAGCCTACACATGCTCATACTTACTATATATAGGCCTTCCCAGCAAAGACCAAGGAGGTGGGGCCAACCCATCTGCCTAGGAAATAGCTAAAGATCTGACATTTTTTTCTGCCTAAACACAACCACTTGGGATTCTCAGTTTACAAGAAAAATAATACTGTAACAGTTTCAGTACTTTGGCAATAAATCCACAATACTAACTCCTTAGCAGTGATCCACTGGGTCACAGCAGTTGTCTCTGGTCTGATGGGATTGGCTGTTCTTTTTCCACTGCTGAGTCAGGGTACAGTAGTCTTATCTCATTTTGTTTTTTTCTTTGACAGTTTTTTTTAACTGACCTGACTAGCAGTAACCACCTACTCCAATGTCTGCATATTGAACTCAGATTCCCTAGAGAATTACAATATTGGAGAACATTGTTGTACTTCCAGTATGCCCAAATTTAAGTTTTGAGAAAGGAGGGTTCCACCAAATATGCAATTTGGTTTGACTTGTCCTCTTAATATTACTGAACTAGACACTTAAAGAGGTATTCAGGTGTTGAACATTTTTTGAATGTACTGTACATCTATCTTGTTTTATAACACTAAACTTTATTAACAACATGACAACATCACCTAGAGACAGGCAGCCATTTTTACAAATCACCTAGAGACAGGCAACCATGTTAATACACACAGTAATGTAGGTATTGAAATAACCACAATAAAAATCATATTGTAACACTATTAGCCTGAGTTGCAAGGTTTGTTCAATGGTTTAATCATTTATTATTATTTGTTAACGTAACTTTGTCCTTTAATGTGGTGATATATTTGGAATGTAGTTACTTAGTTTAGCTAGTCAGCATATACAATAGCTCAATTGCCCTGTGAAGGCTGCATTTGTGAGTGATTAACTCAGGGACATGCGTACTGCACACTGGGAAGCATCTTAGAGGGTTAAAAGGTATACATTTTTGTGTATACAGGAGGCTACCCAGTGAACACAGGTCAGAGTGATTGTTTTTTTACTATGAATGTACTGTAAGTTGTTTGTCTGTTTTATCTTTTATGTATTTTATCACAGTTGGTGAATTTTTAAATTCACCTAGCCTGTGTAAGCGTATCTTAGTCTCAGTTATCAGAATTCATGGTAAAACACATGGTGGCAGTGGTGGGATCCAGGTTAATAAATATGCCTATAGTTGATAGGGCGATACATAGATACACTCAGGACAGTCCGAAGGTATACACTTTTGCGCATTTAGCCAAGATCTTTAACCCCTTAAGGACCGGCTCATTTTCACCTTAAGGACCAGGCCATTTTTTGCAAATCTGACCAGTGTCACTTTATGTGTGAATAACATTAAAACACTTTTACTTATCCAGGCCATTCTGAGAGAGTTTTTTAGTCACATGTTGTACTTCATGACACTGGTAAAATGGAGTAAAAAAAAAATCTTTTTTATTTATAAAAAAATTGCAAATTTACCCAAAAATTGGAAAGATTTGCAAATTTCCAAGTTTCAATTTTTCTACTTCTATAATACATAGTAATACCTCAAAAAATAGTTATTATTTTACATTCCCCATATGTCTACTTCATGTTTGGATCATTTTCAGAATGCCATTTTATTTTTTGGGGATGTTACAAGGGTTAGTTTAGAAGCAAATCTTGGAATTTTTTTGAAATTTTCCAAAACTAACTTTTTAAGGACCAGTCTGAAATCTCTTTGTAAAGCCTCATGCACACGACCGTTGTTGGGTTCCGTGTCCGTTTTCCGTGATTTTCTGCGGACCCATTGACTTTCAAAGGGTCCGTTGAAAACTCGGAAAATGCACCGTTTGTCATCCGCGTCCGTGATCCGTGTTTCTAGTCCGTCAAAAAAATATGACCTGTCCTATTTTTTTCACGGACAACGGTTCGCGGACCCATTCAAGTCAATGGGTCCATGAAAAAACACGGAGGCACACAAGATTGTCATCCGAGTCCGTGATCCATGTCCGTTTTTTTCCTTATCATTTTCAAGGCAAACTTGACTTAGATTTTTTTTTCACTTTTCATGTCTGCTGATCCTCCAAAAATCAAGGAGGACACACGGAAACAAAAACGGAAACGGATCACGGAACAACGGAACCCCGTTTTGCGGACCGTGAAAAAATACTGACGTGTGCTTACATAATAGAAACTACCCAAAAATGACCCCATTTTGGAAACTACACCCCTGAAGGTATTCAAAAACTGAATGATGCACCCCTAGAGTAGAAACTCCATAAAAGTGACCCATCTAAGAAACTACACCCCTCAAGGTATTCAAAACTGATTTTAAAAACTTTGTTAACCCTTTAGGTGGTCCACAAGAGTTATTGGCAAATGGAGATGAATTTTCAGAATTAAAATTTTTGGGCAAATGTTCCATTTTAATCCATTTTTTCCAGTAACAAAGCAAGGGTTAACAGCCAAACAAAACTCAATATTTATTGCTGTGATTCTGTAGTTTATAGAAACACCCCATATGTGGTCGTAAACTACTGTACCGGCACACGGCAGGATGCAGAAGGAAAGGAACACCCTATGGTTTCTGGAAGGCAGATTTTGCTGGACTGGTTTATTTACACCATGTCCCATTTGAAGCCCCCCTGATGCACCCCTAGAGTAGAAACTCCAAAAAGTGACCCCATTTTGGAACCTACGGGATAAGGTGGCAGTTTAGTTGGGACTATTTTTAGGGTACATATGATTTTTGGTTGCTCTATATTACATTTTTGTGAGGCAAGGTTACAAAAAATTTAAATTCTGAAATTTTATCTCCACTTGCCAGTAACTTTTGTGGAACACCAAAAGGCTTAACCACCTCCCGTCCGCCCATAGACTATAAACGTCCGGGAGGTGGTTCTCTATTTGTGAACGGACGTTCCAGAATGTCCGTTCAGAAAGTGCAGCTGCACGCTAATCGTGCAGCTGCTGATCGGGTTGCCCGCTGTCAGTGACAGCAGGGCAACCCAGAGAGAAGGCAGGGACAGCTATGCGCTTCCTGTTCCGGCCCGGCGGTCATGTGACCGCCGTGACCGGAGAGTGCAGGAGCTGTGTGAGGTCTTTCACAGACCTCGATCAGCCCTGATCTGAGGCTGTACAGCGCAGAATTATGCTGTACAGCCTCTCTGGGGGATGCATTTCTTCTGTAACTGGGGCTACTATGTCAGCCCCAGTTACAGGAGAAATCAACAGTGAAAAAAAAAAGAAAAACAGAAGCAAATGTCCCCCAGAGGTCTTGTATGACCTTATGGGGGACGAAAAGTGTAAAATAAAAAATAAAAAATAAAGGGTTGAAAAAATAAAATAGAAAAAAGGTTTCACATGTAAAAAAAAAAATTCCCCAAGTAAGAAATAAAAAAAAAATGTTAAAAATAGAAAAAATTTAATAAAATAGACATATTTAGTATTTCCGCGTCCGTAAAAACCAGCTCTATAAAAATATCACATGACCTAACCCCTCGGGTGAACACCGTTCACAAGCAATTTTTGTCACCTTACATCACAAAAGGTGCAACACCAAATGATCAAAAACGCATATGTCCCACAAAATGGTACCAATAAAACCGTTACCTCATCCCGCAAAAAAATGAGCCCCTACATAAGAAAATCTCTCAAAAAATAAAAAAACTATAGCTCTTAGAACATGGAGACACTAAAACATAATTTTTTTGGTTTAAAAAATGCTATTATTGTATTATAGTGAAACAAATTAAAAAAAGTATATATATTAGGGATTGCCGCGTCCGTAAAAACCAGATCTATAAAAATATCACATGAGCTAACCCCTCAGGTGAACACCGTAAACAATTTTTTTTAAAAACTGTGTCAAAACAAGCAATTTTTGTCACCTTACATCACAAAAGGTGCAACGCCAAGTGATCAAAAACGCGTATGTCCCACAAAATGGTACCAATAAAACCGTCACCTCATCCCGCAAAAAATTGGCCCCTACATAAGAAAATCTCTCAAAAAATAAAAAAACTATAGCTCTCAGAACATGGACACATTAAAACATAATTTTTTGGTTTCAAAAATGCTATTATTGTGTAAAACTTTAATAAATAAGAGAAAGTATACATATTAGGTATTGCCACGTCCGTAAAAACCAGCTCTATAAAAAATATCACATGATCTAACCCCTCAGGTGAACACCGTAAAAAAAAAAAAACTGTGTCAAAACAAGCAATTTTTGTCACCTTATATCACAAAAGGTGCAACACCAAGTGATCAAAAATGCGCATGTCCCACAAAATGGTACCAATTGGTATAATTGAATAAATAAGAAAAAGTATACATATTAGGTATCACCACGTCCGTAACAATCTGCTCTATAAAAATGTCACTTGACTGAACCCCTCAGGTGCACGCTGTAAAAATAAATAAATAGAAACTGTGCTAAAACAACCAATTTTTTGGTCACCTTGCCCCATAAAGTGTTATAATGAATGATCAAAAAATCACATGTACCCAAAAATAGTAGCAATTAAACTGGCACCTTATCCCCTAGTTTCCAAAATGGGATCACTTCTTGGGAGTTTCTACTGTAAGGGTGCATCAGGGGGCTTCAAATGGGACATGGCATCTAAAAACCATGTGGAGTTCCTTTTCTTCTGTGCCCTGCCGTGTGCCCATACAGCAGTTTATGACTACATGTGGGGTGTTTCTGTAAACCGCAGAATCTGGGTAATAAATATTGAGTTTTGTTTGGCTGTTAACCATCGATGTGTTAAAGATTTTTTTTTATTAAAATGGAAAATCTGCCAAAAAAGTGAAATGTAAAAATTTGATCTCCATTTTCCTTTAATTCTTGTGGAACGCCTAAAGGGTTAACAAAGTTTGTAAAATCGGTTTTGAATACCTTGAGGGGTGTAGTTTCTACAATGGGGTCATTTATGGGGGTATTCACTATGTAGGCCCCACAAAGTGACTTCAGACCTGAACTGGTCCTTAAAAAGTGGGTTTTGGCAATTTTCTTAAAAATTTGAAGAATTGCTTCTAAACTTCTAAGCCTTCTAACGTCCTAAAAAAATAAAATGACATTTCCAAAATGATGCCAACATAAAGTAGACATATGGGGAATGTTAAGTAATAAATATTTTATGAGGTATCACTTTCTGTTTAAAAGCAGAGAAATCGAAATTTAGAAAATTGCTAATTTTTCTAAATTTTTGGTAAATTTGGGATTTTTTTATAAATAAAGGTGAAATATTTTGACTCAAATTTATGACTGTCATGAAGTACAATGTGTCACGAGAAAACAATCTCTGAATGACTTAGATAAGTAAAGGCGTTCCAAAGTTATTACCACATAAAGTGAGATATGTCAGTTTTGCAAAATTAGGCCTGGTCAGGAAGGGGGCAAATGGCCCAGATGGCAAGTGGTTAAAAAAGTTTGTAAAATCAGTTTTGAATACCTTGAGGGGTGTAGTTTCTTAGATGGGTCACTTTTATGGAGTTTCTAATCTAGGGGTGCATCAGGGGGGCTTCAAATGGGACATGGTGTAAAAAAAGACAGTCCAGCAAAATCTGCGTTCCAAAAACCATATGGCGCTCCTTTCCTTCTGTGCCCTGCCGTTTGACCATACAGCATTTTACGACCAAATATGGGGTGTTTCTGAAAACTACAGAATCAGGGCAATAAATATAGAGATTTGTTTGACTGTTAACCCTTGTTTTGTTAATGGAAAAAATGGATTAAAATTGATAATTTGGCCAAAAATTGCTGTTTTGGCACTGTTTTTTTTTTTGACTGTGTTCATTTGAGGGGTTAGGTCATGTGTTATTTTTATAGAGCAGATTCGTACGGACTCGGCAATACCTAATATGTCTACTTTTTTTAATTTATTTCGGTTTTACACTATAATATCCTTTTTTAAACAACAAAAAAAAAAAAAAACATTTTTAGTATCTCCATAGTCTGAGAGTCCGTTTTTTGTTGTTGTTAGCCTATTGTCTTAAGTAGGGGCTCATTTTTTGTGGGATGAGAGGACGGTTTTATTGGCACTATTTCGGGGTGCATATGACTTTTTGATTGCTTGCTATTACATTTTTTGTGATGTAAGGTGACAAAAAAAAGCAATTTTTTTGTCACCTTACATCACAAAAAGTGTAATAGCAAGCAATCAAAAAGTGATATGCACCCCAAAATAGTGCCAATAAAACCATCCTCTGGGGTACACCATGCAAGTTCACCGTAAGGGGCTCAGGTGGACTTATCTGGTGGGCCGGAAAACTAGTACAAGCCCCAGAGCTGCTCGTACTAGTGTGGGCCACAGGGTCCCTGGCATGGGGGTCCCCTTTCTTCGCCTAGCAGCGTCTCCGCCGCCTTGAGGGCTCATCATCATCACTAGATGATAAGGAGGAAGAACTTCTGGTGGGCCAATAGGGGAGTGTGTGTGTGCGTGTGTGTTTGCGTGTGTGGAAAACGTTATTTAGTGTGCATGTGTGTGAGGGCACGGGTGTTCGCGTACTTACCCTAAACCTAACAGAAATTTTTTTTAATTAAATAAAAAAAGCCCAACAAAAAAAAAGATTCTAACTCTCTGATCAGCGGTCCGAAGCTAAGAGTGCCAGCCACAGTCAGCGCTTGCACAAAAAAAAAAAAAGTGCTTGCACCCCAAAAAATGTGTGTGGGGGGGCAAGCTGCAGCACCCCTGGAGGGGGTCTAGGGTCACACAGCTGAGTGTGCTGTGGACCCCAGACACACGATCAGGGTGATGCGGGAAAAAAAACTTTACCCCCCCCTAAAATCTCCCTAATCTCCCTACCTAATCTAAGCTGTCTCTAAACTTGTCCCTAGGTACCTGCGGGGGCTCAGATGGGGGGCGATGGGCACAGAGGAGGGGTGCTAGGGGTGCTGGGCTCCACGGGGCTTCTCTCTCCACGCTCCAGGACGCAGTGTAGAGGAGGAGGCAGAGCTGGGGGAAGTCAACCGCCCTGCCAGTCCGTGCAGCCAATCGGAAGCGATCCTGAGAGGTGATGTCACCATCACCTCTCAGGATCTAAGGATGGTGATTGGTGGTGTATTATCACACCACCGATCACCATCCTATTCCGGGTTATCGGGTCACCAGAGACCAGAATAACCCGGAAACACAGCAAACCACAGGTCTGAATTGAGGACCCCCCTCGGCATTGTCACAAAGTGCCTGCTGAATGATTTCAGCAGGCACTCTGTTCCGATCACCGCTCGCCGTGCAGCGGTGATCGGGAATACACAGGGCGTACAGGTACGCCCTGTGTCCCCAACAGGTTAAGCTCCTATGGAACATCTGTAAGGAAGAATGTCAGAAGACTTCATCTCTTGTATCCAACCACAACTGAATGGCAACTGTGGCCTGTGGGTGGCCTGTGCACTGCTTGGATAGTCAACAAGAGTGTTGTTGTTTGTCCATTTTATTTTTATGTATTTAATGACACTTATTAAATGTTTTAATTCACTAGCCTGTGTAAGCGTATGTTATTCCGGATCTCAGAATTCACAGTAAAACAAGTCCAATTTACTTATAACATGAAGGTGTCCTGTGTGCTGACCCAGTGCTTGTATGGCATGTAACACTGTTGCATGCTGGATGGCAGGAATTATATGATACGAGTGTTACATGACTGATGTCATGTTTCAATAAGGCCATGGATACATTACACAGGACTGATACATGGGCTATACCAATCTGCTGCAGATAGGGTCAACTGCATGATATAAGAAAAATATATACGCAGAATTTTAAATATATGCATATTTGAAATTGGTATGAATTGCTATTATATAAATAAAATATAAAATAAAAACTGGAGTACCCCTTCAAGTAATCAAAGCGCATTCTGTATACATGGCAGAAGCAGGAACTTCCAAGTCTCTTTTTAGTTCAATAGTAAATAGTTGTGGCCCCTCACAAATAGTCTTTAATTTACTGAACATTTTAAAACATTGATTAATTTTAAAACCTGCCAAAGAAGAAAACAAAGCAATAGTAGGTTGCCAAGATAAGATAGGAAATAGTTAAC
The DNA here is from genome assembly GCF_905171765.1 of Bufo bufo. Classification (NCBI taxonomy): domain Eukaryota; kingdom Metazoa; phylum Chordata; class Amphibia; order Anura; family Bufonidae; genus Bufo; species Bufo bufo. The sequence continues at coordinate 75,427,589 of NC_053397.1, forward strand.
ACAGCGCTAAAGAGAACACGTGACTTGATAACCTTGTCACGTATTTTTGCCGAGATTTTTTTTAAAGCTTTTGGCTTTTCTGTTGCAGCTGAATTCCCGGTTCTGCTTTATTCTGTTCAAAGCTTCAGATCCTAACTTCACATTGTTCTGTCCTCGTTTGAAGCAGAGGATAGCTATTCTAACAAACTGCTGTTAGATCTCCATGCTACCTTTCCACCGGGATATGAAATCCATAGCTAGACACTATGTTATTCTCACATATTATTTTTCAGCTATTTCTGTACTGGATTTTTGGTCACCACAGATTGTGGGTAAATTTACCTGCAGTAAAATATTTTCTTCCTACATATGGCTTTCATTTGTAGGTCAATATATTCTAGCCTGGTAAATGAATGTTTTTCTCTTTCTTGCGTTTAAGACTTTTAGAGGAAGAAAAGAGAACACTGCTACAGTACGTATTGTAAACTGCCGGACCAAGGTTACATCCAGGATAAATATGTTCTGTTGCATTTCTTACTCTGGAGTCTTGAAAGACGCACATAAATTACCCTTCAGACTTGATGCAGGCAGCTGCTGTCCTAGACTTTAATGAAATCCATATTAACAACTTTAAGGACAGACACGTTAGGGAATCAAGCAGTGTCCCTGTAAAGAGGTTAAAGGATTAAAGATGAGCGAATAGATTTTAAAGAAATCAAATTGGTTACGAATTTCTCAAAAACTTCTCTTTCCAACGAATCTAAATTTGGGATTCATAGCGCAAGAATCACTCAAAATGGTGGCTGCTATTTTACAGTTCAGAAGAAAGAGAAGAAGACATCTTCCCCCAAAAAGGGATTCTTTTTGGACCGTTTACCCATAGCCATATATACACTGTCAGCTGACATTACTAATTTTGAGAAAGCCTCATACTGAGCTGAAACATTGCCTTGTCACATGGGTGAATAAAGTCTTGCATATTCTTTGCCTTTACCTTGGAGTGCTGCCTGTTTTTTGGATTTTTCATATTGGGTAAGCTGTATCCCGTTTGGGCTGTACACCCATTTTTTTCTTTCCTTTTGGTTTATTTTGCCGGTGCTGCCATATTTTCATTTATATATATATATATATATATATACACTCACCTAAAGAATTATTAGGAACACCTGTTCTTTTTCTCATTAATGCAATTATCTAGTCAACCAATCACATGGCAGTTGCTTCAATGCATTTAGGGGTGTGGTCCTGGTCAAGACAATCTCCTGAACTCCAAACTGAATGTCAGAATGGGAAAGAAAGGTGATTTAAGCAATTTTGAGCGTGTCATGGTTGTTGGTGCCAGACGGGCCGGTCTGAGTATTTCACAATCTGCTCAGTTACTGGGATTTTCACGCACAACCATTTCTAGGGTTTACAAAGAATGGTGAAGAACGGAAAAACATCCAGTATGTGGCAGTTCTGTGGGCAAAAATGCCTTGTGGATGCTAGAGGTCAGAGGAGAATGGGCCGACTGATTCAAGCTGATAGAAGAGCAACGTTGACTGAAATAACCACTCGTTACAACCGAGGTATGCAGCAAAGCATTTGTGAAGCCACAACACGCACAATCTTGAGGTGGATGGGCTACAACAGCAGAAGACCCCACCGGGTACCACTCATCTCCACTACAAATAGGAAAAAGAGGCTACAATTTGCACGAGCTCACCAAAATTGGACTGTTGAAGACTGGAAAAATGTTGCCTGGTCTGATGAGTCTCGATTTCTGTTGAGACATTTAAATGGTAGAGTCCCAATTTGGCGTAAACAGAATGAGAACATGTATCCATCCTCTGATGGCTACTTCCAGCAGGATAATGCACCATGTCACAAAGCTCGAATCATTTCAAATTGGTTTCTTGAACATGACAATGAGTTCACTGTACTAAAATGGCCCCCACAGTCACCAGATCTCAACCCAATAGAGCATCTTTGGGATGTGGTGGAACGGGAGCTTCGTGCCCTGGATGTGCATCCCTCAAATCTCCATCAACTGCAAGATGCTATCCTATCAATATGGGCCAACATTTCTAAAGAATGCTATCAGCACCTTGTTGAATCAATGCCACGTAGAATTAAGGCAGTTCTGAAGGCAAAAGGGGGTCCAACACCGTATTAGTATGGTGTTCCTAATAATTCTTTAGGTGAGTGAATATAGATCCATAGAAAAGGTCTGGCAGCACTCCCTTGAAGTTTTGCGGTGTAGGGTGCCCGCGGTAATCCCTCGATTCAGGACGGAAAACAGACAATGAAAGTCCGCAGCACTCTTTGAAAAATAAAATGTGCTATTTATTCACACATATCAAGTGACAACGTTTCGGGCACGTGAGGCGCGCTGAGCGTGCCGACACTGCATTGATACCTGACGTTGCGGCGTTTGGTCTCCGCCTCTGGTGACGTGCAGCAGTTATGTACCACCCAATAGGAGGGGTAAGGGTTGACACATGCGCATTGGACAGGGGCAGACGCGCTGAACTAGCGTGCATCTCCGCGAGCTAAGAAGCCATCCTCCTTGTTTGCCACCAATTAAAGTCCAATCTCCCAGCAAGGTATACTTTTATGTATATGATTTTAATACACTCTGCACTTTATTACATGCACTATTATCATGGAAAGTTTGCAATCAATATCACTGTCATGATGTTATGGAATATATGTAGGACGTTTTGTCGTCCCTGTTCACATCGAGATATGGTGTAAATGAATGAATTGTAACATTCCTATAAAGGGGAGTGCACGTTTTTTATAGGTTGATTAACTAATTGGTAATGACCATACTATGTATATATATCAGCACTATTGCACTTTATGTTTCACCTGACTTGAAAAAGGTTCTGTGAGAGAACCGAAACGTTGTCACTTGATATGTGTGAATAAATATCACATTTTATTTTTCAAGGAGTGCTGCGGACTTTCATTGTCTATATATATATATATATATATATATATATATATACATACAGTACAGACCAAAAGCTTGGACACACCTTCTCATTCAAAGAGTTTTCTTTATTTTCATGACTATGAAGGCATCAAAACTATGAATTAACACATGTGGAATTATATACATAACAAACAAGTGTGAAGCAACTGAAAATATGTCATATTCTAGGTTCTTCAAAGTAGCCACGTTTTGCTTTGATTACTGCTTTGCACACTCTTGGCATTCTCTTGATGAGCTTCAAGAGGTAGTCCTCTGAAATGGTCTTCCAACAGTCTTGAAGGAGTTCCCAGAGATGCTTAGCACTTGTTGGCCCTTTTGCCTTCACTCTGCGGTCCAGCTAGGCCCAAACCATCTCGATTGGGTTCAGGTCCGGTCACTGTGGAGGCCAGGTCATCTGGTGCACGGACCCCATCACTCTCCTTCATGGTCAAATAGCCCTTACTTTCAACGTTTTCCCAATTTTTCGCCTGACTGATTGACCTTCATTTCTTAAAGTAATGATGGCCACTCGTTTTTCTTTACTTAGCTGCTTTTTTCTTGCCATAATACAAATTCTAACAGTCTATTCAGTAGGACTATCAGCTGTGTATCCACCTGACTTCTCCTCAATGCAACTGATGGTCCCAGCCCCATTTATAAGGCAAGAAATCCCACTTATTAAACTTGACAGGGCACACCTGTGAAGTGAAAACCATTTCAGGGGACTACCTCTTGAAGTTCATCAAGAGAATGCCAAGAGTGTGCAAAGCAGTAATCAAAGCAAAAGGTGGCTACTTTGAAGAACCTAGAATATGACATATTTTCAGTTGTTTCACACTTGTTTGTTATTTATATAATTCCACATGTGTTAATTCATAGTTTTGATGCCTTCAGTGTGAATCTACAATTGTCATAGTCATGAAAATAAAGAAAACTCTTTGAATGAGAAGGTGTGTCCAAATTTTTGGTCTGTACTGTATATATAAGTTTTTAGCCATAATATATTTACATATATCATTATATATTTAAAAAATATAATATACACTGCTCAAAAAAATAAAGGGAACACAAAAATAACACATCGTAGATCTGAATTAATTAAATATTCTTCTGAAATACTTTGTTCTTTACATAGTTGAATGTGCTGACAACAAAATCACACAAAAAAAAAAAAATGGAAATCAAATTTTTCAACCCGTGGAGGTCTGGATTTGGAGTCACACTCAAAATTAAAGTGGAAAAACACACTACAGGCTGATCCAACTTTGATGTAATGTCCTTAAAACAAGTCAAAATGAGGCTCAGTAGTGTGTGTGGCCTCCACGTGCCTCTATGACCTCCCTACAATGCCTGTGCATGCTCCTGATGAGGTGGCGGACGGTCTCCTGAGGGATCTCCTCCCAGACCTGGACTCAAGCATCTGCCAACTCCTGGACAGTCTGTGGTGCAACGTGACGTTGGTGGATAGAGCGAGACATGATGTCCCAGATGTGCTCAATTGGATTCAGGTCTGGGGAACGGGCGGGCCAGTCCATAGCATCAATGCCTTCGTCTTGCAGGAACTGCTGACACACTCCAGCCACATGAGGTCTAGCATTGTCTTGCATTAGGAGGAACCCAGGGCCAACCGCACCAGCTTATGGTCTCACAAGGGGTCTGAGGATCTCATCTCAGTACCTAATGGCAGTCAGGCCACCTCTGGCGAGCACATGGAGGGCTGTGCGGCCCTCCAAAGAAATGCCACCCCACACCATTACTGACCCAATGCCAAACCGGTCATGCTGGAGGATGTTGCAGGCAGCAGAACGTTCTCCACGGAGTCTCAAGACTCTGTCACGTCTGTCACATGTGCTCAGTGTGAACCTGCTTTCATCTGTGAAGAGCACAGGGCGCCAGTGGCGAATTTGCCAATCTTGGTGTTCTCTGGCAAATGCCAAACGTCATGCACGGTGTTGGGCTGTAAGCACAACCCCCACCTGTGGACGTCAGGCCCTCATATCACCCTCATAGAGTCTGTTTCTGACCGTTTGAGCAGACACATGCACATTTGTGGCCTGCTGGAGGCCATTTTGCAGGGCTCTGGCAGTTCTCCTTCTGTTCCTCCTTGCACAAAGGCAGAGGTAGCGGTCCTGCTGCTGAGTTGTTGCCCTCCTATGGCCTCCTCCACGTCTCCTGATGTACTGACCTGTCTCCTGGTAGCGCCTCCATGCTCTGGACACTACGCTGACAGACACAGCAAGCCTTCTTGCCACAGCTCGCATTGATGTGCCATCCTGGATAAGCTGCACTACCTGAGCCACTTGTGTGGGTTGTAGACTCCGTCTCATGCTACCACTAGAGTGAAAGCACCGCCAGCATTCAAAAGTGACCAAAACATCAGCCAGGAAGCATAGGAACTGAGAAGTGGTTTGTGGTCACCACCTGCACAACCACTCCTTTATTTGGGGTGTCTTGCTAATTGCCTATAATTTCCACCTGTTGTCTATCCCATTTCCACAACAGCATGTGAAATTGATTGTCACTCAGTGTTGCTTCCTAAGTGGACAGTTTGATTTCACAGAAGTGTGATTGACTTGGAGTTACATTGTGTTGTTTAAGTGTTCCCTTTATTTTTTGGAGCAGTGTATTATAATAAATGTAAATATATTATGGCTAAAACATCAGTAGTAGTTTCCCACAAATTATACATTCATATATATCAGAAGTATGATTTTATATATATATATATATATATATATATATATATTAGTAAATACACATTGTTTACAATTACTAAAAAATATATAAAATATATACATTTATTTTAGCCTCTATTTCTGACGGGATTTGAATGCACAACCTTCTACAATACAGCCAAGAATGTTAACCACTACACTATAGAGCTTCATGACCAGTTACTGAGATAAAAAATATGAGACTTCTGCTGTATAGGAATACTTACTACAAGCAAGTGCCAGCAAATAAGTTATAATGTGGAAAAATACATCTAGTAAACCAGATGCTTAAAGGATTTAATCTCTTGTAGGCAGATTTTATATTTTTAGTATAGCTTTTATATCATTTTATGCTTGTTATAAATGTCTGCACACCAACATTCACAGGATACAATGCTCCTTGCACACGAGAAATAACTATATTTTAATAACTCTCTACTTGCAGAAGAGATCAGCCAAATGCAAAAGCAATAGGATGATGGTACTCTGTTTAATAGGCTCTAGGGGAATGAGATGAAGTGCGAATCTCTTAAGAAGATAAGCCCTTTTTTAATGATCTTGATCATTTTATTTTAGGAATTATGAGGAACAATAGCCACAAATAGTGGTACTTAAATCTCATCAGGGAAAACAAGCAGCTTTGAAGAGTAATCCGTTCATAATGCTGTAAATCCGAAATGATGATCCAAACGCCATATGTTGTGCTGTACACAAGTCTGGAATGAGGCAATGCCTAATCTACCACCTTTAACTTTTATTACGGTCAACAGCATTGGGTTGTGCCGTGTATCATGATCCAAGTGACATTTTACTCAAAATGTGCTAGTGCTTTACTTTGTTTTTGATAGGCACTGCATACTAAAGGAAAAGTAGTACAGAATATGCTGGTAATACGCACAAAATAAAGGCTAAAGTAGGCTAAATGTCAACTATCAATTCACTGATATAATAGTGATGCTGGGATTAATTTGCTCACAACCTGGTTCAATTAAATTTTATCCTTTAATTCTCCAAACAATAATCCACACATGAAAGTGACATCACATTTTCTCCAATTTCTTTGTGCAGCATATGGTCACTCCTGTTCAATGTTTGGGGTGCATGTCTGTTCATCAATACATGGGTTAATGCACCCAACAGGTAGCAGAAAGTGCTTGACAATGTGGATGCACTTACAGACTGAGAGGAGCATGAAGGTAGTAGTTAGATGTGTGGAGAACCTAGGGAACATACAAATGTAGGCATGTTCTGTAGGCCTTGGAAGTAAACCATGACATCAAGATGGAGCTCTGTAATATCTCAAGTTTGACATACACACCATGGCTGTGAATGAGTAGACACTGACTAGTCTGGAGAAAATGTACCCTTATTATATACTGTAGATCTGGATTACAGAGCAGTATGAAGCTTTCCTGTGCTCTAAATGAAGCTAGTTGTATGAATATTTGTAAAAGGACAAATTATAAAGTTGACCTAGAAGATTGCTTATTGCAGTAGCTACTAGCTGTGTTCCTATGTTCCTCATGAAGAAAGCTTTTGTAAAGAAGCTGTTCTGGTGAACTCTGGATTGCTAGGGGTTTGGCATCTAAAACCCCTGGCAATCAGATATTATTGCTAGCAACTGCAGGGAGGTACAATATTGTGTGACAGCCATTGATATAACTAAATCTCGATTCAAATTAGGATACATGGCTGTGACTCAGTTGCCATTGAGCCATTAATGATGCAGACTGTCTAAACAGTGCAGTCCTCATTAGCTTAAATAATTAGGGTGCAGTGTAGCCTAAATGGCTGTGGTACCTGACCAAAGAGTGGCGGCGTTGCAACCTTGACTTGACCGCACCGTGTGGTGGTACCCTAACACAAGGATGGGCTCAGTCCACCACTGTTGATCTGTTGCTTTCCACTTCAGTTAATGGATGAGTACACACCTCTCTCACACCTCTCAATTAAGTCCACATCATAGATAAGCAAATTTATTCTAAACTAATTGGATTTATCACAGATTGCACAACAACGGTTTGTCAAAAGGAATCAGAAGTTTTGGCGATTCGTTTTGGATGAATTGTGCAAAATCGTGTCCAGCATTTTATATTTAAAATTCAGTACACTAATGAGGGAAACATGGCAGAGAAGCTGAAGACTGAGGATTACATGACCCCTGGCAGGGCCCTCGCCAGTGGGCTTGCCCAAAACGTTTTGCAATCAGCCTGAAGCACAGATGCCATTCTGAGCTCAGTAACTGATGTGATAGAATGTGTCTGCAAGGTCTCTGACAGACACCAGTTAGACACACAAGCAAGCTATATTGGGGATCTTCAGGGACTGAGTGCGGATTTTGGAGAAGGTATATTTAGTTAGGTAAATTGAATTACTCGGTAGAAAGTCGGGTTTTGTCATTAGGGATAGGATAGGGTTAGTTAGTCTTGTGTGTCTGTTACAGGGCTGGAAGATGTTCACATGTATACAGTAAAGGGTTCTGCACTGCTTTCTAGAGATCCTTACAGAAACAGTACAGTATTTATTTTTACGTGCAGAAGCCAGCTGTTTTTCCCAAAACCCTGCAATTTTTCTACAGTTCATAAGTGAGCAAATAGGCGTATTTTAATTTGTCAACAGCAGCATAATAGAGTATATTTTTGTCTCACACAGGGGATGTCCAATCTGTTATTTAAAACTAGTTGCAATTTTTATACAGTGTATAAGTGTAGAAAGAACTTAAATAAGTGCATTTTAGTGTGTCAATGGCAATGCATATTGTGGTTGTACGCAGAGGTTGTCCTATTGTGCCTGTTTTTACCCCAAAAAAACCTGTTGCAATTTTTCTACTGTTTATATGCATGCAATAAGCATTTTTATTGTGTCAACAGAAGTGTACTGTATATTTTGGTTGCACCCAGGGGGCATTTTATTGAAAAACTTCTTTAGTTTATAAGTGTACAAATAAGCATTTTTGCCAGCATCAACAGCAGCATATTTTTTGGCTAAAGACTGTGTGCAATTGCCTATTTTTTTAGAAACAACTTTAGAAAATTTTCTTACAAAATTTCTATTTAGCATAGGCTAGTGTACGTAACCTGACACGCTGTATACTGTAAGGCCTCACGCACACAGCCATTGTTTTGGTCCGCATCCGAGCCGCAGTTTTTGGGGCTCAGATGCGGACCCATTCACTTCAATGGGGCCGCAAAAGATGCGGACAGCACTCAGTGTGCTGTCCGCATCCGTTGCTTCATTCCGTAGCACCGCAAAAAAATATATAACATTTCCTTTTCTTGTCCGTTTTGCGGACAAGAATAGGCATTTCTACAATGGGCCGCCCGTTCCGTTCTGCAAATTGCATAAGGCACACGGACGGCTTCCGGTTTTTTTGGGGACCGCAAAAAAGGAACAGTCATGTGCATGAGGCCTAATTGTGAACACTGTTGGAGCAGGTTGAAAAGCTGTGTCAGACCTAGGGCAAGCTAAGGTGGTGTGAGTGGTCATGTGATCCTACACTGTCATTTGTCTCCAGAGTGCTGGCCGTTATTGTACTGGACTGCATCCAAGTAAATAAAAAATAAAAAAATAATAATGAAAATTGTCTTCCAAAATATCTGTTTATCAGTGTTAGGTATCTGATCTAATGTACATTTGATTGGACTATGTCCAAGTGCCAATAATTATTTTTTTTTCACAAAAGTAATGTAATGCAAATTATCTTCCCAAAAAATCCATGTATCAGGGTTCTGTGCCTGATGCCTAATGTACATTGTATTGGACTCTGGTCAAGTACCCCCAAAATATGCAATTATTTTTATTCTTTTAGATTTACATTGTTTCAAATTGTTTTGTCTTTAAAAATTGATGACAATTGTCCTCAAGTTCCAGTTTTTCACCAACATTGTTTAAAATTGTCTTGTCCACAAAAACGCACACCAAATAATTCCTTTTTGTTCCTAAAATGCTACTTTGATTCTTTGGATTGGAATGGGCAATCATGTCAGGCAGGATTACAATGAAAGATAACACATCTGTACAGATAACACAGATTCCACCATTCACTTTAGGTGAATTCACAGTTTATCTACTGTAGTCTTCCTCCCTGTGCAGTGTCCTTTCTGCACGTTGACCTCGTAAAAGTAATCTCTGGTCCATTGTGCCTATGGTCCATGTGGCCCCTGTAACACATATCTGTAAAATCCTGTTTACAGCAGCTTAGGCAAGATAACAGCTGCCAATGTATAGAAAATAAAGAAACCTAAAATAAGAATATGAAAACAGACGAGAAGAATTGAATATGTTTCAATATCTGGTTTTAAAACTAGGAGATGCATTTCTTTTAAAGGCGTTGTCCTATGAAAAATAAAATACTTTTATAGGGTCAAAGCACGTCCTTCAACTGCCACCAGCCGAATCCACTATCAGAAGCTGTGCCGGTTACAGGGAGAGAGCTGCAGCAGAAAGGACATGCTTCCTGAGAATGGACACACAGCCTGCTTAAAATAAATCTAGCAGAGCAAGAGAAGCAATTAATAGGGAATGCTCTGGATCCATGTGAGGTAAAGTGCTGGTTCTAGCTTTGTTAAAAATAGATAGTCATGTAATATTTGATTTCTGAATTTTATTTAAAAGTGTTTTCTCAGATTTTTTTTACTTATGACCTATCCACATGGACCACAACTGAATTAGCTGTTTTGAGAAGGCAGCGGCACTCCTGTGAGCACCGCTGCCTTCTTGCAGCTTACCAAGCACAGCGCCATAAATTGTATAGTGGATGTGCTTGGTATTACAGCTGCACCTAGGCTACGTTATCGAAAAAAAAAAAGCAGAGAGAAGACCGCGGAACAGCTGATCGGCGGGGGTCACGGGTGTCACACCTCCACGATCAGATAGTGATGACCTATCTAGTAGATAGGTCATCAGTATAAAAATCTCTGAAAACCCCTTTAATTTTAATTTTGTAATTTGTCTTATCTTAGTAACTTTACTAGAGGTGAATAGCTACTCAAAGCATTGTTTAAATTGTGCTAGTCTCAGGTAAAAATGACACCTATAAAATCAAGGGAAAGACCAATTAATGTCACCATTTGTATGTACCAGTCTTTGTACATTTATCCCAATTTTTTTTTTTGTAAAATGGAAACACATATGACACTGAGCTGAAATCATGTAACACATTTCCTTCTATTGTAAGCTCTTTCTAAATAAAGTGCTTGTTGACCTTCCACACAAGTGAGAGCCATCTTGTCTCAGCATTTAATTACACCAAGTGCCATAACGTAATGTGTCTAGTAACACTTCACTGTGCTTTTATTAACTGGTAGCTCTTAAACCAGACAGGAAACGACCTGATATATTATTACCAAGGGAAAGGAGAAGGCTTACCAGATTCTAATCCACACATTTCAGTCTGTTTAACAGTTAATATTGGGCTTACTTATACTTAGATATTGGACTCCTTGGAATTTTGATCTAATAATGTTAATAAGCAAATATATATATATATATATATATATATATATATATATATATTAGCAGAAGGATCCGGCTTTGCACAGGTATATTTCATCTATTTAATCTATTTCATTTAATCCCACCCCTGCAGCTGACAGAAGTGGGAGGGGCGTGGCCTAACTGGGTCGGGGAGCATGGCTTAGTGGGACCTGAGGGTGGGGTTTTTAAGTCCTGCCCCCTGAACTGTGACCTCCACAGCACTCCATTCCCTTAACAGTGTCATCCACAGTGCCCTGCCCCTTTAAAGCTGACCTACAGCAGTGAAGAAAAAAGGCTGGGTTATGGAAACCTGGTGTAAAACTGTGTGTATGTGGAGACTAAGGACCTGCGAGCTTCTATTGGCTGATAAGAGTCATGTGACCAGGCTTCTATTGGCTAATGCATTTTTTTTGGGAATATCTCAGGAATGGTACGTGCTAGAGAGCTGAGACCTGGTCTAAAACCTTTCCGGACACCTGATGTACCCGTGTGCCAAAAATTGTGATTGTAAATGCGATGGTGCGGATTCCTTTAGCGGACATACATGCTGTACATACACACACACACACACACACATACATATACTCACCTTTATACAGTCAGGTCCATAAATATTGGGACATCGATACAATTCTAACATTGGCTCTATATACCACCACAATGGATTTGAAATGAAACGAACAAGATGTGCTTTAACTGCAGACTGTCAGCTTTAATTTGAGGGTATTTACATCCAAATCAGGTGAACGGTGTAGGAATTACAACTGTTCGCATATGTGCCTCCCACTTGTTAAGGAACCAAAAGTAATGGGACAATTGGCTTCTCAGCTGTTCCATGGTCAGGTGTGTGTTATTCCCTCATTATACCAATTACAATGAGCAGATAAAAGGTCCAGAGTTCATTTTCAAGTGTGCTATTTGCATTTGAAATTTGTTGCTGTCAACTCTCAAGATGAGATACAAAGAGCTGTCACTATCAGTGAAGCAAGCCATCATTAGGCTGAAAAAACAAAACAAACCCATCAGAGAGATAGCAAAAGCATTAGGCGTGGCCAAAACAACTGTTTGGAACATTCTTAAAAAGAAGGAACGCACCGGTGAGCTCAGCAACACCAAAAGACCCGGAAGACCACGGAAAACAACTGTGGTGGATGACCGAAGAATTCTTTCCCTGGTGAAGAAAACACCCTTCACAACAGTTGGCCAGATCAAGAACATTCTCCAGGAAGTAGGTGTATGTGTGTCAAAGTCAATAATCAAGAAAAGACTTCACCAAAGTGAATACAGAGGGTTCACCACAAGATGTAAACCATTGGTGAGCCTCAAAAACAGGAAGGCCATATTAGAGTTTGCCAAACGACATCTAAAAAAGCCTTCACAGTTCTAGAACAACATCCCATGGACAAATAAGACCAAGATCAACTTGTACCAGAGTGATGGGAAGAGAAGAGTATGGAGAAGGAAAGGAACTGCTCATGATCCTAAGCATACCACCTCATCAGTGAAGCATGGTGGTGGTAGTGTCATGGCGTGGGCATGTATGGCTGCCAATGGAACTGGTTCTCTTGTATTTATTGATGATGTGACTGCTGACAAAAGCAGCAGGATGAATTCTGAAGTGTTTCGGGCAATATAATCTGCTCATATTCAGCCAAATGCATTGGACGGCACTTCACAGTGCAGATGGACAATGACCCAAAGCATACTGCAAAAGCAACCAAAGAGTTTTTTAAGGCAAAGAAGTGGAATTTTGAGCAATGGCCAAGTCAATCACCTGACCTGAATCCGATTGAGCATGCATTTCACTTGCTGAAGACAAAACTGAAGGGAAAATGTTCCAAGAACAAGCAGGAACTGAAGACAGTTGCAGTAGAGGCCTGGCAGAGCATCACCAGGGATTAAACCCAGCGTCTGGTGATGTATTAGCGCACCACATTTCCAGCTATAATTGACTGCAAAGGATTTGCAACCAAGTATTAAAAAGGTAAAGTTTGATTTATGATCATTATTCTGTCCCATTACTTTTGGTTCCTTAACAAGTGGGAGGCACATATGCAAACTATTGTAATTCCTACACAGTTCACCTGATTTGGATGTAAATACCCTCAAATTAAAGCTGACAGTCTGCAGTTAAAGCACATCATGCTCGTTTCATTTCAAATCCATTGTGGTTGTGTATAGAGCCAAAAATGTTAGAATTCTGTCGATGTCCCAATATTTATGGACCTGACTGTATATATACTAGCAGAAGGACCCGGCTTTGCATGAGTATATTTCATCTATTTCATTTAATGTTTGTATGTGTCGTTAAAAGATATCGACAGTATCCCCCATAACAGTGACCTCTACAGCACTGCGCCCCTTTAACAGTGAACCCCACAGTCCCCCACCCCTTAACACTGACCCCCCACAGTGCCCTGTTACTTTAAAATGGGACCTCCACAGCAGCCGATCCCCTTAACTTTGACCTTCACAGCAGCCTGCCCCTTTAACAGTGAGTTTCACAGTACCCAGCTGCCTTAACAGTGACCTCCAAAGCAGTTGCCCCTTTAATAGTGGCCCCTGCCCCCTTAACAGTGACATCCACAGTGTCCGCCCCTTTAACAGTGATTTTCACAGTGGTCTGCCCCCTTAACAGTAACATCCACAGCGAACGCCTCTTAAACAGTGACCTCCACAGTGCCTGCCCCTTTAACAGTAACCTCCACAGTGCCCTGCCCCTTTATTGCTAGGGCCACATGACTACATGTGTAGCGCAACATTTTGTCTTAACAATTTTTATAATGATAGGCTATGTTGTCGCACTGCAACATGTGACATCCGGTCCGGTGACTGTGGAGGCCAGGTCATCTGGCGCAGCACCCCATCACTCTCCTTCATGGTCAAATAGCCCTTACTTTCAAAGTTTTCCCAATTTTTCGGCTGACTGACTGACCTTCATTTCTTAAAGTAATGATAGCCACTCGTTTTTCTTTACTTAGCTGCTTTTTTCTTGCCATAATACAAATTCTAACAGTCTATTCAGTAGGACTATCAGCTGTGTATCCACCTGACTTCGCCTCAACGCAACTGATGGTCCCAACCCCATTTATAAGGCAAGAAATACCACTTATTAAACCTGACAGGGCACACCTGTGAAGTGAAAACCATTTCAGGGGACTACCTCTTGAAGCTCATCAAGAGAATGCCAAGAGTGTGCAAAGCAGTAATCAAAGCAAAAGGTGGCTACTTTGAAGAACCTAGAATATGACATATTTTCAGTTGTTTCACACTTGTTTGTTATGTACATAATTCCACATGTGTTAATTCATAGTTTTGATGCCTTCAGTGTGAATCTACAATTTTCATAGTCATGAAAATAAAGAAAACTCTTTGAATGAGAAGGTGTGTCCAAACTTTTGGTCTGTACTGTATGTAGCAGTGTAGTTGTGCCCTATGTGTTGTGCGACTTATTACCACACGACACATGTCGTCGTGTAGCCCTAGAATAAAGCTGACCTACAGCAGTGAAGAAAAATGGCTGGGTTGTTATGGAAACCTGGAGCAAAACTGTGTGTATGTGGAGATTAAGAGCATGCAAGCTTCTATTGGCTGATTAGGGACATGTGACCGTGTGTATGGCAGTTGGGATATGAAGAGAAAGACTTGCTAATGCAGGTCATTTTTTGGGAATATCTAAGGAACGGTACGTCCTAGACAGCGGTGAACCCCACAGGATTTATTTCCATGTAGCAAGGGATGTGTATACCAAGTTTCTTTGAAATCGATGGTGGCGTTTTTGAGTGATCTTGAAACATCCTTCTTTATATATATTGTGACAGGGTGTCACAATGTTTTGCAGAGAAAGTGCTGGATGGTGTGTACATTGCACCAAGCTTCCGGCACTTCATGTGTTAAAAGGCTCCAGGAAGGTTTGGTTTTCTTTGTATCCAGAAGCTTCCTGGGAAAAAGAAAGCCAGTTTAGGGTCCTGGAGCTGGTCAGGGAAGAGTTGGGTGGGTTCCCTTACCACCCGGAGCCAGTCCGGGTTTTACCTGCCTGGGGGACTGCTCACACAGATGTACTGATTAAGTCAGCAGCCCTGACCCAGGAGCTCTCTCTCTCTGGGAGTCTGGGCAGTCTGTTTGAGAAGCTGCAAGACTAGGAGCTCTGAGAGCGGTTGGCTTCTCCACCTAACTACTGAACTATTGTCATGGTCTTACCTTCTTGCTGTTCTCCTTCGTTTGACATGTGCTGGCGGCCATCTTGGTTTCTGGGTTTCTTGTAGCCTTCCACCCTGCGGCTCCTCCTTCCCACTGGGAGGAGCTGGATGCCTAGCTCATATATATAGGAGGTCTGTGGCTTCAGTTCCTTGCTTGGTCCGCTTGTGTTCACATGCTTCTAAGACTGCTGCTGCTTCTGGTTCCTGATCCTGGCTTCGTCTGACTACCCTTCTGGTTCCTGATCCTGGCTTCGTCTGACTACCCTGCTGGTTCCTGATCCTGGCTTCGTCTGACTACCCTGCTGGTTCCTGATCCTGGCTTCGTCTGACTACCCCTCTGGTTCCTGACCTCTGGCTTCGCAAAGACTCTGCTCGGTTTCACCTTCCGTTGGGCCTTCTGCAACCCATAGCCACCGGGGAGCGCCCATGGTCACACCTGGGGATGGATTTCATTGTGGACCTCCCTGCATCCCGAGGCCATACGGTCATTCTCATGATTGTGGATCGGTTTTCCAAAATGTGCCACTGTGTTCCTCTCAAGAAGTTACCCTCTGCACAAGAGTTGGCCACGATTTTTGCCAGGGAGGTCTTCCGGTTGCACGGTTTGCCCAAGGAAATTGTGTCGGATCGGGGGAGTCAGTTTGTGTCCAGGTTCTGGCGCGCCTTTTGCTCCCAGTTGGGGATTCATCTCTCCTTCTCCTCGGCCTACCACCCTCAGTCCAATGGGGCCGCAGAACGATCCAATCAGGCCTTGGAGCAATTCCTTCGTTGCTATGTCTCCGATCACCAAGACAATTGGGTTGACCTCCTGCCTTGGGCTGAGTTTGCCAGGAACACGGCGGTGAACTCTTCCTCTGGGACGTCTCCCTTCATGGCCAATTATGGGTTCCAACCTGCCGTGTTACCGGAGGTATTCTCTCCCCAGGATATTCCGGCTGTGGAGGATCACCTTTCCGTCCTACGTGCTTCTTGGGTACAGATCCAGAAGTCCCTTGAGGTCTCTGCGCAGCGCCAGAGACTCCAGGCTGATCGCAGACGAGCGCCTGCTCCTTCCTACCAGGTCGGAGACCGTGTATGGTTGTCCACCCGCAACCTCAACCTTCGAGTGCCCACTCCCAAGCTGGCGCCTCGATTTGTTGGTCCCTTCCGAGTGCTTCGCAGGGTAAACCCGGTAGCCTATGCCCTTGCGCTTCCTCCTGGCATGCGGATCTCCAACGTGTTTCATGTCTCCCTGTTGAAGCCACTGGTGTGTAAGCGTTTCACTTCCTCGGTTCCTCGGCCTCGTCCGGTCCAAGTGGGCAATCGTGAGGAATATGAGGTGAGCAATATCCTGGACTCACGCCTGGTCCGCGGTCGGTTGCAGTTTTTGGTCCATTGGCGTGGTTATGGTCCAGAGGAGCGTTCCTGGGTTCCCTCCGCAGATGTCCATGCTCCTGCCTTGCTCCGAGCCTTCCACGCACGCTTCCCTCAGAAACCGTTTTGTGCTCCGCGGAGGAGGGGCCCTTGAGGGGGAGGTACTGTCATGGTCTTACCTTCTTGCTGTTCTCCTTCGTTTGACATGTGCTGGCGGCCATCTTGGTTTCTGGGTTTCTTGTAGCCTTCCACCCTGCGGCTCCTCCTTCCCACTGGGAGGATCTGGATGCCTAGCTCATATATATAGGAGGTCTGTGGCTTCAGTTCCTTGCTTGGTCCGCTTGTGTTCACATGCTTCTAAGACTGCTGCTGCTTCTGGTTCCTGATCCTGGCTTCGTCTGACTACCCTTCTGGTTCCTGATCCTGGCTTCGTCTGACTACCCTGCTGGTTCCTGATCCTGGCTTCGTCTGACTACCCTGCTGGTTCCTGATCCTGGCTTCGTCTGACTACCCCTCTGGTTCCTGACCTCTGGCTTCGCAAAGACTCTGCTCGGTTTCACCATCCGTTTGGACTTTTGCTTTACAGCTTTATTTTCAATAAAGCCTTCTTATTTTCTCTTATCTCTTGTGGTACGTCTGGTTCATGGTTCCGTGACAACTATAAGTTGCTCTGTTTTCCCCTTGAAAACGCTCTTTGTGTTTTGTGTTATGAGTTTAGCTAGGGCTGCCGAGTGAGATAGGCAGGAGCCAGACGGCTATGGTTGTTTTGGTTTATGTTTGTTATTTTGAGCAACTTGCTAAATAAATTAGCAACAGTGTGACGCACAAGCTACAAAGGTGTCGATTGTTCCTGTTTCTGCCCAAAACAACCCCGCAGGAAGGTGTAACAGTTCACAATATATATATTGTTAATTTTAAAGGGGTCGTCCGGGTTTATAGCTGAACCTAGACATATCCCCATTTTCACCCAGGCGATGCTCTTCTTTGCCCAGCTCTGAGTTTTTATGAAGATCTGATGACGTTTCGGGCTCTCCATAGGGTAAGCTAGGCGAAGGCTTCCGCCTAGCAGTGAGCCCGGTGACGTCTAGGGCAGCGCTAAAGCCCACCCATCAGTGCCGGTGATGTCACTGGCAACAATTATAGGCAGAAGCTTACTCTATGGAGAAAATGGGGATATGTCTGGGTTCAGCTCTGAACCCAGACAACCCGTTTAACTACCACCAACACAAAGCTTATAACACCCTAATCTCCTTTTAGGGAAGGGGGCAGAAAGGACATTACAGTATGTACTTCTTCATTTTTGCTTCCTCTCCAGAAATGATTTTCAGCAGCCTTTTCTGTATTATTTATCATGTCTGGCTCTTGATGCTATCATATTTCAATAATTGGTATTTATTGTGCCTATTGGGGCACTCTTCCATCATTTATACTGATATATTCATTTTAGAAATTTCACACATTTAACTCAATTCCCGTTTAACTGAACATTATTTTCATTTTCCATGCAATTAACTCGCTAATTTCATTATCCTACCTAAGCCGTTTGCTGACTAAAGTACGATTTCATAATTCTGCAATGTGTTGCTCATCTGGCAGCGAAAGGGCTAATTTTGATAGCTCATATATTTAATGGGCTGTTTCCAGCCTCTGGTATCATAGCAGCTAATCCTTGTTATCTGTCCAGTCCCCCAATGCAAAAAAAAAAAGGCTCTCCAGAATTTAATCCCACCCTGATGGGAAAGACAGCATTTTTAGTGTTCGGCATGAAACATTTTGTTCAGGTCCTGAATCCATCCACAGAGCATACCTAGATAAGCTGTTAATCCTTGCATGGCAGGATCATGCACTCAGGAGACATGAGGATACATTGCTTGTGTTTATTCTCTTACCTGTCCGGGATACTGAACAGAGAGAAGTTATATCCACCAAGCAGAGTGTTTTAGGCTTAAGCAATGAATAACACTATCTCAGATACACATACTGTAGCAGCATGTTGTACATTGGATTTCTTCATCCAAAATCATAGCCAGTTTTCAGATTAGCCGAAATTCTTGTAATGGCGTGAAGAGCCATAGGAAGGGTAAAGAGCTACCGAAGGGGAAGGAACTCATGATGGCTATAATAAAACGGAATCATTTCATGCCACATAAATACTTTCCTGCCGGATTACTTTGGGGGACCGTGTTACAAATGTCTAATATGCAAACTTTGAATTACTACAGTTAGGGCTCATGCACACAAACACATTTTTTCCCCATTTCTATTCTTTTTTTTTTTTTACAGGTCCGTATGCTTAACCATTCACTTCAATGGGGCTTGGAAACAACCAGAAATGACTCAGTGTGCATTCCAAGCCCGTATGTCCACATGTCCGTTCTGAAAAAAATATAGAACATGTCCTATTCTTGTCCGTTTTGCGGACAAGGACAGGCATTGTTACAATGGATCCGCAAAAAAAAACGAAAAACAATGTAACACGGACGTCACACGGATGTCATCTGTTTTTTTTTTACGGATCTGTGTTTTGCTGACCGCAAAATACATATGGTCGTGTACATGAGCCCTTAGGCTGGGTTCACATCATGTTTTTCCCATCCGTTTAACACATAGAAAAAATGTATATGTTAATCAGATGCCTCAGACTGATTCCAAATAATGGCATCCGTTCACTATAAAGCTATATTTTTTTTAACAGACACTGCAGGATACATGAACGTGGTGTGCTGCTTTTTGGTACAGTTTTTTTTCTAACGTATATGTCAAATGGAGGCATAAAACCTGATGTGAACCCAATTAATAGTCATAAAGACCGCGCAGCTCCAGATAGATACAGATGCGACCAAATTGTAGAAGATAGACAACTGTCTCGGTATAGTCAATCACTGTTATGTCAAGCGTGGACTTCAAAATAACTCTTGTCTGCACCTCCTATATTGGAAAGGACAGAATTGCATATGCCCCTGACGAAGTGGAGGCGAAACCCGAGTCGGGCGAGTGACAGGAGACCGATTTTAAATTTTATATGTCTATGTTTTATGGTATCTTGTAAGTACAGTATAATAAATACTGGTTTGACATAAAGTGCTAGCAGTACTTCACTATTCTTGGCCATTCTGTCTATCTACTACAATTGTCTATCTACTACAATTTGGTGGGATCTGTATCTATCCGGAGCTGTGCGGTCTTTATGACTATTAATTGGACCTTGGTGTGAATTGGACTCACTACGCCGGAGACCAGCTGCGCTCATAGTAGGAATAGCAATTGGAGACTTAAGTTTTTATTCCTCATGTGAACCCACTCTTAGGCTACATTTACAAGAACGTATTTTGTTTCTGTGCCCATTCAGTTTTTTTTGCGGATAGGATGCAGACCCATCCATTTTAATGAGTCCGCAAAAAATGCGGACAGCACACTGTGTGCTATCCGCATCCGTATGTCCGTTCCGCAGCCCCGCAAAAAAAATAGAACATGTCCTATTCTTGTCCGTTTTGAGGACAAACATAGGCATTGTTACAATGGATCCGCCAAAATAATGTATGGACGTCATCCTTTTTTTTGCAGATTCGCAATTTGCGGACCGCAAAACACATACGGTCGTGTGAATGTAGCCTTAATGTAATGTAAAGTGTGTGTATGACATAATATAAAGGTGACTTGGAATAGCCAAGGAAGATGTTCCTTGACAGGATCAGCAACCTCCGTGGCTCCATCTGTGGTGAAATTACGACTCGGTGCCTGCACACTTGCTCGGCTGTTCTCAGAGCTCTTATAGAAAGGTGCAGGGTCAATCACCCAATGGGACCAATGCATATCTTTTTTTTTTCATGGTAACACTGCTTAATGTGCAGAACAAACCTGCATGCCGCCCCCATTGAATGTCACATACTATATTCTTACCTGCCATATATCTTGATATCTGATATAGCATAGAAGTATCTTCCTAAATTTCTTTCATCAACAAAAGTGGCTCCTGTAGCCGGCTTAAGAAGTCTTATCCTTAAATCAGTCACCGTGAAGAAATCCCGCAAGTTTTTGGTGGTGTCCAGTTGACTGTAGAGTGAAGCCATATTATGAAGGCGTGGTCCAGCAAATATTGCAAACCGATCTTTTATTTCAAAATACATTGCTTTAGCATGTGCTGCATAACTTGTGGAATATTCTTCTGTGCATATAATGTCTAAGACGGTATTTGCAGTCAAGTCTTTCACTGATTTAGGTTCCATTCTAAAAGCATCCAGGCAATCAGCAGCATAAAACTGGTAGGGTTGCCATGTTACACCATAATCCAGAGATTTTTCTAAGATCATCTTCTCAGGTCTTCCAGACTCAAAGATAATTGCTATGTTTTGGGTGAGCTCAATGGTCTTGTTCCAAGACAATGTTATATTGATCTGTAGGGGGGTGGGATAGTTCTTCCATGTCACAGACTGCCAAAAAGTGCTGGGATTTCTGCCTTCAGCATCAAACATGAGTTCAGTAGGATGGGCGAGCTCTTTTGTGCTGACATCACATTCATTGTTGCACATGTAAGGATTGCCCTGAAATGACAGAAACTTGATTAAATCCCACAGAAACAGTAATCATTGGTGATCATGGGGAATAAGCCACAATATGAAAACAGATTGACAAATTATATCCAACAGGAAATGACCAGGAGGCTTCATTTTTCAAACTAATCTAGTTCTGAATGTATTAGGATTAGCTTTAGAAGATAAAATGGATAATTATCACCACATATAGCAGATTATCCTTTCAGTAAATAGCAGGACTTGTATTAAATGCATCAAAATGGCGCATTTTGAGGCAAGAACACAGGTACTGTATCAGAGGTTTTATAATCTGATCCCAATCCAATCATAATATAATTCTCACTCTGACTACATTTGGAGACACTCTAAATCATTACTAGCATGCACTAAAGAGATAAATCAGTATTTGCGGTGAGAGAGTTGACAGAGTCGCCTGAGGAGGTTCTCATCCATCCAGGTCATGGTATATCATTAGCATGGCTTTCTGATTGAGAAAGCCTATCAGACGCCTAGCGAAACGTCTTCAAGGAAAACAAAAATACACATAAAGTTGCTCTGAATTATTACTGCTGGTAGTTGACAGTGTCCATTTTTTCTTTAATATAACTACACAGGAAGCAGCCACTGCCTCCTGACTTCTGCCTAAATCGCTTTCCAGTTTCAGAAAACGGGTGGTCCATCCTCAGGATAGGCCATCCATATCAAATTGTTTTGGGTTCTCATCTCTGATCAACTCTGCTGATCAGCTAGGTCATCTTGGCTGACATGAGCGTAGCTAAAGGCTCATGGTGCAAGAGTTCCGCTTGGGCCCCCATCGCTCGGTGCTTTGTAGCCAGGGGCAGGGGTACACATAGCCTTCATGCTGCCTGAGGCAAAAATTGAAACGAACCCCCCCCTCATGCCAAATTCTTGACCTAACCCCTTCCCTTTAGCCAGAGATATGATTTGACCTGCATGCACTTTCTGTAAATACCTGTGACTTCTTATGTGGCCCAAGGCTCTTTGGGCCCCCTCAGGCTCTTGGGCCTGATAGCGACTGCTACCTCTGCACCCCTATAGCTATGCCCCTGTCTGTTGATCAGCTTTTTGAAGTGACTGGACGAAGCTGAAACACCCTATCTTGCCATCTTGCTTGAAGATCCAGCGTGAAATCTCAGGCAGCACGTGATGACGCCATCACATCTGCCGGAGTAGTGATGTCATACGTCACTGTGCATGAGATTTTCCGTGGGATCTTCAAGCAAGATGGCCTCAAATGGATGAGGTAATTATGATTTAAATTTTTTTTACTGCCATTTCAGGGAAAATCGATTCGTTAACACGAATCAAGGGGAAATTCGGCTTCACAGCGAATGGAATTTTTCCAAAAATTCGGATTGAAGTCCACTTTCTGAACTTTGATTCGCTCAACACTACCATTGATATTCTTTAATGCATTTCTTAATTTATAGCTTCTAGCAGGAATAATAAAGGATCGCACAGCGTCATAACGATAGATGCTCCAGAATTGTTATTTCATGGAGAATGCAAGTAGTTACTAATACACAGATTAGGAAAGGCTACAGATCCTCTTTAAAGGGTAGTTTACCCCAGGGGCCTTTTGGGCAGTCCCCCCAGCAGGGCCGGAACTGCGGAGGGAATTATACTTACCTGATCCCTGGTGCTGCGTCTCCTTCACATCCCCACAGATCTACAGTCTCCCTGCATCTGTTTGACGTATCACATGGCCGCATCATCACGATGGACAGTCATTGGCGGCAGATGTTGGTGGGGGAGCGAACATGCCAGGATCCAGTGGCAGGGCTCAGGTAAGTATGATTCCTTCCTCAGGTCTGGCTACACTGGGGTAGGGGGTGTCTTTCCAAAAGGCCTTGGGGGAGAACAGGTCCTTTAACTTTCACATTAAAACTACATTTCCTATCATGCTTTGCTGTCTGCATATGTTGAGTAGCCCGGTCCACTCTCTTATATTTTTATTATTTCAGTCTCTCACTCCCATTTGTCTCTGTGCAGTCTGACTAAGCACGGCGGCTCATAGAGTTTGTATGTTCTCCCCATGTTTGTGTGTGTTTCCTCCGGGTTCTCCGGTTTCCTCCCACACTCCTAAGACATACTGATAGAGAACTTAGATTGTGAGCCCCATTGGGGATAGCCCAATACTAATGTCTGTAAAGCGCTGCGGAATATAGTAGCGCTATATAGGTGCATAAAATAAATAAACTAACAGATGGTAAAACAAAGCTTTATTTCTACTCCTCATTCTCTCTATTGTCGCTTTTGTTTCAGCTGCATACGTCTGCAACCAGTTACTGTGTACTGGGTCTACGCATGCATGTTCTCTGCACTGCATAAGGCTACTTTCACATCTGCGCTTTCCCTTTCTGCTACTGAGATCCGTCATAGGGTATCAATACTGGAGGAAAACGCTTCCGTTCTGTCCCCATTCATTGTCAATGAGAACAAAACTGACTGAACAGAATGGAGTGCACCAGAATACATTCCTGTTGCATTTTGTTGCGTACCCATCGCAGACAGAAAAACGCTGCGAGCAGTGTTTTTCTGTCCAGCGTGGAATGCGGCGCAAGGTGGATCCGTCGTGACTCGCAATGTAAGTCAATGATGACGGATGCATTTTCTGAGACAAAAAAGAAAACAAATCCGTCCCCCATTGACTTACAATGGTTTTAGTGACGGATCCGTCGTGGCCCTTTTAGAGATAATGCAACCGGATCTGTTCATAACGGATGCAGCCGGTTGTATTATCAGGATAGAATCGCTTTTCCTGAACCATGACACATCCAGCAAAAACGCAGATGTAAAAGTAGCCTTATACCACCCCCAAAACAGCATGTCATTCGTGACATCTCATGTATTGAGCAGCGATTATTAGCCTCTAGGACATGCCACCAGTACGCAGAACTGCATCACAGGGGGAGATGAGCGCTGCAGGATTAGTTATTTGACCACAGGGAATAGCTCGATATGGGGGCACTTTGGGGAGATAAAAGTTTGATCCTGGAAAACCAATTTAATTAGACCAGTTTCTTACAAGCAATAAGCACCACATCATTTCTTCTTGACATAGAGGACACTAGGAGACACTTTTCTTTCCTCGGTGTATCATCAGTATTAGGAACATCAGCCAAAGCCTTCTACTTCTTAAACCAAACTGAAGTTTCAGCAATGCAAAGCTGCCTTTAAAAAGATCAGTGGCAATTAGCTCTCTCCAGAGGAGGCCGAACAAGCAGATTCTGATCCTGATGCTTTATTTACAAGACGCCTTTATAAATAAATTGTGTTAAAAAAGAACAGAGACAGCATATTGATCCTGACGTGCATCCTCCATTATATTTTTATTAAACTATGACATTTTACTTTTCCCGTATATACACACAACAACAGGAGGGGGTATTGCATTACTTGACTAGTGTTGCAATACAAATCATAGCAAAAAAGCAATATCAATGGTCTACCTATGCCAGACACATTTCACTGAAAGTAAAGCTCTTATGATTTCTTGTCTTGAAGGCCTACACGATTGCCTTTTCATGCTTTGAATTCGAAGCTTCCACCTTTTTTTTAGCATTAATGACTTCTTGATCCTTTATGCATCTAAGTGCCAAATAAAAACTTCTTAGAAACTGTAGTATGGCAAATGGTCATACGTACTAAATTATCTCAACTACTTTGTGGTTGGATTGATTTATCGGTCATGATGTAGCTTTTCAGCCTCTATATTCAGCGGCTATTAGTTCTCATTCTCTCACCAATTATTTCAGAACTAAAGGCTTTTTTACAACGGCCGAGGATCGGGCCAATTAAAGCGAACACATTTTCCTGCAAACACTCATTCCGGATAATTAGCCCATGTAAATGTGCCGCTGATCATCTGAAAATACAATAAAGCTCTCGTTTGTCTGGTGACCCAATCGTTTATGTGACACATAAAATAATAATTTATCGGCAGCTCATTGCCCTGTGTAAGCAGAGATGTGCTGCCAGCAAACAATGAATCCATATGGGGATGAATGCTCATAGCAGAGATCATTCATCCTCATACAGAGGGGATGATTGCTGCATGTACACTCATTGACAAACAAAGACGCACCCAGATAGAAATGCTGGATTGCTGCAAAACTCAGCATGAATTTAAATGATTACAGGTGTAGTGTGTGGTCTGATTAGACACTGGGTCTTATACCACAAGAGGGCATAAAAGTGCTACCCCCTCTGCCCTATAAAAAGGCTCTCAGAGGCTACTTTTCGGGAGTCTACCTTTTGGTGAGAACTTGTTGACTGATAGACAAGCCTCTACAATGCACTGAAAGAATTGTTGCCTAGTAAACAAACTTTGAGAAGGGTGCATCATTGGACTGAGAGAAGAAGGATGGTCATTTCAACGAATTGCCTGCCATCTAGGCCATTCTGAACTAGCTGTTAGGATTTTTTAGGAGCAATGGTTACGAGAGAGCAAACACACATGGGGAAAAGGCTTTGGACAGCCCATACATGCCACCAGTAGAGAGGATCATTTGATTTACCAACAAGCATGAGCAACTCCTAGAGTTTCATGGCTCACCATTCAGACACGGTCTCATGGCACTCAATATGTGTCCTGCCATTGACAGCCAGCCACTATCGCCTTCATTTGCAGTGGTCTTGTAAATGAGAAACCTTAAGTGATATGTATTGGAAACATACTGTATAATCTCTAGTGAGTAATCCAGGTTCTATTTGGGAAGCGACAATGGTCAGTTTTGAGTATGGAGGCTTTTTTAATCCTGCCTTTACTGTGGAGCGACACACTGCCCCAACTGCTGCTGGGATGATCTGTGGAGCCATCTCCTCTGGTAGTGATACAAGGAAAACAAACTGCTAAGCAATATGTGCAGGACATTCTGCACATGGCAGGGCTTCCAACTAGCATTTTCAGCATGATAATTGTCACCCAAATACACAGGAAGGGTTTCCAGGAATGTCTCCGCTAAATTGCAGCACTTTCTTGGCCTGCAAGATTTATCTCCAATTGAGCATTTATGGGCATGGCTGGGATGCCAGCTTCGGCAACCTATGAGTGTGTGGGATCTACAGGCCCAGCTACAGCATCTCTTGACGTGCCACAGGATACCATACAGAACCTATATACCTCCCAACTGCCTCTCAACCTCCTTTCAATTGTCATGTTTTCCCGAATAAACTTATTCTTTGGTTCTAATATTGTAATCACTTACAGTACATATACCATCATTATGTTTACAGATATAAAGTTTCATTCAATTCTAACAAGTCCTTCTTGGTGTGTTCATTCCCAATCATTGCCCTGTATATTATCCCGTAGATCGGCCCACCTTCAGAGTAATCTACTCCAAGATCTTTCCTAATATATGGAAATATATCATAATGTTTAGATTTTCTTTACAGTGATACTTTTTGTAACTGGAAGTTTTGAGTTGACTTGAGTTTACTTACTTGCTGCTAATCCAGCTCTATCTAGACTTCCAAGCATGTTGGTCAACCTAGTGAAAGTACATACTGTACTTTTCATAATAAAATGCAGAGCTGAATGTTACCATACAACATCCTGAAAAATGTTCTTTTTCTGTGGTGTGCTGAAGGCAAATCGCTGATGAAAGGGTTACACTGTATGTCTAGGTTCCTTCCTTCACGAAAGGTGAGGATGTTCCATTGTAGTTGTGGTGACATCCAGCTGTGTGTTCATCCACTTAAGTAATATTGTGAGCAGGGCACAGATAAATAATGCATAATGCCCTCAAAAGGAATACATCATCTTTCTCCTTCTGATCATATGATGTTACAAGAAGTCACCTATTGTTTCCTGTTTATACAGTTTTTACAAAAATCAGAGGAGCCTCACACAGTTTGTCAGAAATGGTTGAAAATCCAAATTACTGCAGATTTCTGTTTTATCAGCAGTTCACTTCTGAGGCCCTACCTGTAATCAGAAAGGGTCTCAGGTATTCATCTACTTTATCTCCACAACAACCTGAAATTACATACTACCACAAAGTGCAATCTGCCCTGTGGGAATTGCACTTGACCTCACTAAACGCATTGGGCACCTTTAGAGGTGTTTTTTTTTTTTTTTTTTTTTACTGAATCGTATGCCTTTTCTGCTACAAATCATTTTTGTAATTGGGTTTTATAAAAAAAAAAATCAATCATTTGATTTTTTGCTGCAGAATGCTTACAAAACAGTCAAATCAGAGAGCTTGTCTGTTGGTTTAATCTCCAGCCGTTCCTATCTCCTTCTGAGCAATCAGTCAAGCTCAATTGTGATTGAATAAAGCTGATCAACTTTGAACTTAATTGAGCTTACATGATCTTTCAGGGGAACATAGAAGTGGCTGGAGATAGTGCCATCAGACAATGAGTGAAGGTTTGACTGTGAATGGGATTTTGCACTTTGCTATGTACTGTGAAACACTGAAGCTGCAGAAATCAAATGGTTGAAAATCTTTATTTTTTAAATTTTTAAATTTTTTTCAAAATTGCTTTATTAGAAAGCTTTGTATCATACATCAAATTATTATTATTATTATTATTTTTAATAACAGCATTTATAATCAACATAAAAGTTAACAAATGTATGTAGTGAATGTCTCACATTATATTGAGATATGGTTACAGCAGTGTGAAAGGATATGATCATAATGGGTCAGTGTTTCAAACACTTAAAATTCCTAAAATGTTCCCAATTTTCCCAGGTAACTCTGAATTTAGAGTAATTGTGATTTTCCCAAGCTTCTATTTCTTCAAACCTATAGATATTGTCAACTTTCCCTATCCATTGCTCCAGGGAAGGGATCTCCGGCTTGAGCCAGAATCTGGGTATTAGAAGATGGGCGCTAGATAGAAGTATTTTAAAAAGAGGAGGTACCACCTTCCCAGGACATTGGGCATAAAAGCCCAACAAGGCCAATTGGGGAGACAAAGAGATTTTCGTTTTGCACACCTCGTTACTTTTGTTAAAAATCTCACTCCACCATTTTTGAATCAGTGGGCACAGCCACCACACATGATAAAATGAGCCTCTTTCTCCCCTGCAGCGCCAGCAAATATCTGTATTTGCTTGGTCGGATCTGCTAGTGATGTCAGTTTTTTTTTTACCACCTAGTGAGGATCTTGTACCCATTTTCCTGAATTCTAACACATCTTGAGGTAACGTGGGGTGTCACTAGTAATCTAGAACATTCTTCAGGCGTAAAAGAGCAACCCAAATCCCGTTCCCTTAGATCCACAAACGCCAGTTTTGGTGCAGAGATGGGGGTGTTAAGTACCTTATAAAGGTTCGAGATTGGTTTTGTTAGTGGAGTAGGCCTAACTATCAAGCTTTCGAACCAGGTTAGAGGTCTAGGGAGGGCTTGCTTTGGGATGTATTTAGAGAAAATCTTTATTAAAACCTGCTTACAAGAATGTTTTTAAGCAACAATACATGCATTTCAGGCTTTAAAGATGAGATAAAAGTCCAATTTGCCCATACTGATCAAATTAAGAGCCTCTGGAATTCATTTGGAACTCAAATGTCTCAAATGTTTGAGAACCTCATATAGGCCAGTTCCAAACACAAGGTTTTAAAACTTTAAGGTAGCATTTTGGTGCTTTTTTTGTTCCAAAACAACCACTGCAGTCTTGTGAAACATAATGTACTATAGACAGTAAGATGATCTCTGTAGCTGCTTATTGCTCTACTGTACATAGATGAAGATCCTGAATGATCCACCTAAGACTCAAAATTCCTTAATTATTTTTGAATTACGTTTTTAAATCAGACAACACTTTTTATGTTACAGCATAGACAGACTGGCACTTTTTGGTCAAAACTAACAGAACTACTAACCTCGTTCTTCTTCAAACCAATCAAAATGCAGATTTTATTTTTGCAGAGCAGTGTACAGTAAGTAACAGAAGTTGTTTTAATAGGCTGCTATGGGAAAATCTGCTTTTCAATTAGATACTTTTGATAAACTATGACCATTTTGTTTCCTTCATGGATAAAGTTGCAACTGCTGAAACATAGATTGGCTGAACCTGCCAATTTTAGCAGGACCATCTAACGTGTATTGGGGCTTCCCAACTCTCCTCCACCGCAATAAGGGAGTAGTTGGATTTCAGCATGCCTGATCCTTTTGTTCTCAGGGAAAACTGCTGCCAAAGGTGTCTGGCAGTGGCTTAGTGGCTGAGGACAGATGTATTTGGAGGTTAGGAGGGATAGCCATCATCTGATTGAAGGTTTGGCTGACACCTATCTAACATGCTTGGCCAGCATTACATCCTTCAACAGTTTTTTGGCAACTTTTCTTGACTAAAAGTTCTCAGGTGTGCGAACAGTTTGTGGATATGATAAAACTGCATTTGTGAAAACCTATTTCCTAGTGTTGATTTCAACCAAATGTCGCCCTATCCATCACAGGACATCAGGGAAGCTCAGTAACAGATACAGTGGTTCTGTGAGGTTTTCTTACAAGAAGCTAGAGATGAGTTTTGACATGTCTTGGAAAGAGATTAAAAAACTGTCAGCATGAAGACACCAGAGAGGTGACAAGAAAGACGAGATCGTCCTTCAGGAACAAAGAAAAAAAAAAAGAAGGCCTCTTGCTCCTAATTTCATCAGCAAAATGCTTTTATTGAAATCAATACCAAGCAAATTAGAATCTCGGAGCAAATGTGAAGAAAATCAATGAGAAGTAGGTGTTATAGTGAGGAGGGCGAGGACTGTGGGTGGATTGATGTTCTGACAGACATTAAAGACCGAATCAAATAAATGCGCACCATAGGCGTGGTAGGTCACACAGCACACTGTTTGAATCATTGCATTACAACTATTAGAACCGTTGTGTTCAATATTATTTATGCACATCCATCGGTAGAAGGACTGAATACAGATGGAGAAGGCTTTGTTGTACTAGATAGTAGGCTATGACATAGGATGAATTCCGTTTAAAGTAATAAGCCAATATATAAAATTCACTAACAGCAAGTTGTTAAGCTATCCATTGTTTCATTCTATTCTACATTCATTTATATATCTACTTAATTATATCTGTTCTGCAGTATTCTTGCTGAAGTCATATCTACTGAAAAATACCGCTCTTTTACAAATTGTAATATATTATTGAGGTTGTTATTGTCAGGATATATTCACAAGGGACAGATTTTTGTTAGAGAAATCTCTGTGGTAGAAAATTTGTTCCATACATCTGAATGAAATGAAAGGCTCATGCACACAAATGTATTTTTGGTCCGCATTTTTTGCAGTACGGATGTGGACCCATTCTCTTCAATTGGGCCGCAAAAGATGCGGACCAAACACGATCTCCTGTCTGCATTTGCATATCCATTCTGTGGCATCCCCAAAAATATAGAACTTGTCCTATTGTTGTCCATGTTACGGACAAGGATAGGCCTATTCTGTTATGGCCTGGACGTCCTCTTCTGCAAAATGTGCAACACACACGGCTGGTATCTGTATTTTGTGGATCCGCAATTTGCGGACCAAAAAACAGACAAGTGAAGTGACACAACCGATTTAACTAAATATCTATGCAGAAGTGAGGAAAAGTAAGTGAACCTCTTAGCTTCAGTTAAGGGTATGACCATACTATACATTCAGGTTTCCTTAATACTTTCTCTCCTTTTATGATACACACCTTTATGATACACACTTTGGCTTCAAAAACTGCATAAAAAATCAGATGAGATAGGAAATATAGGCTTCACAGGTGCTTTGCCAATTGAATAAAGGCACAGAAAGCCTGGTTACTAACAAATCTGTTTTTCTCAAGATAGATTGGATATTAGGAACCATGTCTTGATATAAATAACTATCAGAAGATACGGTATAAAAACACATGAAACTGTGAAAGGTTGCAAACACATTGCTAAATATATGGACATCTATCAATCTACTGTTAGACAAGTTATCTACAAATGGAGAAAATTCCGGATTGCTGCTACTCAAGCTAGTCATGGGCATCCTGAGATTGTTGGCCTTGTACCAACAATTTTTTTAACTTTCTAAATTGTTATACTATCACTAGTGTTGAGTGAATCAAAGAATCCAACGTGGAACTCTATCTGAAGTTTTAGAAAAATTTGATTTACCGCAAAGTCAAATTTCCTTGTGCTTTATGGTTATGAATTATTTTTCAAAAAATAGTGGCTAGAGTTGTTTTAACCTCTTCGCTACCAGCGCCGTACATGTATGGCCCTGGAGCGATGTGTAAGCATGGCGCCCGCTCGCACGTGCAGTGGGCGCAATGGCTGGCAGGTCTCTGCTGTTTCATACAGCAGAGACCTGTGGCAAATTACCATAAAAAAGAAGAGATGGCTCCGGCAGCCTTTCGTAACATCCAATTTTCTTTTATTTCGACCTCAAGACACAATACAGCAACGTTTCGACTGAGAATCAGTCTTTGTCAAGCCTAATGACATCAATAACCATAGGCATATATATACCCCCCACACATAAAATACACGCCCCTTTGAATCATCAAGATAAATCAACATATAATAGAATGCCTGTGTCCACAGATTACCTTGCACCTGGTTAACAGCTAGCTAAGGATCCCAAATGGGACATAGCGGATGTCATAGGGGTGATATTGGATGAGGCTCTCAGCCAAGGAATCATTGATGATGAGCTAAATAGCTATTTGCGTGTGAGCCATCCTATCACCCCTGTGATATACGTATTACCAAAGATCCACAAGAGTTTGGTGGATCCCCCTGGCCGACCTATTGTGTCGGGCAGGGGTTCCATCTTTAATACTGTGTCCATCTTTTTAGATAAAGTTTTGCGGATCCATGCGACCACGGCCCCCTCCTATATCAGGGACACTGGCCATTTCCTGACCAAGCTGGGATTACTTGATCTACAGGCGGATTTCCTATTGGTGAGTTTTGATGTTGTATCCCTCTATACATCCATCGATCACTCATATGGTCCTAATGTCGTCGATGTGGCCCTGGCCGGCACAGACCTCTCTCTTGGGGCGCGCCGGCTGATCCTCGCCCTCTTGGAGGTGGTCCTGAGGAGGAATTATTTCCTCTTCGGGGGCGCCTTCTACCAACAGAAGCGTGGTGTGGCGATGGGGTCCAATGTGGCCCCCACCTGAGCAAATATCTTCATGGCAGAGGTCGAGGATCGGCTGGTGTATCGCTCCAAATTTTCTGAGAGGGTTCTGTGCTGGTGGCGCTACATCGACGACATTTTCTTGGTCTGGACGGGTACTACATCAGAATTAATTGAATTTCACGTGCACCTGAATTCGGGGGTCCAGGACCTGCGGTTCACTGTGACACACTCTGTCCGTGAGCTGCAGTTCCTGGACGTCCAAATTCTTGTGCAAGATGGGGAGATCTTTACTGACCTCTTCCAAAAACCTACAGATAGGAATACTTTGTTGATGTATGACAGCAGTCATCCTCAGAATATGGTAAACTCCCTTCCATGGAGTCAATTACTCAGGGTACGGCGCATTGTATCGGATGATACCCAATTTGGTTATAGAGTTGATGAAATGTGCAATAAGTTCAGCAAGAGGGGATACCCCAAAAAATTGATCAACCGTACCAAACAAAAAATTGTATCCATTGAACGCAGTTCCACCTTCACAAGAAAGCCACAGAAACAGGATACCCCTCGGATTCCTTTTGTGTCCGTCTTTGGGAGTGACAGTGGAAGTATCGTGACCATCCTTAGACAGGAATGGCAGATCCTGCAGAAAGGATTGCCCACAGTCACTGAATTCATGGTTCCCCCAATGATGGCATATAAACGAAGTCCTAATTTGCGTGATAGAATGGTGAAAGCCGACATCGGGGGCAAGGATAGTGAAAGACAGAAGAGGTTGGCACCACTGAGGAGTGGTAATTTCCCTTGCCTTTCCTGCTGCAACTGCAGTTGCATCATGAAAGGCGATGGTTTTACACACCCTTACAGTGGAAAACGGTTCAAAATTAAAGGACACTATACATGTAGATCCACTGATGTGGTATACATGATACAGTGCCCGTGCAGCTTGATATACGTGGGCGAGACCACGATGGAATTGAGGGAAAGAATCAACAAGCATAAAAGTACAATAAGAAAGGGTGCACTTGATAAACCCGTTGCAAAACATTTTATTGAATGCAAGCACTCCATTAATCAATTGAGATTCCGTGCTATTGATAGCGTAGGATATTTGAGACGGGGGGGGGGGGGGGTGACAGAAAGGGAATCCTGAGGAGGAAGGAGCTTAAATGGATCCATACCCTTAGGTCCCTACAACCGTTTGGCCTAAATATAGAATTCAATGTCACGTCCATTGACTAACATGAGGAGCAAGTATGTCCTCTATGTATAGGGACATTATGTTTTTAAGATATATGTAAAACACCCCTTTGGGATCTACTCCCTATGTGCAGGGAAATCATATATTATATTTATCAATATGGTAATATGTAATGTATATGTGTTTCATTATCTGCATCTATGATGCTGGTGATCGATGCTTCCCAGATATGATGTAATATGCACCTTTCCCACCATTACCATGAGTGTTATGTACTGCCGCATATATATTAATTTTTTTGCAGATCACATGACTATACTGGATATGTACATATTGGATCATGTTGGATTGAAATTGTCTAATGTACATTTTGTTTATCTGGATATAAATCTGATTACTTATTACTAGAGGAAGCTTTTCCCAGGGATGTATCTTCGTTACCATGCCACTGACGTTTGCGCTGTATTGACACTTGACGTGGATAATCACGTGATACGCTTGACCGACGCACATATGTGCGCATTCGGATGACGTTTGCTGAATGGACACACAACTATTGACGTCAGCATCAGTCGGAGATGGCTGATTGGTCTAAGGTACGACCGCCGTCAGTCACCATGGAGACGATCGACACATCCGGTTATGCAAATGTATTGAAGTGGGACTGCGCATTCCACATGTGACAACGCCGACATGTACAACGCGGCTTTGGCGGGCTGTTAACCAGGTGCAAGGTAATCTGTGGACACAGGCATTCTATTATATGTTGATTTATCTTGATGATTCAAAGGGGCGTGTATTTTATGTGTGGGGGTATATACATGCCTATGGTTATTGATGTCATTAGGCTTGACAAAGACTGATTCTCAGTCGAAACGTTGCTGTATTGTGTCTTGAGGTCGAAATAAAAGAAAATTGGATGTTACGAAATGCTGCCGGAGCCATCTCTTCTTTTTTATACTTATTACATGGCCTAATGGATCAAGGGCCTACGGTGAGGCTGTTGCATTGAACACGTACATCATTGAGAGACCGTATAGCGCTGCTTCTATCTACCACTTGTGCCTGCGGCAAATTACCGTGATTGGCAATAATGCCGATCGTGATAATTAAAGGCTTTAGATGCCATGATCAAGCAAGATCATGGCATCTAAATGCACAAAAACCCAGAAGCTCGTGCTTCTGGGCTTCCTACCGATGCCCCGTGCGGCCACCAGATGGCAGACCAGGATAAGAAATGATCAACTTCTAGTTTAAATGTCATTAAAAAAATCCCTAATAGAACAAAATAAAAAATAAAAAACAACATTATTTATAGGCTCATATATGAGCTTCAAAATCATCACAAAGAAAATGTTAAAAAAAAATATAAAAAAAAAATATTTAAGTTTAAACTGCCCCCCTTTCCGTATAATTTAAAAATATATACCTAAATAACAATAAATCTAAACATCATGGGTATGCTCGCGACTGAAAACGCCCATACTATTAAAATATTTTTTAAAAAATCCAATACGGCGAATGGCGCTACGGAAAAAAGGGTCAAAATGCCCAATTTGCCATTTTTTTCATTGCTCCTCTTACCACCAAAAATGTAATAAAATGTGATCTGTAAAGCTCCAACGGGTGTGGACGCGCTGTGCCACTTACCAGTTTGGCTTTGGGCCAAACTTGGGAGTGGAATCTAAGTGTTCCCCTGGTCTTCACCCTTTATCCCGCTCCAAGATGCGGAAACTGGTCTTAGCTGCAGGGGAGACACCTGGTCGCTGCCGCAAGAGTGGTCCCGGTTAGGCTACTTTCACACTAGCGTTTGGAGCGGATCCGTCTGATGTTTCATCAGACGGATCCGCTCCGATAATGCAGACGTTCGCATCCGTTCAGAACGGATCCGTCTGCATTAAAACTTAGAAAATTTTCTAAGTATGAAAGTAGCCTGAGCGGATCCGTCCAGACTTTACATTGTAAGTCAATGGGGAACGGATCCGCTTGAAGATTGAGCCATATGGTGTCATCTTCAAGCGGATCCGTCCCCATTGACTTACATTGTAAGTCTGGACGGATCCGCTCGCCTCCGCACGGCCAGGCGGACACCCGAACGCTGCAAGCAGCGTTCAGGTGTCCGCTCACTGAGCGGAGCGGAGGCTGAGCGCTGGCAGGCGGATGCATTCTCAGTGGATCCGCCTCCACTGAGAATGCATTGGGGCCAGACGGATGCGTTCGGGGCCGCTCGTGAGCCCCTTCAAACGGAGCGCACGAGCGGACACCCGAACGCTCGTGTGAAAGTAGCCTTAAGTGGCAGCTGGCCAAGCAGGCCAGAACGCCCCAGTGCAAGCACTGGGGATACAGGCAGGTGGAGCGAGCTGTCACTGGATGGAAAAAGGGCAGCAGCAGAGTCAGATGAGTAACAAGCTGAACAGCAGACAGAGGCGTGGTCGACAATCTGAATCATACACTTTAGAGCGAGGTACAGTAGGATCAGGCAGAAATGAGGTCAGGATACAGGCTAAGGTCGGAAGCAGGATAGCAACACAGGAACAACGAGCTGGAACCTTCGCTGTAGAAAACTACAATATTGCTCAGGCATCACAGGAAGGGGGAAGCACCCTTATAAAGGTGGTGCCTGGCCGGGATTGGAGAGAAGGCGGAATCAGGGGCGTGCACGAACCCTTAAAGAAACAGGACTGCTACAAGGTGCAACTGAAGCTGTCGCCACCTGCGACAGTGCAGGAAAGCGGGTCCGGAGCCTGCAGAAGTTTGGAGGAGCCTTGTGTGCAGTTCGACTGAGGTACATAGCAGGATGCGCTGCATGCTGGCGGCTGCCAACTGCCATTGTCACATGATCAAAAAGTCACACACACTCCAAAATGGTATCAATAAAAACTACAGATTGTTTCACAAATGAGACCCTAAACAGCTCAGTAGACATAAGTATAAAAAAGTTTTGGGGGTCAGAATATGGTGATGTAAAAAAATTATTTTCTATCAGTTTAAATTAATTTTTACACTATTTAGACATAAAAAAAAACCTACACATATGTGATATTGTTGTAATCATACTGACCCAGAGAATGAAGCTCATGGGTCAGTTTTGCCATAAACGAAACGCTGCGGGAACAAAACCCGTATAACGGTGGAGGAATTGCATTTTTTTCCAATTCCACCCCATTTGGATTTTTTTTTACTGTTTCCCACTACATTTTATGCCATAATTAATGGTGGTATTAGAAAGTACAACCTGTCCTGCAAAAAATAAGCCCTCATACAGCTATGTGACCGGAAATATAAAAAAGTTATGGCTCAAGGAATATACGGAAGAAAAATGAAAACGCAAAAACGAAAAAACCTCCGGTAGCCTATGGGTTAAAAACAACAGAAAAAAATACTCACCTTATCCACTTGCTCGCTCAGAGTCAGTCCTCTACACTCTTGAGTGGAAAAGACCATTGGGGGCACGCGGTGATGTCATCACACTCAGTGCAGGTCCTTCCACAGGTCTTTTCCACTCAGGAGAGCAGAGGACTGCCTCTGTGCGAGCAAGTAGATGAGGGGAGTGAATTATTATTTTTTAAACCCAAAAAGCCATATTAGACTAGCGTATTACTGTTTTTAACGGCTGTTAGATGGGAGCTCTTCTGACTAAGCGGCTGTTAAAAATGGTCCCATTGAATGATAGGTTAAATGTGGTTTTAAGATTACAATTCATGATGAATTAATTCGTAACAAATCAAATTTATTTTTCAAAACTTTGCAGCAGAGGGACAGCTTTTGGGACAGTATATTGTGCTGCACTTATTATTTGGTTCTCTGGGATGGTATTATTGGCCCCTCCTACTTATGCTGCCCCGCCTTCTGTTAAGTTGGACTCACCTACAACATGGGGCCACTTTAAGTTTTTTTTTCAGGGCTACTTTCAGTTCCCAGTCCGGCTGCTTGGAAGGTACTAACCCCTCGGACAGGTCATTGCTGCTTATACACTTTATTCCTACAAAAATGATCCCTGTTTTCTTCATCCTTATCTGTCTAATTAAAGTCTGTTTAACTCTCCCCTGCTGCTGGGGTGAAAGGGTTATATATTAATACACACATAAAATCCCTCTTTTCGCATACACACAAATTCCTGGCTAGAGATTTTAATGAAGTCTGCTCTCCCTGTTAAATATTTCATACACATATTTTATGTCGCTGAATTTTAAAGCAAACAGATAAAATGAAAGAATTCAGCCTTAATGCCACCCTTGTGAACTTTTCCTCTTTCTTTCATTTCCAGGGTTTTTTCATCAACCTTCATCAACAGTTTGGGTTAACCCTGTAAAGGGCTGTGGAGGCAAGGTTTTCATTGAAGTAACATTACCAGGGGAAGTATTTTTTCAGAAATCCTTTGCGGTGATTGTAAAAATGTGCTTTCCAGCATTTCTCAGTCATATTGCTCTCAATATGGAACCACCACGTAAATCTTAATAAAGTATTTAAGACATTCCCTTGTAGGCCGTGTAAAGAGATCTACTGTAAGGCGATTTATGAAGATTGGGCTTCTAATCTTCGAAAATACATACAAGACTAAAGTGATATCTAATAGTTGCCTGTTTTCTTAGGATTATTTTTCTCTAAAATCAAAAATGCTGTTAGATATCTTGTAAAAGTCCTTGGTTATTGGGCAAGGCTTGAGCTATTGCTGTTCCAGGGAACAAATTACCGCTAACTATCATCTTCAATGTGAGGAGTAGATGAAAATGCAGTCCTATCAGGTTGCTTTGTGGTCATGTAGACTTCCTGTTAGGCTAGCAAAGCGTATAGTGCGACATTATGATTCATTATAGAGGGGATGATTGAATTTTAATTTTGACTCTTGACTACTCACAATTGTCTACAAATTTCTATGGAAGACAGAGACTTAGCGCAGCATGACATCAGGATATTGACCCCAGAGGACTCAGATCTCATCATTCTATATGATACGGTTACCTCACAATTTGGGAATTTAGAGCTGAGGAAATTATAGTGAAGTCAATGCCTCTTGGTTCTCATCTAGAGAGTGTCATTTTAAATAGCTACAATCAAATTAAATGGTATGTAACACAGTAAAAATGTTAATATCTAATATGTACCTTTCAGTGCTGTGCCCCACACACCATGTATTCAGCGTTCCTCTATATAATCTTGATCACAGTAATCCAACTAGCAATTATGCTCAAAATGGTAACCATGTGGTATAAACTGTACACCAACCCAACGATACTGTACACACTAAAGTCCCACGTGGTATACTATCCCGAATTGTATGTCATATATTGCTTGTTCTTCATAAAGATGTGTACTGTCCACCCTTACTTTTTATTGAATTTGATTCAAAACTCCAATTTCTCTCAAAATAAATTTAATACAATATCACAACATGCTTGCAAAACCCTTGAAAAACTGCAACTCACAACACAACCACTAGGTGACCACACATGGACTTATGAGAGATAGATATCTAGTGAAACAGTATTGCAAAATCACATTTTTTAAAAGAGCTGGTAATCTTCCACCACACATTTTGGGATATGTTGAGGCTAGTGGAAAGGTAAGAAAGGAAGACTCTGTGGAACATTCATTATTAAGGCCTCATGCACACGACCGTTCCGTTTTTTGCGGTCCGCAAATTGCAAATCCGCAAAACACGGAAGCTGCCGGTGTGCCTTCCGCAATTTGCTAAATGGAACAGGCGGCCCATTGCAGAAATGCTTATTCTTGTCCACAAAACGGACAAGAATAGGACATGTTATATTTTTTTTGCGGGGCTACATAACGGAGCAATGGATGCAGACAGAACACGGAGTGCTGTCCGCATCTTTTGCGACCCCATTGAAGTGAATGGGTCCACACCCGAGCCGCAAAAACTGCGGCTCGGATGCGGACCAGAACAACGATCGTGTGCTTGAGGCTAAGTCCTTAGAATTCCTACAAGGAGACTCTGTGGGTTCACAAGATGAACATATTTCATGGAGAGTGAATGCTGCTGTGACATATCGCGGATCAGCACATCTACAATAAAGTCCTTGCCCCCATTTTGAAAACTCTTCAGCATGGTCCTAACTTAATGACATTTATCAGTTATCTCATAGGAGTTGCTTTGCCTTCCTCTGGATCCACAATGTAGGATAATACATTGTGGTACAAGAATTTTCTTTTACGTTTATTGACTATGAAGGGTGTTGTTGGCCACTGTAGGATTTTATTTCCTTTATATTACAGAAGTAATATACATTTTTTCATTGTCTTAAATGGGAAAATGTATCTGTACGGTATGTTTGCTGCATTCATTATCAACGTTTGTTAAGGCATTATTGTTGTGCCCTTGAGGCAACTTAAAGGGTTAACAGCAAGCTTTTACTCTAAACCTCAGCTCATGTGCAACAAGACTTGATACATTGTTTTCCTCCACAATTAAGCGCATATTATTATATCTAAAACCGCATTAACCCAAATGAAATGCTGTTGAATAATTAAACAGACACTGGTCCAAAATACTTTTCTTTCAATTAGTGGTAAATTGATATTGGTGTTGTGTTCTTTTTACAGTTCTGGAATTTACCACCCATTAAGGGGAAATTAGAACTTTAAGTGCATTTAAAAGGTAATAAGGATCATTTAAACAGGAATATGTATTTTCATTAAAG
Source organism: Bufo bufo (assembly GCF_905171765.1). Classification (NCBI taxonomy): domain Eukaryota; kingdom Metazoa; phylum Chordata; class Amphibia; order Anura; family Bufonidae; genus Bufo; species Bufo bufo. The sequence continues at coordinate 75,467,755 of NC_053397.1, forward strand.
AAAGGAATGGCATATTCTCTCATCCATAATAGTTTTCTTTTTTACTTGAAGAAAATTGTTTCTCCGATTATGAGCAAATCTGTATTACTATATTTCAGTTAAATGTGCAATAAAATGTATAAACATATTTCTGTAGTCATGGAAGTCTTCATATTGCACACTGATAATGCCATGGCTCATTGGAGAAAAACATGATGATCATTCTTTTCATTGCCATGGCCTGATACGTAAAATTAGCTTTTTAGAACTGTCTTGTACACCCTAAAAACTTCACACAAAGGACTTTTCAATTACTAGGATACTTTCCATATACATATTTTTTTTTTAAATAAAAAATGGGACCAGTTCCTAGAAGAAGAAAGGGGTTTTGAAATTCTTTGGTGCATCATCCACTCAGCTAACATCATTTAGTAAAATCTAAGAGGCACATTTCTTAAGACCGGCGTTTTAGACGCCGGTCTTAATAAACCCCTAAGCTGGCGGTTATGTAGAAGCACCAGCCTCTTCATAACTTCGGAGGATCCTCCACCAGTTCTAAATGTAAGACAGCTTCCGAGCTATCTTACATTTAGACCTTTTTCTACGCCTGAAGCTGGCGTAGAAAGCGGTAAATGAGACGGCCCTACCACTTCCCCACCCACACCACTCCCAGAATTTTAGACTTGGTGTGAATAGGGAGAAGTCGCCTGAAATGCGCCTAATATTGGCGTATTTCAGCATCATAAATGATCCCCTAATTCAATGATGGCGAACCTTTTAGAGTCTAAGTGCCAAAACTACAAGCCAAAACCCAATTATTTATCGCAAACTGCCAACACGACAAGTTAACCTGAATACTACAGTTTAATATAGTATATATTCTATGTACTTTATCATTTAGCTATAATAGCCTGCCTGCATTCAATGTGCTGCTCATGCTGTTCATAGTGCACCCTCGCTGATGAATGGCAGGAAAAGTCTAAGGCAAGTCTACACCATAGACTTTTTCCAGGGTGCACACAGAAAGGGTTCAGAGTGCCGCCTCTGGCACCCGTGCCATAGGTTTGCCACCACTACCCTAAATACAGCAGTCCCTCAAGTTACAATAGTAATTAGTTCCAGGACGACCTTTGTATGTTGAAACCATTGTAAGTAATCGGTTCCAAAGACCCAAAATGTCATCCAAGACGAGGGGAAATGAAGATCTAAGAAAAATAAGCAGATAACAAAACAAGTCCTTACATATAACAGTCCGGAATAGCTGCTAGTAACTAATACAGCTATTTAACCAAAGAAGAGGCCTTGATTGGTTGGATGTGAGTCTGAGACATTGTATGTTGAGTCTAGTTTTAACTTACGATGGGTCAGGAAAGACCATTGTATGTTGAAAATATTGTATCCTGAGGCCATTGTATCTTGAGGAACCACTGTACTTGAAAACTTCAATTAGATTTTGTTCAATTGTAACATCCAGTTTTATAAAACTATTGACATCTCACTGGGACCTCAGAGGTTTTCATCAGTGGGGGTCCGTGAGGTTAAAAAACAAATGTAGTCTGCACTCCAAGGAGTGTGGTGCCTGTTGAGGACTTTGAAGTCATCACAAAATGTGATCAACAGCACTTCACACTTGTATGCTCTTAAGGAATCAGTCTTTACTCACAAACCTTGTAACTTCCCAAGCTGATCCAGGTTGGCTTGTGCAATATAAGGCAACAATAACTGCACAAAATAACTGTATGTTTCGGTCTTTTATGGACCTTTATCACCAGTAAATCTGTTACATGTGATGAGTGTGTGGTGCCTGTCTAGGTCATTACAGACAGGCAATCCAGACAGGTGCTAAACACATCATATCTAACAGATTTATTGTTGATAAAGGTCCATAAAGTACAGAAACATTTGGTTTGTCAATAAAGACTGAAAGGGGTTTTCTGAGACTTAAATAATGATGACCTATCCTCTGGATAGGTCATCAGTATATGATCCATGGGGGTATGACACCTGGAACCCCTGTTGATCAGCTGTAGCGCCGTGGCCTTCTTCCAGATTTCTCTAGGCCAGTGACGACACATTCATTGGTCATATGGCCTAGGCACAGCTCAGCTGCACAGAAGTGATTGGGACTGAGCTGCGATATCGATCACAGCCGCTATACTATTTACGGCACTGTGCTTGGTGAGCACAGAGAAGGCCATGGAGCTCATAGGCGCCTTCTCAAGCAGCTGATCAGTGGGGGTCCCGGGTGCCGGACCTCCATTGATCAGATACTGATGACCTATCCTGAGAACCCTTTTAAGACCATAGAAATGTAATACACTCAAAGTCACACAAAGGTTTTCTTAAAGATGATTATGCCACTTTGCCCCTTGTGTCCATACCGTGTTTCCCAGATGTTCTATTCCATCTAGAAGATTATGTCTGTTCTGTAGGGCAAAGTCCCAGTGGTTTAAAAGAAATTAAAAATAAAAAATTAATCACATTCTTGTTTTCCCCAAAGTGCACTCATCTGTCACTGCCTAATGCGGCTTTCTCCAGCTAAAGGGATTCAGAAAGGACTCAGCAATTCCATTCAAATGCATTTAACTAGTTAGATTCTACTCAAGTCAGGTTATAAATACTAACAAAGGATCTCAAAAATGTCTACTTACTATATACACTAATCAACCTATTATTCAAATGAAGTGAATAACAGTAATGATCTTGTTAATATGGATCCTGTCAAGTGATGGGACATATTAGGAAGCACAAAGTCTTCTCTTGATGATGACGTGTTGGAAGCAAGAAAACTGGACAATAATAAGGATTTGAGCAACAAGACATCTGGGCTAGAGAAAAGTAATTCTTGTGCGGTGTTCCAGATATGCAGTGGTTATTACCTACCAAAACTGGTCTAAAAAAGGATAGCCGGTGAACCAGGAGTAATGGGTAGCTAAGCCTCTGTGAAACGTTTGGGGAGTCTAGACCATCTGGACTGATCCCACAAAAAACTTATTAAAAGAACAAATTGCTTGTAAAGAAATGCTGGCTATGACAGAAAGGTATCAGAAGAACTTGCACCGTATGGGGCTGCCTAGCCACAGACCGGTCAGAGTGCCCATGCTGACACTTGTCTGCTACCAAAATCCCTACAGAGAGCATGTAAGAATCCAAACTGAACCATGCAGAGTGAAAAATGGTGACCTGATGAATCATGTTTTGTTTTACATCATGTCAAAGGCCAAATGAGTGTATGTTACTAACTCACGCTCCAACTTGGGAAGAGATGACACTGTGAGAAGAATGTAATCTGGCAGAGCCAGTTCAATACTCTGGGCAATGTTTTGCTGTAAAAACTTTTGTCCTGGTATTCGTATTGATGTTACCTTGCACCTACCTAAACATTAATGCAGAAAAGGTGCACCCCTTCATGGCAGAGGTATTTCCTAATCACAGCCACCTCTTTCAGCCACACTTAAATAATTCAGAAATGGTTTGAGGAACATGACAAACAGTTCAAGGTGATTACATGGCCTCCAGGATGTACTGGTCCATGGAGGCTCCAACTCATAACTTTTTATATTCAAGGGATCCGCTGCAAATATCACAGGACACCTTTAAAGGTCTCATTTGGTCCATGGCTTAATGGATCAGAGCTGTTTTGATGGCATGAGAGGCAGTGGCGTACATAGAGAAGTAAGAGCCCCATAGCAAGGATCAAAACCAGCCCCCCCTCCCCCACAGGACAGAAGGGTTTCTGCCTAAGCCCTTTTCAATGACGCTTGGGCCATTTTTCCACTGACTCATTTGCTAAAAGTTGTTCCTCTAGAGAGTAGAGTCCTGACCAAGTTTTCACCTCCAGTAGAAGAGGAGATAATCCCAACTAAGACTGGGCCCCCTCTTGCCCTGGGTCCCATAGCAGTCGCATGGTCTGCCGCTATCGTAGTTACGCCCCTGATGAGAGGAACCTACAAAATATTAGGCAGACATTCCAGGCAACATTGTGGCTGATCTGTGTATTTATCATATAGTTACATAGTTAATACGGTTGAAAAAAGACATAAGTCCATCAAGTTCAACCAAGGGATAAGTGGGGATGCGAATCCCAGAAGGAATTGAGACTCAAATTTCTACACGTTTTCATAAGCATTAATGTTGTTTACTTTTAAGAATTCATCTAAACCCTTTTTAAAACCGTCCACTGTTCCTGCTGTGACCACGTCCTGTGGAAGTCTATTCCACAGATTCACAGTTCTTACAGTAAAGAAACTTTGACGCTTCCGAAGACTGAACTTTTTCCTCTCCAGTCGGAGGCAGTGCCCCCTTTTGAGCAGATTTTACATGGAACAGTTTTTCACTGTATTTTTTGTGTGGCCCATTTATATATTTGCATAGGTTAATCATGTCCCCCTTAGACGTCTCTTCTCAAGACTAAATAAATTCTATTATTTTAATATTTCTTCATAACCAAGACCCTCCATGCCCCCTATCATTTTAGTCGCTCTCCTCTGTACTTTTTCCAGCTGTAGTGCATCCTTTCTATGGACTGGTGCCCAGAACTGAACTGCATATTCCAGATGAGGCCGCACCAGCGCTTTGTAAAGTGGTAATATCACATCCCTGCCCCATGAGTCCATGCCTCATTTAATGCATGACAATATCCTGGTGGCCTTAAAAGCAGCTGACATTGTGTGCTGTAATTTAATCTACCATCCACAAGGGCACCCAAATCTTTCTCTATAAGTGACTCTCCCAGTGTTACATCACCTAGGACAGGAATGGGAAAACTGCAGCTCTCCAGTTGTTGTAAAACTACAAATCCCATCATGCGCAGTCTGCCTACAGCTATCAGCTTACAGCAGGGCATGATGGCATTTGTAGTTTTACGACAGCTGGAGAGCCGCAGTTTGCCCATCCCTGACCTAGGACATGTGAAGCACAGAGATTATTACTACCAAGATGCATAACTTTATATTTGTCCACATTGAACCTCATGTGCCAAGTTGATGCCCAATCACTCAGAGTGTTCAAGTCAGCTTGTAGTTTGTGGACATCTTCCATAGACTGTACAGTTCTACACAGCTTAGTGGCATCTGCAAAAATAGAAATGGTGATATTAATCCCCTCCTCAATATCATTTAGTATAGTCCCTTAAGAGTCCTTCAAACATTTTTCCCACAACAGAAGTTAAACTAACTGGTTTATAATTACCTGTGGAGGACCTAGATCCTTTTATGAATATGGGCACCAAGTTTTCCTTGCGCCAATCACTTGGCACTGTACCAGTACCTAGAGAATAAACAGGGGCACAGCAATGACTGAACTGAGCTCTTTAAGCACTCTTGGGTGTAATCCATCTGGACCCGGAGTTTTGTTCACATTTACTCTATTTAGCTTGTCTTGGACCATATCTACAGTTAGCCAATTGAGTATATCACTGGATGTACTAACAGCCCCGGCACCCGGGATATCAGCTCTTTTCTCTTCTTTTGTATATATAGAGCTAAAAAAAACATTTAGTAACTCTGCCTTTTCCTTATTTTCAGTGACTACCCCCCCCCCCCCTTTACCATTATTTACCATCATATATATCCTATGTACTTTTAATGTATGTAGAGCCTCATCTGTTATATAAAAAACTATTGATTTGCTTCCCTACCATTGGCCATCACACAGGCAAACTGAACACATGCATAGTGCAACACAGAAAGTAGAGCGTAGTAGGGCATGTAAAGTTTTCTGCGTTATTCTTAGTCCATTGTGTCTTGTATTCACAGTGATAACGTAAATTCACTCCTAGCTCTTCTAAATTTCTTAACATTAATATGTTTGCAGGATATACAGAGGTACAGTGTGAAATTAGTATTTTTCACTCTCACTATGAATAATCAAAGTGTTCATGCAAAAAAAAAAATATATATAAAAGAACGTATGTATGTATGTTCCGCGAAAACTCAAAAACGCAACCATCCATTTCAATGAAACTTGGTATACACATCCCTTGCTACCTGGAAAGAAATCTTGTGGGGGTCTAAGCTCTCTAGGACGTACCGTTCCTGAGATATTCTCAAAAAATGACCTGCATTATCCAATACAAGCCTGTAAGCCTTTCACTTAAATCCTAACTGCCATACACACGGTCACATGTCCCTTATCAGCCAATGGAAGCTTGCAGGTCCTACTCTAGGTTGCCATAACAACTGATCACAGGTTTTAGCAGTTCGCAAATATTCAGTCGTATGACGCCACAACTACACTGCGAAAGTCACTGTTAAAGGGGCGGTCAATGTTAAAAGGGCGGCCACTATGAAAGTCACTGTTCAAGGGGCGGTCACCGTTAAAGGCGCGGCCACCGTGAAAGTCACGGTAAAGGGGCGGTCAGTGTTATTGTGCAAGTTATTTAATTTAAAATTATAATAAATAAATACCCGAGCAACGCCGGGTCATCAGCTAGTATACATATATATATATTTATATATATATAAAGCGAAAAAAATGAAGGCAGCACTCCAGTCTTCAAGTGAAAAGGTGGATTTTTTATTACACCCAACAGCAAAGCAGCATTTCAGCTCTCTCAATGGAGCCTTTGTCAAGCTTGACAAAGGCTCCATTGAGAGAGCTGAAATGCTGCATTGCTGTTGGGTGCAACAAAAAATCCACCTTTTCACTTGAAGACCGGAGTGCTGCCTTCATTTTTTCGCTTTAATTCATCATTCCATTTCCAGGAACCATTGTGGGATTTGCACTTGGCATACCTAAAGAGTGCTGCTGTTATTTTTTATTTATATATATATACAGTTGCAAGAAAAAGTATGTGAACCCTTTGGAATGATATGGATTTCTGCACAAATTGGTCATAAAATGTGATCTGATCTTCATCTAAGTCACAACAATAGACAATCACAGTCTGCTTAAACTAATAACACACAAAATGTTAAATGTTGCCATGTTTTTATTGAACACATTATTTATACATTCACAGTGCAGGTGGAAAAAGTATGTGAACCCTTGGATTTGTTAACTGGTTGAACCTCTTTTGGCAGCAATAACTTCAACCAAACGTTTCCTGTAGTTGCAGATCAGACATGCACAACGGTCAGGAGTAATTATTGACCATTCCTCTTTACAGAACTGTTTCAGTTCAGCAATATTCTTGGGATGTCTGGTGTGAATCGCTTTCTTGAGGTCATGCCACAGCATCTCAATCGGGTTGAGGTCAGGACTCTGACTGGGCCACTCCACAAGGCGTATTTTCTTCTGTTTAAGCCATTCTGTTGTTGATTTACTTCTATGCTTTGGGTCGTTGTCCTCTGTTGAGCTTCAGCTGATGGACAGATGGCCCTAAGTTCTCCCGCAAAATGTCTTGATAAACTTAGGAATTCATTTTTCCTTTGATAGCAATCCGTCCAGGCCCTGACGCAGCAAAGCAGCCCTAAACCATGACACCACCACCACCATACTTCACAGTTGGGATGAGGTTTTGATGTTGGTGTGCTGTGCCTCTTTTTCTCCACACATAGTGTTGTGTGTTTCTTCCAAACAACTCAACTTTGGTTTCATCTGTCCACAGAATATTTTGCCAATACTGCTGTGGAACATCCAGGTGCTCTTGTGCAAACTATAAACGTGCAGCAATGTTTTTTTTGGACAACAGTGGCTTCCTCTGTGGTATCCTCCCATGAAATCCATTCTTGTTTAGTGTTTTACGTATCGTAGATTCGCTAAAAGGGATGTTAGCATATGCCAGAGACTTTTGTAAGTCTTTAGCTGACACTCTAGGATTCTTCTTCACCTCATTGAGCAGTCTGCGCTGTGCTCTTGCAGTCATCTTTACAGGACGGCCACTCCTAGGGAAAGTAGCAGCAGTGCTGAACAAATGAAAATTTGTCTTACCTGATAAACAGCAAGGCTTTTGGAGATCCTTTTATAACCCTTTCCAGCTTTATGCAAGTCAACAATTCTTAATCATAGGTCTTCTGAGAGCTCTTTTGTGCGATGCATCATTCACATCAGGCAATGCTTCTTGTGAAAAGCAAACCCAGAACTGGTGTGTGTTTTTTATAGGGCAGGGCAGCACCTCCAATCTCATCTCATTGATTGACCTCCAGTTGGCTGACACCTCACTCCAATTAGCTCTTGGAGATGTCATTAGTCTAGGGGTTCACATACTTTTTCCAGCTGCACTGTGAATGTTTACATGGTGTGTTCAATAAAAACATGGTAACATTTAATTCTTTGTGTGTTATTAGTTTAAGCAGACTGTGATTGTCTATTGTTGTGACTTAGATGAAGATCAGATCACATTTTATGACCAATTTGTGCAGAAATCCATATCATTCCAAAGGGTTCACATACTTTTTCTTGCAACTGTGTATATATATATATATATATATATATGTATATATATATATATATATATATATATATGTGTTCAGAAATTAGATTGGCTAAAAGTCGGCTCTTCTGTATCTGACAAACTCTGATTTTCTAAATCTGACATACTCAGCTCTGAATGTATGTCTAGTATTTGCAGTTTGAATGATGTAATTCAGAACTTACTATTTTATAAAGCATAGCATGTCACAACCATGTTTTGATGCACAGCCTGTGGGGAAAATGAACTAATTTGGCGCAAATTCAGAGACTGAACTATGGAGAAGGATTGCACCTGCACCTCCTAATTCATACCAGGTTTACCGTGTATTTACTGGATCCAAGAAGGCTGTGGAGTGGGTTCTAATCCTCCCAGGGCTTCATTATGCAATGTGTGCATCATTCTTAATTTCCTAATTCTGACTTTGCAAAGACATCCCGCTTAGCCAGCTGGAGATTTCCTTACTGCTTTAATAGGGACACCAATCAATAGGATTTTTCCTCAAGTTAAAAAGCTTAACTGGCTAGCTCATGCTTCTAGAAATGTCTCTCCTACTGTAATTCTGTTTAATGCAACTCAACATAAAAAATGGGGCATTGTATGACACTCTGAATTTGCAGTAAAGGTTAACACCATGTGAATCCTTTTAAAGCAATGACCAACCATCCCAAGTGCAGATGAGAAAGTGAAATTTCAGCATACTGGGCTAGTCAGAAGAATCAAGAGGCTCTCGTGTTGTCTGTTCCCCCCACATGCAGATGTTTTTAAAAGAAGGGGTGCACAGAAGTGCATTGAAGAGGAGCTGCCACCTCTCCTGACATGTCTGTTTTAGTAATCACTTGAATTCCTTATGAAACAACATTTGTGTCAAAGAAAACGGATCCATCTCCATTGACTTACATTGTGAGTCATAAGATCTGTCTTGCTCCGCATCCCAGGATGTATTAAAAAAACGCTGCTTGCATGGAACGCAATGAAACGGAACGCAATGCATTTTGGAGCATTCCGTTTCTCTTCAGTTCAGTTTTGTCCCCATTAACAATGAATGGGGACAAAAGAAGCATTTTTCTCAGCTATTGAGACCCTATGACGGATCTCAATAGCGGAAAGGGAAAACGCTGGTGTGAAAGTAGCCTAAGACTGTCAGCAGTATTAGCTTTCACAGGTTAGCTTTTCTGTCACCCTATCACACAGAGGGTGCGGCTTCCCTCTTTCTCTCCCTGACCTTCCTCCTTCTTCCTGGCAGTCACTCACAGTGAGAGAAATATACCCCTTAGGGCTCATTCAGACAACCGTATGTGTTTTGTGGTCCGCAAATTGCAGATAGATGCAAAACTAGATACCGGCCATGAAAATGCAGAATGGAATTGCAAACCCTATGATAGAAATGCCTATTTATGTCTGCAGTTTCAGACCAGAATAGGATGTGCCCTATGATTTTTGTGGGGCCACGGAGTGGAAGTATGGATGTGGAAAGCACACGGTGTGCTGCTATAGATACATAGTAGAACTGACGTTGTTATTAGGAACAATTTGTCAATAGACAGGGGCAGATTTACTAATCTGATGGATTCATTTTATAAAGTATCATAATAGACCCTGCCCCTTTCCTGATAAGCAACATCCTAACGGACACATTTTCTCCTTACAGCGTCAGTAACATAACAAAGGGTCCCCTATGTACCGTATATAGTAGCTTTAGTTCTCTGCGCTGACTGCTACGGAAGGACAATATTTTGTATTTAACGGGGTTTAGAGGCATAGGTCATCAACATTTGATACGTGAGGGTCCAACTTCTGGAACCCCTGCCAATTAACTGGCACTCTGGTGAGCACTGAAGCCTCTTCCTAGGGCAGTAACATCATGTTCCTCTATCACATGTGTAGTACTCCAGAGCAGGCACTATTCCTACATACTGCTACTAATACCTAACCAATGTGTGACACCACTATGCATTTTGTTTCCAGGTCTGTTCAGAAGGTGCTATGTAACTGTTATTTATTGTATTTCATGCCCTGTGTCTGGTTTACCAGCAGGTGGTGATGTGTCTGAAAGTGACATATAGGTAAAAAGGAACTAACCATTCCATTCTCTACCCTTTGAGTGGGCTCGCAAGCAGAGGCGTGTCTTGCCTGTTCAGAGTGAGTTGAGTCTGAGTTCTGGTCCTAGCCAAAGGCTAAAGAAGTAGTGTCGTGCAGCCCTGGCCTAGAAGCCTGACTGACACCACAGCAAGCAATCTGCAACCAGAGTCAAGTCAGCCCTAACCCAAGAGTTGTAAGACAGTCTATCAAAGTGTGGTCAGAAGCCCACCGGGCATTGAGCCTGCTATCAGTGTCATGTAACCCAGGTGAAAGAGGCAATTTAGAAGATACCAGACAAGAGGGAGAGTTCAGCACAGCAGTAATAGAGGAAAGAACCCAGTTCATCTGCCAGTGCCCCCTAAAACCTGCTGGAGCCAAGAGCTACTGTGATTCTGTATGAGCTGCTATCCATTTATGCCAATATTGAGTAAATCAACTCAACTTGCATCAGAGTCTTGACCTTACTCATTTCAGCTCCTACCAATTATGAACTTTCTGAGTCGCCACTATGCGGCCTGACCTTGGAGAGCCAGATCCATGTAGGACCACCGTGACACCCCTCATAGCCATACTATCACTTGGCATCCTAACACTGAAACTAGTAGAGCCTCTGGGGATGGGCTAGCGGCATGCTGCACATGACCTAGTACCATTTAAGTGAATGAGCCTGGGCTTTAATACCAATTACAGTTTCAATACAATGAAAGGCACTATGCTTGGTATGCTGTGAAGACTGGAGTTCTGTAGCCTCTTCAAACAGCTGATCAATGGTGGTGTCGGACCTTCACGATCAGATATTGATGAGCTGTCCTGAGTTCCTTTAAGAGAAAACTCCTGAGTTCCCACAATGCATTGCTCAATGCCAATGGGGACACTGCTGTTACACCTAGAGGCAATGCCCTCTCCACTTTGATTGACAGGGACCTGTGTGATCACGTTTACACTGCCTGGCCCTGTCAATCAAAGTGGAAAGGGCCTGGTAGTTGCCACACTGGACACCAATGATTTTAATAGGGGGGGGCTGCACTAACCACCAATGATTTTAATCGGGGGTAGGGGGTGGGGGGGCCGCACTGGCCACCAATGATTTTAATACTGGGGAGGGAGGGAGGGGAGGGCCGCACTGGCCACCAATGATTTTAATACTGGGGGGGAGGGAGGGGGGTCACACTGGCCACCAATGATTTTAATACTGGGGAGGGAGGGGGGTCTGGCCCCTGCTGCCTGGAAGCACCTGATCTCTTACAGGGCGCTGAGATCCGCACAATTAACCCCTCAGGTGCGGCACCTGAAGGGTTAATTATGCGGATCACAGCCCCCTGTAAGAGATCGGGTGTTGCCAGGCAGCAGGGGGCAGCTATGTACACAGTTCTTAGTATATTCTAACTTGAAGCGTCCCCATCACCATGGGAACGCCTCTGTGTTAGAATATACTGTCGGATCTGATTTTTTACGATCGATAACCATGTTATAACGGAAAATAATAAAGTGAAGTTTGGGTGTCCATTGACTTTAATGGGGTTCGGGTCCAAGTTCGGATCAAGTTCGGGTCCCGAACCCGAACTTTTTTTTAAAGTTCAGCCGAACTCCCCTAACATCTAGGTGTCCGCTCAACTCTAATGATCACCTGAAATGTACTGTGTTTAAAAAATATATATAAAATAACGAATATTTATCATTACGAATATATAGCACTATATTCTAAATATTCGCGAACTCTCGAAGTGTCGATATTCGCGAAAAAAATTTGCTTTTCGAATATTCACCCTCAACATTAATCATGGGTACAAATCTGCTGACAGATGCCCTTTAAGCTTCTGCACATGAAGAACCTATAGCATATTGTGTAATAATGTCAAAGAGACGTTTATTTAGATGAATTTCTTGTATTATCGGCTAAATATAGTCTACCTCATTCCCTTACATCATTATAAGAACGAAACCTTAAAAAAAAAAAAAATATGTGACCTTCTTTGCCAAGTGCAAACCTCTCTATCCTCTTCATTCTCTGAGAATGAACCAACACGGGTTATAAATAATTTCTCTGAAGTTTAACAGTATGTTGTTAATTACTTGAGCACAGCTAACAGAGATAATGAATGGAGGATGACTTTCAGGAGCAGAGTATTTCACCATTGATTAAAAGGGGTCATATCAGAGGGTCTGGCAGTATATGACAGTAATAGGTGGAGCTAGACAACGCTAATTTCTATGTAATGTGTGGAACTAACTATCTGATCTCACACACTTCCATAGCAAGGCAATGTGTCTTGCCCTGGAATACTCTGATTTTCAATGCTAGAGGAGTCTCGCTGTGTTACTGTAGTATGGCCATTCATTATTAATCCACAGCTGCACTTAGAGGCCGGGTAGGCACTATTAGAGGCTTCCTGCTGAGGCTGGAAGATGAGCACATACATCTTGAACTGGCAGTTTCTGTCCCTGGATTTTGTCTTAACCCCTGCATTACTAGTGGGCGTAAAATACAGCACTCCACAGCAGAAAACCATAGCAGAAAGCCTGTTCAGGTTGTGATGAAATGTAAATATAGCAAAAACCTCTCCAAAACACCTCTTTGAGAAGACCACCAGTTTATAGATATCCTCTGACAGATTTTCTGTTCCATCATAGATCAGGCATATTAGACATCTCTTTTATAGGATTGACCCTCTCAAAGACCATTTTTTATATAAATTTGAGTGGTCATCTCAAAGCGGATTCATTTTATGATATAAATAAATCCATAGACAATTTGTTTCTGTGATGTGTCTAGTAGCGTCATTAAAGGACTTGTCTATGAGCAGGAAATAGTACAAACTGATAAAATAAGCAATACTCGTTGCTTAAATGACCCACCGCTCCAGCACCACTGGTCTGGTCTGGAAGTGATGACCTCTCATTCCTTTTTACATGACCACTGCAGCCAATCACTGGCCTTAGTGTTCAAGTGCCATATATTTAGAATATCTTGGGCAACCCCTTTAAAGAGATGCTACAAAATTCTAAATGAAAGGTTGGAGGGCACTCAGATCTCTAGAGTTTATAAGGAGATATAGTACATTATATTCCTATTAAAATATATTTATTATTTAGCAAAAATAAATTTAGTCTAAAATGACGGTTTTTATTCCAAATTGCTAAATTGATTCATCTCAAAACACAGCGATACACGGTTGTAGATTCTTCACTAACGCAGTTCTGGATTTCCTTCCTAATATACAGTACAGACCAAAAGTTTGGACACACCTTCTCATTCAAAGAGTTTTCTTTATTTTCATGACTATGAAGGAATCAAAACTATGAATTAACACATGTGGAATTATATACATAACAAACAAGTGTGAAAGAACTGAAAATATCGCATACTCTAGGTTCTTCAAAGTAGCTACCTTTTGCTTGGATTACTGCTTTGCACACTCTTGGCATTCTCTTGATGAGCTTCAAGAGGTAGTCCCCTGAAATGGTGTTCCAACAGTCTTGAAGGAGTTCCCAGAGATGCTTAGCACTTGTTGGCCCTTTTGCCTTCACTCTGCGGTCCAGCTCACCCCAAACCATCTCGATTGGGTTCAGGTCCGGTGACTGTGGAGGCCAGGTCATCTGGCGCAGCACCCCATCACTCTCCTTCATGGTCAAATAGGCCTTACTTTCAAAGTTTTCCCAATTTTTCGGCTGACTGACTGACCTTCATTTCTTAAAGTAATGATGGCCACTCGCTTTTCTTTACTTAGCTGCTTTTTTCTTGCCATAATACAAATTCTAACAGTCTATTCAGTAGGACTATCAGCTGTGTATCCACCTGACTTCTCCTCAACGCAACTGATGGTCCCAACCCCATTTATAAGGCAAGAAATCCAACTTATTAAACCTGACAGGGCACACCTGTGAAGTGAAAACCATTTCAGGGGACTACCTCTTGAAGCTCATCAAGAGAATGCCAAGAGTGTGCAAAGCAGTAATCAAAGCAAAAGGTGGCTACTTTGAAGAACCTAGAATATGACATATTTTCAGTTGTTTCATACTTGTTTGTTATGTATATAATTCCACATGTGTTAATTCATAGTTTTGATGCCTTCAGTGTGAATCTACAATTTTCATAGTCATGAAAATAAAGAAAACTCTTTGAATGAGAAGGTGTGTCCAAACTTTTGGTCTGTACTGTATATACAGTACATTATATCATTGCAGTATCCTGAATTCGAGAGCAACCAACCAGCTTCCTATATGTTCACTAATGTTGGCTAATATGCAGGGCCGTCTTTAATATTGATTGGACCCTGGGCAAGAATTTACTTAGGCCCCCTGGATCCCGCCTTCCCACACCCCATTCACTTCTACAGGGCCTGCGTGAAAAACGCGGAATCTAGAACATGCTGCGATTTTCACACAACGCACAAGTGATGCGTGAAAAACATCGCTCATGTACGGAGACCTATTGAAGTCAATGTGTCCTGTTTCAGAACTGGTGCAATGCGTTCACGTCACGCATTGCATCCGTGCGGAATACTCACCCGTGTGAAAGGGGCCTTACAGTTCTGAAGACTCCAGGAAAAGTAGGGAAGAAGGGTAATAGTGGTTAGATGACTGGGTATAGTATAGGGGAATACCTGGTATGTGTGAACTGAACCGTAAGTGGTAGGCAGGTGACATTATACAAACAATATACCCTGTTTCCCCGAAAATAACACAGTGTCTTATATTAATTTTTGCTCCAAAAGATGCGCTAGGTCTTATTTTCAGGGGATGTCTTATTTTTCCATGAAGAAAAATACGGTACACATTTATTGTTGAACAAAAAAAAAGGAAATCAGGGTGGGGAGGGGGATCACTTAAAATGGCACAGGGTGATCAGAGAAGGGAATCAAAATGACACAGGGGTATCAGGGTGGGGAGGGGGATCACTTAAAATGACACAGGGGGATCAGAAGGGGGAATCAAAATGGTACAGGAGAATCAGAGGGGGGGGGGATTACTATAGCATTTTAGTACCCCCTTATAATCCTCCTGTGTCATTTTGATTCCCCCTTCTGATCCCCCTGTGTCATTTTAAATGATCCCCCTCCCCACCCTGATACCCCTGTGTCATTTTGATCCCCCCCTCTGATCACCCTGTGTCATTTTAATTACCGTTTTTAGTCTCCCCCCCCCCATCTTCACCAGACATCCCCCACCTTCCATCAGATATTCCCCCCCTACCTGTCACCCCGTCCCCTGTGTGTCCGTGCCAGCCAAGTTGTGAGACTTCATCAGGGCAGAGCGAGCAGCGGGCGGAAGAAGGCGGCAGCTTGTCCTGGCGGCGGCTGCGGCCAATCAGTGAGCTCCTTACATTCTGGGGTGGCTTGCTTTATAATCGGGGAGGCATTATGTCCGGCCGATGCTTTATAATCGGGGAGTCATTATGTTCGGCGGATGCTTTATAATCGGGGAGGCATTACGGTATGTTCGGCCGATGCTTTATAATCGGGGAGGCCTTATTTTCGGGGGATGCTTTATTATCGGGGAGGCCTTATTTTCGGGGGGATGCCTTATATTACAGCGATAGGCAAAACTAGAGGTAGGTCTTATTTTCAGGGGATGTCTTATTTTCGGGGAAACAGGGTATACAAACAATATATATTTTTATATATATATATAAAAATATATATATTATGAACTGTTGGTAGTAGTGAGGTGACATTATAAAAATCATACGTATCATAAGTGTCTATTGATTCAATTGGATGCCAAGTTCCGCGTACATGTGACAACATAATGAGGCAGGAAGGAAGAAAAAGAAAAGAATATGCAGAAATCCGGTGGTGTGGTGTAGGGAGATACCTGGTGCCGCTTGTTGCAGGTAAGATGGTAGGTTGTGGGCGACAAAGTGCTCCTAAATTGAAAGCGTGAGTCCGCACTACTGCTGTACTGAGTGGCGTGCATTTAAAGAGCGTGCTTCCCTCTGTGCACATGCGCAGGAGGGTGCGTGTCAAGCCTCTGAGCGGGGCTATGTGTGATGGAACCCACCAGCGCTGGACAGTGTAGTGCTGGTGTAGGGGGATGGTATAGCGCTAAGAGAGAGTAGAGTGCTAATATAGAATGTATGGAGACACATTGCAGTGGCCAGCGGGGCTCAAGAGGCAGCTGCCTTGGGCCCCCCAGGAGCAACTGGGCCCAGGGCAGCTGCCCCTTTTGCCCTGCGTTAAAGACAGCCCTGCTAATATGCCAAAAAAAGGTTACTGCCTGTTGGCCCCCAAATCCACATCAGAAAAAAATACTAACACTAAAATTTATTTAAAAAAACAATACAAATATAAACATATAAGTTGATGCTCATAAGACCAGCCTTTTGAACCTATCAGCAGCAGCACTGTAATCCTTTTTGCAAATAGTTAATCATATGGTCCAACGGCAAAGCTGTAATAGACTAATAGTCTTTTTCAACAGGCCCAGTATAGTTGATTACACAGTTGATTATGGTGGGCAAGATGTGGTTGAATACACCATGTAGCAGATTCAGTATAGCTGAATACACAGTTGAATATGGTGGGCACAATGTGGCTGGATACAAGATGTAGCAGATTCAGTTTAGCTGAATATAAGATCGTTGTGGCCAATTCCGTATAGCTGAGTACAAAGATAATATAAAAATCAGTACAAAGTTTATATAGCAAGTTTGGTACAGCTGAGTATGGAGTCACTGCAGTGAACTCGGTATGACTGAATACAAAAATTATGGTTGCTGCTCTAAGTACAGAGTTACTCCAATGCCCTAAGTATGGCGGAGTACAAAAATGGGGTGTTCTTAATTGTGGCAGTTCGGAACACATATAGCAACACTTGTATATAGTTGTAGTACGTTACCACTCCTTGAAGTTTCGCTAGGTTGCAGCAGTCTCTGCCTCCCGGCGGCTGGATACAAACTGTGCGCCAATACAAGGTCCCACGTGACCTTGCAGCGTCCCACGTGGCGTCTCACGTGACCGGGAGCTGATTCTTGATTGGTCGCCGGGCGTCCCGAGTGCTTCCCAATACGGACAGATTTGTATGGAAACCAACAGAGAAACCCCTCTATGTCTCCATATGAAATAAGTAGCATGTAGGGATACAGTAAGACCTCATGTACCTGAATGAATTGGTGCTGGCTATAGGATAGTATTACTTAGACCACAGGAGTATTATCTACTGTTGTACCAATATTTTATAGAAAAGGTGATAATTAGTGATGATGAGCAAAGATTTAAAAAATTTGATTTGGTTGCTTCGACAAATTTCGACTAGAAATTTGGATTAGTTACGAAATATTTCATTTTGCATTTCATTGTATGTAGCGGGCACAATAAAAGGGAATGGCGATCATGCCGCTCCCCCCCCATCATTGAACCCCTCAGAGGCTGCGTTCAACACTGATCAAGGCATCTGACAGTCACATTGAGGTCTTTTGGGGGTAAATCAGGGGTTAAAAAAAACATATCTCATTTATTTGATTGCGAAAGAGCATCATGGTCATCTTGATTGAAGAAAACGCGCCAAATCTTGCGCGCTGACGTGATGACATCACCACTGCGTGCAAGATTTAGCGTGTTTTCTTCAATTAAGATGGCTGCTTCGGCCTCTGCAATCAAATGGATTGGATGAGGTGGGCATGTTTTTTTTTTTGTTTTTGTTTTTTTTACTACCATTTCAGGAAAAATGGATTAATTACTACCAAGCGCCAAGAAATACAGATTTGTGGCAAATCAAATTTTTCTTGAACTTTGGATCGAATTTCACTTTGGTAACTTTGATTTGCTCAACACTATTGATAATTACCACTTACAGAAATTTGTCCTCTGGAGGTAAAAACCTTTATTTTTTTATTTTACGCACTTATATAGCGCTACTACATTCCGCATCACTTTACAGCATTAGCATCCAACTGCCCCAATGGGGCTCACAATCTAAGGTCCCTGTCAGTATGTCTTTGGAGTGTGGGAGGAAACCGGAGTACCCGGAGGAAACCCACGCAAACACGGGGAGAACATACAAACTCCATAACACATAACACAGTAGCAAAGTCTACATCTAGACATTAGCAAAATTCTGCACAGACACATCCAACCAGAAATCCTTGCCTAAATGCCAATTAAATCGTAAAGTGGGTGGCACAGTAATCCAGTCCCGGAGGCTATTAGAGCTAAAAGTGCTATAATTCTAATGGGCTCCGTATTCACATGGGTTCCCATAAAAGATACAGTCTTCCTTGTCCATGGTTATGTCTTATACTTAAAGGGGTATTCCATGATTTTGATATAAATGTCCTGTTCTCATATGCCACACAGCCACCGATCAGCTTCAACTTTGGCAGTGGAAGTCAGTGCTGGAATTACACAGCTCCATCCATTGTGTAGTTGATGGGTGTGATACCTTCAATGGAAGCAGCTCTGTAGTTATCAGCTCTGTCCACTACATAATGGACCAAACTGTGTAGTTGGACGTCCACTGCAAGAGCTACCCCGAAACAAGTGAATGGCAAGGATTTCAGGTGATGGACCCCCGCCTATCTGATATCAATGGCCTATCCTGAGTTCATAATAGGAAATAAATTATTTTCCAGCTATAATTCACCATAGCTGCGTGGCAATGAAATAGTTAAGACAGTGTGGGGTGGAATGTGCAGGGAGCATACACCGTAATAAAGGATACAATAATAATTCTCTTTCTTGCTGCCCTCTGGGACATTAATAAGGATCCAGACTGTGAAATGAATCCCATCCGTCTGATTTGGGGTTTAATTTCCCAGATCTGCCCCAATGAAGAGAAACTTCAGATGTGGACTGCGATTGATGCAGAATCTCAAGATACTTCTGAGAGATATAATATTCTTTCTGAGAACTCAGCCTGTTTCATGTCATTAGGAGCAAATTTAACCCATCCGTGCTACGGAGAAACATTGTAACATCCAGACCATGGTCACACATTGTCGCCCGTGGCGTGGTGTTTTCTTCTATAGGAAAAAAATGTAGACAGCAAATGTGTACCACTGTATGTGCATTCATTATGAGCTAAGTGCACATCTAGGAGTGTCACAGTCAACGTTGCGCAAATTAATATTAAGTACGTAGCACTAGAACCTTAATTTTTGGCATAACGGATAGATATGCTAGTGTTTTCATGGATATATGGCTAGGAGAAGGAGGCTTCATGCCATATGGCGGTCCATGAAGTCCCTAAAGCTTTGTATTTTTGAGTTGTGGTCACTACTGCCTAACTGATACTTTCCCTTAGGGCAATTCTGTATGACATTGCATCTGTTGGAGCATAGCATGATTCTGCTGTATGAATCCAACAGGAAAAGCCTCAGTGTCCATCAATATGAAATCAGAGGCATACAGAGGTGTAGTAGGCCTCTGCAGATCCCTATGGATACTATGTAAGTCTACTTTCACACAGCAATGCAGCAGGCTGTCCCGGCAGAGAATAGTAATGCTTTCTCATCTGACCCCATTGACTATAATGGGAACTGGCAGAAAACGTCCTCTTCCCGGGATAAATGCTGAAATTCGGCCGGACAATAACCTCGTTGCGTGCAGACTCCCGACGTTTATATTAATGGGGTCCGGTGGGCATGTGGGACCATCCGGCTAAGAGAACTCCAGCAGGCTGGATTACTGTGCCACATGGTGAAACTAGTCTTACAGTATAGATCATATACGGAGCAAGTGGTTGTAGGAACAATTCATAGAATTATGGGCCTGGTACGTCACCGTTTTATGCACTTTTTTGCATATTTCCTCCTTGGAAGTCAATAGAGTAAAAATATTATATGAATCCCTCAAAACCCAGATGGTTGGGGCTTTGTTGTGGGTTTACATATTTGTAGCATGGCATAAGAAAATTATGCATAGGGTCTGACGCATCCATGGTCTTGTGCATAGAAATGTACTTTGTAGGTTTTTGTAGGTGTAATTCAAATACTGGTGAAAAAGCTACTTAAAGGGTTTCTGTAATCAGAATTTTCACTATTAAACTGGCTGACATTAGCAATATCAGCTGCACCTAACAATGCTATTCTTGTGATCTGTGGCCTCCTGATGCTGCTGCCACCTCCACACTATGTCACCTTGCCACTCCGTGGTCTTCTGATGCTGTTGCCACCTCCACACTATGTCACCTTGCCACTCTATGGTCTCCTGATGCTGCTGCTACCTCAACACTATGTCACCTTGCCACTTGTGGCCTCCTGATGCTGCTGCTGCCACCTCCACAGTGTCATTGTGCCACCCTGTGGCCTCCTCCTGATGCTGCTGCTGCCACCTCCACAGTGTCATTGTGCCACTCTGTAGCCTTCTGATGATGCTGCTGCCACCTCCATGCTCTGTCATTGTGCCACTCTGTGGTCTCTTCCTGTTGCTGCTGCTGCCACCTCCACACTGTCATTGTGCCACCCTGTGGCCTCCTCCTGATGCTGCTGCTGCCGCCAGCTCCACATTGTCATTGTGCCACTCTGTGGCCTCCTGATGCTGCTGCCACCTCCACACTGTCATTGTGATACCCTGAGGCCTCCTCCTGATGCTGCTGCTACCGCCACCTCCACGCTCTGTCATTGTTGCACTCTGTGGCCTCCTGATGCTTCCGCCACCTCCACACTGTCATTGTGCCACCCTGTAGCCTCCTCCTCTTGATGGTGCCGCTGCTGCCTTCTCCACACTCTGTCATTGTGCCACTCTGTGGCCTCCTGATGCTGCTGCCACCTCAACACTGTCATTGTGCCACTCTGAGGCCTCCTCCTGATGTTGCTGCCACCTCCAGACTCTGTCGTTGGGTCACTCTGTGGTCTCCTCATGCTGCTTTCACCTCACCACTATGTCAAAGGGCCACTCTGTGGACTTCTCATGCTGTTCCCACCCTCCCCACTTCATGACTGGGCCACTATTTTGCCTTGGGCCTGGCTGACATAATCATTTATTTGACCCTTCTTCTGATCTGTCAGAAGGAAGGAAAAATGAGGCGCACAACGGATCCTTTCTATGTAACAGCTGTAAGGCCTGCATGTCATGGTCCTTATTTCGCATCAGAATTGGCTTATGATTTGGTAGCCAAAAGAGGCAAAAGCAGGAGTGGGTATAGAACACAGAAGACATGCAAATATTCCATTCACGCGACATCTCTGTTTTGGATCCACTCCTGTTTTTTTTTGCTTTAGCAATACTGATGGATTACTAACCAAATGCTGACCGATGGCCGATGCTCCACAGACAGGATCAATTTTTTAGGGGTTATTGTTCTGACAGATCAGAAGAAGGGAAAAATAATCAGTGACGTCAACACAAACTTACTGCTGACACACTCTCCACTCCACTCTGTTGGGGGGGGGGGTCTCTACTTGTATAAACATTTAATAGAACAGGTTCTGTAGACATCTATGTGGAATCAGCTGCCGATGGTGTAAAAGGAGTGCGCTTCTTCTTGATGCTAACATCGACCTGTAAAGCTGAATTCACACGTGAGTTATTTGGTCAGTTTTGGCCCCGTGACTGCCCAAATAAGTGAAATGTGCAGTGATTCTAAGAGCGACGCTTGTCATCTGCATGTCATACTGACTCACAGTATTGTTTCACTACCACAGTAGACTCCCTATGCGTGTTACTGCAAGCCACAGTGTTCTACACCACTATAAAGGCTCTCTGCCGCCAGGAAATAGCCGATTTTAACTTGATTTTTCAAAACGGCTGAATAGAATTTTTGAGAAATTCGCTCATCTATAACGCAGATTTATAGACATCATAATACTGCACAGTTCTGTCCTATATAACACTGATAACTGAGAGCCCCAAGCACTTAAACCAAGAAATGCACAATGTTTTATGTATGTTCTGTAAAATATGAATAATTACACTTTAATGCATTTGCTTTTACATTGATACTAGTGTTGATCAAGCACCATAGTGCTCAGGCCGAACACATCGGGATGCTGGGGTGCTCTAACGAACACCTGAGTATTATGGAAGTCAATGGGAGAACCCGACCATTAAACCAGGCACCCCCTGCTCTGAAGAGGGGAGGGTGCCTGGTTCATAGGAAAAGGTCAGAAATTGATGAAAACACCACCGAAATGGTTCGGGAACAGCATGGGGAGGATGTCTGGATGCATCTTGGACTCCCAGGTCGCTTCTGGGAACGATGTTGTCAGATTAGTACGCCAGTTTCACAGACTGACAATAATACGCACAAAACCGAAAATGAAATCTATTTTAGAGGAAAAATTGTTAGGAAACATTCTTTCCTGTATATTTACTTGTATATAAAGTGCAAGTGCTGCCAAAAATTACAAGGAAGAGCAGGGGCATACATAGAAATCATTGGAGCCCATAGCAAGAATTTAAATTGGGCCCCCATGCCCATTCCTAGCCCCTCCCACTATGCGCCCTGGCTCCTCTCACTACCCTCCCTAACTTCTCCCCTGCCCAACCTCATGCAGCAGTATTTTGTTTGACAAAATGGCAGTACTCATGCCAGAACCCCCAGCAGACCCATTATAGTGAGTGGGATCTGGTAGGTTCTGGCAGTGTTCAGCATATTTTGACAAGAATCTGGGGCATTTCATGATGTAATATCACCCAACTTTCCTGCTGTCCAGCATGGCACATGCGCAGAGACATAAGAAAAGTTTGAGGAAGTGAGTGCCCCCCTTCGCCCCATCCTCTGCGTCATGCAGGACAGCTGCGAGACACTGACATTACTTGCTATCCTGCATGACACATGTGCAGAGACATGAGTCTCTGGGAAATCTGAGTGAACCCCTCCACCCCTGCCTTTCCATGTTCTTATTATCTGCATTTAGGCCTTGCAGGATAGCAGGAATTCTGAGTGACATTACATTCTGTAATAGCACTCAGCTTTTCTGCTGTCCTGCATGGCACATGTGGAGAGGCATGAGAATAATCTGAGAAAGCTGAGTAACACAACTCCCACCTACCCTCATATCTTCTCATGCCTCTGCACTTGTGCCATGCAGGACATCAGGAAAGCTGAGTCACATTACATAATGTAGTGATTAGGAAATGTTATGCAGTACAGATACCACAGGTAATGTCACTGTTTGCAGTGTCTACGGAAAAAGGTGTACTGGATGTCACTGATATCTTAGGGATGCGCACACTTTAAACATGAGATGTGGCACGGATAATTTAACTGTCCGCAGCGGACACCGTCTACAGAAAGAGTGCACTGGATGTCACTGATAATTTAGAGATGCGCACCCTTTAAACATGAGATGTGGTCCAGATAATTTAACTGTCCGCAGCGGACACAGTCTACGGAAAAAGTGCACTGGATGTCACTGATATTTTAGGGATGCGCACACTTTAAACATGAGATGTGGCGCAGATAATTTAACTGTCCGCAGCGGACACCGTCTACGGAAAAAGTGCACTGGATGTCACTGATAATTTAGGGATGTTCACTCTTTAAACATGACATGTGGCGCGGATAATTTAACTGTCCGCAGCAGACACCGTCTACGGAAAAAGTGCACTGGATATCACTGATAATTTAGGGATGCGCACACTTTGAACAGATGTGGCGCAAATAATTTAACTGTCCGCAGCGTCCTATTACACGGTATTTAGCGCAGGATGCACTAAAAAATATATTGCTGCTGTCACACACAATAGTCCTTAAAAGGACTTTTGGGTCTCTGAAAAGTTTTTCTAATAAAAATCTTCCAATAACACTCCCTACACTGTCTGTCCCTTCCTATGCACCGCTCTGCCTAACACTGAGCAATTTAGCGCAGGTTGTGCTACAAACATAGATTGCTGCTGTCCACCATAGTCCTTACAAGTACTTTTGGGTCTCTGAAATGTTTTTGTACAAAAAAAATATTCAATTACACTCCCTACACTCTCTGTATTTCCCTATGCTCAGCTCTCCCTGACTACGAATGAGCCGAACATGCGTCATCGGGTGCTATATAGCACCCTATGACACGTTCTGGCCAGCCAATCACTGTAATGCCAGTAGCCAACATGGCTACTGGCATTACAGTAAGGGCAGAACTTACCAGTACGTTTATTGGCTGCGTAGCAGCCAAGAAACGTGCGTGGAGGAGACTTGAGCATGGCGCTCGAGCACATGCGGTACTCAGCCAAGTACAGCCATGTGCCGAGCATTGAGATGCCCGAGCCGAACAGGTGTTCGGCTGAGCATGCTCGATCATCACTAATTGATACATAAATCAAAAATATTTTTTTGTGGGATAAGACCTTTAAGGAGGTTTTTCCGAGAGTGAAATACAGTTAACCGATAGGTCATCAATATTTGAAGGGTGGAAGTCCAACTCCTGGCATCTCCGCCAATCAGCTTGAGTAGGTGGGTACTTCATGAGCTCTGCTGCCTATTCCTAGGTCAGTGACATCACATTGATTGGTTGCGTGGCTTATGTGCAGATCAGTCCCATTCAAGTGACTAGGACTAGGCTGGAATAGCAAGCACAGCAATACAATGTGGGGGTGTTGGGAGTCGGACTTCACCAAGCAGATATTTATGCCCTATCACACAACTCAATGGAAGCCATCTGCAATATGGTTATATGTGACTGGTTTTCTTTTTTGGGGGGGGGGGGAACAAAACTGAAATTTTAATTTGAATGATTTAGCACATTTTAGTCAATTAGAAGTTCTTATATCAGAGCTTTTATGAACATATCGGCTTAGTTTTGTTTGGAAGGTTTGTTACAATATGCTCAGTTCACAAGGCTACAGTATAAATATGTAATGTGAAATCATATGATAATTCCAAGTGCCCAAATGGAATCCACTAAGGTATGAGCGCTCCTAACGGGAACTCTAACTTGGTGCTCAGAAACTGCTGAAAATTAAGATGGGGCTATTTTTATTGTTTCTGTCTTCTGAAATTCCCCCATCAGATATTTTAATACACTTGATAGAAATCCGTCTACGCAAAAAGAACCTTATGGAATTATGTCTGTATCTTCTGAGACCTCAACCAATATTGCTATGCTCCAGTGCTGATCCCCTGACTGACTTTTAAGTTGTCTTAAGGCTCTTGTTATGTTACCACTTAGATAAGAATCAGAAAGGTTCTGAAATTAAATATAAAAGTAATGTCTTGCTTCTATCCGTGAGACTTATATCAGTCCAGTATATGAAGCAAAGGCCTTTTAATACTTTTCTAGTGTACATGGACAACGTAGCGGCAATTTGGTCCTAAATCAACTCCTAGAAAGGCTGAAACTTGTGACTTTGATATTTCGAACTTAGCAGAATGACATACACTCATGTACTGCACTTTGGTAGTCATTTTTCGGTGTATTTAGGTTGCAGATTTTGCCTCAAAGATGGTTTGTGACAAAATCTGTGCCTTTACCCCGCTTATGCCACCTTAGTGAAGTGCCGTAAAAAGGAAATGTGGCGTGGACTGGGAAGAGGGCAGGTGGGCTAGCCCGTCTCATTTATCATTTTCCACTTTAGTTCATGGCATGGAAAATGGCCTTAAAGGATAACTGTCACACTTAGACCCTAATTTCAATTTTCATATATGTAGTTACTAATAACATGATATTCCAGAATCAGTTACTATTAGACTGACTTACCCCATATTTAATAAGATTCAGCCAGGGGCGTAGCTAGAAATGCATGGGCCCCATAGCAAAAAAATTTTATGCCCCCCCCTGTGCCATCCACAGATCCCCCTCCCCTAAATAGTGCCAACCACAGATCCCCCTCCCCTAAATAGTGCCATCAACAGATCCCCCTCCCCTAAATAGTGCCATCCACAGATCCCCCTCCCCTAAATAGTGCCATCCACAGATCCCCCTTCCCTAAATAGTGCCATCAACAGATCCCTCTCCCCTAAATAGTGCCATCCACAGATCCCCCTCCCCTAAATAGTGCCATCAACAGATCCCCCCTCCCCTAAATAGTGCCATCCACAGATCCCCCTCCCCTAAATAGTGCCATCCACAGATCCCTCTCCCCTAAACAGTGCCATCCACAGATCCCCCTCCCCTAAATAGTGCCATCAACAGATCCCCCCCTCCCCTAAATAGTGCCATACACAGATCCCCCTCCCCTAAACAGTGTCATCCACAGTATCAGGTGCCTCAGCCCCATGTGCCAGTCAGTATCAGGTGCCAACCCCCCCCCATGTGCCAGTATCAAGTGCCCCCCGCTCCCCCCATGGCAGTAACAGTCGGGTATTAAAAAATAAACACTTCTACTTACATGTCAGCGATGCGATGCAGCCTCTTCCTGTGTCCCGCCCTGTATGTCCATATATGGAGTCACTGCTTGTATTTCAGAAAAGGTTTCTGCTGAGATTTGAACCTACGACCTTTCTGTATCAGAGGCAGGGGACCTAACCACAAGACCATAAGAGAAGCCTTGCTGCTGTCTGAAAAATTATGAGACTTCTACTGTTATAGCTGGCTAAGTGTACATCTATACACATGACAGCTGCTCATATATTGAGATATAGCAGTGCTGAGTGTGCTGGGATAGCTGTCACATAGAGATATAGCAGTGCTGGGTGTGTTGGGGCAGCTGTCATATGTATAGATGTACACTTAGCCAGCTATAACAGTAGAAGTGTCAAATTTTTTCAATCAGTTGCAATGCCTCCTTTATGGTTATGAGGGTAAATGCTTTGCCACTGATACATTGGAGGTTGTGGGTTCGAATCCCAGACACATCAGGAGACTTTAGAATACAGTAAGATTAGATCACATTAGCGAGGGGGCCTGAACATTAAGACCACTGCTGTGAAGGGGCCCTGAACATTAAGACATCGATATTTAAATTAACTAACTTGAAAATAAACTGTCGGGCCCCGAAGCAGCTGCTTCCCCGGTAGTTACGCCACCTCCTGGCTGCCTGTGTGTAGTGTCTGTGTGTGTTAATAAAAAAATAAAAATGAATGCGGTCGGACGGGCCCCCCCAGTGGCGTAGGGCCCCATAGCCACTGCTATAGTTGCTATGGCGATCCCTACGCCACTGGATTCAGCCCTTAGAAACTAGTCTGCATAAAACTGCAATTTCACTATTCAGTTAAGATGGCCACCACTGCCCTCACCCTGAGGCTAATCTCGCCTGCCCTCACTAGCCAGTAACAATAGCCCCCCAAAAGTGTCAGTAACCAGAGCCCTCCCCCCCTAAAGGGTTAATCTCCTGCAGCACAAAGGGGTCCTCTTACCACATGTTGCTTTCATTTATACACTGAGCAGACGGCAGATCTCCCTTCCCTGCTCTGCGCTGCTTCAACACTGCATTCTCCAGCTCTGCTGAGTGAGGGAGCGTCTGCCAAGCGCAGGGACAGGGAGGAGTGCACACAGCCCAGGCACTGTTATCAGCTGCTGGGGAGGACCTGGCTTTAATCATTTACTTACAGTCCCTGGCTGTCAGTAATCTGACCTTGCACGCAGCCTGCTTCTGCGTCCTCCGTCCTTCAACAGAGGACGGACCATGCCTAGCAACTCTATTTTAAGCACAGGTAAAAGTAGGCAGTACAGGGGACAAAACTGTGGAATTAAGGGGTAATTGAATACACAGTGAAAAGTTGAAAGAGGGCCACCAAGGTGATATTAATCCCCACAATCCAATACTCCAAAAAAATAAAATACGACAGTTATACTTTAAACTGCGCCAGCAAGGGAGCTGGCATTAAGAGGCCAGAGGACAACGCTACTGGCAGTGGGGGAGGGGTAGTCAGGGACAATACTGTTGCCAGTGGGAGGGGGGTGGTTAGGGGACAATGATGAAGGGTATTTATTTGGCACTCCTGAGGAGATATGTTGTACTGCATGGTGGCACTGCATGATGCTGCTGGAGAGATATTTTCAGCTTTATCATGCAGTACTGTAAGGTGGGAATATATGGCCCTGACCATGTGACTAGGTATTTCTGTGATCCATTTTAATTTACTTTCTTGTATTGATGGTTTACCTAGAGGCATGATCAACTAATGCAAAATTTGCGACATCGTGTATTGCCACCATTAATTTTACACAATATCATATGTGGTGGGGTTCGTGTGCAGGGACGCAAGGATTGAACGGGTTTTCTGAGACTTTTCTACTGATGTCCTATGCTCTAGATAGGTCGTCAGTATCTGACCGCTGGGGATCTGACACGCAGAACCAGCGCGGATTACTTGTTCGAGAAGGCTCCAGCACACGCAGTAGCGTTGCGGCCTTTTCGCAGCTTAGCCTAGGCCATGTGACATCACTTTTATTGGCCCCATGTCCTAGATGCAGCCCAGCCCCATTGAAGTAAATAGGGCTGAGCTGCGATACCAAGCACAGCTACTATCAAAAGGACAGCACTGCGCTGGTTGAGCTGAGAGAAGGCCGAGCATCAGCGCCTTCTCAAACAGCAGATAGAAGGGGGTCCTGGGTGTCGGACCCCCACCAATCAGTTACTGATGAACTCTCCAGACGATAGGTCATCAGTAGAAAAGTCTTGGAAAAAACTCTTTAATTACTGCATTTCTAGGCATATTTGCTACTCTGGAGTACTAGGCAACAAGTTAGTAATGATGGATCTACATTCTTTAGTGATTTAAAAAAAAAATTATTTTTATTTTTGGGGAACATTGAGAAGAACATGTATTGTATTAAATTTAGATATTGGGTCCCTGTAAAATAATACATAATTGGTTGAGTATAGAAATCAAACAGAAATCCTCCGCTTAGTTGCATCTCAGCCAAGTACCGTGTTTGACATCTCTTTATTATTCTTCTCTATCACAGAGGAGAAAGTATCAGAGTAAATCTTTGTGCTGTACTGGTAATTGCTTGTATCCACCTAATATTTTCCCATTAATAAGACAATTCATTATGGGTTTGCTGTCACAACAAATATTACAATTATCTTTTTCTTATTTTAATTATGTTTTGCCGCAGGCAGATCGGATGCATGTTCTGGTTTATTGAAGATAACATGCGTTTGCCCTGTCGCTCCTGAGCTGTAGTTTTTGTTTTAAATGTGACCACTCTGCGCAGGTGACGTTAAATATTCATAAGGTGAGAAAATCAAATGGTAAAATCAGCTCTGAGCTGACAGCCCGAAAAATATTTTATGAGTATGGACTTTAGCTGGGAGAAATTCAGCATAAAGAGAGTGAAAATGGACTATATCAAAATCAATATCCATTATTTAACCCCTCAGATGACAGAAAATCTATAAAATTAAGCATGAGACAGCAAGGCGGGTACAATATGAGTGTAAATGCAGAAAATGTTTAGAGTGGATCAGCATAGTAGTAAAGTCATGAGTGCCTTAGAGTGTTTTTTTTTTTTGGCCCGAACTGCACTTTTTTTGTTAACTGGATTTTTTTTCTTGTCAAATTTTGCTTGAGTTTTATTAACACATGATATGTAAACCAATGAATG
Organism: Bufo bufo; assembly: GCF_905171765.1. Lineage (NCBI taxonomy): Eukaryota > Metazoa > Chordata > Amphibia > Anura > Bufonidae > Bufo > Bufo bufo. Next base: position 75,497,532 of record NC_053397.1, read on the forward strand.
TTGAAATGTTATTAACCATGGCAACTAGAGATGAGCGAATTTCATATTTTGAAATTCGTTCACACTTCATTTGGTGGTAAAAGGCGAATTGCGTTATGGATTCCTTTACCACGGACCATAACGCAATTCTATGACGGAATGCATAACGGAATGCCTTTAGAGGTATTCCGTTATACATTCCATCATAATAGAAGTCTATGGGCTGCAAAACGGATCCGTCCCGTTTCCATTATGCAGGGGAGTCCAGGTATCACTGCTTGAGAAAGGTTCCAGTAATGTGAACCGAAACGTGGCTACTGGTGAATAAATCTACACTTTTTTACTGAAGGAAGTGCCGTGAATATTTTTCATTATATATACACTCACCTAAAGAATTATTAGGAACACCTGTTCTATTTCTCAATAATGCAATTATCTAGTCAACCAATCACATGGCAGTTGCTTCAATGCATTTAGGGGTGTTGTCCTGGTCAAGACAATCTCCTGAACTCCAAACTGAATGTCAGAATGGAAAAGAAAGGTGATTTAAGCAATTTTGAGCGTGGCATGATTGTTGGTGCCAGACGGGCCGATCTGAGTATTTCACATTCTGCTCAGTTACTGGGATTTTCACGCACAACCATTTCGAGGGTTTACAAAGAATGGTGTGAAAAGGGAAAAACATCCAGTATGCGGCAGTCCTGTGGGCAAAAATGCCTTGTGGATGCTAGAGGTCAGAGGAGAATGGGCCGACTGATTCAAGCTGATAGAAGAGCAACGTTGACTGAAATAACCACTCGATACAACCGAGGTATGCAGCAAAGCATTTGTGAAGCCACAACACGCATAACCTTGAGGCGGATGGGCTACAACAGCAGAAGACCCCACCGGGTACTACTCATCTCCACAACAAATAGGAAAAAGAGGCTACAATTTGCACGAGCTCACCAAAATTGGACTGTTGAAGACTGGAAAAATGTTGCCTGGTCTGATGAGTCTCAATTTCTGTTGAGACATTCAAATGGTAGAGTCTGAATTTGGCGTAAACAGAATGAGAACATGTATCCATCATGCCTTGTTACCACTGTGCAGGCTGGTTACCCCCTTAGTGCCAATTGGGCATCGTTTAAATGCCATGGGCTACCTGAGCATTGTTTCTGACCATGTCCATTCCTTCATGACCACCATGTACCCATCCTCTGATGGCTACTTCCAGCAGGATAATGCACCATGTCACAAAGCTCGAATCATTTCAAATTGGTTTCTTGAACATGACAATGAGTTCATTGTACTAAAATGGCCCCCCCAGTCACCAGATCTCAACCCAATAGAGCAGCTTTGGGATGTGGTGGAACGGGAGCATCGTGCCCTGGATGTGCATCCCTCAAATCTCCATCAACTGAAAGATGCTATCCTATCAATGTGGGCCAACATTTCTAAAGAATGCTATCAGCACCTTGTTGAATCAATGCCACATAGAATTAAGGCAGTTCTGAAGGCAAAAGGGGGTCCAACACCGTATTAGTATGGTGTTCCTAATAATTCTTTAGGTGAGTGTATATACACTGCTCAAAAAAATAAAGGGAACACTTAAACAACACAATGTAACTCCAAATCAATCACACTTCTGTGAAATCAAACTGTTCACTTAGGAAGCAACACTGAGTGACAATCAATTTCACATGCTGTTATGGAAATGGGATAGACAATAGGTGGAAATTATAGGCAATTAGCAAGACATCCCCAATAAAGGAGTGGTTCTGCAGGTGGTGACCACAGACCAATTCTCAGTTCCTATGCTTCCTGGCTGATGTTTTGGTCACTTTTGAATGCTGGCGGTGCTTTCACTCTAGTGGTAGCATGAGACGGAGTCTACAACCCACACAAGTGGCTCAGGTAGTGCAGCTTATCCAGGATGGCACATCAATGCGAGCTGTGGCAAGAAGGTTTGCTGTGTCTGTCAGTGTAGTGTCCAGAGCATGGAGGCGCTACCAGGAGACAGGCCAGTACATCAGGAGACGTGGAGGAGGCCGTAGGAGGGCAACAACCCAGCAGCAGGACCGCTACCTCCGCCTTTGTGCAAGGAGGAACAGGAGGAGCACTGCCAGAGCCCTGCAAAATGACCTCCAGCAGGCCACAAATGTGCATGTGTCTGCTCAAACGGTCAGAAACAGACTCCATGAGGGTGATATGAGGGCCTGACGTCCACAGGTGGGGGTTGTGCTTACAGCCCAACACCGTGCAGGACGTTTGGCATTTGACAGAGAACACCAAGATTGGCAAATTCGCCACTGGTGCCCTGTGCTTTTCACAGATGAAAGCAGGTTCACACTGAGCACATGTGACAGACGTGACAGATTCTGGAGACGCCGTGGAGAACGTTCTGCTGCCTGCAACATCCTCCAGCATGACCGGTTTGGCATTGGGTCAGTAATGGTATGGGTGGCATTTCTTTGGAGGGCCACACAGCCCTCCATGTGCTCGCCAGAGGTAGCCTGGCTGCCATTAGGTACCGAGAAGAGATCCTCAGACCCCTTGTGAGACCATATGCTGGTGTGGTTGGCCCTGGTGTCCTCCTAATGCAAGACAATGCTAGACCTCATGTGGCTGGAGTGTGTCAGCAGTTCCTGCAAGACGAAGGCATTGATGCTATGGACTGGTCCGCCCATTCCCCAGACCTGAATCCAATTGAGCACATCTGGGACATCATGTCTCGCTCTATCTTTTTTATTTTTGTGTGATTTTGTTGTCAGCACATTCAACTATGTAAAGAACAAAGTATTTCAGAAGAATATTTAATTAACTCAGATCTAGGATGTGTTATTTTTGTGTTCCCTTTATTTTTTTGAGCAGTGTATATATATATATATATATATATATATATATTACATAGAAAGGAAAAGGCAGCTCTCACCTGCTCCTCTTTGACGTGAGCACGGAATCAGCTCTTGGACACGGATGACTTTGTAAACTCCAAAACAGAAAGTAAGATCCAGCTCAATCTTGTAGCAAAGAGGAATACTTTATTGAAGCTATAAAAACTTCCAATACAGGACAGTCTCGTCTCGTGACAGGAGTGTCCTTTATTGGAAGTTTTTATCGCTTCTTTGCTACAAGATTGAGCTGGATCTTACGTTTCTGTTTTGGAATATGTGTATATATATATATATATATATATATATATATATATATATATACATACACACACATTTTTTGGGGGGGAAAGTCTTTAGAACCTTTCACTTTTTCACATTTTCACAGCCTTGTGCTAAAATAAAATTTAAAAAAATCACGTTCCCCTCCCCCTCAATCTGCACTCAATACCCCATAATGAGAAAGTGAAACAGAAAACAGAATTTTAGACATTTTTGCAAATTTATTAAAAAGGAAAATCTAATTTCTAGTGTTCTGCCGAACAGAAGTTCAGCTCCAGCATCGCTATGCTCGAGAGCGATGCTCAAGTCAGTGTAATTAAATGTAATTTAGCATCTATTTCTTTTTTTTTTTATAATCCATATTTTTATTTTCACTTTCAGCATATAAAAAATGCATAACAAGAAAAAGGATAGACAATAAAAATACAGAAATATACTCAAACATGTGTTACATAATTATCATTAAATAACATCAAAATTCTATCCTTATCTTGTTTCATATCTAATAACGAAAATATATAAAGAGAAATTCTTGGGAGTTGTCTTGGGAGTTTCTGTAGAAGAAATTGATTTCATGATCTCATATCGGGGATTTCAGGCGTCCTTCATTTGTTTGTTTATTAATTCTACATTTAATACTTTTCCTTCCTAGCTCCTTTTCCCTCCTCTTTCTACCTAGCCATTTGCATTCCCTATTCATTTTATCCTGCAGGCATATTCATATCTCTGCACCCTGTCGCATAGGTTCTTCCATTCTTTAATATTTGGTGGTCCGTCCGCCCCCCACCTTCTAGCCACTGCAACCAGTGCCAGCATTAGTCCTTTTTCCCATTTCATTTTGCTTTTTCTATCAAGGCCAATTTTCCTAATATATCCAAGCACCGCTATAGAGATCTCCAGTGGCGCGGTATACCCAGTTATTCTGGTAAGTTCCTGAAATACCTGGGTCCAATAGACCTGCATTGGGGGACAATACCAGATCAAATGGATAAAATCCGCATTGTTCATTCTGCACTTCCAACATCTAGAGTCCTTTGTTTTATACATCCTACTCAATTTTTTTGTATATCTGTGAAATTGATATTTTAGTCCCGTTGCTGTGATAACAGAATTCTGCAAATTCTGAGTGTTTAGTGACTAAATATTCTTTATTCTTAGTTGACTCAAATGCATGTTTTAATCGGAAGTATCTAAACCGTGTAAGAGTGTCTAAGTCTATACTAAGCCCCATTTCCTCTAATGTCCTAAGCTTTCCTTTCGCCTCAATCTGTGAGATATACTTAATACCATTTTTTTTCCCAAAATACATAATCATCTAGTCTCTGAAACTCACCTAAATTTATGTTTCACCAAATAGGGGTAATCTTTAGTAAATAATTTATGCCCAATAATTTTTTGACATTAACCCAAACCAAGTGCATCATATTACTAATTGGGCACTTCCTGCCTTTTATTTTTATGATCCCAGCTTCTAGGACACTAACAATGTTATATTGGAGACCTTCAAACTCGCCCACCAGAAATCGACGCAGTCTGTCGTCCTCTGTCATTAGCCACTGAAGCTGGGAGGCATAGTAGTAGCCTCGAAAACAGGGAACGGACAAACCACCATCTTCTTCATCTAACCATAAGTATTTTTGTTTCAACCTAACCCTTTTTCTCCCCATATAAGATCATTTGTCAATCCTTCCAATACATTAAAAAAGTGATCCCCTATCCATACGGGGCAGGAGGAGATGACATAAAGAATCTGCGGTAACAGGACCATCTTAATAATGGCAATTCGATCAGCCTGCCGAATCAGTAATTTTTGCCAGGTACTTATTTTATTTTTAACCCTTATAAGCAGAGGGGAAATATTAAGTTCTATATATTCCTGGATCCTTGAGCTAATTTTTATTCCGAGATATTCAAATGATTCCGTGGGTTTCAGTATTTTGAAATTTAAATCCGTTCGCGTGATTTCATATCCAACTGGGAGCAACACCGATTTTGTCCAATTCACCCTGAGACCGGAGATTTGACCAAACTGGTTTACTATCCCCATCAGGTATGGCACCGTTGACACCCACCCTCTAAGAAGAACAGGATGTCATCCGCATATAAACATATTTTGTCTGATGCACCCCTTCCCCGAACCCCCTAATTTTATCATCTGTTCGCACCTTATACGCCAACGGTTCAACGAATATCGCAAACAGTAATGGGGAGAGTGGGCACCCCTGCCTGGTTCCCCTTTGCAATGTTACCGACTCAGATATCTCCCCATTAATCTTTATCCTCACTTTCGAGTGATGATAAAGCAATTGTACCCATCTAATGAATTTTTCCCCCAGGGTTATCTCATTCATTATTTTCCAAAGGTATGCCCACTCCACCCTGTCAAACGCTTTTTCCGCGTCCAATGACAGGATGGAGTGGGCCCCCCCCCCCCCCCGCTCATCTGAATATTCAGCAGGGCCCGTCGAATATTCATTTGAACCTGACGTTTTGGCACAAACCCTGATTGGTCTGGATGTATTATTTTTTCTATAACTCTTTTTAGACGGTTTGCTAATAGTTTGGCACATATTTTAAAATCGGTGTTGAGAAGAGAGATGGGGCGATACGAGTCCACCTTACTCTCCTCCTTCCCCTTTTTGACTATTAGAGTTATTACCGCCTCGGAGAGAGAGGCAGGGAGTTCGCCCCTATCCATAGATTCATTGATGACCTGCAAGAAGACTGGTAGAATAATCTCTCCATATCTTCTATATATCTCAAAGGGGAGACCATCCAACCCGGGCCTAAAGTTGCCCTTAATAGATTTCAAAGTATCCCGTAGTTCTTCCAGTTTGATAGGGCCATTCAACAATTCCCTATCTTCCTCGGAGAGTCTGGGGAGCGGTACATCCTCCAGGAAGAGTCTCAAGTCCCCATACCCCCCCACTCCCTCCGAGGAGTACAGGTCCCTATAGTATTTGACAAATTCCTGCTCAATTTCGCCCTGGCTGGATGTCATCCCCCCATCTCTCCTCTCAACACACTTAATTCCACTGCCCCCCTTTTGATTCTGTATGAGTGTGGACAACAGTCTCCCTGGCTTCCCAGATTCCCTGAAATATCGGGCCCCCTCAAAAAACACTTTTTGTTGTGCCTTATCAGCCAGGTAATTTTTCAATAGGGTTTTGGCCTCTTCTAACTGAGCCACCGTTTCAGGAGAATTATTTACCGGGAGATCCTCCTCTATTTTCTTTATTTTTTCCACCAACTCTCTCTCTTTTTTAGCGAATTTATTTTTTAGACCCTTGATTCTGCCGGCCATAATACCCCGTAGGTATGCTTTAAATGCATCCCAAACGTACCCTATTTGTGTGGATCCTAGATTATTTTGCCAATACTCCTCTATATCTGCAATAATTTCTTCATCCTTATTTATCAAGTTCAGCCAGTGCGGATTCAAGCGAAACTCTCTACTTTTTAACCTAGAGCTTGTTTTAAGTGTTAAGCTAATCGGAGAGTGATCTGATATACTATTTACCTCGTACCTCATTCTTAATATCCGATCTATCAGTTCTGGGCTAACTAGTGCCATATCTATTCTTGACATTATTTTGTTTCCACAGCTAAAGCATGAGTACACTCGCTTATCTTCATAAAGATACCTCCATACATCTATTAATAACAATTCCTGAGATATTCTTTTGAGGAGTGTTGGTTGACTTGTATCATATTTATCATTTGATATCGCTGAGTATCTATCTAGCTTACTATTCATAACGCTGTTGAGATCTCCCATTATTAGTATGGGGCATTTACCTCGGGCGTCTGCAAACTCCACCAAACGATGTATAACATTTAGAGAGAATGGCGGGGGTATATACACAAAAGCTAAAATGCAGACTATACCATTCCACTGATAATGAAGGAATACATATCTGCCCCTGTCATCAATCTTCTGATCTAGTGGGAGGTAATCTACTTTATGATGTATATATACATTGACACCACATGAGTAGGTAGAAAAACATGAATGATACTGGTGCTTAGCCCATTTCTGCATAAGTAAGTTTGTCTTGTCCTTTGTGTTATGTGTCTCCAATAATCCCACTATGGCCGGGAGATGTCTAGTGACAGTATCAAAAACCATAACCCTCTTAACCTTGTCTCCCAGTCCACGTACATTCCATGTCATAATCCTACTCATGTGTGCGTCCCACCTGCAATTTCATACTTTTCATCCCTGCTAGACCCTCCAAGACAACCGTCCCCCCCATTCCCCTCCCCCTCCCACATCCCCCAACTGGTCGGCGAAAGTCAGACATTTCCCCCACCTCTTACACTCCGCTCTTTCCCTCCCCCCTCACCTCCCCTTATCGTGCATAACCACATAAATCATGATCCTATTCCCTTGGCATCCAGCCACTCCGCTGTTTCCTCTGGAGAGCCAAAAAAGCTGACTTGATCTCGGTATATAACACGCAGCTTTGTAGGGTATATCAGGAAGTATCAAGAGGTAGTCCCCTGAAATGGTTTTCACTTCACAGGTGTGCCCTGTCAGGTTTAATAAGTTGGATATCTTGCCTTATAAATGGGGTTGGGATCATCAGTTGCGTTGAGGAGAAGTCAGGTGGATACACAGCTGATAGTCCTACTGAATAGACTGTTAGCTGCTTTTTCTTGCCATAATACAAATTCTAACAGTCTATTCAGTAGGACTATCAGCTGTGTATCCACCTGACTTCTCCTCAACGCAACTGATGGTCCCAACCCCATTTATAAGGCAAGAAATCCCACTTATTAAACCTGACAGGGCACACCTGTGAAGGGAAAACCATTTCAGGGGACTACCTCTTGAAGCTCATCGAGAGAATGCCAAGAGTGTGCAAAGCAGTAATCAAAGCAAAAGGTGGCTACTTTGAAGAACCTAGAATATGACATATTTTCAGTTGTTTCACACTTGTTTGTTATGTATATAATTCCACATGTGTTAATTCATAGTTTTGATGCCTTCAGTGTGAATCTACAATTTTCATAGTCATGAAAATAAAGAAAACTCTTTGAATGAGAAGGTGTGTCCAAACTTTTGGTCTGTACTGTATATATATATATATATATATATATATACTGTATCTATCTATCTTACGAGGTATAGTAGATGCAGTATGTTAAGATATATAGTATATACAGTAGTGTACTGATATGTGAGGTATGAGGTATAATAAATGCAGTGGGTACAGATATATATTATATACAGCAGTGCACTGATTTGTGAGGTACGAGACATAATAGATGAAGTGTATATATATATACACTGCGTGCAGAATTATTAGGCAAATGAGTATTTTGACCACATCATCCTCTTTATGCATGTTGTCTTACTCCAAGCTGTATAGGCTCGAAAGCCTACTACCAATTAAGCATATTAGGTGATGTGCATCTCTGTAAAGAGAAGGGGTGTGGTCTAATGACATCAACACCCTATATTAGGTGTGCATAATTGTTAGGCAACTTCCTTTCCTTTGGCAAAATGGGTCAAAAGAAGGACTTGACAGGCTCAGAAAAGTCAAAAATAGTGAGATATCTTGCAGAGGGATGCAGCACTCTTAAAATTGCAAAGCTTCTGAAGCGTGATCATCGAACAATCAAGCGTTTCATTCAAAATAGTCAACAGGGTCGCAAGAAGCGTGTGGAAAAACCAAAGCGCAAAATAACTGCCCATGAACTGAGAAAAGTCAAGCGTGCAGCTGCCAAGATGCCACTTGCCACCAGTTTGGCCATATTTCAGAGCTGCAACATCACTGGAGTGCCCAAAAGCACAAGGTGTGCAATACTCAGAGACATGGCCAAGGTAAGAAAGGCTGAAAGACGACCACCACTGAACAAGACACACAAGCTGAAACGTCAAGACTGGGCCAAGAAATATCTCAAGACTGATTTTTCTAAGGTTTTATGGACTGATGAAATGAGAGTGAGTCTTGATGGGCCAGATGGATGGGCCCGTGGCTGGATTGGTAAAGGGCAGAGAGCTCCAGTCCGACTCAGACGCCAGCAAGGTGGAGGTGGCGTACTGGTTTGGGCTGGTATCATCAAAGATGAGCTTGTGGGGCCTTTTCAGGTTGAGGATGGAGTCAAGCTCAACTCCCAGTCCTACTGCCAGTTTCTGGAAGACACCTTCTTCAAGCAGTGGTACAGGAAGAAGTCTGCATCCTTCAAGAAAAACATGATTTTCATGCAGGACAATGCTCCATCACACGCGTCCAAGTACTCCACAGCGTGGCTGGCAAGAAAGGGTATAAAAGAAAAAAATCTAATGACATGGCCTCCTTGTTCACCTGATCTGAACCCCATTGAGAACCTGTGGTCCATCATCAAATGTGAGATTTACAAGGAGGGAAAACAGTACACCTCTCTGAACAGTGTCTGGGAGGCTGTGGTTGCTGCTGCACGCAATGTTGATGGTGAACAGATCAAAACACTGACAGAATCCATGGATGGCAGGCTTTTGAGTGTCCTTGCAAAGAAAGGTGGCTATATTGGTCACTGATTTGTTTTTGTTTTGTTTTTGAATGTCAGAAATGTATATTTGTGAATGTTGAGATGTTATATTGGTTTCACTGGTAAAAATAAATAATTGAAATGGGTATATATTTGTTTTTTGTTAAGTTGCCTAATAATTATGCACAGTAATAGTCACCTGCACACACAGATATCCCCCTAAAATAGCTAAAACTAAAAACAAACTGAAAACTACTTCCAAAAATATTCAGCTTTGATATTAATGAGTTTTTTGGGTTCATTGAGAACATGGTTGTTGTTCAATAATAAAATTAATCCTCAAAAATACAACTTGCCTAATAATTCTGCACTCCCTGTATATATAATATATATATATATATATATATATATATATATATATATATATATAGTATATACAGCAGTGTACTGATATGTGAGGTATGAGCTATAAGTTATACCTCGTATATCAGTACACTGCTGTAAATACTATATATACAAAATGGATTCCAAAAAAGTTGGGACACTAAACAAATTGTGAATAAAAACTGAATGCAATGATGTGGAGATGGCAAATGTCAATATTTTATTTGTAATAGAACGTAGATGACAGATCAAACGTTTAATCCGAGTAAATGTATAATTTTAAAGGAAAAATACGTTGATTCCAATTTTCACGGTGTCAACAAATCCCAAAAAAGTTGGGATAAGTAGCAATAAGAGGCTGGAAAAAGTAAATTTGAGCATAACGAAGAGCTGGAAGACCAATTAACACTAATTAGGTCAATTGGCAACATGATTGGGTATAAAAAGAGCTTCTCAGAGTGGCAGTGTCTCTCAGAAGCCAAGATGGGTAGAGGATCACCAATTCCCACAATGTTGCGCAGAAAGATAGTGGAGCAATATCAGAAAGGTGTTACCCAGCGAAAAATTGCAAAGACTTTGCATCTATCATCATCAACTGTGCATAACATCATCCGAAGATTCAGAGAATCTGGAACAATCTCTGTGTGCGTAAGGGTCAAGGCCGTAAAACCATACTGGATGCCCGAGATCTCCGGGCCCTTAAACGACACTGCACCACAAACAGGAATTCTACTGTAAAGGAAATCACAGAATGGGCTCAGGAATACTTCCAGAAACCATTGTCAGTGAACACAATCCACCGTGCCATCCGCCGTTGCCAGCTGAAACTCTACAGTGCAAAGAAGAAGCCATTTCTAAGCAAGATCCACAAGCTCAGGCGTTTTCACTGGGCCAGGGATCATTTAAAATGGAGTGTGGCAAAATGGAAGACTGTTCTGTGGTCAGGCGAGTCACGATTCGAAGTTCTTTTTGGAAATCTGGGACGCCATGTAATCCGGACCAAAGAGGACAAGGACAACCCAAGTTGTTATCAACGCTCAGTTCAGAAGCCTGCATCTCTGATGGTATGGGGTTGCATGAGTGCGTGTGGCATGGGCAGCTTGCATGTCTGGAAAGGCACCATCAATGCAGAAAAATATATTCAGGTTCTAGAACAACATATGCTCCCATCCAGACGTCATCTCTTTCAGGGAAGACCCTGCATTTTTCAACAAGATAATGCCAGACCACATTCTGCATCAATCACAACATCATGGCTGCGTAGGAGAAGGATCCGGGTACTGAAATGGCCAGTGTGCAGTCCAGATCTTTCACCTATAGAGAACATTTGGCGCATCATAAAGAGGAAGGTGCAACAAAGAAGACCCAAGACGATTGAACAGTTAGAGGCCTGTATTAGACAAGAATGGGAGAGCATTCCTATTTCTAAACTTGAGAAACTGGTCTCCTCGGTCCCCAGTGTTGTAAGAAGAAGGGGAGATGCCACACAGTGGTGAAAATGGCCTTGTCCCAACTTTTTGGGGATTTGTTGACACCATGAAATTCTGATTCAACATATTTTTCCCTTAAAATGGTACATTTTCTGAGTTTAAACTTTTGTTCTGTGATTTATGTTCTATTCTGAATAAAATATTAGAAGTTGGCACCTCCACATCATTGCATTCAGTTTTTATTCACGATTTGTATAGTGTCCCAACTTTTTTGGAATCCGGTTTGTATGTATATATATATATATATATATATATATATATCCACTACATCTATTATACCTTTTACCTCACATATCAGTACACTGCTGTATATTCTGGCCAGGAATTGGTAGTGAATGGGGCACAGGGGCCCAATTTAGATTCTTGCAATGGGGCCCAGTGATTTCTATGTACACACATGTATACAGTATGTACTATAATAATGACATTTGTATAGTAAGAGCTCCTTCTAGCATATTGACATAATTGTTTCATTATGATTATCAGTGTAGCCCTGCACTGTCTGCTTTCTTACAGAAAAGTGGCCCTTGGACCCAATGTATGGACCAGATTTGACTTTAATCACTGCATCTCCTATTGCTCTTAATTTTAGCACACACTAATCATCATGGGAACCAGCAGGTAAATGTAGAAAAAAGTTGGCGGCTATTATGAGATTTTTTTCATTAAAGTAGGTGATTGATCTCAACTCTTGCTAGCCGTTGTCCTGTGTTAAGTTTTTCTGTCTTACCATTTATAGTCTTAGTGTATTGAGCTTAAGGTTAAGTGAATCAAAGTATCCGAAGCGGACTGCGATTCAAATTTCAGGAAAAATCAAAATTTGCTGCAAAGCCGAATTTTCTCATGCTTCATGGTAACAAATCAATTTTTCCTGAAATGGCGTTAAAAAAAAACATACTCACAATAGCTTGCACCCGAACCAATACTGATCTGTTGGATCTCCTGAAATTGGCCAAACAAGAGATGGCAAATGACAAGGACAAGTTTGGGTTTGCTATCATCAACATTAGAGAAAAACAAATGGTTCACCGAATTTCACAAAGAAATTTGCTTTGTGATGAATTCAGCATCTGAGGGGTTCAAAGACGGGGGGCGGTGCAATTACCTTTCTCCGTCATTGCGCCCTTACAAAGATATGCTTTTCATGACGAAGTAATTCATCACAAAGCAAATTTCTTTGTGAAATTCGGCGAACCATTTGTTTTTCTCTAATGTTGATGACAGCAAACCCAAATTTGTCCTTGTGGTTTGCCATCTCTTGTTTGGCCAATTTCAGGAGATCCAACAGATCAGTGTTGGTTCGGGTGCAAGCTATTGTGAAGTTGTGAAATCTTGACATTGACCGCTTGAAAAATAAGCTGAAGTACTGGTCAATTTGCTATAGAAGACCACTTATAGATGGAAGAAGGAGCCAGTTTTGGCATATCTCTGGGAATGGGACTGTGTGTCACGGCTGTATGTGAGCAACAAGAGTATACACATTAAAAAGAGTTACTGACCGGACCCAAACTAGGGAGGATAAAGGGTGACCCCTGTCAGACCCTCAAAGCTCTCCCTATGCTGCTAAAGCACATGCCCGGATCAAAATGGCGGAACGAGGCATGCCCACGTACCTAAGACTAATGACCACTGTAACCCCTACAATAGTGGAAGGGGCACGGCCACCGGTGCCCAGCTCAGTATAGGGAGGGAACCGTGGCCACCTCAGATCCAGTCAGAAAATAACCAGGTACACAACAATGTCTGCACACTTAGCTGAAGGTGCTGCAGCCACAGAGAAGACGGATCCAAGGACAGCTGGCAATATCCGGAGTGCTTGCTGCAGCAGAACACAGGTCCAGTGAACTGATAGCTACAAGTGAAGATACTCAAGCAAGAGCTACAACTGAAATGAGAAATATAATCCACGCCCTACAAAAGGAGGAGGGGGTTATTTAAAGGCAGGGAAATCAACCGCAGGAGGAACAGCTGGTAGGAAGGAAACAGAAAGTAAGGACTTCATCACAGGGGCGGAGAAACAGAGCAGTGAGAACTCCTCCAAACTCTAGTAGGGACATCATCACAGGGGTGGAGAAACAGAGCTGTGAGAACGTCTCAAAGCTCTGGTAGTGACACTGTGAGCGTCTCATAATCTGCTATGGGAATATGAGATATACTAAGCAAATAGCTTTTATATTAAATACTTTGTGCATTTGGTTTCACCAAGATGTTTTTCCAGTGCGGAGACTGGAAGCCTGCAATGCTTTTCCTTTGTGCTAATATGTCACATTCGCATAGTTTGTGGCTTCTTACATGGGACAAAAATGCACATGGTTTTGGTGCATTGGATTATTCCAGTGACTACAGCAAAATGTTCACCATTTCGTAGCCCCTCTATCAAAATATATTTGCCCTTTACAAGGTGAAACAGAAAAAATGAATTCTATGGTCAAAATAGAAATATATTAAAAGCTTGCTGTATCTATACTTCTCAACAGGGTCTAAGCAGAGTAATTTTAGTGGCAGAACCAAAGTCCTTGAGGCAATGACTGCAAATTATACGATACAGACGTATCTGCTGCTATTCCTGGAACCTATCAAGCTGAGACTCCCAAAATACACACCTCGTTTCTACATCTGATTCTCCAGCCGAGAGGCAATCGGGACAAATTCACAGATAGCCAGGTAGAAGCCACACAGTGGAGTCTAATCAGTCTTTATTTCCACTGGTTCAGAAATGTTGGTTAAGAAACAAAAATTACAGGTTATCTGTTGGATGTCAGATTGTAAATTGCACAGGGATGCATAAAAAGGATTGTGATGGTGTAGGCAACTGTGTTTGCCTTATTCGTTCTTCATGGTCAAGCATGGGGTTATAATTGTGAGGGAAATAGATTATGAATTTAGCTTCGATGGTTTTGGTCAACAGAGATAATTCATCATAGCACTGGTATATGACAATTAAAAATAATATGTTCTACTACACTTATATAGAATAAAAAGGTGAGAAGGTACGGTGTAAGCAGATGTCCACTCAGAGGGGGATATGCCTGATGTTCTTTCTGGTGGGCCAGTTGGACAGTCCCTCTCCTTGACCTCTCCATGTGTAAGGATGTATATACTGGATCCTGTGATCTCAGTGGTTGGGGCTATTATATTCAAATATAGTTTTATTACAAAGGTTTATTTCAGGGCTGGTTTATAGAACTAGGCCATGCTTGAATGGGTGGAAAAGTGCCTATACAGAAAGATTGACTCTGAATGACACTGTATTTCACACCGTATAGAAAAGTCTTTAAAAGGAACAATTAACAGGAAGGAAAATAAAGTAAAACATAAAGAAAGCGCTTACCTATATGTCAGACTGCAGGGGCTCCTGCAAGCTTCTGGAAAGGCCATGAGCAATTCTGACAAAGAGGCAGGTATCTTTTTATAGCTTCGGTGGGGCTTTTCTAAGATAGTAGGGCTTAATTATGTTTGGTGTTATTGGGGTTAGTGCAGTAGTGGGTTTCTCTACTACCTGTCACCTGAAAACAAAGCAGTCTAAACATCACTTCTTTTCCAAATCAATAGTTTTCTTAATGTAAGCTCCGAAGGTGGAGTAGGAGGGGGAGATAAAATATTTACAGGAACACAAGAACAGGAGAAAAGCAATAATAATAATAATACGTATTCAAACTACAAAGAGTTCGATGATCCCAGCGCTGCCGTCCTCGGGAACCACAATATTAAATTTTGTCGCTGCTGGGTACACAAATAACTGGGTAGACTGTCAGTACCTCCTATAATATACATACCTATATAAATAGTTCAAAAACGTGAACCTGCGCTCTGTAACCAAGAAGACAGGTATTCAGTGTGACGTCACACTCTCTACGGGTGCCTCCTGAGTCCACACTTCCTCCAATGAGTTTCGGAATACTCTGATTCCTTCATCAGGGATACGTGCAGGATACTGATGAAGGAATCCGAGTATTCCGAAACGCGTTGGAGGAAGTGTGGACTCTGGAGGCCCCCATAGAGCAGGTTTCCTCTAAAAGGTAAAAAAAGTGATGTCTCCTCAACTTTACCAGTCTTCCCCTCTCACAGCATATATATATACTGCAGTCTTATCCTTCTCTCCCCTCCTCTCTGTATTTTATGGTGAATTGCATGTTTTTATTGATTTTTCGGTTATATAAATTTTTTATTAAATATATATTTAAACACATTTTTCGCTTGTGGTGCGAATCTCCATGTCTCATGCATTGTGCACTAATCTTCAATAAATGGACTTTCACATAAGGGTGAATGCCATGCTTCATCTCTAAATCTGGATACTTATGTGCTCTTATTTTCGCTACTGAGCACCGCCTGTGTGATACTGGCCTACTGCATCGCTGAACTATTGTAGTTCAATAGAAGTGGTGCTGACCAAGTCTTTTTGCTTATCTTAGGAATTTTACATAGATAATAAATGTATGGTAGCTGAGGTTCTGAGAGTTGGGACCTTAAAAATCATCAGAATAGGTGAATAACTAATGTGAAAATTCTGTTAAAAATACATGAATTCTGATAATTTCTCAGTTGTGTACAGTAGTTCTTCCACATCCCTTATAAAGGAAGAGTTGCATGGTAGACATGACTACTTGCCAGACGGGACAACCCCAACCATCAGTTTTACCTTCTTTAGAAACTCACATTACAGTGATAATATTAAATAGCTCCCCAGTGGGCTTTAATTTCCTCTTTTAATTGTCCAAGACACAATAAATCTCTAGAACCTGCGGGAATAATGGATCTGAAAGAATTTCTGTTCTTTTCACTTCTCCCTGAACCACAAGGTAAGTGGTACAAGTAATGAATCTTTACAAGAGCAATCAGGCAACCACTTAAGAAACCTCCAGCAAAAACACAATAATTATTCCAAGCACCAAGATGAATTACGTTGGATCTAATGGGCATTTGAGCAATACAACTTGTCGTTTTGACCCAGATGAAAAATGATGAACGGTGTCATTGTGTGTGAGATGAGAAAAGGGTTTACTGGTTAAATGCCATCATGAAAAACAAATAAGAGACGGTGGAATAGTGGACATTGCGAAGTGTCTTGTTTTGGATAATTAGAGTGCACTCTAATTAACACAAGCCCCTTAAATCAACCCTTCTTATCCTGCAAATGAAGACTTGTCTATTGCCAAACACATAACTGATCTGAGCAATGCTTAATGTCTAGAGATAACAAAAAATATAGTTTTTAGCAAAAAGGTGGCTGCCCCCCCCCCCCACCCCAATGTGTCTATTTCCAAACTAGGTTACATTTAAAGGAGTTGCCTGAAGCCAGGATGGGTTAAAAAAAAACAAAAAAAACATTACTCAGCCTACAATTTCCCTGCCACTGCCATTTTAACTACAGTTCCCACTGCTCTCCACTTCTTGTCCCGTTTTGATACAGAGAAAATGTCTGAAATGCTTGCTCAGCCAATCAGTGGCTAATATAGGTTACCAGTGATTGGTTGAGAGGATATTTTCAGCGATTTTGTTGTGTGTTCGACCAGGACCAGGCGGTGCCGAGCAACAGGGACCAGATCAGAGTTGGAATGCAGTTATGGAGGATCAGATGAGTAATCTTATTTTTAACCAATCCTTGTCATTTAAAGCAAACCTTTCACCTGGATTTCACTTAATAAACTATCAAAAGTACCTTATAGATCATCCTCATTGTGTTAGCATACAGTCTTGTCCCGCTTTTCTATCATGTATATGCATGGAAAAATTGCTTTATAAAGTACTCTTCTCCAGCTCCACAAGTCACGGTAGAAGTCAAGGGGGTAGCCCTTCCCTCACTCCAGGCTGTAACTCCCCTGCCCTAACCCCGCCTCTATGCAGTGTAATTGACACCCGGCTCAGACGCCGTGACCGCGCATGTACAGGCGGCGCATGCGCCGTCGGACTCAAGCGCGATCCTGTAACTGAATCACGCGTGAGGAAGAGAAGACAGGCAGGCATTGGGGACGGCGCATGCGCGATTCAGTTACAGGATCGCGCTTGAGTCCGACGGTGCATGTACAAGTTGAGGTAGTTTCAGTCTTGATCTTCTACACAAGTGATACAACAGAACCCTTATCTGTCCTTAGAAAAACGGTGAGGCTGCTAGAAGCTAATAAGTCCTTCACCTAGATACCTAGAGCCTAGAATGATGGCTTTGTCCTTCCTTTGTCTTAACCCAATAATAAACTTGACTACAAATTCACTTGTTACTCCTGAAGAGTGAATAGTAGAATGTAGACTTTCCTCTGCCTGTCTTCCTGACTTTGATACTGAGGCGTGCAATGGCTTCTCAGGGCCATTGAGCCCCAGAGAGAGCTGAGAGAAGAGGGGACCTCTCCTTCCCCCTTAGCTCCTCACTCCATCTCCTTCTCCTTCACAACTCCCAACTCTCCACCCCCTAACTAGGCCTGAACTGCTCTATATACACTGTGGTGCTACCCCATCTAGTGGTGGATGTATGTAGTGCACCTGACAGGCTGGTAAAAAGAGATTTCACATGGTAATACAATGCAGCATGATATTACAGAAGACGACAAAAAGCTTTTGCAGTTCCCACATAAGCTAGTGGGACACTGCAAGGGAGCTATACTGCTGGAATACTCTCTCACTGCTTGCCTGTGCTTAGGTTCCTAGTTTGCTAGTGAAGGTCTGCTATCCTCATTGTCTAGCCATGTACTGAACTTTTGCCTGTTAACAAATTTGATCATCCACTGCCTGTGCTGACCTTAGGCTGTCTACCATACTGACACTTTGCTGCCTTCCCTGACCTCAGATTAGCTTCAAGGAATTGCACAAACTCTGCTTGCCTGACCTCTCTCTGTTTACCTACTATGTGTATTGCCTGACCCCTTTGTGCTTCACACTGGTGTATCTGACCTCCGCGAGTCAGCTACCAACTACATCAGGATTATTCTAAGGTAGAGGAATTGTAAATTCACTGTTGTGAAGTCCAGATCCCTGTATAGGGATTATAGGGTGAATACCAAGGTATCGACAGGACAATGCCTTTAGGACTAACCTGAAGTCAAATCAGTTAGTCCCCACCCACTGCCCATTAAGGTGGCTTTTAATTGCATGCAATTACAAAAGTATTCAGATTCAGGCACTAAGTTGAAAAATTTAGAACATTTTTCATGGGACAACCCTTTAATTTTACCTTTTTTTTAAGTGTAACTCTGGGCACAGATAATAGAATCCCATGCCTGTTCACACCCATGTTCTTTCCCATAAGGTAAAGTAACAGTTAATGCAGGTGTAGTAGAGACATTCAGCGCACAGTGTCAGTAGTTGAATAAACAGTCTTGAAAAGTGACAACCACTGTGCAGAGCCAGGAATAGGCTCAGAGCAATTCACTTCTAACCTCTTCTTGGCAGGTAATACAAAGTGCATTACTCAGCCAATGAAGAAAATGAGTGCAGGAGAAAGCACTTCACAGGCTAACAAAAGTCTGAAATATGTGTTTTTAGGGAGACGTCATGGAGGTGAATCTCAGAATTATATATATATATATATATATATATATATATATATACTACAAGGAAAAGGGGGTCAGTCAGCACATCCCAATGCGCAGGTGCACACTGCCATGGCTAAATACATAAAGGAAACAGCATTCTGCAAACCAAATAAAGTACACAAATGTCGTAATAATAGTAAATATTCTAATGTTAATGCTTAGTGCACCTGTGCATTGGGATGTGCTGACTGATCCCCATTTCCTTGTAGTGTATATAGGAGTTGTGGCTGACTCCACTCAGTCTTGCACCCCTGACCAGCCTGTCTGCCACATAGGCTGTTTTTAATTAATGTAAGTATAAAGCTGTAGCCTGCTCTCCTTGCACTCACTGGAATCTTTTGGCACCAGGAGAGGTATAGAGTGGACTCTCATTGCGTTTATTTGAAGCCGTCTGGCACCAGGAAAGGTACAGAATGAGCTTAGCATGCATGTTGGTACCTGCATTCCCTGAAGCAGAGTGGACCCAGCATGCATGTGGAACCTACACTCCTTGAATTTTATAGTGGCCGTCAGTGCTCATAACAGGTAACGTTTAGTGTTAGGTTCCGGTCTTATAGAGATCGCCTTGACGTTTGGCTGACGGGCCCAAATAATTTTGTACAAAATATATTTGCTGAGAATCTAAAATTAATTAAATAAGCGTAGCATTAACATTAGAAAATTTACTATTATTACAACATTTGTGTACTTTATTAGTTTTTTGCTTTTTTCATTTAACAACACCAGGGTTCAAACATTGTAATAAAGTAAGTTCTAATCAAATTTAGAAGAAGGCATTATTCTAGTAGACAAAGTATGTTCATTAACTGTGTGCCTCTGGAAAATGATGTATAATGTCAGTAAATATGGACACATGGGACTTAATAAAGGTTGAAGTAATTAATCTCATAGTAAAAGAAGGCAGGCAACCATATTTCTATTGAGACCAATGGAAGATCTGAAGCCAATGTTGGGGGTGACACCTCACAGCTTTATCATAGTCATGTATTAATACACCTTAATTTTATCTAAAAGATATGGAACAGGCAGGTGTAGTTGGCCAAGATCAAGCATACATTCTAGCACATATTAACAGGTAGCTAACCCTAGAAATTCTTTGTAGCTACCCTGAGAAATAAGCATAAAGCTTTGAAAGCAGGGCTCCCAGTAGATGGAAACTTGACATCTGAAAACACATCATAATATTATTCCATTATATGTTCAGTAAATTATGTGTATGTAAATAGGCACAAAAAACATGGAGGAAAGGATGGTACCTATGGAAGAGCAGGACGCAGAAGATGCTACATGATACCTCCTACAACATTTTGGTGTAATAGTATTGAGAAGATTGTAAAATTGGCTGCTGGTCGATTTTCCCAGAGTCATGATATCATTGCTGCTGCCAAGACAAGACTTTCCTTGGGTAGAATGTAAGATTGGAAAGCTTCTGAGATATTGATTTGGAGAAACTGCCCTGTGCAATCTTACTTTATTAATTAGAAACATAGTCTGATGATTTTTTTTTTAAACATAATTATGTTTAAACTATTCATAAAAATTATAGTAAAAATAATCATTATCCACTGTATATTACGGTCACGTACCCAAGTTGTAGATTCTCTAAACTGTAACTCATTTGGCACTAACTAGATTTAGGTACAGTATGGAGTCTAAGGGGTCCACTGCTGTTCACCGTTGACCTCCACAATAAGGAAAGATCCTCAGGTCGTGGTCCCCAGAATGTAGATGGGTTAGTTGCAAGAGCAAAGATACAGTGGTCGAGTTGTCAAAAACCAAGTCAAGGGTCATCACTGGGAGATCAGTCAGATTGTGGCAAGCAGAGAAAGCGAGAGGAACATAGTCAGGATTCAAGCCAAGCATCAGAGCCAGAGGTGGAGCAGCAGGAACTAGACAGACAATCTTAGGGACAAGGTAGGAGCATAATCAGGAACAAGGATGATGTTAGAATCAAGGTGAAATTCAGAAGTACAGGAAAAGGAGACAGAACATGATGAACCATAACATGCAAAGAATAGCAGGACACTGTCCCTTTGAACTGACCACCAGGCCTCATGTTTTTTGATGATTGCCTTGGCAACCTATTGTTGCTGTGCATCTGTAGCAGCAGAAAGGCAGCCAGGGTACCAGTGAAAAACAAGTGCTGAACCAGAAACTGATGAAGTGTCCAGTTTCTAGTGGAAGCCACAGTTGGAATCTGACACTGAAACAAAACAAGATAAGATAAGGAACTGTACTAAGTGCCAAACAAACAGGCAAACCAACTTATTCAGCAGCGTATAGTACACTGTTGTTCTGCTTAACTATACCCTAATACAGTGTTTCCCAACCTTTTTTGTGCAAAGGCACACTTTTTTCATGAAAAAAATCACGAGGCACACCACCACTTTTTTGACTTAGCTATAAGTTCAGCAACGTGATAGCTAGCTTTAAGAGCTCTTTCATTTACCTTTGTGGTTTTTCTCATGAAAGTTGCCTGTTTCTTCGTGTTTTCACGCAGGCGAACAAAATAGTCCGCATTCTTGTTTTGAAGAGAAGGGTGTTTCGTTTGGAGATGGCGTTTAAGTTTACTTGGGACCATAGCACTGTTAGATAGCTTTTCACCACACACCAAGCACAGTGGAGTTGGTTTCTTTGCATCTCCGGTGAAAGTAAATCCAAATGAAATATAGCTTTCGCTATATTGCCTTGTGCCAGAGAATTTGCTTGAGCTAACCATCTTTGCTTTCTTTTGATCCCCACTCATACTTGGGCTCTCATCTGGCTCCGAATTTTGTTCAGGGTCCAGTTCTTTCCTTTTCAAAAACTTGTCCATCACTGTATCTGCTCCTGTCTCACTGTCACTCAGTACTTACTGTGCTTGTCTCCTCCAGATAGCCGCTATCCGTCACACCTAAGGCGCTCTTCTCCATCCAGATCCATCAATCAGCGCTCTTCTGCTCATGTCTCCTCCAGATCCATCACTCAGCGCTCCTCTGCGCTGCGATAATCAGATCCATCGGCGCTCTTCTGCACATCAGATCCATCAATCAGCGCTCTTCTGCTCATGTCTCCTCCAGATCCATCACTCAGCGCTCCTCTGCGCTGCGACGCGATAATCAGATCCATCGGCGCTCTTCTGCGCATCGGTGATCTACTGCGATGTCTCCTCCTGTCAGACTGTAACAGGACAGTGACACCGGAGCTATATAATCCGTAACATGCGGCTTCAGCTCACAAATAGACCAAATTGGAATTTTTCCCCACGGCACACCAGACAATATCTCACGGCACACTAGTGTGCCGCGGCACAGTGGTTGAAAAACACTGCCCTAATATACTTTAATGACCACGGTACAAGCTAAAAAAAAACATAAATAACCTACATAGAAGAATGAGCCCACGACGTACCCATAAAGTATAATGAATCTTAATTGTAATACATGATTAAAAATAATGCTTAAAATGACAAGGATAGGTGACAGAATAAACGCCATTCATGAACCACACATTATAATTAGGATAATACAGCAATACAAAAAAACATATAATGGCTGGACCGCATCCACTGAATAAACGGCCTGTATATAATATAACTAGACCCAAACCATTGCTAAAGTAACTGTGCCCAGTCTGTAGCAAAAGACATGTGACAACAATTCTAAATAAGTGTGGTCAGGGATGGCGCTACCCCTTAACTTATACTAAGTGTCAATAGGCGCATAGACGAACCCCTCTGCAGAGTTTCTACGAGTTAAACTAGAATGTGTACTAGAAGGTACAGCAAGAGTTAATGAAATAAGGTTTGCCTTGAAGGGAAACTTTCACTGATTTCTGAGACCAGGACATGATAGAGGGAGACAAGCTGTGCTCTGTGACATAACAGCATTTATATCATTTGGAGCAGGATTTCTGCTCTGTGATATAGCGGGTTATAAGGTTTGGACCAGGATTTCTCAGTAAAAAGCAGAGTAAATTCTGACAGGACTCCTAGAAGGAACAGTGAGAGTCCTGATAGCCCCACCCACACACAGTGATTGACAGCCTTCTGTGTACATTCACTGATATAGAGAGAGCTGTCAATTATCCTGCGTGGGTGGGGTCATCAGGACTCTCACTGTCTCACCTTGATAGAGCATGTCCTATTCTTGTCCTCAATCGCGGACAAGAATAGGCATTTCTATCATGGGGCAAGCTACATTCACGCGGCCGGTATCCGTGTTTTGCGGATCCGCAATTTGCGGACCGCAAAACACATACGGTTGTGTGAATGTACCCTTATTGTGAGGTTTTATTGTGATAAGAAACTGAGAATCATTTCAGCTACATAATCAACACATTTACTGATCTAGAGAAATTTTATACCGAAGTTAACGAGTGTCATTTAATTGACTAAATGAAACCATGGAAGCATTAAACATTAATTTTTTAAAATAAAAAATCTACACAACACTATTTTCTCTGAAGCCATCTCACTTTTCCTCACAGACCTCGCTTTCTAGGAGTGCTATAGTAGTACCATTACTATTCTATCCATAGAGGGGTTGAGCTGAGCAAAATTAAAGGTCACCTAATAGTTGTAACATGTAACATTGCTGCTTCTAAGATAATGCCCACAGCACATTTTTGGAGTAATGGTCTTCTGCTTGATTCAGAGAAAGGCAAACAATATTATAACAAACATAAAAATGTCTTTCTGGTAATGCTTATGCACACGGCCATAGTTTTGGACCGCATACGATCCTCATTTTTTGCGGATCAGATGCAGAACCATTCATCTCAATGGGACTGTAAAAGATGTGGACAGCTACAGCATGTTCACATCTGTAAGTCCGTTCTGCAGCCCCACAACAAAACATAGAACATGTCCTATTCTTGAGCGTTTGCAGACAAGGGTAGCATATTTCTGCAGGAGAAAATAAAAAATGCGGCAGACTATCGGCTGGTGTCCGTGATTTACGGATGCAATTTGCGGACCGTAAAAATTGATACGGTTGTGTGCAGGAATCCTTAAAGGGTTTCTATCACTTTGTTTCACCTATTTAGCTTTCAGACACTAGCGATCCGCTAGTGTCTGCTTTATCTAACCATCCTAATATAAGAGCTTATTGTCCTGCCGTTTAGCTAAAAAAATAACTTATATAGATATGCAAATGAGCCTCTAGGTGCTATGGGGGCGTCATTAGCACCTAGAGGCTCCGTCTACCTTAACAAACTGCCGCCGCCCAGCGCGTCCCTCCAGCCCGCCCATCTCCAGCTGAAGCGATCCTCTCCGTGCGCGTCTCTGTTCTGCGCATGCGCAGTGAATGTCTGATCGCTTCCCTGCTCAGACATCTCCACTGCGCCTGTTCCTCGGAGCACTATGACGTCATCGGCGCAGGCGCAGTGGAGATGTCTGAGCAGGGAAGCGATCAGACATTCACTGCGCATGCGCCGAATACGAGGAGCATCGCATTCCGGAGGAGATGGGCGGGCTGGAGGGACGCGCTGGGCGGCGGCAGTTTGTTAAGGTAGACGGAGCCTCTAGGTGCTAATCACGCCCCCATAGCACCTAGAGGCTCATTTGCATATCTATATAAGTTATTTTTTTAGCTAAACGGCAGGACAATAAGCTCTTATATTAGGATGGTTAGATAAAGCAGACACTAGCGGATCGCTAGTGTCTGAAAGCTAAATAGGTGAAACGAAGTGATAGAAACCCTTTAATCTAACACTGATCAGTCGTCTACTAGATCAGCGAGCTTGTCCACTATTGCTTGCCTAGTCAAAAAGAAATACACAAATCTATCAACTATCCCGGGGGACCATTATGGGTTCAAGATTCGCGCCCAGCTTTGCAAATCTGTTCATGGGGAAATTTGAGGACCAATACATTTACAAATCTAAGTATTGGAAAGACAATATAGTGTTTTACTGACGGTATATAGATGATCTAATTTTTATTTGGGATGGAGATATAGGAACGGTGAAACAATTCACTGGGTATCTGAATGACAACATTTGGGGACTCTCCTTTACCAGTACTCACAACCAATCCAGAATAGAATATTTAGATTTAGAATTGTCCAATGAGGGCCCTTCTATTATAACCCGCACTTTTTTTTTAAGAAGGTGGATAGCAACAGCTATCTAGATTTTGGGAGTGCACACTTCAAGAAATGGAAGGTTAACATTCCCTATAGCCAATTCAAAAGATTAAGAAGAAATTGCACTCGAGATAGCGACTTCCGTGAATAAAGCGAGGTCCTAAGCACAAGACTCTTGAGCAAGGGATCCTCGCAGTGTGGTTCAGTTCAGCATGTGAAAGTGCATCAAAATTGACACAGGTAGAATGTCTCAATCCAAAACAGCTTGAGATCAAAAAAAGAACCCATTACATTCAATTTGAATTTCATTAATACTTAAAGGGAACCTGTCATCAACTTTATGCTGACCTCACTGAGGGCAGCATAAAATAGTGACAGAAATGCTGATGTCAGCGATGTGTCACTCATGAGCTAAAAGTCAGTGGTTGTCGATAACCAGCATCATAATCATTGCAGCCCAGGCCTTGAAAAGAGTCAAAGCTACCTGAGAAGAGTCCTGGTTATTCCAAATCTCCTGCTCTCCCGCCCACCTGCTGATGATTGGCAGTTCTCTCCTAGAGAGAAAGGGAGACTGTCAGCCATCAGCAGGTGGGCAGGAAAGCAGGAATTCATGAATAACCATGACTCTTCTCAGGTATTCTGCCGTTGGTATGGGCAGCTTCCTTTTTTTCTTCTTTATACTCATATTCATTTTGATATGGGATATGTAGGCAAAATCTCGTGGTTATATATATTCACACACAATCAGTTATTTTGCGTAATGTATGTAGACACAGATCTCACAGAATATTTTATTTTTTAATATATTTATTTTTAAATGCAAACATTTTAAAGTCATTTAAATTTCTTATTAATTAATTATTTATGAAACGGTTGGTCAGTACCAGGGTATAGGGTATTGTCCCTGTAGTAATTACTATCAATTGAATCTAAACATGTCGTCTATGTGTGCGGTTCTTTCCATTGCTTTATTGGGGTTACTTTTATGTGGTTCCCCTCCCATGGTACACACCTCTGTTTCCTGATGTTTTCAGCTCAAGCCATGTGATTTAGGTCCGATCACGTGACTTCTACACCGACAATGCTCCTCGCTGTAGGACCAATTTTTCTAATGTTTTTTAGCAGTCACGTGACCGCAAATGTGGTCATGTGATCTGCTTCAACAAGATCAGCAGGACTGATGCCTCTAATGTGTTCTAGTAGTCACGTGACCACAACTGCAGTCATGTGATATGCTTTAGCAAGGCCTCTAGTGTCTTCTAGCAGTCACGTGACCGCAACTGCAGTCATGTGATCTGCTCCAGCACGATCAGTGGCTGAGGAAGTTTTGTTGTTTGTTTCCAAGGAAACAGACGGCTCTCGAGTGGAATCAACTGAAAACTTGCTGATATATATTTTTCATTAGATTAACCCAAGCTGACACAATTTATGAAATTCAGCTACAGCTGTATGTTTTTTTATGTTAGATGAGCGATATACTGTATAAGTTGTTTAGATACTAAAATACTTCACTGGAAACAAATGTTTATGTTATGCTATTAATGTATGCAAATTTGGGGGGCGTTCTCTTGAAACAGGAAACAGCCCCTAGTAGGTGTGTGTGTGCCCTTTCTGGCACCATTTTAGGTATAAAAGACTCTGTATTACTGGAATAATGATATAAGCAATTCTCTACCTGATGAAGGGGAAGTTATATCACTGAAACGCGTTGTACCTGATTGCTTCTTTCAAACTGGATTAATAAAGCAAGATTTCCTATACACTTTGGGCCATGAGGATTTTTGCACCATGCAGTAATACCAATACAAAAAGAAATACATGACTTTTAGGCTACATTTACACAATGGTGGAAAAAAATGGCCATGAAAAACGTATACAATGTCAGCTATTCATGGCCATTTTCAAGCATTTTTGCAGACATTTTCTGACAATCTGGTTATTTTTAACGGCCACTTTGCATCCATTATAAAAGTTAAACTAATACCATCCAGTCTGCACGCCTTGGGGGGGCCAGGTGTTAATGATGACCATCCTCCTCTTTTGCTGGCTTTACTTCTTCCAAATCATCCTTCAAAGTCTCAGTGTCTTAGAAAAGTCCACATGATGCAGAGAGAGGAGGAGCTGGATGTTCCTGATGACATATTCTCATCGATATTAGATGATGTGGAAAAGGAGGAAAAGTGGATGACAGAAGAAGGGTTCCTACCTGTAGGGTAGGAGAGCGCTGGGGATGGAGAAGTGGGTATGCCAGAGCTGATTAATATTCTGTATTTACTGTCAAATAACCTGCATTACAGGCTAGAGCAGCGATAATATGCATATTGTCCCCCCAACCTAACCAGCCAAACCTCATACCAGCAACAGAAGGTGACGTGTGGCCATGAACAATGAAAAAGGACTACACAGTGCAGTCTTCATTATTTAATTAAAGGCAGCTGCGTGGTTCTTCATTGCAACATGGCCACAACCTTCCTGTAGCAGAGTTACTCCGTGTGGCCATACCCTAAGGCCTGGGTATACCTGATTTATAGCGATTTGTGACAAATTAATTCAGGACAAATCTAATTTCTTGGCTAACTTTGGCGAAGTTGCCGAATTGAATTTTTCTAAACTTCGCTTATCTCTAATTGCTACCTTCCTCATTTATTGCTACTAGACATTTATGAATGAATTGCAAAGTTGGTGTTAACAGGGGTTCTTTCATTCACACTGTCCCATCAGTGATGCCAGTGGCAGACTGTGCTGGTACACACCCCCAACAGGTAACACACATTTCATTCATAATCTTCTAGTAGGAATAATATTGGATCATCATAGCATAGAGGAATATGAAAAGATTTTCCAAAATTTTTATTGCATGCAGAATGCACATAATTAATAAAAATATGTTAGGAGTTCTCCAAGCTTAAAATCTCCAAGGTAGGGTTTAGAACTGTTTTTCTGAGCTCATTCTTTTGGGATCTTCCATTCAAAAAAATGGAAAGTGCTTAGACTGTGTTCACACTTAGTTTTAGAACTATGCTCTGCCTATGTACCAATAAGGATCCTATCGTAACTGTGGCACACCATTAACTTAAGTAAAAGAATATCTGTCTGGTATACACCAGGATGGTATGTGGTGTGGACACAGAAAGTAGAGGGCCCTGTGGAAAAACAGTATATGAGCCGAGTGTACAGTTGCAAGAAAAAGTATGTGAAAACTTTGGAGTGATATGGATTTCTGCACAAATTGGTCCTAAAATGTGATCTGATCTTCATCTATGTCACAACAATAGACAATCACAGTCTGCTTAAGCTAATAACACACAAAGAATTAAATGTTACCATGTTTTTATTGAACACACCATGTAAACATTCACAGTGCAGGTGGAAAAAGTATGTGAACCCTTGGATTTAATAACTGGTTGAACCTCCTTTGGCATCAATAACTTCAACCCGTTTCCTGTAGTTGCAGATCAGACGTGCACAACGGTCAGGAGTAATTCTTGACCATTCCTATTTACAGAACTGTTTCAGTTCAGCAATATTCTTGAGATGTCTGGTGTGAATCGCTTTCTTGAGGTCATGCCACAGCATCTCAATCGGGTTGATGTCAGGACTCTGACTGGGTCAACTCCAGAAGGCATATTTTCTTCTGTTTAAGCCATTCTGTTGTTGATTTACTTCTATGCTTTGGGTCGTTGTCCTGTTGCAACACCCATCTTCTGTTGAGCTTCAGCTGGTGGACAGATGGCCTTAAGTTCTCCTGCAAAATGTCTTGATAAACTTGGGAATTCATTTTTCCTTCGATGATAGCAATCCGTCCAGGCACTGAGACAGCAAAGCAGCCAAGAACCATGATCCCCCCACCACCATATTTCACAGTTGGGATGAGGTTTTGATGTTGGTGTGCTGTGCCTCTTTTTCTCCACACATAGTGTTGTGTGTTTCTTCCAAACAACTCAACTTTGGTTTCATCTGTCCACAGAATATTTTGCCAGTACTGCTGTGGAACATTCAGGTGCTCTTGTGCAAACTGTAAATGTGCAGCAATGTTTTTTGGATAGCAGTGGCTTCCTCTGTGGTATCCTCCCATGAAATCCATTCTTGTTTAGTGTTTTACATATCGTAGATTTGCTAACAGGGATGTTAGCATATGCCAGAGACTTTTGTAAGTCTTTAGCTGACACTCTAGGATTCTTCTTCACCCTGTTCAGCAGTCTGCGCTGTGCTCTTGCAGTCATCTTTACAGGACGGCCACTCCTAGGGAGAGTAGCAGCAGTGCTGAACTTTCTCCATTTATAGACAATTTGTCTTTCCATGGACTGATGAACAGCAAGGTTTTTGGAGATACTTTTATAACCCTTTCCAGCTTTATGCAAGTCAGCAATTCTTAATTGTAGGTCTTCTGAGAGCTCTTTTGTGCGAGGCATCATTCACATCAGGCAATGCTTCTTGTGAAAAGCAAACCCAGAACTGGTGTGTGTTTTTTATAGGGCAGCTGTAACCAACACTTCCAATCTCATCTCATTGATTGGACTCCAGTTGGCTGACACCTCACTCCAATTAGCTCTTGGAGATGTCATTAGTCTAGGGGTTCACATACTTTTTCCACCTGCACTGTGAATGTTTACATGGTGTGTTCAATAAAAACATGGTAACATTTAATTCTTTGTGTGTTATTAGTTTAAGCAGACTGTGATTGTCTATTGTTGTGACTTAGATGAAGATCAGATCACATTTTATGACCAATTTGTGCAGAAATCCATATCATTCCAAAGGGTTCACATACTTTTTCTTGCAACTGTATATGGCATTCCCCACCTATGAGAATTATCTTATGCTCCTGATGACATGTCACCCTGTCGTGGTGACATAGAAACGTGTTGAGCCAAACGCGATAGCAGGCAGGGATTAAAATACAATAGAGGACAGTGTCTACCAGCATGGGGGACTGTAGGGAATTAGTGCATAATACACAAGGCACTTCCCCTGAAAATAATCAGCTCTCACGGCTTGCTGTCTTCTATTTAGTGCTGCAGGGACGCACTGTTACACAATCACATTGTGTCTCTTTAGCCCGTATTTCAGTACGATACATAACAGCTATTTTGGTGAATGTGCAGCACTTTTTATGGTTTTTCAGGTTCATTGGAGTAAAACAAGTTGCTATATTTCTCCAACTGGATACACTATTTTCTTTCTGGCATGGGAGAGGACGGCTGCATCAGATACAGTATATAGGAATGTGAGCCACTCTTCCATGCTGTAGCCTGATGTGTGTTAGTCTTCTAAACAATTGTTACAAAAATCCATAATGTTGTATGTACCATTTTGAAGAACTGTTGAACGTTTGGTGGTCCTTCTTCAAGTGCATCAGGCTACAGAAATATTGATATGAGTTGGCAATTATATTTTGAAGAAATATTATTTTCCCTTTAACATCAAAGGATCCTCAATACCAAATTGGCTTTTTTAGCAGGTAGAGTGAGAGACTGCGCATGAATTATTATAGCCATCAAAATCCATGTTTCTAAATAGTAGAGCAGCCATGTTCACCAGGAGATACCTTCTGTAGAACAACATTATCAATTCATCAAAGAAGCAAATGTCATTAAGAACCGAGAGCCAGGGAACACTGCATTTGATCTCAAGCGTTGATAGCATTGCTATTGATTGGCTTACTCTCTGGCTCTGGTAGGTGTAGACTCAACAGATCATAGCTACTTGGATCTTGTCACTCAACTAAGAAAAAGAAGCCAAATAAAAGATAATTCCAACAATGATCAGAACAGGTTCAGATTTTCATACACATGACTGTATTATGGATCCATCTTGCTTGGAGTCAATTTCACCAATAGAACTATATGGGCCATACTCTACCAATCTACAGATTTATATGAATTGTTCAGAAAATAAACTTTTCAAGCTGAAAATTTTGATGCTGATTTGCGAGAAAATACCTTGTAGAAATCCAATGTGGATTTGCAGTTTCCTGTGGCTTGGATTCGCTCGCAGATTTTGTGTGTGGCTATCTGCTGCAGTATCCATGTGGAATCTATGCAGATTGCAGAAAACTTTGTAAAGAACTGTAACTTTTCTTTTTTTGTCATTCGGATTTTAAATTTGTGTCAAAAAAATCAGTATCTGCCTGTGAATTCCTGTTGAAAACATTGGGAGGTGTGTGGTGGGTACATTTTTTGCATGGCTTCCATAATACTATGCTATGGGCTAGACATTTCAGTGTCAGAAGCAATGCTTAAGCAGTGTCATGGCTATAGGGGTGTAGCTGATGCAGTTACATAGTTAATACAGTTGAAAAAAGACATTAAAGTCCATTAAGTTCAACCAAGGGATAGGTGGGGATGTGAATCCCAGAAGGAAGTGAGACTCAGATTTCTACACATTTTCATAAGCATTAATGTCATTTACTTAAAAAAATTCATCTAAACCCTTTTTAAAACCATCCACTCTATCTGCTGCTGTGATCGGCAGCCTACGATGTATGAGCGGGGAGAGAGGAGGGGTTGGAGTCCGGAACTTGGGGCGGGGCCCAGTCACTGTACTCTTACACCGGGCCCCGCCGCTCACCACAGTATTTATAGACATTAATCCTTAACCTGTTAATTAGTTTAACTAAAGCTGCGCTCTCCCCTGTATCAGTACTGCAATTACTAGCAAGCTTCCATAGCAGGCAGAGCGGATGGCAGCAGTAACGTCACTCATTGACGTCGCGCGCCTGCTCCGCCTGCAAAGTGGGAGGAGCAGGCGCGCAACATCAGTGAGTGATGTTACTGCTGCCGTCCGCTCTGCCTGCTATGGAAGATTGTTAGTAATTGCAGTACTGATACAGGGGAGAGCGCAGCTTTAGTTAAACTTATTAACAGGTTAAGCATTAATATTTATAAATACTGCGGTGAGCAGAGGGCCGGTGTATTGGAGGACACTGTTATGAGGGGGATCTGTGGATGACACATATATAGCAGTGTCATCCACAGATCCCCCCCATAACAGTGCCATCCACAGATCCCCCACCCCATAGCAGTGCCATCCACAGATGCCCCTCCCCATAACAGTGCCATCCATAGATGCCCCTCCCCATAACAGTTTCATCCACAGATCCCCCATAAACAGTGCTATCCACAGATCCCCATAACAGTGCCATCCACAGATCCCCCATAACAGTGCAATTCACAGATCCCCCACATGACAGTGCCATCCACAGATCCCCCATAATAGTGTCATGCACAGACCACCATTAGTTCAAAACCCACCAAAAGTACACCTTTTGGTTAAAAATAATTTTTTTCTTATTTTCCTCCTCAAAAACCTAGGTGCGTCTTATAGGGCGAAAAAATACGGTAGGTTAATCATGTCTCCCCTTAGACGTCTCTTTTCAAGACCCTCCATGCTCCTTATCAGTTTAGTTGCTCTTCTTTGTACTTTTCCCAGTTGCTAAGCATCCTTTCTATGGACTGGTGCCCAGAACTGAACTGCATATTCCAGATGAGGCCACAACAATGCTTTGTAGCATTACATCCCTATCCCGCAAGTCCATGCTTCGTTTAATGCACGAGAATATCCTGGTAGCCTGATTGACATTGTATGCTGTTATTAAATCTACCATCTATACCATCTACAAGGACACCCAAATCCTTCTCTATAAGTAGCTCTCCCAGTATTACTACCAGTTGTGTTCTGGTAGGAAGCTCAAAATCTTCCCTCTACGGTTGTGAGGACAACAAGAGACAGCATGTGAATGTGGGGGAATTTTGGTCTGATAGAGATTTTTTATAGGGTCCCAGGAGCTGTCTACCCTCTGTGCTGATATCTTTCCTATCCCATAGCACACATAGCTCACAGTGTGTGCACTGCTTCTTCTCAATTTCTGGGTCAGTTACCCTCAGTTATTTTACGTCTAGCAAGTTTCCTTTCTGTTCAGTGTGTTAAGTAAGTGTTGCTAATTGCTTCCTAATGAATTCCCGAGCTACATATTTATTTAGAAATCAAGCTCTTAATTCATTTAATTGCTACGTTCTCCTCTTGAAAGTACTCGTGTTTTGGTTACACCAAATTATAGGAAACAAATGGGCTTTCCATAGGCAATTATGCCACTTGTCTACATAAAACCTGCAGGATGGCTTATAACATTCACACAGATTTTTCAATGACATAAGCATTATAGTAAAAGGATATTCAAGGTTTCTCTGAACATTTTCATTGAAATGTTAACTTCCTATAAATACTGTTTAAGTAATGTTAGTTCACAAATTTGCTTATACTCACTCTACTACCCATATTTGTACCTTTCCCGCTTCTCTCAAGAGGCTGAGAACCTGTGCAGACCTAATAAGTCTCACAGCAGAGGGTTAATGCAATTGTACCCATTCTATGAAATTCTCTGTTATATAAACAGCCCGATCTTACATAGACTGATACAATGTTGCAAGCTATAAGGATAGGAGGCAGATAATGCTCTTCAAATGTTTAGTTTTGGAGTAATGCCTATACTCAATAAAATGTATCAAACACAAAGCTTTAAAATGTAGGAGGTTTGTACAGTATGTAAAACAGGATGTTTCCATTTACTGACAGCATGCAGAGATTTTGGTGAGAAGTTAAAAAAATCAAGATTACTGGAAAGTTGCTAAACTATCTTATATGGAATGCTTACATTTCATGTACAGTATTTTTCACCCTATAAGACGCACCTGCCCATAAGACGCACCTATGTTTTAGAGGAGGAAAATAAGAAAAAAGGTGTTTTAAAATTTTTGGGGGATCTGCTGCTGAGACAATGTTATGGGGGGATCTGCTGCTGACATAATATTATGGGGGGAACTGCTGCTGAAAATGTTATGGGGGATCTGCTGTGACACACTTAGGGTCAATTCATACGTCAGTATTTTTCTCTTCCAGATTTAAATTTAAGTTTTTTTGCGGATCTGTTTTTCCGCAAAAACCTTCAGTTTTTTTTACAAAAGTGCACCCGTTCCGTGTTTCAGTTTTTCCGCAAAAAAAAGGAGAAATAGATGTTGATAGGGTACCAATTTTTTTTTTGAAAGATGTATAATAAAACAGAGGACATGTGATAGAACAGGCAACATTTTATTGTGCTTTTTATCTGCTTGGCTGGCATTGATTTCTTCTGATTTCTCAACGATCATCATGGCAGAAGAGCTAAGGGATAACATACTACTTCACTGGCTTCTTTCTCAGCGATTTGGACAGCAGTCAGCGATGCTGGATGAAGAACCGGGGAGGGAAAGGAGACGGCAGTGGGTCCATTCGATTGTCGCTCAGCGCCTTCAGAAAGGAAAGTTCCATACTTTGTTTAATGATCTGTGACAGGACCCCAATAAGTTCAAAAGTTATTGCTGGATGTCCATGGAAGACTTTGATCACCTGCTGGTCTGTCTTCATCCTGACCTTAGTTTCATGGACACCAGGTCATACCTGCAAAGTGATCTGGCAGCGACTCAGAGAAGCATGATGTCCATCCCCAAGACGGAAGATTGGCTTCATATCGCAGAGGGATTTTACCAATCTGCGCAGTTTCCTTACTGCATTGGAGCACTGGACGGTAAGCACATCCGTGTAAAGAAGCTGCCTCACTCAGGGTCCCGGTACTTTAATTACAAACAATGTTTTTCTGTAGTGCTGATGGCCTTGGCGGACAGTAATTACAGGTTTGTAATTGTGGATATCGGGGCCTATGGAAGCATCTTTAGTGCTTCCAGAATGGGTGAACAGCTTCAGACAAATCAGCTTGCCCTGCCAGAGCCCAGTAGACTTCCCCGATCTGCAGGTCCGCCGGCTCCATTTGTGATCGTGGCAGATGAAGGATTCGTATTGTCACCCCACCTGATGCGGCCCTTCCCTAGACGCAATCTGGATGACCGGAAGCACATCTTCAACTATCGATTGACTCGCGCCCATCGGTATGTGGAGTGTGCTTTCGGAATACTGTCCACAAAGTGGAGAGTATTCATGTCATCCATACAGATGAATCCGGACAATGCCACCCTGGTGATACAGGCTTGTGTACTCCTACACAACTTCACCAGGATACACGATTCCTCCACAGATGCAGAATTGGGCCTAAATATGACATTTTCTGTCATTTTAGACCTTAGCCAGCCTGGACACCCTGGAACTGCTGGACTAGCTGTTCGGGAACTCTATGCTGACTACTTCTGCAACCCTGGGGGGGCATTGTCGTGGCAGTTGGATGCCATCCGTGGAAGACATTGATTTCAGCTGGAATCTGGTTTTAAATTTTACTAAAAATACATTTTTGTTAGTTTAGTTTAGATCCCCTGTTGTTCATTTAGATTAGGGACTCGACAAGAGAATAAGGACCCTTGACGTGGGCTTGCAGGCTGAGATATTTTGTAAAATCAACATTTTTGGTGTAAATACCTTCTAATACCTCATTTCTAATTACGTCTTAAAAAGTAAAAAAATATTTTTATTTTTAATGTAAAATAACTTGTTGTCCAGGTTCAGAGCTGAACGCGAACATGTCCCATTTATCTAATAATTTTTAAGGGAATATATGTCGGGGTTCATCTTTGAACTCGAAAAACACATGACGTAATCAGACACGCAATCCACAAAGAATAAACTTCTATGCAGACAAGGTAAGTATAGAACATCAGCATTTTAAGGGGACAGCACATGATGATTTTTATTGTTTGTATACAGCTAAAGGCTGTTCATGCTTTGTCGTGATTGAAACAATACAAGCCATCATGTTCCGTATCATTATAAGCAGATTTTTTGACTATATATAATATATATATATATATATATATATATATTTTTTTTTTGTATGATTATTTTATATTGGTGACCTACACAGCTAGTAGTTTATGAATATAAAATGAAGTCCCACATTTTTTTAAAGCTAATTTGAAGAATAAGAAGAAAATCCCTTTATTGTCCCTCAGTGGGGAAATTTTGGCATAACTGCAGCAATCACATTCACAACAGGAGCAAAAATAAGAGTAATTAGAAATTAAAGAGTAAAATACAAGAAAAACATAACACAGAATTTATTTAAAAAATTCACTACTGGGTTTCTGGGAACAGTGGTGGTTATAAATCCTAACCGCTGCTGGGAGGAAGGACTTCCGATATAATTCTTTTGTGCACCTAGGATGCAGCAGACTGTCACTGAAGGAGCTCTCCAGCTCCACAACAGCTTCTTGCATGGGGTGGGAGACATTGTCTAACAGTGATGTTAATTTCATACTGTCGGCAGCATGTTCCGGGGGTGAAACAACCAGCCGAATCCGTGCTGAAGCTATACTACTGCGCTGCTAGATTTCTGCTCCAGCCCCATTCACTATAATGGAAACGGTCTGGAGTGAATGGGGCTAGTGCAGAAATCAAACGTCATGGTGGGCTAGCTTTAGAATGGATCCAGAAGTCTGATCCCCCGCAGGAAGACGGACCCTGCTGCCGCTATTGTGAAAGTATACAAAAAAAAACATTATATATAATCAGAATTTTTATTTTACATCAAACAAATTATAAAAATTAAAAGATAATATTAATCTCTTGTAATATGAAATTTTTTAAATAAAAAATAATTATTATAATTAGAAAATCATATAATTCCCTTGTAAAAGGGCCTGGGGTCTGGATTATAGCGTGTTCTTGTCTATGCAATTGATATGTAGGTATCTCAATATTAAGATTTTGATCGCCCAGATTTT
This sequence comes from Bufo bufo, assembly GCF_905171765.1. NCBI lineage: Eukaryota > Metazoa > Chordata > Amphibia > Anura > Bufonidae > Bufo > Bufo bufo. Next base: position 75,534,310 of record NC_053397.1, read on the forward strand.
CCATTCTATGGACGATTTCGATTGGTTCCTGATTGCTGGCGAACAGATCAATAAACAAGGGCAGCGCAGAGACATAACGTGTTTGCCGTTCATCAGGCACACGAGTAAAGACACGATGCAAGACTTCTTATAGTCTTTTCTTCTTTACTATGTGACCGATTCTGATTTAGAAATTGGAGAACCCGAGAATCTATCAGGCTCCTAACATCTAAATCAGAATCAGCCCCGGGCCTGCGCCGTTGTCTGCCAAACACGTTCTTCAGGAACCGGAATAGTCTCCACGTTGGCCTCATTTTATGGAGACAGCTGAGTCATGGGTTCCATACTATCTGGAATTTCCTCTCTTCTTTCTTCCAGCGGAGCTTGAGAGGCCTCTTGGGAAATATTCCCTGCAGATTCTGCATTTGGAGTGGAATCCGAAGATAGATTGTCCACAGTGCTATAGGAAAAAAAATTCTTGATTGGCCAGTGCGCCGTGCATGCGCAATACAATAATCGGCACAAACACACAAAACCAGAAAAAAATGATGCTAAACTCTAATTATTACCTTGGTTGGTGGTGAAGGAACAGATCCTAATTATAATAAGGAATTGCCGAGAATTATGTAAATAACTGTGAACCTCAATTCTTCACAATTTTCATCCTATCTTCTTGCTGTCAGTGATAGAAAACACATTGCTGCCGTCTCCTGCCCTCCTCCTATCATCTACGACACGGTGCCATCATCACCATCCTGATACCTGTCCTGTACTGCACAGAACAGGAGCCAAGAGAGGAGCGGGCAGCTGTGGCCTTTCTATAGGGGCTTGGTGGTATCTACTGTCAGTCAGGCTGCTGACACCCTGCTGTGGAACTTGTGTGGAGTGCTGTGTCCGCATTGGTCGCCCCGCCGCGCATGCCTTGTTCAAAACTGGGTACACACACACGGACACAGCGCACTCACACAGCGCTTTATTTACATTGGATATATAATTTTTTTTAAATTATAACATTTTACCTCCTTAGTTCCATTATGGGTTTCAAAAATTCTAGTTGTCTAGTATATAAATATGTTTTTTTCTTCAAAGAACCATTGGCACTCTTGTTTCAGATTAATTTCCTGCCGGAATTGATCTCTACATGAGTACCATCTTTTTTTTTAAATCTTTTACTGTAAAAAAAGAGAGAATAAAATTGTTAAAATAAAATATTTTCAAATAAAATGTAAAAATTTATGAGTTGGGCAGAATCCATGCAGCTGCCACAATTAATCCAAAACCATTCTGCTAGAATGCATCCATGAGCCGTCAGAATATGCCTATGACCCTATCAGCACCTAAACCACATATGTCCAACCTGCAGCTCTCCAGCATGCCCAGTCTGCCTACAGCTATCAGCCTACAGCAGGGCATGGTGGGAGTAGTAGTTTTACAACAGCTGGAGAGCCGCATGTTGGCCAGCCCTGACCAAAACTATCACACACATCCTTCTGTCTAACCAGAAATTCTGAAAGAGGCCTATATAAAACAAAATTTTTATACTAAAAATGTAAATGTATGCTATATGATGGAGTTAATATAGTTTTGAAAATAAAAAATAAAAATTTGACCACGGTTGCTATGCAACATGTTGATTAATGAAAAAAAAAAAAAAAAAAAAAAGGGGGGTTGTAAGGTCATCTATTGTCATTACATTTGTGTTTACTTGTGCGTGTGTCTGTATGTATATTTTTTATCCTCTTGGTGGACCCTGTACCTCCTGGCAGACTGTCACGAGGGCTGAATACAGTGGACACCTATCTAAATCTCCTATTGTGTGCTAGATCCGAGTTATCCGGTAGGATACCACTCTTTACCTATCTCCCTCCACTTTTCACCTTACTAGGGACAGCCAGGAGGTTGAGAATAGGCACGTGGACAGGGCGTCCCCACCATCAGGAGACGTCCCTGGGCAGAGGACCAGTTTAGGGTATCAGTGCTAGGGATTTCCTTCCCCACCACTTACCCAGTGCATCCCGCTGTACACTGGCCTCTTACCTCGGATTTATTATTTAGATTTATTGTGTTTATGCATACTTCTATATTTCTTATTAAATTTAGCCATCTTATGTTATAACAGGGTACCCTTGCTGGACTTTCCATGTTGATTAATGCATTGCAGAAAAGGAATAATCAATGTATGCAAAGCAATAAAGACTAGGCCTTGCACAAAAAAAATCTAAATCAGGCATGCTCAACCTGCGTTCCTCCAGCTGTTGCAAAACTACAACTCCCATCATTCCCGGACAGCCTACAGCTATCAGTCTACAGAAGGGCATGGTGGCAGTAGTAGTTTTACAACAACTGGAGGTCCGCAGGTTGAGCATCCCTGATCTAGAAATCGCAGTGAGTGTCCATGTCCTGAAGCAGCATAGAAAATGTTCAAATGAGCACCCAAAATTCACTGTCATCCAAATGTACACTATCTATGCTGTTCTGAATCTATACTCAAAAATGACACATTACATATTAAAATTTATATACTCACAAATTTTGTCCCTTTTGGCAATGTTTGCTGATTCCCAGGAAGATGGCAGCAATTCTTGCGCAATTTCTTCCCAATTACGGTCCTTCAGCACTTGGTCGTGGTAGTCGTCCTATCTAGTATCCCACAAGGAAGGGCGCTCCTGGATCAAGATGATCAGATTCTCCACTTCATAGGACATTTTGTTTGTCTATTTGCAGACTACACAGCACACAGGACACAGCTTTCCTTGGCACATGTCACAAGGGGCAGGCCTTATTTCTTTTCAATTTCCAGTAAACGGATTTGCAAATGCGGATGACATGTGGAACACATTGCTGCTTTCCGCGTGTCTTCCACATTTTTCGCGGATTCATTGACTACAATGGGACCACCGAACGGATATGCGGTCAAATAGTAGGACAAGGTATATTTTTTTTGTGGATCCGCATAAACGGAACGGAATGTTAAATGTGATGCAGGGATAGACACTTTTCACTGACTCTATACCAACTATTAGTTGACTTTAAGACAAGCAAGAATTGTAGCGCAATTTGGGTGCAAAATGGTACATATTAGGCCACACTTCCCCACTTATCTCCAGTCCTTTCCACGAAGCCCCACCCCCTTCCTGAACATGTTGGAAAAGGAGTGCAGACTGGGCTAATATGCACCACTTTTTAGACAGGCTTTTGGCACAGACATATCAGTATACGGTATGTGGGTCAATATGTCTATTTCTCTATTGCCTCTATGCTGAATAGTAATAGATATGCAGTGTCCGGGTTTGGGGTGGTCCCAACGCTACACTGGGTCCCCTGGATATCTTCAAGATGTCACCATATGTTGCTGCTCTCTGGAGAGGATGGTAAGGTGTGGTGCAACCCAATGAGAAATCCGAGAGTTGGGGTTTGGAGTAAACCAGTGTACCTCTTTACTGGAAGAATGTGCAAAACAATACAGGCGGTGTACTGAGTTTGCTTCTCTAGTCTCTGTGCTTAGAAAAGGTCTAACCTAGCTGTCCTTCCTCCAATAGTCCAGCTGGCCCTCTGTTCAAAGGGCTGGTGATCCAGGGTCTGTGGCAGAGAATCACCATCTCAGTTTCTGGTTCTGGTCACTTGTGCAATCTAGCAGAGTCTCTTCTACTAAACACTGGTTCCTATCTAGACACCTAGGGGCTCTAATTACTCCCCTTATATACAGTTTCTAACTTAAAGGGGTTGTCCGGGTTCAGAGCTGAATCCGGACATCCCTCCATTTTCACCCCGGCAGCCCCCTGACATGAGTTCATGCTCCGATGCTCTCCTTTGCCCTGCGCTAGATTGCGCAGGGCAAAGGCATTTTTTGGAGATCCGGTGACGTACCGGGCTCTCCATGGGGCTGCCAGGAAGCCCGGTGACGTCACCGGCACTGATGGCCGGGATTTGGCTCTGCCCTAGCCAGTAAAACGGCTGCGATTTAGCGCAGGGCAAAGGGAGCACATCGAAGCATGAGATGCTCCGATGCTAGCCTCAGGGGGGCTGCCTGGGTGAAAATAAGGGTATGTCCGGTTTCAGCTCTGAACCCGGACAACCCCTTTAACTAGAAGTTTCTAGTGGGAGGGGTGGAGTGGAAAAGAACAGTAACAATGTTTCAATTTCAGTCTGTCATAAACTTGTATACAAGTCTATGGGAATGACCAAGTAGGTTTTCCAGACATAAACAAGCCTTAGGAACTAAACAACAGGCAGTCAAAAACTCAGTGTGTCTCCTCATAGATAGAAAGTCCCAAAGTCTCCCAATATTAGCTGACTGTGCACTAACCTCCTCAGTGCAGTTCTGATATAGTGCACTAACAGTGCACATGAACAGCATATATTACAATAAACATATAAAATGCAGTTCAACAATATAAAACGGTATAAGTGTAAACAATGGCATAAATCATAATGCAAGTTAACCCTTTAAAGTGCAATAAATAGTGAGTTGATTGCTTTGGATAGTAGCAATAGGGACAAATGTCCATAGTCCAAAGTACCCTCGATCCAGGGCACTATGCATATCTGTTTTTCTTCCCATAGGTAGACAGTCTTTTAAAGGGGGTTTCTAGGAGGATATCAATATTTCATTGGCAATGGGTCCCACCACCAGGACCACACTGATCAGCAGAACAATGAGGTTAATCTGCAGTTCTAGGCACAGTCACACGTACACATGTCCTGCTATGTCTATAGAAACACTGAAGAAGCACAGAGCTTGATAGTGCACTGTGGCCCTTTTGTTCTGCTGGGTCCCAGAGGTTGTATAGAGCATAGCAAGATATGCCCCCGTCTTCCCTAGATCAAGTGGCTCAGTGTAACATTTTTCAATCCATGATACAGAGAGCATCCAGAAAAGCACACAGTTTAGTTTGCTTATATGAGCTCATTATATTATAATGCTAATGCAATGTTCTCTTATTAGTCGAATTACATTCATTTAAACGGAAATAAATGTTTTATCGGAATTTGAATTCTATTAGAATGAACCAACCAAGAACGATGAGTATAATTTCGTCGTCTCCAACATTTACAGATATCTTTATATTGAGTCTATAATTTGCGTTTATTGAGATTTTCAGACTTAAACATTCATTAAAATGATATGATTACATAGTATTTAGAATATTTTATTTATTTCAAGTGCATAGCGATAACTTTTAAACCAAAGGCGATAAGCATCAGGGTTGGCCTATTTCAACTTCTATCCTCCTTCCATAAATATTTAGCAAAGCAGAATATTCTGCTCGTCTCCACGGCCAGGGGTGCATGCAGATGAGGTTCCGGGACCAATGAATAATGCAAATAAGAAGCAGCGAGGGGACTGCAGGAATCCTCTGCTTCACCTGGTTGTTCTCTGGATTTCTCTAGCATTTGTCATTAAAACTAGACTCTCCCGTCACGTGGTGAAGGAGGTCGGCAGCATCCACTCTTTACTTAGGTACAGTTAATATTCAAGGAGCTGGATGCTCAGGAGCTGACATGTCGTTAAAATTAAAATGCCATTTCTCTTTCTCATCTTTGATAGTACTTTATGACAAAGTTATTGCAGTACTGTATGTAGGGGCCTCTGATGGGATAGAGCTTCCTCTTGGAGCTGGAAACATGATATAGTCAGACTGTTCATTAAGTAGCTTCCAAGAAACTTTCAAAATCTCCTGTGGTTGAGGTTGTAAACTAATAAAAGTCCTACAAGCATACTGGTGAGTTATACATATCTATCTTGCTATTAAAAATAATAATAATAATAATAATAATAATAAGTAAAATTGGAAAAACCCTCCCAAAAATGTCACTTTTTTATTGTATATTTTTAATGTGTGTCTGCAGCAAATCTTGGGGACACTATTTCTATATATTTTTACTATTTTTCCTTTCCTCCTGCAGCCTGTCAGCTTTGTAACTGCTCTCTCATTCTCTTCCAGACTGAAGGGGAGGGGGGCAGGGTGCTTTAACTGCCCATATTTCTGGTTTGGTACCAGCTCGAGATATGAGCTTTGTATTATTTGAAAGCTGACATTTCAAGCTTGACAGCAATATGTTCAGTAAATGGGAAGATATCACTGTTAGAAATTGGGATGCAGTGAATACTGCTGAAAGTGAAAGTAAAAGCAGGTTTTACCTGTGATTATTCCCGACTCAATTTCTAACAGTGATATCTCCTGTTTGGCTGAGACCCACATCTATCACTTATCTATAGCCTAACCTACTGGATACCCCTTTAAGTAGATTTATTAAGTTTCCACAAAATATATATTTGTACCATGTTAAACGTAAATATAAGATGAAAAAAAGATTGGAATTCCTCAGTTTTTTATATCTTTTAATGGCTAACTGAAAAGATGACAAAATTCCAAACTTTCAAGGCAAGTTGGGCTTCTTCGTCTGGCATCTCTTGAGACAGTATCTGAAGATTTACATACAGTATTTAAAATATGCGAATCTGCAGATACTGTCTTAAGAGATGCATGACAAAGAGACCCAAATAGCCTCGAAAACTTGCAATTTTGTCATCATCTTTTCAGTTAGCCATTAAAAGGTACAAAAACTGAGGAATCTCAACCCTTTTTTAGCATATTAGGTTTCCACATACAGTATTTTTCTCCCTGCTTTTATAGTATAGACCCATAGGCACTGCTACATGTAGATAAAATGGGAACGTCCTGCTAGCTCTGCTATGCTTAGTATTCTCTGCAAGGCACTAGGTAAAACTTCCAAACCACTTTAGAGCTATTCAGTGATTTTCAGCATGATATAATTGATTCCAATGAGACTCTATCTAGAACACTAGGGAGTAAGGGGGTCATTTATCAACCTAAAATACGCCTATATTAGGCGTATTTCAGGCACAATCTGCGACTTTTGGCTGCTCATGCCAGGTCTAAAACAGTCCCAGCCCGTCTCATTCATCATTTTTTATGCCTGTTTTAGGTGTGGAAAATTATCTTAACGTAAGCCAGCTAGGAAGCTGTCTTACATTTAGGAGCAGCGCTGGATTATGGTGAGGACGGCACCTCTTCATAACTTTGTCAGCGCTGGGGCTTTATTAGGACTGACATCTAAAAAGCCGGTCTTAATAAATGACCCCCTAAATGTCAAAGTTTTTCACTGGTATCAAAAAAGGGGAAGAACTCAATGTTGGAAATGGTTTTAATCACTTAAAGGGGTTATGTAAAAAATGAAAATCAGACATACAGTACAAGACAACCTCTTTCTAACAAAGCTAGAACCAGCCCTGTACCTCACATGGACCCAGAGATCTCCCCATTCATTGCTCTGCTAGATTTATATCAAGCTGACAGCTCAAGGGGAGTGTCTTTTCTGCTGCAGCTTAGAGGGCGTGTCTCAACTCTCCCTATCATAGCTCAGGGGGCATGTCCATACTTTCCCTATTACAACTCAGGAGGCAGTTGAAGGATGAAACTGAGCATGTGCGACCATCTCAGTGAGCAGGTCAAAGAAATAAGAAAAAAAAAATGCAGGTGGCGCTATACAGATACATTTTATTGAATAAATCAGTGTCTATGTTAAATTTTAATTACATGCAATAACAAAAGTATTTAAACCCAGGTGCTAGTTTGAAAACTATAGAATATTTTTCGTGGGACAACCCTTTTAAAAAAACTGAAACAGCTGAAAATTGAACTCAAATCTTTTTATGAAAATTGTTTATGACAAAAATTCTTGGCTGCTGCTTTGGTAAGCGCTGTGGTAATGATGACTAACAAGCCAGAATAACTTTTTAAGTTTGTTCATTACATTTACATTCACTAGTATTTTAAAACACAATAACTGCCTATCCATTCCAGTCTCTAGGATACATTCAGACCATCAACTTCTGAGATCACAACTTCTAATGAATCAGTTTCCTGGCGACACGATTACTGATATGAGCCAGTTATGGCAGGAGAGAAAGAGAAGTGACAAAATATCTCTCATAATCTCATCATACACTAAAGTGTGTCATGCAAAAATGGGAAAAGTCTGACATGTTTGTACAGTTGAGTCACATTATTATGACCACTTACTACTTTCAATGTTGGCAGCACGTAGCTCATGATGTCATGTGTGATGAGATGGCTTGGTGGGTATATAAGGTGTGTGATAGGCTGTCTGCATACATATCCCTTGTTACTGTTATGTGTAAAAGGGGAGATCAGAGTAGCAAAAAGGGCTGATTATTGGCTTTCAGGCCAAGGCTGGCAGTATTTTTTAAACTGCGCAGTTTCTGAACTGTTCATGTGCTGCTGTGGTGAAAGTGTATCATGAGTGGACAAATGGCACCACTGCAAATATGTGACATAGAAACTGCGGAGCACCATGTGCAAAGCTGTGTGAGGGCAGACTGACATGCTACAGTGAAGCAACTCATGACCAAAATGAACCAGGAGGCTACCAGACATGTGTAAAACAACAGTTCACCGAACCCTACTGTCTATGTGGCTCCGAAGCAGAGCCTCTGCTGATAAACTTACGTCAGCAAAAAAGCTTCAATCTTCGCGGCAGTATTGGAATTAGACCTCCAGTGACTGGCAAAGGATTTCCTACTCCAATGAGTCACGTTTTCTCCTTCATTGAACAGATGGATGTTGGTGTGTCAGAAGAGAAACAACGAAGAACAAACACCCTGCCACCATTGCTGGAAGAACACAAGCTGGTGGTGGCAGCGTTTTGGTCTGGAGAATGTCTTTGTGGCCTTCTCTGGGCCCACTTATCCATGTGGAAGGCACTCTCAGCTGATTTTGGTATGAGTCCATCCTTGCAGATCCCATATACCCATACATGCTGATGTCTTTACTGAGGCAGATGGGATCTTCCAGCAAGACAATGTGACATGTCACATGGCTAGAAATGTCCGCAATTGGTTGTAAGAATGTGACTCGGACTTCCAAGTACTACCCTGGCTCCCCAATTCCCCAGACTTGAACCCAATTGAGCTTCTGTGGGACCACCTTAATTGTTGTGTTCGCTCTATGGATCCCTCTGCCCCACGTACCCTCCAGCAGCTGTGGGATGCACTGCAGTCTGCATGGCTCCAGGTACCTGTGAAAACCTACCAAGAGTTTATTGACTCACTCCCAGGCCGTCTCGCTGCTGTCCATGCTGCACACGGCGGTTACTCTCAATATTAGCTGGTGGTTATAATAATGTGCAGAAGAGAATGCAGGATGCAAACTTTCTTCCCCTGAGGAACACACTAGGCCTCTTAGGGAATCTCACCTGGTGTCCTTGATGGTGAATGGTTGGCAGGGTGGCAGGTGCAGGGCCGGACAATGGCAGCTGTACAATGGGGCAATAATCAAGCCAATGTAGGGGTAACAAATCCAGTCTTCTTTACTGACACGTTTAGACAGTTCATAAAGAAAGACACTGGTAGCATTCAGTCTCTCCAGAGCATATACACAATCTTTACAAGGCTGAACATGGGATAACGACAGTAAGCTGGCTGGCTATGAGTCTCTCTCTATCAGATCCAAACTACTTTCCAACTCAGCCAAGGGGGTGGACAATGCCTCTCTATATGTATGGTACTACATTTCCCTCAGCAAGATGTAGATCCTCCAACGGGTAGCTAATTCATTGCAAAAGCGTAGTGGGTGCTGAAGCAATATACCCTTTTCCACTGGCAGTAAGACCTGTAGCTATACAAGACTGATTGCTCTTACTGTCTTCTTGCAGCAGGTCTCTTTTTTTTGCACAGGCACATAGAGATACCTCTTCTCTCTAAGGCCCCATTCACACGTCCGTAAAGTGTTTTGTGAAACGGCGGATCCGCAAAACACGGACACCGGCAATTTGCGTTCCGCATTTTGTGGACCTCACATCGCCGGCACTAATAGAATACGCCTATTCTTGTCCGCAATTGCGGACAAGAATAGGACTTGTTCTATTTTTTTCGGGAACGGAATTTCCGGGTCCGCATTTCTGGAGCCGGGCCACACATCATGCGGCCACATAGAAATGAATGGCTCCGCAATTCCGTTCCGCTAAATACGGAACAAAATTGCGGACGTGTGAATGGGGCCTTAGAATGCTTGATACTACCAAACTCCTGAATGAGAGGAGAAAGGTCCGCCGTAGGGGAAAAATAACTAGACAGTGTTCCCATTTTAGCTCTTGAATTACAAACATCACATGATGAAAAAGTTCATTAACCACCTCAGCCCCTATGGCTTAAACACCCTGAAAGACCAGGCCACTTTTTACACTTCTGACCTACACTAATTTCACCGTTTATTGCTCGGTCATGCAACTTACCACCCAAATGAATTTTACCTCCTTTTCTTCTCACTAATAGAGCTTTCATTTGGTGGTATTTCATTGCTGCTGACATTTTTACTTTTTTTGTTATTAATCGAAATTTAATGATTTTTTTTGCAAAAAAATGACATTTTTCACTTTCAGTTGTAAAATTTGGCAAAAAAAAAGAGATCCATATATAAATTTTGCTCTAAATTTATTGTTCTACATGTCTTTGATAAAAAAAAAATGTTTGGGTAAAAAAAAAATGGTTTGGGTAAAAGTTATAGCGTTTACAAACTATGGTACAAAAATGGGAATTTCCGCTTTTTGAAGCAGCTCTGACTTTCTGAGCACCTGTCATGTTTCCTGAGGTTCTACAATGCTCAGACAGTACAAACACACCACAAATAACCCCATTTCGGAAAGTAGACACCCTAAGGTATTCACTGATGGGCATAGTGAGTTCATAGAACTTTTTATTTTTTGTCACAAGTTAGTGGAAAATGCTGATTTTTTTTTTTTTTTTTTTTTTACAAAGTCTCATATTCCACTAACTTGTGACAAAAAATAAAAACTTCCATGAACTCACTATGCCCATCAGCGAATACCTTGGGGTGTCTTCTTTCCAAAATGGGGTCACTTGTGGGGTAGTTATACTGCCCTGGCATTCTAGGGGCCCAAATGTGTGGTAAGGAGTTTGAAATCAAAATGTGTAAAAACTGGCTGGTGAAATCCGAAAGGTGCTCTTTGGAATGTGGGCCCCTTTGCCCACCTAGGCTGCAAAAAAGTGTCACACATGTGGTATCTCCGTATTCAGGAGAAGTTGGGGAATGTGTTTTGGGGTGTCATTTTACATATACCCATGCTGGGTGAGATAAATATCTTGGTCAAATGCCAACTTTGTATAAAAAAATGGGAAAAGTTGTCTTTTGCCAAGATATTTATCTCACCCAGCATGGGTATATGTAAAATGACACCCCAAAACACATTCCCCAACTTCTCCTGAATACGGAGATACCACATGTGTGACACTTTTTTGCAGCCTAGGTGGGCAAAGGGGCCCATATTCCAAAGAGCACCTTTCGGATTTCACCAGTCATTTTTTACAGAATTTGATTTCAAACTCCTTACCACACATTTGGGCCCCTAGAATGCCAGGGCAGTATAACTACCCCACAAGTGACCCCATTTTGGAAAGAAGAGACCCCAAGGTATTCGCTGATGGGCATAGTGAGTTCATGGAAGTTTTTATTTTTTGTCACAAGTTAGTGGAATATGAGACTTTGTAAGAAAAAAAAAATCATCATTTTCCACTAACTTGTGACAAAAAATAAAAATTCTAGGAACTCGCCATGCCCCTCACGAAATACCTTGGGGTGTCTTCTTTCCAAAATGAGGTCACTTGCGGGGTAGTTATACTGCCCTGGCATTCTAGGAGCCCAAATGTGTGGTAAGGAGTTTGAAATCAAATTCTGTAAAAAATGGCCAGTGAAATCCGAAAGGTGCTCTTTGGAATGTGGGCCCCTTTGCCCACCTAGGCTGCAAAAAAGTGTCACACATGTGGTATCTCCGTATTCAGGAGAAATTGGGGAATGTGTTTTGGGGTGTCATTTTACATATACCCATGCTGGGTGAGAGATATATCTTGGCAAAAGACAACTTTTCCCATTTTTTTATACAAAGTTGGCATTTGACCAAGATATTTATCTCACCGAGCATGGGTATATGTAAATTGTCACCGCAAAACACATTCCCCAACTTCTCCTGAATACGGAGATACCACATGTGTGACACTTTTTTGCAGCCTAGGTGGGCAAAGGGGCCCACATTCCAAAGAGCACCTTTCGGATTTCACAGGCCATTTTTTACAGAATTTGATTTCAAACTCCTTACCACACATTTGGGCCCCTAGAATGCCAGGGCAGTATAACTACCCCACAAGTGACCCCATTTTGGAAAGAAGACACCCCAAGGTATTCGCTGATGGGCATAGTGAGTTCATGGAAGTTTTTATTTTTTGTCACAAGTTAGTGGAATATGAGACTTTGTAAGAAAAAAAAAATAAAAATCATCATTTTCCACTAACTTGTGACAAAAAATAAAAAATTCCATGAACTCGCTATGCCCATCAGCGAATACCTTGGGGTGTCTTCTTTCCAAAATGGGGTCACTTGTGGGGTAGTTATACTGCCCTGGCATTCTAGGGGCCCAAATGTGTGGTAAGGAGTTTGAAATCAAATTCTGTAAAAAATGGCCTGTGAAATCCGAAAGGTGCTCTTTGGAATGTGGGCCCCTTTGCCCACCTAGGCTGCAAAAAAGTGTCACACATGTGGTATCTCCGTATTCAGGAGAAGTTGGGGAATGTGTTTTGGGGTGTCATTTTACATATACCCATGCTGGGTGAGAGAAATATCTTGGCAAAAGACAACTTTTCCCATTTTTTTTATACAAAGTTGGCATTTGACCAAGATATTTATCTCACCCAGCATGGGTATATGTAAAATGACACCCCAAAACACATTCCCCAACTTCTCCTGAATACGGAGATACCACATGTGTGACACTTTTTTGTAGCCTAGGTGGGCAAAGGGGCCCAAATTCCTTTTAGGAGGGCATTTTTAGACATTTGGATACCAGACTTCTTCTCACGCTTTGGGGCCCCTAAAATGCCAGGGCAGTATAAATACTCCACATGTGACCCCATTTTGGAAAGAAGACACCCCAAGGTATTCAATGAGGGGCATGGCGAGTTCATAGAAAAAAAAAAAAATTGCCACAAGTGCTGCAGCTAGTCGATCGGTTGGTCCACCTGGAAGGTAAAAAAAAAAGAAAAAGAAAAAACCAGGCCGCAACACAATAATTTTATTAACTTTGGAAGAGAACATATAAACTTTAACTTTTTGAACTGAACATTAACCTTTTTGCTTACTGGTGTTTTTTTTTGTTTTTTTTTTACCTTTATAGAACAAACCTCTCCTTCCCCATGGGTCAATGTGCAAAGCGCAAATCGCCCAAAGATGTGGCGAAGTACGTTATGCACTTTGTCCCATGTGAAAGGAGACGTTTGCAGCAGCTGTAAGTGAATGGGCCCTAATAGCCCTGTGTGCCTGTCCTGGTGAGATGTGATCCCTATGCTAGGTGTACCTGTGTGTGGTACTTCCGGAAACACTCTCCTAAGCATAGGGCAGGGTGGTCAGGACAGTCAGGACAGAAATAGCGGGTGTCACGCCTTATTCCACTCCTGCTACAGACACAACATCTTTTTCGGGGTGATGGTTGGGTTGAGGTACCAGCAACGACATTGGGGAAATGTCGCTCGTGTAGACGGCTAACTACACTGGTGGATGGGGCCACGGAACCTTCTGGATAAAGGAGGTTCTCGATGATCTCTTCCTGGAATTTGAGGAAGGATAGTGTTCTCCCAGCCTTACTGTAGAGAACAAAACTATTATACAGCGCCAATTGAATTAAATATACAGACACCTTCTTATACCAGCGTCTGGTTCTGCGGGAAACTAAATACGGAGAAAACATCTGGTCATTGAAGTCCACCCCTCCCATGAGCAAATTATAGTCGTGGACTGAGAGGGGCTTTTCAATGACACGGGTTGCTCGCTCAATTTGGATTGTCGTGTCTGCGTGAATAAAGGAGAGCATGTAAACATCACGCTTGTCTCTCCATTTCACCGCGAGCAGTTCTTCGTTACACAAGGCAGCCCTCTCCCCCCTTGCAAGACGGGTGGTTACAAGCCGTTGGGGGAAAGCCCCGGCGACTAGGTCGCACGGTGCCACAGGCGCAAATCCGTTCTAGAAACAAATGCCTAAAGAGGGCCACACTTGTGTCGAAATTGTCCACATAAAGATGGTACCCCTTGCCGAATAAGGGTGACACCAAGTCCCAGACTGTCTTCCCACTGCTCCCCAGGTAGTCAGGGCAACCGACCGGCTCCAGGGTCTGATCTTTTCCCTCATAGATCCGAAATTTGTGGGTATAGCCTGTGGCCCTTTCACAGAGCTTATACAATTTGACCCCATACCGGGCACGCTTGCTTGGGATGTATTGTTTGAAGCCAAGGCGCCCGGTAAAATGTATAAGGGACTCGTCTATGCAGATGTTTTGCTCGGGGGTATACAAATCTGCAAATTTCAGGTTGAAATGGTCTATGAGGGGCCGAATTTTGTGGAGCCGGTCAAAAGCTGGGTGGCCTCTGGGACGGGAGGTGGTGTTGTCGCTAAAATGCAGGAAACGCAGGATGGTCTCAAATCGTGTCCTGGACATAGCAGCAGAGAACATGGGCATGTGATGAATTGGGTTCGTGGACCAATATGACCGCAATTCATGCTTTTTAGTTAGACCCATGTTGAGGAGAAGACCCAGAAAAATTTTAATTTCGGAAACTTGGACTGGTTTCCACCGGAAAGGCTGGGCATAAAAGCTTACCGGGTTTGCGGTTATAAATTGTGTGGCATACCGGTTTGTTTCTGCCACAACTAAGTCTAAGAGCTCCGCAGTCAAGAACAGCTAAAAAAATCCCAGGGCCGAACCGATATGAGCCGTCTCAACCCGAACTCCAGACTGGGCGGTGAAAGGGGGAACTAATGGTGCGGCTGAAGTTGGTGACTGCCAATCAGGGTTTGCCAGCACTTCAGGGATTCTAGGGGCTCTACGGGCCTGTCTGTGCGGTGGCTGCGACGGGGTAACTACTGCACGTGCCACTGTACCAGCTTCAACTGCCCTTCTGGTGCTCGCTACTTCACCATGTTGTACGGCAGTGCTGGTACTAGGTCCAGGAAGGGCTGCGCTGCTGGTGTATGCCTCACCACGTGATCCGGCAGCGACAGCCCCACTCTGCTGCTCTTGAAGCGGATCCTGCACAACCTGTGGTCTAGCGACACGGGGCCTGGTACGCCTGGTGCTATCAGGGACCTCCACCTCCTCGTCCGAACTTTGGATCAGAGAGCCACTGCTTTCTACAGGTTCATATTCTGACCCGCTAGATTCGTCAGATGAGGGTTCCCATTCCTCATCCGACTGGGTCAGAATCCTGTAGGCCTCTTCAGAAGAATACCCCCTGTTTGACATTTTGGACTACTAAATTTAGGGGTATTCCCTGAGACTACCCAAGAAAAAAAGCAAGCCTGTCTTACAAAGGGGAGGCTAGCGAAGTACCGGAGGCCGCTGCGGTTGATAAAAAATATCAAAACAGATTTTTTTATCGCCGCAGCGCGTGTAAAGTGAATGTGCAGTGATCAAAAAATATATATTTTTTGTCACTGCGGCGGGGCGGGCGTGGGTGAACGCACGTGTGGGCGACCGATCAGGCCTGATCGGGCAAACACTGCGTTTTGGGTGGAGGGCGAGCTAAGGTGACACTAATACTATTATAGATCTGATCTGGGGCTAAGGTGTAGTGTTGGTGCTACTCACAGTTTAGTCTGCTCCTCTGCTGGATCCAACCGACGAAAAGGACCAGCAGAGGAGCAGAAAAGCCATATAACAGATCATATTTACTAATATGATCTGTTATATGACTTGTGATTGGATTTTTTGAAAATCGCCAGCCTGCCAGCCAATGATCGTTGCTGGCAGGCTGGTGACGAAATTGTTCTTTAACTTTTGCCGGCCCGCGATGCACATGCGCGGGCCGGCTCTGACCGAAATCTCGCGTCTCGCGAGATGACGCACGGATGCGTCCAGGAGGAATGAATCAACCACCTTCCGGACGCATCCGTGCGTTAGGCGGTCGGGAGGTGGTTAACATTAACAGTCGATTTTAACCCATCAAGTAGCAAATTAACCCATTTGCAGTAGCCCTTGCAGGTTTACTTTCACATAAGCAGCAGCCTGTCACGGCTGTCGTGGTCATCGGAATGACATTGCCAAAGACCTTGTTGTTCCACAAGGAGGCCCTCACGGACAGGTGACACATCCAGAGAAGAGCAAAGCTCCTACTCATACAAACGCAGACATACAACTAACCTCAAGCTCACAACTCCAGTATAAGAAGAGCCACATGAGGCCACACCCAGCTCCACCTTGAACACTCCTTTAACCCTAAACAACCAAAATGGGAAGGAACACCAGCCTTAAAGGGGAAGTGTAAAATCATGCTAACAACACGTTGCCACCAGCAATAAGTATGCACGGCAAAAGTGTCATGGTCCGCTACCACCAGACCATGACAGCCGTGACACAGCCTTCTCCGGCAGGTTGTTCCGGCGGGTGAACAGCCTGCTGGATCCGTGCTGGCGCTAGTGCACGTGTTCTGCCGGAAGTCTGCTCTGGCCCTATTCACTATAATGGGGGCGGGACGGAGGTCCGGCTGCAGCACGGCAAACATGACGAGAGGCGACCGGAATAAAACTACGACATGTCGATATAGTGAATGCGGCAGCACGGATCCGGCAGGTAGTTCACGTGCCAGAACAGCCTGCGGGAGAAGCCTGACGCTAATGTGAAAGTAGCCCTACTTGGGACAAAACAGCAACATCATCATCAGGATGGAGACTACCAGAGATAACATCTACATCATCACCAGACAGTACATACACTGGAAAACCTGTGCTTGAATAAACAGTGATGCTTAACACAGCGCCATCTACTGTCAGGTTAACATCTCTCAGTCCCATTCCAGGAAGAATGAGGAGAAAACTGTACTGTCCACTATGAGACCTATCCAGAGAGATGAGGGAGTTGCTGTCAAGTAATAATAGTACATAATGACTTGAAGGGGGAATGTTTTCTATTTGACAATAATCACAAATCAGTAGAAAATTGTTTTCACTTGATCATTAAAATCAATCAAGTGTGATTCAATATCCATAATAAAACATGAAGGGTCCCAGGGTGTAATACTGTTATAGACAATGACTCTATATAGTGATGTGGACTACAGTCATAATGAGAATTCAATACTTTTTACTCATTCAGCCGTGAATTTATTGTCTCATCACCTTGCCTTATAAAGT